>NC_134115.1:73277992-76217992 GCF_040939455.1 Microcebus murinus | reverse complement strand
GCCCATAAATCTGGAGTTCTTGTACCTAGAAAGCAGCAGAATCGGGACACCGACTTGTGTTCTTTCCATACTGTTTCCTGGATTTGCTGCAGATAGTTATTCTGGTCTTTGTGATTATTGGATTCTTCCTATTGGATCTCCCTCTGGTCCCTTCACTGGGGTCCACTCGCTTTAGCTCCTGGTTACTGTTTCTTTGTCAATTAAATTGGGTGTTACCACTCATCTCTGCCTGATTAGGACACTCAGAATGTTGCCAATTTCAGCTCTAACAAATCTAGAAAAATCTTATATCTGAAACATAGCCATCTTTCCAATTTTAGTGAATCCATCCCCGTGGCAGTCCTTTCCAACTTGCCTCCATCATTCAATCTCTTCGCACATTCTAAGACATTTTATCAATTGCCCAATGTAATTCTATTTTTAAAAAGCCCTCTTTCATTCCATTAAGGCATGGCTTTGGATCTATCCAATATTCATTTAGAGTCTCACTTCTCTTCAGAAGTCCCAATTAATCCTAAAAGCAGCCTTATTCTGAAAGTCTTTGGCAGGCATGCACACAAACCATTTTATATGACTACACAGAACTTGTGCTTTCTTCTCTCTCTACAACTTGTCTCCAATTATTTCTTGTGCATTTGTTTTCTTCCCTCAACTTGACTGTAAACTCCTTGATGGCAATGCTGTGGACACAGAAGTTACGCAATAAACTTGTGTTGGTTGATTTAATTCTTTTATTATTCAGTGCCTCCAGCCCACTCTCTGCCCTCCCCCTCTCCTGGTCACCTGGTTAAATAGACTCTCGATAAATACTTACTGAATGAAATAATGAACCGGCACCAACTAAATATAAGGTGCTATTGTAATAATTGGCTGGGTCAGACAGATACTTGGATACCATGTGGAATTCTGTGGCAGCATTGGAATGCCACTGGATATATGGAGGTCTGGCAGAGAGCAAACTGTGGTTGGATTTGGGCACAAGAGGGTGAGGGTAGGAGTGGGAAAAATTAAGCAGGAGTCATTATGTCTGGGATGAAATGGAAGATCTGAGCAGGGAAGAAAGCAGCTGAATAGCAGACTGGCTCTTAAGATTAGAAAATCAGGTGTGAAAATCAACAATAAGAACAGCAACAACAACGATGTTAATAAAGTGATAACATTAAAAGTAGACGATCCTAGGGTTCGATGTTAGTTCATTTATTGTCTGAGGTTGCCAAATCATCATTCCAGATATGCAACCTAAATGGCATTTTGGAAAAGAACAAAAAGAATCATAAAGTATATTAAATTCTAATTAAATGTATGCATACTGGAGTATTTGAGTGAAACACGTAGTGATGTCTGCAACTTATTTGAGTGAAATATAGTGATGTCCAACTTATAGATGGAGAGAGCTCTGGAAATAAAGAGAGATGGATAGAGAAAGGTAGATGGACAGAGGTCTAGAGAGAGGTGTGTGATAAGACAAGTATAGCAAAATGCTAATTACAGGATCTAAGTGGTATGTATATGTATGTTCACTGTAAAATACTTAAACTTTTCTTTTTGTCTGAAAATTTTTGTAATAAAATGCTAGGGAAAATGCATTGTGGAGCAATTTCCACAGTTCCTATCATGTTGGATTCTAACAATTAATAAGGCAAAATGCTAGTTTATTTGGTAGAATTTTCCATGGTGTTAATAAATCTCTATATTTACACAGGGTGTATAGTCCACCAAGTGTGATGATTGACAGAAAACACTCGAGCCAGACGCACTGATTTCTGATTACTAGCTATAGTCGAGTCACTAACTTCTCTGTCCCTTCATTCCTTCATTAATCAAATCTGTGTAATAATTCTCCTTGTGAATGTTAAATAAATAAAATGCATGTAAAATGCTTAGAAAGTTCTGGGAAATAAACAAGCTCTATATCAATGCCACCTATTATAATTAGAGTGATAATAATTATTACATCTTCCCATCTGCTTTTTGGAATCAGAATTATTACTCTGCTTTATAGCTGAAGAAACTGAAGTCTAAGAGAAACATTTCTTGCCATATAAATTATTCTTAGGGGATACTGAGTCTAAACTCCAGCTTTCTTTGCCTCTTTCAGAATATGCTTCTCCCTGCCTCTCAACTCCAACTGAACATTGGTTGGTTGAACATCAGAATGTTCAACCAACACTGGGTGGAAAAGAATGCTAAGTAAGTGTTTAGAAGAGTACCTGGCACATGGTAGGCACTTACAATGTAGACGAATGATAAAAGTCCATTTATAGCACTTACTGTGTCAGTTACCCTGCTAAGCATTATACATTATCTCAAAGGATCCTTGTAAAAGCTCTAAGGGTTTAGTTTTACTGCCCTTACTTTCCAGATGAGAGCAGAGGCTTTAGAAAGGGTATATTGCCCAAGATCCCACAGCTAGCAAGTCTGAGCCACAAATCCATCTTGTTCCAAAGCCCATGCATTTTGAACAACCCTGCAACACTTTCATGAATGAAAGGAAGGCTGCTTCAAAGCTTAGCCAAATGGTAGAAATTAGGAGACGTGAGCCATTTCACCCTCAATCCACAGAACCTCCCTGGAGTCCTTCTCATCATGGATGCATTGTATTACTAGCAAATGTGAATGTTTTGATGAATTAGGCAAACACTCCAGTTGCCTGTACATTGCAACATCTTCCCTTCCAAGGCCAGGGAATGTAGACTGTACGTTCTTTGTCCAGCTTGTCTGAATGCGTCAACGCTGTCTGGGAGGCACAGAGGTGGATGCTTTCCTAGCAGGGGTGAGGCCCCTCCTGAATGTCCAGCTCCTGTATTTGTAACATTGCCATGTGTTGCCACTGGGCCAAGGAATGAAGGGGCCCGTGGTCCCAGCCACCTCAGATTACGCAAGCCAAGAAAAATGTGCAAATCGCATGAGAAAAGCAGGCAGTCCCCAAACATCTTTATTTGTTCATTTCTGTGCCCTGACGCTTTGATTGCAGTCTTGTACTTAGAAATTTCAAGATAAGTATCAGCAGCTGGACATTGGGTAAATCAGAGGCACAGACCCCGTGTAAATACTGAAAGTTTTGAAAGCACAAACTTATGTCCAACAGCTCAGAGCACAGGACTCAGCAGGAAGGGAGGAGGAGTGGTGTTCTGGCTTTGGCAGAGTCAACCTTCTGAGAAACTCGTGGACATGTCTGTACATGCCTGAACTTGTCTGACAAAGCCAAGCAGAGGTTTCAGGGTCTGCCAGATTCAGACACAAGCAGCCTGCTTGCTCAGAACCAAAATGGAACAGTCAGAGGAAGTAAAGGATTAGAAAGGAGAAACAAAAGATTACAGGCTGAAATCTGTTAACAGAGCAGAGGTTGCACGGTGAATGACCGCAATGATGGCAATAAACTAAGTCAATCTCATGTCATCTATTGAGTGGCTGTCATTGACAAGATCTTGTATCAGGCTTTCATATCTATTCACATAGTCCATTCTCCCAATAATCCTGAAGTGTGGATGGACGTTGCCCTGTTTTATAAATTAAAAAGAAAAAAGAAAAGAAACTGAAATTGAGTGGTGAAGCAACTGTCTCAGAGTCAAGAACTAGCAAGTAAGAGGAAATCGGTTTGTATCGCATGCCTGTGAGATCCAAAGACCAAGTTGTACCATGAACTGTCATTGTGATCAATGAACATGAACTTACAGAATAAACCCAGAACCTAAATACCCACATAGTTAGAATAAATAATCACTATTGTATACCATTTTACAATTTTCAAAGGAGTTATATCATCTACCTATACTGGATGCAGAAGAGATAAAGATGCCAAAACGAGTTTTGCTTCTCAGACAATAACAGTTCATATACTAGTTGTAAATTTTAGTTAGTGAACAGAACACACCTGTTATTTTTTCCCCTCTTGACAGAAGAGGAATTTTATTTAAGAAGAGAGAGAAAGAAAGAAATAAGAGACAGAGAGAAACCCTCTATTCAGGGACTTATTTAATGGGTAGGACTGATCCCTTGGCACAGTATGATATGAGCTGAGAGGAAAGAGTTTGCTGATGAGATCTGGCAAGGACATACCAAGAAGAGGATGGACTGGATGAGTCTGAGCAACACTGGGTGTGGAAGCAGCCTCATCAGTTCAGCTAAGAGTAGATACATTAGTGAGTAAAATTGTTGTAGAATAATGGGTGAAGCCAAGTAAACAATGCTGCAGCTATGCTCTGAAACTCAGTGGGTTATTCAGGATCCTTAGGTTGCAAGTAACAGAATCCAACTCAAGGCAGCATAAGCAAACATACATGAGAACTAAGAGAAGCAGACAGCAATTTCTCTTGGAACAGCGTATACAAAAGGTAATATAAATAAGAAAAGGAGAATAAATGCAAGGTAGGCTGGGAGAGTAAGGAAAAATGATCCTGGAGAGGGTGGCTGAATCCAAATCCTATAGATCCCATTAAAATATGTTGATTTGATTCTAAATGTTACAAGTAGCTGAGAAAGGGGAAGTAACATTGTCAAGAAACAGCAAAATATGATTATCCAGTAAAATGATCACTTGAGCTGATGTATGGGTTAGTGGAATAAAAGGTGTCAAAGGTGATTATTGAGATTTTTTTTTTGGCAACATATATAGTAGTGTCATTAACTCCAAAAGGGAACATAGAATTGACAGATATGAGGTTGGAGGAAAAGATTAATAGTGCATCTAATTTGGTACAGATTGGATTCGAGATGGCTGTGGGTCATCCAAAAATATCCACAGACACTCAGATATATGAGTGTGATGCTTAGAAGAAATATCTAGGCTGGAGTCACAAATGAGAAGTCACTAGCACAGAGATGCTAACTGAAGCCATAGCAGTGGATCAGGACATCCAAGGTCACAATAAAAGGGGAGAGAGCAGGGAAGAGAGTTCAATATAGAACTCAAAAAAAAAAAAACAAAAATAAAACCAACAACACTTATGGGTCAGACATGTTAAGAAGAAAATCCTTCAGATCTCATAAAAGTAGCCAGAGAGATAAGAGGAAATTAGGAGCAGGAATACTTTCAGAAGGGTGGGATAAGGAGCTCTGAAAATCTACTCCTCCTTAAAAGCAAGAACACTGGCAACACTGAAAAACATTTGAGAGCTCTATAAAGTAATCAAAGGCTTGTGACAATCTGAAAAGTGTTTATTGAAGAAAAATAACTGAATCTCAGTAAGAACAGGGAAGAACTTTGTGGCATTTTAACATGTATTTTTTTGTGTTTCCTTATTCCACTACAATAGCTATGAAAACCAACAGCCTCACAAGTATCTGTGAAAACCTGCAGTGTAGCAGCCACTGGAGGTGACAGAAAAATGTTTAGAGATCTCACAAAGCCCTAGTCCCAGAGAATTGTCACTATTTGATCCGCCCGGCAATTCCTTGGAAAACCCTTTCACATGGGGTTGTCCTTATTCGATTTGACTCAGAGCTCATGCAATGGGAAAAGGCTGTATCCCTAGGATGTTTGTCAAAAACAATCAGTGGCCATTATATAAATTGAAGATGCCCAAGGTGGTGATAACAATTTTACCAGCTGGGGCAAATAAAAGGCTGGCCAAGAATCTTAAAAGAAAAAGCTTATGCAACGTTTAGGGGATGGACATGCTTGAAGCTCTTACTCAAGGGAGCAGGAGGGCATGGGCAATATAAGTAACCTTACTACTTGTATCCCCATAATATGCTAAAATAAAAAGAAATCCAGTATATATGAGAAGTACAAAAAAAAAAAAAAAGAAAAGAAAAGAAAAGAAAAAACTAAGGAATGAGATGGTCATACGGGGCTTTAAAAGGCTTCAAGGTATTCCTGGGCATTTATAACACTATGTGTATGCCCAGGACAGTGTACATGCCCAGGAGAGACTTGAGAAGGTCCCTTTCTCTTACTCTGGCTCACACTTAGGATATGCATAAGCAGGAATTAAAGGCTAAGACAGAGTTAAAAACTACCAGAATGTTGACACTTGGCTTCAACACACCACACAGAGCTCCATGGCAAAGTCTAGAGACCTATAAGTTCAAGTTATTTGTGGAAATCTTTATCCAATCATGGGCTGACCACTAAGCTAACTGAGCAGGGACTTCAGTGGCCACACACACAAAAGTGCAGACTTTTAAAGAATTAGTTAAGGAAAGCCACTAAACAAACAAACTGTAACAACAGCATCAGCAACAACAAAGAAAACCCTGGGAGAGGAGGGATCTTATTTTGAAGGTTGCCATGTTAGAATATGGAAAATGTCAGTTTTGAAAAAAAAAAGAATTGTGACACACTAAGAAACAGAAAGGCATGGTTCAAATATATAGTAATAAGCTAAATAATATCTTATATGCATTAAAAGAACTTCCTAATTTAAAGAAACAAAACAAACAAAAAACACAGAAAGATTCTCCATTGGGAATATATTCAGGTAAACCTTAGAACAATTAGTAGACTGGATTATGCTGTATCAGAAGCTTATTTTATTAATGTTTTGAAATACACAATTCATGAGGCTTAGAAATGTTTATTTTATTCTCTCTCAGTTATTCATTTATTTATAGAGGCTTTGACTATATTGCCTAGTTATTTTTTCCAACATCTTAAGTAAAAATGATTTATTAACATTAAACAAACTAGCAAACTGAACACAGCATCATATAAAAAGGATTATTCACTGTGACTAAGTGGTATTTATTCCAGAAATGCAAGGTTAGTTAAATACCTGAAAATTAATTAAAATAATATACTATATCAATAGAATAAAGAAAAAAACCCACATGATTATCTCAACACACATAGAAAAATGACTTAATAAAATATAGTACTCTTTTTTATGATAAAACAACTCAGCAGTCTATAAATAGAAGGGAACTTCCACAAACTGATAAAAGGAATTTACAAAAAACCCATAGCTAACACTATGCTTAATAATAAAAGACTAAAAGCTTTCCCCCAAGGTTAGGAACAAGACAATGATGTCAATTCTCTTTTCTATTCAACTTTTTGCTATAGGTCCTAGCCAAGACAATTGGTGAAGAAAAAGAAATAAAAAGCATCCAGATTGGAAAGAATAATATGACATTATCTCAATTTGCAGATGACAATTATTTATGTAGAAAAGCCTAAGGAATACACACACACATACACACACACACAAAAAAAAAAACAAAAATCAAAAAAACAAAAAACACCCAACTATTAGAACTAAGACCTGAATTCAGCAAGATTATGGGATAGAAGATCAATATGCAAAAATCAATAGTAATTCTAAATAATTTAAAAAATTAAGAAAACAATTCCATTATGATAGCATTGAAAAGATTAAGATTAAGATAGGAATAAATTTTAAAATAAGTTCAAGACTTATACACTGAAACTATAAAACAACATTGAAAGAAATTGAGGAAGGCCTAAGTAAATAGAAATTCATCTCCATGGATTAGAAAATTTAATATTGTTAAGATGGCAATACTCCTAAAATTAAACTAGAGATTCAGTGCAATAACTATCAAATCTCAGCTGCTCTTTTTTTTCAGAAATTGACAAGCTGATTTTAAAATTTATAGGGAAATGCAAGGGGCAAAGAATAACCCAAAGAGTCTTGAAAAAGATGAACAAAGTCGAAGGACTCACACTTCTTGATTTCATAACTAACGATACAAATACAGTATTTAAGAAAACATTATACTGATATACCCATGGACTATCAATTGATGGAGTGGAAATAAGAATTGAGAAATAATTTTTTTTTATTTTTACATTTATGGCTAACAAGTGTACTCAGATAAATCAATAAGAAAAAAATAGCGTTTTTAGTAAATGGTGCTGGGACAACTGGATATCTACTTGGAATAAAATAAAGTTGGATGATCCTCACACCATACAAAAAAGATAACATAAATGGATCATAGACATAACTACCAGAGATAAAAGTACAAATCTTCATGACTTTGGATTTGACAAGTTTCTTGGATATGACACCAAAAGCATAAGTGAAAACAGAATAAATAGGTAGACTGGATTTGACCAAGTTAAACAAAGTTTGCAATCAAGAAAGTAGAAGGACAACTTGGAGAATGGGAGTAAATAGTTGAAAGTCATATCTCTGATACAGGACTTGTACCTAGAATATTTAAAAAACGATCACAACTCAACAATAAAGATGAATAACACGGTTAAAAATGAATAAAATATCTAAATAGATATTTCTCTTCAAGGAAGATATAGAAATGGCCAATAAGCTCATGAAAATATACTTAATGCCATCACCTATGAAGAAAGCATGAATTAAAAATCACAATGATATGTTATTTTACACCCAGTAGGATGTCCAAAATTTAAAAAGACAGGCAAAAAAAGTTTGACAAGGATGAAAAATGGTGAAAAAAAATGGCACCCTCATATATTGCTGGTGGAAATCTTAAATGGTGCACCTACTTTGGAAATCAGTTTGGCAGTTCTTTAAGATGTTAAGCTTAGAGTTACTATATGATCCAGCAATTCCATTTTTAGGTATATACCCAGGAAGAATGAAGATTTCTTTCATACAATAATTCATACATGAATTTTCATAACAGCATTATTCTTAGTAGCCAGAAATTGGAAGCAACCCAATTGTCCTTCAACAGGTGAATGGTTAAACAAAATGTGATATATCCATACAGTGGAATATTATTCAGCCATAAAAGGAGTGATGTACTGATACAAGCTACAACATGAATATGCCTTTAAAACATTATACTAAGTGAAAGAAACCAGTCACAAAGGTCAAATTTTGAATGACTTCACTTACATAAAATGTCCCAAATAGTCAAATCCATAGAGACACAAAATAGATTAGTGATTGCCAGTGACAGGTGGGTGGAAAGGGAGAATAGGGAATGAGTGCTACAGAGTATGGGGTTTCCTTGCAGTGATATAACTGCTCCAGAATTAAATAGTGGTTGCATTGCACAACTCTGTGAATATATTACGAACCACTAAATTGTACACTTCAAAAAGGTGAATTTTATGGCATGTGAATTATATCTCAATGGAGCCACTATAGGCAAAAAAAGAGGGGGGAGGGGGAACCAGGAGATGTGGTGACAGCAGAGTTACATGCTGTGAATAAATCCATTTAGATAGAAATGAGAAAAATGTAACAGCAAGGTCTTTGATAAACTTTGCTGAAGATAGTGGAGAGATTGGGCAATACAATTTTGATTCATTCAGTAAATATTTATGAATTGCATATTACACAATGACATGTGCCATTGTGATGGGGAATATGTGGAGGGAAGAAAGCCAGATAGTAATGGGTTGGTTTGAAAATGGGTGATGAAAAATGAGAGACTGAGAGTATAGACAGTCCTCATAAAATTTAGGCTGTGAAGGGCAGAAAACAAAAGTGTTGGTAACCGTAACCCTATTACTAACCATGTTAGTAATAGAGGACATCTATTTAGTTTGGTTTGTCATTTGTTAATCTGGGAGAAACTTCAGTATCTTAACATGGGTGAACTAAGTGTCTATGTAGTGGGAGAGAAATAGAGGCAGGGTTAATGATGCAGAATAGGTGGGAACAGCTGAAAGGGCAACGTTCTAGAGAAGTTCACGAGAGCATGAATGGAGAAATGGAGAGCATGATGGAGAAATCATCTTTAGACAGGAAGAGACAGAAGCATTTACCGTGTGATGGGAGGAAGAGAGGAAAGGTGGATGGAAATGAAACTTATCTTGAAGACTTGTGGGAGAATGTTGAAGAAGTTTCCTGTCCTGGATTCTATTAAAAGGGAGGGTTTGCCTGTGGAGAGCTAAGAAAGATTTGGTAGAGCTTCCAGACCCAACTGGAGGCAGTGAAATAGCTACAAAGAAAGAGTGTGTAGGGAAACATGAGAGATTGCTCTCACTATTGAGAGTTCAAATGAAGTTTGAAACTATCAGCTTGTTGTGGCCCCAATCCACATGATTGGACAATTGTTTTTTTTTTTTTTTTTTTACTCTCCCAGTTTTTACCAGCAGTGTTTAGATTATAACATTAATAAAACAGATCAGGGAGTGGGTGAATATTCCATATTAAAGGAAATGGAAGTGTTCTATTGATAAAGGAGTCCTCTAATGCGGGCACCCAGCATCTAAGCTGTGGGAAAGAAGTGAAGTCTGGAAATGACTGATAAGGAGAAATTGAGGGATCAAAGAACTGGAGGTGTTTCTTCCCTACTCACTCTTTTTTCTGTGCATCCATTCCTGCCATCCTCCTCATTCTATTTCTTCTCCTTCTTAAGGAGTTGCTTGCTTAAAATTGCTTTTCTGCCCAGTTGGTTATGCTCTTGTTGGATGAGTTGATCAGTTCTTGGAGAACTATGAACTAGCTAACTTGTGTGGAGGTCAGACTGGTTTAGGAGACTACATAGTTACCCCATGGTTCAGCTTTCACAGAGGGATCTTTATTTTATCTTCACAGCAACCCTGTCCTACAAGAGAACCAAAGAGACAAAGTCCACTTAACCATGCAAGGGCCCATTAGAATGAAGTTTCAAGAGATTTAGGGACAACACCAAACTATGAAGTACAGTACAGGGTTGAAATGCAGTTGACTTGTTTCCCTATTCCTCATTCCATGCTAGCAGACAACTTAATTTACATATGAGAACATATAATATTCAATTCAGTGAAAAGAGTCCTATTTACTTAGAAGTATGATAATTCTAGAAAATAATTTTAAAATCATAATCCATCACACATTTTAAATATAATTATCATTCTATGAATGTAATCCTTCTTTGGTTTTCCAGGCCATGTTTTCAATATACTCATTCACTGCCCTCCTCCCCTCACCATTTATTTAATTAAAAACCAAATATATGAGCCAGGCACAATCCAAAGCATGATATTAAAGAGTCACTATTTTCAAGAGTCTTGAAATCCAACAAAGAATGTAAGAACACTTATTTGTACATATGTGTGTTTGAGTATACAACATATGTTATGTTGGAAAGAGTTTGTTATTTATGTTAACTTTTTAATTAACTTTCATGTGATGACACAGTTTTCCTAGAAAATTTATTCGAACACCTGTTCACTATAGTAATTTAAAAATCAACAAATTTTTCTTAACATAATTATATTCATCCAATATTTACATAAAAATTTCTACTAGTCTCTGAAAATTTGATGGAAGGAATTTTATAATTTAGGTATCTCCATACTTAGTGCCAATGCCTAACAAATTCTTATGGATCTTAATTGAAATATTGAACCAAAACAAGCACTAAATCTTAGCAAAAATGCATACATGTATCAACCTCTATATAACTATTAAATTCTAGTATCCAAACAGAAAAAATCCTGCACTATTTAATAACTGTGACTTCTATCAAGTTATAGAACCTGCGGATAGATATCACTTTTCTCACTCATTAAATGGGAATAATACTTTCTGCTCTCCTTACCTTACAGTGGTGTTCTGTTTCACAGGTAAAGCCAGAAAATACTCAAAGGACATGTTGAACACACCTGTATGCATGTGCGCTCACACATGTACATGTATGCTCACACACAAAGACATACTTTTAAAAAGTCATAATCGAAGAATTGTGATATCTTCACCTTTGATGTGGGTGAATCTGAAGAAACCAGGATCATCCATATTGTCACAAATGACAGGATTTCATTTTTAAAGGCTGAATAATATTCCATTGTGCATATAGTCCACGTTTTATTTATCCATTCATTTATTAGTGGATATTTAGGTTGATTCCATATCTTGTACGTTGTAAATAATACTGCAGTGAACATAAGAGTGCAGATCTCTCTTCAACATACTGATTTCATTTCTTCTGGTTGTATACCCAGAAGTAGGATTGCTGGATCATATGGTAATTCTGGTTTTAGTTTTTTGAAAAAACTCCATACTATTTTCCATGATGGCTGTACCCTTTCACATTTCCTCCAACCGCATGCACGGGTTCCTTTTCTTTACATCCTCAGCAACACTTACCTTTCATCTTTTTGCTATTAGCCATTCTAACAGGTGTGAGGTGATATCTCACTGTAGTTTTAATTTGAATTTCTCTGATTATTAGTGATGTTGAGAATTTTTTTATATACCCATTGTCCATTTGTATGTCCTCTTTGAAGAAGTGTCTATTTAGGCCCTTTGTTCATTTTTAAATGGGGTTATTTGTTTTCTTGCTTTGAGTCGTTTGAGTTAATTTTACTTTTGGCTATTATCCCCTTATCAGATGTATGGCTTGTAAATATTTTCTTCTCTTTGGCAAGTTGTCTTGTCACTCTTTTGATTGTTTTCTTTGCCGTGCAGAAGCTTTTTTGTTTGATAAAATACTATTAGTCTATTTTTCCTTTTGCTACCTCTGTTTTTGGTGTATTATCATTGCCCGGACTAATGTCTAGGATTTTCCCTATGTTTTCTTCTAGTGATTTTACATTTTCACATTTTACATTTAAGTCTTTAATCCATTATGATTTGATTTTTGTACATTGTGTGAGTTAAGGGTCTAATTTCCTTCTGCATGTGGATTGTGGATATCTTGTCTTCCCAGTAACATTTATTGGAGAGGCTATCATTTCCCCATTGTGTGTGTTTTTAATATAAAGAAGTAGAACTTATAGAAGCAGAGAGTAGAATGGTGATTGTCAGGAGTTGGGGCAGATGGTGGAAATGAGGAGATATTGGTCAAAGGATACAAAACTTCAGTTATGCAGGATGAATAAATTCTAGGGGTCTAATGTGCAGAATGATGACTATAGTTAAAATAATATTAAATATATACTTAAAATCTGCTGAGAGTGTATCTTAAATGTTTTCACCATACATGCATACATACACACATACAAAGTAACTATGTGAGGTTGTGGGTTGGTGGATATTTTAATTAGCTTGATAGTGGTGATCATTTCACAATGTATATGTATATCAAAACATAATGTTGAACAGCTGAAATATATGATATTTTTATTTGTCAATTTTACCCCGATAAAGCTGGAGGAAAAATAAATAAACCAGGAGATGAATTTGATCACTGTTGGCTGTGATTGAGGACATGTAAGATAAAAAAAATAGTCCTTGAATGTTGTCATTAAGATGCCACCTATACATTTTCATTATATCAAACTTTAAATCAGGGTTTCTTAACTCCACACTATTGAAATTTGGGGACAGATTACTCTTTGTTGCAGGGTGAAGAGAGAGAGACTGCCCTGTGCATTGAGCAGCATCCCTGGTCTCTACTTCCTAGATGCTAATAACAACCTCCATCCCCACAGTGTAACAACCAAAACTCCCTCTAGACATTGCTGAATGTCCCCAGAGTATGTGTGTGCACAAAATTACAGTTGAGAACCACTGCTTTGTGTGAGCCAACACATTCATACAGTATTTTGCAAAGCTCTTTTAAATAGTTTATACATTAAATTCCCACAACAACTAAGGCTTTGAGAAAGTAAATGATTTGCCTGAGATCACACAGTGGAGAATCAGGGAAATCAGGATTTAATGTCGGTTTCCAGGTGCCCCGATTCCATACTGATTTCCATACCCACCCTGCCTCCATGCAGTATGCAACCTCAGGAAGGGACTTTGAAGAGCTCTGATGTCATAAGAGATCCACTTCCTGGTTCTTCACAGATCCATGAAGGGGCTTCTACAAGAGAACAACACACCAGCCCCTCTTCCCCTCTCTTACTCATTCAATCTCTTATCCATTCTCTCCTGATTAATGACACTGAGAGTCTGACTCCCAATGAGCCCTGTTTTTCTATTGGACCAGTGTTAGGATGTTAAAGATCACTATTTCATTTAGTTTGGCAGCCAACTCTCTTTTTTTTTCCAGCATATTCTGGGGGTACAAATGTTAAGATTATGTATATTGTCCTTGCCTCCCCTCCCCCCTCCAGTCAAAGCTTCAAGTGTGTCCATCCCCCAGTTGGTGCACATCACACTCATTATGTATGTATATACCCATCCCCTCCCCCCTCACCTGCCCAACACCTGATAAATGTTATTCCTCTATGTCCACTTAGGTGTTGATCAGTTAATACCAATTTGCTAGTGAGTACATGTGGTGCTTATTTTTCCATTTTTGGGATACTTCACTTAATAGAATAGGTTCCAGCTCTATCCAGAAAAATACAAGAGGTGCTCTATCACCATTGTTTTTTATAGCTGAATAGTACTCCATGGTATACATATACCACCTTTTATTAATCCACTCATGTATTGATGGGCACTCGGTTGTTTCCACATCTTTGCAATTGTGAATTGTGCAACTCTCTTTTGAACTAACCTGCCCTTAGGAAGTTCTTACTTTGCTCAGATGTTGTTGCTATATGATAAGCCTCAAGTGGGGGTGAGGGGCTTGGGAGTGGTGAGTGTTTTCCCTCCGGGACCCTTGAGTCTATTTCTCATTTGGGCCAAAACTAGGAGGAAGGTGACCAGTGCATCTCAGTTTGCCTGGAACTATACTGCTTTTTAGCACTGAAAGTCCCCAAACCCTGGGAATTCCTTCAGTTCAGAAATAGAATTAGATCCCCTGTGTAACGGGTGCTCTCAGAAACCTAGAGAAGTTAGGAGGTGGAAATAGAGTCCTCAAATTGGTATAGAACAATTGATTCCCTGACATTAGCCCATAAAGATAAAGCTAGGAAGGGACAATCATTTATTTTTAATAAAGTATACTTAAGAAGGTCAGAGACAGAGAGAGAGAGAGTAGTGAGCTTTTTACACCAACCATAAGCTGATTCAGGAAATGGACAAATCCAATTATGTTAATCTGGCAATATGTTGCCATGACTTGTACCGATAGATGAGAGATTTCCTTAACGTGGATTCTACTTTAGAGTTAGAAATGCAAATATATTTTACTCTTACAAAAAAGCTGTAATATACACTGGATCAATATCTCCAGTTTAGAGACAAACTAATAAGCTAATCAAGGCTTATTTGAGTAAATTGTCTGAGGATACACAACTATTTAATGGCACAATTTGGATTTGAACTGAGATCTGTTTGAGTCTAACCTCTTCTCTTTCCCCTCTCACCTCTTTCTCCCTCCTTGGCTGATGTCTAGAAATTTTCATTATTTTAGGGAAATAAGCACCTGTTAGAGTTCCTTAAATTCCTCTGAGGAAAAAATAAGAGTTATTGATAGGTTTTCTGCTTAATTCAATTCACACTCAATTCAATTAGTATTCATTGAGGGTCTTCAGAAGACTTGAAACTGTATAGTATTTTTAAGGGGATGAAGTTTGAAAATTTCAATCTTCTCATAAGAAAGTTTGAAGATTACTTTCCCTTTGCTTTTGAGAGACTCTTACCACTCCTGAGCACATCAAAGTGCATTCAAGGGCAAAAGGGATCCTTTTCTGTTATCTAAAATGCTTGTGGTGTTTGATGGTGGGGCATTAATGAGGCATCAATTCATCTAGTTCTAATACTTCCAGACAGATGTGCAACATACTTAGAGCACATCTGCTGAGTGTATGGCTACTCCGTCTTCAGAAGCAAGTGTCCAATAAGGGGAGTCACTAATAATATTAATGACTTTAATGCAAATTGTAATTCCCTCTTTGTGTTTGCCATTTTCGTATTTCAAATTTCCAAGAACCCTGATGCACAAGGGAAACAGTGGCACTGGATTCTAATTTCTATGATCTCCAACTCAAATTTCTCTCATCTGTTCCTCTTTTTATTATGTCATTTCTTCAACAACTATATTGGAGCTAGAGACAGAGGACATAATGATGAATAAGTCATAGACCTTGCTCTGATGGAGCAATATGATAAGGTCACAAAGGGATAAAAATATGGAGAGGAGAGGAGAGGAGAGGAGAGGAGAGGAGAGGAGAGGAGAGGAGAGGAGAGGAGAGGAGAGGAGAGACAGTGTGACAAGAGTCTGTGCAGCATGAAATGGAAGCACATAGGAAAGACACTTAACCTGGCTAAGGAGCATTCAGGGCAGATGGCCTGTGGAAGGTGATGTGTGTGACAGCTAATTTACAGCAGAAGGGCAAAGAGGAATTACCAGGAATGGGATGGATGGGGTACATTGGGGATGGAGCATGGTGAGGTCCAAGGACCATTTAGAGTCAAGTAAAAGTGATACCATTTCATGGAGGCACCAAAAGTTTACAGTGAGTAGAGAATAAAGTGTAACATAAAGTGCAAAAAATAAAGACAGTGTCAATAGATGAGGCTAAAGGGGTACACGAGACTACGATGGGAAGGACCTGTTTTACACGTTCAAGGGGACATGCCTAATAGAGCCCCTGGGGAGTTAAAGTGAAGGTCAGACCTGTTGCCAGTGTTGGTTTGGGGAAGGACCCTCTACGTTGTGGGCGATGCATTGGCAAGAGAGAGCCTCAGTGTGTCTAGTTCACACGGGAGGTGAGAATGCTTCAACCAGGGTGATGTCGGGGGAGTAAAGAAAAGGGACAGATGTACGTGGTAGGAGAGCAATGATGCCCCCTGGACCAGAGCAGTGTCAGCAGGATGGCGACAAGAAGGCAGGTACAAAACAATTCCATGTGAGGGAAAACAGCCAGTTTTTAGGCAAGGACACAGGGGGAAGATTGTCATGTCACACATAGACCTCATAGGAGGGATCCCACATAGAACTGTGGTACAAGGTAGAGGTTTTGGAGATAGACGAAGATGCAATCCCAGATCAGTTACACTAGACGTGTGACCTGGGGTGAGTTACTACAACTGCGTGTGCCTCAGTTTCTTCATATGTAAAATTGGGATGCTGATGGGATACATCATAATGTTGTTTTAAGGAGTCAATGGAATGCCATCTAATCATCATATATCATCATCATAATCTCATCCTTCTTTTACTCTAACTTGGCCTCTGAGGTGAGGGGTGAGAGTGAGGGTGAAGGTCATTTACCATATTATAGTTAAGGAAACTGGGTGCAGGGACTGGCTGGATTCCCTAAGGTCTTAGAGTTGAACTCTTGTGACACTGAACTAAATAGCTGGGCATTTTGAGTTAAGTTTGTATTCTTTCCATCCCACTGTTTCCCCCTCCTCTCCCACTAAGAGACCTGGAAGTACCAACCTCACTCTAGGTGGGGCTTCCTCTGGGTCTTTTGGGAAGCCTTTGCTTTAATACAGATGGAACCAAAATTTGGTGTTGCCCGGTTACAGTTTCCCTAGGCAAGACCAGGGGCACATCTTGTTATCTTTGAAGCTGGTGTTGGTTTTGGCTACAGACAGAGTGAGGATAGTACTCAGGAGAATGTGAGTTGTGGCATGGCACCAAGAAGGTGCAAGAATCTCTCCTCTGGGTGATGTCTTGGGACAAAATAAAATCATGCAGAGGTTAAGTGGGCCCTGGGAGGCAGAGCCTTTCTTCACCTTCCCTTTTAGTCCCTAAGGTACAAGCATCCTTAAACCTGCATTTCTGCCTTAACCATACCCTGAGATATAGAGGAGAATGGATTAGAGTACGTCAGCCCTGGGAAGACCTTACTAGATCATGTAATTCAGTGACTGTCCTCTATTCTCAGGTGCAGAATCAGAGGCCCAAAGGATGAAACTTACTCAAGGCCTCACATCACTTTAATAACAAAAAAATAAAACAAATAAAAAATTGCTTTTTCATAGAATAAACATGGTTAATTGCACCAGCTATGTACCAATTTCCCATAGCAGTCCATCTGACTCTCTCATGGTATATTTCTTTTCTACCTGGTTGTATAAACATGCATTAATTTTTCTTTTTCTCACCACTAGCTTGGTAAATCCCTGGGGATGAGGTTGAATCTTTTCACCTCCACATCGTACACAGTCCCATACACAGAACGTTTTGCCTGGAAAAATCTTCATAAGTAGTTATTGGCTATTATTAGGGAAATAGGTATGTCAATTAGAATGCCACATATAATCCAATTTGGAGGAAGGACACTTCAAAGTATACCTCTAAACAGGGCCAGGAGCGCTGTGTTAATCACTCGATCTACATTATTCTATTTAAATCTTGTTGGGATTTTAAGGGAGCCTCCCAAGTTCTGAGCTCATGTAACCAAGTTACATGAAGGAGATTGGGTGGAGAAAAAGTAAACTGTTGAGCTTATTACTGAAAGAGCTGTATGAGAATGTGCAGTGGACTTCTGGAATTAGAAATGCCCACCTGGTCACAGTAGTCCTGCTTGTCCCCTGGTCTTCCTGGCACAGCTGGCCAGGGTCTTTGCTGCTTGGTTTTCTGCATGACAGAGGACACAGCACAGCACAGGTTCTCTGAAGACAGAAAGATTCCAAAGAGGAAAGAAAAGATCCCAAGAGCTACCTCTTCTGCTGAGCTATGAATACCCTGGTCCTTGTTCCAATTAGGTAAATGAGGGGTGGAGAGAATCTAAAGAGTTTGCTTATAGGCATTCCTGCACATGGACACACACTCCCCCCCACTCCCTGCCCAACCTCAATAATACTCTCCTAGGAAATTGTGCAATACATTTGCCCTTATTATGAAGGGAAAACTTGGCCTCAGCCAGTAAGTGGCTTGCTCTAGGGCACAGGGCTGGTAAACAGCGGGGTCCTGATGCGAAGCCATGCTGTCCCCATGTCCCTCAGGTCTAAACAATGTACTATAGTTCAACTACACTTCATCATTTCTTCTTCTTCTTCTAAGGTGGTCATTCCAATTCCCTGCATTAGTTAAAAGAACATTCCTTAAAAGAATGCTGACTTATTAACTCCCTGTCTATATTCACAGGGTCATGCTGGCATTTAAATGGGGATTGATGAGGGCAAAGTATTCAGCAGGGCTCTGCTGTTTGAAGTACAAGGGGGATTTTCTTTGTAGCCAAAGAGGGAAAGAGAATGTAAACCGTGAGGGCTGGGAGAAAATGGTTCAGGACAGCATTGGTCGACAAGCTCCCTGGAGAAAGAGCCTTTATTGTCTGTTACTGAGGCCGAGGGGCTGGGTGAAGACCCCTCCACTCCGGCCATTGACTCCTCTTGAAATTGTTGCTTTGTGCAGAAAAAAGAAAGTAGTATCTTTTTTTAATAGCTTAGGAGTCTGGAGTTATAACTTCACCATCTGCCTGACATTTTCTATACTTTTCTGAAAATATCCTCTGTCCATAAGAGGGCAGAAAGATAAGAACCTCTGTTCTGTGTTTGTGTCAATAAGTATTATATCTGACAGGGAAAAGCATGAAATTATAGGTGGAAGGGGGTCAGCATATGGCACACCTGGCATCCAAAGACTCGTGGGACCCTAGAAAATTAATTTCACCTCTCGGAGAGCCTCTTTTTTCTCATCAATAAAATCAGTTGATTTCTGCCTTAATCATTCACATTGAAAACCATGTGGACAAAAACAGGAGGTTAAACTCCACAGCAGAGCAGCACCACAAGCAACACAGGTGTCGGAGGTGAGTAGACTTGGTTTTAAATCCTGGCCATCCTATTTACTGGCAGTTTGACCTTGAGCAGTCACTTAGTCTCATGGAACCTCAGATTCTCCACATGGAAAAGTCTTGCCCTCTTACTTCTTCTGGGGCTTGACACATAATAAACGCTCACTAAATGACTTCATTATTGTGGTAATGTTAGACACTATTATTATCATCCGATCCAATCCATAGTAAATATGCATTAATGGAGTAGCATAGGAGGAAAGACTATGAGAAGCAGCTTCATAAAACTCATTTTAAAAAGCATTTTAGAGAAATTCGAAGGTACTTGCCATTATTTCACACTTTTTTTTCCTCCAGTTATAACCCAGGGAAGAAGTTGATTCCCAGTCTTAAAACCAGTACATAGAGCCTAGACTTGGTGGCTCATGCCTGTAATCCCAGCACTTTGGGAGGCTGAAGTGGGAGGAAACCTTGAGACTAGGAGTTCAAGACCAGGCTAGGCAAAATAATGAGATCCCATCTCTACAAAATTTAAAAAAAAAAAAAAAATTAGCCAGGGCTGATGGCATGCAATTATTCCAGAGGCTGAGGCAGGAAGATTGCTTGAGCTCAGGAGCTTGAAGCTACCATGAGCTATGATCACACCATTGCACTTCAGCCTGGGTACCAGAGTGAGACCATGTCTCAAATAAATAAATGTTTCCTATTGAGGAGGTATTTGAATCTTGTAAGTGATTGCATTTCCCTCTTTGTTTTCTATACTAGCAAACTCATATTTAAAGTAGGACAATAAATTAATACTTATGTAAATACCCTTTACTTTGAGGGCTCATTATACAATTGGGAACCCTCGGGCCCCAAATGATATATTTTATATATTTAATGCAATCTCTTATTTCCTCAAATTTGGAATTATTTAATTCCTTAACAAACAAGTTTTCTGAAAATTCTTTCTCTTTTGACTTCTTGCATTTTGGATGCCTCACATTTTTAATGTGTTTTTCCTGCATCATCACACTTAATTTCTTCCACAAATGCTCTAAAACATGATTTACTATCATGTTAACTTTACAGAAAAGGCAATTTAGGTTTACAAAGATTTGGATCTAAATGTTGTACTATTCTTTCACCCACTTGTCTCACTATATACTCTTTCCCTGAATGTTCTGATTTATTTATGTGATTTGAAACATAACATTGGCACTGAACAGTACCAAATTTGCACCTACATCTCTGAACTACCTCTTGAACACCCAAGTATTATTTCCAAATGACTACTCCATATCCTACAGGCACTCTATATTCAAACTGAGCTGAGAGTCAAACTTAATATCCCTCATCTGGAAGCCATTTTTTCCTATAGAGTTGTTCTTGCCTAACGTAATTGAATCATTAATGAAAATTCATTACATTTCTGGCAGCATGCAATGTGCTTTATATGCATATCCCATTTAATCCTCACAATAATTCTATAAGGTAAGTTTGCCATTATTTCTAGCTGAGGAGTATGTCATTTGCCCTTAGGCTATGCATAAAGTACCAGTTGTAGCCACCCTGATTTTAGAGATAAGATATTGAACCAGTAGCCTTTCCCCATGTTACGTGAGCTGGAAAATTTGTCTTTAAGTCTTCCTTCTTCCTCCCTGGTCACATGCAATTAGTCATCCAGACCTGGTGATTCATAAACTAGTGGTTCTTAGACTTGGCTACACATTGGAATCAGGCCTATAGAGCTTTACAAACTATTGGCACCCTAAAATTCTAATTTAATTGGTTTGGGTTGTGTCTTGGGTACCAGAGTCATTTAAAGCTCCTCAGGTGATTTACTGGAGAGACAAATTTGAGAACAACTGTCTAATTCTCCAAGTATGTATACCTGAGTCATCATCCCTACTTCTTCTGACCTGGCATTGGTTTCATCATCTTTCCCCCAGTGTTGCAAGACCCTAACTCAGCATCCTTCCCCTTTTTCATCTGTTGCCATCCATCCTCCCTGGTAACTTTTGAAGTGGTCTTAATGAAGCACAGATCTGACCAGTCCATAATCCAGATTAAACCTGGCTTCCTACGACCCTTAAGGCAAAATCATAGACTCATCTTCATCTCCTCCTTATTGTACCTGCTAAGCTCTTTCCCCTGAATACATCCCACACTGCCATAGCTCCATCTTTTGTTCTTGCTGAAGCCTCTGCCTAGAATCCACTTTCCTCATTTGGCAAAGTCTTAACTCATCCTGTAGGGTTATGCGTAGAGGTCATCTGTCTCCAAGGTCTTTCTTGTCTGACTCCATCCCTGATGAAATTATTTGCTCCTTCCCCTGTGCTCCTAGAGCCCAAAGCTATTAATACATTTACAATTTTACATTAACATCAGCTGTTCTAGATTGTGAGCTCATTGAGAGCAGGGAATGTTTCATTCATTTTTCTTTCCTATGGATACACAACGCAGTGTAACAGAATTATTGTGAGGAACTAATAATAATAGTTATCGAATAAATAAAAAATAATAAATAGTTGTTCTTTTTATATGAGACATGCTTTGATTTTTTTTCTTTTTTTTAAATTTATTTCAGCCTATTATGGGGGTACAGATTTTAAGGTTTCAATAAATGCCCTTCCCCCCTCACAAGTCTGAGTTTCCAGCATGACCATCCCCTAGATGGTGCACATCTCACTCATTATGTATGTATATACCCGCCCCCCTTCCCCCTCCCACCTGCCCAATACCCTATTACTGTAGTACCTATGTGTCCACTTAGGTGCTGCTCAGTTAATACCAGTTTGCTGGTGAGTATATGTGGTGCTTGTTTTTCCATTCTTGGGAAACTTTACTTAGTAGTATGGGTTCCAGCTCTAACCAGGAAAATATAAGATGTGCTATGTCACCATTGTTTCTTAGAGCTGAATAGTACTCCATGGTATACATATGCCACATTTTATTAACCATTCTTGGATTGATGAGCACTTGGGCTGTTTCCACAGCCTTGCAATTATGAATTGTGCTGCTATAAACATTCGAGTGCAGGTGTCTTTTTGTAGAGTGTCATTGGATCTTTTGGGTAGATACCCAGTAATGGGATTGCTGGATCAAATGGTAGATTCACTTGTATCTCTTTAAGGTATCTCCATATTGCTTTCCACAGAGGTTGAACTAGTTTGCAGTCCCACCAGCAGTGTAGGAGTGTTCCTCTCTCTCCGCATCCACGCCAGCATTTATTGTTTGGAGACTTTTTGATAAAGGCCATTCTCACTGGAGTTAAGTGATATCTCACTGTGGTTTTGATTTGCATTTCCCTGATGATTAGAGATGTTGAGCATTTTTTCATATGTTTGTTGGCCATTCTTCGATTTTTTTCTCCCTTCAAGTAGGATAGTTTCATCCCTAGAGAGATTTCTGAAATTGTGTCTCATGGTTGGCAAGTAGAGGGCAAAAGAGTTTTCTCCTGGGCTCCTACACAAATTGTTGCACTGATTTTGAGAAAGTGAGTTACTTTTGACACTACAGTTTTCTAATCTGTAAGATGGAGACAATAATTTCATGAACTTACTTTGCAGAAGGGTTCAATGAGATAATGGCTATAAGATACTTGGCACAGTACCTGGCACATTGTAAGTACTCAAGAAATATTTTTATTTTTCTTCTCCATGAAACTTTCCTTGCTTTTGCCAAATTTCAGTGATGCCTCCTTTTTCCTTTCTTATTTGGATTTATTTACTTAATAGATGTTAATTAAAGATCCAATATATGAACCGAGCTTCTCTAAAGTACTGTGTGAAGTGGTCCAGAATGGAGAGAAACAGAGCTCCATTTCCAAATGGAAATCCAGCACAGGAGTCAGAGAAAGAGCTGGCAGTGAGCAGCCAGGAGGGCCAAGAGACTGTGTATTGTGTCTTGGATGCCCAGTGAAGAAAATGTTTCAAGGACAAGCAGGTAATCAACTGTATTCTACATTGCTAATCAGTGAACCAAGATGAGGACTGAGAATTGACCATTGGGTTTAGCCATGTGGGTGTTAACGACAATCTTGATAAGAACAATTTTGGAGGGTGGTGTAGGTGAAAGTGTGATTGAAGGGTGATGGAGAGAAAATGGATAGGTAGCTTATTCACCAGCTGTGGGTTTTGTGCAAGCTACAGAAGGTCAAATCTTCCCTGCCTTCCTCTCTTTCTCCTTTTCTTCCTCCTTCCCTCTTTCCTTTCTTCCCTTCCTTCCTTCCTTTATCCCTTCCTTTTCCAATCTGTAAAGTGGGGTGATAATATCTATTTCATCGGGACTGTAGGATGTCATGTATGTAAATCACGGCAGTATATGGCATGTCCTCCACGATGAAAGCTGGTCTCTCCCACCATTTCAAGATCCCATGTCTTGTGCCCTAAGTGGCTGGGATAGGATTTGCACAAAGTAGGTGCCCATTAAATGTCTACTGATGGGAATAAATTAGTTCCTCCATTCTTCTTCTGGCCCAGGTGCCTAGTTATTTGATTGGACCAAACAGCAAAGTGCTCCTGTTAAGAGTGAGAGCAGGATGCTGGAGGCCACTACCAGCTTTTTAGGAAGGAAGCCTCTTGGCTCTGAACTCCATGGAGCTTCTGACTGTAAATAAAAACTGCAACGACTTCTGCTTGGAAGTGGGGATGGGAGGTCTGAGAGTAAGTGCACTCTGTCCAGGGCAGCCTCCTGCGGAAATGATTTCCAGAGCAGAGTGCCAAAGTGCTTTCGTAAATGACTCTGGCTCACCCCTTTCTCTATCTCCTGCCCTGTAGATACAACATTTATAAAAATAAACATTTGCAGGAGGCACTTGGGAAGAGGCCAAGGTGGAGCACCCAGTAAAAGAAACAGATACACCAGGAAACTCAGAACTCCCAAGAAGAATGTCAGATTTCAGAAGAGGGAACAGAATGACCAGAGGGTGTTAGGAGGGTGGTGATAGGAGAGAAATGTGTGAGTTTCAGAGCTTCCACTCTGTGCATCTCTGCTGGCTTCTCCTCTCGTCGACTGTGCTGTGCCTTGCCTCTCTTCCCCACTGGAATGCATGCTCCTTGAGGGAAGGGGTGTTCAACTGAGTACTCATTTTTAGATTTGAATTATTTATCAGGAAATGACTTTGTTTTTTGTTTGTTTGCTTGCTTGTTTGAGGCAGGGTCTCTCTCTGTTGCCCAGGCCATAACTTACTGCAGCCTCAAACTCCTGGGCTCAAGCCTCAAGCAATCTTCCCGCCTCAGCTATGACTATAGGTGTGGGCCATCACACCCGGCCAATTTTTCATTTTGCTTTTTTGATAAAATCTTGCCATATTGCGAAGGCTTGTATTGAACTTCTGGCCTCAAGGGATCCTCCCACCACAGCCACCCAAGCACTGGAATTACAGGCGTGAGCCACTGCATCCAGCCCAGAAATGACATGTTTACCGAGCACCCACTTCACACCGAAAACTCTGCTCCTACAACCACACCTAGCATGAATTGGATGCTCTGTAATTTAATAAGCATACCTTCACCCTTAAAAGTTAGTACTGCATTTTCTCCACTCAGTTCAGCAAAAATGTCACCTCTTCGTAGAAGCCGTCTCTGAATCCCCCACCCTAGGCAGAATGAGGCTCTCCCTCCTGCATGCTTCATGGAATTTTGGATTGATTTCCCTCACTTATAGCTCTGTAGTAGAAGCTCACTGACTGTGGGGCTTTTTTTTTTTTTTTTATCAACTATAAAACCCACTACCTAGAACAATGCCTAGTACATAGTAGGTGCTATGGTCTAAATATTGGTGTCCCCCTAAAGTTCATATATTAGAACCTAGTACCCAACGTGATAGGATTAGGGATAGGACATTTTGGGAAAGTCATGAGGGCTCTGCTCTGATGAATAGGGTTAATGTCCTTATAAAAGGTGAAAGGAGCCGTCTTGCCCCTTCTGGCATGTGAGGACACAAAAGGTACCATCTATGATAAACAGGCCCTCACCAGACACTGAATCTTCTGGTGCCTTAGTCCTGGACATACCAGGTTCCAGAACTATACATTCTTTTGATTACTAATTACCCAGGTTAGGGTATTTTTTTTATAGCAAACAGCCTGAACTGACTAAGGCACTTAGCCTGAACACACTAAGAAACTAAGTGTTCAGTTACTATGGACAGATGATTTTCACCCATTTCATGCTCATTTTAGTCAATTATTTTATCTGTCTCCCTTGCTAGCCTGTGAACATATTTGGTGGGAGAGGTGATGCCATTTTCTTCTCAATTTCTCCATTTTCTGGCATATAGAAGTTGCTTAGTAAATATCAGTGGGATGAACATATAACCAAACTTCCCTTATTTTTATGAGTTTCTTTTAAATCATTCTCTACTTTATAAAATAAGATATGTCATTACATAAAATGTGTATTATATAAAGTATAGAGTACAGCAGAGAACACTTGAAAAGAGATTCATAAAGAATAAGGGAGTTATAACCATCATGTTCATCATTATCAGATACAAAAGCTTGCTGCTGCATTCGCCAATTCAGAAGGCTTATTGAGCACCTACTCTGTGTCTACACCATGTGAGATGCTATAGAAGGAATGGAGATAAGGGGCACAGTTAAAGGGTAGCACCAAGATAAGGATACTGAAGGGGGGTGTGGAAGAACGTAGTGCAACCCAGACTGATGCCACCAAAGAGAAACTCCCAGAGCAAGGAGCATAAAAGCTAAAGAATGAGTTTGAGCAAATCATGTAGTCAAGTAATGAGTAGTTTGGGATTTGGCACATGGTACATAATGAGATGAGCAGGCTAGGAAGGAGTTTACCCACGCAAAGGGAATGGCATTCATTACAGCATTCAGTGATAAAGTGAAAGGACGTCCAGGAAAACGGTAGCGTCACACAATGGATTGCAGGCGAGCAGAGCATCAGGTGGGGAGCGAGCGCAGGATGGAGGGAGGCAGAATCCACATCAAGTCCTGTCATTCAGGAGCGGTTCAGACCTTGCCTGCTTTCTTTCTTCTGATGCCGATTCATGCATTTCCTCTCCCCTTGATCTTCATAGACATGCAGAGGTATTAATTAGCAGGTAATCTACTAGAAAGACTGGTACACTGATGTCCACAGATACTAAATCAGTTGGACTAACTCTCTCCAGTTGAGCAAATTAGACCTAAATTCCAAATCTCCACACTCTCAAATCCCAATCATGGCACTAGGAATGGAACTAGATGGAACTAGATAGCGTCTTTCATACCAATTATAATTAACTGGTAGGGGATGTCTGTAGTCAGTGTTTTCAGAAGTATTCTGTGGTTCCAGCTCTGCTCTATAGGAAATAGAGCTAGGATTGATTCATGCTGTCTGCCTGGTGGGAGGGGACAGGCTTGGGGGGAGAGAGGGTAGGCAGCCCCACCTGTCATGTATCAGGCATTTCCTGCAACCACATTGTGCAATTCTCAGTTACACCACACAGATCTCTATTTCTTGGGGAATTCTTTCTAAATGATTATGATGCTTCATTACCCCTTTTCCTTGTTGGAACATTTCTTCACCATGACACATACCAGAGATTTTCCTAGAAATCCAGAAAACTGCTGGTGTGGGCCAGTCAGACTAGTGATTATGAAATTCTCCAAATTCTAAAATGGTTCATTTGAGTCAGGCAAACCAGAAGGAAATCTTACCACTGACCACCACCTCCAGATTTGTGAACTAACATGAATTAGTATTGCCTAATTACAAATATATGGACAGTGATTACCACCTCAAGATGACAGCATGTTCATTGCCATAGGAAGTATTTTTAATAACCAAGACTTAGATAGCGAAAAATGTATAGAAGCTAAGGTTTCAACCCTCCCAAAGTAGGAGATTGGAACATCCTTGTACCAATAGCACATATTTCCCTACCATTATGATAGCACATTTCACTTAGTAGGTATTTAGTAACAATTTCCTAAATGCATGAAAGAATGAATTAATTGATGCAAAAAATAGGGAAATTTGTGAAGGCAGCAATGAATGATTCTTATCTGGCTCTAATTAAGCTTTTTGAGGAGTGACACCTTGTATTTTCATTTTTGTTCTGTCTTAAAGTTTAGCATAGGATCTGACAATTGGTTTTTAGTAAATGCATACAGATTAATTAGACTATTATTATCCCTGTTACAGTATACACCTCTAGGTACTGACTATAGTCCATGGTTTGGACTTTATTCCATGTTTCCTTTTAAATTCTCCACAGAGCCTAACCTAGTATTTGGCACTTCATAAAGTTAGGTCAAGCAATGCATGTTTTCTATCACCTTCAGGATTTGTATTTCTCTACAAGTAGTTCATGAATCACCTGTATCAAAATACTAGAATCAAGCAGAAATAATTCCTGAGTCCCATTCTAAGTTCAAGCATGGCAATTTTTAACATGTGTTCCTTGGGTGGTTTTGATGCACAAAATTTAGAGCTGCAGTACCCAGCTCCCAGGCTGCAGACTGGTATTGGTCCATGGTCCATTAGGAATCAACTGTGCATCACCCCCTGGGTTCCCTGCCACCCAACCCTGGTCCATGGAAAAGTCATCTTCCATGAAACCAGTCCCTGTTGCCAAGAAGGTTGGGGACCGCTGAGTTAGAGAATCATCTTCTAAACCAAGAGCTATTTAAGGATGGAACTAGGTTTATGCATATTTGACTCTTATTATGTGGCATGATGCCCAGTTCATTGTTAGTCATATTTATTGAATGGAGGAGTTTTCAGAGGCAGCTTCTTACTGGCTGTGATGACTGTCAAACTGGTGATATACTACCAAGATAGCCAGAGAAACAAGTGATCCCACAAAAGTGGACTTGTAAATCATAGTTGATAATCGTTTTTGCCAAAGTGCTTCTGGAAGTTAAGAGAGAGCACTTAAAATGTGGAACTATGAGTTCCCTACACTGCCTACCGTCTGGGATTGTATTCAAGGAATATGCTACTGGTGTTATTATTGTAAATCTCTGAACTCAACAACACTTCCTAATACATTGTGACTCTGATCAGGTTCCCTGGAAACAGAGATTTGCATGTGGGGCTGAGATTTGCATGTCAGAAGTTTATTAGGGAGTGCTTTCCGGAGATGCATGGGGAGGAGTGAAGGTGCTAGAATGGGCAAAGGGAGGAGGTGGGCTCTGGTGTAATCACAGCAGAGGCCTCAGTCAGTCCCACGGGAAGCTCTGCAACTGGACGGCCCTGCAGAGTTGTTCCACATGAAGCAAGGGGCCAGGCCTTTGAACCCCACATTGAAGAGCCATTAGACAGGGCCTGCCGCTGGGGAGCGGTGTGACCTTGGATGAAAAGGAGGCTCCCTTCAACCGAGGACAACTGGTAGCTGGAGAACTGACAGTGACCAGCAGTCCCAACATCTGGGAAAATAAGTCACTTAGTCCTGAAGGAGGTTATTTGCATGGCCCACACCACAGCATCCAACGTGCAAATCATACGCAGTGATCATCCCTACAGAATTTATAGTCTGAAGATGGTACAAGATGGTGTTGTAGGAAGTCATGGGCTTTGGGGTCAGGAATAATGAATCTGAGTCACAACTCTTCCTTTCATTAGCTCTGTAACCCACACAAGTCACTTAATTTTCCAGAATCTCAGGTTTTCATTTGTAAAATGATGTTTGTTGGTGCCTGGCTCCCACAAGATGGTAGATACAAAGCACCTCTTCCTCCTCATTCTTTCCCCTTAGAGGTCATTGAACATCGGTTTAACCAATTCATTCACCAAACGCGTCTTGGTTGGTTTGACTGATGACGTATCTGTAAAACCTAAATGACTTGGGGGCAGGTACAGCTGCATCTCCTGAGCATGTTCCCCAAATTGATAACTTCTGAAAATAATTTTCAAAAGCAATATATGAACAGGTTTTTATAAATTTAATGAAAAGTAATTAAATGAAGTAAGATGAAGTAAATGATCATTTATTTAACAAATATTTGAGAGCCTACTCTCTGTGCCAGGCCTTTTCTTTGTGCTTGGGATTCACCGGTGAACAAAGTAGATGAAAATCCTCTCTTTTTCAGAGCAAACTTCTTAAAAGGAAATTAAAACAAACAAACAAACAAATTAGTTAATTAATTTGTTAGAATGTGGGAACTATGGGAAAAACAAGGAAGGTTTGAGGCAGCGGTCATAGTGAGCCTCACTGAGAAAATGATGTTTGAATGAGAGTGAGGGAGAAGGTGAGGAAGTCACCTTTGAAGAAAAGCATTCCAGGTAAAGATGACAGCTAGTGCAAGGGTCCTGAGGCAGGAGGATGCCTGCCTTAACTGAGGAGCAGCAAGGAGTCAGGTTGTGAGATAAGTAGAGAAAATAATCAAGGAGGGGTACCTTGACTGCCCTAGCCTGTCCATCAACTCACAATTCAGGGGGTCCCCAGCCCAATCCCTTCCCCAAGCCTCTGCTCTGATGGAGTAGCCCATGCCATTTTGTGTGCCTCTTCACTTTCCAACTCCTCATGTGGAACAGCCAACTACATATATTATGGCATTTTATTCCAGCTATCCTCTTTTTCTTTGGAAGCCACAATAGTGGATTCAGTCTGGAAAACATCACAAAGACCAAATAAAACACACACACACACTCCCCAAATCTAAGTTATAAACAAGCCTGGAAATGACATCCCCAAATTCTAAGTTTCAAACACAAGACTGAAACCGACATTCCAAATGAATTTCCATAAGAAAGCACAAGGCTAGGTCTTCATCTTGTTTCAGCATGTCAGTGGAAGTCACTAGGATACACCAATCCCTTGTGTTTTTGCAACTTGAATGTTTCATCCTGGAGTGGAATTTATAAAATGGAAAGAAAAAAAATAATGATTTGTGGTATAAATAACAATGCTGCTTCTCAGACTTGTTTGTCCTCTACGATCTGGATTCCATTTGGATTGAAACTTTTGGTAGACACATGCACGCAGAGTGCTTTCCATTATTTGAATTCGTACTTATAACTCAGTTTTAATATCTCAAAAAGATCCGGAGACAGATCTCAGAATCTTGCAAAAAATACTGTGCAAAACTTTAATGAAAGTCCTTGAGTTTCATATCTCCTATGATCTCATTCCCGAGAATTCATGAGGATAGGAAGTTTTGGATAATTTCCCCCATGTCCAGGAGGAGCTATGTAATGTCAGTCTTCAAAAGCCAGAGTTTCGTAATCTAAGTATTTGCTTGTCATGATTTGGTGCATTTAATACTGCGAAGCTCCTCCTGAAATGCATGAATGTTATCATGATGTTCCTGATGAATTACCCAAAACACAGTTTTGCTCTGATTTTTCCCTAGTGTCTTTAACAATAGGTTTGACTCTGCTACAAAATAACTGTGATTTTGGCCAAGATACTTAAAATCGTCAAACTCTACCCTCATCTATAAGAAAGAGTCCTGTAACTAGAATGCAGAGACAAAGATTTGACACCTGGCTTTTCTATTTATTAACTTTGTGAACTGAAAGCCAATCATTTAAACATTCTGCACTACAGTGGCCTACTCTGATGAAGCTACTCCACCAGCTAGTAGGAGAATAGGTTGTGGAATAAGCTTCGCTAGATAATATAAAGTGATATTCAAATGAAAGAGGCATTAACGTCTGTTGTTGATAGTCACTGATGTCTGTTTCCGGCTGTAAAATTCTGTGACATATAGAGCAGTCACTTAAATTTCTCTAATCCATTAAAGAAAAAAAATGAAAGGCACTCACAGGTGGATTTTCTTAATCTACTGGTATTACAAGTGTTTCTTTATGAGAATAACCCCTCTGAGTTCCAAATCTATGCCTTACAGCTCTTGATGTACTGTCATGATCTTCAACATGAGAACCAGTTTACGTCATTAATTAAGAAGTCAGCCTCCTGGGCCAAGAAGATTCCAGACTCTATCGCTCACTACTCATGTGACCCTGAGCAAATTTCTTCACTTCTCTAAGGAAAAATTCATAAAAGTGGGAGTAATAATAGCACTTATTTTATAGGATGTTGATTAGATTTAATGAAATCACGCATATAGTTGTTTTAGCATGGTGCTTGACAGATTGCAAGTGTTCAAAGCTGATTATTATTATTGTGGTTGTTGTATTATGTGATATTATTACATAATCATAAATGTTATTTATATAACTACGTTTTAAAACGTAGGCATTGTAATTCAGTCTGCCAAAAAAAGAAAGCTCTCTGGGTCATTAAGGTTGCAATATTTTAACATGACTATGATATTCTTAATACATTTTGTTTGCAGATCATCATTGTTTTTAAAAGAAAGCCATTCCAGTGCATTATTCTGATCCGTATGTTATAAAGAGGGTGTTGGCAGAGGATGGTGGGATACGGAACCATCAGACTTAACTGAGAATCCATTGTCATTAGGTGCTGGGCTAAGAATAGAATTGAGGCATTTGTACTCTAATCAATATGTACTTAAAAGACAGAGGCCTTGCAAGTGGAAGAGAAAAAGGATTTTTGGCCAGCAACTCTTCTACCACCACGCACACTGTTCCCCTCCAATACCTCTAACGAAACACACATGTAGAAACCACCAGAAACCCCTAGGCCCAGATTGCTTTTCCTAGCTACTTCCAGTTTGTCAAGCTCTCATTACAACCTGATGCCTCCCCACTCCAAAGGTTAAAAAAAAAGAAAAAAGAACAACAAAAAAGCTTGAGGTTTATACAGGTACTTTGTTGCAATACAGAACCTCATGAAATTTATGATCATGCAGACTCCTGTTTGAATCTCAGCACTGACATTTACATTAGCTGTGTGACCTTAAGAAGATTCCCAACATCTCTTAACATTTTTCCTCCAATCAAATGTGATGATTAAAAGAGATAACTGAATCCAATGCTTCCTGAGTACTTACCATGCTCCAGGCAAGGTGAGAGATACAAAAAAATCTGCACTTGGAATCTAATCTTAGGATATATGTAGCTCTATCTTGTGGGGTATACACTGTATCTCTATGAGTAAACAGCAGCACAAGACATGCAAGTAGGAAATGGTCCAATTCATATTGTAGGAAGTCAGAGCAGAATAGACAATCCAGACACATCGAAATGCAAGACTGTCCTCAACCACTTAATACTTACTTGATCACTTTGGTACCCTAAGTCTTAGTTTGCCAAATCTGTAAAATGGGGGAAATAAAACCTGTCCACAAGACAGTTGTAAGGAATAGATGAGATACATATGTAAATCATGCTGTACTATTCTGCCCACAGTGATTACTTAATGAGTGATATCTGTTTTATTATTATTATTATTATTATTATTATTATCATCAGTAGTAGTGTGAGGGTGTTGTTGAAAGGTGCTGAGCAGGAGAAGATACATAGGTTTTCTAGGTAATGGGGACCTGAGATGTGATTGGGGCACTAGAATACACAGGTAAGCTGACAGCACTTTACACAGGAAAAACCCAGGAAGTGAATGTTGAGTCTTGACCTCTCATCCACTTCCCCTCCTCCTCAATAGATACCGTAAGGGCAAAACAAAAATAGAAGAAGGTACGAAGTCTGATTTACCTCAAGGCAGCTCATTTCCCTGCACCCCCATAGCAAGGACTGGTCCCTAATCTTTCATGAGTAGAGGGAATAGTAATCAGAAAAGGCTGGGAAAGAAGTTCAGCCTTGGAGTCTTTAGAAGTGAGTAGGTTTAAAGAGAGCATCTCTGGTTACCCATTGGGAGTCTTCACTGACTGCTTTCTCCCTAGGTGTGATGCTGATAAGGTATAGGGTGCAGCCTTACTGTACCCCATAACACAAAGACGTAGAGTGAACTAGGGTGCCGAAACATCAAAAGGGAACTTGGTGACTTCGTTCAGTTCCTTCTTCATTTTCCAATTGGGGAAACGGAGGCTCAGGGAGCGGAAAACTTGGGTAAAATCATACAGGCAAGAGGTAGTGAAAACTATGGCAGATGGGAGCCCAGAATGCAAGGCTCCAAGTTGATTGTCGTTTTTCCCTTATCACACTGTCGTTCACCTCTGCAGAGCAAACTATAATGCAAAAGAGTAAAATTAAAGATGCTCTAGACACCCAAGTTTCCTCAGCTTGTAGATGGAAATACTGAGGCCCACAGAGAAAAACTGACTTGTCCAAGGTAGCAGCGAATGGATGGTTGCATTACAATTAGAATTTAAGTCTGTATTCAGACAGTGGACTCCCCAGTGCCTATTCTCACACTATTGCAGAAAGTCCATGGGCTAGAGAATTTTGGGAGAGGTCTCCATTCCTTGAGGTTTTCTGTATATAGACCAGGAGTCAGCCTTTGAAAGCCTTAAGCTCGCTGCCTGTGGTTGGCCACGCCCCAGGTTGGCTGCATGCACCTCCCAAGCGGCAATTCCCATGAAATATCTCACAAAAACATAGTGGAAAGGAATGAGATCTTTTATTAAATCTGTTTTAGGCTTGTTGCCTGCTCTCCTATCTTGGCCAGTTCAACTTCTTCCTCAATTTCTTGGCTCTTAAACATAAAATACAGGTGCTAAGCTTGGGAGTCCACAGGGCTCCAGAATGCTGAACGCAGGGTGAACAATCCCCCAAGTGCTCTTTCTACCTAGAGCCCACATTGGCGGAGTGTTACCCACCAGCGCTGCCAAGACAGATGAGCCATTCAGTTCCTTGGCCAGGTAGCAGTGAGAGAACCACAACAAACAGCAGCATCTGGAAACGTGTAATCAGAATTGGCACGCTCGCAGGGGAAATGCAATGCAGTATATTAAATTATTTCTGCAACCACGGCTCTGTCTTTAAAAGGGAAAACTAATCACACACAATGTTTCATATTTCAATTTTCAAAGAGGGAGGCTTGATTTTTAAAGTCAAACATACAGTGCAGGGCAAGGCTCACAGTTGGATTTGTAATTTATTTTCATGTGCTTATTTATTTATTTATGGCTAGCTAAGTTCCACAAAGAATCTGAAACAAAGGATTTATAATTTTTTTTTTCAAGTGTGGTCAGGCCAAAAGTTGTCACTGAGTGGCTTATCATTGCACTGGAAATTCGGGGGGCAGATAAAAGAAGAAGCGTCATCCTTGCCCTCAGGGTCTCCATCACAGGAAACAAAGTTGGAATAATAATAACAAAATGTTTCAGTTGTACACAGTGTTATGGTTTATCAAAGTATTATCACATGCTGTAACCAAATTACGTCTTTTTAGGTGACACTGTGAGCAAATACAATTTTCTCAAGTTTACACAGTACTAGACTGATACTAAGAGAAGAAGATGGTCTCAGAGTTACTTGAATGATAGTTGGTAGACTCAAACCTAGAATCTCAAAATGTTTACATCCACAATCAAGTATTTGGTTGACCAGTGCAGGCACTGAGACAGAAGAAAGGATGAAAGACTGAAATCATTTAGATAAGCTTCATGCAAGAGGCGATATATGACTAGGTAAAAAAGGTAAGTAAGGGTGTGGTTTGGTGGACCTGGGAAAGGCATGGCAGTGCAGTGGAGAACGTCCCATTCCTTCCCAGAGTGGACTGACCAAGTTTAGGCATCCTCCATATCTACCTGGCACTGGATACCTCTTGAAACACACGCCACTTGCCTTGTTTCCTGTGCAGAATGGCATTGCCTATGGTTCAGATTCTCCTTATGGTTACAAACAATGGAACAGAGCCCAGAAATAAATGTATGCCTCTACAGTCATACCTTTGATAAAAGCACGAAGAATATACAATGGGGAAAGGATAGTCTCTTCAATAAATGGTGTTGGCAAAGCTGGATATCCACATCTTAAAGAATAAAATTGGACCCTTATCTTATACACAAAAATTAGCTCAAAATGTATCAGACTTAAATGTAAGACCTAAAACTATAAAGCTAGAGGAAAGCATAGGGAAAAATCTCCTTAATATTGGTCTTGATAATTTTTTTTTTATTTTTGATTGTTTGGCTTATTTTTATCTCAGAATATTATGGGGGTACCAACATTTAGGTTACATATATTGCCCTTTCACCATCCAGGTTAGAGCTACAGTTTGCCCATTCCCCAGACAGTGTGCACTGCACCCATTAGGTGTGAATATATCTATCCCCTCCTCCCCTATCCTGCCTGCCCGACACCAGATGAGTGTTACTTACATATGTGCACACAAGTGTTGATCAATTAGTATCAATTTGATGATAAGTATGCGTGGTGCTTGTTTTTCCATTCTTGTGATATTTCACTTAGGAGAATGGGCTCCAGCTCCATCCAGCATAATACAAGAGGTGCTAGATCACCATTGTTTATTGTGGCTGAGTAGTACTCCATGGTATATATATACAACATTTTATTAATTTAATCATGTATTGATGGGTACTTGGGTTGTTTCCACATCTTTGCAATTGTGAATTATGACAGAGATTTTTTTTAGATATGACACCAAAATCACAGACAACAAAAAACAAATATAAACAAATGGGACTATATCAAACTAAAATGTTTCTGCACCGCAAGGGAAATAATCAACAAAATGAAAAGGTAAACTGCAGACTGGGAGAAAGTATAATACTTACAAACTGTACATCTAATAAGGGGTTAATATCCAAAATTTATAAAGAGTTCACAATCTTAGCAAAAACAAAAACAAAATAAATAAGTCAATTAAAAAATAGGCAGAGGACCTGAATAGACATTTTCCAAAAGAAGACATACGAATGACCTATGAATATATGCAAAAATTCTCAGTAGCACTAATCATTAGGAAAATGTAAATCAAAACCACAGTGTGATATTACTACATATCTGTTAGGATGGCTATTACCGAAAAGACATGAGATAACAAGTGTTGGTGAAGGTGTAGAGAAAAGGGAATCCTTGTACACTATTAGGAAATGCAATTGGTACAGCCACCATGGAAAACAGTTTGGAAGTTCCTCAGAAAATTAAAACTAGAACTACCAAGTGATTCATCCCACTTCTGGATATATATATCCAAAGGAAATGGAATTAATATGTCAAAGAGATACTTGCACTCCCACATTCATTGCAGCATTATTCATAATAGTCAGGATATGCAAACAGCACAAGTGTCTGTCAATGGATGAGTGGATAAAAAATGTGGCATATGTACACAATGGAATATATTCAGACTTAAAAAGGAAGGAAATCTTGCCTTGGGACAGCAGGGATGGACATGAAGGACAATATGCTAAATGACATAAACTAGACAGAGAAAGACAAGTACTGCATGATCTCACTATATATGGAATCTCAAAAGTCAAACTCACAGGAATAGAGAGTAGAATGGTGGTTGCCAGGGTCTAGAAAGTCAGGGATATGTGCAGATGTTTTTCAAAAGGTACAAAATTTGAGTTATAAGATGAATAAATTCTGCTGATGTGAAGTACAGCATGGCAACTACAGTTAATAATGCTGCATTGTGTACTTGGAATTTTCTAAGGCAGTAGATCTTGTCCTCACCAAAAACACAAAAGAAAGTAACTTTGGTGACATATGTGTTAATTAGCTTGATGGTGGTAATCATTCCACAATGTATGCATATATCAAATTAACACATTGTATACCTTAAATATGTACTGTACAATTTTCTCAATTATACCTCAATAAAAATAATGATAAAATAAACTTATATTTTTAAAAAACAGACAAAAATCAAAGATATGTTGAATTTAATGCGGGCTTTGATTTTATTTTCTTCTGTACCACCCCCTAAAGGCTCAATGCTGGGAGTCCACAAGCAACTTGCACTCCTTAAAGAAAGAAGATGCTAAGATAGGAAGATACCTGGAACCTATGACAAGGGCTCTTCCTTTAGTGAAAACAGTGTATGTATGCAGGCTCGTCTATGGATCTAGATTGCAAGGATATGGCCTATGTAATGAACATGCTATTTGTTGGTCATCATTATCATCTTTAAGGACAAAAAATAATAGTAAAAACCTCATATGTCTTTTGGGGAAGATAAATATTTTTGTGAGCTTTTTACAGGCAAATCTTTTAAATGATCTTTTACTATAGAATGTCATAGATAGTTTGGTAAAAGTTTGGTATCCATAATACATAAAGAACCTTAAAAATCAATAACAATAAGTCAATTAAAATAGGCAAAGGTTATATATAGCCAATTCACAGCACAGAAAAAATTCATGATCTATAGTAGGCCTATAAGATTGTGGCAATATGCTACACCTCACCAGTAATTAGGGAAAAAATGAAAACAAATAAAAAACAGAAGCAAACATCTACAAGAACATCAAAACAGTGACATACCACTTTAAATCCATCAGCTTCACAAAAATAAAGAATCTGACATATTCTTTTTGGTTATTCAATATATTCTAATCATTCTGACTTCTGTATATTTGAGTCAGTTTAATAAACCTCTGAATCTTTTGTGTTGAAATGAATCAGGGGACACTATGCTTTTATTTATATAAAGTTTTCCATTTATTTATAAAGTCTTGCCCATTACTTTGTAAATTATTCACTCAAAAGCCAGCTCATTGCAAAGAATTAGAAACTTTGCTGTTTCAATTAATCCTTGTTTAGCAAAAGGCCCTGCTTTCTCCACCCTCAGCCCTGTAGGTCACTCTGGGTATCTGTAGATTAAGAAAACCTATCTATGGTGTCACTAAGCTGCTCAGACCCAAGGGTGCTTATTCCATGCATTGGAAGGGGGGAGAAACACAACTAAACATTTCATTTATCAACAATGATTTTGTGCATATCATTTTAACCATCCAGGTTTTAAGACGGTTCAAAAGGACAGTTCTCCCTGTACTAAGTGAAACACCAGGCTCAGTGGTCTTTTAGATTCTTCCTAACTTTACTAAGATCAAATAACTACATAACATTCCAAATGCACTTTCATTATTTCAATACAGTATTGAATGAGAATTCAGAGGATTGGTGGGGAAAACTGGCAGGATGGACAGCAAGGGGAGTGTGGGAAGTGATGAATGGTAGGTAGAGGAGGTCTAGCGGTCCCAACTGTGTGTTGGAATCCTGTATGCAGGCATGGGTCCCAGGTGAATCTGGTAGAGGGTCTTAAAGAGTAGCATGCACACAAAATCACAACCACACAGCATTACTTTGCTGGAGATGATGACATCTTCTGTTTGCACATCAGGTCTGCAGCCCTGGAGGTAGGGCCCTGTAACTACTCTTAGATGCACATGTAGTGTTTTCCACCACACTCCCCTGGGAATCGGCCCCCACAGCTGCCTGCCATCCTGTCCCAAGATGGAACATGCCCTTAAAGTCCTACATCCTTGATGTTCGAATGGGTACCACCTGCACAGCCATGCCAGCCCTCCCGCTTGGAAGAGGGTTCTGGAACACACATTTGGCTCCCTGTACATTTGAGGATTGTGTCCTGGCCTTGGGAGGAAAGTTCAAGCTCTTTGAAAATGGGATTATATTTGCAGTTCTTTCTCTAGCTCCCCAGAGAGTGAAGTGGGATGAAGACGGGGGAGACAGAAGATGTGTTAAGAGCCAAGAATTCTGGCCTGGGCGTCAGCAGAATTATTTAATCTTCATGAGAAAATGGGGATGGAAAAAGTGCCCAATGAATAAAGTGATTTATTTTTTTCAGAAACATTTATTGAGCTCCTACTATGTGCCAAGGGCAGGTCAAGGCTCTGAAAACACATTAATAAAATGAAATAGGTTACCTATTCTTACAAGTTAGATTTTAGTGGGAAAGAGGGAATGCGAGAGGTGGTTGACTTAAATGAGTCATCACTATTTCTGGTACATAGTAATAGCTCAATAAATGGTAGTTGTTTAAAAATGCCCAGTGGTAGGTAAGTCTATGAGGGCAAAACACTGTGCCTTCTCACCGTTGCCAGCACTTAACAACTATTTATCGAGTGGCTGAATGAATGACTCTGCCAATTGACTCAATGTGGAACTTGGAGGAAGTCACTTTCTCCTTCTAGGACTTAGATGCCTCCTCTGTTCAACAGAGAAAGGAGGATATTACTGACCCATGGCTGCCGATCATGGTATCATCACAACGACCGCCTCCTCCAAGTCCAGAGAATTCATTTCGTCCCTGATTCCTCAATCTCACTCACAAGCTCACAGAGTAAAACCTCTGCTTACCTTTTCAACCTTGCTTCTCACCAGCCTCCTACCCTGACCTCAAAGCTCAAGATGATTCAATCTAATTGCAGTCCTCTAAATTCTACTATGGGTTTCTTGCCCCTAGACTTTTGCTCCCAGTACTTCCTCCGAGGGCTTTCTGTTCTTCTCTTCACTCAGTGGACTTTTTCTTGTTATTGACATTTCAGCATAAGTCCTCTTCTTCCGAGAATCTCCCTACCACCTCTTCACCCCCACCTCGCGTGTCTAGGAGCCCCTCCACTGTGCTGGCAAAGCTTCCTGAGCTTGCCTCTAGCTTGGCAAGGGCCACGTTTCATTGTGATCCCGTTTTCCTGTATTTATTCCTTTTGAGATAAGGAACGGTTTTATTTTTCTTTGTGTCCTCAAAGACTTCCCAGTGCCTTTCTCATAACAGATGCTCAATAAATGTCTCTTGAAATGAACTGAACTGTTTTGCGCTGGATGCCACTGGGGAGAAATTGCCAGCCATCATTTATAATAGGTTCACATGAATGTTCCTAAGAATTTATTTCTTACAAAGTTTAAATTCTTGAGATGTACTTATCTAACATAACATGATTCATACGTTTCCTGGATGACAAAATAGGGGAAAATTTCAAAGTCTGGATGTTAAAAATAATCTATCATTCCATGTTAAACTGAAATATGATTAGAAAGAAATATCAACATATTAAAGCAGAAAGTCAATTATACTCAGCATAAATTGGTCTTAAACCTAGTTCTGCCACTTAATTTAGCTCCCTTTCTTCTCCTGTGGGCCATATGATTAGTAGTAGAAAGAGAGCTGGTTTTGGTATAAATCTGGGTTCAGCTACTGTATCTATCTTTTTCTAACACTGTGACATGTGACATATATCATATCCTATAAGGGCCAGTTCCTCATCTGTATCATGGTCTAATACATGGTATATTCTTAATATTTTCTGGAATGCTATAAGTAAATAATTTAGCATAGATCTACCACATATGGTGTACATAATGCATGTTTTCCCCCCATGTATGAAATGAGGATCTTGGGGACAGAATGCATCTGAGGCCTTAGCCCTGTCTATGAAAATGGTATTCCTAGTTATGACAATAGCTGGCATTCATTATATGTCTGCTAAAATAATGAAAATAATAACATCATAATCACCCTTCTGTTGACCACCCCACTATTTCCTGAAATGTATTTGACCTAGTTAACAGCTAGTTGTCTGATGATGAAGAAGAAAGAAGTAAAAAAGAAGAGGAAGAAAAAGGAGGAGGAGGGAGGGGAGGAAGAGAGGAATTAAATTGTTATGGAAAGATGACAATATTTAAACATCATGTTAAAGTAGCATAAACTGTGATACTTGTGTCATTGAGAAAAAGGAAACAGCATCACTGGGAAAACTTTCTTAGAGTTTTCAGCCTAGAATAGTCCTGGTGAACCTGGTCTCCACCAAAGGATGCCATGAGAGGATGCTGCTGCTCTCGTCCGGATTATTAAAAGGCCTGCCAACATCTCTTAGGACCGACTGCTCTATTCTTGTGAATTTCTTCACATTCCAGGATGGCCGTGGACTGACTATGTTTCTGTGACCTCAGGCAGTATAATTGCAAGAGTCTGAACTGGATTTCCTGATCTAGGTTCAAAAATCTGAGCTTTTAAATAGCTTGTGGAAGTTAAAAATGGCCAAGCCTTGACTTCAGGGAATTACCCTTTTAAAAAATTATTATTAATATTTCTTTAGAAAGCACCGCATGTCTGGGTTTTTCCATCTCATCATAGGCATGACCATTTTTGCAGGCTTAGTAATGACACTCCTTTTAAACTTCAGTTTCAGGGATGGGGCCCTTTTAGGAGAGAATCAAAGGCTCCATATTTAGCCCTTCAACTAATGGGCATGGGGAAAAAGTTGAATTTAACGTTCACTACAAAAGTAGTTAATGATGCAGCAAAAACTAGCCTTGAGAGGCAGTACGCAGGCCTGTGTACTGGTCTTACGATCCGGGCATATGGATGTAAACAAGTTAGGCCTTTGCTTTTCCTTGACTATTGGTTTAATAATTTCATCAGCCCTTGTGTTTGTGTGATCTCTTTTAATGCATTTTGTGTTTCCTTTCTATGTTGTGACGTTAAAAACCAAAATGTCAAAATGGACTATAAATGCCTTTAGATACAAGTTTTTCTTTCTTTTCCATTTTTTTCTTGTCCCTGTTTATAAATAATAGAAACTTAATATACAGAGGTTAAAAATGAAGAAAATACTAAAAACACTATAAAATATCCATATATCACCAACCAGAAATATGTGTGTGTGAGTGTGCATGTACACACACACACACACACACACACACACACAAATATTATCAATATGTCGGTGTATTTTTTTTCCTAGTTTTTAGTCTGTACTTCCCATTTTTTGTCTTTACATACTGCTTGTATAATTTTACATTTAGCTTTTTTGTTCATTTGCATTGTTTTTGTTTCCAGCCTTACAAGGAGCATATAATTCAGTCAATCTTACTCTATTTCATGGTAATTATCATTGATTCTTTCAAGGCCTCAAGCTTGTTTTATTTTACTTTATATTTTATTTTCTGTTAATTTTCTTTCCCTTGTCTTATTCCCTCCTTCAAAGCACTGAGACTAGTGTATATGATGTTTCCTTAAATATATAGTCGATCTTAAAAAATAATTTTGTTGTTTTCTATATATATACATTTTTTATTTCCCTAAATAAAGTTAAACATTTCTTGTTTGTCTTATTTATTCTATTTCTTAATTTATTCAATAAGTGCTATTTTTTCAAGCAGGGACCATGTCTTATTCCTCTTCTTCTACATCCCAGTACCTAATTCTTAAATATAAGAATTAAAAATTGCTAAATTACTGAATTTGCTTAATTACTGAAAGAAATCATAAGCTTTGTTCTATATGTAGCTTTTAAAATGTTCTAATGAACCCTTAGCATTGTTCAAAGCACATATATTGATTAGTGGGAGAGTTTTCTCAAGTTCACCCTGTTAAAGTTTTGTTCGTTGCTGAGTCTTAAGTACCTAGAATAGTGCCTGACATACACTAATGAGTCAACAGTTTTCTGAGTGAAGATACACATGAACAAAAGGTAAGTTCCATGCAATAGTTCCCTGGTGTAGTGGGCTGAATGATGGCTCCCATAAGAATTTGCCCACATCCTAATCCCTGGAACCTGTGAGTATCACCTTATGTTCTAAAAGAGTAAATATTATTTCTATTACAAAATATGGGATTAAGTTGAGGATTGTGGTAGGAGGAACTTGCCCTGGATCATCAGGGGTACCCCAAATCCAGGGACAGATATCCTTGTAAGAGGGGGTCGGAGGGGTGGAGATTCAACAGATACCCAGAGAAAAGGAGCCGATGTGACAACTGAGGCAGGATTGGAAAGATGTGACCACATATCAAAGAATGCCAATGGCCACAGGAAGCTGGACGAAGCCAAAAACAGATTTTCCTCTAAAGGTTCCGTAGAATGTCGTGGACCTTGTGATACACTGGTTTTTGGACTTCTGGCCACTAGAACTGTGAGAGAGTGAACTTGTATTGCTTTAAGCCTCCAAGCTTGTGTGGTTGCAGCAGTCACGGGACACCAATACACATGGTGGAAAGTTTGGGGAGCACTTTATAGAATGGTTCTTCCTCCCCATTTGTAGATTTAAAATGTATATTAATATATTAAAAGACCCATAAAGTTATGTGAACTTATTTAGGTTAATGTTCTCAAAACCTCTTTGAATATAGAATTCTTTCTTTCCTTCCTCTCCTCATAACATTGGTAGCCTGTGTGACTATGGTTTTACAGAGTAAACTTTGAAGAATATTTAATTAAATATTCCTAATCCTAAAATTAGGTCAAAAATAGCTACAAAATCATGGCATGCATTGTATCATTCTTTAATAAATAGGTACACTGTTATTTATGCCTTAAATAAACATCTGATAGAATTGATATTCACAGCAGCAAAATGGACTTTGCAAGATATCCTACATAGTTTGGGACATGATAAAAAAAATAATAATCTGAAATTTCTATATTAATCTGATTATTGCTACCTTACATTTCACAGGCATTAATAACATTCTGTGTGGTAGATAGGCCAGCACGTTTTTTGTGTGTGCTGCTCTAACAAACAAATACTTATATTACTATCCTGTACCTAATGACATCAAACAATTACTCCAATAAATGGATCATTAAAAATTGTACCCCATCCACAAATCTGTTATAAATTATAATAAATTAAGAAAAGTCAAGCATTTAAATAAGGATAAGAAATTCTAATCCCTAATCTATTGCCCTTTAGAATGATGACACATTTTAAAGCCAGAAATGTAAAGGATGAAATGCAGCAGAGTACTGTCAAAGTATCTCTTAAACCAGAGTAATTGCTTATTAACTTATAATTTAACAGTTTTTGGACAAATATTTTTTGAAATGCCCTTTGTATATTGCAAATGTTGCGCTACACATTGGTTTTATAAATATTATTGGAAAATAATTTAAGGAAACATTGTTTAGTTAAAACCACACATTTATGTTTGGGAAAACAGAGGTTCTTACAAAGAATTTGCCAATAGTCACACAGTGCATTAATAGAACAACAGATTTAAACTGTAACAATATTAATGTAGAAAGTCCACTGACACAATGCAGATATAATCAGTTTATGTGAAACATGAGATAAAATCTCAATGGTACTCTTATTTTTTTCCTCCTCCCATAAATTTATTGATCCTTCTCTGTTGTCCAGTAAATAGTTTATCTCAGAGAACAGTCCATGCATACATGCAAGGAATGTGTTTTCTCTTGTTGGGTGGAGTGTTCTATAAATGCCAATTAGAACAAGTTTGTTAATAGAGTTGAGTATTCTACATTCTTACTGATTCTCTGTCTACATTTTCTATCCACTATTAAAAGAGTAATATTGAAATCTCCAACAAAGATTTGTGTATTTTTCTATTCATTTCTAGCAGTCATTGTTCCATGCATTCCGAAACTCTATTATTATGTGCAAGCACATTTAGGATTGTTCAGTCTTCTGGGTGAATTGACATGACCACCTTATCATTATAAAATGTCCCTACTTTTCTCTTGAAATACTACTCACTGTTCTGATGGCTGTTTTGACTGATATTAACATAGCCACTCCATTTTTCTTGTAATAAATGCTTGCATTGTAAATATTATCTTTTTATTTTTGAATATTATAGGGGTACAAACGTTCTGGTTATATGAATTGCTTTTGTACCGTTGAGTTAAAGTTATAAGTGTGTCCATCACCCAGATAGAGTGCATTGTAGCCGTTAGGTGTGAATTTACCCATCCTACCCTTGCTCCCAGCTGCTTGATTTCCGTTGAATTTTACTACCCTATGTGCATATGACTGTTGATCTATTAGTTTCAATTTAATAGTGAGTACATGTGGTTTTTGTTTTTCCATTCTTGTGATACTTCACTTAACAGGATGGTCTCCAGTTCTGTCCAGGTTGTTACGAAGGTATTAGTTCACCTTTTTTTTTTTTTTTTTTATGGTTATGTATCTATATAAAGGAGTGAACATCATTAGAAATTAAAATATAAAATACTTTTTTTCCTCATTTCATTTCTTTAAAGAAATTGGCTGGTTAAAGCAAAAATTAGTAAGAATATATTGTTGGGTTTATAATATATGTGTCTTTCAACTTAAAATGCATTGCTTGTAGTTAGTAACTGGTTGCATTTTATTTCTACATATATTATTCCTAAGATGAGGACTTTTTAGGATTTCAATTGAGATATTCAGTGAGATCCCCCCATTCTGGTTTGCCATGTGCAGGCATTAGAATCTTTTAACTCCCTATCAGTTATTTTGTTGTTGTTTTATTTTAGTTTTTGCTAGAACTTGAAGGCTATAGTATGTTTCACTTAGTATTCAGCCAAATACTAAAAGGAAGCTCCAAATTTCTGGAGCTCTTCTCTACACGATTCCCTTCTCTGTTGTTTGTGTCAGCAGCTTGGAGTTATTTCTTCACCTCCATTTTTGGCTACTTCATGTCACTCTTCCTTCCCTGGGGTCCAAAATGAATTCCCACACTATAAATTAGGTGATTTGGGGATTCAATACATTTGTTTCCTTTTTCTTAGTGATCACAGTTATGCTTTACCTGTTGTTCAATATCTGAAAACAGTTTTTCATACACATGTTTTTATTTCTCCCAGTTTTATAGTTGTTTGTGGCAGGAGAGCTAGTTTATACTAGTGTACTTTCTCTCTCCCTTTTTTGTTTATAATTAGTTTGCTTAACTGTGTTGCCTTTGGATTAGTGGAGAACATAGTAATGCTTCTTTTGCCCTTTGTCAATAATTTACTCATTCCTTCTGTAAACTTATATCAATGTGCCATTGTGGTCTGGTACATACGTTTTTGATTAAAATGTGATAGATCATAGTAAGTGATCAATATTACTTGAATAAATAAATATTATATGGTCTACATTGTTAAATACATTCTCTATTTACAACAATATCCTCTATTATCTTGTACATGTATATTTTTATATAGTAAAAAAGTAATCCATGCTTTGAGGTCAGTGTGTATATTGATATGATGGCTATGAAGATAATTAAGATGTAGTCACTGTACTCATGGGATTTAGATTACAATTGAGAAGAAAAGATCCAAATGCATGAACATTTGAAGCAGTGAAACATAACTTCCACTGTGAATTTGTTAAATGACCTAATCGTATGCCAGTGCATACAGTGAGTCTTCCATTATTATTTTTAAAGTGATTTATTGATGAATTTGAAAGAAGCCACAGATGTCTGGTAAATCTTTCAGAAAGAAGAGGTACCTTGCATTTGTGTACTAGCAAAATGACATTGTTAGAGATTCTTGAACACAATGAGTTTCACCAATTCATCACTTCCAATATTCTGTTCCCACTGACTAGAATATGACTTCTGTAGTCTTTTCTAACAAAGTCCAACTATTCCTCATTCTTTTTTTTTTTTTTTTTGAGACAGAGTCTTGCTCTGTTGCCCAGGCTAGAGTGCCATGGTGTCAACTTAGCTCACAGCAACCTTAAACTTTTGGGCTCAAGCAATCCTCCTGCCTCAGCCTCCCGAGGAGCGGGGACTACAGTCATGTGCCACCATGCCCAGCTAATTTTTTTCTATATATTTTTAGTTGTCCAGCTAATTTCTTTCTATTTTTAGTAGAGATGAGGTCTTGCTCTTGCTCAGGCTGGTCTTGAACTCCTGACCTTGAGTTATCCTGCCTCGGCCTCCCAGAGTGCTAGGATTACAGGCATGAGCCACCATGCCTGGCCTACTCCTCATTCTTATAAATAATGTTTTTTATTATCTTCGCCAAGAAAGTAATTTTGGCATCATAGAAATAAACTAATTCTTCTGTGTACATCTGACCTTTGCACAAGGTTAAATAGAGAACTTATAAAAATGCATTGTAAATATTTTTGTAAATAGATTTTATTTTTCTAAGATATTGAAGGCAAAGATTATTTATCTTGTGCTACTTCCACAACTTCTGCTAATACCTGGTGTGAGTCACAGTATGGAAAATGGAAATGGAAAAGAATGGAATCATTGGAATTGAATAAAATAGAAGTAGAAGAGAATAAGATAGGAAGGGATCAGGCAAGATAGGATATAATTAATATAATGTAGTACAATAGAATAATTTAAAATATTTGGTTAAACTCTCTGTAGTCATTTTAACTTTTGAAAAATTGCCAAAAATATCAAGCATTGAATATTATAATTGCTGGATATCACCTGTGAAGACCTCCATTGTGTGAGGGATGCAGCAGCAATCATGGTATCCTATGGAAGTGATTGAAACCTGGTCAAACCAAGGAAAGTATTAGTAAAGCAAAACAGAGCACAGAAAAGCAAACTTAAGACCCCTCTAGCCTGAGACTGTCATAGCCCACTGTATCAAGCTCTACTCAGCACTGCCAGGTGACTATATTCAGGTTAATCTCTCTCAATCACTCATGAAAATTCAGGAGGGAGGATTTTCTTGCTGCCGAATGGATGCTCAGAAACTTGATGGCATGCTAGCTTATGGAAGAGAGAAGAAGTTGCAGAATTGCTTCAATTACCACCACAGAGTGAGAGGTAACCTAGTGTGGGAGGACTCCAATACTTTAGTTTGATTGGCTATTATATCTATACTCCATCTGTTTACTTGTTTGCTTACTTATGAATTTGTTCATTTATTTACACTTTCAAGAAATATTTAGATTGTTTATTAGTGGTTATTAGATAATCTGCATTGCTTTGCCTCTGTTTAGGCACAGGTCATAAAGATTTAGAAGTAGAGAAAAAAAAAGATAAAATATTGGATCCAAGAATAAGAAAATAGATAATGATGGAAACAGGCAATTATTGTCAAGTAAAATCAGTGCTATAGTGAAAAAGTACTCAGTGCCCTTTGAGATCATATAGCAGGGACCCTTTAAGGCAGTATGGATGGTTAGGGTAGACTTACTTCCCAGAATTGACATCTACATTGAGACCTGAAGCTTGAGTAGAAAATAATGACCCGAGGAGAAATAAATGAGAGCATGGCTTCTTAAAAGAAAACAAAACAAACGAACAAACAAAAAAGAAACATAGTGTGCCTGGAAAATTGAGGTTAGAGGAAGAGTAGCGAAGAATGAGGCTGAGTTGGGGAAGGAGAGAAAGTACACGAAAGGTTTTATGAGCTGGATTAAGGAGTTTTGAAATTACCTTTTCTCATTTTTATTGTAAGAAGGGCTAGAAGGCATTACTGGAATAATTGTGATTTACCTTATGCTGCGTGCATGTACCTGTGTATGCATATTCTGTATTTGTATGCATATAATATGTATGTCTGTAAATTCATTGAATGTGAGTGTGTGCATACACATTGAGCCGAGAGTATCACAGTTAGAGTTTGGTTCTCAATTCCTGTCCACAGAGAGTAGTCACTGGCACATCCTGGGCTGATGTAAATTCTTCTGCAGTGGGTGATCTGACTATGTCCTCGGCTCTTCAGACCACCCTAATAAAAAATGTCCATCTAAGATGAAAATCTGATCATGGTGCCCTCTTTGCTTAAAACTTTCTAATGTTGCCCCCTTGCCCATATAAAATATAAGCCTTTTAGAGGTGTTTACCAAGGTCTTTCATGGTCTGAGACTCCTATACCTGACAATCAACTCTCAGTTCTCATTATCTCTCACACGAATCCAGTATTCCAACAAGTCTAATCTTCTTCCCATTGCTTGATGGGGCACTAGTTTTCCAACCTGGTATATGCTATTCCTCAGTCTCTAATATGGTTCCTCCTTCTTTACCTGGCTAGTTCAGGCATCACTTTTTCCTCCCTCCTAGGATCATATATGTATTTCTCTTCCTCTGATTACTCAATATGTCCATTGTACTCATAATCCCAACTCCATTACTTACTGAGCATGACATTGATTTAATACTTAACCTCCACAATCCTATTTCCTTTAAGATGTTTAAAATAAGGACACATCTACCTCTTGGAGTCATTACAAGAATTATATATTCCACTCGATACATGTTTGTTATTATTATTTTATATAATTTTAACTTTCATTGCATGTATTATAATTCTATTGTTTAATCTGTTTTTCTACTCAACCTGAAAAGCAGGTCTATGACTTACTTTTATTATAGTTTCCTAGGTATCACTACTCAAGGACCACATGTAGGATGGGAGTTTGATGAATCTCCACTGCTTAATGCAAGAATAAAAGGTCACTATTAGGAATGAAAGGGTCCAGACTTATAATTGACCTGCTCTGGGATTTTATGGAGATCATTTATCTTTCTGGGCCTCTGATTTTCATAGTATTCTTCAAAGAGTCCATTCTATCTCCAGGGTCTGGTGCTACCTAAGTACAGGCTCTCAGAAATGTGGAAATGCCAAGTATGCAGTGGGATAAACATTACCTATGTTGATATCTCTCATAGTCTTGGTCCTGACTACTCACCACTGAAGCAGTGGGACATACATTGTTATTGCTATTTAAGCAGATATGAAAGGTGCTTTTATGATTTAATGAGTCAAAGTCACAGATAAAGAAGCTGCTGTCTATAACTGTCACATGTCAAGGTGACTACGAGTTGGATTGGCAGAATGAAGAAGACCCCCTTTCTCTCACTTATTTTGTGACCCATCTCCAGCAAGCTGATTTTTAAAAAGAAAAAAAATGAAGACCTTCTTTGAACTCAAGCTGTTACAACCTCGACAATTGCTGGCAGAAGGGGTGTTTTCCAGTGGTTGAGGAGTAAAAGATGCAGTTGTCCCTTATGGAAAATTCTAAGAACTTGTGTATAATATTTTGAGTCATGCAAAGTCTTGGGTTCTGCATGACTGAGCTCTGTCACTCAGTGGTTGAGACATTTATGATCATCTCTATGCCTTGGTTTCTGCACCTGTAAAGTGGAAATGATAATATCTACCTTGTATGATTACTAGAATAATTAAATATAATATCATATTCAAAAGCTCTTGGTCAATTGTAAATTATCAGTAAACATAAATTATTGTTAACTGAGCAAGTCAAACTTTGATTAACATATATAGCATTTTTACGAACCACATAATTCCCATTTCACTCATGGGATGGAGATTATATTGAAGATGATGTGAATTTTGTTTAAACGTTTTAGATCTTACAGGATTTGGGGTATATTTTTGTGAATAGAAATATTCACTGTTCTGGAATGAAGAGAAGCCAAGGGAATTGAGTTGATTCTAATTTTGTTCTACTGTGTTTTCTACAACTTGAAGTACGGGGGGAAGTTGTGTTGATTAAACACACATACACGCACATGCATATGCACACACACACACAATTAGATTTTTTAAATTTTATATAATTGTCCTATTTATCCTAAACATGAAGGACAGAAATCCAAGGAAAGCCATGCACCTTGGTTATAAAATAGACACACACATACCAGTCTTATGTGGTTGCTGTGAGGCCTAACAGAGCTAGATTTGTGTGACTAGAGCTTTGCAAATGGTCACATTATACACACAAGTAAATGTCTTTGAGGAAGCTGGGAGGTGTGAAGAATCATTAAAATTTGAGGTCAAAAGCCTTGAGTTTGAACTCAGCCTCTGCCTCTTTTCCTGATCTTTCCTGCACCATATAGGACCTATCTCTTGCAATCTCAGAGTCTCGATCTCCCTGGATATAAATGGCAATCTTCCCACCTGCCTTATAGGGTTGTAGGGAGGAGGAAATGAAATGACAAATATGATTTTGCTGTGTAACCAGCAGCATGGTGTACAAATGCATGGCAAAGATGTGGGTCCTACTTTAATTACAAGAAAAGCAAAGAGATCCCTGAAGTATCTGGGGAATTATTCTTCCCTCCACTGATGCCTTGAACAGCCAACAGCAGGGCTCAGCCAGCAAAGATACAAAGGTTGAGCTCATTAAGCTGTGTTCACACCTAGAGCCTAATGATCTCATGAGTGCAATCAGCAGCAAAGAAGAGACATGCATTTGCTGCAAAGATGAGTTCCTTTGCAAGAGAAATGTAGCACTACAGTCCATCCCTGAGTTGGGTGCAAACACCATTCTCTCCCTGAGTCTTAGCTGTGTCACAAAGAAAAGGGATTAATGAATGTCTACTCTTGAGTACTTGGCCATCCCTGACATAAAAAAAGAAAGGAGGGAAACAAAAAGAAGGATATAACTAGGCTTGCTCTCCACTGGGAATTCGTTTTCCTTTAATATTCATGGGGGTAATATCCATTAGTAATAAATGTAGACATATAGTGTTTTCATGGAATACTGTGTTAGAATAGAAACACTCAGAAACTTCACAATAAAAATAGTATACTAAGAACTTTATGTCTGCTATATGTGCTAATTTCTGTCCCATCCATGAAAAACGACCTTAAACCTCTAGCATTTTCTTCTGCTTCTGTGCTTAACTGCCACTTAATAATTTTTTTTTGTAGAATGAGCTCTTCAGAGACATGGGCTATGTCTTTTATATCACCTTATTGCCTGTAATTAGCACAGAAATGGATACAAAGAAGTTGCTTGGGGGACCTACACCTGAACTATGCAGCTCTGGTCACCACCGTTCAGAAGGACATTGGAAAACCAGAGCAGACGGAGAAGGCTCTGGAAATAATGTTATGTGAGAAACTAGTGACAGAAAGAAAAGGACTCTAAACTAAGAGATTGGAAAGCTCAGAGCTAGGGTGAGGAAGGCAGGGCAGCATGAGAACTGTCAGCAAAATGTTGTGGCTTGAGAGACCAAACCAACGCTACAGTTATAGGAAGGAAGGATTTTGCTAAAACTGAACCTAAAGAAGACATACAAATAACCAACAGGTATATGGGCAAATGCTCAACATTACTAATCACCAGGGAAGGCAAATCAAAACCATGATGAGATATCATCTCACCCTAGTTAGAATGGCTATTATCAGAGAAACAAAAATAAGATATGCTGGTGTTGATGCAGAGAAAGGGAAAATTTTATACACTGCTTGTGTGACTGTATAAATAAATTAGTATAGGCATTATGGAAACAGTATGGAGTTTCCTCAACAAATTGAAAATAGAACTACCATATGATCCAGCAATCCCGTTACTGGGTATTTACCTAAAGGAAAGGAAATTAGTATCTCAAAAGGGTACCTGTACCCCATGTTTATTGTGGCATTATTCACAATAGCCAAAATAGGAACAAGTGTCCATCAACAGATGAATGAATGAAACTGTGGTATATATACATGATGGACTACTATTCAGCAACAAGGAAGAATAAAATCCTGTCATTTGCAGCAATATGGATGGAACTGCAGGTCATTATGTTAAGGGAAATAAGCCAAGCACCAAAAGACAAATAACACATGTTCTCACTCATTTTGTGGGAGCTAAAGAAATTGTTCCCATGGAGGTAGAGAGTAGAATGATAGCTACCAGAGTCTGGGAAGGGTAGGGTAGGGAACTGAAGAGAAGTTGGTTAATGGGTCCATCCTCACAGTTAGATAGAAGGAATATGTTCTAGTACTTGAATTCATAGTAGAGTGATTATACTTAACAAAAGTACATTGTATTATTGTATGTTTTGAAAATAGTTGTATGTTGCATATTTTATATATTTTGAAAATAGTTAGAAAAGATTATTTGAAATATTTCCAGCCCAAAAAAGGTAAATATTTGAGATGGTAGATATACCGCATACCTTGATTTGATCATTACATCTTGTATACATGTATCAAAATATCACATGTACTCCATAAATATATATAATTATTTTCTATCAATTAAACAAAGAAGTAATCTGTAAATGAATGATTTAATTTCATATCCCTTCCCAACACTGGTGGTTTTTCTTCCTGTGAAATTGTTTTACCTGTGGGGATTTTCAAATTTTGGATCTAAAAAAATCTGTCTATGCTTGAATATCGATCACTCTGAAAAATTCAGGGTCCTGGGTGAGGTTATTTGGCTTATTGGGCATTAAAATACAAATCAAAAACTAAGCTTCATTTGGGCACATGATTTGTTTTTTTTCATTTTTTCTACTGAGAATCATTGACTTTTCCTCTGTTAGGAGTGAATTTTTCTAAAACAGCGTGATGGTATGTGTTTTTCCCTGAAGTCCCAATCTCAGAGCTTTCCAAAGAATAAACATTCCAAAGTTAGTCTTTAGGGACTTTTCATTGGACAGCCAATGTTTTGGTACAAAGGATCCCAAACAGAAGCAGTAGGAGAGAAGATTCAATTGCTAACAAGCTTCATGAGAGTAGGGTATTAGATGGTCTAGAACTATAAGATATTCAGCTTTGAAAGAATTTTAGACACAGGGAAGCTGAGGCCCAAAGAAAAGTGACTTTTCCAAGGGACCTAAGAGAATGACAAAGCTGGGATGGGAGGTGACACCTGTGTAATATAGCAGCAGAGTGATGTCAGAAGGCTCATCCAGGAGACTGGATGCTACCATTGGACTTCAGAGACTGTTTGACTTCTCCAAGAGTCAGAAACTAAGCTGGACACTTGTTTCTGTGGAGGAGCAAGAGAGGCAGAAGAGGGTAAGAATAAAGGCATCCAAACATCTCTGCTCCATATCCAGAGCCTGCAAAAGTCAATATATGAGTTAACTGTGGGCCTGTGAGAGCAGGACTGGGTGTCCCTTTGTCACCTCCTCTGTACCAAACACAGGGCCAGGCCCCCAGAAGGTGCACAGCCCAGCCCCTGCACCTGCTAGAATACCAATGACCATTTGATAATTGAATAAAAGAGATAATGGGGAAAGCGATTTTGGCCCCATTAACTTCTAGAATTCTAGTCTAGAGTTGAACAAACTAAATCTACGGTTTTAGGAAACATAAATCCATACTCTGTAAAACTACTCCAGGAGCTTCTATGAGGCAAGCAAAATAGGCACATCCCTGCCCTCACGGTGTGTACATTCTAAGGTCTTATATCCACTTCAATAGAGAAAATTATTTCTTATAAAGCACACTGTCGTATTTCACACTTAGTTAAATTGAGGACAAATTCCACCTCTTGGTACCTAATAACAGGCAATGCAGTTCCTTTCCCGGTTGGTGCTGGGGATATCTATGTTCTCTACCACATCTCCCTCAGGCAGATTATGCCTTGTCTCCAGCCTCAACCTCATCATCTGTGAAATGAACAGATTGGGATAGACGCCCCTTTAACTCCCAGGTGTAGAATGCATACCAGAGCCTCACCTGGGAACAGGAAAGCAGGTTTGCGGTATTTCACTTTAATCTGCGATGCCACCTTGTGGTTATCGACAAGGACCGCACCAAGGACAAGGAAGAAGCAGTGTTTAACTCAGCAGCCCAGCCGGGGGATGACCAAGGGGGCTGGGAGCTACACTTCCCTCCCCCTGCGGCTGGGTACACTGAGGGGATGCAGGCGTTTTCTTTTAAGTGCACGTCTCATAGCCCTTGGCAGCCTCATCTGGCCTAGAGACACCAAGAATGAGCTCTCCCAGCACAGCTGGGGGCTGCCCGGAGGCTCGCAAAGCGCGTCCGCCCCCGCCACTCCGCACTCACATGCCCTTCCTTCAGTTTGCTAGATGATGACAGATGGGACGAGGCCGGGGCAAGACACTGGAGACAGACATGGAAAGAAGACGAGCCAGTTTTCCAGGCCAACGTCCTCTCACGCAGGCGATGGGAAAAGTAAGTCCTTGTTTCCAAGGTCCAGGAGGTCTGAAGATTTTCAAGCTTCTGATTCCCTTTCATTTCTTCTCGCAACCAGTTTTTATTATTATTATTATTATTCTCGTGGATGCATTACAAAAAGGGGTTGTCATATCTTGGGGGTAGCCCCTTCCCAGGTCCCTGACCAGCCCTAAAGCTGGAATACCCTAGTTTAAAACACCACGCTGCCAGTGAAAACTGACCCCATATGGGGCTCTCACTATGGTGAACCCAAGTATATTTCCATCTAGTGTCAACCAGACTGTCTTTGCTTGGGTAGAGGAAGCCAATATGAAATGATCTGGTCCTTAAAAAAAACAGGAACATTGAGAAAATGCATTACTTTGAGATGGGAAGCAACACGGCCCAAAGCAGCAACAATGATGACAAAGCCTCAGCTAAGGAATCCTCACTCTGTACTTGGCACTGAGCTAAATATTTCACATGTGTTATTTTATTTAATCCCCCTAACAACATTATGCAGTAACTAATTTTATTATTCTAATTTTTATAGTGGAAAAAGCCAAGACTTACTAAGGCAAATGTAACTTGACCGCAGTCTCCCAGCTAGTAAATGGTGTCACTAGTATATGAATCTCTTTCTTTCTAATTCGAGGTTTCATTCTCTTTCAAGGCCCAGAAGAGCACAGGGCAGGGAAAGCAAAGTTTTCTCTTCTGGTTCTCACTCTCTTGCTATGAGAACTTGGATCTGTACTCAACATCTCCAGCCTCTGGCTTCCCTAGATCTAGAAAGGAGATGATACAGTAACAGACTAGAGACAAAACAAGGACTGAATCCCACTCCGAAGTTACTCCTAGGGCTATGTTTTGTGATACATCTAGTTAAGGTGGTAGCCAAGGGTTGCAAACCAGCAGCCTACAAGGGAATTCAGTTCATCAATTTTTCTTTACTTTGAGATATGTTAAAACTTTGACTTGGAAAGATTTTGGGTGAACATGACTCTCCATTTCACCCTGGCTCCCATTTCTCTGTGTTATCCTATGCGGGTTGGTTGCCTACCTGGCTTTAGGGGACATGTGAGTTGATAGGGTCTGCGAGTCTTGGTTTAAGTCAATTCTAAGGTTTGGTATGTTGATAATCAGAATGCAGGCTATTGTAGAGGCTAACTTCAGTGCCAGCCTGCCTCTGGTTTATTTTATTAAAGCATTGGCATCTCAAACTCTGTTGTCTTCTCCGGGCAGCTAATGAGCAACCCTGGATAAAGTTATAACACTGTAGGAAATATTCTGACCTACATTTCAAGAGACCTGAATTCTGCTCTAAGTTGTACAATTCTGGGCAAGTTTCTGAATCTCTCTGAGCTTCAACTTCCCCATCCATTACAGGCTTACAGTAAACTTTGGAAACTTCTGTGTTGTTGAAAAACTGAGATTTACATTCTGATAGGTTATACAATAGTTTTTTTTCCTACCCTAGCTGCTTACTAGTGTTGTATTTTCAATTACCTACATCCCACGTATAGACATTTAGTTGACTTGAGCATCTGTAGATTTTAAAAACTCTTCAGGAGATTCTAATGTACCACCCAAATTGAGAACTACTGCACTAAAGTGTGAATTTTGAAACAGATTACCTTTCTCATAGAGAACACAGAGAGGTTAAACAAACAAAAACCAGCCCAAGGTTATAAAACAATAAGTGATACGTTCAAATCCTAGGACTCTTTACTCCAAACCCAGATTCTTTTCTATTATACTGATCATGGTGTAGTATTTAAAGAACCCCCCTCCCCCTTGTCTTAGAATACATAAAATACTTTGTAAACTCAACGAAGTAAATAATAAATAGCCTGCAAAGAATTGTAATACTGTGGCTTCTCTTGAGTTCCCTAGTTCTCAGCAGAGGTATAGAGGATATTTCCCCAGGTGAGTCTTTCTAATCCATTAGGACTCATGACTTTATTTTTAGTGTGCTAAATATTCCTCAAAGTGAGGAAGGAAGCTAGGACTAGCTAGAAAGGTTAAAGAAAAAGCTTCCTGAATTCCAACAGTTAGCTGATTCTTATACACCAACTAAAAAAAAAATCAAGCAGCACTTTTTAGATTTTCTAATCAGTTAAAAAGCCCAGATTATCACCAGCCAAGGAAAGAGCAGTGTCTCGGAAGTCAGTTTCTGATGACACCTGCAGCTTTCAGCAACTCTGGTCCCTGCTTCAGGCTCCAAATCCATCTGTCAAGTCGCTCCAGCCCATTTGCAAAGGCTATCGGGCTTCATGAGGACTCTTTTATTCATCGCATTTATTAAGCTATTAGAGAAAGTGAGTTATAGTCATTAGAGAATATAAAAATCACTTTCATTCAGGTATCCAAATGAATCTCTCTGGCTAGAATATGAAAAAGCAGCCCTGGCTGACTTCTCTCTTTGCCCAACAATTGCGCCAGGAAGTAGCACAATTGGTCAGGCAGCCCTTTCTAGAAGATTAGCCCAGCACTTAAGCTAATTAAGCTTCATTCCTTCCAATTTGTCTCTAAGTATCAGATATATGCCTGGTCCTGTGGTAGGACAGTGTGTCTTTGGGCTAGGTACTCAGTCTGAGCCTTGTTTTCTTCATCTTTGTGGCATAATAATGTCTGTATCACAATGTTGTGAATGACATAAGACATATTAATACTCTGCCAAATGTAGATCAACACTGAAAGTTTCTCTTTCTTATTGTTGCTCCCCACCCCGAAAACTACATTTAAGATGGTATCATTTTCATGCAATAGACAGTTGCCTATCCAATGCAACTTGAGGTTCCTAACTCACTAGCCAAATATCTCAAATTACCACCCCCATGCCATTTTGATTAACATTTTATTGCATGTGGCCCTGACAAAGGCAGTTAAACGTCTGTTTTTTGACCCATTCCCTCAGGATCTTGATCTCCTCTCTGTTAGTCTCTTTATGTTAATTCTCCATGCAACATCAATGAAACTTATAAATCCTTCAGGAGAAGTGGTTTGCATTTCCGTGGAGTAACAGATCTGAGATTTGGGTGAATCTTTAAAATAATCTGGTCCATTCTCCCACCGAATCTTGAAGGAACTTGGCTATTTATCTGAACAAGAGGAGATCCAGAGAGTCCATTGGAACTATTTTTACGTATTTCAAGTTAGGACATGGAAGAAAAATCAGACTTATTGTCTGAGATGAAATACTGGAAGACATAGTTGGCAGATTTCAATAATTAGAACCATGCCACATTGGCATAGGCTGTGTAGGACTTTATTGAATCCTCTGACTCTGCAAATACTAAAGTAAAATTTGTGTTAAATCATGCTGGGCATGCTATATTCCTAGCGGAATTGATTCAGTCAAAACTCATTCAACATACAGGTATGTTGGATAGCTTTGATTGGTCCCTCCAGATGCACTTTTATCCTTTTCCACCTTTCTCTGGGGCCCAGGTGACTGATCTTCATGGGTTTCTTTGCCTTCTGACTTCTGGTTGGATTCATGTAGCTTAGAGGGAGGGAAGAGCATGGGGTGAGGAGACTTGCTCCACCAGCTGCCTGCCTTCAGCTTTGCCATGGGCAGTGTGTGTTCTTTGGCTGATGCTCATGACTCCTTTCAGGAAGCTCTTTCCCTCCAGTATGTGTGTATCAGGGTCCATTAAGAACATCTCCCTCTCACTCATTTAGTTCCAAATGTGATGTGGGCACCCTGCTCATACTAGACCTGCAAGGCTGCACTCAAACTTCGAGTTTCCCTACATCCCACCCTCATTATTGTCAATAGTTTCTTTATTATAGTCTCCTTGGATTACACATATTTCTTTCTGAGAAGACTCTGGCTGATAAAAATGAGATAAAAATACAGGTGAGCACATAGTATTTTATAAGTAAGGAAGACCTCAGGAGATTTTCTTTTTCTGTTTAATATTTCCCTAAACCCCATATGGTACAGGTGAAACATGAAGAGATGAAGTCACACAGAAGATGGCATGGCCAAGATAAGAAATTATGTTTCTTGACTTGAGACCAAACACCTCAAATCTCTGCCCTGTTGCTTTTCTGTATACTAAAGAAGAGTTGGTTGAAAACGAGTCAATTTCCAACCTGGCAAACATCCTAAGTGATAAATCATGTTGATAGCATGTACCCTTGATATGATGTGATGAAAATGACACTTCATCTATGGGATTTTCCCTTCCCAAACTCATCACCCCAGTTTCACCATGAGACAAACATTAAACCAACCTAGACTGAGACACATTCTACAAAATGCCTGACTTGTACTCCTCAATGCTATCAAGATCATCAAAAGCAAGGGAAGTATGATAAATTGTCACAGTACAAAGTCATCTAAAGAGACTTGCCAGCAAAATGTAATGTGTATCCTGGGTGGTATTCTGGAATAGAAAAAAAGACATTAAGGAAAACTGGTGAAATCCAAAAAATATATGGCTTTTAATTAATTGTAACATACCTATGTTAGCTCCTTAGTTTTAATGAATGTATCATAGTCATGAAAAGTGTTATTATAATATTAATAGTAGAGGAAACTGAGGAAGCTCTCAGTACTATGTTTGAAATTAAAATATTTTGCCCATTTTAATTAGATATTTTTCTTATTATTGAGTTATATTAATTCTTTATGTGTTCTGGATAAAAGTCTTTTATCAAATAAAGATAAAATTTGCAACATTCAATGACTTGCTTATTCCTCTTCTTATTCAGGAAAAATATTTAAATTTTGATGAAATTTAATATTTTTTCTTGCATGTATTATGCTTTTGGCGTCATATCTAAGCACACACAGCCTAGCCTAAGATCATTTCCCCCACATTTTCTGCTAGGAGGTTCATCTCTTACATTTAGACCTATGATCTATTCACGGTTAATTTTTGTGTATGCTGTGGGATGAGCCAATATTCATCATTACATGTATATATCTTATTTTCCCAGAATCATGATTGAAAAGACTATTATTTTCCTATTTTAATTGCATTAGTATGCTTGTCAAAATTCAATTGGCCATAAAAGTAAGGATTTATTTTTTGACTTTCATCTTTTTTTCCATTGATTATCCTCAAACTTCTACCATACTGTCATGTGTACTTGCATATACAATGAAATCAAGGAGTGTAAGTCCTCTGTCTTTTTCTACTACAATTTATTTTGGCTTTTTTTTTTATTCCTTGGCATTTCCATATAAATTTTAGAATCAATTAGTCAATTTCTAAAAAATGAAAAGGTTGATGGAATTTTGACAGATTGTGTTGAATTTATATACTAAAACTTAAAGAGAATTATTGCCTTATAAAAACAATATTGAGTTGTCCAATCTGTGAACATGAAATATTTCCTCATTTGTTTAGATCTTTGATTTATCTCAGCCATTTCTATAGTTTTCATTGCACAAGTTTTTAGCCCTTCATTTGTTAAATAATCTTTTACCCTGAAGTCATAGAAATAATTTCTTATATTGTTAAATGTTCTAAAGTTCTGCCATTTGCATTTACATTGTTAATCCATCTGGAATTAGGTAGGGGATAATTTTATTAATTTTTTTCTATAAGAATAGTCAATTGATTTAGCACTATTTATGGAATGGCTAATGCTTTTCACACTAATTGGAAATACCACATTTGTCACATAGTAATTTTTCATATATGAATGTGCTTGTTTCTGAGCTCAGAAGTCTCTTTTTCCATTGTTAAAGTTTGTCTAGTTCTCAGTTAATTAAACATTACTTTAATTACCACCACTTTATATAAAGTATTAATATCTAGCCAACCAGTTCTGTCCCTTATATTATTAATCAAACTTTTATTGGCTAGTCTCAGCCTTAAAATCTTTCATATGATCACTAAGAACAATTTATCAAGTTACATACACACACATGCACACACACAAGCCACATATACACATGCACACAAGGACACACAAAGACTAACACATGTACACATATATGTACGTACACATATACTCACACATACTATAGGGATTTTGATCATAATCACATTTATTTTCTAGATTTATTAGAGTTTTTTAAACTTCAGAATATTATGGGATGCAAATATTCTGGTTCCATGAATTGCTTTTGTACAGTTTGAATCAAAGTTATAAGTATGTCCATCACCCAGATAGTGTGCATTATACCTGTTAAGTGTGAATTCACTGATCCCATCCGACCTCCCACCTCCCTCCCACCTGCTTGATTTCCTTTGAATTTCAATACCATATGTGGATATGAGTGTTGACCTATAAGTTTCAATTTAGTAGTGAATAATTATCGTTTTTGTTCTTCCATTCTTGTGATACTTCACTTAAAAGGATGGTCACCAATTCCATTCACGTTGTTACAGAAGGTATTGGTTCACTATTTTTTTATGATGTGTATATCATTGGAGTTAGGTGGTATCTCATTGTGATTTTGATTTGCATTTCCTTGGTAATTAGAGATGTTGAGCATTTTTTCATATGCTTATTGGCCATTACTCTATCTTCTTTTGAAAAGTTTCAGTTCATGTCTTATGTCCACTTTTTAATGGGGTTGTTTGATTTTTTTCCCTTGCTGATTTGCTTGAGTTCTTTCTAGATTGTGGTTATCAGCCCTTTATTGGATGTATAGCATGCAAATATTTTCTCCCATTCTATAGATTGTCTGTTTGCTCTATTGGTTGTGTTCTTGGCTGTTCAAAACCTTTTTTAATTTGATCAGTTCCCCTTTATTTATTTTTGTTGTCGCGGTGACTGGTTTTGGTGTCGTCTTCATAAATTCATTGCACAGGCCAATATCTATAAGAGTTTTTTCAATAGTTCCTTCTAGAATTCTTACAGTTTCATGGCTTAGGTTTAAGTCTGTTATCCATTGTGAATTAATTTTTGTGAGTGGTGAGAGGTGCAGATGCTGTTTCAGCTTTCTACATGTGGCTACCCAATTTTTCCACCACCATTTACTGAATAGAGACTCTTTACCCCAGTGTAGGTTTTTGTCTGCTTTGTCAAAGATCAGATAGCAATATGAAGATGGATTCATATCTAGTTTCTCTGTTCTGGTCCATAGATCTATGTTTGGCAACACTTTTTAGGATGGTCTATAAGTCTTCAGTCTTTTATGAAAATTTCTTCACCTTACTCTCAATCTTGAATGACATTGAGATATTGTAGACTCATCAGCTTGAAATTACTTTCCTTTAGCATGTTGAATATGTTGTTTCATTTTGGCCTCTACTGTTGCTGATAAGAAGTCTACCAAACACCTAATCATTTCTGGTTTTGGTTTTGCTAACAGAAGCATTTTACTTTGTTTTCTTTTTAAGATTTTCACTATGTCTACCGTTTTGCTCTGTTGTGTCTAAGTGTATGTTCATTTTGATTTTTTTCCTTTTCAGGACTTGCTATATTTCTTTACACTGATGTCTCATATCTTTCTTCAATTCTGAAAAAAATCGTAGCCATTGTATCTTTAATTTTCACTTCTTTACCATGTATCATAACGTACCTTTTCTTTCTGGAGCTTCTATTCATTCATTCATTTATCCTTTCAACAAATATTTTTAGAGTACCTACCATTTGGCATACATTGTTTTAGTGAAATATTCCCAAAATAAAATATTGAAACTTCTAATATTCTGCTCCATGATTTCACAGCCTCTTTTTTATTTTTTTTACACCTATTTATATCTCTGTGCTTCATTATAGACTGTTTATCTTTTTTATCTTCTAGTTCTTCTCCCTTCAGCTATGGCTGATGTTCTATTTAGAGCAATCACTAATTTTTTTTTTTTTCAAAAACAACTTTAAGATTATATAATTTTTTTCTTTTACACTATCTAAATTTTAAAAAGTTATAATTATTTAGCTTTCGTAATTTCTTATTCTTTCACTCTAATTTTGTTTCCTTCTATGTTCTCTTTAATCATTTAAAAAGTATTTATTTGATAGTCTGTTTTTTATGTTCTCTAATTTTAATTGCTTGGAATATTAAATTTTCTCCTTTGTTGTTTCTGTTGATCTCCCACATGGCGTATCACTTCCACGAGTCATTTGTAATTTTGGATTATGTGTTTATTTTCAGTGGTGGTCTTTCCCACACACACCATCCCCTACTGTTAATTGGAGGCACATATCATCCGGATTTTGGACGTGTCTTCACAGCGTGGTTTCTTTCATTAATTTCTGCCAAAACCATGGGTTTTACAATGGTCTTGAGGTATATTTTGCCTTATTTTCTTCACTTGTGATCCCTACTTTATATGAATATTAAATTCTAACCTGACACGCATGTATAGCATATGCTAGTTTTTAAAAATGTCTCACTATAGGTATATGTTTTCTTCTTCCATGAGTCGTAGATAGAAGATAAGCTTTGTTGCTACTTTTATGTACTTGTAGGAAGAGTGTTTTTCTCTTATTACAAAGATCCTGCAATCTTTCATGCCCCTCAATTTATATAAAGCACCTGGTTAAAGCTCCCATGCCCCTGCAATCTTTACTCCATACTTTCCCTATGGGACATTCAATTTCCAGTTTGTCTGTTACTTCTCAGCACTAACTTTAAAATGTGTGCAGTTGGCTTAGACCTATCTCCTAATTCTCATCCTTTGGGATTTGTGTTCCTTCCTATCAGTCTTAGTGATGTATTGTTATATTATCATTGTTACACTTAATGAAGTATTTCTATGGGTTCAGAGTAAGAGAGTCTCTGAAGGCTTAGTCATATTTTGAGGGATATGAAGGCAGACCCAGAAAGGAAAGGACTCATTCGTGGTCTTTAGCATGCCCATCACTGAGCCAGGTCTCCTGGCTCTCAGCGTAGTTTTATAATTCCAAAATAAAGTGGATGAATATCCACATGTTTCATTTATTTTATACCTACTTTCCCCATAGCTTTCTTTCCAGCTAGTCTGCCTTAGTCACTCCATTCCTTCCAAAGATTTTTTCAAATAAATGTTTCTTAACCCTACCCTTTATAAAGTTTCAGTGCATAACATCACATCTTTAAGGCAGTGGTCACATCTCTACAGGCATTGTGTAATATGTAACAATCAGTAAAATATACAGTACTATAATAATTCCCCTAGCCCAGTTCTGGGATGGAACTTGAGTAACATGGGGAGAATAAATCCTAAGGAAGCATGGACTATTGTTGTGTAATTTTACAACAAGAGAGCTTCACTGCCCAATATAGGAGCCACTATATATATGAGAATTCTGAATATTCAAAATGTAGCTAGTAAAATGGGGAAACTACATTTAAATTTTTTAATTAATTTAAAGTTAAAGATGGATGCTCAATTCAGTTATTGACAATCTTTCAAGTACTTTTGGAAGAACTTTGTTATGTGAATCTTTTTTTTCCCCACTGTAAATTTGAAGAAGTCTAAATATAGACAAAGTACTTCTGATGAAAATTTAGTGTTCAACTTAAGATGTGCTATAAAAGTGGAGTAACTATGCCAGTTTGTCTGGAACTAAGGGGTTTTTCTGAATGAGGGACTTCTGGGGTAAGACATGAATAGTCCCAGGGAAACCAAACAGATTGGTCACCTTATTTATGGATAAAAACACACTAGATTTTAAAGACAAAATATGAAAAAAAAGAATGTAATTTACCCTATTCATACTTTCATGTTAATATCATATTGAAATAATAACATTTTAGATATGTTGAGTTAATAAAATATGTTATTATAACCATTTCATCAGTTTCCTTTTACTTTATTATAATGTGGCTACTAGAATAGTTAAAATGGCGTATGTGGCTCACGTTATATTTCTGTTGAAAAGAGGAGGTATAGAATTTAGGCCACTTTGGGTGATTTTATCCATTAATCAATCTATCCATCCATCTAATAATTTATACATTTATTTACTCTGAGCACTCAATAGCCCACTGACACAGTCAACTTCACTTTATCTCCATTTTACATACAAGGAAACTGAGGTACACAATGGGAAAACACCTCTTGGATGGTCATTTTTGTAGTCAGTGACAGAGCTCAGGTCTCCAATCCTGAATGATAATTCTTACCAAGGTGGCTTCAACACAAGGGTGGTCGCTTGGGCCTTGCATTGGCATCCATGGTACTGGAGTTTTTACTAACACGCAGGAGTGAGAACAAAGAGCATTGGGTCATCTGGACAGGTTCTCCCAACAAAGAAATGACAAAAATCAAGGTAGTCAGCATCTTCTTCTTTTTACTTTGAATTTACATTTAGTGTTTGTGGACAACCTAGTTTTTGTCTAGGACAGATGTCGATCTTCCTAATAGATTGCTGCCTTCTGGCTCAGGGTTTGCTGTCATTAGAAACAATAACAGTTAGTATGTTCCTGGTACATAATAGATGCCAAAACTGTGCTAGGCGCTAAGCATGCATTATTTCACTTCTTCTTGGCCCAAAGATATTATTATTAGCTCCCATTTATAAATGAGAGAAGTTAAGCAATCTATCAGAATTTGTATCATTCTGGTTAGATCCAGAATATTAATCTGGTTTCACTTGTTCCTAGAATAGAAACTTTCTGCTCTTTTATATGCTGAAGATGTAACAGATATTAAGAATATCTGGGTCCAAAGAATCTGAATCTTGTCTAACACAGTCTAGTGCAATGTTGGCTTCACAAATTATATCTTCTGAGTGGATGTCACCAATGATTTCAGGTTCACACTGTTAATTGGCTATTAATATTGTAGCAAACCATAACAAACTTAGTGGCTTAGAAAAACACACATTTATTCTTTTACAGTTCCTGAAGTCAGAAGCCCAAAATAAGTTTCACTGAGCCCAAATCTAGGTGTCAGATTGGTCTGCTCCCTGGGGGAAATTCTGGAGAGAAAATCTATTCATTTTTTTTTTTTAGTTTCTAGAACTGCATTCCTAGCATTCCGTGGCTCTAGGCCCCCCTTTTTTTTAATCCTTAAAGCCAGCAGCTTAATATCTTCAAATTACTCTACTTTGTGGTCATATCACCCTCTCCTCTTCTGTGTCTATAGTCAAACCTGCCTTTGCCTACCTCTTATAAGGACACTTGTATTTGTATTTAGGGTCCACACAGATAATATAGGATAATCTATAAATCTCACAGCTGTTAACTGAATCCCATTGGCACCATTCCTGTTGCTATATAAGGAACAGGATCCTTACATTTGCAGGGTCTGGAGATTAGGCCATGGATATCATGGAGGAGCCATCACTCAGCCTACCACATATACCTGAAAACACTACCTATTTGTGCATATCCACAATTGCCACAATAGTCATAAAAATGAGCATAAGTGGATCTTTTGGAAAAGGATACCTTTTGAACAGCTGCATATAAGTGTATTTATTAATATGTATAAAATATTGCTAAACGCCTATGCTAAGTTAAGTTTCAGAGAACTATAGATGTCAATAGAATTTATTTTAAATCTTGTTTCTTGTGAACTGCCTTAAAATGTATCCAAAGGTGTTTGTATTTCAGCTTTCTTCATTGTAAATTGTTTGCAAAACTTCAAACAATATGACATGAACTAATAAGAAAAGGAGAGATGAGATTACAAACATCTCATGTGGCTGTTTCATCTGTTTGTGGTGCAATCTGCTTTTGTTCTCATGAGCAGCTTTGTTAAATCCTATGAATGATGTGAAGGTTCTTAAGTAGAGAAGCTTCTGTATTTATAACAGTACTTATAAGACACTTTTTAAGAGATGCAAACTGCTTACAATATGTGAGATCTCATTAGGTAAATGAAACATTATTTATGCTTGCCTCACAGTTTAATGAGAAATGCATACTTTATCTTAAACTGTCTTCCTTCCATATAGGACTTTTACATATTTTAGAGTCCATCAATGTCCAAATGATCCTCATAGATATCTTTGAGATAAGGCAAACAGGTATTATTGCAATTTTGCCAAGAAAAATATATGCTACTGAGAAACAGAGAAGTTCAAGTTAGTTCTCATCTAAGATTTATGACCTAGTTGCAACCAGAGAGAGACAAAAACACAGATGTCTTGCAGATACGTAGTTCTACATGCTCTCTTTTAAACTATCTTTCTACTTAAGTGATGCTGATGGAATTTTATTTATTACATATTTCTTATAATTTAAACATTCTTTTCATTTGTCTTAAAAGGACTGAGGAATTTTAATATTAGACAGATGGAGAAACAGAGACACAATGAATTCAATGTGTTTATTACAAATAATTGGTCTTTTAGTTTATATCTTTATAATTTCAGGGAAATCAACTCATTTAAATCTTGTTTCAAATATCATTTTCTCAGGAAGTCTTACCCTGTTCAAATATTTTTTTCTGACAAATTTTAAGTACTATACACCATGTGTTTGTGTGTGTATAAACAAATTATATATATGTGCAAATAAATTATAATTTATGCATAATATACTATAAATTCTATTACTTATAATTTATATATGTATATAAAAGTTATGTAAATAATTTATATATGTGTAAATATATCTGTGACCTATGGTAGGATGCAAGTTTCATGAAGGTGGTGATTTTTGTATCTTCATTTCAATAGTTTATCCCAAGTGCCTAGGCTTGAACTGGATCCATAGTAAGTGCTCAATAAAAATTTGTTGAAAAACTGAGTTAAGTCAAATTCTTATCCAAATGAGGGAGTTTGCTTTGGATTGGGATAAAAATTGTGAAAAGAGTTCCTTAAATTTTAAAGTAGTTTATCCTTAGGTGGCAACTTTAATATAAATTATTCTCATTGCACAAATGAGAGAACATAGGCTCAGAAATGGTATGAGCTCACTATGGCCACTCAATAGTCAGCAGTTAATTTTATATTTGGATATAAATATAAATGATCTCTCCTGCCTCAACCCTACTTGATCAACAAATAAAGTATTCATATGTGTAGAAGTATCTTTTACACCTTAGGTAGGATTCATGCTTTCATTGAGATCTAAGAGATAAAAGTTACAGTAGAACAGCAGCCTAACTGCTCACAGCCTAACTAATCACATAGTACAAGGTGAGTCTATCTATTAACATTTACTATAGAATAATACAGTACAAACTCTCAGCATCATCCCCCACATCCATCACCCCTGCATTTTTCTTCCATGATAAACTGTTCATATTTTTTTGAGCATTATTTGAAAGAGAGCAGAGATAATTCAGACAGCTTTTTCCTTTATCCTACTTACATAGTTGAAGTGAGACTCAGACACTAATTCTTATTTCTCAGGATGAACATAATGAAACGCTCCATTTGCCAACAGTGTCCACTTTGATTAATCTGCACTCATGCCGTGGTTAGGTCTGGAGAAAAGCATGTGGCCATATTTGCATAATTGTTTGCAAACTCATCCTACTCTTTGATGGGTGCCTATTTATACCACAAGTTGCATTAAGCTGAGATTAATACCCTCTCAAGTAACAACAGAAGAACTACAGTCATTCTGGTAGAACAATTGTGTTCTTTGAGGGGCAAGAGAAACACATACCTTCTTCACTTGACCGCATTCCAAGCAAAGATTATCACTGAGGTGACTTGTAGTTAATGAAGAGAACTGACATTTATTGAATGCCCAAGGATTTAATAAGTTCATTTGCATTCTACAACAACCACCAAGCAAAGAAGTAAAGCAGGTGTTATGTGTGTTGTGCTACTGAAGAAATTATAGCACAAAGAGGCTAGATGGCTCATCAATGCCAAGCAGCTACTCTATGTTGAATCAAAAATTGTGTTCACATCAAATTCCAAAATATTTATGCTGCATCTCAATGCCAACCTGTTTTATGTTGTTTCTTGTTTGTTATATTCCTATTTTTAAGGAAGGAAAGAGTATATGACTGGTTTATCATGTGCAGTCTCTGCCTAAGAGTGTGTTTGCAAGATAAATATTCAATAAGCATAGCACTGAAAAAGTTTCAAAAGAGGTTCAAGCATTGAGGGTGTACAAATTTATTAAGCCTACACAGTGTTTCTATGCATTTCCTATGATATACCAGCGGCAAATCGTTAGCTCCCCATGCTGTTGTTGGAAGTACTTGAGTTTTTTCAGAGTAGAATAAAAATAGACAAACAAAACCAAGCAAATACAAAAAGTTTTTACTCTATCCCAGATATCCCGTGCAAGAGAGACATTAATCAGCTGGAACCCAGCTGTTGAAGCTCATGTTAATAGTCTAGAAACTTACTAAGAATATTCTCCCTTTTCAGAGATTTCTTTGCTTGGGTCATATGAAAATCTGTAAAGAAGGAAACACAATTTGCAAAGCTCTTACTCTCAAATTAAGCCCGGCAAAGAGCTTGCCTCAGTGGGTGAAAGCCAGTGAGTGTGATTATGTCAGGATCAGAGATGAGGAGGGTAGACCTTTGAAGCCGCATCTCTTTTATTAAACCCACCAACTCTTCTGTCTGGATTATGGAGTTACTTAATTTCATCACACATAGGAGTAATGAAAACCCAAACCATGGGAAAGATCACTATGGGATATACTCACCACATCCTGCACCACCAATACAACCAACATCACCTGTAACCCTATTAAGCTCCCCACCCCGACATCGACACCAGTAAGCATGTAAGCAACAAAGAAAAAGGAAGACAGATATCCTGACCTGATCACTACATGTTATATGTATTGAATTGTCACTATATACCCCATGAGTATGCACAATTATTATTTGTCAAAGAAAAAATAAAATTATAAAAGTAAGATAAATTAGGTTAGTGAGAACGGTTATAAAGAAAATAAAATAGGATGATATGGCAGTAACTTAGAGTGAGGTAAATGTAATTTTAGCTAGACTGGTCTTGGGAAAGGCCACTCTTGTTATGGACCATGTTTCCCCGAAAATAAGACCTACCCATAAAATAAGCCCTAGCAGGATTTCTAAGCATTTGTGCAATATCAGCCCTACCTCGAAAATAACACCTAGTGATGGGCGTGGCTACGCAGCGTATCTGCACAACCCATGCATTTCGTCGTGGAGTGGTAAAGAAGACAAGTAGCCCTTCTCATTTGCCCCATCGTGACAGCTACTATCCCGGAGGTGACCGGAAAGGTGCGGGCAGCCACACCAACAAGGTCAGCCCCCCCTGTCAGGTCCCGCCCATCCTGTGCGTGCTGCAAGCTGAGGCTTTGAAGGGAAAATAACACATCCACTGAAAATAAGCCCTAGGGTGTCTACTTGAGGAAAAATAAATATAAGACCCTGTCTTATTTGTGGGGAAACATGATAATACTTAGATGTGAATTATGAGAAGGAGCTATCTGTCAAATCTGGGAGAAGAATGTTCTAATAATAGAGGGCTTAGTACATAAAAAGGTCCTGAATTAGATGTAAGCATAGCATATGTGAGAAACAGAAGTAAGACCATTGCAATGAAGAACAAAAATAAGAATAGATGGGCGCTGAGAAGGATTATGAAAGGCCTGGTTGTTCATGTTATGACTTCAGATTTATTCCAAGGACATTAGGTTTTCCAGAACAATGACATACTTCCCTACCCTAAACCAGCAGTCCCCAACCTTTGTGGACCCAGGAACTGGTTTATGGAAGAAAATTTTTCCATGGATAGAAGGGTGATACAAGTACATTTATTGTGTACTTCATTTCTATTATTATTACATTGTAACATATAATGAAATAATTATACAGCTCACCACCATGTAGAATCAGTGGGAGCCCTTAGCTTGTATTTCTGCAACTAGATGGTCCCGTCTGGGGGTGATGGGAGACAGTAACACCCATAAGAAATGTGTTGTATGCTTCTGTTTTACAACTGTTGTACAGTTATGTACAGTTCACTCTGTACTCTCATTTTGGTTGTTATCACGGCAGAAAACCCTACTTCACAAAGATAGGATGTTGGAAATGGAAGCAGGCTTTCCAGTGCTTTCATGGCAATCTCAGGATATTCTGCCTTGGCTTTAATTCGGAACATGTGGAGATTTGAAGTTGTCTCAAACATACTTTTAAGGCTACTGTCATTTGCAAGCTTAAGCAGTTGAACCTTTTCTAGCATGGACAAAGTTGATTCACCTGGCTTATTCACAAATGGGTCATGGATCTAACTCACTTGCCACTATAAAGCCTGCCACCAAGTGCAGTTTAATTGTCACTTTCCATTCACTGATAGGGTTTTGACATGCGTCTGTAAACAGTTGATTTATTATGGTCTCTGCTAATGATAATCTGTATGTGTAGCCACTCCTCAGTGCTACCATCACCACTTCAACTCCCCCTCGGATCATCAGGCAATAGATTCCCACAAGAAGTGCACAACCTAGATCCCTTGCATGTGAAGTTTGCAGTAGGGTTCGTGCTCCCATGAGACTCGAATGCCACTGCTGATCTGACAGGAGGCGGAGCTCAGGCAGTGATGAGAGTGATGGGGAGCAGCTGTCAATACAGATGAAGCTTTGCTCCACTCTCCCACTGCTCACCTCTTGCTGTGTGGCCCAGTTCCCAACAGGCCACAGTCTGGCACCAGTCTGCATCCTAGGCTTTGCAGACTGCAGCTCTAAGCCATTCACTTAAGAACTTGATCATTCATTTCTGCCATTGGTCTTCTATCTAAAATGCCTAAGATGCATTCCTTCCTCTTCTCTGAAAATCCAGAACAAGATTTCTAAATAGAATTAATTTGTAAACAACAAAATGACACAAAATAGGGCAACCATTTGTGAAAGGCTGTGTGATGGGAAAACCAGACAGCTACAGCCATGAGTCTTCAGTGTACTTCTGAGTCAGCTGGGATCCCTTAATGGGTTTTGTTGCAAAGTTGAGTCATTGGCTTTTGACCACACTTGAAGACAAGCATCATTGTATTTAAGAAGGAGCAGTAGCATTTTCCAAGATTCTTATTTCCCTCTGCTCCCTGCTCTCTTTTTCCTGGACACTACGATTTCTGAAATCACCTCAATGTAAGAGAAGCAGCCAATTTTACCAATTGCCATAATAAGCTAAAACTTTTATTTAAGCCCATTACAATATAATAAACATACCTATTTTAAAGCTTTACAAACAAGAACAGAACACAGTGAACAATTTCAATTTGCAGTGCTTTGTCAATTATGGAGAAAACAGATATATGAGATCTAAAATGTGTGTGTGTGTGTTTATTTTAGATGTCCTAGGGGTTATGTACTATTAAAAGTCCATATAAAACATACTGATTTCATGGACAGAGAGAATTTTTGTAGGATCCTCGTCCCTGCTCAACCTTTGATGTTTTAATTTTCCTTCTAATGAAAATCTGTGTGTTATTCTGCATCTATTATTATCACTAAATAAAACCTTACCAAGTTGGTTCTTCTCTCTCAGCATCTCTGAGATTCCATCCATCCCTTTTATATCTGGGATATTCTAGAAGAATAATTCTTACCTGGAAAAATTTCTCTAACACCTACTGCATTTATTCAGTCATGTCATTTATTCATTCAACAAACCATTGTTCAGCACCTACTATGTACCAAAGCCCTAGACTCAGCAATTGGCATCATTATACTAGAATTACATTTTTCTGTGAGTTTCCTTTGAAGAGACTGTTGCTAATAGAGGCCCATCTTTCTCCGTAATTGTACAGTGAGTAGCTTTGGAAATGCTTCCAGTATGCATTCACTGCTTGGAGGACTGTATTGCAATGATTTTTTGAGGGAACTTTAAGACTCAGTGCGAACAGGGCCATGGTTGAGCAGTGTTACCTGCTAAGGGTACATGAGCAGATGGAAGTATGTATTTGCATCATTGCCTCGTAAAGAAGGATCAATCACAGCAGAGGAAGAGGGAAAAGCCATGAGTGGGCAGTTCAGTAAACAAGGGTCAAACAGCGCGTGTCCAGGAATCTGGAAAAATGCTCAGCATGTGAGGCTATTTAGTGGTAATTTGGAAGGCTTTGGGATACAATCTCTTCCCTCTCATTCTCATTCTCTAAATCCTAAAAAGAGAAAATACATAGCAAACACCCTGCTGAACAGCCTACTGCAAAGTAGAAGTGTGTCAAGTGAAAGAAAAGGCGATCTGGAAGTCCGTCCATCTATGATACCGTGGGTAGGTCAGTCCTCCCCTCCCTGGACTCAGTCTTCCCTCTTGCTAAGAGAGAGATAGGATCTTTATGGGCTCTAAAGATGCACAAAATGCGTGCCTGCTTCTTTCACGTAACCTGCTAAATAATTGGAGGGAGGGTGGGCTCTGCCTAATATACCTTGAGAGTAAGCAGAATTCCATCTTTGTAAGAGAGGATCTGGAGGAGTTCATGTGGGCCCCTTCTGGGTGGAGTGGCTGGCCCTGCTCAGCAGATGGACGCAGATTGCGGTCAGCGGCTGGTGACTCATCTGCAGCACACGTTACTCATTCAGGTGCATTTGTGTTGGTCTCTGTGGCTGGGAACGGGCCCCAGACTCAGAGTTTGTTTATTTCCATGGATGTCCCAGAGCTTGTTGTGAAATAAGAAATGTATAAATTGTTATGTTCTACTGCTGACAGCCTTCTCCCTTCTCTTGACGATCAGCAGCCTCTCTGTGCCTGGTTTCATGATAGAGGGAGGGAATTTGTTTTATTGAACAAGGACCAGGTGCCCTGTCCTGGATTGGGAGCTTAATATGGATTATTTCATTTTATCTTCATAACAATCCTGTGAGATAGGTACACTGATTCTCGCCTTAGAGATGTGAGAACAGAGGCCAAGAAAGTGTAAGAAGATTGGCAAAGTTCTACAGTTAGGAAGTGTGGAGCTGAGATGCAAGCAGAGAACTTTCTCTTCCAAAGCCATGTTCTATATTACACGGCTTTCATCCTGGAAAAGATTGTTCAATCGCATATTATTCCATTTTAGTTCATTCCAGTTCCCATAATAACCTTCTGAAACTGAGAGGCAACATAAAGTCATAGCTAAAGGCTAGAGAAATTGCAAAAAAAAAAAAAAAAAAGGTTAATTTTCATTTCATTTCATTCTGTCTCTTTTTGTGGAAAGAGATCATATTGTCAAAAATATAGTAAGCCTTCAAAAGATTTTTGTGGAACTGAACTAAATTAGTTTTATTTCTAAAAAGGAGATCATTTCAGAGTTTGTTTATATTGGATTATTGGGGTAGATTTAAATGATGGTAATGTCCAGAAGCAAGCATATGCTTAGATTATAATTCAAGGGAAAATGAATGCTAAAGGAAATACAAAGTAATAATACACCATTGCTGTAGCATATTTTTAAAGAAATCAGCAATATTACATTTCTAATTATTTACAAAAAAGTTATCAATGAAACTTTGAGCTAGTGTGTGAGTTTTAAGTTCTATGGCAGCCTTGCTAAGTTCTAGAAGCCATGGTCCTCAGTAACCTGAATCCTTCCTCAGCTCTGAGAAGTGACATCGTTCCAGACCACTATCTGCTATATTCCCAAGCCATTATCTAGCTAGCTAGCTAGCTTCAAGATATCTATAGTGCTCTTGAACATTCCCCCCAAACAAACAAAAAGAAAAGGACACTTTGAGGGCAGGCAATACTAGAATAAGGTTATATGAATTTAGAACTCAGAGAATAAATTTGTGGGAGAAAATTGCTATAAAATTGCCTGAAAGGAAACAGATGTCTCCATGTCCCTGGATCACATGAGCTCAAAAGAAATGAGCTCTTAGGCAAAGCATCAGGGATGTTTGCATTCTGGAAAAAAAAAAATGTGTTTTGAAATATCAGCTTTATAACAAGTCTGAATATCGAGTAGTATTTGTCTTTCATATTCTTTATTTTAAAAAAAAATGTTGGCTCATGTATTTCCATATGGATTTTAGAGGCAGTATGTTAATTTCTGCAGAAATCTCTGCTAGACTTTTGACTGTGATTATATTGAGTCTATAGATCCATTTTGGACGAAGTAACATCCTAACAATATTGAGCTAAAAAGTTGAGAGACACACTCTGTATATGCTCAAAGTCTCTCTCTGTGCAGCCAGCTCCTCTGTATTGCTGTATACTGAGTATTCCAGCCACCTCTGCTGCTAGGCCTGACAACTCTCAAGTTGTCAAGCTGCAGCAATTGTAGGATTCACCTGGTTTCCTGTCTCTCAGGGAACAGTGCCTTTCATTGCTTGAGGTCCTTAAAACCATTGGTTAATATATTTTGTTTGTTGATAGGTAGTTACAGTGGATTAGGGTAAATATGATCCCTCTTACCCCTGGTTGAGAAATTAGTAAGTTAATTATTTTTTAATGAGACTTAATAAAATAGGATAAAATAATTTTATTGTTATACACAATAACAATTGCCTTTTCCTTTGTATAGATGTAACATTCTTTCTGGTATTATTTTCTGCCTGTTTGAAAGATTTTTAAAAAAGCATTTCTTCTAAAGGTAGCTGGCTGGAGACAAGTTCTTTCAGCTTTCCTTTTGTCTGTACAATTTTTTATGTTGCTTTAACATTTTAATGTATTTTTTGCTGATTATAAAATTCCAGATTGACTTCTTTTTTATTTTGTTGTTTTCATTCAGTGCCTTAATAACATTGCTTTAGTTTTCTTTGAGTTCTATCTTTCCTGATGAGTAGTCAACATATTCTTATCTCTGATCCTCTGTGCATAATGTGTTGGTTTTCTTTGTATGACCTTAAGATTTTTTTTAACATTGGTTTAAGAAACTTGATTACGATGATCCTTGTTGTAGATTTCTTCATGTTTCTCCTGCTTGAGATTTGTGTGTTTTGGATAGGTGGGTTTATAATTTTCATAAACTGTGGATAATTTTCAGTCATTACTTCTTTAAATACTTTCTTTTGTTATTCCTCCTCTCTATTCTCTCCTTTGGGGACTCCAATTACACATATATGCAGTTTCTTCTAGTTGTCCCATAGCTCATTAATTACTTGGTTATGGTGACGGCTGTCATGTTTCTGCATGTAAAATTGTAATTACTCCATTTGTAATTAGTAAGTATTATGTGGGGAGGTAATTTGAAACTATTCAAATGACCCATTTCTCATCATCCCTCATTGTGGTATCCATTGATGCATACAATAATTACTGCAATGATGTTTGCCAAATGGTATTTTTTTGTTTACATTATTCCTTTTACATTTATCAAGTGTAATTCTATATGATAGGCATAATAATAGTACTCACAAAATAGCTACATCCTAAACTCCACAACTTGTGTATACATTATGCTTCGTGGCAAGGAGGAAATGAGATTGCAAAGGGAATTATCTAGATGGTCCCATGTAATCACAAAGGTCCTTTAAATGAAGAAGAGGGAGACAGAAGAGTTGTGTCACACTGATGTGGGGGAGATTCTATGGGTCATCCTTGCCATTGTTGATGGAAGGGGTCACAAGGCTAGGAATGCAGGAAGCAGAGAGAGAAGCTGGAAATGGGAAGACACTGGATTCTCCCTTAGAGCCTTCTGAAAGAAACTCACTCCTGCCAACACTTTGATTTTATCCCAGTGAGACCCATTTTGCACTCATGACCCCCAGAATTATAATTTTTAATTTAAAAACAAATTTGTTTTCTTTAATCCACTAAATTTGTAGTACAGCAGGTCCTCCGGTATGTGATTTTTGTTCAAAGTCATTTCTTTATAATGCTGATGAGAAAAAAATTGTTCTTCATGCAGCGGGCACAGTCTATGTAGAGTTTGCACACTCTCCCCTTGTCTGCGTAAGTTCTCTCTGGGACCCTGGTTTCCTCCCGCACCCCAAAGATGTGCACCTTGGGTTAATGGGCGTGTCTAAATTGTCCCAGTCTGAATGAGTGTGGGAGTGTGAGAGTTCCCTGCAGTGGATGGTGTCCTGCCCAGGCTTGGCTCCCACCTTCCACCCTGAGCCGCCAGGACAGGCTCCAGCCACTCTTGACCTGAACTGGGATAATTGGCTTAATAATTATCTTATTTGTTTTTGTTAATCTTTCCTAAATATAAGTATAAATCACATTTATTTCAGCATTAATGTTAAAAGACTTTTTTTTCTTTATGTAGAAGTTTGCTGATGTTTTTGTGATTTCAAATATATAGTAGGAAATTAACTTTTGTTTGTATCAATTATCTTGTGGCAAAATTAGTTTTATTATATGTCATTTCACTTAAAGTCACAGTTTTCAAGAAGCCATCCACTATGTTAAGTGAGGACTTACTTTTTATAATAATAATAGAAATTTTTTAATAATTATAATAGGAAACTAATACATTGGTACCATAAGAATGTGTGTCTTTTCCCCTTTATTTATTTATCGACTCATTCATTCACTTATTCATTTATTATATCAGAGTAAATTTATGGAGATTTACCCACAATTCAATATTATTATCTTCTATATTGTTGCTTGACTCATCTGAGATTTGGCTTTTGGGAATTTCTTTAAATTGACATTGACCCCCATGTCCTTTTGACATATCTCCATTGTTTGATGGCTGCTTCTCATCTTCCAGGGCTTATACTCTTAACCCTATGCCATACTGACCTTCATGAATCATATTTTATGTATTTAGTTGCTTCTCAGAATTACTGGTGAACTTGATACTGCCAAAAAAAAATAGTGTGATCCACAACAGATAAAACATTGATAGGCATATGAATTCTCACATCTTTGAAAGCCTGATTAAAGATATTCACAATTCGAAATTGACATAAAAGGGAATCATATCAGTTCTCAAAATGTCCTTATTCCATGATTGGAATTGACATCTTGTGCCATAATTTTGTTACCTAATGTCTTCATGTCAGCTCTTAATTATGCCCTTATTTATCCTAAAAGGAAACCAGAATACAAGTTCCCAAAACCTCTAAAAACCCATCATAACTGAAGCTTAGACTTCAAAAACTAATGAACCAGTGATTATTACCTATACTGTCTAAAGAATTCTTTCTTCATTAATTCTTATCTTTAAAAGGTTAATTTAAATATGTATTTATTCATATTAATGACTTGCTATGAAGCATAGGTATTTGAGGACACTAAAATTAAAAAAAATATCTATTCAGTTTTTCCTTATGATTACAGTATAGGTAAATGAGAACATAAATTTGATTTACAGATGACTTCCAGAAATATAGATGTTGTGTGGTACAAGACTCACTTACAAATCAAAGAAAATATATATTCCTACCCCAGGGCAGAACTATGGTGATTGTGTAACTTTTGTAGGCTGCCTTCAATAGTTTTCATGCACTTGAATAGTACTTTCTAGATTATTGGGTTGTTATTCCTCAAGTATTCCTTTAACAAAATAAGTAGGCTTTCAGGCTTTCTAAATTTCGGGCTCAAAAATCTAACTCAGCAGTTTTTTTGGTATTTAAATAAAAGGTAACATCATTGAACGATAGAGAAACATTCCAGGATAAAGCAATAGTGGTTCCTTGGTTGAAAAACAAAGACAGAGAAAACAGATCCTTCGGTAAAATGAGAAAGAGGCCAACCAAAGAAGACAGTCTCACTCAACCACTCTGTTAATAAAGGATAGCTCTGGAATGCAAATCCAGACTGGATGATTGTACTGTCAGCGTTCTTTACTCCATTACAGCTGAAGATAGAGGCAGAAAAATATCGTAGTCTGTATGAGGAGATAGCATGAGAGGTGGGTCATAAAAACTAGGTACGGTTTTCTAAGACTGGATATGGGATTGAAACATTGGCAAAGGCTTGGCATTCCACAAGGAATGCCAATCTGAAGCAAAAGCACAGAAATGGAAACTTCAGGCAGTTAATTCAGTCTGGCAAGAGTAATGTATGAAAAGGAATGATGAGAAATTCCAATTATAGATTGGAGCTGGATTGTGACAAGGCTTGGATGACGTCCTTGGAGTCAGGGACCCAGGATCTATTGCATCCAACCACAATGGTTCATTTTGTTTGGCTAGAAATCCCTTTAATTCACACTCTCATAGTTGATCCTGATTCCTCTAAACTCTCAGATTTTAGTAATCCCACACGTCTTCCCACAGTGTTCAACCTAGAGATGGGCATTAAACTCAAACCTAAGGCAATCATCTCCTATTATCTCTTTAGATCCAGCGATTGGTTCAGAGGTAGATCCATTCCTTAAAATGGAGTCATTGGTGGGGGACATTTTGACTTTTGTTTTTCTCTGTGTCTGGATGGTGTGGCGATCAGATGGGACACCTATGACTGCTTTTAACAGTTTGCCATTCATAAAGGAAGCTGGCTAAAGAGAAAACCTGACATTTAGACAGAGACTAACAGAGAGAACAGAGAGAGAAACAGAGATTATACCCTCACCAAATTGTGCCTATAGCCCAAATCCTCTCTATATTTCTCTGGTACATGAAACAATAGACTCTTATTACCTTTTAGGTTAATGTGAGTTTGTTATTGTTCCTTGCAATCGAAAGTGTCCTGACAGATTCATTATTCAGAAAATAGGCATCTTTGATTGTTTTCAAACATGGATATAAAGAGATCAGTGTGGTGTTATTGGAAGAGCATCCGGATGTCTCAGTGGAAGCTGTATTGGAACAGCCAAGTTTGGAAGTGGATAGAGAGGACACTGCAGATGATATTACACTCATTTGAATGAGAGATGAATCCTAGCTTCTGATATGGCAATGTGAAAATACTGAGAAACATTAACAGGGTTAAACTGAAGATTATCTTCAGAGTTGATGGCTAGGTAAGAAAATATTTGACTCATATTTATGCTCTGCTCACTGTCCCCACAGCTTAAGTGATAGAGCATGCTAATGTGAATTTCCAGGTAAACTATATAGAAGAACTACTCTTTGGCATGATCCTGGCATGGGAACAATACACACATGAACTCGGTGATTTTAGATTATCTATTGTCCAGTTCCCAGGCCCCAACCATGGTGGAGAGTCAACTACAAGAGTGAAAGGGCCAAGGAAAGAAAAGGAAAGATAAAGAGGAAACCAGAGAAGATGGATAGAAAGGTGATCAAGGGTTGGGAGACTTCCAGAAAGATGGAATGCCGAATAAGCTGACTGAGGGGGATGAAATAAAACTATGCAGCAATGATAATAATCATCATGCTAATAAAGACATGCTACTTAATGAACAGTTATCATATCCCAGGATGTAAATAATTTACCTGCTCCATTTTACTCAACCCCTGGAAAAGTAACTTGCTCAAGACCAAACAGCTACTAACAGTTGGAGCTGGTGTTGCACACAAGTGTGTCTGGTTGCACTGTTGTAGAAACAGAACTAAGAAAATAAAAGTGCCATCCAGCTCCTTACCTCCCTCGTTGAACCTCTCACCAATGGACACTCCAACTCTAACCTATAATAGTTTTTTTTCCCTGAATGAAAGAAGAATGTGTGGGAGGAGGCTAGCATCAACTTGAATAACTTCTCCTGGTGCAATTTCCATAATGTCCTGGTCCCAAATAGTACCCATGCCAGCGTTAATTGCTAGATGATCCACTTTCTATGGCAGACCATGGACCCTGTGAGGTCAGAGACTTGATTGTTTTGCTCACAGTTTGGCACACAGTGAATATTCAGTAATTGTGTTGAGTGAATGAATGAGGTCAGCAGGGGAGTGAGTTGAGAACAAAATGCTATTTGTAAGAAGGAACATGTGTGTGTGTTTGTGTGAGGTGCTTGTTTTCAGAAACAAGATTAGAACATAACAGCAAGAATATGCCTGGGCTTTTTTACCAGTGTCCTGGGGCCTGACTGAGGGAGGAGGATTTCTGCATTGGGTAGCAAGGCATGTTTGTTTATGCCTATGTTTCCCACACTTTCTTTTAAAAGGCTTGATTTTTCATGGTGATTCCAACTTCCAATGATCTCCAAAGACGTTGCTGGTGACCAGCATAAGCACTTTGTTGGTAAAAGGGAGGAATGAAAACAAGGCAAGAAATGGTCAAGGAGAGAAGAGGCCAGACAACCCAATCTCCTTCCACAGGCATTCAAGTAATTAAAATAAAAACAATTACTCATATACATAGAGCAGGTCAGCACATTTTTTTACAGAACAAGGGGAAATTCATAACTCCTAAGAGGCAGTGATATAAATATTTCAGCTGATAGTATGTCCAGAACCAAGAAGGTAAAATAAACTAGATTTAAACAAACAATTTGACACAGAACTGCAAAAAGCATTGTGAAATTCTGCAAAATTGCAGATCCAATTTCCCTGGAACATACTTTGGCCTAGCAAAACTTTGACAATTATTCATGTTGGAGGACAAGGCAGAAGTGTAGACAATAGGAAAACAAACACTCAATCATCTGGTTTCAGAACAACAGAATGTCCAGAAAATGCCTATGTTTGCCTCTTTTTCTCTGAAGCCTGGAACTGGCTCCCTGATCCCTATACATCCCAATATATATCTTTCCATTAACAATAAATATGGGTTCATGGGAGAAAGGCTGGAAGGACTCAGTGGTTACAATAAGTTTATTGCCTTCCTGTTGGTAAGAAGAAGCTTTCTGCAATTTTGGACCTCATGCTTATGTTTACCATCTACTTTTCTTTATTGAGAAGTTGGTGTGTGCTACATCCACAGTTGTGCAAATGTTTGTTGTTTTTGTTGTTGTTTAAATTATTAATGCATTATGAAGTTGTGTTCTTCTCCATCTACTGGCCAAACATTCAGATTCTCATTCCGAAATTGCAGATTTGACTGTCAAACCAGTTTCTCCCCCTTCTATGATCTTCCATTGTCTTCCAGATAAACTCAAAATTACTGAGCCTGGCACACGAAATTCTCCTGCCCTTTCCTTGCATAAGTCGTCAATCTCATTTCCCACCACTGCCTACTTTAAGCATCACTCTTCACTTGCACAGACCTGTGTGGTGATTTTCAGATGGCTGGATGAATTGTTGCACACCTATAACACATCTGGCACTGCTGTATAGGCTGATTGCCTACCTGTCACACCAGTTCTAAAATCGTGTGACATCAGTTCTGCTTTAACCCTGAGCAAGTCCAGTTCTATGTGTTTAATTGCCCCCTTGGCATCTCCTCTCGTGAGATTCTTGGACATCTAAGACTGGACTCTTGATCTACGCCACCCCCGAACAAAATGCTATTATACCAGAGCAGATATAAACCCTTAACAGAATGAAGAATAAATCAAAATAGAAACCCTTCTTTTCCCAATAATCCCACATTAAGCTTGAGACATTCCAAATTCTTGGAACATCCTTAAAGATAAAGGGGATTAAAATTGTTACTTTCTTATTCTAAATTGAGGGAACTGGGGGTATAAAGACTTGTTCAAAGCCACAGAGTTAAAGATTTGTTCATCAACACTGAAGTGGTTACTTTCGGACCCAGAAGCACTGTTAAGTCCAACAGATTAATGGCCTTCTCTGCATCTTTCCTCATCTTGGCTATTAATCTCCCTCAGAAAGGACACGTGCAGAATCCTTTCAGAAGTATTCACTGTGTCAAAGGCGGGAGAAGTAACTAATAAATGAAAACACCCCAATTTTAGTCTTTTCTTTTAGGCGGTTTCTCTTGGGAAGTCTAGCTCTCTCTTCCTAGATATGTGCCTTTATACAAGATAATTAACTTCCCTGAAGTTCAGTCTTTTTTATTGATAAATGAGGGTTAAGCTATCTTATAGAGTGTCAGAAAGTTCATTTAGGGCAAAGTGCAAGTCTCTTCACAGATTTCTCTCCAACACCAAATATGACACCTTGCACATAGCAAGTGTTGAGGACATGTTCCTTCCTGACTCCTTCCTTTCCTCATCCCCACTAATTGGGTGCCTGCAGTAGCCAATATCTTCTTCAGAAATGCCATAGGGTATCAACTGAGAAAGTATGCACTTGTGCAATTTTAAAATTCTATCCCTAAATTGCCTTTTCCTCTCATTCTCTTGACAGTGCTGCTCACCTAGAGAACTGCTCATCCCCGTGACCATTACAACACTCCTCTCTAGTGTTGTGTTAGGACGTCCAGCTGCTATTTCTCATTTCCTGTTTAGCTTCCGCATTCTTCACTGGGCCTGAAGGAATCTTCAATTCACTGGTCATAGCATTTCGCAGGTCATTAGCTCCAGTCTGTGAAGGGATTCCCACATAATCTCATTTCTGAAAACCCTCAGTTACCTTACCCCGGATGGGCCCAAGTATCTCCCATTGGACTCAGCTAGAAAGCCTGCGGGAAATAGAAGGAAAACACTCGGATATCATGGCTCTTCCAGGACTGACCCCATTGATCATACAAGCAAAGTACTTTCTACCCACAGAGTTGGAAACATTGTGAGTCAATTTTTCCCTAGGTATCAGTAGATAAATGCTTAGTGTTGATCAGTATTAAACACATTATACCATATTTATATTTTTAATGGTAATATTAATAATGGGTAAGAAATAGCAAGCAAAAGGCCCTCTGTTCCTTTCCAAGAAAGTGAAAGAAATTCCTATGTTCCAAAACACCAGAACACATGTTTTCCATTTTCCTATCCTAGTTGAACAGGACCCTCTTTCTCTTATTTGATTCATTCATTTTCTTTTTTTCCCCATTGTTCATTTATTTGCTCATTAAAAATATTGGAAGAAGAGGAGATGTCTACTTAAAAACAGATACTTTACCAGGAACCAGGCATTTAAAAATAAGTGAGATACAGTTTTGTCTCCAAGGAGGACAGACATGCACACAAATACATATCAGCACAATGTACTAAGTACAACAAGAGGGGTGTTCACACCACATTAGTAAGATATTAAAAAAATAAGTGACCATTTCTTACAGTAGATTGTAAAGAAGGGAATCTGATTTAAGTGATTTGATCTGGTTTTATTTTTATTTTTTTAGTTCTACAGTCAAATAATGGGAAAAAATGGTGCTGAAGGAGTCATCTGAGATGCCGTCACAAAGTAGGGTACAGCATAGAACTTAGACTTGATCTTGTAGATAATGGGCAGCTAGGGGTAAAAATAAAACAGGAAAGAAGACATTTAGAATGTTCGCTCCCACAAAAAGTGAGACACACAGACTGATGGAAAAGATATGTGAGGTAACAAAAATAGTAAAGGGGTGATTGCCATAGTTCAGGTCAGGAACGATGGGTGTCTGAGCTAGGGAGGTGGCAGCAGGAATAAAGAGAAGTGATGTGTTTTAAAGGCATGTAGGAGGTATAATTGATAGGATACGTTGACTAATATGTATGAGTTGAGGCAAGGAGAAATAGAGTATGGATCCTGTATTTCTGATTGAAATGTGGTTCTTAGACATAAACATGGCTCAAAATGTCATAATATGCTGTTTTTTTAATCTTCTGACAATATTCTTCAACAAGAAAAGAAAATAGTCTCTTTTTCGAGCTATAACTATGCATCTCATCTGTCACTGCTAAATGTCCTGCTTTGTTGACAAGTGATCTCTTTCCAACCCCTACCACCTACCAAACAAAAGTCCTCTTTCCCGGTTACTTCCACCCATGTATAAATCACTACTTTGCTACCCTCATTTCTCTCAGAATTAAGCTCAGTCTCCTTAAAGTGGACTACACTGCATGATGTCGTCTCTGCTTCCTTCCTAGGCTCATCTGTCCACTGTTCCTCCATCCTAATCTCATTTCCCTGCCTGTTATAATCCAGTTAGAGCAAACTTCCCTTTCTTTACACCTCTGTATCTTTGCAAATGCTTTTTATTTTTCTGGGAAACACACACACACACACACACACACACACACACACACACACTCTATTGCCTGGCAAACCCTATTTATGTTCAAAGCCCAGTTGAACTACCATGTCCTTTGTGCATCTCCTGCTTCACCCCAAGCCCTCAATTGAAGAGTTTATTCTATATCTTCTTGCCCTAGGCCCTTTGCACCTTCCCAGTGACAACATTTGCCCCATCTATTTCTGTTAACGAATAGTCATTAAGCCAAACACTGTGCCAGGGGCAGGGGATACATTGATACACAGCAACATCTAATTTTCTGCCATCTTAGAACTTGCTCCCTAGAAATAAAGACAAATATTAAATAAAGACCAGTTATACTGGTTATTAAGAAAAATATATTGTACTTTGAGAGTATAGTCCTTGAGTTTATCCAAGCCAGGGGTCACTTGTGCTGGATTATAACAAAACATAATTATAATAGTGGAGGAGGGAGTTAGGTTAAACAGTCATCTTATGGCATAGAACAATTAGAGGATGATGGAATACTGGAATTTAAGGACTACACATCTAACAAGGTCATGATTAAGACCCATTCATTTGAGACAAAGGAAGGAGCCCTGAGAGCTCTGGAGCTAGGTTGAAGTTTTCTGGGCTAATTGAGGTGTGACCCTGAGAAATAGAATTTTCTCCAAGCTCAGCCTAATCAGGATCTACAAGCAGTGGTAAAATTCATTCCCCTACATATGAAGTAAGAAACTGTTGCACCTATAGATGCAGAATAGCCCCTGCAGTGCGTTCATATGTGAGGATCTGGGAGAGACAAGACTGAAGAGAATGAATGAATCAAGGATTTTGAGAAGAATTCACGAGTGAGTCACCAATCTCTGACTTAAGCTCTAACATGGGTTAGGCTCTAGCACAAGAAGCTTCCATGAAGATTTTGTGTATGTGTGTATTTTTTTTTAATGAATGAGTAAGTGGATGATGAGTAAATCAGTGAGTGAACAAATATATAAATTAGAGAATCAAAGAGTGAGACAACTATGAAAGATAATATAAGTAAGGGAATGCATAAATGAATGATCAAGTGAGTGATACAGTCATGAATGAGTTAATGATTGACTCAATAAAATATGAGTAAATTGGTACATGAATGTGTGAATAAACACATAAGGGCAAAAAAAGAGAAGTGAATATGAAAATGAATAAAAAAGTGATTGCCCAACTGAATAGTATAAGAAATTTTTAAAACTCATTTTTTTCAGAAGAAAAAATATGTATATAAGTCCTGCATTTTGTAGGAATTATTTAGTGTTTATAGGACATTAAACTTTTCCTAAGTAGTTATTAAATAGGTTAGAATTACAAAAATTCTGAAGTGTATACTATTACCTCAATAAGAGTTTAGTTCTGTGAATGTCTGAGGTTTGATTGTCCTGTAGTTTCTGAGACTGGGATTTTCCAGTTTCAACAAGATGGCCTTGACTTACCCTAAAGACCTCTCTGTCTAATTAGCCCTGAGGAAATGGTACAGAATAAGAAAGATGGCAGGAATTGTGGACTGGATTTCACAAGGAGAGGCCAGGAGGGCTGCCTTTCATGTAGTAGTAGACTCACACACTTTAACTCACAAATGTACCAAGTTCGGATATTTGGTTCATTAAGCCAAGAAACCTGTTTTGTCAATGTGAAGAGCAAGCTCATATAAATGAATGCACACTCTATTTTTCCCTCTAACTCTTTCAGAAATCGATATATAAGCCAGGTGCCTTGGTAGTCATTTGCATTGAGAAACAGAACTGCCAAGGGACTGTAATATTCTCATGTAGGACGGTGACTGTCAAACACGTGGTCTTTGGCCATCCACTTCATTATCTCTTGCGATATGTGATAAAAATGCCCCTGCCTCAGACTTATTGGGTCATTATATTTGTGTCTATAAGCTAGAGTCCTACATTTGAAACCTACTAAGAAAGGCAGGTCTTTTTGGCTAGCTAGGTTTTACCTGGAAGATTTACATTATTGAATGATCTTAAGAACTGGTCCTCAGGTAAGAGGCCCTGGAAGCTCTGCTGTACAAAATCTCTTCAATGGGAGGCACGGTGGTCAATATGCCATCTTCCGTGAGCAGTGTTTACATGATGTTCTCTCTCCAGGCTTTCCGTTGATATTCCAGCCTTATCCATCTTTGTTCTGGCCTGGAAACCTCACTCCCCTGTTTCTTTAGTTTTTGTTGTTGGCTTGTTTATTTTGTTTTGGGACTTTAAACAGATCTGCTCTCATTAAGTCTCAATTTTTTTTTTTTTTTTGGGTGTTTCGGTGGTTATGCTAAAATGGCATACATAATTGACAAAGTTCTCAGGTGATCAATAGATTTATTCCCATGCTGAACAATACTTGAATTTCAAAACACTTTTACTCTTCTCACTCCTGCTCAGTGCGTGTGTGCTATTGTTGTGCAATATTTAAGTTTCATCGTGGATTGTTTTTATTTTTTAACCTCAAATTAGACACTATTATTATTTTTCCAACAGTCCACATTTTTTTGGATGTAACCAAATGTTTACTTTTTCTTTGCATCATAGATCTTACTTCTCTGGGATTATTTTTCTTCTTTCCATAAGTATATACTTTAGAAAATTTTTGAGAATCTGTTCATAATTCATTCAGTTTTTATTTGTATAATAATGTATTTACTTCAGTTTCATTCTTTTTTTAATTTTTTTTAATTCTCTGTATATTACTGGGATACAAATGTTCAGGTCATGTTGTATTGCCTTTGCCCGACCCAAGTCAGAGCTTCAGGCGTGTTCAGCCCCCACATGGTGCTCATCACACAGCATTAGATGTGTATATACCCATCCCTTCCTCCCCTCTCCCACCTGCCCGACATCTGATAAATGTTACTACCATATATGCACTTAAGTGTTGATCAGTTAATACCAATTTTATGGTGAGCTTCATACTTTAAAGATTGTTTTGTTGGCTATACAACCCTACCAATTTTTTCAACACTTTGAAAATAACTTTGAATACCTTCTTCGGTTATTCAAACTTTAATTGATTTCCATTTACTCTGTTATACTGTAATTTATATGTCATCATCTATACATGTCTTATTTTCATTTGATTTTTTTTACAATTTGGATTGAAGCAGTCTACCACATTGGAGAAGCTTAGGATTTAGAGAGTAGGAAAACTGGGTTTAGATCTCCACATCGTCCTTTATCGAGTAGGTGACTTTGGCATGGTTATATAACCTCTCTAATACTGTTTGCTGCCTCTGCAACCTGGAGCTATTAATATCTCTTTGAAAGGGTGGTGAGTGTTAAATTAGGTGAGCTAGCATAAGTAAAATGGGGGTTCTTGGTAGTTCCTCAACGAATCGTATTGCTATTAATAGAGAACCTTGCACATTGCTTTGTAATCATTTCACAGTGTCTCTGCAAGGGTGAGTTCATGCGAGGTGCTCAATAAACACTCGATGATGTAATATTTAAGGAATCTGTAGTTGGTTAAAAAATGTAAAGCAATTTCAACTGTGAAGTGGCTGTATATTTCAGAAGTACAGATGTAAAGCAAGAGGCCAGCCCAGAATTATTTCATGTAGAGCAGTATTAAAACCTGGCCTTTTTGAGTAAGGACATCTGTCAGCTATTGGCTAACCTTTGGCATGGAAAATTACCCAGGGGTCCTCTCAAAAACACTACATGAATACATTAGGTTGTGTTACAAATATTAGATAAAATAAACAAGCTGCTATTTTTCTGAGGCCTTTTTTTGTGCTTTCATAAATCACAACATTCCTTTATTGTTTTTAAATTTAGCAAGTGTAGCACCTCTTGGCTTCAGATGATAATGATGCAATGGTAGTGATTAATAGTATAATTATAGCTTAAATGTCTATAATTTCTTATCCCCTAAAGAATTTCAAAACCTTGGCTTGTTATCATCTACAAATATTTTGCTTATCACCTACTTCACAAAGCTAAAAAGGTAGAAACCAGCTGCTAATAACCATGCATTAGTGGGGCAAGAAACAGAGCTGTCAACTTAACCCAAATTGAACAAGAAACCAGAATTTTGGAGTAAAAAAACAACCTTTGGACTCCCAGCCATTTGCTCAGGTTTTAGGAAAGATAATTCCCTGTGTTTGTAAAATAAAGAACCATGTATATTTAAGGATTGGAAAAGCCCTTTAGAAATAATGCCATTCTAATCCCTTCCTCTTACTAATGGGGAAACTGAGACTCAGTAAAGAAGAGGGACTTTTCAAAGCCTTACAATGCATTAGTGACACAGCTACAAGGTGGAGCCTAGGTGGTCCTATTGCCCTTCTGTTTAGGGTTCTGGACAACTCTGGATCTCCACAGACAGCACCACTGTCACTGATTCTAAAGATTGGCACAAGGAATTGAAGAGTTATTTATTCTGCTCACGTTGATTGACACTTGCAATATGCATCAGAAACAACGCGCATACTGGGAATTAGAAATGAACTGAACACCGGCTGTATCCTGGAGGATTGGAATAAAACTAACTGAAATTCTTTTGAGTGTTTACTATCTTGCTGAGCAGCATTCTAAGTGCTTCACACACACGCACACACTGCTATTATTTTATATAGAAAATACTATAATATAACACATGTATATATAATACACAATGCAATATTTGTGTGCATATATATCCATTTCATGTTTACATATATGTATATCCATTTAATATTTACAACTACCTTGAAAAGGTAATGCATATGCTGAGGACTTGATGCATATTTTTCAGAATTAAATGATAGTATACCATTCTAATCACACTTTCTATTTAGTGATAATTGTAGACTCATATGCATTGGTAACAAATAATCAGAGAGATCCCATGTACTCTTCACCTAGCTTTCCTCAGTGATAGCTTCTTGCAATATCACAAACCACCTATATCGTTCAAATTTCCAAAGTTTGCGTATACTCAGTTGCGTGTGTGCATGTGTGTGTTTATTTCTATGTGATTTTATCACATGTGTAGGTTTGTGTATTCACCACAGTCAAGAAACGGAACAGTTTAATCACCACAAGTGTCCCTTATGTTGTCCTTTAAGAAACACATCCATATTCCTTCCTCCACCACCATCCTCATCCCTAATCCCTGGAAACCACTGATCAGTTCTTCATTTCTTTTATTTTGCCTTTTTAAGAAAGTTACATAAATGGAATCATACAGTAGATAGCCATTTGGGATTTGCTTTTTTACTTTGAGATTTACTCAAGTTGTATCAATAGTCCATTTATTCTCATTGCTGACTGTTATTTCACGGTATGGATGTACCACATGGTACGTTTAGCATTCCCCATTGAAAGACACCTGGGTTGTGTTTAGTTTCCAGCTATTACAAATAAAGATGTTATGAACATTAATGTATACCTTTTAATGAGAACATCAGTTTTCACTCTCAGGGATAAATGCCTGAAAGTGTAATGTCTGGGTCATGTGGTAATAATGGTTTAATAAGAAACTGCCAGAATGTTTTCCAGAGTGGTTGTGCCATGTCAGATTTTACCAGCGCTGTATTAGTGACTAGTTTCTCCACATCATTACCAGAATTTGATAGATATTATACCATTTTTGATAATGTTACTGAGGCACAGGATGGCCAAGTAACTCCCATTATTTTTCAATAGATAATTAGTGAGCACCTAGGATATGCCAAGCACCATTCTACAGGGGGAGGATACAGTGCAAATAAAACAAAAAAAGTCTCCAGCTTGTAAAACATTTATTCTGGTGAGGAAGACCAGCAATGGGTACAAGAATGGTAAATAATAAAAAGCTATACTGTGTTACACAGTGATGAGCTCTAAGGACAGTAATTGAGTAGGGAGAGTGGGATGTTTTGGGGTGGTACTTAAATTTTAGAAGGTGTTGCCTATGGAGGTGGCTTTTTAGTAAAGACCAGAGGAAGTAAGGAGGTCAACCTTATGAACATGGGAAGTAAGCATGCTGGAGGCAAGGGGGACAGCCTGAATGCCAGAGCACGCCTCGGTGAGCTTGAGGGACCTTAAGCAGAGCTGGGAGGCTGGAGCAAGGTGATATAATATGGGAAGATAACGGGCTGGCAGATCACATAGGGCCATGTGGGTTTGGGGAATGATTTCAGGTTTAACTCTGTATGGGACTGAGAGCCACCGGCAGGTCTTGAGAAAAAGAGTAGATTCACAGAACTGTACTTTCACAGTACCATTTTGCTGTCTTTACCCAACGTTGAATAACTAATAATCAGATGAGCCTGAAATATCTCAAGCTCTAGTAGAGAAGACGCAAACAGCACGGTCGAATAACAATATTACATGGTAAGTGACATTGCAGAAAGTTTTATGGACAGGCTGAGGGAGAAAGGAATGGGGTGGGGGCAGATCTCTGCCTGGGGGAGAGGGTGGTTCCCTCTGCCCCCATCTCCCTGAGTATCAGCTTTCAGGTGGGAGCCCAAACCAGCTAGGGATTCTCACTCCTCCTCTGAGTCCACCCAATTCCTACCTCCCATTTCCCTGCCTCCTCTTCCCTTCTATCCTCCCCCAGGTCTGTTCTTTAAAGAAATAGGTTTAAGGGCAATCTGTGAAGCTAAACTCTAAAGGATTGTCTCACTTTTCTTCCTGGGATAACGTTACCAAAATGTTAACACGTATGAACTACTGGCTTCCCTCCCTGGCAACTGCAGCCTCAGGAGACATCTCCTCTTGGAGGTTCGGTTCATCTTTCTCCATCAGTTGTGAACTATGATGATCCATTTGCCACTCACTTAGAAACTACTGGACTGGGAAATGAGTCAATTCATAATATTTACCTCATCTACCTACCTCATTAAGGTGTGGTAAAGATCAAAGGAGACGGCATGTATGAAAATGTTAATAGATAGTTGCATATACAATTATAATTTATCGCTACTTTAGCTGTTTTATTTACAAGAAAAATTATGTATATTATGGTGTACAAAATGATGTTCATGTATACGCACATATTTATACACACACATACACATTGTAGAATGGCTAAATCAAGCTACTCATCATATGCTTTACCTCACACACTTATCTTTGTGTATGTGTGTGTGAATGTGTGCGTGCGTGTTGAGAACGCTTAAAATCTATCCTTTTAGCTTGTGGTCCCCAATCCCTGGGCTGCAGATTTGTACCGCTCCGTGGCCTGTTAGGAGCCCAGCCACACAGCAGGGTGGGGGCAGTGGGTGGAAGGGCGAAGCTTCATCTGTATTTGCAGCCGCTGCCCATCACCTGCCTCTCCACGTGAACTCTGCCTCCTATCACATCAGTGGGGACATTCGATTCTGCATTACGGTGAGTTGTATAATTTTTCTGTTATATCTTGCAATGTAATAATAATAAAAATAAAGTCCACAATAAATGTAACGAGCTTCAATCATCTCCAAAAACCCTCCCCCTGCCCCCATCCAGTTCTGTGGGAAAATTGTCTTCCATGAAACCGGTCTCTGGTGACAAAATGGTTGGGGACTGCTGCTTTTAGCAATTTTCAAGTGTGCAATCAATGTATTGCCATTGACTATATGGTATTTTGCGATAATTTCAACCTGACAGAAAATTTGCAAGAGCAATACGAGAAGAACTTCTGCATCACTTCCACATGCTGTATTAGTTTGGCAGGGCTGCCATAATAAAATAACCACAGCCTGGATGGCTTAAACAACAGACATTCATTATCTCAGTTCTGGGGAGACTGAAACCTAGTCCGAAGTCTGAAATCAAGGTGTGGACAAGGCTGATTCCTTCTGAGGGCTGCAAGGGAAAGATTTCAGACCTCAACCCTTGGCTTGTGAATGTTCATCTTCTCCTTGTGTCTCTTCACGTCATCTTTTCTCTATTCTTATCTCTGTATCCAAATTTCCTTTCCTTTTCTTTTCTTTTTTTTATTTTTATTGACAGGTATTTTTAAATCTAAGACTTTGAAGATCACATATACCAGGAGTGCTATATAATTAGATAAATATTTGCTTCCTTTTTTTCCCTCTTATTCTATATTCCAGACCCAAATAATCTACTCAGGTTAGAAGGAGGAAGAACAAAATTTCTTCTTCCTATGAGCCACCAGTCACATTGGATTAAGGCCCATGATAATGGCCTCACTTTAACTTGATTACCTCTGTAAGGACCCCATCCCCAGATAAAGCCACATTCTGAGTTACTGCAGTTTAAGACCTCAGCATTTAAATTTGGAGGGGGTGTGTGCACAACAATTCAACCTACAACATATGAGTTCCCCATATTGGCTTCCTTCTCTCTTCTATTTCTCTTCCCTCCTGTTGCCATTGATCTTTTTCTGCACCATTTGAGGGCAGCAGCAGATACAACGTCTCCAGGACTCCCTCATTCCCCACTGTGTATTTCCCCCAGGCAAAGGCATTCTCATTCTCGTCCATCCCCACCACGCAAAGCTCCAAATCAGAAAATCGACCTTGAGACAGCACCAGTGCTCCACCTACGTGCCCCATGCACAGTTCACCAACTGTCCTAACGTCCCATTTGCCGTGTTGTCCGAGTGTCCTATTTTGGGGACATGTGTCACTTTCAATCTCAATTATTAAGCCTCACCAGTCTCCTCAGTCTGCATCAGCACCTTAGCCTTTCCTCTGGCCTTCATGTTCTGGACAGTTTTCAAAAGTACGGGGGTCCTTTCCTTTTGTGGAACAACCGTCCACCCAAGTCTGTCTGATGTTTCCTTATGACCCAGCGCAGGCCATGCCTTCTTGATAACAACACCACAGAAAGGCCACCATCATGCTCTCCTCAGCACGTCCCTGAGGGAAACTCACAATGCTGGCTGGTCCCCCGGCCATTGTGTCAGACTTGATCACCTGGCAGTATTGGTGATAACAGGATTTCTCCATAGTACCAGTAATCACTTCTTTGTGACTGATGAGAACTTGCTGGAAGGGGGTGGATACTCAGGGATTACCCCAATGTCTTGTTTTCCTCGGAACTCCACCCCCTTCCGTACTGTCCATTCATGACTTCCGCAAACCAACCATGCCTGTGATGACTGCCAAGTGGTGATCCCTCAATTCCACCATTCTTTCTACATTTATTAGTTGGCATCTTAGTACAAGGAAGAAATCTCCCTTCACTCCATTCATGGATATGGTCATTTGTTTGGTTTTTTAAATCACTGTGGGCTCATGGATTCTAATTAATTTAATGGGTTGTCATTAAGTTAGCATAACCATTAGGTTCGATGATCAAATTCTCCCATCTTTGGTGATTGGGAGCATTTTTTTTAACTGGCTCCCAAGTCCTTTTGACATATTTCAGTATTCTTTGAACAAAGAAGACGTTCCATGCTCATGTCATATATTTTCCCTTTCTCAGTCCTGGAATCAGCCATTATCCAAGGACTTGTTATTCCTTTTAGTGCAAGAAGCTACTTAGAAGCTAAGAGTGTCTGGGTGTTCACTGTGCTCATCACTGTTGCTTTGTCATTGCTTAAGGACCTCACAATGGACAGAGGTAGGAAAAAATATGTGTATACATTTATATATATGCACATATACAACATATACACATTATGTATATATAAATTTATATACATAAATATGCCAGCTCATGGCAATCCCTTTGGCTGTCTACAAATTTGTTGTCACTCCTCCCATTGATGAGTAAATTGATATTCCCTTCCCTGGAATATGGGCAAACTTGTGACTCATGTGTAACCAGTAGAGATGGCAGAAATGATGCCACATGATTACGAAGGCCAGGTTAGAAAAGGCCGTGGAGTTCTACCTTGTTCATTAGAATGCACGAGTCTGGGGCTGGCATCAAAGAAGTTCAACTGCCCTAAAGACTCCAGATGATTCCAGCCTTGTGCTATTGGATCACCCCAACTATCAAGTCTTTCTAGCTGAGACCCCAATGTCATCGATGTCATGGAGCAGGGTCAGTCTGTGCCTGCTGTGCTCACCTGGATCCCTCACCCACAGGATATGCAGATGGAAAACATGATTATCTTGTGCAACTAGATTTTGAGATGGTTTATCACATAGCAGTAAAAAAAAAACTGGAACAACCCCTCTTTCCAATCAAATACCTCAGTGTTTTCTTCTAGACTTCTTCCTTTCTGTATTTGTAAATCATTTTTCGAACAGAAAGAAAATGGGCTCTCGTTATTTTCAAAATGTTGACTTACTTGCTCAATTATTTGACTTAGGTGCTTAATGTAAGCAATCACCCATTCATGCTGGCTTCATCTTGTGCCCTCCCTCTGCCTTTTTGGCCACTGGGCACATCACTGTCTTCATTCATTCTCCCCACTGCCCACATTCGCCAGCACCTCTGGGCAGCCAGGGACACCAATGCCTCTGTATCCCCACCCCACCCCCACCCTACTCCTCAGCTGCAGGGTGTGCTGATGCCTCTATGTAGGAAAGGGAAGGGAAGAGGGAAATGAAGCCAAGAGGGAAGGAAAACTTTATTATTTTTTATGTTACTCTAGCTGTAAAAAATCTCAAAGTCCAGATTTGGACAACAGTTGGGCAAATTATAGCTCTTTAATATATAGTTATTGTGTTATAGTGTCTGCTCTGATCTGGTAAAGGACATTGAACTCAAAACTTATCACAAGTGCATTTCACTGCACATTTCCCAAGCTGAGTAGTCCACCTTTTAACCTACAGCCCCTTGCCTACCCGAGGGTCTGCTTTTCATTTTACTTACACTCTGCCCCATTGGAGCTTCCTTTCACTGTTCCTAGAGACTTCCGGTTTGCTCAGTTTGTTTCTAACTGAGGGCAGGGAAGCCTGGTCAGACGAGCATAGTACAGCCCTCCTGGGTAACTTCCAGAAGTACCTGGACAAGACTCCGCGAGAGACTGGGGACTGCACCACAGTGGGTGGGATTGACAGCCAGAGGAATTCTTTTTATTACGCACAAAATGATCCTGTTTTTACAACCTTAAGAGCGCTTGTGTAACACATAACGTGCTTTGAAGAGGAAAGTGCTGTTTATCAAATGCATAGTCCTTCTTTTTAATGCAACAAAATTGGATTTCAATCCTGGTTTGCATTTACTAGGTCTGTGGTCTTGGTCAAATAATTTTCTTATTTTAGGCTCAGGTTTTGTTTTGTCTTGTTTTGTTTTTGACAAAATAAGGATCCTAATCCTTACTTTACAAAATTGGCACCTAAAGAAAATTACAGAAGTATTCTTAGACCTTACAGAGAGTTTCTTTACTGAAAAAGAGGATCTTCATTCAAGCCATTATTGTCATTGGGTCCCTGTGAGCTCTACACTATGTGGACTATTAATTTGTGTTCACATATATTTTCCACTGGTTGTCCAGTCTAGAGATTTAGGTTCTACCCTGCCTCTAGAATAAAGCCAACATCTCAGTATTTTTCTTTGTATTAGATCCTTTCTAGCTGAGGTCCTCAGTTTCCCATATTTATATGGGAAGAGACTGGACTATTTTAGATTCTTGAGTCTGAATTATGATTAGAAACATCTGGTGAAATTTCAAGATATTTAAATTTTTTAAAGGGGATTTATTTGAGAAATGTATAAAAACATGACACAACACTTTATAGGCCACTTTACATAATAAAATAGTTGACACTAACATACATATTTTTGCAAGCATAAATATTCAGGCATCTTAATGATAGTTGAAAGGGTATAGCAGTTATGAGCACATGCACTCTATTCATAAAGAAATAGGCAAAGAGGACAAATGTATAAATACATGTCATTATGCTTGATAAGTGTGGACATACAGTTTTGTAACTTTGGTCATCTGAAATCCTGTGGCAAATAACCACCACATGTGCAGTTGCCTAAAGAGCCAAGATCTTAAGAAATTTTCTTTCTCACAAATGGAGATGTACACAAAGGACATCTCTTCATTTACTGAGGAAGTTTCAACATGTTTATGTACATGAAAAATGCTTACACACAAAGTCAACTTTGTGATAATGCACTTTCATGGAGTCAAATTGCAAAAAAAGCATAAGATGACTTGGAACTCTCTAAAAGCCTCTATATAACTTATGCCTTCTGTATTGGAAATGATGTGAAAGTAAAATACATAGCATGGCAAGTAGACCAAAAAAAAAAAAAAAAGTCCTGGTAATTTAAAATAGTGAAAAAACTTTAGAAAGTAAAAGAAAATAAAGAAAAATTAAAAAGATAATTCAACATATGAAAAAGTGTATTAGTGTATTATAGGGATAGATTATGGGCAACTGCAGATGGATAGTTCATAAGAGCTGGCCAACTTTCTCAGTAATTAACTATATTTTGAAGTCTTGCATCACAATGAATGGCTGCTGGGGTTTTTGTTTTTTGTTTTTTTTTTTTTCTTTTAGAACATGATTCTCCTTGGAGAATACACTCACAGTCATTTTCTGTGTGGCTCTTCTCCTTTTTAAATTCTTCTATGATTAGATATACACCAACATGAGCATTCCCTATTCAATTTTCCAATCTTCTGTGCCATGCTTCATGCTGTTTTGGGTACATGGAAATCCATTTCACATGCACTCATATACACACCACAGATTTGGCTGGAACAATACTGGTGATCAAACAGCAACACCACTGCTTAAATGTCTTCTTATCCTGCCATGCACATAATTATTTTCTAACCAATCAGTAGCTTTACTGGCTTCTTTTGGCAAATGCAGCTTTAATTCATTAAAAGCTACTGGAATGGGAAAAACGCCAGTGTAGGCAAATGATCCGTTTTTAACTAAAGTTTTTTGTTGCTGTATCACGTGGCTATTCCACTTATCTGAATTTCCCACCAGATATAAATAAAGACAATAACAAGGTAATACTTCTGCCTAACATGATGTAACTAGACTGTGATTGTGATTTTCAGGATGTTAAACATTAGGTATTTTAAGCTTTGGGGATTTAAATATTCAGAATTATGGCATTTGGGATTTTGCTTTTTGGGATGATCCAAATTCACATACTTGAAATTAATCAAATTGCTTCAAATCCCCAAATTGGCCTTTGCAAGTCCAAAGTCCTGCCCAATATTTGTAGGCATATTTCGTTTCATCATTCTTTGCTTTATTGCATTTGGCATATACTTCACTTTTAAAAGTTGCAGCTTTGTGGCAACCCTGCATCAAGCAAGTGTATTGGTATCATTTTCCCAATAGCATGTGCTTACTTCGTTCCTCTGTATCACATTTTAGTAATTCTTACAATATTTCAAACTTTCTAATTATCATTATACCTGCCATGGTGATCTGTGAGCAGTGATCTTTGATGTAACCATTGTAATTGTTCTGAGGTGCCACAGATCATGCCCATATAAGACAGTGAACTTAATCAATAAATGCGTGTTCTCTGATTGTTCCACTGACTGGCACTTCTCTCATCTCTCTCCCTCTTCTCTAGCTCCCCTACTCCCTGAGACACAATAATATTAAATAACATTAAATTAAATAATATTAAAATTATCATTGATGAAGGTGGCTACATGAAACAACAGATACTTTTTAGTGTAGATGAAACAGCCTTATATTGGAAGAAGATGCCATCTAGAACTTTTACAGCTAGAGAGGCAAAGTCAATGCCTGGCTTCAAAGCTTGAAAGGACAGGCTGACTCTTTTGTTAGGGGCTACTGTAGCTGGTGACTAAGCTGAAGCCAGTGCTCATTTCCATTCAAAAAATCCTAGGACTCTTAAGAATTATCCTAAGTCTACTCTGCATGTGCTGTGTAAATGAAACAACAAAGCCTGGATGACAGCATATCTGTTTTTTAGTGTGGTTCACTGAATATTTTAAGCTCATTGTTGAGAACTACTGCTTAGAAAAAAAAGATTCCTTTCAAAATATGACTGTTCATCGACAATACTCATGGTCACCCAAGAGTTTGGATGAAGATGTACATGGAGATTAATGTTTTCATGCCTGATAACACAACATCTATTCTGCAGCCCACAGACAAAGAAGTAATTTGAAATTTCAAGTCTTATTATTTAAGAAATACATTTCATAAGGCTATAGCTTCCATAGATAGTGACTTTTCTGATGGAGCTAGGCAAAGTAAATTGAGAACCTTCTGGAAAAGATTCACCATTCTAGATGTCATGAAGAACTTTCATGATTCCTGGGAGGTGGCCAAAATATCAACACTAATAGAAGTTTGGAAGAAATTGACCCCAAGCCTCATGGATGATTTTGAAGAGTTCAAGCCTTCAGTGGAGGAAGTCACTGCATATGTGGTGGAAATAGCAAAAGAACTAGCATAAGAAGTGGAGCTTGAAGATTTGGCTGAATTGCTGCCATCTCATGATCAAACTTTAAGAAATGAGGACTTGCTTTTTATAGATGAGCGAAACAAGTGGTTTCTTGAGATGGAATCTACTCCTGGTGAAGAGGCTGTGACCATTGTTGAGATGACAACAAAGGATTTAGAATATTACATAAACTTAGTTGAGAAAGCAGCACGCAGAGTATGAGGGGATTGACTCCTGTATTGAAAGAAATTCCACTTTGGGCAAAATGCCTCCAGACAGCATCACATACTACGGAGAAATATTTTGTGAAAGGAAAAGTCAATTGATGTGGCAAACTTCACTGTTGTCTTATTTTTAACAATTGACATAGCCGCCCCCCTCTGCACCCTTCAGTAACCCCCACCCTGATCAGTCAGCATCCAAGAACACCAAGAAAAGACCCTCCACTAGCCAAAAGATTATAACTTGCCAAAGGCTTAGTTGATTGTTAGCATTTTTTAGTAATATTTTTTAATTAAGGTATGTATATGTTTTTTTTTAGAAATAATGCTATTGTACACTTAATATTCTATGATATAGTGTGAACATTACTTTTATATGCACTGAAAAACCAAAACATTTGTGTGACTCACTTTATTGCAATTTTTTTGCTACATTGCGGTGGTCTGGAACAGTATCTGCTATGTCTCCGAGGTAGGCCTGTATATGAATCCCTGAAAGTATTTGGTTTCCCCTGAGACCTGAAGTTCTACTTATCACCCCTTCTTCTCACTGCATTGCTTCAGGCATCCTTTTCTTTTCAGTTTATATAGCAGTAAAGACAGACTCACTCACCTCGCCATGCATGAATTTCTAGGCTTTAAGAGAGAACTTTTGGGGCTACTGTGGAAGGCTGTGCACAGACCTCTGTCATCATGAGTCCCCCTAATTTTTTGTTTCTGTTTCTTTCTTTTTTTTTTTTCAATTGGAACTAATCAATCAACACTTATGTGTACACATTGAAATAACATTCATTGGAAATCAAGCAGGTGGTGGGGGAAGGTTGAGATGGGTAAATTCTCCTCTAATGGGTACAGTGCACACTATCTGGATGGTGGGCACATTTATAACTTTGACTCAAATGGCACAAAAGCAATTTATGTAGCCAGATCATTTATACCCCAATAATATCCTGAAATTAAAAAAAAATAATAATTATAGCAGGTGAGATAAGACTCTCTAAGGATTCAAGACAAGACTGGGATGACTGCTTTTAAGATACAAGGAGATGATACTGCTGAAATGTTTGATGTGAGAGAAGATGAGGAAAATTATTAGGATTCTAAAATAGTCCTGGGGACAGTGGCAGGTCAAGTAGGAGATTCCTTCAGAGATTTTTCCATTTCTCCATTGATCAGAGTTTCTGCTTCTTTTCCTTATTCCCCACTCACCCTTTCCATCCTCTAAAGACCTAGGCACCCTAAAAGCAGGGCATTGCAGCTTTTCTCAGGTTTTAATAACAAACATCCATGTCTAAAAACACGCAAGTTTTCCAGAGAACAAGGCTTTCTATCCGACAGGCCTCACTGTCCCGTGAACACAGTTGCAATGTGGGGATAGCAAGCAGGCATTCTTGGTCTGTCTTGTTTTGCTCCTGTTACACATGTAAAACACTTAGCGCTGTTCTGACATCTGTGGCTCTCTGATCTCATGGCAGCACAGCTACACAGATGCAGCCCAGCTACTCTCTCCTGAAGCTGTTATTCCTTCTGCACCCTCACAGGCAAATCAGTTTCTTCTGTGGTCAACCAGCTGATAGCACCACTTTCTTCACATCTGATTCAGTATATATTATGTACTATATATTGTGTATTCAGTATACATAATATTCATTATATATTCAGTATATATTATATATATACTGAATATTATATATTCAGTATATATTATGTATATATATTATGTATGTATATATTATGTACATTAAGTATAGACAGTGAACAGTATCTAAAATACTGGGAGTTCAAATGTTAAAAATATGACTCTAAAACAAGGATTGCTAGCATTAATTGAATGCCAACTAGGCACTTTCTGTACAATATTCATAATCCTTCCAAACATCTATGTGTCTTTTGTTGAGAGAAGGAAACTGAGGCTCAAAGACATTAAGTGGCTAAGTCAGGATTTGAATTCAGGACATATTGGTACAAAACCTTAGATCGTTCTACTATATCATACGCTCTTATAAATAATCCACAGAAAGGTCTAATCTATATTGCACTTGCAAAGATATTAATTGGTCTAAAAGAAGTGCCATTGATACACATAAATATATAAATATTTAATAATGAAATCATTGTAATTCAGTCATAATGGTTTTTTAGTTTTTTGATGGTTAAACTTAATTGAATTTTACCTGTAACTTCATATAGCATGCCCTTGTCTAAAACATAGGCAATTAAAAAAAAAAGATGATTCAATGTTTCTTTATTTGTTAATAACTGAGTGTGTAGTATACTGATGAACTTTGTATAAATTCATCAGAAAAATGACAAGACAAATAATACTTTGGGCAAAATGTAGCTGATTCATGTATTTGAGGCTTTGTGACTCAAGGAAACAGATACACAATTTTGTGGCAATTCCTATCTTAACAATTCTTAATATAAACACATGAAGATTAGCAATTGTGCTTAAATTTCTTACTTATAAGTCCCATTTGGAAAAAGAAGCAGAGAGAGGGATAACATGGGTATAATATGCAGAAAATATATTAATGTATCAGAAAGTACTTCAGTCACACATACAGCTGACATTTATATATTACTTTATAGTCTATAAAATACACATTTATTGGCTCATATTCTCTCCTCATAATAATCTTATGAGGAAAGTCTTATTATCATCATTTAATGGATAAGAGGATTTTGTGTCAGAAAGCTATGGAGAGTTGCTCAAAATGGTGCAGTCAGTAAAGGACAGAGCCAGGAATTAAACTGGAGTCTTCTGTCGCTAAATTTTATGCTCTTGCCATTCTGTAATTTTAAAGGGAGGCAGAAAAATAATCAAGTATGAGGTTTGGCTATAATTTGTAGAACCTCAGTGTAAGCAATAGCAAAAAAAGAAAAATTCACTAGGAACTATAGTTGAATCATTTATTCAATTACCATTTACTTAGTTCCCACAATGTGACAGGCAAATGGCAGTGGGTATATAGAAGTGAACAAAAAACAAGGTCCCTGTACTGCATAGAGCTTGTAGACCAGCAGGGAAGATAGCAATTAGGTGAGTACTGGCCCTGCCCAGTTTTAGACCCATTAGCAAGCAGACAATTGATGTTTAGATCTACACCAATATAAGTTTTCCACTGTTTTTATCAATGAATTCCAGGATGAGAGGCACATGCAACCCCCAAGCTGCCCTTCGCAAGTTTCTGTTGTAGATGAATGAATATCATTGAAATGCAGCCTACAGTCTCTCTTTTCCCACTCAGTGGTTTTCCCTGTACTGTGGTATTGTGTCTCACAGTGGGTGGGACCTGTTGCTCAAACACACTGCACATTTACCTATGAAAGTTTACCAGAGACTTGCACACTTTACCGTTTTATTTATTAAGTATTTTAATCAAAGAAAAAGAAGTTTATTGGAGGGTGTAGAGAAAAGTCTCTAGATGCTTAGGTAAATCTATTTCCTGTTTCCAAACTCTTTAACATTTAACATAGATGAGGTTTCTTGTCTTCAGGTTTTTTTTTTGTTTGTTTGTTTGTTTTGTTTGTTTTTTGTTTTTTGTTTTTTTTTAGTATTTTTCTATTTTCCTTAATATGTTTTTACATATTAAAATACCTTTTTAGGTGTTTGATGCATATGAAATATTTGAAGCTTTATGTATGCTATGAAGCATGATATATTATCAGTACTTTTGAACTCAGCACTCAAGGATAACGTGGCCTTGAATTCACCTCTATCTGAGTGTTCTGCCTTGTCCCATCCCATTGCTCCAATGTTTATCAAACCCATATATGGAACTTTTAAAAAAAGTCGAACAGTGTTACGAGATTTTAAACAAAATATACCAATCTTTTTGCCCCTTTTCACCACTGATTCCAGCTCCTGTATGGCATAAAATTTCAACACTTTAAAAATAGTTATTTGGGTATTCACTTCCATCTTTCTAAATTATGTAATAAATGCATCTTCAGTATTAATTTTAGACATTATCCGCTGACTTTTAACTATGTCTATGTGTGACGAAGATTTGGCAAAGTGCCCCATGGCCCATTCATTGTACCAACACAAAAACAGGCACATTTTCCTTCTCTTAACTTTTCAGCATAGTTCAATCAAAATTTTTAAACTAAATCACCATTTAGTGTTTGTATTATTAAAGCAGGTAAATATTTTCAGAGCTTAGCCATGAAAAATGCCATACATTTTTTCTTCTTTCTTTGTATTAATTTTTCTTTCCCTTGGGTTTAAAATTGCTTCTTTAATCCATGTGTTCGGGGATTCTTTTTCTTAAGCTTTCAAATATCTACCAGAAGAATAAAACTTTAATTATTGTGGTTAAAAAAAAAGTCTATTTCTGTCTGTCTATCTACTTATCCACCTATCCATCCATCCCTCCATCCATCTATCATTATCCACCAGTCCATTATCTGTTCTGCCCCGGGAGACCTCTCTCTCCTAGAACTGCCCATCCTCAGCCTTCTAACGCCTCTCCAGGCTTTTCTTTATTTTTTTTATTTCGGCATATTATGGGGGTACATATTTTAAGGTTTCAATAAATGCCCTTTCCCCTCTCCCCCCACAAGTCTGATTCTCCAGCATGACCATCCCTCAGATGGTGCACATCCCACTCATTATGTATGTATATGCCCGTCCCCTTCTCCCCTCCCCCCTCCCTAATACCCTGTTACTGTAGTACCTATGTGTCCACTCAGGTGCTACTCAGCTAATACCAGTTTGCTGGTGAGTATATGTGGTGCTTGTTTTTCCATTCTTGGGATACTTCACTTAGTAGTACGGGTTCCAGCTCTAACCAGGAAAATATAAGATGTGCTATATCACCGCTGTTTCTTAAAGCTGAATAGTACTCCATGGTATACATATACCACATTTTATTGATCCATTCTTGGATTGATGGACACTTGGGCTGTTTCCACAGCCTTGCAATTATGAATTGTGCTGCTATAAACATTCGAGTGCATCCAGGCTTTTCAAACAGCTCTTGCTTTGGAACTTCCCTTCATCATCTCCTTCTGGAATCCTTTTGTCTTCTCTTCAGTGTAAAAGCCACTATTTTCTGAATCCCATCCTTTTCTTGTTCACATGTGGCCCCCTATTTTGTGGGGTCACCTGAGCTTCTTGTATAAAGTTTTCTTCAATTCTTGCATATTTCAATCTATCCTTATTTTACCTTTAGACTTTAATAAAAGTCTAGATGTGAGATGTTAGAAATCCTTTTCTTTACAACATCACTCTATTTCTTTCTGGTCTGATGTTGTGTTGAGAACAGTGATGACGTTTTGTTCTTCAATACTTTGTATATGAGCTCTTTTTTTTCCTGCTCCCCCAAAATTATTATAGTCTTCCCAACATCCGCAGTGTTCAGAAATTTCACTATGGCGACCTTTATTCATATTTGCATTATTCAGGCACATACATACGATTACACCCTCCCCTCCATTGCCTATTTTCCTTCCTTATGGAAGCCTTACCAGTTATTTCTAAAAGTTTTAGTTAATTCTCTAATAATAGGACATTTTCATCTCTTATTTTCTGTATATTTGTGTGTTTTCTCAACTTACAGGTATATGTTCTCAGAAGTGGCCGAGAAGTTAGGATATGTAGGTAGCAGGAATAGACTAAATTTTCAAGAAGCTGAGCTGAGAAGGAGAGGGAAGAGAGAATTGGAAGAGAAAAGGGGAAATGGACTAAGATGAAGAAAGGATTGTCCCAGTTTACCTACGGGAAGGGAATTAGCCATGCTAATTTTATTTGTTGTAAAAAGCCAGTTGAGAGGAAGAGGGAGAGAAGGAGACAGGGGTGCAGATACAGAGCAGAATTTGAAAGATCAAGAAAGGATTGGATGAAATAACAAAGAAAAGAAAGGATTGGTATAAGTAAGAAAGTGTAGAAAAATTTTTAGGTTAGGTTGTGGACTGTTGAGAAAGTTTACTTCCAGTGTTTTTTATATTCTTGGTTATAAGGATGTGAAGTAATGAACTACAAGTGGGGTGGCAGAGAGACTGTAGAAATTTCAAAATAGCTATTATAGAGAAAAGGGAAAGTAAATTAAGAAAAATAACTGAAATTGTTTTCAAGAGTGAAGGACTAAGCTGAAACTGATTATCATAATTTTATAATAACATCCCATGTCAAATGTTGTAGAAAGAATGCTAGCTTCAAAGACAGAAAGATCTGGATTTGAATTATGATCAAGCAGTGTGACAATAAGTAAATTAATTAAACTTCCTGAGTCTTCGGTTTGTCAACTCTACAATGGGGGTAATTTTATCTACCTTGCAGAATTGTTTAATGGCAGCCCTTGGCAGTTAGTCCTTAATTATTTTTATCAGTACATTTTTTTTCTTTTGGTGAATATCCAACATGTATCTTGTTCCAAGTTTTAAACAATGTATTCTCCCACCATCATTAAAGACATTTACTTTTTTCTATATACATAAAAAACGTAGCTCTGTCAATGTTTCCCAATGTGTATGCTGCAGAGATATTAATTCCTCATGATGTTACTAATTACCCAGCCAAAACAGCTTCAGTGGTCAAATGTTTTGAGAAATTTTCAAATAAATATATTTAAATGGGTTTTGTTACTATAAGACTTATCAGTGTCATAAATATGAATATTCATAAGAAACATATAATATGTGATAGTACCCAAGGTTTTGGGATCAAGATTCACCTTTTCTTTGGATAACACAAGGGATAAGTGTTGCATAGAAATCTTCTATAAATAGTCCTCCTGGGCAGAGACCATTTTTATGAGGATAGACAAGAATATTGCAAGGCCCTATAAAATATAAAAGGCAGCATGCTGTGGCTCTCTTAACATTGAGAATTCATGATGCAAATCGTTAATTTCTTGATTTGCTTATTTGTTTATTCTTTCGTCTTTTCTTTGTACGTGGCTTCTGTGGCGTGCTGAAGCTGGCTTGTACTGTCTCACAAGAGGCCGCTGTTAAATTTCCAGGAACTTTGCAAGCTTGTTGACATCATGTTGTTAGTCTGAAAACAGTCATGGTGGGAGTATTTACACCACAGAAATTGTCAACTACTACAAATCAAAGCTTCCTTTTTTGGAGAACCAGTTGTTGAACATTTATCAGCACAACAATGAAACTGAGTTGAAACAGTACAATATTAAGGTGAATTCAACATGATTTCTGCACTCTAGGGGCTGGATTTCTGATGATAAAAATAAGAAAGGAGCTCAAATAAATATAAAACATAGTAGAAAGAGACCCTTAATAATGATACAAATAACATTTACCAAACACTTGCTATGTGTTGGGCATTGTTCTAAGTGCCCCTCATATGTGTTATGTGGCAAGCATTGTGGGGGGGGGGAGGGCATACCTCTAAACCTTCTTAGGGAGAGGCAAAGATATACAATGTAACCAAAATGTCACAAAAAACTAACCTTTTATTGGGTGGAGGGCAGGTGTGGGGGGAGGAGGAGAAGGGGTTACTTACATAATGGGTGTGTTGTGCACCACCTGGGGGGGGTTGGACACGCTTGAAGCTCTGGCACATGGGGGGGAGGGGTGGCAGGGGCAATATATGTAACCCTAACAATATTTGTACCCCCATAATATGATGAAATAAAAGGGAAAAAAAAGTACCCAAAAAATTTTAAAAAAGGAAAACTTGGGGAGTTAGGCTGACACCAGGGCGCTCTAGCCCAGACAACAATAGAGTGAGACTCTGTCTCAAAAAAAAGAGAGATGGCCAAATAAAAAAGTGTGACTATGCTAATGTGGGCATAAGAGATGACACAGAGATGAAGAAAATGGCAGCCTTTTGCAAATACTTCGTTTGTGCTTGGAATAAGTAAATGCAGCACCTTTTTCCCACCTGCACGTTTTACACAAGCACAAAGGAGTGATGTGAGGTGAACTGTGTCATTAGAGGCCTAAACTCCAATTGTCCTTCACTCTGGCCTGGAGCCAGATCCCCTGCATAGCCCGTGTCGTTTTTCTCTGAGGTATGCACAAAGTAGAGGTTACTCATGTCACATCTGTTCCTGCTTTGCGGGTCCATTGGAAAAAAAATCACCGACTTTATTTTCCAAGGGAGACCCTTTTAAGAAAGGCCGGATGCAGGGTGGCCAGGAGGGAAACCTGTGTACGTCCTTAAAAGAGGACCTTTCAAGCTTTAGCATTCATAAAGCATACCTTGGCATGTGTGCTCAGACTCTAATGATTCCCCCTGACCTCTGTTCGGGTTTAGAATTTCAGAAACGTCACAATGCTGCATTCCTTCTCTGCAGAGGAAATCAGACCTCTATGTCTACATTACATACTCATATGCAAAATCCTCACAGATAGGATTGGCTTTTCTATGGTTTTTCCCTGGAATTGCTTCCAACTTCAAAACAGCCTTACATTTTTTGAGTCCCGGTTTCCTAATGAAAAGGATTTCTCTTGCTAAGAGCCGATGTTTGAAATGAGTCGTGTTTCTAGTGAGCATTTCTGTGATTCTTCCAGATCATCTTATATAGTCCCTCTCTTAAAAATACTCAAAGTATACAGCTGGATATGATTATAGGCAAGTTCTACATACACAGAAATTCATATTTGGAGGCAAAACTGAAAATGTGTGGACAATTTTCGGGGCAATGTGCACTCGACTTCTTGAAAGGGGGCATCCCAGATATTTTTTCCCTTTTCTCTTATGGTAGATTAGTAGTAATTTGACTAGTAGATAGACATGTAAAAACCTCATAGCTGTGTAGGACAATGTCCTTTACTTCAAGGAGCTAAGGAGCCATTTAACTGCTAAGCTATGGAGTGTCGCCATGTGATCTGTTTGCGGGAAGCACACCCTGACAACTATGCGGGGAAGTGATTAGAGGGGGAGGTTCTGAAAGCACAGATAAGAGAAGGGATGAGGAAACAGGGCAGTATTCACATTCGTCACCAAATTAATTAGGAGTAGGGAGAGATCTTTCTTTCCATCTTTTTAATTATCATACTTAAGACTGACTCTCGGCTTCAAACTTACTATGGAGGGGAATATTCCATCCCTTTCTCATTGCCCTGGGTAGCTAATTCTCTTTTTTTTCACTCATGTCTTGTTTGCCCAACTTTATACTGGAAGTTCTTTGTGGGCAGGAAATATGCTTTGCAATTATGCATATCCCCTTGTTTAGCCCAATACTTTCTACTCAGTAAGTGATTATTTGATTACACTAATATAAGAAACTCTGTTTCTCTCTCGCCCACCCCATCTCCTTCTCTTACCCTTTGAATAGTCTGTGCTAGCCATCCTTGATGGTTTCATATTCTCCTCCAAATTCTCCATCTCCATTTATTTGTTGAGACAGATACACTTATTAGAGAAAAAAATACCCAAGTTTATATTTCTAACTCAGTAACTATTCTTATAGAACTCAAGGCAAAACATTAACTAATCTGAGCCTTATATTTCTGATCTGTAAAATATAATTATTAAATTGAATCTATGAAAAAAGTTTGGAATAGTTCCTGGCATGTATTAGGCATTTAATAAATATAATTGTCTTTCCCTTCCCAAATTTTCCTACCTCCTTTTAGCTTGCCTCATGCCAGCTATCTCATCACCCCTTTGTCTTGTGGCATCTCTCATCCTTGCTTCTGATAAGGAAAACAAAATAAATTAATACAAAGCAATTGTAATTTCATTTTTAAATAGACATACTTGGTTGGAAAGGAATGATCATATATATGTGTGTGTGTGTGTGTGTGTGTGTGTGTGTGTGTGTGTGTGTGTGTATCCATCTAGGAGCCTTCCTAGATGGAGTGATGAGAGTATAAATGGAGAAAATGAAAGCACATGCAACGTGGCACTGGATGGACCCTTACAGGTTGTCAGGCCTAACTAAATGCTCCTGCTATCAGCCAGGTAACTAAAGGCTGGAGAAACATCCAAGCCCATGTTGCACAGTATATATACATACATATATATATATATATATAACATCACCTGACTGTGACAGTTGATTAAAATACAGTGCCACGTCTTCATTTACTGGGCCAGTAACTTATGTCTAAGGGCATCATTTATTTGAAAATAAATTGATCTTCACTAAATGGGATACTGTTTGGCTAAAGAAGAAGACAATTGTAAAGTGGTTTATGGAGTGTCATCCACTATGTATTCCTTAGTCAGTTACCTCAGAGAGTGTCTGTGTGAGTTTATTTATCGAACACTCATTTATTGAGTACCTTCAAAACCTCAGACTAGGCAGTAGGGGCTACAGGTGGCTTTAAGGTAAAAGATAGCATCTTTGATCCAAAGGTGTCAAATAGGAAAGACAGATGTAAGGCTATATGACAATTCAGTGGGATGAGGGTTTTTCTGCTGTGAACATGGGAAGCTTTGAGAATGCAGGAAAGAAAACAGGAAACAGAGAGGCGTCCTAGATGGAGTGATGAGAGTATGTATAAATTGAGAAAATGAAAGCACATGCAACACAGCACTGGATGGACCCTTACAGGTTGTCGGGCCTAACTAAATGCTCCTGCTATCAGCCAGGTAACTAAAGGCTGGAGAAACATCCAAGCCCATGTTGCACAGTATAAGAAGGGGAAACAAGAATTGTTATCCCTTAATCCCTGCTCTGATATCCTTTTCTATGTACATACAGGTCTATGGTATGTGCGCAGATGCTGCAGGTGTGTCTTCTGGTATCAGACACTGGGGTGTTGTTCAGATTATAAGATGTTTATTAGGGATCAATACCTGTTAAGAGAAGAGGGAGGGTACGGGATTGATAGTGGGAGAAGTCAAAGGCCACACAGGCCTGACTAAGGCTCAGCCAGTTTAGAGGGGAGCTTGTCAGCACACCCTGCATTAGGAAAAAATGGCTACTAAGACTCTACCCTGCTTTGCTCAATCTCTGGATGCAAACTGTCCCAGAGAAGGTGTGAGTTCAATGAGGCAGTTCTTTGCAGCCAGGGTGCACATTGAAGTTGCTAACAGCTGGAGAGTATCTGCCGACTGCATTCTTCACACCTGACTAGCATGCTCTTACTTAAAAGAGAATATGGGTGGCACATCTTTGTGCTTACCAGAACAGAACTGGATTCAACTAATATTTATTGAAAATTTACTATGTTCCAGACACTGTGTCAAGAAATTGTATATATATTATCTTATTTGACCTCCTCTGCACCTTTGAAGAAAGTGTCATCATGCCATCAATTCGTTCACAAGTTTATAGACCAGTTTCTTCATGGCTGTGAAATGTCAACAGCAAAGCCACTTTTCAGGTGGGAATCCTGAGCTGTCTGAGAGCATTTGCTGGCATCACCCATATCTGAGAGCAGCAACAGGCATTGCAAACACCGTTTGTCTCAGGAGGGAGCTGAGAAAGAATCAGGCTATGCTTTTACTGAAGAGGAACCTCAAATCTGAGTCAAAGGGCCAGTGTCTGGGTTACTTCTACTTCTCCAGTTGAGTAGTTTTTAGCCATTAGTGAGCAAACAGGCCATTTTTATCATGCGCACATAAGCTGCAAGTTTGGGTAGTGACTTCTGGAACTGGCCACACTGATCCTTCCATGAAAATTAGGAATCTTGTCTGCAACATTCTGGGCAAGTGAAGATTTGAATAACTGAATATTTATTAGAGTATTTCTAATGACTGGAAACTCACAGCCTTACCATGTAGCTCTTCTGATTATACCTCTGCTACCCCTGGACACTCACCTAGGATAAAACCAACTTCTCTTCCTTTTGGCTTTTTTTTTTTTTCCCCAGAAAGGCAAGAGTCACTTTTATACAAACTTCTCTTCTTTCCTCCAAATTGCTAACCCTGGCTCTAGCACTAAGTCTGACCTTGTTTCACTCACCCAATCTCTCTAAGACTTTCTTCCTCATTCATATGGTGAGTATAATAATATGCAACTAATAGGATTATGAGGCTTAAACAAAACATGGCATTTGTATGGCAAACAATAAACAGTAGTCATTATGATCAAGGGCATTATCTTCCCATGTATACTTGTGGCAATTCTGATGGTCAGGGAATTGGAGAGCATTATGCATATCTTCATATGGAAGATATGAAGAATAATACTTCAGTTACAAAGATCATTAATATATGTAAATTAATTTTGTTTACAGCTTTTTTTCTCCCAAATGGAATGTGCAGTGAATCCAGCCACAATGCCCCAGTGCCTATATATATCTGATTGTTTATGGGCTACAGGAATCCCTTGTAGTCTATGGCTCTCTATTCAACACATTTAAATACATTGGGTCATTTGAGTTTACATCTGTATATTGCGTGGAACTAAAACGAAAATTGAAGTGATAGTCTCATCGAAAATTCACACACATGTGTAGGTCAGAGCCAGTCCTTGAACTTATGTCTCTTATACAACAGAGAGACTTCATAATGTGTGGGTTGGGATCTCATCGAAAATCTGATAGATTCTCTCCCTGGAGGGAGGGAAACTTCGAACACATACACACAGTCTTCCTTAATTGCATGAGTCATATGCACCTTACAGTAAAAACTCCTTGCCTAAAGATACTATGGTTAGTAGTTTTAGTAATTCAGAAATCAGACTGGTTGAGATTCATTTCTATGATCTGGCTCCTGGGCAAAGAGAGTTGAATTGTTAGAAAAGAGAAAAAACTAAATGGGTCGTGGATTCGTCGTAAGAGAGTCAGTGAAACTTGTACAAAGACTTCACATCTCTTCCATATTAAGAGAGGCTAATATTCTTAGAATAAGGAATGAAATCATGGGCACTCAGAACAGAGCACCTAATTTTAAAGCTAATGCATGTTCTATTAGCTGCATATGTCAGAACGCTCTGATTCATAATTCCATGAGGCCCAGAGCTATCTGTCCCAGGGGACAGCAGAAATAGAAAGGAAAAAAAGAGATGTGGTTTTTTTTTTATGTCGTTGGCCAAGCATAGACACTGGGAAATGTTTGTTTGCTTCGTATAACTTGTAGTTCTTTTAGCCAGCCTATTCCATATATACAGACCTGATGCTGTGATATGAATCTAGGGCATCATTCTTTTTCCTCTTTTTCAAACTAATATGAAAACCTCCCCATTTCGATTGTCACTTTACCTTCCGGCCTCCAGATATCCTCACTTCTTTTGTATCCTCCATACAAGTCTTTCCCAGGCTCAGGTCTTCAGACATAGGTTGTACTAGTTGCATTGAATCACCTGTAGAAATGGTTAAAATTACAGGGTCCTGGGCCCCACCATTTAAAACCCGGGTTGGATGAAGTTTGACATCAGATATAGGCATCTGCATGTATAAGTAGTTGCCTCATTTATTCTATGTCTCAGTCATGTTGGAGAAGTTTTTCTAAGCTATTACCAGTCAGACTTCTATCATTCTTCTATCACCCAGAGCACACTATGCTCATTTTATGGTGCATCTTTAACACCATAAAAACCTTAAAACAAAATTTTATTTTCATGAACTTTCACTAAAAATCCTATCAAAGTAGCATTTTTTTATTTCTTAAATATTTTGAAGAGTTACGAGATTCCACAGAAGAATAATATAATATAGCAACATTATTTTACTTGAAATAGTCTCCTTGGATGTGTCTCCTCTTGCAAGGGTCTCCTCCTCACCTTCATCCCCGTGTAGGGTACTCCCAAGCCTTGATGATGACTTCTCCTCCAAGCAGTTATATTTTTGTGCTGATCTTCTTCTCACCATAATTATGTATCATAGACTCCTTATTTCCCATAATACCCGGCCAGGGACTCAGAGCTGACTTCCCCTATAAAGCACATCTTAAAAAAAAAAAAAAGAAAGAAAAAAGAAACCCATACTCTATGCATCAGTCATAACTCTAGGAGCTCTCCTACCTGAAAAAATCCCCACCCATTTTTCAGGCATTAATCAAAATACTGCTTACTCTATGAAGTCACTCCTGATTTTCATTATGGGAAAGCAATCTCTTCTCTTTTGAACTCCTCATTTTATCTATGCCTCAACTATTACAACAAGCTAATATTTCTGCTACTGACTCTACCATGTCCAATAATTGACATTAAAGACATCCATAGACACAATTATGACATAGCCTAAGATAATTTATTCTGAAAGCAACTATATAGCATCACAGCTGGAGAAAGGAAGATTTTTATGCAGGGAAGAGTTACACATTCTTTATCCCTGTTAAACCCACGCCAAGCATCCCAATGTACTTTGTTTGAAATCCTAGCATCCATATAGCTTAATTCATCACAAAGACATCTGAACACATCACATAAACACACATCAAAGCTCCAACTTAACTTGATGCTTTGAAACCTCTCCTCAGAACTCAGGTGGGTTTTTATGTGTTGTGATCCAAGAATATAGCTTAGCATAGGGAAAATGAGGCTAATCAGAGCCCTCTATATTCCAAGAACTTTAGTAGATACTTTAAAAAAAAACTGAAATGCCCATGACACGCTGAGTGCCACCTTAAAACTGCTAATCTAGTTTGGGGAAGACCATCAGAAAAATCTAATTGCTCTAAAATAAATTCATTGTAAGGGTAAGAATAAATTATCTATGGATATGTGGTAAAGAAAAACCTTTGCTATTTAAGGCCAGGCACGGTGGCTCACGCCTGTAATTGTAGCACTGTGGGAGGCCAAGGCGGGCAGATCGTTTAAGCTCCAGAGTTTGAGACCAGCTTGAGCAAGAGCGAGACACTGTCTCTACTAAAAACTGAAAGAAATTAATTGGCCAACTAAAATTATATATAGGAAAAAAAAAATTAGCCAGGCATGGTGGCGCATGCCTGTAGTCCCAGCTACTTGGGAGGCTGAGGCAGGAGGATTGCTTGAGCCCAGGAGTTTGAGGTTGCTGTGAGCTAGGCTGATGCCACGGCACTCTGGCCCAGGCAACAGAGTGAGACTCTGTCTCAAAAAAACCCAAAACCTTTGCTGTTTAAAACTGATATGGCCTTTCCAAGAGAACAGAGCCTGCCAAATGAGAGACATTCTGGTTGTTCAGACCATTGTGCTGCGGCAGGGTGGATAACTTGCAGGTTCAAGGCCACCTGTGGCCCTCCAGATCCCCAAGAGTGGCCTGTCGACCAAATCCAAACCTCACAGAACAAATGCCTTTATGACAAGGATTTGTTCCCATAAAATTTGGATCTGGTCAAAAGGCCACAGTCAAGGATCCAGAAGGCCACAGGTTGCCCCTAGGCCGCAGGTTTCCCACCCCCAAAAGGCCTGGAGCTGAGAGTAGAATTATGAAGACCCAACTCACTCAGTTCTCCTAGAACGCAACCTTCTTATCCAGAGCTCTTTACTCCAAAATTTCCTTTTCTTAGAAGTCACAGAGCCTGCTTTTTACATTTTTTTCTTTAGGTATTTGTCCTCAGGAGGAGAGAACACTGGAAGCAGTAAGTCAGGCCTTACACCAAATGGCGCCATTTGATGTTATTGCTTGAATTACTCTTTACGTCAAGGATTTTCCAAGTATACTAACCAAGGCTCTTACCTAGAAGGTTTTTTTTTTTCCCCTACGCATTATGTGTCCTTCTTGATGCTGGTTGGGTTTATGATGCATTGTCTGTTATGATCTCTCAATAAAAGCCTCTGCCTCATACACTGGGGTTTTAGTCACGGCTGAAAGCACTGTGGAAATGATGTTTTTTTCTTCCATTATCATTTATCTTGTTCTTTACTGCCCTAAAGAGGTGCTAGCATGACTCTCAGCAATGGAGGGCAGTTTTTCTTACGTGGGCCTATGTTGCAACATGCTAATGTAAGAGATTAGGGTGATGCTAAATTATCCCATTTCTTTAAAAAAATGACACACAAAAGGTATTTCACAGGGCAGCATTGACCAAATCATATCTGACCCACTCCACTAGTGACATTTATGGAGAAACAGAGCTATTGTTGGCTGTTTGCAGAGGGGAAAGTGTCTTTGTCGTATAATTGATATTCCCAAATCCTATAAACATCATGCTCTCTAGAGAGCTATATTTTAGAATCCAGTGAGGTCATATTTTGTTCACAAATTTTAGAGACTTTGCAAGAGGATTTGGAGTTCTGAATGTGCAGCTTCTGGGTACCAAATATTCAGGACTAGATGTTTGATTATGTGTGTCTTTGTGAATGCAGCCTCAAATGCCAAGATTTGAATCAGATATATTAGAAGGTTAGCTTCAACTCTCAAAATAACATAGAACAGTGATTCTCAATGTTTAGTGTGCATAAGAATCAAGCAGAGAGATTATTGAAACACAGATTCCTGAATTCTAACCACTAAGATTCTGATTCAGTGAGTTTTTGGTGGAGCCCGAGAATCTGTAATTCTAGGAAGCTTCCAAATAATACAGGGATGCTGATCTGTGCGTCCAAATTATGGCATTGACTTTTCAGGTTAGGAGACAAAACGTCAGGTGCTGCTTCTTTCTGATGCACATTGTATATTTTTATAATTTCCACCAGTGCTAAAATGCTTTTGCAAGTATTATCTTCTTTCAGTTGCTGAAACTAGTCAGGCACATTGAAGTCTCTGAGATTCTGCGCCTGATATTTTATCTGTCTGAAACCTCTTTCACTATCTATTGGTGAGGCTCAAGCCTCAGTGTAAAGGGCATTTCCTATGAAGTCTTTTCTCTGTTCTTGTTGGCTGAACCCCTTCTACTGTGTTCCTTTAGTATCCTAGACTTTCTCTATTACTCATTACCTTTTCATGCTACTTATTTAATTGCATGCTTTACCTCTTAGATTATATAATCTTCCTAAAGTTCTACGCTTTCTCTAGTAAGCTCACTATTACATCTTCAAAACCAAGCAACAGGATTAGCACAGTTATAGTTACACTATAACTAATTATAAATTGCACTGAAGACCCCAAAATGCCAAGAAACAGAACGTTATAAGGGCAGAGCAACACAATCCTTTGGAAATCATCTGGCTCAATTGACCCACTGTAATAGTGGGGAATTAAGACCCAGAAAGGAAAACAGGATTGATTTAATATATTCCAACTAGTGCCTACTCCCTTCTTATCTCTTTTTCCTAGTCCCAAGTTTATTAAATTTGAACATCCTCAAAAAGATGACAAGAATTTAACGTCCAAATAGAAACTGAATTAAATCAAGGTAATATAAAGGTTATTAACACCTGTATTCTTCAGCCTTCTCCACCTAAAGAGTATGAAGAGAGCACACGTTGTTGTCACTGTATGAAACTAGCTAGCTCATTGTTCCTTCCTGCATAGTTACAATACCTCAGTGCATCTCCCTCCCAACAAACTAATAGCATGATACCCATGCTATTGCTGGGTATCACAGGTTGAGTGTCCCCAAAGCAGACTTTAACTAGAGATTTGCATAGAGATAGTTTATTGGGAACTGCTTTCAGGAATACCTGTGAAGTGGTGAGGCAAGCAGGTAGGGCAAGAAGAGAAGTCAAATGGCAAATTCATGTCACATGAGGAAGAACTGGAACTCAATCCTCTGGAAATCGTCGGAAATACAGAGACATAATCACCTCTCTTGATTGTGCACTGTTTTATTCTTGTTTAACCAAATGTTCACAACATAGACCCAAATGATGTTGTTTTAGAATTGTTTTCTGCGCATTAGAAATGTTCTGAGAATGTAGATGCCAGAGCTAAAATTGGGCCATTATTGAGTAAAATATATTGATCATTATGTTGCAGACTATACATACATTCTTCTTTATTTCTCACCATAGTTTTATGAGACTTTACAAGATAAATAAGAAATAATACCTCGTATGAGTTAGATAAGGAAAACGAGATCAAAAAAGCCGTGTGTTTTTCAAAAATCTCAAACATCTTCTATGTGGAGTAGCTGAAAATTGAATCTTTGTTTGTCTAATTGTATAAAAGCCCATGGTTTTAACTAGAATTAGTTGTCAGCATGATGATAAGACTTGAAACCATGCTAGGTTTGCAATAAACGAACCTGGGAATGTTTAACAGTGAGAGGTTCCGGCTTATGAGGGAGAGGGAGAAATAATCAGCATTTTCAATTGTTTGCAGGACTGACATCTGTGCAGAGAAAACATGAGTACTGAGTGGGACCAAGACTGTAGCTGGAGATTAGGATTGGCATTCTGATGATTGGAATTACTGAAAAATATTGTGTGGATGCCTTTGGGAGCAAAGATCACATGATTTCTGAACCCTTGTTTTCTTCCATGGGAGACACAATGATGAACATGTCACACTCATGTGCTCAAAGAACTTACAGTTTGATAGGGGAAAATAGAGTCAGGAAAGTGTTCTGTTACTGTAAAGAATCAAGCCGGACACTTATATGGTGACCCTGTTGGTGGAGAAACCAAGTACCCAGTTATAATGGTCAAACCCAACACTTCCAAATTATATTCTGCAAAATATGAATGTTTCCTAGTGTGTCAGTAAGTGGCCAAAAGGAAGATGATTCTGCAGTCAAATGAGTTTTGGAAACATTTTATTAAAGTCAAATGAGTTCAAATGATTGTGGATCTCCAATAAAGTAAAATAGTAGTCAGACATTCGCAAACTTAATTGGCCACAAAACCCCCTTTTCCATAGGAACTCCTTAATGTCCAATTAGAGGAATTCGAGTGAGGTAATAATGTCAACTTCTGCCGCATTCTGAAACTCTGAAATTCCTCAAGCACCAAATGAGCCAAGGAACTTAAAATTTAGTACTCATCTTGGAGCAAAGTCGCTATGTTTACTTTTCCCTCCCCTTTTCTGAGCCTCAGTTTAGTGTCACTGGTTGAAAAAAAATGTTAGAGACTTTTCACCTCCAATCTTTTGTGGTTTTATGAAGGCTCCAGAGCATCAAAGAAGAGTCTCACCTACTTGACAGTTCTCCTAGGCCTGCCTTCTTCTAATGCTGGCAAGTTCCAACCTGGTGGCTTTGAGTCAGTGTATATTGTTTCTGGTTCCTCTTCTGCTGGATAGCAGCTTGAAGACAGAGAGCCAAAAGGACCTCCCATTCTGGAGGTTTCCAAATTGTTTTTGCAGACCTCAGCAATTCAGAATGTTTGAAGACACTGTAGAGATGTGCAGTTCTGCGGTTGACCCCACTCAAACAGTACATAATTCTGAAAAACTTGGAGCTCCTCCATAAAGCCATATTTCAGTTGCACATTTTAGGCATGCAGTTTCAGCCAAAAGCCATAATATAGCACTGCTGAGGATTTTTTTTCTTTCAAAAATATGCATTTGGACAAAACTTAGGAACCTAAAATTACAAGAATTGAATGTACCTTCTATGTTAACCAAAGTGCTACAGATCAAGTAATAAATCATAGAAATGTAGAGTTTGATGTCTTCCTAGAGATTTCCGAGTCCAAAGTCCCATATAAGACTTCGATCTTCCCTGTATCACTGTGAAGTCATTGCTTAGCTCTTTGACCACATGTAAGAAAAGCATGTTATTTCTGAGACAGACCAATCTGATGTCATGCATTTCTTATCATTAGGATGGCCTCTTTTCTTGAAAAGTATATATTTTATTATGTTCATCTATATTTCTTGCTCAGATTACTGAAGATAAAAGGGGGAAATCTGTTTTCTCTTCTCTAAAATGGTCTTGAGTTTTGAAGATTAAGAAAAGCATCTCTCTCACTACCATCTTCAGTAAACATAAACATAAACATTTGCTGTTTCTTCATTGGAATAATGTGACCAACCAAGAGAAAGCATAGCCTTTGAATTAAGAAAAGTCCTGGACATCTAAACTCTAGTCTCTTCTACCTGCACATTGGTGACCTGGAACTTTCTATTTAGTGTTTCTGGGACTCAGCATCCTCCTTTTAAATAATGGGCAATAATGACTACATTCCAGGATTGGTGTGCAGAATAAACCCAAGGAAGTATTATACATGAAGCCTTCTCCATGAGAATCAGTCAGTATTCTCCTCTATTCTCCCAATCCCCATTGGCTTTTCTTTTCTCTTTATACAAATCTGATATGATGTGATATGACATCATACCTTTTTATCATGCAATGCCTCTGCTTGTCTCCCAGAAAATCCAGGGTCTAGAAGTAGACATAATTCTAGATAAATTATCAAGACAGAGTCTTACTTCCCTGATTTTGGCCATTACACTTCTATTAATGTATCTACTCTATAATGTTAAAACATCTCAGTTTTCTTTAGGCCTTTAATGCAGACCAAAGAAAGAAGACCTTGAATATTTTTCAATATAATATTAATATTGGTGAGAGTGCATTTGAGGAAGTCAAAGAAGCCAGTGTACTTGGACAATAACTAATTTCCTTAAGGATTATTTTATTATGCACTCAGTGTTCTGAAATGCCAATATCTGCAGATGCAGTGTGATTACTTTGCCTTTTTCATTTCAATTATTCTTTAAGAAGAGTGATCATTTTTCATTACAAAGTAAAAACTTGTGTGCTCTGGACCAACATAATAGAACAAAACAACAAAATATCATCTCTCTGTGAGGTCTGACGTCAGATTTAATCACATTGGAGGCAATGCAGGTCACTGGACTGGAATGTGGGTGCCTGGGTCTGGTCTCAGCTCTGCCCTGAATTTTGACATGTAGCTTTGAGAAGCCAGAGTGTATCCTTTTGTCATCCTCAGTGTCTCTCATCTGATCACTACAGGTAGAGCTAGGTGATGTCTAGGGACTCTTTTAGCTCTTTCTTCCTAGTGATACAATAGCAAAGAGTTAATCAGGGGAGCTACACTCAACAGCCAGTCTAAAGAGCTTTCCATAACAGAGGAGCAGAAATTACCCATTAAATCTAACAGAATGTGCAGAAACTGTACCTCTTTCCAATCTGAAAGAGGGAAAGCAACTTGCCCAAGATTTTTGCAAATCAAGCTACCTGCCAATCAAGGAACACAAAGTATGTCTCCTGCTTCCCAGGCCAGCTATCTTTTTATTCTATCCCCTGTCCTTAAAGACTTTTCAGATATATCTTCATTTCTTTTGTCTCAACAGTTTACAATTCTATGTCAATACTAAATAAGACTGCAGAAAATGCTAGCATGGCATTCATAACATGTCATCTTAAGATATTATGCTGCAACAAAGAATGTTGCCTTTGAATTTTAGCTATTGAATTAGACAAGTTTTATATTTGAAGACTTTTTTTCTCTCTCTCCCTTAAGAATTTGTTCCATAATTTTATGAAAATTCTCTCCCCAAACAAAGTTTTCTGAATTGAGTGACATAAACTGTAAATCAGTACTTTGAATTTCTCTTACAAAATTTGTTAGCTTAAAAATATGGAATAACATGGTAAAATGGGAAAAAAATAGGAGCAAGGGTAATTCAGAGTGACTCATTTGACTCTGAATATTGGGAGTTCTGTGACCTTGAGGAAAAATTTCACTAGAGTTAGCCCCCGTTTTCTTACACAAAATGGATCTAGAAAGCCTCAGTTTACTTATAGATAAAAAAAATAAAGTGCCCATCTCATGGAGTTGTTATAAGACTTAAATGACATGGGATATTAAAAACCCTTGTGTAGTGCCTGGTATACAGGGTATTTTAAAAAAATGAACGATAGATATTGTAAGTGAGAATTGAATCAAAGCAAAATTTCATACACACTGCTCTCCGTGCCTCTCGGTGAGGTTTACTTGAACCATCTTTAGGCAGAGTTCTTAATTCCAAAGATGTATCTGAAAAAATTATTTCAAAGACTTGAATTTATGTTTGGGCATGCGAGTTATATCACCAGCCTACAAATCAGGCTCATCCCCCTTTCCTACTATAAAGTTTTCTCAATATAATATACTTGAATTACACATCAATTTTTATATTTCCCCTTTCAACCCATAAAAAGAAAATTGTAAAAACTCTATACTTTAGTGACAGTAGATATATTTCTTAAATCCACAAAATAGCCATCTACTGGGAGAGATAGTAAGGGGATAGTCAGACCCAATTAACATACCTTCAGTCTTTAGGCCATCAGAGAAGAGAAAAAAATATTCTTCATAGCCCTAAGTATCAGTGATTCAAAGCTATGTCAATACTTGAGCAAAAACTTGAGCATATACCTGTGATAATGTAATTAAAAAGGTAGACGGTGGCTTGCAGCTTTTGGAAACATCTGTACAATGCAGTGAGTTTTCAAAGCAAAACATTCACTGTTTCTTTCCCTTTTAATATTCAAAAAGTTGAGAAGGGGAGAGAGAAAGACAGGGAAAGAAAGAAACTTACTGGACTCCAACTTTGTGTCAGGTTCTTTATAAACATTATCCCATTAAACCACCACACGAACTCAGTTAGGTATTTTGGTACCCATTTTACAGGTAAGAAAACTGGCGCTAAGAGAAAACTGGAGCTAAGAGAGGGAGAGTAATTTTTCTCATAGCTTGAAAATTTAAAGCTCTCTTGTATTTCAAATGGATTCAGTAAGGTTTAAACTCACAGTTTTTGATTGGTCTGGCCATTATTTAAGACTTGGAGCCGCAAAAGCCCACATTTTAGATTGATTTTGTTGTCCATTTTGTAATTTGTTTTCTCACATGCCACCATTTCTACGTTCCACACCCATGCTATTGCCAACCCTTGAACCATCTTCAAGTCTTTACTTACATGTCACCTTCTCATCAAGGTGTCCATTGTCCACCACATTGAAACTTCCAACACTTTTGCCATCTTACGCAGTACAATTACCCTGGTCTACATTGTCTCATTTTTCCACAGCTCTCAATCATTATTTCCAATGCCTAACAAGCTGCATAATTTACTTCTTTATTATGTTTATTGGCCCTTATATCTGCCTCTCGAATGTCAGCACCAAAAGGACAGGGACCCATGTCTGGTTTTGTTCACCAGTGTATTCTAATTATCTATAGCAATACCTGGCTCATAGAAGAGCTAAATAATATCTGTTCTAGGAATTGCTGATCAAGCATGTCATTCTTTCTGTTATTATCAAATGTTGTTTCAGAATCCTTCTCAACACAGTGTTATGATTAGCCACTACCATTGGATCTGACTTGTAACTTTAATTGAAATTTAAATACTGTGCTTCTTGTTCCTTATTCGTAAAACTTAGATGGAGGTGGCACCATATACCATAAGGTTGTCAGGACTAAATGAGTCAATATGTGTAAAATACTTAGCACAGTGTATGGCCTGTATTATTTCTAACTATTATTTGTTGGCTTTCATTTATCTGGCTTATAGCACATGTGTATCTGAATAGTTCTAGTTAAAAGGCATGTAAAAATTCATATCATCAAGATAATTACACTGATTTTCCACATATTCTTATATGTGAAAACTTAATATTTCATCATTAAAGAAGCCTTCCTCTGTCCTTCAAAGCAAAACCATTTGTCAACTCATTGTATCAACTCATTTATCAACTCCCACAGTGCCTACTGCATACGAGTATTTATATCTTGTCTCATAATTATGTATTTGTTAGCTGCTTTATCCATGCAATGAAGAATTCTTCCATGGCAGGGCCTTTGTCTCATTATGTTCTCTACTCCCTTTTCCTCAGATGGTGTCTGGAACATAGTATATGTTAAGCACATATTTATTATATGACATATGACATGACATCATGATAGCATTTTGGTGCAGCAGGTGACCTTGAAAATTAGCAAGTTCCATCTGTACAGTAGAGATGAGGATACCGAGGCTCACAGAAGGGAAATGAATCACATGCATACAGTTATTGTCTAAATTAAGTCTAGAACCCAATTTTACAAGCCCTAAGACCTTGTTACTTTAATATTTCCACATTATAATTGGCCGTGTCTTGAAATAGTTTACTAACTTGCTTTTCTTTCTTTTAATTGCCTAGTTAATATCAAGGATGTACCTCTGTTAAAAGTCAAGTTTACATGATCATGTTCTTCTGGAGGCAAATTCCAGCTAGATAATGCACATAAGGGAATCAGAGCAAATACTGCACAGGGTTGATGATTTATTTATTTGTTTTAGAGGCAAGGTATTGATTGCTCTGTCACCCAGGCTGGAATACTGTGACATGATCATAGCTCACTGCAGCCTCAAATTCCTACATAAAAGTGATCCTCCTGCCTCAGCCATCTGAGTATCTGGGACTACAGGCATGTGCCCCTATACCAAGCTGGTTTTTTGTTTGTTTTTTTAGAGATGGGGTCTTACTATCTTGCCCAGGCTGGTCTCAAACTCTTGGCCTGAATCAATCCTCCCTCCTCAGCCTCCTAAAGTGTTGGGATTACAAGCATGAGACATCCCACCCATCATTGGGTTGACAATTTTTAATATCTAGCTGGTGATTGAGATTAAATGGGAAAGGCTGGGTCGCTAAGACTATCCCAGGGTCAAAGAACTTAGAGTTGTCTATGTTTGCCTAAGAGTAGAGACAATTTTTTTTTTAATCTGTTCCTTTTCTGGATTGCAGCTGGGGTCTTACATGTACTAGACCTTCATCACACATTTGCTGCACTGAGTTGCTTCTAGTCCAAGCATCCACTAAGTGTGGGACTCTCTATCCCTTGCTTAGCTGACCAGTGTTCACCCAAACTTTCTTGCTTATGTCCAGTGACAGAACACTCATTGCCTCTGAAGACTCACTGTGTGGCTATTTGCTGCAGTGAATTGAACTGAGAAATGCCTCATGGTAACTTTGATCTATTGGCCAGAGTACTCTTGTCTGGACCACAAAGCACATCACAATTCCCCCACTCCCCCACAGCAGGCCAGATGATATTTGGACATGGTAACCACTGACTCCCTCTCCCCTGCACGCACACCCATCCAAGCCATCTCTCATCCAGGCGAAATGTCCTCTGGCTCAAGCTCTTTTAATTGGGTCATAAACCAAAAATGTTTGGTCTTTTTCTCTTCTTTGATGGCAAAATCTCTTTGATTTACCATGAAAGATTGTTTTTGGACTCCCAAAATGAAAGGGTGAGTTGACCAGTAACAAACATATCATTCAATGGTGTCTTTCAGAAACTGTTTTATTCCACATCCTTTAAGTGGTGTGCGGGAAAGGAAAAGGAAAAGGAAATAACATTGATGGAATACTTACTCTGTTTTGGTCCCACTCCGTCGATTAAGTCCTGGGATTTTCACAACAATCCTGTTAATTACATATTATTATACCCCATGTTATAGTTGAGAAATCTGAGACTCAGTGATTTTAAGTCACTTGCTTCAAACCAAAAGCTGGAAGTGGTAGAGCTGGAATTTGGACTCAGGTTTGTGGAATTCCTCCAGCTATTCCCCCAGCACTTTGTCCAGTGATCTCTCTCTCTCAGGGTGCACAACTGTGGTCCAATCTCTGCTTCTTTAACCAGCTTGTGAATACCTCCCACGGACCAGAAACAATGTGCCCTTCCAGTAAATTTTCCATAAGTTTACTAGAAGGGCCACAAGTGGCCAGTCGAATGATGCATCTTGCCCAGTGATCTGTGTCAAAATATGGTACCAAAGTATAGAACCACGTGATTGCTGACATTCTGTGCAGGATCAGAAGAGAAGCCTCAAAACTCAAGGTCTTACTCAACATTTTTAACTGATTTCCCTTGTGAAATTTCCCCCTCTATGAATGACACAATCGTTGTCTTATCACTCTCACTTTTGGCCACATTCCCTCCACACATCCAAACTCCCACTGACATTCTGCTCGTGAAAGGCTTCTTATATTTGCATGCTCTTCTTCATCTGTATTGCAATTTTCTTTGTTAATGCCACCCTCCTCAGTCATTTATCTTCATTATTTTATTTCCTCCTACTTGGTCCACCTGACTGCAGTCATATTTACTCCCATCCATCCTCCAGAGTGTGTCAAGACAGATATTTCAGAAAGATCTGAGTGGGTCACCTCCCTGCTCAATAGGTCTTCTGTGTTATTAGGAGGAATAGTCATGATATTTCCATTTGTAGGAGACATTCCTAAAATAACACTCTGTCTCTTTGTCTCTTAGTCTAATTGTACTCTCTAGTTCCTGTGGAGGAGGAACCAATTGCAAGGTGATGAAGTTTGGCCTACATTTCTTGACTGGGTGGAGTTAACCTACTGAAAAACCATGAACACTAAGAATTTGTTTTCTTCCCTCTCTGCCTGGCACTAATGTGACATCATCACACACCATGTGACTTAGCCCATCCTGACATAAGAATGTATACCTTGCTGAATAGAGTTTTCTCCTATCCTGTAAATACCAGCCAGTATGGGTGGGTTTTGCTGCTGTAACAAAAGACCCCCAAAATCTCAATGGCTTAAAACAAAAAGCATAAATTTCTCACTTATGCTGCATGTCTGTGAAGGTCAGCAATAATACAGCTTCACATCCTTTTCACCGCTGGTCACGGGATGATGGATTAGCTTTTGTCTGGACCATTGTTGGTCATCAGGGCAGAGAGGATGAAAAAGCAGATACAGTGAACCTCTCACTGGCTCTCAAAGCTTCTGCTCAGACATATGTCACTTCTGGTTATGTCCCACTGGACCAACAACTCATTTGACCACAACTGAGTTAAAAAGAGTGAATGATACATCCCTTCAGGTAAGGGTAGCTAAGGGAGGGGCACCAAATATGAGCGAACACAATACCACACCTGGAGCTCTCCCCACTCTAGACCGGAGAGTGAAACAGCACTAGGAAGCCCATTTAGTCCCATACTTTAGACAAATCATCCAACTTAGTATTCAGTTATTAAAAAAGAATAATCTGACATTTTGAGTTGATGCTCAGAAAGGGGAAGTGATTTGTTTTACTCTACAAAGCTTGTGAGCTTTGGAGGAAGGACTAGAAGCTAACATTCTTTCCACTAAATGGGATTACTTCTCAAGCTTCATTGCCTATGCCTAGCACATAAGTGTCCACTACAAGCCAGTAGAGTTGAATCAAGTTTATGCGACCCGCCAGTCAATCTCTCCCTGAAATGCATTTTTTGTTTCAGTTCAATAAACACCACTTCCACCTGTGTTCTATAGGCTGGGAAACCCTGCCACACTCTTAACACAAAAACTCTGCGGTAAATAAGCCCCCCTGCCCTTCACCTAGCCTGTCGAGACACACTCTTTAGTCCCTACATTGGTGTCATATCACCAGACCCCCAAAACAATAAATGAAAAACAGACAAATGTCTTAGGAACAGGAAAAGCCTCCACGCGCCACCTCTCTTTCTCAGTTTAATGTTAATTCATTTCCCTATTTCTAGGCCAACAACCTTCTCCCTCAAGTCCCAGTCCTTTCCCTCTCTGGAAGAAAGACTAGGTATTTCTTGAATTCATTTAATGTGTTTTTCCTTCTCTTCAGTCATCCTCTTTAGTAACGTCTTCCATATGTCTGTGAGCCATTGTGTTAAAGAGCTCTGCCCAAAGTCCTTATTTATTCTGAGCGGGTTGGAATGGCAGCCTTAAGTCTGGTATTTCCTCACGTTTGACAGCTTGAATTACAGACTTTGGGTACATTTAACGTAATCCATTCATGTGGAATGGCTGTTGTTCCTCTCATAGTAGTTTGAAAATATAAATATTTACAAACCCCTAAGACAAAAGCTCTTACTGACAAGGTCTCTAAAGCAACAGCTCCATGAGCAGGAACATTTCCACTTAGATATTTCCACTGACAGAGTCTCAATTCCCCTGGGTCATGTGCACTCCATTTAATGCTAATGGAATCTTTGTGAAATCATTGAAACTTATCTCTCTATATGTCCAAATAGGGAAAGAAGCAGAGTGGGAGTGGGGTGGGGGCAGATTTTCTCAATACAACACTGTCAGCTCCTTTAAGGTACGCCTGAAATGAAATCCTTAGAACTTTAGGGAATGTCTGGGTCTCTGGGAATTCCTACTACTTGAATGCCCTCTCTGTTCCAGGTACTATAATAAACACTTTGCGTATCATTTACTGATACTTCACAATCTGTTTTATTAATGTGAAAATAAGGCCTTGAGTACCAAATGGATTCATCCGATACCAAACAGCTAGCAAGTGGAGATCCGAGGGGTTTGATCACAGACCTTGTCCTTTCCCATAAGATTAGACAGACTAGGAGAGGTAAATGTAAATTGTATGAATACAGAGATATGAGCTAATGCTGGAAGAATCTATGTTTCTCAAGTATTTTCTCTTAGCTACATATAACCTATAATAGCCACATTGGATTGACTATATTCATGCTTTTTTTCCTTTACTTTATCAACATCTAACTCTCTCTGTTCACCCCTTTAAAGGGCTATCCATCTATATTAGTTGTGATTGATTTCAGTAATGTACAAGGGAATTAAATAACAATACCTTAACATGAGATGGACAGTCTCTTTCCATTCTAAAGCATAGTGAGGGTAGGAGGTATGCATTTGGCATGGTGGCTCTATTTACATGAGTGGCACATGATCTTTTCACTTCTCTACTCTACCATCCCTTGGATGTGTCCCTCAACTCCATGGACAAAAATGGCTACATGATGGCATTAAAACCTTACTCCAAACATCACAAAGGGAAAAGAGGAGAGGAAAGGTACATAGTTTACCTAAACAGAAACACCCTTTATTCGCTACTTCAGCTTGTATCTCTTTAGTCAGAACATTGTAGAATGATGACACCTATTTGTACCAGAAGAAAGAGGACAAGCGAATGCATTCTTACAGGTGGGGGGTGATATGCTCATCTGGAAAGTGTAGCTCAGCATGACCGTAAATGAGGCTGTGGAAATTGGTCCAGTTGACAGACATTCGGGACCAAAACTAGAATTCCTAACAATTGCTCTAGAATTGCTGTCTTGGCCAAAGAGAATTTTAGCAGAGTGAATATTGGGAATCAACTAGAAGTCTTTGGATACCCATATTTCAAGTCCCAGCTTAAATGACAGCATAAAGTGGTAGAAAGAGTACTGGCTGTGACATCTCATAGACCTGGATTCAACCTCATTTCTCTCTAAATAGATGATTATGGTACAGACAGGGGTAATAATTAAACTACTTGAAAAGTGGATCCAGATATGAAACCTCTTTCTATCCCATACCAATTATATCACAATACAGGGTGGATAGCAAGAGAACAGTAATTTTTTTTTTCCTGTAATCTAAGTGAGTCATAGGGTCTAATTGGCATACATGCCAGATGGTTAGAACTCAGGGTCCCAGAGAACCAGAATTTCAGGGCACAAGACCACAAATGAAGTGAAAGTGCCAGAGCGAAGACTGTTAGTGTTTGGCCCACTCTAGACTCAACATGTTAACTTGGGGCAGGGACAGATGAGGGGCCTGCGTGCAGATAAGCCCTGCATCTAGGGAAGGAAGGGAGAGGAAAAGTGGGGTCTTTAAAGAAAGTGGAAGAGCTTTGTATATTTAAAGTTTCCATGTAAAAATAGCATGCAGAAGATGCCTCAGGTGGCGCACTGAGTGTCCACTCTCTAAGGATGGAGGCCAAAGGCAAAGAGACCTGGACCCTGACAAAAGAAAGTCCTTAGCAGTGCTGGACAGGGGGAGGTGGATGGTAAAAATCAAGAAAGAGAAGTTTGGCCATTTCCTAGGCAATCTGTGGTCAAGTAACCAGCCTTGGCCTCAAGAAATTTGAATTGGAGTCACTTCCCATGAATATGACCAAGAAAGAAAGGGACAAAAACAAAGAAAAACCAAAAGCATTCACTGAGGGCCCAGTGCCTTCCAGGACCAGAGCAGACAGAATGAAGGTCTATGGGGTTTTAACCCCTTCTCTGCTGATGATACATATCTTGGGGGTGTAACGAATTGTACTTGGATTCTGGAGTCAGAATTGGATTCATATCCCGGCCTGATTACTTGCTAACAATAGAGACCCTTGGGGAATCCTGTCATGTCTCTGATGCTCACTTTTGGAATATTTAAAAAAGAGGACGTTGCCTCACAGGGTGGTTATATGAATTAAATGAGATAAGAGATTTGAAAGATCTTTGCAAGCTGCAAAGCATAATATTCATGTGAGCCAATGTGATCATCTAACGTAGAGGGGTTTCACGATAGCGTTCCTCAAATTCTGATGATTCTGTATCCGATCACGTCCTACAGCTTCTTCACATTTTAACCTGGCCAATTTATATTTTGCATTTTGGTAGTTTTATGAAAGGAATACATTTTATTGAGCTAGTGTAGTCAAATCATGATGCCTTATAGCCTAACAACTTCCATGAGAATGAGGCTGTGAAAGTTGGCTGAGGTGACAGCCATTGAGACAAAAACTAGAAATTCTATTATTCTGTATTTTCTGCCATAGGGAAAAAGGATTTTAGAATAGTCTATCCAACTTGACTACAAAATAAAAGAGTAGTTCTGCATACGACTGTGAAAGTTACTAATAATAGTGAGTGATAACTCAGAACTTCTGATTAAAATTTAAGTTTTGAATCAATAATTATACCCTGTATTAGGGGAGCATGGTTATGTGTTAATGACATTAAGACATTCATCTTGTCATAAATATGGTAAATAAAAAGCATAGTAAACTTCAAAATGAAAGTAAAGATTATATATTTTAAATTGACATGCAATTGAGCTGACATAATGTGTGTTTACATGAAGTTCTTCCAATAGTTTCCCTAAAAACAAAATGAGTTTAAAATATACCTACTGATCTGTAACTTGCCTATTTGACCTCTTGTATGTTACTCCAATTTAGCTCAGATGGAGAAGGGTAAGAATGTAATTTGAAGAAAATATAAATTGGAAAAGTTTGAAGCCCAAACAGTAGGTACATGAAGAAAATATCACAATATACTATGAACTAAAAGATTAAAAAAAAAAGAGGGATTAAGTTTTAAGCCTAAATGCTTTCACTGACTAGCTGAGTGACCTTGAGGAAGTTACATAAGCTCTATAAGTGTGATGGTTTGAATATTTTTGTCCCCTCCAAAACTCATCTTGAAACTAAGCTCCGATGCACCCGTGTTGGGAGGTGGGGCCATATGGGAGGTGTTTAGGTCATGAGGGCTCCGCCCTCATGAATGGAGTAATGACCCGATAAAAAAGAGCTCGCGGGACTGGGTTCACTCTCTCCCACTCTTCTGCCATGTGAGGACACAGAGTTCATCCTTCTCCTGCCTTTCTTCCTACCTCCATGTGAGGATGCAGCAAGAAGGCCCCCATCAGATGCTGGTACTGAGATCTCAGACATCCCATCTTCCAGAACTGTGAGAAAAAAAATGTCTATTTTTCATAAATTACCCAGTCTCAATTATTCTCATTCTCAATTATTCTGTTATCATAGCAAAAAAAGAGACTAAGACAGTAAGACTTAGTTTTCTCATCTGAAAAAAAAAAAAAAAAAAAAAAAAAAAGGATATGACCAGTACCCAGCTCTCGGTGGTACTGGGAAAAGTGAAAATAATAGGTTCTGTGAAGTGCAGACTGTATTTCTTTGATTCCCTGCTCGGGCCTATTTCCACTTGTGTGACGTTGGGAAAATACTTATTTCTGAGCCTCAACTTTTCATCTAAAACATGATAATAATACCAGCACCTACATTATTTGAATGATGTCAGTATTACATGTTAAGTATTAATACACATCAGTATTTAGTGCCTAATACATATTAACAGCTAAATAAATGACAATACCAATGTCTATAACACAGCACCTGACACTTAGTAGGTGCACAATAAATTATAAATATTATTATATTTATTCAATAATATTTTACCTTTTAAAATGGTATTACCATAAAATGGAAAGACTAAACCCATTTCATAGATGAAAAGGCTAAGGGTAGCCACTGAGATAAAGTGGAATACCACAAATATCTGGGCCCATAACCCAGGCTTTTTAAAGTTCCAAAATAAGGTGTCATTCCATATAAAGTATTCTAGAAGTCAGGCAGACCCTTTGGTTTTTCAAAGTACATGCTATTTCCTTCAGAGCCTTCTCACTCCAAATTTCAATTCTCAAATTGAAAAGGAAAGTTACTGCTATAAACTGACAGTTTGGCATTCATTCTACTTGTCTGAGTTCTTAGGTTTCATATATATGTATGTGGAAGTTAAATATATTTCCTTGGATGTGATTTATGAGGACTTTCTGACAAGGTTCAAGAGGATCACTCATAATATACTCTTGGACTGTTTGCTATAATCCAAACACTGGAAGGAAAGTTTGGGAATGCAATTCCCCAAACAGTTTCACCGTCGTTGAAATCACAGTGTCTTGTACTTGAAACATTGGCCCCAAAGATTCAACTTGCCTTAGAATTGAAATTGACTCAAGTTATTATACGTTTGTGGCTTATCTGGTTTATATTAAATACCTAAGGAGAAACCAATACATCTATGGAGTCAATGGGAGAGAGAAAAACAGTGTCAGGCTCCAAGCCCAGGGGAGGTAGCTCTTCTTAATTAAAGACTTAAGTAGAATTACTTCCTTTCCTCTTCTGGGAGACAGAGACAGAAGTCAAATGGCTAAGCAGAGGAACGAGAGTGAAATAAGACTAATCTCAACTTAAAAGACTGGCTGCCTTTCATGGCCCCTGTTTTGGACTACCCTGACTTAATGATGTTCTTTTGCACTGTCCACTGCCACGAGCATTACATTCCATATTATGACACTCTGGGAGCCACAAATCTCAGTAGATCCCTTATTGCCAACAAAGCCTTGATGTGCCTTTTAAGGACTCTGTAAAGATGCTTCTAAGGGCAAGTAATAGCAGATCCAAGCCAAACTGACTCAAAACATAAAGGGGATTTATTGGCTCATGTAACTTAAAAGTCCAGAAATAGCATTGCTCTTATGTGAGGGTCTAACTCATTGGCTCAAAAGAAAATGTTGTCAGGACTCAGTTTTTCTCTCTTTTTCTTTTCAGCCTTGTTTTTGCCATGCCAGCTTCATTTTTTAAATTTACTTGGCCTCTGGTCTCAGAGCTTCAGGTTCCTTTGTCCACATCAAGTGGAAAGATGAGAGTATTATCCTATAGTATGCATTGAAGATGAAATGGGTGTTTTGACCCAAACCAATGGAAGAGTGTCTTCTTTACTCCACCAGCTAACATCTCTGAACTAATCATTTTGAAAGTGGGAATGAGATTCATAGTTAGATTCAATCTAATCATAACCAGTCTCTGAAGAGCTGGAATAAGAGAGTAATCTCATAAAATATTTAAGGTTCTAAAATATGGAAATTGGTGGATTAGCTGTTGAAGAAGTAACTAAATTTTCCTCAATTTTGTACTCAACCTATTTTTTCCATCCTTACCTTCCACTCGGGATTTTACTTTCTATGTAACTACTTCTAGTTTGGCAAATGTATACTTGAACTTCCAGCCTATGCTCCACTCTGCTTTCCACATGGAATATCCTTTTCTTTCTGTGTGTCTAAATCATAGCCATCTCTCAAAGCCCAATTTAAACAGGCCTTCCTCCATGAAGCTTCTTCTCAGCTAGAAATTCTCACTCAACCATCTTATTTCTGGTGCAATTCATATGTCTTTGCTTTCTGACACTCACAGCTTGCAACTGTGTATTCTATGGTACAAATGTGTCTCTTCCTGATGTAGCAAGTTCTCTGAGAAAGAGTGTGCTTTCCTTGTCATTGCTTCGCTGTAGTGCCAAGTACCTGCCCTGGAGAGAAATCAGCCAATGGGATTTGGAGGTCATGGTCCTGGTGACATACAGTCTATATATTTGTATTATGACCATAACCCCACTGCTGCCTCTTTGAAGGGAGTCTAAGGGTTTAGGGCTCTGGAAGTTTAATCCATTCCCATCCAGCAACTGGCTCATCTGATCACTGGTTCTTTACTTTTGCTAGCTAGTTAGTGCCCTGAGCTTGTCAGTTGTTGACAGCAGAAAAGTAAACAAAAACAAAAACAAAAACAACAAAAAAACAAACAAAAACAGGGACCAATATCCCTAATTATCAGGGAAATGCAAATCAAAACCACAATGAAATATTTATCACTTAACTCCAGTGAGAATGGCTTTTATCAAAAAGTTCCCAAACAACAAATGTTGGCATGGATGCAGAGAGATAGGAGCACTCACACACTGCTGGGGGGACTGCAAACTAGCACAATGTCTATAGAAAGTAGTTTGTAGAACCTTAAAGAACTAAAAATAGAACTACCATTGATACAGCATTCCCACTACTAGGCATCTACCCAAAAGGGAAAAAAAAAAACATTCTATAAAAAAAGACATCTGTACTCGAATGTTTAAAGCAGCACAATTCACAATTGCAAAGATGTGGAAACAAACCAAGTGCCCATCAATACATGAGTGGCTGAATAAAATGTGGTATACGTATACTGTGGAGTACTATTCAGCCATAAAGAATGATGAGCTACTTATTGTATTATCCTGGATGGAACTGGAGCCCATTCTTCTAAGTGAAGTATCACAAGAATGGAAAAACAAATACCACATGTGATCACCATTACTTTAGAACTAATTGATCAACACTAATATGCACACATTGAGAACTAATATTCACAGGGTGTCAGGCAGGTAGGCTGGGGGAGGAGGGGATGGGTAAAGCTCACCTAACAGATGAGGTGAGCACTGTCTGGGATATGTGCACACTTGTCAGGCGTTGCAAAGGCAATTTATGTAACCACAACATTTGTACCCCTGTAATGCTCTAAAATTAAAACAAACAAACAAAAAAAAACAAAACAAAAAATAAACAGGGGTTTAACAAGTATTTATTTTTCACTTTTCAAAGATATCTTAATACAACAGCCTTGGTCCATAAATCAATGATTCATGGATCACAACAAAACAAATCTTCCTTTCTTTCTCATTCCTTTCTTTCTTATAATATCACTCTATTTAGAGGATATACACCTAAGAGGGGGAAAGATTTATTCCCATGTTTTCAGAAATGAATGCTTTATAAAATTGGGGACTATCTGTAGTGTTGGAGTGTGGGATAAGGAGAGGTAGTGGTTGAGGACACACCACAGGGAGCCCTGAATACCCAGCTAAGCATCACGGTCTTTATCCAGGAGGTAAAGCAGGCCCATTGAACAGTTCATTGTAACAATCACAGCATTTTTGTTCAGTGGGTTGAGAGTCCTATCAATTTTGTTTTTCCATGGAAAAAGAATTTCTCTCTCTCTCTCTCTCTCTCTCTCTCCCTTCTTTCTTTTCTAGCTTATTACAGGAATACAAATGTTTAGGTTACATATATTGCCTTTGCCCCACCTGAGTCAGAACATCAAACGTGTCCATCCCTCAGACAGTGTGCACCATACCCATTAGGTGTGAATATACCCATCCCCTCCTCCCCCACCACCTGCCTGACACCCGATGAATGTTACTACTGTATGTGCACATAAGTGTTGATCAGTGAATACCAATTTGATGGTGAGTACATGTGGTGCTTGTTTTTCTGTTCTCATTTTTCCATTCGTAAAATGGGCTCCAGCTCTATCCAGGATAATGCAAGAGATGCAAGATCAAAATTATTTTTATGGATGAGTAGTACTCATATACCATATGTTATTAATCCACTCATGTATTGATGGGCAAACTAGTACAACCTCTGTGGAAAGTAATATGGAGACACATCAAAGAGCTACAAGTAGAACTAATTTTTTATTTTCAAATGTTGCTATTATAATCTTTGACTACATCACTCACAGATAATCTGAAATTTAACACATTTAAAATAAAACTGGATCTTCTGCCCTCCCAAAATGTGGCACTGCCTCATTGTCTTCCTCTCAGTAAATGCCTCCATCATCCACCCTGTGGATCAAATAAAAAACCTGGAAGGCATCCCTGCCTCATCTCTGCCTTTGACTCCACACATCATTCCACAAACAAATCCTGTAAGTTCTGTCTCCATACCTCTCATCGAGTCCATTCATCTCCCTTTCGGTGATTGCCACTGACTTAGCCCAGCCCCTCCTGGATCTCCATGACACCTTTCCAGGGCGATTTCCAGACAGTCATTGTCCGTCTCCTTCTCCACACAAGGCGATAATCTGGCCCCAGACTCCTCTTCCCATTTCAACTCTTCCCACTCTTTCCCTTTTCCAGCCAACTCTGTAAACCTGTGTAGCTGTATCCTCCCTCAGAGCCTTAGTATATGGCACTCTCTTTGCTGAAAACGTTCCTCTCTCAGCCTCTTCACGAGGCTGCGCTTTCTCATCTTTTAGCTCTCTGCTACAGTGTTATCTCCGCGGGCAACATTTTATCTTTCCATCCCTGCACTGTCTAACTCTCCGTCCCCTGTTATTCTTTAGTTCATCTTCTTGTTCACAGTATTTATCGCATAACACTTTTAAGTGTGCCCGTCTTTATTGTCTTCATTTTTATTTTTGTGTATGGGCGTGCTTCTCCTGTTGGAATGTAAATTTGCTGAGTAAGGATTCTGTCAGCTTTGTGGACTGTTTTATCTCGGCCTCGAACACTGTCACACGGTCAGCGCTGGATTAAATACCTACTGAATGGATGGAATGTCTGCTAATTTCTGCCTGTCTATTGAATTTCATAGGATGTTTATTGAGTCTGAGCTCCCCCTGAATATGAAACAGTGAATAATTTAAACTCCTTCACTATCTAAATAACTAATGTCTCCTTTAAAAAGGATTATTAAGATTGTGGGATTGAAGGTTCTCTCACCACCAGGAAGTATCCTTGATGGAATTGATGAATACACTTGAGGCATGTCTTGCAAAATGGAAGGTTGGAATCTGTAAAGAATGACAATTTGTGCCCTTATATGGCAAACCAGACTTTGCCAAACAAAGATTCTCAAATCCACAGAGTCCTTGTGGTCTATGATATGCCACTGCGATTCACCCAGTGACACTGAACAATATTTTCCTGGGTTTGAATGCGTAAGTTTTCAGCTCCTTTTCTAGGTTCTCTTACCCTAATACTTTTCCTTAGCTGGGTGTTTTCCACGGTCTAATCCTATATCCCTATTAAGTCCATTCTAATTCTATGTTCTATTTCCATGAGGAAAATGACCCCATTTCATCTTTACATCTTTATCAGCTTTCTATTGGCAAATCTTAATTCCAAGTTTCTAATCCGTATCTCATATTCTAATCAGCTGTTTGTCCACCAGTTTTCATTGTGGATTTCTGATGTTGCTCCACTGCCTGGATTTGAATTCCAGCCTAACAAATCCAAACTCATCCCTCTGCCTCTGACCCTCAGCTCTGCAATGTACTACTTTCTCTCATCAACACTTTCTTTGCACATGGCTTTGCATTTTCACCTTATTAAATCCCCCCCCCTTAATATGTAAAAAGATGGAAGTGGGAAATGTCTCCCAGTCTCATTTTACACAATCGTGACAATTGCACACTGCACAATTCTAGAGAGAGCCATTCACACAGCAGTCTTTGTGAATGGTGCCCTCTGGAGTTAACCTGGAAACATCTGACTCTCTACTTTTTCCAACTTCGATGCCAAACACAAGCCTCTTTGCATTGTGGGCATCACGTAAATGCTGTTGACAGACTATTTGAGCCAACGGTGAGGATCAAAAAGTGTCAGAGAATGTCAAATCTACACACCCTAAACCTTCTTTTCTGGTTTCTATGAAACACTTGCCATGCCTCCCAACTCATGTCATTTGCTCCATTCTAAAAAGAATTGTTTATATTAAGTGTTGTCAATTTACCTTTTACTTCCTTATATAGTCCTCCCATTGTGTGGGCATAAAGCTCCACAAAGAAACACGAAGCTAAATAGCAGTTATTTCCTGATGGCTCTGCCCAGAGATTGGTCACGGTGGTTACTCAATCAGAAAATTGGAACATGAATTTTCTATGCTGAGCACTTAGGTAATATTAAATATATATACAGTAGTGATTGGCAGAGAGCTCTCAACCAGAGTCTCTCAATGAGGAAACTCAGAAAAAAGGGGTCACTTTGCCTAGTCCAGGACTTGGCATTTGGTAGGGACCCTTCAAACATATGCTGAATGAATGAGGTTGGAGTTAACCTTCACAATTGTGGTAATGTCCTTGGGTAATTGCCCCAAATCTAATGTGATTCAGTGGAAGAGATCTGGTAGGGAAACTAACCAGGTACATGACAATGGCAAGTCCCATCATTTTTTAAGGGTTTTAAGGCTCTAGTTACAATTTACAGCCATGTAGATTTTGCACACTTAGATTTTTGTATTCTCTCAATTGGGATTTTATGAATCTATTATTTATGACAAGCATTTGAAAGGACCTGCAGTAAAAATGTCATATCTGTTTGAGTGCTGATCATAACCAATTTTTAAATAATTTGTATATTTACATAATTTATTATCAATAGATGCATATTAAACTCTTTATCAAAATAAGGAATACAGAGAACACTTCTTTAATTTTTCATGTTTATCTCCCTTAGTGTTCCTGGTAAAGATTCTGTCATATGACATTCAATAACTTCATGAGTTAATGAATGAATCAATGAAGAAAAAGTGTATCTCTTACTCCTGGACAGAGCTCTTTGAGGCATTGTGTATGGCCTTTACAGAGCCTAGGATAGCCCTTGAGCCATTGCAGCTGTTCTGGAGGTATTGACAAGAAAGGGAGATATGGACATAACTAGAACTTGATAGGTAACAGTTGCTGCAATTGAGTGTTAAATTAAATTAAGCTCTGAGCTTCCTAGAGGTCAACCCTGAAGAGATGGATTAAGCAGATTCTTTTGTCTGCTAAAAACAACATAAAGAAGTGAGTGCACAAGGTTGTATGGAGAGATCAAATAAAGAAGTTCATACTAGAAAACCTACAAGATCTTTTCTAACAGGAACTTCCTAGGCTGTCTCACTCTAAGGTAGAATGTGTCTATATCTATACCTGAGGAGCCTTTTTATTCAGGATGCTTCACTTTAATGGCCAAGTTCAGTTTTCCCAAATGCAATTGCCCCCATTCCTTTAGAAACTCTCAGAATTTTTCAAGGTTGATCCACCACCTCTTTGCATTCCAGTTATGCTTCCAGACTGGTCTCTATCCATCACTTCCCCCCCCCCACCCTGAATCCCTTCCTTCATACCCCCCTCAGTTCCTCTTTCCCTCTCCCCCAATCTTTTTACTAATATTTGATGAACATCAACCATGCATCAGGGTCCCCGTCAGACATTGTGCCAGACATTGGTGAAATAAAAGTCAATAAAATATCCTCCCTACCTTCAAGGTATACTTCATATAACTCGTCTTCACAGATATTGCTAAAATGTTCATTCTTGTAGGCCACACCTGTCAGATGAGAGCTATTATACACGAGAATAAGGACAGTGGCTATATGTTAACAACTGTACCTACATCACCCAGCACAAATGCCTGACACATCAAGAGCACTCAATTCCTATTTGTTGAACAAATAAATCTGAGCTCACATCTTAATCCAGTGTTCCCTCAGTTATTTTGCAGAGCACTAGTCTGGAAATATGCTCTAAGAAAAAAGAAGTCTGTTGGTATAATGTATTTGGGCAATGCAGAATGCAGCATCCTCTGTCTCCTGCTACGAGAGTCACAAATCATATTAACTAATGAAAGGCAATGAGAAGTCCTATAAGAACAAAATATGCTTAACTTGACTTATGCCAGTTTCTCCAAGTTCATTTGACCACATAAATTTAATGTTTTAATACAGCATCACTTGGAACTTGTCATCTGTGGAAAATTCTTATAGAGTTACACCCTTGGGAAGGTGATTATGGATGTATTTGGGGATAGATAGAAATAAGCCAGACCAAAGCCATTCAAGCAGCTTCACCTGACCTTTCCAGATCTTTACCTTTGTTTGCCTTCAAATACACCATGTCCAGTTACTCCCCAAGGACCGGAGCCACAATTCCTGTTTTCATTCCTTTATCCTTAGTTGCGAAAGGACCACCTTCCCCTCATATCCTTACTCCCAACTCCCTCTCGTCACCTCTTTTCCAAGAGTGGTCACAATTAGAAATCCTGTTTCTAAGGCCTGAGTCAGGTACCTTCACCTCTTGAAGAATTCCTCAGTCATAATCTTCACAATCCCTCTCACCTTCCCCTCTGCCCCCAAGGGGAAATCATTTCACCCTCAACAAGTGATTCAGCAGTATTTACTTCTCAATGTGTTTAATAGTTAAATGGCACACATCAGCTTAGCTCTTTGTATAGTTACTTGCAAATGGAAACTTGTCAATAAATATGAGTGTTCGATTAAAATCAGTATTGCATACATACCAGATTGACCATGCTCTGTATGCTCTGCAGTTCCTAGGACCATTTCCTTCTTATAATATTACCAAAGAACAAGTTGGTTGTATAAATGATGACAATAAACCAGTTTGAAAACTGCTTTATACCATTTCCCAGGTTGTTTTCTGCACATAACTGTGCAGTGTATATGTTGGTGCAATGCTTTTAAAGCAGACTATTAGGCTATTATTCTGCTCTTATTTATTACCTTGCAAATGACCAGTGTGTGTCACATGTTCATCTTATGTAGCACCTGTGTGCTTCCAAAATAAAAGGGTGGCTTTCCTTACTGACTCCTGTGTTTATGGCCTAAAGTTATTATTCAAGTATATAATTTATAGGGAGAAGCCATTGGTGGAAATTCTGTATCTATTTTATTAATAGTTAAAAATCTTTTCAGACTAAAACTGCCTTTTGTAACTTGTAACCTTATGTTATTTGCTTGCATCTAATTATTTTCCTAACTTTAAGAGGGGGAGATATTCACAACAAAGTACTTAAAAACCCAATGCTGCAAACTGATCCCAATAAAAAGGATTTTGAAGAAAGTCTACTATAAAATTAACTTTGAAAATGTCTTAGAGAGAAGAAAATCATGTCCTATAAATGGCATGAATAGTTCTTTGGGATTCTGAGCTTATGACCCCAGAAAGATTTTAGAACAAGAGGGCACATTTCTTTTTCCAGTTTTAAATAAAGGGGAAAAAATACTAGCTCCACTAAGTCTTTATTTTCCATTAGTACTTTAAAGTTTACAAACTGTTCTCATTTGATCTTCCCAGTAGGCCTGAGTGGTTGGTATAAGAATAGAAATAGTTGCCATTTGTGAGGGACCCTGTTTTTAGATATTTACATACAGGATCTCATGAATACTCCAACAGTTCTATGACATGAGTACTACTCTTACTATCATTTTACAGATGGGGAGAATAAGACACAGCCAGTCTGAAGTAGAGCTGAAGACAATCCCAGCCAGTCAAGCCCTGTAGTTTGTGTTCTTAACCATTCATTGCATTAGACTGTTTCCTGTGACCACAGCAATGCTTGCTCTTCATAGTTTGCATGAAGAAACATTGGCTCAGGAAGGTCATATGTTGGCCACTAACACAACAGAGCACCGTCTGGATGCACTAAAGCTGAGCACCAAAAGACCTATGAAAAGGAGTAATTCTCTAACAATTCTAAGACTTTTAGGGGCTTCTTATTCTAACTGAATTGAGCCTCCATTATAAACACCACACCCCAAATTATGCACCTTCTCAAAGAATCACTTTTTAAGTGCAAGCGTCTGTAGAAATTCCATCTATAGACCTATACACAGAAAGTAGAAACCTGGAAAAATCAAATAACTTACTTCAGACCTCTGGGCTCTTAAGTGGGAAAGCTAGAATTGGAAATCAAGGCTGTAGATCTCCAAGTGTTGTAACCTCTCCACTACTCCTTTTCTATGGCATTCTCTTCCAGCTTCCAGCTTTCACCTAAATCTGTGCAGTGATGAGTTCTTATTCTGTCCCTGGATAGACTTGAGCACACCACAATCCCCATCTGACTACCAGTTTTCTCATCAGAAAAAGGTGGTGAGTCAAACCCAGTTGCCAGGTAGGTTTTGAGAATTAATGACGTAGAAAAATATTGTAAGATAACATTATAAAAACATACCCATACTAACACTTCATTTTTCTAGAAACATGGTGGCATGTATGTTCCATAAAAGTAGATCTTCCACCTTACCAAACTATGTATCTTTTATTTATATCTGTCCCAACATTTACTCCTAAACCTTTCACTTACAACTTTTCTGAACTATACCTCTATATTCTTAAGCAGAATCAATACTAAAATACACATTCTCTCCATATATTCAAGACATTTGCAGTCAAGGAGTAAAAACAGCTGCCTGAAAAAGCAATCTAAAGCAAGTTACTAAGAGAATAACCCCAAAAATGATACAAGGTGAAGAAAAAAAGGGAATTTAGAAAGAGTTTCAAGAGAGAGGTCACATATGGGCATGAGAGACAGAATTTTGGCAGGCTGAGGTGAGGGCAAAGGATATTTATTCCAAGTGGAGGAGCTATGTAGACAAAGGCAGGCAGTAAGAAATGTCAGGGCATGTTCAAGGAATAAATATTAGCTTAAAGAAAAGATACTCTGGTTTCTATAGTGTCTAGTAAAGAGGAAATCAGAAGCCAGATCTCAGAAAACTTCATGTGACAGATTAAGGCATGTAGCTATTGTTCACAGGTAGGTACTGAAGATAGAGTAGACTTGTTTTACTGAGCAGAGCTTGGTAAGGTCAGAGCAAGGAAAGTTCTAAGGGAGGCCAGACCTGGGGCAGGGAAACCAGGCACATAGGATTACATACAAGTGAATGTGGGCCAAGATCAAGGCGAGTCAGTTGGCTTGGGAATGAGAGAGGAAGTGAATGGGTCCGACTTTCAGGACACTCTGAATGGATGAACAAAGGTGTGATCCGTCTTTTATTTGTAAGAGGGTCTCAAAAAATGTACTCCAGTGTGTGTGTGTGTGTGTGTGATCTCATGGGAAAGGTCTGTATGCACCAGATCATTACCAATTATTCACCTTGTTCCTGGCAACGTTAAAAAAAAAAATCTCATAGGTTTGAATATTATTTACTCCTCTGCCCTAATGCATTTTTTTCTCCTGCTATCCCTACTTCAACCTTGAAATGAAACAAAACTGTAATTAATTTTATACCACGTAGAAAAATAAAGTCCAGGGAAACGTTCCTCATTTCCTGAAGGGCAGTGACTCTCAACTGCCTGAAGAAATGGAAAATGATTTTTACCATCTTAGGGAGATGAAAAACAGCAATTTCCAAGTAAACTGTTTGCTCTGTGTGTTCAGAAAGAAAAACGGACTGGTTTGGATTTCTTTCTATAAAACAGAATTAAAGTCATGGTACACGGTAGGGAAAAAGAATATGACATGATGCAAAATAATAAGTGACACAGAAATGTAAACAAAGTGCCCAGCACGGTGCCTGGCATGATGTGTCTTGGCATTTTGCTGTTTTATTACCCCAAAATTCTGAATATAATTTGTTGATTCTAGGATTCTGATGAAGTCAGACAGAAAATCCCATTGAATTATAGGGGACATCAAGATGCCCCTTCTAGACTTTGGCAACAGATCTCATCTCATGTCATGACCACTTTTTTTTTCTAACTTCAGAAACTTGGTTGCAGTAATGAGCACATTATTTATTTATTTATTTACTTTTTAATTTGAGAAAAAAAAATTAGGTTTATAAAGATTTGGAAATAAAACAGTAAAAATTGTTTCTGTATATCTTTCAACAAACTTTTACAGATGTTAACTTGCTATATAACCTCGGTACAATTATTAAAATTATGAATTTAACATAGATGCAATTCTACTAACTAACCTACAGACCTTATGTGAAGTTTACCAGTTGTCCCCTGGACGTCCTTTGTCAGCCCAGGGTCCAATGTGGCATTAGAGCCTGCTTTTAGGTGCACTGTATCCTTAGTCTCCTCCAATCTAGGTCAGGTCCTGGTTTTTATTTTTATTTTTGAATATTTTCTTTATGACGATGACACTTTGGAAGAACACAGGCCAATTGTTTGGTGGAATGTTTACCATCTGCTATTCCCTCATATTTAAATTTGGAAAGTGCATTTTGGCAGGAATATCATAAAACTGATGCTGTGTTCTTCTCAGTGCATCATAGGAGGAGGAAAAGGATGTCCACATGTTTCATGACTGGCTGTGTTACATTTGATCACCAGTTAAAGTGGTTTCTGCCTGGTTTACCAAAGTAAAGTTACTATTTTCACCCATACATTTAATAAGTGTCTTATAGACAGATACTTTCTATAGATGTGTTTGTTTACAAAAATTTTGTTTCTCATCATACCTTCACCCACTAATTTTAGTTTCTATTGATGAAGCCTGCCTGGATTTCTATGGTGTTTGCCAAGTGATAGGGTCTGTTTGTCTTTCTCCATTTATTAATTAGAATTTTACTAAGGAATTAGCTTTTATTATCCTTTATTTATTTATTTATATTAGTATAAAACAATGGATAATTTCTTTATTTTATGAATTACACTCCATTACAGTCTGTGTTTATTTTGTTGCTTATTGTTGCCGATAAAACTGGCCAGTGGAAGCTTCTTCAGACTAACTTCTATGTCCTTTTTATGTGCCCACGGTTTTTGGAGAATTCCCTAATTTTTTAGCACTGTAAGTTGTCCCAGGCTCATCTTGTCTTTGCCCTTTTCTTACATTGGAATCCAGTGCTAAAATGAAGTCATTTTTTGTTTTTATTTTATTTTAAAGAATAATATTTAGAAACAATTTTGAGACTCTAGATGTACTCATTGTGATGACATTATTATTGCTCCTGGGCCCTCTTAGCAGATGGAGATATAAAAATATGAGTGTACACACACACATGTATCTATGGCCACATCCATTTATCTCTGTGTGTGTGTATACATATGTGGCATATGTATGTATATATGTATGCACATGTATATATGTATATATATACATATGAGTTCATTCTAATACCTCTGATTCAAATCCAACAGTATATGGTTTATTCTAGCCTTCTTCCTTTAATTATAACTTCTTTCTTCAAAAATGAGAAAACTGGTTCTAATTATCTATAACACATTTATTTATTTGCTCAATCTTAGTGTCAGAATTACTAACCCCGTGGAAAACAAATTTACTAACTAAACTATAATATTATGTACAATTCCTTTTGCCATTAGTTTTGCAATTATAGCCAAAATACTGTTTTTCAAAATTATTTAGGTTTTTCCTTATCTTCCCCACTCCCTTCAGAATAATGATGTTATTTATTTTTAGTACAGTTAGTTCATCTGTCGTTATTTGCATTCCACTTGAAATTTACCTCACTTCTAAATGCCAGCTGATTTTCTCTATTTGTTTGTTTGGTATGTGCCTATCTATATATTTATTTACCTGTTTAGTTATTTGGTATGTGATACACGATCATAGTTCTAAAAGTTCAAACTTTTCAAAGACATATACTCAAAGAAAGGCCTCGCATCCTTCATTCCTTCCAACCAATTTCCATTACCCCATTTTTCCTACCCACTCTCTGTAACCAGTCTATCTCATTAACTTCTGGTTTACCTTCCTATATTTCTTTCTGAACAAATGTGCCGATACATGTGTATTGATTTATGCCACTCTCTTTGCTATATGAAAAGTTACATACTATAGATACTATAGGAAAACAAAGCTTCTATCCTTAATCTTGTAAAGTTCTGAATGACCTGAAGACATATAACTAGAGAATGAGTAGACCATTACTGATGCCACATAAACATAGGATCTTAAGTATCAAAGACAATATCATAAAAAATTTAGTTACTCAAATTTCAGCCTAAGCCCCCTCTGACAGCACCTATAGCAAGGTTTGTATGTTCTTCAGTGATCTAAAACCCAGAGGAATGCTCACAGAGAGCCAATCTTCTACAAAAGCATAACTATTAACTTGCATATAAATGATACTTTATAACTTATAAAGCACTTTTGCATGCATTATTTTCTTAGATACTCCTGTCATCCTGTGAGGTAGCTAGAAGAGGTTTTCTCACCTTCATTTTATATAGAGAGACACTGGAATTCAGTTGCTTGCATATTTGTCTGCCATCCCCAACACATGGTGATATTGTGGGAAGCAGTGCATTTTGTCATCGTCCCTCTAATGCCCAGCAGAGCTGCGTGCTTACAGAATGGCAGGAAACATTGATTGGACAACATTAAATAGTAAATCCAGCACAAATATCTAGTCAGGTGTCAAGTCAGGAATCCTTAACTCGTCTAGTGATTCTACAAGCATTGAACATTCAATAGGCATTGAGCACTTATTATATTCTTGGTACTAGGGATAGAAATAGAAGTAAGGCAAGGGCCATGCTCTCAAGGAATTCACTGTCAGTAAAGACAGTTGCATAAACTTGCAACTAGAATGTGATGAGCATGCTATGACACAGATACATGCCATGGAACTCAGAATACACTGTTGAGTAAGTGTAGCCCTTTTGGATCTTGGAGTACCTGAGAGAGTGAGACAGATACCTTGTGGTATAGGCACTCTTCTTGGGACCTGGGATATTTCCTTCTCCTCTTCTTTCACTGTGTTTCCCCATTCACACTTTTGTCACTCATGCTTATTCTCTGGGTCTCATTTTAGACTTTCTTCGCTTCAAGAGATCTAAGATCAACTGACTGGTTTGGCCTCAGCCATGTGATTTTGGACAACTTGCTTAATTTTGTTGAGTCTCATCGTCCTCTTTTAGAATTTCATAATAAAAATAATACTTACTTCCAGGCCTATGATTATAATTACATTGAATATAATAAATACAAAGTGCTTATAAATATCAGGTACTTAGAAAACACCTGTTAGTTAAGGGTTAACTATCATTATTATGTCTTTTACCAAACTTCTAGACTCTATAAATCACTCTGCATGTCTCCTCTGTTCCAACGACCCAAGATGTAAACCAGCAGGCAGGAAGAACACTCTAGGAACTGCCCCTTTTGGCTCATGAATCTTTCTACCTGTGGGCCCCCAATTTCACTGCTAGACTGTGACTCAGTGTCTGTCTTCCACCTCTCCCCAGAAAGTCTGATTCCAATGTCTTACTTAGGTCATCTTGGTTCCAGTATCTTGGCCATGAGGCCAATAAAATGTAGACCTTAAGGGATTGGATGATCCTTTATATTTTGATAATAAGAGTCCCTATGCCCAAAGGGACATTAATGCCAATCCATACCTCTCAGATCCCTGAAATATCAGAGTGGGAAGGAATCTAAGGAGAGGGACTCATTTCACAGATGGAAAAAGCCAAGGTCATAAATCAAATCAGTAATATAACCAGGATTAGAATTCAATCTGCTCTCTCCATAGTTGAATTCTTTCCAACCCATAAATGGGCACATGAAAAGAGCAAGTGAAATCACTGAATTTACCCTTCTTAGACAAATAAGTCCGAATTCTCATTTAATACATACATATGAAAATTCTTGGGAGATCTAAGCCAATTTTGCTTTCTTTTTGGGGACATATCTCTGAAGATTGAGAAATTATTATTTAAAAAAAAATTGAAAACCTTAGTTCTATGGACTGAATTGTGCACCACCCCCCATCCCAACAAATGCTAAAGCCCAAACTTCCAATGTGACTATATCTGGAGAAAGAGTCTTTAAGGAGGCAATTAAGGTTACCTAATCTAATAAGAAGGTAGCCTTTTAAGAAGAGAAGCAGCTCTCTCTGTCTCTGTCTCTCTGTCTCTCTCTCTCCCTCTCTCTCTTTTTTTCCCACACTGCCCCACACTTTCCACTGTTTGAGGACACATTGAGAAAATAACCACCTGCAAGCCAGGAAGAGAGCTCTTGCCACAACCTGATCCTGCTGGCACTCTGATCTCAGACTTCCAGCCTCCAGAACTGTGAGAAAAACAAGTTTATGTTGTTTAAACCATCCGGTCTATGATATTTTTTTTTATGACAGCCCAAGCTGACTAATACACCATATGCAATGAAGGTGCATATTTTAAATCTCTAACAAATACAATCTGTAGCTGACTTCTAAAAGCCTAGGAGATAACAGAACATGAGTTTGGAAACATACTTTTTCCCCATTAAGTGTTCTTTAATTCTGCTAGAACTAATATCGATGAAGAAAAAAAATGGTAATACTAGGTGAGAGGAGATAAAGAAAAGGAAGAAACTCAGAAAAGGTATTATATTGTATTCTCCTTGTGGGGATCAGCGTTTGAAATGGCAATCATTGGAATTGAGGAGGCAAGCGAGGCAATGATGGAGACCCCCTCCTGTCTTCCAGCAGCAAGCGGGCATGCCTCTTCTCCTGTCCTCCCACTGGTACAGAACTGCTCCCAGTGGGACACTGGGATTCCTTGCTCTGATCTAATTTTAAACATATCAGATGAGGCGGCACTTGGCCACATCCCTCTGGAAACTATTCCAAAATCGAGCAGATCTCATCTTTTGAAAATGTTCCCTGAGTAATGGAAACATGAGGAAGGGGAATATGCTACAGATCCCGGATGCATCTTTCAACCACAGTGGAATGCACCATACCAGACACACTTTCATAGTGGTCAGGGTGGACGTGGGAAAGATTTGGAGAATAGAATAATAAGCTCTGCTGTCATGTTAAATCACTTCTACTGCTAGACGCCCTCAAGGACTAAATCACACAGTGCAAGGCACATTGGGAAAGGCTCAGTCCCATTTCAACCCAAGAACATGTAGATATTGTTACATGGCAACCACCGTCCACTTCTCAGACTAGTTTTCTGCTTTCCATATAGGGAGAGAATACAGAGTGAGAATAGAACGGATGCATTTCGTTGGGAATCATTCTGCCCACCAACTTGCGTGGAATTGTAACCCAGACAATAGGCAGGGCCTCTCTGAATCTTGAAATTTCAATGGTATTTATTTAAGCCTGTAGATTTATACTCAAATCCAAAGCTGACGCCAAGATTTCGGTGAGTTCTTAGCACATTTTAGTTCTCAAAATCATCTTGGTCTCCTGGCTTCAGCATCTATGTGTGCCCCTTTGTTCCACACTTTATTAACTCAACTCTCTTTATTTACGTCCAGCCCTCCCCAAACCCCACTTCCCAAGTCTCTCTCCAAAGTTTGGTACTTAGATATCTGGGGAAAGACAAATACGTTTTTGAAGGCATCAAAGCAAATGGCTTCAAATGGCATATTAGTTTTCAGTTTGCTGAAAATATTGTCAGTTAGTTGTTCTACCACCAAAATGTTTTCACTGCCCCTTGCACTTCACAATCTCAACCTATTTTGACCTGCCTGCCTCTTGTCTGTAACCTTTGCCCCACGAGGCCACCCCCAGCTCTTATTTCCAGAAGTGAAACACAGATTTATCCCTATCTAATGTGGTCCAGTGGGGGAATCACTTACCGTTGCATTGAAATAATTGTCCTTAGATCTTTCCCTTCTCTGGGCCACTCCAAGGGGCTTATCAAGGTAATTTTTCATAAAAAAATAATTTTATCCCTAGGAGGAATTCTGGCATCAGAGCCTAGGATGGGGTAAGCAGTCCGTTCTGCTGAATTTTCAGCTGCTTCCTTACCACTCTGATCTCCACAGAACAGGATGGGTGGGAGCTCCTTCTAGGACTAGGTGTTGTGCCAAGGCTACATCTTCACTGAAAAGCAGCATAGACCACAGGCACCTTTTTCCTCTGTCAGGCTACTCAACCTGGCTCAGCTAGGTTACTCCTTGCTTAGAAATTGAGTTTTCAAAGGTTCTGTTAAATGCAGGCATCAGTTGGGAATCTGTTTCTGTACAATGGGAAGGCCTGTCCCTGTTTATTGAGGACAACTGAAGTTTGAAACCCATCTCTGCTACCACTTTCAATCTCATTTCTTTTTTCACCTGAAAAGTGGGATTACTATAATCTACTCTCTAGTACTAGTTGCGAATGGGACTATCAAAGAACGTCTCAGATAAAGAATGCTTTGTAAAGGTTTAATTATTAATATATTTCTAATATTTATTATGACTTCATTGTTAGTCATTACTCTTGTCCTAAACTGAATTTGTTTGGTTGCAAAGTGAAGATTCTTTAGAAGAGATAAATATTGATTTGTGAGGATGTTCTTACATGAAGAGATTATAAGAAATTGATACATGTAATTATGGGGGCTGGCGAGTCTTGTGATCTGTGAGTCTTCAGGGTGAGTCAGTGAACCAGAGACCCAGGAGAACCGACAGTTTAGTTTCACTCAGAAGTCCAGAAGTTTGAAACCCAGTTTAAGTCTGAAGGTAGGGAAAAAGACAATGCCCCAGTTTGAAGGCCACCAGGCAGGAAGAATTGTCTTACTTGTGGGAGGGTCAGCCTTTTTGTTCTACTCAGGTCTTCAACTGATTGGGTGAGGCCCACTCACATTAGAGAGAGCAATCTGCTTTACTCAGTCTCATAATTTAAATGTCAAATTCATCTATAAAACACCCTCACAGAAACACCCAGGATACTGTTCAATCAAGTATCTGTGCACTTCACGGCCCAGCCAAGTTGACACATAAAATTAGCCATCACAGTATCATAGGGCATGCAGAAAATTAGAAAAAAAAGGCAGGGAAGAGTCAAGAAGAGAGGTACATGGGAGAACAAAACCCACTGGATGGGAAAAACTCTAGAGATCCTCTAGTGCTAGGTTCATTTTCTCACTGAAAAGATGAAAATGCTAAGTCGAGGTAGGGATCTAGGGCTGAGGCACACAAGTAGAGGGTGCAGGGCTCAGAGAAGAATCCATTGTGTCCTGACACTTAATCTCTACTCCAGCTCCCTCTTGGCCACACCCGTGTCTCTCCTTTCACAAGTAAAAAAAATCAAACAGTGCATTAACTTTCCAGGGTAAGGGGTGTTTGTTTGTTTGTTTGTTTGTTTTAGTGAACACTGAAGGAACTGAAATTTCAACTGATAATGGAAAGCATTTAGATTTGAGATTTCATATTCTTATTAGAAAAGTTTGGACACTTATTGATGTCTTCTCTCATTCTGATAACTCTGAAGAGGAAGTAAAGTCCCTGAGGGAGGAGGCAGACTGAGCATGTTTGTATTATCCTGAAAAAATGATTGGCAGTACCAAACTCATAAAGATTTCACGAGGACTGAGTTCTTTGTGGATTGTTTTCCATGGTGCTTACATATGGTAAGTACTAAGTAAATGGTAGACATTATTAATACTATTATGCCAGCCTGTTTCTCTAGACCATGATTTGCCTTAACATATCTCCATATCTGGATTAGAAGTCTCCAGACCTCCCAGCTCTGACAGTCAGTGGGCTGTATGCTCAGTTCTCGGTAACTGTGTTGGTGCTTCTAGCAAGACTGAATCTAATGCAGCGATGTACATTATTTCTTTAGCATCTACAACCTTCACTCACTTCTGGAACTGATGGTAGGAGCATCTCTTTTCTTCTCTCTGCTCTCCTCATCCATAGCAACATAGACAAAATCCATTATTTTCACTGCCTCAAATATAGACCATGCTTTAGGAAAACAAACGGAGGCATTAGAGTGTTCAACTAACCAAAATCTCTGCCACTTCTGTCTTGCATGGGATAGGTGTCCCTAAGCAGAGTGAATGACAGGCACATCCGTTTAGTGGGCGAGAAAAGAGCTCTCCATTTGATGCATTTCATTCATTTGCTGCCAAGAAAAGAACCCAAAGAGAAGTCAAAGGTAAAAGCAATTCTGCCTCTAGTTGTACCTAATTGTCCAACAGCAGAAAGGAGTGTGATGAGGGTGCGTGTCAGTGTCTGAAAGCAGAGCAGATGTTTTCAATTGTTTCCTCCTTTGTAATTCTACCCTGGAAATAAGAATTTCAAACCTGGAAAATAATAGGAATACATGAACCTCTCAAAGGGACATGCACGGCAAAAGAAGATAAATTGCATGAGACAACAGACTGAATGCATTTAGTCATTGGAGTATTTAGGAATTGTTTTTTTCAATCAGATCAGTACCCAGTGAACACAATTGCACCCCTAAATACTTTCAAATTGAGGGGAAAAATGTCAGGTTCTGTTGAACGTGTTTTCTTTTAATAATAGAAAACATTGAAATTTTTCTTTACGAAGCTGGGATTGAGCAGTGGTCAACACTCGTCTGAGAAGCTTTGCTATGCTAACAGCTTTAGTTTGTAAGTATAGAATATTGATAAATCTCATATGATATGAATATTTATCAATAGCTCCATATATTATGCTGTTGTAGAATTCTATAAGATCTCTGAAGATAACTTGAAAGTTAGAGAGCTAGAAAGAACCTGAAAATTGAGTGATGAGGTAAAGCCCGCATATCCATTTTATGGATGGGGAACTGAGACATGGGGAAGTTAACTTGCCTACGATCAGAGAATGAGTGAAGGATAAAATAGGACCATATCATTAAATTTAGAGAAAAATGAACTATATGGGTAAATAATCATATTTCTTTCTTTCTCATATAGTTGAGTGCATTAATTTGAGGGGTGTTTAAAATAATTCCAATTCCTATTTTCAAGCTTACATAGTAAATGCTCAGTACACCAAAGAAAAAAAGCATGCTAATTCAAGAACACAGTTGTGTTTTCTGCTTTCTGCAATCCCACTCTGGCATGACAATGAGAAAACAATCAGCCTAAAATAAGTCTTACATAGGAACCATCACCTTTGAAAACAAATGCCCCCAACAGGAAAAATTAAAACATTCAAAAACACAAAATGTTTACATTTGCTTCTTGAAAGGAGGCACTCCATGGCCTCACAAGAGGAAAGTACATCAGAAGCTGGGATTTGAAAATCTCTCTAAGTGGCTCATAATATTTTTTTGACGTCACAGCATCCTACACTTTGGAGGGACTTTGTGTGCTACCGAGAGCCATCCTCATTGGATGGAGCACTCAGTGGGCACAGCAGCCAGCTCTAGGTTGAAGGCTTCATTGAAACAATATAGCTAGAATTTGACACATGTAGCTGATAAGACATTCTTCCTCGTTTTCAGCTTGGCCTCTTTGGAGCTGCACTTCTTGGTCTTTGTTGTGCCTTCAGTGTTCTCTAAAAGTTAAGTTCCACCCAGCAACTGTCTTTTAGATATTGGAGACCAGCAATTATGAGCTACCAATGCCTTTGCTTTCAAACCACCACTCAGTCCTTTCCACATGGAAGTCCTCCAAATGGTTTGGTCCTGTGATGGTTACCTTTATATGTCAATTCCTCTAGGCTATAGTGCTCATTCGTTTGGTCAAATATCAGTCTAGATGTTGTTGTGAAGATATATTTTTTAGATGTGATTAACATTTAAATCAGTAGACTTTCAATAAAGCAGATTATCAACCATATGGGGAGGGGGAGGTGCTCATCCAATTATTTGAAGGCCCTAAGAATAAAGACTGTGTTCTTTTTTTCTCTAGAGAACCGTGGCTAATACAGGTGTTGTACTTCTATAACAATCTGCAGAATTAATAGAAGCCAGTGTCAGAGACTGAGATAGTGAAATACTATGATATACAAGGGTTTTGAGGAGCCTTTTCACAACTGTGGAGAAACCACAATATCTTTCAATACCCAATAATTCAAGATACTTCTAGATGCTTGGTGAGAATAAATATATGTGGAGAACACAACACAAGACCTTTTCATAGTCTTATTTTTAGCCTGTTGCCCATATTGTAGATAAGCCAGTGTTAGAAATGACATTAGCCTGAAAGGTGAATGAAGGGTGTTTCATTTCTCCAGCGACAGAGAGGGCAAACATAACAAGTCTCCCATGTGTATAGAGATTTAACATTTATAAACTATTTTTACAAATATTTTATCAGAGGAATCTAACTGCAATCCCATAAACTAGAGATGGACTCCATTTTATGGATACTGGGAATATAAAATAATTTGCACAAAACCTCTAAGCTCATAAATGGTAGGACACCAAGTGGGGTATTTTCACCCACACCCCTTCCCATGGCTTGCTCTCAATAAGTAGACAGAAGAGCTCTACATGAGATTCTTTAGTGGCTCTGCTGTTCAGTATGGGAATCTGAACAATCTTGGCCAGCAAAGGCAAGGGGACAGACCTCTCTGCCAAGGTCACACCATGCATTGCCAGAGGTTTTTGTTCTCCATTCCAGCCCCAAGAACTCTAAGAGATCAATGGAAGCATACATTGGGAAATAAAAGTCATGAGAACATTTTACAAATTGGCTAGTTTTCATTTCCTGTTGGCTTTTCCAGTACATTCTTGGCACCAGATGAGAGTAATGTGGTAATGCGGTAAAATATCTCTGCAAGATGCTATCCGTTTAGAGACCAAGGGCAGTGAGAAGCTTTAGCCCTTGATGCCCAAAGGGCTGGTCTGGACATCCTGAGGTTTTCACAGTGGCCAATGTGGTAGACTTTTGTCATATCAAGTAGGTTTGCTTTGTAGGGAACTTTAAGGCATCACTGTTATGGTACTATCTATCTGTATTTCCGCTGCTGGCTCTGATTTGGAAATGCCAGTGAACTAGGTTTGCTTCATGTTTACTTGCTTCCTAAAGAAAATGTGCAAGCACAAGCTTGTCGTGTCCTAATTCGCATAATTATCTATTACGGTATGCATTTCACAGGATTAGAATCAGTAACAAGAAGTCACAGTGTGCCTATTTTGAAGAAAACAAAGTAGTTAACCCCCACATTTGAAAAAGATTCTCATGTTACAATGCAATAGCAGCAGCTATGATTTATTGAGCACCTACTATGGGTTAGGTATTTTATAGGTGTTATTTATAATTCTCATAACAACCCTGCGAAGTATAAAGGAGAAAATTAAGACTTGGTGAAGGAATATAACTTGCTGAAGGTCATATAGTTAGAAAATATCTAACCCAGACAAGCTTCTCCAGCAGGTGTTTCTGCTACTACACTAAAGTGTTTGTGTTCAGATCATATATAAAACATGTTAACTATTTGCAAAGGAGATCTCTCTCTCTCTCTCTCTCTCTCTCTCTCTCTCTCTCTCTCACACACACACACACACACACACACACACACACACACAGAAATTCTTCCTACTGATATAGGATTTAAATGAAATTCCTGACAAAACTTCTTTTATTTTTATACATTTAGGGGTACACATTCAGTTTTGTTACATGGATATATTGCATAGTGGTGAAGTCTAGACTTTTTAGGTACCTTCCACTAAAATAATGTACAATGTACACAAGAGGTAATTCTTACTTCTCATTACCGTTCTGTCCTGCCAGCTTTTGGAGTTCACACTGTGTAATATTCCACTCTGTATGTCTGTATTCCACTCTGTATGTGTATCCATTGAAAAATAGCTATTTCATTGAAAAATCATACTTCTTTTTAGGACCCAGAAAGTAACTATAGTTATATTAAGTATTCAATTAATATTTGTGAAATAAAAAAATGCATCATTATTCCAATTGTCCAAAGGGTTGCATCTAAGATATTTTCTTCTACTACCCCATCAGATAAATTTTTAAAAAGAAAGTCATTAATAGTTTCAAAAAGCATGTACAGAGCACATATGTTGGTGGCAGGGGTCATTCTAGGAAATAGGACACAGTTGTAGAAGACAGTAATCTAGTTTTCAGAGAGGCTCTGGTGCCCTAAGGGAGACAGATTTGTAAACTGACAATATCAGGCAGTATAATAAGTCCTAAGTATGTGTACATGGGACTGAAAATGGCATGGAGGGGGGAGCATACAGACAGCCCTAGGAAGAGATGAAAACATGGAGTGTCCATATGGTTGGCCAAACATAAGATTCCCTTAATTTCTGATGTGTTCTTTCATTCAAAGAGACTTTTAATTATGTGAAACTCTAGGGTTTTCTCTTAGATCCATGGGATTTGGAAAGTTTGTAGATCATTCTAAAATCAGATTTTCTTTTTTTTTTTTTTTGCCATAGAATAGGATAGAGAATTAAAAAGCTCCACTATTACACAACACTTAGAAACCCTACATATAATATCAGTGGTCCTATCAAATACACAGATGAATTCACAATAAAATTAGAGAAATTTTTAAAATTTTTAAAAATTAAAAAAAAAGTTAGAGACAGTATCTCTCACTCTGTTGCCTAGGCTAGAGTACAGTGGTGTTATCATAGCTCACTATAGCCTTGAACTCCTGAGCTCAAGCAATCCTACATTAGTCTCCCAAGTATCCGGGACTACAGGCATGAGCCACTGCACCTAGCCAAGAGAAATTTGTAAGTACCAAAAGTACAGAGAAAAGATTGAGATCCAGGTAATGAAAAGGTGAGTGGATGCTGTAGCCACCCTAAGAAGATAGGGCCAGGGTAGCGAAGATATGCACAGTTTTTGTTGGGATCTTAGTAATGGAAAGAATTTGGTTCAAGCTCCAGCAGAGTCAGGAGAGGAGGATTTGGGCTTACTTGGGGTGAGAGTTGAAATTTAGACTTCTGCATAAGCCAGGGCCCTCAAAGGTCTATACCTTCAAGTAAAGGTAGACTAAACTTGAATTATCCCTTCTGAGCAACAGCTTTTTTCATAGCAACCTGTACCCATGAGGAGCTTGGAGCCTGGGAAATTAAAATCCAGTCTAAGGTATATTGTGTTATCGCTTTTTTATGTGAATATTTCTACATGTTCTGCATCATTTTTCATCAAAAGAAGTTCATCTTATTTGTCCTTGGCTCTTGGAAAAAATAATGAGATATTTCATATTGATTTGAAATGCTTTTTGATAAACTTGGCTAAATTCTCATTAGAAGGGTTTGTTCCAATTTACATTTTCTTCGACTGTGCATTACAAAGCTCATTCCCATAACCCCTTAGTAACCTCTGGGTAATGTACAAAAAAATGGTTTAATCCTTGCCAATTTTATATGATAAAAATAACATATCTTTTAAAATTTAGGGCACATGTATTTGTTTCCCTGTGAAGTCAAACACCCTTCCATATGTGTATCAACTGTTGTTATTTTACCTGTGAATTATTATTATATGTCTATGTATCAATTTCAATTTTTTAATCCAGCTGCTTTCTTTTTAATTTTTTTCATTGACAGTTAATCATACCTATTATTTATACAGTATGCATTTCTCTGTGTGAGGCATCATTTTAAATATTTGACCTGCTATTATTCATTGAATCCTTAGAATAAACCCTATAGGGTAGGTGTTATTTATTTATTTATTAGCATATTATGGGGGTACAAGTGTTAAGGTTATATATATTGCCCATGCCCCCCTCCCCCCTCAAGTAAGAGCTTCAAGTGTGTCCATCCCACAAACATTGCACATCTTACTCATTGTGGATGTATATAGGGTAGGCATTATTATTGTTCCCACTGAAACACAGGACAAAACAGGTTCACAGAGTTTGAGTAACTGATAGAGCCAGAATAAAAATCTTAGGGGCTTAACCCTTCTGTTTGATGTGTCTTCTTATTCTGACACATGTTGAATTATTTTGTTGTGTGTTTTGCAATTAAAGATTGTGAATTCACGTTGGGAGGTTTTATATGGGACAATCAAGTGGAACCTGAGACAAAGGTATGACCTTCTGGAGAAAATTTTCATTTGCCTATATTAGGCATTGTACAGATTTCACTGGAAATTTATAATAGCTTTATTGAGATATAATGTATATGTCATAAAGTTTACTTGGGCAAAGTATATAATTCACCAAAGCAATTTTGAGCAAAAAGAACAAAACTGAAGGCATTATACTATGTGAAGGCTATAATAACCAAAACAATATAATACTGGCATAAAAGCAGACATAGACCAATGAAACAAAATATAAAACACAGGGATAAATCCACACATTTACAGCCTACTGAGTTTTCACAATGGTACGGAGAACACACATTGGGGAAATGATAGTCTCTTCAATAAATGGTGCTGAGAAAACTGGATATCCACATTCAGAAGGGTGGTTCTAGCCCCCATCACTCACCATATAAAAAAATAAACTCAAAATGGATTAAAAGTTAAGTGTAAGACCTGCAATGATAACTACTAAAAGAAAACATAGATGAAATATTTCCTGATATTAGTCTGGGCAAGGATTTTTTTTTTTTAAACAGCAAAGGAAACAATCAATAGAGTGAAAAGATAATCTAAAAAATGGGAAAAAATCTTCAAACTATGCATCTGACAAAGGGTTAATTTCCAGGATATTTAAGATACTCAAACAACTCAATAGCAAATACATAAATAAATAAATAACTTTAATTTAAAAAGTGGACAGTAGACTTGAATAGACATTTCTCAAAAAGAGACAAACAACTAGCCATCAGGTATATGGAAAAATGCTCAGAATCACTAGTCACTAGGGAAATACAAGTCAAAACTGCAATGAGATATTATCCTACCTCAATTAGAATGGTTATTATCAAAAAAGATAAAAAATAACAAATGCTGGTGCTGATGCAAAGAAAGGTGAACTCTTATGCAATGTTGGTGGCAATGAAAATTAGTGCAGACATTATGAAAGACAGTATGGATGTTCCCCCCCACAGATTAAAAAGAGAACCACTATATGATTCAGTAATCCTACTACTGGGCATAAATCCAAAGGAAATAAAATCAGCATGTTACAGAGATATCTGCACTTTCATGTTTATTGCAGCATTATTCCCAATAGCCAAGATATAGAATCAATTTACACATTTGTGTCCATCAACAGATGAATAAAGAAAATGTGGCATATATACACAATGGAAAGCTACTCAGCCATAAAAAAGAAAAAAAATATGTCATTTGTGACAATATGGATGGCCCTGAATGTTATGGAAAGATTGGTCAATGAGTACAAAGTTATAGTTAGATGGAGGGATAAGTTCTGATGTTCTACCATGCACAGAAGGATGACTGTAGTTAACGGTACTGTATTGCATATTTTGAAAAAGCTATAAGAAAAGATTTTGAATGTTTACATCACAAAGAAATGATAAGTGTTTGAGATGATGGATATGCTAAATATCCTGATTTGATCACTACACAGGCTTACCTGGAGTTAGGACAAACTCCGAGGAGCAATATGCTCCAGAGTTTCCTGTGGCAGAGTTTCCTTGGCACCTCACCCAAAATCACACCCTTGCCTGGTTTTGCCCCATCTCGCCCCTCTTGTCCCCTATCAGTCTCACATGGGAGCGTATCCTTAACAAATACCTTGTGCACGATTCCTCATCTCACACACTGTTTTGGGGGGAAGCTGCCCTAAAAATCAGCATTAGTAAATGATGGAGCCAGAATTTCTATCTCTCATTTCTGTATCCAAATTTCACACCTTCTCTTTCATACCACAGAGGGTGGGAAAGTAAGATTGAGATAGGCTCATATTTTGTTTTCTGAAGGTCACGCAGCTTGTAAGTGACTCAAATCTAATATTCCAAAACCTAGTAATATGAGCTGTACCACATTGCCTTTTAAAACTTATCACAGGAAAGTGAATCTATAACAATGAGCTCAACGATCTCTGAATCTCTCAATTAGAATTTATTTATGCTCTAAATATCAGTTTCTCCATCTATGCAGTTTGGAAATTGTTGTGTTTTTTCAATTTCTCTTTCTTTCTTTCTTTCTTTCTTTCTTTCTTTCTTTCTTTCTTTCTTTCTTTCTTTCTTTCTTTCTTTCTTTCTTTCTTTCGAAGAAAGTAAACGTAATAGCACACAGAAGCTGCTTTGGCACATAGCTAGATGTTCAGTATATGTTTGTCCTTCATTGAAGAGTCAGGGTAAAAAAAAATTAACCAAATAAGGACTCAAATGATCAAAATTCTTTTGACCAACCACAGGGATTTCTTGAAGCAAAGCCTCCATTTCCGGAAAAATACTGAAAAATAACAGTGCTGCCAGTTCCTCAGACATAAGGGACTATATCAACATCTCCGTGGACTTGGTGGATAAAGCATAGAGGCTCATATGTTCAGAAGGTTTCTTAATAAAGTCCAGCCCTTTTCCAAAGAAGAAAAGCCACAGAAGACAAGCATGCCACATGAAAACGGTAGTGACCCAGCTAGTCCTTCCTAACTGCTAACGAGGCAATTCCCAGGAGCCCAGGAAGGAAATCCAGAAGGGTATAAACATGAAATGAATCAAGCATGCAAGATTTTCAAGCAAAATCAAGAGATATTTTCTGTTCTCTCTTTTCTCTTCTGTTTTGTTTTGATGTGTGTGTGGATGTGTGTGAGATATTTATTTATTTTTTATCATCATCAGGACATTAGTATTCAGAGGAAGGAAAAATGCTTCTTGAATGAGATGTTTTTAGGGAAAATTACAGGGAGAGGATGCTGACTTTGACCGAGCAATGCCCTCTGAGGATTGGGGTGGATCAGAATGGCTTCTCATGTTTTTCTGCTCCCCTAATGGAAGTAAAATAACAACATGAAATAGAGGGGATGGAACAGCCAGCAGGAGGATAAATACCAAGGAAGCGATGTAAACACATCCCCCAATTTCCCCAGCGAGTAAGAGAATGAGGAATGTGTTATTTATCTCTCTTTGCAATCTGCAAGGCAGAGTATGGAACTGCCCCCTTTGGGAATATCTTCTATAAATAATCAAAGAATTGCAGGATGGGAGTTTGAGATGAAATAAAAGGAATACAGGAGAATGAAAATTTCTCCAAACTCCACATCTTCACCCACCTCTTCCAAGAAGCCTCCTCTCGGTCTTCCTTGGCAGTGAAAGAATAGTCTCTTTAAAAGACAGACACTTTGGAAGTCATTGATTACGCCCTCCCACTTCACAGTTTAGGATACAAAAATAATTGCAACCTCTCTTGGAGAAACCTTGATCTTTTCTAGAAAGGGCAGGACTAGGATGACAGGGAAGGGCTTGCAGAATCTATGGCACTTTTACTGGGCCTTGAAGAACATGCAGGCCTTAGAGGAAGTAAGGAGGTTAGAGAGGTTACTCCAGGTGTGCCAGCCACATTAACAATGGCATTGAGAACTAGCAGCAGGTGCTCCTGGAACTGTTTTAAGCCTTAGGCTTCTTCTTAAAAGTCATTCCCCCAAGATGCTTTAGTTTAATACTATTCACCTTCTTTCCTTTTATAGTATACTATAGTTTTCCTTCAAATCATATATTCCTTAAAGCTGAATATTATTCATGTATGTTGATGGGGTGGAGTGAGGTGTACCTGTTTTCAATTCAGTCTTCCCTATTGGGCTGTAAGTTTGCCCACAAAGATAGAAATCAGGTCTGTTTTTACACACAGCCCTATCCTCGATGTCTAGCACCGTGACTACCTGACACATTGTAAGAGCTGTGAAAAATATTTTCAGGGAATGGGTGGATGAATGAATGGGACAGTCAGGAGATTCTCCTACATAGAGAGGGTGTCACACTATAGAAATAGAGATATGACTGAGGAGCAAGATAGTCACTCCTGTCCCTGAGAAGACCTGGATAAATCTCTGCTCCTCTGTGATCCTTCGTTATGTTTTCTTCAAAGCCAGACAGAGCTGAAGGTGCTATGTGGTACTAAAATTCTAGACTTTTTTATGCTTCTCTAATTCTTTACTTAGGAGTATTTGCATTATATTAATACTCGCTAATACCCATGAGTAAGAACACAAGATATGATAGTGCTTTCTCCATATATGTAAAGAAAGGATGGCTGAGAGATTTATTTTTCCTTCACTATATAAATATCCATTGCACACCTATGTACAAGGTCTTAGGGGAGGCAGAGGTGAGTGAGACATGGCCCCTGACTTCGAGTAGCAGGGATAGGGAACAAAAGAGCAAGAAAAGGATGAGGATTAAAAATGACAAGGAGAATGAGGAGAAGAAAGGTCAGGGAAAAGTGGATGAAAAAACAAAAGGAGAATGAGGTGGAAAAGAAAGAGGAGGAAGAGAGAAAAAGCAGGTTTATTGAGGACAGTGCCAAGTATATTATGCATTTTATCCCATTTTAGAGATGTTAAAACTGAGGCTCCAATAGATTAGCTATGAAGCTATTGCTAGGGCCTGGATTATTTCCAAGCCTGGCTGCCTCATAGTCTTGAAACTGGGGCCTCGATACCTCCCTGCCTGGTGAAATCGCATGCAGGAAAATGGGAGTCTGCAATGTTGTGCGGAAGGTCTTGACCAAGAGCGGCATCCCTTGCATTTGTAGTCCAAACCCAAGGCCCTGCACTCTCCCTCCTCTGAGGCCTCCCTCTCAGTGCCTTGATGTGTTTACCCTTCCCCTGTATTTGCCCTTAAAGAAAATAAAAGGTTCCTGCAGCAAAGAGCAGGGAGAAAGACTGTTTTCCCCAACAGGTACAGAAAGAGGAAGCTTGCAGAGGCATGGGGCCAAGGCGGGGCGGGGAGACGGCAGGAGAGGATCAAACTGAAGCCTGAAGCCTTTTGGCTCCTCTCTTCAATTCTTCCTTCTCTTCTTTGCAGCTTTTAAGTTTCATTCACTATATCAGTGGGATTTGGGGATTGGATTGAAGTTGCAGTAATAGAGGTGCCGGAGGCAAACTTTGATTCTTCAGTTTCCAAGAAAAACAATTATCCTAATCTGGTCTGCCATCCCTGCTTCTCCCCCAACAGTGGAAATTCACTGGGTTCAGAGAGTGTTCTTGGGAGGAGGCATGTGGTGTTTCAGTCACATTACATTATACTGTGCGACTACAATTTCCCCAAATTCTTCCCCCTCCCCCCACCAACTCATTTTATTTTGCACATTCTTTGGGCCCTTCTAGGAGCCTGGTGCTCAGGATGGGAGGAACATGGTTCCATTTAGTTATCGCAGTGACCCACAAGGTAGGTAGAATCATCAAGCTTATTTATCCCAGAAAGGTTAAGTAGCCTGCTCAAAGTCACAGGGAGCCAATGTTTGAACCCAATTTTCTCACTTCGGAGCCTGTGCTCTTAACATGTTATTGTACAATCTCCCAATCACAAAGCCTGAGTGTTAGTTACCACTCTGTTCTTTTAATAAATCTCAAAACCTAGGTGCAGAGGGCTAAAAAGTAAACACTAAATACATGTTATATTGTATCAGACTCACTCCAGAAATTTATTAACACCCGTTAAGTTAATAAGCCTCTGCTTCAATTAATCCTAGAATGTGTAACACGGTGGTGTTGGCCAAATAAGAAACAGCTGGATCTCAACTTCACTTTGCAACATAGACTGCCTTTCCTTGTGATTTTTAAAAAATCACTTATGTAGCACTTATCAAGAGCCAGCACTGTTCCCAGTGTATTGGAAATAGTAACTCATGTAATGCTTGTCACTGTATGAGGCAGGTACTATTATTACCCTCATTTTATAGATGAAGAAACTGAGGGCTGCGAGGGTTTAAGCAGTTTACTCAAATCCAGTGTTTAAAGGTCTCATAATTGTAACTATTTTTCATTTTCTCTATTTGTGGCCTCCTATTGAAGATGGTGTGGTAGGTAGCATAATATCTCCCTGCTGAGGATGCCCGTGTCCTAGTCTCCTACACCGGCAAACATATTACCTTGCGCAACAGAAAGGACTTATCAGCTATGATTAATTTAAGGGTCTTGTGATGGGAGAATTGCTGTGGATTATCCAGGTAGGCCCAATCGCAGAGTCCTTGACACAACGTGGTCAAAGTCAAAGAAGAGGTGATGTAGAGACAGAAGCAGAGGTGAGAGTGGTTTGTTGTCATTAGCCAAGGAATTCAGGCAGCCTCTGGAAAACGCACAAGGAAAGAAAACTGGCTCTCCCCCAGAGCCTCTGGAATGAATTGTAGCTCAATTGACACCTTTGCTTTTAGCCTTGTAAGACCTTTTTTCAGATTTCGACCTCTAGAACATTAAGGTAATAAATCTCTGTGGTCTTAAGCCACTAAGTTTGCTGTAATTTGTTATAGCAGCAGTAGGAAACTAATACAGATGGCATCTAGAGTTTATCTTCTACGCATCTGAGGTTTCAAACACCACCACCCCCACTCCCTCGTGAATCTCACAGGTGCTACATAAATCACATTTTAAATAAGAAGATCTCAAATATCTCCTCCACTTCATCTGGTACCAAACCAGATGCATTGTTTACTTTTTAGCCATTATTTATTCTTATGTATTATATACTTGTTTTTCTGTCTATCTATAATATCTATCTACATCAATAAATATTACGTCCCACGACCTTTCCTAATATCTTTGTGTCTCAGCAGGTGCTCCAAGGCCCAGAATATCCACTGCCATCATGGATGCAGGATGAAGTAAGAGGTGTGAACCTGTTTTTGCCAGTTGGTTTATCACCCATGTTGAGGGTACAGAGGAGGTCCTGGAGGGTTGATCTAGAGGAGGGCTTTAGAGAATAGTATTCCTACCCTGGAATTTGGTAAATATGGAGGCAGGACCTTGACTTGTGCCTGAACAGCTAGCTCTAATGGGCAAAGACTTGCCAAACGCATCTTTGGCCACTAGGAGTTGGGATGGCTGTTAAAAACCTGCATCCCGCCATGATGGGGGAAGACACATGTGTCCCCTAGGCCAAACCAGGCAGCAAGCCTTTGGGCATCTCAAAAGGGATTCCACTAAAAGACTGTCTGCAGAGTGCAGAAACCCAGCAGAGACAGTCTGTGCGAGGTGGAGGGATAGATTGCAGAGCTGAGGTATGGTCATACGTATTTACCCAGAGGGGCTATGAAATCAGAGACAAACAAATTAGAGGACTTTGCTGTGCTGGAGTCAGAGCGGGAGAATTCCAAATAACCTTCAAAGCACCTCACAAAGAAAAGAGCCAGCCTCAAACATTTACCACATTCAGTTCACTGTCAGCTTTAAATTGCACTGGTCAACAGGGCTGCCTCTCTATATATATCACCTTATGGAAATTTTTAAAAGGCACACCCTCCTGGTGTAGGGAGCAAAGACTAACTGATAAGGTAATACTGTTGTAATAATTTACAAGCATGCCCCCTTCTCCTGGGTCATACAGCCCTTTACCAGAACACAGGACCTCCCTAGTAGAGCGAGCTAGATTGACTCTATTGGCTGGGTACTCCTGTGCAGTATGTAGCCTAGGCAACTGTCTGTGGCAGCCCTAGAAAGCAAATACGATATCCTCTGCCTCTTTCCTCTCTCACCTTACCCTCGCCATTGCAGGAAGACTCAAAGAAATCATAATGAAATAGAAAGAGAAATAGAGGAGCATTAGTTAAGAGGCTGATGACAAGTCTCTCTCTATAATTTCCAATTGTAAATTGGAAAAGAGAAAGCTTGGAAAAGAGAAAAGTTGTTTTTTTTTAATTGTATATACTTAAGGTATACAACATGATGTTTTGATCTATCTATCTATCTATCAATATATTTACACACACACACATAGTGCAGTGATTATCACAGCAAATTAACAAACCCATCATCTCCTATAGTGGTCTTTCTTTTTTTCTTTCTTTTTTGTGGGGGAGGAGGAGTAAGAGTACCTAAAATCCACTCTCTTGGCAAATTATGCGTGTACAATATAATATTATTAACAATAGTCCTCATGCTGTACATTAGATCTCTAGACTTATTCATCCTGCTAACTCACTCTGTACCCTTCCACTTGTATATTACCATGTCCTCTTGCCACTCCCCACCCCTGGTTCCTACTATTTTATGCTCTGTCTCTTTTTTTTCTTTCTTCTTTTTTTTTAAGATTCCACATATAAGTGAGGTGAGGCAGCATGTATTTTCTTTCTGTGTCTGGCTTATTCCACTTAGCATAGCTTCATCCATGTTGTTATAGCGACAGAACTACCACATGACCCAGGAGTCCCTCCTCTGGGTAAATACCAAAAGGAATGGAAATCACCAACTTGTAGAGATATCTGCACCCCATGTTCACTGTAGCATTATTCACAATACCCAACATCCAGAAACAACCAAAGTATCCATCCACAGGTGCATGGAAATAGGAATTGTGAGATGCGATATTATTCAGCCTTAAAAAAGGGAATCTTGTCATTTGCAACATGATGAGACAGTTTTCAATTGACTGAGATTGACTTCAGTTTTCCATTAAGCTATACATTTTGGTACCTGGGAAACAAGATTATATATTAATACCTAAGAAGGACTAGAGAAACTACAAAAATCCCTCCTTAATATAAACCAGGAGTATGGAAAAATTAAGTCTATAGAGTAAGTTAAAGAGGTAATAATAAATAAAAAGTTGCCTTCTACATGTACCTAAATACTAGTACATTCAGTAAGCCAGTTTCAAATATTATAGCATAGTATCTTCAAAACAATGTAAGGTGCTCTATCAGAAACTGCAGGGTGTTGGGGAGCGAGAGGGAGGAAATTAAGCAGGTGCTTAATTTCTAGGTCTCTAGGCCCCTTGTCCCCACTTTAGCCATTGCAAGTCCCCTATTGTCAGTTTTATTTATTGGACTTTTTTGCAAAATTTCACTTAAATAAAGATTTTCACAACCAATAATGTTTGAATACCACTAAAGACACAATTTTCAAAAGTTGTATATAATTATGACTTATTGTACTTGACTGTATACACATCTAACTGTCCTTACTGTACTGTACTATTTGTCTAGGAGTACAGATTTTATTTTATTCACCTGTGCATCTGCAAGTGCACACAGAACATCAACAACCTCCATTTCGCTTACCTAATGAACAAATGATTCTACTCTTACCTGCCACACTGGAGTTACAAACTCAGTGACAATTTGGCTTTTTGTGTTTGTCTTCAGTTAATGATAATATTCCACCTTGATAGGAAGATTGGCCATATTTTAATCCTTATGTTTAATTACATGAAAATAGAACTTTGATCCACAGTCTCTCTAGATAATAGGATCTGGTCATGACAAGGCAGGTAGCCTAGGCAATGATAACTCATGACGACTCCAAGTGACTCCCAGTACTAAGTGTCACTTGTAGCAGGAAATTGGTGATTTTCTATTGACATGAAGTGGAAAATCATTTCACATCAATTGATGCTGGATGGCTCCATTTTTATTAAGCAGATGCAAAATGGCTCGGTGTGCAGGAAGCGTTTAGCACTAAGTGAGCTGACATTGATTTTGCTGTAAGGGCAGAGGTTCAAGAGGAATGTGGAAACTGAAAATGCCAGAGGAAGACCAAAGTTGTCACATCGGATGAAGCCAGCATGCCTGTCTTTTAGCTTCTAATTCCTGTGGGATGCCTGGGTGGAAGAGAATCAAGAAGCCCAGTCTCCAGGCTGCTTGTGGAATGTTGTAGAAAGCAGGTGTGGAATGTTGCCCTCGTAATTACTTTCCCTTAAAATTCTCATACCATTGTGTCATCTGGTCTGGGGTTTGCCACTAACCCACCATATGACCTTGTGCCAACTGCTCCTCCTCTCCGTGCCTGTTTTCTCATCTGTGCAATATGGGGACAAAAATTGGCCCCTTTAGTGTATTTTATGTATAAACTATGCTATGTTATTAACAAATATCTTATCAAATACTCACTGAAAATTATGAAAATAAGTCCTATACTCAACGTCTCATAGATGAGAAAACTGTGGCTCAGAAAGACGAATTGGTTTGCTAAATGTCACATGGCTATTATGTGAAAGAACAAGCTTCTGAAGCTATGGGTGGCTTATTTTAGAAATTGTATTATTCCCAATACACCATTCTATTCTTATGAGATACCCACATCCACATGCGAACTATGTGTGTTTTTATTGTTGTTGTCATTGTTGCTTTCATAGAATGAATACAGGTTAGAAATCTTGCTTCTGGATTCGGATTTAAACTGCTATATACGTGTACTTATTCTCCCATCATGAATAACGAATGGTAATCTTTTGGGCCTCAGTTTTCTCAACTGTGCTAGGCAGAATAACGTCAGCCACAGGTACCTATGCCCTCGTGACCAGCAACTGTGAATATGTTACTTTACATGACAAAAGAGACTTCACGGATGTGATTAAAAATTTTGAGGCAGGGAGATTATCCTCGGCCCAATCTAATCAAATGAGTCCTCAAAAGTAAATAAAGAAGAAGAAGAATGGACCAGAGAGATGGAAAGACAGAAGCAGCAAGAGAGACGGCAGTGTGAGAAGGACTTGGCACCTCAGTGCTGATTGTGAAATACAGGAGGCCCCTAGGAGCTAGGAGTGGTTCCCAGGGGATAGCAAGCAAACAGCCATCTTAGTACTACAACCACATGGAAGTGAATTGGATCCTTCCCTAGAGTCTCCAGAAATGAGCACAACCTTCCAACACCTTGATTTCAGCCCTGTGAGACCCATGCCAGACTTCTGGCCTCCAGGCTGCAAAATGATAAATTTGAGTTGTTTTAAGCCACTAAGTTTAAGGTGAATTATTATGGCAGCAAAAGAAAAGTAATGCATTGACTCTAAAATGGAAATATCAAACTAGACAGTGTTAGGAAAGAGACAGAGACAGAGAGACCTTAAAGAGTGAGAACTCTGCTCACCATGACAGAGAATTGCGAGAACATCCTGAGATCCTCATACCTAAGATCATCCGGGTCTTGAGAGTTCCTCGAAGCTTGTGCTATAAGAGCACTTCCTGTTGGACAACATCTAGTAAAAGGACATCATGCTTTATTTTTGGAACTGAATTAAGAGGAAAAAGTTCAAAAATAAACCCAAGAACTCTGGCTACAGACAAATTAATTGTGACAAGGAATCTCTAAATTGCTCATAATCTATCCTAGTCCCTGGGGCTGTGACACTGAAGTCTGAACTGAATTACACTGGACGAGGCTGACAGACTTGGAAAAAGACAAACACTAAAAATTCAGTTTATTCGGGGGAGGGGAATAAACAGAAAATGTTCTGTAGTTTGAAGGAGAAAGAAAAAACCTGTTGATGCTATTATGTAGCTTAAATAAACCACACCGAGCTATAATCCTTTGTTGGCTTTGAACCCAAATGTCCAGGGATGTAAGATGCTGGTGGGTGTCTCTAGAAGGAAGACAGTGTCTCTGTTACAGAGTGATGTGCAGGGTCTGAGCTCAGGTACTGAGAGCCCACTCGACCTTGACCACCTTAGCACTCTGCCTTTTCCCACTTGGGCTCTTTTGCTTTTACTTTTTTTCTGCACATTCTCAATCTGTAAACCCTACTCAGCCTTCAAGAGTGAATTCAAATCATGCTTCTCTCTGAAGCTTATCAAGTATCATCTAAATACATATGACCACCCAATTTTATCTCTAGCCCACACCTCTCCGGGAGCCAAATTTATATGTCGGACACTCTGTTTAACACCTGCACTTGGAAGTTGCAAAATATACATGTCCAAAATGGAAATGTTGCCTCTCATTCCACCTCCAACACATTCTACTCCCTGCTCTGCCATCTCGGTAAATGAGAAAACAAAACCAACTCAATTGCTAAAGCCACAATTCTTGAGACATTCTTCATTCCATCTTTTTCTTCACTGGCTGTAATCAATTCATTAGTAAGTCTTAATAATTCCCCCATTCAATTATCTACCTTAAATTGCCTGAATTTCTAGTGTCATTGCCATAGCCCAAACCACCATTATTTCTCACTTCAAGCATTTGCATAGTCTCCTAACTGGCCCCCTCGCTTCTTCTAACGTCCCCTATAATCCATCGTGTACACAGAAGCCGGAGATCTCTTAAAAATATAAATCATGTCCTGTTACTCTTCTGCATAAATCTATTTATAAATGAATGCACTCCCCAAGCAAAAGTAAGTGATTGCTCCTCTGTTTCTTCCACACCACTTTCCTTTTATTGGTCATCTAGTCTTAATGTAAAAATCTGTCTCTTTGCAATCCCCTTGCAATTTCTACCCATCGACCTGAGCCCCCCATGGAGCCTGCACATAGCAGGTTTAATCTCGCTCCCAAAGGACAGGTTTTCACATCCCAATTGTATATCTCTTCTTCACTTCTACAGGGAGACGTTTTAAGTTGATAAAGATCTAGCTTGGTGAAAACAAGACTCAGTGGGCAGAGCTTGTTGTATAGATAAGTAATCCGACAAAATTGTGAGGAATGGTAGACTTGGGGTCAAGCAGAGGTAGCAACAGCACCACGACTGGAATCCAGGCCTTTCGACTCCCAGTCCAGTGCTCTCTGAGCCACAACTCACCAATTCCTGGCCATAGAGGCAACAGGCAATGAAGTCTTCATCTTAGTGAGTGACATCAGCCCTTAGTTCTAAGAGGGCTGCATGTCATTTCCTTCACCAAACACCCAATTCTGTGCTAGTTTCCATTCCCATTAGACACTGTCTGGAAAACATGAAAGAGTGGAATGTTTTTACACAAGACCAGAACTCCAAGCTGGTCAAGGAGAATACGTCCAAAGTGCTTATGTTGTCTGGAAAACACACGTAGGTGCTCAAATGTGTGTGTTTTCATGGGGAAGGAGGTTTGGGAGGTTGGTTTGGGTATAACCGAGGTTTTTCCAAAAAGTATATGGAAGGTGATGATATCTACAAAGATTCAGAATTAGTTCCAGAAAGAAACCTGTCTCATAAGGTCTTCCATAATAAGAGAGTACTAATTTCATATATTCCTTAATGATCATATGGAGAAGTTTCCAAATATGGGGAAACTTGTTACTTGCGGTTCTGACAGAACACCAACCCGTGCCTGGTATGTGTCAGCTTCACACAAGCTTGCCGTGTGTTGCTCCGCCGTTGGAGAACCCTACAGAATGGAGTGGGTGTCAGAAGGATGGATAAAGACAGACCTTGCAGAACTCAAGGTAGCAGGAAAAATCACAGCCCTGTGGTGTCTCCACATCTCAGCCACAAGGAGAGTAGTAGAGATTTGGGCTGGAAGCCCCATGACAGGCCCTGAGTTCTGCTCTGACTCCTCAGGCAAGTGGCTCAAACTCTCTGAGCCCCTAATTCCCCATTTCTAAAAGGAGTAGCCCAAACGATAGTGCAATTCCCCAGAGCATATCCCATTGAACATCGTTTCTCAAGAGGCTGAAGTAAGGAGTGTGTGGTAAACTGAATTTAGCAAATGTTACAGCACATATCATAATGCATATGTGTTATCAAAAGCTATCAAAAGCTCTGATGAGCTCTTTAGCAAAGAAATTTATTTTTTCATGAAATTACTGGAAAGCATACTGTAAGAACAAGATCCTACAGAATGCTTTGGGGAAAACTGGATAAAGTACTTTCAATCATTTCTTTAGGATTTGGCATATGGTCCTATGCAGCGTATAAATTCTTTGTGAATGGAAGTTCCAGATAATTAACTTCCCTTCACCATCGGCACTTTCCTAGGAATTTTTTTCCTTACCTTACTTTCCACTCTCAGCCAACTCTCACATATGTTCACTTCCTGTATTTGTGTTAGTGAGGACTCTTTTAGTCTCTAGTTACAGAAGACCAGTGAAAACTATCAAAACTAATAATATTGGGTTGGGGATGACTATTTTGGCCTGAAGTATCTAAAAAGTTCAAGAATAGTACAGCATAATTGATACTGCCTGCAAAGAGGGACACGAGAAATTCCTCCAATCTCTGTAGGTTCAAGACTCATTATATCATGGAGTGGAGTCTATTTTCCCTATCCTTGAATCTGGCTTAAATTTGCGAGTTGCTTTGGCCAATAAACTGTTGTAGAAATAATGCCATACCAGTCTCAGAGTAGCCTTTACGAGGTTTGATTGCTTCCTTCTTTGTTCTTGTGGAAAACAGCCCCTATACAAGTAAGTTTGAGCCAGACTACTGAATGATGAGAGAGAAAGAGAAAGAAGGAGAGAAGAGCAGCTAAAGGAAATGAAAGGCCACAGGGTTGAGAACCGAGGCTCTCATCACTGTGGCCCCAAGATGCTTGAGTAATTCCCCCGGCAAGTTCTAGCCTCAGCCAAGCTTCACACTGATGAAGCTCCCTTATTTGTTTACCCCAGCTAACACTGTATGAAGCAGAAGAACCAACAGTTGATCCAAAAATTATAAGAAATTTAAAAAAAAAAAAAACCTTTTCCTTTTAAAGCCATTCAGTCTTGGGAGAGATGCCAAATAACACTAGATAACTGAAAAATTCATACTAACCTAACAAAAATGTGAAATACATGGCATTAGCTTCAGGACCAGGCAGCAGGCAGAGACTAGAGCATGGTGAAAACACGCTTAGAAGATGGAGAAGTATAGAAAATGCTATTGGAGGCTGCAGACAAGTAATCTGTGTCATTACTGGAAACATTATTTCCTATGGTAAAATGGAAAGTTTAAGTAAAATAAACCTAATGAACTTGAGAATCTTGCCAAAAAGATTCAGGAAGCATATTGGCAGTATTAATTGGTTCGTTTGCTTGCCTATTAAGGGAATGGAGAAGTAGATTAAGAAAAACCTGTTCAGTTTCCAAGTAGAATTTAGAGAAAATATTTCCAACTGGGATGTACAGAGTTGGAAAATAAAACTTTTTTTATTCTCAATCATTCCAGCTGGGTTGTGGTTAGAAAAGTAAGAAATGGGCTCAGGGCAAATATCAGATCCTGGATACTTTCAGTGAAATGTAGAGATGGGATCACGATCAAATCAAAGGTTTGGTTCCAAGACCCATTGTTAGAACATCAGACATTTTATGTTGTTACCTTTAAAGCTTTCTCAGATAGTTATAGAACTTTTAAGAATCTTAAGGGTATTGTCCCATAACACTCTATTCAGAGTCCAAAGTAAAGATAGTCCTGATTTGAAGAGAATCTTAGGAATAAGATTATTTCATGAAGCCAATTATAATTTGATATGTAGAGATCGCACAAAGATTTTTTTTTCCTTTGGTCATTGTTTTTTTAGTCTAATTATTCTATCTTTGTAAAAATAATTATATTTATGTATTTATGCACGATAAAACTCACCAGCTTTAAGTGTGCAGTTTATTGGGTTGTGATAAATGTTTACAGTCATATAACCACCACCAAAATCAAGATATAGAATACATTTATTGCCCCATTTGTCGTTAAACCCTTCTGTTCACCAAAGATTCGTGGCAACCATCAATTTGCTGTCTGTTGCTATAGTTTTTCCATTTGTAGAATTTCTCACAAATAGAGTTATATAGTATGTGGGAACTTGTGCCTGGCTACTTTCCCTTAGAATAATTCTTTTTATCAATTACATTCATCAGTGTAACTGTATGTATCAATAGTTTGTTTCTTTTTATGGCTGGTTAGTATTCCATTGTATGGGTATAAAGCAATTTCTTTACTCGTTTATCAGTTGATGGGCATTTTTACTGTTTCTACATTTAACTATTAAAGAAAAAAAATCAATGCTATGCACATTCTAGTACAGGATTTTTGTGAACATATGCCTCTATTTTTCTTATATAAATACCTAAGAATTGGATTGCTGGATTATACGATGAGTATTTATTTAATTTTATAAGAAACTCTCAAATTTCTTTCCAAAGTGGATGACAATTTGTGTTTCTACAGCAATGACTAAGAGTGGTAGCTGCCTCACATCCTCACCAATTACTTAGTATTGTCAGTCAAATTATTAATACCCATTTGGGTAGGTATATAATGGTATCTCTTGCTTTCGATTTACCTTTCTCTGATGACTAATGATGCTGAACATCCTTTCATGTGCTATTGGCTATTTACATTATTTTAAATTGATATTTTTATTTTCTTGTTACTGAGTCATAAGGAAATATGTATATATATATATTCACATATATATACATACACTTGCACACATGTATTCTGAATATATTAATAAGTCATTTGTCAGATGCATAGTTTGCAAATATTTTATCCCAGACTATTCTCTGACTTACATTCTTTACTTCTTAGCAATATCTTTCAAAAAGCAAAATTTTTAGTTTTGGTAAAATTCATCTTATCCTTTTTTCAATTTTTATTCATGGTTATATGTCCTAAGAAATATTTGTTCAAAAAAGTGTCAAAGAGATTTTGTACTATTTTTTTGTTAGAAGTTACACAGTTTTAGTTTTAAAACTAAGTGTTTAAAATATTTAGCTGTGTGATGCATTTTAGGTTAATTTGTACATTGTATGAGGTAAGGGTTAAAGCCTTTTTTTTTTGTTCTATCATGGATCTCCAGTTTCTCTAACACCATTTGTTGATAAGACAATTATTCAACCACTGATTTACTTTTGACATTCTCAAAAGTATATTGACCATATGTAAGTATGTCTTTTTCTGAACTTTCAATTTTGTTCCAGTGATCTATATGTCTTACCTTATGCCAACATCACACTTTATAGTAAGTATTGAAAACAAGTAGGGTAAGATCTCTAAACATGTTGTTCTTTTTTCAATACCATTTTTGGTCATTCTACATTATTTACATTTCCACATACATTTTATTATCAGCATGTATATTTCTACAACCACTTCTACTGGGATTTTGATTAGAATTGTCTCAAATCTATTTGGTGGGAACTGTAACCTTAATGAATTACATCTTCTCATCCATAAACATGGTATAGCTGTCTATTTACTTAGGTCTTCTTTAATTTCTCTCAGGGATGTTTTGTAGATTTCAGTGTACATTCCACGTACGTATTGTAGTAAATGTGTCCCTCAAATATTTTATAATTTTAATGCAATTATAAATGGAACTTTAAAAAATTTTTGTTTTCAGTTGTTTCTTGTTAATATACACAAACAAAATTATTTTTCAAAACTAATTTATTGAAGTCAATTTCACATAACATAAAATTAACTATTTTAAAGTGAATAATTCAGTAGCATTTAGTATATTCACAATGTTGTGCAACCATACTTCTATCAAGTTACAAAATATTGCCATCATTTCAAAGTAAAATCCCTTGCCCATTAATCAGTTTTTCCTCATTTCCTCCCTCTTCTGGGCCCTGGAAGCCACTAATAATCTTTCTGTCTCTATGAATTTATCTATTCTGAGTACTTCATGTAAATGGAATTATAAAATATTCGACCTTTTATGTCTGGCTTTTTACACTTAATGTTTTTGGGCCCACCTACGTTGTAGCATGTATCAGTACTTCATTCTTTTCTATGAATGAATGATATTCTATTGTGTATATATACCAAGATTTTTTTGTCCCATTCATCCATTGATGGACATTTAGCCTATTTTTACCTTTTGGCTATGGTGAATAGTAGTACTATAAACATGTGCGTGTTTTAGTATCTATTTTCAATTCTTTTTGAGTATATACCTAGAAGTGTAGGGTCATATAGTAATTGTATATTTACATTTTTAAGGACATCCAAACCATAGTGGCTAAATCATTTTATAGTCCCACAAGCAATTTACAAGGGATCCAGTTTCTTGACATTCCTGCAAACACTTTTTATTTTACTTTTTTTTAATTATACTTATCCTAGTGTCACCAATGGAATGGTACTCCGTTGTGACTTTGATTTGTATTTCCCTAATGACTATTTATATTGAACATTATTTCTTTTGCTTCTTGGCCATTTATATATCATCTTTGGAAAAATGTCTGTTTAAATTCCTTGCCCATTTTTTAAAAGCATTGTTTGCCTTTTTGTAAGAATTACTCATACTGGATGTTAAGTCTTGATTGAACATATTATTTGCAAATATTTTTCTCATTCTTTCAGATGGATGTTTATGTACCCCAACATCATTTGTTGAGCAGACTATTCTTTCCCCCATTGAATGGTCTTGACAATCTTGTTGAAAATCAAGGTTGTCCACTTTCTATTATTTCATACATACCTGTGTGTACACATTATTTAGCTCCCACTTATAAGTGAGAAGATGTAGCATTTGTGTCTTTCTGCATCTGACTCATTTCACTTCAGATAACTGCCTCCAGGTTTATCCATGTAGTTGTAAGAGACATGGTTTTATTTTATTCTAGGGCTGAATAGTATTCCATTATATCTATCAATGGAGGACTGGATATATAAAGATATATATATATATCCAGTCCTCCATTGATATATACTCAAGTTGATTCCCTACCTTTGCCATTGTGAATAGTGCTGCAACAAACATATGAATGCAGGTTTCTTCTAGCTATGATGCTTTCTTTTCCATTTGGTAGATACTCAGTAGTGGTATTGATGGATCAAATGGTAGTCCCACTTTTAGTTCTTTGGTAAATCTCCACACTATTTTCCATGGAGGCTGTACTAATTTAAACTTTCATCAACAGTGTATAAGAGTCTCCTTTGCTCTGCATCCTTGTTAATATCTGTTAATTTTTTGTCTTTTTAATAGTAGCCATTCTTACTGTTGTAAGATGATATGTCATTGTGTTTTTAATTTGTGCTTCTCTGATGATTAGTTATGTTGAGTACTTATCCATATGTTTGTTAGCCATTTATGTGTCCTCTTTGAAAATTTTGTATTCATGTCCTTTGCCCACTTTTTAATAGGATTATTTATAGTTTTTGTTGAGTTGTTTGAGTTTGTTGTAAATTCTGGATATTAGTCCCTTGTTAGATGCATATTTTGCAACTATTTTCTCCCATTCTGTAAGTTGTCCCTTCACTTTATTGATTTATTTTCTTTTGCTGTGCAGAAGCTTTTTAGTTTAATTAAGTCCCATTTGTCTCTTGTTGTTTTTGTTGCCTGTGGTTTTGAGGCCTTAGTCATGAATTATTTGTCCAGACTAATATCCAGAAGAAATTTCCCTCTAGTATTTTTTTAGTTTCATGTCTTACATTTAAGTCTTTAATACATCTTGAGTTGATTTGTGTATATGGTAAAAGATGGGGGCCTAGTTTCATTCTTCTGCATATAGCAATCCAAATTTCCCAGCACCATTTATTATTGAAAATGGTGTCTGTCCTTTTCCCAGTGTTTGTTCTTGACTTTGCATGCTGTTTTGATTACTATAGCTTTGTAGTGAGATTTAAAATCCAGAAGTCTGAGTCTTTCAACTTTATTTTTCTTTTTCAAAATTGCTTTGGCTATTTGAGGACATGTATAATTCCATATGAATTTGAGGATTGATCTTTCTATTTCTGCAAAATAATGCCATTAGAATTTTGACAGAGGTTACATTGAATCTGTAGCTTGCTTTGAGTAATGTTGATATCTTGACAACATTAAGTCTTCTAATGCATGAAGATGGGATATCTTTCCATTCATTTTGGTCTTCAATTTCTTTCACCATTATTTTATAGTTTTCCATATATAAATCTTTCATTTCCTTTGTTACATTTGTTCATAGATATGTTATTCTTTAAAAGCCATATTAGACTTGTTTTCTTAATTTCCTTTTGTTTATTGCTGGTGTTAAGAATGACAATTGGCCATTCTTCTGTCTTCTTTAGAAAAGTTTCTGTTCAAGTCCTTTGCCCACTTTTTGATGGGGTTATTTGATTTTTTCTTCCTGATTTTCGTGAGTTCTAAGTTTATTCTAGTTATCAGTCCCTTATCGGATGCATAGGATGCAAAAATTTTCTCCCATTCTGTAGGTTGTCTGTTTACTTTCATGACTATTTCTTTGGCTGTGCAGAAGCTTTGTAGTTTGATCATGTCCCATTTATTTATTTTTGTTGCTGCTGTGATTGCCTTTGGGGACTTCTTCATAAACTCTTTGCCCAGACCGATGTCTAGGAGAGTGTTTCCAACTTTTTCCTGTAGTGTTCTAATAGTTTCATACCTTAGGTTTAAGTCTGTTATCCAGCGTGAGTTGGTTTTTGTGAGAGGTGAAAGGTGTGGGTCCTGTTTTAGCCTTCTGCAGGTGGCTATCCAGTTTTCCCAGCACCATTTATTGAAGAGGGATTCTTTTCCCCAGCGTATGTTTTTGTCTGCTTTGTCAAAGATTAGCTGGCTATATGAGGATGGTTTTATATCAGGATTCTCACATCTGTTCCACTGGTCAATATTCCTATTTTTGTGCCAATACCATATTGATTTAATTACTACAGCTTTGTAGTATAGCTTGATATCTGGCATATTGATGCCTCCCATTTTGTTTTTGTTGCCTAGAATTGCTCTTGATATTCGGATATGAAAAAATGCTCAACATCCCTAATCATAAGGGAAATGCAAATCAAAACCACAATGAGATATCACTCAACCCCAGTGAGAATGGCCTTTATCAAAAAATCTCCAAACAATAAATGCTGGCATGGTTGCGGAAAGAGAGGAACTCTCCTACACTGCTGGTGGGACTGCAAACTAGTTCAACCTCTGTGGAAAGCAATATGGAGATACCTTAAAGCGATACAAGTGAATCTACCATTTGATCCAGCAATCCCATTGCTGGGCATCTACCCAAATGATCCAATGACACTCTACAAAAAAGACACCTGCACTCGAATGTTTATAGCAGCACAATTCATAATTGCAAGGCTGTGGAAACAGCCCAAGTGCCCATCAATCCAAGAATGGATTAATACAATGTGGTATATGTATACCATGGAGTACTATTCAGCTCTAAGAAACAATGGTGATATAGCACATCTTATATTTTCCTGGTTAGAGCTGGAACCCATACTACTAAGTGAAGTATCCCAAGAATGGAAAAACAAGCACCAGATATATTCTCCAGAAAACTGGTATTAACTGAGTAGCACCTAAGTGGACACATAGGTACTACAGTAATAGGGTATTGGGCAGGTGGGAGGGGGGAGGGGGGTGGGTATATACATACATAATGAGTGAGATGTGCACCATCTGGGGGATGGTCATGATGGAGACTCAGACTTTTGGGAGGAGGGGGGGAAATGGGCATTTATTGAAACCTTAAAATCTGTACCCCCATAATATGCCAAAATAAAAAAAAAAAAGAAGAAGAAAGATTCTAGAACAGACTGAGTTGAAAGCAGACATGGGAAAGTGGCCATCAAAATAGCTCTATGGGAGGATATCCACCTAGTGACAGTGGTTCATTTCTATTAAAAATTAAGCACTGGAAATATAGAACATGCCTACGTCAGTATGGCATAGGAAGTCATAGCAGTGAAGACAATGGGTGAGAGTATGTATGGATGTATCAGGAAAACAAGGAGATTCTGTGTGCATTGGGTGGGAGACCTGAAGACTTAAAGACGAGAGAGAAATGAAGTGTAAGGGTTTCTTTCTTTCAGCATATTATGGGGATACAAATGTTAAGATTTACATACATTGCCCTTGGCTCCCCTCCCCCTCGAGTCAGAGCTTCAAGTGCGTCCATCCTCCAGGTAGTACACATCACACTCTTAAAAGCCCAGGGTAGCCATATGAAGAGAATCTCTGAAAGACATAATGAATCAAGCTAAGAAAATCACTCAGAACTTATTAAGCTATTTAATTTTCCAGAAAGAAATGCTGCCCCCTTTGTGCTGCTAATCCGAGAAATATATTGTATAGGTCAGAATCTAAAAGAATGAGAACATTATTACTGTGTTTTAAGGAAATTATACATACACATATTTTGCAAAGTATTTTTAGAAAGGCTTTGAGGGATTACTCCAGTGATTTTATTTTAATGTATTTTCTTTATTTGGTATGTTATGAGTATTTGATATGATAGTTTTCATATAAAGGAAGACTTTAGGAAAGATACAGGGGAAATTCCAAGCAGGATTATACTCTGATATCTCTCTGCAAGGAGTTCAAAGGTAGGACAATAAGTAAATTTGGGGGCAGCCAAGTACATAAATTATACCAGAGGTAGAAAATTTCAAACAGGTCTTATTGTCTGGGCATCCATTTATTTATATTTACTTGGTCATCTGGCAAATATTTATTAAGCAGAATTAAAATAAATGCATTTTGTATTTAGGACAACTTGGATTTCCAACTCTGGGATTTATAAACTTTCTGATTTGGGGTAAATCAGTTATTTTTTCTGATCCCTAAATCATTTCACAGGCAGTACATAACTGGAACTATTTTATAGAATTGCAATAAAGATAAAATTGTTACAATGTTTGTAAGTTGCTAGTTCAAGGATAAGAACATGTGAAATACTTCGAGCTTATCTCATATAGGGAGGAAATTTAGAAGCCAAGATAGATAAGATGCTTCCTTCATTCTTGAATACTATATATATATTTGGGATTGAAGAGAACTCAAATCACTAGGATACTCATAGAGAGGCAGCAGGCAAAGTCAAAGGTTTGGGTTGCAGCTATGATCTAAAGTTGAGTTCACTTTGTTCAGAGGGAGAGAAATGATTGTTGTTACAGTTGGAGCTGAGGATTGCATATAACTTGCACCCTCTTCATCTGGGGGAAAAATAGCCAATAGTGAGATGTCCCTACGATTGCATTCTGTCAAGCACATGAAAGTTATCCCTCAAATGTAGAATTGGGATTAAAAGATTGAGAACCATTGCATTGCAGTGCAGCCAGCATATTGACATAATGCGTGCCACTATTCTCTCCTCCTGTACCTTGGCTGATGTCGCTATCAAATCATAGTATTGCTACTGAGCCAAGATGTAACCTCAAGATTTTCTTCAATGACATCAGGGTCAAATGGACATGAAACCCTAGATGAAATATACTTTACCTCTTGCTTGAGATACAGATACTTAACCAATTTTAGTCAAATGGTAATGGCTGTAGCCTGGTGTAGAGAAGGGCGCTGGGGTTTTGCTCAGGCTTTTCAGTAAAGAGAACCATTGATGATCCCTGCTCTGGTGCATTTTCAGAGGCCCTGGAGAAGCATTTTTGTCCCTAAATGTCTCAAGCCTACCATCAATGTAGTTCATTTATTTTAAATGACACACATAGTGCTAGGTCCATAAAATGACAATTCCACTCAATTTAGTAAGAGTAACCATAGGAACAAGCATGAGATCCCGTGGGAAAAGCAAGGGTGGTGTTGCAGCCACATTGGGGAAGGAGAATGTATCACAGGATGCTTCAAAGGGAATAAAACATGAGCTGAGTCTTGGAGAAGGAGGAGTTCATGAGACGAAAGAGAGGGAAAGGGGTAGGGATCGTTTAAGCAAAGACTAACTAGAAGGCAGAACTAGCAAAGCATGAGGAATGCCATGTAGAACCAACTGTGTTGAGACATAAAGGGAAAAGCAAGCGTGGCAGGGATGAGGCTGAGCAAGTAGGCTGGAGCCTGCTTCAAAAAGGGCCGTGATGGTCATGCTAAAGTGTTTGCACCATTTCCTAAAAATGGAAAGTCATGAAAATAATTAAAGGGGAGAAGTGACATGATGGGAATTGTGTTATGGAAAAAGAGATCACTGGTGACAACATCCAATGAAACAGCAATTAGATGGAATAAGGAGCAGCAACTGGGGCTTCTGGTTCCTGCTTTGAGATTAAATCACTGCATGGCATTGGGAACAAAGGGTCCCCTTTGTGAATCTAAGACTCTTCAAATGGAAAAAGGATTGAGTTGGACACAGTGATTTCATCAGGCTCTTACAGATATAACATTTTATATCAATTGTTTGGTAACTGGTTTATTTAATGTTCTGTTCCTCTTTTGAATAATATCAAGTATAATAATAGGTATCATTTGAATAATAAAGAAAATTATCTCTGGGTTTCTTACCATGTACCAAGAAAGGGCATGGTTTAAAGGAGATGACAAATCATTTTGGAGAATGAGAAAATACATAAGCAAATTTGGTAATTTGTCGGTTTGTTTTCTAAAAAACAACTGACCCACAGAAATTAGGAAAAATGCAAGTTTAATATAAAAAATAGAGTGGAGATACAACTGTGTCGCCTTTTTGTCAATTTAGAAGTCTAGTTCCTCAGAGCTGTAAGAAATTCTATAGATCCCCTAGTCTCATAGTTTTTAGATTCTGTTCCTCATAACATAATTTCCTATGGGGGTACCTGAGGGACCTCCTAGCATAAGGATGGACCTTTTTTCTCCAATCAGATAAGTTCCAGTTTTATCTTTTTTGAAAGTACTGGGTATCTTTTCTTCCTTCCATTTTTCCTTCATTCCTTCCTGCCTTTCTCTTGTCTTCCATGCGGAATATTCCGTTCCTTACTCTGTTACTCTGACAGAACTTGCAAGATGCCACTGCATCACAGCACCTCTTTAGCAACAAGGGTGTGCCATTCCATTGGACTTTCTCAGACTGGTACAAAGAGAGGGATTAGAGAGGAGGAGGACAACTATTTTCTCTTCCTGTCTCTTCTAGGGCCACCTTGCCTATACATATCAATAGTCTTTCTGAGAATGAAGCCAAGTAGATATAGGTACATGGAAAATGGAGACATGGATATCTGGTGACAGCTCAACAAGTCATGTCTGATATGTTTCTTCCCCTTAGATGTTCTAATTATTTGAAGTGATATATTTCTTGTTTCACTTTTAGTCTTGTTTGAATCCAGTTTCTATCACTTGTAATTGAAGAGATTCAAGAAGTATTTGTAGATGAGAATTTCATGTATGACTTAAAAAAAATATTTTCACTGTTTTTCTCTTACAAAATATTAATTTAAGAACCACTGACAGAGGAGGAAACTGAAACAAAATACAGGAGAATTTCCCAAAGTTATACATCAACTACATGGCAGAGTTGGCATTGGAATACAAAGCCCATGGTGTTTGTAGCTGCTTGTTTCATGCTTATATATCTGCCCACATTCATTACAGCAGTACCCACTTCCACCCAACATCACTGTCACTTACCAAACATCAAGGAATAATATTTCTACACTGGCCAATGGGATATATTGAAGGAAGAAGGTTTATCCATCCCTACAAAGGCCCAGCAAAGACATTAGCCACAGACAAAGTTGTGTTTAGCAATGGAAGAAGAAAATTTACTCAATCAACCAGACAGGATGGAAAGACCCTGTAGCATTTTTGGATCCCTTAGCCCCAGTAGGGGAAATACTGCTTGGGCACCATTAATGGTATGTCATCATGGTACTGGAGCACCAACTCCACGTTGTGCTGAAAGTTTAGTTTTATAGTCACCAAAGGTCTGATATTTACTAGAAATTTAGAACCTTAGAACTAAAAGGGCCTGTAGAAATGATGTAGCCCATCACTGCTATTTTATAGATCAGGAGATAGGTTAACCGATTAATAATAACCAATAAAAGGCAGAGACAGAAGGAGATTCCAAATGTACTGACTCCCTGCCCAGTGCCTAATGTTGTGGTTGAAAAAATTGAAGACTCTTTTTAAATGAATTTTTTTTTAATTTTAGCATATTATAGGAGTACAAATGTTTAGGTTATATATATTGTGTTTGCCCCACCTGAGTCAGCGCTTCACATGTGACCTTTCCCCAGACAGTGTGCACCTCACCCATTAGGTGTGAATATACCCATCCCAACCCTACCTGCCTGACACACAATAAATGTTATTACTATATGTGCGCATAAGTGTTGATCAGTTAATACCAATTTGCTGGTGAGTACATGTGGTGCTTGTTTTTCCATTCTTGTGATATTTCACTTAGTAGAATGGGCTTCAGCTCTATCCAAGAAAATACACGAGGTGCTAGGTCACAGTTGTTTTCTGTGGCTGAGTAGAACTCTATGGTATACATATACCACATTTTATCAATCCACTCATGGATTGATGGGCACTTGGGTTGTTTCCACGTCTTTGCAATTGTGAATTGTGCTGCCATAAACATTCTAGTGCAGATTGTCTTTTTTATAGAATGTCTTTTTTTCCTTTGGGTAGATGCCCAGTAGTGGAATTGCTGGATCAAATGGTAGATCTACTTGTACCGCTTTGAGGTATCTCCATATTGCTTTCCACAGAGGTTGTACTAGTTTGCAGTTCCACTAGCAGTGTATGAGTGTTCTCCACATCCACGCCAACATTTAGTTTTGAGTATAAAAAACCGAAACTAGTCTGAATTAACCAGAGGGGGAAAAATAAATGAAAGCAATTGGGGACAACTTAGAGAATTGAGAGGCCAGTTGAATAATTAGGTCAGAAATAAGAGAGAATTAGGGATCTGGACAGAAGGAACTGGCATTCTCTCCAGGGCACTATCCCAATTCAGTATGAATCAGCTTCAAAAACATTTCCCATTCCTCTATTGCTTTAATCAAGATTTAAATTCTAAGGCAATGAAGACTCATTGGCCTAGGTTGAAGACACCTGCCAACATTTAGTAAGAAAGACTAAAAGCCTCTGGTTGATAATTCCATGAAGACTTTATAGGAAATACACCTATAGGGAGAGGTATTTTCTCAAAGGAAAACTGAATGCTATTCCCAAAAGAAAAGGAAAGGGATACCAGGGAGACAAAAACAACAGATGTCCGCTGCAGGAACAAAGCCAAGGCTATTGCTCAGGCATTTCCAAACTAGGGGCCATGAAGCATCTACTCCTAGATCAGAACGTGTATTCACATGTAGAAATATTCCTAAGCGTTGCAGATGCCTCAGCTCCAGAGCACAGAAAGCCGTGAATTCACCACCTCTGGGCATCTGACGCACCTGTGTCTCAGCACTATTCGCTCCACTGCTCGTTCTGATCCAAATGAGGGCCATTCCATTTTCAGCTATTTCAGGGCCTGCAAATCAGGTCTTAGAGAAAGACCATAGAATGAATATCTTTACCTTTGCTACTGGTGGAAAATATGAAGAGCTCAATGGAAAAGCTCCAAAATCACATTTTTAAAGACTCCTCCTCCAAAAAGGGGAGGAGTCTTATGGTTAATTATGTGTAAAACCTCCTTTAGGTCAGGGCATCTGTACTTTCACACTGTTGACACTTTGGACTGGAAATTCTTTGTTGTGGGGCTCTGTCCTATGCATTGTAGACTTCTAGCAGCATCCTTGGCCTCCACCCACTAGGTTCCAGCAGCAACACTTCAGTTGTCTCCTAGGGGGGGTGGGAGGGAGGACAGAATTGATTCTAGTTGATAGCAACTGGTGTATATGTTTGGAGATGACCCCAGGGATTCAGGAAACCAATTCCAGTTTTACCTCAGAAGGAACATTTCATCAGTTAATACCACTCAAGAGTGGGAGAATTTGTCCTACATAATTTTTTTTTTTTTAATAGGGATTTTGAGCACAGGCTGCGTGAATACTGGTTGGAGATACTGTAGGGAGTAGAGAAACATCAGATACATGGGATTTCGTTTGTTTGGTTGGTTGGTTTTCCTTGTATTTTAGTCTAAGAAATGAAACAAGCTCAGATTCAGTTATTGAATCATTTTATTACTGTTTCTCTAAAAGATATAAATGTCTGTTTGGTTCCTTTGGTTAGCAAGATCCAAACTAAAACTCGGTTTAACTCATAAAAAGGAATCATGTGAACGGGAAATGGAAACAAGAAGTCATTAAAATACTTTGATTAAAAAATCAAAGTATTTTATAGTACCCAATACTCCCTCTATCTCTCTCCTTTGCTCAGGGAGTCCACAGTCAGTCTTCTGCAGCCTCTCTGATCTTTTTGTCTATTGTCTGTGCTCCACCAGCTGGCTACCTCTGCTCTCTGGCAGTTGTTGCTTCCTTGTGACTCGAGTTTGGCAGTGACTCATTAAGGCAACTCCAATGTCTTTCTTTAATTAGTAGTCTTGGGAATTTAGCTACTAACCTAAAATTTCTTTCTTTCAGTTGTTCCAAGTTCTAATTTCTGAAAAAGGAAAAAAATATAAAAAGCTAGTTTATCTTTTTGCATGAAGTGGGAACATAGGTAATTAGTCTGTGCATGGATTAGCTACTGTATTTGTTATTGTGCCATTGGTTAGGAAGGACAGAAAACATTGATTCAATTGGCTTAAAAAATACGGAAATCTATCATCTAGTAACATGGAGTTCTGAAGTAGAACCTCTACTGGACCATTTAATGCCATGTCCCATTGCTGACCCAAGGGTCTAAGTCTTTACATTTGTCTGCTGTGTTGTCCTCAGCAGGTTGGGTCTATCAAAAGCCTAGCTCCTCTTTTAATCATTGATATCACTGATGTAAGCCATCTCTTCCAAACATGGAAACATCCTGTGCAAGAAAACTCTTCTCTTACTAAGTTTTTTTTTTTTTTTTTTTTTAAGAATTAAGAAACTTTTTCCAGGAAGACTCTCCCACATCAACTGCACATTTCATTAGCCAGAATTATCACACATGCTATGCCTAAACCAAACGCTGGCAAAGGGAATGAAATTGCTATGATTGGCTTAGACTAATTAAATTTTACTTCTGATTGGGGATATAGGGTCAACTTTCCTAAATAATTGATGCCTGTACCAATATCAGATTGCATTATCAAGGAAAGGTATGGAATGGAATGTTCATGGCAATGGTGCCTGATTCAGCTGGCTCTGGATTGAGTAGTCATTTCTTGTCTTTTTTTTCTGTGGTCAGGGAAGAGGAGATCCCATGGTACAACTTTGCTCCCTAAATAACCTATGATTTGACTGCCCTTGGGTCTGGTGCCCACTCTAATTGCAATAACTTGTGGTAAAACATTCAACTGGTGGAAATGGCAGCTTCCTAAGTGGCAAGGACTGTGAGTGGGACAGTTTTCTTTCAGATGGGGCTTGGGAAACTGCTAATACCACGATCTTGTGTCCAATAAACTTTTTGGCTCCATTTATCTTATGTACATCTTTATCTTTTTTATTTATTCAATTCTTTGTCTATCAAACCTGTATTGAGTGCCTACTATGTGTCAAGACCTTTGGATGCAGAGATGCATAAGACAGAAATCAAGGAAATCAAGGACTCCACAGTAGCAATGCTACAAACTGGAGTCTGTGTTAATCTCTAAGAAGTGAAATCTCCTACAAATTTCAACAAGGACGATGTTAGCACAAATGTATCAAGCAGTGACACTTCTGGGGAAAAAATAGCCTTTTTTATTTAAGTTTTAAATTTTTAATAGTACTAAAGCTAATAATAGAATTACTTTATATTCTGATACTGTTTCATGGTACTCAATGCACTTTCACATCTGTTAGCAAAGTTCATTCTTATATCAGCCCTGTGAGTTCACAGCAGAGCTATGTTTATCCCATGTGAAATGGTCTTAGGGAGATTAATCCCCACCTAACCTAAAATATGTGCAAGGTAACATAACTAATAAACAAAGGATGGGGACTTGAACCCAAGGCCTCTGGTTCTATTATATATCCACTCTTTATTCTACCCCACATGCTTAAAGCTTGTTTCTTTCTTAATAGAAGTAAAGTCACAGGCTATTAAATGGAACTGATTTTGACACTCAAATCCTGTCCAAGTTAGTATCAATATTTTAAAAGTTTGAAGACTATAAAATAAATGAAAGTGACTTCTCTCAGGGACACATAGGTTGGGTCAAGCTAAGCTAAGTCCTGTAGGTGGAAATCATCAGGGACCTCTTATAATAAATAGATAAGAATAAATTATAGCTACCATGTCATCTCTCTTATGTATAAATTGTGTTTTAAAGATATCGGTGGAAAGTTTGCTCTTTTAAAGAGGTTAAATAATGCTGCCTGCCATCCTGTTTACACTGTTAATTTGCTTTCCAAATCCTTTTAGCTAGATAAAGCAAAGGTAAACTTCAGAATAGGCCCTGTACAAATTATCACCAATTCTAAATTAATGAGCTTTTTGCTTTATCTGAGTTGCAGAAAGACTAAACAAATGTGCTGGAATCATATGTTTTCTTTCCATCTGAAGAGCTATAGTCCCCCTTTTAGCACTGTTTCCTCTCTCAGGAAATTCAACAGGTCCACTGGTTTAATAAGTCCAATGTTTCCATGTGAAATGGACAGCCAAGCCATCCCCTGCCTTTCTTTGCTCCACTCAGTAGGTGACTAATCTTTACTTACTGGCTTAATCTAATTTTTCCATTTCCAAATTCACATTCAACATCATCAAACACTAATGTAATTCTGCATGATGTCTTCCTTTTTCTACAATTCTGATGAGAGGAAAAGCTTTTGTCAGTGGGAGTGGTATTTTCACTGTGTAGTTTCACTAAAATAGCAGTGCCTTCCTGTACTCCCTCTCCCATCACAAGGCCCTGTTGAGGCTAATTAACTCCCATTCGTACACTATTCTTTACCTAGATTCATAAACAGGAGTTTGGACCCACTCTTCCCAATTCATGAATTTTGTAATGGAAAACACTGGACTCAGACAGACCCTGCTTCAAACTCAGCCCTGTACCCCCAGGCAGTTACTTCCTCTCATTAAGACTCAGTCTCTCCATATGTAAAATGAGAGCATCTGACGTGATTAAGATCTCTTCAAAATATTCAAAATGTTTTACTTCCACTTTGCTAAAATGTTATCAAAATAGTATTCTTTAATTACCCACATCATCATACCTACTCAAACATTTTTTTAGTGATTAACAATATTTTATTTTATTTATCTTTATTTATTTATTTTTATTTCAGCATATTACAGGGGGTACAAGTGTTTAGGTTACGTGTATTGCCTTTGCTGAGTCAAAGCTTCAAGCATGTCCATCCCACAGACAGGGTGCACAGCACCCATTAGGTGTGTATATACCCATTCTCTCCTCCCCGCTCCCATCTGCCGGACACCCCATGAATGTTATTACTATATGTGCACTTAAGTGTTGATCAGTTAAAACCAATTTGATGGTGAGTACATGTGGTACTTGGTTTTCCATTCTTGAGACACTTCACTTAGTAGAATGGGCTCCATCTCTATACAGGATAATACAAGAGGTGCTAGTTCACCATTGTTTTTTGTGGTTGAGTAGTAAGTACCTCATAGTATACATATACCACATTTTATTAATCCACTCATGACTTGATGGGCACTGGGGTTGATTCCACATCTTTGTAATTGTGAACTGTGTTGCTATAAATATTCAAGTGCAAGTATCTTTTTGATAAAAATGACTTTTTCCTTTTGGTAAATGCCCAGTAGTGGGATTGCTAGATCAAATGATAGGTCTACTTTTAATTCTTTGAGGAGTTTCCATAGTGTTTTTCATAGAGATTGTACTAATTTTCAGTCCTACTGACACTGTATAAGTGTTTCTTTCTCTCTGCATCCATGCCAGCATCTATTGTTTTGGGACTTTTTAATAAAAGCCCTTCTAACTGGAGCAAGGTGATATCTCATTGTGATTTCAGTTTTATTTCCCAGATAATTTGAGATGTTGAGCATTTTTTCATATGTTTTTTGGCCATTTGTATATTTTCTTTTGAAAAGCTTCTGTTCATATCTTTTGCCCACTTTTTAATGAGGTTGTCTCTTTTATTCTTGCGGATTTGCTTGAGTTCTTTGTAGATTCTGGTTTTTAGCCCTTTATTGGATGTATATATAGCTTGTGAATATTTTCTACCATTCTGTAGGTTCTCTATTTGCTCTGTTGATTATTCTCTTAGCTGTGCAGAGGCTTTTTAATTTATTCAAGTCCCATTTATTTATTTTCATTGTTGCTATGATTGGGGTGGTCTTCATAATTAGTTTGCCTAGGCTGATATCTAGAAGAGTTTTTCCTGCATTCTCTTCTAGCATTCTCATGGTTTCGTGCTTTACATTTAAGTCTTTTATCCATCTTGAATTAATTTTTGTGAGTGGGAAGAGATATAGATCCTGTTTCATTCTTCTGCATGTGGCTATACAATTCTCCCAGCACTATTTCTTGAATAGGGATTCTTTTCCCCAGTGTGTATTATTGTCTGCTTTGTCAAAGATCAGCTGGCTATGTGTGGATGGTTTTATATCTGAATTCCCTGTTCTGTTCCATTGGTCTATGTCTCTATTTTTGTGCCAATTCAATGCTGTTTTGGTTACTGTAGCCTTATAGTATAGTTCAAAGTCAGATAATGGGATGCCATAAGTTTGTTCTTTTTGCTTAAGGTTGCTTTGGCTATTCAGGATCTTTTCTGATTCCAAATGAAGCATAGAATTATTTTTTCTAGATCTCTGAAATATGACATTGATATTTTGATGGAATTGCAACCAATCTGTAAATCACTTTGGTAGCATGGACCAATGTTGATTTTACCAGTGGTCATTCTACTGATCCACAAACATATGTTTTTCCATTTGTTATTGTCACTATGATTTTGTTCTGCAGTGTTCTGTAGTTTGTTTGTAGAGATTTTTGACATCCTTGGTTAAGTATATTCCTAGGTATTTTATTTTCTTTGTGGCTATTGTGAATGGTATTGAGTCTTTGATTTGACTCCCAGCTTAACTGTTATTGGTGTATAGGAATGCTACTTATATGTGCGCATTGATTTCATAATCTGAGACTTTTCTGAATTTATTTATCAATTCCAAGAGACTCTTTGTGAAGTATTTGTGGTTTACTAAATAATAAAATCATATCATCAGAAAAAGCAAGTGTTTGACCTCTTTGCTGACTTGGATACCTTGTATTTCTTTCCCTTGTCTGATTGCTCTGGCAAGGCTTCTAGCACAATGTTGAATAGAAGTGGTGATGGTGGGCACTCTTGTCTTGTTCCAGTTCTTAGTGGGAATGCTTTTAATATTTCCCCATTTGGTACAATGTTAGCTATGGGTTTGCCATATATGCATTTTATAATTTTGCAATATGTTCTTTCTATGCCTAGTTTGTTGAGGATTTTTATCATCAAAGTTTGCTGAATTTTGTTCCTGAAAGGTCTGGTTTATTAGTAGTCCTACCTAAATTGGATTGTTGTAAATTTCCATTGACTTTAATTATAAGGCACAAAAATATTAAGAGACTCACTAAAGAATCTTCTATGTTCTAGATATACACATCCTTACCTCCATTGTATAGTAGTAGTCCAATCTCTCCTTGATAGTAAGGGTCAGTCACCCCAGCCAGCACAGTAACACTTTTTGCCTATTGATTGAGTCATTATGAGATCAAAGTGGCTGGATATTAGTCTTAAACTCCAGTACAATGAAATCATTTTGTGTCTCCTGGTAGAAACATTGCTTCCCCTAAATCTAACACCTCTGGACCAGCAGTGCTTAAGATTGAGGGAAAGGAAGAAAAACTTTTACTAATGTGTCACTAGGGGTAATGATGAGTGGTGGTAAGTCCCATTTTCATCCTTTGATTCCTGGACCTGTGAGTCTTGGCTATCAGAGAAACAGCACCATGTAGTAGAAGCTGATTCAGAGTATATACAGCCTTCTGGACAACTCTATCCCAGACCTGGTAAGTACTGTCATTTAGCTGGCATTATAACTGAGTCTTCAAAAGGCCATTCTACCATTCTATCAAGCCAGTTCTTTTAGATGGTGGGGAATATGGTAAGACCAGTGAATTCTATGAGCATGGGCCCATTGCTATACTTCTTTTGCAGTGAAGTGAGTTCCTTGATGAGAAGCAATGCTGTGTGAAATACCATGGCAGAAGATAAGGCACTCTGTAACTCCAAGGATGGTATTTTTGACAGAAGCATTTCATGCAGGGAACACAGATCCATTTACAGACTGAATGTCTATTTCAGTGAGAACATGGTAGAAGCAGTCCAATGTAATCAACTTGTGACCAGGAAGTTCGGTGATCACCTCAGGGAATGGTGCTGTATCAGGGACTCAGTGTTGTTCTCTGTTGCTGGAAGACTGACCGCTCAAAGGCATCCATAGCCAGAACAGCCTTGGCAAATGGAAGTCCACAGTGCTTAGTCCATGCATAACTTCATTCTTGCCACCATGGGCACTTGATTTATGAGTCTATTGGGCAATGACAGGGGATGGCCCGGAAAAGAGGCTGACCACAAAATGAGTCATTTTATCCACTTTATTATTAAAATTCTCCTTTTCTGAGGTCAGCTTTTGATGAGCATTCACATGGGGTGCAAATATACTCACAGCTTTTGCCCATTCATAGAGTTCTTTCCACATACCTTTTTATCAAATTTGTCACCAATTTTTTGATCATATTTCTTCCAAGTCCCTGACCATTCAGTTATATTGTTGGCCACAGATCATGAATTGATATATAACAACATGCATGGGAATTTCTCTTTCTAAAAAAAATAAAAAGTGAACAACCTGGTGCACTGGTGGAGTTTCTGCCCACTAAGAGGATTTCCATTCACCACTGTACTTCGGGTGTGTCCCAGAGAGGGACTGTAGTGCTGCATTTGCCCACAGTTGGGTGATGTCTGCGTAATGTGCAGAAACTGTCTGTAAACCAAGCCAAATTCTTCTCTTTCTCTTTCAGCTGATCATAGGGAGCTCCCTCTGAGGCCATATGTGCATTCAGGGAGAGAGAAGATGGTATAACAAGAGTGGGGCCCATGGCCTTCTGGGTCACTGCTTCATGTAACTTACTTGTGGCTTCAAGGCCAGCTTGGGCCTTATCACACATATACCTCTTCCACTTAAAGACAGAGTACAGGTGTGCATGTCCAGCTTTATGGCTTGGGGGGTCAGATAACACTCAGTTCATGAAGGGCAGCTCAGGTCATGCAGTAACTTGGTGGTCCATGGCTAAGTATTCAGTTTTTACTAAGGATACTCAGAGTTGTTTCTCAAAGAAGAGTAGCATTTGCACAGAATAGCAGGGCATTGCTACAAAGTCTCAAGGATACTGGCTTTGAATAACCAACAGGCCCCTGTCAAAGTCTCCAAACAGCATCCCTGTTTGTCACTGACCCTTCAAGCACCATTGGATCTGCTGGATCACATGGCCAAAGTGGTACAGAAGCTTGCATGGCATCCTCTACCTTAGCAGAGTCTTCTCTTAGTCTGGGCTCCACATAAAACTATTAATAGCAGCTGTATAGATCACTTGGTCAATGAGTAACACACCCAAATGAGGAATATTTTGCATCCACAATTGAAACAGGCCCACTAAGCATTTTGCTTTGTTTTAGGTTGTAGAAGAAGCCAGATGTAACAGCTTATCCTTCACCTTAGAGTCCTGCACCACTGGATCCCTATAAATTTTACTGAGGCAGAAGACGCCTGAATTTTGTTTCATTTATTTCTCACCTTGTGATATGCAAACGTCTTACCAAGAAGTCTAGGGTAATTGCTACTTCTTTCCCAGCAGGTCAAATCAGCATAAATGATGTCATCAGTGTAATGAACCAGTGTGTTATCTTATAAAAAGGGAAGGTAATCAGGAACCCTGGAAACTGAACTATGACACAAGGCTGAGGAGTTTATATACTTCTAAGGTAGGACAGTGAAGGTATATTTCTGGCCTTTTATGATGAAAGAAAACTGCTTCTACTGGTTTTTATTAATAAACATAGAAGAAAAAATATCTGCCAGATCAATAGTCGCATACCAGGTGCCAGGGGTTATATTAATTTAGAGAAGTAATAAAACAATGTCTGGTACAGCAGCTGTGACGGGCATCAACACCTTGTCAAGCCTACTGCCGACTGTCAATCTACCACCATTCTCCAAGATCCATCTTTCTTCTGCACAGGCCAAATAGGTGAATTGAATGGGGATGTGGTGAAAATCACCACCCCTGCATCTTGTAAGTGCTTGGTAATGACTCAACTTCTGCAATCCCATCCAGGAATGCTATGTTTCTCTTTGTTTACTATTTTTCTAGGTAGAGGCAGTTTTAGTTATTTTCACTTGGCCTTTTCCACCATACCATCCCTCACTCCACAGGCCAGGGAAACAATGTGAAATTTTGCCAGCTGCTGGGTTTGTCTCTTCTAATTATGTATTTTGGAACTGGGGAATTAACCAGTGATTTCAGGGACCCACTGGATGCACTGTGAGATAGAGTTGAGCTAACTGACCATCATAACCCTTCGACTGATGGACAACAGTTATGTTTGGGGGCTTTTGGAATTAGTGTCAATTTAGAGCCAGTGTCCAATAGCCCCTGAATGGTCTGATTATTTTCCTTTGTCCAATGCACAGTCCTATTCTCTTTCTCTTGGTCTTATCCACCATACTATCCTTCACCCCACAGGCCAGGGGGCCATAGGTCCATTTGGAGAACACAGGGAGAAAGATTAACAGTATAAATTCTGGTAGCATACTAGGGTCCTTCCTTGAGGGCACTGAGGCTTACCTTCATTCAAGAACCTGGATCTATAAATAAGCTCAAGTGTAGGACTTGATTGAGAAGCTGTGACTCTCTGTTTTTATGGGTTAGAGTAGGTGTTTGTCCATTTGGCCTAAAAGTTTTTTGCTTATATAGACCAAGTAACAATTTAGTAAGTTTACTATCTATTTAACTTCTAGGAACACTATGACAAATTAGCCAACACCATGGGTCTACAAGAATCAGACAATTCTGATTGCTGTTTTGACTCTACTGTCCATTATGGCAACCACATCTCCTTGCCCTGGTGGCTTACTATCTCCTCCTGGCCCCTGCCACCCAGGAACCAATTACTTTTATGGTATATAGGTTTCTCAATTCAGTGATGGTGTTCCCACAGTGAGATCTGGTCCACAGAAAGGAGCCATCACAGAACACTCCCGGGATATTGGGGCTCCCCTCATAAATTTATTTACCACAGTCATGATAAGAGGTGCACCTTCTGGAACCTCTTAACTGGCCTTAAAATGACAAATCCACTCTAATGTTCTAATCTCACTAAGCTGTTGAATTCCTTCTTCTACATTAAACCAAAGCAGGTCCAACATTTCTAAGTTGCTCATTGTGTTGGTTCATGTTTCAGGCAACCAACCAAATTGATAGAGCCCTTTCTAACTCCCTGAGCTACAACATTAACACAGAATCTCTGCTAAGTGAGCCCATATCAATAATTCAACTTAATCCAAATTTGTGTTCCTTTCACCATTATCCAACACCCTTCATATCTCTTCCCACATGTGTTTTCTGGATTTGTTTGTATGAATTTCAAAACTCAAGTAGTTTGTTTTTGGAGAATATAGCATACCTCTTCATCTAATTCATAAAGGTATATACCACATCTTTAAGTGCCTGCTAGGACTTGAGTCTAGTTTTAAGTCTAGAAGCAAAGAAGGGTAGTGAGGGTGGGTCTTGAGAAAAACCATTATTGTTCTGTGAGGCAAATGCCTCAAGAGCGGCCATTACAGTTTGCTCAGGCCAAACATGGTTAATTCCCTCAAACGGGGGTTGAGAAAGCATGCTTCCACTGTGGATGGAGAGGTTGCTTCCATTGGCAAAGAAGACTAAGAATTTAGGGGTTCAATGTCCTCAGCTTCATCAGGGTCTTTCCGCATATCCTAACTCCAACTTTCAAGATCCCATTCCTTCACAATCAATGCCCTCATTTTAACAGTTAAGCTGGTTGTTCAACTCACATTCTAATTCAGCCAGTTGCAGGATAAAACTCTGAGTTTAGTCTTCAGCAATCGTATCCCTGAGCTACAGAAGAGAAGGGTCTCCTGCAGGGCACACATACAAGCTTTTGAGTCATTTATGTGGCACCTGATCTTGTAATTAGAATCATTGAGTTCAACTTTTTCTTTTCATGTTCACCCACCAACATTATGTGCAAACAGCTAATCTTGTTATACATCGCACTAGCTTGGCAAAAATGTTTCAAAGTGTAATATACAGTCATACAGATCCTTATAAGATTCTTGTAAGTGGCTGATTAGAAGTATCCAATGGTGATATTTTCTGCATCTCTGTTGTTAGATCATGCCATGGACAATCAGTGCCCTCTTTACTATCAGAAATAGAGTCATTACCTTATTTAAATGTAATCAGATTAGAGACTCAGTTCCAGAAAACCCAGAACAAATTCAGAAACTTCATCCTTAAAATTCTGTTCCTCCAAAAGAATCAGTAAAATGAGATACCAGCCTATGAATTGGAAAAAATATTTTCAAACCACATATATGATAAAGGGTTAATATTCAAATAAAGAAAGTATACTATTCAATAGAGGAAAAACAAATAACTCAATTAAAAGCAGTGAAATGACCTAAATAGACATTCTCTGAGGAAAACATAAAAATGATCAAGAGGTGTATGAAAAGGTACTCAATACTATTAATTGTCAGGAAAATGCAAATCAAAACCTCTATGAAATATCACCTCACACCCATTAAGATGGCTATGATCAAAAAGTCAAAAGGTAGCAAATGTTGGTGAGATTGTGGAGAAAAGAAACTCTTGTACACTGTCAGTGGGAATGTAGATTGGTACAGCTATTATGAAAAACAGTATGGAGGTTTCTAAAAAAAATAAATAAATAAAAATAAAACTACCATATGACCCCAAAATCCCTCTCCTAGGAATATACCCACAGGAAATGAAATCACAGCATTATAAAGACACTTGCACTCCTATGTTCATTGCAGTATTATTGACAATAGCCAAGATATGGAAGCAATCTTAGTGTCCATTATCTGACGAATGGATAAAGAAACTTTGATATATATACCATGAAATATTTTTCAACCCTAGGAAAGAATTAGATCTTGCTGTTTGCCACAACATGAATAGGCCTGGAGCACATTACGTTAAGTAAAAGAAGCCAGACACAGGAAAAAGTATTGTATTGTCTCGCTTATATGTGGAATATTTTGAAACAACCAAATGCACAGAGATAGAGAACAAAACAGTGGTTACAGAAGGCTGGGGGAATAGAGGATATAGGGATATGTAGGGAAAGTAGCATAATGACTGAGATGAACAACGTTGGAGATCTAATGCACAGCATAACCATGGGTAATAAAATTGTACTGCATATGGGATTCATCCTAAATGATTAAATTTGAGCTGATCTTGCCACAAAAACAAAAAAATTGAGTAGCTATGTGAGATGATGGATATGTTAATATGTTTCACTATAGTAACCTTTTTACAAACTATATGTATCCTACAACACCATGTTTTATACCTTAAATATATACAATACAAATGATTTGAAAAATAAATTAATATAATGCATATACTGTATTTATAAAATAAGATGGTTAAGCCAACAATGGAAGGGTCCTGGTCTCTCTGAAGCAGATCAGCCTCATATCCTTTCCCCAGGGTGCTACTGACTATGACATACACTATTAAATTATTAAGTTACTGGGGAAAAAATCACCTGTTCCTCCAAACCACTCTCAGTACCAAAATCTGTGTTGGAGTTTCCCAGAGAAATGGAACAAATAGGAGATAGATAGATAAATATGCACATATCTATATCTATATCTGGTCATCCCTCAGTATCCATGAAGAATTGGTTCCAGGAAACTTGTGGATATAAAAATCCACCAATGCTCAAATCTCTATATATTAATAAAATGTTACAGTATTTGCATACAACCTATGCATATCTTCCTATATACTTTAAATCATCTCTAGATTACTTATAAAGCCTAATGCAATGCAAATGCTATATAAATAGTTGTTATACTTTATCGTTTAGGAAATGATGACAAAAATATCTGTATGTGTTCAGTATAGATGCAAACATCCATTTCTATAATATATATAATATTTTCAATCCATGGTGGGTTAAATCCATGAATGCTGAACCCACAGATACACAGGACTGACTGTGTATATGCATGTGTGTGTGTGTGTGTGTGTGTGTGTGTGTATGGAGTATGTATGTGTATGTACATATATACACACAAGTATATATATATATATACACACACACACACATGGGCATACATGTGTGTGTGTGTGTGTGTATATATATATATAGAGAGAGAGAGAGAGAGAAAGTGTCAGAGAAATAGAGAGAGAGAGATTATGAGGAATTGGCTCATATGATTATGGGGGCTGGCAAGTCCCAGATCTACAGGGTGAGTCAGTAAGCTGGAGTGCAAACCAAGAAGAGCTGATGGTCCAGTTCCAGTCTGAAGGGTGGTAGGCCCAAGACCTACTGTTATTGAGGGGAGTGTCACCCTTTTATTTAATAGTTCTATTCAGGCCTACTACTGACCAGATGAGGCCCACTGACATTAGGAATCTTATTTATTTTGTCTACCTATTTAAATGTTAATCTCAACCAAAACACTTTCACAGAAACACTCAGAATAATCTTTGGCCAAATATCTGGGGATCCCATGGCCCACCCAAGTTGACACATAAAATTAATAATCACGGCATTGCTAAATCTTGAAGAAACTTCCTTCATGGCAGAGCCATGACTTTCTTAAAATGTAATATTTGACATTTTATTAAAAAGACACTTGCACTAGAATGTTTATAGCAGCATAATTTATAATCACAAAGATGTGGAAACTACCCACGTGCCCATCAATACATGAGTGGGTTAATAAAATATAGTATATATACATACCATGGAGTATTACTAAGCCATAACAAAAAATGGTGAACTGATACCTTTTGTTAACAACCTGGATGGAACTGGAGACCATCCTCCTAGGTGAAATATCACAAGAATGGAAAAACAAACACCATATGTACTCACAATTAAATTGGAACTAAATGATTAAGACTCATGTGTACATATGGAAGTAAAATTCAATAGAAATCAAGCAGGTAGGAGGGGGAGGAGGTGTTGGATAAATTCACACCTAATGGGTACAAACAATGCACACTGGGTGATGGACACACTCATAGTTTTGGCCCAAACTGTACAAAAGTAATTCATGTAACGAAACCATTGGTATCCCTATAATATTCTGAAATTAAAAAAAAATATTTTGTATTTTTTTGTATTTGTATCTGTAATATTTGTAATTTTTTATACTTGTATCTGTAATATTTGAACAGAAACTTGTAGGATTTGAAGGAATAAGCCATGAGACTCTCACGGAAAGAGCCTTTCATTCAGTTACGGAGGGAACGGCAGTGCCGATGACCAAGAGTTACAGAATGGTTGACATGCTCTAAGAATAGCAAGGACACTAGGGTAGCCTGTAGGGGTATGAGTGTTGGAAGTGGTAATGGAAAAGGGTGTAGATGTAGCCAGGGGGCAGATTATGCATGGCTCTGTAGACACCAACATGCACATGGATTATATTCTATTTCTGATAAGTAAGCAATAAAGAATGTAAGCATGAAAGTGACAGTAAATACTTGGAGAAGACATAAGGACAGAGCACAGGTACAAAAGCAGGGAGTTCAAGTGAGAGCCTGTTTCTATAATTCAGTTTCATTTCCTTGAAATGAGAGTACAGAACGTGCACTTGTGAATGGCAGTGAGTGCCCCAATTTGAATGCCGCTCACCACACGCACAGCCAAATCTTGTATATACACCTTCCTTATTGATTCTGGAGTAAAATGTGGAAGCTGGTGTATGTCAAGGTCACTGACCACCCTGATCTCAGAGGGTAGATGCTATCCTCAGGATTTCCTTTGCAGCATTATAAGCTTTGGGCTCGTTAGACTCAAAATATGTGCGCCACCACCACAAGTCAACTTTGATTTAAAGCAAAGGAGCTGGCATTGCTTGAAGGTGAGGTCACTGGAATCGGAGCCTTGATGAAGTTTCTCAGAAAGAAAACATTGTGCTGTGTTTGTGTCTCCCTCACATTCCTTCTTCCCTCTCGCCTCACTTCCCACCACATGTGGGTTGGCTGTTCCTAAGGCCCCAGGGATTGAATGAAAGTCATTGAGTTTGGAGCATACCAAAGAGTCTACACAAAACCAATCCCCTCAACCTGGGCACTGTTTTCCAAGGAAAAATACTCTACCTTTGATGGAAGAAAGAGAACTGCGAGAGGAAGCTACATCAGCCTGTTATAGAAAACAACGCTTGGTGTGTGTTCATGGAATTCACTACATAATAAGGAGGCTGATTCCCCAGCTGTGAGTCAGAGTCTGGCTGGTGTAAAACGATGGAAGAAAAAGCCCCTGGAGGTTTACACACAGGCACGGTTTCCAGGAGTGTGACCCCATCAACAAAGGCTGGGACCAGGCAGTTAAGATACTTGGGTTTCAAGATCAAGCTCATACACGGGAGTCCTGCGAGCCTGAGCCAGTTAATCTGCTCTTTCGGCTTCAGTTTCCTCTTCTGTAAAGTTGGGGTAACGATATTATTTCCTCTGCAGTGTTAATATGAGGATCAGGGGGTATAATGCATGGGAAAGTACTTTGTAAATTCCAAAGCTGTTACCAGCGTACGTTTGTTTTACTCTCATGGCATTAAACTAATATTTATACTGGTGACGGGCTCTGTGTCTGTCCCTGTTTTAGGCTGGGGATTGAACTACAGTGGGGTACCTGGTGGAGCGAGAACTTAAAATCATTCTGTTTGTTTGTAAAAGTGGAAATATTGGTATTTTTTTAAGGTGCAAGCAGTTTCCCTGGTTCCTTAGAGGCGAGTCTGAACTCACATTAGGAGGTAGTTACTCATTTTGTATGCCAAACTCCTTCCTGCTCAAGTCTTCCCATCTCAGAAGATGCAATCATATGACACCCACACGGTTGCTCAAAAACAAAAGCATAGGAGTCATCTTTGATTCCTCTTGTCTTTACCCCTTCCACTCCAATCTATCAATGAGTCCTACTTCCTCTACCTGAAGTATTTATCTGAAAATCTCTCCTCCCCTGCCCATCCCTACTGCTATCATTCAGATGCAAGCCACGCCCTTCTCTCTCCCTGCCCATCATGAGACTTTACCAACTGCTTTCTCTGTCTCCACTATTATCTTCTACCCTACCTTTTCTCTGTAGCAGTCAAAGGGATCCCAGGCACAGCTAATTCCTCTCTCCAGTGACTTACTCTGCTCTGGTCACACTAACATTCTTGCTATGCCTCTAGAGAAGATTACTCCTCTCTCAGGGCGTTTTACTAGCTATTTCCTTTGCCTGCACAGCTCTGATCCCAGATCATCACCTAGCTCTCTCCTTCTCCATCACGTCTCAGCTCAAATGTCTGGACCTCAGAGGTGTCTCTGACCACCCAGTCTAATTACCACCAGCCTAGTCACTTTCTCACTGAGCTGCTCTTTGTTTTCCTGGCATTTGTCATTATCTGCAATTATCTCATTCACTTGTTTATATCTTTGTTGTTGTTTGTTTTCATGCATATCAGCAACTCCATGAGAACTGGCATCTTCTTTATCCGTCTATTACACTTCAGCAAGGCTGGCTGTTGCTCTCACGGTGACCCACACGGAACAGCAGCTAGTCCACAGTCAATATCTGTGGAGTGGATGCAAAGACTCTTTTTATTTTTAAAAAAGCCACTCTATAGTGCCTTTTAGGGATAAATGTAAAACAAAACCCAACCCATCCAAATCCACTCCTAGTTATACAGGAAGATCTTAGTTGAATGACAGAACCTATGGTAAATTCCTCAGATTTAGGTGATACGTGCCCTTTTCAGTGATATAAATTGTTTATTTATTTATTTTTCTTTTTTAACAAATCAGGCTTCAGAAAGTTGCTTTCCTGGAAAAGAATATTTTTCCTAAATATGGATTTTGACTGGCCCAGGGATATGAATCATGAAGATGAAGCCTATGGCAAGAAGGCTTTAGAAAGGAGGAAAGAAAAGTTCCTGCTTTTCTATGGGGGTCGGATTCCTCACTAATTAATCACATGACTAATGCCAAGAGTCAAGAGATGAGGAGATGCTTGGAAAACGCTCAGCAACTGGGGAGTGCGGAGGGTAGGGGGTGCCTGGGAACTGGTCCCTGCTTTTGGAGGAAGGCTGAGAACTACTCAGGCAGGACTATGTAAGGGGCCATGACATTGTGTTTGAGCTATGGATTCTGAATGAAGACACTTCTAGTGGCAATTGTATGTTACTCTCTGAGTCATATATACATTTTATCATCTCCAACCTCTTAAAAGGGTCCTTTTGTCCAGGGTTAGGGCAGAAGGTGGGAATGATCCTAGTCCACTGAGGACACTGTGCCCAGTGGAAGGGTAGTCTGGTGAGAGCCATTGGCCACCTACAAGATTGGATGATGTGACAACCAACAGGCAGATGGCATGAAAGGATTAAGGAAATGCTTCTGGCTACATGTGTCTCAGTGTGACCTGGAAAAGTCTCCTATGTGACCAAGAGACAGTAGGTGGAGGAGCACCATCCTTTACTTATTTATTTATTTTGGCAATTGGGCTGGTGAAGCTGATGCTACAGTAATTTTGCAAATGTAGCTTATTTTTGAGTCATGAGCTGCTTGTCTAGAGGCAAACAGCTCATATAGAGATGAGAGACACAGAGCGACCCTCAGAATGCCTCACAGTTGGAGTAGGTTGTTCCAGTGTCTGTGAGCATCCACACCATCCTGCCTATGTCCCTTCATGAGCAAGACACAAGTTTGCATTTTTCAATTCCCATTTCGAAAAATAGCTGAGGCTGAGCATGGTGGCTCCCACCTGTAACCCCAGCACTTTGAGAAGCCAAGGCGGAAAGACTGCTTGAGCCCAGGAGTTCAAGCCTGGGCAACATAGTGAGACCCCATCCCTAAAAACAATTCTTTTAAACATTATTTGAAAAGAAAAATAGCTGAAGCCTTTATAAAGCCTAGCAAGAACTCCACATGCAATAAAATGTGGAAAGGGCCTTCTGCAAACTTCCCCTGCAAGGGAAACAGGTTCTTTAGTCCTGGAAAGAGGAGCAAGTCAATCACACACATCCAGGGAAAGGTCAGTTGCCCAACTGATTTCATTTATTTATTTGTTGGTTTGTGTATTTATTTATTTAAAAATGAGGTCTCACTATGTTGCCTAGGCTGGTCTCAAACTCCTGGCTTCAAGTGATTCTCCCACCACAGTCTCCTGAGTAGCTGGGAGTACAGGCACCTGACATATTTCTATGATTATGTAGCACCTACAGCTGGCTCAGCGACATGGGACCAGTGCAGCTACACAGGACCTGCTCTCACAAGGACCCCAGGCTTTGGGCTTAATCCTCCACCCTCACTGTCTTGAAATCCCTAATCTCTTTTTGTTTGAACTTGTATTGTGGAAGTGAGTCCCGACAAGGCAATGGAGAACTTGGAGTCTTGCTCCTCTGGATATGATCGCTTGCTGCCTTCCCACCTCCCCTGGGTAGGGTTTCAGCCACCCGCTTTGAGTTGTCTGGTGCCTAGGACTCCAGCCAGCCTTCCCCTCTCTGCCCCATCTCTGTGACTTTTGCTGCCCTCCACGCAGGATGGTGGGACCTCAGTAGTGTCAGCAGGGGGTGAGAGGCCTATGTTTCACCGTCCCATCCATCTCCAGTGGGGGCCTGCACATAGCATAGGGAGGGTGGGGCAGGGTTGGGCATATATGCTGCATGTCTCAGGGAGGGCAAGGCAGCAACATTCCCTGCCACAGGTTGGAGGTGCCACAGTCAATGCCTTATCAGGTGAGTCATTGATGGGGGTGAGCCTCTCCTCGACCCGTGAACCAGGTATCAGGTGTGTGAAGGCTACAATTCTTTAGTAGTCATCTGCCCCAGTGGGTTGGAGCAGTGAGCTTTGAAAAGGAGCCACCGAATTCTCAGCTCGCAGCCAGGCCATTCCATGTCAGGCTGGAGGCTGATGGGAAAGGGAACCGGCAGCCAAGTGCATACAAGGAATCATGGGGCAGGACCTTGGGCACATGGGAGGGTCTGCACTAGCACAGTAAGTATCCTCCAGCCAGAGATAGGGTGACATTAAATGGTGTTGAATAAAATGTAAAGAAAGTCATTGGTTTGGACTGAGCTCCTGTACTCCCCCAACAGACCAAAGCAAGATGGAGCTACTCAAGCTGCAGTTCCACACCACCAAACCAAAACTAAGTAAGTTTATTTGACCTTCCAAGAAATCAAGAGAAAAAGAAATAATAGCCAAATCCCCAAACAGGCCAGTTTTAGCCACATGCTAAGGAAGCCACTTCTGCTTTAATTTTCACAAGGAAAGTAATTTCAAAATGACCAATTCGCTTTTTGTTCTCTGTTTCTGCTTTCCTCAACCCTTTTCTGTCTATAAAACCATTCTCTTCTGCTCAACTCATCAGAGCACACATTTTATTTTATAAAACAAGGTGTTGCCCAATTCTAGAATGACACACAAAAAAAGCCAACTAAGATCTTTAAACTAAACTTGATGTAATTTTGTCTTTTGACAATAGCAAACACAAAACACCATGACAGCTTGAGAGGGGACTGTCGAAGAAAGGAAAATGTTACATTTTAGTGCCTTTAATGGCACCTTTTTCATGGTTTTTGAACGAGGAACTTCACAAACTATACAGCCAGTTTTGGTTGCATGCATAGTTTTGTGGCTTTCCAGATAGCCCTTGTGTTCCTGCCTCAAGCCTTCATCTGCCCAGGAAGGCAAGCCTGGACATTTCTCAAAGGCAGTGCTGGGTCTTAGAACATCAGTGTCTGAGAAATTTGGTGGTGGGGGGCAGAGAAGGAGTGGGATGGGTCCTAGTTGAAAGTCTAGAAAGGTAAGACCTGTCCCCAAAGTTTCAGTTTAACCAGCTCACTATGCTTTCTACAAGGGGGTGGGAGTAGCTCCTAAGCAAAATCTATCCCTAAAAACCAATCACCAGAATTATATGAAGTCAAGAGAGTGGCCAGAAGTTTTGTTTCCTGTTGAATTTTTAGGTATTTTTTTTTTAGGTGTTTTGTCACCCAATTACTCCCAAGATAATGTCAAATTTTGTACTTGTAAAAACTCCAACATGTCAGAAAGGGGGATGTCAATCAAAGGTTCCATGGTTCATACCACACAGTGTACAGATGGAGAGTATGAGATCTGCACCACCGTGAAGGGGAACTTATAACTGTTCAAAGGTGTTAGAATAACTTGGTTAGTGGCAGAACTTGGAAAAGAACTTCCGAGGCTCAGTTCAGGGCAGTGTCTATTAAAGCTGACTGTATCTTTCTTCCTTCAGGTAGGCCTTCATTTTCATAAATATTAAATGTGTCAAGGCCAGTATTTACTTTTAAAAGAAGGGTATCATGTATGGAGTGTCTACTACATGGCAGGCACTCAGCATACATCATTTCTTTTAATGTACAATAGAAAATGCTCATCAAAGTGGCCCTATTTTGCCAGTGAGGATGTGAAGGCAGAGACAGTACAAATTGTGTAGTTAGGATAGGAGCTGAGACTCAAAGCCAGGTTAGTTTAACTCTAAGCCTGTTATAACGAGTTGAGTGGAACTCAAAGCAAAGTCCTCCTGGAACCTGTAAATGTGAACTTATTTGGAAACAGGGTCTTTGCAGACGTAATTAAGTTAAGGATCTTGATCTGAAGTCATCCTGGGCTACCCAGCTGGGTCCTAAATCTAACGAAAAGTGTCTGTAGGATATAAAAGCAAAGTCACAGACACACAGAAGAGAAGTTGATGTGAAGATGGAGGGAGACGCTGGAGTGATGTGTCTATAAGCCAGGGAATAGTGGGGATTGCTGGCAGCCCCCAGAAGCCAGGGGAGTGGCATGAGGCAGATTCTCCCTGGGGGACTCCAGGAGGATTCAACACTATAGACACCTTGATTTCAGACTCTGGCTACTGACCCGTGAAAGAATTAATTTCTGTTGATTCAAGCCACTAAGTGTATAATAATTTGTTATGGCATCCTTAGGAAAAAAAAATGTCTTTGCTTTTACTCACATCATAAAGCTTCTTCTATGTACTCTTCCTTGTTTAGCTTACCTTCTAGTCTCAAGATTGTCCCCAACAGAGAGATTCTACAGATAATGGATAAAAAATGAATTAAAAGAACACAGCTTCTGTCTGATTGCTATTTTGAAGGCTGTTTCTGAATCAGTTGATTCCATTGCACGAGCAAGAATTCTAAAAATGAATTTCCTTGGAAAAAATCAGGGAAGTACCCAAATAAATTGCAAGCCATTGCTCCAGTTGCTTTTTGTAAAAAAAAAAACAAAAAAAAAAAAAACACAGACCACTGAAATGATTCATGAATCATGTGATTTTGGTACTGATGATACTGTACAGAACTTTCTTGTTTACCAAGACCTTTATTTCACATGCATGATCTCATATTGTTCCCATGTCAAGCCTGTATTTTTTATGTTATTTTATTCATGAGAATATAGCAGGTCAATGAGTTGCCTGACCAGGGCACCATAGTTACTGTGTATCAAAATGGGGACCTAAGCCCAGCTCATTTGCTACAATGTTTTTACCACTATGAAATAAAGGAATCTCTGGCCCTTTATGGTACAGCCCTCTCGTTTCAGTGGAAAAGGGACTGTTGAACTCTTAGTAGATGCAGAAGAGAGGTCAAAACATGACTGGAAGGATCGCACTCCAGACTCATGCTTTTCATATCTGGTCTGATTCAGAGCATTTCTGGATAAAGAAAACTTATTGGGTGAGGCATTTTGGAATTCAAATTTGGGATTAAAGTCATAAAACAACCACATGTTTTGGAGCAAAACCTCCAAATATGCTAGAGAATGTACCATGATGCCCACAGCTCAGACATTTGAGATGCACATTTGGAAGAGGACATTTATTTCTCTAGTTTGTGCCAATGGCCATATTCAAGGCAATAACTAAAATGGGAGTAAAGGGTACATTTTACAAGTTTATAACGTTTGTAACATCTTGTCCTCCCTTTATATCTTTGAATTCCTATCCCTGAGACTTATAAGGTACTATCACCATTTTATAAGTGAGAAGACTAAGGCTTAGAGGGGTCTAATGACTTAGCCCTAAAATGACACAGCAAGAAAGGCCTAATGACTAGGAATTTAGCCCAGGATTTATATACCCTCTTTTCATCATGCTTCATAATAAAATCGCACTGTAGAGATAAGTTTAATGGCTGTCAATCGATCAGAAGTTTTATGAAGTGTCATCTCTGGCATTGGACACGGGTGACAGAGATCATTAATGGCCTCAAGGAGCTCACAGCCAAGTTGAAGAAAGGCAGAAAAATGCCTCAACACAGCACCTACGTTATGACTGCTGTTCTGAGTACAGTCGTTCCTTGGTATCTATGAGAGATTGGTTACAAGACCTCTCATGGGATACCAAAATCACAGGATGTCCCTGATATAAGATGGTGTAGTATTTGCATATAACTTACATTCTCTGATATACTTTAAATCATCTCTGTACTACTTATAATACTTAATACTATGAATTTTATATAAATAGATGTTATGCTGTACAGTTTAGGAAATAATGACAAAAAAGTCTGTACATGTTCTGTACAGATGCAATTTGCTTTTGCATATTTTCAATCTCCAGTTGGTTGAATCTACAAATGTGGAACCCACAGATACGGAAGGCTGACCGTACTTACAATTTAAAGAGTCCATACCTGACTCTTTTCCATCACCTCTGTACAATTAGACACTTAATCCTGTATTGTCAAAGTCCCGACTAATAGTTAGGGCATTAAATATGAAATGTCCGATTTCTAATCAAAAGTATAGTTTATTATATTTTGAACAAGAAGCAGTACAATTAATCAAAGTATGTGCCTAAACTATCCACACAATTGTGCCATCTTCACAGTAGCTTGTTTGTGTCAGCAGCAAAGAAGCCTAGAGAGCAAGTGGTGATGAAATCACGAAAGGCATTTTCCAGAGCTTGTTGAAAATTGAATATTTTTCCTTGCAAGAAGTTGTCCAAAGCCTGGAAGAAGTGATAGTTGGTGCAAGGTCTGGTGAATACGGTGGATAACAGAGACAGTTCGAGACCAGCTTCTGTACTTTGAACAGCATTGTTTGTATGACATGTGGTCAAGCGTTGTCTTGCAAGAGGATTGGCCTGTTTCTATTGACCTATTTCAGCTGCTTAACTGCAAGTCCAATTGGTTGCAGTAGACATCCACTATAATCAATTGACCAGGTTTCATAAAGCTATAGTGGATAATACCAGCGCCGGACCACCAAACACACACCATTAGCTTATTTTGATGAATATTTGGTTTTGGACTGTGTCTCAGCATTTCATTTTTATCCAACCATTGTGTTGAACACATGCAATTATCAAAAAGAATCCATTTTTTATCATAGGTGAAAACGGTTCACCACTATGTCATGACAGCAAAGAAAGACAAGCTTCGAGACTATTTCTCTTCTAACATTCATTTAATTCATGTGGAACCCATCTATCCAGCTTCTTTACTTTGCCAATTTGTTTCAAATGGTCCAATATTATTGGAATAGCAACGTCAAACCTTGCTGATAATTCACACATAGGTTGAGATGGATTCGCTTCCACTACAGCTTTCAGCTCATCATCATCCACCTTGGTCTCAGATGACCCATGTGGCTCATTTTCAAGATTAAAATCACCAGAATCGAACTTTTCCAACCATTCACGTACTGTGTGTTCATTAGCCACATCCTTTCCAAACACTTCATTGGTTATTTTGAGCTGTCTGCACTGCATTGGTTCCACAACAGAACTCATATTAAAACACAACACAAATTTTTGACTTGTCCATAATTTCACAAAAATTGCTGTAAAAAATTTTGAAAGATAATTACAAGCCAATCATGCATTTGAAAGGTTGAAGATGTACGTTCACATAAAAATAAAACAAGAAGTGTCAGAGTGAAATGTCAGAGATATCAATTGTCAAATGTAGTACTTAAGGAAATCAGACGTTTCATACATAATAACCTAAATAGTTTAAACAATACAGATATTAGCTCTTTTATCTAGAAGGATGGTAATTTACAATTCTAGGGCAAGTTTTGTGGCTTAATGATGCCATCAGGGATCTAGGTTGTAATCTAGGTACTTTTATTTCATGGTTGTAAAATAGCTGCTTTAACACCAGACATCACATACTCACACTACTGTCCCAAAGCAGGACAAAAGAGTTCTGTAAGATGATTGTTTTTATCAGAGACATAATCTATGCCAAGCATTGTGTTTCTGTTATTTGATTTTCATCAAAACAACTTTTAGAGTATTATAATATTTTCTACACCTTACGGATAAGGCAATCAGAGGGTTATTTAATTTGCCCAAATTATGAACTCATAATTAAAACTCAACTCTAAAATATTCCTAAGGGTGGGCTTTTAATGATTAAGACACTATAAAATTTGCTTTGCTAAACGCTATAAACCCCTCTACTGTGAAGCTGAGACATCAGTCACATATTTGTAGGCTTATCCTATGGCAGTTGAAGTAGCTGTTATAACTTATCTTCCCTCTTCCTTTGTCAGACAAGGACACTATAGCAAAGAAGAAAGAATCTTCCAGAGTCATACCACCGTTTAGCGGTGAGCCAGGCCCCAGCCTTCAGCTCAAATCTCCTGCTCTGCCATGTAGAAACTTCTCTTTGTATCCCATTGGTTTTATTCTATTTCAGTGTAGGAGACGATGGGCCTAAGATGAGCATATGCTATAAATATTTCAGCGAGAAGGCGGGGCAATGGCAGTGGGGAGGGGTACACTTCGCTGTCATATCTCAGATGAGGCTAAGATACCAAGAATGCCCCCCCCCTTCTCATAAGAAAACAATGCAAAAGAAACCACTTCAAGATGCTCTATCTTGTTATTAAGGGGTGGAAGGTGGGGTGGGAGGGAAGGAAAAGAAAGAAAGGAAAGGAATGCCTCAGATGTCTTTCAATCTACAATGCTCCACCACTCCCTCCCTTTTAACCACTGCTTACATCAGATGAGAGACTGTTTAATACTTTTCTTCTTTTTTACATAAAGATCTTCACTCCTTGAAGTGTAAGACAGTGCTGGCTGAACGCAGGCAAATGAGGCAGAATAGCGTGCTTAAGTTTGCTCTGGCAGATAGAACCGTTTCTCTAATGTTCCTTCAATTCTTTTCTCACTTTTTTCCTTATTCTTGGCTATGCTGCAGTCACTTTCTCTGCAACAGATTTTAACGCATTCAAGTCTCACGACACCTTGTTTTGGTAGCAATATTCAATTAGCTTAGACCCTGGTGGCCTTCTCCAAAGTCCTGCCACTCTTTGTGCCTCATCAAATGTCAGTGGTGAATTTGGATGGAGATGGAGCAGAATCTAATAATCAATTGTACCTCCATAATCAAAAAGTAAAGCCAATGATATTTTTACAAACATCCTGAAAAAATTAAACCATAGGGAGGGTGCAGCAGGCATATATATTGGGGTCTTAAATCAGCCTAATTTGCCAGGCAAAGTAAGTAATTAACAAAGATCTTCTTAAAGGGTCATTAGCAAAGTTAAGTGTTAACATGTGACAATTACAATCCATGTTTTTCTCATAAAACAGCCAACATGAAGACTAGTAATTAGCCTGGGAACCGACAGAGCGTTATTCCTCCTGTTCCTTCCCCATGGTGAGTTATGGTACGATGGCAAGGAAAGCCCAAGAGATCTGTGGATTTTCTCAGTGCATATTAACTTTATGTATTTATTATTTATGCTGTACGTTTGTCCAAATAAAATCTATCTGGTGCCTGAATGATAATAATGTCTTGAAATCTTATTTATTTCTAATAATCTGTAGTGAAATGATTCTAAGTAGTATCTCCTAGTTATAGAAATAATATATCTAAGTATTTTTTTTTCATAGAACAGGAGGTCTAGATAATACATTGTTTTTGTTGAATGGAAGGTAACTAGCATTTGTTGAGCACATACAAAGTGCTAGGTATGAAACTAGATGACTTTTACTCATCGCATTTAACTCTTCCAACAACCTTATGAGGTAGGTTTTATTAATCCCGTTTTACGGATGAGAGCTCTGAGGCTTAGAGGGAAGTAAACTTATTTGAATGAGATCCATCTGACTTCCAATTCTATGCTCTTCCTTTCACATCACAGAACACACACAACACACATTTGTATTTTGCACTGGAATTCTTCTAATATGACATGAAGTGGAATGTGAAAAACGATCCGCTTTGGCTGAGTCCTTCCAGAGTCGCACATTCAGAAGTCAACACACACAAAGCGTACCGTTTCAATTTGTGATCCTTTCCAAATATCTCTGCATATCTGTGAAACACACAACTTCTGCTAGCCCGACGTCTCCCGCTGTATGGGCTAGCTGAGCCCATACTTCAGTGAGCCCCGCTGAAGAGGGTAGGGGAGGAGCGGTAAACAAAGCATGGCTGCACCCTCTCCATCTTCTTAGGCTGCCTGGATGGTTTCTCCTCCAGGAACCCTTCCAGCTGCAAGCTGGATGTGATTTCTCTTTCCTTGAATTCCCTTTTTTTAAAGGAGTGTTGCTCTGACATCCATGCAATATAAATCATCTGGACATATGTTCAAAGGCAGTAGATCCAGGGTGGTACCTGAGATCTTGCATTGCTATCAAGTTTCCAGGTGACGCTTATGCTGCTGGTCCATAAACCACCCACTGAGTACAGCAGGAATTTAGGAACACTGGCCATTTTTTGCCTTATATTAATTTTTTATATATATCATGTAGTTCTTATTCCCCCAACTTGATTATAATTATTTTCTTGGCAATCTGCAGCTTAAAAAATTCATTCCTCAAGAACTTCCCTGACCAATCTAAATGATGCTTGGTGATTCTATCACATGCACTTTTTAAAATTATCTGAATGAGATTGATCCTCTGTCCGTCTCCCAGTCTAAATTATAAAGTAAGAGCGCGATCCTTTCAGAAGGAACGCACTCATCCAAACAATACTTGGCACAGATTAGGCAAACTCTTTTGTTTCATTTACAAGTTCATCGTCATTATAGTTAATGGCAAATGCTATCATAAACATGTGATAGTTCTCTGTATTCTTTAAAGTTCATTGTTTTCTGTAGTTCATAGATATTATAGGAGGACAGTTAGGTTGAATTAAGGGCTACTAGCAAAACAAATGTCATTTTAAACCAAAAGCCTTTGAGTATGGGTACGTGTATGTGTGTGTGTGTGTGTGTGTGTGTGTAAGTGTAAAATATGCATGATATAATGTACAAAATAAAAAAATATACATTCTTTTTCTTTTTCCATCTGGATCCCTATCACACCTGTGCTGTTTTGAGATTCTTGATTGGAATCAGGTATAGCACAACCTTTTTCCTAGGCAGAAAAAAACAAGCATTGATTTTACTTTATTGACCAATCATACATTGCAGTATAAATATTTATGATGGCTGCACATAATAAAAAAAAAATAAGTTAAATACCACAGAGGAAAATGAAATGTAAATGGGAAAGGATTTCTCATGGGTAATACATCACTTTATAATCTTACGTTACTCTGAGAAACACCTAACAGCTTTCTAGAATCAATGCTTAGATTACAAGACCTTCATCATCACAGACAGACATTTGCAATTTGGTCTAGGGTCCTCTTGGGGCTCCCCGTGTCAGGTTTATTTGGCGATTTAGCAAGTGAAATACAATATATATGCAAAGCCTTTCTAAAGTGGCCAGATGTTTAAACGGAATGGAACTCTTCTAATATTTTAGAGCATTTTTGTAGATTCCCCAAATGTCAGAGTTGAAAGGAGGCATGGAGATCATTATTCCAAGGCTCTCGTTTTATAGGGAAAGTAAAGGGAATACAGAGAAGGAAGGTGCTGGCCTGAGGTAACACAGCATGTTGTTCACTGAGCAAGAATGTTATGTGGCTCTCTGTCTTTCAGGATGGTGGTCTTTCTTGAGCAAGTCTCCCTAAGTTCTAGAGAGCTAAGGTTGTTGTCAAAAGGGCAGGCTGGTATAGAACGTGGATAGATCGAAGCATAGAAGATGTTTGTTGCTTACATACTTAGCTAGACAGGTTTAGAATTCAAAATGACACAACAGGCATCAACTCATTCTCTTCTAGAGTCATTGATGACTTGATTTGACTATACGAAGACAACCATTTGGTTTGACATCAATTTCTGTTTTATTTACCCCAGAAGGACAGTGACTGATTCCAAAAGGCTTCGAGGTCAAAAATGTCCTTAAAATTAGTGTCAATGATCTTTAAGGAGAAACGGACCCTCCCACCACCCTCCTTCACATCTCTTAGTCTCCTTGAGGTAAGTAACTTCCATTTTTGTGGATGCAGACCCTTTTGGATTACTCAAGATGGTAGAAGATGAGAAACCCAATGAATATCATCAACAGAATTAGAGAGTCCAGATGTACAATGTATATATATTTGAGTGTTCACAATATTAGTGAATTAAAATTTATGTCATACAGCTAAAAATACACTACACATTTGTCTTCTACACTACTGTTTATGGGAAAGAGAAAGGAGGTATTGCATTTTTCATCTGTTTTTTTTTTTTTTGCCCTTTTAATTATCTTTCAGTCTCCTCACAATTATTGTAGCAGGAGGTGTACAATGTCTCCCTTTTGTGTCAGCATCCTCCCCAAACCAGCTGAATACAATTCTCAACCTGCAAATGGGTATACAAATGCACCTCAGTAGAAGAACCACAGAGGTCAGATATATAGATCTAAACTGCATAGAGGTTACAGCCTCTTATTCAAAACTGCCATGTTTGTCCTCAAAAAGTGATGCTTTTTAGGTGAAATGTGTGTGTGTGTGTGTATTTATATATATATATGTGTGTGTGTGTGTGCGCGTGTGTGTGTGTATAGATGTGTACATGTGTGTACATTTTTTTAAAGAAAAGGGCAGAAGAAAGTAACAGCTGCTCTCTTGCATTGAAAATGCAGATATTCAAGGTAACTTGAGTATTCATACCAGATCAGCAATCCAGTGCAGTTTGAGATTTGACAGAACTCCCTCAATAGCTTTAAAACCAGAGTCCGGATGACGAGAAGGATACCTGATGTTTGAATTGCCTTTGCAACTATATTTTTTAGGGCTTTCAAATTGCTGCTTGCTAACATTTACAGTTCTCTGCAGCCATAATATACCTCCATGGGATTTGGGAAGAGATCAAAGAAGCAGGAAAGAAATTGCTATTCCCCAATTCTACCAGTAAAAGATCGGTGCATGTCAAATAGCTTTTAATGTCCACAAACCCAGCTCTGTATACACACAAGGCCATTTCCATTGGTAAAACCTATACCGCTTTCCTCATCAAAAATCTGTTCAACTCCAAAGAGGAAAGGAACTCTGCTGTGAATCTTAATAGTTAGAGACATTAGCTTTCAAAGGAACTTTCTTAACTTTTTAAGTCTCTTTCTCATTGGTTACAGAATACGTGGGCCCTTTGTTGAGAAAACTTTCTTTACATAAACCCCTACTTTTACTTAAATAATGGAAGTAGGTGCAGTAAAATAGAATAATTAAATTCTTCACGTTTGAAATAAGGCTAGACAAAGTACAGAACAACATGTATAACACACAATAAACCTGTTCTCTAAGATCTGCATTGCATATATATATATATATATATATATATATATACATATATATATATAAAATAGAAGAGAATCAAAAGTAAACAAATTAAAATTGTTACCTATAGAAAGAAGAGGAGGGACGAGCAGAGGTTACATATATAATCTAGATTTCTCTGAATGTATCTCATTTTGTAAATTTGACATTGGAGCCATGTCAATATTTTACATCACTCTAAAAAATAAATCAAAAAATAAAAATGGCAATCTATAAAAACCAGAATAAAAATGTAATAAATGGATCTGTGTGTTAAGCTGGTGACATAGCCATACATGGATGAATTATTTTAATTGATAACAAGGTGGAGATATATACCAAGAACAAAATGAAATGCAAAAAATATTTATTAACTTGATTTCAACATACTGATAATGATAACATTCGTTTTCTTATTCTAACACTATTAGCTATGATAATTGGATAAAGCATATATAATTATTTAGGAACCAAGCTTTTCAGCTAATGAGATGATTTAAAATCAAGATGTTAAGCAAAACCACAGATTGCCTAATTTTGAATTAGAAAGAGTATGGATTTGTGAAATAGTTTCTTTTCAAAAGAGAAACTAGCTCTGTCCTAGTTCTGTCCACACAAAGGGTAAGAAACAACGTCTGAGCAGCACGAATCAGTGGCAATAAGCACCCTGAAGTTCCCAGATGGTTGTGGTCTCAAAATGTCAGTTCCCACTAAAAACAACAAGGGCACCTTGATGAAATGACTAGTTACTTCCAGGTCTGGAGCAGGAAACATATGAGATGAGCCTAGGATATCTCACCATACTTGAAAGCAAGTCCATCAGTGAATGAGAATGTGTCAAAGGACTCAGGAGCTCCCATTGGCTAACAATGGCACAGTTTGGGCCACAAAAAGAATAATAACCAAAATAGATTGAAACATATCAAATATGCTATAATCTGTGAGTTTATAAAGACACCTTTAAACAAAAGCCCCAAACTCATATTTTTCATCTTTATAGAAGCCAACTTATTCTGAAAACTTTTAAACAAGGGGAAAGACTCAAGCATCAATTCATCTTTCCTGTAAAAACCGTATCTCATGTATCCAAATATTTGTGGAAGAAAAAAATTTTTTATGGAACGATCGCAGCTATTAAACATAGGAGTAAGGATTGTAAATCAATGTTTTGGCACCCCAAATGAAATAATGAATCTAGAAAAGGAGCACCCATGGATTCTCAAACCTTAGGTAAAATGCTGATGAAGAACTTTAAAATGATGTATTAGACTGAAAACACTTGAATCTACTGATTAATCTTAATATCACAAGAAGAGACATACTCAGACACTAATTATCTTCTCATGGGATGGAACAGGAACTATAAAATGCCTCCTATAAAGTACTCTTGCCAAAAAATTAAACCAAACCTCATAAGTTTATAGAAAATACAGGCCCAGAATAACATATTAAGTAAAGACACAATATTAAAAATCCAGAATAAGGAAAGTTATACAGGACAAATTGCCACGTGTCTTCAATGAATAAATTGCACACAAGCTCAGGTGCATATGAACACTCACAAACACACACACAGAGAAAGAGCAATGGGGAACCTGTACATTAAAAGAAATTGAAGAAAAATATCATTCAGATTGATTGTTTTAGATCTTGTTTTGATCCTACTTTGAAAAAAATGGTCAAAATATATTTATTAGACAATCAGGGAAATTTGAATACTGGGTATATATTTGATAATATTAAAGAATTTTTGGTGTGATCTTGGCATTGTCATTATATATATATATATTTAAATGTAGAGGTAAATATTGAAATAGTTATGTTTGACATGACGAAATGTCTGGATTGGCTTCAGATCAATGGAATAGTGTGTACGCGTCATGGGTAGGGAGGAGGCTGGGCTGGCAGATGGGGTGAATCAGACAAGATTAGCAACATACTAAAACTATTCGAAGATGAGTATTAATTATACGAATCTCTTCACTTGTGTATGTATTTGAATATTTCATCAATACAAAGTTTATTAAATGCTAAAATAGAGCTTAGCACTGATTCCCTAGCGGGGGAAAAAGAGGAAACGTATTTGTTTATGTTACTGAAAATTCCAGAGATGGGGCTGGCTCAGAAACCCTGAAGATTCAAATGTCAAGATGCTTCTTCATTTCTTCCCCATTTTAGCCCATGCTCATCCCCCAAGCCCGGTATCTCCAGCTCTCCTGTTTCCCCCATCCTCTCTCTCCTTTGGTTTCCACTTCCTCCTGTTTCTACCTCATTTCTCTTTTCACATTTACTCCATGAGAAGAGGGAGACAAAGCCAGAAATACAAATCCCAGTTTAGTCTCCCTGGAAAACAGAGACTCTTTCTCTCCTAATGAAGGTCATATTGGTTTCAAGTGCAGAGGGTTGAATTTAGTTGATTCTTCTCCCTGGTCATGGCTCAATCACCTCCAGTCCATTTAAGGATCCTCTCCCGTTTACTTTATTCTAATTTTTGTCTCTTTCATCCCTAATCCCTATGATCATTGACTTCCCCTGATCCTCAACAAAAATATTGCCTCAAATTTTTCGTTATGTATGTACTTTTCTATATCTTTGTAAAATACATATTGTGGTTTTATAGGCATGTATACATGACTGTATATATCTCATCTTAAATTAATCTTTTTGACTTTAAAACTTTGTTTAAAAAATAATTCTATTGGGTTGTATTTACATGCAGTAAAATGCACAGGTCTTAAGTGTACAGTTAAATGAGTTTGACAAATGTATAATCCCATGTAATGGACACCCTAATCAAAACATAGAATATTTCCATCATCCTGAAAAATTTCCTTCTGCCCCTTTATAGTAAACCCCCCAATTAGATGCAACCACTGCTCTCTGATTTCTATTACCACAGATTAGTTTGCATGTTCAATGTACTTCATAAACACAGAATAATACAGTATGTACTCTTTTATGTCTGGTTTCTTTTACTCCACTTAATATCTGTGAGCTTGATCTAAATTTCTGTGTTAGTAATTTTCAAATTGTTATTTTACTGTTGAGTAATATTCCACAGTAAAAATATAGCCCTCTGTTTTCAAGATAGGTATGTGTGGACTTAGTCCCTTGCTTTTGACTGCTTCATAGTATTTTGCATTATGCATCTTTACTGATTTATGTATCTTTAATGTATTTACTGATTCAATCCCCTGGTCATAAACACACAAGTTGTCTCTCATCCCCTACTAGTACAAAATCATGCTTCAATAAACATCCTTGAATGCATTCCCTTTGGGGTCTGCATGAGAGTTCTCTGGAGTTTATAAACATTCTTAATTGCATTAAGAACTATTACTTTATAGAACACTTACATCTCTTTAGCAGTGCTTGCAGGCAACATTTTCCTATATAATGGTCAAGTGTAGTAATACAATAAGGTAAAAGAAAATATTAACCAGTTTTCAACATTTAGAACAGAACTGTCTGATAAAAACTTTTGTGATGAAGGAAATAGTCTATAGCTTCATTGTCCAAAACGGTAGCTACTAGCTATGCATGGCTACTGAGCACTTGAAATGTGACTAATGTAATTGAAAATTTGAATTTTTAAATTTTATTTAATTTTAATTAATTTAAATATAATTTAATTAATCCTGTGTCCAGTGACAACCATATTGCACTGCATATTTTAAGTCTGTCAGGATGATGAGAATGGACTTCATTCCTGTGACTAGTGGGGAGTCACTGGAAAGGTTCAAGAGAATGAAATGCTATAATTTGCATCTTAGATTATTGCAACTGTGGGGAGGCATGGGTGGAGTGTGGTTTAACATAAGTCAGGGAATGTCAGCTGGTATTCTGTTGCAGTGATTCTAGCTAGAGGAGATGGTGGCTTGTGAAGGAGCCATGAAGTTTAGAATTTAAGTGAGAACACTAATAGGACTTAGAGACTGGAGATCAGAAAAAAAGAATCAATAGTAAATTCCAAGTTTCTAGCTTGGACAACAATATATATGGCTGTACAGTTTCTGATAATAGGGCCCAGTAAATTCACATGGAAAGGTCGCCTGTCAACCAGGAGTGGTGATGGGAACTTAGTCAAGGTCTTTTGAGTCACGGAAAGATTGCGTCTGGGGCAAGATTGTCTCGGGGTCTGGAACCCCATCTGTTACTACTCTGGTTTCACCAAGGCTCCCGCCAAAGGTCACCTTGATCTCCCACATACCATCTTTTGCTCAGTCTCATGCTGACAGATTTTAGCACAAGAGGAATGAAGCGACCTGGGGAAACTCTCAAATATCTGGAAGCCCTAAAGTTGACACAGAAGGAAAAGTCTGGGAACCAACGTGTATCCATTGTTTAATGTTGCAGGCAATTAGTGAGCAGGAGCAGCTGCTATGGTTAAACTGTTAAAAACGCCAAAGGAAGTGAAACAGAACATATGGGATAGGTTTATCTCCAAAATACTACTTTGAGGATAATATTGACATGATTTGCCTATCATATTTTCCCCCTTTGAAATGATTTGCATAACATTTCCCAGAAATATGCTCCATATGCGTTTTAGTAATCTGGTGATAGAAGTGTAAACTCAAGCTCATTGAAGGAGAGCCAGCTACAAGAAGAGCCATGCGTCTCCAACTGGAGCCAGGAAACTTCTGTCTTATGGAAAAGGTAGATCCTCAAGGGAAAGTCAACCAAAAGAAAAAGAGCTTGAAAATGGACAGTTAATGAGTCCTTTCTCATGCCAAATGCACGTGTATACTAGGCACATCGTGCAGTCTTTAGTAGCAAACGTTTTAGGTATTTATTAGCAATCCCATTTTACAGGTTTAAAAACTGAGACTCAAATAGAGGAGATAATTTGCTCAAATTAGACAACTGGAAAGTTCCAGAGACAGGATAGAAACCAGTTTTACTTAACTGAAAAATGGCTCTTCTCAAATAAAAAATTGCACCTCTGGATTTGGACTAATGTGGTCATTCTCAAAGTGTGGCCCCCAATTCAGTAGCATAGACCTCATGTAAAAATGGGTCATGAATATGAATTACAAGAATCACCACTGCAGACTTCTTGAACCAAAAATTCTGGGAGTAGCCCGGAATGTATTTTAACACAGATTCAGGTAATTCTGACGTGTGTTCATATTTTAGAATCACTGGTTGAGTGAGATTTAATTAATCATATAAGAGTCAGTTATCCAGAAAGACTACACAGCTCGAGTATGGAGGATGAAAAGAAATAGAACACATGTTTTCTACCAAAAGTAATTGCAGAACATTTGGGGAAATGTGCATTACTAAAATATCAGTGACTTGGTTTAATGGAAAGATAATGCTAGATAAATGCTGTTGAACCTTGTTTCCAGTCCCAGATCTGATACTAATGTGCATGTTCACATTGAAGAAATAATTTCATTTCTGTATGTTTCCTTTTAATTGTCAATCATAATGATAATGGCTGTGTGTTACATAGCTGGTACATCTGCACAGCCCTGTAGAGTTTGCAATGCCTTTGCATTATTTTAGATGTACGTGGGACAGAAAAATGGAGGCATTTGCCTAGAAAATCTCCAATATTCCTTCCAGATTGACACACTAGGAGATTTTCCATATAAGTAAGCCGAAAATATTCAAAATGTTAAATGACCGAGTCTGTGGTTCTCAAACACGACTGTTCTTCAAAATCACCTGGGAGCTTAATAGAAAAAAAAAAGAAAATCCAGGCCTGTCTTCAGAGCAACATAGTCTTCTCATCTCCCATATATATGCCATAAATATGTGTATATATGTATAATATATAAACCTATTAGAATCACCTGAAGGGTATATCTGTGTGTGTCAACAAAGGAAGTCAGAATCACCATATTAGAATAACACACACATACACTTCAGGTGGTTCTAATATGTTTCTGAAGTTGAGAACTATGCCTCTAAATAATAAACAAATTCAAATGATGGAGAGATTATAGTGGTCAATAGTAGCTATGGTGGTTTTCTGAAGAGATGGGGTAATATTGCAGCCATCCATCCTCAGTGACTCGCCATCATTCATGGGGAAAATCTAGTTTGCAGAGCCTGGAATTCACAGCCCTTCATATTCCACTTTCTGAGTACATTTCTTGCTTCCTGTTCGTTCAATGAATCACTCCCATAAATCCTAGCTTTAGCCAAATTAGACTCTTCCCTTTTCTTTAGCTACACCCAGTGTTCTACATCCTATGTAGTTTTCTAGTGTTGTTTCCTATGTGTGATTTTGTCTACTGAAAGCATATCTTTTCGCTACAGAATGATTCAAGTATTAGCTCCTTCTTGAAACCTTTCCTGAGGCCATCACCTGGTGAGCATCTCTCCTTACTCTGAGTCATTTCACACTTTAGATATTGCACCCACTAGGATTTTATTGGTTGCATAACAGAATGCCTTGTCTCCAATAGTTTCAATAATACAAACAACGTGGTATGTTGCACACCCTAAGATAAAGTGGCTGCAGGGTCTATTAATTTAATAGCTCAATGATGTGACAAAAGACTCAGGTCCTTTCCACCTCTCCGATCTTCCAACCTAGCTTTAGTTGCCTGGGTAAATTTAAAACAGCCATCCCAGTTCTGAGTGTCCTATACTGTCATAAACATGTGCAGTGGATGATGTGAGCTTTGGTGGATGTTGGTTTCTTTTTAAGAACAAAGAAATCTTCCCAAGAATCTACCTATCAGATCTCCTTGCATGTCATTCCTAAACCATTCACTGAAAAGGGGAATGCAACTTCTGTGACTGTCTCATATGGAAATGCATGTTTATTGGGAGGATTTCCTGAACAAAACTGGAATACTCTTAGCAGGGAGGTAATTGGTGAATGGTTGTTGGCTAAGCTGCTAACTCCTTGTCTTAAGCAAGCCTGCCCTTCAATTTACATGATATTCGTCAATTCCCATGTAGTGCTTCCCTTATCAGACCAAAGTCTTCTTGAAGACAAGTTTTTGTTTTATGATTAAAGGGATGAGCTTGGAAGTCAAACACACCTGGATTGAAATTAAGGTGACAAACTCATCCCAATTTGCCTAGATCTTTCCTGATTTTAGCACAATAAAAGTCCCATGTCCACAGAAACTTCTTAGTCCTGGGCAAACTAGGACACCTGGTCATCTTTGTTGAAGTCTCAACTCTGCCATATGCTGACAGCATGAATTGGGAGTCCAGTCATGTAATTCCTCAGTGTTTCGTTCAACGACTACTTCCTGAATGTCCACCGCATGCCAGGCACTGTTTTGGAAAGCTGTCCTTGTTTTTCTGACCACTCTGGCATGAGCTCTCCAATTTCCCGCAATCGTGCTAAAGCTGCCCCTGGGCTGCCTTGTGCGTGACCCCCTCTCTGCACCCCGTCCCTCAGCGATGATGTCAGAGGAAGCCTGGCCGCCTGACGAATGGGGCTTGGGAAATCCCCAGGAGTTTTCAGACACTGTTTCTGGCCTGAAAAACAAAACACGCGTGAAACAGCCAAGGGTCCCGATCTGCTCAGGGAACATGCTGTCCTCTCCTGTTTGCAAGGCCATTTCTTGGACAAGCAGCGGCTCTGTTTGCTGGACTTTTGGCCCCGTGCAGTCACTGTGAGGCAAGGCACATCTCGCACAAACGGGCCAGTGAAATGAGGTAATTGCGGCTTTCGATGAATGCTATTTCTGTCTCCTGGGCTGTGCCGGCTGGGATGTGAAGAACAAGAGCCAGTGTATGTGACATGTTACGGCTTTCTCCACAAAGTGGAGATCGATAACACAGGAGTGGGAAAGTCCCCCTCCTGTTTTCTCCTTTTAAAGATGAGTGGATACTCCACGCACGTGCTGTTTTCAAGCGAGACCTGCTCCATGTTGCAAAGTCCCTCCGATGGCCGGAACGCTTCCATTTGTGTGCCAGAGCTGTCCTTAATTACTATTTAATGTAGCTTTTTTGAAAATAGCATGTGCCAAGTATGTTATATATGTCACCTATTTTCCTCCTCACAAGGACCCTTGGAGATAGGTACAGTTAGTATTCCCACTGCAGAGAGTGGGCAAATGTGACACATGCTGGTGATGCTCCAGGTCACAAATGAGTACGCACAAGGCCAGGGTGGCTACCAAAGTCCGTTTTCTCCTTAGCTAAAATTGTTCACTACACCACTACTAATTTTGGATTATTTTTCTGCATAATATATTTCCTTCCTTCATGTTACTTCAAAATGGGAACTATAACTGTGATTTCTCTTTAAACCAGAGTTATCTCTATTCACAATATATTCTGAACCAGAATACAATGACAACATCACCTAATTGACATAGCATTCAATTTTCTCACATGGATTGTTTCTGATTTTTAGGTTGTATTTTGTTTTGGTTTGGTTTTGTTCTTGTATGTCCTTACCTCTTGGTATTTAGCTTCCTAGTACTCACTGATGGTGTCAATAGATCTATCTCTTAGATTCCCTCATCACTATGACTTAAATTTTTAGTTTTGAATGTTTTAATAAATCAACCAGATAGCCAGACATCACTAAGTTATTGGATAAAGAAAGTAAATGAGCTCTACTCTGGAACCCAAGGGTTTTATGGCTCAATGACAGAAACTTGGTTTAGTAGGCGCTTTCATGTATCCATAGGAGAATGCTTGGTTTAAGAATATTTGTTAACAATAAAGCTTTTTGGAATCAGAATTCTAGTGCTAATCCTTCATATTCTAACTTAGAGATTTTGGCATCCATTTAACCTTTTGAAGCCTCAGTTTCTTTACCAGCAAAATTGGAAATATGCACAATATGCACATAATTTTTGCAAATGTTACAAGACATAATATATGAGAAAAATTCTTAGCAAAGTGCCTGGTGCCTAGTGCAAGCTCTGTAAATGATAGCTATGCATTATTATCGGGAGTTTCTATATATACTCTTATGTCAGCTACTCAGAAACCTTTCATTACCTATCCCTAGGTTGTGGGCTGTGCTGGGAAGAGTAACCTTCAAATAAGTGAGATATCTTTGCATTTATAACATACCATGCCATTCACCATGCCATTTCCATGAAGACCTCACATGTGTATTCTTGTCCAAAAAGAGGTAGAGAGAACTGCAGTTGTGCCATCAATTACTGGGTATTCAAATGACCTGGGTTCAAGTTGCAAGCTTCACAGGTGCCTGGGATTCAGTCTCCAGTCCTTTGCCACATTGTCCATTTCTCCTCACTTTTCTGTTGTCTTCTATTCCTCAACTTCACTGATTTTTCAGTGCTGAATAATGTATGTATTGTTTCAATTTTCTGACTCTAACCATACCCTAAGTGCCTTGCCTTCCACCAAAAGAAGTTAATCAAGGCAAATTTTTTAAATCAAGATAATTTGATAAACAAAGTTTCCAAAACCATGGAAAGAATTTTTGTTCTAGCTGTTAGATTAATGTATATATTTCTTGACCTCTAAAGTTAAAGCAGAAATATGTATATAGTATAAACTAGAAGGCAACTAAGTGTCCGAGCCACATTTAGAGGGAGGTAAGGAAGTTAGAGACTTAGACACGGCTTCACTAAAACACATTATATATTTGTATGAGCTGAACCTTGTAAGATGAGATAACCAGGTACTCAGCTCAAGGACACCTCTCTCCCTGTGCTATGTCAGGTCACTGTGAGGTAGGGCTGATTAGATGAGCTCCCAGCATGCCCAGAGGGGACATTCACCCCCAACTAAAGCCATCAGAGTTAACAGAAGTTGCAAAATTGGTGAAGGGCTCATGAAAGGTAAGGATAGGAGGTGTTCTTGGGCATTTGCTCTGGGTTGAAAATGGTATTGTGTGTTCATTAAAACAACAACAAAACAAAAGACCTTTCATGAAATCCCGGTAACTAAGGTCATTAGTATCAAGAAAGCAAAGCCCTAGTCCCTGAGCAGACATTCTGTCATGCAAAAGCCTCATTTAGAAATATTGACAAATTGGTCTATACCTTCTTTTTAAAAAAATGCTTAAGATGCTGATGGCTGCGCTTATGTAATTGGGAGGAGGAGACAGGAAATGGGAGGGAGGCCGTATTATTCTTTCAGAAAGTGCCTCTGAATGAGCAAAGCAAGGGCAAACCCATGGCAGAGAGGACCCAAGAATATCACTCATAAAAGCACTGTACCGAGGCAAGCAGGTTTTATTCACGGAGGGGATGTCAAAGAAAAGCTCAAGAAGGGCATCAGCTAAGGACTGCCATGCTACCACAGCTCTGGAATTGCTTCCTTGTCGGCCAAAGCAGCAGATGCTATGACTACCTCGGGGTCCGGATCCTCTCTTCCCCACCCAGCCACTCACACTAGAAACTTCTGGATCACCTTTGACTTCCCCATAGCCCTCACCGCTCTAAATTAATCTCCTAGCTCTGTAACCCTCCTCCATATGTCGCTATTCTGTTGAATTCACTCTTTCCTTGATGCTACTGTCTTAGTGCAGGTTCCATCTAGGGGTTTTATTCGGCTTAGTATCCTGGCTTATTCCTGTTGACTTCCACACACATCACCTGGGGATCTTGTTAAATTGCAGATTCACATTCCATAGGTCTGGGATGCAGCCTGAGGTTCCTCATCCCTAACAAGCTCCCAAGTGATGTCTGTGCTGCTGCTGGTCAGAGGACCACACCTCGGGTAGTCAGACACTCGGGGCAGAGCCAGGTCTTGATCCCTCCAAATCCTGTGGTTTTTACTCCACCTTAGGCAGCCTTCTAAAGGATTGGAGGAGTAGACATTTTCTAGGGGACCCCAGAGCCTGAAACAAGGACCACTGCGTGGAAGCCATGCAAAATCTCGGTGTCTAGGAAATGATTCTGACAGCAAGTGCCGATAGGCAATATTATGCGCTTTCTCTGAGATAATTACTACTCCATCATTGCAAATATTCAAGCAGAGACTAAGCAGTATTTTTTTTCTAACATTCTACCATTGTAAAATGTTAGAAACCATATGTTTCAAACATAAAGAAAAGTTGTAAAACCTGTACAGTGAATGCACATATGCTTGCTTCCTAGATTCTATTTTAACACCTTAGTATACTTGATTTAATCCCGTATCTATCCATTTATTAATCCCTGTATTTATTGACAATGCAGTCTTATTTTTCAGAGTTAGCAATGATGTGTTGTATCATTCTCAGGCCTGAAATCCCTCTGACTTACCCATCTGCCACAACTCTTCTGCCTTTGAGTGAAAAAATGTTCTCTACTTTTTTTTTTTTTTTTTTTTTTTTTTTTTTTTTTGAGACAGAGTCTCGCTTTGTTGCCCAGGCTAGAGTGAGTGCCATGGCGTCAGCCTAGCTCACAGCAACCTCAAACTCCTGGGCTCCAGTGATCCTTCTGCCTCAGCCTCCCTGGTAGCTGGGACTACAGGCATGCGCCACCATGCCCGGCTAATTTTTTATATATATCAGTTGGCCAATTAATTTCTTTCTATTTATAGTAGAGACGGGGTCTCGCTCTTGCTCAGGCTGGTTTTGAACTCCTGATCTTGAGCAATCCGCCCGCCTCGGCCTCCCAAGAGCTAGGATTACAGGCGTGAGCCACAGCGCCCGGCCATTGTTCTCTACTTTTAAGGGATCATGTAATTAGGACCCACCCAGAAAAATCTCCCTATCTTAAAATCTGTAACCTTATCCACATCTGCAAAGTCTCCATCACCATGTACTGCAACATATTAACAGATTTTGAGGATAAGAACATGGGAGTCTTTGGGGAGCCACTGTTCTGCCTACCACAGCCTTAATACATGATTAAGATCCAGCCTTTTGGTAGATGACGAGGTTTGGAATTTGGGGCCTCATTCTCCATACCCTTCCCCCCTAAACACTTGAACCTGCACATCAGTCCGTGAATTATTTGTTTGTCTTTTTCTGTGGGGTGAAATTCACCCAATTAATGCATAAATCCTAAGTGCACCATTTGATGAGGTTTGACACATGTATACATCCATGTAACTCAAAGCCCCATCAAGATATAAAACCATATATACCATCGTACCAACACGTTCTCTCAAGCTGCTCCAATTGTTCCCCACATTTATAACTCCTAGGAGCAACCACTGTTCTGCATTGTTTCTACTAGAATTTAACTTTACCCCTTCCATACTCTCACATCAATGGAATTGTAAAGTATCCACTCTTTTTGTGTGAAGCTTCTTTCACACTGCATACATTTTTCAGAGTCACCCTATTGTTACATGCATTCACCATCAGTTCCTTTTTCATTTCTGCTACTTTTAAAAATTTGAGATATAACTGACACATCCTAAATTCATCCTTTTAAAGTATACAATTCAGTGGTTATGCTTATAAACACACGTTTATGCAACCATCGCCACTACCTAATTCCAGGACATTTTAGACCCTCCCTAAAGGAATCCTATACCCATTTGCAGTAACTTCCCATTCCCTCCCATCCCCAACCTTTGGCAAACACTAATCTAATGTACCCACTGACTCTATGGATTTGCCTTTTCTGGGAATTTTATATAGTGTCCTATAGTATGAACTTCTTACGGTTTATGTTTCTATTCCACTGTTAATGTAAAGGTGTGCTTTTTCCAGTTTTTAGCTATTTCCAAATAAAAGGTGTTTTGTTGACCCAAGTTTTCATTTTTCTTGGGTCAGTGCCTAAGAGTGGGATAGCTGGTTCATAGTATGAGTCTTGGTTTAGCTTTATAAAAAACTGCCACCGGCCGGGCGTGGTGGCTCATGCCTGTAATCCTAGCACTTTGGGAGGCCGAGGCGGGCGGATTGCTCAAGGTCAGGAGTTCGAAACCAGTCTGAGCGAGACCCCATCTCTACCAAAAATAGAAATAAATTAATTGGCCAACTAAAAATATATATACAAAAAAAAAAAAATAGCCGGGCATGGTGGCGCATGCCTGTAGTCCCAGCTACTCGGGAGGCTGAGGCAGTAGGATCGCTGAGCCCAGGAGTTTGAGGTTGCTGTGAGCCAGGCTGACGCCATGGCACTCACTCTAGCCTGGGCAACAAAGTGAGACTCTGTCTCAAAAAAAAAAAAAAAAAAAAAAACTGCCACAAAATTTTCCTAAGTTGTCATATCATTTTATAGTCCTATGAACAACAGATGAGTTCTAGTTGCTCTACATGTTCACCAATATTTGGTATTGTCAATCTTTTTTTAATTGTTACTATTCTGGTGGGTCCAAGAAATACTTAAGAGAAATATGATAGCAAGGATTCCTGTAGCATAAGGAGATTGAGCAAAAATGTCTCTACAGAGCTCAGGACTTCTGGAATTTCAACTTAGGTTATATGGTCCCCTGTATTAGTTTGGTATTGCTGTCATAACAAATTACCACAAACATAATGGATTAAAACAACACACTTTTATGGTCTTGTGGTGGTCTAGGTTAGAAATCTGTGTAGACTTAGCTTGTTTCTCTACTTTAGGTCTCACAAGGCTAAATCAATGATTACAGGCCGGGCGAGGTGGCTCACAACTGTAATCCTAGCACTCTTGGAGGCCGAGGCCAGCGGATAGCTCAAGGCCAAGAGTTTGAAACCAGCCTGAGCAGGAGCGAGACCCCTGACTCTACTAAAAATAGAAAGAAATTAATTGGCCAACTAAAAATATATATATAAAAAATTAGCTGGGTATGGTGGCACATGCCTGTAGTCCCAGCTACTCGGGAGGCTGAGGCAGAAAGATTGCTTGAGCCCAGGAGTTTGAACTTGCTGTGAGCTAGGCTGATGCCACGGCACTCTAGCCCGGGCAACAGAGTGAGACTGTGTCCCCCTCCAAAAGAAAAAAGAAATTAAAATCAATGTGCTGCATGGCTTGGGCTCTCATCTGAACATTCTAAGAAAGAATCTACTTCCCAGCTCATTCAGGTTGTTGCAAGAATTCTGTTCCTTGAGTTTGTAGGATTAAAGTCCCTGTTTCACTTCTGGCTGTCACTTGCAGACCCCTTTAAGTTCCCAGAGGCCTCTTCCTGGCCCTTGTGCGCAGCCCCCTCCATCCTAGAGCCCACAACGATGTGATGAATCATTCTAAGTCCTGGAGTCCCTCTGACTCACCCTTCTGCCACAACTCCTCTGCTTCCAAGTAGAGAAGGTTCTCTGCTTATAAGGGCCCATGTGATTAAGACCCTCCCGGATAAACCAGGAAAAATTTCCCTCTCTATCCTAAAATCTGCAACATTAACCGCAATCAAGGTCTCCATTGCCATATAATGTAATATAGTTACAAGTTTCAGAGATTAGAAAGAACATGGGCATCTTTGGGGAGCCACTATTCTGCCTCCTGCTTCCCTATTGTGTGCCTAAGACCCAGCTTTCTGGTAGATGAGGTTTTGAATTTGGGGTTTTATCTTTTGTACTCTACTCCAGTCTTCCTTCTGTGTCATCATTTGGTTGTCTCTGATTAAATGTGTCTGGTATTTTACATAACCAGGTCAAGGACAGCTTGACATGAAAATTTTAGTTTAACTTAGTGGTGACAAGAGTGCTACCTCATAGGATTTTTGGCAAGAATTCAGGAAGTTAATTGATACGAGTAAAAGCGTGTTGTAGAGTGCCTGCTACAAAGCAACTGCTGTGTAAAAAACAGTAGTCATCTCAACTCTGCTAACGAACCTTCATGTGAGCAAGTTACCATTCCTTCTCAAGCCTCAGTCTTCCCCGGGTTATGATCCACCTGTTGACTATTCTTTATTTGCACCACCAGACTTTCCTCTTTTCTTCTCTGCATTCTGGCCTCAGAGGCTGATCTCTATGTACCGCATCAACCAGGCCCTTACCTACTGCTGTTCAGTTGGATTTGGCCAACAGGAAGCACTAACAAGAGATTAAAGGATGGGAGAAGACTAAGATTGGGATTATTCTTCTTCTGTTCCATGTCGGACCACAGATGTGCAATGGGTAGTTCATCTAAAGGCCTCAGCCCCTGTCCAAGGTCATCTCCTGCAGTCGTAATTTGCTCTTCTAGAGTCCAGTAACACTGTCTGCTCCACTTGCCCCATCAGACGTAAGGGTGCCAGTGGCCCCCTGTTATTGCTAGCATTGCGGTGCTGCAGCATCTCTTGTTGGCTCCTTTGGCCCTGATCATGCCTCCATAAATCATCTCTTTGTTAACCTCTTCTAATCACCTCTTGTAAGTGTGCCATGTTGGTTTTGCCTGGAAAAATAATGTGGTTGTATTGGACTGTTTCTGTGCATCTTTACCTACCTAAAATGTTATCATTGCTTGATTCTCAGAATTTATCAGCCTTCCATAATTCAAAAATTTATTGAGTGGCTTATTTTTATAAAAGTGTTGAGGAATAAAAAGACATAATAAGGACCTTTGAGACCTTCACTCTTTCAATCATTCATTCAAAAATCATTGGCTGGGCATGGTGGCTCACGCCTGTAATCCCAGCATTGTAAGAGGCTGAGGCAGAAAAACTGCTTGAGGCCAGAGGTTCAAGACTAGCCTGGGCAACATAGTCAGATCCCATATTTATGAATTTTTTTTTTAATTAGCTGGGCAGGTGGCTCATACCTGCAATCCTAGCTACTCTGGAAGCTGAGGCAGGAGGATCACTCAAGCCCAGAAATTTGAGATTGCAGTGAGCTATACAGCACCACTGCACTCTAGCCTGGGCAACAGAACAAGACTCTGTCTCAAAAAATATAAAAAAATAAAAAAATAAAAACAAAACAAAAATAGTGCATTTGCCCATGAGAGAAGTATATGTTTGGTAGCTCTTTCATTTTCTCATCACTTTCTTTAATAACTCACTTCTTTTTCTATGAAATACATGTCAAGGATGAAGTGACATATGATGAAAATTTACTATTTGCTGGGTACATTATACATATCTTTTCAGTAATCCTTTCAGGAACCCCCAAGATCCTTTTTCAGTTGAGGAAATTGGGGCTCATAGAGATAAAATAACTTACTTTCCCAAATTCATAATGCTAATGAGGATTCAGATCCAGATCTCTTTTACTCAAGTGTGCAAACATTCCTTTAACCAGGCTGTCTTTAAGGCCTTACCTGTTAGGATGAGTATTCCATGACACTTGCCTTAAATTCATCACTGAATTGCAAAATCAGCATAGAACCAGGCACATGGTAGTAGTGAAGATGTTATGGTTACATGATTGACAGATCAAAGAAGCAAGGATGAATGATCAAACAAATTTTTGCCAGTGATTTTCACTTTCATAAGGAAGTCAAAGGCACACACAGGTTAACACAAAAGGTAACCAAAGCCAGGTGCTAGGATATTGGTTGGAATTACTGAGCAAGACTCCAGGAAGTTGAAGTTCTTGGTACATGCAGGGTTCAACAAGTTTCCACTGCCACCCTCTAAACCCTGTCCCACTGCCAGACACAGACTGTTCCCATACAATGGAATTAGCCGTGTTTCAGCATTCACAGGGATTATCTCTGTAGTCAGGTGGACTGCCAGGGATTATGCTTGTTGTTATATGGCTATGCAGGGGATGCCAGGACAAGGCACAGCTTTCACATAGAATGATAACATGACGGAATAATATCTACTTTCACCCCAGATGTGCAAAGACATTCCCAAAGATAATATTTGTCCCTCCCTTAATAAAAGCCATATTACTAACATGCATTATGCTTTCCACAGATTTTTACATTTAAGCTTCATAACTGCTTTGTGATGCAGGTAGTCCCATTTACAGGTTGAAAACCCGAGACAGGTTAACTTAATTTGGAGTTACAAAATGGATAACCAGCTGAGCTGGTAGCGAATTTTCGATTTATCTGAGCTCACATGCTTTGTTCTATACCCGCTATCAAAATGCCACAAACAGTAATAGATATTGTAATTTGGCTAGTGTTTTCGGATAGGGTTATAGTCTGCCAATGGCGTTTGCAATTCCTACATGCACTTATTTCCCTTTCTGGATGATTAACACCTGGATGACTAGTTCATCTAATTACCTCACTGTCTTCTTTCTCATTATTTCAGTTAAAATTTATATTTTATTTTTCTAAACTTCAACAGTATCTATAAACCTACATGACTGGCTAGAGCTTAGCATTTCACATTGGAAAACAGGAGCTACAGTTGGTCTCTGGTGAATACTTTTGATGATCTGAGTAATTTCAATGATCACCCATCAGGCGGGGGTAATTATTCCTCCCCAACCTATTTCAATGGACTTTGGAGGATCATATTAGATCATGATGTGAAAGCACTTTGTGAACTATGAAGTATGATGAAGAGGTAGTAAGTTGGTAGGTTATTCTTGGAATTTTACCATTCAGCGCAGTGTGTGTGTGTACGCGCATGCATTTTCTCTCAATCTCTAATGAACTAAATCAGACAAGGTTCCTTATTCCAGATTTGTAGATTTCTTTTTTCTTTTCTTCCCCTTTTCTCCTCTTCCCTTTTTCTCCCTCCCTCCCTCTTTCTATTCTTTCAAAAAACACATTTAGGCCTTACCATGATCTTTACATTGTGCTGCATGCAGCACATGAGGTCAAATAAGGTATTGTCCCAGCTACCAGGTAGCTGATAATTGAGCAGAAGAAGTAGACGGAGACGTGATGGTATCAAGAAAGGACAAGTGGATTAACTGAAGACCATGGCAAAGCAATTGCAGAGAAGCTGGAACCCAGACTTCCGTATTCCCAAGACGCTATTCTTCCTATGACTTTATAAACTTTCTCTGGGAAAAATACCACTTATAAGCCACTGCTTCCAACAGTAGAATCTGGCTTAAAGGAGAAGGAGCATTCCCTGAACACCTGACATGCAGAATATCATACTACATTTTCGTGCACTCCTCGCTGCCCTACTTCCATGGATAAGAACAAAAGTTCCAGCAAGATGAAATACTACGTGCAGGTCATAAAAATAGAAAATGCTGGAGCTGTTTCCATGCCAGGCCAGTTGAACTTCAAATATGTCAAGGCAGAGGCATCTGTAAGCAACATAGAGAGAATTAAGGGACAGCAGCAGGCTAAATTTTATAAGCTAGGAGGGTCTGTCTTTTGTAGTCATAGAGCCTCAAGCCGTCTATGTCTGCTCTTTTAAAACAGCCCAAGATTACATGTTAATATGGCCATTTTCGCCAACATTTCCATTCTTCAGAGCTATTCCAATTGGGGCCTATCTGAGGATACAGTCCTGTAGACCTGTCGATGCCCTTTGGAATTGTCTTAAAGCCTTCTGTTCAAGCTGAACAGAAACCCACTCGAGCCCAAAGGCGAAGCCTATGGAAAATTCCTGACACTGTATGTTCTCGTAATTTTTGGAACACTGTAAATATTTGAGTCAGTAGATCTTAATCCATAAACACAGCTGTACTTAAAAAACCCTGATGGGGAGTTATTATAATTTAAACAATTGGGTAACAAAACAAATCAATGTTAATCATTTTCGTTTTCTAAGGACAATGGACTCAGACTTCTCATAAAACTGACATGATGAGCTTCACAATTGCATCCACAAATAAACTTACAAATGCTAAGATAAACCATTCTCAACTTTTTAAGAACATTGTAAAAAGAAAGTGAGGTGGGGGAGGGCCAGGGAAAAGAAGAAAAACAAAACAGTTTTGAGCAGGACCAAGACACTCCTAACTGTAATGCACATGAGGCCTCCCTAAGATAAACATTAAGGGAGAAAACCCTTTCTGGGTTTGTTTTTACTCTGTCTAAATTATGTTATGAATTACTATTATTCAGGGATTATTCTTTTTTGTTTCTATCAAAGCCACCTTTGACTCTTCTAACAGACCTTCTTTTTACCAAAATTTGCAGAAAGGTCCCAGAATAACCAATTCATTCCAAGGAGGTTTGTATGTCAAGCACAGTGTGAGGCACAGTGGGTAATGGGAAGAATTATATAGAGCTGCCACGAATTCACTTTTAAATAAATGAATAAACCAATGCTTTGCATGAGAAGGGAAAAGTGAATGGAGTCCATAGACTTTGGGGGACATTTCTGGCTGGAAAGTTGAAGGGTGATGTTTGGCAGTGAGGTTGGAAATTATCGGGGGTCTTCGTGGAGGAACAGATATTCAAGTTAAGGATGTAAACAAGCAGAGTTTGGGGTTGGGAGCAGGGAATATTCCAGGAAAAGGGAACTTTTATCAAGAGTAGTGGCAGGAAACTGAGGCAATGACTTGGCTCAAAGGCAGGCCAGGTAAAGGAGGCCAGTGCATGACAACTTGGGCAAATCATGAGCAGTAGTGGCAGGCCTGGGATTTGAGACTCTTTATAACATCTTTCATAGTTGCTTGGGAAGCATGGGCTAATTTTGACCAAGACTCAACCAGAGCTGATATAAAAAGATTCACCTGGCAAAGGGCAGCGTAAGATTGAGGCAGAAAAAAACAGGAGGTAAAGAGACCTGGAGTAAGGTAATGAGATCTTAGCTCAGGACAACAACAAATGGATGTATAGGAGAGAAACTGGTGAGAGAGACATTCAAAGAGTAAAATCAGAAGGATTTTCTGAGAGATTGGGTATAGGGAAAGCCAGATTTCATGGACCAAATAGAGACAAAAGTTTTCTATTGATAGAATCTTTTAGGATTGAAACATTTAGTGTTGAATTCAATCCAAACCACTCTTGGGGTTCCAGGTTATTCTTTTCCTATCTATAAATAGCAAGAACTTTATCTTCCAGTAGATTTTAATGAGTGTTCCTTCTCTTTCTGCCCCTTGCTCCATTTCCTCTAGGACTACATGGCTCCAGTTTCACCTAACAGGGGTTCACAATGGACTGAGAGTCTGGTTTATTCTCTCATTTGCTTTGCATCCTGTGACCACCTTAGTAAATCTGTGGGGAGAATACACGAATAAGGCTCTCCCATCCTTACTTTCTCAAAGACAAGACAGAGGTGCACACAGAACATCCAGGTGACAAGTTGCGTATTTAGAGGCAGAGTGGGTATTAAGTGCTGGTGTGGGTATTAAGTGCAGAGGGATTGGAGATAAGGAATTGGTGACACTGAAGGACAAGAAAGGATGGGGCCTGGGCCAGAAAGGGGTCTTGGTGCTCATTTCAGTATTATCATTAAATGGCCGAGCAACTACGTGAGTCACTTCAACTCTCTGAGCCTCAGCTTCCTGACATCAACATGCTTTGCCAATTACAGAATTCATTTAATTATTACTAATATTGTTATTCATTGTTTACATTATGCCTGAGGATCTTCTGGTGTGTATTCCTTACCTAACAATTTAGGATTTTTTATTTTTACTTTATATGACAGAATGCATGTTTATCTAAATAGAAAAGCAAGAAAGACAGGCAAATATTAAAAGCTTTTACTCAGTATCTATTAAGAGTGAGATACTTTTCACGTACTGCCTCATGTGATTTTCAAGATACTGCACTTAACAGATGAGAAAACTGAGGACTGGGGACATGAGGCTTTTTATGTTCTGGATACCTCTAGAGTAAGCTGGGTGAGAAACGAACAAAGTGAAATACTTAAGTGGATTCTTCTGGATCAACTGCTGCTTCACACAGTGCATTTAACTTTGAGTTTAACAAGAAGCTGCTTTGGACAAAGCTCCACTAAGCACTGGATCCATCAACACAACTATCTCAGTAGTTCTGAGTCAAACATTGTCACCAGGCCTGCAAAGTCTTCCATAATCTACTCCTTGCCCACCTGTCCTGCTTCCACTCTCATCATTGCCCCCACTCGCACTCTGGTATTTCCTCTGACCACAGCTCAAGGTCCTCCAATGTGCTCTTCCATTAACAATATTGAACTTTAACACTGCTTTTATTCCCTCTCCCTATAACAAGTTATTATTATTATTATTATTTACTTTTCATCTAGCTGAAATCTACTCATCATTTATCTCTCAGTTTCAATGTGACTTCACAAAAAAAGCCATCCTGACTTTCCCAACCAGGGTAGGTTCCCAAGCAAAAATCTTTCTGTGATGCTCCTTCACAGTGCTTGGGACACTGATTTTTTTGAAATTGTTTATTACTAACTGACTTCCCCTTTTGATTATAATCTGATTGAGGGCAGCAAACCATGACCTACCCTCTTTCCTTCCTTCCTTCCTTCCTTCCTTCCTTCCTTCCTTCCTTCCTTCCTTCCTTCCTTCCTTCCTTCCTTCCTTCCTTCCTTCCTTTTTTATCTATGTTGGTGGTATAGTAGGTCCACAAAAATACTTTTTGACTATCTGAGTGGCAGATTTGATATGCAGTACAAAATCTGACTAAGACCAAAAGACTGAGGCAGGGTTTTGTAGGTGACAGCATGATCAGGGAGCAGTACCGTTTCCTGGAGCAGATGTTTGAGCTGGATGGAGAAACGTACGTCAGAGAGTCATAAGTGCATCTGATCAAGCTATGAATGACTGCAACTCTTGATAAGGCTCTAAATCTGCATGAGGTCTTGTATGTAGATTCTTGTTTCCTTAATCCCACATAAATTCTGAAACCAACTCCTAGCCTCTGTGTTTGTTTTTCTACCACTTCCTACGTCCAGTAATATTCTGACAGGGATCTAGAAAAGAATTATCGCTACAAGGCAGACCATGTGAATCCAGAGCAGACAATTAAGTCTGGACTTTGGCCTCCATTGGGACTTCAGTGACTAGAGGAATGAGCACATTAGAAAGCCTGAGTGGGGGTGGCGGGGCAGGGCGGAGCAAGCATGGCCCAGAATTTACAGGAAGAGGGGTAGGATGTTGTCAGAATGTCATAACCTGCCCAGAAGAAGAATGTCTCAGAGACCCAGCCAGAGGTTCTGGGGCCAACCCTCACTCCCTATCCAATTCCGGAAGCCCCAGTTCTAAACTCGTTTCAATTTGTGGCAGCTTTGTTTTCTCCTCCCATAGACCTGGCTGGGCCTCACCTGAGGAAGAAAACTATTCAGAAGCCATAAACCATTTCATCCCTCAAATATGAAACTAATCCATGTCACTCAAGTCCAAACCTTTTCCCACCGCCGAGATTAAAGAGGCCTCTCGGAATCTGCCCCTGCCCTCTGGCGCTGCCTTCCTTCGCCTCTGTCCCTCCTTGCCCTCCATCTGCACACATCACGTTGGGAAACTTCCCCTTTCTCCCTAATCATGGACTCAGAGTTCTTCTGTCCTGGCTGCCAAGCTGTGGTCTGCAGAACCAAATGGAGCCTCAGTGTTCATTCTGAGACAGCACATCAAATTCATGCAGCATTAATGGGGTTAGTTCAAGTGAATAAAAACAAGGTTTTTTTCTTGTCACATTTAGCTTGGGGGTTTGGGAAAGAAGGAAAATCACTCTTACTAAGCTTTAAGCCTTTTTCTGGGGCTCTGTGTTCATTTATTTATTTATTTATTTTTTTATCCATTATTTTGTCCAATACATGCATATGTAAGACGCTAAAAAATCGTGCAATGGGAAGAGTCTAAAGATAATACCAAAGCACAGAAAAGAAAATGAGTGTGCGCAGCATAGTCAACATGGTCCTAGATTAACAGAAGAAGGTTTGGGACATTCCATAAGTCTTTTGTGTTCAGTTTCTTTCAATTTATATAATACAAGAGTTGAATGAACAGCCATCCAAATCCACTCAGAACTTATACCCATTGTTTCTATTTCTCCCAGTACTTATCAACTGAGTAAAATTGCTCTATTCCTCCATGTCTCAGTCTCTTCATATATGAAATAGGTGTATTAAGAATGAAAGATACATGAGTTAACCTATGTGGGGTGCTTAGCACATGTGTTGGCATTAAGTAAAGTCTAGTTCTCAGTGGTTTAGTGCTGTCATGGGTGCTGGTGCTGATGGTGATGAGGTGACAATGGTTTTGTCTGGCACTAGATTTGATGGTGTTGGTGACAGCAGTCATAATGGTAGTGCAAGTTGTATTGCAGATGGTGATCATGGTTGTGGTCTGCTGAGTTTTGGGTCTTGGCAGTGATGGTGGGACAATGGTGATGATGGTGAGGCGATAATGACAGTGGTGACGATGGTGTCCAGAAGACTCAATGAACTCACAAAACATGGATTTGTCTACCTTCCATCACACTCCACGATTCTTCTGGCTCTGCCACTAGATTGGAACTCAAATAGAGTATTTCAGGATATCCCACAAAATATCCTACCCTTTGCTCCAGAAACTATAAATTAGGTGCCCAAATCATTTTGAAAATAATTGAGGCTCCTTTGAGTAAGTGGATATCACCAGCGTTGTGAGGAACTCCTTCATTGGTAGCATAAACCGCAGCCAAGTCTGAGCTGGGGAATTAAGTGATCTGCAAAAAATAGTAGAGAAAACACTGAAGAAAACTAACTCAGTTAAAAAACAAAAAAACAAAAAAAACCTCTTTAACGTCTACTACTCAAGATTAAGGTTAGTCTAAGCAAAATCAATAGCATGTATGAAGGTATAAAAAGATGAAACAGTATAGCATATTGTGGGAAAGGCGATGAACCCAGGGTCAGAAGCACAAAACAGATGGAGGAGGAGGAGTAGATGGGACTGAAGAAACTGATTGTGGCCAGTCACGGGTGGTCTTACGAGTCAGGCTAAGGAACACCCACCATCTCCTCGACAGTGAGCCTTCGAAGGAGGGTAATCTGGTCTTCACATTTGCAGAACTTTATTTCATCTGCAATGTGGAGAGGAAGGAAACTAGAAAGAATAAGACTAACATGTCATAGTGGTTCAGATGAAAAACGACTCAGTCCAAACTGGGATGAGATGGTGAGTGCAGATTAGAGAGCTGTTTTAGAGCTGGAACTAGCAGACTTTGGAAACAAGGGATGAAGGCAGGAGAGTGGGTAAGAAATGGGATAAAATGGGTAACAAAAAAATAGTCTCTATTTCTGTTTTAGACACCTGCTAGAATTAATGAAAAGAAAGTTGAGGGGTATTGTGATGTAAGATATATGGTAGCTAACCTGCAGCAGTTCTTCATGGCCAAAGCTAAACAATTTGCACAATAAAATTAATAATGATGACATCGGATTATAATCCATAAAATAAAGTAAATATTCATGAGTTCATAAGATATAAAAATAATTGATTAGACAGATAAACAGGATTGAATGGGCAGTACTTCCTTACAACAGAATTTGCATTCATGCAAGTAGAAGGAGAGGGAGAAATTGAAATTTAGCAGTGAGCCAACAGCATGGGTATGGTTGTTGCAGGAAAGATTTACTAATAGATACTAAAACATGTAAGTGAAAGTTCAAGGAGAAATAGGTTGTGGATAGTCTCCAAGTATCTCCCCCAAGATATTTGCTAACTACAGCAGAGGTGGGGAGGGGACAACAACTTTATGGTGGAGGAACCCAGCAGAGACCACCTTCTACAAGTGATCAGAGGGTACATCACCAGTAATAAGACACATGAACATCACAAACCCGGTGATATGACATGCTTGGAATGACTGAACATCATTTCTGTGGTATTCTTGCCAAAAATGCATAGCCTTGTTCTAATTATGTGAAAACTCTAGTCAAATTTAGGGATATTTTACAAAATAGCTTATCAATACTCTTCTAAAGTGTCACGGTTATGAAAGCAAAAAAAAAGGGGGGGGGCAGGATAAATGCTATCGTCTATAGGAAACCAAAGAGAAATGACAACTAAGTGCAATGTGGGACCCTCAATAGGATCCCAGAACAGAAAAAGAACATGAATGGAAAAATCGGTAAAATTTCAGTAAGGTCTTTAGTGTAGTGAATGGTGCTGTACCAACATGAATTTCTTAGTTCCTATCATTTCACTATGGTTATACAAGATGCCAATATCAAAAGAGATTGAGTAAAAGATAGATGAAAACTCTGTTCCATTTTGCAACTTTTCACAAGACTTCTAAATGTAGTTCAAAATCAAACAATTTGTTTAAGTAGACAGCAAACTGGCTGTTTATTCTGAATCATTTCCTCGGTGACGAGCATTCTGGCTCCAATAGATGTTCTTCTGCTCACTGCCTATATGATTGAGCGCCTGTCACTTATCTGCTCTGGCCTTTCTCTCAGTCTCTGTAGTGGGATGACAATATTTTAGCTCTGTATGGGTAGCAGGCTGGCTCAGGTGGTCCAGGGAGGTACCTTTCTTCATTAGGAATCTATGTAGTACTGTTCAGTTTGAGATAATATTGAATTCAAGCCTAGATTCTTTTACTTGCTAGCTTTGAGGCCTTGGGAAAGCTATGTATTAATAGTTGTTCTAAGACTAAAATTTTCCCCATCTTCAGAAGGAAGTTAATAATAGTACTTAATTCACAGGGTTGCCGTGTGGATTAAATGAGATAACAAACAGAGAAGTTTAGTCCAATACCTTGTATATAAGGAATGCCTAAAATAGAAATTATTAATATTTTCCACATTTTATGCCCCTAAAGTAAGTTAAGGAAAGGGAGTACTGAATCATGTGTGTGCACAGAAACTTTGAAATGGTAAATTTGTAAAATTCTGTTTAAAGAAGGCAGCTTGCCTGTAATCAGTCATTGTTGACTAAGTAAAGCTCTGGAGTGGAGGGTAGAGTTGGGAGTTGATGTGCTAATCAGATTGGCTGTAGGGGCTGCTCATATTTTCTTCTCCTAGGCCCTTTTCCGTCATCACCCGCATCCCTCCCTGGCATGCCCTAACATTATGCATTTGGGGTAGAAAACAACCTCAGACAAGGTACTGTGTCCAAACGTGGTTAGGCAGTTAAATTTAGAACAGACGGACAGCCTGACTTCATTTGGCTGCTGAGCTCTGAGTCTCACATCCAAACCACAGTGGTTCTCTATGCATTCCTGAAATCAAGGGGTGGAGAAGGCAGAGTGTTTGAGAAACTCCTACCTGGCATGTCTGCTCTCCCTTTGCAGGCAGCGGTCCCAGGGGCCCAGGAGCTGAGCTCATTGCTCTTGGTGTTGTGCTGGGCCGGGGGTCCATAGAGTGTCTCTGGCATGGACAAATATTTCAGCTGCCAAGTTTCTGAACCAAAGGATGGAAGGCAGATTGATGGCACGGCCCTTCCAACCTCCAAGCCGATCTGGACTTGTCCCTCCTCAACCCATGCCACTGCCCTGGTCCAGCTTACAGCATCTCTGCAGCAATTACCACAAAAGCCTCTTTGCAGGTCTCCCAGGGTCCAGTTTCTCTTCCTTCTCTCCGAGTCCCAACAGTGGCAGTGCCAAGAAGTGGTTTTGGGAGAGCCCCCAGGACACCTGATCACTTCATTTGAGGCCAACCTCCCAAATCACCCCCAAATCAATATGCAATCTAAATAAATCAACCTCAACATACCAATCCAAATAAAACCAGTTCATTTGCTGAGTGCCTGCTAGGCAGAAACATGTACATCACCACCGTTCCTCCCTTTACAATACAAACCTGATGGCAGCTCTCTTCTCAGGAGTTGGTCCTCCTCTGTGACTCGCCATTCAGGGCTCTCCACGATTCTTCCCTGCCTTCTTCTGGCTGAGCCCTCTACCCACACCATAACAGCCCCACGCAGCACTCCCACTGGGTAGCACTGCTTTTGCTTCCTAAGCATAGCCTGCTCTCTCGTCTCCATCTTTTGCATTTCCTGAGCCCTCCTCTTAGAACACTCTTACCCAGTTTATGACTAGATTCATGTCTCAGAGTTCAAAATCTCTACGCAGAATCAATGTGTAGACGATATCAGGGAGAGTTCCTAGAAATCATCTAGTCTATACAGGTTATGCACAAGTGTCTTCGTGATGAGGATGTGAAGAATTGTACTTCAGCAGCCCTTAGGCACCATGCTAATCCCTTCCCATGCATTAGCTCACAATACTTATAACAACCCTGCATGGTCCCAAGTCATATCATTCCCATTTTATAGCTAGAGTAACTGAGGTTTAGTGAGGTTAAGTGATTTGCAAAAAGGCACACATCTAAAAGGAGGAGTTCTGGCATGTAAACTCAGCACCAGAGACTTTGTATGCTCTTATTTAATATACCATAATGCCTCAGATCAATATCATACTCCCATTTACAAGTGGGGTAACTTGAGTTCAATAGAAGCAAAATGTTTTTCAAGGATATACAGTGAGCTTATGAAGAAAAAGAGTGAAATCCATTTACCCTACTTATCAGCCCATGGACTTCCCATTTGACAGTTTGTGGAAGGAAGGGGGACCAACAAATGGCTCACTAAGCATCATCTTTTCTTCACTGTTATTTAAGTAGCTGCATGCTCCATACAGGAGGGAACCTGGAAGGAAGAAAGCCAGTCAGGTGTAATCAGTGTAGAGTTCATGCCTGTGAAGATCCTGTTAAGTAAGCCAAAAGAAAGGTAATCCCAAGAGCTGCAATAAAGGAACATTCCTCTAAATTTCTGGCCTTCGTTGGTGAAATGGGAAAGCAATGTCCTCTTGCAGGGTTGCAGTGAGGATTAGATGAAATACTGCACATGAAGCCCTTAGCATGAACCTGATAATGAGCACTCGATAAATAGTAGCTCCCGGGCCATAGAGCATCTTCCTTCCAGGACATGAACCTGAGCAGTCATGGAAAGAGACAACATAGAAGATTTCAAACAAAAGAAATTTTAAAGGTTCATTTTTTTTTTAAATTTTGAACCCTTCCTTTGATAAGAGCAAAACTGAGGCTATAAGAGAAAAAAGATAGAATGGGTCCTTGTCCACAGGTGACTGGTGCTAGAACTCAAATGACTGAGCATCTGGTCTTGCGACTCTGGACCAGCACTTTCTAGCACAGTGTTCTGCTTTCAAGGCCCCACAGACTGCGTGGACTTTACAGAGTGGGCAGTGCCAGTCCCGATGATTGCTCTGAACCATGGACGACAATGTGAAACTTAAGTTTTCAGTAGACGCTGCCACCTCTAAAGTATATACATATGAAGATAACAACAACAAAAGCCTGAGTGTGTGTGTGTGTGTGTGTGTACAGAGAAAATAATCTGAGGTGCATCTGTATAACATCTGCACGAATTCATAGCAAAGGCGGAGAAGAGAAGTCTTCCTCACATACTCCACTGAGCATGTTACAAACACCTCTATTGTTCATTCAGAAAGTTCTGACCCTTTGTCTTGTTCCTTTCACATGCCAAAGCTCATTTGCATTAGATCTCCTTTCCTGCACTTTTGAGATCCTTAAGACAGGATTTAGGGGCACAAATCTTATTTCTTTCTTTTCTTTCTTCTCTTCCTTCCTCTTTCTCTCCTCTCACCTCCTCCCCATGACCCCCTCCTCCTCTCTCTTGCCATTCCCTGTGCACCTCCCTCCCTTTCTTTTTCACGTGTCTGAATGATTGAAAATCTGGTCCTATCTTTTTGTCTGGCCTGTGATGCAAAGACATCCCTTGCAGTCAGCAAATGGTGGTGGTTCCTTGATTTCTGCATTTTTTAAAAATATTTTCATATAGTAGTAGAATTCATTCAACAAGCATCTAGTGTCTCTTTGCTATGTCTCAGGCGCAATACATGTCGCTAGCTATGTAAGAAGTAATAGGGTTATCTCAGCATTAACATTGAAAATCTACATGGGAAAAATCGCCTATACTATAGTATAGTAAAGTCATCATATAGTCATCATTTTCTTTTCATTTTTTTCAGCAGTGAAACTGTTACTATTGCCCATTCAAAGGCACTGTAAATAGATAAATAATATATGACTTTAAGGAGCTTGTGATCTAGGAGAAAGAGGTCAAATCACCTCCACCTGTGGGTCTAGTTGGTTAAAATCCCACAGCAAGAAAAATCACAAGAATACCCACCCCTGGATGGGAAAGTCATCCATGGCAACCTAAAAAAAATCATTTTTTCCAATTTCAAAAGTTGTAGGATTTTTGAAAAAGTATAATGCTGATTAGGCTATGAAGGGAGTTCTTGGCTATATGAGCCAGAGTTAGAATGTTTCTTTCATTTTCTCTGGTATAAAGTGAAGAGAATAAGGCAAACCTGCACTGTATAACCCCTAAGATGGTTGTGAGGGTCAATAGAGAGACCAAGGAGAAGGGCCCCACCTGAGGTCGTGGAAGGGCAATAGGCTCAGAGTTAGGGGGCCTGTAGTGTAGACTCTCTCCTTCCATGGGATGATGCTGACTTAACTCCCCTGGACCATGGCTCTTCCAACTGTAATGGCACACCAACATTAGTTTCATCACCATAGCCGTCATCTTGTGCTCAATGCTATGCTGGGCAACACACATGCATTGCCTTTTTTAAATACACACGACACACCCATAAGTTATTTACTGATATTATCTCCATTTATTTAATGAAGATCTTGGATTTTTATGAAATGGAATAAATAACTTGCCCTAACCTATTGATCCAGTAAGTGCTGGAGCTGAAATTTAACATGAAAACATACAGGTTAACCTATGAACTCTTAAATGTGAGTTTTTTTATCATTAATAAAATTTTATATTTATTAATCCATGTGACACAAGATGGATAGAAAAAGCCAAGATAAGTAAAAGCCAATTTATACATTCTCTTTATGCAAAACATATAAACACATTTTTTAAAAGTATATTTCACATTTTCAAAATTAAAAACATATCGGATTACCCTAAGAAGCATATATTCAATTCTGTATAAAGAAAAAATACTCTTCTTCCACTCTCTCATTCTTCCTTCCTTCCCCACCACCCTGAAGTAGCCAGCATTAACATCTTGGTGTTTGTCTGTATTTTTAACATTTAGTATTCCTTGCTAACACAAGTCACCACTTAAGAACTCCTAAAAGTCACAACCTGTCAGGGAAGATTCAAGTTACAGGCTGTAAATGACTTGGGCATCAGCCAGGAAAGCAGGCAGTAAATCATTCATGAAAAGCAAGAGATGGCCTACAAAACCAAGACCTAATCTGTCTGCACTGGAGGCTGCTCAGAATCACTCTTGCTCTTTCCAGCAGGAAATGTAATGTGGCCATTTCCAGATGGAGCGGCCTGGCTGGAGGGCAGTCTACAAGGATTGTGTCTAGGAAGGTCTTGTGTCTGGGGCGACGTAGGAGCATTCACATTTGCTTCCTTGAATTAAATTATGAATAGTGTATTATGTGACCATAATGACAGCCATGGAATAGAATCCCCATTGCCACCCTAAGCCCAAATTTCTGCCACCGTTGAAGCACGATTTATTAGAAGAACTATTTTCTACCTCAACTCCTTTTCCTGGTATCTTTCTGTCCTTTCTTAAGGTATTAGTATCAGGCTATACATGGCTGTTTTTATACTATGATAATTGACTTCTAGGTAGAGGCCATGAGCTGCCATACTTGCTGGGACTACATTATAAATACGTTAGCATCACCAAGCCTGAGAACTTGTCTTCAGTCGCAATCAATTTCCCACCATGGTGGTAAACAGCTCTCAAAGAGTTAATGGGCCTCCTTCTTAATGGGGCAATCAGGGGCTTGTTTGATCCCTGTTCTAATCACTTCCTAAGTCTCCATCCCATCACATAGACAGAGATGAATGCGTTGGGGCCTGAAGTTTGCTGTGGAGGGCAAGTGAGTCGTAGACAAACTTCCTCTCTGAAAGGTTCATTGAGAGAGCCAATTAGCCAGGGAGGAGGTACTGTTCTGCATGCCCTAATTACTCAGGGAGGAGAGGGGTCAGATCGGAAGCCTGACCCCCGTAAGTAGCCACACAAAACACCTCAATAGAGTTTTCTAGGCGGGAAAACTTAAAAGCCGGCCTCACGTCTGCTTCAGCAGCCTTTTCTCAAGAACCTAACAAAGGTTGGAGCCTCAGACAATGGTCCGGGTCCTCCCATGGACCACCTCAGGGACAAAGGGGGAATGGAATTGCTAAGATCCAAGAAGCCGAAGCTGCTGCCCATTCTGAGGGAGGGTGGGGAAAGTGTGGCAATTTCTAAAACCTAATCTCTCCCTTGGCCCCAAAAGGAGCTTTTGATCTCCAGAAATGGGGTGAAAGGAGGCATACCACCAATGGAAACACAAAGATTTCCAAATGTAATACAACATCAATTCATTAGCTTTATTTTTCATTTATTTATTTTTTTTACATTTCTTCAAGGCGTTTGATCCCAGGACTTGAAAAGTTGAAAGAAAAAAAAAATCCCAATTCTGCAAAAATCGGGGCTTTGTAAAATACACTCTACTACCTAAACCAAATAGACTACTTCTTCTGGCAGCCAACTTGCTTTGCATGTTTGACAATCCAATGTGGTAGGTTTAAAAAGGGCAATCACAAACACGGCAACTAATTCACACGCATCTGAGGTCTCCAGCGTCAGAGGAAAATTTAGGAATACTCTTACCAAACACTCTCATCCTTAAGAGTTTAAAATCTGAGACCAGAGATATGGCTGTATGGGTCCAATGTAAAAAGCTAGTCAATTGCTCATAGGCAGTGTAATTTTGTGGAACAGGTGCAAACACACACACAAGTGTAAAAGCACAAATGCAGATACTAGATTTATATGTCTGGGACATATTTGTTTTAGATTGACTGTGCTGGGTAGAGTTCTTATGGGGAGAATGTTCCAGGGTGGAAATTTAGGATTGGAAAAAGAGAGTAGTCTGCTTTAGGGAAATGTTAGACGTCTTTGAACTGGAGAAGGAAAATGAATTCGTTCTGAATCTTTTAGAGCTCCAAGTTAGGAACCTGGGTGTAACGAAGGCAGAGCAAAAAAGGAAAAAGAAGACAGAGATGAAAGTGATAATTTAAACTCCCTGAGGTTGTATGGTGCACTTTAAGCAGAAGATGAAGGAGGGACTGAGGCATTAGAGTGCATCAGAGAGATGCTGACAACCAAGAAGACAGCCTTGGCCTCCACTCTCTGCTTGGTGAAAGTCCCTTCCTCTTTGCCTCAGTTTCCTCATCTATGAAACAGACCAAAGATACCAGATGATGCAAAGGATCCTCCTACCCTCTCTGGTTTAGCTGTTGGGAATTCACAGTTCTATTCAACACTGGCAGCTCAGGAAGCTAAATTTGGATAACCCTGGATAATCACCTATAACATACCCATTACCCCACATTCTTTCTGAATGGAACTTCTTATCCACATGAATCTGGCCAGGTATAGCCAACTTCCTGACCAACCCTTCCCTGCCTTTGTAGCCCACTTTTCAAGAAAAGGAGGCATTCAGAGATAAGAGGAGGCAAGGAAGCTTCATTTAAACACACAAGAGGTCAGAGTAAGAAATGTGGAGGAGAGAGTATGCCTGGATGGAAGTCAAAAGGAGGAAGAGAGAGATTTGATTTGTGAATGTTGCCCACATTTGCCCTGACCAGAGTCCAAGAAGCACATGGTGGAGACCTGAAGTATTACCTTAATGACCACAGATTCAAAACATATGTCAGCATAGAATTCAGGGAGTGGAGGGCATTATATTTCTTTTTCTCCTCCCCACTTTCCCTGTATCAATACAATTCTAATTATTTATTTGTTTATTTTTACAAGGCAGCATGCTGCAATAATGATGATGTTGATAACCTTAATCATTAGAGGTTTTTGTTAAAATAATTTAAATACAGAGTATTACAGGGGTACAAATGTTCTAGTTACATAAATTGCTTTTGTATGGTTTGAGTCAAAGTTATAAATGTGCCCATCACCTAGAGAGTGTGCATTGTACCCATTAGGTGTGAATTTATTCAATCCCTCTTCCCCCCCACACACAAACCTGCTGGATTTCCAGTAGACCCACCATTTGATCCAGCCATTCCACTCCTGAGTATTTACCCAAAGGAAAAAAGGACACTTTATAAAAAAGACACCTGCATCTGAGTGTTTATAGCAGCACAATTCACAATTGCAAAGATGAGGAAAGAACCCGAGTGCCCATCAATACATAAGTGGATGAATAAAATGTGATTTATGTATATCATCAAGTACTCACCGTTAGAGTTTTCATCATGCTTATTTGTTGCCAAAGACTCAGTTCTCTCTGGATTCCCAAAAGACCCTACACTCATCTTTTTTAATACATGAAGAAGTGGAGGCTCCACCATGTTAAGTAACTCAGGATCATCACTTAGAAAATAAGCATTGGAGCCAGGAATGTTGAAGGAGTTTAGATTCTAGATTTCACAAGTCCTGTTGGAGCCACTGGTTCTCTGCTGCTTATTACCTGGGTTTGGGCAACTTATTTAAACTCTCTTGCTATTTCATTTAATTCCATCACTTGGAAAGCAAAGTTATTGATAGTTCCCTGAAAGGACTAAATGGATATATCCAGGTAAAAGAACTAGCATGTGCCTGGCACATAGCAGGTGATTGATCAATATAAGTTATTCCCTTCTCTTTGCCCTTCACTCCCTAAAGTCTAATATTTAAATGATTCTGTTACATTTTTGATCCTATAATTTATAGTGAGAGTACTTTCTTAGTGTTGAATCCACACCCATGAAGCCTCATTCCCCCCACGCCTCTGCCTCTACAGACACTAAACTCAGACAATACACACTCTTTCCAGTCATTGAAAGGGATATGGCTTTGGAGTAATACAGGGAAAATATATCATGAGTAATATTAACAAGAAACCTCCATAAAAGTTGGCCCATAGCTTCTAAAATTCTTGTGGTTTATCATCTAAATGGAAATTTGGTCTCCCTATGGTAGATGGCAGCATTTTAGGGCCTATCTTCTACAAGTCACTAAGGATTATTGATGGAAAAAATTACAAGATACCATTTCAGCCAAGGATAGAGACACTTAAAGAAATTTACCCAAAGAACATCAAGAAACAATATAATATCACCAGTATGTCAAAGACCTCGTAATTCCTATTTGTGAGTCAGGAATATGGAACTGAGAGAGGTTTCCAATGTCTATTAATTCAGTACATTCTGAACTGAGTGGCAAGGTGGCATGAACTGCCACCATCCATCTGTGAATCTTTTGATCTCCACTGGCTTTTGAGAGAAATACATTCTGGCCTAGAAAAGTGAGTAACAGATTAGAATCCTTGGTCAACCTCGCTGTTTCTTTTTCTGTTTCTAACACTCATTTTTTTTTTTTCCTACTGCTGTTGTTAGTGAAAAAAAAAGTAATTGTGAGTTTGGTTCTTGGTTGTAAGATGATTGAGGACTGTCTCCTTTGGAAGCCAAGATTTTGCTTGCACCCCATGAAGTTAATGCCTAGAACTTCTGATCTGGAAGAGAAGTAGACTATTTGTCTTCCCCACCTACCCCTTTTCGCAGATGTTTAAGTGGAGACACCAAGGAATCAGCTACAGAAGCAGTATCAGAACACAGGTTTAAGACTCTCAGCTTGATGTCTGTTCTATAGATTATTCTGGTCCCCACGAGACTAAATAATTTAGCTTAGCACTCCAGGGCACATAGGAAAGCTACTCTCACCACAAATAGCTCATGAATTCAGTCCACCAGAGCCCTAACTCATTATTTCACAGGAAACTTGCTATGTCTTATTCTATATGAATGGGAGCAAGAGTAGATTCAGTTAATCAGTAAGGCCAACTTTTATGGAGAGATTTAATTAACATGACTCATGTTTTATTTATCAATATATGCAAATAATCTCCCTATTGGTGACTAGAAATAATGTGAAAAAATAAAGTTTGTCATTATAATCAGCTCCTTTTCCTATATTGCCATTGCTTTTGTTCTGGCTTGGGTTAGTAAATGTCTGGCCTCGTTCTAGAATACTGAACCTCTGTCCTGCATCCTTTATTCAACCCTTTGTGCATTCATGATATGGATTTCAATCTTCCCCTGCTCTTCTGCATGGCTCATGGACCAATGGAGCACTCAGAAGGAACAATAATTAAATATGATGAAGAAAATGCTTGTGAAGGAATGGCTCAAACAATGACCCACTGGAGTTCCATGGGAACAGAATTTAGCTCAGCACAAGAAAGAACCTTTCACTTTACAGCTATTCAAAATTGGAACAGGGGAGACCTCATGAAGTATAGGACTCCGAGGAATGGAAGCATTGACGTAGAGACTGGACGGCCACTGCTCCAGTAGTGGTGGGGTGGGGAGGGAGGTTGTCGCGTGTGAAGAGCTTTCTTTTTGGGAGTCAGACAGAACAGGCTTTACATCTGCCAAATCCTTACCCTGAAACTTTGTTTTTATCTTCTAAGCTATGCTAGCATCACCTGGGAGCTTGGTAGAAATGCAGAAATGTGGCCCCCACCCCAGACATACAGAGACAAAATTTAGACTTCAACAAGGACTCAGCTATCCGTATGCATGTTAGAGTCTGAGAAGAACTAATCCAGGCTTTCTAGATCTCAGTTTGGATATATATTTATTTTTTAAAAAGTGATAATACCTACCTCACGTGTGTGCTACATGGATAAATCATATTATGTTAGTAAAGGTTTTAGCACAGTGTCTAGCTGTTAATATTAATATATTGTAGGTTACTATTATTAGGTTCTCAATAGATGAATCCAGCATTGGGTTGGAAGTTGAACTAAATTACTTCTAGAGTCTCTTGATTACTCTAAGATCATATCATTCTACAGTTTTTTATTTCACATATTTTGACTTCTGGGGTCGAATCATGACTCCAGCTCCCACACTAAAAATATAAATGTGTTTGGAAAAATCATGTTATGTTATGATGGGTCTGTTAGGCAGATGTTCTTCCTCTCCCCCCACATCCACATTGTAAAGAAACTGCATCAAACATGCTTGACAGCAGGCAGTTCACTTCACTCGCCCATAAATATGGGTTTGGTGGGAGTGGAAGCGTGTTGGAGCTGTGTTCCATCAATTTTACTTAGTCTGGGAACCAGAGGTCTTCCTTTCTGGCTGCTACTGAGAAATCGTATACTAGCTACAATCTATCATTCTCTGGTTGAAGTTTATATTTATCATGCCTAATGCAAAGCATTGTGTTCAGGGCCATGTAAGATACAAAAGTTTAAGAACATAGTTGATCTCAAGGAGTCCATAGGAGCATAACCCCAGTGGCCTCCGTCTCCTTATTAAAGCCTTTTAATGACTCATTGTTGTTCTTAGGCTAAAGTGCCAACATCTTAATGGGAACTATTAATCCCTACATAATTTGTCCCATGCTTTCCTCTTTAGTCTTAGTGCATACCCCCTTTCCTCTTGTATCAGTCATGTGTTGCTATATAACAAATTGCCCCAAAATGTAGTGCATTAAAACCATAAACATTTATTATCTCATACAGTTTCTATAGGTTAGGAACCTAGGAGCAACTAGCTGAGGAAATCTGGCTCAGCTTGTCTCATAAGGTTGTAGTCAAGACGTACTCTGGGGCTGCAGTAATCAGAAAGTTTGACTGGGGCTGAAGGATCTGCTTCCAATGTAGCTGACTCAACTGGCAGGAGGATGCTCATTGTTGGCAAGAGGTCTCAGTTCTTCTCTATGTGGTCTTAGGCATGGGTCTGCTTGAGTGTCTCTATGACACAGCAGCTGGCATCTCCCAGAATGAGTGATCCAAAAAGGGCATGGCACAAGCTATAATGTGTTTTATGACCTAGCTTTGGAAATCACACATTATCATTTCCAAAATACCTTAGAGATCACACAGTTCCACCCTGTTTGATGTAGGGGGAAACTATGCTAGGGTGTAAATAAATACTAGAAGACTGTAATTATTGTGGATCATCTTGGAGGAAGACTACCACACCCCTCTCTGCTCTAAGTCTGCAGTCCCCAACACCTGGGCCGCAGCCCATTACCGGTCCATGGTCTATTAGGAACAGGGCTGCCCATCACTGCCTGAGCTCTGCCTCCCTCCTCACCCTTCACCCCACCATCCCATAGAAAAATTGTCTTCCATGAAATTTAGGAACCTGTGCACAGCAGGAGGTAAGTGGCAGGTGAGGGAGCAAAGCTTCATCTGTATTTACAGTCACTCCCCATCACTCATATCACCACCTGAGCTCTGCTCCCCCTGCGCCAACACCCCCCATCCTTAGACAAATTTTCTTCCATGAAACTGGTCACTGGTGCCAAAAAGATTGGGGACTGCTGCTCTATGTATTTCATTTTCTCAACTGACATTGAGTTCTCAGACGCACCATGCTTCCTTTCTCCTCTTAGCCATTGCACTAATATCCCTCTGCAGGGATCACCACATGTAGCTTTTCTAGGTTAACACCTTCTCATACTTCACTCCATGCCTTAGATGCCATTTTTCCTGAAAAGTCTTTCCCAGACCTTTTCTAAGGCAATTAAAAGGGCTTTCCTGTAGGTACTCAATGCCCCCCCATCCCAGCACTTTTCACAGTAAACTATAATATTCTGTTTTGTGACAATTCTTCCCACTAGACTCCAATAGCATTAGCATACCATCCTGTTTCCAGAAATGTGTACAGTACCTAGAATTTATAGATTGAAAGGGTAGATCCTGAATGAGTGGGAGGGAGAACCCTAAGAAGGATACTACCCACAGAAATGAGAGTTAACCACAAAAGATCTTCTAGATTATAGTTTCTCATGGAAAACAATAGAAGAGAAAAGAATAAGCCCTGTCCTGTCCACAGGGCCTCTTTAATCAACCACAGTGACACCTGATTCTTCTGAAGGCTCAAGTTGGTTGGGTGCGGTGGCTCACACCTGAAATCTTAGCACTCTGGGAAGCCAAGGCAGGAGGATTGCTTGAGCTCAGGAGTTTGAGACCAGCCTGAGCAAGAGCGAGATGCCCTTTCTGTTAAAAAGAAAAAAAAATTATATGTCATCATATATTTGTCCAAATCCATGGAATGTACAACACCAAGAATCCTAATGTAAACTTCAGACTTTGGTGATACTGATGTATTATGCTATCTATCTGTGCAGGTTTATCAGTTGTAACAAATGTACCACTCTGGTGGGAGGTGTTGATAATGGGGGGCTATGTGTGGGAGGGCAAAGTGTATGTGGGAAATCTTTGCACCTTCCTCTCAATTTTTCTGTGAACCTAAAAGTGCTCTAAAAATATTTTTTTTTAAATAAAAAAAAGAAAAGAAAAATTAGCCAGGCATCACAGCATGCACCTGTAGTCTCAGCTACTCAGAAGGATGAAGCAAGAGGATTGCTTTAGCCCAGGAGTTTGAGGTTGCTGTGAGCTCCAATGACAACACTGTACTCTACCCACAGTGACAGAGAGCAACTCTGTCTCAAAAAAAATGCTCAAGTCATCAGTGAAACTTAATTAGGAAACAGAGATATCCCTCCTTGTTTTGTTGATAACTTACTGCATGACCTTGAGACATGTCACTTTCCTATTCTGCCCTTTTATTTTCTCTTTTATAAAAAGAAGAGATTGGGCTAAATCACTAGGAATATTCCTTATGGCTCCGGTGGTATTTTCCAATATGTTTTATAGCCTCCAAATGCCCAAGGTTTACATTTGCAAGACCAGGGTTTAGATGTGTTTCAGCTCAACACTAAGCCAGTGAGTAATTTCCTCTTCAGAGCATAATGGTCTCTAGGTAGGGTTAAATGCACAGCACTTCTTTCCATCCTTATGTACCATTCAGGAACACCCAGGGAAATAAAAGTATGAAAGTTCCTATGTAAAGACCTAAATGTTACTTCTACTTAAAATTCAACAGCAACACGCTTCATAGGCAGGCACTGGGAAACTGAGCCAGCAACTGACAAATTTAAACCAGCCCATCTCTTCCACCATGGCCAAGCACATACATCGAGTCATCCCTCTGCCTCCTTCCCTCCTTTCTCTTTCTTTTCTTTCTCTCTCTTTTCTTTCTTTCTTTCTTTCTTTCTTTCTTTCTTTCTTTCTTTCTTTCTTTCTTTCTTTCTTTCTTTCTTTCTTCTTTCTTTCTTTCTTTCCTCTATTTCTCTCTTTCTCTCTTTCTTCTGAAAGGGACAGATTGTGAATATAATGGTAAAGAGTAGACATTCAATGTTGCCTCTATAAAAAGTAATTAAATGAAAGTATTATATATTATTGGTTTCCATGATTAATGGAACATCTCATTCATCCCTGAAAATGCAATCATATTTCCATGAACCTCAAAAGCTTTTTGAGATGCTAACCACCCCTGAGTCCAAGTAGCTGGAATTTCTTTTCTGGCTTTTCAACCTCGAGTATCTTCAGAGCTGCTACAATAGCTGACAGAGCAAAGTATGGGAAACCACCAGATCTGGATTCACATCTAAGGCTTCCTTACTGAATGGCCAGAGGCATATTCTTTCACCTGCTGGTCTCAGTTTTCTTCTTAAGGAAATGGGGAACCTCTTTATGACAACGATTTGATGTGCTTCCTTGAATCTGTGCCCACTATTTATCATATGTGGCCCTTGGCTGAAAGAAGCTCTTTAGAACTAGGGTTTGCAAATAGAATCAGAGGAAAGGAACTGGGCAGGGAAGAGGAAAGGAAACACCAAGGAAGACAAAAGCCAGGAGGCACAAATATGAAGATATAGAGCAAGTGGTACCTGCCAAGCATTTGCTGGGGGTACCTTCATAGGTATCTTATTTGTTTAACAAAGGGATCCTTATACATGAAAGGGGCATTGCTGTTTTATTTGCTGTCCAAATAGATACCCCCCTCGCTCTCCCCCACCAAAAGAAAGCCTAAACCCTCTGGGGCAGTTTCATATGGTCTGTTGTTTTTCTTCTCAGTTGCCAGGTGCGGGATACTTCTGGAATTCGCTTGGGGAGAATGACTGTAACCCCAGCGCCACTACCACCCTAAAATGGAGTGGGACTGCTCAATAAACACCTTTCCTCCACATACTCATAACATTCTGATGAGGAGGAGGGGGTGACTCAGGCATAGACTGAGGTGAATAAGTATCACCAGCCCCATTCAATTATGGCCAGAAGGAAAGGCCAGTGTCTGCAAAAGTCAAAACAGATTTTTGAAACAGTTTCTCTTCCAGCCTCTGTGAAACCTGCTCATTCAATTCTTTTTTCTGTTGATGACTTTGGCTTCTGAGACAGGGACTTTCTCTGGCAGCCCAAAGCTCTGACAATCCCCCAAATGTCAGGGGCTTGGAGAGCTCTTTGGGGTAAGGTGTCCAAAAGGACAAGGCTCCCAAGCCTCAGAATCTTTGCTGAGCTCTGGAGTTTCCAAAGCCCCAGTCTCCTTCAGAGACACCGAGTTGCAAATGTGAGTTGTTGGAACTCCTAAACCACAGCCTCTTGGGTGTTCTAATGGCTTGGGCTCCTTTTTTGCTGCCTTGTAATGATTAATTACAATCAGCTAGCCAGGCTTCATGCGACTCTACTCCTATAGCAGCCATAATCCACTTAACTTGATCATTTGGAGCAAAGGAAAAAAAAAAAAAAACTGCTCAGACCCTGAGTGCCCTTCACTAGCCCACTACAGAAGGAAGATTTATGGCATCCCTTCCTTTCTTCAATTCAGGGTAGATAAAGAGAGATGTGTTAAGGCTGACAGTGGGACTAACAGAGCCATTTGGTCTAGGTCGTAATTGTCATCCTGGCTCTGACGGCTACTGTCTGTTCTTCTGGTCAGAGCACTTCTCTTCTATGAGCCCTAGCAACCCTCTTTTCCGAACCACGCACAACTTTACATACTGTAGGTAACAGTTTATCACAGGGCTGTGGGTCTGGCATCCCTGCTAGGATCTGTGTAGTTTCCTACACATGTATGTATCACTCATCTCTGTTATTTGCTCAAACTGTTCCCTCTGCCTGGAAAGGTCTTAATCCAAACACAGACCTCCATGTCTTTCACCTGCAGCATCAATGCCACTGGGAACTGTCCCTCCTCTGTGATCCAAAAGCATTCTCTGCTTACCCCAGTCACCGCCCTCACCACCGACCACAGCGGTTTACCATTATCTCTGTATCTCTTTCTCTCCCTGGCACAGAGGAAATGTTCAGTTAATGCTTGTTTATGTAAAAGAACTGGCTCATCTCGAGAATAGACCACACTCTCCATAACCATAAAAATAACTATCTGAGCAACCTTCTAGCATTTACAACGCACATTTACATGTATGTCCTCACATGAGCCAAATAGCAACTCTATATAGCAGTAATATGAGACCCATTTAATAGATACAGATGCTGATCTTCTTAATGAAAGTAATCCAGTCAGTAAATGACAGAACGAAAGCACATACACAGGTGTGTCTGGCTCCAAGTGCAGTGATCTTCCTCAAGGGCTGCTCAGGAGCATTTACTAAAGGGCAAATGACTGTAGCAAACAGAGGTTTATGTGCCAGGCGCTATGCTAGGTGTGGTGGTGGGAGACAAAGATGAGTCAGACTTGGGTCTCTGTCCATAAGAATTTCACAGTTGAATATATAAAACTGATAAAAGTAGAATTAATTCACATATCCAAGTCACCTTTCCTAAGGGTCTATAATGTTCCGGGCATTAGGCCCATTATAAGAGAGTTTGCACTGTTGTGGGAGAATTAAGTATTGATACAACTGAAGGTGGGTCCTATGGCTTCTACGTTTGCATAATATTTGAATTTTATATAATGAACATATTTTTTTTGTAATCAGTGAAAACAAGTGAGAGGGGAAAAACAAGATAGGAAAGAAACATTGATTAGCTTTATCTGTTTATACATATCTCCCTCCATTAGCTTATCATCTTTAATCTATAAATCAAAAGATCAATAAAGATAAAATGATGTAGAATTTCAGAAAAGGGAATATATACATCTCTCTCAAGAATGAGTGAAATTCTCATTCTATTTGGGATTTATGATGGTAACTTCAAAAACTTCTCAGCATAGGAATCCCCAAGGTGTTCTCTGGAAAGCCTTGGTTCCAAAGGCTGTGAACAGGTGTTTCTAGGGAGAAAAAAACATGGGGAGGGGAGGAGGCAGAACAGTGAAACAAAAGTAAACAGGGTTTTTGTGTTTTGTCTTCTGATGGTTTTGTTTTTCTGCAGTCCATCTCAGAATCTTCAAAAAGCACCTGCTGCTTGAGATAATGAGTGGAACTAGGGAGGGGGAGACTATTTAGGATTTCTCAAATGCATTATTCGTAAACCAAGCATTGAGACTAGCTCCCAAGAAAACACATCGATAAATGTTGCCCTTCTGAGCTCTTAGTGTCTCTTTAGCTGAATCTATAGAACAGTGATAATCACTCAGATGAGGTGGGAAGAGGACAAGGGAAAAGGGCATATATCCGGAGGGTAGTTTGGCAACATGAGAGTTAAGCAAGGAAAGGTTAACTCCACTTTAGCATGGCCTCCTCTCTGGAGAGCCAGCAACGACCCCCAACTTAATATTCATAAAACAAAATAAACAAACAAAAAATAGTTTTATCTTTTCTGCAGGCAGGACCCCTTCCTCAGAGTGTTGGTGTGTGAACTGGGATTTGACAGTCACCTTCTCAATTCCCATCAGGCTTCCACATTGCACACCCTGTGGCAGTGTCTCCCCAGATACCAGATGGCTTTGAGAAATTGCAGAAATCCCCCAGGCCCGCCACAAGTTTTGAACGGTGGGGAGCTGCCTATTAGACTGGAAGTATCAGGGGTTTAGAATCAGTTTCACGTTCCAGCAAATGGGGATAACAGAATGGTATGATATGGTATGATACCATGTGGTATGGTATGATAACAGTATGGTATGTCTTGTAGGGTAGGTGTGGGGATTATGTGGGTTAATTCATGAAGAGAATCTAATAATGCTAGATACATTGTAGGCATGCAGTAATGGAGGGCATTATTAACTAGCACTTCCCCAAGAAGTAGACAATTTTTTTTTAACCATTTTGGAAGATGGAGCACCATCTTCTGACCCAACAGAAAAATACAATTAAAGGCCCCTGCTGAGAAAGCAGGTCCAGCATTCATCTCCAGTAATTAATACATGCCCTAGGGAATGCTTGGGATTGGAGATGGCAGGGTGGGGGGCTGTTTTTCCTTTTTGAATGAGTGCCTTTTTTATCTCAAGCTATTCCGAATGTCATGGAGAGTTAATGAAGACATGTTGTACACCCTCTGCAAATGCAATAAAAGAGAAACTCCAACCAATTCTACCACTGTCTGAATAGATTAAATCCTCAGTTACACTGGAAGTGCAGGGGGAGAAATGAGAGCTGTGTTAGGAGATGCATGAGGATAAGGGTGCTTACAAAGGCAGAAGGGATGGAGGGGGATCCTGTTCCATTTTTCTGCATTTCTCCTGCCATTTTTTCTTCCTTCTTCAACTCCTCCCTCCCCTACCAGCTAAAGACAGAAAATATGCACAATGTGTCTGTCTCCACTCTAGCACCAGGTAATAAAATCACCATAATCAGTCTTAACAGTTTGCACACAGTGATGATCTCCATGCTTTTCTTGTACCCACCCAGCAAGATTGCCATGGATCAGCTAAAAAAAAAAACCAAAAAATGGAAAAAAAAAAAAAAACCCAGCAATATTCTTCCATCAGTAGCACTTATTGCTTAAGGACTGGCTTCAAATAGCAGATGTGAAGTTCTTCAGGTTTAGCTACTTTTCATAACACTTGAGATAGCCAATTGGGAACAATCTCCCTGTGTTGGAATAAACCAGATGATCTAATACCTGAAGATTCCCCTACACCCACCCAATATATATATATATATATATATATATATATATATATATATATATATATATATATATGACACATTTGAGAGATGTCTGAATGAGTCCTACCCAAAGGGCCGGGGAGGGCACTTCTTTCCTGAGACAACAATTCGGAGGCACCTCAAAGGGTGGCTGAAAAAGTTAAGAGAGTCTGAAAAATTGTTTGGAATCCCTAGGGAAAAGTTTCCTGTATAAATCTTAGCAATTATGACTCTCTTTCCCTTAAAGAAAGACACTAAGGGAAAAAAAATAATGCAATCTCCAGAATGATTCCTACAGTGTGGCTATACAATGAGTTTTTCTTCAGAGGAACAGTGGTCTTCACTTTTAGGGAATTTTTAGTTTCCCCTTGCTCTTCTGGAAAGGATCTGATATATCTGAGACTCTAGTAGATTGATTCGTTAAAAGTGACAGCTCCGTTGCGTGTTCAAAGCAATCTCCAAACAGAGCATGACAGGTACATTAGACAAGGAAATTCTCCCCAGAAGAGGAAAGCATGCCTGAGTATAGTCTAGTGTTTTTGTGCACAGGCTTGGGAGTCAGACAAAACTGAGTTCAAATCCTGGGCCCTTCCATGTGTGACTTCCTTAACCTCTTTGAGTTTCAGTCCCATCTTTTGTCAAGTGGCAAGGATGACACTAATAATAACAAATACATCCTCCCTGGTGGGATCATTTGTTTATGTAATATTGTGTTAAAGGGGACTGTAATTATTAATTTACCATACCCATGGGGTGACATACAATATTCAGTGTTTTAATACAGTAATTCTACATGCCAACAAAAGCGTAGGATGTCATTTCCGTGTCAGTTTTTCTGCAGGCCTTGCGTTGGGTTGCACTGAACCCCCTCCCTCATCCTGAGATGGATTTGGTCACCCAATATGAAGCAGATCACATAAAAATTAAATCGCAAATTTGAGATCCCAGAGTCGGTAAATGTAGAGGAAGGAATCAAGCCTAGTTCCATCAAAATCTACACGCTTTACTCTTCCCACTTCATGATGCTCCCCTGAACTGGGAATGTATACATTCATTCATCCACTCATTCATTAATTCCTCCCTTCAATCCATCAAAAAGTATTTATTAAGCAATGTTTTGTTTTGTTTTATTTTTTTCTATTGCATGGAACATTTTCGATGTGAAACTACTTTAAAAACTGAAGTCTTATATGAATGCAAGGTATTCCAATGTGGGGCTGAAGCCATGTCTATTGTCCCTGGTATTTTGAGTATGAAGCACAAGCAAAAATCATATCCCCTTATTCCTCACCCTATGACAAAAACAAAATAAAAGAAATGTCACACTATAAACCACTGTTAATAGAATTCATCCTTTTCCCCTTAGCTTTAATAAAGTATAAATGACCAAAAGAAATTTTATATATTGAAAGCATACAATGTGGTGATTTGATATATGTATACAATGTGAAATGAGTACCACAATCAAGTTAATTAACACATCTATCACTTCATATAGTTACTTTTTTTTTTGGTGTGGTGAGAGTACTTACGATATACTCTCTTAGCAAAATTTAAGTATGCAATGTTATATTCTTAACTATAGTCAACATACTGTACTTTAGATCCCCAGAACTTATTCATCTTATACCTGAAGGTTTGTACCTTTTGACCAATATCTCCTCATTTTCCCCACCTCCCAGCCCCTAGAAACCACCATTATACTCTTTGCTTCTGAGTTGGACTTTTATAGCCATTATAGAAAATAGTATGGAAGTTTTTTAAAAAAAATAAAAAATATGACTACCATATAATTCAGTGATCTGACTACTGGATATATACCCAAAGAAAATGAAATCAGAATGTTGAAAAGATATCCGCACTCCCATATTATTCCCTGCAGCACTATTCATAATAGCCAAGATTGGGATCAACTTAAGTGCCCATTGACAGATGAATGGAGATGTATATGTGCGTGTGTGTGTGTGTGTGTGTGTGTGTGTGTGTATGAATATTATTGAGCCTTAGGAAAGAAACTGAAATCTTGTCATGTGCAACAACATGGATGAATCTGGAGAATATAATGTCAAGTAAATAAGTCAAACACAGAAAGTCAAATACTGTATGATAACAGAATCCACCTCAAAATTATTGGCTCTTCAATAGATTGAAATATAGAACCACTTGGGTTAATCGTATTAGAGCAAGTGAGACAACAGGGACAACTGTCAGGAAAGCCAAATAAGCCTTTTCACATACTTCAGAAGTTTTCCCCGGTCACCAGACTGGCACGGAATCTTGCTGGGTAGGACCGTGTTTAAGGTGGGTTGATGGAGAAGCAGTGTTCAAGCAGCGCCTCTCAATAGAGAATGGAGGAAATAGGAGAGTTTAGAAGGTGCCATTGTACCTGAGCCAGGTGATCTAGGTCAACATCGACAGTGATAAGAGACCTGTTGATCATATGTATCCATAATATTAATATAATGTCATGAGACTGGCCCTTCAGAAACGTACAGCTCCAGTCTAATCATGAGAAAAACATCAGAAAAATCCCAATTTAGGAACATTCTGCAAAATACCTGACCGATGGTCACCAAAACTACCAAGGTTATCAAAAACTAGGAAAGTCTGAGAAATTGTCACAGCCAAGAGAAGCCTAAGGAGACACAATGAGTAAATGGAAAGTGGTTTCCTGTTGGGATCCTAGGACAAGGACATTAGGTAAAAATTAAGGCAATCTGAATAAAGAACAAACTTTAGTTAAAATTAACATATCACTATCGGTTTGTTAATACCTATGAATGTGCCATACATGAAGTGTAAGATTTAATAACAGGGAAAGCTGTATGGGGATATACAGGAACTCTCTGTGCTATCTTTCCCATTTTTCTGTAAATCTAAAATGGTTCTAAAAAATTTTACTTTATTTTTTAACAAAAACAGTCCTGTTGTCATTCAAAGGAAAAATAGAGGCCAAGAAAGAAGATCTGATTTAAGAATAACCAATTCTTTCATTATCCCCTTGAGCACTGTTGTGCCTGTTGTCTCTGGAAACCGATATAATTTATTTCATTTTGATTTGTGCCCTGTCTTGTTCAGAAAGTGCTTCGGGTGACTTACGAGAAGATATAAAAATTAAAACTCGAGAAGCTATTATGGGGCGGGAGTTGGGTGGGGAGCAATTTGGCCTAGGGTGGTGGATAGAGCTTTAGAGTCAGGTGGACCCGCGTTTATGTTCTGCTCTTGGGTGAAGTTACTTAACCTATTTGTAGCTCTATTTTTCTTCATCTGTGATGTGTATAAATAATCACTCACGATGCCATATGTAATGTTGTGAGCATCTTAACAGATAAATATTTAACAAGTATATCACAGTATCACATTTTTATACTTTGGTCATGGTGGCATTTTGGTGGTCTGACATCTCAGGGATGATCCTGGACCCCACCAAGGGATGCAAATTGGAGAATATATGGGTTTAGCCAAAGAAGTGTCTGGAATATTTGTAGTCCCACCAAAATATCTTCATAAAGGAACAAATTTTCTACACAGGAAAACTTCATCAATTTTAATGTAAATGCTTCATTTTATAGATCAGAAACTGAGGCCAAGAGAGGAGAAATGATTTGCCCAAGATCACACAGGGAATTGGGACAGACATTGATCTTGAATACAAGCATCATAACTACTATTTTGTCTTATTTTCCCCACATATCAAGTTGTACTTTTTATTCCAAATATACAACCTGTATAATTCTAAAAACAAATGTGGGTAAGAGTTATCAATTTAATATTCCAATGTTAGGGATTATAGATTTCTTCAAGAATCAGATTGCTGATTGGCTGAGAAATATACACCAGGTTTTGTGGATCTGTATTTAAAAAAAAATAAAAAATTCTTTTTTGAAATATACTTGCAATAAATTTGAAGCAATAAAGAAACATTTGTTTCCTAGGTTTGTTTTGTTACTCTTTTATCCTAGCAACAATTAATAGCATAGTTAAGAGAATAGGCTTTGGAGCCAGACCGATAAGGTTTAAATTCTGGCTCTTCCATTTACTGGCTATCTGACCTTGTTCACATTAGAAAATATTTCTGAGCTTCACTTTTGTTGTCTTTAAAATAAAGATGATTAAGATACAAAATTCACAAGGTTTATGGGAATATAAAATTAAATACTATGTATAAATTTCATAATAGAGAACTTGGTATATAATAAGCACTCATTGAACTATAGTTATTGTTATTATTGTTGCTATCCTTATATTCTCATTTTGGTAAATTGATATTTTGTGTTTATCAAGGAGGTACTAAATAAACATAGCAAGGGAGCAATATTTAGTCCTTTTGACTGGGTGTCAGAAGACCTGTTTCTGTTTAAGTCATACTTGCAACTTACAAATTATGTGATTGGGTTGACATAGACACTCTCTGGTCCCAAGTTGTTCCATATATCAGATAGATCTTTTTCTGTTGAATGGGAATACAACCCGGTCTCAAATAGTCTTAAACCAAAAGTAGAAGTTACAGCTTTAGGCAACTGAATCCTCCATAGGCAATCTTTCCTTTAGGCCCAAGGTTGATCCAAGACTCAAAATATGTCAAAAAAATCTGTTTGTTTGTTTTTTTCCATTGCTGAAATATGTTCTCTTCCATGTTGGCCTCATTCCCAAGCTCCACATGGTGGCAATATGGTTGACATCAGCTCCAGAGCTAAATGCCCTCAGCTTCAATTTCTATGAGAAGAGAGCACTTCTCTTTCCTAAATAGATTGTGCAAAAGCCTTAGGCGAGACTCTCACTGGCAGACGTTGCCTCACATGCCCCTCTCTGAAACAGTCACTGTGGGCAGGAGTACAGAACACAGTGCTCAGCTTAAGCTTGGGCCACGTGATTTCTGGAGGTGGGGGTGAGATAGTTCTCTTCAAATACTAACAGTGTAAGGATGGGCCTATATTCACATCCTATTACTGCAAAACAAATTGTCACAAATTTAGCCACTTAAAACAACACAGTTTTATGATCTCACAGTTTCTGTAGGTCAGAAGTCCAGGCATGGCATAAATAAGTTCTTTGCTCAGAGTCTCACAAGACTAAAATCAAGGCATCAGCCACTGCTACTACCTCACCTGAGGCTCTGGGGGTCCTCATTCAAGTTCATGGAGTTGTTGGCAGAATTAAGTTTCCTGTAAGTAGCAGGGGCCACCTTCGGGCCCTTGCCACATGGGCTGTTCTCTCACAATTATAGCAGCTTTCTTTGTTCTCAAGGTCACCAGGAGAGTGTCTCTTGAACACTCTGCCTTCTTTTAAAAGGCTCATCTGATCAGGCCAGGCCTACCAGGGGTTAATCTCCCTTTAGATTAACTCCAAGTTGACTTATTAGTAGCCTAATTATGAGAGTGGCATTTCATTATATCCCACCGGCTCTGTTCTTACTCAAGCAGAGAGGATTATACAGGGAGTGTACATTAGGAGGCAGGAATTTCAGGGGCCATCCTAGAATTCCATATGCTATCGACCCACAAAGGAAAATAGGAGTCTGGTTAACAAAAGAACATTGAATGTTGGGCAGCCAGAGAAATAAAATCCCTTACTTCCCTTCAGAAAAACAAAAGGGCTGGGATTGGCCCAGATTATCTCTAACATCCCTTCCAATTCAAATCAGGCTTAATTTTGCAAAATCAAATATAGAATCTAAGTATTTCCAATGCAGTTGGGGGAATCAGCAGTAACTGTGTATGAAAGTCACTAGAAACAGAGGACAATTCTTCAGAAATCTCACAGTCCTAACTGTTTTCTCAGCAATTTTTGAAAAACTTCCCCTTTGGGGGGCATCTCTTGCCCGCCTCATTAATATTTTCTGACTTGCTGTTGACAGCCCATTTTTTATAAGATTGGAAGGACACAGTCTAGTCTAAGACCCAAGGGGGTTGAAGAAGCCTTCCTTAAATATGGCCCTGACCCAGCAAGAGAGTCACCTTCCCTGAAGTCTTGGAGCTTAAGCTATGGTTTATCTCTAGTCCCTTGTTTTTGGCAATGGGAGAGGAGGATGTGGTTAGGCTCGCAAAAGGCATTACTCAGAGCCAGTTTGGTTCAAAGGCAAGAAATCTGGCTGAATCTATTCCTGCATGGCTCCATTCCTGTCTGCACAAGTTTCCCAGAGGACTGCCTTTAGGACCTTGGCCTTAGTTAGGAGATGACTGACCAGCAGAATTTGAACACAGATCTCCCAGCATTGGCCTTACCCCATGGGTAAGTGTAAGAGAAGACATGAGAGAGCAAGGAAACTATTCTTTAGGGACAAAGCTCACCACAGTGTTTCAGGTTCCCTGGGCTGAAATTTTATAAATGATTAAGCATCTACTATGGGTCAAAGCATCCATCTATGCATCTACATCCTCTATACCCTGACTATATGGGAGGTAGGGGAGAGAAAAGCAGAGAAGGCCTCTGCCCTAGAAGAACACATGGTCTACAGCTGAGATTTCCAAATGAACTTGACCAGTGCCAGCAAAATATGAAATGCTACAGTAGAGAGAAAAGCAAGGTACAGCACCTAATGTAAACCAAGGTAAAGGGATTCAGGGAAATCATCCTGAGGAAGATAGTGTGTGAGATGAGCTTGAAGAAAGAAATGGGTGTTATCTAGATGAAGTATGAAGGTCAGAATAGTATTTGGAGAAGAGCAAACAGCATAAGGAAAGGATCTGATGTATAAAACAACCAACAGCATGCAGACAAAAATGCAAGCAGATCGATAGCATTGCAATGTAAACTTGGTTATGGTGGAAGAGGGGTAAAGAGGTGGAGCTATACACAAAGGTGAGTATGGAGAGGTCAGCATGGACAAGGTTATAGAGAGTCTTATGTGCCACCTTGAAGAGCTTGATCTTTTTCTCATGGATAACATGGAGTCCCTGAAAGGTTTTGAGCTGAGGCGAGATAGATGAGATTTGTTTGTTGTAAACTCCTCTATCTGTGGTGTCCAGAACAGATCTAATGCTACAAGGCTGGAAATATAGAGGTCAGCTCTTTGCTGTTGCAATGGTTCAAGTGAGACATGGTGAGACTGCGACTAGAAAGAAAGAAACATTTGAGGTTTAGAAATAGTTGGTGCATAATATCTGCAAGATTGGTAATAGATTAGCTGTGGTGTCTGATGGGGAGAATAGCATCAAAAGCAATACCCAAGCTGACCCACTCAAACCTTTTTCTTTCTTCCTTTCTCTCTCCTTCTCCCTCTCTCCCTCTCTCCTCCTCCCTCTCCCATCCTCCTTCTCCTCCTTCTTTGTGAATCAGATTGAAGTTCAACCAACATTTATTAATCATCTATTATGTTCCAGTCCTGTTCTAAACACTTGGCTATGCATAATTATATTTTACTTCCCAAAAATCAGCCCCGTGAGACAACAGATAGGGTAATGGAATCTTGGAGACAGAATCAACTGGTTTAAGATCAGTTAGTAGCAGAGATGGGAGTTGTTGACCTTTGTTTCAGAGAACAGACTTTGCTTGAGTCCTAGACCACTGAAATGAGAATTTTATAAACTCAAGTGCATATGTGGAGCTATTCCAAAGAGAAGCCTAGTGGGATAAAGATGGTAGCTTTGTAATAACCATTCTCCTGATGTCACCAACTCCAGTAGTTAAATTCAGAGATTTCCAGACCAATGGTTTTCAGCCTTGGTTGCATATTGGAATTACTTGGCTAATCATAAAACTATACTATTGCTTATGCCCCATCCCTGGAGACTCTGATCTAATTGTTTTGGGGTACAGCCCAGGCATCAGGCTATTTTAAATTTACAAGAGATTATAATGTATAACCAAGACTGAGACTCATGAAGCCAGGCCCCAGAAGACGCAGCAAGTCATCTTCTCTGCTGAACTGTGTAACTGGTTCTCTCTCCCTTCTCCTGCCTTCATCTGACTGTTGCGTGAATGTAAGAGCGTCATTCCCAGGATAGCCTCCCCTCTGCTGGTGGTCCCGAGTTCTTGGCACAGATGGGTCTGCTACCTAATTGCCTGCTTATTTGCCAAGTGGTTGTCCCCAGCAGATGTTCCCATGTGGGGATCTGGAGGCCAGCATCTGTATACAAATAGTCGATTACATCACTGCTCTGCTTTTGATCTAGGCCTGACGGGGCTCCACCCAGGCCACAGATGATCTTCCAAAACGGACCTGAGCAAGAGCTTTCTTATCTCCTTTTTTCAACCTCCAACTCCTTCTTTTTATCATCTTTCTTGGTCTTCTTGGATTACTTTCTCCCTCCGCTTTCTTGTTATTGCTGCCGTTGTAGCTGCTACTCTTTTATCTTCTCTTAGAATCACAGAGCATCACGGGAATTTCAGTATCTTAATGGCACAAATATGCTAACTGAGACACAGAGAGAAAAGGAACTTGATCAGGATTAGGATACAGCCATTTAGGGACAGAGCTGAGTTTTACCTCTTCTCATTCTTATCTCCATTACTATATACAACCTTACTCAGATTCACAAAAAGATCCATGGTTCCTGTGGCTGGTTCTGAAATCTCTTAGGTCTGGGACCTCTGACAAGTCATTTCACCTCAACTAGTAAGAAAATGATCACCTATGTCTTTCACCATTAGTGTGGAGTTTAACAACGCTGTACAGGAGGCACATAGCACCATGTTAAAGAAATCTGTCCAAAAAGGCCTGCAAACATGCTGGAAAATTGATGATGATGTCTAGCATGATAATTGTGTTCACAGGCATGCGAGTTAGATGTTCCTGTTTGAAGCCTTGTTATCCCTGCATAGCAGAGTTTCCTTGGTCAAGTTATTTGACCTCTTTTTTTTTTTTTTTTAAAGTTATTTGACCTCTTTGAGCCTCCATTTTTTTTTCATTTTAAAAATAAGAATAAAAGTAATATTAATTTGATGTGGTTATAATAACATTGAGTGCTTATTATAAAACTTGACACATAGTGAACAAACATTAGGGACAATAGACATTAGAGATGACCACGAGAAAGAAGGATAAGAAAACAAGACAACAACATTTTCTATCATGTAGACAGACCACTGCATGAGGAGTCAGAGCACCTGGTTTTTAATCTCAGCTCTGAAAGTAACTTGCTGTATGATCTCTGATAAATTCCTTTCTGTCTCTACGTTTCAGAGTTCTCATAAGTAGGATGGTCTTTGCACCTTCTTCCATGCTGTGATCTGTATCTCAGCAAAGTTCTACTCTTATGCTTCAATTCCCTCGTCAGCCAAAGGATGTGACATGCCAGGGTCCTTCTTGCTTCATACAACCGTCTGCCTTTGATAGCTCCTTCTCTGTCATCTTGGCCCCATGGTGTGGCCTCCTTCCCACTGCCTTTGAGTGTGTACATAAGGAGGCAGTCTCACCCTCTCCTAAGACCCTTCCTTAGATGTGGGGAGAAGGGCCCAGGAGCCCAGCCCTCAAGATGAACCACCAAGTTCTTTTAGAGATTAAGCTATGATCTCCTTCTGAGAAGACAGCAGCTGTCAAGTAAGTGGAAACATTGACAGCAGCCTTAGCTCCAGCCATGCAAATAGTATTACTGCGAAGACATATATTTAGCATCTATGACATCAGCTTGATTTACCTTGATTAACGGAGCAATTTGCTGTACATTTCTCCAAATGCTGTAATCAATTAGGACTCAAAATAGATTAGAAAACCCTCTATGATGTGGCCACAGTCCAAAAAGGCTAATCCATCATAAAATATATGTATATATATCCTTTCCAACCATGCAGTGGATAAGGATTTGTGTCTTGGACTAAGTCAGAGTGGTTCAGGTTTGTACAGTTAGGCACCAAGCACTTTTGATACGAGTTATTGTTAAAGGCAAGTCGGGGAAAAGGAGCTTTGTGAATGCTGCTCTGGTTTGGTCTATCTTCTCACCATCTCTGTGTATGGTCTCTTCCCTCCTCCAGTCCATCTCCACAATGATGTTTATAAAATACCCAGCTGGTGATGGCCCCTCGTAACAACAGGATAGACCCCAATCCCTTAGGTTGATGTTGACAGCCCTTTAAATTCTGGCCCCATAGTACCCTTCCAATCATCTTGTCCTATGTCCTTATGCATTCTCCATATTTTATCCTTCTATAGAGCTCCAGGTTCCCCAGAAATATATGATATGCCTCCTTACAACTTTGTGTTTGTCCCTACAGTTCTCTCGGCTTGGAATAATAAAAATACCTGGCATTTTTTTATGGAGTATTTATTATAATTCAGGCACTGTGCTAAATGACCACCATGTATTATTTCCCTTAATCATCTTAACTACCTCATAAGCCCTGGAAGTTAAAATGCTTGCTTTAAGTTATACTCAAGTCAGTGGCAATGTTAAGATCAAACCCTGGTCTGTCTAACCCCAAAGCCTTTGGTCATTCTCCCTCTCGTCCTGCGTAATTCCTTCCTCTTTCACTCTTTTCTTTCCTCTCAATGCTTCATATTTCCATCTCTCATTGTGCGCTTCTGTCCAGGTGAAAAGATATCTCTTAGACTTGGTAACAGTTAGGTGCAGGGGGCTGAATGCATAGCCCATTCCAAATTGAAATGAATCCATGCCCAGTTTGCTCACTGTACAATGACTCATTGGGTTGTTGCTCTAGGTAAAGCTCTCTCCCAGGCACTCCATGTGGTGCAGTGAGATCGAGTATTATTTAAGGAGTGGATACAACAAAGTACTGATAGACAAAGAGACTCATATTGCTTGAGTTTACATTCTAGATCTTCTTTTAACTACGTATATATTTTTGAATCTCTCAGAATCTATACTTCATTTTCAATATATAGAAATACTGTTATATCCAGTGCAGAGCTACTGATAGCATCAATTGAATCGATAGGAAGATATGAAAATGGTTCACCTTTCACTTACCAGGTAAAACACCTGGTAAGTGCTTTATCAAGTGTTGTTCATCCTACCCAGCACTTGGCCTCAAGGAGCTTACCATCCCAGTGGCTCTTACTTCAAAGTGTATGTAAAACTACCCTATAAGCTACAAAGCAGTGTGAGTTACTGTTAATTTAGGGAAATAATGAGAGAAGAACTAACTGTAGAATCACTGAAATTGCTGCCTGGTTCTTCATGACTTCCCCAGGACCTCACAGAATGCCTGGGCCATAACTGGCCCTCAAAACACACCCACCAAATGAAAGAATACTGCTGTCACTGCAGGAGCACCAGACTGTAAAGTCAGCAATCTGGGCTCTGGTCCCAGCTCTACTCCTCGCAGACACTAACAAGTAAATTCAGCCACTTGCGGCCTCAGTTTATCTTTAAAAAGAATATGTTAAACCCCTGACTTCATAAGGTTGTTATGCGGAGCAAATAAAACTGTCCACACGGAAGTGCCTTGTAAACTATAAAGAGCAGTGTATGTACGAGGAGACGAACAGAACTGACTTGTGTTCTTAAAGGAATGCATAGGCATGTAAGCATTGTGTTTTGAGGCTCTCAGAGGATTCCCATCCAAAAGTCTGCAATTCAAAGTCTGGTGGTTTATTCCAGTTTTACAAATGACCATTCATCTTCTTGACGTGACACTTAGCAAATGAACCATATCACTCTCCAATCCACTGCTTAGCATGCTCTTGGCAGAAAGGACATTAGCGGCTGATGGAGCCACCGCCCACTCCCTGCTGGTGTCACCAGTGTTCTGAAGAGCAGCCTGACGACCAGAGGGCAGGGGCTGTGTGTCCCCCTGTCCCCAGCACCTACCACAGTGACTCATCTATTATATATTATTTCACTATTTGTTGAATAAGTGAATGAGTAAACAAATTAATTGACTTGTTGAAGATATTCTCAGTGCCCAGCACAGTGCCTGGTCCACTCTGTGTTTGTTTGTTTGTTAATTAAAAGGATGAATAAATAAATAGTTATCTGGCAAGTTGGCAGCAGCAATGGAACTTAGACCCCTTACTTTGCAATCCGTAACCAATATATCACCAGTTGCTAGTCAACCTGAATTGGATTTCTTATGAGCTGATTTAGGTTTGTGCATTTTGCCCCTACATCTCTGACTCTAATTCTGTAGAAGAAGGGGCCATGTCCCTGTGTCCCTGGGAACATACAGCTTAGAATTGGTCACCCAGTAGGTAATCAATAAATGAGTATTGATTGTATGAACCTGGGCAAATGAAAGAGGCTATTTTGAGTGTGACTTCTGAGGAAGACATTGGGTAGGAAGTGCTTTGTGTGGTCTGATAATGTATTTATTTACGAGACTAAATGTTTATCTAAGCTCCAGAAGATTTCTGGCTTCATTTTGGTATCTGTGTGCATTTGTGTTATTTTCCATCCTTCTGGGGAAAATAGCCCCATCCTTCTGGGGTCCAGCTGGGCTACGAAGTCATAAACAGACATAAAAATTGGCTCACTCCATGACAAGAAGTGGGAGCAACCCAGAGCCTTTAAGAAATTCTTCTCTGAGTAGTGAATGCACCAGCATCCAGCTAGTTCAAGCAGGGTTCAAGTAAGCACTCTCACTTTGTGAAAGCTCTTTATGATCAGCACAATAAAACCTCTTTACCCACTCAGTTGCTGGGCATTTGAGATATAGTTGTTTTTCTTTCAGTCTGTTCTTTGACAGCATTCAACAACATTGAGCTACTTTGACAACTTTGATAAGTAATACAGGATATGAACAAGCCTCTTCATTCGTTTCCTTAGTATGTCCCTTTGCCATTTAGGAATTCAACAGTGGCTGGTACAAATCAATGAACTTCCTTCATTCTGAATGGTCGAACAAAGTCAGTCCAAGACTACTGTCTATAATATCTTCCCGGTTACTCTGAAGAGACCAAATCACTTTCCAAGGTTCATTACATCTCTTTACTTGTGAAACTTCCTGCATAAAAAAAATCCCATATATTTGAGAAAATTGCTATACTAAGACATTTGAGTTGTGACTGGTAGATCATCCATTCACCCATCTGTTTATTTCATGAACATTGAATAAATGAACTTGACCTGAGTGATAGATTCAGAGGTAAAAAGCCATGGTCTGTGTGCCCTCTGGGGGCTCACGTCCTTGCATAAAGAAATAAGGCGTGACTATCCATTTCTATGACTTCAAATAGACAGTGCTCCCTGGCACACAAGAGGGACACAGCTCAGAGGGAAGGGTGGCCACTTCTGGGGGTGGACAAGAGGTAGGAGATGAAATTTGGAAGGCTTCCTGGAGCAGGTAACACTTGTGCTGGACCAGAAGTTTGTACGCAATACTAATCAGTGATAAGTGAGGGAGAGATGAGGGAGCAGAGCCAGTCAGGTGAGAAGCATGGTCCCCACCAGCTCACAGTGCCCTCTTGATCCACTGTAGTCCCATGGCCTTAAGCATCTGCTCTCTTGGGGTCATCCTTGAAAAAATAATAGTGACCAAGTTTGCTCTGTGCCAGGTATCATCTAAAGTGCTTCAACACTTGCTAGCTCGTCACCACAAAGGTAAATGGGGTAAGTTTTATCCCCGTTTTTGTGGGTGTGGAAACTAGAGCTTAGATAAAAATTTCCATCGTTTGACCAACATCACAGCACTAGGCTTTGGAGTGGTTGGGTTCCAACCCAGTTCTCTCCTGCTTCTTGTCCTATATCCTTAAACCCCATGCTAAGTACCTATTAAGAAGGTGGTTTAATTGCTCCATAAGAGAAGGCAGTCAAAGAAGAAGGAGGTTGGTGGGAGAGTCTGGGGGTTTCCCCATGGAAGTAACTCACCTGGAGCCATATATATGTTCCATAACTACACTTGTATGAGATGGAGCTCCTAGTCTCTACCCTCTGTGTCCAGGATCAAAGATTGCAGAGACTCATAAACGTCAGGTGCTCACTCTAGTCCAGACTGCCCTGTGGTGTTTTAATCCACTCTGTCAGTTTATCCTCATAATTAGCTGTTAGACAATAGATTATTTCCTTCATTTTGTGAATGAGAAATCGAAGTCTTATGTAATTTCATAATTTGCTCAATTTCCCACAGCCAGTCCCTACTGCCCAACATTCACAAGAAAGATGTTTACCTCCAAATTCCATCTTCTTTTTCTTTCTCCCTCTGTAGACCGTAAAATGCTCTATAGCCTATGGCATAAGAATCATAGTGAAAAAGGAAAGTAAAAGGAATGGGGAAAGAAAATATAGAAGGAGAAGAAGGAGACAGAGGAGAAAGGTAGTCAGGGAATGTACCTACATGTAAGTTACATACATGCCTTAAAGGAGCACACAGTAATGAGTGATACTTATCAAGATAGGACATGTATATAAACAATCAGTGGATATTTTGCATCTTAAATTTCGAACAAAAGAAGGACCAGAGCATGAAAGTGAGAAGAGTATTCAGCGTTCTGAGATGCCCCACTGGATGCAGGAGGGATGTCTGCATAACTAGCCTGGAGTAGCAATGGTGTTGGTTTTTACATAGCAATTTGCTGAAACATCCTCTGCAGGACTACACGGCCCTCTTACCTTGCAAGTCCACCCTCTTTGTTTATTAGATTAAATGAGAAACAAAAGGTTCCATCTTTTACTATCAATCTAGGGGATTTATGAGTCTAATAACAATTGCCCGCAACTCAAGTTATGTTTTCATTGTTATTTGTTATGTGTCTTCTGAGGTCCAGCTTCATTGGAATGAGGTTTGCAACTCTGCAAGATCTGTTAAATCTTTCTACTTTGCTGATAGCAAGCAGCTCAGAAACAAAACAAAACAAAACAAAAGCCTTGAATCTATAACATATTTCCCTGCCTCTTTCCTTTCTTTTCCTCTCCTCTCTAACTCCTCCCCTAGAGAACGCCAGAGAAATAAAAATAAAGTCGTAATTAAGAAAAGGACTAAGAATAAATTCCATGCATTTAACCAAAGTTCCATCTCTGAACCCAGGAGGATTGGCGCATAGCTGTGGTTGTGCGAGAGGAAGCGTGCAGGGAACTCATGCTGTGCTTTCAACACAAATACAGCTCATAAGGAATAGTTTATCACTTAAACCATCTCTTTAATTCTGCAGAGTAGAGGCAAGACCTCAAAAAGGCTCAGATACCACTACCACGGCCACTGGGGCCTCCCATTTCTGGAGTCCCTCTGGCCCAAATAGCTCAGAGCAATTCACAAACATTTATTGACGGAACCCCATGACCCCTCCCCCAAGTGAATACTTTAATATCTCATTCTGCAGAGGGCAAAATGGTAACATGGAGAAGTTCAAGGCTCTTGGCTGCCTGCCATGCAGAGAAAACGAAGTAGTGGCTGGATTCTGAAAGCAAAGCATCGCCAGGTGCACAGCGGATTATTCAAGAAATGTGGTGAAAGAGCACTGGGCTGTAAGTCAGACCTGGGCTCTGATCCCTCTACTGTCAGTCACTGGCCAGGGGACTGTGCCAAGTCACCTCCCCTCTCTGGGCCTCAGGCTCCCCAGCCATGAAATGGAAGATTGAACTAGAAGACCTTAAAGCCCCTTCTATCTCAGAAAAGGATGGGGCTCCAAATCCTCCACGCCAGAAGACAAGACAGGTTTTATTAACACTGCAACTCCTAAACTATACACCATTCCTTCCTCCTAGAAGGACTCCTCTGTGTGCCTCCCCAAACCCAGCCCTCCGTGCAAGGCCTGATTCCACCCATCCTGCTCCAGGTGGTGTTCACTGATTTGTTGCTGCCCATAGGGATATTTGTAGTCTTTAGGCCTCTGTTTGGCTTTTCCACATAGAAGGAGCTCAGCAAATATTTACTAAATTAGAAGGTTCTGTATAACTTAATCTTTAATTCGATGGCCTTCATCTGCTCAATGAGATAGTAAGGAAGTGATGGAAGAATTAGGAAAGTGCTTGTTAAACCTTAAATATGTCAACAGATGTTTAACTTTAAATATCAATTATTAGGTGCCTTTCTTGAAATCAATCTAGACTTTAAAATCCTGATGATTCATGTTCAGAGAGGTGGTTCTCAATGTGTAAATCTGATTCAGTGCACTTGTAATTTAATTTAGCGATTACTTATTGATATTATATTCTTTGCCAGAAACTATAGTAGACTCTGGAATTATGATGATTTCTAAGATTTAGCTCTTTTCCTTGAGAATATTCTGTCCCACGAGGGAAACAGGCAAGGAAGAAGGCAGCTGTAACACACTGAGCTACTTCAACGGCAGAAGCACATACAAGACAAATAGGGGTGCTGAGACAAATTAAGAATAAAAAGGCCAGTTACAGCTCAGATTTCTGTTGAACTTGCTGTGCCTTAGACCCTAAAGTAGGAAAGTTAGGATATAAGGATTTCAACTTTGATGAGGTTTCATAGCACCAAGTTTGAAGATCTCAAAGTTATTGTGCATGGATGGGTGGGGAGCAAGGAGGCAGAAGGTCACTGCATTGGTGAAAAACTTAAATTAGATGCTATTTTGAAGGAAATGCAGTGGGCATGAACACAATTTCCAAATTAATGGATACCAAGGTGTAGACTTGCTTTAAAGAAAAGTAGGTCATTTGAGACAATCCCATGGCACCGCATATAGGAATATTTCTTCTCCTTCCTGGCTTGGTTTCCTTAGATGTAAAAGGGGTGGTTAGATGAGATAATCACAGTGATCCCTTCCAACTTTAGTGTTCTGTAGCTACATAGAACACAGACAGTGTCTTCTCTGTTCCTCCCACAGAATTTACTGCTGGGCTGGGCACTAGAATGGAAGAAGGGAGACAGGAAAGAAGAAAGGCAGAGAGAGAGGGTTGTTTTCTCCCTCCTTGAACTCAGGATTTTAGAGAAAGGTGAAATTCAGAGGTAATCAGAAAAGAAAAGGAGTATCAGAAGAGGAGTTGTCATTAGTACCGGGCTTTATCTCATGTAGCGGCATTGGCCAGATACTTGTGATCAGGTTTGTGTTCAAGTTCTGGCATTTTGATTACATAGCTTGCAGGCTCTCAGCAATGCACTTACTCTCTTGAACCTCAATGTCTCCTCTGCAACATAGAGTAAATCAACTTCACTCTGTTAATTCAGATGTCTTAAGGAAAATCACAGAGAGACACATGCTTTGTGAACTACAAAATGCTATTCAGAGGTTGGTTAGTATTGCTGCTGTTGCTATAAAGGGGCATGATAGCTTAACCAAATGATGGTGGTGTAGACATTTGTGACCGGCTTTGAGAGGAAGGATTTGAAGCCAGGGAGTCATCAGATGTACCGGAATACCCTGTTCTCTCTCCACCTCACTTGTGAGCCGAGTCTGTACCCCATGTCTCCTTTCACAGAGCAGTAAGCAGAAGACATGGAGTGCTGGTGGGCTCTCCCAAGCCCACTGAGCTACACACGCAGAGAAGAGGCTGCTAGCAGTTTCCAACTCACTCCAGAGCAGACACACACATAGCACCATGATTGCTCATGGCCATAGAGGGGCCTCAGCTGGTGCATTTATAGAGGGCTGGTCTGCATTTTTAAGCAAGATAACTAAGCCTCCAGAGTTCACCCTGAATTTTTTTTAAACAAAAATATTTACGAGTATATGGTTCTCACAAGCTTGGATTTAGGTACAGATTTAGGTTTGTTGAAGTAGAAAGTAAATTTTTAATTCACGGAGGTGCCAAAGCAAACCAAAGCCAGGGTATCAGCACCATCTAGTGGGTATTTCCAACCAGTGTGCACACTGGGGTAGGAAGGGTGGCCAGAGGAAATGTGTGCCCTGCGAGCTCTGGGAGGGGGCGTGGAGGCAGCAGCACCTCACATTCACTACAAGTTCTACAGGTCAAAGCTATTTTATTTAAACTTTGTTACATCAGATGGTCCCTGAAATCAGAGAGCCATTGGCAGTGTCTTGGAAATTGTCACCGCTTTTCCATTAACCTGTACAATATCACTTAATGTGTATTCAAAATATGACAGATCATTCTGCACTGAATGATTTCTGTAATGTGAGAAAAGAAAGAATCCTTAGGAGTTCTGGTGGTCTGCATGGTCAACTAGTCTATACTACAACTACAGACATAATGAGACATTAGACCAGGGAAACAACTTTTAAGCTTTATGCTCCTGGGCAAGTCACTTTAATTCGCTAACTCTCAGTCTCTTGGCTAGTAAAATGGGGATAATAATTTTTGCTTCAGGGGTTTTATGATGAGATTGTATTATAGCATTAATCACTAGGCACTAGGAAAAGTGTCTGATATGGAAAATAATAATCACTGGTCGCCATTGACTTGATGCCTGTCATCTCCCTTAGATCTCAACACAAGCAGTCATCATTACCTTAAGGTTCCAAATAATAAATTGAGTTTGAATATGGGCTAGTAACAAACCCAAGTTCCCACCGCTGATAGGTGGCAGAACTGGGGTTTGAACACAAGCTTGATGCATCCCAAAGCTCTCTCTGGTTTACTTCTCTGTACCAGATAACAGACACAAAATTTGCTCTTTTTCTTCTTCCTCCATCTTTTTCTTAAGATGAACATTAAGGTGCTATCATGTAGGTGCCATGATGTACCTAGCTTTGTGCATACACACAAATCAGTATCATTGCTTTCTTTGTGCAGATGAAAAAGCTGAAGCTCAGAGAGACTAACTAATCTTCCAAAAATCAACAATTAGTGAGAGAGCTGAGATTTGTACTCTGACTTTCTGATTACAGACTATTACTTTAATCCACTCTCTACTGACTCATTCACTCATCATTCATCTCTAATTGTGAAGTATGTTTCTGTTTATATTTACATCCCAAGAGTTGCTTGTTTACTTAAATAAAGACATCTGCATTTATTAAAGTCCTTGGCTCATCTAATTGTGATCTGCTTCTCTGCCCATAGGAGGGGGGTGAGGGTTAGCTTTGCGCCAGATTAGTCTCCAGCTTCGGGAGGGTGACATGTCTCGTGAGCGCTGAGGACAAACTGGCCGATGGAGAGAGGGTCAGCTCTGAGCCCATTGCGGGGATGTCGCTCCACAGTTAGGTTTGAAAATGGGGACTGAAGGGGCCTTATAAAGAGAACTGCTGGGACGGGTTAAGAAAACAAACGTAAAGGCCACTCTTGTTCCCAAGGCCATACTTTGTGCCTAGAGAGACCCAGGGACACAGAGAACCCAAATGTGGTTTGATCAAGGTCAGCAAAGAACTTGGTAGTAGCCAGGTTCCTTGACTCCCAGACACCTGGTAGAACTAGATATTTTGTTCAACCCTGAGAGTCTGACCTGGAGAGATTAAATGATCCACACAGGCGTCCTCAAACTACAGCCCCCAAGGGCCACATGTGGCCCACTGAGGACATTTATCCGGCCCGCTGGGTGTTTTTGCCACCGCTGCCTGTCCTGCTTAGCAGCCAACTCTTCCCGGGCCCACAGTGCGCATGTGTGGAATGTGCGCCGCGCTCTCCAACGGTCCTCCAACGGTCCGAGGGACAGTGAACTGACCCCCTGTTTAAAAGGTTTAAGGACCCCTGATCCACAGTGTAAAGACTCCGATCTGTCTGTCGGCTGCTTCCCTCTAGTGGTCACTTTGCTTTCAAGCAAGAAGATGCTTGTGATTGAACCTCTGAATTAAAAATTCAAACATAAAATGTGGGTGCTGTTTAACCAGGAGAATCTGGTGTGGTCACCCAGACACTTTCAAAGGAGTACAGTGGCAACAATGACATGAAATACTGAGTTGCTTATATTCTGGTCTTGCAAATGTATGTTGTGGGAAGTATGTTAGAGAAAATGAATTTAAATTAAAATGTTCTAATCTGGAGTATATGCACACACACACAACACACACACACACAAATGTTTCTTATAACACAATTTAGGAAATGCTGATAGAGGGTTCTTTTTCCTCATAACACCAATTTCCATTTGAAGATGGGATAATTGAGGCCCACAGGTCAATCCTCATACAGTGGTCCCTTGCAGTATTATACCATGACAATATGTTTTGGAAGTATGTATCAAGACAGACCTCTATCAGCCAGTGTGCCTGCATGAACTATGACGAGCAAAGCCCCATGCCAACCCATGATGGAATGGAGGGTGAACAGGAAATAAACTTACGTCAAGTTGAGATATTTTGGTTATTTGCTACCACAGTATAATCTCGTTTACCTTGAATGATATTCCACATCTCCCATTAGCTAGTTTCTGTTTGCTGCCCCCACCCCCCACTTTGGGTTAAGGGTCTAGAGGGCAAGGAAATGTGTCATTTCTTATTTCTGATTGACTTCTGACTCTCAAGGCCCAGTAAAAGATTAAAGTTGATTTTTTTCCCTCCTGGGGTTCATTTTCCAGAAGTTCTGTTTGACACCCCTCCCCTGCAGTTTCTTTGACCCAGGCTTCACCAGCTCTCTTCTGGAAGGTCCCTGGGAATCGGTCCTCATTCCTTGGCCCTCCATAGATGCATGCACCACCAGTCTCTGTTGGTGAGTTCTCTATGCCCCTCCAGCAGACCTACTGGACAATACACATCAAGACTCCACTTAGCTCTGCATCTCATTTGGCCCATATGTGTTCCTTGGGAAACAATCACCAGCTCCTTGCCCTGATGAACTCTGTAACTGCAGGTCAGTGGCAATGCAACTGTCTCTCCTCACTCTGACTCAGGGCAGTCGTCAGCCCTTCTTTCCCTTTTCTATTTACTAGAGCCAGTCCACAGTCAGCTTTAGGTTTCTTAGATGTGACCCAAATGTGGTCTTAGAGACCTCTGAGTTGCAACGGATGCATTTCAGGGCTCTTGAACTAGTCTCCCTGAAGCTCGTCTCACTAGCTTGGGATTGGAAGCCAGCAAGCTGTTCTAGATAACAGGGAAGTCCAACTGTCGCAGCAGTCAATGTTTAGATTTCACTGTCTTGACTCAATACCTGTTGATTTCTCATTCATGTCACCATCCCTCCAGGTTGGCAGCAGGGATGGGTCCCTCTTCAAGCTCTCTCTCAAGGACGCTTGTTCCTTCTGTGTAATGGCCCCAACATCTTCCAGCACCTTTAAATTTCCCTCTAGATTCAGTGCATCCAACTGCAAAAGATGAGAGGGAGAGCGTGTGAAGGATCACACAGGAAGTTTCAGGGGCCAGCCTTGGGTACCATCCCTGACTTCCACCCACATTCCTTTGGTGCTAACTGCAATGAAAGTTGAGAAATATAGTCTAGTTGTGTCCCCAGAAGGAAAAGGAAGCGTGTTCTAGAGAACATATCACGTTGTTTCTGCTTCCATCCTCACCTCTGGTTATTGAATATCCATTTTATCATTCTTTCCATGCATAGAGAATGCTTGGCTTCTTCCCAGGGGAAATAAGCCAAAGCCCCACTAAGTCATTTCATCCAGCTCTAGGTCCAAGACACATGGCTGATGCACAGTCTCCACCATCAGTTCCAAATGTGGGTTCTCAGGTTCTGGAGGGAACCCAGAACCCTTGTTCAGAAAGGGAGACACATGGCAGTTACTGGACTATAGCAATATTGTGCAAGCCCTTTACTGAGAATCCAGAAAGTTCATTGATAAGCCCTGATTCTGTTCATCTGAGCAAGACTTCCTTGACCACTCATTGTTCTCAGTGGCTCCTGGCTCCAAACTCAGAGGTTCTTTTCTATCCATTACACTCCTGGGCCACATTTGAAGTGGGTATTGGGGAATGCCCTCCTCGGGGCTACTCATACTTTCAGCCCGTTACCATTCCAGAGGTTGTTTTAAGGTTTTCCAAGCACTTACAGGGGTTTGGACCAGGATGATGGTTTCTTGGCAACATTGCTCCCTCAAAAGCACTGTGGGCTTATGACTTATTTGATTCCAGTCAGCTCCATGCATCAGTGACTACACCCAACAGTATGTCCCAGACATGGTTCTTACATTTTCATGGGTTTTTTTTGTTTTTTTTTTTTTTTTGCTTCTTCTCCACAGGCATCTTCATGTCCTCACTTCGTGTGTTGGCAGCAACCTTGAGATTATCTGGAATAATATGCTTGAGAGAGAAGGTTGGCTTTTTAAAAATGTTCCTTACTAAACAGCTGTATTACTTTTCTTTTGTTAATTGAGAATATTTATTGGACTCTTGCTATTGAAAGCTTTTTGTTTTCTGTTGTCCTTATCTTTCCGTTTAAGATCTAGAAGCAGTGGGGTTTCCCAAACCTTTAATGCCACAAATTCCTGGAATCTTTCAAATTCCCTTTAATTTGAGCTTCCAAGCTGGAACATTCTTAATGGAGCTCATCTCTTTCTTGTTTTCGTTGATTTCAGCCGAAAGAAGGAAAGATACACTCTCTGATCCTTTCCAAGCTACATTTCTCTGTACAAACAGCCTGCGATACACACTATTGCATGCAACTATTTTACCAAATCCTCTTGTCCTATGTAACATGGTCCTTCATCTGCCCAGCCTCTGATAGCAGTTTCCTAGCTGGCCAACCATGAAGCCAAAAACAAATATTTATTTTCTGTGGCAATATGATCACTTCCGTTACCAATTACTCTATTAGTTGAGTTTATTTCATTTCTGTATCAAATCACCTCAATGTCTCAAAGACTTTTCACAATAAAAGTTTATATCTTGCTGACACTACAGCTCAATGGAATTTATCAACAGAAACTCTGTTCTCAGAAGTCAATAAACTCCATGCCTCCTTCCGTGTACTGAGTCTGCTATCACATTAGACTTTACCGTGAGTCAGAATAACCTTGATAACTTTTTAAAAAGCCTGATTCCCAGCTCCTATAGGATATTTTCTCCCATCCTTTTGACAGTACTTTGTTCGTATGTTTAATTTTTTTAATTTTGTATGTTTTTAGCCTAACTTGTTTTTTTAAAATTTATTTTTAGTTTTTTATTTCTATTTAAGAATAGTATGGGGGCCTATGTTTTAGGTGTACCATTTATACAGAACATATAGCTTCAAAAATTCCAATTTGGCAATCTGTACCTTGAAGCTGGTGACTTTAATTCAACTTTTATTTATTGTGTTACTAATATATTTGTGTATACTTCATCAATTTATGTTATGCTAGGGTTTTTTTCTGTTTTCTAATCTAATATTCTGTTTCTCTATTCTTTTACCTTTTTCATTAATTGATCATTTTTCTTATTCTATTTTTTTATCTCTTTAGTCTGGAGGTTAGATGCTTTATTTCCAGTTTCTGAATGGTTACCCTGAAACATCTACTATGCATACTTAACAGAGTCAAAAGCCAATCAGTATCTTAACTGGCATTCCGAACTCAAGGATCTAGGATCATGACAAAGCTGACCCTTAACCCCTGGGTTATGTGATTTTATTGATGTGGATTTTGGTACTTTGTTGTAACCCATAAATTAGTCATTATTGCAATTATTGTTTTATAAAGATAGTGCTGGTTTTCTTCTTGTATCTCACACCTTTCTTGAAAATCATTTTTCTTCTTCTTAGAGTTAATTCTTTGGACATTGCTCTAGTGACACCTGGTGGCATGAATTATTTGTTTATATTGATCTGACTAGCTCTTTATTTAATTCTCTTTCTTGAAAGATAATTTGATGGGCACAAAATTCTAGAGTCACATTTAGGTTTTTCTCACTACTTTGAAGTTATTTTATTCATCTCCTTTGATTTTTGTTGTTGAGGAGTCTACTCTTAGTCCATTTTCTCTTCCTTTGTAGAAATGTGGCCTTTCTTTATGGCTACTTTAAAAATGCCCTTCATATTATTACGATGGTGGAGTTCTTCAGTTACAAAACAGTATGTATTATTAGACCATCTAATTCCATCCTATATGTTTCTTAACCTGTTTCTGATGTGTTACATCTCCCAATTTCTTTGTGTGATATTCTGGCCTCATTTTTGGTACTATATTAAATTATCTTAAATTATTAGTTTGAATTATGCTTAATCTGCTGTTTAATCCATCTTCTAAAGTTTTTATTTTAAAGACATTATTTTTCACTCCTCAGAGTTCTACTTCGAAGACTTAATTTTTTTAAATAAGCCTGGTCATTTTTTTTTTTTCTCTCTGTGTGGTTTTGGGGAGGAAAAGAGAGGTGGCTATTAACTTTTGATAGTTCGTTACTTTTAAAATTCCAGTCTCACTTTATTTTTTATCATGTTCTGCAGAATTATTTTACATTCTATATACGATAATTGTAAATTTACTTATTTGTTTTTACTGATACTCTCTCACAATAGCTTCCTTCCTTGTGTGTTTAGTGATTTGAACCATGAGCTCATATACGGTTGATATAATTTGTGAAAATCCTGAGAGCCTAAATTGGGGATACTCTCCTCCAGAGAGGATTTACTTCTGTATCTGCTGGGAGCCAGAAGACATGTCTGATTTTCAACCTTGTTTTCCTAGTCTCAGGATTCTCACTTACTGTGGAATCTTAAGTGCAATTCTTCCACTGTTCAGAGCATCCATTCTTCCCAATCTTACTTCAGCTCTCTTTTTTCTTTCTTTCTTTTATTTTTTTTTCCTTTGGAGATTTCTCTTTCTTCAGAGAGTACATAAATACATTAATATGTCCATTTTAATTTGCTCAGGTCCTGAGCTCACTATCATTGGGAAACCTTTCCCAGTGTCCAGTTCTACATAATATCATATGAAGAAATTATTCTTTTAACTTTCAAACTTGCCTCATATTATTGTACATGTATCTTATTTTCATATTGTTGATACATGTGTCTTATTTTTGTACTATTAATACATATATCTTACTTTCATATTATTGATACATGCATCTTATGTTCCTAACATATTGTTATCTTTTAAATGCATTAACTATAGTTGGCCATATCTCCTCCCAACCCCTTATATGTAGGCTGGCCTAAAGCAGAAGGAAAATAAGAGTTTGTTTTTTTTTTTTAACAACTGATTCCCAGTGCTGTTTGCATGTGTCCACCCAATTGGTTAGAAACTAGCGTGGTCCAAGTCAGCCCTTAGCAGTCCTGCACTCTGTGAATCCACAGATACCCACACTTATCATAACTGAGAGTGCATTTCTATTTTGTTCAATTGGCCATACCAAGATTTCCAGCATGACCTTGCTTAGCTCAGGGACAATCATCTTTTTTTTGTCTGGAGCTCAGAAACACATCAGATATTTACCAAATACTGTGTTAGCTTATACTCTCAAACTGAGGTTCTTTTAGGCCATGTAAAATGTTAACTAGTATGCAAACTCACATATATGAGTGTGTTATCATTTACCTAAACTACAATTTACTCTATGGAATCTTAAACATTTTTATATAAAACAAGTATATTATAGAAAGGAATAGACTTCTAAAATGCAATACTGGACTTCAAGTTAAATTGACCTTCATTACATAAAAAAATATAAATCAGTATTTCTCATGGTCATAGATTTAGAAATTCTAAACAAAATATTCGCAAATTAAATCAAGAGATACATAAACATAATATACCATGGCCACATGTGGCTTAATTAAGAATTTAAAGAATTAAGAATTTAAAAATGAATTAAACATTTTAAAGTCAAGTCATATAATTTACAACATTAACATAAAAAGGGAGAAAATGTGTAATCATCTCAACAATGCAAGAAAAGCATTTGATAAAATGCAAAACTAATTGATGATAAATCCTCTTTAAAAAGTAGGGCTAGATAGACATTTCTTAATCTGACAAAGAATAGCTACCAAAAGCCTATAGCAAACACCATATTAATGGTGAAATAATAAAGATGTTTTCTATTGAAATTGGAGTTAGACAAGGATATCCACCATCACTCGTTCATTCAAAGTCTTCTTGTCAGCTCTATCTAAGAAAATAAAAGGAGAGGGTTGGGAGAAAGTCACTGGAATTGAAAAGAAAAAGAATAAAACTGTCATTTGCAAGTGACATGATTGTGTATGTTGAAAAATTTCTAAAAATTTACAAACCAAGACAATTAATAAGAGAATTTTGCAAGGCAGCTGCAAAGTTACAAAAATTAATTATATTCCCATATCCTGAAATGTAAAGATAGAAAAGTAAATTTAAAAATTATCCTTAATAAGAATAACATCAAAAGCGTCACATACTTAGAAATAAATTTAACAAAATATGTTTATGACTTCCGCATAAAAACAAAACATTATTTATTAAGAAAAAATGGAGATTCTTCTTTATAAGTTAGAGGCTCAATATTGTAAAATATCAGCTCTGCCCTCAAATAATCAACAAATCTAATGCAATTAGAAGAAAAATCTTAACAAATTATTTTTTGTGGAAATTGACAATCATTATAAATAGTACCCTAAATAAGAAAGACCAAGAAGAACAAAAGTAATCTAAGAAAAGTAAAACATAGTAGAAGAAATTGCACCACCACATAACAAAACTTATTAAAAGCTATAATAATAAAGCCATTCTCATATTGGTACAAAAACAGATAAATAGATAGTGGAACAGAATAGAATCCTTGTACATATACAGTCACTTGATTTATGATAAAGCTGTTATTACAGTGAGAGGAGGAAATATGATATTTTTAATAAAAGGTGCTGGATTCATTGAATATCCACATAGAAAAAATAATAATTTTAAACTCTACCTCACACTATACACAAAAATCAATTCCAGATGGATTACAGGTCTAAATAGGAAAAGTAAAACAATAAGCTTACAGTTGAAAGTATGGAAGAATATTTTCACAACCTTCACATGGGCTAACATTTCCTTAAATAGACTCCAAAAGTGCTAATCATAAGATAAAAAAAAGCATGGATACATTGTACTATATTAAAATTTTATGTTCATCGAAACAACTAGTAAAGTTTGAAAATGCAATCTATTTACTGAGAGAAGATATTGAGAGGCACAGGATTCTAAGAAAACATAAAAATGATTCCTATAATTGAATAATACTTAAAAGACAAACAACTAAATAGAGAATTGAGCTGAAGACATGACATAGTATGTGTGTATGCGTGTGTGCCTATAAGTGTGTGTGTATGTATATGTAGATAGACAGATTGATAGATTGATACATAAAATAAGGTGAATCCTTCTTTGAGACAAAGATTTGAATGCAGGGAGTTCATTGGGGGAAGATTCTCAGCAATACTTCGAGCCTATGAGAGAAGCTAAGCATGACTGAGCTAAGAGAGAAATTTAACTAGGATGAAATTACAACAAACACCTTAGCTGAGCCCTCAGGGAAATATTAATACCAAGTATGAGGGAGGGAATAAAGCAAGTAGAATTCTTATACGTTACTGGTGAGATTGTAAATTGAAACAACTTTGGAAACTGATTTAGCGATGTCTGCTAAATGTAAATGTGAGCGCTGTATGACACAGTTGTTCTCCTAGGTACATTTGTGACCCAAATATCAACATCTTATGCATGCTCATGGCAGCAGTATTTGTAACAGCTAAAATTATAAAAGAAACTGTCTATTAATCATTGGAGGCATAAACATGGTAGTATGCTTATACAATGGAATACTGCATAGCAATGAGAATGAATCTAAAACAGAAAGTAAAGTGTACTATGTGATTCTATTTCTATAAAGTAAAAAAAAGGTATCATTAACTATATCATTAGAGGTCATAGAGAGAAGGGTAAGGACTAGGCAGGGTATATAGAAGTTAGATGTGTCTATTGTCTTCATTTTCTAGTTTGATTGCTGGCTCACAAATGTACTGAATTTGTGGAAATACATCAGGGTATATATTTATAATTTGTGCACTCTTCTTTTTAAAGAGTTTACGTCAATAAAAAGTAATTTTTTAATTGGCTTTGAAACTTAGGAAACTTCACTTGGTGAACCATCCCTCCAGTTTTTTTGTTAGTTGAGGTGAAATTCACATAACATAAAATTAACCATTTTAAAGCATACATTTCTCTGTGTTCAGTGTACTCACAATGTTGTGCAACCACCCCCCATATCAACTTCCAAAATATTTTCATCACACCTCCCCCTGCCAAAAGAAAAAAAAAGTACCTATGTGTATTGAATATTAATTGCATTCCCTCATGTCCTTTTCCCATATTTTAATGGAGTTATTTGGGGTTTTCTTATTGAATTGTTTGTGTTCCTTGTAAATTCTGGATATCAATCCCATGGCAGGTGCATAGTTTGCAAACGTTTTCTCCCATTCTGCAGGTTATCTATTCAGTCTATTGATTATTTCTACTGCTGTGCAGAAGCTTTTCAGTTTAATTAAGCCCCATTGTAAATGTTAATTTTAATCTTAAGTGTTTGTTGCTAGTATATAGAAATACAATTGACTTTTATAAATTAATATTGTATCCTATAATATTGCTAAACTCAATTATTTATAATTGATTTTTGTAGATTCCATTTGACTTTCTATAAAGATGATTATATTTTTTATGATTAAAGAAAATTAGTTATTTCTAATCTGGTTACTTTTTATTTTTTTATTTCAGCATATTACAGGGGTACAAATGTTTAGGTTACATATATTGCCTTTGCCCCACCCAAGTCAGAGCTTCAAGCATGTCCATCCCTGAGATGGTGTGCTCTGCACTCATTAGGTATGTATATATCCATCTGCTTCACCTCTCTCCCATCTGCCTGACACCTGATGAATATTATTGCTATATGTGCACTTAAGTGTTGATCAGTTAATACAATCTGATGGTGAGTACATGTGGTGATTGTTTTTCCATTCTTGTGATACTTCACTAAGTAGAATGGGTTCCAGGTCTATCCCAGATAATACAAGAGGTATTGGTTCACCATTTTTTATGTCTGAGTAGTACTCCATGGTATACATACAGCACATTGTTTCATTTATAGGAGTTGATTTGAGGTCTTATAAAAAATGTCTTCCAATAGAATGAAAAAAACAAGTCACAACAGGGAGAAAATATTTGCAAAGCATGAATATAATAAAGGACTCACATCTAAAATGTGTAAAGAACAATTAAAACTCAACAATAAGAAAACAAACAACCTGATTAAAAAATGGGCCAAAACCCTAATAGATATCTCATCAAAGAAAATTTACAGATGTAAAATAAGCATATAAAATATTAAACATTATGGAACTTCAAATTAAAGCAATGAGATACCACTACATTGGGTATTTAGGATAGATAAAATGCAAAACACTGACAATACCCAATGCTGATGAGGCTATGTAGAAATAGGAGCTCTCATTCATTGCTTGTGGGAATGCAATATGGCCCAGGCACTTTGAAAGACAGTTTGTCAGTTTCTTACAAAACTAAGTATAGCTCTTACCATGTAATATAGCGATCATCATGAAAGGTCTTAAAGGTGCAAGACTATTATATTGGGACAAGGACAGGTAAATAAGAGGTAGGTACGTGCACCTAAAGGAGAGGAGTGAGAAAAAGCATGTGAATCTTTGTATTTTTCATAAATATTCATCATAATATAGCTATGATAAAGTTAGATAAATGACTTGTCTAGCAGATGCTAGCCTGTCCTATCTTTTTTCTTTAGCCACTCTAGTATTTTTATAATGAACTCATAAATGGAATAGTCATCATATAGGAATGAAGGTTATATATAAGCTCACTAGCATGTATTTCCTTTTATCAAGGAAGGTCTAAGTAGTACCACTATGAAATGTCTGATCTGATAGTAGCAGATGCCAAAGCTGAATCCTCAGTATGATCCCATTCCTCCAGGGGTCCAACCAACCATTTGGTGGCAACTTAATTATAAGTGGTTTCTTCTACAATGGAAGAGGCGATGATTTGTTCTTACTAGTATTGATATTCTGAGTATGGATTTTTTCCTGTGTAAAATCACATTTCTAGCACCAATAATTGAGAGCTCATGGAGCACTTGTTTTTCTAACTTGTATAACATTGCTGCTTCACCAAAGAATCTACCTTATGATGAAGGAGGTACAACTTTAGGCAAATGACCTTGGGTTCCCCTGGTCCTGCCATACACTATATTGCCTGCAGCTATTGACTTGGTAAAATATCAGAACAACCACTCAAAGCACAAGCTTGGGATTGCACCATGGGGCATGTGCCCTCAAGACATGGTATATGTGAATAACTAGCATCCATTATATGGTACTTCACCCCCAGTAGATAGAATATAGGAGTTAAGGAACCAAAAAGTGGAAGTGGTGTTGTTCCCTCTCACCATCACTTTCAGGATCCTATTTCTGTAATATTTGTTTCCTTTCCCCACAACCTTACTATCTATAGGATGAGAGGTCCTGGCCCCCAGTGGTAGAACACTTACACCAGAGAACAAATAAGGGTTACGCTGAAGCTAGCGCTAATACTGATAAACTGTCAGAAAAGGAACAAAAGAATCATCCAGGCAGAAATGATCAACCCTGATTCTCATGAGGAATTACTATTGTTGTTACATACTCTGTCATGCAAAAGAAATAACATAGATTTCTTTTGATGATTCTTGATGCTTCCCTAGCTGTTGACAATAGTAAAGGTGCAATTATAGCAATTACTACCTGGGCTTGGTCTGGGTTTCCCCACTGGGTGAGCAGTCTAAACCAACATATATGGTAGCCAAAGTTCAGGGGAATCTAGAATGGATGGTAGAAGAATGACATTATTATTAATAATAAAATTTATGTACTTAGTGTTGCTGCAAAGCCAGGACTATATCTTGCCTATTAACTCTCCCATTTTAAGCATCTCCTAGAAAGTGTGGCTAGCTATGACATGCAGGGTAAGGAAAAGAAGCATGCCATGTGTGGCAAGAGTTGATCTGGGAATGCAGTTGGAACCTCATTCTCATGTCCTCAGCCCACCTCAGAGGTCATCTGCAGATAGTTGTCACATGTGCAGATGGTTTTCTCCACCTCTCTGCCTGAGGACATTTTCTGCCATAGTATGCTCTGCTCTAATGCCTCTGTAAATACAAGCACAGAGACTAGTAGGAACTTTACTGATCTGAAATATATACAATATACAATTTGTCAATTAAAACATAAAGCTAAACAAAAGAAGAAATTAAACATTTTCAAATTAACAAAAACAGAAAATTTATCTCTATAAGACCTGGCCTACAAAAAAACACTACAGGGAGTCTTTCAAGCCAAAATTATACTAGATAGTAATATATATCCAAGTAACTAAATAAAGGTCATCAGCAAAGGTAATTACATACAAAAATATAAAAGAAAGTGTAAATGAATTTTTGCTCATAACTTTCTTATTAGTTTAAAAAAACTAAATTAAGCAAAAATTATAAAGCTTTTATTTAATGGGTTTATAACATATAAAGATGTAATTTGTCTGACAATAATAGTGAAAAAAAATTTTGATAAGCATGTTCAGGTTATATGCATGGACTTCCTCTTCCTGAGGAAATGCAGTGAAATACTAACAGTTGGGGTTAAAAGAATCACGATTTCTCCAGCGTCTATCAAATGGTTCAGGGATTACAAAGCCATTGGTGAATCTCATTTTTGAGAGTCTTTTGTATTAGTTTTGGAACTTATCTATAAGATTAAAATTTTATTTTTTAAACATTCTTATAAAAAAACGAAAGAAAATTAGAACCAACAAAAAACCCACAGCCATAATACAGAAATCAGCAGGTCAAACTTTTCCTGTGGAACAAGGATGCAACCTCTTATGTAGTTCTATATCCTTATTTGCAAAGACAGAAATTGAAACCTAGAGTATGTAAGGGGACTGGAATGTGTGCAGGACTGTCCAAAATGACACAGCCAGTCAGCGGCTCAGCCAGCTCTGATAAATTGGCCTCCTAGTTCCTCCTGAGTTCTCGTTTCTCCCCATATGCTTGTTCCATGGCCAAACCTTTTTTACTATTATTATTCTTTTTGTTATTCTCCATTCTACACCATTTCAAATATTCAATTCTGGAACAAACACTTTGCACATTTTTAAAAAATATGTGAAGAGGTTATCTGCCAATAAAAAATAAATTTATTCATTGTGGTGCATACTTAGAACGCAACAAAACTCACTAACTTTAATTGGAATCAGTATTTGACTCCTGCATAAAGTATTAGTTATTGCCAAATGTCTCAGGCCATTTCTTATCAAGAGAACATCCTCTCCCAGGAATTCAGAGCCTGAGGAACTTGGCCAAGGTAGAGAGGGAGAACTGAATGTTGCCAGTATGCATACTACAGTTGGGAAGAACATGTTTATGATGATTGTTGCATGACACTGAATGTTGTATTCTTTCTTCTTCATAAATTATTTGAAAAATCATTTGTTGAAAGTACTTGGAACATTCTGTTAGGTCATTAAATGTGAAATGTCCGATTTGGAATCAAAAGTTTAGTTTATTACATCCAGCAATCCCACTACTAGGTACCTACCCAAAGGGAAACAAAAACATTTTACAATAAAGCCATCTGTACCCGAATGTTTATATCAGCACAATTCACAATTACAAAGATGTGGAAACAACCCAAGTACTCATCAATACCTAAGTAGATTAATAAAATGTGGTATACGTATACCATGGAATACTACTCAACCATATAAAACGATGGTGAACTAGCACCTCTTATATTATCCTGGGTAGAGCTACTGCCCATCCTTTGAAGTGAAGTATCCCAAGAATGGAAAAGCAAGCACCACATGTACTTGCCATCAAATTGGTACTAACTGATCAACACTTAGGTGCTCACATGGAAGTAATATTCATTGGGTGCCAGGTGCGTGGGAGGGGGCTGGTAGGGGTGGGTAAACTCACAACTAATAGGTGCGGAGCACACTGTATGGGCACACTTGTAGCTCTGGCTTGGGGGAGGCAAAGGCATTATATGTAACCAAAATGTTTGTACCCCGATAATATTCTGAAATTTAGAATAAATAAATAAATGATAATTAAAAACACACAGAATTTGTGCCTTAACTAGCAACACAGTTTTACCATCTTAACAGTTGCTTGTTTATGCCAGCAGCAAAGAAGCCTGCAGAGCGAGTGGCAATGAAATCACATGTTTTCTACAGCTTGCTGAGAATTGAATATTTTTCCTTGCAACAAGTGGTCCAAAGCCTGGAAGAAGTGGTAGTCAGTTGGTGTGATGTCTGGTAAATACGGGGGATGACAGAGACTTTCCAGGTGCAGCTTCTGTAGTGTAGGCAGTGTTGTTTGTGTGAGTGCCCTCATCATTTTGTGCAATTGGTTGCAGTAGACATTCGCTGTAATTGACTGACCAGGTTTTATAAAGCTATAGGGGATAATTCCACCTCTGGACCACCAAATGCACACCATTAACTTTTTTTGACGAATATTCAGTTTGGGACTATATTTTGGCACTTCATCTTTATTCAACCATTGTGGCAAACACTTGCGATGGTCAAAAAGAATCCATTTTTTCATCACACGTAGCAATATGGTGTGGAAATGGTTCTCCTTTATGTCATGACGGCAAAGAAAGGCAAGCTTTGAGATGATTTCTCTCCCACTACTTGTTTAATTCATACGGTACCCATCTATCCAGCTCCTTTACCTTGCTGATTTGCTTCAAATGGTCCGATATTGTTGGAATAGTAACATCAAACCTCGCTGCTAATTCACACGTAGGTTGAGATGGATTCACTTCCACTACAGCTTTCATCGTTATCCACCTTGGTCTCAGGTCGCCATGTGGCTCATCTTCAAGATTAAAATCACCAGAAGGGAACTTCTCAAACCATCAACATACTGTGCATTCGTTAGCCACATCCTTCCCAAACACTTCGTTGATCTTTCGAGATGTCTGTGATGCATTGCTTCCACATCAGAGCTCATATTAAAAAATAGCACGAGTTTTTGATTTATCCATGGTTTCACAATAATTGCTCGAAAAAAATTTCAAAGATAATCACAAGCCAAAATGTGGATTTGAAAGACTGAGGATGTGCCTTCACAATGAAGAAAAAGAAAAAGTGTCACAGTGAAATGTCAGAGATATCAACTGTCAAACTTAGTACTTAAGGAAATCAGACATTCCATACTTAATAACCTAATACTTACCTTGGAACCAATGTAGAGACTCTCTGGAAGGGAGACTTGGCTAGTAAGGATGATTTTGTTTGTTCTTAGCTAATCACTGAAATATCAAGAAGCAAAATAGAAGGTGAGGTTTGGAAATACTAAGGCTTCTCAATATAAAATCCCATGTTCATGGATGTTTCAAATGAATGACTTCCATAATATTTTGCAAACGAAGGTGGTTATTTCTCTTACATGTCCACTCAACCTAACTGAATATTCCCACCTATCAAAAATGCAATCTGATAATTTCTGTAAGATATTAAATCAGATATCATTTTTAAAAATGATTCAGGGCCTGGCTAGAGTAAGCACCTGATTTAAACTGACAACAGTGTACTGCTCAGCATTCTTTGCAAGGGGTTAGTTAACCAGTTGTTAATTTACATTTTAATTAATTGTTAATTAATTTACATTTAATACCTGCCCCAAATTGTTCCTTTCCATGCATATTTAAAGTCAGTCAATACTTTGTGCCCCTACTTGAGCCAAAGTTTTACGCTATGTCTTCTCTACTATGTGGTCTTCTCTGTTTAATCTCCTTGCTTATTTCCTTCAGTGCACTAATTACAGACTGCAGTTATTTCATTTTTTATTTGATTATCGTCCATATTCTACACTGAAAGGTAATGTCTGTGAGATCAGGCCTCCATGTGTCATCACTGCTCTGCGCCCAGCTTCTAGTAACAGGCATGCCCTAAGGGCTTAGTAAGCCTTTGTTCAAGGAATTTCACTGAGCATCTATGACAATCCAGGCACAGCCTGTCTGTGAAGCCCTGCAAAGCAATGGTTAGAAATACAGGCTTGGAGCTCCAACTGCCTGGGAACAAATGCTGATTGCATCGCTTATTTTGTAAGCTTAGGTGAGCTTTGCTGTATACTTTTCTATGCTTCAATTTATACATCTCTGTAAAATGGTAATAATGATACTACCTTGTTCATGGAGTGAAGGGAGGCTTCACCTGGACCAGAGTGAGTGGTCAATAAATGTTAGCTCTTAAAATATGAAAGGTGTTACTAGTTCACATTCACAGGTGGAGGAATCAAAACTCAGAGAAACTAAGTAACATGTTTGAGAGCAATACCCTGGTGAAAGGCAAAACCTGTATTTGAACTCATGGCGGCCTGATTGCAAAGCCTAGGCTGCTTGTGTTAACCTCTGCGCTGACTGCCCATTACATAACACAGTGGACAATGACTTCCAGCAGCTCATAATTAAGGGATATGTCATGCACACACATAAGTGACTCTGCCACAGGACAAATTGACCTCCCTGCTGCAGAGGAGAAGTTTACAAGGTAACTTGTATATAAGGTAGCTAAAGAATAACACTATTGCAAGTGCTCTGGGAGCTTTCTGGAAAGGGAGAGATTTGAACTGAGCCAGGGGAGAGTCCTGTCAAATGCCTTTCTAAAATCAAGACTGCTTCCAAAGTAGTTTCCAATCTATCAGTCTAGTGACCCTATAAAAAAAAAAAAAAAAGGAAATGAGACTGCCTGGATAATGACTTCCACATGTTCTCTTTGTACATGGTTGTAGGTTCCAAGCTACATGCAAAGGCAAAGAAGCAGAATGAGGTTTCCACCATTCTAATTTGCTCATTTTTGTCCTTGCATCTGCCCCCTGGTCCATTCTGTGTACAATGGCCTCAAGTGACTAAATAATAACGATTGCCCATGTTTAATATGAATCCTCTACCATGTGCCAGGAAGGCTTATAAAATTCTTATATGTAGCAACTAGTTGATTCCCTGTAACTACTAAACAGAGAGGTACTAATAGCATCCCCATTTCAAAAATGAGGAAACTGAGCCATAGGGAGACTAAGTACCTAGCTAATATCACCCAGCTAGACAATAAGGAACCAGGATATGCACTCAGGCAGCTGGATACTAGACCCTGCATACGTAGCCCCATGCTCTCTCCATTGCCTTTATGAAATCCAGAATCTGGCAGAGAATTAGCAAGTAGTCCTGGAGCAAGAGATGAGGCGAGTCTGGGGAAAGTTAGGTCCCCATAACCGTTTCTTGTGGGCAGGGCAACACTTCTTCCTTCTGACCCTCCTCCTCTGACCCCAGTGTCCTATACAGCAGTGAGTTGGCAATTCATTAGGAGTGGCTGAGAAAGAGGTGGGCTTTGTGTATTACACAAACTACTGTCCTAAATATCCCTGGAATGTGTGCCTATCCTCTCCCTCATGTCTCACAGGAATCCTGTGAGGGCCAACCCAACTGTCTTCCCGCCTCCAATTTTATCCCCTCCCACCCATCGTCTACTCCTCGGTTGGGCTCTGGCAGGGAACAGTTGTCACACTCACAAGGCGAATTCAGAGAGTTGAATAAAGCAAGGACGAGCAAGGGAAACCACATTACCCAAAAGCCGAAAGGGGAGGAGACAGAGAGTAGTTACCAGACCTGGTGAGATCTGTGGTTGTGGGAGAGACATGGCCATTGTTATAGAGCCGTGGTCACATCAGGGAAACACGACCACAATCACGACCAGCACCCACAGGGAGCAGGGCGTCAGGGTGAGGGATAAATACTCAAGCTCTCACCTCCCATCTTCTAACGTCTGCCAGAAACCAGAGGGCCAGGAGCCCACGTGATAGAACCAGCCGAGGTGTAGCATGGGTCTGGAAAGGTGAAAGGAGACTAAGCAGGACAGATTACTCTTCCCTAATGTTTGTTCCTTTTTGCTTTATTTTTACAATCAATACTATAATGAACATCATGTACATATCTTTACGTACCAGGCTTTTAATTCTGCAGGACAGATTTCTAGCTGTGGGACTGTCAGCTCAAAGAGTTTTAGAAATTCTAAATGTTTGCAAATGCTTCCAAAAAACTTACCAAAAAAGCTTTAGCGATTTTACCAACAATGTACGTACAGCTTCATCAGCAGTAGCTGTTTTCTAATGTTTTCAAATGTGTTGCTCAGATTAGCACAAATTACCACTTACTGTTTTATTTTGCATTTCCCCGGTAACTAGTGAGCTTGAGCATGATTTCTTAGGTAAACAATGAGTTAACTTCTATGAATTTCTGTTCCTATTAGGGATGTTTAGGACCCATATTGTCATTCTTTATTTCATTTGCCATTTTTCATTTATGTAGTCTTTGTCATATTGAACTTTTGGGGTATATTTTTGTTATGTTTAGGGTTAAATTTCCAAAACATAAATCTGAAATTTAGCTTAAAACCCTTCTGTGGCTTGTCCCTTGCCTGCAGGATAAAAGTCCCAATTCCTTTGCTGAACTGAAGGACCCTTTTCCTGATGTAGTTAATGGCAAGCTCCTCATCATCTCTGGTCATCCCCGGACCCCATATTTCAGGTTCAGGTACAGATGTGAACTGTCCTGCTATTGCTTTATCCTCAGGGCATTTACACTCACAGTTTTCTCTTCCTGAGATGACTATCCTCACTGCCTCTTTGCCGGTTAATTTCTATTCTTTCTTAAATATTGATTTAAACATTGCTGTCTGTGAGGCCGTACTTGTTTCAGCCTCCCTCATTTTCCAGACTGAGCTGCAGATGGCTGTCAGGCATGGTGGACTGGATTAAAGGCAAACCACAAACAATATGCTAGGGGCAGGGACCGCAGTGATGAGTAAGCTCTCAGGGGTACACGTGCTACTGGCTGGGTTACACTGCCCATATGGAACAGAGCAAGCTTCAGCAATGCATCGACAGTCCTCACTTTGATTATTCCTACCAGCAGTTTTCTCAGAAAAGATTCATGGAGGTGATTGCTCTTAGAAAAAACACATATAATTTGTCTAAGCCCCTTCACAATGACCTGAGTAGGCTAGATGCGACATTCTGAGGTTACTCCAGAGCACGTGACTGCAACAAAACATCCTCCAACCTCAGCTACCAAATATTACATGTTGACATCCTCTGGCTCCAGAGATGCCCTGTGACATAATAAACGAGGCTTCACTGCATAGAAAAGCGACTACTCTAGTGTATCACTCTCAGCAAGCCCATGTCCCCAAGGCTTGGTATGTAAATATGCATTGGACATCTTAGCCCTACTTTCTTATCTCTATGGAGACAAACTTTAATAATCCAATCCAGGCAGTCTTAGCTACCTCCACTTTAAACATACCTAATGCATGAAAGTTCAGACATAGAGAGCAGTGTAATATTCTTTCTAAAATAATTCAAACAGAAGTTAATCTGCCAACAAATTCTCCCAAACACTAGTTCCCTATTGCACTTAAACTAGGATTTGAGAGGCACTGTGTCAGAGCACACAGTGGAAAGACCAAAAGTCTTCAGATAGACCTAGACAGGCAAGGGACTTCACCCCTCTGAGCCTCAGTTTCCTCATCTGTCAAGTGGGGATAATGCACGTCTTGCAGGGGAATGATGAGGAATAAAAGGGTGCATGTTTGTAAAGTGCCCAGCATAAGAAAATAGAAATAACTTGTGGACAATATTTCCTTTTTTTAAAATCTGGTATCCATCTCCTCTACTAAGCTAGATATGGATGAAGACCCAAGAGCTTCAAGGCAACTGGTCCCACTGCTGCCACTAACTAGTCTTAGTTTTTTAATCTAAATTCTGCATATTTCTAAGAATTTGAGATAGTTCAACAACCAGAAAATAAGACAGCTCAGTAATTAAAGGTGCATGTAACTGAGTGCAGACAGCCACATTCATCAAACTCTTTCCTGGAGAAAGTATTGTATTTCTCTGGGAAAAAATGATAAAGCACCTGAGTGAGGCGATGTTAATGTGCCTTCTTAAGATACAGGTCCTCCCACCCTTATTTGTGAGCACCCTGATGGGTTTAGGTTTATAGACTTTGGGAGGTTAGCAAAAAGCAGAGGAAGATCTGAATTTGTTTTATATAATACAAAGGTGAGAAAATTAAATTTCAATTAATGGCTATGTTTGAGGATAATCAGGTAAGAAGACAGTCTGAAAAGTTTATCGTTGCTTGGGAAATAGGGTGGGAAACAACAACAACAAAACCTAGTAGTGACCTGAGGGAAAAAGGCTTTGAGAGAACAGAATTACTGAATAAGAATTTTAAGTTGCTTGCAATGTTTGTGTCTCTCTCATAGTGAGATCTCCAGTTAAAGCCTACATTGCTCACTAAAGCTTTGCAGCCAGAGAAAGCTTTGGGGAATTGTGTGTTGTGTGCTCAAGCCTGGTGTGGTATGGGGGGTGGGGGGAAATAGATTCTTCTGGTACTGATGCAGTAACTGAACACATGCTGGGTCTCAGGCATGATGCTCGGGGATACAATGGTGGTGAAAACAACAGGCTAAGGAATAATAAGACATGCAAGGTGCCGCAAGACAGGAAGTATGTGCATTTGAAGAACATGTTGATGAGAGAGCAATTTATTCTCTGCAGTGGCGATGGCATAGCTGCAGTGTAGGTGCATTTTGTCAAGCACTTGAAAGATGAACAATAGCTCGCTAAGATCATGGAGTGGGAAAAGGTAAAAGTGGAAGTATTGACAGATGGCTCAAAAGCAGAGAGACTGGCAAGTGTATACAGATAAAAGATAGACAGATAGATATATAGATGATGAGACAGAAAGAGAAAGACAGAGAGAGGGGCAAGCAGGTAAATATAGTTTCTCTGATGTGAGTGAAGAAATTAATGCATAGGTTAAGGGAAGGGGAGGGGAGCTGGAAACAGAGGAGAGGTCAGGGCTAGATCTTAAATGACTATTTTCTGTTTGTTCTTCTGACTCAGTAGGGCCTGACAGCAAAATTCAATTAAGGCTGTTTTGTTTTTTATTTTTTCTTACTTTACTCTATTAGTAAAATAGAGTCAGCTTCTGATAAGTGTCAATTATTAAAATTCTAATGAGATGAAGCCTTCTAAGCTTAAAATTGATTTCCATGAGCACCTAAGACATTTAAGTCTAGATTCTATTGCCCCGTGGTCTTTATTTTTATGCTGAGATGTTCTGTACTTTTGGAAACTTTTGTACTGTTGCTCATTGGCCTCATGAGTGGCTAAATTCCCACCACTTCCAGGGCACTGATATTTTCTGCTAGAAAGCACAAGGTGGAAGGAGAGATGCCAACAGTAGTCCATCAAGAGGACAATGGAAAGGTGATTGTGAACCATAGAACAATAGGGAAGCAAGAGTACAAGAAGACAATGTTCCAATTAGTTCATTTTGCCTAGAACAAGCTTATGCATCTGTACACAGCTGTAGTCATACTCTTCCCATTTTTTTAAAAAAGAACTGGGTGTGATTGCTAGAACCAAGGAAACTCAGAGTTGAAGACACCTTGGGCACGGTGATTGAATGGAAATCAGGTAGGCTATGACTCCCAAAATGTATGTTAAAAATCCCCAATTGGGCACATTCTAGCTGGAAGAGTGTACACAAGTTTTTAAAGTGTTCTGATCCTAATTTTGTTGATAAAATGGAGATAGCAATACATGCTCTGAAAATGTGTTGTGAAGGTTAGAAATAATATGAATAAAAAATTGAGTTCACAGTAGACATTGAGCACATGGCAATTACTATGATGTAACGATGTAACTCTTCTATCTATCCTGTCCTAGGACTCTTCCTCTGACTGCGGACACTCAATCACGGAATCACTGAGAATGCGTGCTCAACACACTCAAATCCTTATTAAATCTCTCTCTCTCTCTCTCTCTCTCTCTCTCTATATATATATATATATATATATATATATATATATATATATATATATATATATACTTGTCATTTTGGGGGAACATCTGAAGCCCTAGCCCACGCCCTGTGTCACTGGACTAAGAAAGTGACATCCCGTGCCATTGAATTGTTCCTCAGTTTTGGTTTCCCTTATGGGACATCACTTGGATTTTTTTGAACTTCCATAGCTTGGACATTTCTTCAATCCCCTATAAAACTTAGGACAAAAGATGGGCACTAGGATGAATTTCTATGATGTTAATGGGCTTCTTGATTTGTAAATATCATACTTAGGAAAGTTAGATTGGAAATCAAAAAGTAATTAAATTAATAATCTTTATTTTTCCCACTAGAGTGATAAAAGATGTTGAAGACCTAAAGAACATTGTTCTAAACAAAGTTTGTCTAACGAGCATTGGTGTTAATGGCTTGTATCCTTGTAACACTTTACACTTCACAATCAACTTTGGAACATAAATAGATTAAGGAAACTGATTTGGACTTGCTTAAAACACCATAGAGATAAATTATTTACAAGAGTGATTTTTCCTGTAGATTAAAAAAAAATCTTGAAGGGAAATATATTGTTTTGGTCTTCGATAGAAAAAAAAAATAGATTGACATCCAACGGAATGTTGGAATTAAATGATATCATCCTCTTATGGGTGGTTGTGACTTGGATGAGTTATTTAACCTCCGAGCTTCAGTTTTCTGAAATGAAAATAATGTTTTCTACCTATTAGGATAAATTTAATTATAAAGCACCCAACATGGCACTGCATTCTAAGTCAGGCTTCCTGAAGGTAGAGCTTTCTGCTCAGGAGGTAGAGCTTTATGTGCTTTACATATACCCAAGTTAAATTACTTACTATTTGCTTCACATATCCCAGAAATTCCTAACTCATGTCTTTGTTTGTGCTATTTTCTCTGATAATCATGCCCTGTCTCCAGCATATCAAAATGTTGCCTAGCCTTCAAAATTTTGGTTCCAATATTTCAAATTTCTTGACATTTTGAAATATCCCCTGACATCGTCAAGCTGTAAATGTTCCCCACTCCCCTATACATTCTTAAAGAAGTCCACGTTCATTTATCATATGCTGTGTGTCCAGCTCTGCATAGACACTGTAAGCAAATAAGACACAGAAGTCTTCTGTAACAGTGAATAAGAGATGATTTCCTAGAAAAGAAATTAATAAAAATCCTTACAATAATAACATTGCATTCTCCCTTTTTTATTATAAATAACTGCTATTTCCTACATGGTGTGAGATAGACATGATATCAAAGTTAACTCCTACAGGATTAATATTATTCCCATCTTAACAACAACAGCAGCAAAAAAAGAAAAAATCTAAATTTCAGAGAGGTTAAGAAACTTGTTAACCTCTAGGTTTCGTAGCTAGGATATATTTAACTTTAAAACTCATAACTACACTACTCATACCTAAGATTTCTTATTAGATATGAAAAAGGCATTTCTTCTGAACTCAGGGAGGGCTCTAACTAATTAGAAAGAAGGGGCTGTGAACTTGTGAGCTCCAGTGGCTCAGGACCCAGGTCTGATTAATGTGTGTGTATCCGCATGGCATTCGACACATATGTAATACTGGGTTAGTGAGCAGAATGAACTTGGGATGTCACCACTGCATCCATTAGGATAGGCTAAGTTATGTTGCTATAACAAACAGTCCTGGAATCTTAGCAGCTTACAGCAAAAAAGGTTTAATTTTGTTAACACTGCAAGCATGCCCATTGCTCTAATCAGTATCTAGGCTGACAGACACCAGCTGCACCTTGTCAATTTAGGTAACAGAGAAAAAGTCTGTGCACTGAAAATCATTACACCCTTAAAACTTAGCTCATTCTTTCATTTTTGTTGTTGTTGTTTCTGTGTAAGAATATTCGATCACTCTGTATGTGCCAAGTAACATGATAATCACTGGCAATACAGCAAAAGCTAAAACAAACAAGGTATCTATACGCTAGCAGATGAGATCAATGTTAGACGAATAATTAAACAAAAATTTCTTTATTGCAATTGTGATAAAGGTTGCAAAGAAAATTACAGGGTACATAAAAATGTATATTGATAACAAGGACACCTCATAGTCTGAAGGTTTAGGAAATATATCTCTAAAAAATATGATGAGATATGAAAGACATTGAAGTAAAACAGGTCCCAAAGGTAATTGGGGGTGGGGGGTACAGTAAGGAGTGTGGAGAACAATTCTGTAATCTTGCCTAATACTTGCCCCAGAATCAGGCTACCTGCCACTCATTATATCCAAAGCCAACTGCTTGTATGGATTAGCATTTCTCACACTCTGTTAGAACAGTAATAGTGATTGTGGTTGTCTGCCCTTTATTATAAAGCGCATTTTCTGGTTATAACTTTGTTTTCATGTCTATTTGTAGTGTTTGATATCCAATAAATTTTCAAGAGTCTTTGCTGAAGTTATAGAATAGTATAGCTTGTGAGTCCTTTAGAGCAACCAGGTGTTGATTGAAATTTCAATTTTTAAAAATATGTAATAAATAATATTTTCACATAAATCAATAACAAAAAATTCACCAGAATTTTATTTACCATGGAGATGACAACAACAGATGATTCCAGGTGCATTTCTCTGCTAAGCAAAGTTAAGATAAAAGAAGTTTATTAGGATTTGAAAATTGATTAGAGGGAAAATATAAATTAAGTTAAAAGCATTTTAAATTTTTTTAAAAAAGATTTATAACCAGAAATCTACAGTTCCATCAATGGCAGACTAAACACATACAAAGAGTTAACACTGTTGGAAAGCTAGAGAGTTGTGCTACAAAGAAATTAATGTTCTACTCACTCATTTAAAAAAAAATGTTTGGTAGGATTTATCCCATTTGTAGCAAGTAGAAAAGATAACTTATACATTTCTGGCAAGAAAAAGGCTTTCCAAATTGCAGACAGATACTGATATTGGCTTTAAAACAGTAAAAATCACACACAAGCTCAAATACAATGGACATGGAAGACTTTGAGGATACTTACAATAGTGCATCCAGTATCTTTCCATTTAGGATACATTTTAATCAACATTTTTGTGTTCAAGGTCAACCAAACTGGCAGTTTGGCTGTGTATTCAAAGAGGGATACAAATGTTTTTATATAGCTATTTTTTTTCAGACAAAATGAAATTCTGGGAGACATGCAAGCCTAAATTACAATTTCATGAGGTTTGAAAATATATCCACCCATGTAATTTACATCTCTATCTATAGAATGTAACTGTCAACCTGGAATGTTCTCTTTAGCCCCTTCTCTGTTAAAATATCCCCGGGAGGCACCACTTCCCCAGTTTTTTTCAACATAGATTAGTTTCTCCTAGACTAGACATGTATATAAATGCAATCAGACTCTTTGGTGCCTGGCTTTTTGTGCTTAGCATAATGTCTATGCAATCTAACCATGTTGCTAAGTTATTCATTTTTATTACTTAATATTATTCCATTATATGAATATACCACAATTTCCTTATCCATTGTAGTTTTAAGCTATTAAAAATAAGGTTTCTATGAATATGTTTTACAAATAATTTTGTAAAGAGGAATTTTTATTTCTCTCAGCTAAACATATAGGAGTGGAATTGCCAAGTCATACAGGAAGGGGTATGTTTAACTTTAAACTCTGCTGATTTCTCAATATCTGTAACAATGATGATTCCTATATGAGTTCAAGTTGCTCCACTCTACATGGTATGGGGAATGGTTTAATCGGAAAAAAAAAAAAGATATTGTATACATTTCACTCAGTTCACTTCCCATCTTTCAAGGGTCAAGTACTTTCCTGATTTTGCCTGCTTTTGGGTGTTCTCCGATATTTTCAAATAATTAGTTTTAAATACCGTTGACTTTTAACAACAAGGGTTTGAACTGCATATGAGTCCACATATATGTGGATTTTCTTCCGCCTCTGCCACCCCCAAGACAACAAGACCAACCCCTCCCTTCTTCCTCTTCTTCAGTATGATGAGGATGAAGGAAGACCTTTATGGTGATCCACTTCCACGTAATGAATAGTAAATATATTTTCTCTTCCTTATGATTTTCTAAATAACATTTTCTTTTCTCTACCTTACTTTATTATAAGAATATAGTATATAATACATATAACACACACAATGTGTATGTTAAACCTCCAATTTTCATCATGTCCAGAATATATTTCTTTCTTGGCATAAGAAAATATAAAATATTTTAAAATACAAAATATATAAATAACAAAATAAATAATAAATATAAAAATATATTTTATATAAAATGTATATTATATAAAATATATAAACAATAAAAAATTAATAAAATATATAAAATATAAAGAAAGAAAATATAAAATTATCATGACTAAGGACTTACATACAGCTAATTATAACTACAAAGAAATAAAGTCTACAGAAATTATTAAAAATTATTGCGTCTGCTTATACTACTTTTTTCCTAAGGACATAATTACTTTGTCTTTGGTTGCTTTGTTTATTAAGTGACTCTTTTATTTATTTATTTATTTTTGAGACAGAGTCTCAATACGAGCATGTTTATGGACAAACAGAAAGGAGCCAGAAGGCAGAGAAAAACTGGCATAGACGCCTGATTACAAAACGATTTTTAAAGACCATCGGAGCTGCCCGCACCAAGTAAAAGCGGAGAAGAGGGGTGTGCGCACTGGCACGGGAGGTGCGAAGGCAGCTTCACTTGCTCCCCCTGCGTCCCTCACAAGCCGCCTTGCCCTGGCATTCCAGACAGACCCCCAATCCACAGTCAAACGCTGGAGGCGCACCAGCATCTATTTCCCTGACAGAGCCGTCTGCTGATAAATTAAGTGTGAATGAATCAGATACAGATGGACTGGATTTTACTTGAAATAAACAGGAATCACAAAATTGGAAGAGGAAAAATGCCCAGGGTAAAGCCACTTTGTGCCAGCCGAGAATTGTTTGGAATGTTAATTTTTCCAGCCTGGCTAGATATGCCCATTTATTTCTCAGCCCTCCTTCAATCTGCTCCTGATTTGTCTGAACAGACGACATGTGTCAGCCCTCTGGGGCCTTGAGGACTGAGGGAAACTGGGGAGGCAGGGACTTCTGGGAAGCGGTGATGCAAGATTTGTGTAGGCATTTATTACTCAGCGTGAAGTCCGTGGGGTTGCCGGAGAGAAATGATTTTCTGGTATGTTCTCCCCCTTTAGCTACACAGACTCGGTCATGGTGACATGTCAGAGTGGGAAACCTGTGGACTTCAGAGTCAGGCTGACCTGCTTTGGAATCTCAGAAACGCCGTGTGTTCGTCATGTGACCTTAAGTGACTTCACCTCATCAGCCTCAGTTGTATTACCTGGAAAATGGGCATCACGAGTGCCGTCTATCTCAGAGAAATGCTAGGTTTCAGTGAGGCTGTGCGTACGCGCAAGGCGTACAGAGGTTGCCTGACAGCAGTTACAGATTCAGAAGATACAAGCTACATTTTCATGGGGGGGGGGGGCCACAGGGACCTTCAAAATCATCAAAAAAAGTAGAGCTGCCTACGTCTCCTGAAGTAAAGACTCTCCAGATGGGATTTAGGAATATAGACTTTTCAAAACCTTCTCGGGTGACTCGGACAATCGTCTACATTTAAGAACCACTGGAATAGAGGCTAGGGGAGGGGTGGAGAGGCTCACACACCCCCAGTGTAAGATGAGGTCCCCTGAAGCCACCTCATGACCTCCAGGTTATTTTCTGCTTCTCCTAGTTTTCAGCCTTGTGGACCCAGTAATCTCATGCACACACAGAGATAGCTGTTTAATTACAGTGACATTAAAATGCTGCTCCCAGTGGCGATGTGGTCTTTCATGAAAGACATTCTCAGAGGGAGGACAAAAGGAGGATTTGTTGAAGGAGCCGTTGGAACAGCTGGGTCAACCCACAGCCCAGCTCACGGCTTACAGCTCTTTAAAGCAGAAAACTCACCCTATGCCTCCCGTCCATAATGCGCTCAAGGGCCATTCTGAGGGATGTGTTAGATAACATAGAGAGTTAGATGACACCTGGGCATTTAGCACATGACTGTTGAGGCAACATTAATGCAATATTAATAGTCCAACTAAAAACATCAGCTGGCAGTGGCCGTGTGACTAGGTTCCACCCCATCAGACATCATCAGAGCTGTTGCTGAGGCTTCAGAGAACAGTCTCTAAAAGGGGGTTTGTTCAAGTTCAGCCAGCATAAACCTTCTAAGCCTTGCCCTTCCCCCTTTGCTTGTCTAGGTCATGACTATAGTGCTGGAAATTGGACAAGCCACATGCTAAAGAAGAACTGAGTGAAAAGAACGGGGAGAGCCTGGGTCCCTGTTGGCATTTTGAAATAGCCATGGAAGCCCTGGATCACTTGCCTCTAAATTTCTTATTATATATGAATGTTAAAACTTATGACTCATTTATGACACTGGTTTTAGGGCTTCTGTTATTTAGAGTCAAAGTGCGTATTGATATGTGGGCTGTCAGTTCAAAAATTCTGTAGGAAAGATTTTGCCGTAGAAGTTGGGAGCAGCCCTCTAGGGCCCTGGAGCAGGTGTTTCCAGGGGCTAAATAGAGAAAAATGAGGGTGAACCTGCTTGACCCAGGTTCATGTAAGGGTGAGATGACTAGGATCCAGGGACACTGAGCAGTGGTCAGGCACTGGAGGCTGGTGTTGGCATTGATGCTGGGAAGAAGGGTGTGGTATCCCCTCCTTATCCACAGTTTCAGTTACCTGCGGTCAAATTGTGGCCTGAAAATATTAAATGGAAAATTCCAGAAATAGACAATTCATAAGTTTTAAATTTCATGCCATTCTGAGTAGCATGACAAAATCTCACCCAGTCCTATTCCATGCACGCTGGAACATGAATCATCCCTTTGTCTGGTTCTCCATCCCATTGTCTACACTACCCGCAGTTGGTCACTCAGTAGTCGTGTCGGTTATCAGATGGACTGTCATGGTATCACAGTGCTTGTGTTCAAGTAACCCTTATTTTTCTTAATAATGGCACCAAAGTGCAAGTGTAGTGATTCTGAAAATTCAGATATGCCAAAGAGAATCCATAAAGTGCTTCCTTTAAGTGAAAAGTTGGAAGTTCTCTACCTAATGAGGAAAGAAAAAAAAATGGTATGCTGAGGTTGCTAAGAGCTATGGTAAGAACAAATCTTCTCTCTGTAAAACTGTCAACAGTATATAGTTATAATTGGTCTATATTTTAGTATTAGTTATTGTTGTTAATCTCTTACTGCGCCTACTTCATAATTTAAACTTTATCCTCGGCAGTATGTACAGGAAAAATACTGTATGTAGGGCTCAGTGTTGTCTGCAGTTCAGGTATCCACGGGGGTGGGGGGTGGGGGGTGGGAGGTTGGAACTTAACCCAACTTACACAGGGATACAGGGGAACTACTGTATCCACTGAGGCTGGTGGGAGATGCAACAGTAACAGGGGTAGATGAGTGAGCAGGCAGCAGGCAGAATGATTTTAGTGTCAAAGAAGGTACCCAATGAGAATGATCTCCAGTGCCTAAGAAATTGGGAGAGACCAGATACTAGGTTAAAGCTTTCTTACTCTCAGAATCTATCCTGTTGATAGATTCCATGAGAGGCCACATGGCACGGCATGGGTCAGGACATACTGCTGTGGGAAGAATGTATCCCCTAGTGAATCTCAAGGATCAGACTTGAATCCTGGCTTCACCACCTGCCAGAATTACCAAGAGATACCCTTATATTAATAGTTTGCCCATCTTTCGATTGGCTTAACAATGGCTACTTTGGTGGATCGTTGATAGGATTATAGAAAATATATAGATATCGATATATGTATATATACATATATAGTGCCCAATAAATCTATCTAAATAGCTATCACTATTTTTCATTCATTATTTCAACAAACAAGCCTAAGTACCTACTCTATGCCATCTATCTTGCTAGATGCCACAGGAATACTGAATGAATATGGTCTCTGCCTTTAAGTATTACAGAAAATAGTCACATCCTCTGTAAAACATAGGTACTAGTCTCTTAAAATTAAATTCTGATCAAGCCACCCTTCTACTTAAATTCTTTTGAGGATTACTATTGTTCTTAGGATAAAAAATGAAATCCTTAGTATGGCACACAATGTTGTCCTTGCTTTAAAATATGTCAATCTAGTCTCCAGCTACCCTTACTTTCTCAATTCCAACCGCCTGATTCTTTATATGCAGTGCAGTTATAATTATTTGATTAATGTCTGTCTCTCACTAGATCTGAACTGTGTTTGGTCTGGGAGTCTTATCTGTTTTGCCACCCACTATATCCCTCAAACTGAGCAAATTTTCTGACAGCCAGGAAGCTGTCAATAAATAGGCTTTTTATAAAAGGAAGAAAAAACGACAAGTGAGAGCTGCAGTGGTAGATATCATTATCCCAGGAAACAGGAGCACAAAGAGGGAACAGCAACTCTGTCTTGGGTAGAGGAAGTGGGGAAGCCTTTGAAAATAGTTGGACAATCAAGCTTGGCTTTAAGGCATACTGCAGAAGATTTTTATTATGGCAGAGAAGCTGAGTGTGTGTGTGTGTGTGTGTGTGTGTGTGTGTGTGTGTGTGTGTGTGTGTAAAAATCTCCAAGGTTGCTAATCGTTCAGACTTCATTCCTCATCTATAAAAGGGACTACTTGATCCCTATCTTAACAGAGGGAGGTTTAACTATCAGCCCAGATACATGATATAAATCTCTGCCAAACATATATAAGGTATTATGATCAGTATAGACCTCTCTCGGGCATTCTGCTTTATATTATGGGGATCTTGAACATGTAAAAGGCTTTAAATAATAATAATGATAGTAAGGTGGAGAAGGAGGAGGAAGAGAAAGAGGAAGAAGAAGAACTCTATTTTCTATTATACTATGTAGTTAGCACTTGATAAATAGCATTTTAATCTTATTTTAAAAGCCCTCATAGCAGAAAGTATTTTCTTTATTTTGAAGATAGAGAAACTGACTTCCAGAGAATTTAGATGTCCTGTCCAAAATCATAGAATCGTAAGTGATTTATCTTAGTGAAATGCTAAAGCAACAGCTACCAACAAGTATTTATTATGTACCTACAGTGGAGCAGTCCTTTGTTCTATGTGCTGGGAATGCAACTGTGTGTTAAAAAGAGAGAGAGAGAGATTCAGCTTCCGTGAGGTGCACGGTCCACTGGGAGGAAGCCTGCTGCAGAGACCTGGCTGATGTTGGCTGTTACCACACTACGAGGGGGGCGTCTCTTGCCCGTATTTAGGGGCATTACTCTGGGCAGAGAGCAGCTCACTTCAATGCCCACAAATGTCTTGCCACCTCACCGTGGTACTGAATAGCCTTATGTCATGAAGCCGGAGTAGGTAGAAAAAGGGAGGAAGCAGAGGCTAAAATGGTCACTTGGGGAGGCTGTCAGCAGGACGACATCTCAGGTTCTACTGTCCAAAGCAAGAAAGCACAAGAGAGCTGGAGTTGGACCAGGCTCTTCAGTTCTCGTTCACATCAGTCTGGGACATGTCGGTACTCAATAAATATCTGTAAGCTGTCGCTGTGAGACACAGAATCAGTGGCGCTGGCAGCTCACAAGAGCCAGTTGTGCACACTTCCTTTGAAATCCACATTCAGTAAAATAGACCACGGCGAGAGTATTTTTTTTACCACGGAAATCAGCAAATACTATCGATGAGCCCACCACCAGCAGCCAGAGTTGGTTATTAAACATTTACCAGCACAACACAACACTGGAGAGATAGCTTCTCTCTGAGTCACAGTTCCCCGTCTGTAAAAGGGGTAGAGGAATACCGTGATTTTAAAGCCCCTAGAAGCCTAGGTAGGGCTTTAGGAACAGCCATGGATTGGGGCTTGGCAGACTTAGACTAAATTTTAGATGCTGCCACACACTGCCCTTGGCACTTGCAGAGAGCTGTTTGCCTCCACGAGCCTTAGTTCCCTGCGATGTAGAATAAAGCTGTCAGCTTCTGCACGATGAGAGTTTTCTGAACACTGAATGTAAACATGTAAAGCACAGGAAAAAACAGGTGCTAATAAGTGTCAGACTTCCTGTATTCACTTCATCTTCATAACTATGAATAAAAGAATGAGTGAATATATGACCTTTCATTGTTGAGTTTTTGTACTCCTTTTGTGCTTATATTACTTTTTTAGTCATTTTTGTGTTATCTAATAAATACCCATTATTTACCGTTGCCATTATTATTATTATTATTATATGCTCAATAGATTAAGCATCTCATAATATTAAAGCATCTAATGATATTTAATATATGCTTACTCTATTAAGCATATAATTCTATTAAACTCTTACTCTACAACTGTAATATTTTTAAAGAATTTTCTAAGCAACAATATGAAGCCAGTTTTCTTTGGAAGGGACAAGTAAATATGTATTTATTCAACAGCTACTTGGTAGCAGGCATTGTGCTGGCATGTTACGTATTTGGCTCATTAAGCTTTCCAATAAGATAAGAGCTGGCCCTGCATCTCAGAGAGAACACATTTTCTTTGGTCATCTGCAGAAGTCTCATTGTACCACCAGGGGGCAGTAAAGAGCCATTATTCAAGATTTTGAAAAGTCCAAGTCCTGGCTACCGGGTAACTGCAGCTCTCATTGGATACAGCATAATGGTAAATATTGAGTATGTATTGGCTGGCCCACCGGTCAGATGAGGGGAAGTGTTGAAGGGAGGGACCTGTGAACTAGGACATGTCACCTCTGATTTTAGGCATGCAGTGAATATTCAGGAGCATAATTTTCCAAGTGAGCACAGAGATGATATATTCCTGCCACTGCTTCTTAAAGCAAAGGAGACTGAGGCACCTAGAGGTGAACAAAGACTTATCCAAGCTCACCCAGTGAGTTGGCAGTAGAATCCATACACACTACTTTCACACTGACTCACCTGTTGATAAGTAGATATGTATATTCTGAAATACTCTAATATCACTCTTATCCTGTATTGGCAAAGAGGAGACTGCAGCTAGTCTTCATAGTGGCTCTTTCTGTCTTGGGACTCCATAGAGGTCTTTGTCTACAGTGCCGCATTTGCATCGTTATTATTGTAATACATTTCCAAGTGTATTACTTTTCTTTAGAAGGATGTATCCGGAAAGGTAGGTAACATGTAAGGGGGCTTACCAAAAGAAAACTTAAATGTCTTTTTCAGGAATATAATTTCGGTGACCACAAATAAAGTGCCTTTTTCTTTTGAATATTGTACCCCGAGAGGACACTAGCTGAAGATCAATGCACTCATTCAATCTTCTATCTTTCAAGAAATATTAGGGAAACCATTAGAGCCCAACTCTGCATCAGGCTCTATCTGAGAAACTGACATCATAGATTAAAATAAAATGTCATGCCGTATAGATATGAGTAAGACAGAACTCCTGCTCCCAACAAATCCACAGTCTAATGGCATGTCCTGGCAAGAACGTGGCAATGCAGAATCACAAAATTTACTGTTGTGGGGTATATGCCAGTGATTACATTTTGTTCTTCCTTCTGTTCTTCAGTAAGACACATGCCAAAAAGCCACTTGTGACTTGCCAGGAACAGTCTCTCCTAGAAGGGGAGAGGAACACTGTAGGTACTTGAGAAATATAAAGGCACATGTAGCTACTTCAGAACCCCTTGATGGGCCTGCATTTTCAGGCATCCTCACACTGCGGCCCACGGGCCACATGCTGCCCGCCTAGGACATTTATCCAGCCCGCTGGGTGTTTTTGCCTCCGCTGCCTGTCCTGCTTAGCAGCCAACTCATCCCGGGCCCACAATGCACACTCTCCAACGGCTATGGGACAGTGAACTGGCCTCCTGTTTAAAAAGTTTGAAGACCCCTGGGCAAGATAAACCTCTCTTGTATCACTGAGGTTAAAGCTCCCCAAAAGGGAACTGAGAAACTAAGGGCAGCTCTCTTGGAAGGATGGGCTTGTAACACCATTATAAAGGAGAAGGATAGTCTGATCCTACATGCATGAAAAATCTGCCTGTCCTCTTAAGTCGATTCCCAGGAAGAGAAGGACACAGGGATTCCAGGTTATAATATATCAGACTTTGTAATCGACTTAACCAGGATTCCTGGGTCTAGCTGATAACTCAAAGAAGGGAAGAGTATGCACCTGAGAGAGATGAGCATGAATATTGTCAAATGAAGAGCTCAACAGTGGGGCCTTTTGGCCTAACTTGGATGAGAATACAGGAGCATTTTCTCCTTGAAGAACCATAGCTGGTGGCGCAGCCATTGGACAACTGAGGCCTTGTGTCAAGATGAGCCAGCATGTCCTACCAGAGCAGACACCAGCAGTGTCCAAAGGGAAAGGTTTGGCAGCTAAAAGCAATGGCAGAGATGTTCTTATCTGACGCCGTTCTTCATGCTTTATCTTAGAGGTTGGGCTGACTTCACTTTTGGGATTTCATAAGCTCATGTTTTGTTTATTGTTCCTGCTGTTCTTTTGCTAGTTCATTTTTAACAGTTCTTTGGTGAAGGGGTACCTTAAAAAAATCACTACTGTACGATACTCCACTCATGTGGTGGAGTAATTTATACAGTCATGAAGCATATGGGCATCTGACAGATTATTTAGAAAATTCAAACATGTGTGACTGTATTTCACTCTGAGTGCAAGAGGCGGTGGTTCACACAGGTTAAAACAATGTGGGAGATGTAGTTTGCTGTGAACACAAAGAGGAGGGATCTCAATGCTGGCTGCACCAAATACCAGAAAAGGCTTCTCAGAGGTGAGACACCTGCAAATGAGTACAGGTCAATCAGGAAACATCCAAAAGGGGAAGTCTGGGAACCACAGGTGCAAAGGCAGAGATGCAGGAAATCACAGCCAAGTCTTTTTCATTAACTTTGTTTCGGGAGTCGGGGGGTCAGGGAATCAAACTTATGAAATAGTAGAAGGTCTCATTTTGTTTTGCTTTTAGTACATCAGGTTTAGAATTCTGCATGGCCAGAGCACAGGGTTCGTGAGCAGAATAAACAAAGAAGAGGCCGGCAGCATTGCTTAGTGGGTTAAAGAGGTTATCTTAGAGGCCATGGGAAACACTGTCAAGAGAAAGAATTTCTTAGCTACTGAAGAATAAAACCCTCTGAGTAGAGTACATGGGCCACCAAGTGACATCTTTATCCCAAGCCAGAGACCTACAAGAAGAGAGGAGCTCAAGAGGTACAGAGGCATGTCCCAGGCGCTCTTGACCAGGTGTTCCTGACTCTCCATGAGGGAGGGAGGGCGGGGCTGTTCTGCTTTGATCGATCCATGAGGAGTGAGTGCCAGGACGCAGGGTGCCTCTCAGAGAGGGTTGGGAGACAAACTCACACCAGCACCCGCAGGTGGCAAGAGCAAATTGCATTCTTCTCATGCTTTTCATCAGTTTCCCTTTCTCCCTTCTTGTTGCTTCTTTAGCCCAGTGTGGCTACAGAATCTGACTTCAAGCACTTTATTTCTACTGTCTGAGTCTAAATTTCAATAGTCCCATGTGGTAGACACTATAAACTCTGTCCCACCTAAGTGGTTTGAGAAGCATAAAACCCAGACTCTTTGAGAGACCTAGACTGCCATTCGCAATCTGGCCCTGCACCTCCCCCAGCTTCACCTCTGATACTCAACCCATGCTGCTCCACCCCTGATAGTTCACCCAAGTCTCACAGCCATGAATTTGAATGCTTTGCAACCATCGTGCACACTCTAAAATCCAATGCTCCAGCCTCAGGACATTTTCTATTCATACAGAAAACCGTTCTTTCCATCACTGGCCCCATACTGGACCATTCCCATGCATCTCTCAGATCGAGGCTTTAGATCTCACCTCCTCCAGGAAGTCTACCCTGACTACATCAAATAACATTTGATTCTGTGTCTTTCCTGTGCTTTCACAGCATACTACCTTCCTCCATAGCACCTATCACAGGGTATTGGAAATGCCTGGTGATTTACCTGCCTTTCCCACAGAGAAACAGATGCTGGCAAGTAGTAAGCAGGGTCATCTTACCCACCATCCTCTCTCCAGTGCCAAACATAGCATTTGACAAATGATGCATGCTCACAAAGCTTGGATGGAAAAAATAAACGACTAAGCCAACCAGTACAGACAATAAGATGATTTAGAGAGAGGTGAGGAAAGGTACTGACAATGCTCTGGTGCAACCCGTGGCCATTAGTTTCCATGGCAGCCTGGGACTCCTCACTTCTGCCTCCCTCAGTCACATTCCCACATCCTGCCCTTGCTCAAGAGGTCAGACAAGGTCTGCCCAAGCAGGGAGCCCATTTTCCTCTGGAAAGTATTCACTGCTCCTAGTTCGCATTCTTTTTCCTCTGATGTTGTCAGTGAAGCCAGGAGCTTCTGGGATTCCTATTAGCTCCAGGCTGTGTGAACAAACTCTGGGCCAGAGTTTCAGCTGGGAAGCATGCCCCCGGTGTGAACAGAGCTGTTCTGGATGGGTGTGGAGAAAAGCTGGGGCATTTGCTCTTGCTGTGAGCAGACAGTCGTTGGGGGTAAGGGAAAATGAATGAGAGTCAAGTATGTGTTGAGTCCCTCAAAGGCAGTGGGACACTGTAGAAAGGTGAACTTAAAATATGGGGGCACACATCCCATACTTAGAATGCAGATCTCCCACTAGCTATCTGTGTGACTTCAGGCAAGGGGTTCATCTTTTCCAAACCCAGCTTCTGCAGAATAATATCAATACCTAACTCTTAGACTTATTCTAAGGATGAAATGAAGTGATTCTCATGGGCTGCTTAAATGAATTCTTGGCACTTAGCAGGCTTTGTTTATGTATCTATCTATCTACCTAATTAAATGTATGAATGACTGGAGGATTCCACATCCTTTAAATATAGTATGATCCTATGATTCTTAAAATGAACACAGCATCTGAGAGCTTTATTACATTTTAATCTTTCACTATGCATACCCAATAAATAGTGACTGAAGCCTTCAAGCTAGTATCAAGAACCCACCGTATGAAAAGGTCTACATGTTACCTATTCTCTGTATCCATAGGATGCACAAAGATATCAATGAAAAGAAAAGCCTAACCTGGTTATCTGAAAATGTGGACAAGTAGCAGCCTATGCAATAACTGTACCAATTATTAATAACTGTACCTATCTGCTGAGATTGTTATTCATTCTCACCCCACTGTCATCCATCCAACCAAGGCTGTCGTCTCCCAGGGACAGCAGGCTCTAATAAGACAGGGGGATCAGATATGCGTGCAGTCAGCACTGCTGCCAGTTGGAAAGCCTCAGATCCGTGTCTCCAGAAGCCAGGCCCAGGCCTCCCACTCTCGTTGGCAGCGTCGGCTTCCAGAGGTACACTGGGGAGGCTATTCATGCACTGGGCCTCCTCCAGGGCCAATGCGGTGGGCACTGCTCCGGGTTGGCTAACCCACTTGGGCTTCGGGCCAGCCCCACACAGCTCATCACTTCTCTCTGTAGGTATAATGGGGTCATGCTTGATTTCTTGGCCAACCAAATTAGGAGGCATTGCAAGCGTTCTCTAAATCCTGCTGAAGATGTATTCACATCAAACAAGAGACATCCTTCAGATCTAGACTTCAGTTATGGAGCTGACTAAAAGTCTCTGTTTCTAACTCATGGGGTTATTGTTGCACTGGCACAAATTAAGATCTCATCTGTGAACTAGCTAAAATGGGTGCTAAGCATGGTGTGCTGTGGTGTCCATCTTTTTCTCCTACCTTTGATTATACAATCCCCTTTGATTGTTCATAGCATCCCCTTTCCTATGGTAAAATCCTCCCCCAATTTATATGATCCTAATGAAAGAAGGAAGCCTGTCATTCTTGTAAGCTGCCAATTACTCAGCAACAGGGAGATCTGAGTTGGTCCGTTCATAATACTGAATTTCATTAAACAAAAAGAGTGGCTTGGAGAGACAGAGAGAGAGAGAGAGAAAGGGAGGGAGGGATGGAGGGAGGGAGGAAGGGGGAAAAAGAGAAGGAGGAGGAGAGCAAGAGATAGGAAAGGTGAAGAAGGAGACAATTTAAGACTTAGAACCTATAAGAACCTGACACATCTGAAGTCAATTTCCACCCCCTGGACAGCATAACTTTACACATGTGTGTATGTCTTGGTGGGGTGGGGAAGATTATAGATGATTTATACTTTCACCGATTTTGTTTTGAGTTATTTTTTCCAAATAAAAAGAGAAAAATGCAGACAAGAAGGAAAGATCAAGTAAGTATATTCCAAGAGAAGGAATTCAATCTTTCAATTCAATAAGTGCTATTTATAGTATGAAATTAATAATATTAAATAATATTGATAATAGTCATGAAGAAAAATAGGGAGCAATATCAAAAAAAATATGATATGGAGCCAAGGAAGCCATATCTCAAAGAGTGCATGCTATGGGATCCGATCAATGTCAAGTTCAACAACAAGCCAACGTTACCTGTCAGAAGTTATGGAGTCAGAAATCAGGAGAGTGGTTATCCTTGCAAGGGATACTGAAGGGCATAAGAGGAGGGCTTCTGGAGAGGTGGCAATGTTCAGTTTCTCATCCGGCTATGTGTTGTGGGTGTGTGTTCAATTTACGAAAAATTTTGAGCCATTCACTGTGATTTGTGCATTTTTTCAAAATACGTATGTTATATTTTAATGGGATGTTTAAAAAATTCCTTGTACAACCTTGTCCTAAATCACCTATGTTAATTTTTCAGAGAAGATCTCTAAGTTGTTCTGGTGTGCATGGGCCGGGGGGGGGGGGGCGTTATCCCATAAATTTGATATAAATCATATCTTCTTTATTTAAATCGCAAACTAGTCCTTACTGGTTTGAAAATTAATGACTATTGCACTTGCATTCTCCCATGCTACTGCTGCTGCTGCTGCTGCATTTTGCAATTCTTAGCAAAATCTTTTTGAGTCTATCCTTCTCACAAGTTACTGTGGCTTTAAAGGCATGTTATTCTGGGCCTGATCCACCATTCACGTACTGATGGGTAAGGAGAAGCCAGCTCTGCTTTCTCTGAATGATAACGTAGGTATGCCCAGTAGTTTATGGAAGGGGAGTGCAGTAATTACTGTGCTGCTCCTTTGTTTATAAAAACCAAACTGAAACTGCACATACATAAAACGTTCCCAGATTTTAGATGTGATATGTGCAAATGTAAATGTAGCACAATATTATTCTTTTAACAATCAGCCTCAGCTTACTCTTTGGAAGTAAATTATTTCTTACTGGGAAAAATTTTCTTGATCCATGGCTGCAGTAGAAATTGATATCCCAAAGGCCTAAATGTTGGCTAATTCCAGAGCTTCAGAGAAAAAAGGCAAAGTGGCCGTGAGTGAGAATGGAGGAGGAGTGGATCTGTGGTTCTTTGGAGAAAGGGAAGATTGGAGAGTGAAGGAGATTTGGGAGAAGCGAGTCCTTAGTGATGTGGAAACATATTTTTAAAACAGAGATACTACTGTGTTTCATTTCAAGTTGCTTGAATTCAAATGATATGAACTCTTACTCTAAACTCCACTGAGCCAATGGCTGCCTTGTATGTATGAACAGGGTTTTGTGGAACCTGAAGACATTACTGAGTTTCCCATGAAGATCAACATCACACATGTTTATTGGATAAACAGAGAGCAGAGAAAGAAGGAGGTCAGGAGGCAGAGGAGGCCCTGAGGAATGACTTGCTGGGTATCTGTTGAAACTTGGTTAGGTTTTGACTTTACAACCATGGAAACGTACAGGTCATGGAATCAACCGGGCAGGGGAAGGAGGTTTGGTCAGGTGTTACATGGCAACTGAGCTACGTAGATACAAAAGTGAGTTATCTTGAAATCATGTTTTTCACCACATTGTAGGTAAAGTTTTGCTGGATTTTTTTTTTTTTTTTTGCTAATTAGATTTATGACTGACACACAGAAAGCTCTAAATATTTACTGTATACAACGTGATGTCTTAAGAGATAAGCATAAATCCATGAAACATAAATTTATCCATCACCTCCACAAGTTTCCTCCTACCCGTTTTTTGTTGTATTTTGTTTTATTTTGCCTTTTTCTTTTGTGGTAAAAGGTCTTAACATAAGATCTACCCTTTCAGTATTATATGTTTAATACTTTTGAACATATACAACAGCTCAGTGGTCCTCAATACTTTTGTGGAAGGGAGACTTTCATTTTACAAAATCAAATCGCTCATCATGTATTAGAAAATGGATGATAGGCACCATGCCTTGTGCTAGGTGCTGGGGACATAGTGCTTTTTGAAAAAGTCAGACAATGTCCCTGGGTTTTGTTTAGGCTTATGTGTCCTATGAAGGAAGTAAAGATCCTATGGGAGGCTGTAATAGAAAGTGTAAGCTTTATCTAGGGGGAAAAAACAATCACAGTATCTCAAGAAAAGAAGATCAAGAAAGTAGGTGATTTGTACCAAGTTGCCTTGAAGACCAATAAGGAAAGATAGAAAAAGTTAGAGGTGCTCATTTGACACAAACCCCTAACCAGGTTCATCACAATCCATCTCAGGTAACTGTGAAATAACTCCTACTAAACCTGTCTTCTTGGAAAATACGAAAATGGTTTGTAATGAATTTGTGTGTTATATTTAATTAGTTGTTCAAAATTGCTCTCAAATTTTATATATAATCCTCTTAAAAGTTATTCAAACCATTAACCTTTCTTTCTAGAAATAAAATGTTATTAAAAGTAAGTGGTAAAAGAGTACAAGTATCTGCCTGATTTAACTTGAAGGTCAAAGAAATAAAATGTTGTTATTCCACAGCTTTAGCATCAAGTTTTCTTATAAACATAACAGGAATGTGTTTTTTAAAAATCTATATGTTTAAAGAGCTAAAACTAAAAGAGTGAAATGAGATTTTCCCCCCATTGGAATAGCAATATCTAAAAATATAAAAGATAACCAACCATAACAAGATAATTTTAAAAGAGGAACACTTGCTAAGAATTTAAATTAATAATTTTTTTGAGAAGAATTTATAAAAATTTGCATTGCACCTATCCTTTTATCAAACAATTTTATTTTGGGGTACTATCCTCAGATGTATCCTTACATTTATATGCAGATAGTTGTATGAGAATATCAATTGCAGCATTTTTTATAATTATGAAAAATGAAAAACCAGATGACTAATAGCAGAGAAAAAGTTAGGTTAATCTGGATGGATTTTTTTCCCTCTAATAACAGTGCAGCCTCTAAAAAGGGCAGAAAAATGCTGAGATTTTTTGCAGAAAATTTCTAAAGTGCCAAAGCTATGTATAATCTATGCATCTATCTTCCTATTTTGTGAACCTATTAATGTCCAATTTATATAAATATGTATTTACGTATTGCATTGTGTATGTGTATATATGTATACATATATGCATACTTTTTTCCCCCGAAGTACCTAGAAGAATAGCTATTCAGAGTAGTGATCATAAAGGAACATTTATACTTTTTGACCTATGGACTTTGATAAAGTTTAAATATTTTGAATGAGCATATATTCCTTGTTTACTTTTTTTAAAAAAAGAAATCTCCCCTGGTTGTCTTTGTCTGCCTCTGGGTATAACAGTACATTCCTGTTTGTGTAGGGCCATCTCAGTCTGAAGAGCAGAGATTGCTTTTGTCTTGTTTTCTTTTAAATCTTATTTCTAGCATCTAAAAAATGCCGATTAAATACTTGGGGATCTAAATCTAAGTCACAGCTCCCTGAAGCCCCTGTTCTAAACTCCTGCTATCCCAACACTCCCTGGCCAGTACCTGCAGAACCACCTTATACTGCTAGGTTTGAATAAACCCAACATTTTCTCTTTGTTTTTCTAACCAGCTTTCTATAGTTAATCTTTTGTTACCTCGGTTATTCCTTCGGTTTTTTTTTTTTTCTTCTCCAACTTTAAATTCCTTATATTAAATTTTCTCTCTTAAATTCTGTATATTAAATTCGCTTAAATGGTTAAAATGATTAGTATGGGCCGGGTGCAGTGGGTCACGCCTGTAATCCTAGCACTCTGGGAGGCCGAGGCGGGTGGATTGCTCAAGGTCAGGAGTTCGAAACCAGCCTGAGCAAGAGCGAGACCCCGTCTCTACTATAAATAGAAAAAAATTAATTGGCCAACTAATATATATAGAAAAAATTAGTCGGGCATGGTGGCACATGACTCCCAGCTACTCGGGAGGGTGAGGTAGAAGGATTGCTTGAGCCCAGGAGTTTGAGGATGCTGTGAGCTAGGCTGACGCCACGGCATTCACTCTAGCCTGGGCAACAAAGCAAGACTCTGTCTCAAAAAAAAAAAAAAAAATGATTAGTATGGTTTTTTGTTTGTTTGTTTGTTTGTTTTCCTGATTGAATCCTTCCTGATACAAACCGAAACTTGTACTGGTGGGTGAAGCTACTTTGTACCAAAGTTTGGAAAACAGGCAGTAACCTTTTTCTGCCTCATAGATTTGAAAGAAGAGCTTGGGTTTCTCTTTGGTTTTCCTGCTTCCAAATGCTAAAGACTCCTGGACATGGATTAGGATCAGGACCCTAGAGGTAAGCTGGAAGGCCTACCTTCACCCTATCTCTGCTTTTCATTCTGCTTTGTGAGGCAGGTACCATTGTCCATGCAGCCAGCTAGGTAAGATAGTGTAATCAGATCTGATACTGTCCACAGTAGGTCTGGGGGCATGGAATTGGTGGGCAGCTTATAAGAGGACAGATTCTTGACTTCAATTTTCAGCCACATTCTCCAGTCCTGTCTTATAAAGGGGCCCCACAAGTTGTAAATTATTCAGCTTCTACTGGCTGAATACTTCTACATTTAACTCCTTCTGCTTCTTCCCTATGCTGGATAGAACCTGAAAAGGAAGAGTAGTAAGTGATCGGTACCCTTAATTTCTAATAGGAAAAAAAAAATAATAGTAAAAAACAAACAGAAAGACTAGAATAGTATCTCCCCCAATACATGCAACAACTGCTATGCCTTGGTGATTGTTATAGTTTTCCTTTTTTATGCCTCTCTGAATTTTACTTATAATGCACCTGCATTGTATGTCTGTTAAAGGAAAATGATAATAAAATTCAAAAAATGAGAAGAAACTAAATACAGAAAGAAACTACACTGTGGGAGGAAACTTTGCACTCTCAGAAGCATGAGATTTATAATCTAGCCATGTTGCCTCAGCCACCCCCCTAGTTTCCTGTACATCCTCCTGGCCACAAAGAGAAATGATTTTCCAAAGAGTACAAAAAATAATTACGCAAAGCAAAGGGACATAAGGGTTCACAGAGGAAGCGCAAGCAGAGGAGAAGGATCAGGTAGGGGTGGAAGGAGACGTGAGCTGGGGAAGAGAGGGGTAAGGAGAGGACAGAAAGGAGTGTGCAGAGAGTCTGCATGCCACAGCATCAGATCTGCCACCATCTATGGAGATTTCCTCAGATTTCCTCAGGAAAAAAAAAAAAAATGCTGGCTACTGGCCCTGGCTGGCAGCATCTCCAATCTCGTTCTCATGTCAGACATCTGTCAGCACTCCGTGAGGACCATTGGAAATCAACCCATTCACAGTTTGTCTTGGACCTCCTCGAGTCTTCCCACCCGACCAGCTACTGAAAGGGAAAGGGGAAAAAAGTTATAAAGTTTCTCTGGCCGTGGCGAAAATAGCCAAAAGGAGAAAAAGAGAATGAGACAACAGTAACAAAGGAGGCATGTTCCCATGACTCCTCATTGTCAAAGGCCCCATTCATTCATTCATTCATTCATTCCCCAAATATTTAATGAGTGTGACTGTGTGCCAGGCATTGAAGTAAGCTCTGGGGACACGTTATTGGTGCCAACCTGGGCAAGGACTTGTTTAATCTGCTCCATGTTCTTTTCCCAAACAAGCTACAGTTCCTGAGCCGCAGGCTACTTGAACCTCCCTTAAGATGTGCCCTTTCCCCTGAGAGTAGAATGGCTGGTTATCTGGGGAAAGGACACAATACAAGGGGACTTGTTTTCAGTTTGCTACTGACATTGAATTAAGGCACACATCTAAACAGCGATGCTTTTGCCTGCTTTTCAGTCTGCACTGAAACTTTCGCCAACCTCAAGAATACATACTTGAATTAGGTGTCATTCTTCAAAAGTACGTACTGACATACAATAATGCCTTTCTATGTCAGTGCCTTTGTCCATGCACTCCTCTAAATTTTTCTTTTACCCTTTTTCTATTTGTTGGCAAGATCCTAGTCAATATATATATATATATATATTTTCTTATGAAATACTCTGTAGTATATGTGGAAAAGTCTATCTAAGGTGGGTAGATAGATGGATAGGTGGCGTTATAAACTGAATGTTTATTCCCTCCCCAAATTCATATGTTGAAACCTAAACCTTAAAGTGATGGTATTTGGAGGTGGAGCCTTTGGGAGGTGATTGGGAGCCCTCAAGGATGAGATTACTGCAGTCACAAAAAGGACACCAGAGAGCTCCCTCACCTTTTATGCCATGTAAGGACACAGGGAAAAGACAGCTGTTTATGAACCAGGAAGCAGACCTCACTAAACACTAAATTTGCTAATGCCTCAGTCTTGGACTTCCCAGCCTCCAGACTGCAAAAAATAGACGTCTATTGTTTACAAGCTATTCTAACATTTGTATTCTGTTACAGCAGCCCAAACAGACCAAGACAGATGGATAGATAGATACACAGTTAACATGGATACGTGGGTAAATGGATAGATGGATACATAAAGAAATACTAAGAAAACGAAGAACCATGCATATACCACCCAGCTTAAGAAGGAGAACATTAAATGACCTTTGGAGATGCCTATGTATCCTTTCTCATGTGCATTCCACTATACTTCTCCCAACCCCCAGAGTTGTCCACTACTCTGAATTTCGTGTTAGTTCTCTCTTGTTTTCTGGATATATTTTCTATAAATATTCCTCTGTTTATTGTGGTATAAACATAAATGAATCATACTCCATGTATTTCCTCATGAAATACTACTTTTAATCAATCTTATGTTTTGAAATTAACCTATGTTGATATTTTGCATGATAATTCTATTGTTTTCTTTCTGTTGTATGGTACTCCAGCATAATGACTGTATTACTGTGTATCATTTTACTGATGATGGGAATTAAAGATGCTTCTAGTTTTTACTAGTAAAATCAATGTTGTTAGAAACATACCTGTAGAACATTTCCTGATACACATATGCAAGCTTCTCTAGATGATATTCCTAGGAATATAATTACTAGATTATAGAGTTTTTGAAATTTAGTAGATAATGCTCATTTATTTTTCAATATGTTTGGGCCAATTTACATTCCATCAACAGTATATGAAAATTGCTGTTGCTCTACACTCTTTACAACAATCAGAATTGTTGGACTTTCTTTTCCACTAGTCACAAAGGTATGAAATTGTTATTTTATGTCATTGTATTTGTCATTTCCTTTATGAATGATGAGAACAACCATTTTCACAAATGCTTATTCATTATTTATGTTCTTTGTTTATCTGTTAGTGTCTTTGTTCACTTTTATATATGAGTCCATGAGTTATACTTTATATATTCTGTGCGCTAACATTTTTGTTGTTAAATGTTGCAAAACCTTCTCCAAATGTGTGGCCTGTATTTTCACTGCCTTTTATGATTTCTGTTGATGGACAGAGATTCTTAACTTTTAAAATGTAGTTAGATTTATTAACCTTTTCCTTTCTGGTTTGCACTGATCTATAATTTTTTTCTTATTTTCATACCCCAAAGACACATATATGTTCCTCTTTTCTAAACTTCTAGTTTTTAATTGATGTTTGCATGTCATATAAGGAAACATATATTTTTAATTTTTTTCCATGTGGACAGCTGATGTTCATCCTCATTTATTGAATCCTTTCCTTCATTGCTCTGCAATGTCGTTTTTGGCATATGCTGTTTATATAAATTCTTTTCCATTGCTTAACTTTCTATTTCATTCCATGGCTTTATCCATCTATACCAGCAGAAGTCACAAGTGCCTTATTATTATGACTAAACAATTCATTACTGTACGCCTGGGCAAGTTCCCTGTGTTTTTTCTTAGGCTAAGATAAGCTCAGACACTCTCCACACTGTAATTCAAATTTCAAAATTAGCTTGTCAATTCCACAAAAAGAGAAAATCTTACAGAGACGTTGATCAATATTGCATTCAATCTATCAACCTAGAAAGAATTAATTCCTTTAACGGATCATTTCCATCTATGAATATGTCATGTCCCTTCACTTATTTAGGACTTTTCTTACAATTTCTTGCAACACAAATTTGTTGTTTGTTTTTAACTTTTTACACAAAAGGTCTTACATATCATGTGTTAGATTCATTCCTAGGTAGCTCATATATTTTTTTATTATAAAAAATAGTATTTTTAACTGAATTGTCTAATTGTTCCTAGTACAAGAAATTAATTGAGCATTGTATACTAATCTTACATTAAGCAACCTTGTTATACTTTCTTATTAATTGTAATCATTTATTTGTTTTGGATTACATTCATTCATAGAGAATATCATGAGTGTTTTATTTATTTTGATATTAGTTTAATTAATTAATTTCACCTTTCTGAGTTGGTTAGGATCTCCTGTGTATCATTGAACCCTGTCTGGTCCTTGGTTTTGTGATGAAAGTTTTTTATGTTTTACTATGAAGCAATAAGGTAGCTATACAATTTTTGTAGATGTCTGTGTGAGTCTTTGGTGCTAATTGTATTTTATTATTATTATTATTATTTTTAAAGACAGAGTCCCACTCTGTTGCCCAGGCTAGAGTGCAGTGGTATGATCATAGCTCATTGTAACCTTGAACTCCTGGCCTCAAGCAATCCTCCTGCCTCAGCCTCCCAAAGTACTGGGATTATAGGCATGAGCTACCACACCCAGCCTTAGTGTTATTTAATATTTTTAAATGTAAAGAATTCTTCATATTCTGGGTACATGATGGGATACACCTTCTAGCTTCTTCTCATTGCACAGAGCTGTATGACTAGTTCTGGCCAAGGAATAATGAGGAGAAAAATGTGCATCACTTCTTGGCTAGAGCATTCAATTACGTGTTTAAGACTCTCCAGAGCTTTCTGTCCCTCTGGCATGGTGGCTAGTCATGTCCAAAAGCTGCTGCTTCTTAACCCTGAGTCCCCTAGAATGTACAGTTAGCAGAAGTCCCTGCTGATGTCTAATGGATATGTAGTGCAAGTGAGAAATAAATCACAATGGTTTAAGCCACAGAAATTTGGGTGCTACTTGTTACCATGGCATATATAACTTAACCTGTACTGACTGATACAGTATCCTTTCAGGCTAAGTGGATTTACTTCTTAGGAAAATATTGCCCTCTTGAGAGTTGATATTGTTATTCATAAATACAGGTTGACTTGTACTGAATATTTTTTCTGCATCTATTGAGATTTAGTTTTCTCTTTCTATATTAACATGGTAAAATATCTTAATAGATTTTATAATGCTGAATTCAATTTTGTCATATTGTCAAATAATTAAGGCACTTCAGATTTCTGTACATATAGACAGATAAACTAATGGAATCAAACAGTCAAGCAATGGAATTAGAATTTATATAAACAGTATTGTGATAATGCTAGGTTTAGGTGATGAATGCTTTGAAATTTTTAGGATTTTCATATCATATGGGTATGATTATTCTATAAATGCCTCTTTACTTTTATATTAAGGTTATATTATTCCTGAAGTACAAATGAGAAAGTTTTCTCTTTTCTCTAGTCTCTGAAACAGTACATAAAATCAGAACTATGATATGATTATTAATAATCTTGCCTATTCAATGGTTGTTTTCTTAGAAATGATAAATGTTTGAGGTAATGGATATGTTAATTACCCTGATTTGATCTGTAGACATTGTATACATGTATTGAAATACCACACTATACTTATCCCATAAATATGTATAATTATATGTCAATTAAATTATATGTTAATCACATATTTGTTCTCTTCCTGAACATAAGAATTTTATGATGTGGTAATTCTCATCATTCCTTGCATGGCATAAACAGAAATGAATTTGAGATTTATCAGATTATAGCTATTGCATCATTTTATATGCTATCCCCTCCAGGAAGGCTCTCCTGACAACTGAAATCTGAAGTGCACAAAGGAAGGAAGGGACAAGAAGACACCAAGAAATGGAGAAAATCCTAGGAATCCAAGTTGATGCCTATGACCTCTCATCACACAGCCTCTGGATTAGAGAACTTTGTCATAAACACAAGTGAATGATAAGCACCTTTAACATTATTCAGTAAGTAAAATAGGCTTAGATCTCGGCACATTTACATCATAATTGTCATCACACCATATGTTGTAGCCTTCATTTATTAATGTTTTTAAAGTTTATTGATTTACTCCTCCAAACCATCTTGCACACCACTAGTTGTCCACAATCCTCATTTTATGAATCACTGGGCTGACTGATCTTCCAACTCAGTCTAGAATTCAAGGATCCAGTGAATGGTGCAGATTAATGTTAAATTCAGAGAAGAAAAGAAGGCTTCCTGGATGCATTGGGAATTGTTAGCAAAGTCATGGGCCTGGGACAGCAAAGACATGAGCTCTAGACTGTCTGGGACAGTCTATCTAAATTCTACCACAGGTACTGGCATAGTATTAACTCAATAAATGTTTATGGGATGAATGAGGTTGCCAAGAGGATTGGCTTGAATTAGATGTCCCTGAGATCCACTCTATAAATTATGGACCACTGGATACAACCAAGTAATCAGATTTTATATTCATAGCGTGAGTTGGCACAAATGAGAAACTCAATGTGAATCTATTGTGTGGCTGCTGCTATTATTCATATCAGGGTTGCTTGTGAGAATTTAGTCAGGATTTTATGGTAAAACCATTAAGGGCTAGGGCATGTCTCCATATAGTGTAACAGCTACAAAGAACACTAAAATATATCTTAAACAGTCTCAGTGCTTGCTTGCCCAAGAGACAGAAGATTCCAAAATCCAATGAGTCACCCTTTACCTGGCACTGTACAGTCCCTCATGGGTAGGGACCTGTTTGCACAGCCAGCTCTTCCCAGGAACAGGGGACAGCTTGCATTTTTCAGTTCCTGTTTATTTTCAGCAACTGAAGTCTTTCCAAACAGCAGTTAATGAGAATTTCAGAGACACTGGACTGTCATGAAAAAGCTCTACAATCTCATAGGCCACCTGAGCCAAGATTTTAAGCATGCAAGTAACACATTAGTCTTTAAGGGGTGACCACCCCATCCAAGATGACCCAGATGTCATCTTTCTATGCTGCAGGGTGAGAGGCATAGAATGGGATACCTAGTCTTCTCACTGTCTTAGATGTTAGACACAGTGGAATTCTTTCTTTTGTAAGTGGCTATCTCTTAACCTAAGAACACATCTAACTCTTAAAATATTTAAGGAACCAAGAAAGACATTACTAGATACAAACCATTCACTCTTTACAAACAATCTCATGTTTCCAGTTTAACATACTTGTATTCTAGTCCCAGATGTGCCATTAGTGTACTCTATGACCTTGGGCTACTTATTGATTCTTCTGGGCCCTATTTTGCCAATTGTAAAATGAAGATAAAATGATGCAAAACAACAACCTCAAAACAGAAATGGGATTAGGGAGTCAATGGTCACTAGAATTACTTCTGTTTCAAAGATGTATTTTCCTAGAGTATGACTGACACCCAATAAGAATGCTATTGGCTATAACCATCTAGGAGGCAACTTTCTGTGGGTATCAATTCTCAGAGACAACTTTTGCCTCATGTCTGAGACATACAAGGAACAGGCTGATGTAAAAACACACCTTGAGTAATCAACAAGCAGGGTAGAAATGGGATATTAGGATATTGCCCAACTCATCCATCAGGGATTAGCTCTCACTTCTAAGGCTTGATGCGGGGGGGAAAAAAGGATCAAATTTTAAAAATTCAAAAGGTTTTTCATCAAATGGAGCAAGAGAAGTCTAAACAGCTAAATGGGGAATAAATAGGCAGAAGTTTAGCAGACTTCGAAGTTTTAGAGGAGGAGAAATCATAGCTTAAATTTTAGATGGCTGAATAGTAACCTTGGACTCTCTCATTTATTACCTCTGTGACATGAGTGAGTTGATTGACTAAGACCAGCTTCATGAGCATGTGACCTGCATATTTGCATTAGGTCTTATGCTTGAAAGAGCCCCATGCCTGATTTAATGTTCTGCTACTACCATCTTGAAATTCCCAATAATTTTTGAACAAAGGGCCATGAATGTTCACTTTTCTCTGGGCCTTGCAAATTGTGTAGCTAGTCTGAAAGTTCCCAGTGAGCTCAGTGCAGGAGGTACTTGCTAAAAACAAAAAAATGGTTAAGTCTTGTTCTCCACCTTCATCAATTTCTCTACCCAAATCTCACTGTTTTTCTTCAAAAAGATGCATAAGATTTAGAGATTTTTTTTAATTGCTTCTCAGTTTGTTTTCACAGATTGGTGCAGTCTAAATGTGGAAGCATCTTGAATAAAAGCTATTTTTGGCCAGCTTGGAGATAGTAAATACAATAAAATCTCTCATGTATTTATAGTTGGTGTTGGGGCTTTACATGGACTGATGGTTCTGATAAGGCATTTGAGAACTTCAGTAGTACACTGCATTTCAAACAGGGTGATGCAGCCCCATCAATGATTAACATTGAGTTTAGTCCCCCTGCTGTCTTTTCTAAACAAATAAGCCCTTAAATGGCCAATATCTTCTTTCAATAAATCTTCACAAGCTATGGGGAAAATGTGAGTTGTTACTATGGAAAAGTCACATCATTTATTTCCCTCTCCATTCTTAACACATTAGCTTTTAAAGAAAACAAGTTCTTCAATTTTAGAAGAGATCTTCCCTCTTCGGCTCTTGCAGATGAGAATTTGATGAATATCTTTTGTTGTTTGATTTTCTGTTCTCCCTTATACATTTTCTTGATTTTAAAATAATTTGACATTATCATTGCATAATTGCATTCTTACCTAAAATAGGGCGGAGTTGGGTGAGAATTGAGGGATTTCTGACAAAATAAATAATAAAAATCATAATGATCACATTTAATGAGCTATGCACCAAGAGTCTTAATAACTTAATATGTCTCTTATTTTATCTCTATAACAGTCTTATGAAATAGGCATTACTAGCCTTCATACACAAAATGTAGAAAATAAGGTTTAAAAGGATAAAGTAATTTGACCACAATCACATTAGTTGCAAAATTAGACTTAAATCCAATTCAGTTGAACACCAAAGTCTGCATTTTAACCATCGTGACAATTAATGCAAAGAACATCAGATATGTAGATATTTACACAGATAAGGGTTGGCTCCAGCCCCTGCACTACACATTGGGGATATGACCTCAAATGGCTCATAACCTAGGGAAGCAGAAATGCAAGTAAATTCTCACTTCCTCATTTGATGTCAAATTTCTATTCATTGAGCATAATTTGAGTCAAACAATATCCTAGGCAGTAAAGATATAATGCATAGAATAGGTACAACCCTCACTTCAAGGAGCTTCAAAAGTGGAAGGCATAACCACCCAACCACGTATACTATGTCAATTGTTCTAAGTGATATGAAGAAGTGGATGTCAGATGTTTGGTGACTATGTAATAAGAGAATGGGTCCCAGTTCAGGAAGTGATAGAAGGGCCAAGACCTGTAGGATGCACCAGGAGAGGTGGAGAATGGGACCACTGACCCTCAGGGTACCGGCTTGAGTCACTGTGTCAGCAAAGGCATGAGCTGCTGGGCTGGGGAACATGGAAAAGCTGCAGCAGGACAGTCAGGATAGAGGGAAGTTGGGAAAGAGGTCAAGAGAGGCTCAAAAGAGGTCAAGAGGTCAAGAGATCTCTTTTTGGTATATGAAGCCTGAAATGCTTATAACACAGCCAAGCAGAAATGTGAAGCAGACTGTCATATATACATGTCTAGAGTGCAAATGAAGGATCTGGGCTGGAAATACAATTCTGGGACTGGCTGACAAAGGGGTGAGATCTTAAAAAGATAGACTGCAGAATAAGAAGGGAGGAAGAGAGGACAAAGAGAAGAAAGAGGAAAAAATAAGGGAGATAAAAGGAACAAAGAAAACAAACAAACAAATAAACCCCAGATAAACAGCCCCCAGCCCTGGAAAAGAAAACCTGAATTCTCTGAAGAAAGTACAGGCGTCTGCAAAGAGGATGAGATGCAGCAGACAAAAAGGTAAGGGGGAAACCAGGCCAGTGTGGCATTTTTTAAAAAAGGTATAACAAGAGGTTCAGAATACAGGTAGAAAGACTGGGTCTTTGAAAAGTTAGGGGACACAGGTAGATCCCTCAACTTACTCTCATTCTCTTTTTTCAGGTGGGGAACAAGAAAGGAAAGATGAGGATACAGGTAAACACAGATGTTGCTATGCTGTAATACAACTTGTAAGTACTATAATGAAAATTGGGACCAAGGACCATTGAACACATAAGGAAAAGGATTACTAAACTCCATGGAAAAGAGAAGAGAGGAGAGGATTAAAGAAGGAACATAGATGATGAAATATTTGACCTATGCTTTAAAAGATTATTGGGTGCTAACCTGGCCAGTACAGTTGCCAGAATTAGCAAAGAAAAATAGATTGTCTCATGCAATATTTGAGACATACTAAAATACTCTCTTTTGTTTATTTGAGATTCAAGTTACATTAGGTGCCCTGTATTTTATCTGGCAATTCTTTAGCGTGAGAAGGTAGGAAAAAAAAAAAAAAAAAAAAACACTCCTGCAAAGGGTACAGCAAAACTAAAGGTGTGAGTCTTGGCAGTGCATGATCTATTTAGGGAATCACAGCTAGCTTGCAATAAGAAAACTATGAAGTTGTTGCGAATGATGAGGCTGCAGAGATATTCAAGGGCCATGTTATAGCATGTTTATTTTGTTTGTTGGTTGATTTCCAGGCTCACTTTACGTGAAAAATTCTGCCTGAAGTTCACCAGGTAGGTGAGTTAGTTCAGCTTGTGATATTATATAGAAATAAGAGCATGCATTACTGTCAAATAGAAAGAAGGGATGAAAGCATACACCTGCTACATCCCTATCAGGGGTTAGTTCCTCTTCCAGGCAATATATTATATATAAAGTCATTGATTTACAGAAAAATCATAGGTGAGAAAAACAGAGATTCAGAGGAGAAAAAACAACCTGCTCAAAATCACACAGAAGGTTGTTAGTGGAACATTGGACAACTGCAAACCCTAGACCACGGCTCTGCACCAGCGTTTATACAGTCATAATTGATTACAGTTTCTCTCAACAGGATCAAACGCTATAAGCAGAGGTAGACTATAATTTTCACTGGTGAGAATTCACATCTAGGTAAGTTTTCTTGTGGATATCTGAGTCTTCTTTCATAATTCTCTGGATTCTTCAAAAAATAAAGCTGCCATCTTTATTGAAGCACTTGCACACACATTTCCTTCTCTCTGGATTGTCTTATCCTGTTTACCATAAAACCAAACAGCAACTTTGAAGATCTAAACACATATAAGTTCTTTAAAGGTTTAAGCATGTTTGTTTTTTTTTTCTTTCCCCCTAGAGATTTATATGTGTGTATGCTCAGGGTTTCCAAACCTTGGCTATACCTCAGGGTCTAAGACAGCTTGTTTTGGCTCCAGTTTGGGGACAGCACAATTGAAATATTACTTAGATAAATCACACAAACCCCACTGGTGATGTCATGGCTCTGCCAGGAAGCTCTTGGAAAAAAGTCCATTTAACTTATTAAGAAGGAAACTTAAAGGGTGACCTTTTATCATGGGCTTTTGATAAACTGGATTTTTATTATAACCTCATTATTTTAGGTGACTGTAAGCACAGTTCAGGTGACTTTCAGAAATACATATTTAATGTCTGCTATGTCGCAGGAATAGGGTTTGGTGCTATTAATAATAATTTCACAATGAATTAAATATTATCCTTGTTATTCCTCCATTCTCTCCTGCTCTGTTTTCTGCTCAATTAAATTCATCCTAAATTTTTTTGATGTTTAATCACTGAAAGACAATTTATAATTTGATTGCAATATCCCTTAATTACCATATTTCATGAACTCTAAGAAAGTTCCATAAGCGTTCTAAACTTCCTTGAAAGTAGTGAGGAGGTAGGTGAGTGCAGAGGTAATGTATTTCAAGCATGTCCATCCCCCAGATGGTGTGCACTGCACCCATTAGGTGTGAAGATACCCATCTCCACTTCTTCCCTCCCATCTACCTGACACCTGATGAATGTTACTACTATATGTGTACATAAGTGTTGATTTGTTAATACCAATTTCCTGATGAGTATATGTGGTGCTTGTTTTTCCATTCTTGTGATACTTCACTTAGTAGAATGGGCTCCCACTCTATCCAGGACAATACCAGAGGTGCTAGATCATCATTGTTTTTGGTGGCTGAGTAGAACTCCATGGTATACATATACCACATTTTATTAATCCACTCATGTATTGATGGGAACTTGGGTTGTTTCCACATAATTGCAATTGTGAATTGTACACTTGAAGCTCTGCCTCAGGTGGGGCAAAGGCAATAAATGTGACCTAAACATTTGTACCCCTGTAATATGCTGAAATAAAAAAAAATAAAATAAATAAAAAATATGTATTTTAAATAATATGACAAAAATGGACTTCAAGGATTTTTTTAGTTGTGTGGGAGTTAATTAGGTGATTATTATAATCTTAATGACTTTTCTAATATTTGGAATATTTAATAAAGTGCTACGATAAAGATAATAAGAACAAGGTAGTATGGGGCCCTGAAGAAGAGTTCCTGATTTGGGCTGGGAAAAGGAGTAGGAGTGAAGATACATGACAGGTAAATTTCCCTAAAGGAGGCAATAGAAGATGATTTTGTAGAAGGAACATAGAAGAGTGATATTCCAGGCAGAGTGGAACCCTTAGATAAAGGGAGGATGGTATAAAACAGCAGGGTGTTTTAAAAGTTCTCCAAGGCCCAGTCTGTTCACCATTTTACAGATGGAATTACTGGCCACTAGAGAGGGGTTGTGAGTGTGGGACACCAGCCTAATGTTTTAAAGGGACCATCAGAGCAAGGACCAGAACACCAGCCTTCTGACTGCAAATCATTGGTTTTCTATCCTAGTGTGAGATCTGTGTTCTGCATATTTAGACTGCATTCCAAGACCTCTTTGTTGTTCAAAGTTCCCATAAACATTCCAGTTATCTATCTCATGCAAAATTCCTCACCACAGGTTGCATGAGATGTCCAAGACCACCCTCTTTGACGAGTGAAGGTTTTATTTAAGATTATTATGGGATGAACAAACAGTGGAATGTCTCTAACTTTCTAACAGGGATGGGTCCTAGTTACTGTTATTTTGAAAAATTCTTTCAAGCAACTTTAATTGACCCTAGTGGGAAATCTGAATGTATTAATACCTAACCTCCTTCTCTCTTTCTTTCTCTGTTTTCTCCTTTGCTACTTCATCCTCAAAATTTTGTTGATCCAGTCACTGAAAGGCAATTTATGTTTTGAGGGACTGGTAATTTAATTATCCTATTGCATGAACTGTAAGAGTTGTATTTGAGTTCTAATCTTCTTTGAGCCCCAGTTAAAAATGATGAAAGTAGTTGTTTGCGCTTTAACAAACCACTCCTTTGGTTTCAATTTTCTTATCTTCCCAGTGAGAGGAATTGATCTGGTTGGCTTTTCAGATTCATCCCAGACCTAAAATTTAATATTTTGTTTTTATAAGTTGCTGGCAGAAAGACTGAGTTCCCTACAACTAGTTTTTGAAACTTAAATATTTTTCAGGAGTTTGATCTAAGAAAGAGCAAATTTCCCCAGCATAAGCTTTCCAATGAGCTTTCCCCACATGGCTTGAACAATCTTCCCCATGATTCCTTTAAAAAGAACATTACTACCTTTCCTACCTCTCCTACCTCTTTCTTCTTCAAGCATGCCTTCCTATTCTCCTTTTTGGATGATTTTCCATGTTGGACCCTGTGGCCCAACAAAAACAAAAACAAAACCCCAAAACAGCAGCTCCACAATTTTGTGGAGGGAAGCCCATGTGAAACGCAGCTATCACTAGCTCAGCACTTTAAAACAAGTCCTCAATTCCCCAAGAACAGTTTGTCATGGCCCCCAACCCCAACACCTTTTTTACTATGTGGGGAGAGTATCCCCAGTGAGTACAAGGCTAATGATACAAGAGTGAAACTCATAACTCTTTGGAGATCAATATAAAGTGGGAATTTTTTCCTTTGCTCATCTTTAAACATGGCAAGAATATTGCCATTTTGTTCCAACAAAATCAGGTGGCAAGAATGCAGATAGCTTTTCATTCCTGAGTTATAAAATTACCAACACCCTTTGGAGAACTGATAACACACTTAAATCAGCTCCCTCAGATTGAAAGAAACCTTGTTTTTACAATGGAGCAATTGGGAAATTCTGGGAAAATGCTCAGAGCAATCTGCTATACATGTGTGCTATACTATGATTGTGAGTGATTTTCACGATCTTACCGTCTCTGGCTCCTTACTTTTTCTTTATGCCACTGTAATAACCTTCTGCTTAGAGTTTCCCAAATACCCTATTATATGCCTTGTCTTTGTCTAAATTGTCACATCTGCCAAGGATGCCCCTTCACCAGCTAGTTGTCCTGGCCCAATCTGGAAGAGCTGCCTTAAATCACTCCTGAAAATCCCTCCTTGACATCCATGACTTGAGTTATAATCCCAGCCCCCACATTCTACCCCTATAACAATTCTTATATCCTACACCAATGACTTGTAAGCATCTACCATGCCTGGAATGCCTGGAGGACAGAGTCTCCATTTGATTCATCTCAAAAGAAAAAAATAAGCCTCAAACAAGAAACTCTCAGCATGTGCCCAGATGGACTCTAAAGAGCACTGGATAGCACATAACTAAGAGCTAGTTATGTAAACTCTGGTAAATATATATCTCAAGCACAGAGATCTTCAAGGCATGTGTTGAAATGACTAAGAAGTTTATTTTATCTACAAGAGGATGAAATGCATTGTTTTGAGAGGGTGTAACATTTTGTTAAATAATTTAAGAAAATATATATTTACCTCCATTCCAGAGTGTCAGAGTTCATTTCAGAGACAGGTGACCCCTGTCTAATTAAAAATGAGCTTCAGGATAAAGAGAATAGTATAACTTCCTCCTGTTTATCCAAAGATATTCCATACTAAGTAGGGAAAGAAGAGCTCTGGCTCAAGAGTCAGAGGCCTTGAGTTCGAATCCCAGATCCACCACTTAATACTGTGTTTGACTCGGATTCCTAATGAGTAGAGAAGAAATAAATAAAAAAAACATCTAAAATAAGACCAAAAAGTCCAAAGATCATATATATTTGAGAGTTAAATTTTAAAATCCAGAATTTTAAGGTTCTGGAAGTGCAAAAGAGAAGGTAGGGAAAACTATCTTGGTGAAACAAAGCTATGGTCTAGCCCTTCATAGTGTGTTGCATATAGATATATGTGATGAGATTGGGGTGGACCAAGGGCCTGATATTAATATTTTGGAACAGTGTGAAGGTACAGAAATGGTTATATTGGGCAGGTGAAGGTCTACTTACATGGAAAATAGGGGCTCGATGCCAGTCTAGGGCATCTGGACTAAATCTTCAGGAAGGTGAGGGGTTTTGGAGGATTTTAATCAAGGAATAGATATGCCTGATTTGCATTTATAGAAATCATTCCCAGACAATGATGATGATTATGGAGGGGACCATACTATAGGCATTTGATATCCAACCTTCAATTTACTGGTTGACTTGTTATATCCTGAATAACAGTTATGGAACAGGTTCAGTGCTGAGTGCTAGAGTTGGGAGAAGGATGAACAGCAGGAACAAAAGAATAAATCAGATGATTTTCCTATCCACCACAGCTCTCACAATCCAAGGTGGTAATGTAATTGTCACATTGTGGGCAAAGATTTTGATGTCCTTTCCAAGCTTTCCCAGACATAGCAATTGCTCAATTGATATGTTTGGACTAAATGATTAATCAAATGACTAAATTAAAATACAGCTATCAATCAGAGTCCAAAGTATTAAGTGAACCAAAATTTTAAACAAAACTTTTATAACTCTTTTCCTTGTACAAAGAATTTTCTCATCCTCTATTTTACACAATTCCCTAAAATACCTATAAAGTAAGTGTTTGTAAATCAGATCCATTTATCACATGAAGTAATGGAGGATCCAAAGAAGTTATATTATTCATTCATCACCAGCCATGAATCGCAAACTTGAAACCCAGTCCTCTAATTTCAAATCCAGTTTTTTCTTTTATTAGTGTTTTTGTAGCAGTTAATAATATGCATCCCCAAAAGGTAGTTTATAGAGAGACTTGAGCCCTGCAACAGTATCCCTAAGGAGGTACAAAAGCACAAATAAACAGAAGAGCTCACAAGGCAATGAGATAACCCATGCAAGGGTTGCTCAGTCATCCCTGGCACTACATCAGGTGGGCAGGTGATTTTGCTCTTCTGTGGCAGACTTATCCATCTTACAGAAGCTTAACTGGCTTCTAGATGTAGACTCTGTTCATGGTTCCCATGGAGCCATTCACTTGTTCACTTATGTGCTCATTCCTTCAGGATGTCTTCCAGAATATTAAATCAGGCCAGGACTGAAGGGATGATCTCACCCTGTCTGCAGAGCTCAAACCCTGGAATGGGGTCTAGCACAGATTGGTTTCTTGTAATTGTGAGTCGGGAGGCCTGGGACGCAGAGAATCAGAGAGCTGTGGGCCAAGAAGTTCCATCTAGAGGTAAGATGGCCCCTTCTGAGGCAAGCACCTGGATCATGTGTCTGTCTGTCTGTCTGTCGGTCTGTCCCAAGCTTTCTCTAGCTCAGGTTACTGTGCCTGTATATTTTCAGTTCTGGAAATGGGAAAATCAACTCCGATTCCACTTTCCCTGAACTGAGAAGGATCATTTCACATAAAATATAAATTCAATCACATCCTCAAAAAAATCCATTACTCTCCAATTTATATATGTGAGACCCAAAAAGGCATAGTAAAAGTGAGGGAAATAGGCCTTCAAAGTGAAAGAACACAGAGTCAAATCCCAATACCAAATTTGCTGTCGGAACTTTACCAAATGACTCATCTTCTCCAAGCTTTAGCTTACTTATCTGAAAAACAGAGAAAATATTTACCTCACAGGATGGTTGGGAGAATTAAATGAAAAACAATGAAGAATTTTTAATAGCTCCCCCATTTGTTGTGTGCTAGGCCCGGTTCTAATTATAATTTCTAATTGAGTCCTCAAATAAATAATTTAATTGATAAACCCTGGGATTGAAGAATGATGCATGACTCTCCTAGAGACAGAAACCAGGTATGTGGTCAAACTTAGAGGCCAGAGCCACACCCAGGTGTATCAGATTCTATGTTCCTGCCTTTCAGTATGTTATTTCATTATCTCTGTGCCCTTTTCTTTTGCTATTTTGCTATTTTCCTCCCAGATACCTTCCTTTATCTTTTCTTTCTTCACCAGTGGAAATATTATTTGGCCAACTTATCCATGAAGACACTTGGGCTTGTCAGCTGAATCCAACACAGCCAACACCAACATTCTGTGGTCTTGTTAGAAGTGACTCACCTAACTCAAATCATGTCATCAAGTGTTAATGTTTATTTCTTTACAATTGATTCCAAAATAAAAGGCTATCTGAGACTTTTCCATTGCCCATGGGTACCAGCAGCTGTGACTGGTATAAATAAGGCTAAGACCCGTGGAGTGAGTGAGTGGGTGGACAATCTCCTTGGAGTAGAAAACCTGAGTAGTACTGGAGCATGTGGCTGCAGGAGGAGTCAGATGGAATCTAAAACAATCGCTACAGTTTGCATATGTGTATCTGGTGGTGGTATTTTCCATCCACTCTCTTTCCTGTAAGTTTGGTCCACAGGTCAGAAAAGGTCTGAGTAGATACCAGTACCCGTTTGCCCTCTGGTGCACCATGAAATAAAAGAGAATGGAAACCCACTTACCACGCCCTCCTCCATACTTGAGGCAGCAGCAACTGGAAACCTGCCAGAGGAGGTGCACTCTTTAGGTACAGTTCCCCCAGCAAAGAAGACTGTGATGGCACTCCATATCTGCTGTCACCCTCCTGCCAAACCTTGGGAACTGCAATTCCTGATGCTTTTCTCACGCTTTTTCTACAGGGAAGGCTTTTGTCTATCATTCCCAGAGTGTGAACCATCAGTTCATCCATCCATCTCACTTAAGAAACTGGTCTTAAACCATTTCATCATCTTTTTGTGCATCCAAACTGACAAACTCATTAAAAGGGTTGAGAGGACAGTAGAAAACATATATAAATCCTTTAGCAGTTCTGAGGGCCTGATAAAGACTGAATGCAGCTCAAACAGAACCAGGCTGCCTGAGGCCAGTAACTTCTGTCCTATAGGCCTTAGCATATCCTGCTGCTTCTGCCTGAAATGCTGTTTGTTTATTTCTCATTTACTAATTTTATTATCCTTCTACTTTTTGCATTAGGGTATTCAGGTGAACTATGAGTACAATCTAACTGTTGCTAGGTTAGTTTCTAATGTATGCTGAAGGGAAGTCCTTTCACTACTGTGCACAGGAACTTCTGATATTCACAATGTGTCCTACAATGGTTCTCACTGCCACAAGGTTAAAAATGTTAGAATTTACAGTGGTAGAACTCTGATTAATGCTTGTGTGACCTAGGTACATTTAAAATGCTACTTTTAAGTAGAAAATGTGAAAGAGATGTCAAACATTTGAGACAGAAATTTGAGCCCAGGAAAGCAATTTCAGTCTTAGAATCTTCAAGATTCTTTGTGGACAACATTCCCCCTCCTGTTCTTTTCTTTTCTTTTCTTTTCTTTTCTTTTCTTTTCTTTTCTTTTCTTTTCTTTTCTTTTCTTTTCTCTTCTCTTTTCTTTCTTTTTTTTTTAGGAAATGTATGCAATTTATCTACAGTTGAAATATTTCATAACACATAGCATTCACTATGTAAATACAGGGGTTATGAAAAAAATATATGTTATAGAAAAAAATAAAACAGGCTATTCCTGTGTAAAGTATCGAACCAAGTGTTTGTAAGCATGATCCAATGCAGTTTTCATAATGATGTGTGAGATATTGTATCCTCTACCACTGTGGAAACAGGTTGGAAGAAGTTAAACTGACTGCTTAAAATAACAATGTTCTAGAAGGCATATCTGTCAGATCTGAAAACCTATGCACCTGCCATTTAATAAAATCCAGTATTGATGATGGTTTTTCTGAAAGCCCTCTGCTTTCTCAAAGCCCCTGAATTTGTAGCTCCTTGTAGAGAACAGTAGAGACACAGGAAGTTGGGCTGTTTTCCAGATTCATAGTCTCAAGGGAGAAGTTGCCAGCCCTTTGGAAGCAAATATCAGCTTATCTCAAGCAGACCCACCCCTTGAGCAAAGTCAAAGCTTTGAGCCTATCTATTCTCTGATGGTCCCCACCCCCTTGATGACTAAGTATGTGTCCTGTCTTATGGAAAGACAAGTAGGTACCATGAGCCTGAGATTAGTAACCATCCATTGAGCAGCATGCTTCCGTGGCTACTCTAAAAGGACCTTTAGAGGCAAAGGAAGTGGATGGGTTCTCCTAGACTGTGAAGGAAGCCAACATGCCCCACATTGTCTTATGGTTCCCCCGCCCCCATGTCAGCCAGCATCTCATGTAACCAACTCACCCTGAACATTTGCCTTCTGAGAGGCCAAGGGGAGAGGTGCTTGGGAGGTCCCTTGTCCTTGTTCTTGGTTGCTAGGGAGTTGAATCCAGTCCCTGGTGTCCAATTTGTATTCCTTTCACAACCATGTGGGCTCTGGATTTTGGAAACAAGAGTATTAACTTCAGGCTTGTGTGCGTGTGTGTTGGGGGAGGGTGTGTGTGTGTCTTCTCTAAGATGCATAAGGTTGAGCAGTTTATTGGACAATATTTTTATTCCACTTCAGAGTCAAATGACTCCAGAGGGATTGTGTGTGGCCCAGAGTTTTAATTTATATTTTTTTTTAATTTTTTTTTTAGAGACAAGGTCTTGCTCTGTTGCCCAGGCTGGTTTCAAACTCCTGACTTCAGTGCCAATGTTCCACCTCAGCCTCCTGAGTAGCTGGGATCACAGGGTTGAGCCATTGTGTCAGGCTTTAATTTAGGTTTTGAAAGGCATTACTATCTGGACTATGAGTGTAAGAAGGAAAGTGGAGGGAAAAGAAAATGTGGCTACCTACTGAGAGATTGTACTGCAGGTAAAACAGCCAGAGGAAGTGCCAGGAGACAATCCTCCATGCCAAGGTCTACAGTTAGAAGAGCAGTCTAAGAAAAGACCCTGAGGGAAATTTCTCTATCAAGGAGAATTGATAGAAAGTCTAAGAGTTGAAAGATAAGGAAAATTTGCCCTTATGAATCCATCCATGTGACTTGCAAAGCATTAAACGTGCTTGGAAGAGGAAACATGCACAAAATCACTGAAGGAAAAAGAACTTGCAAAGTTGAGGAACTGGGAAAAAACAGCACCTGATTCCCGTGGTTGGCACATGCTCCACAGGAGTCAGTGAGGAAAGATAAGGTAGTAGAGTTGGAGGTGTGGCCCAGCATGGGCTTGAAGATGACGAAAAGGAGTCAGGATTTTACTTTGTGTCTAGTGATAAGTTACTGAATGTTAAACTTATTTTTGAATAATGAATACATTTATATAGTTCACGTTTAGAAATTTAAGAAGGTATACAATGCAAATTCTTCCTGTCATCTCTATCCCATGGGCATAGTTCCCACTCTCTCTCTGTGCCCCGCACAGGTAATTAGTTTCTTGGGTCTCCTTCCAGAGCTTCCCCTGACCCTATGCATATATAAGAATACACACACAAACACACATGTAGTCCTATGTGTGCTTGTGTGCTCCTAATTTACACATAAAATAGAATACTGTACACATTTTCTGCCACTTGCTAGCTAACAAATCTTGGAGATCTTTTTATATAAGTGCAATACTGCAGAAGAGATTCCTGGGTTGATTTGGGCTACTAGATTGTAAATGCCAAGGCAAGGGCCTACCTGGTTGTGTACTATACCATATCCAGAACCCAGTTATGTATCTGGTATATAGCAGGAGTAATAGTTAATTTTATGTGCCATCCCTGATTGGCCATGAGTTAGCCAGACATTCGGTTAAACATTATTAATTGTGTCTGTGAGAATCTTTCTGTTTGAGATTAACATTTGAATTGATAGACTGAATAAAGAGGATTATGCTCCCTAATGTGGGTGGGTCTTATCAAATCAGTTGAAAACCTGAATAGAATAAAAAGTCTATGTAAGAGGGAATTCCTCTTACCTGACTGCCTTGAGCTGAAACACCATTATTTTCCTGCCTTTCGACTCAATGTTATATTGACTCTCCTTGTATATCAAACTTACCAGCTTTGAGACTGGAATTTATATCATTAGCTGCCCTTGTTCTTAGGCCTTCAGAGTCAGACTAGAACTATGCTATTAACTCTCTTGGGTCCAAGCTTGCTCACTGAGGATCTTGAGACTTCTCAGGGTCCATAATCACATGAATCAATTCCATATAATGAATCTCTTTAGATGCATTAGAGAGAGATAGAAATAGATACAGATCCTGCTGGTTCTATTTCTCTGGAAACCCTGACTAATACAATAGCTAATCAATTATAAATAGAATGAATGAAAATATTCAATAATTTTATATTCACTCAATGCTGTTGACTTTCCTACTTTTTATTACTCTAAAATATGATTTATAAATTTTTTTACATTTTCCTTGAGCTAGTCTTTGACACTTCTCAAGATAAAATTAATGACTCACCAGCTCTGAAATCAGCCAGTGCCTATGCTAAAGATCTACTCCTAGGGAAGTACACTATGACACCCCCTATCTCTCAACACACTGCTTTGAAGTATGGAGTATGTAAATGTCTCATTCAAGATAGTACTAGTTCTAAATGCCCTTGGTTAGATCTTGATTGAAATGTACTCATGAAGTTTCTAGGAGCACTTGCCAAGCACACAGAGAAGCATATAAAAACAATCAACTGAATATATACCAAATATGAACTCTTTTTAGGATTAGGTACCCTCTAAGAAAAAATTCCAGGATGACACTTTTGGGATAATTTCTGTTCACTTTCTTTAATAGAAGAGCACTGTTATTTTATAATGTCATTTTTTTCTGTAAGTGGTGAATTATGCATACAATTTAAAAAGCACCAAGGTGAAATATATCTATACTAAAAACTCTAAAACACTGATGAATGAAATTGTTGAAGACAAATAAATGGAAAGATACCCTATGTTCATGGATTGGAAGAATTAATATTGTTGAAATGTCCATATTTCTCAAAACAATCTATGGTTTCAACACAGTCCTTATCAAAATAACAATGAGATTTCTTATAGAAATAGGAAAAAAACAATCCCAAAATTCATCTAAAGCCACAGAAAAACCCAAATAGACAAAGCAATCTTAATCAAAAACAACAAAACTGAAGGCATCACACTACCTGACTTCAAAATATACTACAAAGCTATGGTAAACAAAACATCATGGTATTGGCATAAAAACAGACACAGAGACCTAAGAATTAGAACAGAGAGCTCAGAAAAAAAATCCACACATTTAAAGCCAACTGATTTTTTTATAAAGTAGCCAAGAACACATAATAGGAAAAGTACAATCACTTTAACAAATGGTGCTGAGAAAACTGGATATCTACATTCAGAAGAATAAAATTAGACCCTTATCTTGTACTATATAAAAAATTAACTTAAAGTGGATTAAATATTTAAATCTAAGACCACAAACTGTAAAACTTCTAGAAGTAAACATAGGGAAAAGTCCATGATATTGTTCTGGGTTTTTAGATAACTTTTTATCTAAGTTTTTAATCTAACTTTTATAATAAATTTTTAGATATAGCAATAGGCAACAAAAGCAAAAATAGACAAATGAGATTACATCAAACTACAAAAGACTCTTCAGACTAAAGAAAAAAATCAATAGAGTGAAGAAACAACCTACAGAATAGGAGAAAATAGTTGCAAACCCTATGTCTGATGAAGGTTAATATCTAAAATACATAAAGAACTCAACTCAAATTCGAAAAATTGGGTAAACTACCCTAATTGACATTTCTCAAAACATGGCATATGAATGGCCAACAGGTCTATGAAAAAATACTAAATGACACTAATCATCAGGGAAATGCAAATAAAACTATGATGAGATATCATCTTATACCCATTAGAATGGCTATTACCAAAATAAACAAAAGATGTGGAGAAAAGGGAAGACTTGCACACTGTTGAAGGAAATATAAATTTGTATGGCCATTATGGAAAACACTATAGAGGTTTCTCAAAAAATTAAAACAGAACCATCATATGATCCAACAATAACACCCCTGATTATATATCCATAGAAAATGAAAATGCTGAAGAACTAGCTGCACTTCCATGTTTACTGCAGCATTATTCACGATAGTCAAGCTATGGAATCATCCTACATGTAACTCAATGAATACATTGGCAAAGAAAATGTACAATGGAATACTATGCAGCAGTAAAAAGAATTAAATCCTGTCCTTTGCAACAATATGCATGAACCTGGAGGACATTATGTTAAGTGAAATAAGCCAGACACAGACAGGCAAATACCTTATGATCTCACTCATGTGGAATCTAAAATTTTATCTCATAGAAGTATAAAGTGTAATGGTGGTTACCAATGGCTGTGGTAATTGGGAAAGGCAGATGTTAAACAGATATTGTTCAAAGGATACAAAATTTCAGTTAGACAAGAGGAATAAGACCAAGAGATCCACTATACAACATGGCAACTATAGTTAATAGCATATTGTATTATTGAAAAATTCTAAGGAGTAGATGTGAAGTATTCTCACCACAAAATAATTATATGAGGCAATTCATATGTGAATTACCCAAATTTAGCCATTCCACAATGTGTATATTTATATATACACACACATTATATATAATATATATTTGTATACAATACATGTGTAGTATACAAACATGTACACTAACTATATGTACACAGGAAATTTATACAATTTTATCTGTCAATGTGAAAAACAAAATTAAATAAAGCACCAAAAGTGCAAAATAATTTTCAGTCACCAGATATTTAGTATCCTGCTGCCTTCTTGTATATTTGCTTACAATGAGAGGATATCAAGAGGTGGTCTTGAGCAAAAGTAGGAGCATTTCTTCTCATAAAACATTACACAATTATTCTTAAGTATCACTTAAGAATAGAAGAGCTATCCCAGAAATTCAGGTGGCCTTGTGGAAACACTTTCTGGAGGCTTTGTTTATTTTATTTCTACTTTTACTACCTCTACAGAAACAATGCTGTGTGTATGGAGTATTTTGTCCGGGTCTCTCTGTGGGGTTCAACATTGCTTCAAAATCTTTGTTTGCATTGACAGTGTAGTTAGATGATTGAAACCAGAACTTGCAATGGCTACCTGCTGTCTGAAGAAGCCAGATGCCTGGAGACAGGAGGCTTGGGCTCCTGCCCTGGCTCCACCACTCTGGTTTCATGGATCCTGAACACAATGCCTCCTCTCTCTGAGTTACTGTGTCTCGTCTTTATCACAGCCATGAAACTACTCACCCTCCCAATATTGTGGAAATTAATTCAATAATCATGGAATAACTTTAATAAAACTGAATTAAAATCAAAGCTACTCATTTGGGTTTTTAATAATTTTGAATTAACGGCTCACACCTAGCTTGTGATTTTTACTCAAGACTCATGATTTTAATCAGATCAGTCTGCTTATTATTTCCTGTCTTCCGTATGCTACACATAAATGAGACTCACCATAACCTTTAAACACGTTGTTTCTTCTATCAGATACACTGCCCCTGAATCTTTTTCTCAACACAAGTCTCAACCATTTTTTCAATCCCAGTTTAAATTTCAAATTTTCATGATCACCTAGGATTCCAACTGAGTAAGGAAGGGAAGAGATTTGCCCAAATTTGTGCAATGATTTGGTAACATGTGTTGTTTTATACACTTACCATTGTCTGAGTTTTCTGAATACACACTCATTCCACATAAGATTTAAAAGTAGAATTCCAATGGCAATGACAAATTGTGCATGTTTATGAGTTTTTCTTGCTATTAAGCATCTGGGATAAAACTTACTCTGTAAAATTATATTATTGTTTTTATTTCTGGAAGAGGCGGTTAAACACTGGCATTCCTCAAAACAACTAATCTTTAACATTAGGTGGCATTTTAGGAGACTGTTGTAAACAAATTCCTTCTTTCTTTTCAAAAAGATTTTGTTATAGACACCCACCAGCATAATTCCCAATTAACATTTAAGAATAATATTTTCCCCAACGCTCAAAAGTGGCCATCCAGCCTCAAGATGAGAGCATATTCCCAAAGAACAACTAAAATACAAGCTGCATTTTGCACCAATGTCATAAAAGGATGTTTCTCAAGGATTGTTTCTGCCCAAAACTCAACGAGGGTTGGTATGATGACAGTGAAATCACCCTCAAAGATAGCACCTTCCTTGACAGAACAGAAAATGTAGAGCTAGCTCTCTGGGCCTAATCAATTCATACGCAAGGTGACTTATAACCCCGCATAGAGGACCTTTTGTCCTGATGTCTGGGAGCAAAATTCCAAGTGGAGAAGAAGGAAGTCACTGGCCTCTCCAATTTCCCGGACCACCTCGGAGACTACAATGTGTTGATTTTTGTCTGAAAGGAACCAAAGTCTAAACTCTGTCATTTCAGACTAAAGTCTGGAGAGGGGATGTGACCTGGCTATGGCCCCACCATTTGTTAAAATAACAAAGTCAGGACTAAAATCTGTATTTTTTGACATCCATCTCAGGGCTGAAGATATGAAATTTACTGTTGCTTTTCCTAAAATGTAATAGGAATTATAATTGTTCAAAAATCTCCAGAAGTTCCCTTTTCCTCATCATCACTTTCCTGCCCCCCACAGGAATAATAAACTACCCTAAGTTACTACTGAGTTACAATCACAACTCCTCACCTGGACATCACAACTTCCCAGATGCTTTCTAACCATGGTGAGGCCTCTGTGGCTTTGATTTTGCCCTTTGCCTGGTCTGGATGACAATACTTGCAAAATCCTTTAAAGATCAGCTTAGACAACGCATCTAGTTTCTTGTAGCTTCTTTAGTTGATTGGATTATTATTTGGCTTATATTTTACTTCAAGAGGTAATCATACATTTTTTTTTCCTCTCTTTAAAAAGTGATCACTGAGAATCTGAGAACTATGTTTTGCTCATCGTGATGACTCCTATTGTCCCAGGTACTGGCAGGTGTTCTATACGTGTGTGCTGGATTTGAATCTTCCATTGGCTGAAGTCGTAAAGAAGCCAGTAAAAAAACAAAGACTGGAGTCCAGATCTTCTGAGTCCCAGTTCTGGTGCTCTTCCCATTGCAACTGGAAGGTTGACTTTGACTTCCATTTCGATCTTGAGTGAAGACACTTGTTCTGTCCCTGGCTTCACACGCGATGCTCCAAACCAACAGGGCACACTGTAACATGCACTAGAGGATGAAATCATCCTCATTTATCCTGCAATCTGGGAGATTCCACACCCGGCAGTCCCAACTGCAAACCCCAAGCCCTCCATCTGGGAATCCATCTGGCGTTTTGAAATCCATAAACGTCTTCATCAGGGCCAAGTTTTGCTGTGCTAAACACAGTTTTCACACCAAGTTGCTCCTTAATCCCACCCATCAAGTTCTCAGAAGAGACACATAGCAATAATTGTTTCACCCATCACTGTTGACATCTGTGATTTGACCACGCCCAGCCAGCAGGAACACACTGAGAAAGACGCAGGGAAGGAAGACGCAAGGCACCCCACTTCCCACCCCTGTGGCTCAAATGTTTTAGCATCAGAATCTCTAACCAGTTTCATTATTCTCTTCAAAGTTGTAGTGGGCATTGACACTAATTACTTGCATATGAAATTAAAATTTCTGCAGAAATGGGAATGCTATTTGACTCGCCTAAGAGAAATGGGAGGCAGTCACTCTCTACCCTAGTCATAGCCCTAATGTTTCAGCTTCTGGGACTTTGGTGCCTAGGAAAAGACATACTTGAAAAGATTTATGTGGGGAGCTTGGAATTTTTATTCTATACTAGGTCTTCTCCACAAACCTGGAGAAAGCTTTTCCTCTGTCTAATACACAGTTCCCCAAAATGACTTCCTGAGAATACTACTTCCATAGAATGTTAAAAAGTATTTTGAAGAGAAAGGTAATGCTAAATAGATTGCAGAAACACTAGGTCAAACCAAACCTATTCCTCTCTGCTACCACTTTTAAACTTTACTCAGATAATATACTTGCATTTGCCCAAGGAACGCAGAGCCTAAGGCTTATTTGGCCATTAAACACTTTTTCCACAGGGGCTCTGGTAGAACTAATGGTAACTGGAATACATTAAATAAGCAAACAACAACAGAAATAAAATAAAATAAACAAATGGAAAACAACACAAAAAACTCTAATCTGGTCCTTCTATTCCGTTTTTCTTATACCAACCTGTGGAGTCACTTCTCATTCCTTCTCTGTTTTACTTCCATTTAGTGTGTTTCTTTATTTTATTAGTTTATTTACAAGAAACTACCTGCCAGCTTCTTCCTTTTCAAAAAAAAAATCTATTTTTAATATTGTCTCCATGTGTTGTTCTGAGGTAAAAAGAGCAATGTCCTTGAATTAAAACAAATGCAAATTCAAGATTTTGCTCTAAGACTTGCTGACTGTGTGATCTGGGGCAAATTTCTTTTAGTGGCTTCTTCTCACTCTTCGGTAAAAGAAAGAATAAAATAATCATCTCTTGGGACCATTGAAAAATTGAAAGAAAAAAAAAACATGACATGAAGCATTCAGAATATTACTCGACTTACAACAGGTCCTCATTTTAAACACAGATGAGGCTTCATTCATAGTGTTGCTACTGTTATTATATTGACAGTAGTGTTTGCAACAGATATAAAACTACAATGGCTTGGAGATAACATAGTACATAAATGGAATGAGATTTGTCAATGTGATTTTAAGTCATGACGCACAAAGGATTTATACATGTGCCCTGGTCCCAGAAAAGTTACTCTAGTTTTTATTGTTCATTTGATGCTGAGTTTCCCATCTCATGGGCTATATCACAAGTCCTGCAGGAATATTGATCCCCTAGATCCTTGGGGTGGCCAGAACACCTGGACTGGTCACTTCTGTCCTCAAAGTAGCCTGCTCAGTTAACACTAGGTCTTGTACACAAAAGATCATTAACTCAGGCACCATAATGTAAACTATGATATAGTGAAACACACTAGGTAATGTCACAATGTCAAAAACACGCTCATTATGGTAAGAGCAGCTCTTGTCAAGTGATCATGATCAGTTTAAACATTTAAGCTCTATTCAAAAATCAACCAGGTTTCCAGCTGTGACATGGTGATTGCTAATTTGGGCTTAATAAATATGTGTCTTTAGGGAATTAGAAGACCTATGTAGACCCTTTGGACATTGATATCACTAGATTTTATAAGCTGACTCCAATATATGTCTAATTGGCAGGCCCTGAACTTTGTAGTCTCTCCCAATCCACAACCCAGAAGTAAAAGCAAACAAATAAAGTCCGGCCCCTTTAGCCAACACGTTTGCCACTTAGAGGGAAGTCGAGGCCTAACAGGTAAAGTATAAAGAAAGCTAAAAATTCTCAGAACAATGAAACGGATGAAGAACTCTGTTAGTAGTGTGGCTTGGTTTGCATCAAGTGTTTTAGAGCCAGAGGGTTTAAATTAGAATGCCAACCCTGGGTCCTGGTCCCTGAGCCCTGGTGACTTACTCTCTAAATTGAGCTGATGAACTGAGCAACTCAGATGGTCAATGCACGGAAATAATTTGCAAATAGTAAAGGGCTGTGAACATGCGATTCTTGTGTTCTACTGGTCAGAATCTGGAAGATGGCTGGGGCAAATGGAGACTGAGCCAAGAAGGCAGCATCTCCAGCCCAGGCCTTAGTCCTGGCCCCCTGTCGCCCCCATTTACACATTCTGAGAGGAATGTGCCCCGGAGGCCGTGGTTTCTGCAGAACACAAGTTCCACGTTCTTCGGAGGGAGTCCCAGCCTCGGCACAAGCTGGCGAGGAGTCCGCATTCCCAAGCTCCACTCCCCCGAATCGCTGTCAGCCCCCACAGGACAGCTTCCTGCAATGTGTTGTTTTGTCTCTCCTCTGTTGCTACAGCAATCCAAAAAAGATTCGTGTTTCCAATTCTCCCAAACGGAGACATCTGCACGCAATTTTGGAAACCCTTGTCAGGGTCCTCATATACCGTTTTGATCAGCTCTCCGTGACATGTGAGCAGAGTCCCCAAAGGAGTTCAAAGGGAAAAGACCCCTCTAGGCAAACAAGTGCTTCCCATAAGGGCAGCCTGCCTGTGGATGTCTGTGCTCAGGGGAGGGAAATCTATACATGCTCAGATACCAAATCCGTCTCCCCCAGCCCGGAAGGGAGGGTGGCCAGATGGAAAGGCTCAGGTTGGAGCCCTCTGAAAGTTCAGTTCTGTGAGGGAGTCGCCTACCTTTCTATGTGAGCCACATGAGTTGTAAAAATCCTGCCCCTTGCCTGCACCTACTTTTGATAGGTGACAGGAGGTGACGTTGATTAGGATTGGACAGCAGAAAACCTCCTCACTGTAATCAACCACATGACCTCAGGTGTAAGAATCATATCTGGGCTTCAGTTCTCTCATGTGTCAAATGAGTAGGTTAAATGCCCATGACCTCTTGCAAGGCTAAGATAATTCTGTCCATAAATACTATCCAGGAGAGGGGCTCCTGGACAACTGCTGACCCTGGGCAGAAATTCACCACTTTCATCACTGAACTACTCCTTGGATAATGTTAGGAAGGAATATTTTTTTAACTCTCCATTGGAGTGGAAGATTTTTCTAGATCCTAAATTCAGATAGACCTTGTGATTATACTAGACCAAGATCATCTTTCCATCTCAAGATCCTTAACTTAATTCAAGCCCTAATATGCCACTTTTGGGGAATGTGATCTAGGGCAATTTATTTAAAGCTTCCAGACTATGGGCTGCTATTTTATAGATAATTTGTAAGAAGTAGGCAAAGTAATGTATGTAAAATATAGAGGATGGTGCCTGGAACAAAGTAAGATGTAGCTAATTTCCCAATCATCTTCCTTTGTTAATTTATCAACTTTCTTCCCTCAAGCTATCCACAATCCAAGCTTCTATGTGTATATATTAATGCTTATACATTAATGCTCATGTGTGTACATATTCTTAAGTGCATATGTATGGCTGAGAAATCACCCAAAACACGCCTGTATCATGTCTTCTTGTTTAATTGGGATTACAACTTTTGAGAAATGAAAACTTTTTTTAGATGAAATTTAACCATCTTCTTCCCACCCCCTCACCCCCACCCTGCTACCTGGGAGAACTTATAAAACATAGCAAATTCTTTCTTGAGTACCTGAGCATTCCAAAGCTAAATTTTTTTCTTGGATTTTCAAAGCCAGCAGTGATGCTATTTTATTGCTCTTATTGTATGTAGTATATTGATGCTCCCAGTGGTACAGGGCAACTGTTTGCCCTTCCACTAAATGCCTACTATAAATGAGTGCTGTGAGATGCTAGCTCTCCTCCTTCACATGGTACCCTGCTATGAGCTGAGGGCTCCTATGTCTTCCACTGCTGACAAATTCCTTTCCTTGAACACCTCTTCCTCCTCTTTTTAATTTGATGCCTCTGATTGGAGGCACGCCAAGTTAGTTGAATTTAAAAAAAAAAAAACAGAATTGCATAGGCTCTGGCCCCATGAAAGTTTTGGGGCATTAGTTTATAACCAACTGGTCTGTTTGGGTGACTCTGAAACTTTTCAGTTCCTTCTCTCTTAGCTGTGTTCCAGATTTCTGAGCTGAGTTCTGGGTGGGTACATTTTCATCATCATTGTTACTCAAAGCCCCTGACTTTTAAGGGTCAATATATTAGTTTGCTAAGACTGTTGTAACAGCTGACCTCAAACTTAGTAGCTCAAAACAACACAAATTTATTATCTTATAGTTCTGGAGCTCAGACGTTTGAAATAAATCTCACGGGGCTAAAACTGATGTGTTGGCAGGGCTGTGCTCCTTCGGGAGACTCTAGAGAAGCATCGGGTTTCCTTGCCTTTTCCAGCTTCTAGAGGCTGCCCATGTTCCTCGGCTCCTGGAGGCGTCCTCCATTTTCAAAGCCAGAACAACTTATTCAGATGTTTCTCTCTCTGCCCTTCTCTCTCCCCCTCACCTCCCTCCCCCTTTCTCTCTCTCTGACCTCAGCTTACACTATCACTTCTTTTCTGTCTCTAACACTCCTATCTCCCATGTATAAGGACCCTTGTGATTATATTAGACCAGGATCAACTCTCCATCTCAAGATCTTTGACTTAATCACATCTGCAAAGTCTCTTTTAGCATGTAAGATATACCATATGCATAGGTTTCAGGGATGAGGATGTGGATGGACCTTTAGGAAGCCTCTATTCTCCTATCACAGTTTCCAACACAGGATGGATATAGGAGTCTCCATTCCAAAGTACTTCTCTGGCCCACCTGGCCACCTTGGCAGCCTACAGACTGGCCTTTGGGATGCTTATCTCATTAGTATGGCATCTCCACTGGACCAACCGGCAGGACGCTTTTCTTCTGCTTCTCCAGCTTCAACGATGTGGGTGCCTGATCTCCCCTGGTTCACGGTCCCAAACTAAATATCCTTCTTCCAGTTCTTGTTAGAAACCAAGCCGATTTTTCCTTTAGGATCCCTTTGTAGATATGGCATCTGCCTCTAGAAAAGTGCCCAATGGAAGCAAAGGGAGAGGAGCAAACACAGTGCTACCTCTGTCCCTGGCCCAGAGTGAACAGAGAAAAAGTTTAATTTTTTTCCCCATACTGGAAAAACTGGGCAAACACCCCCACAACTGGGGCCTTCTTCCTCCCAGTAACTGATCCAGTAAGATACCTATAAGGGAGAGAATAATGCAATAGCTAGCATTGGCTGGGTTCTTACTTTCTGCCAGGCACTGTGCTAAGTGTGAATACATATTATATTATCACAATTGCTTTTCATATCCACACCAGGAGGTCTCTACGATTATTAACCCCTTTTTCCATATAATGAAACAAAGGCTTAAGCAAGTTAAGGGACCTGACCACGTTCAGACAGCTGGCAAATGTCACTCATAGGCTCCCGCACTGCATCCTAATCTTCCACAGGACTGACTACTCCCCTTAGCTTTTCTTTATGTTCTCCATGATGTGATATCATCGAGTCCAATAGTCTAAAAAACCATGCATGTACCAAATATCTTTACACTTAAATCTCCATCCTTGATCTCTCCAAGGAATTCTAGACTCTTGTTTCCAGTCACTCATTTATCACCTCCATTGCAAGGGCCATTAGACCTCTCCAATTTATGTCCAGAACTAAAGTCCACTTTCCACCTTCCTCAGTATGCTCCCCTCTGTCCCAGTGTTTTGCATCTCAGAAAATGTCGCCATCCCCCAGTGGTTACTTTGCACAGCCCACATACTATCCATAAGCAATTCCTGCCCTCTCTACTTTTATAATATATAAAGAATCCAAGCACTTTACACCATCTGAGCATCCAATAGAAACATAATGTGAGCCATACATGTGATTTTTAATTTCCCAGTAGCCACATTTTAAAAAGTAAGAAGAAACCATTGAATAACATATTTAATAGCATCTCATTCACTTATTTAATCACATATTTTATTTGAGCAGTTTGAGTAATTATTTGAGCAAAATGTTATATCATTCAACATGTGGTCAATACAAAGTAAATATTAGTGTGATAGGTTACATTATTTCCTATTCAGCCCTTGAAGTTTGATGCATGTTTTACACTTACAGAGCATCATAAGTGAAATGAGCCACATTTCAAGTGCCCAGTAACCATATTTTGCCAGAGGCCTCTAAGTTAGACAGCACAGATCCAAGATCATAGTTCCCATAGAATTCTATGACAGCCCTATAAAAAAAGCCACTGCTTCTATTCTTATTCCACTGAGTCTGTGATTCACACAACAGTCTGAATGATCTTTGTAAAATGAAATGTAAATCAGATCATGACACTTTATTGCTCAAAATGCCTCCAGTTTCCCAGTACCTATGAATTACAAACCCAAAGTCCTTCCACGGTCTGGTTCCTGGCCTGCTCCTTGACACAACTTTCTACTTCTCTGCTCTTGTACACTCTTTTCTAGTATACTGGCTCTAGCAGAAATGGTTGATGGTCCTTCCAGACACTTCTTGATCTCTTTGTTGGTCTTGTGTTCATTCTCGAGCCTCTGGAACCATATCCTCTAAGGGCTGACCCCTGGGACCCTCTTTTAAAAACTTCCCTTGGGCTCCTGGAGATAATCCACTTGCCTGTCCTGACAGAGACCTGGAGTCTAGGAGGGTTGACTTCCTCCCTGGTTCCCTGAGTTGTAGAATAAGCTTCAGGAAAGATCTTACTAGGGCCAGAACTATACTTAAATTCTCATCCTTTCCTGTGCTACCTCCCAGACTCCAGCACAGGTTCCTCCTGCAAACACTTCCTTAATGAATTGCTTAAAAGGGAACACAGGCAACCCAACCTAAGAACGATAGCCTTAGATGCTCTTGTACGTCAGGGCTGCCTTTGCAGTTGCCATTCCTCAGTCTGGGACACTCTTCTCCTAAAGGGAAACATGGCCACTACTCTCACTTCATTCAGGTCTCTGCTGAAACATCACCACCTTGAGAGACACCTCCTCTGATGTGTATATATGTTTCTCCCTCTCTTCTTCTTTGCTTTCTTCTACTACATAATAATTATCACCGTCTGACATTGTATAAGTGAATATTCTTGTTGTTTCTGTCTGTTCCTTTCACTAGAATACAAACTTCATGAAAGAAACAACTTTATTTTGTTCACATTACATTTTCAATACTCAGAGGTGTGCTCAAAGACACTGATAAATAGTTGTTAAGTTAATAAATCAATACATGAATGAATGAACTGGTGGAGACACCATCAAAATAGATAGTATAATTTCAGAGTGCACATGCCACATGTTTGAAAAGCCTCATCTATAAGTGTATTTCAAATTATTACTATGCACACAAAAATACATATGCTCTTCAATAGGCATTTGGCATCAACTATCCTATATTCCTGGAATGCCACCCTCACTCACCCTCTGTAACAAGGACATGGCCTAGTTTCTTAGAGAAAGGGAATACAAGTATACATTATTCCCCTGGAAACTCTCTAGTTACTTAAGAATTGTAGCTTCTCACTTCCCAAGACCAATTTTGACTCCAACAGATAGTTCAGCAACATTAAACAATGTCAAATGGAATACATACAAGCTCAGATTAAATAAATAAAATAATAACAAAATGCTTAGCATGGCTCCTTGCACATAAAATGCTCTCTATTCATAGTAGCTATAATTATCATGATGGCTCTTTGCTCCCCAATATCTTACTTAAAACCTGAGTCTGTGACTCAGTTACACTAATGTAAAAGAATGATATCTGGTTGGCAACAAAACTAGGACTCAGACGGGGAGGCTGGTAATATGTGCAGTGTCACGTTTCTAGGACTTAATGTCCTGAGCACTGACCACTACATCCTGCAGAGCAGAGGTGAGAAGTAACAAGGAAGGGGAACATCTGATTTCCCGGGAGAAAAGGAATTATCATCTCTGTGGCTTTAGTAACAAGGCTGCTCAGTAAACTTTACTGGCAGTTTGCAATCTGTCTGAAAATACTAACACATTCTTCCAGTGCCCCGGCCAATATTGCTTTTGGAATAGAGATTATTGGCAGATGTGAAAAGAGGGCTGAAATAGTTTAGAAATGAGCTTTCGCCTGCGCTAATCACCCTAACCTTTTCCTGTTTAAGTGAGCCAACGTAGGGAGCGTGTACTCCGTCCTTAAATGTCAATTAGCTTGGGAGTCATTTAATTCACCCAGGAAATGCAATCAAATGAGAAAATGATGATTACATTAGGGTCGTTAATATTAATATCAAAACCACAAGCAACATAGCAAATGCCACGACACTCCCGGGGAAATGAATATCAACCATGTTCTTACTCTACCATGAAACTGGGCTTCAGGGAGCGAGGCCCGGAGCCTACACCATCCTGCAGTCCCTGGGGTGTTGCAGTTGTTGGGATATGATGCCAGTTCAGTCCCTGGAATGTGACGCCAGGGCCTGGGAGGAATGGCGAAATGGGCAGCTTGAGGGTCATGCTCATGGTTGTTTATTGTCCTATTGCTGCTGTAACGAATGACCACAGGCACAAACAGGTTTTAGCAGCTTAAAACAACACAAGTTAATTATCTTATTGTTCTGGATATTAGAAGTCCCAAGTGGGTCATATGGGGCTAAAATAAAGGGGTCTACAGGGCTACGTTCCTTCTGGAGGCTCTAGGGGAGAGTCCATTTCCTTGTCTTGGCAAACGTTAAGAGGCTTCTCTTATTCCTTGGCCCTGGCCCCTGCCGCATCTTCAGAATCAGCAGCAGAGCATCTTCAAATCTTCCTCTCTGACTTCATTGTCTTCTCTAACTCCTGACACCCTCTCTTTTTTTTCTTTTTTCTTTCTTTTTTTTTTTTTAGGTAGGGTCTCACTCTGTTTGCACAGGCTAGAGTACAGTGGCATCATCATAGCTCACTGCAACCTCAAAGTTGTGGGCTCAAGTGAACTTTCTGCCTCAGCCTCCAGAGTAGCTGGGGCTACAAGCACATGCCACCATGCCTGGCTAATTGTTTTTTCATAGAGATGGGGTTTCACTATGTTTAGCTTAGGCTGTTCTCAAACTCCTGGCCTCAAGCAATCCTCCCACCTTAGCCTTCCAAAGTGCTAAGATTACAGCTACCACGCCCAGCCTGACATACCCTCTTACAAAGACTCTTGTGATTACATTGTGCCCAATAAGATAATCTAGGATAATCTACTCAACTCAAGATCATTAACTTTAATCATATCTGCAGAGTCCCCTTTGCTCAGTAAGGTAACACATTCACAAGTTCTAGAGATAAGGAGGTGGACATACTTGGGGCCATTATTCTGTCTACCACACTGTCTACCATGCAGCTCTCTTATTCTTTCTGTATTTCTTGCCTCTTTATCTGTAAACTATGAACTTCCATGTAGCACAAAGGATTTGTCCAGACTGTGTAGTTACTTGACCAAACTTTAGCCTGGCTTTCATCTGCACTAAGCTATGTGCCTAGATGCGACCTCAGCCTCCAAGCTAAGTTTTTGCTCAAGAAAACACAAGCTACCAATTCACAAAATGAAAATTGTCCCAAACCACCTTGCCTACCATTTTCAATAATTCTTCACTTATTCCATCTTCTATAATTTTCTATTCCCACATAGTCCACAGTCCCTTTTGCCCCCATTTTTCACTTCCCCATAGTCCCTTCCTGTCCTTTATCTGTTTGAAAACCTCAGTCACCTTTACCTAAGCTGAGGTTGAGCTCATTCTATACTAGAGTCTCTCTCCCTTCTACGGTAGTCTGAACAAAATCGATCTCGCCACCTTTAACAAGCATGTGGCTCTGTTTTTAATTTGACTGCCATAGCAAAAATCACAAAAGGATCTGACATGAGATTTTTGCACCTTTGTGTGATTTGAAGTCTGTGTTTTCCCACAGAAATATGGGTCAGAGGTTTTGTGATGCAGAGTTCAAGCCAAGTTATGAGTTTCACACAACTAACAAGAAAGGGGTGTTTTGCGTGAGATGCTCCTGGAACCACGCCACATGACCTATGTGCCAGGTGGAGTAATGCGGTGGGTTGGAATTTGTGAAAGATGATCAGAAAAGCTTCATGAAAGAGATGGGGTTTGAACTGAGACTTGACTCGTATCAAGAACTTCTGGCGGGGGGAGTGAAAGCAAAGAAAGGACAAAGTATGGAAAGACAGGATGGGTCTTAGCAGTGAATGTAGCTCTGCCCAGGTATTAAAACTCAGGAGAACCTAGAAGCACATGGAAAACCTCCAGTGAGAATGAATAAAAACTTCCTCATTTCTGCAAGTGACATTTTATTTTCCAGCCAGTTACTTTTAGATTCCACCCCTCCTTATTCTCCCTTTTTCTGTTCCATATTTTCCCTTTATAATTTCATGTTTGCAAGGTTGGAACAAGCGGGGTTGCTTCTGTTCTCCACCAAGATACGGTGGTCAGTGGTGCTGCCCCCACATAGGTTGACGGTGATGCCTGGGTGCCGGTCACCTGCACTGTCTTCCTCACAGTCTTCCTGGGTGCCGTTCACCTACACTGTCACTCACACTGTCTTCCTCACAGTGTGAGTGATCAAGACCCTAAACTCCCAACTATCCAATGCAGCTTTGTTTCTACTGTTAATAGGATTTGCTAGACCTGGGATTTGGAAGTTAGGTGGGATGGTGAATTCTTGGTCTGTCTTATTCTGCATATAGATTTCTGCCAAAATGTTCCTTCCATGGTCAGAAACAGAGTAAAAAAACAAATGTTTCAAATACACCCATGCCTCCCTGCCTTCCCTGGTAACCATTCTATTCCGATCAATAAGACTATCACAGGCTCTTGAGCTAAATATATATTTATTTTGAATGGTAAAAAAAAAAAAAAGGATCCTTTCACTGGAGCAATGTTTACTAACAACCATAGCCCACAGGTAGCATGGAACCAACCTTCCACTGGATCCTTTAAAGTCCTTACAGTTTTACAGCCTGGCCACCAACATAGACACTAGTAAAGAGCTATAGCCTTCTTAAAGGGCCAAAGTTATTTCATATCTGAAATATATGAAAAATTATTCATATCTGAATAATTATTCAGGTATTGAAACTCAAGAGAACCTAGAAGCACATGGAAAACGTCCTGTGAGAATGAATAAAAACTTCCTTATTTCTAAAAAATTATTTCATATCAGAATATGTAGCTAGTTTTACACAAAAAGATAGTATTTATTCATTTTCTTCATATTTGTAAAGCACCAGATCTGTGCATAAAAAGAGTAAATAAAATAATTCCTTTCCTTCTAGTGTCCATAGTCTACAAGGAAAAAATAATCAAATAAATACGACTTTCATAAAAATACAATGAGGACATAAAACATTGCCTAGGTGATTAGGGATGAGATTATAGTTAAAACAATTCTTCATGGTGAAATAGTACGAGTTTGCTGGGTATATATTCCAAAAGGGAGGACATTATAGGCAAAAGGAATAGAATTTCAAAAGTCCAGGAGGATAAGAGTATGAAAAATTGATTAAATGTCAGAATTCAGTGCTTTGGACTTTGAGTGCTAAAGAGTTCTTTATGAGAAATAAATTAGAAAAGGAGAAGAGAGTGGATCATGAGAACCCTGCCTGCTGCAAGCGAGATTTAAACTTCATCCTGTAGGTGATGGGGAGCTGCTGAAAGTGTTGGCAAAAAGAATAATTGTGCTCAGATTTGTAACTGAAAATGAAGGCTTGATCAAGCAGTGTAGAAAATGTTGAAGAATAGTGAGACTAACAAGTGTAGCAAAAAGGCTGAATTCCAGTCCAGCCTACTGGACATGTTGGTAGTAAGGATAAGCTAAATAAAAAAATAAAATAGAAAAAAAAACCCATAGAATGTAGAAGAGACTGGACATACAGACCAATTAATTATGGGGCATGAGAGAGTGGGGAAGATTTAAATGAGTTCTTGGTGTTTGGTTTGAGTCACTGGGAAACACTGGAGCTATAAACTGCATGAGAGGCAATAGGGAAAAAATTTTTTTCAAAGATGTCTTCGATCTCTAATGTATAGAGTTGATTGGAAATAGCTCTTATGACTGGACATATCCCATAGCCATTGGAAGCCTGGGACTTGGTATAGAATTCCTATGTAGAAGGCAGGCACCTCTTCTATGACTACAGTCCTTAAATGGATGAAAATATTCGAACACATGGCCTGGAAAATATTTCACCATTAGAAGTGATCTAACTGCAAAAGTGTCTATTTTGGAACCAGCCCCAATTCCCAAACTTCTTGAAGTCTTTTCCTATCAAGAGGAAAGTGAAATAAGCTATCCTAACTTCTCCCCCACAGGGTCAGGAATTTTGCAAGAGGCATTGCTGGAAATAGCTAATTCATCTAGAAAAAGAGGCTTAGCATGGCTGGCAGTGGTCCATGGAATCACTACTTCCAAAACTGGAACCACATTGGAAGGGCATCTGGCTGGATGGCAGTCTTCCACTGGCCTGATAATGTGAATTTCTCTGATGGGTGACTCTGAAACAGACAGTGGGAAGAAAAGAGACTGGTCAATTGCAGTGATACAGTTTTTCTGACCCCTTTAGACATGTGGGTTCATTTTCAAGTACAAAATTACTAAATCCCAGAGCTAGGCCACAGACTAGAGAGGAGCTTCTCTAATCCCATATTATATGAGAGAAAGTTAATACCTAAGAAATATTAAGGGACTTGCCAAAGATCAAACATTAATTCACAGGTGGGAACTGGTTGACTCACATGATGGACAAATTCTGAAGAACTTGAATTAGCATATAACTGCGTGCCTATAAATGAATAGTGTTTGCTGTATACTTACCCTATGAGGGGATATATCCCCAAAGCAAGTCATCTCCAGTATACCAATGATAAGTCAGGTCAGTTTCAGAATAATAAAATTTGCAAAGACAGTTTGGATATAGTTAAAGTTTTCATTACTTAGATGTATCTATCTTCATTGCTTAAGACCCTTAATCAATTCCTCAACCTATCTCTCCTATAGCAATAGCCTAAACCCTTCAAAGATCCTGCAGTACCTTTGTAACACACAATATTATTGTCCTCCTCTTCATTGCTAATGTTTTTTCAATGCTTTCTACATGGAAGGCATGGTGCTAAACATTTTACAACCATTATCTCATCTAATATCCCAGTCATCTTATGAGGTCAGTATTATTATTATTCCCATTTTATAGAAAAATGAAGTTCAAAAAGCAATAAGTTATCTGATATTACATAGCAGGAACATGGAAGAGACTGCTCTAAAGACTGTAAGGGTTAGATGGGGCTTAGTGGTCATATCTGGCAAACCTCTGCATACAGCAATAGCACATTCCTCCAACTTCTGCTTGCATGCATTCAGGAATGGGGATTTATTACCAACAGAAAGTTACCTTTAATTCACACATCAATAACTGTTCTTCCTTACAATGAAGCTGAATATCATATCCTTGTAACATCTAATCATTAGTCTTGATTATGTTCCTTTGAGAACCTCACAATAGTTCATATGTGTCACTTATCTGAGAGTTATTTAAATATGTGAAGACAAAGTCTCCTCTCTCACCAATATTTAGTTTCCTTCAGTTATTCTTTTTATGTTTTGACTTGACTTCTGAATCTCTTACAATTTTTATTATTCTCTCTCAGAAATACTTTAAGTTATCAAGAATCCCCCACCAAAAAACAAATCAATCCAAAAAAAAGTACAGAAGAAGACTAAAAGTCCTGGATATAGCAGAATTAATAGGATGATTTTAAAAGTGAGTGAGAATATTAAAGAAAAGAATATAAGCAAAAGAGCAAGATCAAATCCTGACTTTTTCATTTGTTTAGCTAAGTTCCTTTTCTCTGAACCTCACTGCTCAACTGTTAAATTGAGATAATGATACCACATTCATTGTTTAGTAGGGACAAAATTAAATAATGTATAGGAATACATTGTTTTATTGTGCTTCACTTGATTGAACTTTGCAGACATTGAATTGAAGGTTTGTGGTAACACTGCATTGAGCAAGTCTATCTGTGGAATTTTTCAAATAGCACATATTTACTTTGTCTCTCTATGTCACATCTTGTAATTATCACAATATTTCAAACTTTTTGATTATTATTATATTTATTATGGTGATTCATGATCAGTGATCTTTGATGTTACTATTGTAATTGTTTTGGGGAACCACAAACTGTGCCCATATAAGACGATGTACATAGTTGAAAAATGTGGTATACCACTGTGCCACTGATCAGTGATACTCCCATCTCTCTCCCTCTCCTTATGCCTCCCTATTCCCTGAGACACAAAAATATTAAATTTAGGCCAATTAATAACCTTAAAATAGCCTCTAAATGTTCAAGTGAAAGAAAAATGTGTGTCTTTCTCATTTTAAATCAAAAGCTGTAAATGATTAAACTTAGTGAGGAAGGCATGTTGAAAGCCAAAATAGACCAAAATCTAGGTCTACTGTGCCATACAGTTAGTCACCCTGTGAGTGCAAAGGAAAAGTTCCTGAAGGAAATTAAAAGTTCCACTTCAGTAAACACATGGATAATAAGAAACTTAGCCTTATTGCTAATATGGAGAAAGTTTTAGTGTTCTGGATAGAAGATCAAACCAGCTACAATAATCTTATAAGCTAAAGCCTAAAGGAATTTCTCTAAGTAGAAAGAAAACAATGAAACCTTGGAACATCAGGAATAAAAGAAGAACACAGTAAGCAAAAATATAGGTAAATACAAGCTTCCCTGTTCCCCTTCAGTTTTCTAAATATGTTTGATAATTGATGTAGAAATTATAATACTGTCTGATATAATTCAAAATTTATGTAGAGAAAACATTTAAAACAATTATGAACAGGGAAGGATATAAAGTGACATAAAGGTAAGTAAGTTTTCTATACTTGACTGAAACTGCTATAATAATGACCCCGGTAGACTATAATTACTTATGTATATATAATGTAATAAGTAGAGAAACCACAAAAAGATACACTCAGAAACACTATAGATACATCAAATTCAAATTTTAAGAAATGGTCAGCAACCCACAGGAAGGCAGGAAAAAAATAGGCAAAGGAAAAAAGGTTACAAACAAATGAAGGAAAGAAAGAAAGAAAGAAAGAAAGAAAGAAAGAAAGAAAGAGAGAGAGAGAGAGAGAGAGAGAGAGAGAGAAAGAAAGAAAGAAAGAAAGAAAGAAAGAAAGAAAGAAAGAAAGAAAGAAAGAAAAAGAAAGAGGCAGACATAAAGCCTAACATAGCAATAATTGTAATAAATGTAAATGATCTAAGCATAACAACTAAAAGAGATTGACAGAGTGGCTTTAAACAATATATGATCCAGACATTTGCTGTCTACAAGAAACTCACTTCAAATGTAATGATATAGGAAGGTTCACAGTAAAAGGATGGGAAAGACACATCATGCAAACTTTGACTGAAGGAAAACTGAAGTAGCTATATTAATGTAAAATAAAATAGACTTCAGAGGAAAGGAAATTATCAGAGACAGAAAAGGGCATTATATATTGAAAACACAGTCAATCTTCCAAGAAGATGTACCAATACTGAGTGTGTATGTGCCAAAATATAGAGCTGACAAATATGTGAAGTAAAAACTGATGGAGAAATAAATGCACAATTATAGTTGTAGACATCAGCACCCCTTTCTCTACAATACAACAATTAGTGAGAAAATCAAGAATATAGAACAATTCACATCATCAAACAATAGGATCTAATCAACATATAAAGAACACTTCACCCAACAACAGCAGAATACACATTTTTCAAGTATCCGTGAAACATATACCAAGATTGACTATCTCATAAAACAAAAAAGAAATCTCAACAAGTTAAAAAATTTTAAATTAAAATTAAAAATTAAAAAAAATTTAAATCATCCAGTATTCTCTGACCACAAAGAATCAAAATAGAAATCAATAACAGGAAATTAATAACTGAAAACAGATAGATGAAAATCTCTGAATACTTGGAAACTGAAAAACCACACATCAAAGTGTAGTCCATGGACACAGGAATAAAAAAAGCACTTAACTGAATGAAAATTTGAAAACATCATATTAAAATTTATAAAACACTGCTAAAGCAGGGCTGAGAATAAATTTATAGCACTAGATGTGTATGTTAGAAAAGAGGAAAAGTCAAACTAAGGCCAAATCAAGCAAAAGCAAAAGAAAGGATATTAAAAAAAAGAACAGAAATTAATAAAATTGAAAACAGAAAAAGAATATAGAAAAGCAATTAAACAAAAAGCTAGTTCTTTGGAAAGAACAATAAAATTGTCAAACCTCTAGTGAGATTGGCAAAAGAAAGAGGAGGGAGAGAGAGAGAGAGAGAGAGAGAGAGAGAGAGAGAGAGAGAGAGAGAGAGAGAGAGAGAGAGAAAGAGAGACATAAATTACCAATGCCATGAATGAAATAGGGGCTATCTTTACAGAACCTGCAAACATGAAAAAGATAGTAAGAAAAGGCTGCAAATAAATCAAGACACATAAATTTGACAACTTAGACAACATTAACCACATCCTGGAAAAACATTTTTTTGTTACCCAATATGAAACAGATAACTTGGAATGCCCCATAACTATTCAGGAAATTAATTTTATAATTTAAAAGCTCATAAAAAAGAAATATCCAGGCTCATATGGTTTTGCTGGAGAATTCTACCAGAACATTTAAGGAAGAAATAATGCAAATTCTATATAATCTCTTCAAGAAAATAGGGGGAAGAAATACTTACAATTCATTTTAAGTAGCTAATATTGCCCTGAATAAGGAAAGATAGTTTTTTTCAACAAATTGTGCTGAGCAACTGGACATCCATGAGCAAAATAAAAAAGTGTACTTCAACCTAAATCTTGCATCTTATACAAAAATTAGCTCAAAATGGATCATGGACTTAAATGTATTAATAAAACATAAAACATTTTTTAAAAATCATAGGCAAAAACCTTCACAAGCAGACCAATGTACTTTACCATACTAATAGCCTGAAGAAGAAAAATCATATGAACATATCAATCAATGCGGAAAATACACTTGATCAAATTCAACATGCATTCGTGATAAGAAAAAAACTGTCAAAAAATAATAGAAACAGAGAACTTCCCAATCTTAACAAAAAGTATATACCAAAACAAAACAAATCCAAAAGTAAATAACAAGAAGTATACTTAAAATTAGACTTAACGGTGAAAAACTGAGGGCTTTCCTCCTAAGATTGGGAATAAGGCAAGGATATTTGCTCTCAAAATACTGGAAGTTCTAGCCGATAGAATGGGAGAAAATAAAATAAAAGACATATAGATCAAAATGGAAAAGGTACAGAATGGTAGAAACATATTTGAAAACCACATATGTAGTAAAGTATCTAGAATATATCAAGACTATCAAAACTCAACTGTAATAAAAGTAAACAATATAATTAGAACATGGGCAAAAGATATGAAGAGACCTTTCATAGAAAATGATATATAGATGGCAATTAAACACATGAAAAAAGATCAACATCATTAGCAATTAGGAAAATACAAATTAGAGTCATGATGCAATATCACTATACTTCTATCATAGAGCTTAAATAAAAAGTGGTGACCACTCTAAATATTGGCTAGGATGTGAAGAAACAGAATTAATCATGCATTGCTGTTAGAATGTAAAATGGTACAACCACTTTGGAAAACAGTTTGGCAGTTTCTTAAAAATAAACATGTAACTATCATATGACCCTGTTATTGCATTCCTTGGCATTTAACCTAGAGAAATGAAGATATATCACACAAAAACTTCTACACTAATGTTCACAATAGCCTTAATCACAATAATGTAAAGCCAAAAACAACCCAAATGTCTTTTAACAGGTGGATGGTTAAACAAATTATGTCATGATACCATCAAATAGTATCCAACAACAAAAATGAACAAACTATTGGTATATGCAAAAATCTGAATGCTGTTGAGTTATGCTAAGTGAAAAAAGCCAGTCCCAAATGATTATGTATTATATTATTCCATTTATATGACTTTATTGAAATGACAAATTTTTTAAAATAAAGAACAAATTAGTAGTTACCAGGAATTAAAGAGGGAAGAGGGGTAGGAGAGAAGAGGGTGAGGACATAAAAGGGCAACTTCAGAGATCCTAGGAGTGATAGAAATGTGTTACTTGTCCTGTATCAATGTCAGTATCTTGGATTCGATATTGTGCTATGATTTTGTTTTGCAAGATGTTATCACTGGGGGAAACTTGGTAAAGGGTACAAAGGTATCTCTATTATATCCTACAATTGCATATGAAAACTATAATTATTTCAAAATAAAAATATGAATTTAATTACATTGCTAATAATAAAGTACAGCATAATTCCTTGAAAATTTATGAGAGATCTACAAAAAGTTCTTGAAAATGGATATTATGAAAAACTATTCATGGATTTCAAATTTTTTATGCCAAAATAAATTTACACTACCTTTTCATGACATATCTGAACTTAATCTGGTTTGAGGCACTAGAAGGATAAGACATAAATTTGAAAAGAGCCCCTATCAGAGCAACATGAATTCTGCTAAAGTTAAAGCAAGAACAAACATGGAATATATCGTAAATCTAAGGTGGAAGAATGGTGAAATCATTCACTGATGCTTTATGAAAAGTTCATAGGGACAATGCCCCTCAAAATCAGCAGTTCACAAATGGATAAACCATTTTCAGAAGAAACAAAATGATGTTGAAGATGAAGCCCACAGTTGCATATCATCTACATCAATTTGCAAAGAAAAAATTAGTCTTGTTTATGCCGTAATTGAAGAGGACCAGTGATCAATGACAGAAACCATAGTCAACACCATATACATCTTAATTCATTCAGCTTACACAATGTGGACAGAAAATTTAAATTAGAGCAAACTTTCCACTCAATGGGTGGTGCCAAAACCATTGTCCCCAGTTCAGCTGCAGACAAGAGCAGAGCTTTCAGTGGAAATTTTAAATAATTACCCATCAAGACCCTGAAGCATTTCTTTGAAAAACTGCAAGAGGAAATGAAACATGGCTTTACCAGTACAATCCTGAGTCAAAGCACACTAACAAATGGTGACCAAGAGGTGGACATGGTCCAGTCAAAGCAAAAGCAGACCAGCCAAGAGCAAGAGTCATGGCAATAGTTTTTAGGGATGCTCAAGGCATTTTGCTTGTTGACTTTCTGGAGGAACGAAGACTGAAAACATCTGCTTATTCTGAGAGTGTTTTGAGAAATGTAGCCAAAATTTTAGCAGAAAAATGCCCAGAAAGCTGTACCAGAGAGTCCTTCTCCACTTTGAAAATTCTCCTGCTCATTTCTCTCATCAAACAAGGGTAATTTTTGAAAAATTTCAATGGGAAATCATTAGACATTAATCTTACAGTCCCAATTTGGCTCCTTCTGAATTCTTTTTTATCTCCTAATCTTAAAAACTCATTAAAGGGCATCTGTTTTCCTTCAACTGATAATGTAAAAAAGACTGCATTGACATGGTTAATTTCCCAGGACTCTCAGTTCTTTGGGGATGGACTAAATGACTGGGATCATTGCTTACGAAACTGTCTTGAATGTACGTGATGGAACTTATTTTGAGAAACAAAGTTTTTATTTTTATCTTTTAATTTCATTTTGCCACAAACTTTTTGAAGTCCCCTCATATAATCTATGTGTGTATGTGACATATGTTTTGTATCAACTCGAACAGGTGTTTCCCACTGTGATCTGGAGTATGTTTGTAGGTTTTATGTAAGAGAAAGAATTTGTAATCACGTGCATTTGGGAAATGCTGGCTGAAACAGATTTCTGTTTTTTCAGGAATTCTCAGAACCTTCATCATACTTATCTGTCTTGTGGTTCTTCAAATGATTTGGTAAAATAAACACCATTCTTCCTAACTTTTTGATCATGGACACTTAGCCCCTACCTCTTTCTCTCAAAAACACATGCCCAACACATCAGAAAAATATTTATGAGAGCAGCGCTTCACGGAATTCACTGAAGAAAGTGCCAATGTCTCCAGAATATGCTATTTGTTACTCTACCTTAATAATGCAAGTATGGAAATTTTAAGCAGAGGCAGTAACTTATCAGAAAGCAAGAGTGTAAAATTCTAGACATGTGGAGTAAAATTTGAGGACATGGAAATAGAGGACTTTTAAGAGGCACTTCTGGAGGAGTGTTAAGTATTCAGATCATGAAGAGATTTGATTGCCAAGCCAGGGAGTTTTAACTTTGTCCCAGAAGCCACAGAGTCTCCATCCATGGCCATCTTTTTATTCTACAAACAAGGACTCAGAGAATTAACCAAATGATCCATTTAACTATGGCTATCTAGATTTTTAGAATTTTTAGAAATTCTAAAAATGTTAGTGGAATTTACAGATTATGACATTGGCTTTTGACTTCAGTGGTTACAAAGCGCATATGGATTGACTTAAATTCAAAACACCTCTGCATGTATTCACAGTATTCTAAATCTTGGACCAGTGGTCACCAAGTCATTCTTCAAATGTCCTTGTTTTGCAGTTGAGGCAACAACTGCAGAAAAAAGAAACAAGATAGAATCCAGGTCTCTTTCTCTCAGCATGAATCTCTTTGCATTCTCTGTCCTTTCTTCTGAAAGAGTCTTTCAGCCTTACTCAAACATAACCTAGAGGATTATATATAGTTTTGCACCTGAGCTTCTGACAAAGAGAACAGCCCTGGGATTAATTAAAATGCTACACACCGATTAAAAGCACCTTAGCCCTTCAGGATCAGTTATGAAAGCTTTTCATCATGCAACCTTACTTAGAAAAATCCAGTAAACAACTCTCGTTTCCAATCTGTATTTTGAGAACAAAAAGAGCAGATCTGTCAGGACGGAGGAAAGATGGGGCTGGCAGTAGAGATTGTTTTCCTGTGGCTGAGGTATAAAATAATCTGTTTTGAATTGTTATAAAGTAGAAAAACAAATGGCATTCAGCCGTGGATCTTAACTCACAGTATCAGTTTGAAAAGAAGGTTGTTTTCCCGTACGACTCAATGGAGCATCATTTTTGGCAGCTGGATCCCATTACTGGAGTCCCCACAAGGGAAATGTCGGGTCAGGCGTTATTTACAATCCCAAGTTTACTTTTTCACTAAGGCCTCTCATGGCTCTGTCCACATTTCGAATGACAGGCCTTCAAACCAAAGTCATTTACACTCTGTCCCGTAACATGTAAACGTTCGCATCTTAACATCTTTAATATCAGAGCCTGTGATAAGTCTTCTCAACCAAAAGTGTACTTAGAGAACTGAGAGTTCTGTTAATGTATTTCCTGGCAAGGAACAATGTGCATGGGCTAATATTATTTATTCAATGTCATTATAAATGTTCAAAAAACAAATAGGAGTGATTGCAAGCTGATTCCAACCATATAACTGGCGCCAGATGATGCTAAGCAAGGCAGAAAGGGTACACACACATCACATGCCATGCAACTCCTGTGTCTATGTGGGAGACCGTCTGAACATGCTAAGTCTGGAAGTTTCCATTGCTCTGTTTATATCCAAATTTGACCACTTTGGACGATGAGTCATGCTGATCAATGTATAGTAGAAGAATCAAGTCTCTGACAGAAGACTATGTCTTTATGAGAATGTCAGAATCAGATTTCCTTGAATGTCACTTCTTTCTCTAAGCTATTCTGCATTCTACTTAGCCCATACATCATGGAAAAGAAAAAAAAAAAACACAACTATGTAGCCAACTATTAAAACACACCTAAGTTCAAGTTCTTACCTAAAGCAATGGTTATCTGTAGGTAGGTTACTTGACATTCTTTAAGCTATTGCCTTGGCTGTTAAATGGAGATAAGAATGTTTATTTTGGAGAATAATTGTAAATATGATGGGATTGTATTTGTAAACTTTTAGTTTTATAGAAGATAGTCAATAAATATCTAGTTGCTTCCATCTCTCCAAGTACCCTGAAGGAAACTCGTCCATAGCTCTTCTGTGTGTAATTTTCCTTTTATTATAATTGTTTGTATACATTATTTAGGCAGTATTTCATGAGCTTCTTAAAGATAGGTGGTTCCTTGTTAAATGATGTAGCAGATATATATGTGGTCCTTCCCTGCTTCAAACACAATGACTTGCATATAGTAGAAACTCAACAAACAGCTGTAAGTAACTGAAGCAATTGAGTCATTCCATCCCCTCGGTCCCATGCCTTGGATTCTGAAATTCTTGAAGGTAGGGGGCATAGGGGCCTATGCCTAGCCCGATGACCTGCATATCCTTGGTGATAAATAAATGTCTTGAATAAAACATGCCATTTCTTAGTTCTCTTCCACAACCTGGGATTCTGTGCTGGCTTTATAGAAAGTAGTCCATCGAGCTCAGTAAAGCATTTTGTTTAATAAACTACCTGGGAAGCCACAAACTTTGCCAAATCCCAAGTACTGTGCTTTTGAGAGCCATATGGACACACCACTTTAATTTCTCTTGTCTTCATATATACCCAGTTTGTACTGATTTAATTTTATAGGTTGGTAGAAAGAAAGGCCAAAAGACACAGAGTCACAAGTGAAACCATCTTTTCATGGCCTGCCCTACTTTTTGTGAATTCCCATGGCCTCATTTTCCACTGCAGCTCACTCAAGCCACCCTGAGTTCCAGCCACATTGCTCTTGTCTGGATCTCTGAACTGTGAATTTCAGGTGCCTGCAATGCCCCCACTCCTGTGCATTGTTGGCAAGGCTGCCCTGTTTCTCCTGCAAACTGCAACATGAATTGCACCTGTTACATGAAATAGTCCCGCAAATCCCTGGACAGAGTTAGACAGCTCTTCTGTCCACTCATTGTAGCCCACACTTCACACCTCACATCACATGTCCCCTAGCCTCATAACCTGCCCTTTGGCAAAATCATGAGGTCTCTAGAGCCTAGCAGTGACTAGAACCTAGAAGATGCTCAGTGTTTTCCATATTCGATGAAGAAAGGTAAATGAATGTCCAGGGAGAGGAGGAAAGAGAAATTGACTCAATAAGAAAAAGAACATGTAATCCAGGGACATATTTTAAAACAAATTAATTTCCCAAATGCCTTAATCAATTCTACACATTGCTTCCTTATTAATAGAAAATGATATAAATAGATGTAGTTTACCAATAAACTGTTTATATTAGAAAACAATTCTTCAACTTTATTTACTAGCAAATTTTCTATTTTGAAATCTAAGTATCATTTTTCCAGAAAAGCTCTCTGGCCTGCTTGTGAATATTTTAACCATGGCAGGGTAGAAGTAATAAAGTAAAAAAAAAAAAAATATATATATATATATATATATATGTAAATGTGTCCATCAGACAAAAACACAAGAGAAACTTTTGTGTCCGCAGTTTACTTTTACTTCTGTATATGTTTTAATAAAATTTCAGAACCACCCAAAGAGATCCCAATCTCAGATTAGTCTACATTTCCTGATTATTCAACCATTTTGTAATTCCCCAGTTCCTAGAGCTAGTAATTTGTCAATGATCTGAGGGAAATACACACACACACACACACACACACACACACACACACACACACACACACACACTCTTTCATGAGTCATCTTCAGCTCAGAGCACAGTAGCTATGGGGGTAACACTTTTTTCCTGTCTGACATTTCAGTTCTCAACTTTAGAATTCTGACTGCAGTTGGATTAAGTTTAAAAATGATGTCAGGTTTTCCACTACTTCATGAGAAAAACATGTCTCTCTTGAGTTTAAATAAGCCTAATTGTGCTTACTCTTGTGTTAATTCGGGAAATCCCTGGATTCTTCTGGAGCGGGGGGGATAGATGATAAGGAAAGCAGAACACTGCATGATGAGTGGGAAAAAATATAATAAAGTTAGTTTTCTGATTTAGAAAAAGGTACAGTTGAGTAGAAAGAACTGAATTGGGGCTTTTAGGGATGTTACAGGCAGCATTTTTGGTAGAAACATGAAAGGACAGCCTGACTGTACATTGTATCCTTAATACCTAAAACACTGCATATAGTAATCGCTCAACAAAAATGTGTTGAAAAAATAAATAGATAAGGGATACTGCCTCACCAGGTAGAGATTAGTATATAGGAATGTAAGGAACTTCAATAAATATCTTTGCATAATGATGCAAACTTTCCTTTAATATTTTCATCAACAATGCTTTTAAGGAGTACAAAGTCAAACTATATTTCTTCTTCCATAACATGCAATTACCTCTTTGCACACCCTGTCCATACTGATAAACATCACTGTCACCACACTAGCCATGCCAAATAGCCCTGTGACGTTGGGCAAGTCCTTTAAAATCACTTAACCTTAGTTTCCTTTCTGTATGTGAGAAAATGGGGCTCTTTCTCTCTTTGCACTATTGACTCCCCTCTTTTCTTCAACTATGGGAGTATTTTTTAAAGTCAATAAGGCCGGGCGCGGTGGCTCACGCCTGTAATCCTAGCTCTCTGGGAGGCCGAGGTGGGCAGATAGTTTGAGTTCAGGAGTTCGAAACCAACCTGAGCAAGAGCGAAACCCCATTTCTACTATAAATAGAAAGAAATTAATTGGCCAACTAACATATATAGAAAAAATAAGCCGGGCATGGTGGCACATGCCTGTAGTCCCAGCTACTCGGGAGGCTGAGGCAGCAGGATTGCTTGAGCCCAGGAGTTTGAGGTTGCTGTGAACTAGGCTGATGCCATGGCACTCACTCTAGCCTGGGCACCAAAGTGAGACTCTGTCTCAAAAAAAAAAAAAAAAAAAAAAAAGCTAAAGTCAATAAAACATCAAGGTTATACTATGAGAGACTACTAATATAGCATTAGAGGCAGTCTAAAGAAGTGAGGATCCGGGCTACACCTGACTAGGCAGGCTGAAAATAAATTGTGATGATAAGGTGTTTTGAAATGCTGGGGTAAGAAGAAAGGAGAAGAAGAAGAAAGAGAGAGGACCAAGAAAGCAGAATTTCTGGCCCAACTCAGACTGATTCCTCAAGGATATAAAGGTGATATATATGAAAGAATTACTATAGTCCATTCACTTGCTTTTGATTGATAATGAATAAAATTGGATTCTTTCTGTTACTCAACAATCCAGCCTACGGATAAAGTTTTATGAAAACTGAAGACAAGAGCACAAGCTTGCTGCGGTAGAAATTACTAACACCATGCCTAGTCTTCTTCTCCTTCCCGGGCAAGTAGGAAGACTTCCCAGAATACCTTGCAGTTAGGCTGAGGTCATGTGACTAAGTCTGGCCAATGAGCTCTGACAACTGTCACTTCCAGAGGGAGAATTTGAAAAGCAAGTGTTAATTTTCTATACTTTCTTAGGAGTACATTCCTCACTGCATCACAACCTCAGCTATCCTAACTGGTTCACTTAACTAGTTGTTGGAAAGATTATATCCAAAAGCATTTGTCAAATGTTCTGGAAACTGTAAAGTATGCTAAATGCTAGTTGTTAATAATTTTGATGAAAAGATTTCTGGTAGCAAAGTTTTTATTACCAAATATTTCTACAAGTAAGTGATAAAGAAAGTGTTTCAGACAATAAATACTTGCTGCAGTTTTTCATCAAGGGATGTGTCAAAACATCTATGATGGCATAGTAAGAAAGAACATGTATTTTGGGGTCCAACAGACTTGCACACAAATATCAGCTCTGTCATGTGCTGGTTTGTGATCTTTGATAAACTAATTAAATTTTCCAAGCTTAATATCTTTCATCTGTAAAATGTGGTGGTAGGAGGTGGAGGGGGAAGGCAGAGAAATGTTTTGATTAGATCATTGTGAGAATAAAAATTAAAATGTGTGTGACCAATAAATTCCAGTCCCTCACACATAAATCAATGTACTAACACACAGTAGTATCCAATTAATATTAAATATTTTCTGATTACTATAAATCAGAGTGGAGGAGGAAAATAAATAGTTGACAAATATATTTGATCTTTGTATAATCTTATCTTATGGAAAACAATAAGGAGAAAAAATGAGAAACAGTCAGTAGAAGGTTCTGGTTATGATCTACTTTAAGAGAAAGTTTGAACAGGAGGTAGTTGTCTTCCCATTCATGTTCCATTGGCCAAGTCCAATGTTGACATTACCTAGTTAAGAACTACCAACACTAAAGATTGAATTATATTTGGGCAATTAAAACCAGTCTAGCTGAGTGATGTGAATAACGATTGTCCTCTCGGGCCAAGATCTGTTCTCATCAATCATAAACAGACGTAAACCCAGGATGGAGTAGATCTTTGCAGAAAATATTTATGTCGGTTACTATGCACTTGGGTTTTGTGGGATATGTCTATTTTTCCAGCAGTTAATGACATGTGGTATTTAATGTGCTCAGGTTAGCTCCCGACTGTTTTCTTTTTCCCTTTTTTCTTTTCTTCTTTCTTTTCTCTCTCTTTCTGTGGCTTCTGCTCTCTCTCCCTCCCTCTTTCCTTCCTTCCTTTCCTCCTTCCATATAATAATCTGCTCCAAGATATTTGGCCAACCTACCCCAGTTTTGGATAGACACAGTGGCTAATACTCAACTACTTAGTTGTTTAATTTTACTAACCCTGGTTTGTATCCAGCTCTAGCCCTGGATTCCAAAGTCAATTTTTGAATTTTGCCTTCACTGATATCTTAGAAGTAATGAATAGAAAATTTTGGAAGACTTCAGAATTCTTATGGATGAGGAAGCTGAGAATCATTTTGTGTGATCCAGGGCCAGTGGATTGAGAGAACTCAAATTATTCCAAACCTCAGGATTCCAGCAACCCCATTTCCAATCACAACTGGCCACACCTACATCTTTTATAGGGTAAAATATGCTAAGAAGTGCACAGTGTCGACCAATTTAAGAAGCACTATTTTCTTGTTCCACCTCCCCAATTACAGTCATCTCTGTCAGCTCTATGACCTCAGAATTCTTCAACTTAATACTTTTTCCAAGCTAAAATGGAATTCCCTTAGAATGTTTTTAGTCCTCTATATCTTAGTATGGTTAGTTTGTGATAATCTCATGAGAATTTTCTGGATAGGAAAAGAAAAGCATTTATCTGGGAGGGGAAAGAAAGCCATAAATACCAAATATTTGAGGAGAAATAGCAAGAACAAACTTTACAACTTTTTCCTAGGACTGACCCAACACATGTGATAGCCATATTCATATTTGTTTTCTTTTATTCATCAAACATTTTTTCCTACAATATGAAAATCACTATCTTAGGCTTAGGTACTGAGGCAAAACAGGGTTTAGTGAAAAATGGTTACAAATTTATAGCACCTTACAACTAAGAAGACGATCTGTCCCATGTCGTTTAACACAATAATAAAGCAGAATAAAATGCTTACAACAACAGATATACATGCCACACTCCCAGGGAGTGGAGACATTGATTTTAATGGGGAAAAGATGAAGATGTGAAAGGCTTCCTAGAGAAGATAACATTTAAACTGGACCTTTTAGGGTTAGCAGCAAGAAAAGGGAATTTTGAAGCTAAAGGAATGTCATATCTTAAAATTCATTTGGTATCTTAAGAATATTTCTTGTGCTCTTTGCTGAACCCTGAAGATATAGAAAAGAAGTCATAGTTTCTGACTCAAGAAGTTTACATACAAGCCATTAAAGACATAGCAATTTAATGCAAAGTACGAGAAATGAACAAAAGCAGAGTTAGCTTACTCTGCTCTAGGCAAATGGCCCAGCCAGTTCACTCTCTATAGATGGTGCTTCTTGGATTACTTTTTCATTTTTTTTTTTTTTCAGCCAAGGTAAGGGAGGCAGCATGCAAGAGCAAGCCTTTGTAATTCAGATCTCTTTCCTCTGCCTATACTCTTTCCACTCTGTGGTTGGGCCATTGTGGTGACCCCTTCCACCCTCGCTACACTGAGTTCTGTAGCCCTTCTTGTATCAGAAGCTACCCGCCATAAGTTATGATGGCTTGAGCCCTAGACCAGGCATCTGTCATTGAGATACTGTGTCTCACTGAATAGCAAATCCCAGTTATGTAGTTTATGGTTTGGCCCCTTGGAATACCCTGTGTCTTAATGCTCTTTGATATCAGAGAAGTCACATATCTCTCAACTTTTGTATCCCTACCTATAAACATAACTTGATGTACTTCAGGGCAAAGGTAGTTGCTTCTTTCCCCCGTGTGTGTGTGTGTGTGTGTGTGTGTGTGTGTGTGTGTGTAAGACAGAGTGTGTAATTTGTGGAGGAAAAGTAGCTGCTCTGAGTATCAGAAAATCTCAAGTCTAACCTTGGCTTTTTCCAATCTTGCTTCAAAAAAATTCTCTTATGCTTTGTAACGGCTGACTCTTCTACTTAAGGGATAATACATGAAGATTAAATGTAAAACTGATCAACAATATAATTAAATCAGCCACTTTAATGGGAGAAGAAGGGGAGAAGGAGGTCAATTGATTGCTTGACTGAATGACTGATTATTTGACTCAACTGACTGAAACTAATCAGAAGCATCTGTCTAGTAGCCAAGGGTCTATGCATACATCAAAACAATCCCTGAAAAAGACATGGGAACATCTGCTCATTTGGCCTAATGTAGACAAAATATAGTTGGCTAAATGCTTTGATGTCTTCTAATCCTAGTTGAGGCTCTTAGGGAAAAAAATAATATAATGAAATATGTGTTTTTATTAAGCCTTGGAGAGTTGACAAAATTGTGTCTACATATTTGTTCAAAAATTAATTATGTCCCTTCTATAATCCAGATACATTCTTAGTCGTGTGTGTGTGGGGGGGTGTGTATTTATTTTTTCTTTGCTTAAGAGCAAAGGGCCCATGGCAATAATAAAGAGGATGATGAAGAAGCAGCAAACAGAGGGACAGGAGAACAACTACACTAAGTAAGGACATTTTATTATTTCAGACACAGAGCTGCACACTTTATAAACATCATATCTCATTCTTAAGATCATGATCTGAAATATTCATATACTCATTTTAAAAAGGAGGAAGCAAAACTCAAATAGAATAAATGGTATATTATTTAGGACTCCTATAGCTACAAGTAATGACAGTAGCAAAAGGAAAGCCCCACTAGTGAAAGAAAACCCCCAAAGGTGGAATTTATTATAAGCACAAAGATGTGTCTCATGGAATCTAAGGCCAAAGATAAAGCCCAACCTTATGGATGTCCAGGAAGTTCCTTCTTTGTTCCTTTCTCTTTCACTTAGCCTGTCTTCTCTCATTCTTGTTACTCATTTCCTCTCGCTTCTCTCCTTCTCCAGACTTGTTTTTGAGTTTTCAATTCCTAGAAAAGATAAATTCCTCTTTGTCTAGGTCACTTTGTAAATCCCCATAAAGGGACTCTCATGGCTCGGCTTGTATCGGATCCCTAACCTTGAGTTAGTCATCGGTAACATCTGACTAAGTCACAGATGCTGGGACTCTTACCAGTGTACTGGGTGCAGAAGAGAAGGCAGGTTGAGCAGAAGCCTAACACACATCTACTGCAAGTAATCTGACTCTGGTTTCAAAGACATTTACTGTGGAGCTAGGATTTCAACTCAGGTCTGTCAGCTCCAAAGTCCAAGATATCTTTTCCACACTATGATACCATCATGTATAGTAGTTTGAAGAAAGATCATAAAAATTTAATCATACATAATGGATATCCAGACTTTATTAGGGATAGTCAAGCTGAATCAAACTTAGACTAGCTATGTACGAAGATCACAAGTGTTGAGTATCTACTTCACGATTAGTATCCTGGTAAGTAGGATACTAACATATATACTAATGGTAATATTAATAATAATAATAATTCACCTTTATAGAGCCCTTTCTATGTGTCAGGCACTCTTCTTAATTCTTTACATATCTTAATTAATCCTCTTAAGAACTCTACGAGGTCAATAATATCATATGATTTCTGTTTTATAAAAGAGAAAACAGACACACAGTAAAGGGAGTGGAAGCTAGTAGGCATTTTAATCTAATTGAATATTTTATTGTAAATATAAAAGAATGCTTGGTAAATTAATTGTAGACAAGACAAGGTAAAATATGAGGCACTAAATTTTAAGTTACAGAAAGGCTTCAATAATCACCTCATATATAGTGTTTATGGTTCACAAAGTGCTTTATTAAAAAAAATCCTCAAGTCTTCCCTGAAATTTCAGGAGGAACAGAATGAATATTTCATTCTCATTGTTAATGAAATCACTGAAACTGAAATCCATGTCCCCACCTTTGTGGAGTCAGTCCTCAAGTCTATACTATTATTGGTCTCTGGTGACATCAGAAGACATTAAGTAGTTGAGTCGTATATTAGTTGGAACACATCCCTTTCCTCTTTCAGCTTCTAGTGGCTCTAAGCATCCCTGGGCTTGTGTGTGGCTGTGTATGTCTGTCTCTCTTCTGTCTCTAGTATTATGCATGCACATATCATCAGAGGTAAGACCAATCAGGGTAATTTAGAATGACTTCACCTAGAGATCCTTAATTATATCTGCAAAGACATTTTTCACAAATAAGGTGACATTCACAGGTTTGGGGGTTAGGACATGGAAATATATTTGGGAGGGACACCATTCAACACACTACCAGTAATTAGGGAAGCCATTCCAGGGTTTTATGAGGAACTTAATGGTGTTCAAGACATAATCCTAAACAGGTTATTTCTAATGGAAGTAATTCCTGTATGCCTCACAGTGCATGCGCTGGGACCATTGTCAAAGGACTGTGATTTAGGAAGATAAATGATCCTGAGATAGGGAGAGGCTTGCTTTAACTTAAAAGAGCAAGAATGGACTTATTAACTTTCACTTTCCCTCTCTAAAGTACTGACTTTTTAAACTATAATTTCGAATTGGTAAAACATTCATTTAAACTTAATTAAAATTGTTATGTTTTAGTTTTTCCTCTTTTGACAATTTTTAAAATGTCATTCAGATGTGTTAACTTGGCAAAAAAAAAAAAAAAGGACCTAAAATTGTGGAGAGAAGGGATAAAAATATTTGCAAAATAAAAAAGAAAAGTAAATTTTAAGGATAAAGATAAATTTGTATGTTACTTTTAATGTTGGGATATGCATTCTCACTTATCTTCTACATTTTTAGACCATAAATTTTTGAGTGTCAGAAATCTTATAATATCAAGTTTTTATAGACTTAAAACTTGAAATAGCTTGAGTCCTGTGAGGAAAGATGAGATTATGGTTGGATAAATAATGCATCTGAGAAATGATATAAAAACTTATTTGAGTATCTGAGAATCTCAAGATTGAATAGTTAGCCAGTGGTCAGAGCTAGGCAAGATTCTAGGACACTTTGTTCCTAGTCCTAGGAAAATAGCATTTCCCAAAGTGTGGCCCATAAAACACCAGTCAGCTGCATAATATCCAGCTCCTTAATAGCACACATTCATCCTCCCATTTTAATGTCTCTGAAATTAGATTGCATATTACATAATGTCAAATGGTATTTGTTAGCCACTAGGCCTTGGTCGAGCAAATTTAGCTATTCATGGATAATGACCTTTCATCGAATGATCACCTCTGTTGAATTATTTGCATTTGTTGCACCTCATGTTGCTCATGAATTGAAGTTGGATCCCCAATTATTACTTATAAAAAATTACTACACTCTGATACTGCATTGAAATGAAATATTTTTATGAAGGCAGAAGATTGACAGTCTCAAGACAAGTCATCCAATTGAAGGTGGGAGACATTGCCAAATCTCTTGAAGTAGATCATAAAACGTTCAAAGCTGGAAGAAGTTTGTGTGATTTATTTAGTCCTTGAACTGTTTTATCTGTCAGTCTTCCAGATGAATTTCAAGAGAAGGTGATTAACTTCTAGTAATACATACCTAAATGAAGTACATAATAGGAAATGCAGATAAAAACCTAAGAGCCTTTCATATAATATATAATTATAATGTCAATCCTGAAGATGCTAAAAAAAGGCAATATGATGAGCATAATTTGTAAGAACAACATGTCAGTCTGATGTCATATTAAACACTTTAGAATGATGGAAATCTTTCTTTTAGGATTTCCAAAGGAAAATTAGCTTATTAAAAGCTCTTAAACATCCTGTAATAATGAAATCTACTTATTTTTATTTTTTACCATCATTTCCAAATGTATGTAAATTGTAAATTACCCTACCCCCACTATCATTCCCTCCCCCACAACCCCACACACAAACTGGCTACTACCACTTACCCACACTGCATCTTGGTGAATATATCTTGGGATATGTTATTTCAAGGAATAGGTTATTATAAAAATTTGCCCGATCCTCACTCCTGCAGTGGATGCAGTAAAACAGGAAAAAAAGGTTGTAATCCAAAAGATACTACCACTACTTTTTTATTAATTTGGCTATAACCGAATTAATAAAACCATACCCAAAGTAATGAGCACATTACTTTTTCTTCTCTGAGCTTATTTCCCCATCTGTTCAACAAATATGTTGTATAAAAATAACCTGCAATTTTCCTCATTGTCCTACCTTTCAATGCCTGTGATAAAGTTTGCTAGACAGGGGATAGTATACCAGCTTTGGTTAAACAGACACTTCTTCTATTTGAAAATCTCTTTGAAAAACATAAAAACCACAACATATTCTGTGGATTTCCAGAATAACACATAAATTTCTTTGACATTTCTTCCTTTGTATCAGTCATGCTTCTGGTCCACATTCTGAAAGTGCTGTGCCAGCCTTCTAAGAGAGCACCATGAAATCAAATGTACCAACTGGTGTCCCTTTATCAAGTTCCTTTTGTGAGTTGACCTTATTCTTTACATTGTAGCCATCCAAGGCTGCAAGAGGGGCTCTTGAATTCTTGACCATATATTTCTCTTTGGTAATAATAATAATGTTGAAGGTGATGGCTATCCTCCTCCTTCTTCTCCATCATCATCATCATCACATCTCACCTTCAATCCACCTTCTATATTATTTCCAATGAGATTGATCCTGTCGTGCCCCTGCTAATGCTTCTTATGCTTTTTATCACCCCAGGGATGAAATCTCCTTGCATAGTTTATTAGCCCCTTCAAGGAATGGCAGCTTTTTTACTCTCTCCAACTTTGCCTTTTGGCATTTTCCCACCAACCACTGTGCATTTCAGCCATGAATGGTCTTTGTTGTGTTCAAAGTATTGTAAGCTTTATAGAAAAAAAAGTGTGTTAAAAGTCCCTAGAACAGTGCCTAGTGACAGCAGCTCTAACAACTTGGCCTGACCGACTTACCTCATTTGACCCTCACAACAATCTTGAGCAGTATTTTTACAAACATGACTTGCATTTGGGGGCTAATGAAATTGAAGAGATTCATTTATACTTCTCACCTGTTCTTGTGGAGACTACAGGTGGGTATCAGCAGGTATTCATCCATCCTTCATGAGGGAGTGCTAAAGGGTGACTAAGCTGTGCAGGATACCCACCCAGCAGATGCAGAGAAGAATATTATCCCAGCTGTCTCTAAGTCTTCCCAGCAGTGAGTCCTGGAGCACCAGACATGGCCACGTGAATTTTTTGGGCCTCCAGGAGCTGAATGGAAGCAGGAAATTTGCCAGCCTTGGCCTCGTCCTTGGAAAGTTCTGCCACCCCTTGCTGCCAATTCAGATGCTTGTCATATTATTCATGCATGTGGTGTCTTCCCCAAGAAGCTGTTAGCTCCCCAAGGCTGGCATGGATAGGCAGGCACTGGAAACCCAGAAAGCCAGACCAACACTGGGAGAACTGGCATGCAGTCAGGAGGCCTGCTGGGCTCATCAGTGTATGAGCATTCTGGGCAAACCAAGAATGGCCTCCTGAGGCTGGCATCCCGGGGACCAGTCTATCAATCACTCCATAGAAGCCACGCACCATGCCAGGCACTGCATGGGGAATAGGAAGGGAAGTGTCTTAGTCTGCTGAGGCTGTCATAATAAAATGCTGGGTGGCTAAAACAACAAAAATTTTTTTTTCTTATAATTCTGAAGGTTGGAAGTCTGAAATGCTAATAACGTGGTCAGTTTCTGGTGAGGGCTATCTTCCTTTCTTGCTGATGGGCACCTTACCACTGTGCTTGCACATGATGTTGAGAGAGAATGAGCAAGCTCTCTGGTGTCTTTTCTTATAAGAGCACTAATCCCATTACCAGAGCCCCACCCTCATGACCTCATCTAAACCTAATTACCTCTCATAGGCCTGATCTCCAAATGCAATCACAGTGGGGGTTAGAGCTTTAACATATAAATTCTGTGGGGGACACAATTCAGGAGGTAAGCATATAATTGATCACATTTGGTGTCTGGTCAATTTTGACCGATGCATGTAAGAGGATCAATGACAACTTAGGAAATGCACAAAAGAGAAATTGGAATAGTAAAGGATCTTAAAATCACATTAGACAAGAAAGAAAAGAAGAGAAAAGAAAAGAAAAAAAGAGGAAAGAAGAAAAGAAAAGAAAAGAGAAAAGAAAAAAGAAAAGAAAAGAAAAGAGAAGAGAAGAGAAGAAGAGAAGAGAAGAGAAGAGAAGAGAAGAGAAGAGAAGAGAAGAGAAGAGAAGAGAAGAGAAGAGAAGAGAAGAGAAGAGAAGAGGAAAAGGAAGGGGAGTGGTGGGCAGGGCAGGAAAGGGCAGGGCAGGGCAGGGCAGGGCAGGGCAGGGCAGGGCAGGGCAGGGAAGGGAAGGGAAGGGAAGGGAAGGGAAGGGAAGGGAAGGGAAGGGAAGGGAAGGGAAGGGAAGGGAAGGGAAGGGAAGGGAAGGGAAGGGATGGAAATGAGTCAGCCATAAAGCAACTGTGGGTATGTACTAGTTTAACAGGAGAAATGGTTACAAAACTACAAATTGTTTGGATGCTAACAGAAAAATACTAGAGCTCTAATTACAAAATTGTTAGGGTAATAGTTAAAATTTAAGATAGTATTTACTAACATTTAGTATCTTTATTATCATTTTAGTGTATGAGTTATACATTGTTAAAGAGTGTCAATTGCACACGGTATGGGTGATCATGGCAAATGATTAATGCACTCATTTAGTAATTACCACATTAAAATTTAATGCTACTGGTCAACCTTTTCAGCAGTAGTCAAATGATTTGAGGAGAACTTTTTTGTTAGTCTGCACTCACAGGGGAGCAGGTATATAACACTACTATTCAAAATTGACTTTTTATGGAAAATAAATCAAACCCCAAATGAACCCTTATGCCAGGGTCTCTTACTCATTTGGTTGGGGCTTAAGGACCCATCTGGCAAATTATTGTAGCTTCAGTTGTTTTTAGTAGTTTTGTCTTTTCAGCTTTATACTGGGGATATAATTGATTTACTCACTGCCATTATAGGATTGGAGTGTTATGGATTTGACAATGTACTTGCTTTTACCAGTAAGTTTTATACTTTCATATGTTAGCATGTTACTAATTAGCCTTCTCCTTCATCTTGAAGAAGTCCCTTTAGCATTTCTGGCAAGGCAGCCACAGTGGTGATAAACCCTCTCAGTTTTTGTTTGCCTGAGGAAGTTTTGATCATCCCTTCATTTTTGAAAGACAAGATTGCTGGGTATAGATGGCATTCTTGGTTGTCAGATTTTCCTTTCGGGGTTTTTAGTATTTATTCCACAATGTATACATGTATTAAAAAAAACACATTGTATCCCATAAATATAATATAATTATTATTTGCCAAATGATAAAATAAAACTTCGAAATGATCCATTTGAGTAACTGGGTAAAGTTATAAACCTTTCCATAAGAAATTACACAAATAGATGAATCTTGATATATAGTTTCAGAAAGTTAAGAACCACAGTGTCACAGAAAGTTAAGAATCACAGCTTACACAGTGTCATAGATGGTGCTTAGTAATTATTTATTGAATGACTAAATACTTTAATGAATGAATAAATCTTAAAGACTGTCTTATCTTGGGGTGAGGATGTTTCATATGTATGTATAGGTATAGTTAGGTACCACATTTTTTTCTCCTGAGGCATAGGCCCTTTCTAGAATATTGCAAACACACTTGGTAACATCCATGAGCTCTGGTGGGCTCTACTGGGCTTTAAGACATAAGTCTGCTTCAGGTCTCATTCTGAACCCCAGGCTAAAGGGCAGTGGGCCCCCAGGCTATGTACTCACGGTGTTGGCAGAAGCAGGAGACAGCAAGCCCAAAAGGGCAGACACATTTTTTCTCATCTCTTCGTCATCCCCACTGACATGCCCCTGACATGACAAGTCAATAGCCACCTCCCCAAAGTCATAACCTGGGGAATACATTCCACAACCACAAGGCCAGGGCAAGGGTGTGGATGGTTTATACTGTTACAGGGAATAAAGAGTTAAGACCAAAAATTCAACCTACCAAATTCCTTCTCTTCCAGTTGTAGGAAACAGCTGTGCCTCTGAAGTCCCTTATTTTCCAACGAAGCATTTCTTCTTCCCCTAACTTCCTTCTTTAGGCCAAATTCAGCCTTTAAAAATCATCCTGGATGACTGTGAAAATGCAGATTCAGCTGGCCTGCGGTGCGGCCCAAGACTCCCAGGCCATTCTCCAATGCGCTCTCTCCATCACTCTTCAAAAATTTCTTGTAAAAAGCATGACTCTAGGCTCTCCTCACTCAAGACAGATCCAATATGTGATCTCTCTCCTTTCCTTTCATTCTTTATTGATGCAAATCCTTCAAATTTCTGTTCCATGGTCAAGGGATGGGGTAAATACTTTTTACAACTTACCATTTTGGGCTTCATCACAAGCATCTATTCTTTCTCTTTTCACTCCAGTATCTTTTGCTCTAGTGTCTGTTTAATTCTCTAACTTATGTCATTCTCTTATAAAACTGCTGATGTGCCACAAAACTGGCATTCTAGAAGCTTATGTTTACATATTTAAATATGAGCTAAAGAGAGTACACTTATATTACACTTACAATTTTGAAAGTAAGTTATCTCTGGCTAAAAAAAAAAAAAGTAGGAAAATGGGAATGGGAATGTACTTCCACTAGGTGGGATGTTTCCAATTAAATCCTGCTGCTATTTTAATGATCTTAGAGGAATGGATATAATTCAATGTAAAACATATTAGCACCTGACTTGTGCCAGGCACTTGGACAGGTGCTGGGGATTTAGGGATGTGTAAAATCCATCTCTACACTCATATTGCTCACAGACCAGCAGGGATGGCATCACTCACTCACTCATTCATTCACTCATTCACTCATTCATTCACTCACTCATTCACTCAATCATTCAGTCACTCATTCACTCACTCACTCATTCACTCAATCATTCACTCCCTCACTCACTCACTCATTCATACACTCGCTCGTTCACTCACTCCCTTACTCATTCATACACTCACTCACTCACTCATTCATACACTCGCTCGTTCACTCACTCCCTCACTCATTCATACACTCACTCCCTCACTCATTCATACACTCTCTCGTTCACTCACTCCCTCACTCATTCACTCAATCATTCACTCACTCATTCACTCACTCCCTCACTCATTCATACACTCATTCACTCACTCATTCATACACTTGCTCGTTCACTCACTCCCTCACTCATTCATACACTCATTCACTCACTCATTTAAAAAGTAAGTCCTAAGTCACTTGCTAGACGTAGTTCTGGGGGCTGCAGATATATAGGTGAACAACACAGACTAAATTCCAATCTTCATAACTCTTAAACTCTGGTTGGGGAGAGTCATTTTAGAATAATGTGAGATGCAATTTTAGGATAATATGAATAGCCATTAGCTATCACTAGATCTTTTTTCAGACTTTTTCTTTAGGTCCCAAAGCAACTACAGGATTTGAGATACAAACTAAAGCAGAGATTTTACTTGGGAAAAGACAGGCAATTGAGGATATGAAATATACACAATTTCCTTTTTAAAAAGCCCATCTTTAAGAGGTGTGTGTGCTCACAACTTGTACTTCCATGGTAAAATGTAGAATGGCATCCTGAATCTTGGCTGGTTTTAACTGATATACACAAATCATCTGGTGTACCTCTTAAAAATGCAAATTTCTACACCCACTCCAGGCCTTTTGTTTGAGAATTCCCAGGAATGAAGTACAGGGATTTCTTTTTTTGAAGAGTTTCTCATGAATTCAGACACAACGAGGTTTGGATCTGTTCATTCAAGGACGTGAGAAGGAGAACTTCACAGAACTCAGAGCTGGGGTTGGAAGGACCAATTGAAGAGTTTAGAGAAGAATTTCAGGAAACACTGAAAATTTCAGAATTTCAGCAAACACTGAGGAAAAATTAAGAATAAACAAAGGAAGTAAGAAAGAGAATGAAGAGGACATTTGAAAGAACAAACTGGTAGGAAATTTTTGATAAATGTTATCAGTGTTTGAAGCCTTTTTTTATTCATTTGTTTATTACTTGAGAATTCCTTCAAGTTCTGAGACCTAGATAAAAAGATAGAAAAGCTGGGTTTAGTCCCAGTCCTATTGTGAGTATTTAGTCAAAGTGCTACCTCTCTTGGCCTTTTATTCTCTGCTTGTAAAGGTGAAGGTTCACCGAGGTGAAGCTGAAGGCCCCTTCCAGCTTTGAGAATGCTCATATTCTGATTCATTTGGCACCAGATGTGGCTATCACACAGCTCCCTCTAGAACCAGAAGAAAGGAAGACAAGAAGGAGTGATAAATCAGTTGTGTATCCTCAAGCACATCATTGGGGACAAGCAATAAATAAGATGGCATGTTCCCAAAAAGAAGACAACCTATCTGGGAGATCCATGCTTCAATGTTCACTCCAGGTTGGCTGGGGAAATGGCTAAGGGTAGAACATTCCCACCTCCAGAATTCTGAAGGGGCAGTGGGAGGGCAAGCCTACGTCTGATGCCAAATACATACAGGACATTCCAGTTAGTTAATGGCATTTGCAGTTTGAAAAGAAAGCAACTTGTTTTTGTAAGAAGGCGCTTCTAGGGAGCCAGCTCCTCTGTTTCCATTCACACCAAATGACCTCAGGTCAGCAGAATATGGCCCAGCCAAGGCCTCCAATAGCCAAAGCGAACGAGGCCCTAGGGGAAAGGCCTTCAAAGAGTACACAAGCTCTTACGTACTGTGCCTGCCAGTGAGACTTTTGACCAAAAGAAGGCAGGACTGCCAGTGCGGGCCAGGCACTTGGGACTTGTGAAAATGCTGTGTTAATGGCCACTGACTGTGGACACTTCTACAAGCTGTTTTGTGGAGGTCTGACCTGGCTTGGCCGAAGGGCTATGGCAGTGAGAGCCGCTTGCACCTGGCTTCTCTGAAGCGTTGAGGCAGCTGGGAAGTTTGACGACCTGTTGATCACCACCATCAATAGGCACCACTGGAAGAGACCTGAGTTCTGGCTCTGAATTGGCCCCCAACTCCTTTGCAATTTTGTGTAGGTTCCTCTCCCTCTCTAGGCTTTAGTTTTCTCACTGCTAAGGAAGGTGGGTTAGTGCTGATGCTTTGGGAATATAGAAAAGCAAGCTTTGCCTTAAGTACCTAATAGATGGCTGGAAACCTACTATAAGCTGCACTGTGTGTGTGTGTGCGGGGGGCGGGGGGGGGGCAGACGACTTTATAATGGAGACAACTAAGGCTGAGAGACAAGGATTGCCTAGCGTCAGTTCAGTTCTGTAAACATGGGTTAAGCATACTGCCGGCTACGGGAAAGAAGAAGGATCAGTTCCTTCTTTTGAGGAGTTTCCAGGCGGTGTCAAGACAGACCTGTGAAAAGATGATCCGAGTGCAATACTCTGGGAGAAACTGAGGGCCTGGTGCCGCTAGGTGGGAGAGGGAGAGAGAAGGTGGTGGGTGTGGGGTAGAGGCTTCTCCAGTGAGTGGGAGGGGAGGAAATGGAAAGAGAAGCCTTGCCAGTAGGAAGCAAATTCCCCAATTATCCGTAGGATGATTATGAGTTGTCTTTTAAAAAGAAAGCAAGGAGGAGTGGCTGGAAGAAAGATTAAAGGAAGGCTTTCCAAGGCAGACGGGAAGGAATAACAAGGAACTGAAAAAGAAATAGCATGGCAGGGATGGGACCGAAAATCCATCCAATTAATTCAGTGCTGTTGGAGTGTCAAATGGGAGAAAATGAAACCGTGGCTAATCTGGGCTCAAGCGAATGTCTTCTAAAAGCAAATTCACCCTTCATCCATCAAACCTCTCTGCCTTTTACTGCATTTTATTTGAAAATACATTATAAAATACTTTAATATACCCATGCAAAATGTTACAAAGACTAAAATAGTGAACACCCACATACCTACCATCCAGTTTAAGAAATAAAATATTGCCAACATAATTATAGAGCCTTGCCTTCCCCACCCTGAGCATACTCATCGAGAGCAGATTCATTTCTTGGGGTTGGAATCACAGTCATGAAACTCTCAGGAATGGACTTTAAAATTGGAAGTTTAATTTATTAATTTACTTTGCAAAATATAACTGTCACATGGACTGGCATATGACTGTCCCTGAGACCAGTACATTCCTCTCCTGTACCAAGCGGCAGGGTACACCACATCTTAGTCGAAAGGCCAATTTGTCAGTTAACAGTGAGAAATTCTGGGCAGTGTGACCAGCTTATTCTTTCCTAGTGGCTAGTTCCTCACGAAATGGCAAAATACAGTCAGATGTTTTCTTGGTAAATCTGGAATCAGATGAATCAAAAAAATCTAATGGTTGTTTTCCATTCTCACCATCAAATTGGTACTAATTGATCAACACATATGTGCACACATGGTAGTAACATTCATTGGGTGTTGGACAGGTGAGGGGCACGAGGAGATGGGTATATTCACACCTAATGTGTGCAGTGCCTACTATCTGGGGGATGGGCATGTTTGCAGCTCTGACTCAGGTGGGGCAAAGGCAATATATGTAACCTAAACATTTGTGCCCCCATAATATTCTGAAATAAAAAAGAAAAAAATATCTAATGGTACAAACTTTCCTTCCTTCCTTCCTTCCTTCCTTCCTTCCTTCCTTCCTTCCTTCCTTCCTTCCTTCCTTCCTTCCTTCCTTCCTCCCTCCCTCCCTCCCTCCCTCCCTCCCTCCCTTCCTCCCTCCCTCCCTCCCTTCCTTCCTTCCTTCCTTCCTTCCTTCCTTCCTTCCTTCCTCCCTCCCTCCTTCTCTTACTACCTCCCTTCCTAGGGTTGCCAGATTAAATATAGAACCACCAGTAAAATTTGATTTCAGATAAACAACAAAATAGTTTTTAGTATAAGTATGTCCCAAATATGGCACAAGGCATATTTATATTGTAAAACTAATTGCTTTTTTTCTCTAAAATTCAAATTGAACTGGCCAATTCTGTATTTTTATTTGCTAAGCCTGGCAACTCTATAACCCTCCCCTCCTTTGATAAATATTTACTGAGAATCCACCACATACTAGCCAATGGGACATTTTTCATATTTTCTGGCTACCCAACACCTTTCGAATTCCACATTGTGTTTCCAGGGGTTTCTAGACATTCTGAATCATGTCTCGCAAAAGTAGAATGGAAAGAGTTCAATTCTCCAGGCCCCTCTCCAGCCGGGCCATGCGCATGCATGTCTATCAGTGAGATTCACCCAGACTAAACTGACTGAGCAGCCACAGAAGGAAGAGACTCCTACAATCCCTTTTGTTGCAAGGGTGGTCTCAGGGGCATCCATCTCATGGTGTGGTAGTATTTTTAAGGTCAAGTCCATGATTTTGTCCATAGGGTGTGCACTAGCACAGCAGCAGGGACAGAGGTGCCCTCATCATCCCAGGTCCTCAGCGTGCTTTGGAGCACATTTTTCTGCATGTCCATCCTGAACATGATTCCCCAGCAACCCTTACTCCCAACAATCCTATGAAGTGTGGCCTCCTATGTTTTTAACAACTTGTTTCTGCTTAATCATCTAGAGTTAGTTTCCATTGCCTACCTATAAATTCCTGCTTCTGCTGTGAGCTGTATAACTGATAAAAAATGAATAAATAATTAAACACAAGCCCTGACCACACAGTTCTTATAGATTCATGGACGAGGCAGACATTGATGAAATCAAGACAGAATTGCAAATTCATAAATTCTAGTAATTTGTAATTCTCTCTACAAGAAATGCTACATCTACAAAAAGTGACAATATGGGGAACTAATTTCAATTTCAGGAAAATCCGCAATGGCTTCTCTGAGGAAGTAAGGCTGAAGTTGAGACCTGAAAGTAAGTAGGCATTAGAGAGGTGAGAAGTTATGTGTGTGGGGAGGGAGGGGGAAAGGTGTTGTACGTGCCAGGTGAATGACATGACCACAGAATGAGTAAGATTTTAGATTTCTCCTGTGGATAGGGGGAAGCCACTGAAAGAGGGTAGATAAGCGACTATCTGATCCAATTTTTTGTTGTTTGTTTTTAAAGTTCACTCCATGTTTGTAATGAATTTGTATTAGATAAAAAGTAGAAACAGGCAATTCTTCCCACCATGTTCACCACACCACCACCTTGAGCGTGGTCAGTACTTGGTGATTCATGTCCAACAAGTAGAGTATGGGAAAGGGAAAAGTAATAACTTCACAAGAAAAAAAAAAAACTGCCAAAAATTTCCTTAGGCAAATGATGCAGGTTGATGTCACCAGCAACAGGCTATTCTGATCATAAGTTCCTTCTGATATGATGTGGTAAGGAGGGCACTTCATCCCTGTTGGACTCTTCCCCTAAATCCATAACCTCAGACAAAGCATGAGGCAAACATCAGAGAACATTCTACAAAGCGCCTATGTTCAGGTACTCTGCAGAACTGCCAGGGATGAAAAGTAAGAAAAGACAGACACTGTCACAGACCAGAGGATACTAAGATGATAAGATGCCTATATAAAATTTGGTATCCTGGATTGGATCCTGGAACAGAAAAAAAGACTTCAGGATAAAGATTTGGCAAATCTAAACAAAGTATGCAGTTAATGGTACCGCACCAATATTGATTTCTTAGTTGTGCAAATGTGTGTGGTGACCGTGACGTGTTAGTGTTAGGAGAAACTGGGTGAGGGATCTACTGAAACTGTCTGTATTACTTTTGGAACTGTTCAGTAGCCTTAAATTTATGCTAAAATGATAAGATTATTGTAAAAAAAAAATAAGAAGCAGGAAATCTATTTACTAATTGCTACAGTCAGTTGTCTATGCAACTGACAGTGGACTTGAGTGTAGGCATTTAAGATAGAGAGGAGTGAATCAGAGCTTTATTTTGAAGACGTGATTAACAATTTTAATATGTCCTTCTGACATTCGAGGCAAGGCTTTCCAGAGGCAGAAGAGCAAGGTCCATAAACAAAAGCCACACACTGGTCAAGGCCTTACTAAGTGACCCAGTGTTCCAGCAACACATACCAGATGGATGCATGTCTCATGTCCTGACAGATTTCCAATCCTCTAATTCCTACAAAGGATAAAATCTTTTTTTCCAAGTCCCAGAAGCTCTCCTCCTAAGCTTCTGGTTTAGCTGTTTTGTAAATGTTTTGCTTTTCATTTGCATCAAATAAATTATTCCCACCAGTGAGCTGGTGTTTCCGCAGGGGTGGGGAGATCCCTCGTGTCCTAGGGCCCTGAGCCTGCTAATTTGTCATGCTACACTTATGGCCTTAGAAATCTCTTTATTTATCCTGTAGTTAACTGCTATAGTTCCATCTCCAGTGCTTAAGAGGCTGGGTGGAACTGAAATGCATGTCTTGCTTTTCAGTGCAATAGAATTTTGATGGATAACTGTAGAAGGAGACTAAGAAGAGGGAGTGTGTCCATTGGCAGGTGGCAGAGTGGCAAGAGGGGTGGGGACATATACCTGGCTTTCCTCAAGCACATGCCTTTAAGGAGTTTGCAGGTTGTCATGGTCTCTGGATCAGGAAACCCAGCATGGCTACTAGATAAAATAAATAAATAAATAAGAAGCCTGATGTCCAGGGACATTGAAATATGTGCAAATAAAATTGAACAGCAAAATTTCCAGGTATAACTCTCCTTGGACACATGCTGCGTCTTTGACTGTAGATATGGTGATGGAATTCTCTCATTTACCAAGGGGTGAAATCATTCTCACTCAAACCTTGTTTATAGCATAAGGTTAGAGGAGTAACAAGGAGGTAAAACATTAGTTCCCTACTGTACCTTTTGCTGACCAAAACTGAGGTTGCCAGTAATCTGAGCATCAATTCAGTATCAGAAGGACATGGATGGTGGAATAGTCAATAGATAACTGGGCTTGAGATAGGACAAAAGTGAAACCACCATTTATAAAATTAATAAAAGGCTATAGGGTGGGAACAATGGTAGGGGCCTGAACTCTACAAAAGTATAGGGATAGTTAATTATATATATTATATAATACATATATACACACACACTCATACACACACACACACACCAGTCATTGTTCCCTAGCTTGCTTTCCTATAATTGCTTACTATTCAAGAGTCACATAGCTGATGGTCATGAAGATTCTTAGCTTTCTTCATTGCTCCCATGGATAACATTACCCTTGTGAAACCTAAGGCTGGTCTTTGAGAAATATTCCAGATTCTACATTCCGGTGAACCAGACCAATGGCCCAAGGAACGAATTCAACTGGTCCTGCCACCAGGGAAGTGCCTCAGCACAAGAAGACAATTTCTGCTTCCTGATCCTATGAGTTCATGCCCAGCCAGTGAGCAGTCCCAATTGCCTAGTTCTTTGCCTGCCAAGCTATCTTTAAAAACCCTTTCTCCCAAATTCTCAGGGAGACAGATTTGAGAAATTCCTCCCATCTCCTCACATGGCACCTGCGATATTGAACTCTTTCTACATTGTAAAACCTGCTGTCTCAGTGTATTGGCTTCCTCTTGAGCAGCAGGCAACGTATCTGGTTAGGCTATAGTAAGAGGAGCCTTGATTCCAACCCCATAACTCAAAGTCTTTTTTCATTGTCTTGTCATTTCTCTATAAATTTATTGCTCTTTGGTAAAATGAAATATAAGCCCACGATCTAACCTCCTCATTGAATAACTCATCACTGAATACTTCTGTGCATGTCGCAATGCATGTGTTGATAATTTGTTTATTTTTCTCATGTTAATCTGTCTTTTGTCAGCCTAATTTGCAGGGGCCCAGCCAATGAACTCAAGATGGGTAGAGGGAAAAACAAATTAATTTTCCCTCCTACATCTGCTAAGTGCTCCTCACTGACCCTGCTTGGAGTTACTGTAAAATTTCTCATTTAATCCTCATAGGAACATTGTGAAGTATTATCTACCACATTCACAGATAAAAAAACTGAAAAATAGAAAAGATAAAATTCTACCTGGGGTTACAAAAGGGTTAAGCAACAGAGCTGGGATTACACCTGGGGTCATTTCTGTGAGTTGCAATCTCACCCCACTGCCTTTCTCAAGTTCCCAAACTGTGCCTTTTCGGTGAGGTATTTTGGTGGACTTACACACGTACCCAGTTTTGCAGAACAAACCTTCTTAGTGTCTCCCAAATCTTTTCTGCGTCCCACAACCAACACCAAACTCAAGACAAGATATCCCCTGAGAATTGCAAAAGCAGCCTGATGAATCACCTCACTGTTCCATCTTCCCTCCCACTTTGTTGTCTGTTCTGCATCCAGAAATCAATCTTATGCTGTTTTACTCATTATATTTTGCAGTATTGTTCAATTTATTTATTTTACCTGACTGTGAAGTCTTCAAGGACAAACATTTGGTTTATTTTTCTCCCTGCTGAATGCCTAGTGCCCAATAATAAGTGATGCTTAATCTCTCAGTGTTTTCATTCATTCCTCTATTTCTAAATACCTTCTAGAGACTAAAAACCCCCAAATTTACCTCTCCAAACTACAACTCTCCCCTGGACTTTGACTTCAATATCTGTCAATTATTTAAACCTCAATATCCAATCAATATTTCAAACTGAACACAACCAAAACCAAATTCCTCATCTTCCCCCAGGACTTTTTCCCAGCTTTGTCCCCACAGTCTTCCCCTTGGGACTCAGCCAATAGCAATCCCATCCTATCAGGCACCCAGGCCCAAAACACCAAGCCATTTGGGACTCCTTGGCTGTTGCCATACACCACTTCCCATTGATAGGGAATCTTGTCCTGTCTCCCTAGCCACTGGCCATGCCCACTGCTCCCACTGCAATCCTAGTCACCACCACTTATGCTCCCTGGGTCACTGTGCAAGCCTCCTACCTTGTTTCCTGGCTTCTGCCTTTGCTCCCCCAACTCCCAGAAATGCTTCTGAACTGGAAGTCTGAACAGGTCAAGTCTCTGCTTAGAACAAGCCAGCGGCCTCCCTTCTGACTCAGGGTAAAAGCCACGGCCCACACCGTGGACCACAGGGCCCACCGTCTCTCTGACTTCCCCTCCTCTGCAGCTCCACGGGCCTCCTTGATGTTCCTCAAACGCACCAGACATTCTCTCACCTCCAGACCTTTGCACTGGCTTTTCCCTCTGCCCAGAATGTTCTTCCCCTGGAGACCCACGTAGTTGACCCTTCGCCCCCTTCATTTCTTTGCCCAAACGCCAGCTTCTCAGTGGGGTTTTTCCTGCCCACTGTATCTAAAATTGCCACCTGCTCCTTCAAAGAAGGATATTTTGTTTGATTTTTGTTTGTTTTTATATTTGTTCTAGTTTTCTGCTTTGTCTCCAGTACATGTATGGGTTCCATAAACATTTGTTAAGTAAAAAGTACTAGATGCATAACCAACATGTGATGAGTGAAATGTACAAATAAATAAATCTTAACCCACCCACTGATGGCTTTCTACTGCCCTCAAATGAAGGTCAAATTGCTCAGAGCACAAGGTCCCCTAGAATCTCAGCCTTGACTCTTTGTTGAGCTTTATTTATCAACAGCCACCTCACCACGATGCACCTACATCCACACACTGTGTCCCAGCCACACTTAAATAACTACACACAGTGAATACAAATGCTTGGCATATCACATTTGCCCTGGTGGAAAGGGTAGTCTTTGTGGGATCTCACCTTTCTTCTCCCCTTGTAGCATTTACCACATTGCACTACTCTGCCATAATTTTCTGTTTCTCAGAAGTCTCTGATGTCCCTGGAGCAAAGGGCATATTTTTTCCAGCCACTGAACTGCAAATGTAGCACAGTGGCCAAAGCTGTCTGCTACTTATTCCCAGTACTTTTTCATGACAAAACATCACCTCCTTCTCACCCAAGCTGGAACACCTCCACTTTTGCTCCATTTCAAGCCCTTGGCTACTCTAGTCTTCGGTTTTATTCTCTGTCCGGTGAGACCGATAGAAATGAAAAGCGAACATTTCTATCTTTATAAGTATAGAAAAACTGCAAAAATTTGAGTCACTTTTTTATAAAATTGTAGCTTTCATACATATCTTTCAGTCGTGGTTGAAAACTGAGTAGATTAATCATTATACACATTAAAAGCTACTTTTGCTGGGTCTGTACTCTATAATAAACAGACATATGAATCATCATATGACTTCTTTCATTTAGAAGAATTAAAACAAGAAGATGTTGAGTGAGCCCCGTTAACACAAATCATGCAAGATGCAAATGATATTAACTGGCTCGGGTCAGAGTAGGTCTTGAGAAGTGATTACCTTTTCTTCCTGGAGAGAATTCCCCTTGCTCTTGGCCTTGCCTCCCCTCTCAAAGCCTTTGATCTGTGATCTCCCTTAGTTGCTCAGGACGTTAGAGACACCATCTCACATCACACACTGACGGGGCGTCCATGTGAGAGCTGGGCACCCCAGAGACGGTGATGCTCTCTGACGTGCTGGGGAGAGGAAATGGCTTTCCCTGGTGGGGACTCTCTGTTGGCCACTGGTGTTGCATCAATCAAGAAGAGGGGGTGGCAGGGGAAGATGACGAGGGGGCAGAGCCAGTACTCAGAGGGCTCTGCTTCCGCTCTGGATATCCTATCAGTTAGAGTCCATCAATCATCCCTTTTCCTATTCGGATCCTTGGCGTTACTATAGACAACCATCCTTTGAGGGGATAAGGAGTACACTGCAGTAATCACATATTTTTATGGAGGAAAGACTCTGAGTGGGTCTGTTTCTTTGCCCCTGTTTCTCCAGGTCTTGGATTTACCCCCATCATTCTAAGAGACATGTGCCCAGCACTGGTCCACTCCATCACATGTATCTAAAACTTTCTCCTAGCTGACATTTCCAGCCACTGTTCCAAGTTGGTGAAGTGTTGAAATGTTTCCTTGAGATGTCTGTTTGCAATTTGTTTTTAAAAATGCGTGAAAATTGTTCGGTTATGCTGGAGATGCAAGGACCAGGCTTGGTTCATAAGGACAGTTCTCTGATCACGGTTTTGAATTTTCCAGGTTGGAGCTCCTTTGTGCTTTAATGAAATTGCCATAAGATCAGGATATAGAAAACCTATGTTTCCTCAAAGACATTTTAGCTCTATAAAATATTTATCCCCTATTGTATATTTGCAAATAGGTAATAAAATTATTGTTGTAAAGCTATAATAATGTGGGAGTAATAACTAATTCAGTTAATTGTGATTATGGGACATTTGACAGTTATCATCCCTCTGTTCCTCATTCTATAGGAAACTTAAATTTCCTAAATCAAACATAAACCACATATTCCCAAGCTCTCTATTCTTCTTGGGGCAGTTTCCTTTTTGTATCCAAATAACCTGATCTGAGACTTGATAGTGAGCACACGGGAAGACTTACCTGAGAATCCCTAGGAAGTGATTACAGATTTCACAAATCTATCTTGGTCGGGCTCCTCATATTTCATTCCAGGTCAATGCCCCCCATTTCTCCTCTGTTGGCTGAGACAAAGCACTGGACTTTATCAAACCTCACTAAGCCTTGAGCATGCTAAAAGGGAATGAAATGCAGAGAAAGAAAACCTAGAGCTGGACACAAAGTATCTCTCTCCTTGAGTACACAGCAGGGCGTCCCTGTGGTCACTGTTCCTCCTAGGAGGGGGGTCTCCTCCCTTTATTCCAGGTGCCATAGAAAAGAGTCACTTTTCTCAAGTCACTTCTCCAAGACTCTAAGTCCTGAGCCTGCAGTTTCTTAACCCCATCAGAAGAATGAAAAAGTTAAAATCAATTGACATCATCATCCTCCCTGGGAGATATTTTCTGCTTATAATGAGCATCATTCGTTTGAGATCCTTATGTTCTAGACTGAGGACAAACCTTCTCTATTATTACTTTACTTCTAAACTTCCCTTAAAACAGGAGGTGATAACTTACCTACATCTCTAAGGTAACAAAGGTGCCCCCTAAACAACTCACCCAAGAGATAGATTTCATCTTTCTCTGCAGGGTGCAGAAACCACCCACATGTTTAAACTACCTTTATGGGGCCTGGGAGAGGGGCAGCACCTGCACCCAATATTAGCAGTTTGAGGCTTCCTGACCCTATGAACCAGCAGACTTACAAGGAATCTGAGTGTTTAAGTCCTGAGGATAAGAATTTAGCAAGGCAGACCCAGATTTCAGTCTAAGGAGACAACTAGTCAAAAAACCAAACTGCATCCGTAGCCATGATAAGTAAGTACCACAGCAGGGCAGGCCGCATGGCTGTGGGGTCTCAGAGGAGCAGTACTACGTTTTATAAAGTGCCAAATATATTTGAAGGCTGTGGCTTAGAGGTTAAATTGCAATTAAACCTCTTGAGTTTTGACACTTGGCAATCCAGAAATTCCACTACAAAAATAAACAACCCTACAACCACTAAAACCACATGCTCTACCTCTTAAAAAGTCCCATGACATCTTGGATGCTAAATAATTCTGTGAAGCAATCTTTCTCAGGGGTTGAGGAAACATTAGACAATATCTATTTTAATCTTTTAAAAGGCATACTGTCAGAAATAAAGAAATGGAGGTACCCCAAAATAAAGAATGGCTGGGCATTAAAAAGATGAAATAGGTCCTTGCCTGCGAGAGTGGCCACTGCGTTGGTGCTCTGGGGCTTGGACCCTGGCTAGCCAGAAAATAAACCTCCTCTTGTGTAATTGCATCCTCAATGTCTCTGCTTTTCTGTCCGGTGGGGCTGTGGAAGGTCGGTCCCTAACATTTGGGGGCTTGTCCGGGAATTGCCTTCCCCACAGACTACCTGATAGAATTCAGGGCTGAGGGAGGAGTGTGAAAATCCACCCCGGACTAGCCGGGTGTGGTGTTGGGCAAGGGACGCAGAATCCCCTTGCAAGACCCCAAATCAGGACGCCGGCACAGGACCTAGGCAGACACACTGGTGGGTCGCCGGTAGGAGCCAGGCGGAGACGTCCTCTGGCCCCGTTTGGACTCCGGAGCTGACCTTGTAGCCTAGGGCTCGGTCAGGAGGAGACCGGGAAGTAGGTCCAGACCAGGTTAGGTTGTCTGTTTACGTCACTGTCCACTTGTCTGTTGTCTGCTTTGTTTGTCGCCGGCTTTCTGTGTGTGTGTGTGTGTGTGTGTGTGTGTGTGTGTGTGTGTGTGTGAGTGAGTGTGACATCTCTCATTGGCTTGTTGGAGTCTCTGGGTTCTGTGGTTTCAGCCCGAGAACCCATCAGGGTTGCATGGGTTTTCGGGCTGGGGCTGTGGAATCAGGGGACCCACGAAAAGATCCGCGAGGGCGACTAGAACCTCCAGGTGAGTATTCCCCTGCATGGGCTGGCAGCGCACAGTGTATGTCCTGCCGCCCGTGCCAGGAATGGCTAGTGTGGGAGGGGCATGGCCGTTACCTCCATAGGGAGTGTGAAAGGCTAGGGATTCAGATCCTTGTCCCCAGGGCCCCAACTGCAGAATATCAGTTTGCACATCTGTCCCATGGCTAGTCGAGCCATGGGACAGGCTCTAACAACGCCATTGTCCATCCTGGTGAGCCATTTTAAGGATGTCAGGGCAAGGGCACACAACCTGTCCTTGGAGGTCAAGAAGGGAAAGTTTGTTACCCTTTGTGAGGCCGAGTGACCCACGTTTGGAGTGGGGTGGCCCAGGGAGGGCTCGTTTGATGCCTCCTTGATCGAAAAGGTAAAAGGGGTGATATTTGGCCACCACGGCCACCCTGATCAGATCCCCTATATTGTGGTCTGGCAAGACTTGGTTCTAGACCCGCCACCCTGGCTGAAGGCCCTCCTACCTGCCCCGAGGTGAAAGGCGGAAGTTCTGGCAGTTAAAGAGGTCAGAAAGGAGAGGGCACGCAGTCCGAGGTCCGTTGGGACGCCAGTGTTGCCGGACTCCAATCTCCGAGAATCTGAGAGACCTAATTAATCTTTTAGACTCTGTTCTTTTTACTCATCAGCCCACCTGAGATGACTGCCAGCAGTTGCTTAAGGTGCTCTTCACAACGGAGGAAAGAGAAAGGATTCAGGGGGAGGCGCAGAAGCTGGTTCCCGGGGAGGACGGCAGACCTACTACAAACCCGCGAACCATCGACCAAACTTTTCCCCTTGAACGGCCGCTTTGGGACTACAATGAGGCTGAAGGTAGGGAGCGTCTCCGGGTCTACCGCCAGACTCTGATGGCCGGTCTCCGTATTGCGGCGCAAAAGCCAACCAATTAGGCCAAGGTAGGAGATGTTCGTCAGGGGCCGGAGAGCCCGGCAGCATACTTAGAGAGGATCATAGAGGCCTTCCGGCAGTACACCCCCATAGATCCCACTATGGAGGAGAATAAGCCGCTGTTATGATGGCGTTTGTCAATCAGGCAGCCCCCGACATTAGGCGCAAAGTGCAGAGAATAGATAAATTGGGCGAGAAGACTCTGCAGGACCTGTTAGAAGTGGCAGAGAAGGTCTATAACAATAGAGAGACGCCAGAAGAGAGGTTAGAGAGGATCAGGATAGGAGATAGGAAATTCCAAGCTGGGGAAGCACGGAAAGCAAACAGAGAGATGGCTAAAATCCTGCTAGCCGCCACAAGAGGGGGGCAAATAGGGTCAGAGGATAGGGAAAGGCCCCGGCGGGAGAGGCTAGGAAAGATCAATGTGCCAATTGCAAAGAGCATGGACATTGGGCCTGAGAGTACCCCAAAAGAAAGGGGGGTGAAGACTTGGAGGTCCTGAAAAAGTCATAGTTGCAGGACAGGTGACAGACGAATAGAGAAGATGGGGTTCGGTCCCCCTCCCCGAACCTAGGGTAACTTTGCAAGTGGAGGGTAACCCAGTCAGCTTCCTCATAGATACAGGAGCAGAACATTCGGTACTAACAGAAGACACAGGAAAATTGTCCAGTAAGACCAGTTGGGTGCAGGGGGCAACAGGAGCCAAACTATATAGGTGGACCACATGGCAGAGATTGGATTTGGGTTCAGGAAAAACTCGCCTACCCTGTTCAACAAGGCCCTCCATGATGACCTTGGGTTTGCAGAAAAGGCTCCACCTCTGTATGAAGGGCGTAAGGCGGGGCGAGCATGGGAGTGGACTGTGCAAATGGAAGACACTTTTCAGGCCCTGAGGGCAGCCATGCTGGAAGCCCCAGCCCTAGCACTCCCTAATCCTACAAAAGAGTTTCACCTGTTCATAGACGAGAAGAGGGGAATAGCCAAGGGGGTACTCACGCAGGCCCTGGGACCCTGGAAGAGACCGGTGGCATACTTGTCAAAAAAAACTAGATCCGGTGGCGGCGGGGTGGCCAGCGTGCTTGCGAATCATCGCAGCCACGGCCCTGTTGGTCAAAGACGCTGATAAGTTCACCCTAGGGCAGCGGCTGCAGATCACCACCCCACACGCCATAGAGGGGTTCTGAAGCAGCCACCAGGACGGTGGATCACAAATGCGAGGCTGACTCATTACCAAGGGCTTTTGCTGGACGCACCCCGCATCGAGTTCCGGGCCCCTGCCGCCTTAAATCCGGCTATGCTTCTGCCAACCCCCGATGCAGCTGCACCTGAACGTGATTGCCTTGAGATCCTAGGCGAGACCCAGACAACCCGTAGAGACTTGAAGGATCACCCCCTTCCAGGTAGCGACCTGACCTGGTTCACGGACGGAAGCTGTTTCGTCCGGGACGGACGCAGGTACGCAGGGGCGGCCATGGTAGATGACCAAGGTAAACTTATCTGGGCGGCATGCCTTCCGCAAGGGACATCTGCTCAGAAGGCAGAACTAATAGCGCTGACGGAGGCTCTTAGCCGGGCCCGAGGAAAAAGGCTGACGGTATACACTGACAGCGGCTTTGCCTTTGGGACTGTGCACATACATAGGGCCCTCTACAGGGAAAGGGGCTTCATCATGGCAGAGGGAAAGGAAATTAAGCACATGCCTGAAATACTCCACCTACTAGAGGCTGTTTTGCTGCCAAAGGCAGTGGCGGTAGTCCATACCCCGGGACACCAGAGCGGGGATTCCGTGGAAGCACGGACAATCGGAGAGCAGACGCTGAAGCTAAGAAGGCTGCAGAAGACACTCCGCAGCCAAACATCCTGCACCTTCGCCTGCCACCCCCAGGCATGGGATGGTTGCCTCCTCTGCCAGGCTATTCCAGTGTAGATGAGGTCTGGGCCTCAGAGCAGCTACGTGAAGATGGCTGGTTGCGGGACGAAGGGCATCGCCTAATAGTGCCAGAACTCTTAAGACGCCACCTGTTAGAGCACCTGCATCAGACCACACATCTAGGGAAGAGAAAGATGCTGCAACTGCTGGACATTGCTCAACTAAGGTTCAAGTCACAAGGATGGGTTCCAGATGACATCGTCAAAAGTTGCCGAGCCTGTCAGGTCATGCAGCCGGAGAGGACCAGAGGGACCCACGCAGGTACAAGGGAAAGGGGAAGGCAGCCAGGACTATTTTGGGAAGTGGATTTCACAGAGGTCAAGCCTGGGAAGTATGGGTATCATTATTTACTAGTCATGGTAGATATGTTTTCCAGATGGGTAGAAGCCTTCCCTATGAAAGGAGAAACAGCTTTGACAGTAGCTAAGAAAATATTAGAAGAAATAGTCCCCAGGTATGGACTGCCGGAAGGGATAGGATCAAATAATGGACCTGCATTTGTCTGTCAAGTTAGTCAAGGGCTGGCCCAGGCTATGGGGATAAATTGAAAATTACATTGTGCATATAATCCCCAGAGCTCTGGGCAGGTAGAGCAAATGAATAGAACAATAAAGGAGACCCTGACTAAATTGGCCCTAGAGACTGGCGGAGACTGGGTGACCCTCCTTCCCTTCGCCCTGTTCCAAGCCCAGAACACCCCTTATCACTTGAGTTTAACCCCTTTTGGAAATCGTGTATGGCACACCCCCTCCTGTAGTTCCTAGGATGAGCCCTGCAACGTGTCCACAGTCAAATATGGCCGGCCCTCCGTGCTATCTACCGGCCTAAAGAGGAGGGTGCCGGACACCCGTTTCACCGACACCAGCTGGGGGACTGGGTGTGGGTGAAACGGCATAACAGCAGAACCCTCGAACCGAGGTGGAAGGGCCCCTATCAAATTATTCTTGTTACCCCCACTGCTCTTAAGGTCGATAGAATAGTAGCAACCTGGCTACACCACTCCCACGTGAGACCTGCTAATAAAAAAGACCAGGAGCGGTGCCAGGACCAGCATAGAAAGCAACTGCAGACCTGAAGAATCCTCTAAAGACCAGACTGACCCAAGAGGCAGCGATAGCCCAGGACTGCTGACCCAGACTTGGACTGGGGTTGTGGCATCTAAAGATTGAACTGGGTGACAAACATGGACGGGTCACGGTGGGGGTTGGTTGTTGTGTTTTGGGGATGTTGTGTTTTTGGTCTAATGTTTTTGGGATGGAGACCTACAGCTGTACTTACCGCCCCGAACCCCCACCAACCCCATAACCTTACATGGGTCTAAAAATTACTGTATAATGGTATTAGTGTTCCCAAAAAAATACCACACTAGGGAGACAATGTATGAGGGCACAGTAGGGGGAAGAGTCACTAACCTAATTTTTTTTAAAAAAAGAGACCCCTTCATAGCCATAACCCTAGCTACTCTTTTTGGCTTAGGTACAATAGGAGCAGGAACTAGTATCTCTTCTCTGGCAATGCAGCAAAGAGAGTTTAATACTCTGAGGGCAGCTGTTAATAAAAATATTGCAAGGATAGAAGATTCAATCTCACACCTAGAAAAGTCACTAACCTCCCTATCCGAAGTAGTGCTCCAGAACCGGAGGGGGTTAGATCTAGTATTCCTCCAGTAAGGAGAACTGTGTGCAGGTCTTAAAGAAGAATGTTGTTTCTATGCAGACCATGCGGGAGTTGTTAGAGAATCTATAGCTAAGGTCAGGGAAGGGCTTGCCCGCCGCAAATGGGAATATGAACAGCAAGCAGGTTGGTTTGAGTCTTGGTTTAATAGTTCCCCCTGGTTAACAACGCTACTATCCACCCTACTAGGCCCACTCGTTATGCTAATCTTAGTCCTTACTTTTGCGCCATGTGTAATTAATAGACTAGTAGCTTTTGTGAAAGAACGGATAAACACTGTCCAGCTACTAGTATTGTAACAACAATATCAGCAGCTATGGTCAAGTGCTATAGAACTAGAGCACCTAAGAGACCTTGAGGGCGAGCAAGAGTGCTCGTCCGCTACCTAGAGAAAGGGGGGAATGTAGGGCAGAGGAAGGGCAGAGGAATTTGTAGGACAGAGGAAGGGCAGAGGAATTCTTCCAATTGTCGGGAATTTACTTGGGTGGGGCAATGAGCTAACCGCAAACCTTTGCTTCTGGTCATTGCTTGCTTGCTACACCGCTGTAAGGGGAATTATGGGATGAGGTCATTGAAGCACGGGTGACTGGCCCATCAGGCAATAGAGGGCAACCAACCCGCCAATTATTTCAAAAGGCAATAGTGGGCAACCAATCATTTTAAAGGTCTATGCATGGATCATGCGTTGTCAGCTTGTGCGCAGCTTGTGCACCATGGGAATAAAAGGCATGCCGTTGTTCCAGTCGGGGTCCTTGCCTGCGAGAGTGGCCACTGCGTTGGTGCTCTGGGGCTTGGACCCTGGCTAGCCAGAAAATAAACCTCCTCTTGTGTAATTGCAAAAAAAAAAAAAAAAAAGATGAAATAGTTGAAACCCAATTTCATATGTTATATATGAATAGAATGTACATATTTTGCATTTTCTAGAAAGTAAAATTTTTAAATTGTTTTCATATTATCATTATTTAATTATACTTTTAATGTCAACATTTTCATGTATTTATTGTAGTGTAAAATATTAGGGCATAGGTTCATAGAAGCAGAAAATCTACTTCAGTCTCAGCACTGCCACTCCCTTGGGCAAATTACCAGCCTCTCCGAACTTCAAATTGCATTATATTAAAATGGGGATTATTGTGATCATGAAAGAAGTGTAAATAAGTCATTTTTCATGCTGTAAACACTCAATAACTATTAGTTGCTGTTATTGCAAAATAGAATTCAGAAAATTCATGAAAATTTAAAGAAGGAAATAAATATTATCTTTCATCACACTATCAAAAGCTAATCACAAATAAGGTTGTGAGTTTATATACCTTTTTTCTAGGGCACATGTGTGTGTGTGTCCATTCCAGAGATATGGATTTATTCATCATCTAATATATAGGTTTTGAAATACTTTTTAACTGGACTATATATCAGATATCTTTTTATGTCAGTCAATATGGATGTAAGTAATTATTTTAACACCCGCATTTTATAAAGCTGGCACTGCCAGCTTTATATTTTTAATTTGTGCTACTTTTTTTTACTATTACTTTTTAAAACACACACAAAAGAATCACTGTGGACATGCATTTCTTTCTAGCATCTCTTCTATTATTTATCTAATAGGAATGTAACTATCCAATCAGCAGATATACTTCTTTATATATTTGATAACTGTCATCAAATGGCCCTGCAGACTTTAACCGCCGGCATGCCATATAAGAATGTCTTGAAAATGCTCCATTTGAGCCCATGTGTGTGGCTGAGTGCAGAGGCAGTCCAGGCTCTACTGTTCTGAAGGCTCAGAGCACCACTCCTTTCTGTATGTCTTGGCCCAGCTAGAGACCCTGCTTGAATTGGTTAATATTTAGCCAAATCAGTTTCTGCTGAATACATGATTCTAAACAAGTTTTGCTTAAACTTTCTTGGCTTCAGTCCCTTCACTTGTAAATGAGGATAAAATATACACTGTAGTTGAGAAAGTTAAAAGAATTCACATGGTAAAATAAATTATGCCTGATTTATCATAAACACTGAGTATGTATGTGCTATATTCCTCCGTCCTTTTTTAGATTACACATTTTTTATGTTATAGGGCCTTGTAAAAAGCAGGTGTTCAAAAACTTACGTTGATATTTTGAATAATTTTGTACCTGAAAAGGATATCAGGAATAATCCATCAGAAAGACATCTATGGGATTAAATAGTCTACAAATGGAAGAAGGAGAAGAAGAGGAGAAGACCAGAAAGGGAGAAGAAAGAGGAGGGGATGAGGGGATGGATTTTGAGGACAGGTAGACCTAGGGTGGGATCCCAGTTATGTCATTTACTAACTGTGTGAATTGGGGTTTTGAGCTAACCTCCTCGATCCTCAGTTTCCTGACCAATCATGGGCAGCTAATAACTTCCATCTCAGTGTGTGCTTATGAGGATTTATTGTGAAAGTGCAGCTAAAGTATTAAGAATTCTTTCAGACAGATACCAGATATCCAAGAAAAGGAAAGCCTTATCTGTGTTGCCATCATTATTTCTACTCTTAATGTTATTAATCCATCGTAGACATTATTATTTCCTGTGATTAAGTCTCTAAGAAATCTTCATGGCTTGGCTCAGTAAACATAGCAAGGCACCCCTGCAATCCACTTGACTGTCATTTATTCATTAATTCATTCCTAAGGAAGACTAGGCCACATGTTGAATTTATGTCAGGGCTTTGCAGATGGACAGTGACTAACTAATACAGGGTAAATTGCATTAATTAATTAATAATTAGTACAATATAAATTGTCAGTGACTTAAAATTCAGGACAAAGTCAGCATAGAAATAGGGCCTCTCTCTCTCTCTCTTTTGCATTCTGTAGACAATTTGCTCATCATTCATTGCTAACAAACATTACTCTAAATCTATACCCATATACATATACCTATACCCATATCTATTATCCATTTATCTATCTGTATATGTGAGCATATCTACATATATAAATCAATGGCTTTTCCTTTATTTTCATTTTTGCTTGCTAATTTGTCTTTGTATTCTGTTTGGCACAAAAGGAAAAAAATAATGTAATACCACACCGCTTGCTGTAAGAGCTAATGATAAAGGAAATCTTTAGGGCAAATGCTTTCTCAAAGCTGTACCATAATGGAACTTACAGAGATAATGATAAAAAAAAAAAAAAAAAAAAAAAAAAGCATGCTTTTTATGTTTCATTTTTGTTTTTATTTTGCATTGCTTCTGACTGCAAATTCATCAGACCAAATAGAATAGAAAAGAACTGTGAGTGGAAAGTATGCCAGAGACACAACACACGCAGATATGCCTAAGGCTCCCAGCTCTTCCTGGGCACAGTTTTCCATAGCTCCAAGTTGTGGGCATACCCTATGAGGGAGCCCAGTTAACTGCTCAGAGGAAACTCTTCCATACATGCTCATAGAAAGAGCCCTTTCTAGTAGACGATAACCGATAAATTAACCCCCTCCTAAAGAGTCAACACATTTTAAAGTAATCTTTTTAGGTGAAAGCCTCTCTAGAATAGTCTGCATATGTCTCTGATGAGTTAAACAGAATTCTAAACCGATTTAGATTTTTCTTAGTTCAGCAACCCAATGTTATATTGCAGGGAAGCTAAGTTTTTTTTTTTCTTTTTTCTCCTCTATTCTCAAGCTGTCAAGTCTTCTGTTGACATGTTCACTGTTTCTGACAACTCTTCTTCATTTTCCAAGCCACTTATATTTAATCTGCTGTGAGATGAAAACAAAAAAAGCAAATAACCAAGCTTGTAAATAAAGTGAGTTTAATAAGATTTCATGAGAATCAGCAGGAGACCCAGAGGGTTTGTGGCTTCATTCATTAAATTCCATCTACAAATATTCGTTGGGCTTCCTTTGTGTAAGGCCTTGTGATAATCTATGAGGTATAGCTTGTTCTAGGCAATAAAGCACCATTGTTTGGGGGCTGTAACTTTTTGAAAAGTATATTTCTATTTTCAAGAGCCATCTTAAATGTCTGAGTTTATGACTAAATTGTGAATGGTCAACACTGTTAACTTCTGCCCTCTGAAGATTTGGTTAATCACTGAACCACTCTGCCTATATAGAGATGCATTTCCACGACTCCCAAAGCATCAACATGTATAATCGTTTTTGATACTACATTTGAGATAAGGAAGGTTGGAATCTTTTTCCACACCTTAGAACGCACAGAAAGAAGGCTCATAAACTTGGAATCATTTCAAGTCCTTTAAAATATGAGACTAGAAGCAACTCTCCAATAAGTCAAAGCTCATACACCACGCTTTGAAGAACGAGTTGCTAGATCTCACTTATTGGCATGCCTAACATATCGTATTGGAAAGGGCACTGGCACAAGAGATCAGAAGACTTGGATTCTAGTCTGAAATCTGCAAGGAACTCAGAGGCAAGCATCTCTGAATCCTAGGTTTGTCTCTTTTCGTCTGTAAGATGAAGATTATCATATCTGTTTCACAGGATGAGGCATTTCATAGGATGAAATGATGACATATCTTAAAAAACTATTATTAAGCAAAGTATATTTCCCAGCCCCTCTGCAGCCTTGGGTCTTACAATAGATACCATAAAATCCTTCTCTCCATTGCAGCGGAGTCCTGCCTGCCACTGTACAGACCTCCCTTACTGCAGGGTGCACCAGTAAAAGCTCAAGGGTAGTAGAGACACAAAGAAGCTATCTGTCTAAGGCTGCCTCCCTGGCCCTAACACTCACCTCATTCCTTCCACACTAGGCTGGGCAGGAGAAGCAGTTCTGGGAAAGTCTACAGTTGTTCAGAGCCTCTCTGGGAACCTCGGTGTGTGTCTCTCTTGCTGGCCACTGGCTGGCCTAAGGTCACGCACAAGGGAAGAACATGAGCTCCATCCAGACTCCCTGCAAGAATTTCAATGATGCATGCTAAAGACTAACAGATGTGCACTTTCCTTCTGCAGTCTGAGGCTGGACACCAGCTCCCCTGGATGTGGGCCTCTCTCAGGGCTTCTAACGGCAAGTACTACATAGTCCCCTCAATGGGGCAGGATCACATGCCACAGCTTTTGTTTTAAATCTGGAGATGTAATGGAGAGGTAAGGGTAGTTAAGGAACTAAAGAAGAAAAGCCTGGGTAGATTCTCAGCTTTGATATTTTCTAGCTATGTAATTTTACTAAGTGGATTTTCTTTATCTCTAAAAGGGGGATGGCTTCCACTATGATTTGAATGTTTGCCCCCTCTGAAACTCATGTTGAAAGTTAAGTGCCACCATCAGTATTGAGAGATGGGATATTTAAGAAGTGATTAGGTCATGGGGGCTTAACCCTTATGAATGGATTAATGCTGTTACCCTGGGCATTGGTTAGTTATCCCCAGAGTGGGTTTTATAAAGCAAGCCCAACCCCTCTTGCTTTCTCTTTTCACATGCTCTTGCCTTCTACCATAGGATAACATGGTGAGAAGGCCCCCACCAGACATTGCTGCCAGCTTTTGCACTTCCCAGCCTCCAGAACTGAGAGGAATAAGTTTATTTTCTTTATAAATTGCCTAGTCTCAGTTATTTTGTTATTAGCAACAACAACAACAAAAAAAAACAGACTAAGATAGCTATGCTTTGTAAAGATTTAATGAAATAATGTAAGATACATATTAGTGCATGACATAAAGCGCATATCTATAATTTATTAATCCTCCTTCTCCTCCCACCAACCTACCTAGCAGATCCCATGGAAACCACTCCATTCTTTCCAAAAGATAGCAATAAATAAAATCTTTGGGCAAATGCTTTCTGACAGTTGTACCATAAGGAGCTTACAGAAAAGAAGATGAAAAATAGTGTTTTTGCTGTTGTCTTTGCATAGCCTCTGACAGCAAACTCATTGGACTACCTAGAGTAGATAACTGACTAGTGTCAGTTAGATTCCCTGTTGCTCTCTAACCTTCTACCTTTTCCCCTGGTTTTCAAGTGCTTGTCCTACCATCCCCTGCCTATGGTGGGAGAGGTCACCACCTTGTTTTTGGACAAGGATGTTGCTCCCTTCTACCCAGAAGGCCCCTGCTTTTGAGAAAAGAAAGCAGCAAAGACAGGAGATAGCCAGGGGGGCCCCTCCCACCTTTAGGAATCAACCCTCCTTTCTTGCCTGAAACCCTGAAGCACCCTCCTGACTCAGCTCTGTTCTGACCTTCAATCAGAAGGACTCATGGTCGCTGCCTATTGAGAACATGCAGCAGATGCTGAGGGTGTAGGTAAATGGGGCATTTTACAGACCTGTAAATGGGCCAAACAGTGCTCTGGGGATGTTTCTTTCTGAACCAGGATATCTTTTAGTGGCACTAGAATAACCACAGCAGTTACAATTTGAGTGCTTACAAAAACCCAAGAGTATTATGCTAAATATTTCACAGGCATTACTGATATTTAAAGACACAAAGAGTAAGACAGATTAAGCAAGACTGTCAATGATTACATCTAGAAAGTGACAAAAACCAGGCTCCACAGTTCTGGCTTGATCCAAAATTGGTCTCCTAACCTGCTACCCTGTTGTGCTTGCCCTGACTGGTCTGGACTGGTTTTGCAGTGTTCCTCCACTTCTGGCCCTTCCAAGATAAGGAATTCATAGCCTCTGCTGTGATGTGTCCCACACATTTAGAGATGCTCTTCCTGGTAGTGCTGCAGTGACAGTCATGTCACCTCTTTGTGCCTATTACCTGCTTGTCATAGGGAGTCAATACTAGTACTGGCTCTCTCCACCTCAATCACCAACCGGCTGAGACTAATGCTGAAGAGATTAACAAAATATTCTAAATAATGTTCTCAGTGCAGCATCTGGCACGTAGTAAGCATATTAATCCCTTTTCCACGTTCCTATGTCCAAGAGACTGTCTGGGAAGAATTATGCTAGTTTCTTTGGAAAATAGTCACCTCCTGTCTACCAGTAGGCAAGTTAGGCTTCTGCCTTTGAGAATTTCCTAAAAACAGATATTTGATTAAACATCACAAAATTGATGGAAGATAAAAGAATATATGTATTGGGTAGTGGTGGGAATTTAAATGATTTTCAGGGATTGGTGCAGTAAATGATGAGATGCCCAAAAAAGAATTCCAACAAAGAGTAAACATGTTGAAATGTTTAAGGAAAACTTGCCAAGTATTTAATATATTTTTAGGAAGAAAGGAAAAAGGAAATTTGTTTTACTTTTAATTATCGTTGTTGTTCTAGTGTGGTCTTGTTTTCCACATCCAGCACAGTGGTGACTTAGAGATTCTCCGTCGTCAGGGTCTTAGGTCACTGAGGCACGCTGTGATGTTGAGGAGTGTGACAGCACATAAATGTGATTTTAAGCAGCTGTTGGGGGGATGGGGAGAAGAGGTTTATTCAACCTGTACACTGCTCTTCTTGCTTTGGAGAATCAAAACAGGAAGTGAATCTCAACCATCACTGGTAACAAGACTGAAAGAAAGAGAGCGGGACTGGGGATGTAAGAAGTGTTCTCCTCTGTTCCTTTCCGTGGTTTCCAAATCCACTCGAGTCACAGTCTAGTGTGGTTGGCATGGGAGGAAGAGGGCATGCTCCACACTGTCCCGGAGAACGCTGGCTCTTTCCACCTGACAGTGTGTCTGCCCTCCGCACCGGGTCTCCCACGACTGCTTCAGAGTGGAGCAGAGTTTGGAAGGGCACAAGTCAGGTTTCAGGGACAGGCCTGAGAGTGGTGACATCACTTCTGGGCAAAACTCAGTCACACTGTGCTCACCCCTTTGCAAAAAGAGCACGGGAAGTGTCTTCTTGGGTATCCAGGATAAACTTGAACATTCTCATAAACATACTGTATTGTCCCTATCATACACCTTCTTTGGATTCCTTGTTTCTACCCTTGACCCTAATCTCAACCCAGCAGCCAATGGACCGGTTGAAAAGACATAATTAGATTATGCCATTTCTGTGCTCAAATTTCAGCAGCAGCTCTGTGGTTCTTGCAGAGTAAAGGCCAAAGACGTCACAATGACCTGCGTGGCCCCAGTGACTTGGCCCTATTATTTTGCTAACCTCAACTTCTGCTGCTCTCCCTTCACTCACAGTCCCCAGCCATGCCAGACTCCTAGAATTTCTTCTCTTGCTCTGTCCTCTGCCTGGAAAGCTCTTACCCAGCTGTCTGTCCTGACCCTCCTTCAAGGTCAAATTCACCTTTTCGGTGAAGTCTACCATAATCATCCTATTTAACATTTTAGTTGTCCTTCTACCTAAGAGAAGGATCTCTGCTGAAATCTCTGCTCTCCTTTACCCTGCTCTCTCTTTTTGTAAATCTATTAAATAGTTTTTAAGCTGGTATTATGATTATGATCTGTCGTCTATAACCACTGCCCCCACCAGACAATAAACACCTTGGGTAGGAAGCCATGTTTCACAGGTGGCGGGGCGGTGGGGGGAGATCTTAAACATGTTTTATTGTATCTCTGGCTGCAGGGGCAGGGATTTCTGTCTGTTTTATTCTGTGACATAACCCAAGTGGCTAGAATAATGCTTATCACATGGCAGATGCTCTGTTAATATTTGCTGAATGACTGAATGAATGAGTCAGAAAACAAAGTGACTGAACCAGGAATTAATGGACCCAGTGGTAAGGCCCTGAGACATTGTCTATATTTCGAAGTAGATTCAAATCTCGAACTTTGCAACCAATAGCACTCTATCTTTGTAGATTTCCTTTGCATTTGCAAGACTCCATTTGTCCTTCTGTAAAGTGAGAATTTCACCATAGCTATTATATCTACCTCTTGAATTCACTATAAACATGGAAAAAGATCTTATATGAAAATAGATAACTTTAACAACAGAAGCACTAATCAGTGCTATTTATCTAGGGATATTGTTTGCTTACTCTGCTTCTTGCACAAAGAACATGCATTCCTCTGGTCTGATATCTAATTAAAGATTGATAGTGGTCCCAGGGACAATCCCCTGAGGGCCTGCAGTCTGTCCATGGCTTGCCTGCTTACTCCTGTTAAGAGTCAGAATGCACCTAGTTGGTTCCACAGAGAGGCCCCATGAGGAGGGATGAGGACTCTCTCTGAAATATCCAAGGCAACCAGAGACACACCAGGATGGCACTGCTGTGTTTGCACCTACTGAGACCTCCTGTTGAAAGAGCTGTTGCCTCTCTGGTCTGAAAACAAAGAATTCATAAGCAATCTGACATCTCTACCTACCCTCTACCTATGTAATCAGTTTGAACTGTTGGCTCAAACCTTGTCTAGAACGATAAAAAATAAGAAATGATAATTCTTAATACCTTATTTTGGCTAACAATTCTCTTATTTTCTTCACTCTTGGGTTTCAGGTGGCTCCAGGAGGTGACATTGGAGACTAAAGCTTGCATGCATTTTATCAGTTTTCTGTGAGTCTGTGTACACTAAAAAAGACCAAACCTGCTCAAACTCCTCCCTGGAACTTGAATGTCAACCCTTCACAGGAGGACACAGGAAAGGATGTTGGTGAGAAGTATATGGCTACCTGCCATGAACAAATAAGGATTGTTTGTAACAACAGATAAGGTTTGTTTGTAGCTACTTTAAACTGAATGAAGGCATAAAAAATTTTGAAAACAGTTTATTCTTTAAAAACAAGGTTATTTTCTCTACGTATTAATAGTTCTATTAGTATCACTTGCTTTTTGATGTGAAAACTTATCATCCTCATGTTGGAGCCAATCTAAACCACATCCTGTCTGTGTGATCATCTACTTTCATTATGAACTTGAAATTAGAAAAGTTTCCTGAGCATACAGACCATCCCCCAATTCCCACTTTTACTATGATTTTTTTTTTCTATCTATGGTCTGCTCAATTTTTTCAACCCCATTAATAAGAAGTCTTTTTCTTGCAGTCTTCTCTTATTAAGGAGAGTTTCGGAAGTCTAAAGGGAAGTCTGAGAAAGGGGTTCCCAGAGGCTATTTATAAACTTCACAGAATCCAAACAGCTGATTGAACAGGAAAGCTGGCATCTTGCCGCATAACAAACGTTAAGATAAACACGGGCAAGGTGGAAGGGAAGCTGCCCTCCACCACCATGGTCTAGCCTGAAGATCTCTTCTAGCTGATCCAAAGCTCTGAGAACATCCTAAAAGGAAGACTCCCAGAGCAATAAATGTCCTCATCTGTGATTGCCTCATTCCTGGCTTCTCCTTGGAACCCCTGAACCAGCCACTGAGAGCCCTGGGGAGTGACATCTTGAGCTTCGGACAAACTGATTGCAGGGGTTTTCCTTGTTACCACAGAGACATCTGGGCAACAATAAGCAGTTTACTCAAGGACGTGCCCCTTTTTCCTGTTATCTTCACCCCTCTGTTTTCCCAAACTGAACTGCTGTGTGGGAACTGAAAGACAGAGGTCACTGCCTTGGCCCCGTCCCATGCTGTCCCTACCTCTGAAATCCACTCCCTGTCTCTGTACTGCACCCCAGCTCCTGTGCGTTGCGTTCCTGTTGAGGGCCAGGTGCTGCGCTTGGAGACGCACATACATAGAATCATTTGACGCTCATACATCATGGGAGGTGGGCTCTATTATCATTGCCATTTAACATAGGAGCAACGTGAGAGTCAAAGAGTTTAACAGGCTTTTCTGAGGCTGGAAGCTAGAAATAGAGATTGCCATCTAATCATGAGTCCTTTGTTTTTTTCTTCTTTCTCTTATCTCTACTCTGTGAACTTCATAAGCTATTTCATCAGTGCTTGGAGAAGACGGATAGACCTACCACGTGACAGCAGTTGTGTGGCCTTGAGCAACTCCTTTTTCCTCTCTGAATCTCAGTTTCCCCTTCCCTAAAATAACACGATGGGGTTAAGCTTTGTCTATGCCCCAATGTCCTTGGATTGTAGGGATGCAAATGACGGCAAGTGATGCCTAGAACACCCTGATTTGTAAACTCTCGTAGATATGATCTTACTAAAGCCTACAGAGAAGTTACCAGCTGGCAATGACATATTGCTCAGAAAGAGGAGAGACTGGGGACATCTCAGTCAAGAAGTCAAGAGAAATAAGGCCAGAAACAGGGTTTGGCCAGTAAACATTTTTCTAATTTTTGAAAAATTAAAAAAGATCATTGGATGCTCAAATAATTATGGTATGGACCAGAATTTTGGAGGTTCTAGTTCACATTCTGGGTCTGCCACTAGCTGATTGTATGATCTTGGACAAGTCATCAAAACCCTTGAAAATCTGTTTCCCCAGCTATAAAGTGGAGATGCTAATAACCATGCTTCCCTCCCATGACTGTTGAGAGGAACAGACTGGCCCCACACACATGGTTAACCTCTGACTAGCCCATCACGGCCTGTGCATGTAAAAGTTCACAATTATATATCCAACACACTCTCCTCTTTTCAGTCATAGAGAGTTGACCTCTTATGGACATAACTCCAGGCAACAAAAATAGTCAGAACAAGATGGGGGGTGATTAGCTTTCTTCCCCAGCAGATTGACCATGAATGGAATTGAGCAAGAACAGAACTTCTCATCTCTTGCACTTGCTCTTCTGAGTCAGCAAGACCCAGGAAGTGACGTGGTAGACACTAATTTTTTTTTTCTTTTTGGCCACTAATTTAAAATACTTATTTGATCTTGAGCTTCTCTGTTTTTGGACTGAACATTGCTTGAAAGCTCCAATTAAATTTACTACTTTCTCCTCTCTTGAAGCAGTTTCGTCTTTGGATAACCTTGAATAAGAATGGCAAACAAAGACGTATTCAAAAGCCCTGTTAAACTTTCCAAAGCAGTGGCCCCCGATGGGACAGTAGCCTTGACTTTTATTTGAATCCATGTCTCTAGGCACAGAGAGAACATGCACCCAGAAATGTGCTTTCCCAGCATGCTTTGCTCTGGGGTCGCAACCTCTTGGGATTAGTCATTCTTAACTCCTAAGATCAAAACTAACGTTACATAAAAGCTAAAAATGGATGATTTGTCACCCAGCAAGCGCCAATAAAATGCAACCGCATGGAAAGACAAGTTAAGCCGAGCCTGTCTTTCTTTTCGAGATAATTTCCCATGATGTCTCACAAGTTACCATGTTTGTCCTCCTCTAAGTTCTTTAGGACCCAGAGAGCCAAGCCTTGTTGTTCACCCCTCCTTTATGAGCCCAGTGCTCTCTCCTCACAGTAAAACGTAGCTCCCGTGTTCTTCGTGAAGAACTGTGCTTCCCGACTTGGGCAGGTGCTGTAGATCTGAGTGACCAGGATTGGCACCACCCACCCGAAGCTGCCCCTGCCCCAAGCCAGCACACTTGCTGGTCCCATTTCTAGCTCCCAGGCCCTAATAAGGCCATCCCAGCTGACCTCCGGGGTGACAGGAAACTCAAGTCTGATTTCCTAAGCATTCTGGAAAAGACGAAACTGTCCCAACACATTTTTTCAGAAGATTCTCTAGCTTGCCCAGCTGTTGGTCATCACCATGGGAACAATATCCTATATAGAGACTCTGGTTATGGATATTTTTATCTTCTGTATTATTAATAATATAAACACAAATGACAAGAACACTAACAAGAATACTTAATATAAAATAGGAATAATTTAACATTAACAATAAGTTCTTACTACTATTAATAATAACTGATACATATCCTAGTAACACTAATAAAACTAATAATAAGAATAATATCGATCATATATTAAAAACACTCTGTGTCAAACACTAATAAAAATAATAAAAATAATATCTATCATAGTTTAAAACTTACTCTGTGTCAAACACTTTTCTTTGCATTTTTCTTGCACTATCTCTAAGTAGCTGTGAGTGGATTATCTTCATTTTGTACTCAAAGAACTGAAGGTTCCAGAAAGTTTAAATAACATGCCTATATCCTATAATTAATAAAAGCCAGAGTTAGGATAAATGCCCAGACCTGGCTGGGAAACTCATGCATGTAATTACTCTACTCCTCTTCTCATCCATATGGTCAGGTGAATCATCATGTGAACAGGTAGAATTTTGTCCCATGTCTTGATGGAAGAATTAACATAAGGAAAGATTTGGGTTAGACCTGTAGCCACCAGTTCTCCTGGGTTTGACTGTCTAACATCTGCCTTCCCTGATATAGACCTGAATTATTCTTTTGTGAACAGTCCTGGATAAGTGGACCAACATCTAGACACCATTTGAACCAAATAGCTGATGTGCCATTATTATACACCTTAGGAAAATGTATGCATTTGGGCTGCATGATATTTCAGTCTCATCCTTGTCTGCTATGCTAGGAGTCTACGAATGGAAGGGAGGGAGGCAAGAAAGAAGAAAGGAGAGGAAAGAAAGTAGGGACGGAGGAAGGGAGAGAAAGGGAAGGACAGAGAGAGACACAGAGAGGATAGAGTAGCACTTACCTGTAATTGTAGTTAACATTCACTGAATCTTTTTTAAGTGCAAACACTGTGCTAAGAGCTCTACATATGTAATCTCATTTAATCCCCTCAGCAACCCTAATGCAAATAAGAAAAGTGATCCCTTGTGAGGTTAAGAAATATCTCTAGTTCACATGACTAGAAAGTGGTAGTGATGGTGTTTAGTTAGACCAAAACCTGGTTGCCCAGAGAAACTGCACATTTTACTGAAGTGCTATAATGATTTGCAGATGCCATGGAATATGCTACACATTCCTAATGCACTGTGTATAGTGCTACAGCACTTAACGTAGTATGTAGTGGGGCTTCCTTTCATCCCTCAAATGTTCATTCACTCATGCATTCATTTGTTCATTCCAAGTCTTTAGCATGATATATGAGGCCCTGCTTAACATGTTATTTGCCTAAATCTCTGGCCTTAGCCCCTGCCACCTACTATCATCTAACTATGCTGGGCTTCTTATAGACCATCTCACCTTTGCTTCATTTTCATGATCTCTCCCTTCTTGGAGCAGCTCTTCCTGCCCATTCGCTTGCCTCATTCCTTCTGTGCTTTCAAGATAGGGCCTGGGAGTTGCCTTATCCAGGAGTCTTTCCCTGGGTTGCTCCCATGGGGTGGCATAGATGCCTCTTGTGTGTATCTTCTCCACATCTTGAGCTTCTCTGCACCATGGCACTCATTGCACTACACTGCGCATGTAGTTAGATATGTCTGTCTCTCTCTTCCTGCAGACTTTGACGCCCTTGAGAACAGAGACTGGATCATACACTTGGTTGCATCCCCAACACTCAGACATTCTAAAGATATTTCTGCCAAGCATATGATTTGCTGGCTGGATGGTTGGATGAAGTGGGCAGAGGAACAAAATTTGAGAATTGTTGCAATGAGTTGTTGCAGATGCCAAAGCTTAGGCAATGTAAAGCCTGGCAGCCCTAAAGACTACAGAGAGGAATACACAATATTAAGCAAGGTTGGCTAGGGAACAGGAGAAGCGCATCCTGGAAAACCAGTAAAGAAACATTTACCCCAAGCTCATCAAGTTCAATCCCCTTATATTACAAACGTGGAAACCAGAGCACAGAGCAAAGGAGTGGTCAGACAGTGAGCTATAAACGGAGAACAGAACCAGATCTCTCGGCTCCCAGCCCATTGTTCTCTATCTTTTCATCATCTCGGGATACGTGAAATGGGATGATGCCTACATAAAATACTTGCTCTAATGAGGAGTCTGGGGTTGAAATGGATTTCTTTTAATGAGAGGAAGTGTGCAGAGTGCCAAAGCCAGCAGAGGTTGGCCAATAAACGTCAGTAATGAGTGCTGCAGTTAGAGTTAAACTGGGGTGATAGGAAGTGCATCTAATTCCATAGGGAAGGAGGAAGCTCCCCCCAAATGTGATACAACATCAGGCCATGCCTAGAACTCCGGGTGACCTCCTAATGATTCTTGGTTGTAACAGATGTATATAATTTCAGATGTGTTTAAGAGGAATGCATGAAATTAACAAGGAACATTTGGTACCAGAAAGCTCAGTGAGTTGGGTTTGAAAACCAGAGTAAACTCTGATGTACACATCTGATAACACTGAGATAACTATAATGCAGACCCAGGTCTCCAGACTCCTAGCCAGGGGACTTCATACTCAAAGGATTTGTTCATGATCTTACTACTTGAGTCCCTCAGTACATTTGCAACAAATAATTCAAAATGATCTTATTAAACTAAAAATCAGATCTATGCCATTTTGTTCTTTAAGATCCTTCATTACTCTCCGGATGAAATTTGCCCTCCTCACGGTGGCCTTCGAGGCCTTTAATAATCTGATCCTTTCTGCCTCCATATTCCTCTGCGCTCTTCCCTCCTCACTAGCATTTACTGGCCTGTTTTCCCTTCTTTCCTCCAACACACCAAATTCTTTCTTGCTTCTTGGTTTTTCTGACTCACTGTTATTTCTACCTAAAATATTCTTGTGCCTAACTATTCATAAGGCTGGCTCTTTTTCATCTTTCGTGTCTAAGATCAAATGCCATTATATGTCCTCCAAGAGGCCTTCTGTGACTATCCTTGCTATTGCAGATCCTTGCTGCCATCCCCAATAAGCTAGCTTGTGTTTACTTTCTCCTTAACAGTCTTCATTATCTGCATTTGCTGTGTCTTTCTGCCCATCTGTTCATTGACTGTCTCCTCTAGGTAAGATCATGGAGGGCGGAGATCTCCCCAGTCTCAGTCACGAAGACTCCCAGTGCCCAGAACACTATCTGTTGCCTGATATCTACAATATCAGGATCATGAATAAATTGACAAATTCATGTAACAGAGGCTTATTGAGTGTCTGCTACATGCAAAATACTGTGATGGGTTCGCTGGGGAACAAGGAGAGGAATTAATCGCAGCATCTCCAAATAGAATTAGAGCCTGGGAGAACAGGTGGAATGTTGACAAAGATGGAAAGAAGAGGGCAAGGTTACCTGCTAGGCTATGAGCTCTAGGAGGACAGGGTAATGACTATGTTGCCCACTGTTTCATTCCCAGAGTTGAGAAAAGTTACTGGCACATAACAGCGATGTGTTGAATGTATGCCAAATTGATAAACAAATACATAAATAAACTTATTGCAATAGGGAGCCCTTTCTAAAATATGTTAAAAGAAGTTTGTGTTCGCTTAGTGGGAAAAACAGTCCCCTGCTCCTGTTCTATGTCACTTGTAAAAGTCTCCTTTCATTGCTATTAAAGCAAAGAAGCACCTTCTTCCTCTATTGCACCCATTCAAATTCCAGGATTATTGCTTAGGCAATAAATTAGCATTGAGGAGGAAGTTAACACTCATCTGTCCATATTCTATCATCAAAGAATAATTGGGAGCTAACAAACCTGGGCGAGAAGAGGCCTTCCTGTGCTCAAATGTGATTGCGGCTGTAAAGAGAAATGAAGATGCCCCCGTGAGAGGAGCAGCTATGAGGATGAACAAAAGCCCTTGGAATTTCTGCTCTGCATGATTAATTCTTTAACAGCTTTATTGAGACTTAATTTACATACCATAAAATCCACTCATCTCAAGGGCACAAAAATCAATGATTTCTAGTAGATTGATGGAGTTGTGCAACCATTATTATAATCCAACTTTAAAACAGTCGCATCTCCCCAAAAATATCCCTCATGGCCATTGCAATCACGTGCATTCCCACCCCAGCCTCAGGCAATAACTAATCTGCTTTGTATTCCTATATAATTACCTTCTCTGGACATTTTATATACATGGAATCGTACAGGTCTACATCATTAATTATATGTCGGAACTTTGTACCTATCTGTTATTTAGAGGAATAATCGGAGCATGGTTAAGTCATCTGTGTTGGAGTCATGATCCTCTTTTTGCAAGACTGACTTATCTTCTTTGTGTCTAGTTTCTTCATCTCTTAGATGGGGCTCACAATGCCCCCACACATGGCTAAGGTATTTGGCAGAATGCCATTAAATAGTATATGCTCAATAAATCATAACTATTATTATTATCTCAACAGAGTTAAGCAAGGTCAGGATATAGAAATCAGAAAAGGAACTCCATGGAAATGCATACAAATAGCACACTAAAAGGAGAGAAATATTTCCATGTAGATCCTAGCAGGAGGAAGCTTGTGTCCATTCCAGGGCTTTCTGCTCCCATTTTTTCTTTGGGGCTAGGATGTGGAGAGATGTGAATAGCTCTCTCATTCATTACTGATTTACTGCCAGAGAAATGATTTGGGAATCTGAGTAGATTGAGTGGAAGGGGAGGGTGTTTTTCTGTTTTACTAGAAATGAAAGGAGACTTTTAATATAGGATGCAAGTGACAAGGACAAGGGACTGGTATTCCCATTAAGCAGACATAGCAGTGTTTTCATATCTGATTATGGCATATCCATTAGCAGGATGATTTAAAAAATACATTTCTGTTTTAAAACCCTAGTGGAAACAGAGGTTTTTCTTTTTTGCTCATTTCCAGCTCAAGAGAGAAAATATGTAGTCCCTGATTTGGAGTCAGGAGATCCAGATTCTGATGTTGGCTCTATCCCTGAGGCTGTTGACTTTGAATCAATCAGTTCCCCTATCTGGGCCTCAGTTTCACTTAGCTGTCAAAAAGGAGAGGTTTGAACTCAGAAGCCCTTCTTCAGGGTAAGACCGTGGTTCTGAGGCTATGCAGTTCTCGAGTCAAAGGCAGGACTAATGGAGAAGAATCCAGAGCCACTAACTTTCCTACAATATCATGCTGTATTTGATGGACCACAAGTTTCTGTTGGGTGAAACTTACTTCCTCATAAATCACAGAGCATTTACAGTTTCTTTAGTTTAAAGCAGGAGTGAGCAAACCACATCCTATGGGCCAAGTCCTGCCCACCTTCTTTTTCTGTAAATAACATTTTATTGGAACACAGCCACACCCCTTTGTTTACATATTGTCTATGGCAAAGCCTGAAATGTTTACTGACTGGTCCTTTACAGAAAGAAGTCTGTTGACCTTTGGTTTAAAGATTTGATATGTTGCAGGCACTACTCAAAAGAACATTTAAAAATAGGTACCGTCCATAGTTGAGCAGTTTCAGAAAACCCTAAGTAGTGGCTAATAGGAGTTGACTGAAGTTCCAGAGTTAGTAAGAAAGAGTAAGAAAAAAGAGCCAGCAAAGGATGATGATGATTATGAGATAATGAGGGTACTTATTGAGCACTGAAGGAAGCAACATCATGTTCTAAATGCTTTCTGCAAATAATGTAATCCTCACAACTGTCATCTTATTATCTCAACTTTATAAATGAGGAAAATATGGCCTTGGAGTTTAAGAAACTTGACAAAGGTCATGAAGCTAATAAGTCATGACCTGGGAGATGAAACTCCATGACCGGGTATAATTCCTCTGTTACAATCATAACAACCACCAGCGAAGGAAAGGAGCTTGCACAAAATCCCTATGGCAATGGGACTGGGAAACCGGCTTCCTGAATCCATGACCAGTATTGCTGCCATCGCAGTATACACTAGTCCTTCTGCTAACTCATGGGAGATTTATGTACCTATATATCACCTATCTATTTTACTGATCTCACTTCCAGGCTATTAGATCTAAGAAAACAGGAATTACATCTTCTATTTATTTTCCTAGAGGCCTAGCATATGGTAGCCATACAATAAATGCCTGGTTATAAGTGGGGCAGCAAACATTTACTAATGCAACATGATGTTACAAGAAATTATTTGGGCACTGTGTGCAGATTATAATCTATATTTAAAACAGTCTTGTACGTTCAGCACTTTCATAATCTGTATTATATACAAACGTGTAAAATGAGGAAATGTGAGACCGAGGAGTTCAGTCATGTCCCTATGGTCTCATAGCCAGTGGGCAGTAAAACTTGGACCTGAACTTGGGCCATTGATCATGCTCTATGACCTGGTCAGTGGTGTCATGCACAGCCCAGCAGCCATGACATCACCTGGGAGCTGGTTAGAGATGCAGACTTTCAGCCCTGCTCGATCATGGTCTGCATTTTAACAAGGTCCTCGGGTGATTTGTGTGCACATGAAGGTATGAGCATCTCTGCTCTAAATCAGCATGCTCGCCTCTCTGCTGATCACATAAGAAAAGGAGCGAATGAATGATTGCTTTCTGGGCAATGTGAGAAACAAACTGGGCAGATGAAAATCATGTTTTAAAAGGAAAGGATCAAAGTGTCCATTCCTATGAATCATACCTGTTCCAAAAACGAATGTCCTTTCTCAAGATTCTAAACTGATCTTGCTGCCCCTACAGGCTCCTAAAAACACCTCACTAAAAATGTCTAGGATCTATATTTATACTCTCAGCTGCATGATAAATACAGAAGCAAATGCTTCAGGACTGAGTAAGAGAGCTATAACCCAGCCTGAGCTTTGCTTGTGACGCACCCAACGTGTGTTTTTAGGCAACAGGCAGAGAGGAAATTGCCATCTGCTCGGTAACTTGTGAGTTACTCTTTCCCGAAAATCTAAGCTTTTTCCAATTCCATTAACATGAATAAAAGTATAAACTTAAGGCAATAGTTACTGTTGCCCCTGGAAAATGCCCCTGGCTTTCTAGATTTCTTCAGTGACGGCAGTGGCTACCAGGACTCATTCAAGATGGTAGAATTATTTTGTGCTTGGTTATCATTTTTTCCTGTTTTTTTTTTTGTTTTTTTTTAATACAAAGTGCCATCAAGTTATCAAAAGTAGCTTTTTTGACCTAATCATCTGTGTTCCTCAGGCCATGGAAATGCCCCCCGCTGTCTCAGGGAGATGGGAATCTGAGCAAGCATCCTACTGCCACCTTCAGTTGGAAGGTGGCAAAGACTAGTCATCTTCCTCTTTTGTAGCTGTGTCTTTTTGCATCTTGCACTTAATGTCACTCCTCTGACCCACAGTTTTCTCAATGGCCAGATGAAGATAGTAGCACCCACCATTGTTGGGTCTCAATGAAGGTTATTTTCCTTCATTAAGCTGAACTATTCATAGAGCCACTAACCTAGTGGTTTCCAAACTATCATGAGTACAAAAAACCCTGCGAACTATCCATCTTCAGATCCCTTTCACAAATAGCAAATGGTTCAATTCAGTAAGTCAAGGATAAAGCCCAGAAGGCAGCATTTTAAAGATGCTTTCCAAGTGATTTTAACACAGATGTTCTACACACCGTAATCGGTATGCATTTATCTCTTCAATGGTTCTTTGTTACCGTCCAAGTAATTATAAATTCCAACTCCCTAGGCAAATATGCATCCCCAAAACAGGTTAAGCCCAAATTTGAGGTGATATCTTAGCACTTAGGGGCAAATTCCATGGTGTGTCCTTGTGTGGCTGAATCTCAAGGATACATTTATAGGGGAAAAAAAAAATCTCAGAGACAGAACCAACCAAGGACTGAAAAGCTTTGCCGTGGGTTGGGTGGTCATGAGTTGAATGTATCCATTAAAGTCTCAGATCTTAACCCAGCTTGTAAGTGGGGGGGCACTTCCCTGCTGCAACACTACGTAGGATGCCCCAGAGCCCAACACACCACACCTCCGTCAGGACTTTGCTCAGCACGGTCAACTAGTTTTTAAAATAGCAGCAGGTTCTTCTCAGTTTGTTTTACCTTGACTTGTCATCGTAAACAACTGGACTTGGATCCCTTTTTACTTTCAGTGGTAGCTGCTCTACTCCTGTGATTGCTCACAGCTGACAACGATGCTATCTTCTCCAAGACTGCCTGCATCATCACACCCTGCTTGTTCTGCAATGGGCCCACAGTAGATTCATTTATTTATTGTTGACAAGCAGATCTCAGGTCAGAGAAATGGCTTACCATTCATGCCTGGGCTGCTTTCATATTTCTCCTTGTATTTCTGTCCTCCATCCAAGGCCCTTCCTGTACTAATAAAGGTAAAACTATTTTGAAGAACAATTTTTTCTGTGTATGTTTATCAAGCTCCAAAATGAAGAGTTAGCTTATGATTATTTCAACTGTTCAAAGCTATCAATGCATACTATCAACTAGGTTTCGGATCCTGTGGTAACTGCAGTAATATGAAAATTAAATTTTATTTTATTAATAATACTAGTAGAGGCTTTTAATTATTGAGTATCAATAAAGTATATTAGTTTTTACAGCATGTGATTTTTTTTTAACATTATGTACTTAAATTTTACCATAATCTGGATGAGTCATATATTAGTATTTCTTTAAAGAGTTTGAAATTATGATGTAACTGTCATAAATTAATTGACGTAGTCAAAGTTTGATCTCAGGTTTATCAGAAACCAAGATTGGGTGTTTTATCACTTTCATTTCTCTTATCCTGAGGGTAAGAATGTGACATCAGAACTTGGTAGGGAGGCAAACTCCAGTTGGGACTGGCAGCAGAGCCAGCTGCCAACTCACGGGGTGGACTGTGACAATCTCCTCCCCTCCCAGGCCCCAGAAGTTTATTCTAGTTGATGACCAAACTCCTCACAGTTCTAATATCAAATGAAACTTTAAGTTAACTCTAGGGTTGCTCTGTTGGAAAGGCTTAATAGTTTCTCATCCTGTGTGATCCTTAGAAAAGGATAAAATTCCACTATGATTATTAGCAAGGCCACATATTTTCCAAATTGGGACAAATTTGAGAACAAAAAAGGATACTGTTAATAATTACACCTGAACATTAGGCAAAAGCTGTGACTATCCTGGGCAAACTAAGAGGTATGGTCATCATAGCTATAAAATGCTTCTCTCTCCAAATTAACAGCCACTGGCTGAGTGTGTTCAACAATAGGAAAAATGAGTGTTGAGAGAAAAAAGATAAGGATGAGGGTGGACAAAGGGGCCTCTTGGGTGGACCAGAGTTAGCATTACCACCAGACCAAGATGAGAGGGGTGTGGAGAAGAGGGTATGCAGGGCTGTGGAGAAGAGGCTATGCAGTGAGGGGGGATACATATTGAGGAGGATGAGAAAAACAACTTGTAACTTCCTATTGTGCATTAAAGTTGACCCTGGACCATGGAGCCTCCATTCATTGTGATGACACATGCTCACATGCTCAGAGTCCTTACAAGAAATTTTTCAGATTTCTTGTAATTCTATCCTTAGGCATTGCAACTATTGCTAGCACAACCTTGGTCTACCTTTCTCTTTGAACAAAGAGTCTGTGGACAAATGTGTCAGCTATGAGCAGGTCATGTCTTCTCTCAGAAATAGAAGGTGACAGCTGACTGTATTCCAAGCAGTCCCCCGAGCCATGCAGCCACAGAGAACATGCCTCTACCAGACTCAGCAGCTGAAATGCTGTGAGCTTGATCATTAACCATGGCTTATGAATTGCTACCCTGGCCTTTCATATTCAAAGTGACAGCTTCCTTTTTTTTTTTTTTTTAAGAAAATGTAAATTCTTAACAACAAGCTACACAGATGCCTTTGGTATCTTTTTCCTCCTCTCAGCTATCCTTTGGAGAATTAAGCATACATATTAAGAGAACAAAGTGGGTTAGATCTTGTATTAGGATTTGGGGATTCAATAATGAATTAGACATGGTTTTTGCTTTTGAAGAAATTCATCCTTATTTGTAGAAACAAATACATATACAGAAAATTCAATGTATTACTATCATATTACAGAAATTTATTTCATGCTGGACATTATACAAATACCTCAGTTCATCTTTATACCAATATGAGGTAGATTTTATTAATCTAATACATAGACGAATACACACTTTGTAAGTCATAGAGCCATGATATCAATGAAAGTCTGTGGGGACTCAGTACACAGTTATTAAACTGTTACCACAAAGAGCCTCTGCTTTCGTTTTCATAACTAAGTGGCTCACCAGGCACACATGCATTAATAATAATTGCTCCATTCTCCCACTGGTGAGATCTTCAACCATACCCATCAGGTCATGGACATCTGGCCATGCCCAGTGACCCGCCTCCATTCAGCTTTTCCCTCAGTGGCATTCCTATTCTTTCTATATGTTCATTTTTCTCTTTTCTTTTTTAGTTTACACCCCACTCAGATGTGTCTTGAATAGTTAGCTCCAAATGACCCCTGGCTCCTTTTAGGAGAAAGGAGCTCCTTTTGTTCCCTGTCACTAGAGACATTTCTCCCAGATTGCAGCCTCAGGAAACTGCTGCAGGCAGACAGGTGTGGCTGTCCAAGGATTCCCAAGGATATATACCTGTTCTGCAAAATATCTCTGCACGCTGGAAATAACGCCGCCTTCTGTTTCACTCTGAATGCATGTGCTGCTACTGGATGCCCGTTCGGTTGTCCAGCTGACACCTGAAGCACAAAATTTCAAATCTGAACTCATCTTCTTTTCTCCTTCCCAAATCCTTCCTATTCTGGTGTTGATCCCATTTTCGGGGACCCAAGCTCTCCTTTTTACCCAACTTCTCACCTTTACTTAAAGCAAAGAAAGCAAATACCTTCCTGCTGCTGTCACCCCTTGTATCAGTCAGAGTTTGTCAGAGACACAGAACCTGCACACACACACACACACACACACACACACACACACACACACATACACACTCACACACACACACACACATATAATTTGTAAGGAATTTGCTTACACGGTTAGGTAGCCTGGTGAGTCTAAGATTTGTATGGCAGGCCAGCAGGCTGGAGATTTAGGGAAAAGTTGATATTTTACTTTTAAGTCCAAAATATATAGGGCAGGCCTGCGGACTGGACATTCAGGGAGGATTTTTATGTTACTCTTGAGGCAGAAAGGCTTCTTCTCTGAGAAACCTCAGTTTTACTCTTAAAGTCTTCAACTGATTGGATGAGACACATTATTAGAAGAAATCCACTTCAGGTAAAGGCAACTGATGGTAAGTGTTTATCACGTCTACAAAATACTTTCACAGCAACATCTAAGCTACTGTTGGACCAAACAACTGGGAACTGTAGGTTAGCCAAATTGACACATAAAGTTAACCATCACACCCTGCTATGGACTGAACGTTTGTTTCCTCCCAAAATTCACATGTTGAAATGATGGTATTAGGAGATGGGGCCTGTGGGAGGTAATTAGATCATGAGGGTGGAACCCTTATGAATGAGATTAGTGTTTTATAAAAAGACATGAGAGAGCTTGTTCTCCCTTTCTCTGTTCTCCACCGTGTAAGCACGCAGTGAGAAGATGGCTATCTCTGAACCAGGAAACAGGCCCCTACCAGGCACCAAATTTGTCAGCACCTTAATCTTGGACTTCCTAGCCTCCAGAACTTGAGAAATAAGTGTGTGTTGCTAAAGCCACCCAGCCGAGACTACTTCATCATAGCAGCCCAAACTGACTAAGATACACTTCTATATTCTATAACACACTGCCACACACACACACACACACACACAAACGCACACACACACACAAACGCACACACACAAGCAGACACTTTTCTTGTAATTTAAGGTTAAATATAAATAGAAAAATGAAATTATTGACTTCTATTCATTTAATTCACATTTTTAGAATCAAATTGTTGATATTAATTTTAACAGTAAGAACATAAACAAGTAAGATTTTACATACGCTTTACGTGGCCCCGGGGGTATAAACCAGAGTCAGTTAAATACAACTCTCATGGTAGTTAATGTGTTAATCCATAACAGACATTATTAATCAACCACTGCATTTTCCCAGATGAGTTCAGATGAAGTTTCACAACCTCTTCTCATAACAACGCTGTTGCCAGCCATTATTAATTGGTCAAATCTGTCATGTGAGTTGAAACTCATCTCCGGCTTGTACTTCTAAAAGCAATTCTGATCATTTTTCTTTCCTGCTAATGGATCTTCATTCATTGCCTAAGATTCCTTATGCAAAGCACATTTCACAAAATGTTAGTCTTACAAGATATTCTGCCAAAAAGAGATGTTGTGATCAAAAAGGTTTATTATAATTGACATATCATGCCTTCCTCCGAAAATCTTGAGAACTCCTGTAGGAACCCAAACAATCACAATTTGATAACCTAGCTTTTCTAAAACCTATTTGACTACTCAAGTCAATCTTAGCATTGTATTCACTAACGCATTTTGGAAAATACTTATCACTCAAGATCTTTTCATAGCTGGTATCAACCATCTTTCCAAGCCAGCATCCTTTGACTTAAAGTGTTCCTTGAATATCTTCTACGCTATATTCATCCTGCTTATCCCTCAACTTGTCAAGTTAAAATCATTCTCGATAACCTATGTCAGAATCTCTTGTGGCAGAAACAATGTTATGTGTTTAATGAATGCCTTTCCCTTCCTGGGTATCTGGGAAGAAGACATTTCCCAACCTCCTTTGCAGTTATGTCAGGGCTATGTGGTTGAGTCTGTCCACTGGAAAGTGAATGAAGTGAAATAAACTACTCCCGTGCCTGTGGCTTGTCCACCTTCCACCCCCGGACTCTTCACTTGATCTCTCATCTCTGATCACATAGCTAGAAACATAGGACTCTCACAGGCTAGAGCCACATGCTACAAGAAACCTATATCTTGAGTCAACTTAAATGGGAGCACTGCCTAAGTCCAACAGAGGGCGAAGAAAAAATTCTTGTTGTGTTAAGCCACTAATATTTTGGTGCTACATGTCGCAGCAGCTAATGTTAATCATTCTGACTAGTATACTCTTCCATAAAACCTAATCTTATGCCTTTGCTGGAATAGATTTTTTCTTTTTCAGACTTCCATAATACTTTGACTCATTCATAATACTTACTACTTCTTACCTTTCATTAAAGTATTTTACGTTGCTCTTGTATCTCCATTCCTAGACTTTGGGATTCTTGAAGGCAAAATTTATACCCATTTCATCTCTGTATCTCTCCACCTCACTTTGGAGAATGAATTGGATAATTATCAGATCGTTGAATAAAAGATGACATCAAGAGTATCCATATTCTAATAGAAAATTCCATCATGGTAAGACAAAGCCACAAATCTTAAGAGGATTTAGGACTTACAGAAATGAGTGGGGATCCTCTGTTGCCAGCTTTGATGTGCTGATCAAACTGACTCACACTCATGCCTATATAATTCTTTGGTACTCATTGATGTAGAAAGCCACACTTACAAAGTTAAAAAAAAAATGCTCTGATTTTAGAATTAGAGAGTATTTGGCTGAATCCCAATTCTCTTCACTTGTTCCTCTTTGACTTTGGGAAAAATGCTTTTACACTTCTAAGTCTCAGTTTCCTTGTCTTTGAATCAGAGATTAATCCCTGCCTCATGGGACTACCATCTGGGTCAAATAAGATCTTGAATGTGAAGTGCCCAGTAGAGGGACTGGCCCATGAGCAAGTGCTCAAAAATGGCAGCTCCCTCCGCTGGAGCCTGGAAAAGCTGTTGCCGCTGACATGTCGGCAGGGGCCATCCTAGCCAGGGAAGCTTGCCAGGGCCCTGAAGGAAATTGGATGGCTTTTAAAGCAGAGTTGATTAAATATGATTTTGCAGCTCCTGCGGAGAGACGAGCTGCAAGGGAACAGCTGTGTTGTTTTACTGGGGACTCAAGGATCGAATGTCATATGAAGTCCTCTTAAAAAGAATCTAAAACTAGTTATTGATGCTACTGAGCAGTGTGTTTAGTAAATGAAGTCCCCTCTTGAAGAGTCATCACTAAATGAAGTCGGAACAAAAAGTAAATAACAGCTTTCTTTTCTCATCGGTCCTGGCAGATTAAGACATACATATACCAATGTGCCTGCCTGCTTCAGGCTGAGCTAATGCAATACTGATGCAACTCTTTTTCAGTGGAAAAATGACCAATTAGAGAGAAGGGTCTCCTAATCTTTTTCATAAACATGTTAAAAATGGGAGTTCCTGGATGACAATTTGAAACGGGAGAGTAATGATATATTCCTGTAATAACCATCATTCTTCATTTGGAAGTTGGCTATGGAGAATGGAAAGTTGATAAAGTAGAGGCATAAATGTTTGGGAATTTGTTATTTCTCTATGAGTCGTGGTGGAATGTGGCAGAAAGCGTGTTAAAGAGACCTGAGTTCAAGGTCTACCTTATGCACTGTGTCATGTGAGGTACATCTCTTCCCCTCTCTGGGTCTTGGTTTCCCTGCATAGCAGAGAATTACACTGCACAAACTCTAATCCTTCCCTTCATTTCCACTAAATTTAACATCTTAGGATTTCTTTTTATACATTCCTTGGGCTTGTGGGAAGAAATAAAATGGTTACATATAAGGCAGAATCGAGAGACTTAGTTTAAGAAGGAGCATTCATTTTCTGGAAAGAAAATAATGAAAACATTTGGTTCAGTTCTCCATTAAAAAATAATTGTCAAATTTGAAGCAACCAAGTGGAACAGAGAGATGATGGTTTTATTCAACTTTCCTGTTCCCATCAAAATTGTTATTCATAATTTCCTATATGAGCACAGAACATAGCAAGGAGGACTCTGAACCAAACCTCACAAGGCTTGCCTCCCTTGATGAGTAAGAGCTGGTGTTTATTGTGCCCTCATTATATGCAGGCACTATGCTAAGTGGTTTATAAATTTTATGCTTCCTCGTCACAGCTATAAGGAAGTGGAGGTTCCTATTACCATTCCACTGATTAGGGACAGGGAGTCAGTTGCCCAAGGTCATGAAATTGGGGATAGCACAGGAATGCAAAGGCAGCTCCTGCAGTTGCTCTTACAGAATAGTTGTTCTATTCTGATCTGCCTTCTGGGGTTCTTCATTTATTTCTTCAGTTAATGATTACCAAAGGCCCTAAATATATTAGAGACTGGAAGTTGATTTTGTGGCCAGACAGGAAGGGTTCCTACCCTCAGAGAGCTTGTGTTCTAGCTGGGAGGTGGCAGAAAATAAACACAATCAGAAATATAAGAAGAATACCAGACAATAGTAAATAATATACAGATGATTAGATTATTTTTGGAGTGAATATAAAGAGGGACAGGGTGGCTGCTGTATGTTAGAGTGATTTGAGAAGATATCTGTCTCTGAAGATACCTATCCCTGAAAATGTGACATTTAAGCTGAGACCTTGGAAAAAATACCTCACTTCTCCAAGCTTCAGGTTTCCCATCTGTAATATGGGCGACATTAAGATGTGCCCAGACAACAGGATTTTGGAAAGAAACAAATGAGACCAAAAAGGTAAAGGTCTTCACTAGACACTTAGAATCTTATAAATGCAAGGATTTAACACGCAAGTGCTCAATTCGTATATGATGATTTGACACTTAAAGATTTACGATTTATTATTTCTCAATGTGTGGCTGAGCCAGAACACTTAGTAAAAACACCCAGTGAGTTTACTGAGTGTTTACTACTTGCCATGCAAGTGTTCTCAATATTTTGCTTGTATTAAATAGTTTAATCTTCTCAACACCCTTATAAAGCAAACAATACTGTTAGTCTCATTTTACAGCTGTGGACACCAAGGCTTATAGAAGTGAAGTCAACTGGCCAGCTTTATGCAGATAACAAGTAGTGGAGTCGGGCTTGGTACCCAGGTACTTTGAATCCTGAGACCACGTCCACAACCAGCAGACTTTGCTGTTTTCACATATATAATAATTGTCTTTGAATCACATCTCCAAACACCTCTTTCATCCTACCAGGCGCATAAAAATGTTTGTGAATCCCATATTGCCTTTGAATGATTCAGTTTTGCGCCAGACATTTTGCCCACAGCCTGGAAGATACTCTGTCTGGAGGGCAGATACACAGCTCTGCATTTTCTCTGAATTATATGAGATCCTCCTAGCACTCAACAAGCTCAAATGTGCTCGATGATAAGAAGCAGAAGATAATACCAGCAAGTTTTCCAGAGGAATAAGTTCTCCAACACTGGAGGTATTCAAATAGTTCAAATACAGACCTGATGGTCCTTTGTCAGGGGTGCTGTGTGGTTGACATTGCATAGTATCTATAGCACTGGTCTGGGATCTCTGTAATGCTAGGAGTCAAGTTTCTCAAAGAAATATGCAGTAAGGGTCTCCTCTGCATTTCTGTGCCCATAACATAACGCTGCAGTGTCAGTCTCCCTCCCCTTACCAAGAATACAATTCACATATGTCTGATGCTTTCAACCTGGAAATTGCAGTTCCTCTGATTTAAAACACAAAAAGTTCCAGTCAGAATTAATTTGCCATCTCTGGAAGGATGTGACTTATCGATGACCAATACCAGAGCTACCAGCTCCTACATCAGATGTTTCCCTACAGAATTAAACAAGGGACAACACATTGTGCTGAGATAATGAAAGCAGCAAGAGTGAGGGCAAGGTCTAGATTGGAAGCTAAGGATAGAAATTGAGAAAATGGAAGATAAAAAAAAAATCAAAGTATTTTACATTTTGCCTTTGGCTACCCTCATACTTCTAAAGTTAGCTCTAAACCATAGAAAATATTTTCTGATATAAATTATAATCTGGAAAAAAGTGGAGTCAGGGAAAAGCAAAAAAGAAAAAAAACATCTTATAGGCATTCCTGCCCATTCTAAAAGAAGAACCTTTATACTCACAGTCCAAGAGGAAGGGAACAAACATAAAGGCATTATTATATTTTCCACACATCCAGGAAAGGATTCAGTTTATAGACTCGGACATGTGGTTCAGAACCAGGTTTTCATTTTATCTGTGCCAATTCACAAAGTCAGACTGTGTAGGGCCATCAGAACGAAAAATAAAGGGTTGAAAATAAATTCCAAGAGCCCAAGGAGAAAAGAAGCTGATTCAGCAGCTTGGAGGCTGAGCAGAGACTCTCTTTCTCCTTGGAATCAGGGCCTGACTCCACATGGTCCTTGAGGGGCTGGCATCTAGAGGGGACACTGGAAACCCAGAGCAGGGACCCCAATATTGAAAGTTCTAATTCTACGCTGAGAATGGTACTCAACAGAAACTCAGGGTTCTCAGCTTCTGTTTTCTTGAATGAGTTGGAAGTTCTCCATGTGGATTATTTCCACATGAGGGATCGATTTATCAAGTCAGCAGCAGGGCAACAAGAGCTAAATTTATGCCTGAGACCCTAAAGCTATTAGCATCATATAGTAGCAAAAACAGGCAAAACAGACTTGGGTTCTAATCCCTCCTCCACTTTAGCCAACTTGCTTTCACCCCCTGAGCCGCTTACCTCATCTGTAAATGTAGAACGGCAGTCCAAACTTTCCTTTTTATTTTTGTGGCGTTAGAATGAGATAATGTAAATGATGCCTAACACAGTGAATTGTGTTTCGGTTATTGTTGTCACTGTTTTCATAATATGTGTTATATAAATTTATATTTATTATTGAAAGAGATTTCTCTTGCAAATAGCTGCCCCTGCGTTTCTCAGTTTTGTGTCTTCTTTTGTGTTTTCAAATCCAAATCTTAGAGGTACTCTGTCTGAATGGATTAATTTAATCAGAAATCATCAGCTTTGGGTCATCAGCCAGTGGCTGCTATGGGTCAAATGGCCATACAGCCCATTCGGGTTTACAAAGAGCAGCTTAGAGAGGCTTCCATGAATCAAGACCGAGCTCACGGAAGTTTCAAGTAGAGAAGGTCTAGATTGATTTGTGTCTCTCACAAGCTGAACCAGCCACATGTATATTAAGAATCTTAAGAGAAACTCCAGGCATTCCAGGACCCTCTACATATCTTGGGTGCTAATTAGCAACCCCAAATTTAGTATGAAATCGATGTTCCAGACAGAGTGGTCACCGTCAGATCATCTTTATGAGTTGCATCAAAGCCCACTTTGTCCTTCCCTTTTATTTTCATAGGGGAAACTTGTAGGAAAGAGAGAGGAAGTGACTTGGGGAAGTCATACAGCAACCTCTTCTTCAGCGACCTACACTCTGTTTCCAGCTTCAAGGCCTTCTACATCATTTGTTTGGACTTTCCTGGCCTTGCATGGAAATAGTGTTCATTCTCTTCCCTTGTCGTCTGATTCTTCTCAGTATCTGCTCTGTTCATTTGGGACTTAATTATAATCCCTTTCTCATACAGAGAAGAGTTCTTGAGCACCTACCACAGGCCAGACTCTCTATGCAGAGATGCATAAGATGGTCCCTACCTTTAAGGATCTCACTGTCTAGACCAGCGCTGTCCAAATGAAATAAAATATGAGCCACAAACATGATTTTAAATTTTCAAGCAGACATTTAAAAAGATAAAGAGAAAAGATAAAATCAACTTTAAATAATATTTTATTTAACCGAGTGTATATTTCAATTGCAATCGTTACAAAATTATTAATGAGATATCCTATATTTTTTATACCAGGACTTTGATATCTGGTATGTGATTTTTAAGACTTCCAGCACATATCATTTTGGATTAGCCATATTTCAAGGGTTCAACAGCCACATGCTATGAATGGCTACCATATTAAAGATTCCAAGTCTCTATGGGAAATAAACAAGTAAACCCATAAACACAGTAGATAGGTAGGTATACAGGGTGTTTGAAGAGGGTAAATCACAGGTCCCTACCCTAGTATCATGTGTATATATGGGGGTATGTGTTAATATCTGCCTTCAGGTACCCGACTATGTATGGCTAAATGAGTTAAGAAAGGAGAGTTTATCAGAAAAGAGTAAGTTCCCCAAGTTTTGTTGTTGTGATTGTTGTTTTTGATAACATCTTTATCGAGATATAATTCACATACCATAAAATTCGCCCTTCCCGAAAGTTTTGATACTTCAGCTCTATCCTGAAGGGTGATTTCATTATTTGAACAAGTAGGGTAAACATTCCAAGCTGAAGACATAGTATTTTCAAAAGCTTAGGTTTGTGAGGATGTATATAGCATGTAACAGAAAATTTGAGTTATTTTTTTTTTGTATGGTAGTAAAATGAGAGTTTAAAAGGCATTGCAAGATGAGGTTAGCAGAGGCCTTCTATATCCTTTAAGGTATTTGAACTTTATCATTAAGGCAATGAAAACCTGTTGAAGCTGTTTGATCGTAAAAGTGGTAAGAGCAGATCAGGATCCTTGTGGTGGGAACTGGGGAAGGGGTAAAGCTCAGAGGCCGGAGGGCTTATTTACTGACAACTTGATTTATTTTGAGGAAGGGATTGATATTTGGTCTGTCTTAAATTGTAGCATATGGTATGTTTTGGTTTTCTATCAAATAGCATGGGGGCTCCCCAGGGGCAGGGACTGTTTGTTATGGCTTTTATGTTCAATGCTCTTGGTCACTCTAATGCCTTTAGATGTTTTTCAGCTGTAATATGTACTGTGACCAGAACAAGAAAGCCTTAATTCATACCATCTTCTGATGATAAAAGGCAAGCAAGTTTGTAATTTAATAAATGTGGTCAAACCTGACCTTTGCAATGAACAACAAACATCTTGTAGCCTGAAATTTAGTCCCAGAAACTTGCCAGGGACACTGGATAATACGATACCTTGATTCTTTTGCACATACAGTTCTGGGCATATAATTTCAAAATGTGTGTCCCCAGTCTTTCCATAAAAGATAATTATGGAGTTCTTTCTTCTAAGATGTTAAGATCATTAGAATGATGTCTCACTAAAAGCCATGGCTTGACAAGCTGGGCCCAATTTGTCAGGAGGTAGCTCCTTAAAATGATGAATTATATGAAAAGTAACTTGGGACCGGCCAGATGGAAGTCGTCGTCTGGTATTTTACCATTGTGGAGAAGCAGCCTAAAGGAAGAAATGTAGTGAGCAGATATGGAAAATTTAAGCCAAAGTCAAACTCAAGCCCCAGTCTCTGATAAATGATGATACAACATATCCCTTGGATACTAAGCCACATAAACAAATAATAGTGCAAACATGCTACTGCTCCTACGTATGCCTAGAGCGTATGTGTGCGCCTCCAACGTTTTCTTGTCTTGCCTCATTGGTGAGTTAGTGTTTAAAATAATCAGAAGCATTAGCTAAGTTGTTTGGGTAATCTCTTGAATAGTTTGGTGCTTGTCATGACTAGTTGAAACCTCTGTTGTTTACCTCTGTGTACTTAAGAGAGACAGCAAGCAAGAGGGTGTTTTCATGTTTGTGTTTACCAGGCTGGGGGACTTAGGCAAGGCACTTTCTCTCCCAGAGCATCAATTTCCCTATCTGGGAAATATAACACATTAGCACTTTTAACATTCCTCTAAGATCTGAGAATGACCTTTATGTATTTATGGGCCAGATCATTGAATCATGCTAAGTGACCCCAGATTATCTGACCCAACAAACGCATTCCTAACATAAATGTTGATTGGAACCACACAATATTGCTTCAGGCAATGCTTGGGACTTTTGAACTTAGACTCTTCTCCTAGAAAGAGATTTCAGTGTACACCTTGGTTTAATGTTTACCATTCATTTCCATTTTCTTAAGGGTAATACCATGTTTACCTATGCATTTTTGTAGGCTTGACTTACCCCCAGCTCCAGAGATACACACTGATTGCTATATGCTAATCAGTGAAGCCCATCTTCCTGGGCCAGGGATGGTTTATAAATGGGCACATGACCCAGTTTGTGACAATGAAATGCAAGGGAGTATGCATTAAGCCTCTGGGAATAAAGCTTTCTCTTTAAAGACAGCTAATGAGTTTTTTTCTATTACTGCTTATGAATAAGCATTCAGACCTAGAGCATCTGACCATTATCTTATGTCCATCATATATCCAAGATGACAACAAAAAGATAGAAAACAAAGAAGAAAAGACAAAACAGGCTTTTGTTAATAATACTGAGCTACTGGTGTGAGCTGTACAGAAAGCCTGTCCTACCTCTGAACTTTTGAATATAACCATAAATAAATTACCCTTAATTATGTAAGCAAGTTTGATTTATTCCTGTTACGTACAACCAGAGAGAACAATGTGTCCAGTCATGAAGACTACATCATACCTGAATATTCTTTCCTGCTTTTCAAACTCCAGGGCCCCAAAACTCTTCTTTGTTAGGAAATCAATTTCATGGACAGACTCCAGGCACATCGTCAAGTCTCTTCATGTTAAACAAAACTCTGCTTCTTTGTGTGTAGCAGGCAATACTTAACTAGATTTTAAAAATAAAAGTTTATGCAATATCACAACTTATTTCCAGACAACTAAATGTTCCAGACAGCTAAATCAAATCACAGTCTCAGCCAAAACCGTAGTTTGGTGATTGGTAATTGTCTAACAATGTACACAGAATAAGATTATTTCTGATCTGAGTATTAAGGGGCTAAATAAGACGATTTAAAGTTGCTTCAAAAATCAGCTTCCCTGAGAGTTCAGGTTATGACCACATGCATGTTAGATCTGGCCTGCCAGATGCAGAGACTGTATACGTGACTTTGTGATATTTTATTTACTATATGACCAGTTATTTTAAACAATACAGGAAAGCATTTTAGTCCCATTCTCTGAAGCAGACAGCCCGCCTTGGAATCGCAACTCTACCACTTCTGGCCACACATCCTCATGCGAGCTCATATTTATTCCCAGAGAACTATCATTTTCTCCTTTGTAAAATGAGAATACTAGAATTCCCTATTTCATAGGGTCTTTGGAAGGATTAAATGAATTATCAATTTAAACCCTCAGAAAAGTGCATAGCACAGCATAAGCATTCAATTAATACTGTTATTCTTAATGGTATCTTAGAAAATATCCAAATTTTACATGCTAGCTTCTTATTTCCAGTGATCTGTCTTGAGTATCCCAATAGAAGTGTGGGCACTGTGCTGAGAATTTTACATATGAAGGCTTTATATATAAAGATATTATATATTCACAGCAACCCTGTGCAGGAATGTTATGAAACCCATCTTCCATATGAGGAAACTGAGTCTCAAAGCGGCTCGAGTCAGGAGGGACAAAGGCAGGATTGTCATTTCCTTCTCTTGGGTGCGTAAATACTCACTTTTCCATTCCTTTGCCTATCCTCACTGATAACTCGTCAGTCTCTGCATTTCTTTGGGCTGAGCCTTCCGTGTTCTGCTCCCTGGGAGGAATCCTGTTCTGCTTGTCTCCTCCTGATCCCATATTCCCATTCTGCTGTGCTACAGTGATTCCAACACACAGGAAAGATTGTCTTCACAAGGCACCAGGTGGATTATTTGTTTATATAGATCATATGATCACCTAATAGAAGTCAGATGCTAATTTTAAAATAATTACTGCCCTCAGCATACAGTTTATTGATCCACTCAGTCTTTCAACAAAGATATACCAATGTTCTGAGCACTGCTGTTGTTCAAATACCTTAGACAACCTGCAAGACTGTCAAGATTTGCCTTTTGTTTGTTTTTCCACCTTCAACTCTTGCTACGCCCAACTTTATGTACCAGACTTCATGCCTTCTTTGCCATTTCCTGTCTGTGCCATGCTCTTGCTAATTCCCAGGCTTATATAGTATATGCTATTATTTCTGGCTGAAATGGCTAAAATTTTAGGGCTAAAATCCCACATCTACTTTATCTGGCTTATAATTACTCGCCCTTGGGCCTCAGCTCAGATAGCACATCTTCTGATGGTCTTCACTGAGCTGCACTGGTCCCCCCAGAGGAGATAGGGATTACTTATGTGCCCCAGCCCTGTCCCTGTGCCACCATCCCATTTGCTAGCATCTTATGTCCTGTCTCCTTATCAATCCCCCACTGGAAAGTAACAGCCATCATAGCAAGGGTGGTAATTTATTCATATCTAAGTCCTTAGCACCTAGCATGGTGCTTAGGAGACAGTGTGAGCTCAATAAATACCTGACAATGAATGAATTATCTGTGTGATCTTTGCACCAGTGAGGGTAGGGTTGGGAAGAAGGGAAGATGCTATTGGGAGTCGCTGTCCATTTCTGGTCACAGGGGCTGGAGGGAGCTTAAAAGATAACAAGTTTCAAGGGATCCCAGAGATGAGTTCACTTAAATTGAATCCTTGACACTTGAGTGCCTGACTGGATACCATCATAATTCTCAAAACTTCCTAAGAAGCCGTGTGCTCAATCACAAACCCAAGATGAAGGCTTGGGTTGGAGAAAAATGACCTAGCTTTCTGCCCAAATTTTACACCAATGAAGAACATGGAAACTTGGGAGGAAAAATGAGTCTTTAGAGAGATGAATTGGAAGAATGAGTAAAGTTTTTCCAAATTCCCATGAGCTGTGTAATACTTTCTTAAGATCTCTACTGGAAACAACACCTCTCAAAAAAAATTTTTTAAAGGAAAGTCACACAATAGGAGCACATCCAACTCTGCTTACATTGCAAAATTTGATTTTCCTCTGGCTTTAGTGAATTAAGTCGACAAAATTTAATTGAGCATCTACTACGTGCCCAAGAAACAGCATCACTGAGCACTTATTCTGTGCTAGACACTACCTCCTTTTCATAAATTATCTCATTTTCCCCTTGGAGGAAGTACATGAAGTAAATATTAGTATTTTCCTCATTTGGCTGAAGAGAAATTGAGGCAAAAAGAACTTAGTGGCTTAGATCTGGAATTCAAACCCCAGGATTCTGGCTTCTGAGCCTGCCCTCCTAACAACTTTGCTCTATTCTCTCACTTTCACATGTACTGCATTTAGCTTGCACAACTGCCCTAGCACATGGTTGTTTTTATTTCCATTATATAAATTGAAAAAAAATACTCTCATTCATTAATCCAGCCAAAAATTTACAAAAACACAGTGCTGTATGGACAAGCACTGTGTCTTTTCTTTTTCTCTGCTCCAATTTCTGCTCCCAGCACTGTTCCTGCTACATGGCAAGTACTCCATGTCCCTTCCTAGTGTACACAGGGAATTCTTAATTACTCCATGGTCTTTCTTTCCCTCCCGGTCAATATCAGGTCAGTCGCCCACTGGTACTATGCAGTGTCTCATCATGGGAGTGAGCAGGTCAGGATCGTATTTAAAAGAAAAACAAAACAAAATTCCGTGAGAATACTTAAATACATGATTCTAGAAAGAAGGTTTGGAGACCTCTGTGGAACTGTCTGAATCTTGCTCTTTTTCACTGGAAATGAAGAATGCAGATGCATGGGGGTTTTGCACAAATAGCAATTGTAATTTTTTTAAAAAAGTAATAAAGAGAAAGGGAGGGAGAGAGAGAGGAATAAAGACACACATACACAGAGACAGAGAGAGAGAAAGAAAGAGGGGAGAAGGTGTCATGGCTGCTATTTTCAAAATGCAAAACATGCTTCTTTCTGTTCTCAATCTCTATTGAGGTCAAGGTTACCATAGAAGGGATATGTCTGTCAGAAATTCCTTCAACCAAACTCAAGTCTGGAAATTCAGCCATCCCATTCCTACAGGGACTTACAAAGGCTCACTTATATCAGCAAAAAGTCCTTCCCTTCCATGAAAAGGCATAGCCCATTCCTGCCATTTCTAAGAAAAGCCTCTCTTTGAAATAAGAGACTAAAGAGTAGTCTCAACTCAGAGTCCCCTATTAAATCATAAAACTAACACCTCAGCCCTGACAAGGAAGGAAATAGTTTTATGTGCAGGTAAATAATGGAATTGTTTTATCTACCCAGAAAAGTAACTGTGTGTTCAACTAGAGAACATCAAGGCCCACTGACTTGGACACTCCAGGGAGGCATTCTTCAAATCCCAGCCTGTCTTTCTAGTCTGAGGAAGTGTTTGTACCCAGCTCTCCCCCTCTGATGATGTAGCCACAATGATAAAAGATAAATCCTTGTTGGGATGAGGAGGGTAAAGACAGTTCACATTCTTTGAGGGTATCGTATCCTATAGCTTCCTGGTGATGCCAGCAGATGCAACTTTCTTCCCTCTCTTAGTGAGAGAAGTTGAAGAACTGACATGTATTAGGTTGGATTATATGTTGGACCCTGTGCTAGTTACTCTACATGTGCCAACTTATTTAACACACATCACAAATCTACTAGAAAGATTCTTTCTTTTTCACCCTATCTGACAGGACATTGAATCCCAGGGGAAAACTTGCTCTTGATCACAGAGTAAATCAACGGTGGAGCTTGGATCTGGACCAAGATCTAATTGGCTACAAAACCCTCACCCTTCCCAAAACACCTTACTTACTGCAAGGAGGAAAAAATAAAATGAGAATCAAGAGTGTGAATCCAGCATTAGAATCTATAAATTTTAGTGGCAAGGTCACCAAAATCATGAGAACAGGAGCTGTAAACCTGGATCCCCTTGCTAGCTTTGCCACTAACACCATCACATTGAACTTCCAGGGCCTCAGTTTCTTACTGTGAAAGGTGAGGCCGTAGGATTGGCATGAAGTCTGCTGACTTCTCAGACAATAATAGATAATCATGGGATAATAATTATTGGATAATCCCTTTGCTAACATTCAATGGTGTTTTAATAATCACATTTTTTGGTATGCTAAAATCTGAACTACAATGTGTGTTATATGAAGAGTGTATATTGGAAAGTTCTTAGGTTTTATTGTAGAACATTTATGGAAACAAATTTTTGCTGAACTACTTCCTAGCCTCAGTTGTCTCATCTGTAAGATGCTGTTTATGAAACTGATGCCACATGTTAGTGTACTAAATGCTTATAAAAGTACCTGGCAAAAAGTAGGTGCCCAATCAGGGTTAGTTAATCGGAGGATGACAAAGGATTATAAAATTGAGGCAGTCACCTAGTGGCAAAGATAGAAAGCCCTTTTAGGCAGAGTCATGGAAAACAAAAGTGACAGATATTTGAGAACTGAAAAATGTGTGCATTGAAAACATATTCTCTGTGCATTGCAGAATTGACTTCACTTGCCACCTTCTTCAGGAAGACCTCCTGGAGTTCCTCGCCCTCACTCCACAGCGATTATTCCTTTTCTCATACCCCTCACCATTGCCCATTGTGTCACCAGCTAATTCTGAGCATGCCAAATGGGACATGACAGTGCCTATTCTCAGTTTGCCTTATCTTTATGTTTGCATCTAACAAGATAAATGAGAGGTCAGGGCCTGTCTTCTGTTATGTACTTGATCGACTGCAGGGTTTTTGGAGGAGAGAATCTGCCCTATTCATTTCTGCCCACATTCTTGAGTATGATAGCACATCAGTACTCACTGGTAATTTATTCAAATAATGAATGCATGTTTCAATATCCTTCCAACTGTGCTTCACCATCAGCACATGGTTGATATCACCTGGAGCAAAGAGCTCAATGTCCCAAGGCAGGCATGAACACCACTTTGGGATCTCTCCTGTATCTACCTCTCCAATTGCATCTTGGCTGTGCTTCCAAACAAACAGGTGCTCCAGGCAAACCAAACTATTTTCAATTTCTATTTATGCTGTCCCATACCTCCTTTTCATTCCCCTATGCTCATATTTCTCCCTCCACCTGAATTTCCTTCTCCCTAACCACATATCATCTTTACCTACCTGATAAACACCTTCTCAGGGCTTTTAGGGCTCCCACGAAGCTTATTCTCCTCTAGAAAACATTTTCTGAAACCCATTCCAAGGTAAAACTGACTATCTCTACCCTCTCCCCACCTAGGGGCTTCCCTGGGTCCCCTATCACCCATAACACTTTAATTTTCTCAATTTTTTGTAGTAATACCTCTCCCCCATGGCACTGCGAGCTCCCTAAAAGCAGTGGGTATGTCTGGAATTTGTCTGTATACAGAGAGACCAGCACAGGGCCCCAAACACCATACCTGCTCAATAAATGATGTGACTCATTGCTTAGAAGCACTTATTAGCAAATACTATGTGTCAGGGATGATTCAGGAGCTGGGGAAACAAAGGCAAATAAGTCCAGGCTTAGTGCTTTGTATCCAGATATTAGCCAACTAACCACTCGAAAACATCTAATTAGAATTGGCAGATACAAAGGGGAGAGGGTTCTACCCATTGAGGTAGGTAAGAAAAACCCTCTTGAGAAAGTAGCATTGGAAGTGAAATGTGAAGTGTAGGTAAAGGTCATCAGATAGGCATAAGGTGGGGAAAGAGGGTAAACAAATGAGGTAGGTCTTCAGGGTCCAGGGCAGTGTGCTTTCTCCTAATGAACCCTGAGACTCTCTGAGGCTTGATTTCCCCATTAGTACCACTGGGGGACAATCCCTATCTCAATATGCGATTTGTGAGGATGAAATGAGAAAACGTATTTGATGTACCCTGCACAGTCTTTGGCACAGAGCTCCTTCTTGATAAATGCTAATGCCCCTAATCATTCTCCTGATGCTTCTAATCATTCTCCAGATAACGGCAGGAACATGGAGATGCTCCATAGGTTACTCAAAAATTTAGCTTTCATGTAGACACAGCAAATTCATATATTCCCTCCAAGTTATGAAGACAGTTGGTCTCTGTCTGAATACTCTCTGGATCTATGATACATATTTGCCTGTTTGTTTTATTGGGTTGAGATGCAGGAGACCTAGATTTCAGCCTTCAATTCTGCCAGCGACTTACAGATAAGTCCAGGAGTTGAACCTGATGCTTGATAATGTTTCCTCTTTCTTCCCTCTGCTCCTTTCCCTTCTTTTTCCCCCATGTATCCTTCTTCCCGCTCTTCCTTCCCTTTCTCTCCCTCAATATTCTCCAGTAAGTAGTACATTCAGGTGCACCTACTATGGGCCAGGTGCTGGGCTCAGTGCTGGGAATACAGTGATGACAAAGGTGGACATGTTCTAGCCCTCCTGGAGCTCACAGACTTGTGACAAGGACAGATGTGAAACATAGCTTTGGCATTACTATAATGAAGAAGATCAGGTTACCATGGAAACATGTAGGAGGTCAGGGAAGTTATATTTCAATTATACCCTAAGGATGAGTAGGAGTTAACCAGGAGAAGGGTTGGGGAACAAACTTTTCCAGGACTAGGGAATAGCATTTGCAAAGACCTGGAGGAGAGGAGAAAGCCATATTAGAGGACTAAAAGATGGTCAGCATAAAGGAAAGACACAAAGATGGGCAGCCCAGCAGGAGGAGGCTAGAGAGACAGATGGGGACGTGATCATAACAGCCTTAGTTGACCGCATTAGACAATTTAAACTTTATCCTAAGAGCAATGGGAGTGGCATGATGCTGAGATTCTTTCACCTCCTCCTCAAAACCATGCTTTATTTCTCTAAAAACCCTAGCAATAATTCATAAAAAACCATTTCCTTCTTTTTCCTCTGCTCACCCACTGATGCCTGCAGTGACCCACCCTAGATTTTCCCCGGAGTCTCCAGTAACAGGGTAGGATTGTAAGAAGCCCCAGCTTGGAAAGATGCCCTTGGAGCCTGGGGCTGCAGCTGGCATTGCCCACCACACCGCTGACCCAAACGTGAATCAACCAGAAATTATTGGGTGAAGCCCATTCACTGGCTGCGCCCCCAGCTATGTGGTCACAGTGGAAGGACTGGCCCCTGAAACAACCCCGCCTGCCCATCGAGGAACATCTGAGTCAATGGCTCCATTCATCCTCCTGCCCACGCCTCCCAGGTCGCCTCTCTCCAGAGACATATGGCAGGATACCCATATATGCAGCTGTCAGTGGAAAACCATGGAATGGATGGGGGTGGGTGGAAAATATCTTTCTTTTTTGCAAATTTATGGAAAGCAAATATTGCAGTTTTCCTCCTAAATATAGCAGGTAACAGATCCTCCTTTTAAAACTTAAAAACGGACATTGATTTTTTTTTCGTAAAGAAAGAATAGCAAAAACACAGGAGACAGGCTGATCTGCTACAATCATTGCGTATTGATTCAAAGGCCAATTCTTTCTAGCTAGGTCCCAAACCACCCATGCAAAATATGGCTGGCATGCAGCACTAACTCAGAACTTGCTATTAACAATGACATGCTCGTAGGCAGCACATTCCTCCCAAGGCTCCAAGTCCCACCTCAAAGTATATTCCTTTTCCTCTTCTTCCTGCACAGCAAACACACTACCTTGTGTATTCTCATTTTCTAACCTCAGTCCCTCCAGACATGATAGTGCTGCTGATATTAATGAGATAAAAATATAATTTTTATAAAGATCAGCAGCTTAAGTCTATTTTAAGATTGCTCGATCTCAGCATTATTGACATTTTGAGCAAAGTAAACTTTTGCTGTGGGGGCTGTCCTGTGCATTGTAGGTTGTTTAGCAGCATTGCTGGCCTCTACCCATTAGATGTCAATAGCAGCCCATTACCCTCTCATTCAGAAGCTGTGGCAACCAAAATGTCTCCAGACATTGCTTAAAACTCCTTGGGGCAAAATCACTCCAGGTTGAGAACTGCTAATCTTTTCTAAGGTTAAAAGCAGTAATATCATCTTCCAGCAGCCCTGATAAGGTCAACATCACTGTTCAGCTCCACACTGTTGAAACATTGAACATTATGACTTCCAGTTTTAGCCTTCTAACTAAATCCAGTAGTCTTAATGGTCTCTTCAATCTCTTATCTATCAGATACTTTTTTCTTTGGCATACTCTTTTAGATTTTTTTCTTACTTAATAGGCAGTATTGCCCAGTGGTTAAAGACCTAATAGAGAAGAAATTAAGAAGAATTTAGAAGAAGACCTAATAGAGAAGAAATTTGAAATTGAGAAGAAACCAAGTTGAATCCTACCTTTGCAATTCAAAAGACTATATGACCTGTAGCAAGTGATTTGACATCTCTAAGCCTAGCTTCCTCAGTAACAGGAAGCCAAGAGTATAATTTAATGTGGTGTTGAGAATTATATAATGTAATGTGAGTAAAAACACTTTGCAGTGTTTGGAATATTGTAATTACTTAATGAATAGAAATTGTCACTAACTGAATCGGTTGTTATTATTTGTTAGCTGCCTCACTGCTCTTTTTCAAGTTTATATTTCCTTCCTTGCTCCTCTTTCTTTCACTATTCACATATTCTCTTAAAAAAATCTACCCATCTCTAAATTGATAACATGCCAGAAGTTGCCGTATCATTAACATTCCCCTGGAAGTCTAGCCCTCTGTTCTAAATGTCTAGAAAACTGCCCTGCTTGAGTGTCATGAGATGTATCAAAACCAGAATGTCAAAGAGCAAACAAGCCCACATTTATCAGGGATGACTAAGAGAAAGATTACTAAAAGAAAGGCAGAAACACGAATTGTTTAAATAACTCGAATGAAGTGATGGTTCTTAGAAAAACAAAATAGACATCAAATTCCTTGAGGAACAAAGGCAGAATTTAATCTGATCGTAGCAATTTTAGAGATACATTAACAAGCAGTGGAGTTTCTAAAGAATCTGAACTTGAGAAGGCTCTGACAAGCAATCATCAATCCAAACTGCTGATAAACATTCAGCATTTAAGTCTAATTGCATGTAGGTGTTTAAATAGCCTACAATGTGGTGTAGCAAGTGCCGTATTAGATGAGGAAGCAAGGCTCTGTCCTGTCTCATAGCAGAAAGAAGTGCCAGGGGAGCTACATTCAGCTGGTGTCATTTGAGGACACGTTAAATGATGAAAAAACGTTAGAAATTACTGAGATGGCTCAACTGGAGAACAGATTTAAAGGAGATGTGGCCATTGTAGCAAAAAGATTCTCATATATTCATGTATTTATACTTAGTTGGTGTGGCCTTATAAAGCAGAACTAATAGTATGAGCAGAAATTTCAAGGAGCTGATTTCTGCTCAGTTTTACAAAGGATACTCTGGTCATAGCGGGTGAATTAATTTGGAATGAGCTGTTTAAGGCTAGTTCTACCACAGGCTTGGGTGTTTAATCAGAGCCTTTATCATAAATATCTTTTTAACATCTCCTTAAGAGCTGTAAAGTGGAATCGTGGTTAATGGTGAAGATTTTGAGTTGGCCAAATTTTCCCTGAAACCCAGACTCTGCAGCTCACCAATCATGTGGTGTTGGTTAAAGTGCTTCACCTAACTTAGTCCCGGTTTCCTAATATGTAATAAAGGATTATGATGTCCACCTCTTTGAGATGGTTAATAATAAGATTAAATTGCTATATTTATTCAGCCTCTTTCAGTGAGAGATGATCATTTTCAAGGACATATATTTTCCCCCTATGTTTTTAATCTAGGACTTGAAAGAGGATGAAACTGAAGTCCAGGTAGTCCATCATGCCCTTACCTGTGTTAGGTCTATTCTTTGGACAAACCCTGCTAACATATCACTTATAGACTATAACTCTCTGAGTAGTATGTGAGCCCCTCCAGCACCTAGCACAAGCTGTGCCACACGGGATGCCCAAACAATGGGATATCAAATGAAACAATTCAAAAAACTGATTGTGCAAAGCAAATCCCACCTTTGCTAAGCTAAAGCCCATCCCTCTCCAAAACCTTTTATTCCCTACAGCTTCCCCATACAGGTTCCCTCTTTCTAAAGATAAACAGGGAAGAAGAATCTGGTTTATTGTATTTGTGCAGACAGCATCATGTGAAACAGGACAGGAAGAGTGAAATGGTTTTCTTAGACCTGTAGCTTAAAGCCTTTTCTTTCTTTCTTTTTTTTTTTTCTTTCACATTTTTGTTCAAGACTCAATAGTCCAGCCTTGTCAAGGCCTGAAGCAAGAATGAAAAATTAAGCAAAAAGTTTAAAATCTCTATGTTCAGAATCTCCATCCCACGCCTGGAGGCAGCCTCTGGAAAACATTTGTCACCTTTTTGAATAAAGCCTCTTTCCTCCCTTGTTTTTCCTTCCTCGGAGGCTCTGGAGCAAGCTTTGGGTGGGGCTTTTCTTCCTCCTAGAGGTATAGCCTGCTACTTGGGGGCCTTCATGCTTCAAAGAGTCTAATTCTGATCGGGCAATGTGTTAACTGGGCTGTGTATTAACTTTGCCACGGGGACTTTCTCAAGGTCCAAAGGGACTGCTTGCACTTGGCTGGGTATTAGAAGGACGATGCATGGGTATGAGAAGGACAATTAGTATAGTTTCTACTGCAGAAAGCACTCAGTGAAGGCTGAGTGACACACACCCCCTCGAACACACACACGCACCACCATTATTTACTTGGTGCCAATTGTATTCTCGAGCCAAATCTATGAAATTGGTTTTTAGGACCATTATTCTGCAAACACAAATAAAAGCGAGACACAGAGATGTTGAGTAACCTGCCCAAGGTAGCACAATAAGGAAGTGAAGCAGTGAAGTTCATATTTGAACCCAGATTTCTGATTCCAAAGCCTGGGCTCTTAAATGTTCTGACTGCTTCATTTCACAGCAGTCACCTGAGATATCGCCAGCTCTCTTCCCAGCCCAAACCAGAGTTCCCCAGATGCCCTTACATACATCAGGTTGATAAAGGAACATTGCAAGGAAAACCCCATATTCACAGAGACTCTTCTTAACATGCACATTTCCCGTCCCTGCTGCTCTACAAGAGCATCGCTGTAAGTCCTCATCCATTGTCTCTTTCATCAAAACTGAGGACAAAGAATGAGCCCTGAGCTGGGTGTCCAGGAAGAGAAGATGCCAGGAAAGTAGAGGGATTGGAAGGAAAGCAAAAGGCCATGGAAGGATTGAGGGTTGAGGGCAGCTCCCGCTGTCCCCTGCTGTTACTGGGCAGCCTCGGGAGCTGGAACTGTCAGCAGCGAAGCAGCAAGCGGGCCAGGGCCCTCCCTGTCTGCCTCTGAGGTCATTCCCCAAGCACTCCACCGCCCTGGCTCGCCGGGATTAGCCCTGTCTCTCAGGGAGGTGTTGCCCCTGCCTGGCTCTGTGTCCTCTGGCCCCAGACGCTGAGCCAACCCCAGAGCTGACTCAGTTGTCCCCTCCTGGAGCTCTTTCCACACTGAGTATGTGCCCATTCTGTCTACTTGTCTGTTTGCCTCACTGCATAGAGGGATTACTGCCTCTGTGGCCCCAGCACACGGCGCGAGGCCTGGCAGAGTGAATGCCTATCTGTTTGAGAGACACCAGGTATGGAGAAAAAAGCATAAGCATCTGAGTTACATACACACGGGTTTGAAAACTAACACTGTCGCTTAGTCTCCTTGAGACCTTGGGCAGTTGCACCAAACCCCAGGCCTTCTTTCATTCATTTACAACTGGAAACAGTAGTGCTTCTGATTCAATATTGCTGCATGGATCACATGAAATAATCCTAGGGAAAGGAGCTTATAAACTGTAAAACATTGGCCTTTAAGTAATTCTCATTGTGATGCAGTAACCTAATATTCCTCCACTGTAGCCAGCATTTGGACTGGTGACCCATTTTAAAAGGTTTGGCTACACATGCCCCTCCAAATAGTTACCTTAGGTCTTCTGTGTGCTTAGAAGTGGCTCCTTATGTCATTATTATAGTCTACTGCTTTCATCCATCATTCATTCATTCATTTATATTATTTCATTCAGAAAATATTTATCATTTATTATTTTCCAGGTTATGCGATAAGTTCAAGAGATGCCACAGTGAGGAAAGTAGTCATGGTTTTTGTGTCTTCATGGTTATAGATTAACGGAAGGGAAGGGCACAACAAAAATAATCGTTGAAATGTTTTATTGTAGTTGTGAGAGTACTAAAAGTGAAAGATACAGGAAATCAGGGGGTATATAACAGAGAAGGAAGTGTGTGTCCATGGTGGTTTGTGTGTGTGTGTGTGTGTGTCCATGGTGGTATGTATGTGTGTGTGTGTCCATGGTGGTGTGTGTGTGTGTGTGTGTCCATGGTGGTGTGTATGTGTGTGTGTGTGTCCATGGTGGTTTGTGTGTGTGTGTGTGTCCATGGTGGTATGTATGTGTGTGTGTGTCCATGGTGGGGTGTGTGTGTGTCCATGGTGGTGTGTATGTGTGTGTGTGTGTCCATGGTGGGGTGTGTGTGTATGTGTGTCCATGGTGGGGTGTGTGTGTGTCCATGGTGGTGTGTGTGTGTGTGTGTGTGTCCATGGTGGTGTATGTGTGTGTCCATGGTGGTGTGTATGTGTGTGTGTGTGTCCATGGTGGGGTGTGTGTGTATGTGTGTCCATGGTGGGGTGTGTGTGTGTCCATGGTGGTGTGTATGTGTGTGTGTGTGTCCATGGTGGGGTGTGTGTGTGTGTGTGTGTGTGTGTCCATGGTGGTGTGTATGTGTGTGTGTGTGGCCATGGTGGTGGTGTATGTGTGTCCATGGTGGTGTATGTGTGTGTTGCATAGTGGTGCTGTCAGCGCTTAAAATAGTGAAGACTTTGCGTAGGACACATCAATTAAGCACAGCCTGAATGCTGAGTAGGCCCCAGCAGGTTAAAGTTCCCCGTGTGTGGTATGAGGGAAGGCAGGGGTATGGGGGCAGGGGGGGGGTAGTTAGGCAAAAGTCTTCCGGAAAGAGGGATCAGATCAGCAAGAACATACCACTAGGCAGGAAAGAGCTTGGCATTGTGAAAGTTATTTGGGGGAAACACGGGAAAAGATCCTATCTGTCAAGTCTGAAATTTGTCTCACTTTTTCCTGTTGGCACATACCAATTCAACTGGCTCCATGGAAAAAAGAAGGAAAAGAAAGAGAAGGAGGAGTGAGGGGAGGAGGAGGATTTTTGCATTCCCTTGCAAAGGAACAGCATTATTCTTTACGGAATGTGTTGCCACTGTCCACCTTAGTCCCCTGTCTCATCAGTGAGCCCATTTCACTCCATCATGCCGACTAAAAAGATAGGGATTATCTGCATCTTCTCTCATCTCTACACATTCAGCCTCCAATTACCATGGCCTCTACCCACTAAATCTGTCAAACCTGGTGTCTTCCCCTCCCGAACGCTGCTCTTTCTGCCCTAGGCCATACCCTCTAACCCCAGCTGTTACAACAGCTTCTCCAAGGACTTCCCACCCATCTGTCTTCTCTGAAACGATTTGTGACTCATGTTTCCAAAACCCAAGTCTGACTATGTTCCATTTGTTTAAGAACCTTTAATAGGAAGTGCTCATCCTTAAGTAAAAGCCAAACGCACTTTTTTAGCAACAGCACTAGCTATATAATTTGCAGAGAACTATGTAAATTAAAAATGCAAGACTTTTTGTTTAAAAATTATTAAGAATTTCAAGGCAGCGATATCAGAGCATTCAAATGAGCACGAGGTCTGTCTAAGCGTGTGTGTGTGAACTGCGCAGGCCACATGCTCAGGAAGTTGCCCTGCCTGCCACTAACAGTCCCACATATCGTGGCCCTAGAATCTCGCCTGTGCCGCCCAGACTGTGTTATTTTGTAGTAAGCCTCATGCCCTGTCATGCCCTTGCTTTGCTCATGTCGCCCCACCTGGACTCTGGTTCATTAACTACTTCTTGCTCACTAAGATTCATCCTACACACCGTCTCCATTCTATCCTACAGGATATATGCCCCTGAAATCCCACAGCCCTGACCTTTCCTTACTGTTGTAATTGAAGTCACTAAACTGCATCGAAACTGTTTATTCCACATTTTCTCAACCATATATTGAGCTCACCAGTGTGGCAGGCACAAGTTCTTTCTACTCTAGCCCATATATACACCTAATATTGATATTTTCTGATATCTGTTGATTACTTAATGCTATGCAGTAACTGTGCTAAACTATTTATGTGACACATATTATTACAATTTAAGTGACTCGCCCAAGATCATAGCTAGGAAGTGGCAGAGACAGAACTCAGGACCACAACCTTTCGATTCAAAAGTTTATATTCTTTTTTTTTTTATTATTTTAGCATATTATGGGAGTACAAGTGTTAAGGTTACGTATATTGCCCATGCCCCCCATCCCCCTTCGAGTCAGAGCTTCAAGCGTGTCCATCCCCCAAACGTTGCACATCTTACTCATTGTACACACACACATTTTAGAGTGATAGAATCCAGAAGTAAATTTTCTACCTTAAACTTTGACTCTATACTCTACTCCACACCGTGTCTAGCTGACATACACCTGGCTAGGGCACAGCCCACAAATCCTCAGCCGCCACAGCTATGAACCCATCTGTGAACCCAGGGGCAGAGACCATCTCTCCTTTATTACTTTATTCCTAGTTCCTGGCGCTATGTCTGGTACCTAGCAATACTTAGCGAATACTTGATTAAACAAAAAAGAGAAATAAATCAAAAAATAATAATAATAACATCAGACTTAGTAAAGATTGTGATTTAGTGCTTTTATTTCCCTTTCATTATGACCCTGGATGCCTGAGTCACTAAACTATCGGTAAAAATAAGTTCCAAACAAGTGGAAAATATTAGCTTGTACCGTAGTTATAGATGCGTCTGTCTTCACCAGCAGCTGAGAATGCTTTGAGAGGAGACAGTGTTTTGCTAAGTTTCTGTATCTCTCCTCTCATGGGAAGTGTTAAATAAACCTGTATTTAATTCAAGCAGAGACCTGGTAAGTCTCCTTTCTCTGCCCTGAGCAGGCAAAACTTTTGTGCCTCTGGGACTCAAATCCCACTGTTTTCTTCCTGTGACTGTGCAACGGTTCCAACTTGGATATAAGTAGCATTTGTATCGCTCCAGCCACCATGCGCCTCCATCTCTTGTGTAATTGAGAGCTAACGCTGACTTCCTTGGGGAGAAATTACATATGGAAGATTCATGCCTTTGGGATGTGACATTCTCAGTTGAAAGGCCCCTGTTAATTTATAGAAGGCCATAAATCAGCAGGAAAAGAAACATTGGCTCACAGTCCATGAAAGGAAAAGACATCCTTCAGAACCAAATGAAAACCGAGCAATAAGCTTAAGGATGATTTAAGACCCTGGGCTCACTTATCTGTCCCTGGCTGATTTAGATTCCTTGGGACTTCTCTGCTTAGGCCAGAGGAAGGGAGGGCTCTGCACTGACCAGTAACCATGAATGAGAGAGATACAAAATGTCATTCGGCTAACCATACATCACCAGTAGTGCCATTTCGCCCCAGGAGAGTGATGCCAACCTTTTCGTCATTTACCATGATCCTGCCAATTGGCTATGCCTTCATAAGGCCCTCAAGCCAAGGTTTGTGCTGTAGGAGGCAGCTCACACTTGGATATTGATTTAAAACTGACATTCTTACCCTTGGCCAAGGTGTTTAGAGGACAGCTCTTGCGGGCTGGAAGCAAAGAGGAAAATATGTAGAAATAGTCTATGTCTTGTTTGAGGTGGTGGTTCTCCAGGTGTATAAATATATCAAAACTCATCTAACTGAATACTTAGGATCTGTGCCTCTTATTGGACATGAGATTATAAGAAATTTTCAATGGCATTGTTTCTGGAAGCAAGAAAATACTTATTTAATTATTAGAAACTAATTGTCTGGAAATGTGACTATCTTTATGTAGTGTGCAATTTCTGATCAAGGTAAGAAATGTTTCCTGGCCGGGCGTGGTGGCTCACGCCTGTAATCCTAGCACTCTGGGAGGCCAAGGCGGGAGGATTGCTCAAGGTCAGGAGTTCGAAACCAGCCTGAGCAAGAGCGAGACCCCGTCTCTACTATAAATAGAAAGAAATTAATTGGCCAACTAATATACATAGAAAAAAAAAAAAGAAATGTTTCCCAAGCACCTGCTATTATGGGTCAAGTTCTGTGTTAGATTCTGAAAATAAGAAGTTCCTGCCCTCAAGGAGCTTCTGGGCCAGACAGAGAGACCAGGCGTGTGAACGGACGATTTTAATATCGTCTATTGAGTGCTAGGATGGGGTAAATATCAGCAGGGGCTGTGGGATCAGACGACCACTCAACCCACTTGGAAGTCAAAGGTAGATCTCTGGGTCTTGAGGATGGGTAGAAGTTTCCCATTCAAACAGAAGGGCAATTGGAATAGGGAAAAGAGCTTTAACAAAGAAACAGGCAGTAGTGTGAAGTAACGGTTTTGTTTTGTTTTGTTTTTTAAATAATTATGAATAGTTGCAGGGGAAAGGAGGTGTTGGATCAGAAAGTCCGAGGTTGGAGAGAGCAGTCAATGAGACTGGAAATGTTAAGAAATGAATTTTTTCCAGATGAGAGATTGTCTCCACCGAGTTAAAGAAAAGCAGACTAGAGACTGGATTCGTGTTCGGGTGGACATGGGAAAGAGGGAATTTTATTTTGTTCTGGTTTAGCCATTGAGGTGGCGACACACGAAAAGAAGATAATGAAGGCGGCATTGCACAGGGGGGCGTGGGCCAGACAGCAACTGGGAGAGCTGGGTTCGCTTTCATGAAACTCACTGCACGACTGCGGGCAGGTCTCTACCTCTCTGAGCCTCAGTTTCCCCACAGGTGCATTAAGGATGATGAGAGCTACTTCACAAACCCAGAGTGAGATGCAGCAAGGTATTGGGTAAAGAAAGCTCTTTGGATTCTGTAAAGAGCCTTTTTTACATTTGGGCATAAAACTGATGGGAGGTGCAGGAAGGAGTTTGCAGGTTAAAGCAGTTACGTATATCAAGTTCTTCACAACTTTCCAGCAAACCTGGCAGATGATCCCGTGTGGCCCACAGGAAGAGGTGGGTGAAGGTTTGACTGCCGGAGCGGGGGCACGATTGCATCCAGCTAGACGCTCAGAAGAATACTGCAGGCAGCTAAAAGAGGAAAGAGGTGGCATCAGGAAATGCAGACTGGTCAAGGGCAAGGACAGGGGACATTTTGTGGCCTTAATGATTTTCTCGAACTCTCTGCAAGCCTCTCACAAATGTCCCCAGTGTGGGGAGACATTGAAACCATGTCACGTTTCCTGCCCCAGGGCCTTCACACAGAGTGGGAGGCAGGGCTATAATTCCCTGCTATCAGGCCAGGGATGGGCATGGCACTCGGCACCGCTGAGTCATCCACAGGATATTACGAGACATTGAGCACCTCCTCTATGCCTTCACTGACCCGTCTTAATGCTCTGTTGAGGCCCAAATCCTGTCTGTAAATGGAAGACCCCCAACCTCACGGGGGTCCCCCACTGCTGTTCTGTGGGAGCCATCCAGTCCCGTCGGATTGATTGATTTCTCCGGATACACCAAGGGTGGTCCTAGGGGGAAGGGGGTCTTGGCAGGCTCTCCCCCCATATTCTCAGCTCATTTGCCACTGTGCCCTTGCCAAGTGCTGCTTCCCGTGCATTTCGTCAGATCATGCCTCAGTCTGCCTCCTTAAGGCACATTCAGAGAATCTGAATGAAGCCTCAGTCAGTCCCTGACTTCCCCCAGAAAGCGTTGTCAGGGAACTCGCCTACAAAGGCAGCCTGGGCGCTGTCCCAGATTCCAATCTCCCTTTCCTCTCTTCCTCATCTTCCTCCCATCATTCAATTAGCTCCCAGCCAGCTTTCCTCAGTGGCCCCAGCTCTCCTGGTCTCTGGGCAAGCCCTGTGTATCCTGAAGAGCTATGCCAAGAATCTGCCCATCATACCCCTTCTTTCTTGCTCCCTGCAGCCGTGAAACTTTTGTCTAACCATCTCTGGATCTGGAAACAGTTTCATTTTCTGAAGAAGAGCATAGACACTCTGGTCTCCAGCTTCCCCTATACCAAAGACAGTCCCCTTGGGTAACAGGGCCACTACAAGTGCCTCCTGGCAAATGCCCCCAAAGTAAACTGGTCTCTGAGACAATGGAGAGAACTAATTTGCAGCATCTCACCCACAAGTCACAGGTCAAAGTAAGTGAGTACAAACACTTGTCTGTTTCCACAGCCTTCTCTAGGTAGAGAGGTTCTTAGCAAACATTCCCTGGAACGTCAATAAGAGCTTTTATAATGTAGCTATTGGGGCCATGGGCACACTTGCTTATCAGAAACCACCAAGATAAATCCCCCATCTGCAAGTGATATCTCCAGCCCATTGCTGTCACGCTAGCCTAGACCTTCATTGGCTCTTGCCTGTGCCCCTATAGTAACGGTGCTATAACACGTAGCGTTATGTTGCCACTTTTATACCCCTATAACCCATTCTCCACTTGGAAGCTAGAGAGATTCTTTGAAAATAAATACAAGTCACATACCCTCTGCCCCCAGTCAAAACTCACGTAACATAAAATCCAAACTTTTTACTCCTGTGTACAAAGCCCAGTGCTCTTATTCCTGCCTACCTGTCCAAACTTGACTGCCACCACCCCTGCCACAAATGTCACCCTCTCTGCTCCAGCCACAACAGGATTCTTTCGGTGCTCAGACTTCCAGCCTTGCCCCAGCCTCAGAGCCCTTGCAGCAGAAGCTTCCCTTTCCATGGACTATTCTCTCTTCTGATTCTTTTGTGTGCCCCACTCCTTTCTGGCATTCAGATCTCAGATCTTCAGAGAAGCCTTCCCTGGCTGCCTAATATGAACTACCTAGCATGCTGTATTAGGTTGGGTCATAGGAAATTGCTGTTTTGTAGATTGGATATTGGAAGTTTCATAAGGCTTCACCTAATAAAGGCTCTGAACATGTGTGTTCCGCATGAATTGTGAGTTTTTATACATGTCCGTGTTATTCACACTGTTTTTCTATAATACATTGTGTCTGACGCACGTAGGCAAATAAAAGGTAGTTGCCATTTTTGTCTTTGTTGTGTTGTCGTCACCATCATCACCATCATCATTCTAAACCACGGAAGAAGATGTAGAGGGTGAGGAAGATGCAGGGACAGAGGAAACCTCAACATTGCACTGATTTGAGATGTAGGAGAGAAGGGCTCTGGGATTGGATCTTCTCTTACTGACAAAGTGTGTGATTCTGGATAAAGGTGGCATCTTTTGAAGATAACACAGGGTGGGACTTTCAAATTAGACTCACAAGAATCAGTCGCCTTACCAAGCATCAAGCTTTACCAGCAATTCCAAAACTACCGGTAATCACAAGGGACAGGGAACTTGGGGAGAGGCCCAGGACTGCTGACCCTATTCCCTAGGCCCTTTCTTGCCACATTAGGACTTCTTGGTTTGACCAGACTTAACATACAGGTCTCTAAAAGAGGTACACAAGCACATCACTCGCACGAAAGCCAGCTCTTAGGGTCATAAAATATCTCCACTTTATACTCCAGTAATTGCATAGCTTTCGTGACACTTTTCAAGGAGCCATGCCCCATGTATCCTTAGACTCCAGGTTTATTTACCATAAGCAATCCTAGAGGGATAAGGTTCATGCTGCTAAAAGTGTCCCAGAGATAAAGACTCTGCCTCTAATAAATACCATTAGTGGTTTGCCCTGGAGTTGCTCACAGCATGTTTACATGGAGATTTCATAGGGTACATTTCTTCCTCAAGGGAATCCCCAGGAAAGGGGAAAAATACATTGCAGGCCTGAGTAACCCTTTCTTTCTCATTCCTCTGGGCTGACGTTCCTTCTTCTGTGAAACAAAAACCTTGTTCACCATATCTGAGGACCTGAAGGGTTCTAAATGTCATTGATCCTATGACAGTAGAAGCTATTTCCTGTCCCTGCATATACCAGACAGAAGCTAAGTAAACAGCATGTGGCAGAGGAGATTCTCTACCATGGGAGCTGTCAAACTCAACCCAGAAGTCACCTTCCTACGTGAAGTTTACCCAACATGCTGTGAGTATGATAGGAGTAAAAGCTCTGGAGTCAGAGGCCTGAATTCAAGCTTCAACTCCAGAATTTCATGGCTGCAAGTCTTTCAGGAAGTTGCCCAATCTACCTAAGCCTCTGATTTCTCACCTGTTAGATGGGATCATGATATTTACCTCCAGGGTTGTGGCAAGTTTTAAATGAGAGGATGCATGCCAACACCAAGCACTGCCACTGGCGTACAATAATTGCCAGGGATGAAGTCATTCATCCACTTATGCCACTGTATGCACTGACCATTCCACAAGGCCTTGCTGGCCACCGGCCACAATGGACAAAAATGGAATGAGATGATAGGAGTTAGGCGCATTCTAGAGGGCAGCCTAAGTAGACTACTAGTCACTCACACCTCTCCCCATTCTCACCATCTTATTCTAGTGTCAACCCATTATGCATACAGCATCCAGAGCAAATATCCTAAACCACAAATCTGAGACAAAAACTCTCCAATAGCTCTCGGTCTCCTTAAAAATCAATCCTAACCTCTTTATCCAGAGTATAAGGCTCTCAGTGTCTATTTTCCTCTCCCTGCCACCAAGACTAGTCAAAAAAGACTAAGTACTGCAATAAATAATCCCCAAATTTTAGCAGAATAATGCAATAAAAGTTTCTTTCTCATTCGTGCATCCACCTAACTTGAGTCATATGAGAGTGGGCTGATGCCTGGGGCAATAATTCAATAATAATTGCCCTTGTTTCCTTTGGTCTTGTGGGTGCTCCGAGTTCTCACATTTCTCTGTCCACCAGAGAGTGAGGAAAGAGAAAAAGGATCACTCATTGAAGGGTTTCTGGTCTAGACCTAGAAGACATGAATAAAACTGCCTGTCCTATTCTACTGTCCAGAAATGAAATCAGAATATTGCTTCACCTAACTGCAAAGGAGGCCAGAAAATCAGGTATCAATTTGCATGCTCCTCTCTTTCAATTGACACTAGAGCAATTCTAGACTTCTGCTTATCTACCACACCACTCTGTCTTGGCTGTTTAGTGCATATGCCTGTTTCCCCTCTGGAATTTCAGCTTCTTCACTGTGTCCCCAGCATACAGTGCACAATGTGGTACTGAGTGAGCTGCTCAGCAGGGGATTGCGATAATACCCAATGACCCAAGAGAAGTAGCTCAAAAGTATTCAGAGCCAAGTTTAAGTCAGACCACCTGGTTTTGAAGGTTACGCTGTTGCATAACCTTGGTCAAGTCGCTTACTCTGAATCTCAGGTGGCTCATCTGGAAAGCCAGAAGAATATTAACTTTCCATGTCACATGGTTGTGAGGAATTTATTAATTAGTGGATGTAAATCTCTCAGCATGGTGCTTTCTACCTACAAGGAACACTAAATAAAATACTACCTACCGCTAGTATGGTATCCTTCTGACCTATTTTGAGGACAGAAACAGAAATGCTCTCTCCTGACTTTGAGCAGCCTTGAATTAGGACAGAGGAACTTGCCCTGTGGATATGTGGTCTCTAGGGAGTGACTCAGGCAGACAGAGGCCTTGGTGAGCTCCCGTGGCCCTGGAAGGGTTCCTTTAGTGAGGTCTGGCAGGGGCAAGGAGAAGCTGACAAAGTAAATGATTTAGTCTGCTCAGCAAAGTAAACGTGGCTCCAGGAAGTTAGAAGTAACTCAGAATGGAAGCTCCAAATGCCACTGGGTGGAGGAAATTTTTTTTCCAAACTCAATTTGTTTTCACTTAAACTGCTCCATTCCATCAACATGGCTCTTTGGAACATTGGCTCAATTCCCTGAAAATGTCTCTCTTTTTAACTTTTTTTCCCTTCCTCCTCCCTAGTTCCTCAAATGCAATAAAAATTAAATACTTGAAATCCTATAGAAAGTACCCTCAAAACATCAGATCAGCATAGGTGTGCACCAGGTGCATGTTTGCAAATCGATGGCAGAGGTGAACCCATAGGTGTGGCTTAAGTTGCTATGAGCGGCGCAGCGACCACAGTTAAATTGTTCCCCAGAATGGCCCTGAAGTTGATAAATGGCCCTCTCTTAACAAAGACCCTTTTATCCAGGTCAGTTCTGCTTGAGGCTCTCCATGCCTCCCTGTTTCAGCCTCATGAGGAAAAAATAGACCTTCATCCACAGTAGAACAGAAGGTTTCTCAATCAAGAGTCCAGGTTGCAACCCACTCTGTGCTTTCCCATCTGGGAGACAAACACTCACCCCATTGCTCCACCAGGATGACCGGGGCAGGGGCCCGAAGCCAGAGCACGGTGAGGGAGTTTCCCTCTTTATTACCTGGAATGTCTTTTAAAAAGAGAACAATAAACCAGAGAGCTCTGTTCATACTGGTCCCTGAAAAGTTCTGATATAACCTTACCCTTTCAGCTCTGAACCAGCTAATTCCAGACCAGCTCTGACACCTTCTGAGTATAAACCATCTCAGTTTTAAAGCTATAGTTTTCTCTTTTGGAGAGGAAATCTATAATGTCAACAGCAAAAGATGACAGAAAAAATATTTTTCTTTTCCTTTTTTTTTTTCCTGCCTCATCACCTTTTTTTTTTTTTTAATTTTTGTAAGAACTTGGCAGAACTGATAAATTAAGCAGATTTTTCCATGCAAGGAACATAAGGATTCTTTCTACACTATATGCAAGAGTTAACTTGATTATAGTGGCCTAGTTTAGCAAGATAATTTCACTTAATTTCTCTCTCTAAATTATTAACCGTTTAACACCTACAGGTATGAAAAATTGTCTGCAAAAGAATAAGAAAAGAATAACACCACTATTTTATTGGTATTTTTCAAGAGACCAGCCCTTTGTTGTAATCCTCACACAATCCTGCAAGATCTCTTTGTTCAGAGAAAAAAATAAGCTTCCAGGAGCTTTGCTCAATGTCCTACTGATAGAACCTTGCAAAGTCATCAATTAGTCAAGTTCTAGATTATCAGACCCTAAAGCTCATTCACACCTATAACTGTGAATCTCCCAACCTCACAGTCTTCTTCAAAAATGACAGTATGATCTGCCTCTTAGGTTTTTTAAAAGGATTAAATGAAATCTATTCTATGTGCCTATTATGTTATTGTATATGAAATCCTGCCAGCATGGAGTGTAAAGCCTCAGCCATGTGGAGAGGTTCAAAGCAACAGAATGTGGAGGATGGATTGCGGAGAGGAGCAGACCTCTCCCTGACTTCCCCACCCACCAATATCATCCTATGCTAGGTTGGGGACTTAACGTTGTCACTGCAGTATCGCAGAAGGACTAGTGATAGGTCTTGATTCTCAGACCTTCTGTCAATGACTGCTACACAGCTGCTACTAATAAATGTTGGCTGATATTTTAGCTGGGGTCTCCCTGATCTTTGAGATCTCAGCAAAATTATGTTGACACCTTCCCCAAATGAACAGCCTGTAGACACCTGTAACCTTCTCCGGGACTTTGGCAAATTCCCAGGAACCCTGGAGCCTCTTGTCTCTTGGGATCTTGTTTCTAGATGGGTATCTCTGTTCTAGTCCATAAAGACCCAGATGGAGAAAAAAAAAATCAAGTATTTCTTTGAATTTCTAAAAACTCCACTCACATTTGTGAGAAGAATATACTTTAGACAATAATTACGAGATGGGCCCTAAAGGAGAAATCTCTATAGCCACCATAGAAATAATTGTCAGTGGAGCAGAACATCACCAGTTTGGAAATGTTCTCCAGCAAGCTCACTATCAAGGTGTTTTACAAACCCTTTAAATAATAGTACCCAGTCTCAGTCCCTCTACATTTTTCTGACTTCTCCATTCTCTTCCTCCTTTCTTTCATCTCATTACTCATCTTTCACCCATTTAATTTAAGAAGCAAAATGATCAATCATGTTCCTGTGCCATGGAAAGCTGATGCTCTTATCCATGATAGTCTGGCATCTATGGGCAGCCATGTGTTGAAGATCTCACCTGCCTGAAAAAGATTTACTGAGCTCCACCTCTCTTCCCAGCAGATATTCTAATGGAGGATGCTAAGATCATAAGATGAATAATAATGAAGTTGTCTACAGCTCTGAGGTTGTATTTGAATTAACTTAATCCTCACAACAATTCTATGAAGTTGTTGTTATATCCTCATTTCAAGATGAGAACTGAGGCACACAGAGGTTAAACAACTTACTCAGGGTCATACAGATAGTGGCAGACACGTGTTTCAATCTCTGGCAGTCTGGTTTCAGAGTCCATGCTATGAACTTGTGTATAAGCATCAGGTAGAAGGCAGGATGGGCAGCCAGATATTTATCCCTCCCAACTCATATCAAAATTAAATGACTGTCATTATTTGCAAAATAAATGAATGAGTAGAATTTAAAGCAAGTCTTTGAGGTTTTGAAATAATGTTTAAAATGTAAACAACAAAAAGTAGGCCATAAACTATCATGGCTAAAACAATAAAATAGAAAGATCTAAGTGGGTAGTTTCCTAAAGACAGAGGGAGACCCCAGGGCAAGCAATAGTCAAGAGCATAGAACAGGCTCCAGGAAGTTATGTGCAGGGGTTACATTAGGTTCAGGGAAACAACTCTTTTTTAATTGCATAATTTATCTCCCATATCTCAAGGAAAACAACCATGGCCATGGAGCTGGCTGCTTCCTTTTGAAAGGTCTTTGAGGGAAGACAGAAGTTGTAAAGGGACAGGAGAACAGAGCTCTCAGTTACGTGAAGACTCATTTCGCTTCAGAGGAAGGGGCCCTCATGAGAGGAGTAAGTTCAGGAAAGTTTCCACTCCCAGGTGGTCTTTGTTTCCTACTTGGAAACCACTGTAGTGCATCTACATCTGGACGATGATGTCTGCTATAAGAATACAGCTGTCTCATCAAAATTCAGTGGACTACGTAACCGTGGCTGGGGCATTGTAAAGAGTTGAGGGAGTTGCAGTTCTCTCCCCAGCTCCCCTTTCCAAACACTTTGCTCTTGTCAACAAAGGAAAATTTAAATCATTCTGTGTTTCCAGATCCATTATTGCCAGAAGAGTAGAAAAAAATCACTCCAATGATTAGGTTGACATTTTGTATTATTTAAAGATCTATCTTAAGAAATGAAGGTCCCATCTACTGAATAATTTCATCTTTTACATTTGGCAAACTATCATACTTTCACCCTTTTCTCCACCCAGATTAACTGAAATTTATCTGTTACTCACTTTCCTTTTGAGCTCCAGCATTCCCTAGACCCAGAATTACAATGGAATAAAAATAATATTCTTTGGTAAATACTTATGTTATAACTACACCATGCTATTTGATGATCACAAGCTTTATTGAAAACTTTATGGAAGTTTCCAAACAACTCTGAGGTAAATAATATTATCCTCATTTTATAGTTGAAGAAACTGGGGCTCAGAGCAGGTCCTGTGTGCAGTGAATAATTAGCAGAACCTGGGCTCAACCCAGGTCTGACTCTGGAGATTCAATTACTTCTCTAATTGCTCATGTGGAGACCTGGCCACTAACATTGGTGGAGAACACAGCAGGACCCATCAGCTCCACCAGCGACTGGCTGTTCACTCATCCACCCTAAAGGGTCTCCCATTACCAAAAAGCCTCTATTCATTCTATCCATGTCAGCACCATTGAGCCAGGAACCTCTCCACAGGCCCTGCTTATGCAAGCCACACAGCAGGCCACTCAAGGGGAGGATGTTCTTCCTCCCATGTCCCATGTCAGTAAAGGTTGAGAGTTCATGTTCTCCTTGCTTCTAACAACCCCTCTGGGTTAGATTTCCCAGTCCTTATACATAGTTCTCACTTATTGAAAGTGTTTGCCTTGTGGTTCTGCCTTTCAATACCCCTTCTTAGCACTGTCATCTAAAGGCCTTCTTTTCTGGTGGCTCTTCCTAATTCTTTGAAGATTGGCCTCTGCCTTTCCATCTTTCTCCCCACCCCATGTATCACTATCACCTTCGGTGGCTTTGGCATTGGGCAATCCTTCTGACATCCTAGCCTCTTGGATTCCTTGCCCTCTTCATTTTTTATGATCTCCATCTTTCTACTTTGGCCACATTATCTCAATTCAGTTACCCCCAATATACCATTCCATAGGCCTTCGAGGAGCTTTCAGTTTGCAGACTCTATTACTTTCTCCTCATTTCTCAAGATTCCTCTGTTTCTATTTCCTTCATCACCCAGCTAATATTTCATTGACAAACACAGTAATTATTTTCCTCAACATCCTCAATTCCTTGAGTTGTAATTATCTTACTATGTGTCCTGAATGAACTCAACCGGCTGTCGTCTCTGCCTTGCACTTGAGTTGTTGGGTGAGAATGGAGAGGAAAAAAAATCACTCTGAATTGGAAATGCTCTAAATTCATGGTCCTCAACCTTAACTAAGCCCTTAATAATGCCCAGGAGTCCCATTCTATTTCTACAGACAGTGTTTTCCCCTTCTCTGAAGCAGCATATTTCAAACTGTCTCCTTTGCTCTCAAACACATGACCTCCACTTCTCCTTTAGTCTCCATATGACCTTGACTCCCACAGGGAAAAATAAAATAGAAGTCATTAATCAAAACTCCCTCAACTTCCTGCCATAACACTTACACACACATTTGAATCTGTACTCATCCCTTCCTCCTCTCCTCTTGATAGACTGGAAGGAATACCCTTTATCTCACCAAAACCTGGATCTGGTATTCTGGATCCCATATCTTTTTGCCCCCTCAAGAATGTCATTCCATCCCTCTCCCTCTTTCTAGGGGCTACATCCCATGAGCATGTAGACATGGCATTGCCTCCAAGTCCCAGGTCCTCCTTCAGATTTACAGACACACACGCTCTCTTCTATGTCACAGAGAAGGTGCTCCAAGAGTCTGCACTGAGAATCTGTATTTCATCACCTACATTCACTCCTCAGACCTCTGTACCTGGCCTCCCTACCTCCACACTGCAGAAGCCACACTTGAAAATTTCACTGATAATCTCCTTCTTGCCAGATTGCATGCATATTTTTCACCTTTTGTCCTACTTCACTTCTCTACAATTTAATACTGTTGTTCACTCAAAAATTTATTTTTCCTTGGTTTCTAGGACATTCCTATTCTCCTAGTCATTCTCTTAGCTGCCCATTCTGTTCCCTTCTTGGGCTATCTTGTTTCATATTTCCCTGTCTCTCTGGTTGATCCCATGCTCTCTCGTGATGACTCCAATGTGTTCATTACTCCGAAACCTGCATCTCTACATTAGGTCACTTTTCTGTGCTCCAAACTTTATATTCAATAGCCTTCCACAGACTTTGCTGGGATAGCTCACAGGTGCTTTATATCCAATATTTATAACACATTCCTCCCTCTCCTTCAACTGTTTGCTAAACCCATTTCTTTTGCTCCTGTATTTCAATTTTAGTGAATAGTGCCATAATTTGTCCACTTAATCAAGTTAGAAAAGTAATAATAACCTTGTCCTCTTTCTTTACTTCAGCTTTCATATGTAACAGTTATTAAATTCTATAAATTCTATCTCTAGGCTATATGTTGAATAAGTCTACGTATATCTAGTTTCAATTTCACTCCCAGGCTACCACCTGCTCTCTCACTCCAAGTTCCAGCCATGTGTTCCCCTCCCTTTGGATCATTTCCCACACCCCTTTTCTTAACTTGCATATTCTTCCATCAGATTTCCACTCTGATGGTACCTTTCCTGACCCCAAGGCTGGGTTGGTACCTCTTCTCTGTGTATCCACAGCACTTTGTGATTACCAATATTGTATCTGTTTTTTAATTGCCTGTTCACTCACCTATCGCACCCGCTGTCTAGTTCACAACTTTGTGTTGAATACCTAGCCCAGCCTTGGACACATGGTAAGTGATAAATCATTATTTTTTGAAAGAATGGTCTAGTTTTAAACCATAACTTTGATTTCTATTAGTTGTGGAGTGACATACAAACTTGTATCACTCAACAAACATATGAGTTTAAAAAGTCAGCTGCATTAAAGTGTGACTTACATATAAAATTTACTAATATGAAGTGCATATTTCCGTGAGTTTTGAAGAATGTATACATGCATGTAACCACCACTACAATCATAATATGGAACATTTCTATCACTGCAAAAAATACCTTTGTTCTCCTCTGCAGTAAATCTCTTCCTCTCTCCCTAAAGCTCCTGGCAGTGGTTTGTATGTTTCTGTCACTATAGTTTTGCCTTTTCTGAAATTTCATAAAATTTTAATCATAGTGTGTAGTCTTCTGGGTCTGTCTTCTTTCATTTATTATAATGCTTTTAAGATGCATTCATGATGTGGTACATATCAGCAGTTCATTCATTTTTAGGTACTCCTCTCACTTGAACACTTAGAGGCCATTGTAGGGTTATTAACTGGCCTAATTTCAATATTGTTGTATTTCAGGGAATAGGGAAGCCCAAGGAGAGGGAGAGAGAGGAGGGAACAGACAGTCATTGGAGCAGACCACAATATTTATTAATTAAGTTTACAATCTTATAAGGGCACCCCAAAACAATTACAATAGTGGCATCAGAAATCACTAATCACAGAACACCATAACAGATGTAATAATGAAAAATGTTGAAATATTGTGAGAATTACTAAAATGAGACACAAAGTGAGTACATGTTGTTGGAAAAATGACACCAGTTGACTTGCTCAACACATGGTTGCCACAAATCTTCAATTTGTAAAAAATGAAGTATCTGTGAAGTGCAATAAAACAAGATACACTTGTCCTTAAGAATATCAACTGTGAGGTCACATTTCCTGGGTTTTTAATCATCTACCTAGTTATTGGGGAATTTGTGGAGACTTGCTTAGTATTAGACTGTTCCTCTCCAAAATGGTGATAATAATACTGACCACAGAGAGTTTCGGGCATGATCCACTAAAATAACATGTTAAAGACCCAATACAATGTCTTGAAAATAGTTTTCAATAAATGTACATTATATTTCCCTATCATTATTACAATCATCATCACCAATATCTCAAGGTTGTTAGATTGTGTAGAATAATTCATGTAGAGGCCATAGCCCTGGGATTACCACTAAAAGATCAATGAATGTTAGTAGTCATAATTGCCATTTAATAGTTCTTATTATTAGTAAACTTAATAAACTACACTTATTAATCAACATTCTTCCTCTGTTAGTCTTGCAGAGGTGATCTATACCTACCTTTACCATGGTATTCATCATAAGATATCACAATTATCTGTTTAAATATCCCTGTTAAAGCATAATTTCCTCAAGGCCAGTTTTATTTTTATTTCAGCATATTATGGAGGTACAAATATTTAGGTTACATATATTGCCTTTGCCCCACCTGATTCAGAGCTTCAAGCAGGTCCAGCCTCCAGACAGTGAGCACTGCACCTATTAGGTATGAATATACTCATCCCCTCTCCCCCCACACTTTCACCTGCCCAACACCCGATGAATGTTACTACTATATGTGCACATATGTGTTGATCAGTTAATACCAATTTGATGGTGAGTACATGTGATGCTTGTTTTTCCATTCTTGTGATACTTCACTTAGTAGAATGGGCTCTAGCTTCATCCAGGATGTTACAAGAGGTACTAGATCACTATTGTTTTTGTGGCTGAGTAGAACTCCATGGTATACATATACCACATTTTATTAATCCACTCATGCATTGATGGGCACTTGGGTTGTTTCCACATCTTTGCAGTTGTTAGGCCAGCTCTTATTCAAGTTGACTGTGTATCCCCAGAGCATGGTAGCAAATGGACTCTCAGAAAATTCATGTTGAATGGGTATATAGAATCAATGGTACATACTAAGCCATTCCCACTGGTTTGTTTTTTTTTCCTGCCTATTACAACCTATACTATTTAATTGCTAAATGGATGACCAGAGTGAGGAGCATAGTAGATGAGCACTACAGTGGGCCAGAGGACTCTAGCCATTGGCCTTCAGGCACCAGGTAGCACCAAATTCCCACAACTGAACTAAATAGGTTCCTTTAAAAGTCATCTAGAACTTCCCAATTACCCCAAAAAGTCCTTAGTTGCAACTAGCATGGCCATTTAGGTGAGACTTGTAGTCTACTCAAGAGTCTTTTCCAAATACTCATTACCAATTCTAGGATGAATTTATAGGAACTCACCACTAGTCATTAAATAATCCCTTCAGTGTTTTAGGATTTGGAATCACCATCCAGCTCCATGGAACGTTTTAGAGAAAATTAGATTATGGTTAGAAACACTAGCCAACTAGATGAAAGGGAAATTTGTGCATTTAATAAATACTCAGCGTTGTGGGTTCTAGCGGCAAAAACGGGAAAGTATTAACTCCTTAAAAACCTTCTGAAGCTAGTTTCAGAGCCAAGGTTTAGATCCATGTTCTATACACAAATAAAAACTAAGGCCCCAAGGCAATTCGTAATATTTTAAGTACCTCAGTAGTAAGATAAATACACACAAATTTTAAATTTTACTTTTTGCCTAAATTCAGCATATTACTCTCAAGAAAGGGTACTTTACTAGAATTAGAAAGAGACTTAGCATCCAGCAAAATTTTATTTCAAAAATCTGAGCCTTCATATTTTCTAGCTGAATTACCTTGAATAGTTTACTTTGCCTATCTGAGCCTCATTTTTTTCCTCACTAATAAAATGGGAACACTACTTTTCATAGCACTATGATGAGGAATAACTGAGATATGTTAGTGAAAATGTTTACCATAATGTTTAGCACAAAGGTGCTCAATAAATATTATTTCCCTTTTGGTTTTCCCTTGGCTCTTGGAGGATTCCAAAAAATTAAAGTCTTACAAGTTTGTGCTGTGCAGAATCCAAATACATACCAACCCATTTCTGCATTAATTCATAAACTCATAGAGACAAAACCTACAAAATAATGCAATATCGGCCAGGTATACCCATCCCTGGCTTGAGTGGCAAATATTCTTTGCAGAAGTATAAGATTGTATATAGTACTCTAGGTACATGGATTGGGGTGGGGGGGAAACACTGGTATCTGAATATAAGCATGATAAATGACAAGGAATTATTCACTTTCCAAAAGGATCCTTTACTTTACATAAAAGGATTAATCACCACATGACTCACTTTAATAATGAGTTCCCCAGGTGCCTATAAAATAAGATTTCATTTTTTTAAAAGAGCTACCACTAAATAAACTTCAAGAATAAACCCTTGGGTGTAACAAAATAATATTTTATGAGGTTAACTCAAATAAAACCTACCAAGCTGGCTAAGTGTCAAAAAAAAAAAAAAAGGGCATACCAGATGATGAGACAAATCTCCCTGATGAAAAGCTCTCAGGTTCCATGCTTAGTGTTATGGAAAGATAGACTCATCCTTTCTACAAGTGCTCTTTACACATACTAGTTAGGGACAGTGGAGATAAACGCAAAGGATGGGAAAGTCATAGTTTTTTCCTGGGCACCAAGTCTATGTGTGGCCTCATTGAATTCTCCCATAACCAGATGAGGTAGGTTATATTATCACTATTAGTTTAAATATTAGCATTTTATGGAACACAAAATGCTGAGATGTCAAGATTATTCAGTAAATATCTTTTTTGTGAAATTTTTTTAGCATATTATGGGGGTACAAATGTTAAGGTTACATATATTGCCCTTCCCCCCCTCCCCCCCTCAAGTCAGAGCTTCAAGTGTGTCCATCCCCCAGTTGGTGTGCATCACATTCATTATGTATGTATATACCCATCCCCTCCCACCCCCCCGCACCGGCTCGACAGCCAATAGATGTTATTCCTATATGTCCACTTAGGTGTTGTTCAGTTAATACCAATTTGCTCGTGAGTGCATGTGATGCTTATTTTTCCATTCTTGGGATACTTCACTTAATAGAATGGGTTCCAGCTCTAGCCAGGAAAATACAAGAGGTGCTATATCACCGTTGTTTCTTATAGCTGAATAGTACTCCATGGTATACACATGCCATATTTTATTAATCCACTCATGTATTGATGGGCACTTGGGTTGTTTCCACATCTTTGCTATTGGGAATTGTACTGCTATAAATATTCAAGTGCAGGTGTCTTTTTCATAGAATGACTTTTGTTCTTTTGGGTAGATGCCCAGTAATGGGATCGCTGGATCAAATGGAAGATCCACTTGTATCACTTTAAGTTATCTACACATTGCTTTCCACAGAGGCTGAACCAGTTTGCAGTCCCACAGAGGCTACACCAGCAGTGTAGGAGTGTTCCTATCTCTCCACATCCACGTCAACATTTATTGTTTGGGGACTTGTTGATAAAGACCATTGTCACTGGAGATAAGTGATACCTCATTGTGGTTTTGATTTGCATTTCACTGATGATTAGAGATGTTGAGCATTTTTTCATATGTTTATTGGCCATTATTCTGTCTTCTTTTCTCCCACTCTGTGGGGTGCCTGCTGTCTTGACAGTTTCTTTGGCTGTGCAGAAGCTTTTTAATTTGATCAGGTCCCATTTATTTATTTTTGTTGATGCTGTGATTGCCTTTGGGGTCTTCTTCATAAATTCTTTTCCTAGGCCAATGTCTAGAAGGGTATTTCCAACTTTTTCCTCTAGGATTCTAATAGTTACACACCTAAGATTCAATCAAGTCTGTTACCCAGTGTGAGTTGATTTTTGTGAGCGGTGAAAAGTGTGGGTCCTATTTCAGTAGTCTACATGTAGCTATTCAGTTTTTCCAGCACCATTTATTGAATAAGGATTAATTTCCCCAGTGTATGTTTTTGCCTGCTTTGTCAAAGATTAGATGGCTATATGAGAATGGTTTTATATCTGGGTTCTCTGTTCTGTTCCACTGGTCAATGTCCCTGTTCTTGTGCCAGTCCCAAGCTATTTTTAATTACTATAGCCTTGTAGTATACTTTGAAGTCTGGTAAATTGATACTTCCCATTTTTTTTTTATTGCCTGGGATTGCTTTTGCTATACGGGGTCTTCTCTGGTGTCATACGAAGCATAAAATTATTTTTTCTATATCTGTGAAAAATGATGATGATGATATTTTAATAAGGATTGCATTGACTCTGTAGGTAACTTTGGGTAGTACGGTACTCAGTAAATATTTGACACAAGATTCAAAGCCACTCCTATCTAGCTCCAATACTCAGATCCTCTCCTCTAACTACACTGGGTCTCATTACACAGGGCCAAACATGATCACAGCCACAAAATAGTGCAAATACAAGTATTCTAAATGTACAGCTGATGGACATATTATTGCAGTTTGGTAATTAAGGAAGATGGCATCTGGACTGGGCTGGAAAAGAAGGGGAAAATATACGAACACAATTTTAAACTTTCCATGCATACTTTCAGGAGCAAATTCAGGTGAGATCACAAATCTTGAACTTCAACCAACAAAAACCTAGATTCATTGGCTGGATTTGGGCTCCCAGGGATATTCTGAGGCTATCATATGAAAATTATCCTTGCTGAAGGAAACATCAGTTTAGCAGCAAATTAGTCTGTTAAAGGCAAGGGGGAAATGTATCACACAAACAGTATATTTCTAGTGGCCTTTAATAGCCCTTCAGGTTTTTCCTTTCTCCAGAAATTGCTGCCTTCCTATTCAGATGTGTTGGCAGTAGTATCAAATCCTCCGCCCAAACAAAGGGACTGGCCAGACCTCATTAGGCTGCAATTTCAATTACATACCATACAGGAAAAGAGAGAGTTGACTAGCATGTAGGTTATAGAAACAGAAAAACATTCCACACCAGGCAAGCCATTAGGTCTTCGTGCTCTGTCTTATGCCTAGCCAGTCAAAGAAACCACAACTCATTGACAAGCTGGGGCACACTGCCTGTCAGAGATGCCGGAGATAAAGAAGCATCCAAGTTAATCTATGAGAGTGCTGACCTACCCCAAGCTAAGGCCACCACGCTGGACCCCAAGGCATCAGAGAATCTAGCATCAGCTTCCCAGCTTAGAGCAAAAATAGTCCAATGTAGGACAATTTCTTTCCTTCAACTTTTTAAAATTATATTTTAATACTCATTTTTCCCTAATGCAAAAGAAAAGAAAGATTGATAAAAGTTAATAAGAACAACTAGAAAATGAGGAAACTGATCATAGGAAAAAGGAGAGTAAAGAAGATGCCAAAGCATGAGGAGGTATTTATTCTATGCAATGTAAGAAAAAAGGAAAATGAGACATAAATAAGACAAAACAAAGAGAATGTGTAAGTTTTGGAATAGAATTTGTAACTGTTAAGCAGAGAGGACTAAGCTGTAAGAAATGTGCTAACCAGGAGATAGTGTTGAGTCAAAATCTCTAATGTGCTGGCATGGAGTTATCACTGCTGGCATTAAGATCTCTAACCCTCAGAGTAGCAAAGTGGTTAAGAGTATGTGAGTTGGAGTTGGAGAGGGTGGGATGAAAATCACCACTTAATCACCTATGCACACTTGAACAAGTTACTTAAATCCCATAAATCCAAGTTTTCATTTTTTATCTCTAAACTGAGAATAGCCCTATCTATCGTAAATGGTTTTTTAAAAATATTATCTAAAAGCACACATATAAAGTACTTAACATAGTGCCCAACACACAGTAAGCTACAAATTTAATGAATTATCATTAATGAATTACTATTGTAGAAGGAAGATATTTCTTTGATTCATCTGGGAATTTCATTATTAACCATTGCTAAGATGAGTGGGTTCAATGAATGGTCCAACCACTTCCCTGAAAGCACAGTTGGCACCAGCCAATATGTATCAAAAACGATTTGTATTACAATAGCAAAAGTGATATAATGTATGACATATATTACATAGTTACTATAATTAGGATACGGTACATGAAATGTAATTTTTAAGCTCTAACATGTATAAGAAAAATAGTAGGTGGAATGATCTAGTAAACTACGGTATTAATAGTAGTCTAATAGACTATAGATTGAATTAGAATGGTCAGAAAAGATAGTAACACCAGACCCCCTCTTCCAAAAGAGCACAAGAATAGAAAGTTTATAGACTGCAAAAGTCTTAATTTTAAATATCATAAGTAAAACCCAAGCACTTTAAACCTATCCTTGTACTAAAACTAACTAACAAATATCATAGCCTTCTAGGATTCATCACAGAAAGGCAGGTATGGTTCATAAAGAAAAAAAAATATATCAAGGAATGCTAATTGAACATATGATCAATTGAAAAAAAACAAACAGATATGTTAATAGATACATAAAAGTAGGCAAAAAAATTCAAATTTATCCTTCATAAAAATTTTAGTGATTTATCAATAACAGGAAACTTCCTATAATACTAAGCTGCTAGTAGTAAAAACCTACTGTAAATATAATACTTAACAATGAAGCTTCAAGAGTATTTCTATTAAAGTCAAGAAAAGATAATAATACTCAGCCTGTATAATCACTATTACTTGTCAATTGGATGCCCTAACTATGTAATAGGATAAGAAAAATAAATCAATAAGAATTTCAAATTGTCATTATATATTTAGAGATCATTAGATTATCAATGTAGTAAATCTAAGAAAAACTACAAATAAACTAATCAGGTGAGTATGAAATCTCAGAAGTGTTGAAGACTATATAAAAACTGTATAGGCATTAGTAAAAATGAACATAAGTACAGTCATATTAGCAAAAATAAAGTGTTTATAAATAAACTTGAAAATATATATGTAAAATATTATGTAGAAAATCATAAAATGTTCTTAAGAAACATAAGAGATAACAAAATAGATGGAGAGTTATGCTTATGAATAGAGATATTTCAAAGCACAATGCTATTAATTTGACCCAAATCATCAATATATTTAATTAATTATGTTTCAAATAAAAACTCAACAAGATTTACCTCTCACAACTTTACACAATCACTCTAAAATCCATCTGAATATGCAAACAACAAAGACCAGCCAAGATCATTCTGCAGGATGGGGAAACAAAAAGTAGGAGGTAGCACTTGACTACCTATTCATTAGGACATATTTTAAAGGTATAAAATGAAAACATAGTGAATTGGAGCAGAGAGAGAAAGGTTAGCAGGTTAAAATTTGGAGCCCTTAAATGAACTCAAATACATGTGAAATAGTGGCATATGATAAAGGTGGCATTATAAAGCAGTGGGAAGAAAAAGAAAGTACATAAATAGCGTGTTTTTCCATTTGGAACTCACTTAATACATACAAATAATTAAATGAAATTTTAAATGGGATTTTTTTTTAATTAAAAGAGAATTTAGGATAATGATATTTGACTGGGAGATAAGAACCAGATTTCTTAAAAGCTCTCAAAAACTAGCAGTTTATAGAAAGCTATTAATAAATATTACTTTCATCTAAATTAAAATGTTCTTTATTACAAAACACACCATGAAACACACTAGAGGAAAAAATGCCAGGCTTAGGAAAAATGTTTGTAAAATATAAAATAAACACAGATTATAATCCTGAATACATAGAGAAATTACTTATCAGTTTAAACAAACCGACAATGCAACTTAAAAGTTGGCAAATCATGGGAACGGGACATTCAGAAAAGCCAATAAACATATGAATAGATTATTATCCTCACTAGTAATAAAGGAAATGCAAATTAAAACAACAGTGAAACATTTCACACCAAATAGTTTGACAGGCATAAAGGAGTCTGTCAATACCAACTGTTGGTAAAGACATGAGAAAACTGAACTCTCAATCCCTGCTGATAGGAGTGTCAATTAGCACAATCACTTTGGAGAGCAATTTGAGCAGATGGTGAAATTTAAAATATATACACCCAATGACTTAGAATTCCCCTTCAAAGAAATGCCTTCACATATATACCGGAGACCCAGAATGTTCCTTGTAGCATTGTTTATTTGCAATGGAGAAAAATTGGCAACAACCTTTATGTCCTTCACCAGGTAAAATGAATTAATTAGAACTACATGCAAAGACGTGAATGGACCTCAAAAAATGCAATATTGAGTAGAAGAAAGGGGGAAAGCAAGTTTTTTTTTGTTTGTTTTTGTTTTTTTAATGTAGCTAGGGACAGTAGGGGTGATATGGGGGATAGAGGAAAAAAACTTCAATGTTATCTGGAATGTTCTGTATTCTTGAAATAAAAAAAAATTATATGGTGAATAAATTTTTAAAGAGAAGGCTTTCAAGAGAAAATCTGACTCTGTCACTAGAACGTAAGCAACAGGAGAAAGAGGAATGATTTGGGGGCGTTTGTTTTTATCTCTGTTCTCAGACTATAGAAAGCATTTAATCCCTGTTGGTTCTCCTCTCATATGTACTGTTTCAGGGACAATAAGAAACGCAGAGATAAATCAGATACTATCCAAGCTTCCAGGAAGCTCAGAGTGCATCAGGGCTGGCATGTATAAGACGTCATATCCAGTGTACACACGCATACACAAACATGCGTACACATACACATATACATACATATACACACACCCTGTGCACAACCACAGCACTAAGTTGCCACAAGCCAGAGGCTTGTCCCTTTAAGCTGGGATCCCTTTGAAAGTCTGCTTGACCTTAAATCAACACTATCCAAGGCAAATTGAGACTTCAAATCACCCTACTCACCGTGTTTTCCACAGTCTATCTAAATGCTCTCCATAGCTTCATTTAGTCATTCACTCAACAAATGTTTAAAGAATTTGCCAGGATCTGTACTAGGTATATTAGATAATGCTCTTACTCTCTTATTCTCCAAAATAGTCCTATGTGGTCAGTGTTTTAACCTCATTTTATAGTTAAGAAAATGCCAACATAGGCAGTTAAAGTATCTTATTCAAAGTTAGACAGTTTGTAACTGGTGTAACTGGAATTCAAACCCAGGTGTGAATGACCCCAAAGTGATGCTCTTTCCACTGTAAAAAAAATCTGAGAATATAGTTGCTGAATCAGGTTCCTCACCCACCACTTCATTGGGAGCTTCATCTCAGACACTATGGAAAAAGTAAAAGATCAATAAGATGAGTCTCTGCTGCAGAACAGCTTAGGATGCAACAGTGGACTTAGCTCTCCAGAGCTGTAAGAACCCACTCTACACTGGGAAGTTATAATTAAGCCATCCGACAGTCCCTCCAGCTGAACAAATCTGCTCCCTTTCATCTTTGCACATAAGTTTTATATTCCTGGCCTTTGCAGCTCCCACCAGATTTCACATCTCTTTTGGGTTTGGGGGCCAAGAATTGATTACAGTGAGGGAAAAGACCTGTGCTGTCTCACTCCAGTCAAAAGCTCTCATCTGTGGTTTAAGGGGATCCCCTTCTTGGTTGAGCCTGGAGGTCTCAGGGCAATTAAAGCTGTTTGCAAGCTGCAAGATGTAGCATCTACAGCCTCCCTATTGATGGCCAAGCCACAATGAATTTTTCAGATGTGCTGGACCATTTTTTCCCATGAGACTACATGCAGTGTCTGCTGAGCTCATCCGTAGCAGGAAGTGGGATCAGTGAAAACACCAAGAGAGGGGATAGGTAACAATTCTCCCAGCAAATCTGGACAGAAAAGAAAGCTCAATTCTTAGATGTGTTCTGTCTACCAAAACTTTAAGGTTAGGAAAAGCTTTTTTTTTTTTGCATTGACCACCACACCTGGGGAAGAAATTAGCCAACTCTCCATCACAATGAGCTACAAAAGTGATTATTTATGGAATACCCTGGTGGGAGATTAACCATGTGTCCTTTGGGGTAAAGGGGCATGGCAGGCAGTTAGCTTGGTGCCAATTGTGTGAAGAGCAATCACGTTGACTTCTTCTAGCTTCCCAACCTATGTGGTGAGTGGAAGGAGGGGTGCAGAGAAAATGAGACATACTCTTGATATTGGCATGCAGTGGTAGGGACTGCAAAGGCCACAGTGGATGTCAGATGCCAACTGACATCTGCAGAGTCAGCAGAGAGGAAAAAGAGCTAGGAAAAATGTGTCTTCAGAGATACTTGAGCTACCAGAACCCTCAGGAATCTCCTGATCCACAGGTCCCCAAACATTTTGGACAACTGTACCACCTGGGAAATGTTAAAAAACACTGATTCTTGGACAGCACACCAGACCTACTGAATTAGGGTCTACAATTGTGAAGTCACAGACAAATGTTTGGGGACCTCTCTTGAGTCTGATAGAGCCAGAGAAACTAAAGCTAAAAAGGGAGAGGCATTTGCCCATAGTCAGCAAAATTTGTCAGAAGCCAGGGCACCAGACTCCATGCCCAGAACTCCCTAATTGAAGTTTGTCTTCTCTCTAAACTCATCATCTTCACTGTTCCTGTGTCAGGGAATGGCACTCCAACAACACAGAGCTCCAATCAGACTCTTGGGAATTATCCTCACTCTCTTTCATTCTCCGTATGCAACCCATGCTCAATCTTGCCAATATTACCCATTAATATTGATTGCATAGATCCCCTCTCCTTTTCCTTCTGCTACTTACCAAGTTCAATCACCACCATCTTTTACACCAACTGCTGAACTAATCCCCTAATTAGTATCTCTGCTCTGATTTGGCCACCTCATTCATTCTCCATCTGGAAGCCAAAAGGACCTTCGTGAAGCATGAATCTTATCTTGCCACTCCCTACATAAAACCTTTCAATGTCTTCCAAAAAATAAAGACTTTGACTAACCTTTCACAACTGACCTCATCTCTTGTTATTCCTCATCTCTCACCCTACATCTCTTGCAACACAAAATGTCTATTCTTTTATATGCACCATTCAGTTTTATGCCTTCACATATAAATATACACTACAATTTCATTCTAGAAGACTTAAATTCTATGTCCCCAATGAGGAGCCTTCCCTTATCCCAGCTATCTAGGTTAGGGATATTTTTTTTTATCTTTACCTCTACAGCACCCTATGGTTTCCCTATTAAACACTTTATCAAGTTATATCATATTTTAAATAGTTCATGTTAATTTCCTGTGTCTCTCTATGGTGTGAGGCTCTCTGACACCAAGATTAATTCCTGGTTCATGTCTATATTCCAAGAATGAAGCACAGAGCCTGGCATTGTAAGAACTCAAATATGTTTGTTGGAACAAACTCACTTGTCTTGAATGGGGTTGGTGAACCTAATTCCTAATTCCTCCTCATGCAGGATGTTTCCTACAAAATGTGATTTGAGAGGCTCCAAAGATCCCACCAACCCTTGGCCACCTAAAGTAGTCAGGGCAAGTCAGGACCTCTGATCTTTCAGCTGCCCAGTGCCCCTTAAGCTGGATCACAGGTCTTTGAGCAATGACCTGGGTGACCTGGGGTTAGACAAATAATAGCTCCCATGTCACAAGACACCTTACATATACGGGATAATTAGATCCTTACAAATGCCTTGAGAGGGTGATATTATCTTGCCCCTCTTGCATTAAAAGAAGTGGGCTCAGAGAGAATATATCTAAGTCTTCAGAGCTACTGTTGGGTTGAGCTAGTACTCAAATCAGATGTGTGTCACCAAAGAGCATACTCTCTTGGTTGACACTACACTATGCTGGCTAGTGTATGGCTAGTCATAGGAAAATTCAGAAAGCAAAAGAGAATCTTGACAAGTGGGCCAGTAAGTTTCACATCCTTCAAGATCCCAAAGGATTGAGCCTAAACCCCTAAATGAGTTTCTTTCTTTCTTTTCTAGGTCCTACTGGGCAGATATATGGTAGAGGGACGGGACACCTAAATTCAATCCAGCATATTTTTCTTGTGAGGGTTAGCCTGCATGGGTCCACTAATCTTCTAGAGGATTCACCTTAGTTGGGGACTTGGTAATGAGGGTCCTAAGAAGCTCATATACTGTGAGTACCTTGATCAACCATACACCCATTCAGTCACAGAGAAGGCAAAGGTTGTTTTCAACCACAATCCTTGGAATGTCTCCAGCCTCTCCCTCTACCTTTGTACCCACCCCACACACAGCCCGTTCCCACGTTGCAGAGACTCTACACCAAATGTATTGATATAACTTGAATTCACAAGTTATAGACAGTAAGCACAGATGTGTCAAATTTCCTGCTTTGTAGACTTTGGTGAGAAAAGAACATTAACTTTTTTCTTTGCATTTTCTATATGCAAAGTTAGAGTACAAATAGTTTTCTTGCTTCTTTTTTTTAAAAAATGAAAATACCTAGTATTGAGGACCATGGAGACAAAGGAGTACTTTCATACAAGGATGCTAAGAATTCACGTTAGTCCTTCTAGAAGGTGACTTCATAACACATAGAAAAATCTAGAAAGGTGCATACACTTCACCCTAGCAATTCCAAGTCAGGTGTCAGCAAACCATAGCTCACAGGCCAAACCCACCCCACTATTTTCATAAATAGTTTTCTGTAACACGACCATGTCCATTCTGTTACATGTCACCCATGGCTGATTCTATGTGACAATGGCAAAGCTAAGCAGTTGAGACAGAGATCATGAGGCCTACAAAGTCCAAACTATCCATCCTCTAGAGCTTTACACAAAGTGTGCTGACACCCTTCCAGAGTCATGGAAAAAAACATCACTGGGCTGCTGCCCACTTAGGTCCCTTGCGTGGCCACCCATGTCCCTCTTCAAAGGACAAGGCTTCCACCCTCTCAGTGCCAAGTTGGTGGCTGTAATGTCCTTAGGCTTCCAGGCCAGAGATCTACAACTCTGCTTGCTCAGCTCTATGTACAGCCAAAGGGCAAGCCCACCCAGGAGAGCTGTGTCAGAGGTCGTGGCTCAGTCATCTGCCTGTCTAATCCTCTTCTCTACCCTGCAACTCCTTCCCTGAACTCTGTTCCCTCCACCTCTGGAGTCTTTGAGAGAATCCAGACCACTGCAACAGAGACATGGAAGATTTGTAAAGCTCATTTCCCCTTACAAGGAACACTAATTGCCTCTGGTGGTAGACCTCTCCTTCCACTTTGAGAAAGGAAGCCACATTCTTGCCTCAAAAGTGAATCATCCTCCCAAGAAAGACCATGATAGTTTCTGGGGTTTTTTTCTTCACTATAGGAAAAAAAATGTTAGATGTCTAACATGGAGCCCTGTTATATATGTTTCATTTTATAATTGAAAAATTAATAAAGCTATTTTTAAAAATAATTTTAAGAAGCTTAGTTCACAGGTGGTTTTGAAGACAAGGTAAGATTATGCAAACTAGATTTTATAAATTCTAATGTGCTTCATAGACATAAGGTGGAATTATGATGAACAAAATTTGATATTCCAAAATGATTAGCGGGGATTATTGTGTATATTGCAAACGTTGTGTTTATAGCCTATCACATATTTCTTATAAGAATTAAATTCACTTAAAGCAAATCTCACAAAATGAATAAACCATACATAAAAATAATTGTGTACGTACGCTTCCTTTTCCCCATGGTATAGCTTATGAAACTTTAACAAACCCCCAAAACAGATAAAAACAAAACTGTTCATTTGAATACAGCCCTACTCACTGGGTATGTCCAAGATGTACTGAGCTGGGCCACAGGACATCTAAAAAAAAACCCTGGGTTTTGCAGAATTAACAAAAAGAGAGTACTTGCCAGGTCTATAATTTATGGAAAGTTGGCAATGGAAGAAAAGTTAGGAAATGTTCTGAGCCCATTCCTCATTTTCCAGACCAGGAACTGGTTTCAAAAGGAAAGAAATACAAGACATACTTTGCTCACAGTCACGGGGAACTCACTGGTGATGGACCCAGGCTCACACTTAGATCTTCTACCTCTAGGAGTAGGCTCTTCTCTACCTTCTCCCCTCTGTCCCCAACCAAAAAAAAACAAATGCATCAGAAACATGCCTGAAGATGTAAAGTGAGATCCACTTGGAGAAGGCTCAGAAGATGTTAGGTTCTCAAAGGGGAGGAGAGCTCCCTGACCCTCCTAAGAGGCTTTAAGGGACCAGGTCACCGTACGCCGAGCAGCAGGCATCCTGCGCCGTCAGGGCTGCCAGGCCTCCCACCATTCATCACTCCCCTCTGAACCACTTTCCAGACCTACCCTGGACTAGACTTCCTGACAGGTTGTATATTGTTTCCTTCTCTGAGCTCAGCATTCATTTTTCTCCCATTTATGGCCCTGCCTTACCCTTTGGCAAAGCACTAACCACAGTTCCCCTGCTTTGCTCAATTCAACCTAGGTTATAAGCACCAGCACACTCCCTCCCTCTGGGTGGCCCACTAAGACCTTTGCCTTTCCAGCAGGACTCTGGCGAGACTGAGGACGACTCTTTCCTGCAGGACCCAGTCATTGCACTGTGCAACGGAGAGGCTCAGACTCCCCAGGAGCACTCATTTGCTGAATTTTGCCCTTGCAGCTGGAAGTGTTGGCACTTTAAGTGTCACTATTAGAGGGTACACACGCATGCAAGTAAATCTGAGTGTCTCTTACTCAACTGGCAGGATCTGCGTTCGTACTACTAATTAATATTACTTGGCATTTACAAAAGATCTCTTAGCTTTGAAAATGCCTCCCAAGCACATATTCATGGACCAGACTTGCCAGCTCCAAATATTTTCACTCTACCTCCCAAGCCTGTCGGTATTTATCTAAGCCACACCCATGCCCCATGAGGCACTTTCAGCATAAACTCTGACTTGACCAGCTGACAAGAGCTCAGGAAATCCCATTTTCTCAAGCTTGCCACCTGGACCTCCATAAATTATCTAATACAAGTGACTCCCTCCAAGAAGGTCTCAAAGGAGCACTGTTTCCAGGAGCCTCAGAGAAAAGAAATTTAATTGAGTATTTTATTGTCACAAGAGATGATATGCATAAAATTTTCAATTCAGAAAGTTTTGAATTCAAAACCTAGACCTCCCCCTGGGAAGAATATCTAACCTCAGAGTCCCAGGTATTTATTTCATAGCTAAAACAGAGATGATAATGTCTAAATGAGCTCTTATTAGAATGAAAGATAAAGAATCCGATAGTTTTGGAGTAAATACCTGGCATCTTGTAGATTATGCTCATTGATCTGTTCATGTGTTATATGGTATTAACTTACAAAACCCTGTGAGTTAGGTATTATTACTGCTGTCTCTTTAACGATGGGGAAACTGAGGCATATGGATTGACCAGAGTCATAGAGAGATTGAGTCGCATGAACCAGACAGCAATTGGGTGTGGAGCTGGGACTTCAGCCTGGGCAATCTGGCTCCAGAGCATGATCTCTGGGCCACCCTGCTGTCCTGCCACTTGACAATAGTTCTCAAAGGATGGCAGCCATTGGTCCTGCCATCATACTGGGAGGACAGTCCTGCTCGTCTGAGTTGGGGGTCCAGGTGAGGGTGCAGCCTACTCTGCTGCCCTACTCCTTGCCCTTTTTGGTTTTCTTGAATTCGGAAAATCAAAATCTTATGTGGGCTTTGTTATTTCTAGTAGTAATAATACTACTACTAAACAACTATTAGAAAGTATTTGGCAAATGTTTTCTCTGTTTCTGGTACTTTTTGGTCGTTTTTGGAAAGAGGAAACTCCTGGAAATCGGTGATCCGAGCTGAGCCCCAGTTTCACTCTCTTCTTCTGTCTTTCTCTGAAAACAGTTTTCTTGCCTATAAAAATGAAATCATAGCATCTTAACTCAGAGGAGTGCTGGAAAGGGAAAAGATGATGTTAAGGTTCTTTTCAGCTCAAAGGTTCTCAAAGATCTTTTCTGTGTTATTGGTGAGAACTTCTAACAAAGTGCTTTACTGAGACAGACGTGAAGTGGATGTAAGCATTCCGCATGAAATCTCAACCTTCCAGGGGCCTGGATTTACCCAAGATGCCTGTAAACTGACAGTTCTGTCTCTCTTTCCACTTTGGCAGAAATATCACAGCCTTCAACGTGTTCAATTAGCCTTTTTGGCAGTAGCTGCTCTTGCCAGATCCTGTATGAGGCTGCAAAAACACAGAAATGCATAAAACACAAACCCTGGGAGGGAACACCCCACCATGTGATAAACGCAACGATGGCAGAACGGTTGCTTAGGAAATAGAGTAAGCATCTGTAACAGAGCCCAGGAAAGATTTCACGGAGAAGGCAGAGTTCTGGGCTGGATCCTAAGGATTGAGTAAGTTGGATGGAGGTTGGGGTGATGGTGAGGGCCCAGGGCTGGGAAGGAAGGGCACTCCTAGCAGAAAGAAACAGAGGATGGGAAGGCGTGCAGGTATGAAGCATGACAGTGCCATGGGGCGATTGCTAACACTCGTACTTTATTATGTCTGGGAGAGGCAGTGCTAGGGTGGTGGGCAGAGGTACATCTGGAAGGACCTTGCATGCCAAAACTCAGGAGCTTAGGATTACATCTCCTTCTGTGTTCAGAATGTGCAGAAACGTCATGTGGCCTGGATCACGTCCCTCTGGCCCCGTTGCCCCCCGTTCTCTGACCATGACACGTCTCCCTTCACTTCCCCTCTGTCACCCCTCCCTCCCGCCACCACCCACAAGGTACCTGAAATGCTTACGGCAGCAGAGTGTGGGAGCTGCTCCCCAGAGCAGTGGAAAAATAAGCCGCTGAAAGGTTTATTTCCCCGCTCAGAATATTTTTACAAAGGAAATCCACAAGGCTTGTCACCACACACTCAACTATTTTTAAGCTTCCTGACCAGATCAGCTAGATAGGCCCTTTGGGGACGGTAAGTGGCGGCAGGGAGGTAGGAGTTGCTCTTGGCTTTGGGTACACTGGGTCTTCCGGGAGCCCTGGGGATTTGGTTTGGCCAGAGAAGTTTCCTGGAGGAGGGAGTGGGGGTGCAGTGGAAGCAGTCGTCCTCCTGTTTTGAGCTCCTCGTTCTTCTTCCCTGACCACCAGAAATCCCAGCCCCTCGCCTTCCAGTGGGACAAGGGCTGCCAAGAGAAATGAAGCCTTGATTCTTCCTCCCCTATACCGCTGTGTCATGGAGCAGGCCACAGATAACGGGGCTTTAATTGATTTTTGTCCCATAAGCTCGGCTGGGGGCATGACTCAGCCAAGCAGATTCCTTTCTCTTCTCCCACATTGACCGAGGCCTCAGCCAGATGGGGCAGGTGGGCGGGAGGCTGAAAAGCCAGAAAGGGCAAGTCTGTGTGGGTGCCAGGGCATCCTCAGCGTTTCCAACAATGGTGTTCCTCAGCCCCTGAGGTCCCAAAGCCAGTCCAAATATAAGGTCAAGTGGAAATGTTCCAGGGTTTTCTGGGAACTAAGAATGAAATTGTCACATTTTTATCTGAATAATGATGAAATGTGGCTGCTTATGAAAGAAAAGGCATGACTGTGTGTCTGTCGTGCAAAGCAGGGTCATCAGGTTGAATCTGCGCAGTGATTCCTATGACCGCTTATCTGCACGTTTTATCAGGGTTTACCAGGTGTTTGTCACACTTGTCATACTCCAAATCACGTGGTGAGGGTAGGACAATGGCATCCTCCTTGTTTTATATATGAAGCAACCTCTGCAAACATCTGAATGTGGCAGAGTACGTACAAGATACAGCTCTTTTGAGTCCTGGACAAGATTTTACACATATGCATTTTATATAGTCAGTGGAAAATTTTTAAAGAGTATGTTCTTAGTATTACTTATGATAAATAATAGAACTATAATGACTAAGAGTCCTCTGAAGCTTTGGGGAGAGATTAACTAAGTTTCCTAATGAAATGAAACCTGTAAATAGCAAAGCTAAGATGTCAAACTGAATCTGTCTGGCACAAAATGTGTGGGTTTTCCTACTTTCTATAGTGTTCTTCATCTCTTTTATTTCTGCTTACATTCAAACTTAGTATTTTGTGTTCTGCCAGGCATACTTGTGAGAATTGCAAAGATAGGGGTGCTTACCTGCTTTGGGGCGTATTTATCAGCTCTTGCTTTGGCCACCTTGCCACTGCTTCTCAGGCTGTTCTAGCTTCCTCCAGTCCCTTTCTATTCCATTCTGCAAATGCTATTCCACACGTCAGTCACCTGTGTGCACAAAGATCTGCAGTAACAAGATGACACTATCACACATGAAACAATCCAAGATTAGGAGTAGGTATTACTATTCTGAAAGGTCATGAGCCATTTCCTTCCTTAGGGGGGATATTTTTCTGCCTACCTCTGCCCACCACAGTGTTCCTGGGACCTTCTCTTTTCCGTTTCCTCTTGACCTCAGTTTCAGGGCCTGATCATCTATATTTGGCACTCTAGCATTTTGACTAGACAATAAAAATTACCTTTTGAGTTTTTGAGGCAGGACTGCGAGAAGATTAGCTACTTCTCCTCATGGAGCCAGGTCTCTAAGATAGGGATCACCACAGAGGATAAGGAAATTCATAGGCAACAGAAAGAAATAAAAGAATACACAGAGACTAAGGTATAGTTTGTAGTTTTATAGATATAGATCAGATAAAACACATCGGGAGGTTCCTAGGGGACTGCCAGCCATCTGGTTAGATTCATACAGGTTTTTATAATCACAGACATCAATTACCAGTTGTCAGGGTAACATATTTGCATATCAGAGAATGAGGTTACTAGGGGATACAGGTAGTGGGTTAGAATCAAAAGTCCTCTCAAGGGGCTTCTAATCTATCTAGGTGAACAAACAGGTACAAAGTCTTTTAGGGGCTAACTTCTAAGAGGTAGTTGTTGTGAATTAACAAAGGTAAAACAAAAGAGGTATAGTGACTCAATATATCTTTGATTAGTTATGGTGAACTTAAAGGTAGACAGACAGGAGAGAGCAGGAAGCCCATTTCTAATAAAACAAGTTGTTTATAACCACCGGGCCACTTCTCTGGACAAAGTGTACTCATTGTCTCCGGCTCCCATCCTGTGGGCCATGTTTGCCTTGTCTTGTCTTTCAAGACACAGGGAAGCTCACAGATTTTGAGATACCGGAAAGCCTTCCTGGAAAACATCCCCACTGGAGATTTGAGAGCTCTCCCATGATAGCAGCCTCTAATAAGTGAACCATTGAGTCCACACATTCCTTCAGGGCAAAACCCTGCAAACTCCTGTTTCTGTCTTTAACATAGTTATATTGGGTTATACAATAAAATAATGGTCTTATGAGCCATATCTCATTAATTCCTCAATCATATTTTCCCAACATTAGAGTTCTTTGGCACATCAGCCCCCTCCAACTCTCCATCTCTAATCAGAAAGAAAAAAATTCTATCTATGGCTCCTTCCTAGGAGCATAAAAGCCTTTATCAGAGGCCCCCAGAAAGTTTCACTCTCAAGTCCCACCTCTGCTCCTAAACCAATCACTGGAGAAGGGGGTGGACAGGAAACCAATAAGGATTTTCTCCTAGAGCGAGGGATAGAAGCGTTCTCCTCTTCACCTATGGGGAAGGGGTAACATCTGAAAGAGCTTGCAGCAGCACAAGCAAAAAAATAAGAGCACATTTTAGTGTGCCTATAACTGTCGTTAGCTGTTGTAACAATCCACAAGTCATAGCAGTTTTGATTATTTTTGACTTCTAACATGACATTTATTTACACATTTTATCAGTTCAGGGACGCGAGTGAACGAAGGCATGTGATGATGATTTCTAGTTGATATAGAGTGAAAACATAAATATAAATATAGTTTGAAAAAAATATCTTAGGCATTTCTTATTTTACTGGATAAAATTCCATTTCCCTCCCACAATTAAGCATTTCTCTATTTTATAGAAGTTTATTTCTCACTTACCCAGGACCTGACGTAGGCTAGATGGCTGTCCTGAATGATTTTCCCAAAGTAGGGATCCAGGAACCTGGACCCCTTTCATCCTATGTTTCTACCATCTCAAAGCCTCCCCTTCTGGCTGCAGGGGTGAAGGAGGGAGTTGAAGAGTTGAAGAGAGGCACATTAACCACCTCCCCTGGAAGTGGCCACATTACTTCCACTCATATTCCATTGGGCAGAAATAGTCACATGGTCAACTCAAGCGCAAGGGAGGCTGGGAAATGTCAAGGAGCACATGGGTATCAACAAGTACTAGCAGCTTATGACACAGTGGACGACTCAACGAGCCAGGAATGTGTTTCCTTCAATAAGAGAGTCATCTAATCCAAGTCTCCACTTTTAACAATACAAAAAAGTTCTAGAGTTAAGGCCTAAAAGTTAACCAGAATTAACCAGAAGTTCTAGAGTTAAGGCCTAGAAGTTCTAGGCCTTTTCTTAGGCCAGGCATGGTGGCTCATACCTATAATCCTAACACTCTGAGAGGCTGAGGTGGGTGGGTTGTTCAAGGTCAGGAGTTCAAAACCAGCCTGAGCAAGAGCGAGACCCCTAAAAAAAATACTAAAAAAAATAGAAAGAAATTAATTGGCCAACTAAAAATATATAGAAAAAATTAGCCAGGCATGGTGGCGCATGCCTGTAGTCCCAGTTACTTGGGAGGCTGAGACAGAAGAATCGCTTGAGCCCAGGAGTTTGAGGTTGCTGTGAGCTAGGCTGACACCACGGCAGTCTAGCCCGGGCAACAAAGTAAGACTCTGTCTCCAAAAAAACCTTTTCTTAAATCTTCAATTGTTTGACACCAAATCTTTAGGCCAGGTTCAATGTATAATACCTGTGCATCCCTACTGGATCAACCTCTTTCCCCAGCATTTACTTAAAATGTAAACAATGGTATGGTGGGCACAGAATTTTTTTCCCATTGCCCAATGGAAACACGAAGTGTTATTTTTTTTTTCTCTCGTTATCCCCCATCTCCTTTCATCTGTGTTGAGTTTATCACCCTACAGAAGTTACACAGTAACAAATCTTAGTCTCAAAATTTCATTTCACTAAGTTAAAAAACTATTCTTTAAGCTGCCTTTTTGCAAATCAAAACTCTTCTTCCTCACCATTTTCTCTCTATTTTGGCAGACAATCAAGAATTATGTCATAGCCTTGCGGTCTGGGTCTCCTTGACGGAGGCTTGTTGGGGATGGAGCTAAGAATGAGGAAATTTGGATGCTTTCCAGTTGAATTCTATGGCTTGCTTCCTGTGGTAGCCTTTCGCCTCCAGAAAATTCCAGGGGAATCCAGTGTGGGCCGCATCTGACAGGAAGTTAAAGACTTCAACTCTGTCCCCAGTGGAGACTAGGCTTTGTTGCTTAGTCACAGTTAGTTCATAGAAAGGAACAGGTCCCTTGGCTTTGTTCAAAGACCCAAAGACATTACCAAGCTTTTAGTGCACACGGGAGGCCCAAGAACAAGAACTGGAAATAGGAAATTGCAAGAAACAGCCTCTAACCCTAATGAGTTTTCTCTAAGTGGATTAACATTCTTAATTCTTCTCTGCCATAATCAAAGTTGCCATTTACCTTCATGGAAAGAGCACTGGCCTCAATATCCAGCTGAAGTAGATTTGAATTTTTACCCAGCTTTGCTATATAAGCAAACTTTGGGACCTTGAGAGAAACAGCCCAGTCTCTGAGTGTATTCTACCACTGAACATTAGGTAAACTGTAGTGTTCTTTCCAATATGAGGGGTCGTGTCACTTTTATTGCTGTGTCCCAGCACTTAGCACTTGGTCTGTTATGAAATAGTATCACTAATCATTGCTGAATGATTAATGAATGAGATCTGTGGATTTTTCTTCTTAAATCTTATAATAGAGTGAAATAATCATAAATCATTGCATTTCTATTGTACAAACTCATACAGATTCCACACGCTGTTCTCATATGGTTTAATCACCATCAACATTGTTGAATGTGAATAATTACAACTATGGGTAATTTAGAAGATTTGGATAATTGAGCTTTAAAAACAAATGTAATGTGATTCCCACAGTACAGTGTCTCCAATTCTGCTAGCCTCAGGGCAGGACAACCCATCGCACACTAATTTTGTCACGGAACTTAAAATCAGCCACCTTTGTGTAAATACAAAGATTTTTCTTTCCTTGAAATAATGTGCCTAAAAATATGTAGAGATTGCTTGACACCTATAATATAATTATGAAAGTCTGTAAGAACTTTATGACTTTACTAAAATTGAAATGCGCCAACAACTTAATGCAGATGGACCTTATACTTCTCCAAATCCTGTCATATCCTATATAGGCATAGGTTTCAAAGCACAGACTGATATTCAGTAAGAGAAAGAAAGAGAAAGAGAGGCAAGAGAGAGAGACAGAGATAGAACAAGAACAATGTACATTATCCATCCTGTTGCAAAAGATGCCTGTAACATTTAAATGCAGACCCTTAGAACAGTGGTTCTTATACTGATCAAGGTTGCTCCTATAACTTGGTTGTGGGATCATTTAAGTGCAAATGAGATCCCCAGGTAAAAAATCGATCACTATCAAATAAAGATGAAGGTAATTAATTACATTAATATAAAATATATAATCATTGTATTAGGCTTAAAATAATTACCTTAATTTGGACTGCTATAACAGAATACCAGAGACTGGGTGGCTTAAACAACAAACACTTATTGCTCACTGTTTTGGAGGGTGGAATGTCCAAGATCAAGCTGCCAGAAGATCTGGTGTCTGGTGAGGGTCCTCTTCCTGGTTTGTAGACAGCTCTCTTTTCATTGCATCCTCACATGGTAGACAGAGATGGATCTTGTGTCTCCCTATTTTATAAGGATATTAATCTCAACATGAATCATGTCATGATTATTCTCATGACATAATCTAACCCTAATTAACTCCCCAAAACTCTACCTCCAATTATCAGGAGTGGAGTTTCAACATATGAATTTTGGGAGACACAAACATTCACCCCGTAAGAGTGACATATTGTAATCTTTATCACTTATATAAGCATAATGCAATTTATTATTGCCTTTACAAGTTCTAATTTAGAGTTTGCTGCATTTACTGAAAATTTACCAAATCTCACGTTCACTCACCATGTCATCAGGGACCCTAGCTGAAACTGTCCTCCAGTATTTTTGGTGAGATATATTTTATTTTAGTGATAAATGAATTAATTTTCCAGTTTCTCTAGAAGTGGATGCTCAAATTTACCTTTGAGGGCTGATTATGCCTTTTTGGGAGGAGTAGGAGGTCCAACACCCTAATGAAACTTTGTTTCTTAGAGAAAAACAAGGTTCCAATTATTTCACCATAATGAGAAGATAAACTATTTTGTGCATGATAGCATGAAGTCAGCCATCGATGTGGGTAGATGTGCAAGTTCTGTAGATTATTTTTCCTTTCATGAAAGCCGTGTGTGTGTGTGTGTGTGTGTGTATGTGTGTGTGTGTGTGTGTGTGTGTGTGTGTTTTCTAAGTACAGGGAGAGTCATGATAGTAGTGATGCAGCTTCATATGGTGATTGTTTGAGCCAGTTTGCAAATTGCTTTGCACATTTTAACCCAAGTAATCCTTGCAGCAACTTTATGAGGCAAACACTATTATTATCCCCACTCTACAGAGGTGTAAACTAAGACACATAGAAGTAACTTGCCCAGGGTCACACAATCAGTAAGTAGCAGAACCTGGATTCAAACTGAGGCATCTTGATGGACACTCTCACTGGGAAGACACAAGCTGCCTTTTGCAAAACAATCACCCATTGAGAGTGGGTTGAAAGGTTAAGAAAATAGATTGCCAATTGGCAACCCAATTAAAAAGATTTATAAATTGCCTTAGAATAAGTTGCCTCAGACAGAATAATAAATGGTGGAAGTTAAGCTTGCATTTTACCAAAACCCATCACAAGGTAGGTGGCACTCATTGATAAGTGCCATGTAATCATTGTATTTGTCTGTGTGCTGAGTCCTTAGCTTGTCCTAAGTCCTTTTTTTTTGAGACAGAGTCTCACTCTGTTGCCCACGCTAGAGTGAGTGCCATGGCGTCAGCCTAGCTCACAGCAACCTCAAACTCCTGGGGTCAGGTGATCCTCCTGCCTCAGCCTCCCGAGTAGCTGGGACTACAGGCATGTGCCACCATGCCCGGCTAATTTTTTCTATATATATTAGTTGGCCAATTAATTTCTTTCTATTTATAGTAGAGACGGGGTCTCGCTCTTGCTCAGGCTGGTTTCGAACTCCTGACCTCGAGCAATCCGCCCACCTCGGCCTCCCAGAGTGCTAGGATTACAGGCGTGAGTCACCGTGCCCAGCAGCTTGTCCTAAGTTCTTTATATGAATTATCTCATTCATTTATTCCTTAGAGCAGTGTACCATTTCGGTGAAGAAGGAAATCAAAGATCAACATACAATAAGCTGTGTGAGGTTTAGAACTCTGGGATAAAAGGGAAGAATACAGTGAATTCAGACACAGGTTGGAAAGCGAAGTGCAAGGTGGACAGAGGTCACAAGTTGATGGCTCAGGTTGGGAAAGAGGCTCTTGTCAGATTCTGGCAACACGGATCACAGTGGTCCTGGCACATTTGAGGGAGAGAACAGAGCCACCAACATTGACCAAATATTTCATGTTACGGTCGAGTAAGTTTGGCCCATTCCATGGAAGAGGAGAACACTTTCAGGGGCAGTCATCATGAAAAGTCTTGTCAGTGTCACCGGAGGTTACAGTGAGCCTCCCACCCAATTTCATGTTTGCATCTCCTAAGATGGAGGTTTACTTTTAGCCTCTTGAAAGGAAAGACACACATAAAGGGACATAAGATGAGCAATTCTAAATTAGAAAATTGAAATAAGAATGGGAAGACAGTAAGATTATGAGAACTCTATTTTTCATCCTTCCATTAAAATAATAGCTGAATTAAATTTCATGCCAGGATAAATATGGCACTGTGGAAATTTCAGATCCTAATGTCTAGAATTTAATTCCCTTAAGATATCCTTAGTAACCCTATGAATTAGTGTTAAAAAGTGTGATAATAAAATTAAAGGTTAACAAAATTGACACTTGAGTGACTCATTTACACTTCTTATACATATTTGAAAGGAGATAAGTTTAATTTTTCCCCCATGTGAGTACCATGCAAATATCTGTATCTACCTATCTACCTACCTATACATAAATGCATATATAAACATACATATTTATATGTACATATTCATATGCACATGTGTGCATATGAATATGTACACACTAAAATAAATGTTGCTAGAAATCAAAATCAGATCATCTAGTGTCCTCCCCAGAAAGGCAATAAGTAATGTTCCAAGGAGTTTCTGGGCAGGGGGCAAGAAAGGAAATGGATAGGGACAACAAAATCCCAACAGCAAAGCTTCCTCTGCAGCAACAATAAGCCCAGTGAGAATGTTTGGAGAACACTGAGCTTTAGACAATAAACCCATTGTGTTGGCATCTCAGAACACAAGCCTCTCCTAGGGTAATTTGGGCTTCCAAATTCTCCTTGTATAGAAGAATATGAGCCACTCAGCATCATTTTAGACAGACTGTGGTTTTGGCCTGTCTTCATGAACCCCACGCTTTGCCAGGGCACTTAACTCCAGACTCTGTGAACTACTTCTCGGGTTCGTGAATGAGCTGCTTTTCCCTGCTACCTGCCTCTACGTAACAACCTCAACAAGTCGCTGACAACCAGTTTTAAGTTTGCTGTTCTCCTGTGACTCCCTCCACAAGCTAGACGCCCAGTACAAATAGCGATAAGTGTTGCCAGCACAGAACAGATATAGAAAGATGCCCCCAAGACCCAGAGATTACATCATCTTCTCAGAATTAAACTAAGAAAACCCATACTTTTTAATTTTTTATTTTTTTCAGATTCAATGTAATTTATTTTTAATTACATACATATTGCATGAATAGAGTTTCATTGTAGAACACTCCAACATTTTATTTATTTATTTAATTTCAGCATATTATGGAGGTACAAATGTTAAGGTTACGTATATTGTCCATGCCTCCTCTCCTCCCTCGAGTCAGAGCTTTAAGCGTGACCATCCCCCAAACGTTGCACATCTCACTCATTGTGTTTGTATATACCCATCCTCTCCTCCCCCCTCCCACCCGCCCAATACCTGATAATAAAAGTTTTTCCTATACGTCCACTTAGGTGTTGATCCATTAATACCAATTTGCTGGTGAGTACATGTGGTGCTTGTTTTTCCATTCTTGAGATACTTCACTTAGTAGAATGGGTTCCAGCTCTATCCAGGAAAAGACAAGAGGTGCTATATCACCATTGTTTCTTGGAGCTAAATAGTACTCCATGGAGTACATATACCACATTTTATCAATCCACACATGTACTGATGGGCATTTTAAAACCCATACTTTTTAATGGGGCACATGAGGCTTTCCTGATCTGGCCCCCTACTTGTCTTTGTAGCCACATCTCTTGCAACTACCACACAGACCCATTCTATCTTGCAGCCAACCTGGGCAACTGACGCTCACCTGGGTACCTCTGGCCTTCATGTGCTTCCTGCCTTTTCACAGACGTTCCCTCTGCTCATCTGTCAGTCCCTCACTCACCTGGATATCACCTGCACCTCTTCGGCCCATGGCTCAAGCATGTCACCTACTCTTGAAAGTATTTTTTTTTTATTCCACGCCCACTCACCTCCAAATTGGCTTCCTTTTTTTAGTCTTCCATGTTCTTCTACTTTCTTCCTCCACCATCCCATTAAAAGTATCTATTATAGAATTTAGAATAGCAGGCCCTCTATTATGGAATTTAAAACTGCCACCACTAATGTCCTTCCCTGTCCCCCGGACAAGACTTGATGGACAGAATGTGCCTCGTTCACATATGAATTCAAAGGGCCTTGTAGAGGATAGGGCTCAGAGTTGGGATTCCAAGGTTGCCAAATTAATGGAGAGTGAGATGACACATGACAAATACAGTTAAGGAGACTAGAGAGGCTCCCAATTCTAACCATCATGAACAGGAGACATCCTCGGAATTGCAGTATAACCAAACCTGCCTCAAATGGAACACGGTTTGTAAACTGATTTACTTCCTCAAAAGACCTTTTCATTTGTACTCCTTTAAGGCTTTCGTTATTTAGTGGCAATTTACTTTCTAATCTCACCTCACACTCCAGCTCCCACATTCTCAGTACAAGTTTCATCCAAACTGGATTTCTTTTAGGGTCTGGAATCCAACAGATTCTTACTTTCTTCCAGCCTGTATACATATTCTCCACTCTACCCAATACTTTCCCCAAAACCAAATCTTTGGCCTTAACAACTTCTATAGTTTTTCTGGTTTCAACTTCGACAGCACCACCTATTAGAGTAGAAGTCTTACCTAATCCTACAGACTAGAGTTAGATCTACCTTATGTATCTTCTCACAGAACTTCACACTTTCTTACATATGATATTTATCTCACTCTGTTAGAATAGCACATTTATTTGTTTGTCATAGCCATTGTATTTGCCTTTATATTGCCAGCATCTAATAAAGTGTCAATTATCATATAGCTAAAGGGCATGCAATATTTTCAGAAGGTGAAATTATTTTTAAAAACAGGAAAGAGGAAGAGAAAGAAGAGATATTTTGATGGGATGCTGCTTCCTTTTCAGTTAGGAGCCAAAAGCAATGGTTGTCAAAGGCTTGGACATTTCGAAGTAAGATGCTTGCACATTTATGAGGGACTGAAAAAGGAGGTGGCTTACAGCTGATTTTGCAAGTGCTAGCTTAATATCTACATTAAAGGAACAAATGGCTTAAACAGACTTTAGAGACTGATTGTCATTGAAGCATGCTTTGAATTCTATCTTCACTTCCATGATATGACAAGACTTATTTTCCCTTCACCTCAATCTAAGTGAATTTCAAAGAGATTAATCAAAGCCTATATGTGTTTCCTAGAGTTTGGGAGACACTCAAGGGACTCATGGCTGTCCAGCCTGACATGCCTGAAAAGTCTAAAGAGGAGAAGGTTGACTGAAGCAGCCTGTGGCAGCCAAGTAGAACAGATTAGGAAGTCATTGCATGCCACTGATGGTGGATCCAAGTGACAGAGCAAACTAGCCAGGCAGGAGCCATCTGAACAGGCCTTGTGTAATAGTGGTACCAGGAGGGCTGATGAAAACCCAGCAGAGATTGTGCAGCCTCCTAAGTGACCAGCTGTGGAGATGTACATTGTGCATTACAGCAGTCCCTAGCAATGAGACAGGGACAGAGTGAGGTCTCCACCTGCACACAGAATGTTCCTTAAACAAGTACCAGTGCAAGAGAGCACTCATGCCCACCCACAACAATGCTAATCTCACTACCTTTCCCTGCCCAGCTCACTTCCCCATCCCTGACTCAAACAGAACTTTCTACAACTAGGAAGGTAAATTCAAAGTATAAGTTTGAGAAAAAGAATAAAAACAATTGATCAAGAAACACCCATACCCACACCTCTTACTTACTACAGGCTTCCTGAGCTAAGAAAGGGGGAAACTTAAATTATCATAAAGTTCATCACTTTGACTCATAAAGGGAATTGGATATTTTGATAGCTAAAACAAAATTGTATTGCAGTTTCAAATGGATAGAAGGCACATTTTCTGTAAGAGTAAGCGGACCAGCTATTGGGCTGCCAGAGATTCTCTTCCAAGGGGTCAAAGACAGTGGAGTCTATGTAGGGTCCACAGGTGAACTTTGAGGGAAAACAGTAGCCTTTTTCTTATCTTTCCTCACCTATCCTGCTCATTCAACATGCCTAAACCAGAAGAAAGGAAGGGAGAAGAAGTGTTTCAGGATAGACATTGTTTCATTGGCATGAACACACCAGGTTTTTGGGTAGCTTTGTCCCTACCTTGGAAAAAGCCAACCAGGCAGTCATGGCTCTTCATATTAGCCAATAAGGTCCTTAGTGACTCGCTTTCACTCCGTATTTTCTAATCACCTGCTCCCTGGTAGAGATTTAATCCCCCTTGCAACATGTCTTTTTACAGTGGAAAGAATTAGCTGACTGGTTCCCAGGAGCTCTCAAGCCCACAGAGTAATCACAATCTCTCTAAGGACGAATGAGTTGAGTGCTATTACATTTTAGACTTAAGTTGGTTGCAGCCTTGCTTGGTGTGAGCACTCCCAGTTGATCACTCCCAGGTACCCCGACAAAATGGAACAGGCATAGACAAGTTGGGATGGAATTCAGAACTCTGTTGTCTCCTTCCAATGGACATCTTTCCGAATCTCAGTGTGTCCGCTTCTTAGGAACCTCCCTTTGAACTCCCCTGAAAGTCTCTTAAAATCTGATTTTTAAAAAGTTGCTACCATTTTGAACATTTCTTATTTGCCAGGTGTTTAATGTGTCACCTCTTATTTGAGCATTATACCCCTGTAACTTACATATCAGTGCCTCTGTTTTATGGAGGAGGCAGCCAAATCTGAAAAGGGCCAGGTAACTTTTCCAAGAGCTCAGCTAGTAAAGACAGCCAACACTCAATCCCAGGCCCACTGCACTCAGTTGCCTTTCTTCCCTGGATTGGCTTTTTGGCAAGAATAGGGAAGAAACTTTCTGAACTATGCAAGCCCTGTTTTCTTAACTCTGGACTGTAGAAAACCTATACCCACCTAATGATAAGGAGTGGCTTCCCAGCCCACCCCACCCAGCTCAACAGGCCATCAAAAGTTACTTCAGCATCTGAATAGAAAGCTCTGAGAGCTCCAACTTAGATCCATTCCAACTCTACATTTTCCCCCTTTGGAGGAGAGCAGCTGCTAAAATCAACTGAGGTTGGTGAGTTGCCCTTACAAACCAACCATGGCACCCATGACAGATGCCCAAAACATCTTGGCCCAGTCTACCTGGACACCAAGCTTTCCAAAAGAGAGCCAATGTTCCCTGTTTGACAAGCAAGGGAAAGATTCCAGGAGCTTTTACCATATCCAAAATAATTTGGACTTTAGTTTCTAAGAAAAATGCCATCCTATAAATCCTGTGGGATATCATTATACTTGAAGGAATTCCCTGCCCCGAGAAAAGGCTAGAGTCAGCGGGAAACTTTATTTAAGAATGTACGTGTTTCTGTATCTACGTTAACCCTCCTAATGTTTAAACATTTTCTTATGGCCCTGATACCTATGAGTCATACTGAATTTTGATTTTCACCTCCCTCCAGTAGATTTAGGCTGAGTAACTAACGTCCTTTCTGGAACATGATGCTTTCTGGAAACACAAAAAGGCTTCTAATGAAAGGTCTGTGTGAGGTCCCATTGGAACAAAAAGGTACAACTGCTTTTGAATTCACAGATTTTAGAGATAAAAAAATAAATTTTAATGGCTCCTTAAATAAAATATTCATGTTGAGGCTAGAGCAAACTCAGTCTTCAATACCCCTCAGAAAAAGATCAGAGATGCAGTATAATCATCCTGTGGGGTAAGGGTTTTATAATCCAGAAAGCCATGGAAACACAAATCTATGCATGTAGTGCTCATTTATATGTGATTTATCACCCACTGAGCCAAATACCTACTACATTAAGCAGAGCTTCTTCCAGGAGAAAAGACCTTAGGGATAAATCTGTTTTAAAAATAATAATAATTCTAACATCTTAGGGAGAATCCCAAAATGGCAATGTTTTTCATGCATTTTTCCCTGTCCAGAATGTTTTCTCCTAACTCACCGCTCATCGAGGCCTAAATCTGGTCTCTCCTCCCGTAGAAATCTCCTCAAAATACTTCTCCAAGAGCAGAGCTACTTCTCAGTTGTTTTGTACGGTATTTTCCCAACATAGTTAATGTGTACTGATGCATTCTTTTCACAAATTATTTGACTTGTCAGTGAATCTATAAGCTTCTTGAGAGCAGAGAACAAAGGAAAGTACTTAACTATGAGTGAAGTTCGTTTTCTTAGTGGCTTTCCATGTGATTTTAAATAGATCACTTTTCTTCTCTGCTATACCATTTATTCTAATCTGCAAAACAATTATTTAGTCTCCAAGGTCCCATACAACTTTAATATTCAATGGTTTTATAACTAAAACTATATGATCCTGGTCATTTATCCCCAATTCTCATTATCCAATGTACGAAAAACATAGGTCCACCACACTACAAGAGTGACACCGTGTCCAAATTGCTTACTGTCTTTATTTTCAATGCGTAACACTGTGTGACACACAGAAAGCTCAGAAAGACATGCTTAAAATCCATAAAGCACATAGAATATTCCTGACACTGTGCTAGACACTTAATGTGCACTTCTGTTCATAGTCTTTATAACACAAGCAAAGTAAACACGACTATTCCAATTTAACGAAGACAGATTAAGGGAGTTCAAGAAGACTTAGTGATTTGTTCAAAGTGTCACAGCTGTGTGTGGTGTGGCAGACCAGCACCCAAGTCTGCCTGGCTCCTATACCTGCACTTTTCCCCTCTATACCACGAGCCTCTAAACCTGTCAGAGAAGCAACACCCACACTCACGCCACTATATTTCATGCTACTGTAAGAAAAGGGCTTATTTGTGCTGATTGGGATGGCAACAGTACCCAGCCCTAATTTGAGGAACAAAGAACTAGGGGAGAGATTGGGTTTCCCACCAAACCCTCCCCGGGCAAATCAGCAAGCCAGAATGGAGTTGCAAAAGGATCTGGGAAATAGCACGCATGATGAGATGATGGTTCTTTAGGTTTGTGATCAGGAAAGCCTGAGGCTCCTGCTACAGCTGCCAGGCCTGCAGATTAAGCTGCTTTCTTTTCTTTCTTCAAAAGCAAGAATGCTGAGACCCTAAACTTGTTTTCTTTTAAATGCTATAAGCCTTTCAGGAAACAGCTTTCTCTGGGAACCTGTTCATTACAGAAAGCCCCTTGAAGAAGTGCCAAAATTTAGTTAGCAGGGAGGGGGCAGGGGAGGGGGAAATGTTGGGTTGATTCAGTAGAGCCATTTGATGGTAAAAGTGCCTTTTTCAAGGGAGCAGAGAATAGCCTGGCGCCTTCTCAGCCATGCAGAGCACACAGGCTCCTGGGAAAGAAACTGGCACTTGGGTAAAATGTGGCTGGAAACAGATTCCTGTGACTAATGGGAATGATGAGCTTAATAAGTATAATAATAACTCCCATATCTTGGGGACTCCAGGCACTGAGCTTTCATATTTAATCTCATGGCCGCCCTGTGGGTGGATGTAATTACCTCCATAAAGGAAAACAAAAATTGAATTGAGGGAAAAGACTTGCAAATGTCCCACAGGTGGGACATGGCCAAAGGACTATTTGAACCCCAGTCTGACAACAAAGTTCACGTTACACTGCCTCGCCTCTCAGTGTCTGCGTAAAGAGGGCTCTACATCTGTCAGATTAACTTGAAGCAAAAAAGAATGCAGGACGGAGAAAGTCAAGGAGCATTTTCTCCAATGAGGATTTCATATGGGACAACCATGAGTTCACTCTCCTTTAACAGTGAAAAGGAAGGACCTGGGACCCTTGGGTATATAACTACGTGCATCCCGTGTGTAAGAGTTCATAGGACATCAACAAGGAAGGTGCCACTTATTCCTGAGTACTCACATCAGAACCTGAAACTCCATCCTTAGCGCCATCTCTGACTCTGCCATGTATTACCTGTCTAACTATGGGGAAGTGGCTTGGATTTCAAGAACCGTGATTTCTTCATCTGAGAAATTTACCTAAGAGGAAATTGGTAGGGCTACTGTGAGGTCATGGAACATTCTAAAGCAGTAGCTAAACATAGTACATAATCATTACAAAGCAGTTCCTGTGACTGTTGGTGGGCTTTGTGCTGCTTTGCTGATGGTGTTATGATTCTTGCTGGTGCTGTTTGTATTACTTTTATCCCAAAAATACATGAGAACATAGGCACATCAGCATGAATTGATTTCTCAGACTAAATAATAATTGATGGCTTAACTTAGAGCCACATTAATAATCAAAACAATGATGTGTAATGTTTACTAGGGGCTTAATATGTAACAAGCATCATTTGAAGTTCTTTTACATGTCTTACATCATGTAATCCTCACAGAAACTCTGGTGTTGAACAAAATGTTACTCACTTAAAAGTTTAGGAAACAGAGGCACAGAGAAGTTAAATAATGTCTTCCGAAGACACAGAAATAGCCAAGATTTGAGCCAGGATTCAAATCCAGGAAGACTGACTCAGACAACTTTCCCATGGACACTCAAGAGTAGAAATTGTCTGCATTATATATTTGCAAACTAAATTCTGTAGTTTCCTAAAAGCCACCAAATGTGGTGAGGAATAACCTATGGAAGGTGGGTTCCATGATCCTCATATCCATTTCAGCAGAACTGCTCTTATTCATTTTATATATAGAATTTTACAAAATATATCATTTGAATAAAGGACGTTGAGGCTGACAAGCATTCAGTAACCCTCAGTCTAGATTGCACTTCATGGAAAGGAAGATGGAAGCATAGGTAAAGGCACAACTGAGGCAGAGTGAGGTCCCTAGGTGATAGAGAAGAACCACGTCTAATACTATGTATATTTTCAAATAATTTGTACAAGATGTTACAGTATTCCTGCTGGTACTAATAGGGAGATTGTTTTCAACTGGGGGGACTTGAGATAACTCAGGTATAAGAGCCTCCACCCCCTGGGCTGGGCACTAAACAGGCTGAGAGTTTCAGCACTCTCTTTGTGAACAGCAGCCTGCAGCTAAGTTTCAGGAACACTAAGTCTAGCCAAGGAAAAGACAGTTCGTGCTCCAAAGTTGTTAGATCAGCAGGCCTTGAGGGTGTAGACAGTTGATATGAGTTAGAATGCATCATCCTTATAATCATAAATACCTAGTGTTCTTTGTTAACACACCCATAATTTATAAGTGTGTTCATATCCTTCTGTACTTCTTGAAATATCTTCCCAAAACACCCATCAATTTAAGAAGAGATTAAGAGTGAATCCTAGGGCAGTTGATGGCTTTAAAGGAATAAAAGGATGTTCCTCAAACAGCTGTGGTAATCTCGAAAGTTTTTTGATGTCTCATATTATACCTTATAAAGTCAAAATGGTTATCATGTATGCCTGACTAAAGTTCGGGATTTTTGGAACAATCCATTCTTCTTCTAATGGTTTCCAAGTAGGCTTTAATGATTGTGAATGTTATTCCAGTTGTTGTTATAGGTTGAATTTTTTTGGCTTTTGTTTTCATTGCTTAGTTTTGTTTTTACCTAATTTTATTAGTATGTGTTTCTGTGAGTAAAGTACAATGAGAAGTCTCAAATGGCCAAATGCCTAGAAAGCCCCAAAGAACTCATCAATGACTCATGTCATTTTTAAATTGTTATTATCCTTTTTCAAGGAATTTTGTCAACAAAGTTATTCTGTTAATGTCCCATGTATGAATGAATTAATGAAGATCGATCTTCCATCCTGTGTCAATGTCTCCAGGGCACCATTAGTGAATTCAGTGTTTGGTGCTCCTTGAAGGGGTGGAAAGGTGAGGGTCCCAGGCATCACCTGCAGCATACCTTGATCAGTTTATCCTGAACAGAATGAATTGATTTTCTGTCAACTTGGGCCCTGGAAATAAAGAACATTCTGCCTGGATAATTCTTTCTATGTAGGTTCTCAAGAGGAGACTGGAGCCAGGGATCTCTAAACTGTCATAACTCTCCCTAAATAAAGACTTCCCCATATTATAGAAAGAGGGGCTCAGGTCCTGGCCATTAATTCATCAGATAGATGAATCATTATCCCCCCAGATCAGATCCTTCTGCTGTTTATCTATTCTCAACAAATGGCACCATTCTGACCCTATGCTAGCCAAATCAACAATCTTCAGTGGACCAAACCACCTCAATCTCTTCTTCTTTACCACCCAAATCCAGTTGGTTGTCTAGCCTAGGCAGCTCTAACACACACATTTACCCTTCGGTTGTGGAAAAACCGCAACGGTTAGTCACTTTAGGATTCCCTTCCAAATATGTTTGTCCTTATCTTCAGCTCCACTTTTAGGGAAAACCCAAACTAAGATATGTGAGTAATGTTGGCGAGTAAGTCCTGTTTTTAGTACACCATTCTCCACATTCTCCCTTCTCTTTCCCTGGCTAATCTCATACCATTCATTGACTGGGCGATTGCAGCAGCTTCCAGGGTGTTTTCTTTGCTTGCAGCCTTGATCTTCCTACACATTCTCCACGCTGCAGCCTGAGTGGGATTTCTCAATCATTATGTGCTGATTTGCTCCCTTACATGTGTACTTCAGTGACTCCCTATTACCCAGTGCAGTGCTTCACAAACTTCTGAAACTCTTCTTCATGTGAAATCCATAAAGATGCATAATATGTAACAGATGAAATTAGAACTTCTTTGGCTTAAGTTAGGGAATCAAAGCACTAAAAAATACCATAATTTAAAGCCCCCACCACCCTCAAAGAGAGAGAATGAAGGTTTGGTTCAGAAACAACTCCTAGAACTTTCAGAGAATCAAAGAAGCACAGTTGAAGAATCACTGTCCTATGTTAATACCTGAGCTCTTAAATCTCCTAAATAAGATAACACACCTGGTGTAACAGACTTCTCCAGTGCCCACTTTAAACCCCTCAACTCACCTGTAATTGGAGTTCTCCTTGTGGTAGACCATTTGCACTCGACTGATACTGCCAAGGCCCCTCATCAAGGGCTACAGCGTGTCTTTCTAAGGTCTCCCTAGAGCTTTCTGTGACTCATCAAGTTGGCCCATGATGTCAGCAGACAGAGCCCAGAAGTATCCCAGGAATTAAAGCTTCTGGGAACAACCTTCAACTGATGGGGAAAAGGGCTACTGGACATCCACACTCTAGGTACCCATCTTTCCAGTGGACAATTACAAAAGGCATTCCTGTATGATGCTCAGAGCCCCGACAAAATGGAGTCCCATTGTTTCATAATGCACCCTCATGCTGGCTTTTATCCTGGCCCCTCTCTTGTCCCCTGCTCCCTGATCATCTCATCCTCAGGACGGTTTCCCAGGACATCCCAAGTTTAACTGAAAGTTCTGCACCCCAGGATCCCCCTCTGTTGCCAGAATTAATTGTTGGTCACCCTCTATGAATCCAAATATTCTCATGCAAGTACTCGTCTTGGGCTCTGCTTTGGGGGGGGGACCCAAACTAGGACATATGAGTAATGTTGGGGAGTAAGTCTTGTCCTTAGGACCACCAGAACTGGCAACAGTTGAAATCATCAGCCTTTACTAGCTATGTCACTGGGAGCAAGTTACCTTATTCCTCTAACCTTCAGTTTCCTTACCTGGAAAGTTGAAATACAAATAAATCTACCATTAGTAGATGTGGCCATCCATTATCCCCCTTTTCACAGTGAAATAACTCCCATTATTAGCTGAGCACATGGCTGCCCAGAACAAACATTACATTTTCTAGTATCCTCTGCAGCCAGGTGCAGCTAGGTGCACCTACGTGACCAACTTCTGGACAAGCTGCAAGCAAAAACATCATGAGGGAGTTTCCAGAAAGCTTTCTTAGAACACATCTAGGATGCCCCTATGATGCCTTCTTTCATCTCTTCCTCCTTGCTGTGAAAAGAATGCAGACAAGCCATCTAGAGCTAGTGTAGCCAAATTTGGGCTATGACGTGGCCTGGGCCATTAAGATAGGTGAGCAACAGAACAGAAGCAGCCTAGGTACCCGAAACCCTCTTTATCCATCATATCAGAGCCACCATGACAGCCCCTCCTGAATGTAAGGCTTTGAACATGAAGGAAAAGCAAATTTATATCTTGTTTATATCTCTGTTATTCAGAGATGAGGGAGTGCCAATATTACTCTTAGCCAAATTTAATCCTAGTTAAAACATTAGGGTTTTTTTTACATTTTTGTGAAGATTAAAAGAGATTTAACATGTAAACCACTTCACATGATGTAGAGCACATAGTTTGCATTCATTTTTTACCACTTCAATTGTAGTGGTGGGAGCCATGGGTTGGGAGCAGTGAACAAGCCCAGGGGACTCAAATGAAAGCAACTTTCCATCATCTTCCCTGCCCCCAATCTGGCTCCAGTCAATCTTTGCAGTATAGTCTGATACTCCTCCCCAGATGCACAAGACTGGCTGTAGCTCACCATTTCCTCAGACATATGCTTATTCATCTGCTTCTTTGCTCATCTGCCTATTCATATACTCTCTTATCTGCTCTGCAACCTCCCTTCACCCAGCTCCCTAGGAAGGACGAACCACTCACTTCTGTGCCCCCACAGCACACGGTGCAACACGGCCAGCCCACCCCACCCTCTTGTGCAGCATCCACTACATTGCATTCCCATCAGCTGTGAGAATTCTCCTGTCTAGAATCATTTCCTTCACACATGGCCTCCCTCTTTCTCTGGACATCATGCCAACTTCTGTCCATTTTTCCCGCTTCATCCGAGCTCAAGTTCTGGATCTGATATGCATCTTGCAATTGTGTAGCTCATCCAGATTTGACTTATATAGCAGGGAATACAATGGGCCATGACCATATTGTAATATTTCTCAAAAAAATAATGTTATCTCCAAGAACATGTTACCTCCAAAACCTAGTGAGCAACGCCTCTGAGAGATTAATGAGAAGTTTTGAAAAGACTGCAATTCTGGAAATGTGAAAACTTGTGAAAAAGATTTGCTTTTGGAAGGAAACCTAAGGGATGAGAATAAGTGGCTTGCTTCTACAGCTTGGTCGTGTAGTATAAATTACCACAGGAGATGAAGGCTTTCCAAGGACACATAGATAGTCAAATTCAGAGCTGAATTTGTAGCCAGCACCTTCTTATGCCAATGATAATACCACATCATAAGTCTGCCTGCAAGGCAACTCACATCACCATCACATAATAATAATAATGATAAGAATGACAACCAGAGCTAATATTTATTGAGCACATATTAGGTGCCAGAAAAGATGCTAAGCACTTCATCATGAGTGTTTCATTTTGTTCTCACTTTATGTACATATGTATGACATGAACTCTTTCTCTCTCCGTTCTATACATAAACAGATCTGGAAAGCTTAGTGACCTGCCTGAAGTCACAAAAGGAGTAAGTGGCAAAGTGGAAACCCAAACGCAGATTCAACAGGCACCAAAGCAAGAGCTCTCATCACTTCGCCATAATGCATCTCCCTGGATATAATGTTCAGCACAAAATTAGCTTTCATTTTTAACCTCCTCCAGGAAGAAGAAGAAATAGCTCCTCCTCTGTGTTCTCACAGTACTGGTTACACCCATCTATTAGACCACTCACCATACTGTATTATAGTTATTAGCTTAAATGTCTGTCTCCTCTACTTGTCTGAATGCCTCTTCAGCCACACTTTGCAGTCTGTGTCTTTGTATGTCAAAGGCCTGGTAGAATGGCTTATACCCAATAGTCATTTATTAAATTTAATAAATAATGATATGTGCATATAATATATGCTTGGTCGATTAGAATGAGTCTTGGTATCTCCACCTATAAACTGGGTACTGTTCACCTATCAATAGGGACCAGTCCCATTCTTTGATGTTAAGCAATGCCTAAGACTTCGTGAGCCAATACATGTGTGCAACTGGCAATAAACATCTTGGGAAAATGCTACCCTATTATTACAAGGCACTATTAAAAAGGGACCAAAAAAGAAAATTCCTACTGTCTTAACATGATCCAGCTGAAAGAGACAAGTTGTCATTACAACAGTGGAAAGCTATTGCTTCTAGTCTCGAAACCAGCAAGTTGGCCTGAAGGCACAGGATGCAATCTTCATTGCATATCACTATAAACTCTAACCATGCTGTGCAAACACACGCTATCCCTGTGTGGAGGAAGCTGTCATTGTGTCTCACCACCAGGTATACAATCAGTGTCTGGTGGGCAGATTGCCAGGTTGGCCATCTGTGTTGTGCTTGGTTGCTAGGGCACTGGCAGGGAGCTGTGCAGTGTCTTGTTTTCCCCTAGCCACAAAGCCCTGGAGCAATGACAAAGGCTGCTTAAAGTACTGGAGTGCCAAAGAAATGTACATATTTGGCTTAATTCATGGAACTGCCATTGAAGGCCGGATCAGAAGACAAGGAATTTTGTCCAGGCTCTGCAGCTGTGGGATCCTGGGTTAGATATGTGCTTCTCTTAACATGTAATGTCCTCACTTATAAGTAAGACAGACCCAGAGCTCAGTGTTTTCCAAGGAGTGTGTGCACTGCTGGCAGTATGTGAAATGTTTACAGGTACTACATGGATAAGCATGTAATCATTTTAGTAATGCACATTAGAAGACAGTTATCATATCAAACATTTGATATCAATTAATTGCTTAGAATGAATATAAAGTGAATAATTGAGTGTTTAAAAGTTGTTTTTGTTTTAGAGTTTTTTGAAAAACAATCAACATAAGAAAATGTGAATATTGATAGACAGGTAGGTGGATATGGCAGAAACCGTAAAGGTAGAACACAAAGGACTGGACTTGAGTGAGTTGGATGAGTTAGGTGTTCTAGCACTTAAATCTGCAATTCTATCACCAATGGCCAATTGGGAAAATTATCTGGACAATGGAGGGAAAAGTAAATTTATTCTGAAAATGACTCAACTGATATAGGCCACGTCCATCAAAACAAACATTTTTGAACATCTGCAGGACATCAGGCATGAGGCTTGGTGTTGTGGATGTGAAGACAACGAAGGTAGGGTTTGGCATAGTCTAATCTTGGACACACCTGAGAAAATAAATAATTTAATTTTAGTGTGATATTTATAATAGTGTGAAGTAATCTGGGAGCCAGAGAGACAAAACTCTGCCTGGGAGAGAGGAATAGCCAAAGAAGTCATTGCAGAGGAGGTAAAGCCTAAATAAACATTATCTGAGTAGGTAAGAAGGAGAAGACATTCCACATGAAAAAGTGTTGAATTGCAAATCTCATGGAGAAATTATATTTTCTCACTCTATATTTCATATGCAAACAAAAGCAGCCATGGAACAATTTTTTGTGCTTCATAAGTGAGACATCCAGGTGTTGAATGAAGTTATATACAATTCCCAAGCTCATGCTCTTTCTACTATATCATATAGTATTTGTCATTCATATGAGAAACCTCAACAATTTATATCTATTAATGGTTGCTGTGGTTGGATTAGCCCCCAAAATCCATGTCTTGGGAGCTTAATTCCTAATGCAACAGTGTTAAGTGAGACCTCTAAGCAGTGATTAGGTCATGAGGGGTCTGCCCTCATGGATGGATTAATGTCATTATTGTGGGAGTAAGTTCATTATCACAACAGTGGGTGTTTTATAAAAGTGGGTTTGGCGCTCTCTTTTTCTCTTGTGTGAGCTCTCTCACCCTGCAATGCCTCGCACCAACTTATGATGTAGCGAGACACAGCCTCTCGGTCTTGCACTTCCCCAGCCTCCAGGACTGTAAACCAATGCATTCCTGTTCTTGATCAATCATCCAGTCTCAGATATTCTTTTCTAGCAACACAAAATGGACTAAGATGATGGCATTTCTTAACCCACGGAGCATGAGATACTAATCAACCAAAGAAGGAATAATGAGATCTAGTCAGTATGTCTAGTCCCAGGCAATTTCTGGACTTCATATTATTTCTCTCTCTCTCTCTCTCTCTCTCTCTCTCTCTCTCTCTCTCTCTCTCTCTCTCTCTCTCTCTCTCTCTCTCTAAAAAAAGCTCTGTACAGTAATTTTCCAAAACGGTTTGCTTTAGTTATTTCAGGCAGAAGTCACAAAGTTACAGAAAGTCTCCCTCATGTTCCCCTGCCAGTTTATACATAGACAAATTCTGCAGAAGTAAACACAATGAAAAGATCCCACTCCTGTAGAAAATTTTATTAGAGACAAGGCATGAAGGATGCGTGTGGACTCTCGATGCTGAATGATGGCATTGATAATAAAATCCTGACATTTGGACATTCACAGTCGGGGAATGCTTCCTAAGAACTTTGGTGAGAACACTTAATCCACTCAACAGGGCCTCCACAATTTCTCCTCCTTCTCTTTCAAGTTTTAATGTGAACAAAAAATACAAAATGCCACAAATTATCTGCATTAGACTTTTAAAACACGAAGACTGATTTAAAAATAATATGGCTACACTTGTGTTTTTCCTATCCAAACATTAGCTGTTCTAAATTGAACTAGATACAGGCATTCCACCTGTAGGAACAGAAAGGAAACTTCATGGAAGCCAAGTATGAAAAATGTTGACCTATAGGAATGGAAAATCTAGGGAGGAAAATAGTAGTTGGGGATCTTCTCATTAAAAAAAGAACATTTTCAGCTTAAGGGGAAAGTTTGACAACCAGAAAACTGAATCTAGGGCATGTTATGATGAAAATACTGAAAAAACTATGAATTTTGGAGTCAGGCAGAGAGGAATTTTAATTCCACTGTGTCATTTACCAGCTGTGTGAACTTGAGCCTCTTCCTCATCTCAATTTTCCTATATGCAAAATGGGGCTTGTCTCAGTCCATTTTGTTTTACTATAACAAAATACCACAGACTTGGTAATGTATAAAGAAGATGCATTTATTTCTCACAGTTCTGGAGGCTGGGAAGTGCAAAGTTGAGGGGCTGGCATCTCCTGCAGGCCTCTGTGCTGCATCATCCCATGGAAAGATAAAGGCAAGAAAGTGTATACGAGAGGGAAAGCAAGAAAGGGCAGAATTCACTTTTACAACAAGCCCACTCTCCATCACTAACCCACTCCCACAATAATGACATTAATCCAACCTATTCACCTCTTATGGGCCCCACCTCCCTACACTGTTGCAGTGGAGATTAAGTTGCCAACACATGAACTTTAGGGGACACATTCAAACCATAGCAGGGCTCACGGTGCGTACCCTAGGGATTGTGGTGAGAATCACAGTACAAGTTGCAAGAGTTCTTGCCAACAGGAGTCATAGCATGAGCTAAATAATTGGTGGTCTTCGTGCTCAGTTTTGTTCAGGTGATGGCAACATTTGGTTGTCTGATGGAAGGTGTGGTCGCAGGAGACCTCTCCACCGACACTTTTGTTTTGGTTGTTTTGCTTCATGAACAGCATATCACCAAATTGCCTATGTCCTTAATGCTGATAACATGAGGGCTGTCCAGAAAGTATCCAGCCATGTAGAATGAAAATTACATATTAACGATGGCTAGATACTTTCCGGACGACCCTCGTATAATTGGTTTTTAGTCTATTTAGCCTATATCTGCCCAACTTTTGAAATGGCCTTATCAGTTTTAATATTTCTTTTTGTTAATTTTTCCTGATTTTCCAAATATGAAATCCTATAATTTAAAACAATGCTTATTTGATGCCTTTTCCCCTAAGATTTACAACTTTTCTTTTCTTTCCTTATCGGATCATTATCCTCTTGTTGGATTTTAATTAATTCAAACGAGACAAGCTCAACTTTCTTTGAAATTAGATAAACAACACAGGAACACGACTGGTGCTCTAGGTTTTTATTGTGCTATCAAAGGAGGACACATTCCTATTCTCCTTTCCCAAAAGGTTCATCTGTCAACAACATCAAATCCAAACTGCACCAGGTCTGTGCTATTGGGCAGGGACCGACTCTGGAGCATTGGAAAGAAGCCACAGAGCAGAGATGCTATTTCAGAGCAGGGTTGGGCTTTGCTCAGGGGATTTTGTTTCACAACTTAGTTGAAGAAAACGCATATGTGGGGCTTGGATTAGAGGTGTGAACAGCCTCAGGTCTTGAAACAGACAGCTTCTTGGCCTCTGCTTCCAGGTTCAAGAAACATAGTGTTGTTAGTAAAGTGAAGAAAAGTATTCATGCTCACGAATTCAACTCATCATATCCTTCAGAAAAGTAGGATCCACACCACCATCCATTCTCACAAGAAGAGGTGTTTCAGAGATATCAATTCACAACCCATGAATTGGCTCTGCCCTGGGAGCATTAAGCTTTTATCTTTAGTTCCCCATAACCTGTGCACATATTTATGCCCCTGTAGTCAGTAGCAATATCTTGATAGCACCTACATATGAACAACATACATGTCTTTATAAAATCAATAATGGCTCACACTTTTCATTCTAATGTTAACAGCCTTTGGTTCTGTGCTTTTATGCTGAGCGTTTTGTCTATAATGGCCCTTCTTCTTTTTGTGATGTCTATGAACAGTAAACTCCTGGATGGTTAAGGCAGCACCTTGTTCAGACTTCCTCTGAGCTCTTATTGTGTCCCGTGTTTTCCTTATCATGGCACCTGTGACAGTAGCTTAACTTGATCTCATTAGATTTACTTCATATTTCTGTCTGTATTCCAGTGGCTGAGAACTAAGCCTGAGGCATATTGCTGTTATCCGTGTCTATCAGTAAGGTTGCTTTCATCCACAGGTAGAGGAAACCCAATTGAAATTGGCTTCATTAATAAGAAAACATACTAATTCAAATAATTGAAAGTCAAAAGGCAGAGCAGGCTCTGGTTTTGATTTAACTCTACAGTTCTTTCTCGGGTTCCCCTGTGTGACTCTTTCATCGTCTGGCAGGTAGCTGTCTGTCCACAGCAGTTGTGAGCTTCACACCTACACAGGTCCACAGGCAGAGGAAGTCAGAGGCCAACTTCTTCCCACAGCCAACTTCTCCTCCCACTTCATTTCCTGGGTGGGTCCACATGCTGGCCCTTAAGCCACGTTCCTCAGAAAGGCACAACTTTTCAGAGACATGTCTGATGATCTTACTACAGTGGCCACCACTGAATCCCTCTGTCACCCCCAGTAGCAAGGGAGTCTAGGAAATTGAGCATTTAGCTGTGCAGTTGAATATAGCAAGGAAGAGTTAGAAGGGTTAGAAGTTCCTGCCACCATTGGAAGGAAGAAGTGGAACTTCTGGCCTCCTTCCCCTACCTGTTGCTTCCTTCTTTCCCCTTCACCAAAGTTGATATTCTGGCTACCTCACCTGGCAGGGGAAGCATAGCCTGTTTTTTTCCCTCCTCTGTTCTCTTTCCTCTTCTCCCATTCCACTTCATGGGGCCCAGGTTTTGTTCAAAGCACAGGGAGGCAAAGCATGCTTAGGGCCAAAGATTTTTCCTCTCCTTTTTCCCTTTCACACTTTCCTTCACCTTCTCTCTTCCTAGAGACCTAAACTTTATGATGTAACTCTTAGGTTCAGCACATCAGGGACAGACATGCCAGCACAGCAGGAGATGGACAGTATACATAAGAGATTGGAAAAGAAAAAGAAATACATTGAAAATTTTGCAAGTTTGGTTTTTCTCTGATGCATAAGAAATATATGAATATCGAGAAGGGAAAGACTAGAATAAATTCTATGGTGTGGTGTAGATTGAAACTGAAGGTGATAAGGTGAACTCATAGCTCGTAATATGCATAAATAAATACACATTGATATAGACTCACTCTGTGTATATATGTGCCTGTGTGTATGCTCATCTCTGTGTGTCTCTGTATGTGTGAATCCATGTATATGCATGCCCAGGTGTGTGAGTCCATGTATATGCATGCCCAGGTGTGTGAGTCCATGTATATGCATGCCCAGGTGTGTGAGTCCATGTATATGCATGCCCAGGTGTGTGAATCCATGTATATTCATGCCCAGGTGTGTGAGTCCATGTATATGCATGCCCAGGTGTGTGAGTCCATGTATATTCATGCCCAGGTGTGTGAGTCCATGTATATGCATGCCCAGGTGTGTGAGTCCATGTATATGCATGTCCAGGTGTATCTGTGTGTGTGCCTGTGTGCGTATGTATGTCTATGTGAGTCTGTGTATATGTGTGGGTCTCTTTGTGAGTCTGTGTCTATGTATATCTGTGTATGTGTTTCTGTGTGTGCCTGTGTATGTGTGTGTGTTCTAAGCCTGTTTATTAAAAGGACCTGGAAACATTGGCACCCCTTTCCCAATGGGCATGTCTTGGTTCTTGGCTTCTTGGTTTCTATATATGATTTGTTCTTAGTTTCTCTATATGCCTCTCTACTAAAGAAACTAGGGACACTAGAATATGGGTTGCTCCAAAGCTGAAGAAAGAACAATTTAAGATAAGTCTGGAGTATTTTGTTGTAACATAAACCAAGGAATTGCAGAAAGAATGACACCACAGGTAAAAAGGCCACTGGGGCCAGTTTGGAGGGCTCCACAGGCCAAGTCTAGGACATTTTGAGCAGCAAAATGATTAATGATACTTACAGATTATAACCCATTGAGTAAAAAATAAATCTACTAATCTATGCCAATATAAATTCATGGAGTAGGAAGAAAAGCTCCAACTTACAGTAGAAGACATGAAGTATCTCTCCCCAGCAAACACATTCTTATTAATCTTTAATTGAGGAGTAAAAGATAGTTATTAGCTAAGCTCACAGTAGAGAATCCATTAGACACCTTTTAACCAAGTGATAAACGTTAGTATCATCAGTAATGGTACAAATTGGCATTTGGAGCCGAATGATACAATGCCATAAGAAGAATATTTGGCAGATATTACTGTTAAAAACTCACAGATCTTGAGGAAATATCAGACAAACACACACTGAGGCACATTGTACAAAGTAACTGTCCTGCTCTGTTTAAAAATGTCAATCATGAAAGAGAAGGAAAGACAGAGGAGTTGTTTCAGATGGAAGGAGAGTAAAACGACATGACAACCAAATGAATACATGTTCCTGGATTCAATCTAGGACATAAAAATGACATTATTGGGAAAACAGAGAAATTTCAGTTGGGCATATGCATTAGACAGCAATATTGGATCATTACTATCTTCCTGATTTTGATGGTTGCGCTGGCATTATGTAGGGGAATATCCTTGTTTTTGAGAAATACAAACGGATGTAACTTATTTGCAAATGGTTCAGAAAAAATAATATATATGACAGAGAGAGGGAGAGAATGTGTGTGTTTAAGACAGAATGCTAGGACAAATAGGAAAAAAAATGTTCACAATGGAGGAATATTGGTGAAGAGAATATGAGAGCTCTTTGTGCTATTTTGTTTCTGAAGAGTTCAAATTATTTCAAAATAGAAAGTTTATTTAAGGGAAAAAAAAAGAGAAAGAATAGGGACATGGATGTTGCTTGGCAACCAAAAGTGTTTATGATAACATACATCTCAGGCCTCAGAAGCCAGACCATACCAAAAATGCCACACTTCTTTGTATGTCCAAATTATAGGGACGTTATCCCTCAAGCTAATTAAGTATAAAAACTTAGTTCTCTTACTAGCTCTGTACCACATTCCAAAAAGTATTCCTGGGAATCTCCAGGATACTTTAAAATGTTCCACAAATCTGCCCCGGTTGTCACTTTTTGTATAAACCAGTCATTTATCTCCAGGCAGCCATCTGTTCTTCGACAGGTCACCCCTTGCTCTACTGAGATGACTTCACCCCGTGGCAGCTGCTACCCTTCCTGATCTTCCTGTATGGCCCCCTCACCTGCCCATGAGCTCACTGAAATCATAGCTTGGCTGGGCCCAGCTGTCCTCCAAGGGGCTGCAATGGGCTCTAGAATCTAGAAGGCTCTTCTTTCGGCTGCTGCCTCCAAACACGGCAAATACTTGTTGTGAAGACCCAACCTCAGAGACTGTTCTCTTCAACAAAAATCTACAGAGATCCCCGTAACCCTGAGTGCAGCCCCAACTGACTTCCAAGGGAGTTGGGGAGAAGATTCCCCACCCACCCCCTCAAAAAATAATGAGTAGGTACTGGCTTTATATCTGCACCAGGAATTGGCCAGTTATGACCCAGGGGCAACATCCAGCCTGCTGCCTTATGTTTTATGACCCATAAGTCAAGAGTAGTTTTTGTGTTTTTAAATCATTAAACAAAGGTCAAGAGAAGCATATAATACTTACCAAGCCATGGAAATAATATAAAATTTAAATTTCAGTGTCCATAAAGTTTTATTATAATACGGCCATGCTGATTCATTTACTTATTGTCTAGGGCCACTTTCAGGCCAAAATGCCAGTGTTGAGTAGTTTGGGACAGAAATCACCTGGCCCACAAAGCCAAAGATTGTTGACCCCTGACCCAGATGACTGCAGGAGCCTACAAGGAAGTCCTTCCTCAAACAAACAAACGAACACACAAAAGCACAGTCTGATCTTCCTGGAAGGTTATACCTATACACTAGAAAAGTATACATTATTTATAACTATTTAAATATGATTTTTTTTTATCTTAGTTCAAGTTAGCAGAACTCTGATACATTCATCTCCAAGTAGACCTTAATTGAGCTGAACTGAGCCTTTGGGAGTTGAGATGCTCCTCAAATAATTAACCCAAGTCAGACTAGAGAGTTAGTGAATGAACAAAACAGTAGAAGCCCCATGAATGGGGGAGAGGAAAAGAGATGTAGGGGTGGCAGGAGAGGAGGGTATTGTTCAGAAAGCGAATGAAGTGATAAAGTGGTATGAACCGAAGACCTGGGAATTTCTAATTGAGCTCAAGCAACTCTCCCACTGTCAGTTCAATTTGTGGACCTGAGTAGTGATGGGAAAATACTAATTTATCTTAATTCTATTTTGATCATTATTTCTGCAGGATAAACTTATGTTCTTATTAGTCAGGTTGAATCTGATAGTAAAGTATCTACTTAAAAATTGATACCCATATGATTTTTGAGTGACTTTCAGTGCTTTTACTTAAAGAATACTATTTATATTTTTTTCATTAAAATGAAAGTTAATATAAATCCAGAAAGGAGAAATCTGAATATGCTGACACCCACGAGAATGTTAGAACTTTCAGCCATGCAGCTACAGGAAAGGAACGCTGCAAACAACCTGAATGAGCTTGGAAATTGATTCTTCCTCAGTCAAACCTCCAGATGAAAACACATCCCAGCCAATATCATGTTTGCAGCTTTTTGAAACTCTAGGCAGAGGATCCAGTTAAGTCATGCCTGGATTTCAATCCATAGAAACTGTGAGATAATATCTTTGTGCTATTTTTTTAGCTGATAAATTTGTGGTGATTTGTCTTATAACAACAGAAAGCTAATACTCTAGGCAACATTCCTATCTTAGTCTGTTTAGGCTGCTATAACAAAATACTATAAACTGGGTAGCTTAAAAAGAAATTTATTTCTCACGATCCTGAAGGCTGGTTAAGTTCAAGATCTAGGCACTGGCAGATTCAGTGTCTGGTAAGGGTCTGCTTCCTGGTTCATAGAAACGGTGCCTTCTCCCTGTGTCCTCGTGTGGTGGAAGGGGTGAAGAAGCTGCCTGGGCATCTTGTATAAGGGCACTAATCTCATTCATGAGGGCTCCACCTCATGACCTAATCACCTCCCAGAAACCCAACCTCTAAATACCATCACATTGGAAATTAGGTTTCAACATATGAATTTCAGGGGGACACAAACATTCAGAGTGTATCAATCCCTGTGCCCACTGTCCTCGCTCTAGGATGGTCATTTTCTGCTGCTATGACCCAGTTTGTGCCTTCAAGGGCCAGCTGTATGAAAAAGCCCAGGACCTCTTTGGACTGATTTTGCAGAGGCTTCCTGCACCAGCTATTGGCAGAGAATGCTGGAGCACCCGGCACCTGAGTGGGGGCCAAGAATGGAGCCTGCAGGTGTTCCCCTGCAGACCCTGGCCCTCTCCCATTCCTACACAAATCCAGCAGAGCAGCGGGGAATGAACATGCGGGCATGGGTGACCAGCCTGAAAGGAACACAAATGTCTTTGCATGTGTATAAAATATGAAAAAAAAATCATTATTCTCAGGAAACATGCTGCCAATATGGTAGAGAAGGAAAAGTGGGATATTTGGTATCTGAGCATTTGAGTATTTCAACACATAGCTCTGCCATTTACCATATGACTAAGGTTTCATTACATGGGTTTTCTGAATCTCATGTTTCCACCTAAAAAAGGTACTTAAAACAATACCTCAAATCATTTTGCCACAAAATATTTACTGCACATTGTCATTTTATACTATGCATGGTACTAGGCACCAGGAATGCAGAAATAGATGAAACATGGCACCTGCCCTCAAGACTTGGAAGAGAGTGTTATATAAAAAATTAGACTGTGTGAGGATTGTTGGAATCTTTCCTTTTTTACTTCCATAATCAGTAGGGCCTAGGACATCACACACTGATAGCCAGTAGATAACCAGTGACTGTCTACCTAGTGAATGTCTACTACAGTTCAGAAAGCTGTCAGCTTAAGATCTGGTAATTAAACCATACATAGGGGCGAGAACAGCTTTTCAGTAGCAAAATCCCTCCTGGGTTATTTTGTTATTAAAAAGTAATATTGGCTAAGGTGAGGATAAAAACCACTAAATTGCTCTGCCCAGGAAATAAGCCAGAATATTGGAGAGAGGTTTAAAGTACTAGAAAGGGGGGAGAAAAGAAGAGGAATAATAAGAATGAAGGCTGAGCTGAAATAATGCCCATGCTCAGCTGTAAGGTTGCACACTTTTGTACACACACACTCTGAAGTTGGATTGTCAGTAGAAGTCTGCTATCCACGACTCCTATCTTTGAGTTTGGGGGAAATCAATTTAAAAGGGGCTGTTTTCCAATTGTTGATGAATGACGGAAGGTAAGAGTGACTGGTGAGAGAAGTGAAGAGATGGAGAATAGGAGAGACACAAGCCAGGGCCAAGGGTGACAATGTGAAACCAAACCTCACCTGCCTGAAGTTCTGGAGGTCCTCCTAGGACACTTGGGATTCCACTGGCTGTGCAATGGGGCTTAGAGCCAACGGATACCTTAATTGTAACAAACACGGTGATCACTGCAAGCTGGAGAGCTAGGGGACGTGTAGGGGCTGACACTGAAGAAACAAGCAAATGAAAGTCCAGAGCATGAGAGGAGGGTGGACGTGACTCTGTCTGGGGGGAAGTTGGAGGAGAAGTTACAGTCATACTCTGTTGTCAGCAGGAATCACTTTTTGCAGTAGAAGGAAAAGCCAGCAAAGAGCATCTAGGTGTCATCTCCTTCCCAGGGTACAACCGGGAGGAAGGAAAAGGAAATCCATTTGGAAAAAATGATGGGAAATCTGGGATCACGTCAATATCAGAGTAAGAGGAAGAACTCAGTGAGCCTGGCATTCCTGGCGTCAGGGCCAGGAAGGTCCCCGTGGACAGGACAGGTCCCTGTGACCCTGTCCAGACAGACAGGCTGTCTCCAGAGGGGAGCTTGCTTCACGTCCTTTTTCATTTTTCCCCTCTTACCCAACACCTGAGACCTGGCCCTGCTCCTGATTCTTTTCACCAGAAGACAGGGAAATTGGTAAAAAGAGGAAGGAAAAGACGGATAGACAAAGAAAAGAAGAAAGAGGAAAAACAGGAAGAAAGAGAAGGCATGCAGAGCATGCATGTGACCATGAGCACCTTTGCAGGGGTGCGGACCCATCTTTGAAAATGACTCCTTGGAGGAGGTTTTTGGTGCCAAATAGTTGAGCTGCTGCCAGTCTGTTATGACTCCTTCTTTATCATTTCCCCTCTGATGAGGCAGATCGAGACAAATCCGCATTCCTTCCCCTGTGTTTGGGGCCTACTCCTAGCCTTCGTCAGCTGCTGGTTTGCTGAGGCTCTTGGGTTTGAGAAAACCCACCTGGCAGCTCCACTTCTGTTTGCTGCAGCGTTCATGCAGATGGGGTGTCATCTGGGAACCATGGCAGCCAAGACACAACAAACAAACAAAAGCAACTTGTTGGCTTCCAGGGGTGAACACCAATGTCCTCATAGCTCCCCGGCATGTTTATGGAGTAGTTGAGTGGCCACATAGCCCTGGTTCCCCAAAAGCAAGATAGTGGGCAGCTGTTGTAAATTCCTCCTGAAGAGTTTATACATAAAATAATTCTAGCTGAGCTTAACCATGAATTTCTTTCTGTTGTCATTTGGTGGTAATGGCCCCACTATGTTCTCTCATCCTTTCAATTTTCCTTCCTTCCTTCCTTCCTTCCTTCCTTCCTTCCTTCCTTCCTTCCTTCCTTCCTTCCTTCCTTCCTTCCTTCTTTCCATTTTTTTCTTTTTTTTATTTCTTGCTTTCTTCCTTCCTTCCTTCCTTCCTTCCTTCCTTCCTTCCTTCCTTCCTTCCTTCTTTCCATTTTTTTCTTTTTTTTATTTCTTGCTTTCTTTTTTGCTCTCTTTTTCTTTCTAATACTTGATCAACTAATAGATACTAGATCCTGTGATTAGAATTGAGAACATGACCAAGAACAAGGACATTCACTTCATCCTTATGGAACTAAAGAGTTGAGTTGCAGAAGCAGGCAGGCATGACCAGGTGCCTTTAGTGTGAGAAGTAACACGATATAGAAAACACAAGAGCTATGCAAAAAAAGAAGAAGAAGAAGAATGATTCCCTGATCAAGCCAAGGGCTTTCAGAGAAATTCTCTAAGAGGTAGCATGGTCTGAGCTGGGCTTGGAAAGACTATAGACTGAATGGAGAAGTGGTGGACAGATGTCTTCTTGGAAAATGTCATGTGCAGACATGAAGAGCTGAGAAAGCACAAGGCATATTTGAGGAGTTGCACAGCCACTCAAGTGTAGGGAGTGCTCAGGTCTGAGAGGTGAGGCTCCAGGCTCAAGCAGAAGTGAGATCATAAAATCAACTCAAAATGCATTTATGAATTTAAACATAGCACCTGGAACTATAAAACTTCTAGAAGAAAACATAAGGGAAATGCTCCACAACATTGGGCTTAGCAATGATTTTTTAGATGCAAAACTAAAAGCACAAGAAACAAAAGAAAAATTAAAGATGTGAAATTAAACTAAAAAAAATTCTGCAAACAAAAAGAACAACTGACAGAATGAAAAGGCAACCTACGGAATGGGAGAAAAATATTCACAAACCATTCATTTGATAAGGTATTAACATCCAAAATATATACGGAACCCAAACTCAATAGCCAGAAACAAATAACCTAATTAAAAAGAAGGCTTGAATAAACATTTCTCCAAAGAAGACACACAAATGGCCAGCAAGTATATGGAAAGATGCTCAATGCCGTTAATCATCAGGTAAATGCAAGTCAAAACCACAATGGAAATATCACCTCACACCTGTTAAAAGGATTATGATTTTTTTAAAAATGTTAAATTAATGATAAATGTTAGCAAGGGTATAGAGAAATTGGAACTCTTGTACACTATTTTTGGGAATATAAAATAGTGCAGCCACTGTGTACAACAGCATGGAGGTTCCTTAAAAAAATTAAAAACAAAATGACCCAGCAATCTCACCTTTGGGTACATATCCAAAAGAATTATGATCAGGATCTCAAAGAAATATGTATACTCCCATGTTTATTGCAGCATTCATTATTCAAGCCAATGTACATTATTCAAGCCATTATTCAATAGTAAAGATATAGAAACAGACTAAATGTCTACTGAAAGATGAATGAATAAAAAAATATAGGCTGGATGTGGTGACTCATACCTGTGATCACAGCACTTTAGGAGGCCCAGGGAAAAGGACTGCTTGAGGCCAGGCATTCAAGACCAGCCTGGGCAACACAGAGAGATCCTCTCTGTACAAACAATTTTTTTAAAGAAAATTAGTCAGGTGTGGTGGAGCATGCCTATAGTCCCAGCCACTTAAGAGGCCGAGGCAGGAGGATGGCTTGAGCCCAAGTTTGAGGCTGTAGTGAACTATGATTGTGCCACTGCATGCCATCCTAGGCAACAGAGTGAGAGCTTGTGTGAAAAAAAAAAAGAAAGAAAAAAATAAAATGTGGTATATACATGCAATGGAATATTATTCAGCTTTAAAAGAAGAAAGAAATCCTGCCACATGCAGCAACATGGATGAACTTTGAGAACATTATACTAAGTGAAATAAGCCAGCCACAGAAGGACAAATAACTGTGTGATTCCACTTAGGTGAGATATCTAAAATACTCAAACTCATGGGAACAGAGATTAGACTGGTGGTTACCAGGGACTGGGTGCAAGGAGAATTGGGGAGTTGCTATTCAATGGGTATAGAGTTTCAACTGTGCAAGGCGAGTAAGTTCTAGAGATGTGCTGTACAACATTGTTTCTATAGTCGATAATACTGTATTGTGCATTTAAAGATTTGTTATAAGGGTAGATCTCATGTTAAGTGTTCTTGCCACAATTTTAAAACGTGGTATGCAAAACAGGATTTTAGACAGATGATCCAATCTGGATTTAAGAAAGATCTTGCAGCCCACAGCATGGAAAAAGACAGGATGGAGAAGAGGAAGGCTGAAAAGGCAAGGGCCATGCATGTAGACCTCTATTAAATCATTGGCAGAGACACTGCAACAAAGTAATGTGTTTACACCATAGGCAACAGCTCCTGAGCTAGCTAGCACAATACAAGTGGACGGCTGTCAACTCCTTTCATGGCTGAACTCTGATCCATTTCCAATGACACCTGCTCCATTCCATCCTTCAATTTTGCTCAACTGAATTTAATTCCCATTTACTAGTTACCTAATTCATGCCAAGCACAGTTAGAGACACAGGGAAATCAAGATAAAACAGTTCATACTTTGTAACTTTATGACCTGATAATTAATAACTATTTGTGGTATTCAAATAACACAGTGTTCAATAACTCAATCTGTTCACTAGTTACCCTCATTTTATAATTTGTTTTTATTTGCAACATCAGATCCCAGGAAATAAAAGAAAATGAGAAGTTTGTTAAATGCTTTGCAAATTAAGTTTGCCATGGGAAGACACATGGTTTCTGTGGAGTCCGAAGTGGCTGAGAGGGAGGCTAATGAGAACCAGGCTGAGTGCTCAGCAAGAAGGGTGATATGTTCAGTCTCTGCTTGCTAGTGCCCTGTCATCTGGTCTGGGCAGAGATCTGAACTGTGGGCAGAGGAGGATGTTGGCACAGCTTGCTGTCATGCAGAGCTAGTGGAGGTAAGCCCCAACAATGGGTACTGGAACACCCAGGTAAGCCCCCAAAATAGCTCTTCCCTGAAAAAACTGTCCCCAGTGAATTTTTTTGGATTATCATATATCTGGGTTTGCTTTTCAACCCCCAGGCTCTGAGATTCTGAGTATGCTCCATTGTAAATCTCCTTCCCTCTGTGTGATGAACATACATTCATTTTGTACACATTTTCTACATGGCCTCTACCAAGAAGAGAATTACTAAAGCATTGGTATATCTTCCTTGTAATGTATAATATGGTTGGTATTATAGATTAAAATAATATATAAACTATATAATAAAATGGCTTGTACTATGTTAATAGTATATGTTATATAAGGAATGATCTGCTATAACATGGTGTGCTGTAATTCTTTGGTTCTTCAACTATCCTGGCCAGGAGACTACTGGCTATTTGATGGCAGGACAGTGGCTTATTCATTCCTGTATCCTTAGATCTAGTAGTGACCACAAATCAGTAGACACTCAGGGTGTGTGTTTGATAGAGGAAGGAAAGGAATGGTAAGAAACAAAAAGCAGAGGATGAGGGAAAGCAAAGAGAAGAGGAAACAAAGAAAGGAAAGAATTTTTGTGCCAAAAAAAAAAAAAGCCTGCACTAGACTTCTTTTTGAAAATGTATCTGTATATCACTCACTCAGACTGTCAATCTCCCTCCAATGGCTCTGGCCCTCTTCCAATGAAATATCAAGGAAAAAAGTGAGAATGTGAGTTCCCTGTCTTCATTCATTTACTCATACTCTAGAGGAGTATGATAAGAAAAAAATAATAATTATACATAAAGTATAAGTGTCATTATTCAAGTGTGCACAAGGTAAGGAAGGTATTATGGGAAAGAGGGGGAGGGATGGTTAATTCTGCGTAGGAAGATAAGGAAAGAAAGAAGGAGTATTTGAGACGGATTTTGAAGGCTAAATGGGAAGTATAGCCTGGGTAGGAAGAGTACTTCAGGGAAGATAGTCCTTACTGGAAAGAATCCTAAAGATTCCTCGTATTTGGATTTTGCACCAGTTTAGTAGTGGTGGGAAGAGTTTGAATATTTCCAGCAACAGTTATACTTGTAAAGATGGCATCAGCTCTTCAAAACTATGTGTTTGAGGATCGATTTTGATGGAAGATTTGACTCATAAACCAAATGAGAATTCATAGTCCAACTTGCACATTTCAGAGTTGGAAAATTTGAGGAACAAGAGACAAACAGACTTGTTAAAATTCATTCATAGCTAAATAGAAACAGGATCAGAGTTGAACCAAGATTCCTTTAAGTCTCTAAGGGGATAACAAATATCAAATACCATAAAGGGAACTCCTTATTAAACATAGTGTATCTGCACATATGGTCTCTGTAGATGGGGCCTCCTATTCCTCATGTCATCACCCTAAAATGAATTTAACAGCAAAAGCCAATAACTCACAGACATGTGAGGAGTCCATGGGATACAGTATGAGAAAAATTATCACAGTACATAGATGTAGTGGGTTAAATGACAGTGCCCAAAAGCATATATCCTTGTCCTAACACCCAGAACCTGTGGCTGTTGACCTTATTTGGAAATTATCTTTGCAGATATAAATTGAGGATGTGGAAATGATCAAGAGATCATCCCAGATTATCCATGTGGCCCTAAATCCAGGGACAAGTATCTTTATAAGAGACACATGGAGAAGAGGAGGAAGAGGTGACCACAAAGGCAGTGATGGGAACGATATGGCCACAAGCCAAGGGACACCTCAAGCCACCAAAACCTGGAAGAGACAACAAACAGAATCTTTCCTAGAGCCTCTGGAGGGATTCTTGTCCTGCTGACATCTTGATTTCACACTTCCAGCCTCCAGACTTGCTAGATAATAAATTTCTGCTGTTTTAAGCCACCAAATTTGTGGTAATTTGTTGTGGCAGCCGTAGGAATCTAATACGGGGGCTAGAAGCTAGAATCTGTGGAGGTGCCCATCTCCACCTGCCAGAGAGCTCATTACACAAACACACTGGTATCTTTGGTCCTTTCCTTTTGCTTTTTCTTCAGCCAGGTAGATGTTTGCTCCACGCTCTCTGTTCTGGGCCCAGAGTATGATGAGCTCTGATATACCTCGAGCTAGGAGTAAATGTCAGAATAATACTGAAATCTTAGTGAAAAACTATTCCAAGAATGGGAAGCAGAGGAGAGAAGACCAGCAAACCAGCATCAGCCTGATTCCCTTTATTCAACTCTAATCCTAGGCAAGAGGAGGGTGTTTTGCACCCTGGGGGGCTGTTTCCATTCTGCCACTAACTCAGTGTGATCACTGCTCATGACTCCTCTTTCCTGAGCTTCAGTTTTCTCAACAATGTGACTATTGGGAGCCATGTCATTTTGATGGGAAAAATTAAAAGGCAACAAGTTATTGTCTACTCCAAATTGTTAAGTCCATTCTACCATCTCTCTGAATTTCAAACATAAAGTTGGAAAATCATTTGCCCAGTCATATGGATCTTATTTTTATTATGCATTCTACCGCCCCTCCCACTTTGGGTAACAGCCTTGAGCACCCAAGGCCCAGCACAATCTCCCAATTCATTTCCTACTATTCCAGCTCCCTCCACATTATGCTTCAGCCTCAGTGAATGGTTTGCCACTTGATGCTGTGTTCCTATACATACGTGGACTCTCCAGAGACACCCCAAAACGAAACATCAGGGAGCAGCAGAGATCCCATTACAGGTCTGTCCTCACTTTAGCCCAGAAATTCCTGAACATCCCAAGCAACCCAGTGCAACCTTAACTTCCAAGAAACAAAAGAGATGCTCACAGGAAACTTAGGATCTCAAACACAAATTATTCAATAAGCGAAATCTGTAGGATGATTTCCCATCTCATAGTTCAAATCTACTCACCTTGCATCATACATTGTTAAGGCAACATGAAAAATTATGGGACATATTTCCATTTTGCCAGTATGGAAAACCAAGGCCCAGAGAGTAAGGAGGCACACAGCCATACACCATGAGTCAGTGGCAGAGGGAACACTAGACCCCAAAATATCCCAAATCCTGTATCCTGCAGTTTTTTTTTTCAGTATATGAACTTCCAATGCCCAGTGTGGGGGTACTTCATTGTAATGAAGTGTGTATAGAGGGGATAAAGGGAGGTTATAAAGTTATAAAACCAGAGATATGAATTACTACCTACCAGGGTTCCACTGATATAATTATTTTCAAAGGCAGATGAGGGAGGGCATATCTCCTAGAGGACATTTGGCAATGTCTGGAGACACTTCTGGTTGTCACAAGAAGGGGGCAGTTTCTACTGGCATCTAGTGGGTAGAGACCAGGAATGTTGTAAACACCCCGCAATGCAAAGGACAGTCCCCCACAGCAAAGAATTTTCCGGCCACAAATGTCAACAGTTCAGAGGTTAAGAACACTGTACTGTAGGATTTCTCTTTTATCAAGACAGTTTCTATTGAGATCAATATCCTGAGAATTTGTCTCTGCCAGAAACTGAGAAACATTCAAGGTTTGGAGTATAGGATTTTAATATACAAAGAGGCTCATCATATTGGGTCATTAAATATGAAATGTCTGATTTCAAATCAAAAGTTTAGTTTTTTATATCTCAAATGAGAAGCAGTATAATTAATCAAAGTATGCACCTAAACTATCGACACAGTTTTGTCATCTCAATGGTAGCTGTTTATGCTAGCAGCAAAGAAGCCTGGAGAGTGAGTGGTGATGAAATTGTGGAAGGTGTTTTCCACAGCTTGTTGAGAATTGAATATTTTTACCTGCAACAAGGTTGTCCAAAGCCTGGAAGAAGTGGTAGTCGGTTGGTGCAAGGTCTGGTGAATAAGGTGGATGACAGAGAGTTTCCAAGTCCAGCCTCTGTAGTTTGAGCAGCATTGTTTGTGTCATCGAACATTGTCTTGCAGGAGGATAGGCCTGGCTCTGTTGACCAATCTCAGCTACTCAATCACAAGCATCCTCATCATTCATCTAATTGGTTGCAGTAGGCATCCACTGTAATTGGTTGACCAAATTTCATGAAGCTGTAGTGGATAATAATAGCAGGGTTGGACCACCAGACATCATTAGCATTTTTGATGAATATTTGGTTTTGAGCTGTGTTTTGGGCTGTGTTTTTGGCACTTTATCCAACCATTGTGGTCAATGCTTGCGATTGTCAAAAAGAACCCATTTTTCATCACATGTAACAATATGGTGTAGAAATGGTTCACCTTTATGTTGTGACAGCAAAGAAAGGCAAGCTTCAAGACAATTTCTCTTCTCATGCTCATTAAATTCATGCAGAACCCATCTATCCAGCTTCTTTACCTTCCTGATTTGTTTCAAATGGTCCAGTTTTGTTGGAACAGTAATGTCAAATCTTGCTGCTAATTCACACATAAGTTAAGATGGATTCACTTCACTATAGCTTTCATCTTATCATTATCCACCTTGGTCTCAGGTTGCTCATTTAACTCATTTTCAAGATTAAAATCATCAGAACAGAACTTCTCAAACCATCAATGTACTGTGCACTCATTAGCCACATCCTTCCTAAATACTTCATTGATACTTCGAGCTGTCTACACTGCATTGATTCAACAACAGAACTCATATTCAAAGATAACATGAATTTTTTACTTACTCATGGTTTCACAAAAGTTGCCCCCCCCCAAAAAATTTGAAGGATAATCACAAGCCAAACCACGTGTTTGAAAGAAGGAAGATGTACCTTCACAATAAAAATAAAACAAGAAGTGTCAAAGGGAAATGTCAGAGATACCAACTGTCAAACTTAATACTTAAGGAAATCAAACGTTTTATACTTAATAACCTAAGTAGTTATCTTTATAGAAGTATTAATGATGATAATCTGCAATGGTATTTTTTCAAAATCTGCCTAGTATTGTTTTTCTCTCTTTCTCTTCTTCTGGTAAGATATCTTTCTGTCCAATATTAAATGGAAAGGGCTGTGGCCAAGGCCTAAAAAATTTTAGTATTCCATTTCCATCAATTCAACAATCAGTCCAAGGTTAGAGAGGAGATTAAATCAGGGTCAATGAGAATTCTTCCCTAAAATGGATATACGTGAGATTATTGGGAGATTTTTCACTTTTTGCTGGCTGGAGATACTGAAGCAATTTGACGCTGGGTTCTTGGTACCATCTTCCTCGTGACATGGAAAAGGATTCCCTGGAGGGGAAGAGAATGCAGCCATCAGAGGTGACAGACAGGCATCTCTATGTGTTCCAGCGATAATGACTATCAGTCTGGGTTCCCAAAGTCCTGGTTCTTAAAGTTCTTCCTTCCAGTCTCTGATCTGTCCTAGAATCCAGTTGCAAGAACCAATACATCCTCTTTTTTGGCATAAGCTGATTTGAGTTGGATTTTTGTCACTTGTAATGGAAAGAGTTCCAACTAATAAACTCACATTTATAGAGCAGTTGAGAGTTAGCTAAGTGTTTTCACATTTGTGATCTTATTTGCGCCTCACAAAAAGCCTATTTATCTAGCAGGGATAGGAAGCATTGTCTCATTGGCATGCATGAAAACTAAAACCCAAAGTGGCTGAGGTTAAATTACCATTCCAACACCATCCCCGTGATGTTGAAAACTATGGAACATCTCCCTAGAAATAAAAAAGAACCACATTCTTATAGTCAGAATAGCACAGTAAGAGGCATTACAATAAAAATAATAGAATAATAGTCAACACATACAGAGCACTTACTATATGCCAAGCTCCACTCATGTGTACATATTTTATATATATTTTGTATATAATAATAACTCATAAATCCTCACAACAAACTCATGACAATAGGTAAAATTACTTTCTCTATTTTACAGATGAGAAACAAAGGCATTTGAATTAATGGCCCAAAGTACTCTAGATAATTAATGACAGAACCAGGATTTAAACTCAAAGTCCTAATGCTCAACCACTGCACCATACTGAGGCTCCATACTGAGGCTCACCATCCTCAAGGCACGGAGCAGCTGTGTAATTTGACCCAAATCCTCCTACTTGTGGCTAGGAAGTGGCACTACCAGGACTCTAATCCTGATCTAAGAGATTTAAATGTCTTTATTCCAAAGCGGCACCCAGTACTCCCCCTCATTCTAGAGAATGGTCTGCAATGCCAGGATTTAAACCCAGATCTTCATACTCTAAGCCTAGTGCTAATGTCTTCTTACATACTCACTTAATACATATTTAACGAGCACTTACGCTACGTCAGGCACTTTAGAAAGCTGTTTGGAATGAAGAGTGGGGATGATGCCCAATAAGACCTATTGAATTACAAATCTATTCTTATCCTTGAAGAAGATGAGATTCCTGCCCAAACACAGCTTTGGGGATTGGAGCTTGGGAAGGAGAGCCACCTGCATTTCATTAGGGAAGGACAACCTCAAAAGCCAAGTTAAAAATATGCTAGTTCATAGTTCATAGCAAAAGTTGTATCTGTGATACCAAAATCCCCTTTTTTCTAAGAACACATGTGGAAAGGACCGTGAGGGCTTGTTTATTTCATGGCTCATGAATAGTAAATGTGAGCTGATGGGTTTTACTCTTGTCCCCTTTATGTCCTGCCACTGAAAGAAAAATAAAAAAGGGAGCTCTGAGTCCAAGGAAGCATTGAGTCCAAAACAGATGGTTTTAACAGACATGAGAAAACTATTTATCTTGATTTTGGCAGAGAAGGGCAAAATATTTAAGGGTGAAATCCATTTTTACAATCTTTCAAAATAAAATATGGGAGCCATAGATATATGCTAAAGATTATTTTAAAAGCTTTTAAAAGCTTAAAAATTCTTTCTGGATCATCCTTACTTCTCAAGACTTTCAAATTTGTTGATGTGAATTCTTAGGAAAGATGTCTCCACCCCTGGGAGCTCCACACTGTAACCTGTCACCTTGACACAAACACACACCAAGCTAGTCCTGCAGCATGAGAGGATTTCTGAAGCTTAGGAAGACTAACAGAAGCAACCTTGGCTCAGAAAGGGGAATTTGTCAATTTTAGAGACAGAGGTTTCCTTACAATGAATGTAAAGAAGGTGCTAGCAAAAAAGAGTTTGACAAAAACAATACCTTGAGTTCCTTGGGCAAATTAATCTTTCACTGAAAACTAGACATTATTTTGTCCCTCTAAAATGAGATGAGTACATTGAGGCTCAGAAGATTAAACCACTTACTCAAGGTCAAATAGAGAGTAACTGGTACAGCTGGGTAGATGAGTACTACACATCCTCAAGGCACCTCAAATCCACCATTCCTAAAGCCTAATGCATTGTCCTTCTGCCGAATGGCACCTCCTTTTGTGTCCCCTGTTATGGTGGTTGGCAGCTCTGTCCACCAGCCTTCATGGCTAGACACTTGGGACGTCTCAGCTCCCTGTTTCGTCAATCACCAACTCCCATAGACCCCAGCTCTGCCCTCTATCAAGATCCTCCAGTGCCTACCTCTGTTATCGTTATGGCTCCAATCTGGTCTCTCTTCCATCATCTTGTTCCTGCCTTCATACAGCCACCAGAATAAAATAAAATGTAAATTCTACAGTGTCACCCACCTGCTCAGGGCCCTTTAACATCTTCGCATCACCTACAGGATGAAGCATAAGCTTCTTGGCTGAGCACACAAGACCCTATTCCTTCTGGTCCTGCCTCAGCCCCTCAGCCCCTCTCTCCCCAGCCTCTCTGCCACATCACCCTCCAGAATCACACGTTGTTTGTCATGTCCGTCGTGAACTGTGATGTTTCTCATCTCTGTGTACTTGCTTAGGTTGTTCCTCCACTGGACTGCCATGCCTCCTGCTCTTCCTCCACCTAGTTACCCCCACCTCATCCTTTAAGACTCAGCTTGTTCATCTTTTTCTATTGTTGAGTTTTCCAGAAAGCTATCCCCAAAGCCCTACAAGCCCCACCTGGAAGACGCAATACCTGCCTGTCTTTCTCCTTATACCATGCTGACTACCCTCCTCTCTTTACACCTCTGTCTTCTCAACCAGGATGTCCACAGTGGCAGTGATGATCCTGCTCTAGAACAAATGCTCCTAACAGAATAAACCCACAGTGAGATCTGCTGTGACCTCCATCACATAGCATTGCCATTGGCCCATTGGTAAAATCTTTCCTGTGTTTGAAGCACACATTGACATGTTCTATGTGAATGGAAAAATGGAAAATAAAATGATAGGAACTCTTTACCCACTAGCATTTACTTTAAGTATGTCTTTCCTAAAGTCATTTAGAGAGAAGAAAAAAGAATTGCCAAAGATGAATATCTCCCTGGATCTTGCATTTTTCTGAATCTCTTTTCCTATCATTCCTTAAGAGCTTTTATATAAAAAATTTAAAGTTCATTTTACATTTTACAAGGTTTTTTTGTTATTGTTGTTACCCCTCCTGATTTTGATTTTCTATTGCCTAAGAAATAAAATGGAAACTCTTTACCCAGGCATTCAAAGATCTACATAGTCTGACTCAGGCTGACCTTTCTAATTCTAGAATCTACCTACCTTTCCCTCCCTAGGAACACTCCCATATTGTCCCAGACTGCTGTTTTGTTCCCAATCTTTTCTTCATTTCCTCTCTCACACAAAAAATTAGTAGATGTGTACAAGGATAAAATTGAAGAAGGGAAGTCAGTTCATAGTCAAGACTTCTGATAATATCAACTCTCATCTTTCTATAAGAACAGGGAAAGAATTCTCCTCCAAAGAACATTGCTCAGATTTTTCTCTTATATCTGTTCTTATTGTGAAATCTATTATATGGCTCATACCAGATTTATATAATGATTTATATAATGCAATTTCCTCCTTTCCCCACATATATATGAGAACAGCATCCAATCTTATTAGGGGAAAAAGAACTAAGATTTACTTTGTCCTACTATGTGCCAGATGCAGCATGTAGCTCATGCCATTTAATTTTCCTAGCAATTTTTGGAGGTAGACATCAGTCCTCTATTAAACTAGAGGAAACCAAGGCTCAGAAAATTAAGTAAAGATTTTCTTTTCTTTTCTCTACTTTTCTTATTTTTTTCTTTTCTCTTCCTTTTTCTCTTTTCTTTTCTTTCTTTTCTTTTTTCTTTTGTTTGAGGAGGAGGAAAAAGAAGTCATTACATTGCCAGCAAAGGGGGACGATGGAGACTCCTGTCTGAAATGCCATTGTCCTAATAATAAGCAGAAATACAGAGCTTTCAAAGAGTGGGTTCTCTGTTCAACTACAGTTGATGATTCTAATTGTCCCATCTCCACTGAGGACAATCCTGTGACCTCCACCTAGGGCTTCCCTCAGCGAGGTATGGGCTGAGCCATCTCCTGCAGCACACATTAGGGGTGTGATGCTTGATGGATTTGGTGAGAACTCATTTGGGAGTAGCTAAAGTTTTCAAGTAGAGTTAAAGTCAGGATTTGAATTGGATTACTTGAATCCAAAAGCCTGTTTCCTCTCTGATATTGAGTCAATCAGGTTATAGATGAAAAAAAAAAAAACCCTTAAGGAATCCAAAGCTTCCTTCAGCCAGAAAATTTTACTTTTATTACAAGGTGCTCTTTATATAGTAGGATCCAAGGAGAAGAGCAAAATAGTTAAAAAGACATCTGGGAATATCTATCAAACATCCAAATTAAGGGATGAGCAAGAGCAGTGGACAATGAAGAGGAAAAGGAGTCAAGTCTGGGGATGGGCCATGTTAAGATATGGTGTTTTCTTCCCAAGGAAGGAACACAGCACGTGGAGCAATGCCATGGGAGGAGCAGGGTGTGGCTGCACAGCAAAGGGTTTGGCAGGGAGGCCTGAGGAGCAGTAGACTTTATAGCAAAAGGCTGTTTACAAGTATCTGATCCATGGGGGCATCTGGCCCAGAAGATATTCTTGGAAACAAGGACTGCAGAAGGAGACAGAAATAAGCAAAATCTAAAATGAATCATGGGTTCCATGTGTCAGGGCTCACAGGACTGCTTTGACTCCAGAGCCACTTTTTACATTGGCAAGAGGATTTTTCCATAGAGATCCTATCCCAATCTGCAATTTCTTATTCTAGAGTTATTGGAAATCACGTTGCAAGAAGGTTACAAAACAAGGAGACAATATTTTACCACATTACCTTGGAGCCCCAGTCATTTTTTACTGGAAGAGCATGATGTCAGCTATTTACCCAGTGTCTCTCAGCCCCAAGGGTCACCCCTGCCACCTCTACTCTATGATACTGGAGCTGAGATTCTGAAAACTGCACTTCCCAATCTCCTTGTTGGCTCACTTCCCATGAGAGTCTTGCAACAGGAGAAAAGGGCAGGAGACTAGAAGGTGGTAAGATGAAGAGGAGTCTCTTCCTATTTCCAGATCCTGTTAAGTACCCTCAGGAGAAAAGACAGTTGTGGATCCAGGCTCTAGCTTCCTTCTGCACTCTCAGCACCTGCCACAGGATGCCCCATTAGAGACCAGCACGAGCCAGCCCACCAGGTCCAAGCTCAAGCATCTGGTTCACATCTCAGAGTTCTGACCACTGTAAAGAGTGCCCCTCCACTGAGGTCTGAGTTCCAGCCTTGGGGCACTCTCCAAGATGCCTAAACCCAGGCCACAGGGTGCCCCCAACCAGAGATTGAAGCACCAGTTGAAAGACACCCGCCCTCCAGACCTAAGAGAATGAGCCATGCAGGGCTTCTCATCTGAGCTTCTAAGTTCTTCTAACACCACCTTTCTCTCTTTGTTCTTCCTGCCTAAGGGGAGTAGCTTCTTCCTGCAGTTACTAATGTCTGAGATTACCTCAGCATCCCCTGTTTGCTGCGTCAGCTTTCTAATACATGTGTAGTCAATTCCCTAATATATTAAATCCCCTCTATTTAAAATTCTCAATTTGATTTCCATTTTCATGAATGGAACCTGTTGGATACAGAGGGCATCCATATCTTAAATGCATTCCTGTCTAATCTCTTACAGGAACAATTACATAGAAATAAAATTTTAGTTTCTAAAAAGAGGAAGCTGTCCTATCAAGTTGTCATATTTGTCATTAACAAGAGAGAATATATTAACCCTATAAGTGCAAAAGTTCTAATTCTTCATTTTCTCTTGACCAAACTTGATCTGGGCCCCAGCAACATGCCAGATAAAGATGTCTTAAGCTCTAGGGACATGACTTTGAATGAGGTTTGATCTCTACCTGCTAGGGAACCTGCAGTTATGGGAGAAGAGGTCAGTTACAATGCCATAGGGGAAGACTCTACTAGAGCAACTAGAGGCCAAAGAAGGACGAAGGAGGAAGCCTGCAACCTTTGCAGAGAAGGTGCTGCCTTATCTAAGTCTTGAAAGATGTCTCAGTCTTGTTTTTCGATTGCAAGGATTAGAAATCAACTTGGGATGACTTGGGAAAAAGGCATATATGGGGAGCTTATGAGTAAGTACTGAGGGGTCGGGAGAGAAGGCTGAAGAGACTTGGAAAAGATGGAAACCAGCCAACCCTGGAGCGTGCTGGGGGCAGACATGACCTGATATGTGGGCCCAGACGTGCTTCTGGAATGAAAGAATCCATGCATTTCATGTATTCTCCAGGGGAAAAGCCCAGTCAACCTAGTTTGAGTCGATACCCATTCCATGACCGTACCAAATGGGTGAGAGGAAGGATCCGGCAGGGCATGCTTGCCCACAATGGGGAAGATATAATTCCCCAGAGAGAAATTAGGGTGCTCTGGGAAGAAGGAATAGATGATAACTACACCAAAAAAGAATGGAGTTGAGGGAGATAAAACAGAAGAGTGCTCACTGCAAAAATGAATGAGAATTTTCTAGTTGGAGAGGAAGAGATGATCATTCCAGGCAGAGAGGGCAGCATGAACAAAGGTTTGATAGCGAGAAAAGTACAGTCAGAGAACTTAAAATCCTGAGGCTTCAAAGTGAAGGTGAGACTGCCCATGTGGGCAGGGATCAGAAGATGAAAGATCATGGGCACAGCACTAAAGAACCCCGAGACGTCTGCAATATCCAAGGGTCCAAGGCAGGATTCTCAAGTCCAGCTACCTCTTGAAATTGTCACAAGTGCTCATTTTTGCCTTTTTTGGGAGGGATAGGGTAAGGAACATCTACAACACTATAATCTTAACAAGAAAATGTTCAGTGGAATGGGGGGGACAGAGCCGTATTGGAGTAGGCTAAGGAAAGAAGTGTGAGTAGGAGGTAGGACTAGAGAGACAGGATGCTATGTTATTAAGTACCAAATTACTCGTCCAGGCACAAGGTTGGGTAGGAGTTCAGGAAAGGCAGGTTCAGTGGAAGCACTAAAGAGAGGATGTGGCACTGAAGAAAATGTGAACAATACACCCCTTGCAAGAAAGGAAGCATCTAGTGTCCCTTCCAACTGTCAGGCATGGAGACAGGGCAACATCAACAGTAGAGCAAATGCTTTGGAAGGCAGCCATGCTCACCACTATACCACCAATGCACCTATGGAAAATACCTTGCAAACATCTTTTAAAAATAAAGCATGAGTCCCAATAAACTCCCTAAAATTCAGACTCTTCTAGGACAGTGAGTTTGAGGATTTTTGGTGCTATTGTTCATTTCTGTGTCCCAAATGTTTAATAGTAAATAAACACACAAAGCAGCCATTGGAATGAATTGATTATCTAATTGAAGATAAAGATTGCTTATAATGTATTGATAATTATTTTAAATTACTAAAACAACACATGGTATGAAGACATATGTATTTGAGCAAATGTAAGATGCCTTGATGACTATTCTGCAACTTGCTTTTACTAAACAATATACTGTGATCACCTTTCTCTGTCAGTTTAACATGGCTTTAGAATCACAAGATTAAAAAGCCAGTAGGGTCTCTTGACTAGAGATTACACTACATATCACTGTATATGTGAACCACTCAATGGCTCAGGAAGTCAGTGCTCAGAAGGGGAAGTGACTTTCCCAAGGTCACATAGGGAGTTGATAGGAAGACTAGGCCCTCCAGTCAGGTGACCTGATTTTCCCCAGAAGTCTCTGACACCTGTCCCCGTTCACTCTGGGAAAGGAGACTGCTTGTAACCACCCAAGGGCTAGCCCTAGGGGAAGGTAAGCAAGCCCTCTTCAAAAAGGTGCCTGGAAGTGTTTTTCACACTGGGCTTTTCAGAGAGTAGTGAGGGGAAAACACCTGCTGGTTCATCCAAAGAAGATCAGTTTTTACTTGTCTAAAAAATGTAGGGCTTCCATTTGCCTGAATAGTTCTGGCTGCTGTTTCTCCCCCTAAAATCCATTGCAGTGGTCTCTGGGGATATGCTAAGAGACAGTGGTGGGTGAGTCAGCAGAGGTCATTCAGAGTGTCAAGGAGCAAAAGGAACTAACCAAACGGATTCCCGCTAAGACTGGAGGTGGCTGTGTACTGATATCAGATACAAGCCCTGACAGTTACCTAAACACCAGGGAGGAAAGAACCTGGCACCTGTAGACTCAGGATTGTATCCAATACCCTTTCTTTAAAAAAAAATAATAATAATCAGCCAGCCGTGAATGCCCTTGCATTTCCTTTCCTTGTCTACTTATGTGCAGAACAGCATTGCCAGAAAACACTGCTAGGGTCAGACGTGGGTGATCTCCTGGATAGGAAAGATCAACGTTGGACCTGGCCAAGGGTGACACTTCTCCACGGGTACCTGGAACCAGAGTGTCAGCTTCTCCTCACTTGTGAGAATAGACCTGTGACTGTGGCCTCCTTTCTGAGGGGCAGGAAGCGAGATATTAATTTGAGGTTGACCGATAAAATTATCGGGGCAATTCTAGTACATTCCCCTCCGTGTGGAGTACAGCCATAGTACAGCGGAAAGAACACAAACTGTAGTGTTAGGATAGACCCTACTTCTGTCTTCTAGTTTGACCAAGTAATTTCTCTCTCAGAGCCTCAGTTCCCATATCCATAAGAAAAAAATATTTGCATGAAACACCGAGACTTAGTAGGCACTCAGTTGATGGTCCTGCCTTCTTCTCCTTGAGAGAATTAACCCAGAAGCTAGCATAGTAACTATTTAGGAAGCATGTCAGATTTTTAGCCAAAGAATAAATATTTTAATCTGAGTTTCGAAAATTATTCAAATGCTCACAACTGAGCTAAGCACCAGGAATGTGGCAATGTTCAGGGTAATGCTTTTGCCCCTAAAAAGAATATAATCAAGGGAAGAATGATAAGTTGAGAGGCAAAAAGACTTCAGCACCATAAATGCTTAGATCCAGAAAGTAGAAGCTGCTATGGAAACACAGGTGAGAATCACCTAGCTCATCCTCCAGGGGCAGGGAAGGCTTCCTGGAGGAAGTGAGGTTTAAATGAGGTACCGAGGGATACATAGGAGTTATCCATGTGAAAGGAAGGAGAGGGTGAGCAAGCGATGTTCAGGCCTTCATTAACTCATTCATTCATTCCATAAATAAGTCCTAAGTGCCTAGTATGTTCCAGAAACTATTCTAGACACTGGGGATAGAATATTGAACAAGACAGACAGGGTCTTTCATCTTATAGAGTCCATCCCCCAGCCAGTTGACCAATAATAAACATTAACAAAATATCAGGAATTATATTATTCATGCCATAAAGAAAATAAAGCAGAGTTTAGTGAAAAGAAGCTTCTTTAGATTCAATGTTCAAGGAAGACCTCTCCAAGGACATTCCATTTCTGTTGAAAGCTGAGAGGGGAGAAGCTGGCCAGCAGCCAGGCAATGGTGGGGACGTGTAACATGAGAGCAGAGAGAAGTGCTAGTGCGAAGCTCGTACATTCAGAGCAGGCGTGGCATGTTCTGGGCACAAAAAGAAGGGCATCCTGGCTGTCAGCTGCTGCGAGGGCAGGAAGGGTGAGATGTTTGACTTATATTCTAAGTGTGATGGGAAGCCTTTGGGCACTTTAGCAGAGAGTTGTAGTCAGATTCAGATATTTAAAGATCACTCATGCTCTCATGAGAGCATATCAAAGCAATATATGCCAAGGCTCAAGATGAGAAAAGATGTGATCTATGTGAAAAGGGAAGGAGGGAAGGAGGAAAGGAAGGAAGAGTGGAAGAGAAGGAGGGAGGAAGAATGGATGAATTGAAGAAAGGAAGGAAAGAAGGGAAGGAGGGAGGGAGAAAACCATTAGTCCAGCTAGAGAAGAGATTTTGAGGAAATAGGTATCCAGGGGTAATCCTGGCGAAGGTTGCTGCCACCCCCTCCAGGGACTTGGGTGCTATGACAAGGATTTAGACTTTAATTGAGGACAATGGGTGTCATGGAAGAATTTACAGAGAGGGGTCAGATTTCTGTTTTAGAAGCACTCCAGTGACAACGATGGCTCCAGAGACTGGAGGGTGACTGAAAGCCTTCCTCCCTGGGGGCTGCACCTCTGTCCTATGGGCAGCTCGTGTGCACAGGGAGGTCCTCACAGGCGAGCATCAGTGGGCGGGGGAGGGCCCTGCACCCCACGGGTAAGGAGAGGGAAGCTGGGTTCAGGGGGCTCCCCAGCCCCCAGCCATGAGAGCTCTGGGATTTTACACCCCCCTCACTAGGGTTTCTGGAAGAAGCCACAGAGTGCTCAGAGCAGGGAGACAAGAGTGATTATTATCGCATCCAGGCCTATCATTTTACAGATGAAATTAGTCTCCTCATTCCCATCAGCCATATGGCTCTGAGGTCAGTTTCTCCAGGGCTCAGCCACAAAGACTGGCTAGGTTTGGGGTTTTTGTTTGTTTGTTTGTTTGTTTTAAGTCTGGAGATATTGCCTAAAATGACTGTCTCTGTCCCCACCACAAATAATCTGCTTTTGTCCCTCTGTCTGAAACGCCTTGGGTTGTAGATCTGATTTCCCACGACAGGACTCTGTCCCACAGCAAGCCGGTCACCCAGAGCCCTGGTCCTGCTGCGGTGCAGCGGGAAGGCGTCTGCCAAGGAGCTCAGCTGGGAAGCAGGTCATGTCCCCAGGACACAATTTCCCTCAATGGCTTTGCCTCAATTCACTCTTGTTAGTATTTGTTGGAGTAAAATCTGTGAAGCATTGGGTTCACACTTTCTTTGTCAAATACTGTCTATTTAATAATCTACAAAACACCCCTGGGGTAGCTACTAGATGCCAGCCACTCTGCCTCTCACTGAAGTCATGACAATAAAGATACAGCCCCGCCTTGGGGAGCTTGTGATTTAGTGATTTTTACTGAATTTACAAGACAGGATATAAACATTAAAACTCTAAAATACATACACCTCAACCTCAACTTTTCCTCAGAGATTCATAACATTTTATGACTAATTTTATACTATCCAAGAGGATAAGTATAATTTTAGCTCCCAAAGCACCAGAATTTTACTTGACATGCCAGTTCTTGAGCAGCAGAACCTCTACCCCTGGCGACTAGCGCATATTTAAATGCCCAGTGGCTGCCTCTTGTTGTATGTGACATGTGTGGCAGGTCCCGCAAAGGAGCACTGTGATGAGAATTAAGTTTATGTGCAGGGGAAGTGCTCATATCTCTGTTCTCATCTTCACTAACCATCAGCCCCATTGTATTAACAAAGGAACTGAAGTCAGGAGAGAGTCAGAAACCTAACTAAGATCGATCAAGCAGTAGTTTCCCTCATTTTCAATGTTGTCATTGCCATCATCATGAATGTAGTAGTAAGTTTTTGCGTATTACTATAGCAGTAGTAGCAGCCATGTACTTATTTATTTGTTGAACAAAGATTCACCCAATACATGACATGTACAAAACTCCGAATAAGATACAGTCCCTGTCATTAGGGAGCTTCCAGCTCCATAAATAAAAAAATCCACTTATCAATTGATGAGCTTTGGATTTTTTCACCTTTTGGCTGTTACGGGTAATGCTATGTTATGAACCCTTGCGTACATGTTTTCCCGTGGACGTATGCTATCATACAATGAAATACTATTCATCTATGAAAAAGGACTGAAGTAACCATACCCTCTGCAACATGAGTGAGCCTTGAAAACATCATGGCAAGCTAAAGAAGCCAGATACAAAAGAGCATATATTATATGATTCATTTACATAAAATATCCAAAAAGGGCAGCATCCATAGAGACAGAAAGTAGATTATTGAACTGCCAAGGGTTGAGAAGAGTGTTATAGGGGTGACTGCTAATGGGTGCAGAATTTGCTTTGGGGGTAATGGTAAATGTTCTAGAATAGATAATAGTGATATTTGTACAACTTTGTGAATATACTAAAAATCATTGAATTATGTGCTTTAAATGGAACAATCTGATGGTGTGTGAGCTCAGTGAAGCATGTGAATAAACATTTAAAAGTAAGTGTAATGAGTGATGTGTCATGATAGGAAAGCTATGGAATGTTGTGGGACACATACGTGCCATGGACATAACTCCTATTTTGTAGAGAGCCTATTATATGCTTACGTGTTTCATATTATACTGAAGCAATGGTTTATTTTCTCTCATTTAATCTTAACAATAGCACTCGTTCATTCATCCAGCAACTATTGGGGAGAGAGAGGGACTTAAAATATGCCAGGCACTGATCTATCTAGGCATTGCGTATATGGCTCGTAACAAAAACCAAGGTCTCTGCCCATTCTGCTGAGGGGAGTGGCAGACTGAGGCATAATAAAGAAACGTGAAGCACATGGGAGGCACAGAGTCAGGATGGGTGAGGAGTTGAGCAGCCTTATCATTCATGGGTTGACCAAGAAAATCATCTCTGAGGATTGACATCTGAGCAAAGCAAGGGAATGAGCCAGGTGTCATATGAATGCTCCAAACAGAAGGAACATACGAGCTCTGGGCTGGCAGTGAGTGTGGCATATTTGAGTGACAGCAAGAAAGTCTGTGCAGCTACAGCAAAAGCCATGAGGAGAAAGCAGCAGAAGGGAAGCAGAGTCAGGTGCTGTTTGGGGGCTTATCAGATGTGGTCATGGCTTTGAATTACATCCCATGTTTGAGGGAAATCTATTAAAGGATTTAGATAGAAAAGAGTGTTATGATTCGATTTATGTTTTCAAAAGATTACTCTTAGGACTGTGGTGAAAAGATCACAGGGAAGTAACTGCAAGAAGATATTACTTGGAAGAGTTGATTTAAGGATTATACACAGATGGCTTAACTTGGGCAATAGGAAAGTGACAGGAGGTAGCAAAAAAAAAAAATGATCCTTTCTGGATATGATTTGAAGGAGGAGCTGTTGGGTCTTGTGGATGTGGGAAGTGAGGAGAGTGAGTGACCAGATTAACTTAGTTGAACTGTCATGTCCTATTATGAGAAGGACCAGAGGAGGAGGAAGTTTGGGGGTAGAAATGGTGCAAGTCAACTACTTATTAGATATATTAGATGAAGAGTAGACACAGAATCAACGCTGAGCTTAGAGAAGACACCCATGTTAGAGATCCAATTTGGGGCTCAGCAACACATAGGTAATATTTAAATCCATGGGACTAGATAGAAATACCTATGAAACCAGAGAAAAAAAAAGAAAAAAGAAAATAGGGAAAGGAATGAAAAAGAAGAGGAGAGGAGGATCAAATCCCTGGAAACTCTATTACTCAGTGGTTAGGCAGAGAAGAAAGACCAGGAAAGGACCTTCAGAAGAAAATACTGAAATGTAAGGAGAGAAGGAGGAGAGAGTGGTGTCCTTAAGACAAAATTAAGAAGGTGTATCAGGATGAAAGCCATAATTCACAGGATCAAATGGTCCTGAGAGACTGAATTAGTGAAGACAAAAATTGAGCTTTGAATTCAGCACCATGGAGGCCACCCTGAGAAGGAGGTGTCGGATAAGGGTGTTGAAGTTTGAAAAGAGAAAATACTGTGACATAGTCAGGCTGGAAAGTCAGAGCAGGAATTGCTTTGGGACATGTAGGATTGCGTGAAGATGCTGAGTATACATTTCAGATGTTCTTCTTACATTTAAAGTGAGATCTTCAGCAACTGCAACAGCTTTTTGATGGAGTGGATGTGGGAAGACAATTTGTTTTTACCCTACAATATTCCTGAGCTCTGATATAAACGAAAGGAGATGATCAGAGGCAAGATGCTTGAAATCAAAAGTGATTAGTAATGAGAAGCCACTATGAGAAGCCGCTATGATGACAGAAGTGGTGTTGAAAAGAAAGACAGTCATGTAGACATTGAACTGTTTAAAGAATTTGGATAAACAATGTGGGAGATGGCCCATGACCCAAACAAGGGTGGGTCATGGCAAGAAGAGCAGGATGGAATAATTTAAAAGCAGCTGTGGGCCGGGCGCGGTGGCTCACGCCTGTAATCCTAGCTCTCTGGGAGGCCGAGGCGGGCGGATTGCTCGAGGTCAGGAGTTCAAAACCAGCCTGAGCAAGAGCAAGACCCCGTCTCTACTATAAATAGAAAGAAATTAATTGGCCAACTGATATATATATGTAAAAAATTAGCCGGGCATGGTGGCACATGCCTGTAGTCCCAGCTACACGGGAGGCTGAGGCAGTAGGATCTCTTGAGCCCAGGAGTTTGAGGTTGCTGTGAGCTAGGCTGACGCCATGGCACTCACTCTAGCCTGGACAGCAAAGTGAGACTCTGTCTCAAAAAAAAAAAAAAAAAAAAAAAAAAAAAAAAAAAAGCAGCTGTGATTTCTTTTTCCTTTTGAGAAAGGAGAGAACTGTCTGGAAGTGGTAAGGAAGATACCCACTCTTGGGGCACCAGGGATGCAGCAGGAAAAGCACCACCGGAGAGGGCTGCAGGGTGGCTTAGACCCTCTGGTCTACCATCTTTCACTTGGAGAGTAAAGGGAATCATCAAAGGGTGAGTTTGAGCATATAGATGCCAGATGATGAGTTTCAGAGGACAGAGTGAAAAGATTTGGGATGTGAAGGAAGAGTGGGAGGGTAGTTCGATTGAGGAGCCACACAGAGACACACAGGGAGAATCTGCATGAAAATGCATGGCTGAATTTCTGGATCTATCGTAGCAATTCACTAAAATGAGAAGATAAGGATTGAAGAATTGATTGCATGGTCTTTTATGTAAAGATGAATAATTCTAGTTTTAGCTACCCTCTTGGCATTGGTCCCTTAGGTTATTTGTTGATGTGGTTCAGTGCTAAATAGGATGCTAAAGCAGTGAGCCCAGACCTTGGTCTTACAATTAAAACAAGAATTTCTGCTGCCCTATAAATCCCGCCATGATAGTGCCTGACTCTGAGCCCTACCAACAAGTGTGTATGGCTCAAGAAGGCTTCTTAACACACTGCACAGGATGGCAGAGAAGCACTGATCTTAACAAGAGCCCTGATCACCAAACTCATGTTACACATAAAGAAATCTTTCAGATGTGTAGTAAGTTCAGACAGTGAATTTGGGTTGAAACTGCTCTCTCTGATTCAAACTCCTGGACTTATAAGACTGGATCAGCCTTTCACTTCAATTCCTTTAAGTGGCTGAGATTGCAAGCCCAGCCCAACCTGGACGGGCTCCCCAGTCTACTCACTGAAAAGCCCCATTTTGTCTCTCCAGCTCCCTAAGAACACTGGTCTGTCCCCTGTTGCCATGACAAACTGTGGGCCATGTGGCCACCCTGACAAAGGGCTACTGTGCCCTCTGACTAAATCCCACTCACAATGTCTGATTACCACATGCAAACCCAGCTTGGACAAGCTCCCTGAAAATCAGTTGGCTGGCTTCATGAGTAAAGCTTTTTTTCCCCTTCTAATTTAGCATTTTCTTCTGTTTCCAAAAAAGGGCAGATTTCCATATTCTGCTCCTCATGGCCACTCCCTCAGAGACTACACTTTCCTGAGATCAGCTCATTCTCTCCCACAACTTACTTTCCTGGCCAAATGGTGCCAGCCTTCCTCATCCTCTTTCTGTGGTTTAGGGAAGATGCAGACATGGCCTGGCTTAGGTGATGGGAAAGCACCAGGAGATAGCAGGAAAGAGTCCATTCAGGTTATGGCTTGCAGGTAGTGCTGATAGGTCCTTCTGATGGAGCAGAGGTGGGAAGTGAGGCACGTGCTCATCCAGAAGGGCACTGCCAAGTCCCCATGAGGTAGGAGGGTGGGGTTGGGGAGGCAGTGAGTTTGGGGGTGTAGACATTAAAGGTCAGTTTTATACTGGTTAACTTTGGCTTACTCATTAGGCATCCAAGTGGGAATGAACAATACTCCAGATGTCTGGAGCTCAGAGCATCATGTAAATAAAAGGCAGTCATTCTCAACCTTGGCACAATTCACAGTTCAGGCTGGATAATGCTTAGCTGTGGGGAGCTGTTTTGTGCATCGTAAGATGTTTAGCAATATCCCCGGCCTCCTCCCACTAGATGCCAGTGGCATCATTCCACAAGTTGTGACAACCCAAAATGCCTCCAGATAATTCCACATGTCCCTTGGTGGCAACATCACTCCCAGTAGAGATTCAGAGACCTAGTGATAGCCAGTGTTATCCATTTGCTATAGAAGCTCATCAACACATTGCTATGCATTTACCTGCAGACATATTTAGTGATAGGACATGTTCTTTTTTTTTCTTTTTCACATATGTACTGTTATATTTTATGTATCAATTTGTAACTTATTTATCTTACATAGACTATCTAAACATGTTAGTACATAGGAAGCTGCTATTTTTTTAAAAAATGTGATATAGTATTCATAGTTTGGATATATTCCATTTATCTACATTTATATTATTGGAACTTTAGCTTATTTGTTGTTTTTGTTGTTGTTGTGGTGGTGGTTTTGGTATTGCAAATAAATTTGCAATGAATGTCCGAACACATATGCCCTTATCTTTATCTCTCATAGAAAATTGGAATTGTTGGTCACAGGGCATATGCATTTGTAAACTTAATAAATTGCCTCAGCTAGATTTTTTTAATCAAAATACCTGCAATGATTCCCTCCCTGTAGCCAGGCCCCTTTGCAATTTGCCTTTGTATCTCCTCCCCCTATTTCTCCACCTTTCGAGTTCAGGCTGGCTTTGTGACTGACCTGGACCAATAGAATGCAACATAGTGAGGAGTCACGAACGTGGGGCTGGCTGCCTTGGACACCATCCTGATCTTCAGACATCACAGTCTTGGCCCAAAGGACAGTCAAATACCTAGAAGATGAAGCATCAAGGAAGTGAGTCAGGAGAACAAGAGGATTACAGTGTCCCAGGGGAAGCCAGAGCTTGCAGGTTGGTTGGGAGACTTCGGATCAGGCATGTCCAGGGCCCATGCACAACAGGAAGCTTCAGTTTTGGCTTTTTTCTAGGGCAGAGCTGATTAATCTCGAAAGCTCTGGCCCCCGTCACCATGGACATATTATAGGAAATCTGTCAGATACTGAATCCCTGCTAACGCGGTGAGGTGAACAAGGGCAGAGTTAATTATTAATTTCCCATGGAGGAATCTAGCCCTGTGCCAACCTATCAGCCCATGAAGATAGGGGACTATTGAAAGCACACGACTTTTTCTAGAACATAAAACATATCTCAGATATGTAGCTTAAGCAGGAATTAAAGGGACACATGTGTTGTGGATAAGAGATATTGGAGGCAGTTGGTTTTGGCTTTGGGTCAAATCAGAGGGTGGGGGGCAAAGTCTTGTGAAGCTTTGGGAAAGAAATTTGGAAGCTTCATCCTTCTCCCTCCCTCCTGTTGTGCCAGGATGTCTCCTTTGACATCTGAAATACCCTGTTGTGCTTTTCAATTTTTTTTTTTCCTGAATTAGTGCTCAGCAACACTGTAGTTTCAATCAGTGAGTAGCTGGTAAACCCCTTTTTGTTTTCTTTGCTCCCACTCTCTCCTCCGCCCTTCTCTTTTTCTTGCCCACCCCTTTCCCCTTTCCCTTTAGGGTAGTTTTCAATAGGAAAGAAGCATTTCTCTGAGAAGCACAAAGAATCTAGTTAATGGTTTAGTCATTTTGGAGATGAATAACAGTAAGCAGGCACTGTATTCCTGGTGCAAACTTCTCTGTGCACCACATAAAGAAATATGTGTTGGGGCATTCATTGTAAAATGGTTTGAAATACAAAAGAAAAAGAACAAACAAGCTAAAGGACAAATAACACAGATATAGATAAATACATTATGATATATCCTTACTACAGAATGCTATGCTATATTTCAAAAACAAAACAGAACGAAAACCTGATAGCTTCCTATGTACCAGCATGTTTAGAGATCCCAAACACATAGGCATATGAAATAAGCAAGTTAAAATATGGATAGAATGTAAGAGTACATATGTGAAAAAGAAAAAATCCACATTCCTTGGTGAATATACCTACAGAGAATGTAGAAATGAGGGTCATAAGCTCACAGAGTAAATGGACAACACTGGTTCCTGCTAGAGCAGTGGTTCTCACCTTGGGACAATTTTACTTCCAGGGGACATTTGGAATATCTGGAAACACTGCTGGCTATCAAAACTGGGGCTGAGGGGGTGGTACTGGCGTTTATTAATAGTAGGCAGAGGTCAGGGATGCTACTTCATATTGTATCATGCACTAGACAGCCACCTTTAGCAAAAAAAATTATCTTGCCCAAAGTGCCAATAGTACTGAGGTTGAAAAGCCCTGCTCCAGGTAGACAAAGAGAGGATAAGGATTAGTAGGTAGATGTCAAAAAGATATTTCTCTATAATGTTTTAGACCTTTCAAAGACAATGTAAGCATGCATTACTTATGTAATTACTAAGTGATTAAAAAGGAACCTTCAGTAGATTTCCATTGACAGCAGAGGACCCTTTGTTACCTGATCCCTGCTTTATCTCTCCCAGGTCTCTATCACACATCCTATTAATACATTCTAGGCAGACTGAAGTATTTATAGTATTTAAAGTTTCATGTACTTTATAGTTGCCTTTTTTTTTCACACGATGATCCTTCTGCTCCAAAAGTTCCTCTCCTTTGTGTCTGCCTGGTGAAATTCCATTCATTCTCCAGAACCAAACTCAGGTACCACTTTCTCTGCTCTTTCCAGGTGAAGCTACTCTCCCCTCCTCTCTGCAGTGCCTACATTCCTGGAATTATAAGGAGACTTCAGCACCTTGACATGGGGTGGTGGGTTTTGCAAAGCAAGCAGTAACCCAGCCAGCTGCAGGGGCATCTTGACTTCCCGCACGCCCCACTTTAAGGACAGGCCATATATGACGCAAACTTTACATATGAACGTCTCTCTGCAGAGAATCGTGAATTCTCTCTCAATATCCAGCGCAAAACCTCACATGCAAAGGGTCACAATGTACAATGGAGTGGTAGGGATTGTAGATGCATGAAGTGGGTGTGAGAGGCAGACTGGGCTTATTAGCTGATTATTGCCATGCAGACCCTGTGCTGCCAGGTCCTCTAAGATAAATAGGAAATTAAGAATTTTACCATAAAATTTCCCAAATCAAAACCATAATCATTCTAATAATTCTATAAGTAAAACAATAATGGATCCATGGATCAGATCTGTTTTAAGGGCTACTAATTTTTAAATCCTCAATTATTATAACCACACATAAGTGAAAATCCTGAACTAGATAAAGAAATAAAAATGATAATCCAGTATGGAAGATAGTCACCAAGACACACGAGGACTCAAGAGAAGTCATGCGTCACACACCCTGTAGCATATATCCACACCCTCCAGAGAAACATAGACAAATGGAAATCAGATCCTTGTGACTATTGGACAAGTCACACCTTCTTCTATGGAGATGAGTAAATGAAAAAGCTAGAAAGAGGAACCATTTCTTTCTCCCTGAAACTTCTCAGAAGATTAAGGGTCCTATTTTATGTCCTGTGGTCAATGAGAATAGGGGAAAGGGGAGAGAATATTTTCTCATGCAATGATGATATTAAATTAAATTCCTTTTTGATAAGACTCTATAATCCCATAAACTGCAAACGCTTAACTCTCAGGTTTGTCAAATGACCAATAGACAGACATCGCAGGGCACCATTATTCCAGGCTCACGCATGGATTCTCTTTGGTACCCGCTGCCTCACGAATCACACTCCTTGGAACCGAATCACAATGGCTGAGGTCCGGACGACTTTTTCCTCTTATGGCCCTCAGACCCCAGCCAAGGCTAGCAGCCAAGTAAGAGAAGGTAAAGGGCCTTGGCCTCAATTTCTGATCTGCCACAGTCATGCCAGTTGTCTTTGGAGCAGACTCAATCCTCAGATGTCTCCAGTGGGATCCATGGTGGTTTGGGGATCTTGGACGCTGGCCTTCCACCTTTCTCCCTGTACATATCACATGGTAGGAGGGGAAACCGGCTCATGGTAGAGCCCATTCAGGCAGCCAAGAAGGAAGCGGCACATGATCAGATTGTCCTGACAAGGAGGGACTTGTCAGGTATAGCCCCTACACACGTAACTCGCCGATACATGTGCCTGTTGTCATGGAAACCCCATAATGCAGGGCACGTCAATGCAGCCTGAATAGATCTAGTCCAGAATGTTTGTGGGGGCCTGCTGCTCTCAGTCCCTTTCATCCCTCGAGCCGGAGTCCAGCTGGAGCCAGAATTAGTGATGGGTAAAGGGCTCAAAAGGCCGCTGGGCCCCTTCCGCGGCATCTCCGATTTATGTAAATCGGAGATGGGTTTGGAAGACTAGCGTGGCCAAGCTGTCCCGTGAGAGTCCCGTCTCTTCTCTTTCTCTCATCCCGGGCCACAAACCACTCTCGCTCTGTGTTGGGAGGAGTGGTGTGGAAGCTAATCAAAGCAGCTTTTAAAGGCTTTCAGGGTTTGCAAGAAGGGTATTTTGGTTAGAGACCAGAACACAATTTTCCTCCTAGACTGTCTCCCCTTCTTTCTTAAATGCACGCAGATTGAGCTAGACCCTACAGTAACACGACTGGAAAAAGCACAAACCTTTAAACGAAGCTATTAAACATGATTTTCTTGCTCCAGAAAGAAGCAGCAGCTATAGGCCAAACGTAAATCCAAAACACCCAAAGTTCCATTCTGAAGATATTATATTATTTACAAAAAATAAAACATTTTCACACCTTGAACTTCTTTCTACAGGTGTACCTGATCAAGTTTTATGAAGACTGGCAATATCTGGCCAGAGCCCACCTGTATAGCTGAACTGCATTTCTAGGCTCCTAGAATAAGATAAACACAATAAATATAGCAGCAGCACAGGCCATTTGACAGGAGATATCTCAGGAGATTTTATGGATCATATAGAATGATCCATTCCATGGGGACAGCTAATTTGGCAGATCAGCTAGACTCAGAGAAAAGTGAGTTTACAAACCTTTATTTGCATCAAAACTCTAATAGCTTCTTGTATCCTCTCCCTTCAAAGTAATTACATTCCTCACACAACACTTGCTACTCTTTCCCATTTGAATGGGGACAAGAAAGAAACACCAGCAAGGAGGTAACATTATCAGAAAGTCAACAATCATTTCCTTTCTCCTGAGATGTCTTATAAATCCTAAATTTATATAACAGATAGGGAAAGAAAATATTCTTCACCCTTCTCATTTAGAGTCGAGGGGGAGGCTGCTGAGTTCTGGAGGTATATTTGTGTAATAAGACTTTCCAACTCAAATAGCTGGGGATAAAACGTGGGGAAATAAAAATAAAGTCAGTCTGTAGATGTACAATTTTCCTTACCCTTCTACCTTGAAGAGCACTGTGATTCCAAATGAGAGGAGGAAGTGGGCACATCATCACTTGTATTTCCCAGATGAAGGGATGAGAGGTTCAGAGATGGAAATAATTTTGAGAAAACCAAGCAGCAATATCAGCCAACTACTACATGTGCCTGAGCACCGGGCACCTCTGATACAGACCTGCCCCTCATCTGCTCAGAAGATGCAAAGGAATAAGTTATTTGGCCAGCTTGTGTGTAATTAAACATTAGAAATGCAGCTTCATGAAGCAACAAAATGCCAGCTTATGATATTTATCAGTTGTTACCACATATATTTAAGCCCATAAAATTATAACTATATTTAATCACTGCATTTTTTTCAGACTCTCAATTTTAATGAACCTATTTTACACAAACTCCTGATATTAGGATCCAGCTATGGTAAGTCAACTAGCAGCCTTCCAGAGCCCCAGCATTTTGCATTTATCTGATTTCTTTGAGATCTAGTTCTTCCTTAATCCATAAACCACAAGTACCAATCTCCTTAGCAATGGAACACTGTGTATTTCTTTAATACATTCTGCAGATATTGTATATTCTTAAATTCCACCAGGCAGTCTATCAGGAATAATTACAAAATGTAATAAATATCTTTGCCTCTGCCTTATCATTTGGCCAGATGATCTCTATACATATCCAAACCTCACATTGGTTTTAATGGGTTCATATATGTTCTTTGAATAATATTTTTATTATTAAAATAAGAGATTATATTTAAATATGCAATATTTTTAAGGCCTTGATTATAAGATGTTTCTTTATTTTCCAAGATAGAATTTTTATAGGCAAAAAGCCCTCCTCAACAAGCAAGCACACACAGCCCCGTGGCAGAGCTGGGAAGGAGCTAGAATCCGTCGGCTTCTGGTTCAGAGTTAGCATGACTACTTAACACCATTGATGGACTGCAAGTTTGTGGAGGGCAGGGAAGTGTCTTGTTTACCTTATTCAAGCCCTAGCACAATACCTGACACAGAACAGGTTTTCAGTAACTCTTGAGTAAAAGAATGAAATAATCAAATCATTCATCAAAGCCTTTCCCATTACTTTAACACACTGTCCACCATTGACTGAGAAGTGGAAGATAGATATTTTAAATTCTAAAAGTAGCCAAGTTGCCCCTAAACTGAAGAGGCCCATTGTTTTGTTTCTTGTGACAATCCTATGTAGTTTTATCTGGCCTGATCCATATTGCAACATCCCAGAACTCAAGCAGCTCATGCACCCCAGCTCACTAAATAGCAGGAACAATCAGCCCAGAGCCAGTCCAACTCTTAGTGGCCACAGTAAATGGTCCAGGAAGGATGATGCCAAGAATGTGGCTTTAGAGTTTCTGGTCTCACGGGTGGGTGTCCACACCCCGCCCCCAACAGAAGAAACCCTTATCCTGGTGCATTGTCAATTACAGCCCTGCTTTCCAGCCCACAAAGCCCCCAAGAATTCAGTCATCTCCCCACACTGGAGATGGAGCTGCCTACGTAAGTAAGAGCCCCGCACCTCCGGCATTTTCTTGGCTTTGCTCAACTGTGTACTGATCCGAGGTTGGGTGGGGAGAGAGTTAACACACACAGGAAGTGAGACAGGAAGGGAGGTGGGGGGACAGTTTCTGAGAACAAAGCTTCCGACTGCTGACTGCTGAGGTTGTTTGGACTTAAGCAACAGAAATGCTATTCTGGGATCTTCTGGGATCTTGCTGATGGGATGCAAGGGGAAGGCACCGAGGGGGAGGGAGCAGGCGCTGCTCCAGGCAGTTGTGAAATAGACTAAGTTCATGGGCAGTATTTTCTCCTCTCCCCTCAAAGGATAACCCCAACTCCCAAAGGTGCCCCACCACCGAGGTGTTCACTGCCAGGAACAGAAAACTCATGGAGGTCACCAAACCCTCCCACGCATCCTCTCAGCTTCTCCTGCTTGCCCTCAGCCTCTCCTCCTCCAGGCCCTGACCCCTAGGAGATGCCCCATGGACTCCAGTTTTCTTATTGTCTTTGGATTATATAATTGGCTAATTCATACCCAGTTCAGAGCACTTTCATTTTATTAAGAGACCTTCACCATAATCTTTTAGGATAGATCCAACAGAAATTAGAATGTTCATTTTAAAAGTGGAGAAGTTAATTTCTTAATGTCCCCTCAAAACTTCTAGGATAGCATCCATGGCATTAGGATAACCTATTGGCCACATCGTGGTCTGGCCTCTGCCTTTCTGTCTAGTACCTCTCCCCTCATTGCCACCATCCAGGCTGCATCAGAGTGACACTGAAGTAGCTGTGGTTCCTGGAAATCCTCCAGCTCTTTCATGTCATGCCTTGACTCATACTTTCCCCCATCTCTGGAGTACCTCTCTGCCATCCTCTGGTTGGTAGATACCTCGCGTCGACTGCCATGCAAGCTTCCAGATTCAGACCATACGTTGTCTCCTGCAGGGAAGCAGCCACTTTTTCCTCTCCCAAGCTGCTTAAAAGTCCCCGGTGTTTACCTGCATCATACTGATCATCTCTTTTGAGTGTGTTTGCCTGTTCACAGGTTGACTTTTCTCCATCTAACTGTGCATTCCTGGAAATCCAGGAGTATCTTGTTGCAAGTGATAATAAACTCAAACCAATTTAATTTTAATTTTGTTTTAAACAGAGAAAAGGCTGTATTCACTCAATAACTCAGTACAGTGCTCAGGACATAAGTGGACCCAGAGGCTCACATAATAGCACCAGTGTCCAATCTCTCATAGCATTTAAGCTCTACCTTCTTCTCTGTGGGTTTTATCCTCAAGAAGCTTTCTCTCCACACAGCTGCTCCTAGAATAGGATGATAAAACAATCATGTGTGAAATGGGCACAAATAAGTTTGGCAAGAAAGCCCAGGGCTAGATCAAGCAGAGCCTTACGATCACGTTAAGGATTTTGGATTTTATAAAGGCATCAGGAAGTATTGGGAGGTCAAACATGAGAAGCAGACGTGTGCAAAGACACCCGCTCTTGCTTACATGGCAGACAATGAATGGGAGAAGCAAGAGTGGAAGGTGGGTCAGTAGCTGTGAGGCTATTATAATAACCTAGGGCTCTAGGGCTTTGGGAAGTGAACACTGGATGATTTTATCATGGATCACATGCAGAAAGTGGTTATGGAAAGGATGACTTTTCTATTTAGGACTTGACCAACTGATAATACCAATTTCTTTAAAAAAAGACAGCTTGGTTGGGAAGGGGATAGTAAAGAGAGAAGAGGGAAAGTTACCAGAGTTAACAGTTCCACTGGGTTGTCCATTGCTCATGAGACAGCCGGGTGGACTTCAGTTTGGTTTGTGCACAGTCTTGTCATCCTAGATCCAACCCTAATCTGAAATAGGATATCATCTAATAACTGATCAGGAAACAAAGGGATGTGGGAAACTTTTGAGGGTTACATACACTGTGGTTGATTAGCAGAAGTCACCTTTTAAGTCTCAGGTTGGAGATTTGATCAGAGAGAGGCTTAGGCTTAAAGATAACTGGATCTGTGCTCCCCAGATGTGTGATCTCAGTTATTTCACCTCTCTTCTCTGAACCGCAACTTCCTCCGCTATAAAGGGGGATCATTCTACACCCCTCACTTTCTGGGCTTTTGTGAAGATCTGCATATTAAAATGTGCTTTAAACCCCAGAGTAACAAATATCTATCAATCAGAATTCTGATCAATGTAATAGAAACACAAACATCAAAACTAAAGGAATATTTAAATGAAAATGAGCCATGTGAGAGAAATTGAGTACATTCTTTTTTTCAAGCCCTAAACCTTTGAAACAATCCCAAGAACAACCTCAGGCTTCTGGTGTCAATGAAACACTTCTTTTACTCTGTTTTTTAAACTCCCCCCTCACCCTCAGTTAGTTGCTCACAGCTTGTTCCCTGTGGCTGATGCTCAAATGCATTTCTCCCCCTTTGTGTCCTAGTTTCTCAGGCTAAATCCATTCCATTCGGCTGAAGAAATAGGCCAGACAGTATCTGACATGACTTTCTCCCCCCCGGCCCCCAACCCCCAGCCCCCAGCCCCAGCCACCAGGGAGCTAAGAGATGAGTTAAAGTATTTCGCCAACAAACGGCGAAGGACTGAACAACCACCTGTGAACGGAGCATTGTAGAATATTTTTTAACAGCAAAGCCTGGGAATGCCCAGGAAAGGGATGAGATCATCTGTCTCGTCTGTGAGCAGCATGTTCTGCAGGTCTTCTCATTCCGCATTACATCATGCTGGAAACAGAAAGTGTCTGGACATTCCTTATGCAATCTGCAGGGGTGCGCACGGAAGGAGACACCGGCTTGCTGGAGAACAGCGATCCCCCGATTCTGCTCACACACGAATATGCACACTTGACTCATTCAGCCAGCAGTTATAGAGCGCTTACTACGTGCCTGTGACTTGTGATGTCAAAATAATCTTGCACATTCGTTCACTTACTCGTTCATTTAGCAACTGTTTGTTTTGAGCGCTCCCCACGTAACAGGTATTATCATAAGTATTGCAGATACAGAAGCGAAAAAAGCTGACAAAGTCCCCAGTCTCATAAAGGTGGCATTCAACTGTAGGAGATGAACAATTAATAAATAAATGTGTAAATATAGGATATAATGTCAGATAGATATTCCAATGTAAAAATTAGCCTGGATAAGGAGATAGAGAGTGATAGAGTGACCGTTTTGAATAGGATGATCAAAGAAGGTCCCCGTGATAAAGTGGCATGTGGACAGAGGCCAGAATACATTGAGGAGTGCACCAAGAAACATCCAGGGAAGGAAGGGATCTCCAGACAGAGAGAAAGTAAGTACAAGCGTCCTGAAATTAGTGTTTGTGTAGAGAGGCTACAGTCTTTTGGACTCATTATCTTGGAGCACCCTACAACCCAATGCCTATTCTAAGAGTGACTGTTTCTATCCTACAGGTAAGAAAGTTGCATGCAAAAGGCCATTCATTCACCGTCTCTGTAAACAAGTCCGGACATATATTCCATAGATTCAGCCTTCCTTCCCCTCTGCATTTACTTCTCACATGTGCTTTCTGTTAGATATTCTCTCTATAGAAGAAAAATTAAACCAAGAGTGATGTGACTGAGGTTAATAGCAAAGAAAAGAAAGAGGACATAATTCTCTCCCTTCCTCTCTGGTTTGCATGAGAACATTAAATGTGTTACATTTGAAGAAAAACAATCCTTGGACAATCTATCTAGCGAAGTCCTTGGTCATGATGAGTGTGCTAGCCAGTCGAGAGTTATTCCATTGTGTTGCCAAGAAAGTCATAAAACCACCTTTCTGTGGACCAAAGTGACAGGCTGAGTTCTTATGTGAGCATTTGCATTCAATGCAGAGTTTGCTCCAAACAGACTTGCTTGCCTCAGGCTTTTGTCTTGGTGCTTCATGATAATGAACAGATCTTATTATTCAACTAGCCATTCAAAGCCACTTTCATAAGGTGCTTTTCCAGAAAGACGGTAGGGAAGTGAAGTCGCTGACAGTCTAGGACCCAATTTCATGAAGGTTAATATACTGGGGCTCTAGTTGGGTCCTTTGAAAAAAGTAGTAAGTGGCTGCAGAAAACAAAGGAGAATTAAAAATGAAGGAAATGAGAAAAATATTAACATTAATTGTGTGCTAGGTACATTTAGTTCTCATCATACCCTTATAAGGTAGATATCATTATCCCTATTTAAACACAAGCAACATACAGTTTATGGAGATTTTAGAGCCAGCTAAAGATCAAATAACTGAGTGCCTCAGCTGGATGCAAACCCAACTATAGCTTCTCTACACTAATCTATCTGCCAGCTGCCTCAGCTTTCTCTCTGAAAAGGCAGTGATGTTCAACAAGTCCCTGATTCCTGGAGCCTAGAGCTCTATTAACTTTTTTTGATCATTAAAAGTCCAAAGGACTGGAATGTTTGATTAGTACCTCTAAATATCTAGCTATTCTAAATTTTATCAGAGAATAATATCCTTTTTAAGAGATCCTTCCAAAAAGCTCTGGCTCCAAGCTCCCGGCTCCCATTTGAGGTTACTTAACAGGGACAATATAATAGATATAAATAGCACTGAGTAATCCTCCAGGCTCCTTGCTGAGTGACCACTGATACAGCCTGAGGTTTGGATGACATTATCAGAAGAGTTATTGGAACCAACTGGTATTGCGCTCCCTATAATAGTGGTTTCTTTACAGAGGAAGTAGAACTCTTTCTACCAAAAGGATTTCACAAGTTATTTTGATTAATCCTGTAACTTGCCATGTTGTGATTCTTTGTTTACATGTCTGACTTCCCATTTAAAGTACTGGCTCCTTCAGAACAGGGACCATCTCTTAATCGCCTTTGTGTCCCCACGGCATGCCACGATGTTGGCGCCCAGTCGTATTTTTGTGAATAGATCAGTTATCTGCAGCCGCAAAACAGACCATTCCAAAACTTAGTGGCTTATGCCTCAACCATTTATTTAGCTCACGATTCTGCAGTTCAGCAATTTAAGCCAGGCTTAGCTGGGCGGCTCTTCTGGTTTCTGCTGGGCTCCCTCGTGGGAATGAGGTTAGCTGTGCTCGGTCAGGCAGCTCTGTTTCTGAATGTGGCTGTCCACATGTGTCTCTCTCCTCCTCGTATACTCTGGCCTGATTTTCTTCCCATAGCATGACAGGGATGCAAGAGTAGGTGAGAGAAATAAAAGTTGCAGAGCCTTTGATAGCCTAGATTCAGAGCTGGCACATTGTCACTTCTGTCACATTATGTTGAACAAATTGAAACACAAGGGTGGCCCAGATAAGAGCCATGGTGAAATAGATTACCCTCTTGATGAAGCAGCTGCAATGTCACAGTTCAATGAGTGATGAGTGTAGGATGCACAGAGAATCAGAGCCATTTTTTTCAATCTACCACAAAACAATTTTGAATAAGTGAATGAATAAAAGAAATGCATGACATTATAAATTAATATCTGATATACTTTCTGACTAAAATGAATGCTCCCTTCATAAACACCTTACTTTCTAACCTGGGAGAAGGAGAAACACCACAAGCCCTCTAAGAGCATGATATGGTGCATATTCTATAACCAGCAAAGGCCAGTAGATGAGACTCCAGAGGGTTGATGTGCCAGATTAGAATGCTGAAATTCATGGATTGGTTTCGATTTGTTTTTTTTTTTTTTTCTTTTCCTTCAAGGAGGGAGAGAGAGTCTCCTGACCTCCTAACCCAGTTGTCTTTACGGATTTATCTCTACTTTACTCTGAGAGGCAGTATAGGATGGTTTGGTAAAAGAGTATGTTTTGAAGTCAGACAGACTGGTTTTCAAATTCTGGCTCCTGCGTGTGCACATCCTGTGACCATGCCCAATTTAATTCATTATTCTGGATTTGCTTCTTTGTCTATAAAATGGTAATTAATAATAAAAACTGTGCTTGTCTTGTTATTAAATGAGATGGCTGATACACACATCACACTTAGCACAGTGCCTACACAACACAGGTGGCAAATAAATGTCTGTCCCCTTCATGCTTCTATCCCTTGGCCTCTGCATTGCTGGAACATATCTTCTAGATCCTTCTCAAACACTGACATAGAAAGCTGTTCTTGGGAATACTCCAAGCTAATGCTGAACACTGAGCATCATATTTACTTAAAATTTTGAATATATTAAGAAATTTAACTGTACAGTGATTTGAATGAGTATTTTATATTTTTTTAAAAGAACTAAATGTGAATTAATATCTGTCAGCTACCAATTAATAAAACGTGGCTTCAAAGAAACTTCTAGGGTGAAGGAATCTACTTTAGGCTGTACTGTATATAGGTCTCTATATTTGCAGAGACATTGGAAGAAACTTTGAGAATCAAACATAGGGTAATATCTATTTAGAGCCCAATGTGCCACTTAGGATTCCTCCAAAATACTGATTTCTCCATTTCCATGCCTGTAATTAAAGAAAAAATTCTCTCTATTTACTTCCGTTCCTGGCCCTTCATTCCTGAAAAGAAAACTGGCTGACATCAAGTTCACCTTTGTTCTCTGCAATGTTGCATCTTCCAGCTTAACCTCCTCCACAGCCCTACTCCCACCCAGTACTTACTTTTTCCCCTCTTCCAACATCCCAGAAGATTCCAGTCTGATTTGTTCAGCCTTTAGATAAGCCTTGACAGAAGGGGAATCCGGCACAGTCTGCGATGACTCGCCCTGCCAAGCAGAGCTCTAGCTTTCCAGCAGAGATGTACATTTCTCGCAGGTTGCCTTAGTATGTTGTTAACATTCAGTTGAAACTCCCAGGCATCAATGCAGATCCACCTCAATAACCATGCTCACCACCGACATGGCATGCATTGAGTCCTATCCTTTCAACACAGTGAGGTCACCAGAGAATAAAAGAATTGGACTGAGTAATGCGGTTTTAAGTTCACTCACATAGATAACCTTCCATGGCTCTGCAGTTACAGGTAGGCAGAGTGGGACTGTGTTTACAAGCTCTGAGTTGGGACCCAGGGGCACTCTGATTCATAGCGTAGCTCTTCCATTGATTAGCTGGGTGGCCTTGAGCAATCACTTCATTTCTCTGTGCCTCGGTTTCCTCACTTGCACAATGCAAATTATAATCCTATCCACCTTACAGGACTGTGGTGGGGCTTAAATCAGTGAACCATGTAAAATATATTTCAAAGGTGCTGGCAAATGCAAAGTTTTGCTTTTCGTTAATATTTGCGGTTCCTGCCGGGCGCAGTGGCTCATGCCTGTAATCCTAGCACTTTGGGAGGCTGAGGCAGGCGGATTGCTCGAGGTCAGCAGTTCGAAACCAGCCTGAGCAAGACCCCGTCTCTACTAAAAATAGAAAGAAATTAATTGACCAACTAAAAATATATATACAAAAAAAATTAGCCAGGTATGTTGGTGCATGCCTGTAGTCCCAGCTACTCGTGAGGCTGAGGCAGTAGGATTGCTTGAGCCCAGGAGACTGAGGGTGCTGTGAGCTAGGCTGATGCCACAGCACTCACTCTAGCCTGGGCAACAAAGTGAGACTCTGTCTCAAAAAAAAATATATATATATATACATATATATATTTGCAGTTCCAATTAATTGATTGCTAAGGTGATCTTGGAAAAGGTTAACAAATCTTCTGTCATGTCAGTGTATAATGCATAAAATGGAAATAATAATACTTGCCTCCAGAGGTTATTGTAAGAATTCAAAGTATGTAAATTGCTCAGTATGATGCTCAGAAAATAATAGCCGCTATTATTAGTAGTAGCAATAAGTGTCATTACCATGAAGTCAATAATCAGAATAATGATTGCCTGAAGCAAATGAGGAGTTTTTAAAATATCAAATTATATCTGAAAGTTAACTCTTGGGAATTTATTATGTAAAGAGACAGACATGTGAAGTGAGGGCATTGAAGATACACACACTGGATTGGAGTTGCTAGATCTACCACTTAGCAGCAGCAAGACAATAAAACAATGACTTCTCTTTGTTTCTTTGTTCTCCTTGGAAAGACTGGAAAAATACCACCTACCTTGCAAGACTTTTGCAGGATTAAATGGGAGTCTATGTGAAGCACTTGGCACACAGTTAGAGCTCAATAAATGGTAGCTATTCTAAAGCAAAGGTCTAAGACAGAAAAATGGCCTGTAATTTTTATTAATATGAAGTGAATTGAACAAAAAATTTGATTTATTCCTGTAAGCTTGGCTCCTGCTAACTTAATGAAGATGGAAGAGAAACAAGGACTGAGGCTTACAGAGACTAAGTACACAGAGAGCGTAGGGAGTTTCGCTGAGGTTAGCTATAAGGAATTTGTGGTTTGATTCAAAAGACTTCAGTTTTATGAGGTCTGAGAGCCTTTTTCAAAAGGAAAACCAGATGTATCAATGGAAAGTCCGTGAAAACAGGGCTATCTTCAGTGAACGCTGCTTTGAGTGAATTCTGTTATACTGGGTAGGGGAGCAGTGGAAAGAGATCCCAAGGTGTTTTTTGAAAATCTATTTGGTCCTGTCTTGTAGACTTTCAGTGACGTTCTCATATGGGTCATGAGGCTGGTACTTTGTAAGCAATGTGCCCCCAACCCACGGACCGAGGAATGATTCCAACATTGTCCAGGAAACGGTGGCGCTTCCCATCTCAAACCTCTACTTTAAATCTGTGAAGAAAACTAGGTTTTCTTCACCAGGACTCTTACATCTACAGTCCCAGGGTTCTCCTAGCACAGTCAACAGGGATGGGCTGCTTTCCTAAACTCCTCAATCCCTTGACCCTAAGTGCCCCGGAGGTAAAGGAGCCACGTGAGATAATAAATAGCCATTAAGTAAAACTGCTTTGCCTCCAAGACTGCAGAGAAAATGAATTTTCTGGTGAGTGTATCAGGCAGGCCACATGAAAAAACCTTGAATTATTTAAAATGTGTAAGGAAAAAGCATCACAAGATCAACACTACACATTCACATAGGCTGGGTTCCTAATATGAGACATGGTGCCTGGCATTTTCCATGCATTAATGATCTAGCTAAATTATTATTAATATAGTAAGTTAGGCATTATCCCCATTTCACATATGAAGAAAGACAAATCCAGGGAGATACAGTGACTCACTCAAGTCTAGGTTTGAATCTCGCAGTCTGTGTTCATGTCATTACCCCAGTATCTGTCCATATGTGGTCTCCTTGGCACCAATGGTTCAAGAGATAATTTTAGGTGGCATATGGAAAAATATATTTCCATTTTAATGAGTATGTATGAATTGTATATGTATCAAAATATACGGGCCTATCTGAGTTGTGGTTTTGTTAAACTAACTGCTTGGGATGAAGCTACTTTTACTGGAGTCTATTTGAAGAAAATATTCAGACTTTGAAACATTGAAAACAGAGATATGGAAAAAGTTGTTAAGAATGAGTGGAGTGTGGGAAATTGTTCTGGGCCAGGCTGCCCTCGGTGTTTTATGGAGAATGACTGCAGGCTGCAAGGAGCAGGATTTCTCAGAAAGCCCTGGTCAATTTACCACTCACTCCCCCCCTGGTGTTTATCAGTTCCTGATGACTCCACCATCCCCTAAGTCCCTACAGCTAAAAATCCAGAATCAGCCCTCTTCCTACTCTCATTAGCCAAGTGGAGGTGACCTTAGGTCTGCATCAGACACCCGTCCTTAGTGTCCCTGTTGCCCCTAATGCTTCTGGTCACATGCAGCACTCCAATCCTACAATAGCATCTTAACTGGTCTTCCCAACTCTGATCTCACTAGTGGGTCCTTGAAAATGCCGCACAGAACTATGTTTACTCTCTTACAGACTAAATAATGCTCCCACCTCCTGCAAACGTGTCCACATCCTAATCCCCAGAGCATCCTAATCCCCGTGTTACCTTACATGGCAAGGGGACTTTGTAGATATATTTAATTAAGGATATTCAGATGGGGACATCGTCCTGGATTATCTGAGTGGGCTCAGTGTATCACAAAAGTCCCTATAAAAGGGAAGCCATAGGGTCAGTGGGTGACTTCAGAAATAGAGGTCAGAGGAGCACAGGCAGCCTCAAGAAGCTGACAAAGGTAAGGTTCCCCTAAAGCCAGAGGATTCCAGCCTGCCTATCTGGTTTAGAATTCTGATCCTAGAACTGTAAGATAATAAGTCTGTGTTGTTTTAAACCACTAAATTTGTTGTAATTTACTGCAGCAGCAATAGGACACTAACATACTCTCCTATCTTAAGCCCCTCTTCCCTTTTGCCAAAATCCAGCTACTACATCATAAAGTAACCTTTCATGATGTAGCCTCCCAACTTCCTAAGCTTAGCTCTTGATTTCTCAACCCCAAAATTACTATTAGTAGCAATATTTATTTTGCACATACTATATGGCAAGTACTATACTAAAATGTTTATATATACGTTAGCTCATTTAATCCTGACAATAACATACAAGATAGGTATTACCATTATCTCCCATCTTACAGATTAGGAAGCTTGGAAAAGTTATACAACTCACCTAAAGTCCAGAATTAATAGTAGTGAATGAAGGATATAAATTCAGAACAGTTTCATTTCAGCATCTCTGCTATTTAGCAGTGTGCTTTACTCAACCTTGGAGTTCTCAGTCAAAATCCCACTGTTTCACAACTCTGGGAACACTGTAGCCAAGAATCAAGCCACAATATAGGACCAAGAGAAACTGAGTAAAATGGAAGGGCCAGGACTCTGGAGGAGAGAGGATACAGGGACATTAAGAGAAAAAATGAGATATAAATTGAGTGCAGGTGGCTTGAAACTGACGAGGACTTGGTGAGCCAACCTCGGACATGGCATTATTTCTTTTATAAGGCCCTAGACATGCTTGCTGCACCAGGAGTAGATTATTAAAGGGGATGCATGGAGGTAGACATAGCCAGGTAAGTGCAGTCAGGTCCCAAGAATAAATTCTTGTATCTTCAAGAATTCCATTCTTCCGCCACCACTTCTTAGGGACACTCAACAAGACCAGTACAACTTCTTTCCTCATATTACTTAAAAATGAACAGCTTAAGGAAGAGACAAAAGTAAAAAAAAAAAAAAAGAAAAAAAAAAGAAAATCAAATAACCCAGGATTAGTTTCATAGCAAAGTTTTAAGTCAGATTATTTTTGTTCTAAAGCTTATGTTCTCAGCCTAACTCCATGAATATCTAACAGAAAAACCATGTTAACTCTGCTGACCAGAATGAAATGTATAAAAACTTCCTCTTATCTATCCTGGTTCTATAGGTAATCAGAGTAAGAAATTGGAAGCAGCTATTTGAGGTCATAAGTATAAAGAGCAGAGTTTTAAGTCAATGAAGGTTGCAGTCCAAACCAGCTCCATACTCTGGTTCATTCTGCATAAACAGGTTTGCTCAACCTTAAGTATGACTCATTTGCTAAAGAACACATATATCCACCTCTGACTCAATAGCAAAGAAATAAAGCCAAGAGAGCAGTCTCCTTAATTGGGCAAAGCCTAGGTAATTTGAAAGAGAGAGCAGCTCCCAGTCCTGTGGCTGTCACCAGCCTCAGTCTCCTGTCTTCAATTTCTTCCCTATATCTTTGCCCATTTTCTACAGGGCTATTGAAATGATCTCTTCAAATGTCACATCTACTGCTAACTTTCCTCAATATCCATTTTCTGGTTCTAATAGGAAAACACAAAACCTTATCATTTCATATGGTCCATAACCATTTAAAGGCTATATTTCCCAGCCTTTCTTGTTAGCTGGGCATGGACATGTACCTAAGCTCTGGTGAATAAGCTAAAATCGGAAGTGTCTTGTGCAAGCTTCCGGAAACCTCCTTTAAACTCTGGAGCTCCCCTGTAACTCTTTTCTTATTTATCATTGCTTGTACCTTGTTGCTATGACTGTAGGTTTGGAATATGAGTTTGGAGGCCACATCCAAGGATGGTTGAAAAGCTCTTGAATTTCTAAACAGAGTCACCTTATCAATCTTGGACTGTGTAACTCCAGATATTTACGTGAAAAATAAACACCTACTTTTTCCAGACTAATATTAATTTGGAATGTTACATTACTAGCAGTCAAACCTAAATCTAAACAATATGTCAATCATGTCATTCTTCTGCTTAAAACCTTTCCATTGTTCCCAATTGCCCTCAGAGAACAATTCCAACTCCTGTAGCAAAACCTTCAAGGTCCTTACATCCTGTATATTAAATATCATCTTTTCAGCTTCTCTGCTAATATCTTTACAAACTAACAATACTAGCAATAACTAACAAATGACCTGTATTTCCCTAAGTATTCCACCATTCCATAATTTGTTCTGTTTTCATTTCTTTACAAATACTGTCAGCTTCTGCTTTAAATTCCATACTCACCTGTTTGACAGAAAAGTGCCACCTCCTCTGAGAAGATATCTTTTAATGTTTGGACATACTTAGGTACTCCTTTTACTCTATTCCAATTAGACCTGATCAATCATCCATTTAACAATTGCTTCTCCATAAGGTAAGGGTTTGTTTGTATTTCTGACTTCATGACAGGACTGTTTTCCCAAAAGGAAAGAATAGTGTCATGTTTGCCTTTGAAACCATATATACAGTTAGGCACAATAATAAATGCTCTGCAAATTCCTTTTAAGTGAATAAATGTTGATCACCCAGACATCTTCCTTTGCTAATCAATGAGATGCCTCAATATGACTTCACTGATTCCTTTAAGTCTTTGGAGTCTATCTTGATGTGAATCCAGGCTGTGACACCTACAACCTCTGTATCTTCCAGCAATTCTCTTTCCATTTCTGAGCATCAACTTCTTTTTCTTTAAAACAGTAGAGGAAAAGTTGCTTCATGGTATCTGGGGGCCATAATAAAGCACATAGAACATCTAGCCTAACCTAATACTAACCCCTGGTCAATGATGACACTCTCATTGTTATTCTCTAGGAAAATTTACACAATTTAAGAGAGGTCACACCAAAATTGCCAGGATTCAAAGCATAAGAGACACAAGGACTCCACACCAAGACATCAGAAAGCCAATGGCGCAGGCAGCCTTACATAATAGAACAAGTACTGGACTGGGCATTTTGATCTTTGATCAAACACTAGATTGCTATGAGATTATGAAGGAGTCCCCTCCACCCTAAACCTTAGTGCCCCTGTATGTGCAGGGTTAGTGCTCAGACGACATTAAAGGACCCGTTCGAGTGTCTATCACAACTCTGAGCCACACTTCCTTTGGCCCGACTTCACCATTCTTGCCCTATTGAACCACGTAATCTTGCCCTTTGGTGGACTGCCCTGACCCGTCACTCCAAGCCTCCATGCTCCCTGCTCACCCACTCACTGTCTCATGGGAAGCAGGACGAGTTGCTTGCACCTTCAGACGTTGCCCTGATGATGCATGCTTGTGCAGAGTGGGTGATTGGTTTCATATGGCCACAGGATCCAGCAGCTGGGGACATCTGTTTACACTTAGCACACAGACAAACCTTCCACAGTCAGGCGTCGGTGTGCTCCTGGCTGGGCAGGGCTTGGTTCCTCTGGGCTGCTTAACTGGGTGACTCAGTCTCGTGCCCTGGATTCACATGTCAAGAAGAATAACCTAGATATGAAACGTTTGAAATAATAATCGGCACTCTAGCATCTCTGGATATAGATAAACTACCTATGGAAATGGGACAGAGTTGGACAGAAGCAAGATATTACACTGAAGAGGATAATTAAGGATGATTGTAAAGGATCTTTGTTCCCAGAAGGAAGTCAGTGCTTCAGGAATACTGACCCACATAGAAAGGGATGACTGCCTCAGAGATGGCCTCAGTGTGTGGCCCAAGCTCATCACAGGAAGGAAGTACCCACTCTGCATGCTACTGCCCTACAGACTCGTATTTTTGCTTCATTGCAGACACGAAGATAACATGTGTGGGGAAAGGAGCACTTGTCTTGAAATTACTTGATCCAGGTCCCTTTCAAGTCTTTCGTTCACTCTGTGCATCCTTGGACAAGTTAAGCTGCTTCTCTGAGCAGCAGCTACCTCGTCTCAAAAGGATGCCACTTGGGGTCAAAGAAGATGCTCCATGCAAGTGTTTTGTCTACTGTGGAGTATTATCCAGATGTCAGGACCTAATTGGTACTATCCAAAGAATGTCTCAAGAGACATATCATGGAGATAAAAATGGATATATTTAATTCTACCAGCCAGAATAGGAGTTATTGTACAGATGCCTTGAGAGATGGGTGTCTACTTTCCACATCAACATCTCATCCCCAGAGACAGGTGGCCACGGCCTCACAGAACAGTCAGTTCTATTCTCCATGTGCCGTGGTGATCAGAAAGTCCTGCCGAAGTCCTCCTCTTGCTCATCACTCAAGAGGCCCTGGTCTGCGTTCTTTCCTCTGGAGCCAGGGGACAAAATATGCCTCCTCTTTCACAAGAAGAACCTGAAAATATTTGGAAACAGCAGTAAAAGAGGAAAGGCATAGACTTTGCTACCAGGTAGTCCTAGGTTCACATCCTGCTTTTCTATTCTTCATCTCTGTGACGATGAGAACATTGGGTAAATATGGCCGGCTTCAGTGTTCCCATCTGTATAGGGGGATAATAAGCTGACACAGGGAAGAAATGGTGAGGATGAAGTCAAATGATGTGTGGAGAGCCTGAGAGTGCGTCTTGTTTAGAGAAGGTCCTCAGTGAATGATAATCATTAAGCTATGGCTCTGTTGCCATTATTGACTTACTTTTCTTGTTATTACTGGTATTCCAGTAATTTAACACTCAAGCTTCAGTAAATGTTCAAATGGGTCCAGACACAACTTGGTTTGGATCATTAGCAAACCAACTTTTTGTGCATTTGCCGGGCATCTTCTCTGTCCCAGACACCGTACCAGGCACTGTTGAGGACAGCAGTGTTCCCTTCATGAATGAAAGACAATGTCAGACAATGGCCGCGTTTCCAGAGTAACTGACGTATGATAGAAATTTACACATAGCTTGGAAGTATAATTGAGACCTTTTCATCTTTGAAGAGGCCTTTTTTCCCCCTTTCATTTTACAATTGTCTGCAAGATTTCATGTTGGGATTATTTTCTTAATCTAGAAGAGGTCCACGACAGGGCTGCTCACACATTTAGGGCCAAGAAACAAAGAATTAAGTGCCTCCTCACACTCCACAATAATCCGGGGATTACTTACTCTAGGCCTCACTCTTCTGCCATAATGCCATAATCATTGCAGAAAATCATTGCCCTGTCATAACAGTTATCCCATAAAAGCTCAAGGCAACTTCAAAATCTTAAGCATTTTCAATTTAAAATAAGTCCATGGTTCCTCAAAGCTGTTAGCATCAAGCCCAAGTTCACTGTAGTGGTCCTCAGGCCTCCCATAACCTTGTCCCTGAATACCTCTGAGCCTCACTGTTGGCCACTCTTTCCTTCTCCATACCCACCCTCACCACCTGACCAAACATGCAGTCTGTCCTCCAGTTGCACTCATTTCCCATGATTCCCTGAGCAAGTCTTGCTCTGCCATGCCCCTGAGCCTATGCCCAGGCTCATACAATTCTTTGTTCTTAGAAAACCTCTTCCCACCTTATTTGCCTGCACAACTTCCACATGCTCTTCTTCTTTAGGATGAGCACAGTGATCAGTGTTTATGAGAAACTGTCCCCAAGCACCCTATCTAATTTGGGATCCAAATTTGGGATCCAGTCCCAAATCACAACCATCCAGCACTTACCCCACTTTTTAAATAATTCCTTATTTCCTTGTCTGTCACTGAACTGGGAGCTTTTGGGGAACAGAGTGCATGCCTGATTCATCGTTAGGCCATTCACAGTGTTCAGTGAAAGCCTCTTGCATGCAGGGACAAAAGCATAGATAGGTAGATGCGTGAGTAGTTTCCAGAACCATAAGCCAGAGGCACATCATTTTTTCTTCTCGGAATCATAATTGCATAAGACCCAATAAATCAGCTAGTAACCTTTGGAATATCTTGGCCTTAGTCATCAAGAAGCCCAAAATAGTTGGAATGAACCTGCAAATTGCCAAATTCACTTGATAGCCACTAAATCAAAGACAATCAATTATACCTTTTATTTTTCACTCACATCTAGACATTCCAAAGATTCAACATAACAAGGGATCCTTTCCCCACTCACTTTATAGTACAATAGCTAATCCTAACCAAGTTCAGTATTCTACTCCATATTAATTATGTTCAAGCCACAGAAATTCCTTTGAAAAAAATAAGGAGAGGGAGATAGAATATAATGAGAGGAATATGGCTTAATCTTCAGTCTTCTATAGGAATAGAATGCAGTTGCCCAGACCCATGGTAACTAAACTCCAACATTAAGTCTTCCCATGAATTTTCATTGGCTGTTGCTGGACTCATCAATTTCCCCCATCCTTTTGTGGAAGTCTGCACTTAACCAAGCCAAAAGACTTTTCTGCTGAAAATGCCACAATGGTCGTTCCAGGTATGTAACTGATTTTGGTGGGTAGACACCAAAGGCTCGTGTCTCATACATACAAAAACTGTCATCTGACTGTGTCCCCTCTACAGCTCTCCAAACCCACCAGGACTTTATTAACCTGAAGCCTCTAAATCCTCCTTGTCTGATGACTTTTCCTTCTTGTCTCTGATCTTGGAACGGATTTGACCAACACACACACACACAAGATCGTGGTGCCCTGTTTCAAACTACCCCATGAGGACAATCACATTTTCCTATACTTAGAAAATGCTAATTACAAAGCTATCTCAGCCACAGAGTGCAGAGCTGATGGCTGCTTCCTCACTTGGTCCATGCCTCTGCTCCAAGAGGTATTTTCCGTCCAAAGCACCTTATGTACAAAAGCACCTTCTCACTCTACACTCATTTTCCCTGCTCTAATTTCCATTATTGCACTTACTGAAGATCTGTCAGAGTAGGAACTTTGGCAATTGCATTTATTGTTACATCTCCTCAGCCTAGAATTCCTGGCACATAGTTGCTGCTAGATGTTGGATAGGTAGGTGACAGATGTAGAAATAGAGATAGAGATAGAAATGGTAGATAGAGGTAGAAGGAGAGATAGAGATACATTCTCATCTAACTCAGCTGTGCCTCAGTTCTTACAAGCTGTGTGGCCTTGAAAAAGATTTAATGCTTTAAATCTATAGCTGATGTATAGTGAAGTAAGTTTCCACCATGCAAAGTGTCATATTCTGAACTAATTCTTCTATTCCAAATTGGTGGAAAATATGACAACGAATAGATTCACTCTCACTCCCTCCCTAAACCCTCCACTGATTAAGCATCATACCAGACGTGGAAGCCCCCTATGAAATGATGCCCCTGGGTGTGTGTCTCTGATGTGAATTCCGCATGGTTCCCACTCCCTGTTTGCTGGAGCGTGGGCCCTGGCTGCCTCTGCTCTGGGTGGCTTTCCACTGTCTCAGCCCAGCTGCTTCACCTCGCTGACTCGCTGGGTCTGACACCCAGCAGAGCAGATCTGCAGGCTGATTCCAGAAAGTAAGGAGGAGCCTGCACTGCTGCCAGGAAATACCTGTGTCTTTGGGTGCCAGAAGGAGAGAAAAGGCTCAGAGAGGAGATCTGAATGTCCCTCTAATGGCACCATTTAGCATTTGACAGTATCTGCCTTTCCGCCATTAGACCAACTTTCAGGATTTTATAAGCAAGTTGTAAACATGGATTCTAGTCTGAAATCTGAAACAAGTCTTTTATCACCAAATCTCTGCCTCCCTGGAATGTGATTTGTTTCCAAATTTGAAGGGAGGTAGAAGGGGGTAATGGGAAGAGGGGCCATCCATTTAGCAGTTTAAAACTAAAAAAAGAAGAGAAAGCAATCAAACCCAGTGATTTGTGCTTTCCTTGACTTCATTCATATAGTTGACTAGTCCTGTCTGCTAATGACTCACTAATATCCATTGAGCTATGCCTTGTTCTTCTCTGTGCCTCAGTCTCCCCTTTGGTAGAATAAGAAAATCTGAACCTTTCAAGGCTGCAGTCTTGTGTTCCAGGACCTGTAAATGTCTAAAGAAAATGCTATGAATTACTAGCTCTAGTGGTCAGTGTTCAAATAGGACAAAGAACACAAGGGAGAAATAGAAATATTTTTGCATCTAGAAATAACCACCAAACTATTTTCCCCAAATGCTTTGACATGTTTGGTTTCCATCTAGTCTGAATGTTTTGTCACTCAATGCTCATAAAAATTCTACTCAGGTGGAAAATCACAAGGCTCCATGCATTCCTGTACATCAAAATATACTTTTCTTTCCTTAGTCTTGGACAAATCCAAGATGTACAAAGACTCAAGTATTTTTTTAATAGAAATTAAAAAAAACATCCTATAGCCAACTAGGGAGGTAGAGGCCAGGCCATTGGAGAGACTAGAATATGTGTGTTCATTTGAACACCATATGTTACCATCTCTGTGGGGGCTGGAGTGTCGTCTGGGGTTCACTTGACATTACACACATATTAGAGTGTGTGCACATGCATGTGCACATTTGTTTGTGCTCTTTCCTTTGTGAAGCTCCATGAACTCTGAGCTGAAATAGCCTCCGGGATGCAGAGGATGCCCTCTTCATCTCCTTTGCTGTGATAGCTGCTTGATGAGCTTGACGTTGCTGCCTTCTTAGCTTCTCAGATTCCTCAAAGATCCTCTGTGATAACCGTGCACCAGGCCTCCAAACCAGCCCACGCCCTGACACGTCACTCTTTCTTCAGGCCATGGTATACTACACCTGCTTGGGAACCCAGCTGGAGTGCAAACTCCCACATGTGAAGGGGCCAGAGAATGGGTCCTGAGTAGGAAGCACAGAGTGGTGCAGAGCCGAGGGGATACAGAGTTGGAACTCCCAGGCTCTAAGCCCAGCTCTGCTAATTAGTAGATGAGTTGTCTTGGGCATGTTATTTCCCTTCTCCAGGCTTCAACTTCCCTATCTGTAAATGTCAAAATGATGATCTTTGGCAGGTCTAGTCTCTTAGTTGCTACAAGAGCTCAGTGAATGGGGCAGGGCTTTGTAAACTGTACAGCATTAGATAACCTTAAGGTATTCTATTAGTAGCAATGCTTGAAACCTGGGGTGGGCTATTTTACAGGACATTATTATAAGTAATCCTACTTTATACAAATAGAAATTATGTGCTATCTTATGATGTTTTGGAACTTAAAAACAAATCTTCTTAGCTAATTTCTCCAAAAGAAGAGAAAAAAAAATCCATTCCTTTGGAGACCTACAAGATGATTCAAAGGCATGGAGAGAAAGGACATTTTAACATCGAATATTTTTGTGAGAAAGTTATTCTCTGCTCAGTTTCCTAACAATTCTTTCATTTAATTCAAGGAGAAAGCCCCAGTTTGGTTCCAAAGAGATGAGATGTCTTAGGCTCACAGCTTTCTTTGGGCTACCTCCAAGAGGAAGTTATATGAAAAAGGGTAGATTGGTATAGCCATTAAGGAAAACAGTATAGATGTTTCTAAAGGGCTTAAAAATAGAACTTCCATATGAGCCAGCAGTCCCCCTCCTGGGCATATACCCAGAGGAAATGAAATCACTACCTTGTAAAGATATCTGCACTGCCATGTTCATTGCAGCATTACACACAATAGCCAAGATAGGGAAACATCCAAAGTGTCCATTAACCAACAAAAGGATAAAGAAACCATGGTGTGTGTGTGTTTGTGTGTGTTTATGCACACACACACACACACACACACGAATATCATTCAGCCCTAAAAAAGAATAAGATCTTGCCATTTACCATAACATGAGTAAGTCTGGAGGACATTATGCTAAGTGAAATAAGCCAGACACAAAAAGAAAAATATTGTATGATCACACTTACATGTGAAATCTTAAAGAAATTAAAATATACAGAGATAGCGATCAAAACACGGGGTACCAGGATTGGGGGTACGGGGAAGAAATGGGAAGAGGATACAAAGTAGCAGATATGTAGGTTGAACAATTCTAGCGATCTAATGTACAACATGAGAACTATAGGAGATAAAATTATACTGTATTTGGGATTCGTGCTAAATGAGTAGATTTTTTTGCTGTTCTTGATATAAAAATTTTAAAAAGTGTAATTATTAATATGTGCAATGATGTATATGTTAACTTGTTTCATGGTAGTAACTTTCTTGCTATCTATCTGTATAATTATCACATAGCATCATATTATGTACCTTAAATACACATATACAATTTATTTTTAAAATAAAAATAATAATAAAAAGAAAAGGAAATTAAATTTTGAGTTATTTTTATTTTGTAGCTAATGATACTTATCTTTTATTTACAATGTGAAAAATGTTTACTCTTAGAATAAATTGATTTAAACTAAAAGAATAAACCATTTTAACAAATGCATTAATAGGTAATAGAATTGATGGTAGACTGATATGGCAATAATCATGACTTCGTATCAGTAACAAATGAATGCAAAACTTGGTGAATTAGGCAGTGATACACGTTTTTATCTCTCACGGTTTTTGTAGGTTAGGAATATGGGGTGATTCTGGCTAAGGTCTCTGATGAAGCTGCAGGCAAGATGTCAGCCAGAACTGTTGTCATTTAAAGGCTTGCTTGGGCCAGAGGACGTGCTTCCAAGGTGGTTTATTAACATGGCCAGTGAGCTGGTGCTGGCTGTTCCCTACCATGTGGGCCTCTCCACAGCGCTGCTTGAGCATCCTTGTGACATGGCAGCTCGTGCACACCTCCAGAGTAAGTAATCCGAGAAGCCAAGGTGAATATGGCTATGTCTCTTCAGAATTCACACACCGTCACTTCTGCAGTCTCAAATTAGTCACAAAAATCCCCCCTACTCAATATGGGAGGGGATACATAAGGAAGCAAATATAAGGAGGAAAGGATCTCTTAGAGTCTGGCTCCCATACTGTGATATATCTAAAATTATGTGATAAAGATATGTGATATATCTAAAGTTGCAATTCTATCAAGAGGGCATCAGAGAAGGGAGGTGATATGACCAAGTCCAGGCAAGGTTTTGGGCAAGGCCAAGGTAAGGATCCAAAGTGCCTGGTCCCAAGCACAGTGCGATTTCCACTGTATTGCAAATGCTAATACTGTCTTTAGCTTTTCAAAATTTTAGGAGAAATCCTTAAGACTTTGCTTCCCTAGTTTGCAACAGGAAATTGATATTGCTGCAGCAAATTACCAGGACCCAGGCAAGTCAGTCAATTTTGAAGGCAGACTGTGAATCTGGGTGCCAGAGGCCATTTGCCCACAAGGTTGCAAACCCATTGTCCACAGGCTGTGTTCTGCCCACAGATATGTCTCCTTCACCCTAAACAAAGCATTGTTCATTTGTTTTTATGATTTTCTTTGTCTTTTTTTCTCTTTTATTGATACATAATATTTTACATATTTATAGGGTACATGTGATTGATTGTTACATGCATAGAATGTGCAACAATCAAGTCAGGGTATTTGGGGTGTCCGTAACCTTGAGTGTTTATCATTTGTGTGTGTTGGTGTCATTTCAAATCTTCTCTTCTAGTTACTTAGTAATACACATAATATCATTGCTGAGTATAGTCACCCTAATTGTTCAGATAGAAATAAGTTCTAATGTTTGTTTTTATGTTTTTAATGAGTTGCTAATTATAGGTGAAATTAGGATATTTCACATAAAAATCCAGAACTAGGGGTTCCTGTGGAATAATCAGAGGTGCTGGCAATGCCTGGTCTGATTTTCTGTACAATAACCACCCACCGAAGCTGTGTATTAGCTACACGTGATTCTTGTTCACCATGGTTCCTGACGCTACTCTGCTTTCTTAAATTCCCTTGTTAATCTCCACATGCCATTGAACTGACCATCCTTGGCTTAATCTATCCTTGTCATTTACAGGCGGGTAAACTGAGGCTTTGACAGTTGGTAGGCTTACATCTATTAAATGACTTGCTCAAGGCCACATGGCTGGTAAATGGTAGGGCAAGGAGTGTTTCTTTGCTAAGTAAGTGAACACTCTTCCCGAAACACTTCTCTGCATCTTTCACAGATAGGCTTCAAAATAACCGGAGCATATTCTGGACAGCTCAGCTAGTGTGACTCTCTTTCCCCCTACTGCACTTTCAGCCTAAAGAGCCATCTCATGTCACCCAGCAAAACAGGGGATATCAGGACACAGGGACTGTATAGCTCAGTTCCAACCCACTACCACAATAAGAAAAAGAACATTTAAAAGTTTACACATATTGCCATTGTAAAGGCAGGATAGCAAATAACAGATAACAGATATAGAAAATACAAGTATACAGCTATTCGAGTCCTGGGAAAAAGTTGGTAACAATCTCCAAACATCACAGATTTCAGCCCATCCAACTACAAGGGCTCTTCCTCTTAAATCATTCAATTTACCATTTATTATTACTAAAAATAATTTATTTTAAATCTTTCAAGGAAGTTTCTTGCCTCCCCATTTCCTGACCTTTATGAAGTCACCATCTTGGCCTATACATGAAAGACAAGGGCTTTAACTAAATTGCATATAAAAATGGTAGAGAAAAAGGACCGAGAGAGATTTTGGCATAGCAAAAGCTTCCCGTGAGGGATGATCTTGAAAGCCAGGCTAAACAGCTGCTCCAGTGATCAATAAGTAGAACTCAAATTCCCCAGCAACAGCCTGCTACAGCCAAGGTCACAGGCCTGTGTCCAAATGCACTGAACCACGTCTGCTGCAAAATGCAGAGGGCTGGATTTACTTCCCCTGGGCCCCTGAGCTCAGATCAGCTTTCATGCTGCCTGTCTTGCAAGGATCCACATATTCAAGAGACAGAGATGCACTCTAATAACCACCGCGGAGCCACGAGTCACCCTGGACCTACAGAGTGTGTGTGCCTCTCGACAGCAACACAAAGTGGTGGTGAAGGGGTGTCTTTGCCACAGAGCACTGGACATTCTGACTCACCTCCAATGGGCCCTCTCAGTTCCGCCACAGAATCCCATCACCTCTCCTCCATCGCTCCAAGAAGCTCAAGTGTTTCTTGATGGAATCCATAGCTGAGCCTTAACGACTCCTCAACTAACTGGTCATGCAGATAGAACAGGTTTTCTCCCCCATGTCACAGGCCAGTCAGGGCTACATCTAAACAGAAAGGAAGAAATGAGATGAATGAGCAAGTTGCATCTTCCTTCATGTATTCGTTCTCTAATATTTTCTGGGTGTCTGTGATAAGCTATAGGCCAGGGGTCCTCAAACTTTTTAAACAGGGGGCCAGTTCACTGTCCCTCAGACCATTGGAGGGCCATACTATAGTTGTAAAAACACTATGAACAAATTCCTTTGCACACTGCACATATCTTATTTTGAAGTAAAAAAAGCAAATGGGCAAAAACACCCGCATGTGGCCTGCATGCTGTAGTTTGAGGACGCCTGCTATAGGCAGTAATTAAAAACCGAATGATCCTTCTATGCCTATTTGGTTGAGGGTTTTTATCATGAAAGAGTGCTGGGCCGGGCGCGGTGGCTCACGCCTGTAATCCTAGCTCTCTGGGAGGCCGAGGCGGGCGGATTGCTCGAGGTCAGGAGTTCGAGACCAGCCTGAGCAAGAGCGAGACCTCGTCTCTACTATAAATAGAAAGAAAGTAATTGGCCAACTAATATATATAGAAAAAATTAGCTGGGCATGGTGGCGCATGCCTATAGTCCCAGCCACTTGGGAGGCTAAGGCAGAAGGATTGTTTGAGCCCAGGAGTTTGAGGTTGCTGTGAGCTAGGCTGACGCCACGGCACTCACTCTAGCCTGGGCAACAAAGCGAGACTCTGTCTCAAAAAAAAAAAAAAAAAAAAAAAAGAGTGCTGGATTTTATCAAATGTTTTTTCTTCATATATTGAAATAATCCTATGATCTTTGTTCTTGCTTCTGTTTATGTGGTGAATCATGTTTATTGATTTGCGTATGTTGAGCCATCTTTGCATCACTTGATCACGGTGCATTATCTTTTTGATGTGCTGTTGAATCCAATTTGCTACTATTTTGTTGAGGATTTCTGCATCTATGTTCAGAAGAGATGTTGGTCTGTAGTTTTCACTTTTTTTGTTGTATTCTTTCATGGCTTTGGTATCAAAGTGATACTGGCTTCATAGAATGAGTTAGGGAGATTCCATCCTTAATGTTTTGGGATAATTTCTGTAGGATAGGTACCATTTCTTCCTTGTAGGCCTGGTACAATTTGGCTGTGAATCCTTCGGGTCTGGGACTTTTTTTTGTTGGTAGATTAAAAAAAAAACAGAAGGAAAGATTGATTCAAAAGTAGTTACAAGGAAATGGGACAACTGTTACCATATGGGGAGTGGGAGTGGAGGAATGAAAGTCCACATGGGGAGGAAAAGGGGAAGAAGTGACATTGAAGAGAAAAGAGAAAGATCGGGAGGATTAAGTACAAAGGAGACAAAGAGGTGAGAATATCAATCAGATGGAGAAAGAGCCCATGTGGAGGCCTGGTGGTTAGAGGAAGCACAGGGAATTCAGGGAACCAAAAGCAGCTTCATATAAACAGGGGGGGCAGAGGCCAGGTCATTAAAGGTCATCAAAGGTCTGGTAGTGAATTTACACTTGTTCTAAGTTCAGTGCAGACACAATGAAGCAGGGAGGTGACATGCAGAGAGCTGGGGTTTAGGGAGTACCATTAGGCCTGCCAGGTGGGGAAGGAAGGGAGAAATCCAGGAGAGATGGCATTGCTCCAGACTCACAACAATGATGGAAAACAGTCACAGAGAGAACATTCAAAATGCACAGCCGGGCTCAAACGCACAATGAACATCCCTGTGGATGAGAAATAGAATAAATAGGATAAATACAAGGTAAGGAATGGGCTCAAGCTACAGGCCCCCTGAGCCCCCAGTCCAAAGCAGGCAGAGGCATCCAAGATTTCTACTCCTATGGAAAGAACCGGGAATAACATTCCTCCAACATGAAGCAAAGCTATAGGCAGGAGACAGGCTCCCTGCTGAGAATCAAGAGGGAGATTGAGATACTTTATTAAGAAGGAGAAACTGAAAATCAAATGCTCCACTGTCTGGGGCTACAGCCACCTGACAAAAGAGGCCAGTATAGGCAAAGCCAGCTTTGTGGACAGGATTCAAGCTGAATCAAACCATATGCTCCTTTAAGTAACTGGATCAAAATAACCCCACTAGGTCCATGGAGCAAGAATCTCAAACAGTTGACATAAAGCATAGTTCTGGACTGCAGAGCTATCTTCGTCCTTTGGAAGAAAGCATCACAAATCTTCTAAAGAAGGAGGAACTACATCAACACAAAACAAAACTCCATCAAGGTAAGAGAATCCTACAAAACAAAATTGTGAAATGTAAAAAAGCTAATCCTATAAAAGGAAGCCCCACATCCAAACAGCTAAACCAAAACCAAACAAAAATAAAAAATAAATCAACACCATATAAAATCAAGATAAGAACAATAAGCAGGAGATAAATCAACCGCAAACAAAAGGAAATTTTCTAATCTAATAAAAGACTCAGTAAGGTTGAAATTTTCAAAGAGATAATAAAGAACAAGTAATTGTGAGCCAAGAGTATATAAAATGGTTGTCTATGCTTTCAAGATCTTACAAAAAATATCTTTGCCCAACCAATGTCCTAAAGCATTTTCCCAATGTTTTCTTCCAGTAGTTTCATAGTTTCAGGACTTATATTTAAGTCTTTAATTCATTTTGAGTTGATTTTTATATATGGTGAGAGACAGGGCTCTAGTTTCATTCTTCTGCATATGGATATCCAGTTTTCCCAGCACCATTCATTGAAGATATTTTATATGGCAATTGAATTGAACATTTTGTAATGTCAACAATGCACATAACTCGACTAAAGGTAGTAGAATATCAACAGCTAATTCAAGTTCCTACATGCACAGGCAATGACAACTATGTTGGGGTGCCACCTGGAAAGACTCTTTAAGAACTCTGTGGCTGTAAGATGCTGACCAAATTTCAAAGAACTTCAAAAATTAAAAACTACCCATCTTAGAATAGATGAAAAATAATGATGCTGAGAAATTCACCCTAAGCTTACCACAAAAAAATCAATGAGATAAAATATAAAATATATAAAAGGTCAGTTAAGGGACGGGAAGGGTAGATTCAATTGAGTAATTCCAGAAATGTACAGAGTGAAAGATAGAAATGAGTTTTAAAGAGAAATAGCATTAATTTTCCAGAATTGATGAAAGATGAGTTCTCAGATTCAAAATGACCAATGATTACTGATCATCATAAAAACAAACACATCTACACTTAAACATTGCCTTAGTCTATTCTGTGCTGCTCTAAGAATACTACCAACTGGGTAATTTATAATGAGCAGAAATTTATTGGCTCATTTATTGGTTCTGGAAGCTGAGAAGTCCAAGATCGAGAGCTGGCATCTGGCAAGAGCCTTCTTGCTGGATCATCCCATGGCTGGAGGGGAAAAGGTGAGAGAGAGACACACACCAAACTGACAGCCTCAAGCCATTTTATAATCAGCATTAATTCATTCATAAGGATGAAACCCTCATGACCTAAACACCTCCCATCAAGCTCCACCTACCAAGTTTCCAACACACAGTTTTTAAGGGACATATTCATACAATGTAGACATATTTAGTGAGATTCTAAAATATCAATGAGAAATGAAAATGCTTATAAGCTACCAAAGTGAAGACAGTCTGCCTTCAAAAAATAACAAGTAAACTACATGAACTCCTATAAGCAGCAATAATGCCTAAACACAATGCAGTAAAAGCTTCAAAGTGCTGAGGCCATTGCCTTATTTTAGAAGTCAAAAATGAGGCAATTTTCAGACATGTAGTGGAATTTAAAAATACTAAAGAAAAGAGAATGAACAAATAATGACTGAGAGACAAAATACAAGCATGAACATATAAAATGATAAAATTAGTAGATAAATTCAAGTGACTCAACTGAAAAGAAAAAAAACTTATTTTATAATTGAAAAAAAAAAAAAACCTGTGCAACTAAAATTCTAGGCAACAAAAGTAAGATTAAAAAGACATGAGGCACTCAAAATGTGGCCAGTACTGAAGAAATGACAACTACATCACAACTGACACCTGACCTGGAGTATTTTAAGGATGAAATTGGTAGTCAGATGCATATTATTTTCAGGAAGAAGACAGACTAATCTAAGACTTTATAAACAAATATAAAAGCTAAATATGTAGGTTAAGATCTAAGGGTAGCCAGGAGAGGTGGTGCACACCTGTACTCCCAGTTATTCTAGAGGCTGAGGCAAAAGGATCCCTTGAGCCCAGGAGTTTGAGATCAACCTGGGAAATGTAGCAAGACGCCCAACTCAAAAAACAAAAAAAAAATCTAAGGGTGACTCCTAAAAGAAATGAAAATACAATTGATGACTTTTCGATCATTGAGGGAACAAATGGAATATGGGAAAATTTGACAATCTCACCAAAATCTTTAGGATGGAAAGAGACACACGTATAAACACACACAAAAAAGGTAAATGTATTATAAGTATATCAATAATCACAATAAATGTATATGGATCAAACTTACCAATTTTTATATACATATATATATACATATATATGGTTTGATTTTTTTAATATAGTAGAAAAATATGCTAAATGCAAAGACAAAATATTAATATTTAAAAATCCAACTGGATATTATCTTATACTGACTGTAAGATAGTTGCACATTTGATTTTCAAAATGGGCACTTCTAACACTTTAGTTGCTGTGTATGTTTTTTACTGACTTTTCCTTAGTCACTTACAATTTTATTTCTGTAAATGTGTTGCTTATTCTCAGGTTATAACCCTGCATAAGCATCTCAATAATTCATTTGTATAAAGAAAATATGATTAAAATGTAATACTTCTGCTCATTCTAAAATACATATGGATATTTTCTTCTTGAATAAAAGGCATTTACATGATCTATTCTAAAACCACAGTTACTAAGACAAATTAAAATGTAACATTAAGAACAGAATGTCCTGAATGAGGTGATACTGCAGTGCAGAGGGGTTATGTAAAGAATGCCTTAGCAATAATATCAATATGGATTAAAAAAACTACAGAGAAAAAGTAATTTTGACCCTTATAAGATACCATACACAATGATCAATTCTCGTTAGATTAATATATGTAAAATGATAAAGCTCCTAGGAAAAAACATAACATAGTCAGTAACCTACAGTACACAAAAATATCTTAAAGATAACATAAGAAATACCAACTAAAATAATAATTGGATAAATCAGACTATATTAAGGTTAAGAACTCCTATTTAACAAAAGACACAAAAAAGTGAGAATGAGACTCACAGAATGAGAGAATTTGCAGCACTTGTATATGACAAAGAAGTTATATGCAGAATATGTATAAAAGACTCATGCAAACCAAGAAGAAAAGATAAATCAATAAAAAAGCAAACAAAAGACTGAAAAACTCTTCAAAAAAGTTCATAAATGATCAATAGCATATGAAAGAATGTTCAACTTCATTAGTCATTAAATGAATTCCAATATAATATAACAATGCAATAGCACTAAGTACTTATTAAAGAACTATGGGAAAAAATTTAAGACAGAAAATATAAATTTAACCACTTTCAAATACTGCCTGATAGTATGTACTAAAATTAAACACATGCATATCCTATGACTCAGCAATTCCACTTCTAGTTGTATACAACCCTGCCAAAAATACATATGCATATTCATCCAAAAATGTAAGAATATTCATAGTAGCACTATTTTTAATAACCAAAAACTGGAAACCTGGCCAACTGCCCATCAAAAGTGGAATGGACAAATATATTGTGATATATTCTTACAGGGCAATACTACATAACAAGGCAGCAATATTGATAAGTTTCATAAGCATGATGATGACAGACACAAAAGAACTTATAGTTCGAAAACAGTCACAGCTAATCTACAGGCTGGAACTCAGGGCAGAAATTACCCAAGGTGACGGTGGGGTCGTCACTGGAAAAAGCATGAGAGGACTCTGGTTTGCTCTTAACATTTTGTTTTTTCATTTGGGAGCAGGCTAGATAAGTGTGTTCACTTGGAGAAAATTCATTGAGCTGCACACTTACAATGTTTTCACTTTTCCTCATGTGTGTTATTCTTCAATCGAAAATATTCTGTCAAAGTCCCACTGGTTCACACACTGTGCCCTGGGTTTCCGATGGCTGTTGCTGGAGGAAAGTCATCTCTCTCACTTAGCAAAGCCAGTGCTTGGACGTTTAGCAAAACGAGACTATTCACTAAATAGGCTTTTGTGGGGGGCTCTGCTGTTTAAGAAAGCCAAAGGGCAAGCCTATGTCCTCTCTCCTCAATAATAGTTTAGGATTTTGCCTTTGTAAATGTGACTAATGGGACATGAGAAAACCAGAGAAATTGGATGCAATTATGCATTTCAATATACCATTCGTTGCTTATCACATGATACATTTGGAGAATGCAGTTCCTTTTTGTAGTTTTTAATTGCCACTAGTTACAAATGGAAATTATGCCCAAGTCCTTCTGAACTACAAACAACTCAATACAAAATCAACAAAAAAATTATAGTTTTAAAAATATATGCTTGAAAAAGTAAAAGCACCTAAATAGCAAAACTTCTTAGTTGCCAAAAAAGCAGTGCTTAGAGGAAAATGTATTCCCTAAAGCATACTTACCAGTTAAAAAAAAAGCAAGACTGAAAATAAATGAGTTAAGCATTCAACTCAAAAATGTAGAGGAACAAAACAAAAATTAAAGGAATGGAATAGGATAAAGAACCAATACTAATGGAAGAAAAAACAAAGAAACAAAAGAGATGATCAAACAAACCCAAAATCTGGTTTAATGAGAAGACACAAAATAAAACCTCAGCAAGAATGAACTAAGAAAAAAAAGAAATCACAAATAAAAATATAGTAATAAAATGGGGGCACATTAGAGTTACAGTATAGAATATTTAAAAATCATAATTAATAGAAATGCTAATTTTTATAGAATTCTCAATTTTGTAGATTTTTTCAAATATGCAAATTTGAAAATGTAGCAGAAATAAAATATTAAATACTTTCTGAAAACCTTGTAAATTACCAATATTGACTGAAATACTAGTCAAAATTCTGCACAAAATTAGATTAGATAATTAAGTTTCAATAATAGTCAAAGTTTTCATATCAAAGAGAAACCATATCCAGATGAATTCATGTAGTTACTTTTTGCTAGTCATCAAGAAACAAATAGTTCTTCTCTTGTTCAATGTAAAAAAGCAGTACAAGAATAAAAAATATAGTCCAATCATAAATGGGGATGCAAAATAATAGTTTCAAATATATAGTGTCCCAACATCATCAAAAATAACAATAAAATATCATGCCCAAATTATGTTTATTGCTAGCTCAGAAATGCAAAGATGATTCAGTAGTATCAAATCTATAAACATAAACTACCATTGTAGAATATTAATAACAAAAAGCACATCTTTATTATTATACCATAAGATGAAGAAGAAGCATTTGATACAATTCAACCCTCAACTATGAAAAAAAAATTTAGAAAAAGTGAGAATATAGGGAAATTTCCTCCAGCATATAAAGAATCTTTATCAAAAATATGCAATAAACATCATTATTTTCTTTATCATTACTAAGTACTTATTGGGCATTTAATTTGTGCCAAGAACTGTTCTAAACATTGTACTCACGTACATAACAGATAAATATATATGCACACATACATATATATACATATATTTTTGTTTGTTTTTCTTTTTCTTTTATTTTTTAAATTTTTTTTTTATTTCAGCATATTGTGGGGGTACAAATGTTTAGGTTACATGAATTACTTTTGTCCCACCCAAGTCAGAGCTTCAAGTGTGTCCATCCCCCAGACAGTGTGCACTGCACTAGGTGTATATATACCCAGCGTCCCCTGCTCCCCCCATCATCTGCGCTACACTTGATGAATGTTATTACTGTATGTGCATATAAGTGCTGATCAGTTAATACCAATTTGATGGTGAGTACATGGGGTGCTTGTTTTTCCATTCTTGTGATAGTTTTAATCCTCACAACATTTTTCTGCTGTAAGTATTATCATTGCTATCATTATTTCTTTTATTTTCATTTTATGCATGGAAAAAACATAGACACAAGTTAATTCATCTGGCCCAAATCACACAACTTTTAAGTGACAGAACTTAAATTCAAGCCTACTTGACCTCAGAGCTTGCATTTTTAACCACCATGCTATGTGGCCTCTCTAATGATGGAATGCTAAAAGCACTCCCTTTAAAATCTGGAAGAAGCCAAAGATGCCTCCTGTCACCCCTACTATTTAACATTATCTATAACCCCTGGCCAACACAGTAGGAAAAATAAACATAAGATTTAAAAATAGATAAAAAGAAATACATTGGCCTTCACTTGCAGACAATATGATTAGAAAATTAAAGGAAATTTACAGATAAAATATTAGAAAAAATAACCAATTCAGCAAGTTACTAAATCAATACACAAATTTATGAGGGTTGCAGAAAAGTTATACCCCTTAGAAAATGTAACTAAAATTAAAGATACTTTTACAATAGCAAGAAAAACTCCAAGCTCCTATGAATAATTCTTCCACAAATGTAAATAAACTCTTAGGAGAAAATTTTAAGAATTTTTTTAAAAGACATCCAAGAAAGCTTGAATAACTATCTATGAGAGAGAAGACTCAGTATTAAAGTCCCTATTCTCCACCAAAGTAATCTGTATATTTGTTGCAATTTTAAAATATCAATAAAGTTTTCATTGAAATTGACCAGCCAGCACTTATACTCTTCATAAAGAAGAAAAAAGAAATAAGAAAATTTTGAAGAAAGGTAACAAAGCATACCAAAACCAGATACTAAGCCTTATACTATTAATAACAGTGTATGTAAGACAATATGTTATTTATATAAGAAAAGACAAACAGATCAATATAATAGAATCAAGCACCTTGAAACAAACCCATGGAAACTTGGCATTGTCAGAGATGCCATTATAAATATAGAAAGGATAAACTGTTCAATAAACGGTACAAGGGCAATTGACTTTCCATATGGAGACGAAATAAAATTAGAACACTACTTTAAAGCGAAATAAATTCCACATAGATTGAAGACCACAATATAAAAAGTAAAACTTCAAAATTTCTATGAGAAAGTAATTAAAAAAATAACTCACTGGCCTAAGAAACAAGGGTTTCTTGAACCAGATATCAAAGCTCAAACCATAAAATATAAAAAGTTTCATAAATTTGACTACAGTGAAACTAAAAATCTTGTACCTGTTAAAGGTACCACCAAAAAAAAAAAAAAAAATTAACAATAAGCCACAGATTTGAAGATGTTATTTGCAAGTTTTGTGTCATTTTTAACTAATAAAAATTAACATGCAGATGATTATGCAAAGATAAAAATTTCCATGAATCAGTAAAAGAAATACTAAAAATTCGAGACAAAAAATAACAAAGACACAAACTGGCAAGTCATGAGAGAGAAAATTCCAGCAACCAATGAGTATATAAAAATATAGTTACTCTCACTAAGTCCCAATTAAAATGTAATAAATAAATGTGAATAAATTATCCTCACTAAAATGCAAATTTAGAAAGTGAAGCACTTTATCAAACCCATCAGATTGTCAAATATCTGGCAGGGTTGGAGAATCTGAAGCCTCGGAGCCACATGTGGCCTTTTGGATCCTTGAGTACAGCCTTTTGAATGAATCCTAATTTTATAGACCAAATCATTTTAACAAAGGGATTTGTTCTGTGAAGTTTGGATTTAGGCAAGGGAACACACTTGGGGATCTGGAGGGCCATGCATGGACTTGAGGCTGCATATTCCCCACCCCAGGATGCTGAGAAAATAAATTGGTATAACAATTGTGGAGAGCAATTTGATATTATTTAAGAAATATAAATATGACCATATTATATGACTCAGAAGTTCCATATCTAAGTTCCATATTCATTCCACAGTTACTTATGCAAATTACGTACAAAGATGTACGTACAAAGATGTGTATAAGGGTGTTTAATGCAGTGTTGTTTGTAACAACAAACAGTTGAAACCAGCCTAAATGTACAGCAATAGGAGAGTGGATATGTGATTAGGGCATTAAATATGAAATGTCCGATTTTGAATGACGAGTATAGTTTATTATATCTCAAACAAGAAGTACTACAATTAATCAAAATATGCACCTAAACTATCAACACAGTTTTGGCATCTCAATGGTAGCTTGTTTATGCCAGTAGCAAAGAAGCCTGGACAGCAAGTGTTTTCCACAGGTTGTTGAGAATTCAATATTTTTCCTTGTAACACGGGTTCCAAAGCCTGGAAGAAGTGGTAGTCAGTTGGTGCAAGGTCTGGTGAATATGGTAGATGACAGAGAGCTTGCAAGTCCAGCTTCTGTTATTTGAGCAGCATTGTTTGTGCAACATATGGTACAGCGTTGTCTTGCAAGAGAATTGGCCTGTCCCTGTTGGCCAATCTTGGCTGCCTAATCCCAAGCAGCCTCATCATTTCATCCAACTGGTTACAATAGACATCCACTGTGATTGATTCACCAGGTTTCATGAACCTGTAGTAGATAATATCAGCACTGGACCACTAAACAGACACCCTTAGCTTTTTTTGATGAATATTCAGTTTGGGGCTGTATTTCAGCACTTCATCTCATTCAACTGTTGTGTTCAACACTTGCAATTGTCAAAAAGAATCCATTTTTCATCACACATAACAGTACAGTGTAGAAATGGTTCACCTTTGTGTGGTGACAGCAAAGAAAGGCAAACTTCAAGACAATTTCTCTTCTGATGCTTGTTTAATTCATGAAGTACTCATCTATTCAGCTTCTTTACCTTCTCAATTTGTTTCAAATGGTCCAATATTGTTAGAATAGTAATGTCAAACATTGCTGCTAATTCATGCTTAGTTTGAGATGGATTCACTTCCATCTCATCATTACCCACCTTGTTCTCAGGTCGCCCACATGGCTCATTTTCAAGATTAAAATCACCAGGTTGGAACTTCTCAAGCCATCAATGTACTATGCGTTCGTTAGCCACATCCTTCCCAAACACTTAATTGATATTTTGAGCTGTCTGCACTGCATTGGTTCCACAACAGAACCCATATTTGAAAATAACACAAATTTTTGACTTATGTATGGTTTCACAAAAATTGCTCTAAAAAAATTTGAAAGATAATCATAAGCCAAAATCTGAGATTGCAAGACTGAGGACGTACTTTCACAATAAAAATAAAACAAAAAATGTCAAAGTGAAATGTCAGAGATACCAACTGTTCCTTAGTACTTAAGGAAATCAGACAGTTAATACTTAATAACCTAAATAAAGTGTGGAATATTCACAAAAGGTACTCCATAGAGTAGTTAAAAATGAATAAACATGTATCAACATAGATAATTCTCAAAACATAGTGTTGAGATTTTAAAAAAGTAAAAGTAACTTATACCAAGTTTAAATGCATATAAAACAATACTACTTATTGCTTTTATAGATACATACATATGCAATTTTAAAAGTTGCTAACACTAAGTGACAAAGTCATTCATGATATTACTGGGCACTTTTCCATATGCTTGTATTATTTTATAACTTTTATTTATTTATTTACTTTGGTAAAGTGGATTAGAGGAAGCAAAGCTTTAAGCAGGGAGAACAAGAAGGTCATTCAATGTTTTAGGCAAAACACAGTGGTGGTCAGACCATAATGGGTGGATGGTGGGTGACAGAAGCATGGGGAGAGGATGTCACATCTTAGAGACCAGACTGAACCAAGATCAAGGGTAGAAAATCACCTCCCCAAACTTTGGGTCTGAGATCACGCCAATAGCAATGATCAATGTATAAGGTCGGTTAGAAACATTTCTGTTCCTCCTTCCACCAAAACAAGGGAAATAAAAGTTCCAGGAACACCTGTAATCAATTTAAAAACATGTCCTGGGCCTTGATTATACTGAGAGTTTTGTAAGAATTTGGTCAAAGAGGAAGTTACTCCCTAGCAAACAGTAGGCAAACAACTTCCAAGTGGATCAAATCAATACTTTTGCTAGGAGGCAATAATTACAAAGGACCAAAGACCAGTAGTGCTATGCAGCTTATTTGGCAAAAGTCATATAGAAACATAAGATATTCAATTCAGAAAGCAGGAGTCTTAGACTCCTCAAATCTTGGATGTCCAAAAGGTCATTCCATCTATCGCTTGGACTTCAAGCAGATCAATGGCTAACCCACTCAGATTAGATGTCATCTGCTGTCTTTAAACAGTTTCACAAAAGTATTTCAGCATCAAATAGACCTGTATTCAAATTCTGGTTTTGCATTTGTGAGCTCAATGACTCTGGACAAGTAATTGAAATGTTAGGAGCCTCTGTTTCCTCCTTCATCTGTAAAATGGGAATAATAGCCATACATCCTTTACAATTTGCTATGAGATGTAAATTAAATCTGATGTAGAGCCATCTAGCACATTGTAATTGCTCAATGTTAGTTGTCATATTTGCCACTGTCTCTGTTCCAGGTAGAAGGGGCCTAAGTCCAGAGAGGACGTGATCTATCTTTACCTGCCTTCAGTGGCTCTCTGTCCAATATATCCTCACTGCTCTAAGCCTTCTGATTTTTTGTTTGCATCTGGAGGAACCTGGAGTTGTGCTAAGTCTACTGCTTTCTGGTTCTACTCTCAAAGTCGGTCCAGGCCAGTCTGGGGCACATGGCTCACCTCTCTTGTCCCTTTCTGACATTCCACCCAGCAGTAGTCCATCCACATTGTTTTTAGTAGGCCCAGTGCCAAAAAGTCTTGGATAGCTCTTTTAACACCATATGTCCATGTCTTAATAGATTCTTTGAAGTTTATAGAAGTTTCCTGGGTTCATCTTTTTAGTTTTTTTTTAATTTAATGCTTAAGATGCATTTGGGTGGTCAACTGTAAACCTCCTCTCTGGATTAGTTATTTGCAGATGTTGAGGCTATGAGTTAGGGGGTGGAGGATGCTAGAAAAAAAATCTGTGTCCCTTGTTCTACATGAGGACATAGTTTAACATACATATTTACAAGTGTGTGAGCTTAATATAAAAGTTTCACCTCGTCCAAAATATCACATTATGTCTCCTGACACTTTAGAAAATAAAATTAAATTCAAAGCAGGATACAAATGTTAAAGTCTATCACATAAGAAGAGAATGACATACAAAGGGTACATTTTCCATATGCCAGGCACTCTGCTAGGAAATTTACACATATTCTTTCATTAACTTTTACCCCCTCTCTCTCTCACACACACACTCACACACTCACCATGAAGTCAGGGCTATTATTAGCCCCATTTTAAAGATGAAAAATTCTGAGAATCGGAGAGCTGAATTGAGTTGCCTAAGGTTATACAGCTGGTGAATAGCAGAGGGTAATATTAATATAAAAGTCAAGTGGTGCTGATTCCAGAGCCAAAATCCCTTTCCCTACTACAGATTCAAGAGGACTGAATAGGGGACGTGGGTAGCATGGGACAAGCATTTTAATTCAGCTGAAAAGGTGCCAGCACTGTTCTAACTGCTATACAATCCTCACAACCCTGGGAAGTGGACATCACCATTAACCATTATTCCCATGGCAGAGATGAAGAAAATGAAGCACAGAGGTTGAGAAGCTTGCCCAAGATAACTCAGCTATAAGTAAGGAAGAAGGTGGGATTTCAATGCAGGTTCCACGGTCTTACCCACTCTACTATACTCCCTGTTAAGAGAGAGTGAAGCGTGTGGCAAAGTTATCTCCAAAGGCATGTTATCTAAAGTCTTTCTGATATTGTTCATGCTTTTGAGAATGGTACACTTAAGCTAAGCAGTGGTACTTTAGATTGTAAGAGAAGAGAGAAGGCCCAAGACTGAGTTCAGATAGGACCAGAGATTCAGGTACAAGAGCAGCCCAAGGTTAAAAGACCAGTCAGAGGCAGGGCCAACAGCAGCCCCCTGGTCCCCTGGCCCTGGTTCAGAGCTTTCTCCAGTGCCTACATCACTCTTTCGCCAACTCTGTCAGATGCCTGTGGCTCTGTAGTCATTGGGGAAGAGGATCAAAGGACAGAATTGCTATTCTCAGCAGAAATACCATAATGGAAACCATTTCACAGGCTAGGGCTGCAAAAGCCTTCCCTCCTCATCACTTGGTAGATCTGGGCTGAGTCTGTGACTCACCCAGGGCATTTGGGTGTGTCTATCCCACAAAGCCAGGGTATCCAGGGCAGAGTCCCAGAAGAAAGACAGAAGGAGTCAGGGATCTCTTCCCTGTCCAGGGACAGGATAAGCATCTGTCTATCAAAGGGTATTGAGAGGTCCCCTCACCTGTTCCTCTGTAGCCTGCAAGGGAGCAAGGACATGAAATTTTGGGGTATTTCTCATTCAATCATTTCAATCATAAGAGAATAATAGCTCTGAAGATAGGATATTTGAAGTTGTAGGGAAAGAGTGAGTGTTTAAAGCCAGACCAATTTGCACTCAAATACCATTTCCATCTCTTATGCGATGAACAAGTAATTTAACTCAGGCCACCCTCAGCATCCTCATTCATAGAATAGACATAATAAATATCTGCCTTGCAGAGACACAGCAGTGGTTGATTGAAATAAAGTATGAAATGTCTCTAGCATGGAAAAGGCACTCAATGGGTGCTTATTGAAGGTAGAGTCTGTCTCCTCTTGATAAAATGGAACCAAAGCCAACAAAAACTATCTGGAGAGTATAATAGGCTGAATACTGCACCCCTGCCCCATCACGCACAAAAGATGTTACCTTATATGGCAAAAGGGACTTTGCAGATGTGATTAAGTTAAGGATCTTGAGATGAAAATCTTGTCACAAGAGCCCTTATGAGAAAGGGAGGCAGAAGGTCAGAGTCAGGAGAGATTAAAAGTTACTACTACACTGCTGGCTTTGGTGGCAAAATAAGGGCTGTGAACAAAGGACATCTGGCAATCACCAGAATCCAGAAAATACAAAGAAATATACTCTCCTCTAGAGCCTCCAGAAGAAAGGCAACCTCCTGAAAATTTTAGCCCCGTGATACTGACTCAGGTCTTCTGACCTCCAGAACTGTAAGACAATAAGCATGTGTGTGTGTGTGTTAAGTCACCAAGTTTGTGCTGATTTGTTATATCAGCATTAAGAAACTGATATATCACAAGCAAGTCATTCAGCTCAATATTGAAGACATCCCTCCAAGTAAGTATGACCCCGTATCTCAGGGTCCAGCATCCTGTGAATATATATGAGCTAACAAGTTCATTGGTGGGTAAATGATGGCTGTTTTTAACCACCACCCCAACACCTCCATCAATTTTTGTATTTTCCCCTCTGCTTCAAACATTCCGTGGAACAGGTTCACCCAGTCTTTCTTTGAACTCCTTCCATGAGAAGACAGTTTTCGGAGGAATCTCCCCAGTGCCACAGACACTGATATCCTTGGTGAGAGCCCAGCTTCTCTCCCTGATCCTCCTCCCACCACTATCCTGTGCCACATGTCCTGCCAAATGCTGCCACTGAGCTCTGGAACTAGCAGGAAGATAAATCTCTTCAGTGAATTGTCATTTTTTGTAGCCTATTTCCAAAGTATACTACTGGTTCCCTAAATCATAGTTTTTCACAAACATGATTCCTTAAGCTTTAGATATCACCTTCTTACTCTCTCATGGGGCCAGACTAGGTATATATTAATCATGACATTGTCTCTTTCACTTTTACCTCTCCTTTCTTTCCCCCCTTCAGTTAAAAACAGGAGCACCATCATGTATGACAACTTATGCAATTGGATGATTGCTGGAAACATATGAATCCCAGAGCTGTCCTCTGCAAAATACCTTATTACATAGGGATAGATGTGCTCTGCTTCTGAGTCTGTCCCCTCACAAAGGACCCTCTGGGTGCCACGTGTGCTGGCCAAGAGGAGTGTGAATAATCAGGCTTCATGATTCTTCCAGAGGGTGGATTTTGAGTAGAATAGTGTTGGCCAAAGATGTCTCCCATGTCCTTTCCTTATTATTCTCTGATATCTGTAAAGGAACTAGGTTGGTCTAGGATAAACACAGTGTCTCTTCTACAAGATGATCCTAGAGCAGGAAGCAGCATGTTAGATACTATTTTAGAGTATCAGTCTTTTTTTGACAGTTGGAGAAGTCCTTTAAGTGAAACAAGCCTTGCAGAAGCCACACTGAAGTGTCTCTTCCTTCCTAGGAACTAGATTGGTCTAGGATAAACACAGTGTCTCTTCTACAAGATGATCCTAGAGCAGGAAGCAGCATGTTAGGTACTATCTCAGAGTATCAGTCTTTCTTTGACAGCTGGAGAAGTCCTTTAAGTGAAACAACCCTTGCAGAAGCTACACTGAAGTGTCTCTTCCTTCCGGTAAGAATAAACACGTCAGTAACAGAGCCTGATATTTCTGCAAACTCTCTGGTATTCAGATGGGAGAGGTGGATCAAAACAATTACACCGTCTTCCTCATCCAAGCTTGAAACTAGTTGAGAAATAAAATGGAGGATTAAAGGCAAAGGAGGGTCAAAACATCCCCCTGTTGCAGTTGCAGTACATCTTAAATTCAAGAACATGGCTCTACCAATGAATAAATGGAACTCCAGGATGAGACCTAGCTCCCAAGTTATATGCAACCCCGGGCTGGAGAGTCTCTGCTCTTATCCCTGGTAGGGCAAAGTAGAAGGCATGCTCCCTAGAAGCAGCTCATGCCCAGGAAGGAAGGATGCAACACTGCACACCCAGTTCCCAGATCCAAACCCACACAGTGATGAGCCCCTCAGTTCCCCCTGGTTGGAATGAATGTGTGTACACAGAAAGACCAAGAGCTGTATGCTAGTGGCGTTCCCTCCACATGAAGTGCTGCCCCCACTGCGGAACATAGTGTTCTCGCCACAATATCCACAGTCACTTTCTACTTGGTTTTGCCCTCTGAGAGTATTATCCTTCCTGTGGCCCTGAGACTTACTTTGGTCAACAAGTTGTGAGTTGAACTGGCATGAGCCATTTCTCCACAGACAGCCATCATATGGTTCTGCCACCTTTCCTTTTTTTCTTCCACAGATTGGCATGTCCCCAGTTGGGTCCTTTCTATTCACCTTGGTCCCAAGGTGAAGGGGGAGTAGAGTACAGTCCTGTCCAACCCACAGCGGACATGAATTTTAATGAGAAATACGCATTTGTTGTTTGCAGCCAATAAGAGTTTGGAATTAATTGCTATTGCAGCCCACCTCATCCCATACTTACAGACACATGGAGTCCCTGCCCCACCACACACACCCAAAATATCCAGCAACTTCCCTTTCTGTTTTTGTCTCTGTGCTTCCATCAATCCATCCCTTCACTACTGACTGGGCACCAGTCCCTGTTAAAGCTGCAATAATGAGTAAGTCATGACTAGTGGGGGATCCATGACTAGTTATTTCTCGTCAAGAAATAACTCAAATGGAAAGTGATGAGTGCCATGTTAGAAGAATGTACAAAGTGTCCAGAGGGCCCAAAGGAGGGGGGATGATTCAGAGCCACTGAGGGGATCAGGAGAATCTCTACAGGACTCCTTCACTCCAGGGGGATCCTGCAAAGTGTGGCTAGCACTCTAGCCATATTTGGTTATTGCTTTTGTTCTCTGGAACAGAGACCCAGCAGAAAAGGCAACCAAGATGTTGGGTGAACTGCTCAACACATACAGGATACATGTCAATTTCTAGGAAATATAATACTACACAGATTCAGAGGAAGGAGGGAGTCTTTTTATTCTGAGCCTGAGAAGAAGGTCTTTGGTGGAGGAAGATGGATTTCAGCTAAGTGAAAGATAGGCTGAATTCTTCCAGGTTGGGGACAGGTCAGTTTAGTAGAAGGAAGAAAGTATGCAAAGACCTGAAGGCAGGAGAATAAGCTCTACTCCCGAAACAGTGTGTAGAGCAAGGACATGGGAACAGAGGACAATGAGAGTAGAAGGGGGTGCTGAAAGCAGATCCTACATGCGAGACTGAGGCCACGCCCCTTGGGTGACATAAAGCATTGAAGGTTTCTGAAAAAAGAGATGGCATGATACAAAAGGCTTTTTAGGGTAATGCAAAGATGACCCTGGCACCATAGAGGGTGGGAATGAAGGGCCAACTGGAGTTGGGGCTACTTATGAGGAAGCTGCTTGATGTCCTGGTCAAGATATGAGTGATCCCGAGCAAGGAAGGTTCCAGAGGCACTGGCAGGAGAAGGAGGAACAACTGTAAGAGGCTCATGGAGAAGGGATCCACAATTAATGGTGGGGTCCTGAGAGCAGCTCAGGTAGTCACAGAGGATGGCCCCGGGGACGCATTAGAGTTGGATCTTGAAGAATGAACAAAATTCAGATAAACAGAGGGAGTAGGGAGGGAAACATAAGATCATACAGCTTTTCAACATGAGGAGAGTAATTTGATTAAAGAGAGATTTTCTATAGTGGAATGACTGAAGATGAAGTTAGCAATTTATAAACAATAGTTTTATTTAACATGTACAGCTACTATGCCTTCCTTCTTTTAGTCCTTTTAAGAGCCCTATGAGTTCTGCACTATTTTTTCTTTTAGTTCTGCACTATTAACCCATTTCACAGATGAGGAAATGAAGGCTTGAAGATTGAATGCATACCACCTACATAATTTGTGGAGCCCAGTGCAAAATGAAAAGTGACACTTGTTCAAAAATTATTAAGAATTTCAAGACAGTGACAGCAGAACAGTAAGCAAAGCACAAGGCTTTTCTGAGCACCAGGGCTCATGTGACTGCACAGGTTACAAGCCCATGAAGCCAAACCCAGTTCTATGATTTGGCCAGATTCATACAGCAAGAAAGAGTGAAATGTAGAAGTCGAATTGCTCTTGCAGCAGACAAGGAAGTATAGTTGACATGAAGGCTCTGGCAGCTTTCATCTATGAGTTACTACAAGAAGTCAAGCCTCCTGTGTAGCATGAATGTGAAATAAACTTTTTGTGTTATAAGCCACTGAAATGTTTAGGGTGTTTATTATTTACACATAACCTAACCCATACTAACTCATACACTTAGGCTCAGAAACTCTCCCATAGCACTTAAGTTGGAGAGCTAAATCTTGAGCTTCAACATCCAAATCCAGTGCTCTTTACTCAATATCTGTTTTCCAACTACAAGTCACAAACTGTTAGGGGGTCATGAAACCAATTTATTGGATCACAAGTAGATTTTTACAAATGAAATAACAACTAAAATATCATAGAAACTATTTTGTGCATATTACACATTGCAGTGCTATTTTTTTATGAAACTTTTTCATATGTGTGTTCCGAGTCACAGTATAAAATGTACTTCTGACTATGGGTCATCGTCAAAAAATGTTAAAAGCCACTGCTCAACATCATGCTTTCGACACAGGAAAGGAAAAGAAGTCTACCCACATCACCCTGACATCTCGAGTACTCATAATTCCTTTTTTAAATCAGCTAAATGGGAGGAAATTTGCATCTTTATTGCCAACCTAGTTAATGCTTTGGACTTTACAGTTTCCCAGATATAGGAAACATTCCAAACTTTATCCAATGTGAAACTCGATCTTTGTAATGTGCCCCTTTAACTCCATTAATCCACCACCTCCTCCACCCCAACTCTTATTCAGCCTTAAAGAACCATGAAGTCATCATTTTGGATACAGAGAACAAACCTTCATTGTCTTTTAACACAAGCCGACAAATTCTGGGCACAGATGTGCCCACTGGGGTGACTACAAAGCAGTGGGCAAGAAGCCACCGTGTCAACAGCACCGGGCCTGGTGCCAGGCCTCTTCCTTTCTTCGAACCCGTGACGGGCCCAGTTCCTCAGAAGTGAGTCATGGAGGAGTGTGAGCATCTGCCCATGGAGGGAAATCCATTTACTCGGAAAAAAATCTGCAGGAAATACTTGTGCCTTGCTCTGCCAGAAGCTGTCAAGTCTGGTCCACTCACTATGGCAACTGTGGCACCGGACTCCCGGCTTACGACAAAAAGAACACACAAAAGAGCCAAAAATAGCTTTTTTCTCAATTATTTGCTGAAAACTCCCAGATGTGAGCTGCAGTGACTGTGTGGCACCCACATTTTGGCCTTGAGTGCGAGTATTCCCTCTAAATGTCTCCTGTTGCCCAGAAAATTTAAAAGGGGAAGACACTAGTAACCGTTTTAGTGAAGGTTGGATTTCTGCTGTAGCCTGCTTCCCTAGGTCCTGATTTCTGGGACTTGGAGGTTTGGGGCGTATTGTCCACAATTTTCCTCTGCAATCATGTTTCCTTGATGCAAGATGGTTGCATCCAGCCTGTTGAGGTCCTAACTCTAGCATGCTCATCTCTCACTATACTTCCAGACCATCCTCATCCCTGGCAAGAATGTCTCCCTTGCCCTCTTTTCCATACCCACTTCTTTTGCCATTGTTGCTAATATCCAGAGTGATGGTCTTAAATGCAAACCTGATCAGGCACTTTCTTCCTTGAAATCCTTCAGTAGTTTTAATGGCTACCCCCATGATAAAGGCCACATTTTACCAAGGTTAATAAGGCTCTGGGGGGGAGGAGGCAATGGCCCCTCCTGGTCTCAGGGCTCATCTCAGGCTATTCTACCCCCTTCCCTCTAAAGTCCACACTAACACACTGTCCTTCCAAACGTTTCTGAAATGCATCAGTCCCTCGGGGCCCTTGTATCTGCTGTTCTTGTAGAACATAATGTCTGTTCTCCCCAATGCTCTGTTTTGTTAAAGCCTAGTCTCCCTTTTATTCTCAGCTGAGACATCACTTTCTCAAGAGATTTTTTTAACTCCCAAAATAAGCCAAGTCCTTCCAGATTCTCTCCCATCATCTTTTCCTTTTCCCTATCGTGGTATATAAAACAGTATGATTTTTAACATCTTTTTCCCTCACTAGACTTAGTTTCACAGAGACAATGTGTCTTTGCCCACTATAATGATATCTTGTCATGGGGCAGGGTGCATAATAACTAGCAAATAAATATCTGTGCAATAAATGCTAAAGGCCTTTGAAAAGACTTCTCCAAAATCTAAATGCTTTAGACGATTTCTTTCGCTCAGGAACTGCTATTTTCCTAAGAACAAATGAACAAATTTGTCTCCCTTTTTTTCTTTGGATCCTGGAAACCAGAGAGACATATGAGGTTCAGATATGTCATTCCTGTGGAATCATGGGTTTTGCATATTTGTATTTTTCTCTCCCTTTGGTCTTGATTTCCTGCTTTTAATTGAACTTTCTCAGGGCAAGCTTTTGTTATCTTATTCCATAGTAAAGAATATTATATGGTACTACTATGGAATAGCATTGCAAACTCATGGTAAAATGCAAGACAGCAAGCCACACTGAAATCTTTGAGGAAAGAGGTGAGGGCAAATACTTACCTCTAAAGTGTCTGAAGACCTTTCATATTTTAGATATGAAAAGGGAGCAGAGAATTTTCATTGGGGTCAGAAGACCTGGGGCACATATTGATGCTGTAGGACTTGAGCAAACCACTCCTCAAGCCTCAAATACCTCATTTATGAATGAGAGAAACTCTGCTGTGCTTAACACATAAGGCCATTGAAATATTGTATGACAGTGCTTCGTAGGTTGAAAAGCAAAACACTCACAGACATGCACACATATATATGCACACAAATTTATACACACAGGCACACATACACATGCACTCACACATAAGAATATATGGCCATAATCAAGGAAGGAGCTTTGATTCTCCCTTCTTTGACTGGCTCATGAACAAGCAAGTAAAATTTTCCATTGCTACATTACTTTTCTCTAGCCTCGCTCCTGAGTCTTACTCATGAAGCTGCTTCACGCTATCAGGCTCAAAGACCCTCACTGAGGAATATCTAAAGACTATCCAGATATTTCCCTTCTACTTTATATGCCCTTCATCAAAAGTGCCTGTCCTATGAACATTATCTCCAAAGTCCCCAAACTCTGAAGTCCTCTAAAGTCCTGTAGCCAATAAATTTATCTGGCAAACTAATTAAAGCTAAAGATGATTGACAGCACAGAGAGAAAGATAATTGAACAATTCATCCTAGCATGATAAGGTCAATAATGGGGGAGGCCCAAAGAAGGTGAAAGTACAAGGTCCTCTCATGGGCAGGGGATTTATGCTAAGACTGGAAAAGGTAGTAGGAGTTAACAAAGTGGAAGAGGAGGCAACTAAAGAGCCTGTGAGTGAGACAAAACAGGGCCTGTCCTGAACACCAATGGCCAGATGTGAACTTTGCCTTATATTTCTACCCACTAGTTCTGGAACCACATTGACTTCTGGATTGCTGAAAGCCCCAAAGATATTGCAGGATGGTAATGGTCTGCCAGGAAGTCTGAGGGAGCTTCCTGAGTGTCTTAGTCCACCAGAGCTGCTATAACAAAACCACCATAGATGGGGTGGCTTATTTCTTACAGTCTGGAAGTTGGGAAGTCTAAGATCAAGGACTCCAAGATCTAGAAAAGCCCACTTCCTGGCTCTCAGATGACCATTTTCTCTCTATGTCCTGGCATGGCAGTACCAGAGAGAGGAAACAAGCTGCATCATGGCTCTTATGAGGGCACTAATGCCATTCACCAGGGCTCCACCCTGATGATATCATCTAATCCTAATTACCTTTCAAATACCATCACATTGGGGAGCTTCCACCTATAAATTTAGAGGAGGACACAGATATTCAGTTCATAATACCTATCTGACTGCACAGGGAGACTTACCACATGGGAGCTGCAACAAGGTGGGGCCGGTCTTTCAAGGTGGGAGCAAGAGGAACTCATGGGACAGGGCTGTAGGGAAAGCTCAGGATCTGCTGAATGCATCATCCCTCTGAATCCAGCACTTGTTACCCATCTGCCAGAAGGCCGACTAGAAAACATCCCCCCAAAATCACCACTCTGGATAGAGGCAGTCCAGCCAGCAAGCCAGATGTTATTCCTCCCTGAAAGCCTGTGTCAATAAGATTCTGGCATTTGGTATGTGCCAGGCAGTGTGTTGTGGAAAAAGTAGCAAAGAAGAAGATCCAGTACCTGCTCAAGGAGCTCAAGGAGTTATCAAAGGCAGCAGTCAAGTAAACTGCCAGTTACAAAACAGTGAGTAGAGAAGAGCAATGCAGGGAAGAGGCACCAACCTGGGCACCAGGGAAGGCCTGCAGGGAAGGGGTACCTGGGACGGTTCCTGGGGAATTTACAGTACCTCTGTACCTGGGTGACCATTCTTTCATCCACAGCTGCTCTCCTATCTCTCCCAGAATCTCCAAGAAGCTTTACAAGGCTTCTTGGAAGACATTTTGAGCACATGGGGCAGGAATCACTGCCTATGAACCTGGGAGTGCCTATGATCCAGAGTACCCATTCTTGTATCTTTTTCTGTCTTATACCCTCAAATAAACAATAAACTCCTCCAGCCAAGGATCGGGCCATTTGCTTTTCTTCATTTCTCATAGCAGTAGGCACATAACAGGTGCATTATAAAATCTGTTGATCTGCAACTAATTAGTTCCATTTGATTAGTCATTGACCTTCAATATTTGACAGGAAAAGCAAGGTGTCATCCGGTCTGTATCTTTCAGAAGAAAATCATCAAAAGGCTTCAGTATCAAAGAAATATGGTGTCAATTCCAGCTCTGCCACTCACACCCATGTGACTTTGTACAAATTACTTGAACCCTCCAGGCCTAATTTTTTTTCATATTCAATATTAGAATAATATCTCCTTCCCAGTGCCATTGTGAGGATTGAAGGTGAAAATGCACTCACATGCTATTGAACATGGTATGAACCAGAACATTGTTCTCAGTAAGTGCTTGTTCCTAGTAATAATGGTAGCAGAAATCTCTTGGTATGTGCCAGACAGTTGGCTAAAGTAATTCACAGGCATTATCTTTTTTAATCCCCACCTTGGCTCCATAAGACTGAACCAACCATCACTCCCACTTGGCAGGAGGAAAAAACGGAGGCTCAGACGGTTTGAGTCATGTGTCCAATGCCATGCACTAGTCTGAGATGCACTCTAAGCCTGATTCTTTCCCACATCTCTAGTCATGACCTTGTTCACTCACATCTGGTCACCATCCCTCCCCTCAGTGAGTGGCATAAAGATCTGGAAAGGTTGTGCAACTTACCCAAGGTCGCACGGCTGATCACTGACCACCACACTGTGTTGGGAAATGCATTCTGGTAAAAGGGCCTTCTTACCGCAGTCAGGAAACACGGTCCAACACCTTCACTCCATTTTATAACTGGAAATGATGTGTCATGAGAATACATGGAAAGTTTCAACAATGCCTAGCACTGCTCTTTCTCTGTTGCCAGTGACTTAGCTTTTCCATTAAGACTCATGAGGGAAGGAAAGCAACAGAATCCCAGTGCACCCCATCACCCAGCATAGAAAACCCTCCCCCAGGATGGTTCTGAGGTGTTAGAACACTCATTTGGGCTCTGCAGTTGGTGGGAGAATAAAGTGCTGCATGGTCTGGTTCTTGTCCTCGCCATATTCTGTCAAAGTACCTAATTTGCAGGTCATGCCCATGGGACATCTGGACTCTGTCACTGTCCTCCAGGATCTATGCCAGTCTGGACCAGCTGTCAGCATTAAAGAATTAAAGTGTAACTTAGCTGACCAAATTGATGGGGATGAAGATGGGTAATATAATATTTTTGTCACAAAAGCATACTGAAGTGTCCCTAAGTGACAGTCCCTTGAAGAAGGGCTTTACAGTCATTCTCTCATTTAGTAATCACAACACCCCATAAGAAAGAAAATATCTCAACTTTATAAGGACTGTCCAGAAAGTATCCATCCATGTAATATGTTCTAGTTATACTAACAACAGCTGGATACTTTCTGGACAACCCTCATATGTGTGAAAACAATGAGTTTTCAGAACTTGCCCAATAATTCTAAGAGTAATATGAAAACCTTTCATTAATCAGTGGTTCTGGTTCCCTACCTTCTCCACAGATAATGTCCATTTGATGTTATTCCCAAGCCCCTGCCCTGCTCTGTATAGCCCTAGCCTGGCAGGGTGGGTGTTGAATGAAAGAACCAGGAAGTCACATTTTTGGAGAATTTGTTCTTCACCAAGAACTATGTCAAATACTTATTGCACATCTTTTGAATAATTCCTCACAAGGCTAGATATTGTCACCTATTTTTTACAGATAAGGAAAATGAGGCTCAACAAGAGTAAGTGTTATGCCCTAAGGACACATCTTGTGTCCAGGGCCCTGGGACCTTGTGCCAATGACTTTTCCACCATGCAGGAGAGCAAGCGAACAAGAAAATTAAAAAAGCCAAATAGTGAGCTAAATCAAGAGCCTGGAGGATTCACCAAGTGGATTATCTATCCTACAAAAATGTGGCAGTCTGTTTCCACTAAGACGTCTCTCTGCCAGAAGTGAAAACCAGAAAAAGGATTAGAATATGGTAAAAAGTAAAGGTTAGCAAAGGTGTTGATCTTCATGAACCTCCAAATGTGTTTAGATAACAGAAAGGGCTTGAGTTGTTGGGACTAAACCTTTGGTTCATTGGTTGACTCTTTACAGCACTCATATTTATTGCTTTCTTGCTTTGTACCAGGCACCATATTAGGCCTGAAGACATGAGCATTGTAAGAATACAGTGCCTGACTCAACATCAGAGCTCATGTGCTACTTCCAGAAGAAGGAAGTGAAGGAAAGAGAACATGAAAGAGACTCAGTTCCTGTCTTCAAAGAGCTCAACCTCTAGTAACCACCTGAAAATGAAACAGACAATTCATAATAGCAACTACAAACAATTATTAGATATCAAGTTGGAGATGGGCTATGAAGGAAAAAGACAAAAAGGAATGTCGTGTAAGGTTTCCCAGAGAAAGGGGAGAGGACATGTAGCTGAACCTAAGTGGGAGGTCACAGGAACAAAGATGTTATGGCTGAAAATATGCAAAGGTTGTAGGTGCTGGGACCTCTTCTAGCATTCAAGTACTTCCGATAGACTGCAATGGAGATTTGGGGTTTAAGTGTGGGATGATGATCAGGACAGAATTTTTGAGGTAGGAAGAGATATGTCAAGAGATGAGCCTGGGGAGACCGACAAGGCTGGGTGTTAAAGAATCTAGAAAGAAAGTCCAAAAATGTGGATGTCTCAGAAAAGCATAAAGCCAGGATTTTCAACAGATACAAAATGTCTTTAGATATGTCTGCTATGCATAGAAAGGATTAAAGAAGTTGCTCCTGAAGGCAACGAGACAAGATAAGAAGATACTTCCGTAATCCAGATGAGAAACATTGGCAACCTAAGAAAAGGCAACTTCATTTCAAAAAATTCATGCCAGAGATTCTGATGCCATAATTAAAGGTGTACACTCCATAATTGTGTACTTTTTTAGATCCAACTTTAATTTTCTCAAGTAGAATAGCTACAACAATAGAAATTCCTTTTACTTACATAAATCTTAGAAATGACAATGTATTCCCACTTATCTTAAATTCAGTGTCTGCTAAAGGTAAGCAGGAGAAGTAAGATCAGCATATCCATTTTACACATGGGGATATTGAGGTTCAGAGGAGTTAATGAGTTCCTAAAAGTCCAAGAAAATTTCAGAGCCAGAAATGAAACTAGATCCCATGTATTCTTAGCAGGTATTCTAGCTGCCTCCAAGCTTGATGTCGAGGACATGATTCTTGATGACTGCAGAGAGAAACCTGAGTTTGTATCTTAAGAACGATTGATCTTGAAACTTTTCCAGATAGTGTTGTGAAAGAGGATTTGAATGCAGGGTACACAAACCCAGCTGGGAGGCAAGAGGAAGGCACAGGGATTTGACATATCTTTGGGGCCAAAACATCTAAGATGGTCCCTCACCCAAAGCTCCAAATATTCAGTTCAAGTTGAGTCTTATCCTGGCTCTTTGTATGCAAAACCCATATTTGTGCATGTTTATTTCCACTGACAACAAGTGAGGGTTCTGGTCATTGTCCTTATCCCCAGCTCACCCTCCACTCCTGGCCTCTGTAGACACCAAGTCCCACACATGCCAGGAGTCCATCTTCACAACTGACATGTGCTTAGCCAGTGTTGGCTGACAGCAAGGATTTCTCAGGAGCCTGGGCCACCAGCCTCTATATCCTGGGAGAACTCCCCTCCAAACAGCAGTAGGAAAGACACAGATGGTGAAATCCATCTTCCTACCTCCTAAAAAAAAACCCCACATCCTGCCAAGATCTTCCTGGCTCTGGATCCAGGCCGCTTCCCTCAGTCTCCCTTCCTGGACCAGGTGGAGATGAAGTCAGCCTCCTGTCTCCCCTGGCTCATCCCTGACCACTGAGCTCAGCCCACAGCTCGCCCACACTAAGTGAGTGTAATGGCTGGTCACTAGGAGAAGGAGAAAGAGAGGGTAGGGGGGAGGGAGGCCGGAAGGGATGTAGAGCACAGTCAGTTAGACCCTGTCCTGGCTCCTTGTAGTGGACAATATCACCATTTACCCATGCCACACCCCTCACATGGAGGATTATACACCCTCATCCTGTTTAAGTCTAGTAGAGTCACACGGCTTGTTTTGGCCAAGGAAACATGAGCAGAAGCGATGTGTGTCACTTCTAGGAAGACGCTTCTGAGAGCCAGCGTGTGGTTGCAATGTTCTCTGTTTCATCTGCCGATGTTCCAGATGGAGGCTGCTCACTCTGCGTGGGTCCCAGGCTGACGTTGAAGTGGAGCAGAGTCACAGCTAAGCCACATGGCCGGATAGCCAGGAAGAGAGGCAAAGCTGTGGCTGCACATTGAGATTTCAAAGTCATTTTTTACCCAAGCAAAACCTAAACTTTCCTGATTGATTCTCTTTTTGCCCACCTCCTCCATGTGCTTCCTCTCTGGACTACCTCAAACAGCCCCTGTGTGTTCCTATATCCTAACATGTACCATAGCATATTGGGATATTTATAGGTTGAATATCTCTCCACCAGCCCCCAGGCTCATATTCCTTGATATGTACCCATGCAGTTCCTAGCATGAAGGTCACACTCGGTAAATGCCTATTGAAATGATTTAATTTATTCTCACAATGAATGTTTTGTGACCTTGTATTATCCCTTCTTTACACATGACACTGTGCTCTACACTTGGAAGAAATTAAAAACAAATAAAGCAAATACCAACCCTGCCTTCATAAAGCTCTCAGGACAACAGAGGAGGTGTGGAAGACTCTGTTGGTTGGCAAACATAACACACATTCCGGGTAGCATTCTCCTTCACCTGTCCCCTCCATAGAAGCTGGAAAAGCAACCAGGCAAGGCCACATAATTTCATCCAGAAGGAGAACAAAAAATAAGCAGAAGTTCGCTTTTGCTTTTCTGATAAAAGGATTGAGTGTAGATAAGGCCACTCATCCCCCTTCCTCCTGACTGGAGTGTGAATGAGACGTCCAGAACTATGACTGCCAGCTTGAGATGATCCTGGGAAAAAACAAAATAAAATACAGATACCAGCCTTGACCTTGTTAGAGACAAACTTCCTGATAAGTGAAAAAAAAAAACAAACTCAGAATTGTTTTTCCCATTCTTAGTCAGATATTCTGTCCCTGGCAACAAAACACATCCTAACTGATACCAGGAAACAAGTTGTTTATTTTTGGAACATCAACCTTTACCATTTTCCTTCATTGTGTAATTCCTACTGACAATTCGAGACTCAGCTCAATCACTATATCCCTCCTAAAGTTTAGTTTGTACATCAGAGCACAAACTCTAGATCTATTCTGCCTGGATCAATGGAACAAACCACATGAATTTTCTATAAAGAGCTAATTATATTATCCCTACACTTCTTAGATCCTAGAGACAAATTCTTCCCAGATCTTTGATTTCTGTAGGTGTCCCCAGCTAATCCATTCTCTCTAGATTGCATACATTGAGAATCCCTTCTGTAGACTGCCAGGGGCCTGCCTATAACCTGGGGCCAACCTGGGACACCAGGTTAACAACAGGACCTCCAGGGTCAACCACACACTCCATAGATATTGGTCGATATCTTCATGTCCAAGAGTCATCTGTGGGGATAAGTTTCAGTTGTTGTACACTACTGAAAAGTCCCTAATCATTTCCCCAAGAATCATCAGTCTTTCCCTTTGGCATTGAACTTGGATTGAATGTGTCCCTTGTTTGGCTTCTACAAGGCCTATCAATTATACTTTCCTCTACCCCAGTGAGCCCTCCCCTCCCTGACCATCTGGGTCATCCCAGAAAACCATCATATGTTTCATTGTGTAATATCATCTTGGAGACCCATGACCTGGGCTCAAACCTCTGGCCACAGTAGGTCTGAACAAAGAAAGGAGTGCTGTATCAAGAAGGAGTGTGCAAAGCCATCTTCCTGGCCCTTGTGCATGGAGATCATGGTATGGCCCAGGGCTAAAGGGCAACCTATGGACTCAGATAACCAGGGCTCAGCTGCTGGCCCTACCACTTACTAGCTCTGTGATCTTGGAAAGTTTACACAAACTCACTATGCCTCAGATGCTCATCTAAAAAGTGGGGATTATAATAGTATCTAGCTTAGCATTTTATCTAGCATATAGTAATTGCTCAATAAAGGTTAGCTGGCAATATCAAGCCTCAAAGATAGAAGTAAATTGGTTGGTCCCTAGCATCAAAGCCAGGAGCTGCTGTGAAACTTCTGAACACGACGAATGCACACAAATAGACAGCTGATAAGAGGAGTCAGGGGAGAGAAAATCACAATGTAAATGAAAATTAGATTGGTCAAAACTCAATTCTGAAAACTAGATGTGTTAAATCATAGGAAATATCTTTGGCAGGAGATCAAGTAATCCAATTTGCAGAAAAAACTAGACTGTAGGCTGAAGGTAAAAATGACCGAAAAGAAACAAGGGCTAGCTCAGTGTCACCGTTAAGAGCATTTTCTCATTGCACTAAGTCGTTTTCTGGGATGAGCTCAGTTTAGGATTAGGAACTTGCTCCCCACCACAGAGATGCTGAACAGCTGCAATTCATTTTCAATTCCCATCAGGGAAGTCAGATACAAGAAGCTGGGGCAGGAAAGCAAGGATGTGATGTTGAGAGAAGCCGTACTCACCAGGGGGCCGTGGAAATGAGGTAGATACAGAGGCATCCATGGTTTCCAGACTGAAATGTAAATGAGGAAATCTTCAATGTGGTGAGATAAATTGCTCCAAATTTGCATTTCCTCTGTTTCCACTTGGAGTTGGTTAAGGTGCATCATGGCTGTGTTGGCTGGATGTGTGGGTCTGAGCCCAGGACTGGGAGCCTGCTACTCCAGCTGACTTGCTGAGTGACTTTGAGAAAATGACTTCCCTTCTCTGGGCTTCAGTTGACACAACTGTAAAGTGAGCGAGTTGGACCACTCCAAAGCACCTCTCAGCTTTAGATGTACCTGATATATGGCCATAAAGGAAAATAAGTAACTATTATTGTGATTTTAGGAGCCCAATAAATGACACTGCTTCCTCCTTCCACCCCAAATTCAGAACCAACTTCCTACATTGAAATTGGAGTCATGTTTTTAAAAGGGAATCAAAATGCCACCTTCAATAGAGAAAAGCTTGGTTGGAGAACATAGTTTAGGTATGTGAAGTCGAGGGGTTTCCGACATTGCACCTGAAATTAGCACGCAGGTAGGAACACGCAGTCCCTGGTAGCAATGCATAACTGTATGTCTTCCCCCAACCCTACCAGGAAAATCCTTTCTTTTTTTTTTTTTTAACCACATGGCAGAAAACAGACCAGAACACAACTCCTCTGTATGCAGGCAGATCCAGAGAAGATGAAGAAGCCAACAAACTAGTGGTTCTCAAACTCAGGTGGGCATCAGAACCATCTGGTGGGCTGTTAACACACAAAGGCTGGACCCACTTCCAGAGCTTCTGGTTCAGGAGGCTGCAGCGGGGCCTGAGGATCTGCATGTCTAACACGTCCCCTAGTGATCCTGCTGCTGGTGGTCCTGGGACCACACTGAGAACCACTGAGCTAAGCTAAGTATGGTCAGTTTTGTCTCCCAAACTCACCCACTGGATTCAGCCATTTCTCCCCTGCTGGGGGCCAGAAGAGAGGAGGGGGGATATGCAACATCTCCATATCTCTGCACATGGAGTGAGGGATGAGTGCCCCCCCCAACATCAAGCACGTACTGATTTATTGGTAAAAATAAAGAAAAACAATGTCATTAAAATCATGCTTCATTATCTTAACTACAAGATAATTCGTTAAATACTAGTATAATTCCTAAGAATATTTATACCAATATTCCAATTAAAAATAAGGTTTAACAATGTGTTAGCCTGCAGGGATATGGCGTAATAAATAGCTGGAGCAGGACAAGAATTCTCATAATTTTTAACTTTCAAATTATAGCAGTGCTGAACCTTACACATGTGCTATTGATTTAAACAATTTGCAACCTTTATTAAAGAAAGATCAATGGGCTTATTAGCTTCTGACGTGCCGTGCGCTGGTAACAGGCATTGCACTAGGAGTTACAGATTGACGTTATTTTCCACCTTGGCTATATTTTTCATTGGGTTGAGCATGTCACATTCCTTCCCTGACCCTTTCTTCATCTGTCAAAATCACAGATGGTAATACCTACAGAAAACTGAAAGGTCTGTGCCCATTACCTTTGCCTGCGCAGCCTTGAGCGCTTTCTATTTTTACATGCTATAAATTCATTTGCCTGTTGATTGAAAGCACTTAATACTAAGCAACTCATCTCATCTAATAAAGCATAAAAAAAATCACAGATGCTTAGAGAGGCGGAATGCTAGTGAAATGCTGGCTGTCAACTTGACCTTCTTTTCAGCCTAAATTGATTTGATTAAAGGAGAATATAAGAGTCTCTCTCACTCCCAGGTCTGGAAAAGAGCTCTTTTCACCAAGCAGGCAGCTGGAAGGAGTTTAAAGATTCCTCCAGCTTTAGAATTCCCCACAAGGTTGAAAAAACTAAATCAAGTCAAAGTGTGTCCTCATCAAACGTTCAAGAGGAATAATTTCAGTGATGCCATTACTAGGAGAACATGGCTTCTCTGCCTTCTTAAGGAAATATCTAGCAGGATGATTTGGAAATGGGTAAAGAGGAGACCGTAGATGGGCTGGGAATAGAAATAAGGAAGTGCATCATCAAGGGTCATGTTAAAACCCATAAATCAGACACGGCTGAGAAAGCATTCCGTGCCCACGGACAGGAACCAGCTATGGAAGCTAGGCAGAGCACAGAGATTCAGAAACTGCTAGAGTTAGAGCCCAGGCACGGATCAGGCGCAGTGGCAAAGGACAATGGAGCTAGACAAAGAATATCAAAGACACCACCCATGAGAAGCCAAAAATGTAAGGAACAGAGAAAGAAAGTCAAAGTGGTCTAAGTAGAAGAATGGTGCAAATAGATGTCAAAAAAGACTTGAGTTTCAACCGGGACCAATTAACATTATCCATTTCAGTGAAGACGTAGGTCTGGTACAATAAGAACGAGAAAGATGGCCACTGGATTTAGTGATATGAAGACTGGGTTGACCTCAGTGGGAACAGACACAGGGAAGGGGGAGGAGTGAGAAGGTTGATTAAAATGAATTGACAAGGGACTACGAGATGAGGAGAGGCAGTGAGCGTAGACTACAGAGATGTGTTTAACAGAGCCCGACACACAGTATGTGATCAGAAACATGGGGATAGAGAAGACACAAAGGGATAAAGGAAAAACAGAGGAATGTGCACTCCAGGGTGAGAAGAAAATGCTGTGTGGGGTACAGCAAAAGGATGCAAAGGCTAAGGTTTCTGCAGGACTCTTTTAAGTAAATTGATAGTTATGTATTATTCAAAGACACATATCCATGAACTAAATTACAAGCCTGAAGAAACAACAAAGAGAAAGGTCTCTTCTCCCTCTGGACAGACTCTTTGCATCTTTGGCACATTTTCTATTCAGTCTAAATATTTATGGAGACAGCTTTACTTGGAGTTGGACCATCTCCTTCAAGGGTGTTAGCAACATGACAAAGAATCAGAGAGAGAGATGATGGACGCAGGATGCCTGGTGGGGTGGGTGTGAGTGCAGAGGCCAGGGGTGCTGGACGCTGCATTTTCCAGAAATGCACTGAGGGAACCTGGCCTTTTGGCCAGGAATGCATTAACTAATTAAATAGTAGCATCTTGAGATGCACGAATAATTCATTTACTATTAGCTTTGTCTTCCTCCACGCATTAGTGTCATAGTATTGTCAGCGATGCTGACCTGGAGGGTAAGATTGCAAAGCACTTCTTCACTTGACTGCCATCTACTCACCTGTGACTTGCACGGCATGCATACTTGTCACTGTCCATGTCTCTATCTCTATCTCTTCCTGTAGTAACCCTCAATTACTCTGCCATGTTCATACTGGCTTTTGCTCTTATCCAAATACACCAAGCTGACCCCTGACTCAAGACATTGGTGCTGGTTTTTACTCCGCCTGGGAAGTACTTATTGCACATATTTATAAGATTCTTTACTGCCACTTTCCTTTAGTTCTCTCACCAATAGACATTCCTTTGAAGAGGTCTTTCCTGGCCACCCTTTTAGAAATAAATCCTCAACCCCCTATCAATCTATAGACCTTGGTCCTGTTATAGTCTTCCTCACTACTGCTACTTAGGATAATATTTTGTTTGATAACCGGTTACATCTCTCCCACTAGACAGAGGAATATTTTTACTTTCTTAATGCTGCATCCCTTAATACCTAGAAGAGTATCTGGCACACAAGAGGTTGCATGCTGAATATTTGTTGTAGGGGTGAAATCATTAGTCAATTAAATTAATTAATCTTCCAGGAAGACCCCTCTAATTTCCTAGGCTGAGGTAGCTCCCCTCATCCCTGCTTCTACAACCCCCAGGTGTATATTACATGAGTGTGTAATGCATTAAAATGAGTTGTTCTCAAGTCTGAGTCTGGTAACTTACCAGTAAGTTATCGAAGCTCCTGAGACGTGTGTGACTGATTTACTTTTGCATCTGGAGTGTCCTGCATAACATTGTTGTTCCCTGGACTAAGGGGAAGAGTCTTTAGAGAGCAAATGCTGATAGCCACCAGCTGGAAAAGGAGCCGTGGGATAAAAGAGGACTCGGGATTTATTTATAGCAATGACTCGTCTAGAAGGAGGAGAGATAATGCTGTCATAAATACATTATTTTACTCAACCAGCAAACTATATTCAGTACTCACCCAGAGTGATAACCTGGTCAGAGCGCGCATTCTGAACCGAGAGTCAGCCAGCCTCTGCTGTGGCCCTGGCCTTCGCGTGAGTCTGAGCCAGGCCCTTCCCTTCACCTGGTCTATCCCCATCTGCTCAGTGAGAAGAACCATCTGATGCCTGAAGGCCCTTCCAACCCTATGCTCCTGCATTCTGCATACGTGGGACAGCGAATGGAGCAATTGAAAAAGAAAAAATATGTACAATGTATATAGCCTTGCTTTCAAGAAAGGCAACCACGCAGGATTGGAGTTGGAGATACTGGGGCTTAAACCCAGACTCTGGAACTCACAAACTTTGTGAACTTAAGCACATCCCTTAATCTATCTATATCTAAGCTTCCATCAAATGCAAACAGTAATTCCTAGCTACACGCTCAGTAAACGGCAGCTTGCTCTGTACTCTTTCCTCGTGTATCCATGGCTGGCCTTTTTAGCCAAGCTGACTCTAAAACCAGAATATTCTTTTATAAACACCATCCTAGCAGTTTGGATAGCTCCAGTGCTGCTGGGGCTTCAGTGGACCCCACACCGGAGCAGGCAGCCACCCTCGCAAGGCTAAAGTTTTCCAGTCACTCTCCGCTGGGGCCCCTGAGCAGACTCCATTTGTGTTACCCAGGAAGCTTCTCGAGCCATTTCTCTTGCTAGAACTCCATGGTAAACATTCTTACAGATGACTTACCGCCTGTCACAATATTTTGTTGCTCTCTTTCCAGAAAGAATTCCTGCAGAATGAGGTCAGTCGCTTACTAACTATGACTTCCATTTTTTTTCACCCCTTTTTGGTCTTGCTGTTCGGATGCTGAGCAACTGCCTCTGGCTACATCAAAGGGCCACTTCCAACAGCTATAGGAGCAAAATGCTCCAGCAGCCCAATACAGAGCCCAGAGGTGCCACAAGATGAAGCGCAGACTCCAAAGCCAATCAGAGGACCAGTGGGGAAATTTCGAGTTAATAGACCCATGGCGCGGAGTTAATAAGAACTTCTTAGGTATGTTTCTAAAAGGTTTGGAAATGGATAATGGGCAAAGATGCTCTCCCCTCCACAAACATCCTTCATTTATCAATGGCCCCATGTTCGCTGCCCCCCTTGTGCTTCTACATACAGCGCCCCCACTACCCTAGAGATGTTTTACCTCTTTGCCCATCTTGAGAACTCCTATTTATTTACTTTTCAAGATTTATCTTCTCTTAAAATGTTCCTTAAGTACTCCCTCCCTACTGGTTCCTTGACTGTATTAGAGTAGCCCTCTTCCTTTCTCCCTTCATTCCTTGCAACAAGGTCTATCCTAGCATTTATTACACAGCACAGGAATCGACTTTTTTAGGTGCAGGCACTATTCTAAGTGCTTTACAAATATTAATTTATTTAATCCTGATACAAAACCCCTGTGAGCTTCTTAAAATTCGTACTTCTAGTCTGTTTTCCAGACCATTTGTTTGTTCCAAGCATAATTATTGAGCACCTACTATGTGCCAGGCATTAGGCATGTGTCGGTGAACAAGATAGCTTTGCCTCTGTCTTCCAGAAGCTTACAGTCTGGGGGGAGAGGAAGACAAAGAAGACAATGCAATGTAATAAGTGTTATGGTAGAGCAGGCCATGACAGCGTGTGAAAGGGGTGCAGTCCCAACATGACAGGTGAGGCATGTCAGAGAAGGCTTCCTGGGGGGTGTGATATCCAGCTTTGGACTTGAAGAATGATTAGTTTGATGGAGAGAGGGTGGGAAAATGGTCTAGGGTGGAAAAAAGTGCATGGTCAAAAGAGAGAAGGAGAAGGACATAGGTAGGAAACATTGGGGGGATAGGGAGAATAGCAGTGCCAAGACTGAAGAGCAGTCAAAGGTGGGACCCGAGAGGTAGGAGCATCAGCAATGCAGTGCTCTCCAGGCCTCCAACTTATAATGGTTCCAGATGGTCTCCAACTTATAATGGTTCAATTTCTTATTTTTTGACTTTTTTTATTTCAGCATATTACAGGGGTACAAATGTTTAGATGACACATACTGCCTTTGCCTCACCTGAGTCAGAGCTTCAAGCATGTCCATCCCCCAGAAGGTGCACAACACACCCTTTAGGTGTGAATAGACCCATCCCCTCCTCCCCTCTCCCACCTGCCCAACACCCAATGAATGTTACCACCATATGTGCACTTAAGTGTTGATCGATTAATACCAATTTGATGGTGAGTACATGTGATGCTTGTTTTTCCATTCATGGGATACTTCACTTAGTAGAATGGGTTCCAGCTCTATCCAGGATGATACAAGAGGTATCACCATTGTTTTTTGTGGCTGAGTAGAACTTCATGGTATACATATAACACATTTTATTAATCCACTCATATATTGATGGGCACTTGGGTTGTTTCCACATCTTTGCAATTGTGAATTGTACTGCTATAAACATTCTAGTGCAGATGTCTTTCTTATAGAATGTCTTTTTATCCTTTAGGTAGATCCCCAGAAATGGGATTGCTAGATCAAATGGTAGTTCCACTTGTAGCTCTTTGAGGTATCTCCATATCATTTTCCACAGAGGTTGTACTAGTTTGCAGTCCCACCAGTAGTGTATGAGTGTTCCTAGCTCTCTATATCCATGCCAACATTTATTGTTTTGGGAAATTTTGATAAAAGCCATTCTCACTAGAGGTAACTGATATCTCGTTGTGGTTTTGATTTGCACTTCCCTGATGATTAGAAATGTTGAGTATTTTTTCATATGTTTGCTGGCCATAGTCTGTCTTCTCTTCAAAAGCTTCTGTTCATGTATTTTGCCCACTTTTTAATGGAGTTGTTTGATTTTTTTCTTGCTTATTTTCTTGAGTCCTATATAGATACTAGTTATCAGCCCTTTATCAAATGTGTAGCATGTGAATCTTTTCTTCCATTCTGTTGGTTGCCTGTTTGCTATCATGATAGTTTCCTTGGCTGTGCAGAAGCTTTTTAATTTGATCAGGTCCTATTTATTTATTTTTATTGTTGCTATGATTGCCTTTGGGGTCTTTCTTTATAAATTCTTTCCCTAGTCCAAGGTGACTTTATAATTGTACAAAACCATCAAAATGTCAACATACCTCAAATTTTAAATTTTGATCTTTTCCCAAGCTACTATACTGACATATGCAACACTTTCTTAGAAAATAAGCTTTGTGTTAGATGATTTTTCCCCGTAGTATGCTAATGTAGGCAACACTAGGCTATGATGTTCAGTGGGTTAGGTGTATCAAACACATTTTAAATTTATATTTTCTTTTTTTTTTTTCTGGAGCCACTGCCAAGAGGCTTTGGGCAAGTGGACTCAATTTATGATATTTTCAATGTGTTTATTAGAACACAACTCCATCTTAAGTCAGGAGGAGTTCGTACTCATTTGGCTAGTATGATAGACCATGGGATCCTTGAGAACAGAATTTTATCTGATTCACTACTGTATTCTTATTATATAGCATAATAACCAACACAGAGTAAATACTCAATAAGTATTAATATTTGTCAAATGAGGGCACGAACAAATGATGCATAAAGAGCAAAATGCTTTGGAAAACTCCTGGTTTTTTAGTTTTTAGTTTTGTTTTGTTTTTTAATTTCAGAGGGAAAATTTCACCCCCAAATATTGCAAGCACAACTTCTTTGGTGCTGGCTGTGTTCTAGACACAATCTTTGGAGCTTTTTATATAAATAATTTCCCTACGATTTTCAGTTCCGTAGATTCAGACCAGGGACATGTGTTTGGTGGTTTATAGATGGAAGAAAAAAAAAGGCCAATTCCAGAGCAGTGCCAAGCTGAGCTCAAGTGATAAGAGAAATGCCTAAAGAAGGAGCAACATTGAAAGAAACTTTTGAAAATACTCAAAGTACATAAATCATCCTAAAAAGCTGTCCTTGTTAGAAACTCAAATAGAAAAAAGAAATTATTTTCTTCTGTGCTAATATTTCATCATAACTAGCAGCTCAAAACCCATGGGAGGCTGGAGTTTGAGGATGTTTGAGTTGGGAGCTGGAAGGACTGACCTCAGAGCATTACCTTGCAGCCAGTTCTCAGGAAAAACCACAGCACAGAGTGTGGGTTTTCAGAACCCTTGTGGAGACCTCTCATTCCAGCAGAGTTGCAAGGGGGAGACAGGGCTCCCTCAGGGGCTTGGCTGACAAAAGAAACAGTTAAAGGATAAAGTCATACCGGGCATGGCGCCAAACCCTAAAGAGCCCTTGGGGGGGTCTCTGTCTAAGGACCAGTCAGTCGGTGGCCTGCCAATCAGTCATTCACAGAGTGTTCTCTGTGCCTGTGACTGTATGTAGCCCACTGGGACCACAGTCCCTGACCAACGCTTGGTGGCATGGTGGGTAGAAAGAGATGTAGATTCAAATGCTGGTTCTACCACGATGCATGGCTTACTCAAATTACACTTCAAAATTCTTGTATGAGAGGAAAGAAAGGAAAGAAAGGGAAGAAAGGAAGAAAGGAAGGAAGGAAGGAAGAAAGGAAGAAAGGAAGAAAGGAAGAAAGGAAGAAAGGAAGAAAGGAAGAAAGGAAGAAAGGAAGAAAGGAAGAAAGGAAGAAAGGAAGAAAGGAAGAAAGGAAGAAAGGAAGAAAGGAAGAAAGAAAGAAAGAAAGAAAGAAAGAAAGAAAGAAAGAAAGAAAGAAAGAAAGAAAGGAAGAAAGGAAGAAAGGAAGAAAGGAAGGAAGAAAGGAAGAAAGGAAGAAAGAAAGGAAGAAAGGAAGAAAGGAAGAAAGAAAGAAAGGAAGGAAGGAAGGAAGAAAGGAAGGAAGAAAGGAAGAAAGGAAGAAAGAAAGAAAGAAAGAAAGAAGAAAAGAGAAAAGAAAAGAAAAGGGAAAAGAAAAGAAAAGAAAAGAAAAGAAAAGAAAAGAAAAGAAAAGAAAAGAAAAGAAAAGAAAAATGTTGTTATAAGAACTAAATGGACTCACATATTTAAAGAATGGTTCCCGGCACACAACATAACCTTGTTATTAAACATTAGCACCCTTGCCTACACGCACTCGTTGTCAACATAAAGGTATTTTAGAATTCCCTTGTTATTCAGTTCAAAAGTCCCAGCATTTGTGCAAATGCATGTAAAGTAGCCCTACTGCTTGCCTCAAACAGGAATAAGAATTTAATAAGCACAACATTCAGGGACTTGCTCACTTTGGTTGGAGCAAGGAGTAGTATCTGTTCCTATTGAACACACGATGCTAACCAGGAAATGTCTTTGATGACCACTTCCCTCACTGCTTGCAAAAACCTTCAATACTTTTGAGTTTAAATTTAGAAAAATCAGAATCCTAGTGTTCTAGAAGACAGGTTTGGGAACAGTCAGGCCTAAATAGAAATCTTAGTTCTACCAATTACCAGTTGTGTGATTCTGGAAGCATTACTTAATCTCTCAGACCTAATTTACTTAGCCATGAATAAAGATAATATCTCTCTCTTACATAGTTTAAATATTAAATAGCATCACAGACAATAAAATTGTCCAACACAGGAGGTGCTCATTAGATTCATTCATCCATTCGATAAATGTCTATGAAGTACGTCCAGTGAACCAGGAGGTATTCTAGGAAGTGATGATGCAGTGGCAAACTTAACAATGTTTCTGCCCTCATGGAGCCTTTATTCTGGTGGAGGATGCAGGCAATAAACAGGTAAATAAGCTGATTTCTCTCTGGTGGAACAAGTTCTATGAAGAATAAGAATGCAGAATAATAGAAATGGATGGCACTAAGACTGGTGGTGTCGGCAATAAACACTGGATCCGTTTCCCCCTGTGCTCACACCATTCTCCTCTTTTTGAAGCCCAAACTCTCCTACCCCCTTACTGTGGGCCTCCAGGAGGGATAAATAAAGGGTTCTATGCAGTTGAATTGTGTCATCTGACATCCTTTAAGTAAAGTCGGGGACCCCAATGGAAGAGTATATTGTCATCAACAGGACGGACAGAGTTGGATGTCGCTTTGGAGACTCTTGGAGTCTCCAAGGAGCCTGGTCTCCCGGCTCGTCATAGTTGAAACTACAGAGGCGATTCGTGGGGAACGAGGCTTCCCCAAAGGGGCAGTCCTCAATAATACCATCTTTGTTACGGCAGAACATCGGCAACCTTGTTCTGAGCTGGGTCCAAGCTGAGGGGAAAGAGGGGAACAGCCAGCTGTGAAAAGATCAATTTGTTTCCAGGCCACTCTTTCTTACCGTCAGGGAGTCTGGCTCCCCACACTGGCTGGGTCTGAGAGGGACAGATGCCAAGTAGGGCACAGACTGAAGAAACACGCCCTGTTCCCACTGAAGCAGAAGCATTCAGGCTTCTGAGCAGAGTCTGTGGCATTAGCCATCTGCCAGCTGTACTGCTCTGGGGAGACAGGTTGGGGCAGCCGAGAGGGATGCCTTAAGTCTAATTCAAACTAAAACTATCTAAATCCTCCATTTACTTATGTTTGAAAATACCCAGTGTTGGGGGATGTGGGAGAGCAGGTGCTCCCATAGCCCAGGGCTGGGAGTGCAAATTGGTGTAACCTCTTCAGAGATCCGTGTGGTGGTATCTGCAGAAATTGAAAGTGCATAGACTCTTTGCTGCAGCCAATCCACGCCTAAGGATTTATTCTTCAGACCACCTCTCAGAAGTGCACCAAGATGAACGCACAAGGAGGAGGCTTATCATGGCATTGTTTGGGACAGCAAAAGTTTGGAATCAACTGCACATTATGTTGTATTTAAAAAAGAATGATGTAGATTTATTTAGAAAGAGGTATAAAGGAAAAAGAAGAAAGTGATATTCAATTTTGCATACAGGGTAAAATCCATATATTATATATAAAATTAACCCCTCCTTCATTGTATATACCCTGTGGCCTGTTGGACCTCTGCTTATGCTTCTGTCTGCTCCCATCCCAATCCCAACATTCGACAATACTTTCAGGGCTAGAGGACCCATGTGGTGTCCTATGGATGTGCACAATGCTAAGAATGAATAGGTATTATAGATAGATGTAAGAGTAGGGAACTTGCAAGCATCTATTAACTCTCCTCCATAGATCTGTTTTCCTGGGCCAGCATGAGGTAGGAGCAATAAAACGATAGGTGAGTTGTAAGTTACTTGTATGTCTTATAGTTTTTCCTGAACTCCATTTGAATGGGCCACTAACACCATACTCTTGTTATTTTCAGTTTTTTTTGTCTCTTTATAATGGATAGCCCATTTCCTCCTCTCTGGGGAGACTTAATTTAATTATGGAAAGGATATCTCACATAGTAATTTTCAAACTGTGATGCACGTACCCCCAGACATACTCAGAGATTTTCCAAGAGCTCTGGTTGGCAGATGTAGTTTTAAGGGAATTTTCAGATTCTCAGCTTCCATTTGTACTCTTCCTCGGGAATCTGAGCACGGAGCTCCCTTTTCATAAATGCTTTTCTCTCACTTCACAAAAGGAAGCCATGCCTCTCACTCATCTCAAATTGCCTTGAGGTGTAAAAATTTCTGGGGGACCAAAAACAAAGGTACAATTCAAAATTCTGTTGTAAATGTTGGGAAAGTGAATGACTAATGACCTAGTAACAAATCATTCTGCAAGTGAGACGACTTTCAATGCTTTGGTTACAATAAAACTGAAGGGGAAACCTAATTAAAATGTCAGTTGAGAAACCATTAAAAATGCTTTTTGACGATTGATTCCTATGTGATTTTTGGCATACAACCTGGTAAGTTGTACTATAATGACAAGTTTTCTTTTCCCATCTACTTATTTCTGTGAATAGATTTTTCAGTGCTTACAACCAAAAGATAAAAACTAAGAATAGAATATATATAATACCATCTCACATTGGCAGTAATGAATATTCTTCAACAGATATACGATCTAATTGAAAAAATTCCATCTCATTCAGAAAAGCATTTCTAACAAAATTTTATGTTTCACATCATATTTACCAAAAGTTTGATATATGTATGGTAGATTGATAAATTGGATACTTCTAATAATGGGCATGATAATTTATTTAATCCAGGAAAAATTGTTTCCTGTTAGAACATAAAATTTTAAAATGTTAATATTAATTTATAAATATGTTTTGTTTCAGAAGAATATGATGATATCAATGAAAGAATTTCAAGAATAAAAATATAATGTATTAGGATAAACTTCTGTGGAGGAAATGAAATGTAAACACACATTTAAGGAAAAAAGAGACCATAAGTTTTAAACTGGGAAGATCTTATTAATGTACTTTTAAATGGATGAATAGTAGTGTCAAATCACAATGGAATTTAGATCCATTAAATCTATTTAAAAGAGTGATAACACAATTTTATTTTTAAATAGCTATATTTTTAATACACTTGACATTATATCCTTTGCAACTGTTTAAACTTGAAAACATTTGTCAACTTAAACTGCACATATTTTTTTCAAGAATATTTTAGAGAACACAAAAGCAATCTCTTAAGTACCACTGTGTTTTATCACAGTTGAATGCTCTTCACTAATTTTAACAGGGGAGATCAAATGGCAGGTGTTTAAGAGGATCAGATATATGGATGGACAAACCTGTGTAAAGGAGGTGAGAATGGCACTTTTTCTAAGTATAAATGTGACCCATCAAGTTTGCCATGAGATTGGACAAAGTCTGGGCTCCCTTATTTAGTCTTAGTCGGTCAATCCAGGTGCTATGGCCCTACCCCTGGACATGATGCCCTGTGTAACTGGTTCCCTAACTTACATTAAAGAATTGAAAGATTTTTAAACCTTGGGTCTTTGTTGAGAGATAAAGAAGATCTCTTTAATTAAGCAGTATATAATGCTGATGCCAAGGAATTGATGCCTTATCTTGGGAACACAAGCAAAGCAATAAATATCTGTATCATTTCTCAGGATGTTCTTCCATTCTTTGGTCAGTTCTGGATACTCTCCTTTCTTGCTAGGTCGCTGAGCTAGGATGAAGGCAAGGCAAGGAGGTGGTGGGAGAAAAAAATGTATGTCATCTACCTACTGTTGCTTAAGTGTTAAAGTAGGGTTTGCTTATCTATTAATTCACTTGCTGGTGGTTTCCTAAACACTAACTCTGTCAGGTTAGTGTCAACACTAAGTCTGTCAACACTAACTTGACCCAAGTCAAGTTCTGGGTTAGGATCGAGGGCTACCAACACCAAGAAGACACAGGTTCTTCCCTGGAGGACCTTATAATTTGCTAAGAGAAAGACAAACTCAATAACAAATAATTGAGACACTCTTTAATAAGTGTTGTATTAGAAGAATTTCAAGGTGCTAGGGATCGGAGCAGATAAAGTGATCAATTCTGCAAAAGGTGGTCATCTTTGAACAAGGCTCTCATTAAGACGTGAGAGGCACACACAACACATTGGCATGGAGGCATATGTGATCATGACAGTTCAATGAACGGAAAGTATATTGTGGCTAAAGCAGAGGGAAGGGTTAGCATTTAGTAGGTGGAAGCAGGAGGTAAAACTTACAAAGCAAGTTGGGGATAGGTTGCAAAGACCTTGAAAGCTGTCTTAGTCTGTTCAGGCTGCTATAACAGAGTACCATAGACTGGATGGCTTAAACTCAATAGAAATTTATTGCTCACAGCTCTGGAGGCTGGGAAGTCCAAAATCAAAGCACCAGCAGATTCAGTGTCTGGTGAGGGCTTGCTCCCTGGTTCATAGATGGTGTGTTCTTGCTGTGTTCACACATGGTGGAAGGGGCAAGGAAACTTTCTGGAGTCTCTTTTTGAAGGGCAGTAATCTCATTCATGAGGGTTTCTTCCCATGACCTAATCACCTACCAAAGGCTCTACCTCCAAATAACACCACACTGGTGACCAGATATTCAGGGGACACAAACATTCAGACTATATCAAAAGCCTTACTAAGACATTTGGAAATTGAATTTGATCCTTTGGGCAACAGGAAGGAGCATGACGAGATAAAGACTTTGAGATGATAATTCTAAGTTAGAAAACATGAGAAAAATGCTTACCCTGGCACCGGATGTAAACAGATTCTGTTAAAAAAAAAAAAAAAAAAAAACTTTAGTTGACCTCTCAATTCCTTTTCTCCCTTAAAGAAAGCAGAGCTCTGAACCCACATAATACAGTGCTAAAAAAATGCAGTATAAAATACATATTTCTCAGCAAGTGTTTTATGCTGAGAAGAGAAAATGAACCAAGAATAAGGTAAGAACTATTCATTTGTCTTGTCAATATTTACAAGTGCCTGCTCTTTTACATACAGTTCTACCCTTTTTTTCTCTCTCTCTATAACAAATTTGTCTAATAGAAACTATGATCCCCACTTATCAGGGTGGACACTGAATCACAGATCACTTCCCCAAGTTCACATAGCTAATAAGAATTTGACATTTACAAATCAAGGCAGTCTGGCTTGCATGCACTTAACTATGGTACCATCTCTCTGTAAGTATTGTGATTAGTATTTTACTGCCTTGGACTATAGGGACAAAGGCACACCAAACCAGTGGGGAGAGGGCCTCTAGGGATGGACTGTGCCCAACCTTGGCTCCGTCTTAAGTGGGGGGTACTGTGTATACGTGTTCCCAGGCCACGTCTGGAGATGGACGGAGCATGGGCACAGTCTTCTGCTGAGGCCAGGCTTACAAAGGAGCCCCTTTGCACTGTTGCCTCTATTCCTGAACTGGGACTACCAGGTCCAAACAGCAGTCACTCCTCACTCTTCCCCCTACCCACCAATCCTGTTTCAGTGAACGGCATTGCCATCCACTGGGCTTCCCAACCAGGCTGTCACACCTCTCTGCTTCATTTTCCACATCCTATTGGTCACCAAACCTGGCAAGGTTGTCTTTAATATCACTTCCCTCCATCCCCACAGCTCCCATCCTGGTCCAAGCCACCATCCTCTTTTGCTTAAATGATTACATGTAGCATCTACTCACTGGTCTTTCTGAGTCCAACCTACCTTCTTCTTAACTCTGCTTCACATTGTAGCCAGCATGAATCTATCATCATCCCTCTCTTGTTGACACTCCAGAATGGCCTCCCCATATCTTTCTAGGTGAGGGGATTTCAAAATCCTTCACAGGGCTATCAAGGCTCAGCATGAGAGCCTGCCAATCTTATGTGTCTCACCAGCCTGACTCCCAGCACATTTTCCATCCTCTGGCCCTCAGACCCTCAGTCCATGAACATTCTCAACCTGCAGCATGCTATTTCTTACCTTCCTGCTCTGGTAGGGGTAGATCCTGCTGCCTCTCTCCCACTACTTCTTTTCATCTCCTCTCTTCCCTTACTCTAAATCATATACAAGATTCTATTCTGGTGTAATCCCCTTTATCAACCCTTCTCTCCATCCCAACCCACCACTGGTTCCTAGATTCCCTATTTACCCTATCATGACATTTATCACATTGCATTTCAATTGTCACTTTACTTGTCTGTCTCCTCTTCTAGACTAAGAGCCCGTTAAGGGCAAGCCCCCAGTTCATCTAAATTTCTCACTTCCCCGCACAATAGTCAATAGATTAAACAAATGAATAAATATCTTCATTATCACTTTTGCCTCCTAATGAATGCTATATGTTCTATAGATCTAATAGATGTTGTGTGTTTGCAAACATGATGATTGCAAAAGTTAAATGACCTTGAGCATTGCTGTTAACTCATTAGGATCAGCCCCAGCCTCCCTCTCCCAAGGATGATAAAGATGGCCTTTTCATCTCCATGGGACCACGTTCCTCTCAGTGGTGGAATCAACACATCCGGCTCGTTGGAAACAGGGGCAAACAAATACTTCCTCTGCAATTCTGAAGATGTGAACGGACCTCACCATAGATGAGAACATGATAAATTTTTCACACCTGCATTTCCAAAATAGAAAAGAATCACTCCAAACCCTACAAAAGAAGAGCTCTTATAGCATTCTTTTAGGGGAGTGGGCAGGATCCAATAGAGCAGGATCTAGACCACTGAGTGGAAATTATTTCCTCACTCTTCCGTCCTTCCCCTCAACTCACACACAGACTCTCTCTCTCTCTCTCTCTCTCTCTCTCTCTCTCTCTCTCTCTCTCTCTCTCTCTCTCTCTCTCTCTCAGAAGCAGATGAAAACTTTCCGAAATCAGAGATTGACCCAAAGAAAGGTTGTGTTTCATTAGCTGTTTCATCAAGGGAAAGAGACACTGAGCTTGGGAAAAGTCAAGAGATGAGAAGGGGCAGCACGCGGGTGGTCCAGATGCCCAAGCTCTGCCTCATGTCGTGACATAGGGAGCAAAAAGTGTTGCAAATCTGATCCTGAAATAGATCATGACGTCACTGAACATTCTTTCTATCATGATGAGGCACAGAACAATATGTGTCCTTTACTTCTTGGTAAATGCCTATGGCAGGAGCCCAAGATATTTAACGCTCGGACTCCTTGGATACAACACAGTCAAGCTTTCCTAGCACATTTTTTTCTATTTAAATTTGGCCTTGGATGAATATTGCACTACTTCAATAGGAAAAAGAAGGATTTCAATAAGACTTATTTTGTTCCTGCCATGCCCAGGGAACGGTTATGCCATGCTGGTGTGACACGTACAGCTAGATAAAGGCATAACTTTTAAGCCCTCCAGGAGCTGAAAATCTCAGAACCTCTATTGACTCATTTTTAATATGGGGCTGGTAACATCTGCCCGTAGTCCATTTGAGAAGATTTCCATAAAAATAGAATTTATAAAACAATTATCCCAGTGCCTGCCACATAGAGGCTCATAATAAATGTTACTCTCCTTATTTTATAATCTCATGAAAGTTACACATATGGAAGTAATTATTTAGGACCCAGGCAAAGTGGGGTAATCAAGGAATAGAGATGCAAATAAAATATAAAAAGGCATTCTGAGCTAAATATTGAGGAATGACTTACTAAGCAGGGGGCGTTTGGGTTGAGCATTAAAAGATGAAATGGCATTTTAGATAGGATGAGAAGGCTGGCTTCTCAGAAGTCTGTGTAACTAGAATGCATCATTTAAGCTGAAAAGAAACACCTCCTGTCTCAGCTAGTTATTACTGTGTCATTTGTTAACATTATCAAATCTTTTCCATGTGGCTCTGCTTCCTATCCAAAAATAGATTACAGACTAGAAACTAGGATTCTAGTTCCCAGTGCATCCTCATCTTTTATCTCTTCCATGAATGCCAATGGCTAGATGGTACTAAATCTCCACATAGTAACTATACAGTGACTCAACCTCCTTCTCTGGAGAATGGAAACAGTCCCCAGTTTCGCAGGGATGGAGGGAGGAAGCACATCATTCTATTGCAGAGTACTTGCCAAAACAGAATGGTACCCAAGTAGGTAGAGAATCAGTGCCTATTTCTGCACACATCACATCCACGAGAGACCAGCATGTGCAGTAGAGATCACATGTGGACTACAGCCTCCAGGGGCTCATGTCTGAAAGGCTATAACCTGGTGGCAGCTACACAGGAGTGGCTGATGGTACTCAAATCACTACAGAAGAGCAGAAAGTTCCATCAGAGCCAGCTGTGGGCAGTTCCATTGCATACTGTGAAAATCTGTATTCCCCAGTGGACACTGTCATTTTTGGAAGGTCAGAATTGCTGAATAAATGCACGCTCCTTAGCACACAGTATTCGTCATGATCTATTCCAGCTGTACTCATAGTTCCCATGCACCCTGTTCCCATCTCTCCCTAATGACTCACCACTCCTGAATTCTCTTTCATGCCTCCCTGACTTTGCATGTGCTGTATCTTCTACCAGGACACCCTTCCCAAAATATTTTGCTTTGAGGATGTTTCAAAACTCAGTTCAGATAAATCAGCTAACATTCCCTGCAACCTGGGTTAGGTGACCCTCATCTAGCATGTACCTACCTCAGCCACAGACCCATCCTGCTGGATTGGAAGAGTCCTGTTCCTTGTCTCTTTTTCATACTTGATTTACAAGCTCTTCAAGAGTGGGCACCAAATGTTGAGGTCCCTGGTGCCTAGCATTGCAAATGCAGTGAACTCCTGAATTTTGAGACAGGAGGCAATAGCGGCATGTGTACCGCTATTGGGGGGACACATAGAATGCCTGCACAGTTGAGAGATGGGGGGCCCTAGGAACCAAGTTTACCTGTTTCATCTGTTTGCTAAAGAGCAATGCCAAAAGGAAGCAGAGATACTTCCATCACATCTCAGTGGCTGGGAGGTCTTGGATCAGCCATGCTTTCTGCAACAGATTAACTGTCTTCTCACTAGAACCAAACTAAACTGCTCAGTGAGAAGCATCTCACTTAGTGGTTAAGACTTAGGCCTTGCAGAATGTGAGACAGGGGCTGGAATCCTTGATTTTCCACTCAGTAGCTGTTGCCCTTGAGTGACAGCTTTGCTGACCCTCCATTATATCAGTTCTCGAGTGGAGACACTAGTCTACACATCACTGTTTTAGAATTGCATAAGCCAATATTGTTAAACACATGAGACAGTACTTACACGATTATAACTGCTCAGAAATTAGTAGCCATCCTTACTCTTTCATATTGCTGTAGACTGAATGTTTGTGTCCCTCTAAAATTCGTATGTTGATACCTAATTCCAAATTCCTTGGTATTTGGAGGTAGAGCCTCTGGGAAGTGATCAGGTCAAAAGGTAGAACCTTCATGGAATGAGAGCCCTTACAAAGGAGGCCACAGAGAGCCAGCTTGCCCCTTCTGTTTGTGAGGACACAGCAAGAAGATGGCCATCTCTGAACCAGGATGAAGCAAGCCCTCACCAAACACTGCATATGCCAGCACTTTGATCTTGGACTTCCCAGCCTCCAGGACTGTAAGAAATAAATTTCGGTTGTTTATAAGCCAATCTGTTTATGGTATCTGTTATAGCAGCCTGAACTGAGACATATACGAAATACAAACTCTGAGATTTTTATCATTCGTGTATTTCTTTTTTTAAAATTACTGAATATGCATCACCTGTCGTGACAAACACAAGAAGTACACAGAGAGAAATATCCAGACCCTGCCTGCCACAGAAGATGCAAATATCATTCCTGCTTTTTCTATTTCTCAGCTTTCTTCCTTTTGATAGACAGAACTGCAAATAAGCCCCCCTCCTCACCTGTGTTGGGGTGAGCTTGAGTCCTGGAAGGTGAAAGGGCAGCCCGGAGAGTACCAGGGAGCTCTGGTCTCTCAGAGCCTGCGCTGCTGCCGGTGTAATCCAATCCGGCTGCAGGGAATGTGACTAAGCGAAACCCCATCTGCTGCGAGGTCTCCCTGGGTTCCCAAGGGGGCCCTGAGCAGGATATGAGGCGGCGGCGGCGGGTGGTAAGGTGAGGGGTCTGCAAGGAAATGGTGAGATCCCCATGTGCAATGCGTCTCACCACAGGCAGGCGTGGGTCTACCCCTGCATGACATCATCTTGGAGCTCACCCGGGCTCTGGCCGGCTGGCCGCTATAAACCTGGGTTTCTCAATCTCCGCACTGTTGACATTGTTCAGCTGGTTAGTTCTTTGTTGGCGGGATGGAGGCCTGCCCTGTGCATTGTAGGTTGTTCAGCAGCGTCCCCGGCCGCTACCCACTAGTTGCCAGCAGCATCCCAGCCACCCTATCCCACCCCACCCCAGTTGTGGCAGCCAAAATTGTCTCCAGCCATTTCCAAATGCCCCCTAAGGAGACAGGAGAGCAAAACTGCCCCCAGCTGAGAACCACTGATATAAACCAAGAAGTGAAACAAATTAGACCCCGTTTCTATTAAAGGCAGAGTAAAGAGCTCATGAAAAAAACAAAACACAGTAAGTCTCCAACTCCTTGTGTAGTTTTAGAAATGAATTAAAAGCTGAGCAGGCAGCTTTGTTTGATGGTTCATCTGATAGCTGTTAACCACTTGGGTCCGGTGCTCGCAGGCTGCGAAACCTTGCCCGCAGCCGGCACTCACAGTCCCCACGGTAGTTAGTGCTGTGCATTGACGACGGATCCGTTTTGCTCTTGTGTGATGAGGAAAGCTTGAAAGCACTGAAAGCTTGTTTTACTTTACAGGCAGCTTTACTGGTAAAGTAAATCAGAATAGGTAACATATACATGTATGTTTTCATTATGTTATTTTTAAATGTTACACAATTTTACAAATTTATTTAAAATGTTACACAATTTTATTTTGATAAATGAACAATTAGAAAAGTCATATCACGGCTGCCGGCTAAAGTCGCTGTGCACGTTCATCTGTGGCTATCGACTATAGTCGACGCTGGCCCCGAAGTGGTTAAATAAAGAGGAAAACCTAGAAATAATAGTAATGACCATCTATTTAGCACGTTTTGTGCCCTAAGAGTGGTACTGAGCACTTCACCTCACTGACTCCTCACAGGAGCCCCGAAGGCAGGTGTCCTGATCTCCATGTCACAGGTGAGGCCTCTGAGGCTTGGGGCTGAAGGTCTCGGACGTGAGCATACAGCTAGTAAGTGACTGAGTTTGGATTTGAACCCAGCTCTGCAATGATTTTAAGGGAACCCAGAGCCACATGGTTCTCTTGGTTCATTACTTTGGAGTCTGTGTGTCCAACACCATAAACTTTTTAAGGTCTATGATTTAAACCAGTGAGTATTTAATAGGAGCTTCTACATCCAGCCTAGACAGAAGGTGGGTGGATTTGAGTGGGAGAATCAGACTTTCCATGTCCTTACTCAAGCAAGGCACAGTTACAAATCAACATGAGATAGTACGTAATTAACCCCCAAATGGCTGGTTCCAATTAAAGGAGTATAAGGTAAATAATTGGCTGAATAGAAAGAATGTGTTTTAACAAACGCGTTTCTCATAAGTGAAACTGTCCCTGGATGGAGTGATCCGTATGTCATGAGGCTCATCTGTGAGGACCTGGAGTTCAGCACGTGGACTTGGCATTGGACAATTCTGGGTTCTAATCCCAGCTCTAACGCTTACCAGCTGTGTGGCTCTGGCCAAAGCAATTTATAGACAAGAGCCTAAATTAAGTACTCAGTGAAATGAAGATTAAAATACCCCCTCAGAATTGATGGGATTAACTACAACCAGGTATTGGGAACTAATATAGAATGTCTCTCAGCCACTTGGCTTTTCTTTCATTGCATTCTTCACTCTTTGCAATTACATGCTTATTTGTGTCTTTATGTGAGAGTGGGGACCATGTCTCTTTTACTCACTGCCTCTCCAGCACCTCACATAGTGCTTGGCACATAGTAGGTATTCATTTAAAATATGCTTAGTGCATGAGAAATGTTAGTGTACTCTCTCTCCCTGTATTTCCCCCATGACAGTGAGTTTCTAGATACTGGAAATATTCAAGCAATAGAAAAATTAGAGTCTCTATCCCTGTGTCCCTATCATAGATAGCCTCTTATGGTGACTTTCAGTATGGCACACATTACATTGTTTTGCAATTACTGTTTCTATGATTATAAACTCTTTCAGGGCTGGATGGATCACCTTTCTATCCCTGTGACATGGTCCCTTTGCCTGTACCCAAGGTGTGATATATGTCTGCTTCCAATAAGTATTTGTGAAAACAAAGGCATTGATGCCTTAAGTGACATTTGCACACTGAATTAGCACTGAGACAAAAATTACCATTTTGATATCTTACAACTCATTAATGCTAGGCATTGGCAACTCTAATTTCTGCCAACCCCACTCATACAATATCTAGCAACCAGGAACAAAAGACTGGGGTTGTTATTTTTCAGTGTTCCAGGAAAACATAGACAATAATTCTGTATCGGATTAAATTGGCAGCTTTCATAAGGAAAATTGTTCATAGCCAAATTTTTCATATCCAGGCTAGCCCCTCCAAGATTATTAGACTCAACCATTCAGCCATATAACAAATATTTAGAGTGCTTACTGCGAGCCAGCCACTGTTCAAGGTGCTGGTTAAATTCTATTGGATCTTTTAAGACCTAGAGAATGATTTGGACATTGGGCATTCTTCTCAGTTACCCAGAGGAAACTAGCTGTTCCTGTTGGATTGCTTGGGCAGACAACAGTAAAGAGTTCAGGAGTCTTGGAGACAAATTCCTCATCCTCTGGTCTTAGCACCCTGGTCTTTGGAGAAGGGAACATCTGGTGCACAAAGGAAACAGGTAATAAATTAAGCTGCATATTCTTCCTAGCTAAAAGTTAGCATCCAAAACAGGAGGTCTAGGCCTTGGAAAGTTTAGCAGACTGGTAGGTCTCATCTCCTCAGCCATCGTGTAACTTCCCTGGAAACAGGAAAAGCTATTACTTCATCTGTCATTGTTATCCTTGAGAAGGAAGAAGGAAACTAGCATTTTCTGTGACTAGCCTTAAGCTGGGAGATTTATATATGTAGCCCTATAGTGAGTGTATTACTCTACAATACTTGAGGGCAAGATATTTCTCATTTCTTTATTTCTCTCAATCATGCCATTGTCCTCTGAGTTCTCACCCAAGTGACCGGTGGGAAACTCAATCTCAACTGTGTTTGGAGTTGTTCCCCTTCACCCACTAGTTTATTCAGGAATACAGGGGACTTACATGGCCCAGAACATTTAGGAACCGGTCCCATGCCTCATTCCCCCTGGCCGTGGCAGATATCCTCTTTATTTGGGGCTGCACCCCTTGAATGGAAGAGTTCTCCTCCTTCCATACCCAGCTATGATGCTGGGGTCTTGGCAAGGCCTGGGAACCCACTCAGGGAGCAGTCTTCCTAAATGTACCACATGGCTGTGACCAGATGAGATGTCCTCACCGCCTGAGACACTGCCCTGGATGAGGGTGTCTGTCCCATCTCTTGAAGCCTACAACATCTCACACATACCATCACATTGCATATCTGTTGGGTTAGTTCTACCCAAGGTCATGAATGTGATTTGGGGGTCCAAGTTCAGATCTTTCCAATCTCTATGTTAGATATTTGTCATGATATCCACATCCCACATACTCACTAGATCAGCAAACATCATTCAAACTCAGCACTATTTACATTTGGGGGCCAAATAATTATTTGTTGTGGGGACCATCTGTGCATTGCTGTTTTTAGAAGAGTTTTAGAAGAATCCAAGGCCTCTGCCCACCTAATACCAGTAGCAACCTCCAAGCTGTGGCAGCTAGAATGCCTCCAGACATTGCCAAACACCTCCTGGAAGGGAAAATTACTCCTGGTTGAACAACATTGACCTAGAAGTTTAGCCAAAGAGAAAGCGACTGCATCTGTTGTGTTGGCAGCTGTGTTACCGGGTCTATTAGCAAGGGGTCTGTGTATCCCACCAATATATATAATATGGAATGAAGAAATAGTCAAGTGGAAGAATTAATCGATGAAAGTACTACCATGCCCTTTCCTTGCTTCTCCTCCCGCCCCCTTTTTTTCTTTCTACAAGGAAAGCAAAGCAATAGAACATCCTCTTCAGGAAAATATAGTGAAGAGGATCCTGTATAAGATGAAAGGAGTTTAGAGTCCTAATCTCACATCTGACACCAGCTAGTGATTCTTGGTCAAGTGACTTCTCTTCCCCGTGCCTTTGTTTGTTACTAATAGTAGTATCCATCCATGGAGTTATTATGAAGAGTAAAGGAGGTTAGTATATGTAAAATCCTAAGAACAATATCCAGCACATAGTAAATAAAAATTACCACACACTATTTGTAGGGGATTCCCAGTGGCAGGAGGGATAGAGCACAACTCCTTTTTTCCAAGGTGGCCCTTTAGAAAGCAACCATCCACTCACACACTTGCCCACAGATGTGGGTTCAAGGACCTTATGCCTTTCATCCATGCTCCCTGCTCATCTCCCTGGCTCTCAAAATGCCTGAACCTGTACTCTGACATTCAATATCAGCTTGTGACATCTCCTTGATTGAGTGTCTTCTGCTCTATGTAGGTTCTACACATAGCTTTGATATTAGTACAGTATCTGCAGATGGGAAAAAAGAACCCATCTGCCAACCATGGCTGTCAGAACTACAGGCACTGGGCTACCCCACTGCCCTTCACAAAGACCCTACCCCACACCAATCTGGCCTGTCTTTCCATCACAAGAGTGACAGCGGGCAGAACGTTTTTAAATTTACCCAAGGTCTGCCCTGGAATTTATCTTTGTCACAGCTTTGGTAGTAGGGTTTGGAATATATTAAGTTTAATCATATTAAAGTAGTATTTTTGTAGGCCAAATATGGTTGAACATGAGCAATTTCACATGAATTAGTTATTAGATTAACTGTGCAAACAAGATAGCAACTTGTTAAAGTAAGTCAAAGTGTGTCCATTTCCTTCAAAAGCAACTGTTTACTACTGATTTCTGCTCATTAAACAAGGCTCTCTGAAGATCTCCCCTTGGAAATATATTACTAGCTTAGATGAGCCACTGGCAGAATATAGTTCAAAGTAAGCACCCCTCAGATGGCCTTCTACAATGCAGCTGTCTCACTGATTCATCCTGGCCCCCCACCCCCTCCTGTCTGCGGGGATTATCAAGCCTTCACCATAATTTCCTTATAAAGTATTTCCACGCGGGGAATCTTCTATCATCTGCTTCAAACGATGAGTCATCTATCTACACTCACTTAAGAGCTCTCCCCATATACCATTCATCTGCAAGCCGAGTCCAATCCTGGCCTGGGCAGGTGTTCCAAAGAATTTAGAATGCCTTTGAACTTCCCCTGCAGAGGCTGTTATCTGAGACAGTGTCTGAAAAACTTGCTTGGTGTCTCACTAAGGGGCTCCTTTGTCCCCCAAACATCACAGCTACATCTGATGAGATCATTGTGTGCAACAGAACCAAGAGAAAAACTTGAGAAAGATAGGACTTCTGTACTGTGTTCAGAAGTACAGAGGGAGAACAGAGGCTGGCACGTGTCCAACTACTCCTTTCGGTCCCCCTTTTATGTCTTTTCTATCTAAGTAGAAGAAGTCCAATCTGTGTAATGGATTTTTTTTTTAAATTTTAGAATTTATGGTGGTACACACGTTTTGGTTACACATAATTCACTTTTGTACAGTTTGAATCAGAGTTTTAGGTGTGCCCTTCACCCAGATAGTATACATTGTTCCTGTTAGGTGTGAATTTACCCATCTCCTCCTCCACGGTCCCACCTGCTTGATTTCTGTTTAGTTTTACTTCCGTATGTGTGCATAAGTGTTGATCAATTAGTTCTAATTTAGTATTGAGTACATGTGGTGTTTGTTTTTCCCATTCTTGTGATACTTCACTTAGAAATATGGTCTCTAGTTCCATCCAGGTTGCCACAAAAGATACTAGATCACAAACTTTTTATGGCTGAGTAGTACTCCATGGTATGCATATACCATATTTATTAATCCACTCATGTATTGGTGGGCACTAGGATTGTTTCCACATCTTTATGATTGAGAATTGTGCTGCTTTTAACATTCAAGTGCAAGTGTCTTTTTCATAAAATGTCTTTTTTTACTTTGAGTAAATACTTAGTAGTGGGATTGCTGGATCACATGGTAGGTTTACTTTTGGTTCTCTGAGGTATATCCATACTCCTTTCTATAGAGATTGTACTAGTTTGCAGTCCCAGAAACACTGTATAAGTATTCCTTTCTCTCTGCATTAACTCCAGCATCTGTTGTTTTGGGACATCTTAATAAAACCCATTCTGACCAGAGTTATGTGATATGTCATTATAGTTTTGATTTGCATTTCCCTAATGATCAGAGAAGTTGGGCATTTTTTCATGTGTTTATTGGCCATTAGTCTATCTTCATTTGAAAAGTTCCTGTTCATGACTTTTGCCCACTTTTTAAAGAGGATGTTTGATTTTTTTTCTTGCTGATTTGCTTGAGTACGTTGTAGATTCTGGTTATTTATCAGGTATATAGTGTGCAAATATTTTCTCCCATTCTATAGGTTATCTGTTTACTCTAATGATCATTTCCATGGCTGTGCAAAAGCTTTTAAATTTGAACAGGTCCCATTTATTTATTTTTATTGTTGCTGTGATTGCTTTTGGATCTTATTCATAAATTTTTTGCCTGGGCCAATGTCTGCAATAGTTTTTTCCAGCATTTTCTTCTACAATTCTTACAGCTTCATGCCTTTGGTCTGTTATCCATCGTGGGTTGATTTTTGTGAGTGGTGAGAGGTGTGGATCCTTTTTCAGTCATCTACATGTGGCTATCAAATTTTCCCAGCACTATTTATTGAATAGGAATTGAAAAACAATGTATGTTTTTGTCTGGTTTATTAAAGATCAGACGGCAATACGAGGATGGTTTTATATCTGGGTTCTCTGTTCTGATCCATTGGTTTATAGCTCTGTTCTTGTGCCAATAACATGCTGCTTTGGTTACTATAGGCTTGTAGTCTAGCTTGAAATCTTGGAAAGTGATGCCTCCCAATTTGTTCTTATTGCATAAGGTTGCATTTGCTATTCAGGGTCTTTCCTGGTTCCATACGAAGCATAGAACTATTTTTTCTAGATCTGCAAAATCAAAAAAATGATGTTGGTATTTTAATGGGGATTGCATTGAATCTATAGATCACTATAGAATCTATAGATCTATAGACACTTTAACAATGTTGATCCTGCCAATCCATGAGCATGTCTTTCCATCTGTTTACATCATCTGCAATTTCCTTCCTCAGTGTTTTGTAGTTTTTCCTTCATTTCTAAAGTTCATAAAGGATTTTTTTAAAGCAATAAACTCCTTTGGTTTTTGTAGGTCTTACACAAATCTAGACAAGTTCCTTCCTCCCTGTGAAATACTGTTTAACAAATAAGCAGACCTGGATCTTAGCTTTAACATAGTTCACAGTGTGTGTGCAATGCAGGCAACTTCTTTGGGCCTCATTTCTTTGTCTTTAACTCCAGCAGGATTATCTCTTAGCTCTTTTCACACTTGACAAAAGTGTGCTGTGGATGAATCTCCTAAGTTATGGATGAGTGGCTACCCAGATAAGCCTGACACTTGTTGGAGCCAGGCTGACCCTGGAATGATAAGAATGCAATGTGTAGGTCCAGCCTTACTCTTCACAGTGGGTGAAATCACTCAACACTGCAAAGCTCCCACATCAACAGGCCACTTCAAAACTGTCAGGCTAATGGTAGACATTGCAACTCCCTCCAGTTTCCCTTTCCTTCTCTGCCCTCCAGCTTACACCTAAAATGTCATATTGTAGTAGCTGTGACAAAAAGGTATTTGAAAAGGTAGAAAAGAGGATTACCATCATAGAACTACATCTCTATGGAAATGCAGCTCCAGTTTTCAGAGGAGGTTAGTGCTATTTCTCCCAGGCACATAATCTCTCAGAGCAACACTAAACATTACCATTCTAAAGGCCCTGTTATGCACAAGGCAGAGATATTATCCCATTTAGTCCTTGTGTTACTTTCCTAGTGCTGTTCTAACAAATTACCCCCAAATTAAGTGACTTAAAACAACAGAAATGTGTTGTCTTATAGTTATGGAGAGTGAGCTTTAGTAATCTAAAATTGAACTGTTAACAGGGCTGGTCTTTCTGGAGGCTCCAGCAAAGAATCCATTCATTGCTTATTTCAGCTTCTGGAGACTGCTGACATTCCTTGGCTTTTGGCCACTTCACTCCATCCTCTATTCCCTGGTCGCATTGCCTTGTCCTCTTCTGTAGTCAAATCTCTCTCTGCCCTCCTCTTATAAGCACACTCGTAATTATGAGAAGAATGATATCTGTACCTCAAGACCCTTAACTTAGACACAGTTGCAAAATCCCTTGTGTCAAACAAAGTAATAATCATAGTTTCCATGAATTAGGACACAGATATCTCGGGGGATCGCTTTTCAGTCTCCCACAATCCTCCTGACAACCCTATAAAGTGAACTTTCTCATTCTCATTTTACAGATACAGATACAAGACGGGGCTCACCTAAGTGAAGGAATTTGTAAAAGGTCACATACTAGTAAATGGCAGAACTAAGCTTGAACCCAACCTGTCTAGTGTCAGATTGTGACCTTCTTCTATTGTACAGCTGTGCCCCAGAAAACTGACAACACTCTTTATAGATGGCAGAAATTACCAAACGGCCCAATAATTTGCATGTGGAGACCTTCTGTCAAATCACACACTGGCTGTGTGACTTTAAGCAGGACTCTTGATGTCTCCTCACCTCAGTCCCCTCACTTGTATTATTTTATTTTATTTTATTTTATTTTATTTTATTTTATTTTATTTTTTTGAGACAGAGTCTCTCTTTGTTGCCCAGGCTAGAGTGAGTGCCATGGCATCAGCCTAGCTCACAGCAACCTCAAACTCCTGGGCTTAGGCAATCCTGCTGCCTCAGCCTCCCAAGTAGCTGGGACTACAGGCATGCGCCACCATGCCCGGCTAATTTTTTCTATATATATTAGTTGGCCAATTAATTTCTTTCTATTTATGGTAGAGACGGGGTCTCGCTCTTGCTCAGGCTGGTTTCTAACTCCTGACCTCGAGCAGTCAGCCCGCCTCGGCCTCCCAGAATGCTAGGATTACAGGCGTGAGCCACCACGCCCAGCCCCCCTCACTTGTAACATGAGGATAGCCTGGCATGAGGGCTGAGATAACTGGTCAGGGCTTTGTAATGTTATTAGCAGATGTAAGTGGGTCCATTTACCACCACTTCTGCTATGGGGAGGCTTGGGGTGGGGAAGCTGTCATGGTTAGGACTGCCCAGTTGGGACAAAGGGGCAGCTAGTGTAATCCCCAAGGACAAGAGCAGTTCAAACACCTCGTGACGCTGCTCCATCCTATTCTAGGCCCTGCCAGGGAAGCTTCCGTCTCTGAGGCAAAAGATACCACCCAACTGACTGAAGAAGGAAACTTCTTCTACCCGACGAACAGAATGTGCAAAGGCTTGGAAAACAACAAAAGAAAAGGGCCCTTCTTCAAAGCCTGCGATTGAATGGATAGATAGGTGTAGTTCCACTGTTCAAAGGAAGTACTATTTCTCCCAGAAAAAGTTAATGCTATCAATATAGTTAATACTATGTCTCTCTCAGAGCAACATGAAACATCCCTTTGGGAAAAGACATTCCAGTGAGATTGTGTGTGTGTGTTGCATGTGTGTAGCAGGATGGAGGAGAAATCTATGAGGAATTTTTGAGTGGATATTGTGACTTGTACAGTTTGGTCAACCTGGAAATCTCAGGGCCCATAAAGAAAGGATCTATAAATTATTTATTTGCTTATACAACTGTTTTAACACTTCTTATTGTAGTCAGCACATTCCTGGAATATAGCTCTGAGATTATCTTTTCCATCAAAATAAAAGCTCAGAGTAAGTGACTTGTCTATAATAGCCAAAGGCCAACATTTTGAGATTACTTAGAATGTAGCAAGCAACAGCATAAACGTTGGACTAAGTGCAGTTCCTTTAATCCTAAAACTAACACCAATAAGTATCAGTTATTATTGTACCCATTTTACAGATGAAGAACCTATAACACAGGAGTTAAGTAATTTGCCCAAGGGCCCACTCCTTTTCATGACTAGTTAGTTATTGAATTAGAACTGGAACCAACTCCATGCTAGATCGTCCTACAATTTCAGTATTAGCATAAATATAGACAAAGCAACGGTTAACCAAAGCTTTTCTTCCCTCACTAGATCTTTATGCACAAAATCCACAGTCCCTTAGTATGGTCCATGAGTCCAAGAATGCCATCCTTGCCTTTGGGGAATTATTAAATTAAATACATGGGAAAGCACCCCCAATAATAGTTAGAAAGCAGGGGCTGGAGTCCTGTTGGTGGGTTTGAATCTTCTTGCTGCTATTTATTTCCCGTGTACCTTGGACATTTACTTAACCTCTCCATGCCTCAAAACCCCCATCTTGAGAGTGGGAAGAATGGTAGGATTTACTCCATACGCTGACTGTAAGGATTAAAAAACATAATACATGCCAACTGCTTAAATGGTGCCTGGATCACAGGAACAGTTCAGTAAGTGTTAGCCACTATTACCTTTTGTTGCCCACAAAAGAATCTAAAACCTAGGGCAAAAATAAGGAAAGGGGGTAAATTATACTTCCTTACAAGTACCTAACCCAGCTGTGGAAATTCAAAGAAATTCAATTTGCATTGATTTGAAAGCTATGTATTCCCTCTGTGACCTATTTTAAGCCCGAGGTGGTCTTGACTCACTTGTACTCATCACCGCAGCCTGGGCCCAGACCAGTAAACATGACCAGAACTGCCTCCCCAACATTTTTGGCACCAGGGACTCTTTTAATGGAAGACAATTTTTCCATGGACCGGGAATGGGAGGAGATGGTTTCAGGATGATTCCAGTGCATTACATTTATTGTGCACTTTATTTCTATTATTATTACGTTATAATATATAATGAAATAATTATACAACTCACCATAGGTTGGGGGCCGCTACAGGGACTACATAACTCCAGGTCTTCTAACTTAGCATTGGCCAATGCTGATCTTTTAAGCTCTTCCTCTTTCTCCTCAACCTCCAGCTAAGAGGCAGTCTTTAGAAAGTGTTAACAAGACAGCACCAGGGGGCTTCAACTCCCCTCTCTCTGCTGCTAACTCTTGCAAAGCCCAGAAATGCTTCAGATTGAAGCTGAGACTCTTGCTTTCATATGCACACCACAGCTATGCAGAGAGCGAGCTTTTCACTGGGATTGGTGTTGGTGGAGGTGGGGAAACCCTACCTCATTTGGCATCAAAAATCTCTACATAGGGCATCACAGTTTGCTAAGCACTTTTTCTCCCACTGTCTTCCTTGGTCTTTATATCGACTCTGGGAGGTACTCAAGTTATAGATTTTTATCCCAATCTCACAAAAGAGGAAATCGAGCTTCAGAGAGGAGACACATTTTTCTCAAAGTAATTCACATTAAGTAGTCAAGCTGAATGGAACCCAAGACTGCTGTGCCGATATTACACCTTTTCTACCTTTTCCATCACACAGCCAATCAACTGATCAGTCATTTCTTGCAAACATTAATTGACTTCCCAGTGCTTTGGGCTCGTACAGATGGAAAGTACAGTCCTTGCTTTCAAGGAACTCTCAAAGACCAGTTGAGGAAATGGATGAGTAAATCAATGGTAACAATTCAGGGTTCTAATTTAATAAATCATTTCAAGATTTTCTTATATTGTTTACCTCCAAAATCTACTATAGGCTATATGCTATTCTAAAAACCATGATATGCAAGAATGATATTCAAAATTATTAACAAATGGTGTGGCATAGGCACCAGCCATTAACAGGCGCTGGCTGTAAAAGGATCTGCTAATAAGCAGAAGAAAGGGCCCTCGGGTGTCCGTGGGCTGGTAGGGTAAACAGGCAAGGTAAACACAGTGTGCAACATGCTAAACTTCAAAAATGGTAGAGTGGATAAGCATGGAGGCAGGGCCCTGCTCTCTGGCTGTAAGGGTCATGGAAACTTTCTTAGAAGAAATACCATGAAATAAATCTTGAAAAAATAATAAAGGAATTTGCCATGTGGATGAGGCAGTGATCACTCCAGGGAGTTGAATGTGCAAAGGCTCAGAAGCTTCTAAGTTATTTCTTTACAATTTTTACTTAAAATGTTTGTGTTGCAAAGACATGCAATTGTTGCCCATTTGATAACCAGGACACTGAGGACCAGGGCAGAAAAGGGCTTTGCCCAGTAGTTACAGTAAGTTGATGTAGCATCAGGACTTAGACCCACCCTCAACAAAGCTTTTTCTACTCTGATGTACTGACCAGACAATTGACTTACTGGTTGATGGTGCAGCTGACGTGCCCTATTCCATCAGTCGGGGAAGTTCTCATCTGTCTTGCCACTCACTTGATAAAGTCTTTGAGATTTTTGTTCTTTGTTATGTAAAGAAAAGTGAGAAAAGATGGAAAAGCAAAGTGCTCAGCAAAGATCTGCAGACAAGTTGGGAAACCTTGACTCTAAGGAAATGCATCTAATTGAATGACTGGCCCACTGCGTTGGCTCAGAGCTCCTTCGTTGCTTCGGGAGAGATTTCTGGCAATCGTACAGTCACATGGGACTTTTGGACTGGAGTTAGCACACTAGAAGAATCCCAAGAACAGGAGGAAGACGTGGGGAGGAGTGAAGGAGTGCATCATCAGAGTGGGAAGCAGGGGATCCCACAGGGAACTGTACATTCAGCTTCCTCGTCTAGGGCTAGTCTTGACCAATATTTCACTCATTGGCTGATCTGCCTGGGAAACAATATGTCTACATTTAACAGGCTGTTAAGGAAATGAGAATGATCTCACCTGAGGCAAATCCCCACGTTCCCACTGGCCTCCAAACCACAGTCTCCACCAGCAACTCGTGAATAAGAATTGCAAACAAGCAACAACAACATCGGTTTTTGGCAGAGAAGTCTGTGTGGAGGTGGTGTTTATATCCATTCATTCTGCCCTATCACACGGAAGAAAGTATTTACGGTAACGAGAAGAATGCAACCATCAGAGATCAGATGACAAGAGGTACGGCCTTTGCCAAACAAGAGGATAAATAGTTGCTAATTTCCATAAACATCCTCTGCTGTAATGTCTAGTGTGGTTTGGTTGCTCAGTTCTGACTGTAATGGCCATCTGCATGGAAAGCAGGCATAGAAGCCTCAGGTAAGTAAATTTTCGTCTCTGTGCCCCTTTCCTGACCTGTGAACTGGACACCATAATCCGGTTTCCTTCTCAGGCACTATGGGTCAAAAGGGAAGAATTTAATTATAAAGCACAACATGCCATATATCTATTTTCTCCCCCTTTACTTCATTCATTCAATAAACATTGACCGTACTTCTACAAGACCCAATGCTCTGTGCTAGGCAGAAGGGATTACTGACTGCAGAAAGCCTAGAGTCAAGGAGGGAAATCTAAAAATACACATGCATAATTATATCAAGTAGAAGTAGTGAATGTCCTAATAGAATTATAGGTATTATGCAGGGGTCCTCAAACTGCAGCCCGCAGGCCACATGCGACCCACCAAGGACATTTATCCGGCCCTCTGAGTGTTTTTGTGGCCGCTGCCTGTCCTGCTTAGCAGCCGACTTGTCCCGGGCCCACAGCGAGCATGCATGGAATGTGCACCGCACTCTCCGATGGCCCTCCAACGGTCTGAGGGAGGGTGAACAGGCCCCCTGTTTAAAAAGTTTGAGGACCCCTGTTAGTGTGTGGAAGCAATTATCACGGAAGAAATCTATCTAGGAAACTCCATAGTGAAGTCAGGTCAGAAATGGGTAAAAAAGTAGATGTGAGGATATGGAAGTGAAGATTCTATATAAAGTGCAGCATAAACAAAGGTTGAGGTGTTGGACAACACATGATATATACAAACCCATTTGCCTGGAATAAAGACTGCAAAAGGTCCAGGGATGGAAAGCAGGTACTTGTCTGGGCCTTCCTCAGTCAAACGCCAAGGTGTGACTTAAGGTATAGCTTGTTAGAGAAAATGGCTTTTACAAGTAGCCTCTTCTAAAGATACATAAATAAAGCTAATCATCTCAATGTTACCAGAATATATTGCTTGTGATAGTTGTTGCCTTAATGCATACTAATATTCAGCTTCACTAGCCTGTTTCTTACTTTGAGGGCCAGCTGGTCATATTTGGCTTTATTTTCCCCATAATTGGCTAAACCACTTGCAGTGGACACTCACCAATGACTGTAGAATCCTAGGAGGGCTTGGGAGAGGGGTTTGGGTTTGGAACATTCCCAGAAAAGCCATATTTATCATCCAGTTAGAATGATGACACTCTCCTGTCTTATTTAATACACATAATTACAACAATAGATTGATTATATATTATGTGCAAATATAGTTTATATGCCATATAACATGTATTATACACTATTCTAATGTTTTATTCTCTAACCGAGGAAATAAACCCAGCAGACTTAGGGAAGCCAAGAGGCATGGAAGCATTCACTGCTGGTTGAAAGACACAGCCTAGTGCTACTGAAATATGCTTTGGCTAAAGCATAGAATTAAAAACTTCCAAAACAACTAATATTTGAATCAGCCAAAATGGTTTTAAAAGTCCAAATGAGCTGTTTTATTACATGTCTATTTATGGGCTTTCTTGTTGTCTGGAAGGGTCACTCGAGCAGAGAATCCTAAAATGCTGGAGCCAAAGCAACCCTAGCAATGACCTAATCTTGTCCTGCTTTTTTCCAGATGGGGAAATCAGAGGATTACAGCAATAATAGTAATTGTGGGGATGATATCATTTAGTATTGAAAATAAGTAGATAATTGAGACCACCATTATTAGTAGTTATTTAAAAAAAAAATCAAAGGTCTCTCCTAACTAGCTTTATGGAACAAAGAAATATATTTTCCATATTCAAAGAGTCCAGTGATTTCTCTGCAAATGTTGTAACAATCTAATAGGGCATAAAATATTGTTTAAACATCATCATCCCCTATTCCTGGACAGTAATGTGTAATGGAAAGAACTACGGAGCCCAGTGGTTGGAATCTAAACACTTCCCAGGTGTGTGCCCTCAGTGAAGTAACATTACTTCTCTAAACCTCGGTTTCTTCATCTGTAAAAAGGAGACAACTGGACCTATCACACTTTAGTGGTTGCAAGGATGTAAGGAAATCGTGTTCATATAGTACCCTGCGCAGCACTAATAAAGATCTAATAGAGGGGGGTTCAGTGGTCGTTACAGGTTACCTGATGTTTCATTTCCCTGCACTATCACAAGCTACTATGTGCTGCAACAAGCCCAGAAATCCCTGAAGCGTGGGTGAAGTGCTACTTCCCCAGCTCCCTTAAGTGCCCCTGTGTGCCCTGCGGATACTCGATGCATGCTAACCACCAAACGAAGAGATGACTCAGAGCTTGGAAACAATCCACAGCAGGCTGGAAAGCAAAGGCGCTGCTTATGGCTCAAAGATTAAGTTGTTACCCTTTTAAGTTACTACTTTTCTTTAAAGAAAAGGTTGTGGGGAAACACCTATCAGCTCTGAGAGCAAAACCTCAGAAACCCTTCCCCCCAGGACATCCAGCTGAGAAGACCCCACCAGGCAAGGGGGCAGGACCAATGTCAAAAAGCCTCCCCTGTAGGACGCTGGGGCTGGGACAAAGGCGCCTTCAGGCAGCTGGGCAAGGCTGGCTCCCACCTAAGAAAGGCAGGACTGACCTCAGTTCCCAGCGCGCTCCCCACCTGCTGAGAACTAATCCTGGGTTATCTCTTTGCTGGCCCAGAGAAACCCTAAACGCCCCAGGCTTTTGAAGGGCTTTATCTCCCTCTTTCCAGGAACTCAGCTGCAGTCCCAGCGCCTTGTCTGCTTTCTCCCAGGTGCCACTGAGCAGCTGCTGCCGGCAGCCAGGTGAGCGCGGTCCCGGGGAGCCTGGGCTGCTGGTCCCGCTCCCTCCTCGCCCCTCTCCTCGGGGCTTCTGTCTCACAGTTAGAAACCCCGCGTGCGGAGCGAAGCAAAAATCACACTCCACTAACGATCTGTGTCTGTCGGGGGCAGGAGGCGGGGGAGCGGGAATTCCTACTTTCGCCATAAATTGTATGCAAATAGGTTCCCTCGGCCGAGAGCCAGGAGCGAGTGCGTCTTTTTCATGAGCTAACCCTGTTCCGCTGGGAGGGCTGTTCCTTTAATTCGCCAACTGCAAAAGTGGGAAAGGATGTCTGGAGGCGAGGCGTCCCATTACAGAGGAAGGAGCTGCTATATAAGCCAGCCAAAGCTGGCTGCACTGGCCACAGCCTGCCTACTGTCACCCGCCTCTCCCGCGCGCAGACACGCGCCCGCGCCTCCGGTCTGCACAAAGACGGCGCGGCTGGGGGGACCCTGGGGGCCACGCACGTGGGAACCCGCCGCCGCTCTCGCCCAGGTACTGGACCTGGCTCACTGAACGATCTAGGTCTCTCCCGCTGCGGAAAGGTAAGCGTGTTTCACTCCCATCACCCAAGATCCTTACGACGTCCTGTTTGCATTCCTGGTACCAAATGGGTTGTGGTTTTATCACTATAAAACTTCTGCTTTATTTTCACCGCTGGCAAAAGCGGGTGTGCGTTGTTGGTTATGATCGGATGCACCTTACCTTACCGTTTCTCACTTGCCCCCATCCCCCCAGGTTCCCCATCCCTGTCTTTCATTTGTGTATGTTTTTTTTTAGCTCTGTGAGTACTCACACTTGGAAGGAACTTTTTCTAAAGTTCTTATCTCTGCCGTTCTGCAGAGGAAAAGTAAGAATTTTCTCTGAACCCCTTGCCTGGTCAATTCACCTGTGGGTAATCTTTCTTCGAGAGTTAGGGAAGTAAAGTTTTAAAGTGGAGTTTGCTCATAGCCTTACTCTTGGATGGGTCAGGGGCAGAGAGATATCGTTTTAGAGAGAACAACAAAATTTCACATCCAAACAGCCTTTACAGTTCACAAAGGGTTTTGTACCCATCCCCTCATTGGATCCTGGCAGCATCAGTGGTCAGACTTGCAAAGAGATGAAGGTTGGGGCAGGAGGCAGGAGGCGACTCCTAGGGCCAGCCCAAGAGTGCTGACACCAGCTTTGGTTCTTAAGGGCAGGGGGTTGTGTTGTTTATACCTCCCTATTCACGGATCCTCAGGTGGGGCACACATGCATGTTTGGAGTGCTTAGAGCTAGTGGTGTCCTACATCTTTCCAGAATTACCTCTCCCTTCTCACCTCTCATCACAGAAAGCCCTGAGGAACAACTTCTCCCAGGTAGGCAGCCTACCTCCCCGCTGGTGGGCTTTGGAAAGCACCCAGGGGCTCCTCTCGCCCACCGGTGTTGTACAGGTGGGTTAAGAGCTCAGGTTTCCAAGCCAGAGGCAACTTCTTTTTTCTCCACCACCACCCTGCGTATGACCCCGAGAAAAGCCCATAACCTTCTTGAGCCTCAGTTTCCACTTCTTTAAAATGGGGACAATAACTGCTGTTGTTGTTAGGAGGAGAAAAATGAGGTATAAAGAGATTGACAGGGAGTGCTCAATAACTGGAAGCTTGGATCATCATTGTCATTGCCAAAAACCGCTATCACTCTGGAAGTAAAAAGAGGCACTTAGCCAATTGTGGATTGTTTCTTGTGCGTTCCTTAGCCCAGTCTGAGAGCGGCTTACTAGGCAGGCGGCTGGCAGGTCGGAGACTTGGCTGTATTTTACAAGCAGGAGGTTGTGTTGGCACAGCTTGGGAGAAAAGGTAGCAGCCCGGGGGCTGGATGTAAATGTCGTGTTCCGATTCCAGAATGTCACTAGGTTTTGAGTTTAGGCACTTGCAGATTCTAAAGCTGTCAGCTATAAAGTGCACTGCCGCTGGGGACTCGTTGGAAATGCTTTCTGTCCGGAGGGAGAGAGGGACAGGGAGCCTTGCCTGAAGAAGGAATGCCTCTTTTTCATGTTGTTGTGGAACTTTTCTCCCTGTTTTATGGAGCTTTCCCATATGTGCTTTAGAAATGAAAACTCCTGCCCACCCCAGCCAGTTTCCACCTTGTCCTGGGATATGGCGAGCCCAATTCGGGACTGGGGAAAAGTTTGTGCAGTCCTAAATAAACTAGTGGAAAGTGTGCTGGCATCATATGCATTGGCGCCCTTTCTTTGCAAGAGATACGAGTTGGTGAATCTTGGCCCTGTGCATTTCGGGAAGATGACTGAGTCTGGGGAAACAAAAGGGTACGTGACTTGAGTATTTTCTGGGTGAATTGGATAAAGATTGAAAGGGATGTTGCCAAGCTTTATAGTCATTGAAGATATTTCTTTACTCTATGCTTTATTTTTAAAACTTTGCTTCCCCATCTTATCTACCACTAACCACCCCTCTCCCCCCACTCCAAGAAGCTACTAACCTCCCAGCGCTTAGCTTTGTCATTCATATAAAGAGGATGGCAGTCTATATCCCATAGGACTCTTGCAACCTTCAGATGAGATAAGACATGGCGAACTCTTGACACATGGTAAGGGTTCAATACATGGAGGCTTTTCTTGGCTTCTCTGCTTATCATTTTATAAGGATTTGTCCAAGATTAATGTTCTAAGACAATGATTTTTAAACTTATTTTTAACAATTGAGATATTCATCAAATGCATTTCAGGTGAAACCTGAGTATATGGCAGGTGGGTGGGGAGCTGCTTTGGTTGACATGGGGTCAGAGGGTCTAAAATGGACTCCATTGCTCTTAGCCTCTGGGACATTTCCACAGGATCTTAACAACATGAAACACAGTTACAAAAATCATGAAGCCAAGGGGATGTGCACTCAAGTTGCAATTCTGCACTTCAACAGGAATTTTTGTCCTTCTGAGTCACCTTCTATAACAGGAGTACGAGCAATTCCCCAAATAGTGCAGTAGACAGAAGTATGTGTGAGAAGTTTAAAAGGCTTAAGCAAGGCTGATTATTTTAATTAATTTTAATGGCAGTAATAGCCAAAATGTATGATGAGCCTACTCTCTAACCTGTGGGCTCTTTGTGGACATCATCTCACTAAAGATCCACAGCAGGTCTCTGAAACGTGGACTGTGCCTATTGGAAAAAAGAGAGGGCTTGGTGAGCAGAGAGGTTGAGTAACTTTTCCAGAGTTCTAGAACTTAGAAGGAGGGAGCCAGGTTGCAGACGCAGGTCACCAAATCAGAGCCATTCTGCCGTGTTCTTTCTGAGTGCTTCTCTGCTTCTAGCACTGCCTTTAGAAGGAAAGCACTTCCTTTCTGACTAAACATGCCCCTCCAGGCAGACTGTGGCCACCCATAAATTCAGCAGTAGCCTGATCATATAACCAGAATGGAATCTGGAAAGGGAATTCAAGCTGACAGAATGAAAAACACATCCCCCTTAATCCTACTCTTTCTAGTGTTTACAATGAATTAAGAACACCTATTTTCTACCCTCCCTAGATTTCTATAGACATCTAGCTGTGCTTTCTTATAGAAAAAAAAAATATCCAGCTAACCTAAAGCACAAGCCCCTCCATACTGAAGCCCACTTCAGTTTGAAATGTAAAAAGTAGGTTATAAACATTTAGTTGGCTCTAAATATACAATCTCTTTGTGATGATAAAACACGCAGGCACACACAAAGTTAAATGAGAGCTATGTAACACATATGTGATGGGAGGGTTTGCCTATGGTTTCTCATCTAATTCTCACTCTAACAATGCAAATTATGAATTAGTAGCTCCATTTTATAGATAGAGAAATCAAGCTCAAAAATATTAAGTGACTCATCTGAGGTCTTTCCATAAGTGAGGGGCAGAGTTGGCTTTGACCCAAGCTTTCTCACTAAAACCCTGCTACTCTTTCTGCTATGTTGCATTGCCTCCTAAAGTCAGGCTGGGCTGGCTGAGCATAGGAACCTTAAACAGTATCTTGGTGAATGGCCAAGATGGTAGAGAGCCCCAGCTGGCATTGGTGTCTATTGATTTTGCAGAGTAGCCCTGCATGTATCATTTTTCATGGTGCTCAGAAAAGGTCAGCTCATGGTAGTGCAACTGTTCTGCCTAGAAACAGAAAAGTTCAAATTTCAGCCCCGGGAGACAGAAGAATGAAACTAGAGGTAGCAGTCAGGTCACTACTGCTGATTTTCATTCCAGAAAAGTAGGCACACACTTCTCTGTGCTCTACAGGTGGGAGCCCTGATTGGGAAACCAGAGCTGTACCTGCACCCTGAGAGCCAGGTGAGCGGTACATCTGGTTTTAAAGGGGCTGACTGGGAGACAGAGTGAAATCAGCATGCCCCAGCCTCAGGACAGCAAATCCCAGGACCTTCGGGAAATGGTTGTAGCCTCTAAACCACAGATACAAATTCAACACAAGACTCAGAGAGGAAGATTACAATTCAAGCACCTCTCACTCTGGTAAGATGTCAGGGAATCCCCTTGAATCTAATCTTGGGCCACTTTAAACGCCTTCAACATGTGGGAAACATTAGATAAAGGCTGCCTTCCAAGGAGGAAAATCCCCTCAAAGTGTGATGAAATCAGCCCCCTGCAATCCCAGGCAATAATTCCACCCAATACAAAAGACAGCGGTGGCCTTACCTACCATACCTACCATAAGGGGCCATACGCACCTTGTGACGTCTTTGTAGAGGAGAAAAGTCCACATACCTACTTGATTCTTACCCTGGTGACCAGATTTTTTTTTTTTTTTAGTTATGCCCTTGAGCCTAGAAATTCTTTTCCCTTTCTCCCTATCTCACATTTGCAGCCTCTGCTCACCGTTACCAACAACACTACCATCGCTCTCTTTGACCCTCCACCATGGACCGAAAGCAAAATGCTCATGTTGAAAGCAGGTCATGAATGGAAAATCCCTTCCATGGGTATTTTTAGTCTACTTGTGAGTGGAAATTTTCAAAAAATATATATTTCATGCCAAGTTGTCTCAGATTTTTGAAATGTCCTGAAGTCCACAGATTCTTAATTATGTAGCCATGGTAACTCAAATAGCTCTGGTTGGTCCTTTAACCCTCCCCAAGTACCCTAGGCCAAGAGCCAGAGATATTTCATAAGTTCTGAAAGTAGACAGCTTTGCTTCAGAATTAACCACTGTTCACCTCTTGCCCTAGAGCAGGTGAGTTGGCTGCCGCTAACTTCTACAAGAATGCATCTAAAATGTTCTTCTAGGAGGGTCCAGGGGATAATCATACTAGCTCACATTCACTGAGTGCTCTACAGGCATCATGCCGTTTCATCATCAGCCATAGTTTCCAGTAGGTATCATTCCCCCATCCCTAATAAAACATGGGGAACTTGAGGCTGAAGAAGCTTAAGTCACTTACCCAACACCACACTAAGGATGACCAGTGGAGGAGAACTCACACCCAGTTGCCAGTCCTGAGAAGGTGGTTGGTTGGAACCATTAGGGTGAGCAAGTCGTGCAGACACCGTAATTCTATTCATCTTCTGACAAGAGAGAGGAAAGACACAGCAAAGCTAAGAAAGGGTCAAAAGCTTGTCTTTCACACCTGATGTTCTCTTCAGCAAGGTGGCATTTTGCTGTCTTCAACTTGCCCCCTTAGGTTTCCCCTCCTGCAGAAAATGTAATTAAATAATCAGGGTATGACTCCTAGTGTAAGATGTTTTCCCTACTAGACTGTGAGCTGCAGAGCTCTGCCCACAGCGCATCCCTCCCACAAGCCCGGGACCTGAAGTGTAGACACAGGTAAGCAAGTGCTGCCCAACTGAAGCCATGCTCGCTTAAGACGGGCTTGAATCCGCTCTTCCCACTCTTCTCTGCTTCTCCCACTGATTCCTGTGTGTCATGGTTGACCCCATGATCGTCTCCTCTGCCCCAGCAGACTATATGCCATTGGGGTCAAGAGCATGAGTGAGGCAGGAGCTGTGTCTGCCAGAGGTTGTTTTCCCCAAAGCCTGGCCATCTGCTGGCAGGTGTCAGGCCCTCGGGGACTTCTTGTTGAAGAAACTCTCTGCTGTCCCCAAGGAAATGGGATACTAAGAGAGTTACTTGGGAAATGGGATAATAAGATAGCTGTGCCTCTGAAGGTATTTGTTTGCACCACTTTGGTGACTCTGTTCTATGAATTATGAAGCATATTCACATGCAAGACATATTTTTAATAAAGTAGGATACCTGTGAATTTATAAATTTATAAGGTGACTTTTCTGCTTGGCACTCTCTGATTCTTCCAGCTACTATATATTATTTTACTAAGGCCTGGAAAGATTGTCACTTGTACAAAGTAGAAAGTGGTGGCATTGGTGTTTCTCCTCAGGCATAACTCCCCAATCGCTGCTTCTCTCACTGTGCCACATGGCTCAGAAGCTAGTCCCACTTGCCAGATGAGAAAAAAGGTCCAGACAGTAGGCCACTTGCTAGAAGAACATTTACATTTTAAAAGGGCAGATAGGTAGTGAGGGCAATGCTTAAGGAAATAAAACAAATGAGTGGATTACCAGCAGTGGATTTTAGGGAAGGTGATACTTGGGAGAAGTAGGACAGCTCAAATTTCATCACCCAGAGATGTGTAAAGGGGTAAACGATACCTGGTAGCTTAAGAAAAAAAGATGGTAGGAGCTGAATATTTAGTGAAAGATGTGGAATATTTTTGTTCAAAACTCTAAGGGTACAGATACAGCGTGGGGAAACCCTGGCTGATAGCAGTGCACTGGGGAACTCTGCTAGGTGCACAATGAAATATGAATGCATGTAACATCACCTGCAGGAACAATGCACTACAGCCGGAATGACAGAGCCCGGAGCTCTACTGGTCCCTGCCAGCCAGAGAGCCTCGGGAACACTGCATCCAGTGTAGGTACCAAGATACAAAAACAATATATATATATATTTTTTAAAAAAAAAAAAAGACATGAGCACATCTAGAGAAGGAAGCCATGATTTTCCACCTGGGAAAAGACAGTCTAACGACAGCAAATATGTAAGGAGATTTGATGCCATAGAGGCAGTCCACCTGCTAAGGAGCTCCAGAAGCCAGAGAGAGACCCTGCATGGGGAGACCCACCATTAGCACAGACCCCGGTGGAAGTGGCCTACTTTCTGAGATGCCCGGGGTTGTGGGAGGGCCACGAGTGCAGAAATGTTACAGAACAGTGTTCTAACTTATAGGTCGGTCGTTTAAAAATTTAAAAAAAAAAAAATCTCTCTAGACCCTGTTGAATGTTGAAACTAAAAGGCTGACAGGCAACCTCTAAGCCAGGAACTTGCACGCTGGGTTTGAAAAGGCGCCTCAGAGGTGATTTGGGGGTTGCCATGAAGGAATGGGAGGCCAAGTGTGGGGCTCCACTAAACCTTGATTCAACTAAAGCCCCTGTACTTCTGTTTGTTTTGTACAGTGAGCTCCCTCATGAAATTTCATTTGAAGAAATGGTTCTGTGGAAAAAAAAAGTTTTTATAAATTGATGCCCTAGTTTCTCTCATTTTAATGATATTTTAAAATTAGATATTTTAAAATATTTTTTAAAAGATATTTTTAAATATCTCTCATTTTAAAGAGGGTGAAAGTGAGACGAAGAGAAGGGCAAGCTCTTTCTAAGATCTCCCACCAGCTGGCAGCTGGGTCAGAGCAGAATCCTAGGTCTCCTGACTCTTCCTCTTGGAAGCCAGGGACAATATGAAACCCTGCAGAATTAAGACATTCTTTGGAAAAGAAAAATATAAGGAGTCTTATTCTCTGAACAGTCTTCACTCAAACAGATTGAGCCATGGATAACGAATGCCTCTGTATTAGTTATCTACTGCTGTATAGCAAATCACCACAGAACTTAGTATCTTAAAACAACAGTCACGTATTATCTTATAGTTTCTACAGGTTGGGAATCTGAGCATGCTTAGCTGGATTTTCTGCTTCATGGTCTCTCATGAGGCTGTCCTCTCAAAGTTAGCCAGGGCTGGGGTCTCATCTGAAGGCTCAACTGAAGAATAATTGATTTCCAAGCTCATTGATGTAGTTGTTGGCAGGACTCCACTCTTTGACGGCCATTGGACTGAGGGCCTCAGTTCCTTGCTGGCTGTTAGTCCGAGGCCACCCTCAGTTCTTTGCCATGTGGGCCTCTCCAACAAGGCCATTTACTTCATCAAAGCCAGCAGGGGAGACAGAGAGACTACAGGCAAGAGGGACATCACATCTCGTGTAACCTGATCGTGGAAGTGTCTTTCCATCACCTTAGTCATATTGTGCTGGTTAGGGCCATCCCATGCTCAAGGGGGGGGGGGGGTTACACATGCATGGGAATACCAGCAGGCAGTATCAGTGTGGCCCTCTTGAGTTTGCCTGTCACAGCCTCGGACAATCCACGGTCACCAAATTTCTGGCAACCTCTTATCGATAACAACTCTACTCAATCCATCTGTACTTCTCTTGATGAAGAATCAATAATTATGGCAGCCACTAAGGTGGACTTGGTCTTATTTAAGCTTTTTATGCATGTGTAAGGTAGAATCTTGTGTTTTGCGTTAACTATCATAATGCATTGAGTAGCCATCATTTCTCTTGAATATCACCCCAGGGCAGGGTCTTCCACGGCAATGACTCCAAATGCATTTCATTCAAAAGTAAGCCACCCGCCCTGCAACCTACTCCTCTCAATAGATATAATTAATAGTAAAATATAGTATTAATTCCTTTTCTCCTTACCATCCCCACCATGCAAAATTTTGTAATCTCTGTTGCCTTGACGATCTGTTCACTGCCTCCCCACTATCTCCATCATCACCCCACTTCAGGCCTGGGCATCGCACAACAGGCCACTGCTCACGCATTGGCCCCCTTCACCCCAGCATTCCCCTTCAATCTATCCCTCAACCTTGGGTTGTAGACATCAACATTTCTAGGCCCCAAGATCCCCAAATGGTCCTCTTCTGCCTGAAGGAAAAATTCAGACCCCCAGCATGGCATTCAAAGCTTTGCATGATCTGGCTCCTGGTCTCCAAGCAGATCCTGTACTTCAGCTGTAATTCATGCTCTTCATACTAATGTTATGCCTTTTTGTCCTTAAATACCATTCCCTCTTGCCTAGAATATTCTTCCCTATGTTTTTCACCTACTCATATTCTTTCAAAATTCATTTCAGTTACCATCTCCTCCAGGTGGGTTAGATGCCCCTTTCCTGTCACCCCATCCCACCCCATGTTTTTCCCATTATCTTCCTTATCATTCTGAAGTTATCCATCTATTATTCCTCAGTCAACACCTCCAGACAATGTGGATCTTAGAAAGGAGAATGTGTATCTGGTTTATCCGGAAAGTAGCACAACCGGAATAAATTAATCTTCAACAACTGACAAGAGTCCTTGCTGTGTCCCAGATTTGGACATGCCCTTCCTCACCAGGGTTTACTCAGAAAGTCAAGAATCTGCGGTTGTTTTCATACTTCACCCTCCAGGCTTGCAACTGTGCAGAGTGATGTCACAACATGTGACAAGAGGGAGCCACCCCAGCCCTGGGACGGGAAACCGTCTCAGGACACAGACCTCAAAGAATGTCCTTGCTTTCAGAGGTGGCCCACAGAATAAAAGCATGAATTGCTTGGGATTTGGAAAAACCAGTACCAAGGACAGAGGAGTCCTGTCTGGGGATTTGAGGCTGAGTCACAAGAGATAGCTGAAAATCTGGAGGTTATAAAAAGGATCAGTCAACAACTAGTGGGAAAAGTAACAGGCTCAAGGGAGGGATGGAGACAAAGAAACTCTCTATCCTAGGACATGGAGAAATTCACAGCCCAGGGGAAGGAATGAAGAACAGTTAAGCGTACCGCTCTGGTATCAGAAACCTCTGGGTTCAAGACATATTTGCTTGCTGTGTGAACTTGGCCACATTACCTCGGATTTTATTCCGAGCGTGATTAGAATCCAATGGAAGGTTTCAGGCAGTAGAATGTATAATCTGAGAAATCCTGAAGCAATTAATCTCTTCAGCTTTAGTTAACATGATATCCCCAAATTTATTTGAACACAAATACCTTTTTCCACAGGATGCCTACCTAAAAACATCTTGGAATATAGTCTGGGAAATTCTGCAATGGAGTACAGGGTTCGTAGATATTAAAGGGACTGTAAATTTGCTCTACTCATCTAGATCTACAGGAACAAGTCAAACAAACCACCTGGGCTGAAATAGGCATGCCAGGCAGGAAAACCTAGCTCTAGAGGTAGAGACAAGCAGGGTTCAGCCTAATTAGCAACTCTTTTTGGCTAAGACAATTGAAGAGCACAGCCAGGCCTCAGCAGACTCTGAGACCCCATCTCAGGCCAATGAAAACTTACCAACATCTGCCCAGAGACTAATTAGCGTTTGCAAACAGTACACCTTGGCCTAAGCATTCTCCAAAGAGGAAGTGTATGAAATTTGAGATCTAGCCAGAGACTCTGGGAAAAAGACAGAGGTCAAATATTTTGGTGCTTACTCATGGACAGCCACCAGAGAGTTGCTGAAAGGGTAGGAAATAGAAGGTGAAGGTATCCTGGACTTCAATCTTGGACTCTGATCTCTTTATCGAGCAGTGCAAATTTGAGTTTTCACCTAATACGAACTGAAGGAAGTTGCTTGAGTGGTCAGGCCAGTGTAGTTCAATGTAGTTGAAAGCACAAATTTTAGAGCTGCAAATCAGAGTCCAAAGCTGCCTTTACCTCTTAAGACAATCAGTGAACATCTCTGAGTCTCAATTTAATTCCCAAATAGACATAATAATACCTATCTTACCAGGTTGTCATGACAAATGACAAGATAAATGATAGGATGTGTAAAAGGCATTTAACATAAAGCTCAGCACAAAACAAGTACATAGTAGGCATTGAACAAAATGTTAGTTTCCTTTCTGTTAAATTTAATCTGTATTTGGTTCTATAATAGAAGCTGTCATTTATTGAATAACTACTATATTCCAGCAGGGGTCAGCAAACCATAGGGAGGCAGCCTATTTTTGTAAATAAAGTTTTATTGGCACACAGCCATGCTCATCTATTTATGCATTATCTATCCCTACTTCCTCTCCAAGATCGGAGTTGACTAGTTAGGACAGAGATCATCTAACTGCAAAGCTGAACATTTAGTATCTAGTCATTTTTTCTTTCTTTTTTTTTATTTCAGCATATTACGGGGATACAAGCATTTAGGTTACAAATATTGCCTTTGCCCTGCCCGAGTCAGAGCTACAAGTGTGACTATCTCCCAGACGGTGTGCACTGCACCCATTAGGTGTGAATATACTCATCCCTTCCTCCCCTCCAACCTGCCCAACACCAGATGAATGTTACTACTATATGTGCACATAAGTGTTGATCAATTAATACCAAGTATCTAGTGATTTAAGAAAATGTTTACTGACTTCTGCCAGTCAATGTGCTAAATCTTTATACTTAATTTCCAGTCACCATAACCTAGCAAGGGGGATATTATCATACTTATATATAAAGAGATTGAGGCAGAAATAAATGTTCGTCTACCAAGTCCCCCTCCAAAATCATAATGTCAACCCTGTACCTGAAGGAAGCTTAGAAAAATGATTAAAAGTGGTTCATTTGTGTGATTCATCTTCTCTTTGATGAAGATTCATCTTCATCTTCCCTGCCTCCCTCTGACTTTTATTTCCCGCTGGCTAAATATCTTGACTCTGCCATATGCTGAATTAAATGATCCTGTCTAGAAGGACTTCCGCCCATTCCCTGCTTTCCTTTTTCTTTTTGTTTTTTTATTCATTTCAACAATGAAATTGGTAATTTCCAGACCCTCTAGAATGTTCTCATGCCTTGACTGATTTCTTGGAAACCATACGTTTTTTAGATAGTGCATAGAGTGAGGCCCAATTTTCCAGAAATGATAGATGTTAAGCTCCCCTGTCTGCTACTTCTCACTTTGTCTTCCTCTCACTTAACCTTCTCTCCAGGCCAGACTCAAGGAAAGAAGTCTTTCCCTGGGGCCTTCAAAGAGTTGCCTGAGACATAGATATTGTAGAGCATTTGGCTTCATGCCCTTCCCTCAAGTTCAAAACTGTAAATAAAATAGTCGTGTGAACCCCAATTCCCCAATACCACCCTCCCACATTGTCCCATTTTAGGAATCCAGTAACTTTATTTACATTAATGATGTTGGGTTTCCCTCTGCTACTTATGCTATAAATAGTAATGGTTTAAAATGAACAATGAATCTTACTTCAAAGATAACTTGGTATTGCAGAAAGAGCATAGAGTTTGGAATTATAAGACTGGGTTGTTAATTCTGACTCAAATACTTGCTGACCAGTCATCTTATTTAACTTTCTCAAGCCTATAGCATTCTTATCAGTAAAACACAAACAATGTTCCCTAACTGATACAGTTGACATTGTACCTGAGTAGCATCTGTTAAGCACCAGGCACAGGATAAGTGTTAACCTATTTGTGTCACTCTTAGTTTGAATCGCCCGAGATCGTCTAGCCTAGAACTTCACACCTTATCACAGACAGGTCATAGTAATGGCATATCATCACTCCTGTCTAATATATGAAGAAATGAGAGGAGAAAGGGTCTCGGATTTGTTCCATATCAGCACTTCCCCTCTTGTGTGCCATCAAAGCTAATCCCATGTCATACTTCAAATACGGAATAATCAAATAAATTTGGGAAACACTCTATAAACTGTCCCTGTCTTGGAGATTTCCAATGAACACGGATCCATTCACCACCCTGAGAAATCCTAAAGTAAATAAAGCTGTGTAATTTGTTTGGCTTGAAATAACATTTAGTTAGAATAACATTTTTTTCCAAACATTTAATTAGGAAATCTTTTCCCTTTCCATTAATAGCCATCCACGTGCTGTAGATAACACTTTAGAAAAAATGCTGCTTAAAGTTTCACAACTGAATTAAAGCCAAGTCAAGGGTTAGACATATAGCTTATTTTTCAGGCTCTTGTGCAGCTTCTCTTGCTTTGACTGTAAATCATAAAGAAGTTTCGTTGACTGTACTTATTCTGGGCCCTGACGACTGGATCCTTTTGAAATTAGCCCTTTTAACTTAGGCATGCGAGCCACCCTTTGACGTCATTATAACACATGAATCAGTTCACCTGGATTAAGATCCTGATCCCCCTTTCTAGGTGCGTGAGCCTCAGTTTTCTCATCCATAAACTGTAGTTATCTCCAATGTCTTAGAGAGGATTCAGTGGGATAAGCCACAGAAGACACACACAGTAGTGCCTGGCATGCATGTGTTTAACCAATGTCAGCTGTTACTGTAATACTTAAATGGTCCCATTTTGAGAAAGGGAAAGTAGACAGTGAAAGTGTGCTTGTTTTGCCTAGGATCACGCAAATTAATTATTGGATTAGTCTTAGTTTTCTCTGAGAGTCCGGGGTCCTGCTTCAGTCTTAGAGATATATTTTCATTTCAGGAATTGTCTTCTATCAAAATGTATCAAGCTGCATTGAACTTGATTTATATAGGCTTTTGTAATTGCCAGTGGCTCCATCTGACTCTTTCTGCTGCAAACCCCAGTCAAGCAGAATCTCATTCATTTGAGTATCATCATATTGGGTTGGAAAAGATTTCCAAACCTGTCTGGTTCTGCTATGAGAAATATTTGGTGTATAAATCAATACTCCCTCACTCTGATACCCATTGTAGACATTGCTGATCCATGCCAACTCCTTTTCCCCTTGAGTCCAAAACGTGACCACAGAATCTCTCTCAAAGCAGCTCCAGGTAGCTATATTAGCTCTTTGACATTGAAATATAATTGTTATCCCAAACCTATTCCACCTCTTAACCAATGTTTGAACCACCTCTACGATATTGCTCTCATTTTTAATATGCCCAATGTCATAGAGCTCTCTAATAAGGAGAAACAAGAAGGAAAGGGAGAGTAAAGAACAGATACTAACATTTGAGTGGCATTCATTATTAATATTCCAGGCATTTATAGCTCCATTATCTATTCACTGTCTTAAACAACCCTGAAGAGATTCCATTTTATAGTTGACTAAGCCACAAAGCCACAATTCAGAAAGTTATAGGACTTTGTCCAGGGCTCTTCTCTCTTCCATCATAGTCACTTCTTAAGGATTTTTAAAGTCTTTTGGGACTAATAACAGTTTCATAAAAGCCACCATGTCACAGAGCCCCATCCAGAAGTTGTTTTTTTTTTTTTTTTTCATTTAGGGTTGTGTCATCCTGTAACCTGTCCTTCCTAGATAAAGCTCTTTAATTTATTAACCTTGGCTCAAGGACTTGAGAATCCACTTTCCAATACTTGTGAAAGAGCCAACTGGATGTCTTAAAATTCTGGATGAAGGCCACAATAGAGGACTCATGTTTTATTGGGAAATGAATTCAAATAGATTTTTGAAACAATTTTCCAGAATCTTCCAGGAATCTATATTGTCGTCACTCGGTTAGACCTACTTTTTTTTTTAATTTTCTGTTTAGGTAAGAAATGGAAAAGAGAAAGAAAGTGCCCCGCAGAAGTTTTATTTCAAAAATTAAAACCAGACCACACCAGGGCAGTTTGTGGTCTGAATGTACCAATGGATCTAGTCATATTTCATCTGGGCTTTTCTTAGGTATACTAAACCACAAATATGAATATCATTATTGTGTCTGGATAGAAATACTTTATGGATTAGGATTCATGGATTTAATTTGGTTGGTAATGAAACTTCTGTTCAAGGAATAGGAGAGAGGAAGCCATGAAGCACCACCAATGCTCAAGCCAAACAACTACAGAAAGAAACACTCGGTGTTTGGGGGCTTTTGTACTTACTATTGACCATTTGACTGGATCTAAAGTGAAATCCAAAATTAAGTTCTTACAGAAATATTGCCAAGTTAGCAATGGACCACAGGTCACTAGAAACAAAGAGACCCCAGGATAGGAAAAATATACACAGCTGCTTATTTTACAAGAAAAACTGAGGCATGAAGCATAGATCTGACTTGCCCAAGGTCACATAATGACCTTGTTGGTCAGAGCTGGTTGGCAGAAGTGGGACTCGGAGCTTCTTTTCCAGATCTTCAATGCACTGTACTTTCTACTGTCTGACCCCATAAAAGGCCAAATCTCCAGGAACTTAAAAATAAGTAATGAAGATAGACATTCAAAAAGAGGGAGGGTGAGCTAGATTTAACAGACCACAAATTCTGCAATTAAATCGGGAGGTTTATTGACTAATAACCCAGATATTTCCTTCCCACCCAAACCAAATTTTCATGCTAAGTGTATTACAGACCTGGCCAAGTCCACCTCTTGACAAAGGAGTTTACTTTGGTCATTTGGAAACTTGTCTCAAAGCAGATAGCTTTCAAAAGCCTTTGAGGTTTTGACTAATATCTCATGGGAAGGAGCCAGGTCTGTGTTGGTCACTTTTGTAACCTTTGTACTTAGTGTGATATCAGGCTCAGAGTAAGTACTCACTGAATAACTGAATGGAAGAAATTAACTAACTACAGAATTGAGACTATGATAAATTCCTTCATGCATCTTGCTTTAGCAGAGAGAGAACTAATTACATTAGAGCGTCAGGAAAACAAGGGTATTTGTTCATTGATTAATTCCACAAATATGAGAACCTATATGCATAAGTTAAAACCAAGAAATATATTCAGCTTCATTTTATTTAATATAAATATATTGTGTATTTACTACATTCTAAACACAGTGTTTGCTGTTGGGCATTCACAGATGAGTGTCTTAGATATAGTTCCCGCCTTCATAGTACTCACAGTCTATAGATAGTCTAACTGTGCACAAACCAACTGCTGACAGTCTGACATAAAAACAAGAAAGAATTAGCTAGTCCCTAAGAGAGGGAGGCATGCATACATAATGAAGCCACCCCAAATCTTTTTTAAATACTATATGATGGAAATAATATTAGATCAATTCCTCAGACAATTCAGAAGAAAAAAAATATCAATTTTGGCTGAAGTTACCTGAGAAAACTTTCAATAATAGATTTTTTTGATCTATACCTTAAAGACTGATAGATTTGTTCACTCAGAGATAGCAAAAGGGCTTTCTAGAAGCCTTCAAGGCAACTGGAACCCTCTCCCAATGATACCTTTGAGAAGCTGTCCTTTCTCAGTTATCTGTCAGCTTGCTTCATCTCCACAGCAGCCACAGGATATCTTGCACCTACAGGTTCTGACTCCAGGGACTCATAGTATTCTCCTTTGAGCCAGGTGTTTAGAAATTATATAGACAGAGCTTGGGTCTGGTCCTGAACTGTAACTCCTTTCCTTGGCTCCACTGCACAAAAGGATGCATAAGATTGTGGTTCAGAGCACTGACTTTGGACTCAGGGGGACTAAGGTTCAAATCCTGACTTCACAACTTAATAGATAACTGAACTTGCACAAACCACTTAATGATTCTACTTCTCAGTTTATTCAGCTGCAAAATGAGGATAAAGATACCACCTCATATAATTTTGTGAGAATTTGAAATTGGAGATTTAAAATGCCAAGCATGAGCTCTGGCAAAAATAGATTCTTGATAAATGATAGTTAATGATACCTGTATTACCTTTATTATCACTGTAATTATATCAACTTTTCCCTGATCTGAGGCCTCTTCAACCAATATTTGATGATCTAAGACCTTCCCCCTCCAGGAAGCCCTCCATGATTTTCTCAGCTTAATGTCCTCAATTCTCTCATTCAGCTGGCACTGCTACCAGACCTTGCTTGTATATCCCCTTCTAGTTTCTGAGATCTCTGGGAACAGGGGAAAGCTGCTTACTCAGCCTGTTTTCCCCAGCACCCAGCACATTGTGCACCCCATAGTGAGTAAACAGCAATTAGACCTTGAAAGAATCTTAACATTGATGTTGATACTTTGACTATTAGCTGGGGAGTTGGCACCACGTTCCAAATCTGCAGTGGCACTATCACAGATAACAAATCCACAACACATGGACTTAAAAGCAATTGCATTTTGCTACCCTGCAGGAGGAAATTGTAAGCTTTGTGATTATAAAAAAAACATGTTTATCTTCTCCATTGTTGTATATACTTCATGCTTAACTCAGGGCTTGGCATATGGTAGATATTTAATAAATACATACTGGAAGATGGATGGATGGATGGATGGATGGATGGATGGATGGATGGATGGAAAAGTAAAAAACCCTACAGAAACAAGAAGTCTAGAAATGTCTTAACACAGATGCTCTCCAAGATCCTACCGGTGATATTTCTCTCTGGAGACCATTACAATGACCTCATACTAGAAATTACTGGAAGACTTTCATGTGAACTTTTCTTTTAAAGATTTTTTTTCAAGATTTGCTGAGGCATAACTGATAAATAAAAAGTATATACATTTAAGGTATACAAAGTGATGATTTGATGTACATATACTTTATGAAATGACTACCAGATTCAAGCTAATGAACACCTGCATCAACTCATATAGTTACCCTTGTGTAGGTGTGTGGTGAGAACACTTAAGATCTACTGCCTTAGCAAATTTGAAGTACACCGTACATCATTATTAGCTATAATCCCCAGGTTGTACGTATGCATTTCTTTTTGAAGCCTTTCCAGTGGTCTGGAGGAAGAGATAAACCTCAATCAAATTCCTTGAGCAAGAGGCAAGATCTCTGTGTTTTATTACCATATTTATCACTAATTAGATGGAGACCTTCTCTGGGTGTCTCAGCTCAGTTATTCTCTTAAATAACTAGATACACAGCAATTAAGTTTCATGTCATGCACTACATTTGCTTAACTGGATGTGGCTTCCTGGGGTGATAGATCCAGTGAGTCTGCAGTGGAGCTCCTCAGGAGCGTGGTGTTGCTGATTCGCAACATGCGCCACGTACACCAGAATGATGCGTGTGAGCACCACAGGTTTGGACCCAGCGATCGTCTACAGCTGCTTCTAAGTCCCGCTCAAGCATGATTTTGACTCTGTAATCTGATGTCTGTCTGTGTCTTTGGAAAGTACTGAGAAGCTGGGCCAAATGTTTCCCGTTAGGAACATAGTCTTGAAAGACTAAACCACAGGCAGCCTGTTCTGGAGAAAGCCCAGGCTCGGCGGCGTGGACAACCATCCCAGTAGCAGCACTGCCTCGGAGAAACCTTGGCCAGGGGACTGACCTCCCAGAAAAGAGCCCCACCCCAGGCTCACTCGCTTGCTTTTCTTGCTACTGAATTAGGATAGCTAGGCTATGGGGAAAACCAGGGCTGTAGCCACAGCCTCTTCACTTTCCTCAAAATTTCAGAGTATCCACTTGACAAACTGGAACACTAAGATTTACGCACTTCCATGGAAAAAGCAACAGTGGGCAAGAGAGGGCTCCCCAAAAATCTCTTATGAATCTCTTCCTTCAGAGACTAGCCTTCTGCTAAGTGCCTTCTCCAAACAAAAGACACAAGTAATCATACAATACCAATACACACCATTTACTAAGATCTCCTTCCTTTTAAGTGCTAGCTGCTGAGAAGTTTGCCTGAATGATCTCATTGATCTCATCTCTCTCCCTTGCAGTTGGAAGAACTTTATTGTGGGGTTGATATTGATGTTACCATTTTACAGAAAAGAAAACTGAGGCTCAGCAAGCAAGGCAATGTTGCATAGCCAAGACAGCTACTAGATGGAACCCTATGGAGATGCCACCAGCCAACCATCTTTTACCTAAAAAAAAAAAAATGATTCCATATGGTTCAAGCTAAAAATAGCAAGTGACAGAGCGAGGATCTAACAGTATTTCATTCTAGAGCAGATATTCTCAATCAGCTTCTTGATCAAATTGATATTTGTCAATTTTAGCATTTATCATTCTTCACAATAAGTATCTGCTTACGTGTTTGCTTTCCATACTGGACTATGAACTCACTGAGAGCAAGACCTATCCATCATTGGTTTCTGAAACACCCTAGCACCCCCCGGGTTATCGCCTAGCCTGTTTGCATGCTTGTTCAATTCATCGCTATTGAATGCAAGAATAAATATTTTTTTTTTTTATGTATGAGGCCTTTTATAGGTGCTACAAAGGGCAGACATATATTTTTAAAAAATTATTTCAGAGTATTAAGGGGGTACAGATGCTTTGGTTACATAAATTGACTTTGCACTGCCCAACAAGTGTGCCCATGACCCAGAAAATACTCACCACATCTGTTAGGTGTGGATTTACTCATCCTCTTCTTCCTGCTCCCACCTGGCCAACACCTGATGAATGTTACTTCCCATATGTGCACAAGAATAAATATTTTTTAAATGAATTAATTCTCAGTCCTCTGGGAAAACTGCTAGCTCTCCTGGCATCCTAACTGAGCACCAAGTTAAGCCACCGTGCTACCTAAATAGATAACTGTTTCTCGGGGCTGGAATTCAAACACCTGGAACAAGGAAGATCTTTAGCTTGGCAGTTAGAGTTTTCCCAATTCTTTTGTGACACAGGTTGCTCTGGACTCACTCAACTGTGGGGATCAGATGTCCTTGGAAAAAAATCCACACTTATGGCTGTTTCCTGGCTCCTCTCTCTCCCTGACACATTCCAAAAAGGAATTTATGGATGTTGGGAAGGACGAGGGGTGAGGAATTTCTAGAACATTTAAGAACGCCCATGTAAGCAACTCTGTGCTTGACAGACTGCGCACAATAAAATTCTTGTGCCTGTAAGCGGGAAGAAAAATTTGGTCTGAGCTACCTCATGTGTTGCGAAAATGATGTGGAAACAAATTCATCTGCATTTCTTAACAGTAGGACTCCTCCTCGTCCCCCCAAACCTAGGATAATTCATGTACGTGCCTGAGTGAACGAGATAAATGTATTACGCGAGCTGCTGAAAATGAAGTCATAAGTAACCAATTCTGAAATATCATGCTAGCCAGTTGGAAGTTTTTTTTTCTTTATCTAAAAATGAAATTGTTTATTCTCCAACTGTGACCAGGGAAAAATTCAAAGATTGTTGATTTCTTCATCCAGCTATGGTCTTTGTCCTGTGGTGAGGTGCCTAAAAATAACTGTTAGATTATTCCATGCTGCTTCCAAAAGGTTAGCTACCAAACAGCTCTACTATTGTTTTTTTTTTTTTTTTAAGAAAATTTGACAACAAGTTAAGAGGCACCTTAAAATATAAAATTATAAACTAAAAAGCCATTAGGACATGGCTGGCATGATCCTGGACTTGGTTGCCCAGTCTGTTAAATGAAGTGTGACCTCACAGTAATGTTCTTAGTAAAACTCTATAATGCCAGAATCCGCAGAAATCTTCCTCCATTGGTAACATCTAACACCATGGAAATTAAAATAAAAATATTAAGTCCTAACCTCCGCCACCCCCCCCCAAAAAAAAAGACTTAGGGACCATTGTTTTTATCTTTTTAATTGTTTGTAGGAGGCAGAGGTCACAGCTGTGGCAGGTACTTGGAGGCCAAGGACTAAATGCTACAGCCTGTGTGCTGCCCAGCCTTCTCAGCAGATGCCTGTGTAGTTAGGCACCAGCTGTGCAGACGTGCCACACTGCTTACTGGGCTAAGTACCAGCTCTTCACACTGACCTTTAATGTCCTTCTCAGTGTGGCTTCTACCAGCTCCACATAGTCTCTCCATTTCCACTCCCCTATGTGTTATTTTATATCCCAATAGAACAAGACCTCTCCGCATTCCCTACATGCACCCCACCCTTGCGTATATCAGATGCCCCTAAAGAAAAGCTGCTTTAATTACTGTCGTCTTCTCCATTCTTCTCATCACCCGCGTATTCCAACTTCCTTGCCTGTTTCTCATGATGTTTCTTCTTTCCAGACTGCTGTAGTCTCCCATTTGTACCCACTCACTGGAGTTGTATCCATCTACTTTTTAGAATCTTGCCTATCTCAACTATCACTGCTTCCAAGGTGTTTTTCTTGATCCTCTTAAAAGAGGATGTAGCCTCCCTTCACTTTGAGCATTAATGGATCTAAGCTGGCCAATCTCTTTTGTTACTTATTATAACATCATTATAGTCATGAATATATCTCCCTGAGTCCCCCAACCCCTTTTGGATACAATGTTTCCTTTCTGATTTATTCTCTATTCAATCAGTATTGTTATTATTGCTTCTGTTATTATTAGCTACCATTTATTAAGCACCTACTATGTACCAGGCACTGTGCTAGTACCTTAACATGTATCTTCTCATTTCATCCCATTCTACCACAACACTATGAGATAGACATATGTATCCCCATGCAGGAGAGGAGGCAAGTGAGATTCAGACAGGAAGGGGGAATGGCCATACGTAGCCGCTACTGACGTGGAAGAGCTGAATTCTAACACAGATCTATTTGACTCCAAAGACCAGACTCTTTCCCGACACCTCCAGCTGCTTCATAACAGAAATATTTAGATGGCTGGAAGAAATGGGCTAAGTGCCCCCCAAACTCTGGAGCAAAGCAATGTGGGGTCAGCAGAGGAACTAGAGTCATGGGTTGTCTTTGAAACAAGCTCTACCAGCTTCTAAGGGAAGGCTGAGGCAGAGCGGAATGAGGTGTTATACAGCACCAGAGTAGTTTCTGGAGAAATGCAGCTTTGGTTTGATGTGAAAAGATTCTTATGGGACACTAAGGTGTGCAGAGAGAGGAAGAAGAGATGTTTCCCAGCCCAAGGGCAGGGTGTGGGAAAAGATGCTGACTTGGGACAAGGAGGTTATCTCTTAAGATTCGAGGAGGACAACAGCCTTAAAGACCATTCCCCACTTATACCTGGATTTGTTTGAACATGTGAAGTACAGAAACTACAGTGCCGATGCTTGCTCGCTTATGTTTAACCCTTTGCACTCGGATGTCGAGTGTGACTCGACATGGTTAGCATTGGTTATAGAGATTAAAATTACTCTTTGAATGTATCAATAATTTGAAATATAAAAAAATCCAAATAAATAAGTTTGTATGAAAAGAAACGCCAGTTTTTTTATTCTACTGCCGCGCTTTGTAAAATCTGGGGTATTTAAAAAATTAAATCCCGAGTAGAATAAAGGAATAGAGAAAAAAGCAAGCGAGTGCAAAGGGTTAAGTGAGTTGCTTAAAAGATGCTATCTTTTCTCCCTAGTTGCCTGGCACCTGTGTCTGAGGTACTCACCCATTTTCACTAGACAGGAAACTTAACAATATCAGAACTTTCTTAAAGACTCTTTTTGACCTCTTTGAGCCTCAGTTTCCTTGTTTTGTACCATGGGCTTAATAAAATCTAGCAACCTTCAAAACCAATATTGCTCAATAGAACCTCCTGTGATAATGCAAATGTTCTTTATCTGCACTGGTCTATACTGTAACCACCAGCCACATGTGCCTGTTGAGTACTTGAAATGTGGGTATTATAATTGAAGAATGAGAATTTTAATTGTACTTAATTTTAATTAACTTTAATAACCACATGTGGTGTATTAGACAGAGCTGCTGTAGACCAACAGACTCAAAGTTTTTTACCTCTTCTTAAACCTCCTATCTCATGGGGAAATGGTGGAATTTTGCCACCAGATTTATTAAGTTTTGAGATGTTAACAGGAACAGAGACACCTAGAAGGTCTCACAGAAGCGATTCCACAATTCATTCATTTAGCTCTAAATTTTTTTTTATAAAGATAGAAAGCAAAGTCTGATCCACATATGCATTGCTCTGCATCAGGTATGTTTGCTGAGGCAGGCTACAAAGCAGGACAACATGCTTAGATTGGAAGTAGCTTTGTCCTGGGTATGTGACCCCAGTATTCTATGTATTGAGACAACACAAAGACTGCATGTCTTCCTGATGCCCTACTTTGCAATCATTGACTTACCAGGATTTTTAATCTCACCATAAAAGATACACATACACACACTTAGATATATATGTATATATGTACATACATCTTCCAGGGCATACTTCATATTTGTCTAGGTATACTGACAATTTCTACTTCACTGAAGCACTCTTATCCTTGCTTAAAAATAGATCTGTATATGCCAAGGTATGGGTTTCTAGGATTAGGAGAAAGAAAATTCTAGAAAACAAAATATTAATTGAAGTCCATACTTTCTACTACAAAAGCTTCTCTTTATTGAGCTCTTCATGCTGCCAAAGACTGTGCCATTTCTTTTGTGCACATCATCTCATGCACTTTCACAACCATCCTGTGAGGACAATCTTACCATATTTATTGATAACAAGACTCTGGCTTATGGCCGTAGATAATACCTTGCACAAGGAAAAGGAAGTGGTCGAATAGTGATTCAAACCCAACAGAATTCATCTGCAAAAGCTGTGCTCTCCAACACCGTCTGATTTCCATTCTGGTGCTTTGGAGCTTGCTGCATTCTCAAAGAAGCCCTTTCCATTGGATGACAATTCCAGCTTCAAAAATCTTTCTCCTATTGTGCTGAAATTTGTCTTCTTGTAATCAACCCTCCCTCCCTGCCCCACCCCCAGCAAACACGCACACTTACACATTGGTGCTTGTTCTGTCCTGAGGGGCCACCAGAGACAAGCCAGCTCTTGCTTTGCTGGGATTTACACATGGTAACCCTGTCCCCCTCAACCCTGGTTTTCTCAACTGCAGGATAAACATGCATAGGTTGACAGTCCTGCCTCCTGCAAGATATTTCCAGACTTTTTGTTGCTGATCATGTCCTATAAAAATAAGAATCTGCTTGTGCTTTTTAAAGAGTCTCTGCAGAATAAGTTGCTCATTCTGAAATATAAAAGCTCTACTATCAGAACACGATTCTTCATGTCTAACCTAAATATCTCAAACTGCAATCTCAAGTAATTTTCCCTAGGTCCATTCTCAAAGGAGACATAAACCAGCCATTTGTCTGCATGAGAATATTTTACATTCTTAAAGGTCATTTACTTGCTTCCTAACTTTTCTCTCTCTCTCTCATATAAATATTTCCAGTTCTAGTAAATTTATCTTCATAAGGTTTACCTCCTCCCTATCAGTGACTTCTGCAACTCCTCTTTGATCTAAATCCAAGTTGCTGCTGAGTTTAAGACTAGATTCAACTAGGAGGTCAAGCTCAAGTTTAAGCAAAGAGAGGCTATTGGTGTGGACTCTTGCTGGGTTTTGTTCCCAAAAGTGCAACAAAATAGCAGCTACTGTTTAATGAGTGCCTACTATGAGCCTGACATGCACTGGATGCTTTATGCACAGGTCTCTCTAATCCTTAATTTTCTCTGAAACGTTTTTGACTCCTGTTTCATAAATGAGGTCATGGCTTAGAGAGCATAATTAGCTTGCCAAAGTTACAGGGTTAGTGAGTGACATTTGAACCCAGATATGTCTAATTCCAAAACCTAAGCATTTTGCACAACACTGAAAATATGATGAGTTTTCTCCAAAGTACAAAACCATCCACCCCCTTCAGACCTCCGTGAGCCAATTGGGAAATACAGAACCCACAAGAATAACATATGCTCCCCCAAACAATGCAACAGTTGACTGTGCCAGTGCACAACTCTTAAATACACAGTGAGAAATTCTCACTCTACTCACACTCTGGTCATTATTATCCTAAACTCATTGCCTTGGAGTCTCAACTAGCAACTCTAATGGCTTTTTAGATGGAAATTTAAGTCATTTAGCAACACACACAAAAGTGTTGGGTAAAAGTCCAAAAACATTTCAAGCTTGGCCAGTGGCCCTTCCAAAAAAAAAAAGCTAAGAGTTGCTAAGGAAGTGAGCGGGAAAGAAGGACTTTATGAAGGTTGAAAGAGTTAAAGCAGCCATTCCAATAGAGTATGCAATCAATAAATATTTGTCCAGTAAACAAATAAGATGGCCAAATTGATTGGAGAGAAGAGAACATGCCAAGCTCTCCTTTCCATAATAATCTTCATTCAGAAACCTTACCTACATTCCAGCCCCACAAATTGTTATTTAGGAAACGAATTTTAATGAGAAAGCATGCACAGAAGATTGTTGGGTTTTTTTTTTTTTTTTGCTGTTTTGTTTTGTTTTTTGACCTAACCAGGCAGTACATGCCTATTACATAAATAATTGGTAAAATATTAGTGTGATTATAATTAGGATGTGTGAGGGTGTGGGTAGGACATTCTTGGTTAAATGTATGGCTGGTGCTTTCTCAGTCTCAGACCCTGGACCAGTCATGTAGACATGCTTCTCTGTTCAGTTTTCCCTGCTGCATCTGTTCTGCAAAGGCTTTCTGCCAGCAGGATGAAGGTGATCAGTTGGGATTAGGTTGATATAGTCTATCATTAGGGTAAATGCTTTCTGGGAAAAAAAAAAAGTAGAAACTTTCTTGTAGGCTAAAGTGATCCAAATTCCATAGCTGGTTGACGTAAATAGCTAACTTAGAATGTACAAGGGTAAGAATAGAATAGGCAGAGGGAAATGTCAATTTGTGTAATGGCTTATTAAAAACCAAATAGCTCTTCAATTATTTTTTTGAACTACATTCAGGTGTATTTCCCAATTAAAGAGGACCATGAATGACTTTATGTCATATATAGATTATTCTCACAGGTTTCCAAGGCATTATTTTGGTCAATATCATAATACCCAAAGTTTAACCATATCTTCCTATCTTTACTCCATTTCTCAACTGTCTGTAACGACTCCTCATCCTCAGCTGCTCAATTGCCCATGTGTGTCAGTAGTCATAAGACAGGTGGATAAGACAGCTTCACAAAGTGAGAACTGTTTCGTGGGAGCATGTTTTCCTCCATACTCTGTTTCCATCTAATCCTTCTCACCATTAAAGGCTCAGCTCAAACTCCATCCTTTCCAATAAGCCATGTCATATCCTTCTCCTGACAATTCTCTTTATAGTTTCAAATTCCATAAGCAGTTATATTCTGCACCACATAATAAATCCTATGCATTCATTCTTGCCTTGTTCCTACATATTGAATGGATGATTTCATTTTCCTCTTGATTCTATCATTAGGTCCTCTTAATGGTATACATTTGATTATCTATTTAGGTCTACCACCCATAGAACTCTGATTATTATGGAAAACTCAGAATTCTATAAGTATTCCATGGAAGAAGACACCCTTTCTGATCCATCTCTTGTCATGAACCTCAGATTGGACAACTAGTTCAGGAATGCTCTGTCTGCAAAGTGGGTTTCTGAAGGTTTTAGAAATAAATCAAAGAGAAGGAAAGCTGAGATCCAGAGAAGTAGAGTGCTGTGCTGACAGCCACATAGCTAGGAAGAAGCTCAGCTAGGATGAAAGCTCAGACTACCTTCTAGAGTCCTTTATTTTAACCTCTGCTTCTCATAACAGAAGAGAACCATTAGATGGTGTTAAACCTAATTTTGAGGATCAGTAATAAGAAGCCAGTGTAGTAATTCACTCAGAGGACTTAGCTGATATATCTTAAAGACACTAATGAATACATAAATGATCTCTGCATCACCCTTTTAACCCTGCCATTGTGATCCTCACTGTACAGAAATTGAAATAAGGCAAAGAGAAGTTACATAACTTACCCAAGGGCCCAGAGCTGGAGCTGAGATACAAACCTATGCCTGTCTTATTCCCATGTTTTGTCCTTTCCCCTATCCCCTGCTATCTCCCTAAATCTGAAGTTGAACAGTGTGTGAAGTCATTACTTCAAGACTGCAAAATTCTTTTAGACACCATTTGGTAGCACCACAACAATGATGACATACACAAGGAAAGATTGCCAGGAGAGCTTCAAACACAGGGATACAACCTCAAAATTCACTTGGAATTGTAGATATTCAGTAGATTTGATTAGTAGTAGATACTAATACGTTTATTGTTTTCCTTTGTTCACCTGTAGAAGATTAATTCTTTCAAGCAGATCAAGAACAACTGATTTGGATTCCACTCCGGGCATCTAAACCTTCAATTCCGCTGAGAGTGAGACACTCTAGGACCCTAGAACCGCAGAAACACCCCGCCAAACCCACCTCCACCATGGGGGCTGCAACTCGGCCGTTGGTGGGCGCCTTTCTAGCTTTGCTCGTCCTGTCTACCGAAGGCGGGGTCCTCAAGAAAGTCATCCGGCACAAGCGACAGAGTGGGGTGAACGCCAGCCTGCCGGAGGAGAACCAGCCGGTGGTGTTCAACCACGTCTACAACATCAAGCTGCCGGTGGGATCCCAGTGCTCGGTGGATCTGGAGTCAGCCAGCGGCGAGAAAGACCTGGCCCCCACGCCAGAGCCCAGCCACAGCTTCCAGGAGCACACGGTGGATGGGGAGAACCAGATCGTCTTCACGCACCGCATCAACATCCCCCGCCGGGCCTGCGGCTGCGCGGCCGCCCCCGACGTCAAGGAGCTCCTGAGCAGGCTGGAGGAGCTGGAGAGCCTGGTGTCCTCCCTGCGCGAGCAGTGCGCCGCGGGGGCCGGCTGCTGTCTCCAGCCCGCAGAAGGTACACGCAGGTGGCGGCCGGGCCCTGTCTGCACGCACGGGGGGAGAGCTGATGAGCAGAGCGGGATCCATCCTTTGTTTCCTGGGTGGTTTCCCTGCCTCATGGCGTGCTCATTACAAAGAGATCGCGTGGTCAAATAAACGTGGAGAATGTGGCCACCTCTCTCCTGCTTGGGGTACTCAGAGCAATAAGTGTTTCGCAGGGGAATTTTCAGCCCTCTGAGAAGTCTTGCTTTGAAAAATCCCCTATTTCACTTAAATTCTCAGTCTCTAAAACTTATTTGACCATGAAATCTACCCATTCTCCACCCCCAAACCCATGAATATACCGTGAAACTTCTGCCCCGAAGAGCACTCTCTGATAGGTACTGATATAGCCCCATCGCCTCATTGGGGAGCAAATAGGGAAACTGAGGCACAGAAGGAAGATGGGGTTTCTCAAGGTCCCGAAATGAGTGGCTGAGTTACTCACACCCCAGTGTTCTTGCAGATGGCACGGAGCTGTCTGCGGTGGTGCTGAGGCTATGAGAATTGGGGAGAGTGCTCCAATTTAATAGTGATGAGGATGACCACATTCATGAATCAAGTCCCCTCTGTGTACCAGGCATTGTGATTACTATCTCATCTAACCCTCCCAACGACCCTGGAGGATAAGGTTTAACTCTCTCTTCTGCAGACCTAAGAACTGAGACTCCAGGAAGTTCACCAACTGGCACAAGATGACACAAAGAGTAATAAGAGAGAGGGGCTGTGCATGTGCCTTGACTCCAGAGCTCATACTCTCCCATGGGTGCCCTGTCTCTTGTGGAATTATGTCATCCCCATTCTCTAAAGTTGACAGAGCCACAGGAGTTTCAACAACTTCAAATCGGAGATGAAAATCTCTGGTTTTTGCCACTCATAAAACAAATTACCAAAAAGTACTTGGAACCACCCTATGTGAACTAGTCTCATGGTTCTACAGGACATGCTGTAGGTTTCTAAGGCAATATTTTTAAAAAGTTTTCTTTATCCATAATTTAGTTTGCCTTCCACGTCTATCAACTCCCCGGCAAAATGCAGATGAGAATTCAGGGTAGGATTGATGCTATGTAGCAAGTCAAAATAATTGTTTAGAACAGTGCTGTCCAGTGAAAATATAAGGTGAGCCAGATATGTAATTTTAAATTTTCTAGTAGTCATATCAAAAAAATAAGGAAAAAGAAACAGGTAAAAATAATTGTAATCATCTATTGTATTTAATTCAATATAGCTAAAATATTAGTTTTTCAGCCTGGAATCAATATAAAAATTATTAATGGATATTTTACATTCTATTCCTTTATACTAAGTCTTTGAAATACAGTGTGTGTTTTATACCTACAGCACATCTCTATTCATACTAGCCACACTGTGTGATTAATGGCCACGTGTGGCCATTGGTTATTATACTGGACAGCACAAATTTAGATTCTCACTTTTCAAACCAACTTATTTTTAAGTTTACTTTCTTACCGCTGTCAGGAAGGAAATAAAATATGTTAATATTTGCACAACTGTATCTAGGTACAGAGGATATAGGAGTGACTTCAATTTCTCCCCATTGGGCTGCATGGAGATCAGTGACTCTTGCAAGTCCAGCGGAGACAATAGTTAGGTCTCAAAGTGTGGGGTGATGTCAGTCCTGTCTTCATATTTCCCAGCTCGACCACCACTCAGCCTTCAGGATAGACAGGGAAAAGAGACAGAGGCACAAGGGTCTTCTGAGGACAAAGCCAAACTGAAAGGTGTCCTGATAAAATTAGAAAGCCACTCCCTAGCTGTCTCATTTCAGTTATGGAAAATTAGAATGTTTTGGTCATGTAAACCCACGTACCAACTTGAGTCCACCCAAAATAAACTTTGGGAGAGAAAACAAAGACAACAACAACACTGAACGCAAGAGTGAGCTCCTAATGTCTTCATTTAACTCTGGCGGAATGCCAGGGAAGTGGGCTATGAGGAACTGAGCACTTCAGAATCTAAATCCCTTCCCAAATGTGGCACAGCTATTGACCTTAAAAAGTCAGAGTTAAGTTCAGTGCAACAACTATTTCTTGGGCATGTCTTGCATGCCTGACCTTGACTCTGCACTGGAGACGTAGAAACATAGCCCAGTAACGCATTTCCACAAGGCAGCGACTCATACTCACTGGAGTCATGGGACTTCTTGCAAATGCAATAAAAAATATGGATCCTCTCCCCAGGGGTGGAAACACACACATGCATGCACGTATGCACTATGCACACTCCTACACACATAGTAGCACACTGTCTTTGCATACAAGTCTGTAATTTGGGGGAACACAGGTTAAGATTTCCCACCTGATACAGTTGTATGTGAGTCCCATCTGATTTCACACACTGAACACCTGGTATTCCAGCCAGATGGAGCCTGAGGATGCAACCACCCTCTGGCTGATTTGAATCTGGGTATCTCCAAGAAACTTGGCTGCTTGAGCCCAGCTGAAAGCTTCTGTTGTCTTTGTTGCAGGCCGCCTGGACACCAGGCCCTTCTGCAGTGGCCGGGGCAACTTCAGCACTGAAGGATGCGGCTGTGTGTGTGAACCTGGCTGGAGAGGCCCCAACTGCTCTGAGCCGGAGTGCCCAGGCAGCTGCCACCTCCGCGGCCAGTGCGTGGACGGGCAGTGTGTCTGTGACGAGGGCTTCACCGGCGAGGACTGCAGCCAGCTGGCCTGCCCCGGCGACTGCAACGACCAGGGCAAGTGCGTGAACGGGGTGTGCGTCTGTTTCGAGGGCTACTCGGGAGCAGACTGCAGCCGGGAGACCTGCCCCGTGCCCTGCAGCGAGGAGCACGGCACGTGTGTGGACGGCCGGTGCGTGTGCCGGGAAGGCTTTGCCGGCGACGACTGCAATGAGCCCCTGTGCCTCCACAACTGCTACAACCGCGGGCGGTGCGTGGAGAACGAGTGTGTTTGCGACGAGGGCTTCACGGGCGAGGACTGCAGCGAGCTCATCTGCCCCAACGACTGCTTCGACCGGGGCCGCTGCGTCAACGGCACCTGCTACTGCGAAGAGGGCTTCGCGGGCGAGGATTGCGGCAGACTCACCTGCCCGCACGGCTGCCACGGCCGGGGCCGCTGCGAGGAGGGGCAGTGCGTGTGTGACGAGGGCTTCGCCGGCGTGGACTGCAGCGAGAGGAGGTGCCCCGCCGACTGCCACAACCGCGGCCGCTGCGTGCACGGGCGGTGCGAGTGTGATGACGGCTTCACGGGGGCCGACTGCGGGGAGCTCAAGTGTCCCAACGGCTGCAGTGGCCACGGCCGCTGCGTCAACGGGCAGTGCGTGTGCGATGAGGGCTACACCGGGGAGGACTGCGGCCAGCTGCGCTGCCCCAGTGACTGTCACAACCGGGGCCGCTGCGTCCAGGGCAAGTGTGTGTGCGAGCAGGGCTTCCAGGGCTACGACTGCAGCGACATGAGCTGCCCCAATGACTGCCACCAGCACGGCCGCTGCGTGAACGGCATGTGCGTCTGCGACGACGGCTACATGGGGGAAGACTGCCGGGATCGCCGGTGTCCCCGGGACTGCAGCAGCCGGGGCCGCTGCGTGGACGGGCGGTGCGTGTGTGAGGAGGGCTTTGCGGGTCCCGACTGCTCGGAACTGTCCTGTCCGAGTGACTGCCACGGCCAGGGCCGCTGTGTGAATGGGCAGTGCGTGTGCCATGAAGGCTTCATGGGCACAGACTGCAGGGAGCAGAGGTGTCCCAGCGACTGTCACGGCCAGGGCCGCTGCGAGGACGGCCAGTGCATCTGCCACCAGGGCTTCACAGGCCCGGACTGCGGGCAGCGCTCCTGCCCCAACGACTGCAGCGGCCAGGGGCAGTGCGTCTCGGGCCGCTGCATCTGCAGCCAGGGCCACACCGGGGAAGACTGCTCTGAGGGTGAGTGCCGGCGCGCAGACCAGGGTGACCGCAGCCACTGTCGGGCGGACTCCTAGTGCGTGTTGCAGAGCTGTGCGTGCATTTACAGACACACACACACGTGCTGGCTCTTTGATTCTCATTTTTCGCATGTATTAATATATTTACATTACACACACACACCCACGCTGGCTCTTTGAGGGGGCCCTGCTCATTCAGTTATTACAGGGCTACCTGCCCAGAGAGGTTATGTAATTGTCCCTGGGACACACAGTCACTGCATCACATAGCTGGTATTAGAGTCTGCCTAACTCATCCACACAGAGTTCAACATCCAGGGCCCAAGACGAGGTAGATAAAGGGATAACCTCCCATTTGCTAAATATATCAACCTTCCCTTTTTACTCTCCCGTACGTCAAACCAACACTAAACAAAAATCTGTCTTTGGGGATGGAAGTAGAAATTCAGCTACATTGAATAGATGGTGACATTACATAAAACCAACTGTTTTGAATGTTAAAGACTAAATGCCTAATGTCCACAAGATAGACCTGTCTCTTAATTGTCTTCCGTTACTATTTTTTATCCCAAGGACTGTAAGCTTCCCTAAAGAAGCACTGTTTCCAGCAGTTAGCACAGGCCTGGTGTACAGTAAGTGCATGGTGTCTAGTAAACACTGGTTAAATTTAAAACACAACAAAAAACGATGATACTCATGTTGAATGAGAGTCCTCTTTGTATTTCTCTCATCCACCTGTGTTGTAATTGTCATCTTGGAGAATTTCTGCTTTGATTAAATCTACTGGTAGGTAGGAATAAATAAAAAGCTCCATGTTTAACATGGCCGAGGCAGGAAAGCGCAGTTGGAAAGACGACCAGGCTAGCAGGGAGGACATGTGAGTTCTGAACTCAACGAGGTAAGCAAACGTGGGCAAGTGCCTCTGCCTCACTCCCATGTAGAAAATGAAAGAGTTGGACCAGATGAGCCCAGAACACCCTTCCAGTGCTAAGGACATGTAACTGAAAGAGCAGAGCCGGGGGCCAAGCTCAGACTGCATTTTCTCATGCCGGTGGCCTGAATCTGAACGAAGACCCAGGGCATGGAGAAATAGGAAGAGCCAGAAATAAGTGAAGGCCACTTAGCTGACCTGGGACATCAGCCCAAAGGTGATGGACTAATGGACAGCCCCCACGGGCCCTAAAGAGGGACGCAGCAGGGGGTCCTTGATGAGTTCTACAATTTAGAGACCTTTGATTTTAAAGGGAGAACTTCATTCCTCTGTTGCCGACAGTGGAAGAGACGGGCCAAGGGAGACAGACCTAGAGGGATTTCTGTAGGGCACACCGCTGACCCCAGATGTCCTTTCTTACCCTTGCAGTGTCGCCTCCCAAGGACCTCGTCGTGACAGAAGTGACGGAAGAGACCGTCAACCTGGCCTGGGACAATGAGATGCGAGTCACGGAGTACCTGATCATATACACGCCTACCCACGCAGATGGCCTGGAAATGCAGTTCCGCGTGCCCGGGGACCAGACGTCCACCACCATCCGGGAGCTGGAGCCGGGCGTGGAGTACTTTATCCGGGTGTTTGCCATCCTGGAGAACAAGAAGAGCATTCCCGTCAGCGCCAGGGTGGCCACGTGTGAGTGAGCAGAGCTCTTCCCGGCAGCCTCACCTGCCCTCAGCCCACCGGTGCATGGCCCCCCTGCCTTGGCTCCGACCACCTTACAGTTGTTCCTTTTAGTTACACCAATTAAGAACCTGGGAACCAGTTGAGTCCACTGAATAGTTTCTTAAAGAAATTCCTCGTTTTCTATTAGTTCCCCCTCCTCGTCCTCCTATATCCTTCCTGCTAGAGAGAATCATTACAGATCATGCTTAACAAGTGTTTACTATGCACCAGACTTTGTCTTAAGCACTCTACATAGACCCATTTAACCCTGTGGGACTGGAGCTATTATTAAGCCCATTTTACAGATGAGGAAACTGAGACTCTGAAAGGTTAAGTCTCTCATCCCAAACCATACAACTAACAAATGGTAGAGGTGAGACTTGAACCCTGGCAGTCCTGGCAGACTTATGCTATTAACCACTTTACTACCTTTCAATGAAGCCCATTGTCTATTTTTTTTTAAGTGGAAACACTAGGATTCAAGTTACTCCTTTATGAATTTAGAATCAGTATAATTACCTCCATACCTGAAAAGCAAGCTGTGGCTAGAATTTGGCCCTTTCTTGCTTAGTTATAATAACACTGGATGCCATTTATTGAACTTGTGCTACATGCCAGGGACTAGGTCCAGCAGTCTACAGGGAATATATCATTCAACTCTCAGTACATTCCCAAGGAGCAGGCATATTTATACACCTCCTTCTCCCGGGTGAGGAAACTGAGGCTCAAGGCATGTTGTGCAATATGCCCAAGGTCACATTGTTAATAATGCTAGAGCTTAGATTCTAGCCCAACTCTGTCTGATTCCAAAGCTCCTGCATATTCTAGGCTTAACCATATGAAATTGCCAATATTGCATCATATGTTTCATCCTGTTAATTTTCATAATGCCTCTCGGCAGACTGCATCCCAGAAGAACCTTGAAATGGCTCCAGCTCTGGCTGTCAGCCCCTGACCTTGGCGGGCGTCCACGTAGTGTGCAGGGGAATCCTGGCTGTGCTGCCCCCACCACGCACCTGCCCCATCCTTACGTCTTCTTTGTGCTGCTCCTTACAGACTTGCCTGCACCTGAAGGCCTGAAGTTCAAGTCCATCAAGGAGACATCTGTGGAAGTGGAGTGGGATCCTCTGGACATTGCATTTGAAACATGGGAGATTATCTTCCGGAATATGGTAAGGAGCACAAGGGAGCCAGGCGTATTAGACCTCGAGGACCTGAAAGATGGTCAAAGTGTTCTGCAGACTTTTATATCCACTCAGTTTCCTTAGCTTTGGTGGAAGACAAGGCTCTAATTAGCACCTTTTGTGATTGCATCTATATTTTAAGTGATGTTGGTTTTCCCCTCATTTTAATAAGTGGGTAAGTACAGCACTCAGGACTGACAGCCTCCAGGCCGGCCTGGCCCAGCCTCCAGGCTCACTCCTGTAATCCTAGCACTCTGGGAGGCCCAGACGGGTAGATTGCTCGAGGTCAGGAGTTTGAAAGCAGCCTGAGCAAGAGCAAGACCCTGTCTCTACTATAAATAGAAAGAAATTAATTGGCCAACTAAAAATATATACAAAAAATTAGCTGGGCATGGTGGCGCATGCCTGTAGTCCCAGCTACTTGGGAGGCTGAGGCAGGAGGATCGCTTGAGCCCAGGAGTTTGAGGTTGCTGTGAGCCAGGCTGATGCCACAACACTCACTCTAGCCCTTTAGCCTGGGCAACAAAGCTAGACTCTCTCTAAAAAAAGGGACTGAGAGCCTTGCCTCCAATTGCCACTCATTGTCTTGCAAGTCTCTACTTGGAGGAAAAGAAAAGAAGAATAAATGGTTTCTCCCTCAAAATGCCTCCAGGCATCTCTGATTTGAGCAACTCTTCTCTCTCCAAGGCCCAAAGTCACAGAGAGGCAGATATCCTGGTTTCTGAATCTAAGCCAGGCTCTGCCACTAATTAGCTGTGTGACTATAAAACAATCACCCTACTTCTCTGATGCAGTCCTCAGTCTATGAGAGGTGAGGCTGAGCCTGTGGCTTCAGAATCCCTTTGGTTCTCACATTCTGTCATTTGACTTGTATGTCAAAGGAGTAAAGAGAACTTCACAAGAGGGAGAAATAAATGTCTTTATTGTCTCTGTATTCTCAGACATACTGATATGTGTATAGTGAGTGCTTAACAAATAGATAAAAGAATAAGAGAAATGAACTAATGCAGAATGAATGAATCACATAAATACAGAGACTAGCACCTCCAAGGCTCACCAAGCTGCCTCTATCTTTCAGAATAAAGAAGATGAGGGGGAGATCACCAAAAGCCTTAGGAGACCAGAGACCTCTTACCGGCAAACCGGTCTAGCTCCCGGGCAAGAGTATGAGATATCTCTGCACATCGTGAAAAACAATACGCGGGGCCCTGGCCTGAAGAGGGTGACCACCACCCGTGAGTATCACGTTTAACGCCATTGGTGCAATGATAAAGTTGGTTGTACCTCATAGCACTGGGTTGAAAAAGTGCTTTCTTGTATGGCACCTGCATCATTTAGCTTTGCTACATTTAAATAATGCCCAAAGGCAGTGGCTTAAAATAACAAATCTGCAGGTTGGTGATTTGGAGTCGGGCTGGGTTCAACATGTAGTCTGTTCTTGACTGAGCTCACTTATGCATCTGTGTGGTCCAGGGGCTGGTTGGCCTAGGATGGGCTCAGCCGGCCTGGTGCCTTTCTGCTAGCTTGGACTTGTTCACATGGCTGTTGAACAGGCTCCTAACTGGCTTTAGATCATTTCTGCCAAAGCAAAGCCCAAGGCCAGTTTATATTTAAGGGATAGGGAAACATCCACCTCTTGACGAAGGGAGTTTCAAAGTCACATTTCACAGTGGCATGGATACAGGAAGATAAATAACTGAGGCCATTACAATCGACCACACCACCTAACTTAATATTAGCACCCGGTTTTATGACAAAGGCAGGGCAAATATTAATGTTACTGTATTTTGAGAGTAGAAATGAAGGCACGGAGAAGCTAAATCACTTTAGCTCACACCACATAGTTAATATTATGAGGGTCACAACTTTAAGCCAGAGTAAGTTCAATACCTTTAACCCTTTTACCACTAGCATTGAATTAAACAGAATGTTGATTCCATATTTTTAACAGGAACCTAAATAAAATTTTACCCAATACTAATAATATCAGAACTTCTTGGGGTAGAATAGAATTTAGCACTGCTAGATCATTGCCTGGGAAAAAGATCTGAATTTGGAGGTGTTCTTCCGGGAAGGAAATTTTTTAAAAGACAAACAAAAGAAAGAAAGAAAATAATTTTGCATTGCTATATAGTAAAACCTCTTTATTTTCTTCAAGATAACCTATCTGCCAACTCTTAAAGGAGTTGACTTTTCTTGGCAGGGAGTTGTTGGAAAAGTTAAATCTGTTGACTAATGGCAAGAAAGAACATCTTACATTTAAATATTTGTACATTTTCCCTTAGCTAAGAGCCAATTCATAGGATTTTCTCCTTCATAAGCAAATGTTTCCCATCATCTTTACATCTCTCTGTGGTAGGTAGAAGGCACGTACCAACAGGAAAAAATCATTAGCTCACCACAAAGGCACAGAAAAGATCAAGCAAAAGCTATTTGCTGTCGAGAAGGCACATTGAAAATACAAAAGGCATTTATTTTCACCTGACCTTTTCCTTTTAATCAAAATTTTGGGATTGGCTGTTTTCTTTTCTTTTTTATTTCAAGTCAAACATCCCAACATGTGAGGTTTCATAATCACAGAAATACCAACATTAAGGGGCAGATATTTACCTGTTTAATTTGCTGATATACCTGAATTCTTTTTCAGGTTTAAAGGGCCTTAAACTTTCACTGCAAAGTGCATTTGGCTCCTTCTCCCTGATATCTATACAGGGGTGGTATTGTGCCTATCATGGACATGAGAATTTGTTGAAAAGCATTGTCTTGTAAAGGGGGAAGAGCACGGCTTTGGATCCAATCAGTTCTGAGTGTGAATTCCATCTTCACCATTCACCATCACCTCGGAAAAGTCCATTTCTTTAAGCCTCAGATCCGACATCTGCAAAAAGGATTTATGGTATCGTGCTTGTGGTGGTGTCACAAGCCCCATGCTTAACCCATGATAAGCACAGAGCAACATTAGTTTCTGCTGCTCACGGGTCTCAGATCCAGGAGATGTCTGTGTCCTCAACTGTATCCAAACTTCTTTGATGCAAAGGGTGCCAAGGAAAGTAGTAGGTATGATTTGGGTGCTTGCTAGCAGCTATAAGAATGTAGGACAGGCAGCTTCACTGTCAATCTTTGTAGCATCATTTTTGTATGTGTGCTTTAGTTGTTAAAGTAACTTGGAAAAGCATAATTTTTATCGTGCATTTTATGACTCTATCATCTGTGAGCTGAGACTGATATATCAATACCTAGACTTCAAAAGACAGACTCTGTAGCTTTCCCACAATCAATTATTCCTCCTTCTCATTCCCTGCATAAAGCCAAGTTCCTTTCATTTGATATAGTTTACTGAACCAATTCTGAACACATACACTTAACTATTAAAAAAAGAAGAAGAAAGAAATGTTGAATGCATAAGATTCGCCTGTCTCTAGACGGGGGATTAAGAAAGGCCAAAGATCCACTCTCTGAATGAATGAATGAATGAATGAATGACTCCATTTAAATAGGTTCAAACTGTATAGAACTTTGTTATAGATCAATGAGAAAGGTGCAGTATTAGAAGGTTCTTGAAGAACAGTGGCAGCCACGAGGAGGGAATATGTGTTACTTGGTTGCAGCAGGGTTAGAGAAGGCTTCTCCTTAGTGAGATTTTGAAGGATAAATAGGAGGTTTTTAGAGGGGGGAGGGGCGATCTCAGGGGGAACAAAGGAAGGAGCAGCATGTACAGAGACCAGGTGGTGACAAACAGCACGTGTGCTCCCAGAGCCCTGAGCAGCATGCTGTCGGGGTGCAAGATGCAAGAGTGGGCAGGGCAAGATGAGCATACACATAGGCAAGACTTGAGAGAGCAGTGACTTTCTTGCCTGAATTCTTTTCATCAAAAAATACCTTTCCATACACTGTCAAGACAGTCTTCCATCTCACTTTTCTGCTTCATAATTCTGATGGGAAAGTTGTCCACCATCCAGAAAGTTTTGCCGAATTAAAAATATCCTAGAGATTAAGTCAATCTTTTTCAAACAAAGTAGCCCCCAAGCATGTTTCCTCAACTTATAAGAACAGTAATAATAATAATGAGGACAAAGGAACAATCCTTTTTCGTATGTCTATTACGTGCCAGGCACTATGCTAGATGCTTTACAAGCTTTATCTCCTTTTAATTTGAAAATAAAAATAAGAAACACTAGGGATACCTGCCATTATTCCCACTTGTAGCTTGTCAAACAGGAAATGGAAGCTCAGAAAAAAAAATAAAATAAAATAAAAAATTCAACATAAATCAAGCAGGTGGTGGGGAGAGGGGATGGGTAAATTCACACTTAATGGGTACAATGCACACCATCAGGGTGATGAACAAACTTATAACTTTGACTGAAACTGTACAAAAGCAATTCATGTGACCAAAATGTTCGCACCCCTATAATATTCTGAAATTAAATAAATAAATAATAAATAAAAAGAAAAGTTAAAATGAAGTCAAATAAAGTTAAAATGAAGTCGAGTGGACAGCGTACACCTAACTATATGTCCACAGGTCTGCAGGGCTGCGATGCCCTCTCTCTGCTCAGCCCCTGTCACGGCCCTGACCTCTGACACTGCTCTGTCTTCTGCCCATCGTAGGCTTGGATGCCCCCAGCCAGATCGAGGTGAAGGACGTCACAGACACCACCGCGTTGATCACCTGGTTCAAGCCCCTGGCTGAGATTGACGGCATCGAGCTGTCCTACGGCATCAGAGATGTGCCGGGCGACCGCACCACCATCGACCTCACCCAGGACGAGAACCAGTACTCCATCGGCAACCTGAAGCCCGACACCGAGTATGAGGTGTCCCTCATCTCCCGCAGGGGCGACATGTTGAGCAACCCAGCCAAAGAGACCTTCACGACAGGTGAGAGGCCTCTATCTGTTAACAGCCACAGTAAAGCAAGGACTGAAGGATTTCACCCCATTCCATGTTGGGGGGGGGGTCGTGTCATCCAGGCTGATTTTACAGCAAGAAAAATGGAGGAGGGATTCCCACTACTTTAAATTTCATTTTAAAATTTTGTAGCAATTGATTAATTTTTCAAAGAAAACAAAGTACCCAAAATAATCTTCTAAAGTGCTTTTTTTGGGGGGGGGCATACATAGAAGATGCTGGTCTGATTGTCTCAGACAAAAATTCTGGTTAAAATAAATCCAAATAAATATTTTAAAAATAGCACACAGTATGTGGAAAATATAAATATCAATAACAAGGAAGCTTCCTAACCTCTTAGCCTATGGCATTATTTTAAATGTACCAAAGCATCAGTCGTTCATTCAATAAATACTTCTTTCGGATCTCAGTGAGCGCTGTATGAGTTATTAGAAATACAGTGATAAAAGACGACAGACACAAATGACTAAAGTGTCACACACATCAATAATGGGGAAATGTACCAAATCTGTAGCATTTGTTTGGATTTGTGCATCAGCTATGGAGACAGAGAAGTGTGTGGCCTATTTCTCCCCAGAGGCAGGTCCCTGTCCTATATCACTTTGAACTATCAAAGACTCCTGCTCTCCTGGTGCCTGATGTTTTCAGTGCAAATGTCCCTTCTTCTTCCATACAGGCCTGGATGCTCCCAGGAATCTCCGACGTGTCTCCCAGACAGACAACAGCATCACTCTGGAATGGAGGAATGGCAAGGCAGCCATAGACAATTACAGAATTAAGTACGCACCCATCTCTGGGGGTGACCATGCCGAGGTTGATGTCCCGAAGAGCCAACAAGCCACCACCAAAACCACACTCACAGGTGAGCTCTGCACACCTGGTCCAGCGGCCCCAGGTGACCCTCAAAGGATGGGCACCTGCTCCCACATGGCCCTATTTGCAACCTTCCAGAGAGAAATAAGTCCACTTTCCAGAAATTCCTCTCCCTTGGAACTGTGGCAAGTTAGTTTGTAACACATTCTGGACATCGGGGCCATTTTTGCCATCTTTTGAAAGTCTTTCCAGTTTCAGGCTGAGTCTCAACCTGCGCATTCTCTCTCAGGTCTGAGGCCGGGAACTGAGTATGGGATCGGAGTTTCTGCTGTGAAGGACGACAAGGAGAGCAATCCGGCCACCATCAACGCGGCCACAGGTGAGGCACACCTGGGACTCCACCTCCTCTGAGCTGGCGCTGGGCAGACAAGGCAGGCCACTGAGGCAAAACCTATTTAAAAAGAAAAAGATGATAATTGTAGTACCATCTAGCTCGGGTGTCTAAATTCAAAAGCAAAATAAGCATGGCCCCTCTAAACAATGCCAACACTACTCTCTCTGCACAGGAAGGGGACAGGGTTTTTGTTGCTGTTTTAAGTTGGTAACCAATTCTACTTTTAAATAAACTAACCATTGTTTAGTCAAAACACATCTGGGGGGTTTCTCTGAGGAAACAATTTTATGCCCCCATCAAGCAGACCACAGTGGCAGGACCACAGTTACATCCGGGTCCTGCTGGGTAAGGATGGTTGGAGGCCACTGACTCTTTCCTCAAAATTTTTTTTTTCTGGAAAATTTGCACTGCAAGAAGAAAACTCTTCCCTCTGCCTCTTCACCAGCCTCCACCTTACTTCCTCCCAGGGACTGTGAGGAAGAGGAAGGGCCGTGTGTAAAGAAAACATAGATCATGCTTCATTGAGCCTTCATGCTATGCAAGATCCAATGCTGGGCTCTCACACACATTTCTTTTCTTTCTTTTTTTTTTTTCTGTCTTTTGAATTTAAGGTAATTGTAGACTCACATGTAGTTGTGAGAAATCATAGAGATCGCCTCTACTCTTCACCCAGTGTCCCCTAAGAGTAACATCTTGCAGAAATATAGAACAATATCACAGTATCACAGCCGGGAAATTGACATTGATACAATCTATCCACTTCAGTCAAATTTCACCAGAGTTGCTTGCATTCATTTGTGTGTGTATGGGTGTATTTAGTTCTATGCAATTTTACCGCATATGTAGATTTGTGAATCCACCACTAGAGTCAAGACACAGAATGGTCCTGTCACAAGAAACCCATAGGTGACCCTTTATAGCCATAGCCACCTCCCTCCTTACCCTCTGGCTGACCCTTGGCATTCACTAATCTGTTCATCTCTATAACTGAATGCTACATAAGCGGAGTCCTGCAGGTCGTAGTCCATTTGAACTACTATAACAAAAACACCTTAGACTGGGTGGCTTATACATAGAAGAAATTCATGCTTCACGGTTCTGGAGGCTGGGAAGTGCAAGGTCAAGGCCCTGACAGACTCAGTGTCTGGTGAGCACCTGCCTTCTGGTTCACAGAGGGCCATCGCTTTGCCATGTCCTCACAGGACAGAGGGGTAAGGGATCTCTCTGGGGTCTCTTTTATAAGGGTGTTAATCCCATTCATGGTCTTCCCAAAGGTTCCTGCATCCAAGTACCATCACACTGGAGATTAGATGTCAACATATAAATTTTAGGGGGGCACAAATATTCAGTCCGTAGCAATACAGTATGTCACCTTTTGAGAGTGGCTTTTGTCCTTCAGCCTGATTCTCTTGAGATCCATCTAAACTGCTTCTTGTATCAATAGTCTGTGCCTTTTCAATGCTTTTAATTGAGTAGCATTTCATGGCATGGATATCCCGCTGCATTATTTGTAATCTTCAAGAAACCCAACAGGGTAAAGTATAACCAAGCCTGTTCTACAAAGGTGGACACAGGGACTCAGAGCGGTGAATCTCCTGTGGCCACACGGCCCCTCCGTGGCAGACCTAGGACTCCAGCCCGGAGTCGGCTGACTTTCAGCCCCAGGAGCAGTCTCGCCTGGCAGCTCACGCTGAGAGGAGAGTGCTCATCTCCTCTCCCTTCTCCCCCCAGATTTGGACGCGCCCAAGGACCTTCGGGTTTCTGAAACTGCAGAGACCAGCCTGACCCTGGCCTGGAGGACCCCGTCGGCCAAGTTTGACCGCTACCGCCTCAACTACAGCCTCCCCACGGGCCAGCCGGTGGAGGTGCAGCTTCCCAGGAACGCCACCTCCTACGTCCTGAGAGATCTGCAGCCAGGGTGGGAATACACCATCCTCCTGACAGCCGAGAAGGGCAGGCACAAGAGCAAACCTGCGCGCGTGAAGGCATCCACCGGTGAGTCTGCTCTGAGATCTTTCCAAACCTGCTGTTGATTCTCACGTTTGCAGATTGCCTCCACTGGGTTGTCCTTACGTGAGAGCCAGATGGGAAGACATGCTGCCTTCTCCACCCACGAAGCCCTTCAACACCACTTTGAAAGACCCGCTTGCTTGTCTTTCCTGAGTATGAACTTTTCCTCTTGTCAACTGATTCTGCAAAGCTCCCTCACCAGGCAATAGCGGTTTCTAAATATTTCTTCCCAGGAGAACTTAATGCATTTGTCTCTGTTTGTTTGTTTGTTTTATTAATTGTCTAACAGTATCTTTTAAATTGCTTCTTGTTTATTTCCCTCCTTTAGCCTAACGATTAATTGACTTTTCATTTTATTTCTTTTAAAGATGACCAAGATGTTACTAATCATTCTTTGGTTATTTTCCATGAAGTGTTTTTATTCCAGGTCTTTTGCTTTCCATCAAGGTTATCCCTGAAAAAAGTCTCACGTGGTCCTCTGAGACTTCCACGGTCCTTTTCTCATTTTCCCTTTTCTCTCAGTTGTTAAGAGGTAAAACTGCTTTTTTTTTTTTTTTTTTTTTTTTTTTTTGAGACAGAGTCTCACTTTGTTGCCCAGGCTAGAGTGAGTGCCGTGGCGTCAGCCTAGCTCACAGCAACCTCAAACTCCTGGGCTTGAGTGATCCTTCTGCCTCAGCCTCCCGAGTAGCTGGGACTACAGGCATGCGCCACCATGCCCGGCTAATTTTTTACATATATATATCAGTTGGCCAATTAATTTCTTTCTATTTATAGTAGAGACGGGGTCTCGCTCTTGCTCAGGCTGGTTTTGAACTCCTGACCTTGAGCAATCCGCCCGCCTCGGCCTCCCAAGAGCTAGGATTACAGGCGTGAGCCACAGCGCCCGGCCTGGTAAAACTGCTTTTTATGTGATGACAGCTTGATCCTGACCTCCAATGTCCCTTCTAGCCCAGGCATCCTGTTCAATGAACCTACTATCGTGCTTCCTCAGTTGCTAAATTGAAAAACAATCAGAAAAAAAAAAAAAGAATTCTTCCTTTATGAAAAATATGCATATTTAATTTTGGCCACCAAATATTCAAAGTGTATAGGTAGAAAATATGACTCATCCAGAGTTTGGCAAGTAATAGTCTTTACTTTCAATTTAATTAGTAAGCACGTATTGAGTACCTACTGCATAGATTGTACTGTGCTGGTATCAAAGGAGAAGTAAATCACAGAGTCAGCACTGTTGTGTTGACCCGTATGCCCTGCTCACAGGCTCACAGTCCTTGGGAAAGATGCTGTCTCTGTTAGCATTAAAAGAAATCAGCGTGTGGCAGGCATCTTTTTCGCCCTTCCCTTCTCTCCTCCTTTCCCTCTCCCCCACCCTTTCCCGTCCTCTTCTCTGACTTTCTGCTTTCATATTCTGATAAACCCAACTAGACCCTGCTTAAGGTCAAGGCCATGAATCTGCCGTGTGCAATAACAGATATAAAGCAAGGGCACTAGGTAAAAAACACGAAGCCAGGGGAACATTTTTCCATAGCAACATAAGCCTCAACAGTGACAACCCGGTAATTCACGTGACTTTTGGAAGCAGAAAGGTAGAATTTTGTTTTTAGTCAGGGCTACAGGCAACAGAGAACATTCTGCTTTGATTTGCCATTTTGATTTTCTCACGGAGCAAACTGGAATCTATTCAAATATTTATCCATCCACCAAATATTTACTTCTCACCTACTACGGGGCAGGCAATGCTTGTATATAGAACAGAAAGTTCTACTCTATTCTCAAGAAATGATGCGCATTGCGATGGCAAAGAGAGAGAGCCAAAACCAAAATTATAAAAATGTAGGCTGTTTTAGGAGGGGCTTGTGGCAGGCTGCGGGAGCACAAAGGCAGGCACCCAGCGCAGCCCTGAGCGAAGGACTGAACAGCATCAGAGGTTTTCTTAGAAGAAGTGATGCTTGGCTGAGTCCTGGAAAAGTCAAAGGAGTTGAGCAAGTGGAGAAAGAGTAAAGACACTTATTTGGTTAGCATTTGTTTACTGAAGGGATCTGGGTGTGGAAGTGACAGTATCCACTACAGAAATGACCTTTCTAAGTGATAAACCAATGCCAGCAGGGGGAACGGCATCTGAACAGGTCAAAGACAGGGAAACTCGAGCTGTGCAGTCCTGCTACATGATAGAGCCGGGAAGAGTAGGCTTTGAGGCTAGACACGCCATCCAGCACGTCTGCAACAGGCCATGGGCACCATGCTAAGGGGCTTCTTTCTTGACAGTTACAAAGAGTCACTGAAAGCTTTAAGGCAGCCAAGGCTTTTCGCCTCAACTGTCTTATCTCTGCAAGATGAGACTGAAGCCACTTCATCTACCCTCTGAGTCCGTCAGGCTTGGATTTGACCATCTCCCTGCTGTGGGAGAATCACTCTTTCTCCCGTAAGTGAACACTAAGAGTAGGTTCCTCATCAGCACTCGGTAATTGCCATCGACAAGATGGCAGAGATCATCTAAAGATTCAAAGCTGGCACTGCCAGAAATTCCTCCAGGCCAGCTGCTCAACCCACCATGGGCACAGAAAGGGGATTTCGAAATGCTGATTTCCCAGGCCCACTGACATTGTTCAGAGGGTAGATTCCGATGCACAGCTGTAAGAAAAAGACAACAGCCTTTTCATAAAGAAATGCCAAGAGACTCCGTGTGGAACTCTGCAATGGCAACACTTGGCTTCTGGGGCGGCAGGCCCACAAGTATGTCGTTTGCTGCTGAGATGCAGAGTCAGCATTTATGTGGTGCCTCTTGGTTCCCACCTCAGTGATTGTCTGGCATATTTTTATTCATATTATCCCTTTTCCTTTCATAATTCTTACCCTACTCCCTTTAATTTAGCACTGATTTTATTTGTAGAAGTTGCACCTTTCACTCATTTGGTTAGCAGTTGTTTACTGAAGGGATCTGGGTGTGGAAGTGACAGTATCCACTATAGACACGACCTTTCTAAGTGACAAACCAATGCTCCTTGATTTGCCTGCCAAAAAAAAAAAAAAATTCAGTGGGGGAATAGCCAAGAATTTTGGCACAAATACCAACACTGTGACTATTAGTATTTACCAAACAACATGATATTATGTGAAAGTTACTCTGTCAACCGTACGAACAGATGAAGCAGGATGTAAGGGACATTCTGTGAAAGTATCAGTGACATATTATAAAGCTGATTAAAATAGACGAGGTGGCTCTTATCAGGAAGAGACATTTCCCAGTTTGCACCTTCTCCCTCCATATCCCTCTCTACTGTAGAGGCTTAATGGGCAACCCTGAGTCACCTCCTGCCTCCCCAGTTACACAACTCTCCCCATGTCTCTGTCAACCTGGGATCTGAAATTTCTTTCATGGAAAAAGAAAGTATGTTTCATGTCATAATTAGAGATAAAGCTGAAAATACAGATGCCTGCAGAGGAAAGACAGTGACTTAATTCATGCAAAGGGGTAAGTTGTCACTGTGAGATAAGTTCCTGACAAGTGGTTTTGGACAACAGAGGGAAAAAAAAGGAACGTGGGTTAAGAAGGGAAGCTTAGGAGCCGTAGGAGTGATTTCATTTTTCACTTAGACTTGTTTTTGTCCTACATCTCTCATGTATCAGGACTACTGGGACATTTAAGAAGGACACACACCTGAGTTTAGCTGTGCTTAAATCTCAAGGTCAAGGATGTAATTGTTATACCTAGGGACACAGTTCCTAACCTCACAAGGGCCCACAGGTTTGAAAGTAACTGACTTTCCTCTCTTTTCCCAAATCTAGATACATCACTTAGAGTTTGAGATCCTCTTTCTTATACAGACCATGTTTAGGTGGTTAAGAACTGCCATGAGTCTTTAGTGTGAGCTTCAGGGTATGAATTTGGGTTAAATGAGGCATCCATAGACTGTAGTTCAAGATCAAGCATTGAAAACATTTTCCATAGAGGGCCAGATGGTAAATATTTTAGACCTTGCAGGCCAGACAGTCTCTGTCACAATTATTCAACTGTGCTTTGTAGAACAAAAGCAGCCACCAACAATATGCAAGTAAACAAGCATGGCTGTGTTCCAATGAAACTTCATTTATGGCACCAAAATTTGAGTCTCATAATTTGCATGCATCATGTAATATCATTCTTCTTTGAATTTTTTTTTTTTTTTTTTTTTTACCAATCATTTAAAAATGTACAGCCAGATACGGGCCTTAGGTCATAGTTTGTGGATCTCTGTTCTAGATCAAACAAAACTTGAAGGAGTATAAACTTTGTCAATAAAACAATTAGGAAGAATGTTCCCCAGAACCCGGAAAAGTCTGAATTACATAGATTCTAGAAAAGAAATGTTATCCCTCCTGGAAGGGTGTCCTCAATCAAATTGCAGGCTAAGATTTTTCAAGTTAGAGGTCTACTTTAATGGACATGCAGAGCTCATTTGAAATGAGCAGCAATGTGAGGCATAAATAGAAAAAACAATTTGTTCTTTTAAATGAGATAAAGGCAGTTCCTACTCTTTTGTTTACAGGATCCATTTTCAGGGAAATCTTTTCCTCCCTAGGTCATGCAAAGTCCACTTAAGCTCAGCTCTGGGCAAATTACCTCCCTTAAGGCAGATTTAGACAAGTGAGTTTTTACTGAATTTTATGTGTTCAGGAGATGAATGAAAAGGGTGCATTCAATTTGAGCTGAGCTTCCTAAGGTCTTTTCCTCCCATGGCCTCGTTCTTTCTTTCTGTCCAATAAGGAATAGTTTTTCAAAGGGTCATCACCTTCCTCTGTCCAGCCTTACTAATACTGTGTTAATTTATCTCTGATCTTTACTGAAGCAGTCTGTAAATTGATCTGTACCCTAGAAACTGACAAAATCCAAATATAAACTATAAAACAGACCTTCCAGAGGATACCAGAATAGCACAGAAAGGAAGGGAATACAGTTATCTCAATTGTCTCAAAATACAGAAGGCTGGACAGCTCAGACCAAGTCCCCAAGACCAGCTAAGGGCCACCTCCTTAGCATGAGACACACATTCCAAAATGGAAAGTGAAGCTCAGAGTATCACTAACATAGCTCTATAGAGTTTTCTAAATCTACAGGACACTGGTCAATACAAGAGTATAATTTCCAAAAGACGAACCCAAATGTGCATGAAGGCAAAATAAGTGTCCTATTGACTTTCTGCTGGTGTTTTAGTGGGGACAGCCCCAGGAGGGGGTGCAGTGAGCAGGACTCTGCACTCCAGCTGGGACGACCTTTCAGCAGTGGCACTGGGTTTGCCATCTCTGGGTTCTCAGAAGCCAAGCATTGAGCGTAACAGTTTAACTGACTTCATCTCTGTCATTATTCAGAGCAAACCCCTGAACTGGAAAACCTCACTGTGACTGAGGTTGGCTGGGATGGCCTCAAACTCAACTGGACCGCACCTGACCAGGCCTATGAGCACTTTGTCATCCAGGTGCAGGAGGCCAACACTCTGGAGGCCGCCCAGAACCTCACGGTGCCCGGCAGCCTCCGGGCTGTGGACATCCCTGGCCTCAAGGCTGCCACCCCTTACAGAGTCTCCATCTATGGGGTGATCCGGGGCTCTAGAACACCAGTGCTCTCTGCTGAGGCCTCCACAGGTACCTCTCACCTTCCTATCCATACCTTCTGTTTTTCCCAACAGGAAACTGCCCATGGATAACCAGACACGTCTAGCTTAGGAATGGACTTGTTCTGTCACAAGTTATAGTGCCATGGGGTCTAATAATGGACAGCCAGGCCATCGGATTACACGCCTCCAAGGCCACCCTTGACACTTCACTCTAAGTGAATGACGCCCTTTGGAGCTGCACAGAGCCCAGCCGGGGCGGCTATGCACACAGGGCCCATGGAGGGGGCCTTTAGCTCTGTAAACAGGCTCTGCCTGCTAAAGGATGTCAAGGCACTATATTCAAAAGAGGAAAAAAAAAACATAAAATTAAGGCAATTCTTTACTAATATAACAAAACAAATATTTTCCCACACCCCTTCCTCTTCGCTCTATTTCTAAAATTTGGAAAGTTGCATGATCCCTGTTTATCTAAAGAAAGTCACATTTTTAAAACAATATAAAGCTTCTTGTTGCATTAAAGATTCCCTGGATCTTGACATGTGATTTGGTCACTAAACTAGTTCTTTGTCCTTCTCCAGGGAAGACTCCCAGTTTGGGCGAGGTCGAGGTGTCCAAGGTGGGCTGGGATGCCCTCCGACTCAACTGGACCGCTCCAGAAGGGGCCTATGAGCGCTTTTTCATTCAGGTGCAGGAGGCTGACACGGTACAGCCAGCCCAGAACCTCACGGTCCCAGGAGAACTGAGGTCCGTGGACCTGCCTGGGCTCAAAGCAGACACTCGTTACACTGTCACCATCCGCGGGGTCACTCAGGACTTCAGCACAACCCCTCTCTCTGTTGAGGTCTCGACAGGTATTCTAGACCAGTTCACTAATGTGCTTCATCCCCGTTGTCTCTGCTCAGGAGGAATCAAAGCTCTTCCCTGCTCTAACCCGGGTTCAGCCCCTGCCACACTGGGGAAACACCGGTGAATCATCCCTGCTTCTTCCTAAAGGTCACATGCCTTATTTGGCCAAGTCCTAGTTGAAGCCTAGTCCCATGGAAAATTCCACCTACTCTTCCTTTGCAAAAGTGAGAGATGACTTTACTTCCGAAGCAAGTCTCAGTCATAGTATCTATGAACTTAAAAAGCACAACTTGTAAGTGTAAAAAAAAAAAAGGCTCCAAACTCATTTTAAGAACACCAAAGGACTCCCCAAAGCCCTATTTGTATGACAAGAATGGAAGTTGTGAACAATTCCTAACTTTTATTATTCCTAGCATTTATTCCCAAAGGCTAAATAGAAACATCCTGGCTTTAGTGCCAACAATTAGAGAGTGTTCAACACCTGCTGCAAACCATGCATCTGTAATCAACACTAACCAGACAACTCATCCCAATCTCAGCCAAAATGCTATCTCACCTGAATCCCAGAGTGCGCTTGCCTTTTTTGAGTAACTCAGCAACTCTGTGTCCTTGTGCAGAGGAGGTTCCAGATCTGGGAAACCTCACAGTGACCGAGGTCAGCTGGGATGCCCTCAGACTGGACTGGACCACACCAGATGGCGCCTATGACCAGTTTGTCATTCAGGTCCAGGAAGCGGACCAGGTGGAAGAGGCTCGCAATTTCACTGTTCCTGGCAGCCTGCGCTCCACGGAAATCCCTGGCCTCAGGGCTGGCACTCTTTATACAATCACCCTGCACGGCGAGGTCAGGGGTCACAGCACTCGACCCCTTGCTGTGGAGGTCACCACAGGTATATGGCCCTCCCACGAGACCAGAAGCATGATATCAGCCAGCCTGTCATTAGAATAGAGACCACTCCCCATGTGGCAGAATCCTAATGTTGACAGGCAGCATGAATCTCTAACTCAGGAAGGTCTGGGTTGGAATTCCACCTTACTGGCTGAATATTTTTGGGTATATTACTCTGCATATCTGAGCCGCCTTCTTTCATTTCCAAATCAGATACAATATCCCTACTTCAGAACACTGTCATGAGCAATCAGTGAGCTAATGAGTGTGAGTGCTTAGCAAGTGTCCATCATGCAGTCAGTATTGAATAGCAAATAGCTAACTTGATCATGTAGCAGCAGATCATAGAGTCATAAAAAAAACAAATAGCACAAACAGTAGGGCTGTAGCACGAGGATCAGAACTTTCTAGAAAAAACTTATCATATTTGGCTTCAGAACCACTAACTAATACCCAACTCATAGCCATATTTCTACATAATAACCTTTGGAACTGATATAGTCATCTTCTACTAAAATTGTAAGACTTATAAGGGAGACTTATAAGAAGTCTCTCTTCTTAAACAGATATCTTAAAAAAGGACATTTTATAGAAAGGACAACCACATTTGACTTCAATGTTTTTCATTCAATTTAGGGAGAACAAACAATTCATATCAATTTGTACCCTGAAAATATGCTGGTCCATCTGTTATAGAAAACTGTGTGCTGCACACAAGGCTCCTAGAAATAGCTCCAAAAGGGGCTAATGAGCAAATGGGCCAAATTTTTGGCAATAGTATTTTTGTGCTGGGCCCTAAGCCCATGCCCTTCTCTACATTCCTATATTTTGATAATGCCACCCAGATCACCTAATTGAAATTATTTTTCTTGCTCATATATAATAAATAAACCCGGTCACAGCTAGAAACTACACACAATTCCGAAAATAAGAAAGGGGACATTTTAATATACTCAAGCTGGCCAGGTTGTGGCCCCGTGTTTCCTGGAATATCTTCCAGGGCCTTTGAGTCAAAAGGCCTTTAAGACATCTGTGATCTGGGTGCAGGACACCGATAATCCTCATCTATGGTCTGCAAACGTCTGTTTTGAGTAGCAGAACTCCCTTTGCAAATGAAGTCTTCCTACTATATGACAGATAAACAAACAGCTGTTCTTGGTGAGCCCAGGAAGAGGGGGATGCCTGCATCCACGTCCCCAGCACGGTTCCTCTAGAAAAGCACCCGGTGTATGTGGAACCCAGTTTGAAAACAGCCCCTGTAAAAGGAAGAGGTTGCTCAGACTCTCACAGTGCACTGAATCCTGGGGTACCCAAGAACAAGTATCTATCTCCCACACTTTTTGATTGAAATCCCTGCAGATATTTTCCTCCCTAACTTCTAATCTGTGGCCACTTAAGGCTTAAAAAGAGTGGCTGAGCAATTGCATTTAACCCTGAGACACATCCCACAAAGCAGTGGGTTTTTCCGTATCCCGAATCCAAATATTGTAAATCAGCAATAATAACTACATTTTATTTCCTTGCTACGTTGCAAAAAAAATTTAATAGCATGCCCTGCACTACACCATTTACTGAGCAAAACATCGTCGCTTTTAATTAAAAGCAGGCACGCTCATTGCACACGCACAGCCATGCTTTGCAATGCAGCCATTCTTCACTCAGACACACGGTACTAGAAGAAAAGAGAAGAACGAGGACAAGAATCCAGTACATAACCTTTAATCCCTGAAAACTGAGAAAAGCCCAGAGATTAAAGCAAGATACCTGTCTTCCCTCAGACAGCATACACCCTATAAACCCAGGCCAATACCCTGTGGCCAGCGATGAGATGATCTCTCTAATTTCAAATAATGAAAGATGCAGGGAATTCTCTACCATGTGCCTGAGAAATTCCAAGGGGAATCACCTAAATGATATCTTTTGTAAGCTGCCACTTCTCAGGCACTCACTATATATCAGACATAGTACTCAGAGGTTGATGAATATTATCATTTAATATTAGATCATCCGATCCAATGCAACGGTACTGTCAGCTCTATTTAAAGGTGAAGAGAGTGAGGCTCAGAGAGAAGCTGAGTGACGTGCCCAGGATTACACAGCTAGCAAATTGCAGGGTTGGGATTCAGACCAAGGACCACCTGCCTCCAAAGTCTGCACTTTTAACCATTGCCACTTATTTTCCTCTGACCCACACCCAACTCTTCCACTTGAACTTTAGCTGCCGGTCGGTCGTGCATGCTCAGAGACCTCCCGGCGAGCTGTGCATTGGTTCCAGTTGCCTTTGCCATCTCCAGGATGAATGACACAGATGTTCCCTTCTGACTCTTTTCAGCTCCTAAAGAGAGCTGTGGCCTGGGCACCACAGTTCAAATTGCGAATGCCCAGAGAATAATTACCTCCATCTCCTGACCCCCCCCCCCAAAAAAAAAAAAATCTTTATCCTCTTTTCTCTCTTTCCTAGAGTTGGGCTTTGGGACGTTTGGTTTTCTCATTTTTGCTTTTGCAGAACTGACAAATGCCTCTCTGTCCTTCTTCAGAGAAGCTCCCTGAGCTGGGAGATTTAGCCGTGACTGAGGCTGGCTGGGATGGCCTCAAACTCAACTGGACCGCACCTGACCAGGCCTATGAGCACTTTGTCATCCAGGTGCAGGAGGCCAACACTCTGGAGGCCGCCCAGAACCTCACGGTGCCCGGCAGCCTCCGGGCTGTGGACATCCCTGGCCTCAAGGCTGCCACCCCTTACAGAGTCTCCATCTATGGGGTGATCCGGGGCTCTAGAACACCAGTGCTCTCTGCTGAGGCCTCCACAGGTACTGCTCCTTTCCGGTGCTTTCTCCCCAAGGTCCCCTGCTCCATCTCCAAGAGATCATGCAAGCAGTCAGCTTCTTTCCATAACTGAATTCTTTCCATGTGTCCTTTAGCCACTGGCCATGCATGCTCAGAGACTTCCCATGGCTGTGCCTTTGTCCAAATGCCTTTGCCATCTCAGTGACAACGAATGATGCAGATGTGGTCCCTTCTGACCTCCAGCTCCCCAGCCTCTCCCGCCCACACTTTACCTGACTGATCTTACGGCTACATCTCTTTTGAATGATGGCTTTTTGTTTCAGGAATCAGCCGGTGCTTGGATATTACTAAAAGCTGCCCTTTCCCATGTGTGAGTTCTGGTGGAGCACAGATTATTTACTTTAGAGAGTCTTTTGCTAGTTGGAAATGGTGCTTTCCTCTCTCCAAACCCCTCAGGGATATGGGTCCTGTGGTTCTTGCATTTAAGAGATGTTTCTTTAAAATGCACAGAGTATAATAAGAGAACTGAATTACCCTCCTTCAGGCAATTCTCTCAGATACTGAGTCATTGTTAGAGCATCAAATTAGCAAACAGCTAGACCAAAAAGAGAAAAAAAAATCACACAATTATGACTGGAGACTGTACCAAAGACAAAACTATTCATTGGGAGAAGTACACACAGCAGCATTTGGAACAAGGATTGTCCCAGTCTATGAATGTCAAATAACTGATACCCTTTTTGCTCTTTTAAGCAAGAGTTGCTCTCTGGAGTGTCGGCCTTTGGAAGGCAAACTCCAAGCCCCAGACCCAGGAGGGTGCATTGTGATTTACTCCTCACCCTACTTCAGTTCCAAGGCTTCGGTGTTTCCCTGGGAGCCTGCTAAAGTCAGCAGCCTTCCCCAAGAACTGTTTTCCATTACTCGTCTTCATTCTGTGCCTCGATGGGTCTGAAGCTCAGTAGAGACTGTTGCTTTGTTTTACATATAATTATTGCAACTAAATTTTCATGATGTACTTATACCTGGTTGATTCTAGCAAAAGAATAGCTCTTTGTTTTAGCCTCAGCCATTTCAGTAATTCTCACTGAGCTAGATAAACATAAAACAAAGGCAACCACTGCATGGACAGTGATCCTGAAATGCCTAGAAATTGTAGTGGAGGCTGCCCTGAATATGCCCAGGACTATTATCTGATATCCACAAACCAGCCCTTCCCAGGAGACAAAGAAATCACCCACCACTTCTGATCTGTCCTGCAGATCCTGCAGTTTGGGTGTCATTAGTGCTTTTATGGGCATGTGTGTTTTACTTTTTAATGATAACAGCATTCTTGCCCCTGATGAGGTGGACTAGAAGGAGGAAGGGCCATAATCCCATCTGCTCTGTGTCTCAACAAATCTGTTGGGATGGTCTCAGAGCCAGGAGCCTGCTTCCTTGCTAAAGAGACAGTACTAGCTTTTCAAATGCCACTCCTTCCTGCCCTCTGCATGTTTTATTCCTTTTGCTCAGAAAAGCACTGGCAGGACCATCTCCAAGACAAAATGTTATTTCTTGGCTGAAAAGGTTGCTTCAACTGCCTTGTCTTGGCTTAGCTCTGTTGGTTGGCAATGCATTACTAGCCATCATAGCCTACATAGAAGCAGTTAAGAGCGGACAGGCTATTTTGACAGAATATGAGAACAGCTAGCTGGCCCTTGTCTGAAGTATGAAAAAAATACCAAGAATTGCACTGAGAAATTGGTGATTCCTTTTAAGTCACATAGTCAGAAGCCTCAAGTTACTACCTTGGGATAGTAATGGCTTCAGAATTATTTAGCCCTCCTTTGAATAGATGGGAGCTCCCTCAAAGCAAAGAATGTCTACAGGAGGCATCCAAGTAATCTTGGTCTCTGGAGTGCAATTCACAAGACTGGAAGCTGCCAGGACTCATATCTTTTGACCAATGGCCAGCAACCCTGAGGCAGGGCTTTCCAGAGGCATGCACGGCTAATAAGCAGAAGTTCCTGCAGAGATCATTCAGCACGCCTCGGCAACGACCTGAGCATGTGTGGCAACTGCAGAGTAGAGAACTCTAATTGCCGTCTCTTCCTTTTTTTATTTTTCTTTTAACAAAACTGCTTTTTCTCTCTCATTGGCACTGATTGATAACGTTGCTTCATTTCACCATAACCTTGACCCATCAGATCTCTCCACCCAGCAATGGTTCTACTAACAACCTCAATCTTAAAACACAGCGAAACAATTAACTTGAATTTATTTGTTTTTTTTTCTCTCCTACCCCATCCTTTTTCAGCCAAAGAACCTGAAATTGGAAACTTAAGTGTTTCTGACATAACTCCTGAGAGCTTCAATCTCTCCTGGACAGCTGCTGATGGGATCTTCGAGACCTTTACCATTGAAATTATTGATTCCAATAGGTTGCTGGAGACAGTAGAATATAATATCTCTGGTGCTGAACGAACTGCCCACATCTCAGGGCTACCCCCTAGTACTGATTTTATTATCTACCTGTCTGGACTTGCTCCCAGCATCCGGACCAAAACCATCAGTGCCACAGCCACCACAGGTACATGTGCGTTCTCCCGTTTCTAACCCGCTCTTTCCACAGCCTTCTTTGCAGGTGAAGCCACTCCACTCCTCTCCCATCCGTGTACAAGCCACAGGGCAGCACCTCTTCCATGATGCTAGGCTGGAGCTCTATTTAACATAATTCTCTTCCAACAGCAGCTCAAATAATGGATTGCCATAAAGCCACTTCCTGATTTATCACCAACCAGGACGTTTGCAGCATAAAATGTAATTTTGTGCAGATAGCCATACGGAATCTAGAGAATGCTCCTCTTCAGTAACTAAAAAACTATATGTAGCAAGAGCTATTCTTGACTTGAAAAGATAGCAATCTCAGTCAAGGAGGTCTTAAAAATTATATTTTTTGTTATCTTCGTGTCTTTGCCTTCCTAGTGCCTTTGACCTTATAATATCCTTTGATATTTGACCTTTGACCTAAATATCCCAATGATTTCATAACTGTGTTGATGGTATTATTTTTTTTCCAACTTGGAAAGTGAAGAGAAAGAGCAAAGATTACTTATCAAATGAGTGCAGAGATAGCCATGCCATTCAGACCACCCCAGTTCCATTGATTCAGGAGAAAAGACTTCTAGAAGAAAAAAGACCATATCATCTAGCCATTGGAACAGTGAATGGTGGATGGCAAAAATAAAAGTAGAAGCATAATTAAAAAAAAAAAAGAGTAAACTGCTTTCACTTTAAATATGTGGTGTCTGTGGTGTATATAACATGCTAGATGCTCTCTGTCATGCAGAAAAAGAGAATTTCGTGTAACTTTGGAAAGGAGAGCCTTGTGCATTCAAAATAGCCTTCTTAGTACATTTTAAACAATGCCTTCTCTTGACAGGTAAACTAAGACATCACAAACTGGAAAAAAAAAAGGAATATTTGTAGAACAAACACTAAAGAATTTGTCCTTGTAGTTTACAAAAAAAGATAGAGAGAGTCCCATAGTCTGGGGACTATAAGAATAGGGTTGAGATTGGTAGCATCAAAATTGTCTACCATTTAGGTCACCCATGGTTGCGGGAGGGTCTTGTCCTCATTCTACATGAAATGACAAATTATTATCAGGATGGTCCATAGAAAAGGCAGAGAGATAGCTTTATGTAATTCTCATTTGACCAAGATGAAAGTATTGACGTGACAAAACCTAGAGGAGAAAATTAGTCAGCCAAATATATTTGTTTCTTATAGCTCAAATTGGTTTCAACAAAGGACATGTTCCTTTACCTTTTTACTAAAGGTAAAGTCTAAAACTTTATGGATTTAGTCTTATGTGTTTTGATTTTGAATCTGTAACGGTGTTTTAAATTGATACGCTTTCGTATTTTTTCTTCTTCCCTTAGTAGCCGAACCTCTCCTTAGTCACCTCACTGTCTCAAATGTGACCTGGGGCAGTGTGTCCATCTCGTGGATAGCTCAGGAGCCTGCCTTTGATAGCTTTCTTATAGAAGTTAGTAATTCCGATCAACCCCAGGAGACCACGGCGCACTCTGTGCCTGGGGCATCTCGCAGCTCTGTCATCACCAACCTCAAAGCTTCTTCCAATTACACTGCCCACCTTCATGGGCTGATTGGTGGGCAGCGTGCTCAGACTCTGATGGTGCAAGCAACCACAGGTATTTCTCGTTGTCGGTTCTTCACTCTTTATTGAACTTCCTCTGAATAGCATTCCAAAAAAAATCACCCACTACCAACTTTTCATCCTCTTAGTTGCTCCAGATCCTTCTCAAATTTGATAGATCCATCCAAATCAAAGCTTTAAAGTTTTAAAGTAACTCTTACCCCAAATTAAGGAACTTCAGCGTCGACCTCTTTTTCCTAAACATTCACTCACATCTGGAGTTGCTTTATTTGTTTGTATAGAGTTAACGTGACTTGCTTTGGTTGAATTTCTAAACCATCCTTTCATCTGATCTTGAATAATCTTTTCCAATTCCACCCATTATCATCTGCCTGTGGTCTTTCTAATCAAAGCTTGCCTATGTTATATTCAAAGAGGTGCGTGCATGTCATTTCTGGTTGGTTGGTCAGAATGATCTGCATTTTCTTTCTCTCTACCAGGATTTTAAATAGTGGTGCCCTTAGCATGCTGAGAAGAGACCCTAACCCCAAGGACTGCATGAGAGGACCCAGTGGTCTCATCTTGTTCTTGAGTTTTATTTGTTTGGATCCCCTACAAACAGACTGCTCTCTTTTGACATGTACTCTGTCAAGCATGTTTTGCTGCCCACTGATATCTGTCACAAAATGTCAGAATCTTCTCTCCAGCCGTCATCTTGTCCAAATCTTGGTGCATGTGGTAAATATTCAGAGCATTACATTTTTGAAAATGTCTGTCTTTCCTGGAAGCAAACTGCATGTCAAGGAATTGTTTCCAAAGGTTAGAAGTGGTAAGATAAAAATGTCCCTCGCTTGCATGGAAGACTGATCACACCCTAACTACTATTCTTTTTCGGAGTTTTTTCCTGCATCTCACTTTTTAGGTTGGTTGCACCCTCTAAGAAACAGCTAGAAGTAAATCTGACTTCAAGAACCTAAGTCTTATTTTGCATGGTGAATGTGTTTTCTGGTAGCATGAGAAGAATCCCAACATGCATCCTTAATTTGGGAGATTGTTTGTGCAGCAATATTATAGGGAAAGAACCAAGTTCCATTTAGAGGATCTTATCTTTTGTGGGGTTGAGGGAATTTGCCAATGCTGTAGCTGAAAATTATGGCAGCATTTAGCTTTTCAAACTAATTGATGTTGGAAATCCCACGTCAATGCTCTTGGCTATCTTCCACTTCTGAGCCTGATCCTAAAGACTGTATGGCATTGAGTTATGCCATGCAATTGTGAGTTTAAAGTTTATTAAGATGAACCCTTTCTTTCCTCAAAATTTTGGAGCTGAAGCAAAATACGTCCTTGGAAGAAATATAGTGTGCCTTTTGTCAACCCTAAGTCCTGATCTAATATCTCAACCCTTCAGGACTGTTGCCCCTCTCTAAAATACAGTCTGTGTTGAATTCATTTTAATATTAGTTTTATTTGGCTAATGGGCATTTAGGAGGCCAGCCCCATGTACATCTCAGTTGAAACTAACCATTAGAGACCCCTTACATTAAATGAGTTGCTCTCATCCCTGATTGTCTAGAGTTTAAGAGACAAGAGATATTTAATCTCAGTGAAACCATCCATCTTTCCAAATTGTCCAGTAAGTAAATTTCCTAATCAGAAAATGCAATGCCTAACTTCAAGTTTAACTTTAGCATCCACTAGGAAATGTTTTAATGGAAGCCATCTTCACCTTTATAGTATTTTATGGTGAAAGAAAGATTTTCCTATGGCATATACATTTGGGTTTCTAAATAACATGGAGAATTTCTCTTGTGTGGATGTTAGCCTTTAATTTGTGCACTCCAAAAAGATCAAAAGAAGCCTTAACAAGAAAACTCTAAAGTAGCATTTTCTAAAGCAAGCTTTGTGGAACACCAGCTCCTTGAGATGTTCAAAGAATATTCCTAGAATATTATCCATTGATCAATAAGTTTATGAAATGATGGGCTAAACATAATTAAATAGTTTATTTACAGAACCAGCCTGTCAGAGCCTTTAAAATGCTTGTGAATCTCTAAGGTGAGATATAATACTCAAGTTTGCCATGGGTACTTCATCATAAAGCTATCCTTTCTTGAAACATCTTAGAAGACTTGTACCCCATTACAAACCTTAGAAAATGCAACCTTAATATCCTTCACATTAATCCCATCTACTGCTTTAATGGCTTGTTCACTTTTCTTCTTACACAACTAGCAAAGGGTCATGTCTATACTTTAAAGAACATAAATCCATACCTGCAATATAGTCTCTGTCATCATAATCCATGCGGGAATAGACACAGCCTAAAATACTACCTTTTCTGCAAGTATTTGGAGATATTGATGCTATGGCTACATTCTGGAGAAGCCCACTGTTTCCTCTAACAATGTCTCTCTCTTTCTCTCTGCCCGTGTTCCTTCCCCTTCAGAGCCAGAGCCACAGTTGGGCACGCTAATCCTTAGCAATATTACTCCCGACAGCTTCAACGTGTCGTGGACCACTGGAGCTGGGCTTTTTGCAAAGATTGTTATCAATGTGAGCGATGCTCACTCGCTGCATGAATCCCAGCAACTCACAGTCCCAGGAGATGCACAGCAAGCTCACATCACGGGCTTGGTGGAGAACACTGGCTATGACGTTAGTGTGGCAGGGACCACCTGGGCTGGGGACCCCACCAGGCCCCTCACTGCCTTTGTCGTTACAGGTACTCGATCAGAGGTTCTCACTTGTCTGCTTAGAATTCTAACACAAGGAAAGGGGGGACATAGTCTAAAGGAAAATTCAACCCAAAATACAGTCTTCATTCCAAATGTAAACATCTTTATTTTATTTTTAATTGACAAATCATAATTGCATACATTTATGGGGTACAATGTGTGATGTGTTGATATATGTATGTATATATCATATAATGATTACATCAAGCTAATTAACATATCAATAACCTCACCTACATATCATTTTTTTGTGGTGAGAACATTTAAAATCTACTCCTTTAGCAATTTGGAAATATACAATACATTTTTATTAACTGTGGTCACCATGCTGTGCAAAAGATCACTAAAGCTTATTCCTTCTGTCTAACTGAACTTCATATTCTCTGACCAACATCTCCCCTTTCCCCATCCCCCCAACTCCAGTCCCTGGTAACCATTATTCTACTCTCTACTTCTATGAGTTCAACTTTTTTGGGTTTTTTTGCTTTTTGTTCTGAGACGGAGTCTCGCTCTGTCACCCAAGCTAGAATGCCGTGGCGTCAGCCTAGCTCACAGCAACCTCAAACTCCTGGGCTCAAGCGATCCTCCTGCCTCAGCTTCTTGAATAGCTGGGATAGATGGTATTCCATTATATATAAAAACCACATTTTCTTTATCCATTCATCCATTGATAGACACTTAGGTTACAATATAGCATTACTCACAATAGCCAAGATAACTTGTGTAAACTTCTAAGTAAAGAGAAGGCAGATACTATATTGCAAAGGAGAGGTCTTTCACAGCCACTCTGAGGAGGGGGAGACAATGTTTTCAGCTATTGTAGAAAGCTTTTAGCAATTTTGTGACCAGTTTTATAGGCTGTCTTAGCCACAGGTTAGAAGTTCTGGCTACAAAGTGAATTCTAAGTTAGTAAAGACCTAGGAAAAGAATTCTGACCACAAATCATACTAGGCAAGGCAGTTCATAAACTACCTACCCCAGAAGTATAATATTTTTCTTTAAAGAATAATTCTTAAAATTGACAACAGATTGACAATAACTCAATCTAGGACAGCAGGTAGATTCCATTTTTAATTAAACCTCACCCATTCATTAAACTTCCACTTCTAACTTCTCTTTGAATTATATAAAGAAACGATTTTCTATTTCCTTTCCTGATAGCATCCTGTCAATAACAAAGGTTGAAAATGATGTCAATGTATTAAGTTTCTAGCCCCAGAAGCCTCAGAAAACACTTAGAAGTCTCTTCCCTTCCATTATTGATAATGTTTCAGAAGATGGAATTTGCCATCTGATTTTCACATTAAACCAGGTCTCTCCCAGGGTTTAAGTTGCTGTAAAAATGTTAATAAGTACAATTAAATATTTAATCAGAGACAGCATGGTGTCCTGGAAGGGTGAGGATTTTGAGTTCAAGCCCCTGTGGTTTCTAAACTTCTACCACGGCTTTTTAGCTACATCACCTTGGCAAGTTCGTAACTTGTTTGACCCTAGTTTCTTTATATATAGGAAAAGGATGCCCGTGGTACCTCTGGCAGCTTTGTCTCAGGGACCAAGTAGATATGGTGAGATTTAACTGCCTGGCATATAGTGGGTGTTCTTTCTACTATCTCCCACCAGTGTTAGCAAAGTGGTGTTCTTAAAAATAACCAGCCAGCCCAGATAGAAACACTAGACCTGTGCAGTCATGACTTCCCTCTTATCTTTAAAAGAACATTGGATGTGTTTTAATGTAAGACTGAAAAATGGTTACTTTTTCTATCCAGTATCCAATGTGAGTTAAATCATTCGGATCAGTCTTCAGACACAGAAGACCATGATTTCTCCAGGCAGGGCGGCAGGGAGGAGCAGGTGTGCGGTGAGACTCTCACTGCCCAGGAGGAGGGGATGGTCACAGATCCCATCCGGCCCTGGCTTGCAGGTTCCTGCAGGACCTCCCACAGCACAGAGAGAAGAAAGCAAAGCCGAGAGAGCTGGGCTTGAGAATCCTAGATCCAGTTACAGCATTGTCTCAACTAATCCATGATGTGAAAAAACTCTGTATTTTAAAAGAAGCATATTAAAAAAGAAAGAGCAGGACAGGAGGGACTCTCAAATAACAAGCCCTTGATTGACTAATTAGCCTGAACACCCTCACTTTCATTGGAATTCATTGCTTTGATGGCAGGAGGTGCAAAGAAGCCAGCTATCAAAGAGGGACGCCACTTATCTAAACAAAACCCAGCAACAGAATTTGAGAACCCTTGTCTCTTGAGCAGACCAAGAAGACTGTTTGCACAGTAGAAGTGATTTCATCTTTGCCTTTGATAGAGTTATGATTCTTTGGAGATCTTTACATGGAAAAAAATGCCTCAAAATAAACACCAAGTGTTTCAAAATAAGTACAGGAAGTCCAAGCTGCAGCAAGATTTGAGCCTCTGCTTAGGGGATGAGGGCATTCATTCACTTATTCATTCAGTCACCAAACACTTCTTTTTAAAACATTTTTCTTTACATCTCATGCATTAGACCCTGGGCGTTAGTGCAAGGTTATTTATCTCTTTGAAAGTTTCCATTTAGCTGCAATGGAAAAGCAGGCTCTAAACTAGATGCAGCTAGTTTGGAAATCCCATCCCCTTTCTCCTTCTGATAAAAAAAAAACATATATTCATCGTTACTGAAGGTTTTTTAACTGGAGAGGAGATGCTGGACCTGCCCCACTAATCGTGTTTATGCCTCAGAACCTGCCAGCACTGATGTGGGTTACTAATTTGACATTGGCTTTGGGCATGGAAAGAACATAGAACTTGGAGTCAGAAGACCTAGTTGGATCCCAGCTTATCCACCTAGCAGGTGTGTGATCTTGGATAAGTCACTGGCTTCTCTGTTTCCTTAGATGCCATGGGAGCCAGGGGGAGGTAGGATTAAATAAGATGCTAATGTAAAGCACGGTCAAGTGGGAAGTATTGACAGAAAATTAGCTGGTACAAGCTCCCTCCTTCTGGGAATCCCAGTGTGTGAATAAGTCCCGTGGTACCCAAGAAATCAGAGTGCCTGGGACACGGATGTTTGGTGAATGAATGAACAAAAGATGATGATGGAAGTTACAAAAGATCCAGAGATGTCCTTGTTTTCTAACTTTATCCAGGAAAATAAACAGCAAATAATTTAGCAAATCTTAGAATTCTGTACTGTGCCATAACCATAAATTGTGAATTTTGACACATGAAAAAAATCTTACCTCTTCCTTTCATCTCAGTTCGTGAGGATGTGTCACTAATTGGCCTAATAATCAACTTGCTTCAAAATGTAAACTAGAAGTAGGATAGAAACACATTAAATATATCAAAAAGGTAGTATACTTGCCAAAAAAAAAAAGATGATTTGCTACAAGACCAGAATGCAGTGGGAAGTAGAGGAAGGGGTGTACTCCCAACATAAGATATTCTATTTGGATAGAGAAACATATGGCCTTCAAGTAAAATTAAGCCCAAAACCTTGCTCTATCACATTCTAGCTCATGAAGTTAGCCAACTCAGTCAACCTCTTTGAAACTCAGTGTTTTCACCTGTAAAATGGGAAAATACCTACCTCATAGGCATATTAAGAGAATTGCATGTAATAACACTATTTGACACCCAATAAGCTCTTCCTAAATTTTTCATTTTCTGAGCACGTAACACATGGCGTGGTTGACTGTGTATCTATCGGTGATCTTGGAAACTTGTGCCGTCCTCCACAGTCAGTGCTGCTAACCTGAGATGTTTTCACTCCTCCCTTCTTTCAGAGGCTCTGCCCCTCCTGGAAAACCTAACCATTTCCGACATTAATCCCTACGGGTTCACAGTTTCCTGGATGGCATCGGAGAATGCCTTTGACAGCTTTCTAGTAACCGTGGTGGATTCTGGGAAGCTGCTGGACCCCCAGGAATTCACACTTTCAGGAACCCAGAGGAAGCTGGAGCTCAGAGGCCTCATAACCGGCATTGGCTATGAGGTTATGGTCTCTGGCTTCACCCAAGGGCACCAAACCAAGCCCTTGAGGGCTGAGATTGTTACAGGTATTTCAACTCAAGTGAGCCATTCTCTCTTCTTGCTGGTTCCCTTCCATGTCATCTGTCTACCGGATCACCATGATGTTAACATCCGTGTTCACATTCGTAGATGTGCCCTGTTCTTTCATGTCCTCCCCACACTCTCCTTTGTCTTACATATCTAATGAACACTCCCTACTCCCACCCCAGAAATGAGAAGGTCAAAATGTTTCTACTTCGTGTCCCAAAGCCTTTGGGCCATGTCTTGTCCATCGCTCTTGTGCGTTTCCTCCATGTCATCTTCCCTTGTGTTCATCCTGGCTGGTCCCCAGCTACATTTCAGCCTTCTCAAAAGAAATATACCAATAAGTATATTTGGAAAACATATTTAAAACCTTTGCTATCTTGAAGTCTCAACCGTGATCTTAACAAACTTACCCAGTGGACTTGTCATTGAAAAACCAAAAGTGACCTTCTTCCTTTGGTAATCACTAATATCAGAAATATTGTTTGACATAGACTAAATCCATAATTTTCTCAAGACTAATAATTCCTACCGAAATATAACCTTAACAACTTTAACAGTCAAGAATCTGTGTTTCCCAAAGTCTTTTTACAGATTGCTAGCTCCATAGAATAGTCAAAGGTCCTATTTGGTGAGGAAATTCTGTGTTCAAATAAGTTTGGAAACATCCAGTCAAAATTAAACAGGATCCTGAACCACAAGGCTTTTCAGAACATCCTACTGTGCTTTGTGTATCTCCAAGAGGTACTTATCCAGGCAGTATTTCCCAAACTTATTTGACAATGGGTACCTTTTAAGGAAGAGGACCAAACAGGAGTAGTATGCTTTAAGCACACTTTGGGAAACTCAGCTCTAAATTTACCTTAATATTGAGTTTTGTCTAGTGAAGGCAATCAAAGATAAAACCCCAGGTCCTAAGTATGTAGCTTGAGAAGTTCCAAGCCTCAGTTCTACCTACCGTCTGAACATATTTAATGGTTAAAATAGAAGAAAAGAAAGTCGAGCAAGAAAGAAATTGAGGATTAGGAGCCTTGTTTAATAAGCAAAAGACTTTATAACATTTTAAAGCCACTTTCTCAGGCTCCAGGGAAACAAGCAGCAGTATCATCATGGCTGCACTACAGATCGTTAATGCCGGTTTATTTGTCTTTTCAAAAAGAAAAGGAAAAGGTCGCACAGAGGATGGGCACTCAGCCACTAGAAGACAGAGAGCAAGTGTAAACAAGTTACTGGCTTTGAACTTATTTTATAATTCATGGGCGGGGCCAATGCTGAGTCCAGATGTGGATTTATAGAATTGCTTTTAGACAAAACTCACATATGCAAGCATCTGCTTGGCTCGTATGAATGTGTCAACTCCACCTTTCCCTTCTCCTAGTCCTGCTAGACTTGTTAACGTTGAACGGTTTCATTTTCGGTAACTCAGGACATTTCTCTCTCTGAAAGCCGGGGCATCACTGCATACTGATACCCCCACTGGAGAGAAGACTGCATGGACTCGTAAATGACATTCTCTTCCCTCCCTCTTCCACCGTTTTCTCCCTTTCTAGAAGCCGAACCGGAAGTTGACAACCTTCTGGTTTCAGATGCCACCCCAGACGGTTTCCGTCTGTCCTGGACAGCTGATGAAGGGGTCTTCGACAGTTTTGTTCTCAGAATCAGAGATACCAAAAAGCAGTCTGAGCCACTGGAAATAACCCTCCTTGCCCCCGAACGTACCAGGGACATAACAGGTCTCAGAGAGGCCACTGAATACGAAATTGAACTCTATGGAATAAGCAATGGAAGGCGATCCCAGCCAGTCAGTGCTAGAGCAACAACAGGTACCGTAAATAAACAGGAGGGAACAGAGAAAAGTCATGACTTACGGGTGCTCTTCTCACAGGGCTGGGTAATTACAAGAGCTTTGGATTCAGGCAAGTTTGCATTCAGATCCTAGCTCTTTCGATGATAGACTGTGTTACCTTGATAATTTGGCTAAGTCCTTATGCAGAAAGAGTATGATGCCATTTACTTAATAGGATCATGAGGATTAAATGAGATAATTTGTGTAAAGCCCATTAGCAGAGCGTCTGGCCCATAGCAAGGCTCCGCAAATGACAACTCTTCACTTCGTCATTATGTATCATCATCATTACAATTGTCACGTTTTTGGTTTTTTTGATGCCAACGACTCCTCCTTCTTCCTGTTATCTCATCCTATTTTATCCAGAGGTACACCTCCTTGTTCTTTGGTCAAGCATTCGAGTTACACTAGGCGGGGGGGGGGGGGGGGGGCGGGGGGTAATGCAGAAGTGGCATTTCTACCTATAGAGAATAATATTTGTAAAATGTTACATGTGAATAATCAGCCCGGAGACCAGCAAGGGAAAGGGAGGGATCTGGCAAGGTGAACAAGCTACTACTCTTCATGATTCTCACTCACTTCACCCCAGATGCACAACAACTCTAAAAGGCACCTAGAAGGAGAAAGGAAAACACTTTTCCATACGAGCTGTTCCAAAGAGGGAAAACAAAATGTTTAATACCAGGACTCTATAATAATAATAATACTAGGACTCACATGACTCTTTAAAGTAAAAAGGAAAGACCTACAAATCGGGTCCTTCTTGACACTGGGCAGGGGCAGAGGCACAGCATGCGCTGGAGACCGCTGCTTCACAGGGGAACCCGAGGAAAGAATCACATCACAGGGAGACAGAAAACGGGCCTGCGAAATGATGCGACTCAGCCTCCTCTGTTTGTGCATAAAGAATCCGAGGCCCAGACAGGTGAAGTGATGAGCCTAAGGTTACACAGATAGATTTGGAGTAAACCCCCAATGACCAATTTATTCCAGTACTGTTAAATGTGAGCAGACAGATGACAGGTAACCAATAAATATAAGACTTGCAGTCTCTGATGGGCGTAGGGCATCACTGCAGCCAAAACTCTCTGCTCTTTGTCTGAAGATAGGTATTTTATTATGTCAAGCTGCAGGACTTAATAAGCTCCAAGAAACCTTCCGCAGAAAGCATAATCAATATTTGTAGACGTGGGGAAAATGCTGGGATCCAGGCAGCAAGTAAGTGGGAAGAAAAACCCTGTTCCTCATTAACATGGACACTCCATCCTGGGACGCCGGTCTGAGCCGCCTCCTCCCTGTGGCTGCCCATAAAACGACTCCAGATCGGAGGCAGGGCCCGATTTTGACCTTGGTTTATAAACATTGCTCTTCAAAGTTTACTTCTGATCATTGATTTTGTTTTGCTGATATTTTTTTTTAGAAGCCCTGTGGTTCCAAAGCAAAAAAAAAAGAGAATGAATAATCATGAGCTGCATTTTTTTTTTAAGAACAAAAGAAAAGGCAAACCCTACTCTTTTTGGAAAGCCCTCTCTTTGATTTCCTTCTCTGGGGCCTTGTATTTCACAGCCAAAGAGCAAAGAGAGAGAGAAAGAGAACACATGTGTGCCTGCACGCCTGTGCTCTGGGACTAGGAGAAGACAGAAAGGCGGTGAGAGGCAGTGTAGCCTAGTGGTTAATACATTGATCTTAATCCTGATCCTTGGAGGCTAATCATGGCTCTGCCTCTCACCAGCTGCGGGACCTTGGGCAAGTCCCCTGTCCTCTCTGAGTCTCAACTCTTTCATCTGTAAATTAGAATTTAACTCTAAGGTCAGCCATGAGGCTTAAATAAGGTCATGAATGTAGAGTATGTAGCAGAATTTCCTTCCCCATAGTAACAATATTTAGCTATTATTGTATTTGGTGATTTAATGCAAATTTTATTTTTAATGAGCTACTTAGTTCAAAATTCAAAAATTGAAAAAGATATACAGCTATATAGCGAAGTCGCTATTCTACTGTATCCCCGCCACCCAGCTGATCTATCTGGAGGTGACCAATATTACCACTTTCTTGTATGTCCTTTCAGAAATACACACATAGGTAAAATCAGGCATAAATTTATATTTTTCCTTGCCCTTTTTGGGAGAAGCACAAATTTTAACATATTACCCACTTTTCCATGCTTTGTTTTGCTTGTGTGTGTTTTTCTTATTTATTAAGATAAGAAAAGATACATTATTTAGGTAGCCAGTTCCATACTGATGGACACTTAGGTTATTACTTCTATTGTTCCTTCTATCTGCTAATCCCTGCATTAGCAATGGCTTCTCTGCAGTTTGAGCTACTTTCTTACAGTACTCTTGGTCTCCCTTAGAAAGGCCAGGAGTTGGCAGGAGCTTCTTTGGCCTCCAGGAAGTTAAATGCCAACATGCCCCTGTGTCCCATCTTGAGGGTCCCCTGAATGGGCAGACAATAGGGAAGAAATCCCAGCAGCTGAGATGACTTTGTCATTTTCTTCTGGAGGATCCTATGGCTCACCTTGGGATCTCAAAGTGAGGACTCAGAAATGTTTCTTTACCCTGTCCCCATCCTCACCCCCATACCTGCACCCCTGGTACTCCCTTCCACCCCCAGCGCCAATAGGGTAGTCAATACCCCTCTCCTAACTCCCAGAATGTGGCCCCGCTCCCACCCTGCTCCACCTTTCCCAGAAAGTTCCAGTTCAGATGAACTTGGAAGTCACACACCACAGAGTTGCAATGACCTTGTACCTGGAGGCCTGTAGGAGTCAGAGGGTCTATAGAAACTCTTGCTTGGCAATCCGCCCTTCCATTTGATGCGGGCTTTTTGTGCTGGGCACCTCTGACTCTGACTTACACCCTGCTCCCAGGAATAGAGTATGTACTTCGTGCCACATGTAGCAGCGCAACTGACACACTTTACCTCCCTCAATCCCGATGATTTAGCACACCAAGTGAGCGCTACATTCAGCCCCATTTCACAGATATGGAAACTGAGACCCAGGGGGCTAAGATGTTTGTAGCTAGTAAAGCCAGTGTAGAATCCAATCCCAGGTTAATCAAACTCCAGAATCCTCGCTCTTATACCACGCTGCCCACAGCAGCTGTCCTCTTAACTTAGCGTAGGACCTGACACATACTAAGTGTTCAATAAAAATATGTTTAAGGAGAATTCCATTTTTAAAAACCATTATCAATGGACACATAATGAAAGGCATTCGCTCCACGTTTTGGGAGGCAACTTTTTATGCAGAGAACAGATAGAAGCCCCTTCTTCAAACTCCTTGAGAGTTTTTAGCAATTCCAGATGTTTCCCTAATGGAGTTGTTGTTTTTGAAAACCAACAGAGTGCTTTTGGAAAGAGAGACAAGAGGCATTGCCTTGCGTGGGTTTCCCCAACTTTTCAATAGGTGTGATTCAGCTATGTGCTGTAGGACTGGAAACTTAGAAGCTCTATTCATGGCAGAAGGAGACATGCTATTGTAGAATAGCAAATAGCTTTCCACACCTAGGAAGGTCTGTCATCCAAAAACAGCACATCCATTGACCCTGGAATGGCACCGCCAAGTGCCACTCCTTTGGGTGATGCATGGCTGTCTTGCTGCTGCCACTTTCCAAGCACACCCCCCGGGAGCACATGATGGAGGAGGCTCCTAATTCCTATGGTGTGCAAGACAGAGCCGATATTGCCATTTTGCAGATGAGAAAACAGGGATCCAGAGAGGAAGACCGGCCATAAGGTGCACCTTCTAAAGTGCACCAGACATACACCAATGAGACGCTCCATCAGAGCAAAAGCCAGAGTGGACCAGGCTGGCAAAGGGATAAATGCCCAGTGCCTGAGTTTATACCCCCCACTGGGGTTTTTCTCAGCTGGTTTCATTTAGGTCTTTCCTAGGGGATACTTTAAAATGCAGGGTGGCCCATGGAAGAAAGAATCACATGGGAAAGAAAATAAAGAAAGGGTAATCATATTTGCTGAATTCTTACTGCATGCCAGATGCTGTGCTGGGGGTTTGACATTTGTTATCTCTGCTAATCTTCAAAACATTCCTGTGGGTGGGTACCACTTTTCCCACTGGACAGATGGGGCAACTGAGGCTCACAGAAGTAAAGGGACCTGCCCCAGGTCACCCAGCCTCTCAGTGGTATTTGGACAATTGAGGTCTTCCAGGCTCCAGAGACCCTGTGGTTTCCCAAACTTCCCACGGACAGGGTAAAAACTCAGGCAGCCACAGAGTCTGGGGGTGGCCACCAGGTCCCTGAAGAATGCTGTAGGAGGATACATCTTGGATGAGATGAAAAAACAGAAATGGGAAGGAAAAAAAAACCCTCACCAAAGTTCTGTGGGTTTCAGAACTTAATGATCAATGTGGGTTGGAGAGGGGAAAAGATGAGGAATTGAGCTCCCTAGAGCCTGAAAATTGTTTCCTGAATTCCCTGGTTAAGAGTGGTCAACTGAATAGGGCAAAAATATAAGCCAAAAAATACACAGAGAAAAGCCAAAGGAAACTGGGCTCTGCAGGGGTGGGGAGGAGGAGGTATTCAGGAAGCAGTAATTTCCCCTAGGCACGGCTTCCTGCAGGTAGCCCCAGCGTCCTTGGGTGTTTGCTTTGGTGATGGCCTAAGGTTGCTCCCCTAACTTTGGACCTCCTTCCAGTTCCAAGAGTGGGTTTGTCTAGGTCAGTTTTTATGTGAACATTATTTCCAGGATCCCAGGCTGTGCTTAGCTCTGCTGTCTAGTTCTGGGGCCCAGAAAGGAAACATCACAAGAATGTTCCTTGGAGAATGGAGCCTCAGTTTGATCGTCTGTAAAATGGCTGCAACCACATCTTCTTGGGTGTTTCTTAAGTCTATATAAATTAAGCCTTGTAAATTTCAAAGAACTATACAGTTGTCAAGTCTTGGTGTTATTGAATGAAAGGAATTAGAAAACAAAGATTTGAAAAAATGCTAAAAGTCAAAATAGAAGGAAGGTATGTATTCCAGTCTGTGAAATCATTCTCCTTCAATTCCTTAAAGTCAGCTGTGGTGCTAATAGTCTCCTTAAATGAAACTAAATGACCGGGCTCTGTACCTACAATGAAAGAACAATTGTTTCTGTCAAGTCACAACTTGACTACAGGTCACCACATTCTCCATGCTAGAGACTTGGCTCGGACACAAACCCGAGGCACTGAGTTTTCTTAGGTAAGGCGTTCAGAAAGAACCAGAACAAGATAGTTAACTGTCTCTGGGTTTCTCTTGTGTTTTATCCTTGACAGCCATGGGCTCTCCAAAGGAAATCATGTTCTCAGACATCACTGAAAACTCAGCTACTGTCAGCTGGATGGCACCCACTGCCCAGGTGGAGAGCTTCCGGGTTACCTACGTGCCCATCACAGGAGGTAGGAGACTCAGGGAGGGGAGGGAGAGGAGGAGTGTGGAAGGTTTGGATGGAATCATGAAAGAGACCCTGATAAATCCCAGCCCCCCAACCATCACAGCCGAAGAAAACTGCCTCCTTATTATTTAGACCACTGGAAGTGACCCCATTTGTAAAGCACTCTGAGATCCTTAGGAGAAACTATCTTGTGAAGGGTCACTTTAACAAGATCCTTTTCAGCCTTGAAATTCTAAAATTCTATGAGAAATAAATCTCCAATGTTGTTTGCTCACGATGACAAAGGACCCTAAATACATCGGCCTTTTTTCCTCTGAGCACACCCATGGGAAAAGCCAGTCTTGGATATATGTGAGGTTTTACCTTTCGGTGCCCAGATCTGTCTGTCTCAGGATGGAATGGGGAGCTGTGACTTAGAAGATTTGTCAAAGACATTCTGGCAGGTAGTATGCTATCTGTCACTGCAAGTGTGTGAAGAGTGGATGGTTGATGGCCTCGTCACAGGATGCCATAGCATCTCTATGGGGCGTTTGATCAGCTGATGTGCAAGCCCTTCACCAGCCTCCAAATTCTAGGAAATATAAATTCTAGACTTTTTAATAAAGAGAACCGCACATACTTTACTATGATCATTTTTTTTTTCTTAAGTAGGTTTTATGCTAGTAAGGGAGTCTACATAACAGCCAAGACAATAGGTTAAATAGATCAGATATATATGACGTAGCGAACTTCCCATATTCTTGGCAGGGGGGCAGGGTGGGGGGAAGAAGGAAATAAAATTTGCATCACATGCCAGCTCTTTACTGAGCGGAAACTTGCCATTTTTAGTATGTTGTGACTTCATGTTTTTTCCTCTCCTGGCTTCATTTCTGGCATCTGCACCAATGGTAAAAGCATTATATAAAAAGGAAGGCCTCTTGCCTCATGCCAGAGGGTAGGAGCAGATGAGAAGTCAAGAAAATGGCATTGGGTAAAGACACGGTTTCATTTCCAAATCAGATGCACCGGATCTTGGCGAGTGGTGAGTGAGCTTCAGGGAGGGTCACTGTTCCCCATCTTGCTTGTACTCCGATCCAGGTACACCGTTGGCGGTAACTGTGGATGGAAGCGAGACCCAGACCAGGCTGGTGAAGCTCGTACCTGGGGTGGAATACCTCGTCAACGTCATTGCCATGAAGGGCTTCGAGGAAAGCGAGCCTGCCTTAGGGTTGCTCACCACAGGTGTGTTAGTTAGCTCTCGGAGTCTGGTTTTCAGATGTCGCCTGTGCCCTGCTACGGTATTTCTCACCTTCAGCCTTACGGCCCATGACTCAGCAGCTGGGTAAACAAGAAGGTTTTATTTATAAAATCCCCGTGGAAAGTGGCCTGGATTTAGGGTGCCAAAGGCCTCATTTCTGGCTCGTCCCCGGCCTCGTGAACCTTAGGTGCATCCTTTAACCTCTTTGGGCCTTCGTTTCTTGGACTGTTGTGGAAGAGAGAGTCCAAGTTTTAGACTCATGCTGGCCTGGATCAAAACCCAGCTGCACGAGCTGTCAGTTCATTTCTCAGGGGTCCAGTTCCCTTCCCTGTCACTTTATAGAGCACAGTGGGTGCAGCGCTGCTCCCCCCGAAGGGTGAAGTAAGGGTCACATGAAACTATATCTGTAAAACATCGGTAAATGTAAATGACTGTACACGCTAGTCCACCAGCTCCTCTGCCCGGAACCACGGGGAGGGCCCCCAAAGCAGGTGCTTCACGTGGACATGTAGTGGTGATGGCGACAAAGTAGCTATTCTCTATTTTGTGGCTACTAAACCCTTTACATTTAATTCCCACAGCTATTATCATCCCCATTTTACAGAGGAGACAGCTGAGGCACAGGGAAATGAAATACCCGCATAATTGGTAAATGCTGGGGTCACATTTGAACATAGGTCAGTCTGACTCCAAACCCTGTATTCTTCTAAAGTAATGGGCTATTTTCCTACTCTAACCTGATTTGTACAGTACACTGTAAAGAGGAAGAAATAATGAATCACATTGAAGGAGAATGAAGTGGAAAATTTCTCTTCAGACAGCCATGTCTCTAAACAATCTATCCTTTGATACATGAGCAATCATCCAGTCCAATTCATTAAGGGATACAAAGAACGGGCCTCACAGGACATTTTTAAAATATCCTCATAGCCTGAAAGAGTTGACAATATGCAATTAAAACATCCCATCCGGGCCGGGCGCTGTGGCTCACGCCTGTAATCCTAGCTCTTGGGAGGCCGAGGCGGGCGGATTGCTCAAGGTCAGGAGTTCAAAACCAGCCTGAGCAAGAGCGAGACCCCGTCTCTACTATAAATAGAAAGAAATCAATTGGCCAACTGTTATATATATAAAAAATTAGCCGGGCATGGTGGCACATGCCTGTAGTCCCAGCTACCAGGGAGGCTGAGGCAGAAGGATCGCTCGAGCCCAGGAGTTTGAGGTTGCTGTGAGCTAGGCTGACGCCACGGCACTCACTCTAGCCTGGGCAACAAAGCGAGACTCTGTCTCAAAAAAAAAAAAAAAAAACATCCCATCCGATCCCAGAGTCCTGTCCACCCTGCCTCACAAGCCCTATTTCCCCAAAGAAATCTTTCATCGATGGATTCTCCATGGCAACAGATTGCAAAACCTGGATGCCGTTCCTCCCAGGGCCCGTTGTTTTTATAATTAAAGGACATTCTGAACATGCACAATGAACAGGAAGGAGCTCGGAGTGGACCATGTGGGCTCCCAAAATTACTGTGCCACACCTTGACTCTGGGGCCAGCTATCTCGTCTCAAGACTCACATGTCACATCTGAGAAATGAGCTGCAGGGAGCTGCTTTCCATCTTCCCAGGGCTGGCCTGGGTTTGGTTGAGCAGTACATGCAAAAGCAAAGGGGAAAGTAGTCACGTTCAGACTAGCTTCTAAGAAAGGGTGTTGGGTAGTGGAGGCAGTCAGTTAAAACAAGCCAGAGAGAAATACTCTTTGAATATCAATCCTTTTGCAGGACATTTGAAAATCATTCCTAAGACTCCAAATAACTTTAATAGACATATTAATGACAACAGCAATTATTGAGAGCTTCTTCTAGCAGATTGTACATACATTGTTCAGTTAATCTTTTATAGCAGCCGCCCTTTGACCATGAAAGAAAGTGAGATTTGGAGAAGGGAAATGACTTTCCCCAGGGCACGGGGGCACCAGGCAGAGAAGCCCCAGTAGAACCAGGGACCACTGGCCTGCAGAGCCTGGCTCCATACTATCTGGAAGCCACCTAAGCATCACTATCACTGAAAGCTCACAAAAGCCTCCGTCAGTCTTAACTACGTATGTCTCCTCTGTTCCTGTAGGTTCTTTCCCTGGGAAAAGTGATATGAACTATAATGACAATCCTTACCATGTGGTCAGCCCCTTTCGATTTATATAGCTCTTTCTACCCATAATATTATGTGAAAATCAAAATAACACCAAGGGTAAAGCTAGCCAGAATTATTGTCCCCATTTTACGGGTAAGGAAAGACAGGCCCAAAGTAACCCAGCCAGCAAGACAAGGAGTCGTGACTCAAAGCCAGGTGGTCAGCCTGGCACCAGTGCAGGACTCTGATCTGACCCACGCAGCTGGCACTGTGTCCACGAGCCGTGTGGACGGCAGAGCAGCCGGGGTCTGATGTCCTGCCCCATGAGCTCCTCCTCTCCCACCATCTTTCTCTGCAGCTCTGGATGGCCCGTCTGGCCTGGTGACAGCCAACATCACCGACTCGACAGCCTTGGCCATGTGGCAGCCGGCCATTGCCACTGTGGACAGTTACGTCATCTCCTACACAGGGGAAAGAGGTAAAGCCCCATCCAAGACTCTCCCCTTCCCGAGCAGTGTCTGTACTTCTGTAAACTCTTGCCGCCCCCCTTCTCCGTGCCACATTTGGTGCAGGATGACAAAAATGCATGAGTAGTTTGGAAAGGCCAGTAATGTCCCTGTGGCTCCCGGTTACAACCCTCAGCGGGGTTAGTAGCCCATTTAAAGGGGGGAAAGTATATCTCCAGCCTCCGAGTGTTTTCCTGGTCCATTCCTCCTCTCCTGCTGGTCTCTCTACCTGTCAGTGTGGGATACCCTCTCTAGGAAGCGGTTCTCATCATTTACAAAGAATTCTGGAATCTAAATCGTAAACAGACTGTTTCAGGCAGCACTGGGGAGCGTGGGCATCTCAGAGGCCACAGGAGAGGCCAGTGGCAGAAAATTTGATTAAAAACTGAGAAATTATCTGTCCTTGTTTCTGTGGCCACCCGTGCTAACTTACCCTGGTGGCAGATTAAACACTTGCTTGGGACATCAGCAATCCACCAGCCACCAGAAAGTAACACCAAATACACATAAGAGAGAGGAGGAAGAGAGAGTCCCTTTTAAGGAACTCATCCATACTTTTATAATGAGCTACTCTAGAAAGAATGTTGCTGTTTCTTTTCCAAGTATAGGAAAGTCTCCTATTTTATGGGTCAGAATTGCTTTGCTTTCAAGGGACAATATGAGAGGGCACCATAATCCATGCCTGGGGCCTCTGTGAATCTTAACTCAGCCCTGGCAACCCCCTGAGAGAGTTCTTTGTGGGGGCAGAGCCAGGGAGGGGAGGAGGAATGTTTGGGTTTGTTCTTTTTACTCTTTAATTGTTAAATATTCCTTGTGGGCAAACTCGTTGGAATCAGGGAAGATTGTATTGCCCTGTCTAAAATAAATCAGAATATACTTCATGGGAATTGGGGAAATTGTAGATTCAGGGCTAGTCCAGAAGGGGGGTTGGGAAGGAGGGGGCAGCTCACAGATGATGAGGAAAGCTGCCCAACTTGCCCCAGTTTGCCGGGGACTTTCTCGGTTTGAGCACTGAAAGTTCCACACCTAAGAAAAGGTAAAGGCAAGCCAGGATGGTTGGTCACCTGTGATCAGGAAATATTAATAAACACATGCACCTGGGCACCGTGGCTTGGTTTCCACCTTGGATGTGACCCCGTGGGCTGAGAGGCAGTGGTGACCTGGCTCTGGTGTGTCCACAGCTGCCCCATCTCCGTCATCCCCTCAGCCTAAAGATTTGAAACATTTGGTAACTCATAAAACGAAATACGAGTAAGTGACAAAGAAGGAGAGCAAGCAAAGGGACAAATCAAATTTGGGCCGCGCAAGGCTCGGGGATGTCACCCACAGCTCTCATCCAGCTGGGTCCTCTGTCTCGGCTGCAAGGCTCTCCCAGCCAGTGCCACGTGGAAAAAAAAGTCTCCTGACCCCCCACTCCCCTTCCTTCTGAGTTGGAGCCTGGAAAAATCCAGTCTCGGTGTGATAAATCCTTTACATATGAGGTGAGCGCTCTGAGAGAGGGAAAGAGAGAGGCGTGAGTCATTTCAGAAATCCAAGCCGCTTTTCCGCGGGGTCACTGGAAGTTTCTGTGTTAGCGGGAGTTGTGTGTGGCGTGTGCCAAGTCCGCTCACGGCTCAGACAGCGAGAGGTAACTGCCTCGGTATGTGTGTTTCGTGTTCAGTGCCAGAAATCACACGCACGGTGTCCGGGAACACGGTGGAGTACGCTCTGACCGGCCTGGAGCCTGCCACGGAGTACACGCTGAGAATCCTGGCGGAGAAAGGGCCCCAGAAGAGCGCCGCCATCGCGGCCAGGTTCACCACAGGTACGGAGACAGGGGAGCCGGACGCTGTCACTTTGGAGACGCCCCCCCCCCCACAGCCTGTGTCCCCTCCCCAGCCAGCTCTTCCGTCCTAAGTCAGGCCCTGCAGTGCGGTGACGTCAGCGTCACTGAAATCCACCGGTGCCCACTCAGTCGGGACCGAAGAAACACACCACTTCCTCTTGAACTGAAATGACCTTGCTCTCCCCATGGGCGAGGAAAAGATTTTTAAGAGGAGGGCTTTTTAAGTGGAAAAACAGTCCCCACTGGCCCTAAACTCAGTGTTTAATGATCCATGCTCTAGGCAGGGAAATAGTTTTGAAGAGAAAAAAATTTTTCGGTCAGGTTCTCCTAGATGTTCATTGGGTTTTTATACATGGAGACCTTTTTACAAACTTTAGCGAGCAGGCAAACTGAGGAACAGGCCTCTCAGTCGGGGTGACTGCTGTCCATCCATCTGTCCTCTTACTTAGAAACAAGGCAAGGGGAGGTAATCGTGGTCACAGCTGTATCTTTCTGCAAAATCCAACCCAGGCCAATCAGGACCGTGTTGGGCTCATGAAAGCCCTTAGGATGAGATAAACCACAGAGAAATTTGTCTTGAGAGATCACGTGGCTCGACTTCCTCGTTTACAGACAGGGAAGGTTCTTGCCCAAGGTCATGTAGTCAGGCGTGGGGAAACCTGAACCCAGTCCTGGGGATACCCAACCGTGATTTCTGTCCCATGCCTGCCAACACATTTGATACCGATTGTCTTGCCTTCTCCAGACCTCGATTCTCCACGAGACTTGGCCGCTACTGAGGTTCAGTCAGAGACTGCCCTGCTCACCTGGCGACCCCCCCGGGCATCAGTCACTGGTTACCTCCTGGTCTATGAATCCGTGGATGGTACAGTCAAGGTATATTGAAATATATAACAAATCCCCTCTGCTGGTTGAAACATTGCATGATCTTCAAAGTAAGGAAGAATTACCCAATGCTGTTGTTCTACCCCAGGGCAACTGGGGAGCTGAGAAAAGTTAGTAGGGACTGGATTCCACACCACACCTTCTGAATCATACCCTCTGGCCTCTCTCATTTTAAGCAGACTTCTGATAGCCAGCCAAGATCAGGAACCACTGCTTACAAGACTTGAAGACATTTTAGGAGCTGGATTCTTGGTCCTTTAATATTTTAGTGAGCAAAGACCAAGAGCAGCTTCTGCATCTTTGCCTTATACATTATCTCACAGATGGTATCAGTGCCGTTACGTTATATATTGCAATGCATTTTACCATGTCTTTGTGACATCGACTGTTAATTATGTTTATATCCATGGTTAACACTATTTGTATTCTCTACCCATGAATTTCTTTTCTTTTACTTCTTAATTTTAAATAACTTTACACCTTCAGACAAGTGAAAGAGATCTTCTAAGCTTTACCTTCTAAACTTGTTATTGCATTTTTTATTTCAACTATCCTACTTTATATTCCCAAGATCTTTTATTTCTTGTCTGCACATTCATCTTTCCCTAGCACCTTATTTGTGTTCTGTGTATCATCTCTTGCTCTCCAAGAATTATATTGGTATTGGTATTTTATTTTATACATTGCAGAGTGTTTCTTCCAAGTGCCTTTGTTCTGCTGCTGTTGTTGGTCTTGGTTTGCTTTGGCTTGGGTCTCCCTCTCTCATGACTTCCACTCAATGTCTGTTGGTCCTGGTCTGTCTTTTTGTCCTTGAGCCAAGAACGAAAAAGCTGATTGGGAGTTCCAGCTACACGGGCAGGGCCTGTCAACGGTGAGGCTCACTCCAATGATTGGGCAAGTACCCCACAATTTTGTTGGGGAACCCCCAAATATCAGTGCCCTAAAGCCTGGGCTCTCACTGTGTACAAACCTCCAGTTCATTTTATGTTTCCAGTGTAGCACCTCTGCTTCTACAATAGCTAAGTGTGGTGGATTTGAATCCAGAGCCTCCCCTCTGGCTCAACCTCTCCAGACAGTAAACATCATCCTGCCATCTGGACAGGGAAAAACAGTCACCTACACTGTTGGAGGGGATGGGGAGATCTGAGGGTTTAAACAAACCCAATCTTTGTTCAGACACACCCCACACTGGCCTTCGAAGTTGTCTTTGCTTTTTGTGCACATTCTGTTGCTGAGCTCGCTGGGCTCTGGTGTGCACCAACCAGCCCTGCCTGGCTCTGCCTGCAGCTCTCAGTCAGCCCCAGCTCCCTCCCTCCTGCCCCGTCCGTGGTCTCTCTGCCACCCACTTTCCACCTACCGAGATCTGTTACTGAGCATGCCGGCTGCTATCTCCTCTCCTGTGCCCCTCACCTTTGTGGATTTATACCTTATGTTCCTTTGTCTCATTTTAGTGGGTATCAGAAGCAAACAGAGCTACATGGCCATGTCTGATCTGTCATGTTTTGCCAGAGTGGATGCATATTTCTAGTTACTATCCTGGCCCTTCCTGGAGTAGTGTAACAATAACTAACTCAGTGGGTAAACTGAGGCAAGTCCTTTATCTTCTCCGGGTGTCAGTATTCCCATCTGTAAAATGAGTGTATTCGACTCACCCGTCTTTGAGGTCTCTTCCAGGTCAGGCATTCTAGAATTCTGTGTTTATCTGAATCCAGAGTTTCATTTTGATCTAGGTTCCCCTAATTGCCTAGAAAATGAGTTTGCACAGCAGCCCAGAGAGCTGACAGGTAACTATATCCTCAAGTAATTCAATGAGCCTGACTTTGTACCTGACAGTTGATCCTTTCCCCAGGGATCAGGACTGGGGGCTGTACAATGGCCACTGGTATTAAATGGGCACTCACCTCAGTTTATTTTCCTGCATGGCCAATCTCCAGCTCTATATGTGTCATTTAAACAACAACAAAAAAATCGACCTGGCATAAAAGAAAAGAGCACTGGACAGGGTGCAAGATTATCCCTGCCATCAACCAATTATGGAGCAAATGCAATCCTCATAGCTTCTCTGAAATTCAATTCCCTCATTGGGAAAATTGGAGTGGGGTACCTCCCCAGTCCCAGGACACAGGGTAACCTTCCAGGGGTCCCCACACTGACTCATTACTGCCTAAACCTAAGCAGTCGTGTTCGCAGTTGTAGGGAGCAGCGGTGTGTTTGGTTTACTAGGAGTGTAGGTTGAGTTCCAATCCAAGACCAAGGTCATTCAAGGTCATTTACTAAAAAGAATCAGAAACTAGTAAGTGAATTTGAAAAGACTGGTTTCTGCAAACTGAAACAAATCACCTCCTCTGGACAGCAGCACAGAGACCAGGCTCAAACTATAAATGTAGTTAGGGTGGACCAGCAACTGTCTCTCACAGATACCTCTGTGAGAGGTATCTTCTAGAAGAGGTGTCTTCTAGAAGACAGACACACTGGGTCATGCTGCGCCTTCATCATGCCATGCCTACTGAGCTGTTATAATCATCATCTCCTGACTCAAGAGATCGTCAAACTGACTGCACCTCAGAATCATCTGGGGAGCTCCTTAAATGTACAACTAGCCAGGCCCAAGCTCTGGCTATAAGGATCGGTCAGTCTGGGATGGGGCCCAGGCATCGTACTGTTTTAAAGCTTCCCAGAGGGCTGTGACCAAAGCTGTATCTGGAGAACACTGGCCTACCTGGCCTCAAAGTCCCTTGCCCTTGTGTAAGTCATCTTGCCACCAGATCAGTCCTCTTAAAGTACAGCTAGGTTCATATCATTCACTTGTTCAGAAACCATTCCTTGTGAAGATAAACTTCAAGTTCTAGAGCTCGGCACTGAAAAATTTCAGGACTCCTCACTTATAATGGTAGACCTTGGATTTCAAAGCTTATAATGTAAGGTCCTTCATAATCTGGTAACATTTTCCACTGCTCTACCACCTGAAACTAAGTACAGTTGGGGTAGGTTATTGCTTCCTCAAATTATTTTGACTTGCACCACCTCTTCTGGCCCCAGTACCTTTGTCTATGCTGCACTCTCCCCATCTCTGATATTCCAACAGTACACGTGGATCCTGGCACAGCGTGGGCACCCAGTGGGTTCTTGTTGAATGAGTAAATGAATGGATGAGGGAATTAACGAATGAATAGAATGATTTCCCATTTATACGCTAAGAATGTTTGTGACCAAAAGCTATTATATTCTTTCTTCTGCCCTTAGGAAGTCATCGTGGGTCCAGACACCACCTCCTACAGCTTGGCAGAGCTGAGCCCGTCCACACACTACACAGCCAAGATCCAGGCATTAAGCGGGCCCCTGAGGAGCAAGCTAGTCCAGACCATCTTCACCACAAGTAAGGGGGCCCAGGGTGCAATCCGGCCTTGAGATCTAATGTTGACCGACTCAACCCTCTACTTCCCCTCTGACTTCTACTTTAAATGTTCCAAACAAATTTCTGGAAATAATCTCTTACCTGCTACTACTTGGAAGCCTGAAGAAAGTGAGACAGGAAGGTACGAGCATCCCAGTGGTGAGCCCATCCAGATTCAATCTCCATTGTCATCACTTGATCTGGGTGCTTTAAGAACATTACTTTCATTCTACAATCCTCAGTTTATTCATCTGTACAATGGGATTAATAACTGTGCCTTCCTCACAAGGACCTTTGTGAGGGTTAATAGGTATTGTATATGAACTCCTAGCCCAGTACGTGGCCCATGTGTATAAGTGTGTGGTCCTTTTATTGCCAGGGCTCAATATAAGCTCAATATCCCTTCCCTTCTCCTTTTTCACATCAGTGTTTGCAAAGCCTGTCCACATCCAAAATCACAAATGGTCCTCCCACCAAGCTGGTATGGTGGGTCAGGATTACCATGCCCAATTTCCTGATAGGGAAATGGAGGCTCCCAGAGACTAAACGACCTGCTCAAAGCCACCCTGTGAGTTACAGTCAGAGTTAGACTCAGGTATTCCTGGCCCAGGAAGCCTCCCCTGCATCTGCCATGGGCATCTTCTGCAGATGGCAAACATGCAGGTTGTTCCCTTGGTGAATAAAAGGCAGCATCCACTTCTGAAGGTGGGAGGGGCCAGGCTCTGCAGAGCCCTACCCTGCACAACTCACTGGGGACAGTCATTCTGCACACACCTGCCAAGGAAGGTGCTTCCTCTCTGCCAGATCTTATGCTGGGCTGAGAACACAAAACTATGAAGTGTGCCTTGAACATGCTCTTGTATCTTTAGGGCTGTAAAATAAGCAAGGAAACAGCACATGATGTAACCGCAGATGAATGTGGGGGTGTTGTCAGATCAGAAAAGAGAACTGCTATGACCATCAGTTCTCAGGCCCATTGACTAAGCACAGCCCCAAGATTGTCCATTTCTATCGATTTTTTAATTTTTTGCATCACATTATCACACTTGGAAATTTCCCAGGAGTTCTTGTTTCATCTTTCTGAGCTTCCTAGGCTCAGAGCAGTGAGATAATGCCCCCAGTGTCACATAGCAAGCAAGTGGCATGTTCAGGACTAGAACTCTTGCCTCAGAATCCTCTGCAGAGGCTAAGATGAGTACAGATTGTGGATTGAAATGTATTTCTCTGGGGAGCTCGAATATCCAAGGCTTTTATCAGACTTGCAAAGCAGCCTGTACCCTAATAGAGTGCCCTGATCCTCAGTGAGCCACCCACCAGGTGCTAGAAACCCAGCCATCCATCCAGCCAGTGCCTGGGTGTGCATCAGGTGTGCCTGGCTGCTCCAGGTAGGTCCAGGTCAACCTGACACGTGCACCACACAGCAGATCCGCTATCTTCCCACGTGTATCATTGATGCCTCTATCAGTATAAGGGGCTGAGATGTGTCCCTCATATCCACAACCTCCAAGTCTCATGACCCCCCACGGAACAGTCTATTCTTGCTTTTCACAGGAGGGAGCAGAGACTCAGAGAGGTTAGGCTGCTCACCCACAGGACTCTAGCCAATAAACAGTTAAGCTGCAGTGTCAAAGCTCCTACCCCAGTCCTCCTGCTCTGAGAGGTCACTATTTCTCCTTATTCCACAGTTGGACTCCTATACCCATTCCCCAGGGACTGCTCCCAAGCAATGCTGAATGGAGACACGACCTCTGGCCTCTACACCATTTATCTGAACGGCGATAAGGCCCAGGCGCTAGAAGTCTACTGTGACATGGCCTCTGACGGGGGAGGATGGATCGTGAGTATCCACAGGGCGTGCAGAGCTCCCAGGCCTGGGGGGTGAGGGCAGAGGGCTGGGGGTGGGAGGTGGGGAAGGGGGGGAGAGGTAGAGGAGGAGGGGAAGGGCGGAGTTATATCTGTGCACTCTGACACCTGACACCAATGTGCACGAGGCTTTGCAAGATATTGCCTGTCAAAGGGAGGCACTCAGGAATTGTCTCTTAAATAAAGGAATGGGAAAGAAGCCAAGTTTTAAAAAGAAAAAGAAAACACGGAGGCAAAGAATTTTCTTGTAATTTATCTTATCCGATCCTCATCTAACAACTCTGCGATGTGTAAATGACAGTGACCATTGAATCCATTACTTATATTAATTAGCACTGACTAAGCATTTATTACCTACCAGGCACTGTGCTAAGAGTTTCACATGAATTATTGCAACTTCATTACCATAATCACTGAGTAGTATTTTTTAATTAATAAACTTTATTTTTTTTAGTGCAGTTTTCGGTTCACCACAAAATGAAGTGGGAAGTACAGAGAGCTCTCATGTACACCCCCTACATACCCACACAACTCCCCCCATCAACTGCCTGCACCAGAGCATGCATTTGCTGCAATCAATGTACCTACGTTGACACGCCATTATCACCCAAAGCTGGGCAGTATTTTTGATCTTTGTTTTTCAGGTGACAAGACCAAGGCTTAGGGAGCGGAGGTGACCTGCCCAGAGTCACATGCAAATTAGTGAAAGAGCTGAGGACTGGTGCTCTTCCCACAGTCTGATGTTCCTTCCTCTAGGAAAGATGCCCTCTTTCCTGCGATAGCTCGAGTGCACTGATTCACTGATACGTTTACAGGTGTTCCTGAGACGCAAGAATGGACGTGAGGACTTCTATCGAAACTGGAAAGCCTATGTTGCTGGATTTGGGGACCGCAGAGAGGAATTCTGGCTTGGTAACTCAGCCCTGCGTGTTTGTGTCCAAACTGCTTATTTCTGCCCTCTTTGTCATGTTTCCTAACCCACTGTGGCCTGTGGGAGAGAAATAGATTAGGAGGAAACACTAATTCTGGTGCTGGACACAGAATATCAAATTCTTAATGGACAAGACTAAGTAGATGCTCTGAATCATTAAAAATAACAACCGGATTAAGGGAGAGCCAACAGTCAGGCCTTAAGAATTAACCTGGCCATAAGTCATTTGCTGAACAATTCACAGATTTATCCTCACTGATATCATTGACTGCTTCCCTGTCGTGTTCCCGGTTGTGCTCTAAGTACGCCATAGCCATAACCTTGAACCCTCACAGCACCCCTGTAAAGTGCTAAATTCCCACCCTGCACATGAGGAAACAGAGCCTCCGAGAGACTGAGCAGCTCATCCATAGGAATCTAGCCAATAATCAGTTGAGCTGCAATTGAAATGTCCCAAGGCAGCACACCATCACCTATGCATTCATCCACGCAACTCACACTTTCCAAGCCCGACCTGCACAGACCTCTGTTCTATGCACCACTGCCTGGGCCAGGCCAGGGAACGTCCATCCTACTATCATCCACCGCCCTTCAACTACAAGGGGCTTTCGAGTTTAAAAAGTGCTTTCACCACCTCATCTCCTTTGGTCTTCACAATACACTGGGAGGTTGGCAAGGCAAGGATGTCAACCTGATTTTACCCGGGCCTCAGAAATATCACACATTGGGCCTGGTGTTATAGCAGCAAGGAGCAGGGCAAACTTTGAGTTCAGGGCTGTGTGACATGAACCTCTTTCGAGTGTACTCAGCTGCTGCTCTTGAAATAGAAATGAGGGCCTCAGCCACCTGTGCTTCTTAGCAGCCCCTGCCTGTCATCCACAGGGCTGGACAACCTGAGCAAAATCACAGCCCAAGGGCAGTACGAGCTCCGGGTGGACCTGCGGGACCATGGAGAGACAGCCTTCGCCGTCTACGACAGATTCAACGTGGGGGATGCCAAGACTCGCTACAAGTTGAAGGTGGAGGGGTACAGCGGGACAGCAGGTACAGAGCCATGGCAATTAGAGCCAGAAACCACAGAGAACATCTTGGTGTTTTCAGCTAATTCTTCTGCTTATCTTTCCTCCCTCCTCCCATCCTCCCTCCCTCCCATCCTCCCTCCCTCCCTCCCTCCCTTCTTTCCTTCCCTCCTTCCTTCCTTCCTTCCCTCCCTCCCTCCCTCCCTCCCTCCCTCCCTCCCTCCTTCCTTCCTTCCTTCCTTCCTTCCTTCCTTCCTTCCTTCCTTCCTTCCTTCCTTCCTTCCTTCCTTCCTTTCTTCTTCCCTCTCTTCCTTCCTTATTCCTTCCTTCCTTCCTTCCTTCCTTCCTTCCTTCCTTCCTTCCTTCCTTCCTTCCCTCCTTCCTTCCTTCCTTCCTTCCCTCCTTCCTTCCTTCCTTCCTTCCTTCCTTTCTTCTTCCCTCTCTTCCTTCCTTCTTCCTTCCTTCCTTCATTCCTTCCTTCCTTCTGTTTTTCTCCTTCCTCCCTTAATTCATTTATTTATTGGATAAACAAATATTTCAATACCTAGAGGTGCTAATCCAGAATAACTGCAGTTGAAAAGGGCTGGGTAGATATTTTGATCCCTGAAACATAGTGTAGGTTGGGAATCAGGGAAAACAGTATTTATTTGTAACTCCATTCAAAAACCATGTCTTTCTTATCTAGTTTTAGATACCAGTTGTAGACTGATTAAAAAAAAAAAACAATTAGTCTCCCCAAAACCTTAACATGCATCCAACCAAGTGCTACTCACTTTATTATGGGCGAATGACCCACTGGAGATGCTGTGAACGTGCAGGTGCTGACACAGGTGGCTGGGGTGGGCTGAGATTCTGCATTTCTTGTAAGTTCCCTGGTGATGCTGATGTTGCTTGGTGCTGCTGGTCTGCGGACTGCACTTTGAGTAGCAAATAATCCACTCCATCACCCAACTGCTTGAATCTCTTCTAAGACGTCCCTGCCATGTGGCCACCCAGCCTCAGCCTGCATACCCCCATGACCAGAAGCTCACTACCTCTCAAGTGGCCCTTTCATTCCTTGCCTGGTTCATGACCCTAGTTTGGGTTTTGGAGATTTATTTGACTGGAAATGGCCTTTGTATGGTTTTCTGACTCCATATTAGAGGAGAAATAAATAAGGAAACAGCATGTATTAAGGCCTGCTATGTACCATCCTTTCTTTGTCAATATTTCACCTGTATGATTCCCATTCAATCCTCATAAAAACCATTTCAGGAAGATGTTGTTATTACGTAGATGAGGAGACAAGCTCAGAAAAGAAACCTGTTTCTTTCTTTGGAAAAAAACAACAACAGCATGTAGAAGTTGGATGCAAGTCTGGCCGCAGAGAGCTGTTGCCGGTGGTGTTCTTAGTAACAAAAGGGGATCACTTTGGGTGGCTTTCTGTTTGTGAACACAGTCCATCATCTCTGAGCTCTGAAAGAAAACATCCATAAGGAGGAAAGTCTCCAGATAAAAGGTTGCCAAAAGCCAGGCTCAGTCTAAGGAGGCACAAAGCTCTTTTAAGATGGCAATTTCGAGGTAATGAAGAGAGATACCCTGGGGCGAAAATTGTTTTAGTTCTTGCATCCCTCAAAGAATTCTGACATTTTATTACCTGGCAGTAAAGACCTCTTTGGCTGAGATGGCTTCAGGCAGGAAGGATATTGTTACATGGGAGCAGCAGGAATGTGGCCTTTATCTATCCCTCTTTGCATTTCCAGTGAGAGAATGAGCCCTAATATTTCCCTTGACTGAGATAACCTTTGTAAGGTTGCATTTTTCTGTGTGCTTTGGTTGCAGCCAGAACCTCCGCAGAAGAGCTGATGCCTGCCTGCCACCCTCGTGTTCTGGGTAGCATTATCCGTTAAAAAGGCATCTGAGTCCTTTTGACAACTGGCTCCAAAAGACCAGGGTAGAATGCCTCAGAGTCTTGGAATTTTTGTGCATAGTACGTGGCTAGGTTTGAGAGTGGGGAGGCAAAAAGAAATGGCACTGAAATGCTTCTAAAATTCAATATATTAAATATTACAAACTAGAATCCCAAATAGTATTATATATAAATGGGCTTATTGTCTAAGAATCAGGGAACACTGGCCTGATAGACACTTTAAAAATGATACATAGACTCTTTGGGGACATCTAATATTTGAAGGGTTTAATTATAAGTATGGCTAATAAATACTTGTAGGGAGAGGAAAAGCATACCATTGTTAAATGCAGATTTCTCAGCCTATTCTCTAAGCTCTTTTATGTAAAGGGAATGTGGAAAAATCATAAAATAACAACAAAATTGTAATAACTATTTGCACCCCACGCTACCTGTTTAGAATACACCCTTATGTCCTTGTCCCAACAGATGGAACCAATGTGCTGGTTCCATTTTATAGATGAGAAAACTGAGCTTCAGCATGAGGCTTGACTTACGCAAGGCCACAGCTAGAGAGTGAAAGAGATGGGACTCGATGCTGGACCCTCCAAAGCCACCGCAGCCTTCTTCCTGCCACTCACTCGGTGCTGCTTCTATCAGAAATGGGTCCTAGGGAGCCACATTCATGTCCCGTCCAGTCCCACATTCGATCCCGACTCTGGGCCCGATGTTCAAGGCCAGCCCACCCCAGGGCCTTTCAGTTGTCACCTCTGGTTCTGCCGTTCACAGCCCAGAAGGGCAATTCCAGCTGGGATTTCTCAGGTCCGTATTCTCTCTCTCTGTCTCCCAGGTGACTCCATGGCCTACCACAACGGCAGGTCCTTCTCCACCTTCGACAAGGACACGGACTCAGCCATCACCAACTGCGCCCTGTCCTACAAGGGGGCTTTCTGGTACAGGAACTGTCACCGTGTCAACCTGATGGGCAGATACGGGGATAATAACCACAGTCAGGTAAGTGGACGGGGAGGGGACAGAGCAGGCCAGGCCGGGGAAGCAGGACGGGGCTGGTGGAAGGGCAGTCCGAGCCCTCCAGCCTGGCAGGTGCTGGGAGGCAAGGCCTCAGGCATGTGAGCCCACACTTCTTCCCAGCGCAACGAGAAACCTCAGTGACGCTGCACGTAGGGCAAAATAGAAACAGCACATGTGAACCTTGGAGATCCCAAGGAGAGCCATTGGTCAAATGGATTCCAAACTTAGCCAACCCCAAAGTAAAGCAGATAACATTGGAGGTCACTAGGTAAAGCAGGGATGGTGCAGACCCCGGCAATGCCCTGGCCCAGGGGCACCCTCTGAACCCCCAATAGACCTGAGAGTCCACAGGCTGTTAATGCCTTCACTTTACAAAGAGACCACAGCCCCGAGAAAGCTGACTGTCGTGAGGTCACAGAGTGAACTTGGAGGCAGAGCCCTATCCCCACCTCCAGCACCCCCCACCTGGCGTTTTCCCTGTGCCACGCACAACTCCAGCACAACTTCTGCAATCACAGAAATGGATGATTGAGGTCTCCTTTAGAAACAGGAGAGTGAAATGAATTCAGTAACCCACCTTACTCCGAGCCCAGACTGCACGAGCGTATGCCTGCAATGTGACACCGTCAAGTGGGACTGGCCACTTAACCTTGGCCAAGCCCCTGTCCTGGTCCCTTCTCAGAGCTCGTCCACACCCCAGGGAGGAAGGATGAGTGTTCTCATAGGGCCACACCACAGTGATCCCTGGACCTCATGATTCTCGCCAGGTTTTCTCGCTGGGGTCCCAGGGGCTGTGTAAAACTGCAACGGCCTAAATTACACACCTCCCGACCCCAGGGATTCTGATTCGATGACTTCCAGTGGGATGCAGCATCTCACATTTTTGCATATTTGTACTTTTCTCGTTGGTAGATTTTGAGGGTTTTTTGGTAGGGTCCACAGGTGATTCCTGACATGCAGTGAATGTCGGGACCTGCCGCTCTCCGTTGTTAGTCATTCTGATACACGTGTTTATCCCCGAGTTAACTGCTAGCAAATGACACCGGTGACCTTAAATGTAGCTCTTACCTTGACATAATTTCTGACATTTTTCAAAGTGTTCTCACCTTCTGTATGTCATGTGCTTCTCACCTTTACCCTGAGAAAGAATCAGGACGTGGTTTTCATGCCTGTGTGACAGAGAAGGCAGGAGTTAAAAGACAGCCTCTTGACACCTGTCCTGTGCTCTTTCCGTCTTGTGACATTACCTCGGTAATACTTCCGCTCCGAGCGTTATTCCTCCACCTTGACTGCCCCGTCCCCTAACACTGGCTAACACAAAGTCCTGGAAAAAAAGCTACACGTCAAAAAAGAAACCTCTTTTTCCATCCTTCCATTCCATTTTGGAAGAAGAACGAGATGACACAGGAGGCCACGAAGGAGTCACAGGAGTTCAGGCCCAGCTCTGGCTCTGCTCAAGCTGCTATGCGGCCTCTGTGAAGTCACTTTCCCTCTCTGGCCTCCGTGTCCACCGCAGCACAAGGAGGGCTTGGCTTCCTGCCCTGGACTGTTAGAGGCAGGAACCAGGGTAGGGGGAGGCAGCACGTGGCCCAAGCTGTCGGCTGCCGGACCTCACTGTAGCTGAGTGATTGCAATAGGCACATTTGCCCTTGAAATGAACCAGCTGTTCTTAACCCCTACCTCCCCGCTGGACTCAGAGACCACCCATGTCAGTGAATGCCAAACAATTAGGAACAAATAAAGCCTCTTTATTTCCCCCTCATTTCACTAGCTCTTAACTTGCCCGCAGACATGTTGCTTCCCAGCCCCGTGCAGGAAGCGGAGAGGGGTCAGTGTCTGGGGGTGGCCACTCAGGACTCTCTGCAGCCACAGAGGGGCAGGGGGCCAGGTGGGACTTGAACATCTGCCATCTGTAGAATGAGTCTCTTTGCTAAAGAGTCAAACACGGACCCTGGAAGCCCAGACACAAATCTGGTCTTTTCTTGTAGAAATCTTTGGCCAAACTTTCAAGGATATCTCTCCCTACTTGAAATTAAGGAAGTAATATTAGCCAATAACCTAAACTGTGCCCAGCACTGTGACAGCTCCTTTATAAACTCATTTAACCTTCATGCCATCTTTCATGTTTGGCATTATAAGAAAGAAAGAAAGAAAGAAAGAAAGAGAGAGAGAGAGAGAGAGAGAGAGAGAGAGAGAGAGAGAAAGAAAGAAAGAAAGAAAGAAAGAAAGAAAGAAAGAAAGAAAGAAAGACTGAGACCCAGAAAGATTTGATAACTTATTTAACACCATTTATCTCTTAAGTAAGAGTATTCATATTTAGCCTTGTATGTCAAGTGGTAAAACTTGTGTTTCACCTATGTTCTTTCTGCTATTCCATACCAAACCCCTGTGAAAATAGTCCATAAGAGTCCTGTGAATTATAGACACATGCACACACAAACACACACACCCTATATATAGCTGCTCAATTCTATAACCTCCAGTAGTGACCTAAATTCCTTCAGAACATATTCCTATACATGGCAAGTTTCATTTGAAACAAAATGGCAGCCCAAAGTCAATGCAAACTCAGGTGACTCCTGACAAAGGTGAAAAATTGAGCCAGATCCAGCCAGCCCCTTTGAAAGTGCTCACCACACAGGCAAGCAGAGAGATGGGCAAGAGACAGCTCTGGTGTGCCAAATGGCCGAGTCGAGACAGAATTCGTTTTGTTTGAGCATCTAAGTAGCAATGACCGGTGAACACCTTGCCTAATGGAAACCAACATGGAGGCCTTCTCTTTTGTACAGGGTGTTAACTGGTTCCACTGGAAGGGCCACGAATACTCAATCCAGTTTGCGGAGATGAAACTGAGACCCAGCAACTTCAGAAATCTCGAAGGCAGGCGCAAACGGGCGTGAATTCCAGGGACCACTGGGTGAGGGAGGAATAGGGCCCAGAGAAAGGAACGGATTTTACCAAAGCATCAATACAACCAGCCCGATCATCAATCCACACCTGGGCATCTGGCAAGAGTCACAGTTGACCACGGATCACTGCGGCCAGCGGCGACTGCATGGCCTCACCTACTCTGCGATTACCTTCTTCGCACCAAAGACACCAGTCTCCAACAGGTTTCTGTTCTGTTGTTCGATTCAGCAAAACTCTTCCAGTGACAGCATCACGATGGTTTTCACTTCTCTTGGGTGGCTCTGGGAATGGGAGAGGGGTAGGCTGTACAGTGGTAGTTTGTTTTAGAACCAGCTGTATTTTACACAAAGCTGTATAATTAATTATTTTTGTTAGCAAAGATTAAATGTGCGTCATTGGAAGCCATCCCTTTTTTTTTTTTTTACATTTCATACAACAGAAACCAGAAAAGCAATATTGTTTCAATTTTTAAAATATGATTAATATTATTAATATAATAATGATGATGAAAACTAAGGATTTTTAAAGAGATCTTCTTTTCCAAAACACATCTGGACATTACCTGATTGTATTTTTTTTGTTTTTTAATAAAAGCACAAGTACTTTTGAGTTTGGCTGTTATTTTGCCTTTTGTCATTGAGTCTGGATTTCACTAAAGCCAATAATTTGAACGAAGGGAGGAATACTGGACAGGAAAGGTAAGGAGGGCTGGTGGTCCAGTGGGAAGGGTAGAAGAAATACCAAAGACTAGCAGAGAGGTCACTTTTCTGAACAAAGTTGAACACAATTGGAAAAAGCTTACAACTGAAAATTCAGCTTCTTGTTCCACATTTCCAAGTGTAATAGTTTATGGTTTAAAAGCTGCTTTTATACCCATTTTCTAATGTAACCTCCTAGAAATTCTATGATATGGATGTGATGAGGGCCATTATCATGCAAGAACCCCAGAGGCAGACTGCCTGGGTTCAAATCTGGGCTCCAGGATTCATTCCCAAATTCCCTAATCTCTCCGTGCCTCAGTTTCCTCATCTCTAAAGTGGGCATACTCATACTTCTTGTTTCATAGCGTTTCTGCAAAGAATGAATTGCATCATCCATATAAAGCCCTTAGCATGGTGCCTGGCACCTATTAAGTGCTTGTGTCAGCTATCGCTGCTGTCGCTTTATAGGAGACGGACGGGGTCGAGAGACATGCAGTGATTTGGGTGGGGCTATCACCCAATAAATGATGGAACTTGGATTTAAACCCAGGCCTTCTGGCTCCAAGGTTCCTGCTCTCTTCCAGGCCCCCGATGGAAATCTCTCCTTCCCTGGGGAAATGTGTGCGTGGTGAAAGTGTGGGGGCTGCAGAATGGGGGCTGTGGGGGGCTTCAACCGGACCCTTCATCCGGGCTCCTACAGTCCTGAACTCTTAGAACCAGAAAGCATGTCCGTTGGGAATACCTCCTTCTCTCCTGCAGCACAGCCCCCTACAAGGAAGACGGCCCCGTGTTCCCCCAGCCTCAGCCTGAGCACAAACAGTGATGGGGAACGCATTGCCTGGCACGGCAGACAATATAGTGAGTCAGAACCACGCAGCGTGCAAAGTTGCTCTTTTCAAACAAGGGTGTGGTGGGGAGGCGGGGGGGGGGGGGGGGGGGGGACAGTGATTCCCAGTTCATTCTCTTAGGGATTTTCAGCAAACTGATTTATTTAATGAAAACGTTTGGACTGATAGGCCTCATTCAGATGGAATGTGATGGCTCAGAGGCGAGGATCAGAGGAATTTATGGCTCCAGCCGTAGCCTTTGTTGCAGAGTTTATCTTGCTTTACTAAATGCTGTCATGTTATATACACAATTCGCTGTTCCAGATCATAAGACTTGTTGCATGCAACTCAGCCATAGCAACACTCTCCTGGCCGCATAAACCCAAACAAATGGGCTCCCTGTAGCCACCGAGCCTTAAGTGGGAGGCTTAAAACGCTCCACTGGCTGCTGACTCAAAGCCTACGCCCCTCCAGGACTGTGGGTGTACCTAAGCTGTTCAGGGATCCCCCAGAAGCCACACAAGAATCAAGTTCTGACTGGTGAAAAGCCACCTCAAACAGGAGTCCTTAATCACGGCCTTGGGAAGGCTGTAGAGGCGCCAGCTGGGGACGGGGCAGGCGGTGGGGCCTGGGGCCATGGCATTCAGAGACTTCACCCGGCAAATGCAAGTGCACCACTTCTCAATCCGTCCTTCATCTCTGGCACTGTGGCTTGGCTCTGTCAGCCTCCTCCATCTTGAAAGGCCTCCCAAAATTCCACTCCGGCCTCAAGGTCAGGTCCCATCCCCGCCCCTGTGAGACAGTCAAAGTGTCTCTCTTGAGAATTGACTCCCAGGCTGTTCAGTCTCCCCTTGAATCTGTCCTCCATCAGGCCCCTTCCTCCTCCCTGCTCTGTGCCCTGAAAGGCCACCCTGTGTGGATTGTGTCAATGTCCCCAGCTTCCAGGCGGTCAGGGCCCCTGTGTCCTAGCTCCATCCCTGCAGCATCACTGAGGGCGGCCACTTCCCTCATCAGAGTCACCTCTGCCCTCAGTGGACAGTCTCCGTGCTACTCTGTCCTCGGGTTTCAGATGACGGCCCCTTCCGGCCTGGAATGGCCGCTGCGTCCCAGTGGCTGCTAGACCTGGGGAACTGGGCTGGCCTTCCTGGCCCTGTTCCACCTACCTGCACCTTTAGAAACAGCCCCTGTACTCCCGCTCTCCTCTGGGACCCTGGCAGGCCAGGCCTGCCCACGCTCGGGAACACCTGGGCCCCCGGTGCCCGCTTGTCTGTTATCATTCCGACCTCCTGCCTGGCTCCTTAGAATGGATATTGGTCGTTTAATGGCTTTCCAGCATCCAAACTTCTTTCTAGTTCAGACAATTTAGCACTGGGTGAGGGCCCTGCCTCCCACCATGGAAGGCACAGAGGGAAGCACTCTTTGCTCCTCCCCTTGGTGGCCAGGGAACGGGCTTTCAACTTGGGCTTTGCCAGTTGGACACCCACAGAGGGACTTTGAACCTTGGGCAAGGAGTACAAAACGAAGAGCCTACGGACTGGCTTTCCCCCAGTCTCTAGCAATGGGGTCGTCTGTGAGTGGGGTCTGTGGCCACGTCCACAGCAGGGCACAGCAGTGTCTTTCTCTGATAGTGACAGCCATTTCCAGCAGTGGCAAAGGCCTACTGCCTGATGAGCTCTGCTACCTGGCCTCTTTGGTGCCTGAGAATTTTCTGTGCCAGCTTCTTCAAATTGCCTGTTAATATTAAGAACTTTCTGATATCCTTCCAGAAAATTCCTTTTCGGCTTAGGTAGTCCCAGATGATTTCCGATGCCTGCAGCCAAATACCTGGACTGCCACGCCTCTCCCCTAGGCTGAGGACCCCTCAGATTCATTGCCTCTCCTGTAGACCCAGCGCTGTGCTTGGCACTTTAAATAGTTGAAGTCATTTGAGGATCCAAGTCACCTTTAAGACAGGTAACACTATTCCATTTTATGCAGGAAACTAAGCCTCAGAGGGGTCAGGTGGCTTGCCCACAATCACACAGCTGGTGTTGGACCAAGATTTAAAGCCAGGTCACATGATTCCAAAATGCAAGTTCTCTGCAGTGAGGATATCTTATTCATTCCCACAAACCACACCAAATGGAGAACACCACTTTATTCATTTAGCAAAAGCTTGTTGAACACCTCCCATGGGGAAGGGATTTGCCAGGGGAAAAATGAGAGAACATCCTTGTGATCAGGGAATTTAAATTCTAACAAGGAACAATGGATGATGAGCGTAATAAATGAGCGGACTGAATGGTACAGTAAAAGGTAGTACGTGCCGTGGGAAAAAGGGCAAAGTGTAATACGATAAGGGTGTGGGGGTCTCAGAGCAGGGGGCCATGTCCCAATGTGAACATAAGGTGACCAGACAGGGTGGGCCCGTGAGAAAGACTCAAAGCGGGAACAAAAGACGCCGTTGATGAGTATTTGTTGCATTAAATTATTGCTCATTTCCCTCATTTCAGAGAAGAGAAAACAGCAGTCCAGAGGAGAGCAGGGACTGGCCCGGGTACCCCAGCAATCTGGCAGTAGATTCTGATAAGAAGCCGGTTGCTTGCCCCTCATGCATGGATCGCTGTCCTGCAAAAGGAGGGAAACATTTCGGGCACTTCCTCACTGAGCCTCCCGGGCGCTGAGATCTGTGAACCACCTACCTGTCTGCATAGCCCAGCCCTTTGGGACCACCATCCTACCTTCCTCCTCCTCAGCCTGCCCCACCCACGCGGTTCTGCCCACCACACCTTGCTGGAAGCTCCTTGCGGGCTTTGCCAATCGGTTCTCTTCTCCCAAGATTCTCATTTCTTTTCTCCTTTAAAAATCAGTGTTGAGCACCCACCCACCCCCAACATGCCCAGCACTGAGTGAACAAAATAATAACCACAGTCCCTGCCTTTGTGCAGCCTCCATGCCAGGGAGGGGCTGGCCACAGCCACATGATCAGACAAGCAGACGTCTAATCACAAACCAAGCGCAGCGCTTTGGAAGCCAATACCAGGAACTAAGAGGACCTCTAACGGGACCTGACGGGGAGGGGTCCCTGAGGAAGGGGCATTTGGTGTTTTGTTTTGTTTTTTGAGACAGTCTCGCTCCATTGCCCCAGGTAGCGTGCAGTGGCATCATAGTAGCTCACTGCAACCTCAAACTCCTGGGCTCAAGTGGTCCTCCTGCCTCAGCCTCCCAAGTACCTGGGACTACAGGCACATGCCACCATGCCCAGCTAATTTTTTTCTTTAGTAGAGACGGGGTCTCGCTCTTGCTCAGGCTGGTCTCAAACTGCTGAGCTCAAGTGATCCTCCTGCCTGGGCTTTCCAGAGTGCTAGGATTACAGGCGTGAGCCACTGCGCCTGGCCAAGAAGGGGCATTTGGATCAAGATCTGGACAGCAAGTAGGAGTTAAGCAGGCAAAGGAAGCAGGGCAGGCAGAAGGCAGAGGGCAGGGCAGGCAGAAGGCAGAGGGCAGGGCAGGCAGAAGGCGGCCTTGAGGCTGGCAGTGGTCACCAGGAACCAGGCTGGGCCAGAATAAGGATTTTGATCTGTTTCTTGAACGCAGTGGAAACCTACTAATGACTATTAAGTAGGGGATTATTAAAATCACATGTTGGGGAAGGGGGTTGACCATCTTTTCATTACAGTTTGGATTTGAGCTGAGAGGTGCCAGGTGGGAGGAGACCTGCGGAGGGGCAGGAGTCCAGGTGACAGGTGGTGGAGTTTGGCTAAGTGTGGTGTTGCAGAGAGCAGCGTTTGGTTCTGAGAGATGTTTCGAAGGCAAAACTCACAGAACTCGGAGCCCAGGGAAGCTTCTCCGCGTCCTCACCATTGTGCCTGAGCCGCCCTCAATTCCCACAGGGGACTTTTCCTGGACACAGGTGTCAGTTAGGGTGCCGGTGGCAAGTGAGTCAGGCTAGTTGGGGATGTGGGAACTGGAGTCAAGGCCCCATTAGCTCCAGGGGCTGGGAGGCTGGGGGCCCCGGGAGCACTGGGTAGGGGTGGAGAAAGCGGGCGGCTCCTCCAGGTGGCTGCAGTTAGAAATGAGGACCAGTGGTGAGGCCAAGGGGAGGCCTGAGGCTGGAGGCAGAGAGAGGGTGAGGGCAGAGGAGCAGGGGAGGGTGGTGGCAGTGCCTTGCAGCAAAGGCTTGGTGTCCTCCCAGCGCAGCTGAGGGTTGCCGAGAGTACTTAGGCCAGGACAGCATAATCAGCGTTGCTCTTTAGAAACCTCACTCCCTCTCTAGGAAGGGATCCGCCCCGTCCACAGTGGCCCCCAGGGGGTACTGGCGTGCTCACGTGTGCACCGCCGAGCTGCGGCCCGGCACGGCAGGCATATTAGTGGCCAGCAGGGGGCGCGCCCGCCTCGTCCCCCTTCCTCCCCAGGGCGCTACAAATGCATTAAAATCTCTGCAAAAGCAGCAGGGAAAGGCTGTCCCCAGAATCGCTCCAGTTCCACAAGGATTGGCAAATAGATTTCAATATTTCACGGAAAAGCAAAATACACACAGTCAGAATAGGTAGCTCCCACATATCCCCAGCACGCTGGCCGCTGCAGGGCAAGAACTCGTTTCTCAGAGCAGTGAAGTGACTTCCCCAAGTTCGCTCAGCCTCTGAGTGCCAGAGCTGGGACTCAGACCTGAGCCTCCCAGCCCCTCAGGGCACAGCGCCTTGAGGAACACACTTCTGCACGTGTATTCTTCATCCGTTCTTCCATTGTTCACTGGGAGACTCCGAACGCTGCCGTTTACTGGTTCCCCCGCGAGACTTTACAGTGTGCAAAGCCAATGCGATCGTGACGGCTGCCTTAAAGTCATCATCTTTGTAGGGAGGGCTGCGCTTGAATCCCGAGTTTCCCAGTTACTGAGTCAGTCGCCTTGGTCTAATCACTCCATTTTTCTGCGTGTCCATTGACGTGAGAAAACGCTGTGGTCGCAGGTTTCTCTCCCCGACGGCGGAAGGCAACAGAGCACCTGCGCGAAATGCTCAAGCCAGCCGGCAGGTGGCGCCCGCCACCCGGCTTTGGGAGGGCCGGGCCCCGCGCTGCCTGTGCACGCGTGGACGCGGACGGGCCGGGGCGGCCGCGCTCCCAGGCTCGTGGGCACCTTTGGGAGAGCAGCTTCACCTTCACCGGAACCCTCCTCTCCTTCAGGTCAGCAGGGCGCATGGCAGGCCACCTCTTCTGCTCTTGGCGCCCATCTGCCACACAAAACCCCCAACAAGAACCAAAAACCCCTCCTGCTTGTCACCCCGCTTGCACATGTATGCTGGGGTGGGGGACAGGAAGGAGAGACACAGGGAGAGTCTCTGGCCTGCGTGGCCAGTGTCCATCTAGATGCTGCAAGGACCACCTGGCAAGGACCCCCACCCTCCTCTGACAGGCTTAGCACCTCCCTTGTACCCACGTCCCATGACTTCCCAGTCCCTCACTGTTAGTATGACACAGATGAGCACGTGCATTGTCTGCCATTCTGTGCCCTTTGGCTTGCCCCTCAGCAGCAAGACTTCTATTCTCGTTCCCTCCCGCTAACGCCTAGCGCAGAGTGAGGCACATCCAAAAAATATGCGGGCTTGGTCGGCCGGGGCTGCTGCTATTGCTTTGCTTCCTCATCTCTAAAGCTTGATTTAGACTTTGATGCTTGCAGTTTATTCTAAACAGCTTGGGCAACGCTGAGAATGAGGTAAAGGGCCCTGTGTCCCCAGCACTTGCTTCCTAGAGCCGGTCTACACCCCAAAGAGCTCTAGAGTGATCCTCTTGCGAGACTGGGCTGTGCCATACTTCTCCATTGCTGGAACCCACCAACACTTGCCTTCTGGCTCAGAAGAAAGGCCAAGGTGTCACAGTGGAATTCAAGGCCACTACTTCCCTGACTCATGATACTCTAGGCACACTAGCCTCCCTGAAGCCCACCCCCACTGCAAGCCCTGGGCCTGGAACGCTCTCTCCCCTGGCACATGCGTGGCTCACTCTCTCACTTCCTTTCAGGCATCTCCTAATGTCATTTGCTCAACTGGACCTTCCTCATCCTACATAAACACAGGCACACACACACACACATGCACTAAACAAGCCTTCCCCAATCCTAGTACTCTTCTTTATTTTTCCCCACAGCACATATTTCCACCTGGCACACTACTGGTCCACTTATTCATGTGTTTGCTTTCTAGAAATCAAGCTCCAACACAACAGGAACTTTGTGTTTCCCCTGCTGTGTCTCCCGTACCCAGAACAGAGCCTGCTTTAGCATTTCTCAATCATTACACATTGACCGAATATATAATACAACCAGACCCAAGACCAGAGTGAAGCAGTCCCTATTAGCCTCACTTATTTTCTATTCAATCCATCAAGCGCCAACTATATTCCCAGATCATCATTTTATAGCTGCAACAATCTCAGAGAGGAAGGGACTTTGCTAAAGCCACCATGTAATCATTGTGGATTTGAATTCTGTTCCCACTCACCCGCACCATTATACTTCAACAGGTAGGAACCTAAGAGTGTGACTTAAAGAAACAGCAAAGGAATTGCTCTATTAAGGACTCCTGGAGACAGTCTTTCTAATGGAGGGCCTGGCTAATGGGCAGGGATTGCTTTATAGCAAAGAGATCTGGAAGGATGTTTAGAGAAAAAGAAATACCATAAATATCAATCATTTCAAAGACAGAGCATATTATATGTCCAACCAGAATAACTTCTCCAGGGTCTTTACATGGGGCCTCTTGGAGAGCATTCTCCCAATTTTAGACAGGGGTCTTACTCCCAGCGACACTGAGAGCCATCATTTCTCAAGGATCAGTGGGAAAGTGAGCAAAATCAACTGACCTCCTAAGCCTTTGATTTACACCCAATCAAAGTAAAAAAAGATTGCTCAGATGATGAAGGGAGAGGGACAGTGAGGATTTCCCAGGTACGGTAGGAGCATCACTAAACTGGATTCACTTAATTGGGGACTCAAGAGCTTCTCCAATAAAGTCCTCTGTTTCCCAGTGTCAAATGTAGCCTTAATTATTCCCCAGGGAATTCAGATTTTTGTGTATATGTTTTCCTACAGCCAAGGCTTTCTAAGCAGCTAGCAGAGAAGAGAGCAGAGCAAGCCCCAAGTATATGAAAGGTGTTTGGGAGAGAATGAGAGAGACACGCTGTAGACCCAGAGAGGTCCACACTCTACCAGGACACCCTTCAGGTAAGCATCAGAGTCAGGTTTGAAAAGGTGTCTCCACCCAAAAGCCCGATTCAAAGCTATTAAAGAGCCTTCAACTCAGGGCAAGTCTTGATTAGCCCCAGAGCAGCTTGCAAATCTCACGGGGGCACGGACTGCCCTGCTGTGCTCAGCACTGCGTCTCCAGTGCTGCGTCCTAGTGCATGGCGCTTGAACATAGTAGTCGCACAGTTAAGATCTCTTTATTAACATATCAATTGCTAATGACTTCCTGGAGGTTACTGGGAAGCATTTGGAGGTCACAACCAGGCCCAGTGGGAAAAAGGTTTGCATTCAATTAACAGGTATCTTCTTAATATATTTGTCATCCTTAGAATGGAGCATATTTAGATCACTGGGATAGTGGGAAAACTAGAAACCCCACCTCTTTAGAGAGGGAACAATGGAATAATGAGCAGGGACATAATCTCTGTCTCAAAATCTCTGAAGATCTGTCATGAAGAGGGGAGAACAGGCTTATTCTGTTGGATGACAGCAAGAAGAACTAGGATCCAATGGTGAAATCTACATGGGAACAAACTTCACTCAAAAAAAGAACTTTGAATGGCCAAAGCCATCTAAACCACCAGTGGGTTGCCATAGAAGCAGTGAGCATATTTTTTTATAGAAGCTGTGAGCACCTGGCAGTGATGCTGGAAGATCCCCAGGTCTTGGTGGCAGTTCGGACGTTAAATAAAGTGGGATGGCAAAGTCCCCTCCAGCCCTTCTTCTGCACCTCTGGTTCAGTTATTTGTAGCATACAAGGTGTCAAGAACATTTCTGCTCCAGGTTTTCAGTCTCTAGCCTGTGTCTGGAATGCAAAAGGAGGAAGTGCGATCATGAAATGACACAGGTGTTATTCTTAAGAAGAAGGTGGCTCCTTGGAGAGACGGGAGGGGACAAAACACAGAAGTTTCCACTGTTCCTCTGCACAGGCAGAGTCCTTCCCTCAAGGAACATGCTGGGGAGGGTCCACACTTTCAAGTTGACAAAACCCTAAACCTTCTAAAAATGCTGACTTTCATTAGTTTCTCTGAAGCAAGCTCCTTACTGGAAAAGAAACCTGCAGCCCCAGCCATGATCTGTTGGGGGAGAATCTTACTGCCCTCGGCACAGGATAATTTCCACAAGAGATTGCTCCGTGCCAAGCTCCACTTTTGGGTGAGCTTTCTAAACTTCACTTAGAAAGTTACTCTTTGATCAAGAGTCTTGATCAAAGGTCTCCATAAAAGGGGACTTTTAGTGTAAAAAGAGATACGATGCTATAATTGAGCCCCAACCTCAGCCATCACTTAATTCTTTTCTCCCTACTTAATCCCTGCTGGCATTCAGATCCAATTTAAATGGTTTGATGTACGTCGTGTCACACATGTTTTCAATATTATGGCTTGAGATTGGGTGTAACAAGCCCCCTGGACACAGAGTCAGGAAATTGCCTCCCTGACCAGAGGGAGAGTGGTGATGGAGGCAGGAATCATTTCTTAGCATCCTTTGCATCAGAAGTCCCTGGCAGGGAAGATAGCAATGTGCCAAATGAATGAGTGAATCCGTTGAGGGATGGTTTCAAGTCCCAGCTCTGCTACAGAAGTAGCCAGGCAACCTTGATCAAGTTACATAACTTCTCTGAGGCTCAATTTTTTCTATCTATAAATCAGAAATAATAAAAGCAATCTCTTACGATTGTAACAAATATAATGTTGTATATAAAGTGTCCCTGACTGTGTCTGGCATGTAAATGGTGCCAAAGAAGGCTAACGCCCTTTATTCCCTCTGTACAAACATTCTTTACACAAAGTAAATAATCAATAACCATTTGCCTGGCTGATCAATAGGTGGAACTATACGAATGCTCTCCGTTAAATTAGGAGGAAGCACAGGTTAAGTCAAGTGCCTCGGGGCATACGGCTGCTTTATGGAGGAGCTTGGAGCAGAGGAAGGGAAGCAAATGTAAAATTTAAGTATTAAAGATATCTCTGCTAAGTGTGAGAGGCAGCCAACACTTGTATTTGTGTTTCATTTACACTGTGATTTCTACTTTGGTATTTGAGTTTCATAAAACAAAGTCTCTAGATTATCCAGAAGGTCATATCTTTAATTAATAGCCTTTCATGGTAAAGCTAAACATATAGATTCAATAAATTGTACTTTTACTTAAGGGAACCACACGATAAACTCTTATTACATCTGGGCCCCATCCCCACCACCAAAGAATTTATTTCTGCAAATGAATGTATATTTGAGGCTGTGATCAGGAAGTGAAATATATGTCATCCAACGCATTCCCCACCTTCCTAGCTGCGGGGAAAGCAAGGACTTATTCCAGTCATCAAAGATCGGGTCTATGGCATAATGTATTTCTTCTAGTTCCTTCCGCCAGTGTCTGTTCTCTTTTTCATCCCAATGGTCCAATTTTGCTTTCTGTTGAATCCATAAACCATTGCACATCCTTCTGCAAAAATGTAATATAGAAGAATATCAAAAACATGCAATTGCACAGATTTCCACTTTGGAAAAAAAATCTGACTTTTTCCCTCCTCAGATTCACCATATTTAAATGAGTGATGATGCTAAAAAGTAATATCAAATGCTTATCACAATTTCTGATATATGCCAGGCACTGTTGTAAGCATTGCCATTGTAAAAACTCACTTTGTGCTCACACAAATGCTATGAGGCAGGTAGTGTTATAATCTCCTTTATACAAAGGAGGAAACTGAGGCACAGAGAGGTTAGGTAACTTCCAAACTACACAATTGAGGAGATGCTCCACTTAATACAGTGAGGATTACAACGGAGCACTTTGATTGAGAACCCCATCTTCTGGGGACCATGAAGACAGCCATGAACGTAATGAACATACCGCTAATGGTGGCAAAGCAGTCAGCCCACGCTGTTGAAATGCCGATAGGATGCTAAGGAGTAAATTCCATTTTCCTTCCACCATCACGACCTGCAGGATCTGAATCCACAATAAGAAAAAAAAGCCAAGAGGTCATTTATTATTGTAACTCTGGCTTGCAGGAGAAAAAAACAATTCCATAGAATGAAAGGACAGGCACCCAATGTTTCCTGCACCTACAAGCCAGGCACATCACTCTGCAGACTCCTCTTGCAGAATGATGTTTTTCCTACAGTGTGGAGAATTGAGACTGGAATCATGAGTTCACTGCAAAGAGGAACGCACAGCCTCTGCCTCTGACTACAGCCCGAGGGCTGACTCAGGCTGTATTCAGATGAGCTGGCCCTGGGGATCTGGTCCGATGGAGAAGTGGCTCTCTCACCTGCAGCTTGGGGAACTGTAACAGACGCCACTTCCCTGCTAAGTCTTCAGAATCCCAGGGACCACTAAGAGTGCGCAAGGACTGTCTGCAGAAGCCATTTCCCTTTGTGCCAAGACTCCGGGCCCTAGATTCCCACTGCCTTTGGAGTTTGTGAATAAACTTCAATCAGATGGACACACATCTTCACTGAAGTGTGTAGGGACGCGGTCACTTCTCCCAGCTTTGAATGGCATCATCCATATGGCCACACGGAGGGGGTGGAACCCCATACAGGCTCAAAGCAGGACCGGAAGAAATATCTTGTCCATTCCCAAGAGAGCCTCCTGCCAGCCCGACGTTGCCTGCAGAAATAACACCTGCTGTCTGGTCTCCTCCTCGGCTCAGCTCCTGCTGCCTGGTTGCTCTCTGCTCACTGCCTTCCTTCTGCCCATGCCTGACTCCATATGCAGAATTTCTTCCTCTTCCCTTCGGACATTTTCTACCCCAGCTCCCCCGATCATCTGCTGAAGCTTCAGCACTCCTTTTGCACCTGCTTCCTGGACTCGCATTGGCATCTGACCCCCTTCCCACAACATGCCCCCAGCCCAAGTCTGGAGGTCTTGTTCGAACCCATCCCCAGACACAGACACACTTGTGGCCTGGTAGATTCTAAGCCCCACCGGCTAGGCTGCTAGAAAGGAGCCACTAGGAGAAGATAAGCACGAGATGGAGTAACCACAGGTGGGCGCCTTCAGACAGGAGGTCAGGAAAGCCCTCTCTGAAAAGGCGACACGTGAACCTGGACCTTCAGTGCGATCCAGGGCATAGTTCACGCAAAAGGCCCAGGGAGGGAAACAGCTTGCTAAGTGAGACGGCTTCTGTAGATGCAACACTGTCTCTGATTGCATGGCTGAGTGGACAGGTGCTCCTTCAAGTGTGTCTCTGCCTTGGGAGTTTCTACAGCACCTGGAAAGCCCACTCCAATCTGAGCCAGGGATTTTTCAAAGTGGAACATCCCTGGGGGACCCTCCACCAGTGAGGGAGGGGAGCAGTGGACGAATGTCCGAGGCTCCTGTCCGATGGTGGGACAATACAGAGGCATGTTCTACCTGCCTTCTCAGAGGGGCCCCCGTGGGACTGCGCCATGGCTGCCCAGAGCCAGAGCTGATGGACAGCATGGCACTTACTGGCCTTTCCTTCCTCCCGGTGCCACCCTGCCCACTCCTTACTCCTGCGTCCTGGGACCACCTCCCGAGCCCTCATCTCAGGCTCTGCTTTGGACCTAATGAGCTGAAGCAGAAATATATTGTGGTTGGGACACAGTGAGAATCAGGAGTGCAATGGGAGATGAAATCAGAGAGGTCAGCATGGGCCAAATGGTGAACAGCCCCTGGAAAAGCTTCACATTTCAGGCATCAGTGCCTGGGTGGCCAAGATGGGACAGGCCTGGCCAGAGGTGGGGGACACTGGGATCTGGCCTCCCCAGGGCTAGATGGAGACTTCAGGCCTCAGCTAAGGTGGCTAAGACTCAGGGCAGAAACTGGGAGCAGCAGGGAAGGGACACTGAACCGAAAGGCTGCTCACAGGAACAGAGCCAAGAGGGAAGCCACAAGATGAAGGTCTGACTCAACCGTTATGCAAGTGCCCAGAACTCATCTCTAGCACATTGGACATGGCATGAAAATAACCGCAGCTTTCCTGAGTGCTGCCAATTTACAATCAGTCTGCTAAGCAGTTTTCATAATGAGCTCATGTAGACGTCAAAACAACCTTATAAGTTATTCTCCCCATTTTATAGATGAGGAAAGTGAGTCCACTAACCATCAGAACCAAGATGCTTATCCAGAGTTACGAGACACCAAACTCTATGCTCTGGCTCAGCAGCTACTTCCCCAGGATCTGAGGGTGCTGTCACCAAGGTTCAAGGTCAGTGATGGACCCTGAAGATGTTAAGATTGATGGCTGCAGGTGGGAGGGCCTGGGAAAAGTAGGAACTGATGCTTAGTGTCCAAATGCACACACGACAAGGATCCACCAACATCTCCTGGAGGAGATACTTCCTGTGCCACAGACTCACAGCACGTGCCTGTGTCCTGGCAGGTCGCGTGGTAGCTGTCCTTCCATTCACAAGGAATGTTTCTCAGATTTGTCTTCTCTTTTCATGGCTGGAAGAGAAAAGACTCCAAGGAGGGGCGTGTAGGAAGGATGCTTGACTCCCGGTCATATGGAAGAGAAACCACACCCATCCTTTTATCTGTGGGGCATGCACCTGTTTAAAAAACATATGCCAGTGCCTGAACTCATAGTCCTGAGAGTGGGCAGAGCAGGCTGCACGATTCCCATTTCAGAGAGGTGCAAACTGAGGATCAGACATGTTGAGAGGCAAGACGGTGGGGTGGAAACACCAGCCACTGGCCATGGAACCAGGAATGCCTGCTCTCGTCTAAGCTCTGCCCTGACTCACCTTGACCCCCTGTGGGCTCCCTGTGTCCCTTTGGTGCTGACTCTGCAGGCTGAGCATTGGACGGGGAAATCCAAAGTCCAAAGATGGAAAGAGCCTGACTCCCTGAACAACTGTACCCAGCAGAGATCACACCCACCCGCAGCACTGAGCTGTGATGTGAACAAAATGAATCTTTATAGTGTGGCGCCACTGGCTTAGGGAGCAGCTTGTTACAGTAGTAAGCCTCCTGCGCCTAACACAGTCCCTCTGCTGTTGAGCTTGCTTTCTCCCCTGAGTCCAGCAAATTCAGCATCCGTGGGGGCATCCGCCCCGTACTTTCCGAGCTGAACTTCACTGCTGACATGCTCCTTGGTTTCTGTGATGTCCGTTCCTGGAGCCTGGCCCTTGTCTTCCTCATTGCCCCGAAAATCAGCGAGAAGGCAAAGCCACACAGCAGCCAGCGCCCCTCCCTGCCGTGGGAGAGCGGGCGCCATCCCATAATCCAAAAGACTGATCACCTGACCCGGTCACAAGAGACCCAGACTGTGTTTCCTCAGCTCCAACTCTGAAATCCAGGGCTTGGACTCGCTGATAGCAAAGCATCCTGCTAACACTTTATTAGCAGGATTCTCACAGGTAGACACAAAGCACAAGAGAGAAGGATGTGGGTTAGTTAGTCAAAGCTGTGGGATAATTAATGAAGGTGATTTCCCCAGACTCGGAGGGAAAAAAGGTTTCATTGAAGGGGAAAGAATTCTTGAAGCTGACGTCATGTTTACAAAGGCCAAAAAAAAAAAAAATCAGAACGTTTCCATAGTTGCAAATCCGACCGAAAGGTAGCAGAGGAGAGTGGAGAGGCCACAGGTGCCAGAACGGGCAAACCTGGGTTCAAATCTCACCTTTACTCCTAACTGGCAATGCCATGGGAGGAATTCACTTCGTCTTTCTAAGCCTGTTTCGTCACTTCTAAGATGCACATCTTAGAAGTCACGATAATCAAATGAGATAATGTGAGTAGCACGTAGGGTAAGTTGCAGCAGGGAATTCCCTCTCCTCTCATCATGCTATGGCGAGGGAGGAAGCTAATTTGGGAAAGAAGAGGAAGGGGTAGAGGCATTTCATTGCTTTGTGGATTTATTCATGTAGCTCGACATCCTGTGTCAGGCACTGGCAATGTAAAGCTGGATAAAGCCCCGCTCCTGGGCTCCAGAAACACAGCATCTAGGTGGGGAGATTGGCACATACACGAGCTATTGATTCCGTGGTGTGATAACTATGGCACACAAGTAGGGAAAGGCCAGCCCTTCCACTTCTAGAAGCATACAATAGAGGGATATACACAGGTGCCCGTGGAAACATATATAGAGATACACACTGCAATTCTGGCTATAAATTTAACAATTAGAAAAAAAAGAATCAAATGCCTTCAGTAGGAAAGTATATAAAACATAGCAGATGGAGTCATTGGAGTCATTGACTGGAGTCATTGGCAAGACTGAGTGAAAAATGCAGTGATCAAATAATATATACAGTTAGATGCCCTGTGATTAAGTTTTAAAATCCACAAAATATCTTGTATTTTTCAGAGATGTATGTATTTCTGTGTATAAAAATATTTTTAAATGTGCTAGAAGATTCTACATCAAACTTAGACACCCGGTTGCTTCTGAGAGAGGTCAAGGGGAACAGTAATTTCATCTGCAATGTTTCACAGATGTTTAAAAAAGGCTACAAGCAAATATGATACCGTCTTAGCATTTGTTAATTTGGATAGTGGCAATATGTGTGATATTATTCTTAATTCCTTTGTTATAAGTTTCTCAAAAGTAATAAAAGTATAGCAATGGGTCGTACAAAGAAGTGAAGAAAGTGTCCTTTGCCTGTTAGCCTAAGCTGACTTTAAATTAGGCATAGGTGCAGGAGGCCTTGGAGAATGTCAGATAATCACAGTGACACTGTCCAGGAGACAGCATGAAAGTTTGCTTTGAAGTTACAGTGACCCAATTTTCAGACTCCTTGATTCACCACTTAACTAACATAACAAGATCACAAACGTAAATCACACTTCAGTTCTGATATATATTGCTTTGTCTAATATTCGAATGCAATTCTTCCTAGCAGTTAGCAGATAAAGTGCAGGCCTTACATTCTATATAATTTATACTTAGCTTGAACCAATAATGTTAAATACATCCTTTAGGAACTTCTAAGTCTCTCTAGGGAAAAAAAAAGTTCAATCTCCAAAATGATGGTTTTCTGCCTGCCATCCCCAATTTGTACCGAGATGGCACCTGGGTGTGGTGGAAACCCTGGGGCACAAAGCCTCTTGGACCTGTTGGACTTTGGTGTCAGACGACTGCCCTGCTAGTGTTTGCAAATGAAGACTTTAACAAGTGATACAAAGCCTGCACCTGCTCTCTCTCTCTCTCTCTCTCTCTCTCTCTCTCTCTCTCTTTCTTTCTCTCTTTCTCTCTCTCCCCCTCCCTGCCCCTCTCCTTGGGCAAAGTCCAAGTGCTCCCTGGCTAACTCGGCCATGCTACTTCCAGACCTTCCTGAGGACCGTCTGTGAATCTGTTAGCCTCTGTGACAGTGAGACCCTCTCACAAGCACCACCCCCCCGCACCCAGCTGTTTCCAGGTCCTGTCTGCAGCACGCAGGAACAAAGGGCGGTTGGGGAAAGCCGAGCCCCTCGGCCTCCCGTGTCCCGACAGGCACCACGCTGCCGCCACGTGCATTTTGAGGCGCTGCTCAACACTGGATGGCATCCTGTGAGGTGGCTCTGCCTGGCAGCTCCCCAAGCAGAATGGAAACAAGAACCACTCTCCATTCTGGGTGTTTCTTTATCTAAAGCTCTTGGTTTCTGTTGGTCAAATGTCCAGGCAGTGACGAACAAGAACACAGGGTGGTTGGGTCCCCTGTTCTTCTTCCCTCCCTGCCTTCTCCTTTCCATAATACCCTCGGCTGGGGTGATGGTTAGCCTTTATGTGTCAACCTGACTAGGCCACAGTACCCAGACATCTGGTCAAACATGTCTGGATGTTTCTGTAAAGGTATTTTGAAGATGAGATTAGCGCTTAATCAGTAGACCTTGAATAAAGCAGATTGCCCTCCACGATGAGGTGGGGGTTCTTCCAGGCAGCTGAAGCTCTTAAGAAAAAGACTAACCTTTCCTGGGGAAGTGGGAATTCTGCCAGCAGACTCAGGTGCACTGTCACCTCTTCCCTGGGTCCCCACCTGCAGATTTGGGACTTTCCAGCTTCCATGTGAACCAGTTACTGAAAATAAGTCTCTCTCTCTCTCCCCTTCTCCCTCTCTCTCTGTTTTAATATCCTATTCATTTTACTTCTATTCGATATGTATTTTATTTATTTATATTTATATATCCTATTTTTTCCGTTTCTCTGGAGAAGCCTGACTAATCCAGCCTGAGCCAACTTCATGCCTGAGCCTTAATGGTGTACGGAGATAAATGTTGAGTCCTCTGTGCTTAGTCTTTGATATGATAAATAGGAGATAACGGAATTTAGCAAATCATTTTCTTCCTTTTAAGAATCAGTTTGCAAGGCTATGGACTTACCAAGGAGGTCAGGTACCTGTGCTCTGGAATAATGAACTTGAGGGAGGTAGGAGGCTGCCAGGAAACCATGACTAACGGGGAGAAATTTAAATGTATTATTACAAATTTGTATCATCATTACGCTACGTGATCTTGGACACATCTTTTCATCTCTGAGCTTCTGTGTTTCTCACAAAGTTGTGAGAATTCCGTGAGGGTGTGCTTATGAAAGACTTGGCATACTGCCTGATGGATAGTAAGTGCTCAATTAATCATAGATCTACTTATCACCACTAGAATCAGTGCTTATTTTTGGAGATTTTCCCATATGCTCGTCACCATGCTAAGTTTAACGGGGATCATGAGTCTTGGGGTTTGAGGTTTGGGGGGGAGGGTGATGAGGTCAGAGTTCAGGGGCCACAACTGAGGTCGTATGAGGTACATGTGCACAAGATAAGTTTTAGATGGCCAAATCTTGGCCAAGTTATAAGATTCAGGTAGGGGGTAAAGTTGGGATTAGCATGTAGTCAGCTATGGCAGGACAGGTGATTGGGGGGCATGAGACTCAGAGCTGAGAGACAGAGAATAAAGACTACTGCTCCTTCCCACATCTTTTAGCCCAACTTATGTGATCCTACTAAGCTTGCCTTTGTTCCAAAAAGATGTCCGTGCCGACTCCAGCTTTGCCTTTTGCCCTGCTGGGTAAGGAGGGAACGAACATTCAAGCAGCTTCACCCATGGAGCAGAGCAGGACGGGAAATTCCCCTGGAAGCCCAGAGTGAACCAGGCCCAAACCCTGGGCTTTTTCTGAGCAAGCATTTTGAAAGAAACCGAAGTGATGATGATGTGGAAGGGGCGACAGGGGCTGTCCCCTTGCACAGCAGCAAGGCTGATGAAAACACAGGGATTAGTACAGATGAATCATTGCCAGTCCTCTCCCTGAGAGCATTTGCTAGTGGCAACCCAATAAATACCGGATCTCCAAAAGCGCTGACAATTCACAGACCCGGCCCGGGAGTTACAGAAATCGCTTCCGAAATTGGTGGGAGGAGAAAGCGGGGTATGGAGACACGGAGGCGTATCCCCCTTCCAGAATTCATGTTCCTCCCTTGGGTAAGATAATTTCCTGCTCTTTCAGAAGTGTGGGTGATTCTAGAATCTAGATGAATGGTGCCTGCATTCCCAACCTTTCGTCCCTGCTGTGTGGGTGGGAATTCGTGTCCCTCTATGATCTCTGCTCTTTGACAACAATGAGGAGGATGCTCGGCCAGGTGGGAAGTTTCCGGGGCAAGAGGGGGAGCTGCCTTGCGGCTGATGTTAACAGTGAGGGAAAGCTGAAGGTCTCTGCGGTGCAGCTTCAAACAGAAACTGAGGTGAACAGGCCTTCAGATCAGGCAGCACTCTGCTCAGTGTCTTGACTATGGGGCTGAATTCACAAACCTACACGCGTGATGGAACACATAGAACCACACACAATGGGGGAAGGAGAGGGAGAGAGAGCATGAAAAATGAGTACAAGTAAAATTAAAGGAGTCTAAGTAAGATCAGCAGGGGGTACCAATCTCAACATCCTGATCTCAACTTGCTTTTGTGCTGTAGTTTGGGCAGAATGTTACCATGGGTAAAACCTGGGCAAGGGGTCCACAGATTTTTCTCCTTATTATTTCTCTCTTTCTTAAAACAGGTTTATTGAGATACGATTCACACAACATACAATTCACTAACCTGAAGTATACAATTCAATGGCTTTTAGTGCATTCACACAATTGGGCATTCCTAGCCACCATCAATTTTGTGTACATTTCATATAAGAGGAATCATCCAATATGTGGTCCTTTGTAACTGACTTCTTTTACTAAACATTTGTTTTATGATAGCAAGTGTCAACACTTCCTTTCCTTTTATTGCTGAATAGTAGTCCTTTGTATGCATATACTACCTTTCATTTATTTGATCATCATTTGGAGGACATTTAGGCTTTTCTATTTTTGGCTATTGTGGATAATGCTACTATGAATAATCATTTACAAGTTTTGTGTGGACATATGTTTTCAATTGTCTTGAGTCTATACCTGGGAGTGGAACTGCTGAATCATATGGTAACTAACCCTACGTTTAACCTTCTGACAAACTGCCAGGCTGTTTTCCAAAACATCTGTATCATTTTATATCCCCACTAGCAGTGTATGAGGGTTCCAATTTCTCCATATCCTCATCAACACTTGTTATTGTTAGTATCTGTCTTTTTTATTATAACCATCCTAATGGGTGTGAAGTGGCACCTAATCAGGGCTTTAATTTGCACTTCCCTGATAGCTAATGAGGTTGAGCATGTTTTCATTTTTTTTATTGGGCATTTGTGTATTTTCTTTAGAGAAATGTCTATTCAAAATCTTTTGCTCACTTTTTAATTATGTTATTCATCTTTATATTATTCATCTCTGTTATTTCTTATAAATGCATATGAATCTACAATTATCTCAACAAAAATTTCCATTTTTTTAAAAAAAAAGAACATTGGGGGGAAAATAAAAGGGAATTCAGGAGAAAAACAATACAGTCACAAATCACATAATAGGGAGGATAGATTCTGAGAAATTTATCACCAGGTGATTTCATTGTACAAACATTGTAGAGCTTATTTACACAAACCTAGATGATATATCCTATTACATACCTGAGCTGTATGTATGATATAGCCTATTGCTCCTAGACTATCAACCTATACAGTATGTTCCTGTACTAAATACTACAGGCAATTGTAACACAATGGTAAGTATCTGCATATCTAAACATAGAAAAGGCACAGTAAAAAAATGATATAAAAGATTAAAAATGGCACACCTGTATAGGGCACTTACCATGAGTGGAGCTTGCAGGACTGGAAGTTGCTCTGGGTGAGTCAGTGAGTGAGTGGTGAGTGAATTCAAGGCCTAGGATGTCACTGTACACTACTGTACACTTTATAAACACTGTCCAGTACACTTAGGCTACAGTAAATGTATAAAACAATTTTTCTTTCTTCAATAATAAATTAACCTTAGCTTACTGTAATTTTTTACATTATGAACTTTTTAATTATTTTTTTACCTTTTTGACTCTTTTGTAATAACAACTTAAAATTCAAACATTGTATGGCTGTATGGATTTTTTTCTTTATATCCTTATTCTCTATGCTTTTTCCTATTTTAAAATTTTTGTTTTAACTTTTATTTATGTATTTTTTTTGAGACAGAGTCTCGCTTTGTTGCCCAAGCAAGAGTGAATGCCGTATCTACCCAAAAGATCCAATGACACTCTACAAAAAAGACACCTGCACTCAAATGTTTATAGCAGCACAATTCATAATTGCAAGACTGTGGAAACAGCCCAAGTGCCCATCAATCCAAGAATGGATTAATAAAATGTGGTATATGTATACCATGGAGTACTATTCAGCTCTAAGAAACAATGGTGATATAGCACATCTTATATTTTCCTGGTTAGAGCTGGAACCCATACTACTAAGTGAAGTATCCCAAGAATGGAAAAACAAGCACCACATATACTCACCAGCAAACTGGTATTAACTGAGTAGCACCTAAGTGGACACATAGGTACTACAGTAATAGGGTATTGGGCAGGGGGGAGGGGGGAGGGGGCGGGTATATACATACATAATGAGTGAGATGTGCACCATCTGAGGGATGGTCATGCTGAAGACTCAGACTTGTGGGGGGAGGGGGGGAAAGGGCATTTCTTGAAACCTTAAAATCTGTACCCCCATAATATGCTGAAATAATAATAAAAAAAAAAAAGAGTGAATGGCGTGGCGTCAGCCTAGCTCACAGCAACTTCAAACTCCTGGGCTCAAGCAATCCTCCTGCCTCAGCCTCCCGAGTAGCTGGGACTACAGGCATGTGCCACCATGCCGGCTAATGTTTTCTATATATGTTAGTTGACCAATTAATTTCTTTCTATTTATAGTAGAGACGGGTGTCTTGCTCTTGCTCAGGCTGGTTTCAAACTCCTGACCTCGAGCGATCTGCCCGTCTCAGCCTCCCAGAGTGCTAGGATTACAGGCGTGAGCCACCGCGCCCGGCCTTGTTTTAACTTTTAAAACTTTTTGGTAACAAGACACAGACACACACAGTAGCCGAGGCCTACAGAGGGGCAGGATTGTCAGTATCACTGTCTTCCACCTTCGTACCTTGTCCCTCAGGGAGGTCTTCAGGGGCAATAACACACACGGAGCTGTCATCTCCTGTGATAACAGTGCCTTCTTCTGCAACACCTCCTAAAGGACCTGCTCGAGGCTGTTTTATAGTTAACTTTTTTTTTTAATAAGTAGAAGGAATACACTCTAAAATAAGAATTAAAAGTGTAGTAAATACATTAACCAGTAACGTGGTCATTTATTATCATTATCAGGCATAATATACTGCACCTAACTGTATATGCTATACTTTTATACAACAGGCAGCGTAGCAGGTTTGTTTAAACCAGCATCACACAAACATGCGAGTGCTGTGCTGTGCTACAATGTTGCAGCGGCTGAGACATCACTAAACTAGGCCATAGGAATTTTTCAGCTCCATTATAATCTTAGAGGACCACTATCATGTGTACAATCTGTCGGAGACAGAAACATTGTTATGCAGCACATGAAATACAGCACTTCTGTATGTCACCAAGAGGATATGCAGATGACAACTGAGCACATGGAAAGATGCACAACAACATTAGCCATTAGGGAAATGCAAATTAAAACCACAGTGAGACATAACTACACACCCATCAAATTGACTCAAATAAAAATTAGTGAAAGAAAATAAATGTTGGTGAAGCTGCGGAGAATCTGGATCATTCACATGTTGCTGGCAGGGGTGGAAAATAGTACAGCTGCTCTGGAAAACAGTCTGGCAGTTTCTTATGAAACTAAGCATGCAACTACTGTATAACTCAGCAATTGCACTCTTAGACATTTATCCCAAAGAAATGAATTTTATGTTCACACAAACACCCGTACATGATTGTTCATAGCAGCTTTATTCATGATAGCCAAAAACAAAATGAACCAGATGATCTCGCAGCAGGTAAATGGTTAAACAAACTGTGGTGCATCCATACCATGGATGATTACTCAGCAATGAAAAGGAGAAAGCTTGCATGAATCCTCAAGGAATTAAGCAGAGTGAGAAAAACCCAATCTCAAGAGGCTACATACTGTATGATTTCATTTATGTGACATTTTTGAAATGATAAAATTCCACCAATGGAAAATAGATTTCTGGTTGTCGAGAGTCAGGGATGGGAGAAGTACAGGAGAGGAAGGTGAATGCTGCTGTAAAAGGGCCAAACCAGAACAAAGACAATGTTCTGCATCTTAATTGTACCAACACCAGTACCCTGGTCATGCTATCATACTATAATTCATCTGCAGGATGCTACCGTCAGGGGAAAGTAGTGAACCCAGTACCACAGCAGATCTCTCAGATCTCTATTATTCCTGACAACAGCACGTGACTCTACAATTATCTCCAAATAAAAAGTTTAAATTTAGAAATGAGAGAGGCAGTGCCTTCATGGCTCTACCTATAGCTTTAGCAATTATTAGCTGTGTGATTTGGGGCAAGTTAATATTGTCAGTTTTTACATCTGGAAGATGGAAACAATGCCTACTTGCATAATTATCCTTATCCTTAATCCATAATGTGATAAGGTTCCAAAGAAAATAAAAATGAAAGAGCCTATAACTAACAAAGAAATCACAACTACAACCGTTACTAGAGTATTCTCTGTCCCCAGTCCCTTAGCGGATACTCAGTGTGAGCAATGTCCACCCATCATCATTTGACTTCTCCATTTGATAAGGTAGTCACTGGGAGAAAGGTGCCAGAAGACACTAGTGCATACTCAGGTGGGAGTGATGGGAGGTTACCACCATGTAAGCATTTAGGTATTTTGAAGCGCTCAGGATTAAGGGGAAATGAACCATGCTCTGGGCACTTGTTGGGGCCTCTGAGAGAGCAGAGACAGGAGATAGACCACGCTGGAATTATGTCACGAGTTTTATGCACTTCTGGGACCTGGCAGTGGGACTTCTGATCTGCCTGCCCGAGTTGAAATTTCCTCTTGATCTTGTGGCCTTGTGAAGGCTACTTCTCCATACCCGCAGGTGTCCTTGCCTGCTAAACAGCAGTAACACCACCTGCTGCACCAGGCTACATGAGGATCACCCACGCGACATAACGCCCTTCCCAAAGTCTAGTCATTCCTCTAGCGTCGTCATGTCTACCAAATTCACGTAACGCTCGAATTGCCATTTGCTTATCATTTTTTCATTAAACCAATTCTTTTTTTTTCTTAAATAACTCTATTTGTCAAAGGAAACAGAAACAGATGTGCATTTCTTCACATTGTAACATCTTTGAAAGCAGCATGCTTCTTACAATCAGTGGTGCATGACGGCTTAATTAAGAGAATTATTTTTCTTTCTTAATGGAATATATAACAACGATGCTTTTTACAATCAGTGGCATTTTAGATTCTATTAAATATGAAATGTCACCTCTTTCAATACAAACCCAACTTTACTTATTAAAAATAGAAGGAACTGTTTAAACAAATGTATTTGGTTAAATTACATTTTAATTAAATTTCCAACATAATTAAATTTCAGTTAGAGTATGCTACCTGAAAATATTTCAGTGTGAGGCCTGTTTCTGATTTATTAATAAAGGAAATTTTAGCAAGCGAAGAGAGGTAGGATTGACTTACTAATACCAAGATAATAGGATCTCCATGGTACAAACATTACATAATTCCACATTACTAATGGTCACACTAGGTAGCCCTTAAAACTATCTCGGTTAGTAGCAAGAGGCTGCCTTTAAAAAACAATTGGGGAGGCCGGGCGTTGTGGCTCATGCCTGTAATCCTAGCACTTTGGGAGGCCGAGGCGGGCGGATTGCTCAAGGTCAGGAGTTCGAAACCAGCCTGAGCGAGACCCCGTCTCTACCAAAAATAGAAATAAATTAATTGACTAACTAAAAATATATATACAGAAAATTAGCCGGGCATGGTGGCGCATGCCTGTAGTCCCAGCTACTCGGGAGGCTGAGGCAGTAGGATCGCTGAGCCCTGGAGATTGAGGTTGCTGTGAGCCAGGCTGACGCCACGGCACTCACTCTAGCCTGGGCAACAAAGTGAGACTCTGTCTCAAAAAAAAAAAAAAAAAAAAAAAAAACAATTGGGGAGAAGGTCATGTAGGACATACACAAAGCAGTTCCGTGTCCCTGCTCTTGGCCCTGAAGTTGGAGGCAACATACATATCAGCCCCAGGAGAAGGCAAGTGCACAGTGTAGTGGCTGTACATACACAGACAGATGTGATGTAGCAGTTAGAAATGTCAGCTAGAAGAATATCCATTGATGTGGCCAGATATTTAAAATGTTGTGTGAAGAAATGAGAAACTAAATTTTATATATATGTGTGTGTGTGTATATATATATATATATTGCATTATCCTATATGTCATATTAAAAGCTTACACATTTGCCATAAACATTACACATTTTTAAAAATATACACATATTTATGATGGGACGGGGGATGGGAGGAAAGGAGACCAGGGGTACAAGAAAGAAAAATAATATTACTATTAATAAAATAAAAATAAAATAAGAGAGGCTATTTGGACCAATGATGGTTTTACGCCCAGACATGAAGTACGTAAGTAAACCGCCTATCTGTATAAAAAACATAAATACAAATGGAAAGCTCCTAACAGTATCACAGGATCATACAGTAGGTGCTCAATGAATGTTAATTGCTTGCCTTTAGGATCATACGCAGAGGCTGCCCTCAATGTCTTCAAGAATTCCGAGAGGTACTGAATTCCTAGTGACTATCCCTAGGTAGATGTCACATTCATCCTTAGCAGACCCCCGGATTGGTCCTATTCCCCTCCACCCACACACGTATGCCAGACTCCTAGAATTTAAGGTGACCCATCACCAATAATCAACACCCCCCACCAATACCATAAGCCTCAGAAGTTAAGCTACCTCCCCGGAAACAGACTCACAGACCCTCATGAGTCTTGATCCCTGTGGAAGCGGCTGAGGGATTAAGTCACACCAACCCATTGTACAGATGGGAAACTGAGGCCGGAGAGGGGCAGAGTCTTGATGGCATCTCACAATAAGTTAGAGGCAGTTCCATAATTAGAACCAGGTTGTTTTCCTTGCACGCAAGCGCACATCCTCCCCCTACACCACACAAGGTTTGCAATGCCCTGAATCTAACCTTACCAATGAAGAAACGGCAGCAACATCACTATGATAGAATTTCCATCCTCAGCGGGGCAGATGTTCATGTCTAGGTTGCTGCTCACCAGCTACTGGGGGACCGAGACACGGGAGAACAGGAGTGCAGTGAGTAGTGCCCTAGCAGACCAGACAGAGTGACAACAGCCAGTGATGTCATTTCTTAACCCTCTTACCACAAAAGATGCTCTGTTCCCTGGAAGGTAAGTGATCAAAAGCCAGGCCTGTGGGCTGCCTGGTGTCTTTTCCCTTACAGCGAGGGTAGGTGGCAAACGTACCAAGAGTGGTGTAAGGGTCAGGGCAGAGGCATTAGCCATCCTATGAGAACTGGCTTATATTCCCAAAGTATATACTCTTATCACCTTTTCACAGATGATAAGAGACTTAGAAAAGCTAAGTAACTTGCCAAAATTCTCAAAGCTAGTAAGGGATTACAAAAGGATTTCAACGGAGCGTGTCTGGGTCCAAAGCCTTGGTCTCTGCCCTGCACTGCTTCCTGAGACCCCAGGAAGAAAACCGGAGGCACTGTGGAGGCTTAGAGAAGAGAGAGTGATGGTGACAGTGAATCCAGGATGACTTCGTGGGCCTGAATCATGTGGCGAGGGTCTTAAATGGAGGCCACGATGTCCCCAGGCAGACTGGGGGAGGGCATTTCAGGGCAGATTGGGAGAGAGAGTGTCACCAAGGCATCCGAGTTGGAAAGCACAAAGTGTGCTGGGCGCAGCCAGCAGGTGGGTTCAGTTCCAACCCCGGGCGTGTGGAGTGGAACAGAGATGGAGCAGCGGGACAGGCACCTCGATGGGGACGGAGGGACACACAGGCCCTGAGGCTGAGGAGTCTGCATGCACCCCACCAGCTGCTGCAGTCCACGGAAGCATTTCGGCTGGAGGTGGGCGTGGCTAGCGTGGTTCCTGGTCTGCCTCTGTGGCTGAGAAAGGAAGGGGTCAAGAACAGAGGTTTTGAGTCCAACTGACTTGAGTGTGAGTGCTAACCCTGCCATGAATTAGCTGTAACCTTCAGCAAGAGGCTTGTCCACTTAGATGATGCTAACAAGGAGCTTGGCACGTGGTAAGACGTCGTGAGTGCTCAGTATGGGTTTTAACAGTGGTGATCATGGCGATGATGGTTCAAGATGATGATGATGAAGGTTATAATGACAATGGGGCAAGAAGAAGGGGAGAAAGAGGAGAAAGAAAAGGAAAGGAAAGAGGGGGAGGAGGAGAGGCTGGAGGAGGAGGAGTGTTTGCTGTAATATAGGGGGCAGGGTGGCTCCAGGAATCAGGACTTCCTGAAGAAGAAGGAGCTGCTAAGTCCATCCACCTGGTAGGATTCTGAGAGAAGGTCTGGAGACGTGGTCAGGAATCTCTCCATGGCCAAGACTCTTCTCGTCTTCTGCTTTGTCTGCCCTGAAATGGTGCCCAGGGCCTTGCTGGGCCTGCAAAAACCAACAACAATAAAATTATGTTGAGAAACCCCATGTATTAATTATAATGGTAGCCCCTAGAGACCCTAACATGAAAGAGACCAAGTCTCTGCCATCTCTGCCCTCAAGTATTTCACAGTCTATTATATAGGGCTGGGGGGTGGGAGGGTGGCAGACTTATGGGCACCTATGTAAAGGGGAAAAGCCAGGAGCCTGAGCCCTAGACTGAGCTTCGAGTGAAGAGCCAAGTGCTGGGGGAAAGAAAGTGCTTACGACCGCAGGCACCCAGGAAGAGGAAGTGAGACTTTGGCTCACTGGATCTGAAAGAAAACTAGAAAACAGAGTCAGAAAAGAACAGGAATTGGGCAGTTCCGGAGTTCTAAGTGGCAGAGAATGAAGGGATAGTTTTGACTATGCTTTGGAATGAATGTGCTGCAACTGTCTTGCCAACTTTGTCTCTTCTGCTCAGGATTCAAAATCCTGAAGTTCCATTTTTTGGTTTCAAGAAAGCATCATGAACTTTCATCTGGGAGCAGGTTCATTTCCCAAAAGAATTCCAATCGGTGTTGCCAAAAGTGGGGAAAAGTATATAGGTTACAAAAAGGAAATAAATATCAACTACCACCTGGGCAGGCAGAACTAGTCTTCCTCTGATCTGGCTTAAAAAGGCAAATGTGCAGCTTAAAATCCACTCCCCCAACACACACTCTAACATTCTTGTGACTGTACGTAGTTGTAAGATCCAGTCCTGGCCATGGAAATGTAGGTAAAATTCAAGGATTGGAGCTCCTGGGTAACTTCTTTGAAAGGAAATGGCCCTTTGGTTTTTGGTCCTTCCCTTCTTTGCACCTGAAAATCGTGATGGCTGGAGGAGCAGCCGCCATCTTACCACCTGAAGCTGAAAGCTACATTTTAGGGTTCGAGGTAGGGTGACTTTGTAAAAGGAAGGAGCTTGGGTCCTCAACAACTTTGTAGAACTACTTACTTTTTAGGAGAGACAGATACTCAGGCAGTCTGACTCCAGAACACACATCACAATTAGTTTGACAAGTGTTGGCGGTAGGGAATTTGGGGGTGGGGGTGGTCTCCTGCCATTGGAACTCAGCTCAAATGGCTCTATGCAGGAAGCCTCACCTGGCTCCCAGACTCCGACATATTACAGTTTCGTGGCTCACCACTCTTTTCCTTCTGGACAGTTACCACAACACCTGCATCTACTATCAGACTCTAAGCTTTGCAAGGACCTAGTCTATATCTATATCTATCTATGTCTCTGTCTATACCTATGTCAATATCTTCATATTCACTTACACACACACACACACACACACACACATACATATACACACACACAGGCTGTCCAGAAAGTACCCAGCGATGTAATATGTTCTCATTATATTAGCAATGGCTGGATACTTTCTGGGCAGCCCTTGTGTATCCCCTATCTATCTGTCTACCTGCCTGCCTATACACCCACATAAAACCTTTGTATTCCTGGGACCCAGGACAGTGCCTTGTGTAACATAGGTCCTCAGATCTTTGCTAAGTGGATGAACGAATGAGTTGAATGAAAGCCATGAGTTGAAATCGTGTCTTTGGAATCCTCCATCACTTTTATTTCTACTAAGAAAAACAAGATACAAACAAACAAATGGAGGATTCTTCCATGCTTTGTAAGAGCACACACAGCTCTTGAAGATTTAGGGGCTGACTGTTCAGTGTGGTCTCTCCCCAGGGACTTCCTCTGGGCATCGTGTGGCTTCTCAAGATGCACACAGATTGCAAGGGTACACCTGGTTTCCTCTTCAGGAGAGTGTTGGTGGAGGAAGAGTGTGGTCCTACTGAAGTCTAGGGGTCACTCGAGGTGTGATTATTGAGACTCGTGCTCTGCACCATTTCCCGGACGGACCCTCAGGCTGTCTCCTCTCCCCACCTCCACGGCTCAGCCTCTGGGTCAGCGGCAGAAAGCGGCAAGCCTCTCCGCAGCGCTGCACCAGGGCGGCCTGTGCATCAAGCACCGTCAAAGCCACATCAAATGCTAAGGTCGGGCTGCCAGGTACGTACCGAAAGTCCTCGGGAGCCACAGCTCAGGAGGCAGGGGCTCCTGAGGCAGCCACCAGCTCCAGGTACTTTCCTGAAGAGGACACATCATTCAGCTCTTCCTGTGCTTTTACTGTAAACTCTTGGTTTATTGTGTACCTAAGAGGAAGGACAGAGGGGAAAGAGAGACAGAAAGACAGAGAGACAGAGACAGGGGAGGTTTGATTTGAAAGCAGCACAGCAAATAGCAACAGCTGCCTATAGGTTCAGAGCTGTGAGCAACGGGCCCCCGCTGGGAGGCAGAGACTGAGGCCCCGAGAGGAGAAGTGGCTTATTTGTGGTCCAGGAAGCTGTGAGGGCAGAGATGAAAACCCAACTCTTGATGCCTGGCTTAGTGCTCTTTCTACCACATCTATGCAGCCACTCTTCTTGAGAACCCTCTAGAACAACCAGGGCCTCTGAGATAAGGGAGACCCCCAGGAAGGAAGGGAGGGCACATATATGTACTGAGGGTCAAGCGTGCTTATGGCACAATGGTGCACTTAGATGTCATCTGTCCCACCGTGTGACAATCACTGCATCTCAGAAAACACAGAAGTAGCAAAAGCCAAGGCCTCTACCCTCGCTGAGCCTCTGGTCTCATGGGAAAGTCAGGCCTGTGCCCAACTCTTTCTAACTCCTGGCAGCCTGGGAGAACGTCAGTGGTGCACAGAGCAAGGATTTGATGGTCAAGATGGAAGAGGTGCCGTGGGAATCAGTAAAGGTGTCCCAGCCTTCAGGGTGAGCATGTGCTCACTGGTGGAAGAAAGGTCGCCACAGGCAGAGAGACCAGTGTAGCTAAGGCTTCAAGGTGGGGAAATATTAATATGTGGTTACTCCTGGTGAGTCACCGCTGTGGCTGAGACTTAGCTTGTCTATAGGGGATATTTGCAGAGAACTGACAAGGAAGGTAGTTCCAACCAGTGGTGAAACCCCCAAAATCAAAAGCCTGGCCTTGGGAATGTCTGAGTACCAGTGCAGCACTTCTCCTTGCCTTCTTTGCCCTCTGCCCTCTTGCCACCTGCAGCTGATATAAACAATAAGGCATAATATAAAATCTAGTACCAGTGTTGTCCTACCCCACTGTGGCTAATCTACAAATCCCAAGTATCAGGTGGAGTATGCAGTTGGGTGTAAATTCTTGCTCTGTGATGTGGATCAAATTACTTAGACTCCTAGGGCCTGTAGGTGGTACAGTTACGTAGACTTCATACTAGTGTTGCTCTGAGTATTGTATGAGACAACATTTGCTATAAATGGTGTGTGCACAAGAAGTAAATAGTGGATGGACGCAGGAGATGTGCTTATCTATCTGCTCCGCCTCATTCCTTTAATTCTTCGAACTCCACCCTGGAAAATTCAATATGAGGTGTACGTGCTATGCATGAAATGTTAATGAGGGCTGGTGGGCAGCCGTGGCAAGCATCCCTAAACATTCCTCCTGGTTATGTGCTCAGTGCTCAGGGACAGCACTAGCACCCACACAGCCCTGGGGGAACCAGGCCCCAAGTTGGGGACCTCTAGCCAGGTCCCTGATGCTGTGCCAGGCCAGGGTGCTCCAAGATAGGGTGGAGATCCCCAAATGCCAATACCTCTGCCTCAAGCACTCCCATAGGGCTAAACAGCCCAGCATATAAATTGTACGTGGGCCGGTTATCTTAATCTATGTTACTATCAAAGAGGCATTTGAAAAATTGAGAGGCATTCCCATAATACCATGCATTTGAACTATTTCCTAAGCATGTATATATCTATTATCTTTTTTTGGTCTTTACAACAAACTCATCAGGTTCACTGGGCAGGTGCAAGTATCTCACCTTTGCCAGTGAAGCAACTACAGTCAAAAGGTGAAATGTCTGGGTCACAAAATTAGTATATGGTAGAATGGAAGCCAAACCCAGAGGGTTCGTCACTGCAGTGGCCTATTGGATCAAAGGTATGCTCAGTTTAGACACCTACCCATGTCCCTGGGTATGAACAGCGTAACTCATTTTAGAGCCTGGACATTGTTTCCTGTCATATACCCCAATGGCCTGCCCATCGCATCTCACTGCTGAATGTATTTCCCAGTAACCATGAGATTGTTAAAGAAAAAAAAAAGTAAAAAAAAAAAAAAATAGGTAATTACTATCCTTTCCATTCACACTTCAAATGAATGCTTAGTACAAATGATACACTCTCAAGTCTGTAGTAGTTTTTGCCAGGGCACCCCTGAACCACACAGAAAAAAAGAAGTTCCCAAAAACTGAGGCTTCCACTTCCTTAGCCAATATCCTAGATCTCTCAATATATCCTAAGATATATTTATATTAACATATTATTTCATCTAAGATTATGACAGTAATTATTTTGATAAATAGGAAGACATTTTCATTAAGAAAATAATTTTAAATATGGGAAAGTATAAAATGAAATCACCCACAATTGCACTCTTTGTACATGTGTGCATATATATGTATGCATATACATATATGTTTATATATGCACGTGTGTACGTGTGTTTCTATGCTTTTCTTTTTTCTATGCTTATGAAGCTTGTGCTCCAACCCTATTCCCTCACACTCACACTCCTTGGGCAGAAGGATCGTAAATCCTTACATAGCCTCCTTTCTACTCATAGAGTGCAGTGTGCGGACACCAGGCCTAGGAATCTCATGTGGCCCAAGATCAGAAAAGCTGCTGTTTTAGTATTTCTTCCTGGTCTTTATGTGGCCATCCATGGGTCGAAGGCTTTGTGGTAGTGTCCCCTTCTTTAAAAGTAGAAAGACTCTGGGCGCCTGACAGTTCCAGACAGTTCCACTGTTTATCAGACAAAGCCAAGCTTTTACTGGCCAAATGTGGGAAATCACCCCCTTGAGAAAGAGGAGGTCAAGAGTGAAAGTTATTGGGTTTTGGGGGTCTGGATTCAAGTGTTTGAGGCAGGCCTTTGTCATCTGACAGCTTAGGGTTGGTGGACAATGAGACACCAGACTTGGGGGGAGCCTTCTTAAGTAAACAGTTGTTTGGTAAGCAAGAGGGTTTTGCCAGCAGAGCAATATATTGTCTTAAGAAGGATGATGTTTACCCAGATGAGCACCCCGTTGCCCTGGGCAGAATAAATGGGTTTTTATGAAGTGCTTGAGGTTAACAATGGAGTTATTGACTGGTTTACAGCTTTACCTTCCTGGACAAGAGTTTTCTGGAACAAATGGCAAAAATCCTTTGGGCCTCTGTTCCTAGTGCTGTCACTGACATTAGGGGCAGTGACCTGCATTCGTACTGGAAACCAGAGGGTGACCAAGAGGAGAGACTGCTCTGTGCACTAGCAGAGTCCTGTTCTTATGGTGGACAGAGATGCATAGGAAGACTGTTTCATAGACAGAAATGCCTACTGTGCACACAGGCTGAGCTCTCTCGAAAATATTTTGGTTAATATTAGTATGAGGATGTGTTTGAGTGGGAGAGGTGTGAGAGAGAGAAAGAGACAGAGAGGGAGAGAGAGAGACAGAGAGGGAGAGAGAGAGAGACAGAGAGGGAGAGAGAGAGACCAGGAAGAATCCCCCTTTCCACATCTCTGTGGCAAAAATAATAATCACCAAACTGGGGCATAGGGGGGTTATTTAGCCTGAAGAAAGCATTTGGCAATGTCTGGAGACATTCTTGGTTATCTCTACTGTAGGAAGATGCTGCTGGCATCTAGCGTGTAGGAGCCAGGGATGCTTCTCAACACATTCCAAAGCACAAGACAGCCCCCACCTCTGCTGCAAAGGATTACCCAGCCCTAAATATCAACAGCATGGAGCTAAGAAACTCATCCCTGTAAGAAAATGAATATTCATTCTGAGGACATTTGAAGAGGGAGGGAAGAAACAGGGACCAGAGGACAGGGAAGCAAAGTCAGGAAACACAAGGAGACGCTCCGTGAAGCAGCCAACTTATTATTAGTAATCTTTTATGGTCGACATTGTAGTGAAGCATTTGCCTACACCATTAAACATTCTTTGAAAACATAGCTTTTAATGGTTTAATAATATCCCCATATATGCCTGTATCATCATTTTTGACTGATTCCTTATTTCTTTGCAGCCAGAGTATTTCCGATTTTCTGATGGTGTCAGCAATGGAGCAATGCACACTTGTATAAATAGATTTTTGTGAACACCAGATTGTTTCCTTAAGCTCTTAGACATAAAATTGTTACATGAAAGGATGTACAGGTTTTATGTCTTTCGATACTTATTGCCAAATCGGCTCCCAGAAAGATTCCTTAATTTACACTTCCAACAGCAAGGATAGAGAGCTCCTGCTTTCAACCCTTATGTTAAAGGGTCAGTTCCTACCATAAGAGATGTTTCTACCTGATTCTTTCCTCCCCTTCTCCCAAAGAATGTGTCTATCCAGCAGCATTGTACTGCTATGGATGTCTCAACCTTCCAGCTTTCAGTTCCCCCTTTCATTAATTATGGGGAATAGTTGGAAGTTGAGAAAGCAACCATCACCCTAACCATGGCCTAGAAATGTGAATATTTTAGTTTTACATTAATGTCAAGTGAAGAGGAATTAGTGAGCATCCAATATACCATTCCATCTTTCAAAATGGGAAAAGTAAGATCCAAAGAGAAGACAAGGCCAGGCGCGGTGGCTCACGCCTGTAATCCTAACACTCTGGGAGGCTGAGGCAGGCGGATTGCTCGAGGTCAGGAGTTCGAAACCAGCCTGAGCAAGAGCAAGACCCCATCTCTACTATAAATAGAAAGAAATTAATTGGCCAACTAACATATATAGAAAATAAAAAACTAGTCAGGCATGGTGGCACATGCCTGTAGTCCCAGCTACTCGGGAGGCTGAAGCAGCAGGATTGCTTGAGCCCAGGAGTTTGAGGTTGCTGTGAGCTAGGCTGATGCCATGGCACTCACTCTAGCCTGGGCAACAAAGCGAGTCTCTGTCTCAAAAATAAAAAAAAACAAAGACAATATTGTTTGTCTCACGGAGTCCAGGGAAAGTTGAAACTATAATCCAAATTCTTTATTTTTTATTCAATTTATATTTTTATTCTTTATTTTTTATTTTTGCTCTTGCTGCTGAGTCCAGCTTCCAAAAAATGCAAGTAAAAAAATACCTCAACATGTGACAATGTTACAAATATGGAAAATTGGGCTCAGAGAAGTCAAGCAGTTTGCCTGTGATGACAGAGCTTGCAAATGGCAGAACTAGTCTCCAGTTGGTTCTGTCTGGCTTTAGTTGGAATGGGCATTTCATTAGACCTCTCATGATCCAGAAAGTCACTTATTCATAGGAAAACCTCAGGGAAAAGGATAATATTCTCTCTCGTATTAATATGGATTTTAATACTGAGTTAAACCTTAATAAATTAGCAGATTTCCTTTATAAAAAAATAATTTTTATTGCATACAATGGTGCAATTATTCTAGTAGACATAGTCTATAATTATACTGACTTATAGGTTGGCCACAAGCTACATGTACTTATTTAGCACTGAAAACGCAGTTCAAATTGAGGTGTACTATAAGTGTAAACTATAAATTAAATTTCAAGGACTTCATATGAAAAAGGAATGTAAAATAGCTCATCAATAATTTTTTTAATTGGTTACATAATTAGATAAAATAAAATAAATTATTTAAAAAAATTCATTTGCCTGCTTCTTTTTGCTTTCTTTACTATGGCTTCTAGAAATTTTTAAATTTCTACATGGCTTATATTATGTGTCTGTTGGACAGTGATGGTCTAAACCACTTGCCAGTTCTGTGATCTGGCATCTTGCCCATCTCCCAGCAGAGAGGACCCTATAGATGGAGGGTGGTTTGATCTCTGATCATCTGGAATCTTAGATTGGTAAGAAAAGGAAGCTGAAAGAAAGCTGTGGCAGAGACTTCTAATTTTTCTGCAGTACTCATTCTCCTCTTCTCTCAGAGTGATGGAACTCCAGTTTTTAGCTAGCAACGTAATTGCAAAAAGTACAAATTATATTAAAATATTTCCCAGTCTACCTTGCAGCTTATGTGAGGACACGTGACAAAGTTGTGGCTAGTGGGATGTGAGTTGAAGTGTGATGTACAGCTTCCAAGTTGTATATGTGACCATTAGAGGCGGTATGTTTTTCTTGGCTTTTTATGCTTCCCAGCTTTTGGGGAAAACAAAGAGACCTTGGGCGTTTGCGGATTTCTTGGAATAGAGACACCTATAGTCTATCTTGATGCCGCTACATGAGGAAGAAGGCCATGTCGATCCAATCCATCACTGTTTCATACAACTAATTTAGTCTCAGTTAATGCAGACCCTGGAGGTCCTCTTTGTTTAACACTCCAATATCACAGGACAGTTATATATCAGAGAGGGACAGAAGGTACCCAAATTCACACAGCAACTTAGCATAAGAGCTGGGTCTTGAGCCCAGGGCTTCTAACTATTTACCTTCCATATAATGCATTATACTCAGCTAGCTTATTCAATTTACAAAGTCTCTTAAAAAACATTCCAGAAGATATGATGCATAAATAAACTATTCTCCTCTGGATCCTAGAGATAAGAATCTCAGTTTGTTTACAGAATTGGTGTTTTGAACTGCTTCCTTAAAACAATGATTTGTATAACCTACCCGTGAAGCAATATTAGCTTACTTAAGTGAGACACAAACAGCCATAAAATAAAACTATCCATGGCATCTTGCTGGAGGCACCAAAACAATGAAATGTAATTCTGATGTCACTTGCTTCCTGCCTGCACTTTAAAATCCAGATAAAGTTGGCTCAAACCATCAGCTCCATGCTCCATGGAAGACCAAGGCCTGCACAGTTCCAAGGGAGACTTGCATTCTGCAGTCTCTAAATCTGGGCTCCTGATTCTGCAAGGGCTATTTATCCCACACTGCTACAACCCAGGCAAGAAACCCAGCCTTTCCTCAATTTCTGCATGTCCATGTACACATCTCACACAATGTGCTACTGAGCATAGTGCACATACTTGAACATTTATGTAGGCGGTAGGAAAAGGATTACTATATCACAACAACACCAGTAGGCAGCCCCTTTGTGAAAACTTCATCTGGCTACCTTCTTAATTCCAGCTGCCATAATGAATTACCAGACACTGGATGGCATAAACAGCAGACATTTATTGCCTCACAGTGGAGGTTGGGAAGTCCGAAAGCAAGGCTCTAGCACCATGGCGTCTGGCGAGGGCACTCTTCCTGGCTTGCGGATGACCACCTTCTTGCTGCATCCTCACATGGCAGACGGAGAGAAAGATCTTCTGTTTCCTCCTCCTTTTATACGGGTACGTATCCCATCATGAAGGCCCCACCCTCATGACCTCATCTAACCTTAAGTCTCTCCCAAAGGCCCCATCACAAACTATCCTCATATTGGGAGTTAATATTTCAACATGTGAATGAGGTTGAGAGGACACCAATATTCAGTCCATAACAGCCACCTCACCGCAAGGCTATTCCAGAAGAGGTTTTCCCCAGAGTCACCAGTAAGTCACAAAGGCACCCCCTCCAAGTGCGGATCCAGGAAATATGACTCAGAGCGTAGAACATCGGTTTCATTGCAGCCCCAGCTGGCCCCGGCAGCCAGCCAGCTGGAGCAGTTGCAACCTGCACAGCCACGCATGTGGCTGAAAACCCCCAGTTTCGTTTACCCTCTGGAGTCCTCAGCCATAGAACGTCTCTCTAGTCCCCCCTCCCGTCATCCCCAGTATGCCCTTGATCTCTCCTACTCCTCATTGATACAGAGATGGAGACACCTCTCTAAACTCCCCTTATATTCTCAGGCTGGACCACTTAGCCACAGCTGATCCTTTGTTTGAACACCTATCAGCCAGCACCTTTGGGGGCTTAGCTGCTACCCAGAGTGGCTTCACTTATTCTTCAAATAAACAGGGTCCTTTCTGCTGTAGACTGAATGTCTGTGCCACCTGCCCCCATCTTCACACATTCAAACCCAGTCCCCAAGGTGACGGTATTTGGAAGTGGGACATTTTGGGGAGTGATTAGGTCATGAGGGTAGAGCCCCTATGAATGGGATTAATGCTCTTAGAAGAGAGACCCCAGAGAATGCCCCTGCCACTTCTGCCACGTGGGGACACAGCAAGAAGACGGCTATCTATGAGTTGAGAAGCAGGCCCTCCCCAACACCAGATCTGCTGGTACCTTGATCTCTGGAACTGCGAGAAATCAGGGTTTGTTGTTTATGAGCCACTCAGTCTATGGTATTCTGTGATGACTGCCCAAGGAGATTTAGACACTGCATAGATGAATTCTGCTATAAACGGTTAAGGTATTAAATAGTTCAGGAAGTTAGAAAGCAAAGGAATATGGTACCTCCAGGCTGTGTCTTTCACAAGAAGGAAATGCACAAATATACCTCCCTGAAAGCCGAGGCTGGGGCCATTCCTTGAGGATGGGAGGGACCATAAACTTCTGACAAATGCCCTGCCACACAGCTGTCTCTCTTCGATCTGTCCTCTGCATAATGGACGGTCCTTCTCTCCCAAGGCAGTTTTGACTGGCTGCACCTGCCATCACTGGACCTAGTTCCATCAGAGAATGGGGAAAGCATTCATACCTTTTACGGTTTCCACCATGAGGGTCCAAGTGTTTTGCATAAAATTCAAGACTCTACACTTTGGAGGCCACCTAAATCTCCAGCCTTCTTCTCCCTCCTCTCTTTCCTATGTAACACTACTTTTCATGCCTCTGACATTTGAATCTGTTGCTCTTTCTGCCTGGGATTCTCTTCGTCACCTTTCTAAACCTGGAAAAGTTCTCTTAAGCCTTAAAATCCACCACAACTTCCCCAGGCAGAATAGTTCATTTGTTCCTTTGCTTTCCTGGACCTCCTCCTACACATATTTATTATAGCACACCTAAGACCATAGTGGGATGCTTTATTAAACCTTCTGTTGCAGGAGAAACTGCAGCACCTATTTCTCCAGCTCTTAGCACAAGGCCTAGGCTGTAGTACATAATGTTGGTTTGAACCATTGCACAACCATATCCTGTCTTCTCTGTGACACCCCTCAAATACGTGAAAATAATGCCTTGCCCATCTTTAGTCCTCTCTCCCTCTGCCCAGCCTCCTAGGACCTTCCACTGGTCTGCATGTAGCAGGGACCCCAGCCTCCTCTCCATCCTTGCCCTCTTCGCTGGACAGCTTCCTATTTCTAAGTCATGGTGGTAACTAGGGCTTAATTTCATATTCCAGGGAGAGCTCTATGGGGGCCCAAACACCATAGCTGGAAGAAGCAAGTGATTGTGCTCAAGTAATTGCACAATACTGCACTCCTCTGCCAAAGCAGAGACAGAGGAGCTCAGATCAGGATGAGCTAGGCCCCTAGGCCTACTGCAACAGACAATGGGGCCCTTGGTACACCTGCCCCACACCTGGCCTCCTCCAGAGTCCTTGCAGCTCTAAGCTTGGTCCTGGGCACCCTATTTGCACAACTGTCAAATTTTTTCAACTAGTCAAATTTTTTTTAACGACTGCTTAAAAAGATTGCAAAAATAAATACATGATTATTATAGAACTTTTAAAATGTGAATAGAACTGAAGCAGAAAATAAATGTCATCTAAAAACTCACTCTTAGAGATAACACTTTGTTCAGATTATTTTTCTGCATAGGTAGAAAAATATTTACCGTTTTTAAATGAAATTCTATTATCCTATACATGCCATTTTATAAACTGCTTTTTGTGCAAAACAAAAAAAAAATTATGCTCTGCACAAACACCTTTCCAGGTCATTAAAAATACATTTTACACAGGGATTCTTAACACAGTGCCCCGGCTTCAGGAAAATTGAGAGGCCTCCTCAAATTACAAGCTGACATTTGTGTATATGTACAAAATATTTTCTGGGGACAAAATCTATGGCTCTTGGAGCCTCAGAAGGGTCCATAAACCAAAGATTATTAAGAAAAAATTGGTCATTGTCATCATTTTTATTGACTATATAATATTCCACTGTGTGGCTGTGCCATGCTTTATTTTATTAAATCTCCTATTGTTAGAAATTTAAGTTGTTTCCACTGCCTCAAACTCCCCAGCAATTCTATTATGGGTATTCATGGAAATAACATGTGCTCAAACCCATTAAGATCCCCTTCAGATTAAGCCCCAGAAGAGGCGTTGCTTGCCTAATGGACGTGAACCTTTTCAAGGCACTTCCCTGGTAAGAACCAGACAACTATTTGGTTCTCAGCTGGAAGTTCTACCCTCTAGTTTTCCAAGTCTCACTAGGGCCATCTCCGGTTCTGCTCTGAAGTTCCTGCTAAACCCAACAGTTTACCATCATCTCAACTTCTGCTTTCATGCAATCACCCTTCCCTGACCACTTGGACCAAGTAACTTCAAAGCAAGCTCCTGCTAACTTCTTTGAGCTATTGAATGGCTCTGAGACAGAGCATTGGACCTTGTCTCAAAAGACTTGGGTCCAGGCCGGGCGCTGTGGCTCACGCCTGTAATACTAGCTCTTGGGAGGCCGAGGCGGGCGGATTGCTCAAGGTCAGGAGTTCAAAACCAGCCTGAGCAAGAGCGAGACCCCGTCTCTACTATAAATAGAAAGAAATTAATTGGCCAACTGATATATATATATTAAATTAGCCGGGCATAGTGGCGCATGCCTGTAGTCCCAGCTACTCGGGAGGCTGAGGCAGAAGGATCGCTCGAGCCCAGGAGTTTGAGGTTGCTGTGAGCTAGGCTGACGCCACGGCACTCACTCTAGCCTGGACAACAAAGCGAGACTCTGTCTCAAAAAAAAAAAAAAAAAAGACTTGGGTCCAAACTATGTTTGTCAGATACAGTCTGTGTGACCCTGGACAATTTACTCAACTCCTCTGAGTGACTCAGCAAGATCATTCTTGCACTACCTAAGAATGAACTCCCTCTATTACAGGCAAAAAAAAAAAAAAGTGACTCTGACTTGATGTGACTTAATCAAACAATGAGTGACCCTTTCTCCATCTCATGGGGACAGCTGAGAATTTAGACACAGAGGCATCCTCTGGAATTTCCTTATCAGCTATCTCACCATTTCTCTACTTTCCACCAGAGGAATAATAAAAGGGTCCATTTTTCCAAAGAGGTGTTTGGAATGGTGAGAAATGATTTGAATGAGTCCCACACTCACAAAGCTATTCAATTCTGGTTTTAGTGGCTGAGAGATAATTTCAAACTTTCTCAAAAAAGAAAAAAAAAAAAGACCAATCATTTTCAAACTGAAACTTTTAGGGAAAAATCTCCTTGTGCAATAATTATCCTCTTCTCCACAATGAATTATATGTACCAGAGCACTAGGCAAAAACCACGAGGTGAGCTCTGAGCCACGTATAATGTATCTGCTGAGAAATTTAACCGGGGAGATGGAAAAGAAATTATGGCTCTTGGGGCGGAGCTTCACTCATAATGGAGAGGCTCTGGCTTCAGCCTGGCTTTCTGCGAACAATCCCAAGGTGTCCTAAGATAACAGCCGTGTTACCTGCTTCATGACTGCACTAAATAGGCTATAGGTTTGAATGATGTCATGTGGATCCAAATTAACGGTGGTTCAAAGTACTGTGTTATTTCTCTGTTCCAGGGCTGGGATGGTGCCTTTATAAAAATCATCAATCACCCAAATTCCTGCTATCTTGGTGCTCTGTCAACCTTAACGCAAAGTTCCCATCATGTGGCCAAAAGTGGCTGCTCCAGCTCCCACTATCAAGTCTTCATTCCGGTTAGCAGGAGTGAAAATTAGGAGGGCGTGCCTCTTCCTATAAAGTGCTCAACTTGGAAGCGATGCACATCTCTTCTGCCTGATTCCATTAGCCAGTACTGACTTGTGTGGCTACATCTGCCGCCAAGGAGGCTGAGACACGTCGCTCTGTTCTGGGTAACCATATGCCTAGCTAAAATTCCTACCGACCTGTACTTTTATCTGATAGTATATGAAATTAAGCTTTCTAAGTATTTAATTTATTGGCAGCCTCACTGAGTCCTTATGCCAGATCATCATGTGTTACTAAGAACGATGAAGCTTTAACTTTAATGTACATATGAATCGCCTGGGGTTCTTGTTAAAATGCAAATGATTATTATTCAGTAGTTGTGGGATGGGGCCTGAGATTCTACATTCTAATAAGGTCCCAGGAAATGCCATACTGCTGCTGATGCTTGCAAAATTTTCCGAATAGCAAGACGGCTTAGAAAATGTGAGGGATCTGGGGCAAGGTAGGAAGTCTGCAAAACGGAGGGAATGGTAATTCCACCATAGCTCCATTTACTTTCAGCGTACTAAAACAAGCAGCAGCTTGTTACATTCAATTAAGGTGATTTATAGAAGCTAATATCTAGTTTCAACTGAAACAACCCTCACAAACCAGACAAGTAGTTTAAAAATATTCCTGTAAAAATCAGTGTATTTAACTTATGCCAATACTTTAAATACGAGTAACGTCAGGACACTGTCAGAACTGACATTTCCTCCACTCCGAGTACCAGTTCTTTGTTAGCCACATTCTAGGATAAAAATTGGAACCTGAGTTTTCAGCCAAAAACTTGAAATTCTCCCTCACGTCAAGGCCACGTGCACTAAAATCTGGATTTGCTGTAGAGCACTGTCCGGCCGTGGGCTCTAGGCTCTACTCAAATCTGGAAGCCTTTTGTATCGCCCAGTACAAAGCAGTATTCCCAATATGGAATGTGCTGCCTCCAAACACAAAGAGGCCAGGTATGCACCCTTCTTTGTGGTGGGAAGCATAAGATGCAATTATTGAAACTGTACTGTGGAAGGAATGTCTCCGCATACCCAAGACAATTAGACCTCTGTGAATTTTTTGATATAGTGAGCCCATGAATCTTCATACGGTTTATCTCCTATCCCCTAGGGTGCCTGTCTCATCAACACCTCTGATGTACTTGGTAGTTCTTTCTCATACGGCCCAATTATCATGACGTCATAAATATATGGATGATATTTTTCCTATTTTCCAGACAATTCGGATTTGTGCAGACTATATTATGACAGGTCAAGAGAGTTAACATAGTCCTGGGGCAAGACTATGACTGCATTATATATACTGTTGTATGTTCCAAGTGAATACAAACTGTACTTCATTCCCTTTTCTAATAAGGACAGAAAAGAACACATTTTTCATACCAGTGGCCACATGCCATGTCTCTGAGACTCCATTAACTTATTCTAATATTAAACATACCACATCTTAGATAACAGTGCCATTACAGTTCCTACTATGTTGAGTCACAGTGGACTGTGTCATTCTCCAGAAACCACCTGGCTTTTGTAAGGGACACACTGACGAATTAATGCAGGTATGATGGGGACCACCAAAACCTGTGCCCTCTAGGTCTGTCACTTCCCACAAGAAACCAGAAAGCATTTTGAATGAAATGATAATGAAGCACAGCATACCAAAATTTGTGGAAAGCAGCTAACACAGACCTTAGAGGTAGAAGCTTTAGATCATTAATTTTTAATCCTTTTTCTCTTCTGATATTAATATTTACAGATAAAATGTACCTCTAAGTTCTGGTTCAAAATATTTTCTAATTTCCTTTGTCTTATCTTTTTAATAACTCATAGATTATTTAGAAAGGTGTTGAATTTCCCACATTTGAGAATTATCATTTTATTATTGATTTCTAATGTAATTCTGATATTGACAAATAATATAATATACTCTGCATGATTTTAGATTTTTTAAATTTATTGAGAATTGTTTCATGGTTCAACATACAGCCTACTTTAGTACATGTTCCATGAGCTCTTTGAAGGAAAGTGAATTATACTATTGTTGGGTAGAGTGTTCTATAAAAATGTCAGTTAGGTCAATTTGGTTGGTAGTGTTCAATTTTTCTACATTTTTAGTGATTTTATGTGTATTTTTTGTCAATTACTTGAAAAGAAATGTTGAAATATCCAGATATAACTGTGGATTTGTCGAATTCTTCTTTCAGTTCTGTTCATTTTTGTTTCATGTATTTTAAAGCTCTGTTAGGAGGGTACAAATTAGGACCATATGTCTTCTTGATGAATTATCCTCATATTATTATAAAACATCCTTCTTTGGTCCTAGTAGTACTCCTTGTTTTGAATTCCACTTTCTCTGGTATTAATATCTTCAGTTCACTTTTCCCATGATTCATATGTATATATTGTATCTTTTTTAATACTTTGCATTTTAATTTATCTGTGTATTTATATATAAAGATGTTTCCTTACCAGCAGCATATAACTGATCTTTCATTTTATCTGCCTTTTAATAGAAATGTTTAGACCATTTATATCCAATATAATTATCAATATAATTGGGTTTAAATTTATTTTCCTGTTATTTATTTTGAATTTGTCTCACATGTTCTTTGTTCCTTCTTTTCTCCTTTCCTAACTTTTTATGGAATAATTAAATATTTTTTATCTTTCTATTTGAACACCACTAGTGGCTATATTTATTTGTTTGTTTGTTTCTTTGTTCGCTAAGGTTCGTAATATGGATCTTGAATTTATCACAGTCTACCTTCAAGTAACATTCTATCACTTCATATACAAATTAAAACCTTACAATATATTATGCTTCTATTCACCCCCAATATACTTTGTGTTATTTTATTATAATATTTATTCTTACATGGGTTAAAATCCACAATACATTGGCATGATTTTTGCTTTAAACAATTAATTATTTTTTAAGAAATTTAATAAATTTAACAAATAAAAATTTATTTTATATTTACCATATCTGGAGCTTTTCATTCTTTTACGTAGATCCATATTTTCATCAGTTATTTTTCTTCCATTTGAAGAACTACTTTATTTTTAGCATTTCTTGTAATGCAAGCCTGCTAGTCAAAAATTCTCTGTTTTGTTCCAGAAAAAGTCTTTATTTTGCCTTAACTTTTGAAGGATATTTTTGTCAGATATAGGATTTTAGGTTTACAGTTTCTTTTTTTAAGCACTTAAAAGATTTTTTTCCCTATTTTTCTGGAATGCATAGTTTTGGATGAGAAACTGGATTTATATATTTATTCCTCTGCACATAATTTTTTCTAACTATTTTAAAGATTTTTCTCTTTATCAATTGTTTTCAAAAATTAATTAATATTTTTGTGTGGTTTTGTGTTTTTCCAGCTTTAGTTTTGTTAAGCATCTTGTATCCATGAATCTATAATTTTTTATCAAATTTATAAAATTTCCAGCCATTATTATTCAAATATTCATATGTACATAGGAATTTAATATTTGATGAAGCAGTGGTAAAAATATATGCCCTATAAAATAAAAGATTTGGAACAACTGGCTATCATTTTTTTTCCTGAAGTTAGATTTCTACCTCACTCCATTTATAAAAACATATTGTCTTTATATTAACAACCTCATGTAAAGAATAGAAATATAAAAGTTTTCAGTGAAAATAAAAGGACTAGTTTAGAAACCTATTGTAAAGTATCGAGTGATTGCCCACACTAACCTTATATTTATACAAAAATTAAAGGCCCTGTTAAAAATTAACTAGTGACCAACTAGGTAGGTACTCCTTGGACACCACTCAAAACTGGATTTATCATATGTGATTGTGAAGGTTATGGTAGTCATGCTGAAATATTTTTTATCAGCCGTTCTTTGAAAGAAAAATTATAAAGTTCCTCTCTCAAAAAGATTCCCGTGTATTAGATTCATCTACAACAAATAGTAATACAAAATAATAGTGTTTTAAACAAAGTAGAAATGCATTTGTCTTCCATGTTTATGTAAACATAAAGTTTAAAGTCTGCACAGAGGTTTGACTATTGTCAGCTACCCAGACACTATCCCTCTTATTGCCCTGCTATTCTCAACGTGTGGCTTCCATCTTGTGACTCGAGCTTCAAACATCTTATCCATTTATCCATTTCATTTTAGCCAGCCAGAAGGAGAATTTGGAAGGCAAAAAAAATCATGTCCTCTCCTTTTAAGAATATTTCCTCCAAAAAAAATTGTCAACACTAATTCCATTTACGTCCCATGGGTCGGAATTTAATAACCTGATCACATCTAGCTGCAAGGAAGTCTGGGAAATGAGGTTTGTTCCTGGGCTACTGTATCCAGGTAATTTTAGGTGCTGCATTATTGAGGGAAAAGGAGAGAACAGACACTTGGGGACAGGCAGACTTTCTACATCGTTCGTTTTTTCCTTCAACGATACTGCTTGACCCCTATATACAAGGCAGTAGTGACAGACTCCAAGATGTAGGATGAACAAGCACACAGCCCTCCTATGTGACTCTCACAGTCTAGTAAATACATAAAAGTTGAGTAACTAAGAGTATTTATTTTCTGTACCATTCCTGCAGCCCATTTTCAAGCAGCTCTGTGTGTAATGCTCTTCTGTTGGCGTAATTCATACAAGTGAGTAATGCCATTGTTAAGCCTCCACCTAGAACTCTGCTTTGCATGTGGCGCTCAGTATTATCCTGAAGAGTTAGAACAAAGAAAACTTTAGAGATCATTTAGTTCTTTGTGGTTAAGAAAGCTGAGGTCCAGACAGAAAGGGACTTACCCAATGTCTCTCCTTCAATCTCAATGTTTTCAAGGACTCAGATTTCTATCAGCAATCACCACTGCCGGCTGCCAGGACTCTCAAATTCAAGAAGTAAAAGTTGAGCTTCCCTTAGGATTCCCCAGCTGTATATGAGTCATAGAAAAAACCCTGGGCACAGCCAGAAACCAACCACCTGCTGCTTTAAGACTATAGCGTGCTAGGCATTTTAACTTCTCATTGCTAAGTGAGCCTACCTGGATTACTGAGATGCCTTTTTTTGGACCAGCTTCTGTGCCTAAAAAGAAACCAGTTAGTTGGACATGCTGGATTGGATTCCCTGTTCCAACCCTGATTAGCTGTGTGGCCTTGAGCATATGGCTTAACCCAAGCTGAGTTTCACATTTCTTATCTTGAACTTGGGGATGATTTTCTTTATACTATAATACCAAAAGGATCTAGTAAAATACCATAGATAATACCTTTAGCACAATACCCTACCTGACAAATGTTACTTTCATTCACTTATTTTCATGCATCATTGCTTCCAGGGAAACTTTCCTCTACAAAAGTTATTTTGGATTATTCAACCATTTCCAATCCTTCAATGGCTCCCAATCACTTCCAGGAGAAAGCTCAAGCTTTTCAGCATGATTTTTGATGTCTTGTCCCAACAAATACGGAACTAAAACATAGGTCAACAGACTTATGTTCTAATAATTCCTAATAAATAACTGTAGTAAAATCTAGACATTTCTACAAAAAATATTAGTATAGAGCACTGGGGTAAAAAGTAAAATCTCATTTGCCAAAATGCTGCTTACACCTTCTTAGTTATTTATTTCCAGCAATTGGAATACATTCTAAAAGATTAATTGTAGTAGTTTTTAATAATGGTAGTTTTTAATAATGGGTAGTTTTTAATAATTTTGTTATCAGTTTGAGCATTTCCTAATTTTTCAACAGAAAACATTTTTATTTGTCTAATAAAAGAAAAACAATAATAATAGCAATATACAGTGTCTGAAAATTATTCCCAGATGGAGGAAATAATGAAAGGGGAAGTTTGTGAACAAAGTCAGACACTAAGATATTTAATGACAAAATAATCCCAGCGGTCCTTGGGCCCAGGCAAACATGTGCCACATAGAGGTTCACTACCAGGTTATGCTGCCCTGAGTCTCAAGGTCATTTTTCTGTTTCTGAGACTCTATGGCTATATCTTGAGGCAGGACCTGAGACTGAAAGAAATTCTTCAGCTCTAATATAAGCGGCTGTGCTCTAGCCAAGCAGTATCACTCAACTTCAGAACTGCGGTAGACCTATTAAAATATGTCTCCCATCCTTTTGTTTTCCCATTAAGAGGATTTATTTCAGTTTTATTGTCTCTGTATATTAGGTGTATCATGAGGGGAGCATATTAAACATTTTTTTAAGCACATAAATTATCAGAGTAAAAGAAGACACACCCAGACCTGGTGAAGGGTCCAACTAGCACCCCTTAGATATCTTAGTTTTCTAGCCAATTCCAGAGACTATATGGACTGTTGTGTTGTCTCCCTTGAGGTTACATGACTGTGTTTTGCATGTCAGAAGGACAGTAAACTGAATATTTGGTGATCAGAAGACTTTGGTCAGCTGGGGTAAAAAGTAAAGATCAGCTAGACTTTGGTCATCATCAATGCTATCCACCAAAGACTTCCAATTGTCCTCCCAGGAACACGATAGGATTACACTTCCCCGCCCCTTTAAGACAGGAATAACATTTATCGGGTGTCAGGCAGGTGGGAGGGGGAGGAGGGGATGGGTTTGTACAAACATAATGAGTGAGATGTGCAACGTTTGGGGGACGGTCACGCTTGAAGCTCTGACTCGAGGGGGGCGAGGGGGCATGGGCAATATACGTAACCTCAACATTTGTACCCCCATAATATGCTGAAATAAAAAAAATCATAAAAATATATATATATCAACAGGCAAAAAAAAAAAAAAGTGTATAAAAATTCTCAAAAAAAAAAAAGAAAGAGATTGGGTGTGACTATGTGACTTGCCTTGGCCAGCGAATGTGAGTGAAGGTGACCTTTTTCACTTCTGAGACAGTGCTATGGCTGCTCCTCTTCCTTCTGCGGCTGCAGAACTAAGATCTCTATGAAGACAACTTTAAATTTATAATAATATAGAAAACAAAATGAAAAATGGAATATATGGAGGAATAAAGGTCCGTAAATATTTAAGCCAATTTAAAAAGAAAAGAGGCGTTCAGAAAGGGGATTCCCCTAGCAGATGTGACATGCTCTAAAGCTATTGTAATTTATGGAATTGGCACAAGAACAAAGAGACAAGTGGAACAGCATAGAGAGTTCAGAGATAGACCCACATATAGAGGATATCTTAATATATAACTAAGGTGGCACCACAAATCATTAGGAAAGAATAGATTTTAGCAGGTGATGTTGGGAAATGTCAGCTCACGGGACTACTGTTTGGTCCTCTCCAATCCAGGTCTTACCCCTCTGCTTTATATCACGGGCTGCAGGCTGCATTCCCAGTCTCTCCTGTTGTCTGCCGGCCTCCAAGTGAGGCCAATGGGAAGCGATGGAGGAGACGTGAGAGAAAGAGGAAGAAGCCAAGGTATTTTTCTCTCTCACCCTCCGTGCACTTGATGACATTTCTGGCAGCAGCTGCATCTGTTTGTTCACTCCGATTCCCTCCAGAAAGGCCCGCCTTGGTTCCAGTTTCCACCAAGGAGACACTAGTCCCTGGGTTCCAGTGAAATTGTTTCCTCCTGTTGTTCATCTTTCAACCTAAGAGTGATACTGGCTTCCTGCTGTTGCTAATGTCTGAGTTGCCTCGGCATCTCCCGGTTAGCTTACCAAGCCTGCCAGTTCCCTGCATTAAATTCCTTTTCCTGGAAACACTAGAAATGGCATTCACTCTCTTAGATAGGTCTGACTGATCTACCCACAGTGTGGAGAAAAACATTAATAAATCTGGACCCCTGCCCAACATTACATGCAAAAGGTGGACTTTAAAAGAATTTAAGATCTAAAGATGAAGGTTAAAACTATAGTTAGCAGAAGAAAATATGGGAAAATATCTTTGTAACCTACGAGTGACAAAGCTAAAATTTCAAAAGCACAAACCACAAAAAAATAGACAAATTTGATTATATTGTAACTAAGAATTTTTGTCTCATGAAGATCATACACAAACTTAACAGATAGATGAGGGATTAGAAAAATATATCTGTAAGGTCTAAAGCCAACGAAGATTTAAGATCTAAAATATATTTTAAAATGTTGCAAAGCAAGAAGAAACAGACAGCTGCCCCAGTAGAAATAGGGTGACAGGATATGAACAGTCAACTTACAAAAGAGAAAGATTAAAAAACTAGCAAGGTTATAAAGAGATGTTCAAATCATTAGCAATTAGAGAAATGCAAATGACATTTTGGACCCAGGAAAAATGATAAACATTTGTACTAGCCAAAATTATAAAACTGTGAGAAAAAAAAGCTAAATTAGCAGGGATATGAGAATGTTATGGCCATCATTCCCAGTAGTGAACTGTCCTGGAAGGCAGCCATCCTAGAGTGCAAACTGTCGATATTTGGTGTCATTCCACATGCACATACCCAGCGATCTTCCTCCAAGGTGTACAACACATAGGTTTATCAGAGGCCATTGCTGGGGGTGCTTATTGTCATATTTCTTTTTTGAATCAAGTGGTAGGAGGGAGAGGATGGAAAATAATTTTGGTGTCCATCCCTAGGGGGACGGTTAGGTAAAAGTCAGCGGGTGCATGCCTTAAAATACCGTATCAGGCCCGAGTTCAAAGAAATGTCTTAGATTATCTTCATAACAACCTAGATGGATCTTAAAAACAGCGCACTTGATGAAAAGTGAAAAAAAAAAATAAAGAAAACTGGAATGGATTGTATTTATAAAGATTAAAAATAGGCGCATATAAAACAATATGCATTTTGACAGAGCACACACAAAGAAAGAGAAGGACATAAGCAAAACAGCATGTCTCGGGCCTCCCTGCCTCCCACGCTCCCTGCACATGTACACTTTCCATGCCAACAGAGCTGAGCTGCGTATGGTTCCACAAACTCAGCATGCTGCTTCTCTACTGTCTGCCTTTGCACACGCTGTTCCTTCCTCCAACCTCCCCATCTGGTTCACTGAGGAATGGGCACGCTGATTCTCACTCGCTGTTGAATCATCAGAGCTCACAGCTTGCAATTTTGAGCAGAATAGCTGCTCAGCAAATACTGTTGACCTTAAAATCCTTCTGGACGCCCTCAGCAGGCCTCTCCTGCACCACAAACCCCCTCCACCCTCTCCTGATCTTTTTGTGTAATAGCCACAGGCTGTCAACCACCTTCTAAATCCCAGCAGTATGCTGCTATCTGGAAGGCACGTGCTTAGAGGTCAACATTCTAGGAGCCCGGTGTGGGAAGAAGACTTGGGTATAAAGGTTCCATATATTGACTTTCATTTAATCTCCCCACCCATTTTCTATAGTCCTCCTCCTTCCAACCACTGTCCAGAGCTCCTCCAATTCTCTGCCTTCAGAGAGAAAAACCCCGGCTACATGCCAGAGCCTGGGAGGAGACGTCACCTGACCTAGTGGTCAGGGGAGGATCTGGAAGTTCACTTGCTCCTTATTCAGATTCTCAATTAGTCCTCCCCTTTTTACCCTGACTTTGCCCTGTTCAGAAGTCCCTGGTCCCAGAACTTTCCCGGGGCTCTGGGGTGCAAATCTGCTTGCTCTCCTGCTTCTGCCAGCTTCCAGCTCACAGTCCCCAGCTCTGCAGAAGCCAGCTGGGACAGCTGTCTGTCCACTTTCCCATTTTCAACATTCTTATCATCCCTTTTCCTCTTCTTTTCGTGCTTAAGAGTTTACGCCACACACTATGCTAAAAGTTCAATCACTGTCATTTTGTTGGTATTTAAGAAGAAAGCAAGGATAAGTGAGTGTGTTCAGTGTATCATCTGTAACCAAAAGCTGCCCATTCTCAGACACTTTAAACTGTTAAAAAAAAATGTCTTCCTTTGTTGGAGGCAAAACTGGCAACTTGGTAAGATCCACCTCCTACTCTTGTTTTGACATAACAGACCTTCAGCTGTTAGAGGACACCTTGATGTCCCCCTCCCTTGATGTCCTCTCTTCTCCAAGCTATAGACACACTTCCCTATGGTAGCCATTAAAATTATGTTATTTGTGAGCAATAGAAAGGACAGCTGGAAAACACGTGAAAGGTGGGGTAGGGCTAAGGGTGGAGGGAGGGAGGTGGGTGCATTGGAAGAAGAGTGAGAGTTCTAGTACCTGCTCCTAGGTCAGAGTTCTCGGTGTGCACCCCAGCCCAGCAGAATCGGCATTACCAGGGAACTTACTGACATGAAACCTCTCAAGCCACACCTTTGTCCAGACCAGACACTCTGGGGGTTGACCCAGTAATCTGTGTTTTAACAAGAAGATTCTGATGTACACTCCAGTCTAAGAACAACTGCCTTAAGATCAACTGTGGCCAAAGAAACTGGGAGATAAACAGCAAATCTGGACACTCTGATGCTGGGGCCGTTACCTGAGAAGGAACAATTATAAACTGATGACCTGTTCAGTTGAAATGAATTACTCTCCTAGCCCCTAGCACTTCATAGTATTCCTATGGAAGAAACATCTAACTTCAGGTCGTTCTGTTAAAAATGACTACCCTCCATCTATGCTTTAGTCACACGGCGTTACTTGCTTTCTGTACATCCTGTGGATGAGTGTGTGTTCTAAGACAGCTGAACTAGATATATAACATCCTCATCACTTGGCACCCTAGGTACTACTCATCATTACAGGCTTGAAAACTGCCTTGCGTTGGAGGTGTTGCTGATGGTCTTCCAAAAAGCTTTGCTCTCAGAAGTTAATGCTTTAACTTTTTTTTTTGTTTTTTTTTTCCAGCAAGAGATAATCTACAACAAAGATAGTGACTCTCTCACCCTTGGTTTGGTTTCATTCCAGCTTTAGGAAGCACAGAGGGAGATGCACCCCAAAGGAAAATTTCAGCATTGTTACTTGAGTTACTGTGATTCAGAAAAGTTTCTGAAAACTTTCAATAGAAGAGCTGAAAAATCATAAATAATATATGACCCATTCTTTCACGTGGCCTAGCCTTTCATCCCCTTACCCAAGTTGCTCAGGGTGCCACTAAGACACTACTAGACCAAAGATCCAATATATTGAAGTGAGAGCAATGCTTTCAATTTGAGGATCTGCTCTGTGCCCAGCAATGTACAAAGCTTTTGCATGTATTCGCTTAATTCACCTAATGTTTACAACATTTCTGAGTTCTATCCTCCTTTTAAATATAAATAATGAGGGCTCCAGGAGATTAAATAGGTTGACCAAGGCCACACAACTAGTGAATCAGGATTAGACCCATGTGTACATGCCTACAACATCCTTGATCTTGACCACTGGTCAAATTGGCTCCATGAACACATAGAGCTATGTTTCCAACAAACTGGTTCCCAGTTCAGATAGAACTGGGTCACTCCAAAAGCGATTCAGAATTTTCCCCTGCCCAGAAGGCATTCCTAATCTCTGCTACCACCCAAAAATCTTGTCTGCCTAACAAATTTCTCTGTTTCCTTTGAGACCCAGTGTAGGATTACCTCCTCTGTGAAGCCTTTTTGCCATCCCAAATCCAAGCCAGTCACTTATTATTCTCTGCTGTCACTTATTTACCTGTCTGTCTCTCCCACAAGACTATGAGCTCTGGGAAAGCAGGGTTGGCTTGATCTCTTGCATTGGTAGCACTTAGGACAGGGCCATAGATGAAGGGTATTTACAAAATCAAACAATAAATTAAAGAATGGATATATGGGTTTCAAAGAGAAGTGACAACAGCAAATACATGACTCTACTACTCATAGATCAAGAGTTAGTTTGGGGAAAACCCAAAATATTTTTCTGTAAACAGTGGTGCCTAAGTTCACTTTCTCTTACCTTTTTCTTTGTCATTTACATGTTCACCAAATTGGTGTGTTTCCTGTCTCCCCATTTTTCCCCTTCCAATCCTTCTCCCTCTCTCTCTTCCCTTTAAACACCTATAATATAGAACTGAAATCATACATGTAACATTTTCATTTGTTGTAATTTATGATTCAGATATAAATAATGTTTCCTCATTCTTAATTTCAAAATCCAGTGGATGGAACATTTATGTAATGTCTAAAAATAAGATCCAAAACACAAACACCCACAACTGTCTCCCTTAAATTAACAAAATACAGTAAATTGATTTTTTTTCTTTTCTTTTTTTTTTCTCTCTCTTTGTTGGTGGTGATGGTGAGTCAGTGACCACAGTGACCATCACTAGGGAAAAAACTTATCCAACCCTGTTCAATGGTAGGAATTAACACAATTTCAGCACCTACTACATTCCAGTAGAGTGTGTGTGTGTGTGTGTGTGTGTGTGTGTGTGTGTGTGTGTCCTCGATCTTCTTATTTGCATTTTAGGGAGATAATTGAGCCTCAGAGAGATTAAGTAACTGCCCCAGTATTACCCAAGAAGGAAGAGGAGGATGTAGGATTCAAACTCAGGATCCATGCTTTCTTCTGTCACATGAAATTAAAGATGCTGTATTGGCAGAAGAAAGGAAGTAGAAATGTACCCAGCTAAAGACAAAGATCCAGGATTAAGGAGCACTTTTTCAGGGAGACTACCATGTTTCCTCAAACAGGGTTTTGTAATCATGGGTGTAGAGCTTGCATGCTGACACTTCCTATGATTCAGCTCTGCCGTCCTGCTCACCTCCTTACGAAATTAAACCGCATTTTAGAAAAGGAAACAATATCAGACTGATAATAATTTCTGTTTAAAATCAGATAATTTAAAACAAAGTTGAAAACCGGTGGAATGACATAGATTTTTATCTCGCCTTCTAGTCACAGAAATATTGAGTGTGAAAAGCTTTGAATTCCAAATTCCAAAAACAAAACTTTCTTTGCTAGCTCTGGAGGTTTCTCATGTTGTTTCACAACCTACACACCCCACACACCCACTCTGATGGCGTCTGCTTCCTTTTTCTCCCCTGGCCCATGCTATGAACCCGAAGGCATGCTATAGGGAGAGGGCCCCAGGGAGAGAGGAGCCCAGGAGCCCTTCCCTGCATGGGGCACATCTGAAAAGCCCTGAACACCACTTCATCATGATTCTCTCAGGCTGCTCTGGGCTGAGCAAGAGAGAAGAAGAAACCAGGCAGGATGTGAGCTTCACTTATGTTCTGAGAATTGCTACTTGGCCACAGTTTTCTCTGGCTTGAACCACAGCAGTGGGCAGGGTGGAAAGTGTATGAAAAGAAAGTACAGCTGATGCTCTTGAAGAAGTCTGCAGAGTGAAAGCAGGAAGGGTCTGCAGAAGATTTCAGCCCTGGCCACGGCCAAATTAGCCTGGGTATCATGTCCTACCCTCCTGTCTAGACTTTGAGGGGTAGAGGGGGTGTCTATGGTATCAGCATTCTTCTCCCACACCTCATTAGCTTTCCATTGCCTTTTGCACCTTCATTCTTAAGTCACTTGCCCTGTCAAATGCAAGTGTTCCTCAAAGCCAATCCTAAGCCTCTGTTTCTCTGGGCTGCATCTGGACAAAGTTTTAGAGTCACTAAACTATTGTGGTTGGACATCGGTTATGGATTTAGACAAACCTGACTTCAAGTTCTGGGTCTGCCAGTTACCTGCTATACGACCTTGATCAAGTGACCATCTTTCTTCAAGTCATTCTTTTCTTTAACTTCTCTATAAGAACTCCCTAATCTGTTTTCATTTCCTACCTCTTTTATAGCCAATTGCCTGCTAAACATTTCCACTTGGATATTTCTTTCTTGCTTCAAATATGAAAAACTAAAGCCATTACCCACTCTTTCCACCTCCCCCAAAATCCTTTGTATTCCACTTTCTTTCTGCTGATGGAACCACCAGTTATTGAGGATCATGTTTAACTCCCCCCCATTAAATCAGAACTAAGTTAAGTACTATTGATTCTTTCTCCATAAACTCTCTACAAGACAACTCTTCCTTTCTCCCAGTTCTTGTCTGTTCATGTCATCCTATTCCCCCACATGTTTACTCCTCTCAAATTAGCCTTCATACCACAGTCAGAAAAATTCTTTCTGAAATCACTTTGATTGAAATGCCCTACCGCCATCACCTCTCTCACCACTGAAAATCCATGAACAAGCTTCCAACCAGGAAAAGGTCACTCTCCTTAGCCTGGCATTCAAGGCTCTTCATGATCTCGTTCAGCTTCCTCCAGCATCTTCTCCCAGGTTCCCGACCTGAGGCCTCCTCCTGCCAAACCATTTCACTCAACTTGTATTCATTCATTCACCAAATATGTATAGAATGTCCACTTTTAGCCAAGCAAGAGGTATACAGTGGGTGAACAAACAGACACAGCCTCTTCCTAGACAGGCCCTAGATGAGCCAGAGTTTTCTCTGGCTTGAACCACAGTGGTGGGCAGGCTGGAAAGTATATGAAAAGAAATTTATACAAGAAAAAATTATGAACTTCTAGTTAAACATGACAGATTGGCCCAAGCATTTATATCTTTCCCTTCTCCTAATAAAGTGAGCCCAAAAAAGTTGTTTTAAGGGACAAGCGAACAACATATTTTAATCAGATTTTGGAAGACAGGATATAGATAGATGAGCAATCATTGACTTCGAAGAGTGGAGAAAACTTCAACTTCCAGAGCCCAGAGAAGAGAATTACTGAACATCATCAAACTCATGCACACTGTAGAACACACAGGAGACAGAGCTAGTGTTTAGAGAAACTGAAGAAATTCCAGATTCCTGTCCATTAGGCACAGAGAGACATGGGTGAGGCATGAGACTGAAAATGAGCATGCCAAGGTACATCACAATGCATTTTAGAACTCTAGGGGTAAATAGATGATCTTAAACATTCCCAGACAAGGTGGGGGCCAGGGGAGAAGATCGAGGTCATATAAGAACAGGAACAAAATTAAATCAGGCTTCTACCAAGAAATGCTAGAAGTCAGGAAATAACTGGAGAAAGCCTTCAACATTTTGAAGGACTCTTTCATCTAGAATGCATTACTTAGCTGTGCTATCAACAAGCATAAGAAGAACATGTGGACATTTTTAGATATCAGAAGACTCAAAGTTTACCTCCCATACGCACCCTCTTTTTCACTTGAGAATGTCCTCCAGCTAAACCAAGGCATCAAACAAGAAAGAGTAAGATGCAGAGACCCAAGAAACAAGGAGCCCAAAACAGGAAAGCAGTGGAGGGAAGTTCCAGGATGCCAGCAGGGCAGGACACAAGGAGAACAACCAGTAGAGACAGAGCAATTGAGGGGAGGGCTCCAGGAAAAGGTGTCAGAAAAATAAAAAATTCCAAAAATAAATATCTGATGTATTTTATAATTTAGAACAGGGGTGGCAAACTATAGTCCCTGGACCAAATCTTGCCACCTGTTTTTGTGAATAAAGTTTTACTGAAACACAGCCACACCTATTCACTTATGTATTGTCTGTAGCTCAGCTACATATTGTCCCTAGCTCAGCTACATATTGTGGGTGGCTGCTTTCCCCCACAGCAGCTGAGTCAAACAGTTGTAACAGAGACTGTCTGGACTAAAAATTCTAGAAGTGTTCACTATATGATCCTTTATCGAAAGAGTTTTTCAACCCCTGATTTAAAAGGAAAAAATAAATTAGTGATCTGATGGAATGGGTGAGAAAAGATGAGAATAAATGTAGAACAAACGACACCAAATGGGGGTAAAGAGGCAGCTATTCACTCAGGAAATATAAAGTTATACAAGAAAAGAAATGATCATAGTACACACTATTTGGGCTCTGCGGTGAACAATATTTGCATGATCATAAAAACATGAACACTGATGCTGATTTATCCAAGATTTGGGATATAAATGCTGAGGAAAGGAGAGAGGAGAAATGAAGAGCTCTATAAAAAAGTCTAAATTTTCTTCTACTATAGCAGTAAGTCAGTAGAAGTCTAACATTGATAAATAAATAGATAACAATATAGGCATATTTGCTAGAAATATCAAGGTATGTGCCAGAAGAAATAGCTAACAGAATTACAAGTGATTTGTCTCATGAGCAAGACCAAGTGATGCAGGGATTAGTTGGCAGAGCACTGCTGTTTTCCTTCCAAACTTTTCAGCATTTTCTTAACTTAATAAAGTGGAAACTAATTTTTAAAAATTTAAAAAATCAGAAAATACAATAAGTACTATGGAGCCCTAAAACAAGGTGCCATCAGAAGGAGGTAGAGAAACCATAAACTTGTGTTAGTCTGCAGGGAAGATGGTTCTAAGGTGACATGTAAACTGAGAAGCTGAAAGCCAGCCAGCCAGCCAGCCATTTGGGGGGAAGGGACCTCCCAGTCAGGTCTCACTCGTGAGATGGAGTTCCATCACAGGATCTGAAATGGCTGAGATTGGCTGAAGGGGAGAGTGTGGCTATAGAAGTTTTCAGGAACAAACTAGCCAAGACAGCAGGAAAGAGACCATGAAGTCACCATGAAGCATCTGTACCCTATTCCAAAGGCCATGCTGAGTCACTGGGCGATACCATAAATAGATTCACAAGAACATGTTGCAGGACTGAGACCAACACTTGGAATGTGTTTCTTCCTTTCACCATTTTGCATAAAAACAGATTCAAATCCACCCACCTAACAAAAGAAATTGTGTTGGCAGAAAGTTGAGCCCGACTGTACCTGTTTCCTCCACCGTGACATGTCAGTCTCAGCTGTAAGCCAGTGAGGGGATCTCCCAAGGTCCCTGCTGGCTCTGGAAGTGGCTACTTAACCTTGGGGATGGCCTGCTCTCATCAACTATGTTGCAACATTTTTCTCAAGTAAACTCCAGCTTAGCTCCTATACCTGCCTACTCTTTCCCCTTAACCCCTCCTGGGATTTTGGGTGCAAGATTTCCAACCATCTCTCATCAGGTTCCCAGTGGCCCCTCTTCGAATGAATCCAAAGTCTTGGTCTTGGCCATTCCTTCTCTGGTTTCCTAAATACCCTGTCCCTTTATCCTCCCCTCATTCTGTGTCAGATGTCTCACAACAGACTTGGGTGTCTCAGGGAGGAAGCCAAGCAATTCTCTCTCTCTTACCTCCTTGAGGGAAAGGGTCTTAGGAAAAAAAGAGATTTTCCCAAGATCATGCTGCCATGTTGGTAGCGGACTCAGAGTCATGGCACAGGCTGCGTCACTCTGGGTTTGCGAGGTGCTCCCTTCCACACTGCAGAAAAGAAGCCGCTACTTGGCCGTGGGCAGGAGCCTGACACTGTGAAATTCCAAGAGGTGGATTTCCTTTCTTATTTTCTTCTGTTAATAGATGATTTTTCCTCTGTTAAAGAAATAGCAATTAATGTTTGAGAAAATGTGTTCTAATTACATTTTAAAATCCATGCCCTTGGGTTAAAGTATACCCAGATGTAATTATTTCTCTGAAATAGCACTTAAGTCTCTGCATATTAACTCTTGCTTCCTTTAAAAACAGCAGGACGCCTCCACATCATTGCTGCTGGCATTTTCTTGTTGAAATTATCAAGGATTAATTACAAATCATTTTTATTGCACTGGGACTAGGTAGCACTGAATCAATAACGTGTCCTAACCATTAATGTAGTCAGTGGTTTTCGGTCATTTTGGTCTCCAAACTCTTTAGCCTTTTAAAAGTTGAGGACCTCAACAAACGTGCATGCATGTGGCTTTATCTATGAATATTATTAGAAATAAAAACTAAGAAACTTTAAAATTTTTGCTTATTAATTCATTTTAAAAGTAATAAGCCCAATTCCAGGTTAACATAAATAATATGCTTTTATGAAAAATAACTATACTTTTGAAAAAAGACTAAGAAAAGTGGCATTGGTTTTACATTTTTGTAAATCTCTTTAATGTCTGGATTAATAGGAGGCATCGGGAGTCTCACACCCCCTTCTTCTGTCGCCTGTTGCAGATATCACATATTAAACAAGCTCAGGAAAACTCCACTTACACACATGAGGCAATGGGCTTGATAGAGAACCAAAAGTATTGCTGTGAAAATAGTTTTAACCTCATGGGCGCCCTAAGAGGGTTTCAGGGATGCTCAAGGCTGCCTCAGCCGCATTTTGAGAATCACTGGCTTAATCAAAATAATAAAGCAACGTTCTCTTACTTATTCAAACATTATGCTTTCACATGAGTGCTTTCATTTAATCCTCCCAACCAAGCAGGGAGGAGATACGCTTATATCCCATTACATAAAGAAAGTGTTTATTAGTAAGTTAGTGAAATGGTTCGTAAACATTCAGATGCATAATCCAGGATCCGGGGTGTGTGGGAGTTTTTGCATGACCCCCAGTGGCCAACGTGATGTCACTCCAAGGTGATGGACTCACCTTAGAATTTCACTCTGTCCTTGAATTTTCATTGTGGATAATTCATTTGGTTCCATCATGTAGGGGCTTATCTCAATTCTTTTTCATCCCCCTAGAGTGTAGATTCCTATTTCAGAATGCAGGATGTCTTTTTGCTGTTTCCTATTTCTTATTTGCACCACTCTGGGGGGAGGTAATGTCCTAAACCTGCCACGTGCTATGCAGAATAATAATCATAGCAAAATCAGCTGAGCAACTACCAATTTGCACTGTGCTGAGTGCTAGGGCTGAGGAGGAAGGGGAGGACCCTGGGAAGAAGCAATGAATGCAGGGGAAGGACTGAGGTTGTACAGCACAATGGAACTGGCTTCCCATCTGGTTCTCCCACTTACTAACCGTATGACCTGGGCAAGTCTAAGGACTCTGTGAACCTCAGTATTCTCATCAGTAAACTGGGGATAGCAATGCCCGTCTCCCAGGGCCATTGGGAAGTCCATATAAATAGGCATGGAAGGCACCTAAAACATAATGAAAGCTCCAGAAACAGTAGCTACAATGATGTGGATCATAGCAATAATGATGCAGCAACACCCCTGACATTGGCACAGCCAGAAACTGTAGCCTCTCCTTCCCCTCTCTCTGTATTCCAGCCACAAGGGCCATCTTTCAGATGCTCAATCGTGCCAGGGTCCTTTCAGTCTCAAGAGTTTTTCTAGATGTTATTCCCTCTACCTGCAAAGGTTTGTCTCCTGAGTCTTACACTTAGTATCTCATTTCTAATTTATCCTTTCTTCATCAGCAATTCTTTCCAGTATACATCATTCATCTCTTAAGGAAGAAGGGCAATATGGTTTTGTCTCTGGCTGCCCCCAGCTCCAAATCCTGGGTTACTCTCTACCTTCCTGTGGTCACCACAGCCTCAACCCATTTAATTTCCTCCTCTGCTATGCATCATTCCTAGTCCCAAGAACCCCGTGTAGAAAGCTCTCTCTGCAGACCACCACCGGCCTTTAACAGCTTCTTCTACAGCACATTTGACTCATGAGCCCTTCTCACCTTTACGTTTCCATTCTTCCATTCAGCAAGCATTCCCATGGGACCTGCTAGGAGTAAGTCTTCCTTCCTTCTGGACCTTTCAACCTAGTATCCAAGAAAGCTAAAAGTCTCCCAGCCTCCCACGTATTGCTATTCTTTCCCATGCATCCACAATGTCCTGTTTTAATTGGAAGAGCATCTCTTTCCAAAGACTTCCCTTGCCCTCGGGATTATGTTCCACTTTCTCCCTCGTGACATAAATAGTCCTCCATGATTTGGTCCTTGCCTCTCTCTCTCTAGCTTCACCTTCTGCCATTCACCCTACACTAATACGCCAGCCCATTCAAACTGTCCTCTTCTCTCTGCTCAGATGTCTTCTTCGACACCTTCTCTGTCTTCACTCATGTGTAGTGTCACCTCCTCTGAGAAGCCCTCTCGCCTGCCTCAAGCCCCTTGTGCTCCTGTCATGTGGTAGTGCTGTCTGTGTATTTGTTTATATCTTGACTGTCAGCACAATAATAAGGCCTGAGCCCTGCCTTGTCCAGTACCTATTTCCATGGCTCAGTACGCAGCCTGGCACATACAGCCCACCATGATAGCCCAGAGCCACTCTGTCCAATATGGCAGCCACTGCTCACATATGGCTGAGCACTGGACATGTGGCCAGTCCAAACTGAGATGTGCTGTAAGAGTTACAGACACACCAGATTTCAGAGACTTAGGACCAAAAAAGATAATATAAAATATATCATTTTTATATTGATGACACGATGGAGTGATATTTGAATATATTTTTATAAATATATTATGAATATATATTTTCATTTGTTTCTTTTTACTTTTTTAATGTGGCTATTAGAAGATTTAAAATTACAGAGGTGGTTCATATTTGTGCCCCACATTATAATTCTACTGTATAGCCCTGGTTTAGAGCAGGGCTTGGCTATGACAGGCCTGGCTTTAAAGTTTAGCTCAATAGTGGGGTGACTAACCATCGTGGTTTGCTCAGGACTCTGAAAGTCTCACATTCACAGAAACCCCTCAGTCCTGGAAAAATCAGAACAGCTGGTCACCAGGAATATACATAACCTTTCCAAGCCCGGGCTTCTTTGTCTGTAAAATGGCAATAACAACCCTACCTACAGGACAGTTTCAAGTGGTGAATAGAATAATGTATTTAATAATAGTGGCACCTGGTCAACATTCATTAAATAACAGAGTAAGCTTTCAAAAAATGTTTACTAAATGAATTAACAATAATAATAAATATATAGGAGGTGTGTTGATAAATTTATTAAGAAGCATTTAGAGAAAGGGGAGTATTATGAGCTGAGAGAATCAGAAATAGACTCAGGAGGTAAGTGACTTTGGAATGATTTTAGAGTTTGGCCTTATAGAAAATATAGTAATTATGTTTGTGGGTTTGAGACAGGAGGGCATGCTATAAAAAGGCTCCAAAATGTGCAAATCATGGTGCAGGTCACATAGACAGGATATTAATGGCAAACATGAGTGAAGCATGGGCTGTATGTTCCAGAGGAATCACACGCAAAGCTGGAAGGTAGAGTCTGGAGTGTCAGGTTGAATTATGACCCAACTCCCTTAACCAAAGCCAATCACCAAACAGAACTTTGTCCAGGCTTCCCTGACATATGACCAGGCACTTGTCTCCATTCCCACGTGTGCATGCACATGAGTGCATGTGTTTTAAAGAGCAGCTGTTGAACACCCACTCTAGGCCCACTCTACCTTTCTCCATTCAAGTTCATACCAACTGAGAAGTTCTAATGAAGAAAACAGGACAGTGTTAAGGCAAGGACCCAGAGAGACAGAGAAGCAGCCATTACATATTTGCTGTAGCTAAATTCTCCAGGTTTTCCAGAGAATCAATCCACAAACAACTGGAATGGTTTTCTTTGACATCCCTACCCTGTCTTCTCAGGAACTGCCCACTCTGAACCATTTGCTTGATGCCAGCTAATCAGTTTACCCAGAAAATGTGCACATGAGATTCACTCTTCCTAGACTGCCTGCAATTGCTTTCTTCCCCTCCCCCTCCCCTTTCTCTTCTATGAATATTATTTTGAGCCTTTGTTAATAAAAGTAACTGATCTTTTTAACTATAACTAAACAGTGTGCTGATGATTCACCAGATTTCTCTGCATGAATCTTTTACATCATTCTGAAAGTAATGGGGTCTAATAAAAATTTTCTAATTTGTCTAAGTTCACATAAGTCACAGCTTGCAGAATAGATAGACACTCCTCCCAATTCCAAAATAAGAAAAAAAAAAGAAAAAAATGAAGCTGAAAATTAGCAGACTGGAATTCACTGTTGTTCTCAAGACTGCTGCTTTATTCTATTGAAGACTCCTGGCGTTGTTCATCCAAAATCATCATCATCCAAAATTAGCATGGAAGGAAGAAGGTAAATAATAGCACATTTTACACCACAGCCCTCATTTCAAAGATAAAACACCTCTTGTTAAATTAATGAAACCACAAGAGAGAGAACTGAACTTCCACAGTGGTTTTCCGATCACTGCCCAACACTTTTCACCCAGCCCTGTCCTACTTGACTGTTTCTCACTATAGCTCTAAACTTGCCATTCTTCTCAAATATGTTCAATGTCTACCATGGCCCACAGCATGGTCCCAACTCCTTACCCTGGTATTTGTATCCTTCTGTGGTCTGATCTGACTGCACTCACTTACCAACCACTTTTTCTCTCTACTCCTCTCTACCTCCTATCTACAAATGCCAGGTTGCCCATTGTAAGGCTCTCTTGATGAAGGAAGTAATATACTGATTTACATTCAAACACAAGCATCTTATCTCACTGGTACACAGACCAACTACTTTGAATAGCACTGCCTAATACAGTTCTCTTTCTCTGGAATGCCTTTTCATTAAAAATGCCTAAGATCTATCCATCCATTAAAGCTCCACTCAAATGCCACCACCTCCAGGAAGTCTTCCCTATTCTATTCACCTCAGCTGATAACAATCTGTCACTGATGCTTCCTCTTATACCCCTCGTATCTTGTCTTGTATTATTAGCATTCCATACACCCATGCCCTAAATTTTCTAGTAGGCTACTTGATGAAAGGGCTATGCCTTATATGCCTCTGTATCTACTCTCTCCCCTCCCCATATTCTGTAAAGAACCTGGTGTACAGTGTCAATTCATGACTTTGAGCAATTAAATGGATTAATGCATTAAAGATAATCATGACTCCCTGCCTAAACTCCTCCAGTGGCTTCCATCATACTCAGACTAAATCCAAACACCATCTACAAAGCTGGACATGCTTATGCCTGTTCACTTTCCCAGCCCCACCCAGCGCTATCTCTTCTTTATTTCTGTATATGAGCCCCTCCCCCTAAATGTTCCTTAAACATTTGAAATTCTTTCTGGTCTCGGGGCTTTCATATTTACTCTTCCTTCTTTCTAAAAGTCACTTCCTACCACGAATTGTTCAAAATTTCTGACACTTTAGGTTTCAACTTAAAAGCCACATCGTCAAAAATACCCTCTTGGATTTGTATGAGTAAGGGACAGGAAACAGATGTCATATACCAAACAAGGTAAAATGTTCATGAAGGGGCTATACACAAAGGCATGGGCAGGATATAGGGACACCAGCAAGAGATGATGAGTACCCCATGGTTAGCAGAAGCAGGGAGGCCTAAGGCAGGAGGAGAGGGAAAGTGAACCAGAACCTGGAGCAAGCAGGTGTAACCTAGAACAAATGGACTTCACAGAAATTTATAGAACATTCTACCCACAAACTACATACACATTCTTTTCATCAATACATGCAACATTTTCCAAGATAGACCATATATTAGGCCACAAAACAAGTCTCAGAAAATTTGAAAGAAGTGAAATTATACCATGTATCTTCTCAGACAACAGTGGAATAAAACTACAAATCAATTTCAAGAGGAAATCTTAAAACTACACAAATAAAGAGAAATTAAACAACCTGATGATGAATGATCTTTGGGTCAGTGATGAGATTAAGATGAAAATCAAAAATTTTTTTAAATTGAATGACAATGGCAATACAAGCTAACAAAATCTCTGGCATACAGCAAAAGCAATGCTAAGAAGGAAGCTCATAGTACTAAATACCTACATAAAAAAAGACAGAAAAATTACAAATTAATAATCTAACATCACACCTCAAGGAAGTAGAAAAACAAAAACAAACTGGACTCATAGCTAGCAAAAGAAAGAAATAACAAAGAGCAGAGCAGAATTAAACAAGATCAAAACAAACAAACAAAAATGCAAAGGATCAATGAAATGAGAAATTCGTTCCTTAAAAAGATAAATCAATAGACCACTAGCTAGATTAACCAGGAAAAGAAGACAGAGGATTCAAATAAGCTCAATCAGAAATAATACCACAAAAATACAAAGGATCATTCAAGATTGCTATGAACATCTCTATGCATACAAACTAGAAAATCTAGAGGAAATGGATAAATTTTTGGAAATAAACTACCTTCCAATCCTGAATCAGGAAGAAATAGAAATCCTGAACAGGCCAACAATGAGTAGTGAGATTGAATCAATAATAAATAAAACTACCAGTAATAAAAAGCCCAGGACCAGATGGACTTTTTTTCACAGTTCACCAGCCAAATTCTACCAGACCTATGAAGAAGAACTGGTACCTATACTGCTGAAATTGTTCAATAACATTGAGAAGGAGGGCATCTTCCCTAACTCATTCTACAAAACTTATATCATCTGATACCAAAGCCAGAAAAGGACACATCAAAAGAAGACAACTACAGACCAATATCCCTCATGAACATACATGCAAAAGCCATCAACAGAATATTAACAAACTGAACCCAACAACACATCAAAAAAAAAAATTCACCACAATCAAGTGGGTTTCATCCCAGAGATGCAAGAATGATTCAACATATGCAAATAAATAAATGTAAATCACCACATAAACAGAATTAGAAACAAAAACCATATGATCATCTCAATAGATGCAGAAAAAGCATTCAATAAAATCCAGCACCCCATCATGATAAAAACACTTAACAGACTAGGAACATACCTCAAAGTAATAAAAGCCATACATGACAAAACCACAGTCAGCATCATATTGAACAGAGAAAAGTTTAAAGCATTCTCTCTGAGAATTAGAACAAGACAAAGATACCTACTTTCACCAATTCTATTCAACATAGCACTGGAAGTCAAGGCCAGAGGAATCAAGTAAGAGAAAGAAACAAAGGGCATCCAGATCATAAAAGAGGAGGTCAGAGTATCTCTGTTTACTGATAATATGATCTTATATCTAGAAAACCCCACAGGATCCTCCAAAGACTCCTAGAATTAACAAATAAATTCAGTAAAGTCTCAGGATACAAAATCAGTGCACACAAATCAGTAGCATTTCTATACACTAATGACAGCCAAACTGAGCATCAAATCAAGAACTCAATACCATTTACAATAGCTGCAGAAAAATCAAGGAGAACTACAAAACACTGATGAAAGGAATCATAGATGACACAAACAAATGAAAAAAGATACTATGCTCATGGATTGAAAGAATAAACATTGTTAAAATGTCCATACTACCCAAAGTGGTATATAGATTCAATGCAATTGCCATAAAAATACCAACATTGTTTTTCACAGTTTAGAAAAACAATCCTAAATTTCATATGGAATCAAAAAGCCCAAATTCCAAACCAATCCTAAGCAAAAAGAACAAATCCAGAGCATCACATTACCGAACTATAACTATAAGGTTATAGTAACCAAAACAGCATAGTACTAATATAAAAGTTGATACATATATCAATGGAACAGAATATAGAATGCAGAAATAAAATCATATACCTATAACCAACCAACTGATCTTTAAAAAACATACAAAAACATATGCTCAGGAAAGGATGTCCTATTCAATAAATGGTGCTGGGAAAATTGGATAGGCACATGCAGAAGAATGAAAATGGACCCCTATCTCTCACCATGTACAAAAATTAATTCAAGATGGATTAAAGACTTAAATATAAGACACCATAAAAATTCTAGAAGAAAACCTGGGAAAAACTCTTTTAGACATTGGTCTAGTTAAAGAATTTACAACTAAGACCCCAAAAGCAAATACAACAAAAACAAAAATAAATAAATGGTATTTAATTAAGCTAAAAAACTTTTGCACAGCAAAAGAAATAATTAATAGAGTAAATAGACAACCTACAGAATGGGAGAAAATATTTGCAAACCAGACATCTGACAAAGGACTAATATCCAGAATCTACAAAAAACTCAAATCAGGAAGAAAAAACACATAACCCCATTAAAAAGTGGGCAAAAGACATGAGCATACATTTTTCAAAAGAATGTATACAAATGGCCAACACACATATGAAAAAATGTTCAATATCATTAATCCTCAGGGAAATGAAAATTAAAACCTCAATGAGATTCCACCTTACCCCTGTCAGAATGGCTACTAGTAAAAAAAGTCAACAATAGATGTTGGCACAGATATGGTGAAAGGAAATAGTTATACACAGTGGTAATGCAAATTAGGACCACCTCTATGGAAAACAGTATGGAGGTTTCGCAAAAAACTAAAAGTAGATCTACCTACCATTCAATCCAGCAATCCCACTACTGGGTATCTATCCAAAGGAAAACAAGTAATTATATCAAAAAGACACATTCACTTCTATGTTTATTATAGCACAATTCACAATTGCAAAGATATGGAACCAACCTAAGTACTATCAACTGATGAGTGGATAAAGAAAATATGATATATACACCATGGAATACTACAGAGGCATGATAAAGAATGAAATAATGTCTTTTGCAGCAACTTGGATAGAGCCAGAGGCCATTATCCTAATTGAGGTATCTCAGGAACAGAAAAACAAATACTACATGTACTCACTTATAAGTGGGAATGAAATGGCGGGTATACAGTCACTCAGAATGGTATAATGGACTTTGGAGACTTGGAGGAGGGGAGGGGGGGGATGAGGAATCCAAAATTACCTATTAGGTACAATGTACAATATTGAAGTACCGAGTACACTAAAGGCTCTGACTTCTCCACTATACAATTCATTTATGCAACAAAAAAATCACTTGTACCCCCTACATCTATTGAAATAAAAAGAAAACAAAGAATTGACATCGTTCAGTTGAAGGTGGCAATCAAATAGGGAGACATGGTAGGGAGGGAGCCAGGAAAGTAAATACCCCAGCCTCATTCTTTTCCCACCATCCCAGTGGCCAATCCCCAACTGGGAGCAGAGGAGCCCTCTAAGGCAGTCCATGCAGAACAGCTTCCCAGGAAGGGTGACAAGAGAGGTTGCAGTGACACATGGGAGCTAGTCGGCACACCACTCATTCTTAGGTAAACACTCTTGTTACTTTGCCTCAACCAACTTGTTCTTTCTGTTCTTAGTATTTAATAAAATTTTCACTTCTATATTTATTTTTTGGCCTGATGTCTATAAGCACCTTCAGATTGTCAATTCTATGGCCATGAAGACATGAGCCTTGTTTGATGAACTCAATGAGGCATTCACAGAATGTAGCATATAGTAGCTATTGAATAAATACTGGCTAGGGAAGGAGTGAACGCGTGGATTTGTCAGACACATAGACGTATGCCAATATTGTATGTGTGACACAGATAATTATGCACATATACATCCCAGCTTCAAAGGAAGAAACTTCCTCTAAAGAATTCAGAAAATGCCTAGACATTTCACATCTAAGTCAATTAAATGAAAACAAAATGCTGCCTAGCATAGAGAATCACTCTAACTTCAAAAAGAGCTGATCGTTTTCTAAACAGAAAAGAAAAAGCCTTTCTCATTAACCTCCTCCGAGCCAGACTAGATAAGCCATCGCTGTGATATACAAAATTGTTATCTTCCTCAGTCCACATTGCAGATTTAAATAAGGTCAAGTGGAAGGATTCTCTTTGAACTCTGTTCTCTACAAAACCTCAGTAGCACCCACACCCAGCTTTATAGCTTCAAAAGAAGAAAAGTGCTAACAAACCCTGAATCCCCTCCTCTTGATCTTGGGGGTTTTATACATCTTCCAAAAGCCTACGTTTCTCTGAGATCCTGTGATAACATTATGAGAAATCCAGGCACAAAAATTTAAATCAAATTCTCCATAAGTTCATATTACATGGTAATGTACTTTATAGACTGTTGAATTTAACACCCAAACACAAACTCCCACATTGGCTTCTCTCCTCCCTCCCCCCACACATTCAGGCTTTGAAGGGAAAGGGGGAAGTCTTTTCCCTTTAGCATTTCACACACTATATTCCAAATTCTTCCCTTCGGTTCCTCAGGTGTACCGTGTGTCATGTTTTCTCCAGCCACAGGGTCTTGGTACTTGCTCCTTGTCACTGGGAGGGGCACCTCTCTTTTCTCCAGCTGGTTCTGTTGAAGAAAAAAAAATAAGAGGGGCTAGTATTAATAACTAGACTCTATATTTAATGGGCCCAATGTACATGATTCAGGTAATGGGTGCTTCAAAAGTCCTGACTTCATCACCATGCAATCTATGCCTGGGACAAAATTACATTAGTACCCCATGAATTTATATAAATTTTAAAAATAAAATAAACATATTTTTGGATGATCATGAGGAATGACTGAGCTAATACATGTGAGGCACATAAAACAGAGCCTGGCACATAGCAAGGTCTCGGTAAGTGCCATCATCATCATCATTATCATCATCATCATCATCATCATCATCAACATCCTTAATTACTACTTTACATCCAAATGATACTCTAGATCTCTAATCAAACATTACTTGCTCCAGGAAGTTTTTATGTCCCCCCAAATTGGACTGAGTACCCCTATCATGTCCATTTATATCACTATGTGCCTTTTCTTCATAGCAGTAATTACAATCCATAATTAGGTATTATTCAAAGAAGCACAAAAGTAATGTATACGACCTTGACTAAGAGAAAAAAATCTATGAGGATTTGTTCAGCAAGCACATTTGTCATTGGTCACATTGTATCTGTAGTTTCTAGAAGAGTATCTTGTACTTAGTGCTCAAAAAACATGCTCAGTGAAGGCACAAACAGACAACCAACTCTTTTCCCTCTGTCTGTGCCACGGTAATCACCACTCCTTTCCATGAATTTTCTTCTTGTTTATTATTTCAAAAGCTCTAAAGACAGACATTTGAATAAACTTATACATCAAGAAGAAACATGAGTATCGGTCCCAGTTCCCACAGTCACAGGTGGTCCAGTTTTGGACCAAGTTTGCATAGCTCCAATTGCAGAATGTCCTGGGTATAGGCAGAAAACAGAAGAAGGTATCTGTTATGGACTGAATTCTTGTACCCCCAAAAGTTTATCTGTTAAAGCCCCAACTCTCAATGTGATGATGTTTGGGGTTGGAGCCTTTGGAGGTAATTAGATTTACATGAGGTTATAAGGGTAATGTTTGTGTGATGAGATTAGTGCCCTTAAAAGAAAAGGCCAGAGAACTTGCTCCCTTTATCCACCATGTGAGTTTACAATAGGAAGGCAGCCGTCTGCAAGCCAAGAAGAGGGCCCTTATCATAACCTGACCATGACTTCCTGTGAGAAATGAATGTCTGTTGGTTAAGCCACCCAGTCTATGGTATTTCATTACAGCAGCTCCAGCTGACTCATACAGTCTGCTATAGAAGACTGGAGTGGGGGTGGGGACATTTAGCTGCACTCATCAGACCTTCAGTCTTATTTACATAGTTTTCTATACAATTGTCAAAGCCAATTGTTAAAGCATAGTTCTGACAGAGTGTGCAAAGAAAATGCTTTACGCTTTCCACACTATTTCTTCTTCTTAGAAACACAGAAAGACTACATTTCCTAGCATCCTTTGTTCTTGGATTGGGGTCACATGACTGAATTCTGGCCAATAGAATGCAGGCAGCAGTGGTACATGGCACTCCCATGCCTGGCCCATAGAATATTTTTTGTACAATATTCCACACTGTCTTCCCTTCTATTCCCACTTAGGAGACCACAAGGACTACCTGCCACTCATTATACTTTGCATAATTGAGAAATACATTTGTATTTTATAAGTCCCTGATATTTCAGGTTTCACTTGTTACTGCTGCACATACTAGTATTTTCCTGTCTAATACAAAAAGGTAGAATGGAACACTGGAGAAAGAAAGAAAAAGATCAAGAGCTTGAGGCCTGGCTCTGTCATCAGCTTATGAGGTCATGGAAAGTCATCTCCTCTCTAGTCTTGAATTTTCTCATCCGTGTTACTCAAATGTGAATAGATCACCATGGATGGTCCCTGATTTTGCTCCATATCTACCTGGAAGCTAGACTCAATGCTTCCTTGTATCACTCCCTCTCACACATACACACAGCTCTGAAGGCAATGGTAAATCACATTGTTTTCAGCAGAGAATGTCTTCAGTGATCACAAAATGGATTATATCTAGGGTGACCACATATGTCATGGTTTGGCTAGGGCAGTTCCCATTTATACTTATTGTTCCAGTGTACTTCAGTGTGATTATTAATATTAGAGCTCCCTTTGCCTCTTAGGTATCCTGGTTTAAACAATAAACTATAGGGTTAGGCTAGTTATGGCACACACAACTCTCACCAGACATCTCTCTTCCCATACTATTGTTCTTCCTCCACCTTGAGGTTTTCATCATGTCCCACAAGTCTTCCCTGACTTTGCTGGATCCTCTGCACCCAGCCAGTTAGTTCACTGAGAAATTGCTCAGAGAAATACCCAACTCACAAGTCCCCATCATATTCCATTGCCTCTGACTACCCACATGGCCCCACCCTCATTGCAAGGGAGAGAGTTTATTATAGACTCCCAGGTGGCTTTGTGTGCTCATGAACAAAAAACAGATTGATGAGTATGAGTAAGGTTTTAACAAAATGCCTTTGCCTTTTCTCAAGGAAAATAACAATGGGTTAACCTTATAGCACTATTCCCTGGAAGCTATCCCCTGATAAAGGTTCAATGCCATTGCCAATGAGGAAAATGATCCCTTATTGATAAACTGACTCTAGACTGAGCAAACTGAGAATGAGCTATGAATACCTGCTGGGAAGGCATAGATTCAGACTTCCCAAAGTATAGGACCTGGAAGCTGTTACAACAGATATCATTTCCTATGGAGATTGGGGCTTTTAAGATAGAATGGGTCCCACACCCAACTCTGAAGTTTCATTACAACACCTGTGTTGGGGCAGGAGGAGATTAGCCCATGGGCTGCCATGAAGACTCCCACTGAAAAGACATGCTCAAGGCTGCCTTCTTGGCTGGCTGTGTTTCCTCTGCTATATTCTTCTAAGTGAAATACACCACTGTGGTCATGTAAGTTTGATGATCTGTCCTTGTTATTATAATATGTTATAGTATTGACCTTCGAAAAGCTGCATCAGCCTTCCCCCAGAACTTGTTAGAAATGCAGTCAGCCTCACCCCAGACCTACCGAATTAGAATCCCCATTTGAACAAGATCTCCAGGCAATTGCCATGCACAATTAAAGTTTGAGAGGCAGTGGTATAGATGAACCAGGACCAGAACTAGTGGCTCCATAGAATGGGCATAATAGTGAACATCGTCCAATATCTGACAATCTTAAAAAAAAAACTCTTTTGGCTGTCTGAATCGATGTGCAAAAAAAAAAATAAAATAAAATAAAAAAATAAAAAAAAAAAACTCTTAGCCATTTCCAGGGTGGAATCAAAATTTGTGTATATATTGTTCTTATTGTTTCTGGTTTTTACTTGTAATTCTTCAATCACAACATTACTGATGTTCTCCAGGGGACTCTATAAGAGAGATTAGGTCATTCTATTTTAACCTGCAGATAACCAATTAGCCCTCACTCCCAATGCAGCATGGAAAGGAACTCCCCTCAGCATTTTAAATATATTAACATTTAGGCTTATTTACTCCCCCCCAGAAATGCTTATCAAGCTCCATCACATCAAAGCAAGACAAAGAAAAAATGAAAGCAAAACCATGTGGCCTTGAAGGTGGGGGCTCTCCTAGTCCCATGAAGCCCAGGAGAACTGGACCAGTTTAGTCCAGCTGGGACCCTTCAACAGAGAACAGGACTTCACAGAAGGAGGTTGGGGCCAAGAGAGGTTTTCCCATTTTCACAGCCATGCCTGTGTTCCAGCTCTCTAACGGCAAAGGAATCATCTTCTATGGTTTTGCCAAATTGACACAATGCGCCCCTTGGACTGATACTTTATTCTCTCTCAGTTCCCATCAAGGGTTTTCAGCCTGTCCAGCTACTTGTCAGCTGCACTAAAGGACAGCTTTTTTGAAGTAAAGGACAAAATGGGATACCCCAGAAAGCAAGTTTACAGAGAAAGAAGAAAAGAGCACACAGTGCTGGGTCACCAACCACTCTGTGGGCTGGTTTCAGAGAGAGAAATTTACTTTAAGTTTTATATATTCCACATTCACTAGAAAGCGGTAGTGAAAAGTAATGCATGGTGTCTCAGATAAGGAAACACTATATTTTCCTATGTCTCATAGAAAACTACATGTTTAAAAAGAAAACAACAGTATAACATATGTTCAGTACGATCCCAACCTATTAATATTACTTGTAGTCTTCTTTATGAGTAAGGAGTGTCTTCTTCAAGTGTCTTCTTTATAAAAGAAGTGTCTTTTATAAGCTTCCAGTGTCTTCTTTATAAAAAATAATACATAGTCATTATAAGCAATTTAGGACAAGTAAAAAATATATAATATGAAGACAAAAGAGAAAAACATGAAGGGTCTTCAAAAAGTTCATGGAAAACACATATTATGAAAAAACTATGCATGGAGTTTAAAATTTTTTAGCACCAAAATCAACTTGTACTAACTTGTTATAACATGTCTGAAGCAGATCTAGTTTGAGGCACTAAGGAAGATAAGACATCAGTTTGAAAAGACCCCTATCAGAGCAACATGAATTCTGCTAAAATTAAAGCAAGAATAAACATGAAATTTATAGTGATGTTTAGGTAAAAGAATGGTGACGTCAATGATGCTTTATGAAAAGTTTGTGGGGGAAAATGCCCCAAAGAAATCAGCAGTTTACACATAGATAACTTGTTTTAAGGAAGGACAAAACGATGTTGAAGATGAAGCCCACAGCGGCAAAACATCCACATCAATTTGTGAAGACAAAATTCATCTTGTTTGTACCCTAGTTGAGGAGGACCCACAATTAACAGCAGAAACAATAGCCAACATCATAAACATCTCTACTGGTTCCACTTATGCAGTTATGACTAAAAATTAAAGTTGAGCAAACTTTCCACTCAGTGGGTACCAAAACCATTACTCCCAGATCAACTACAGACAAAAACAGAGCTTTTGATGGAAACTTTAAACAAATGGGATCAAGATCCTGATGCATTTTCTTGAGGAATTGTAACAGGAGATAAAACATGGCTTTACCAGTATGATCCTGAAGACAAAGCACAATCAAAGCTATGGCTACCGGGAGGTAGATGTGATCCAGTCAAAAGCAAAAGCAGACTGATCAAGAGCAAAGGTCATGGCAATAGTTTTTGGGGATGCTCAAGGCACTTTGCATGTTGACTTTCTGGAGGGCCAAAGAATGGTAACATTTGCTTTTCATGAGAGTGTTTTGAGAAATTTAGCCAATTAGCCAAAGCTTTAGCAGAAAAATGGCCAAGAAACTTTCACCAGAGAGTGTATCTCCACCATGACAATGCTCCTACTCATTTCTATCATCAAACACGGGCATTTTTGCAAGAATTACTATGGGAAATCATTGAGCATCCACCTTTCAGTCCTGATTTGGAAATTTTTGACTTCTTTCTGTTTCCTAATCTTAAAAAATTATTCAAAGGGCACCAATGTTTATTCAGTTAATAATGCAAAAAAGACTACATTGACATGGTTAAATTCCCAGGACTTTCAGTTCTTTGGGGATGGACTAAATGGCTGGTATCATTGCTTGCAGAAGTGCTTTCAACTTGATGGAGATTAAGTTGAGAAATAAAATGTATAGTTTTATTTTTAATTTTTAATTTCATTTTTCCCAAAACTTTGGAAGTCTCCTTGTATGCCTGGTAAAATTTTGCAGTTCGGAAGTCAGCAGGAGGGAATATAAGAATGAAGGAGGGAACAAAAGCAATGAGAAAAGAAAGAGCACCAGAGCCTGGGAGTGCAGAAGGGGGAAAGGATGTCTTCAGTGATTCGGGCAAGAGAGAGGAGGGGAGTTTTATTTTCCAGATATGTAGTCCAATGGTTTATTTGGCTAGCTTGGAATCTAACACCTCAAATCATAAAAGAAAGGCTCAGATTCTTTCAACAAATGTAAACCAAGTGCCCACTATGTACCAGGAGGTGTTCTAAGGTGTTTTAAACACACAATGTCCATCTGTTAAACACTCTAAAAAGTGAAAATGATTGTTGTCATATTACCAGTGAAAACAACTGAGACTTGGGGTTACTTAGTAAACCTCTGCAAAGGTTACCAGCCCCTACCTTACTGCAGGTGCTCAACAAGTGCTTGTTTCAGAGTAAAAAGAAGAGGGAGGGGATTTGAAGTCAGGTCTGCCTTTCCTGGACAACTCTTTGAATTATTCTTCAAATATTCACAATCTTCTTTGGCTTCATTGAGGATGAATTGCCCAGAGAGGTGTTCCATTGAAGTTTTTGTCCATTTTCAACAGCTTTTTTGTCCCCCCTGGATTGGTTGTCCCTTTCCCGGTCCCTCCTCCCATGAGCATCAAGCCGTCACCACACTTGGGCATTATCAGCTTGCCAATCCACCCTTTGTTTGCACAGCTGAAAGTTTGGTGTCAAGAAGGCAAAATTAGGTCGGGACTTTTTTGTTCTTTTTCCCAGTAAAAACAATCACTATGAAAAATGAATTGGTGCATTCTGCTGTGGTTCACATGCTTGTTTCTCCTTTGGTTGTCGCCTTGCAACTGAAAATGTGTGCCACTGCACAGCAGCGTTCCTGTCCCACCTGAAACCATTTATTTACTCAGTTGCCCTAACCATGCAGGAACAGACTGATTTTTTACTTCAAAACTGACATCGCCAAGCTTCATATTTCACAGAAATTGGCAAAGAAAAAAAAAAAGTTAGCCCACTTTAAAGAGAAAGGATCACTTCCTGATTTTGCTAGCATCAGGAAACAATGCTTCAGGGCATCTTTCGGAGCCTGCCTTTACCCCAGCAAACCCCATAACTAGCACAACCAGAGGCCGGAGGCTTGATTCTGTATGTCAGAAGTTTAATTGAGTAACTCAGAAATGAGTCATTCTTCATTTCAGAAAAATCTCAGATCCTGCTGGAGGCCATTATCTTCAGTGAAATAACTCAGAAACAGAAAGTCAAATGCCACACATTCTCACTTGTAGAGTATACATGGTCACAAAGGTGGAATAGTAGACACTGGAGACTCAGAAGAGCAGAAGGGTGGGAGGAGGAGTGGGATGAGAAATTACCTAATGGGTTCTATGAACACTAATTGGGTAAGGGTTACACAAAAAGCCCAGACTTCGCCATTATGCAGTATATCCATGTAACAAATCTAACAAATCTGCATAAATCTGCCCATAAATCTATATAAATCAAAAAAAATTAAAAATCTCAGATCATGAACTTTTGAAATGTGCTCAGTGCTCTCTTTCTCTCTCTGTGTATCTCTCTCTGTCTCTCCCTCCTCCCTCCCTCCTTCTTATTTTCTTAAATAACATTTGTACATCCAAATTTTTTTGCACACCAATTATGTTCAAGACACCATTCCAAGAAGGCACCAATTCCTTTATACATGCTACAGTTTCTTTCTGCTTCTTTTTTGAAGACATGTGATTATACATACACATCTACAATTCACATATACATCTACAATTCCTTTATACATGCTACAGTTTCTTTCTGCTTCTTTTTTGAAGGCATGTGATTGTACATACACTTAGAGCAATAACTGGAATGAGGGGAGACGGGAATTTGGAGGATGAAAGACAGCAAGAGGAAAGCAGAGGGGAAGCCAGCCCTGGGATCTCTTGTCTGGTACAGTCTCATATTTGGACCTCATTATAAAATTTAAAAAAAGAGGTTTTAAAACAAATATTGTTTTTCCCAATATTATGAATTTTAAATTACTAGTTAAATATACAGGCTAAGCATTTGTTGGGAGCCTGCTAGGCATAGACACATACAAGCCACATGCTATATTCTCAAGATGCTTTCAGTTTGGGGAGAGTCCTATGCAGCCACCTGGAACACAGGTAATATAATCACCTAGTGGTTACAGCAACTTGCTCTGGAGTCAGGCAGGCCTGGGCCAGAATGACAGCTCCATCACTTCATAGCAGCAAGAACTTAGAAAAGCCATTTTGCAACTCTAAGCCTCAGTTTCTTTATCTGCCAAATGAGAATAATGGCACTCACAAGATTTCTGTAAAATTATAAATGTAATGTGATTGGTACATAACATGAGCTCACTAAATGCAGGCGATTGTTGCAACTGTAAAATAATTATTATTACTCACATGATTGACTTGCTGATAGAAGCATGCTATGAAACCCTAGAGAGGAAAGAGGGGTGTCTTTCTTACTGGAAGTTGGGGGAGGGAGCATAGAAAAGAGATAATATTTAAAAACAACTTTTTAAAAAATGTGTTGAACTGCAAAAGCAAGAGATGTAAGAAAAAGCATTTGATATTGGAGTGAGGATGTCACCTACAAAAAAGCAGAGTCAGGGAAGGGACTGGCAGTGCAGGGATCAGAGTGAAGCAGTGCACCTGGAGTAGAGGTAGGAATTTAGTGGGGTAAGCAGCTGAAAATAAAATTTAGGAAAGGCCCGAGAGACCTTGCAAAGAAACATGGCCAGGATTCCACAGGCAAGGGGAAGTGTTGGAAGATTTTAAACTAGAAGAAGATGGATTAGTGAAATGACCTAGTAAGAGTTTGGGGTAGATTGTTACTCATTAAACTAGTGTAGAGGTCAAAGAATTCACCTCAAGGAAGTCCCCTAGAGAATAATAGAACAACTTGAGTTTCCCCACTGTGTACACATAACACTCTGAATTGTTCATCATTAATATCAGTCACATTATATAATAATTACTTATTTAACTTCTCACCTTACCCACCCAACTAGAAGCTTCATGAAAGCAGAGATGATGTTTGTCTTGTTCATTGTTACATTGACAGTGCCTAGCCTGCGCTAAGTTCTCAAACGCTCAGTGGATGATGTTTCTCCCTGTATCTATTATTTGTAGATATGTAAGGACCATTCCTTAGCTTTGAAAAAAAAAAAAAGTGGAGAATCATTTCTCCTCTTTGAATGACAATAGATTATTGAAGACCATGTAACTATTAGAGTTTTCTAGTCGGGCAACTGTACTTCACAAATGTCTTCTGTCCCACCTTCCTTTCAGCTCCCATGTCCTCTCCAGCAGTCAATTTTTGTCATGCACCAACCAGAACATACAGCTCCTCTACACTTAGTGAATCCCAAAAAGAATCATCTCACATGAAAGCAGGAGTTAGTAATGTAGACATGAGTGAAGATTTTATAGAGGTGTTAGGAAACACATTTCCGTTCTTTTCCCCAAAACCCTTTTGGTTATCCTGCCTTGAGTTTATTTGAAAACTCTAAACTAAGGATCACACACCTTTTCCATAAAGGGCTAAATAGTAAATATCTTAGACTTTATGGGTTATGAGCTCTCTGTTGCAACTACTCAACTCTGCTGTTGTAGTGGAAATGCAGCCATCGGCGATGCATAAACAAATGGACATGACTGTGTTTCAATAAAACTTTATTTACAACAGTAGGTGGCTATCACATTTGGCCTGTGGCCCATTGTTCCCTGACCCTGCTCTAAACCTTCCCTGCACTATGCTTGTCCTCACTGGGTTCTCTCTGGCCTGTGGGCAGGTGAAATACTCCTTCCATTGTGACTGAGGCATAAGAAAGTGATTGTCCAGGGTCATGTAGGGGGCTAATGTTGGTATAAAGACTAGTTTTTCTCTCCCTTGAATCAGTGGTCCCCAACCTTTTCAGCACCAGGGACTGGTTTCATGGAAGACAATTTTTTTATTGATGGGGGGTGGGAGTTGGGATGGGGTGGGGGCTTTAAAAATACTATTGCTTATGCAGATGGATTTATATTTGGAATAAAGTGGAGATAAGATATTCAGCTAAGGTTCTCTTGTGGTGATCACCGTATGTGGTAGAAAGAAATATTTTTTAAAAACCTTTGGGGTATGTGAAAGGATGACAGACTCCCCTGGGGTATGTTTATATGCAATAAAATATGCAACTAAATTGTCTTTTGAGGAGGAAAGGTCCTATCTTATTCACAGGAGAGTCTTTGTCTTGCCGGGGCTAACTTGAAGAGATTGGGCATTAGAGCTGAACCACAGGCCAGAGTCTGGACCAGATGATCCCTTGGATGTTCTTTCTGGAAAGTAGACAAGTTATTTCCCTAAACCACTGTTTCTCAAATGGTTTCAGGCCTCTGAATTCCTCAAAGTGCCCGTTAAAGCATAGATCACTGGACCCCAGACTGAGTTTCTAATTCAGTAGGTCTCAGAGGTCTAGAAAGTTCCCCCAAGTTCCCAGGTGCTACAGATGCTCATGCTGCTGGTCCAAGGACCATACCTGAGAACCACTAGTCCATATGATAGAGCTTGATCTCACAGCCCCTTATCTGGTAAAGCAGTGGGTGGGGGGCTACTCTGGCTCTTCTTCATTTTTCTTTCAAAATGGGGTTCTCTCTTGAAAGGATGAGAGATTAGTTCTGTTTGCCCACTGAGTCTCACGGGCTGCTGCCACACCTCAGCAACTAATTACAGGCCGAAAGGAGGCTAGTGGTCATTCTCATGAGGCCACTGTCTGAAGAAGGATGGGGAAATGGAGGACAGTTGAGAAGTGAAACCCAAAAATGCCATCACACAGTTCCTTTGTATAAGCAGTCCTTCTAGAACTTTCACTTTTCATATACACAAAGTCAACACAAGCATCCACTGAGGGTTGACCATACATCGACCCAGCACCACATAATGCAAGGTGGAATGCAAGAAATCTGAAGACCAAGGGAACACAAGCATTTTGAAAGAGGACAGACAAATGGCCAACAAACATATGAAAAAATACTCAACGTCACCAATCATTAGGGAAATGCAAATTAAAACTACAGTGAGATGCCACCTTACCCCTATCAGAATGGCCATCATTAAAAAGTCAAAAAACATTCTGGAACATGTCATTCGCCAAAGGAAAAAATAAAAAATAAAAAAAATAAAAAGTCAAAAAACAACAGATGCTGGCATGGACACAGAGAGAAAGGAACACTTACACACTGTTGGTGGGACTGACAATTAGTACAACCTCTATGGAAAACAGTATGAAGATTCCTCAAAGAAATAATGTAGACCTACCATTTGATCCAGCAATCCCACAGCTGGGTATCTACACAAAGGAAAAGAACTTGTTTTATCAAAAAGACACCTGCACTCAAATGTTTATTGCAGCATGATTCACAATTGCAAAGATGTGGAATCAGCCTAAGTGCCCATCAGTTCATGAATAGATAAAGAAAATGTGGTGTGTGTGTGTGTATATCTATATCTATATCTATCTATCTATCTATCTCTCTCTCTTTCTCTCTCTCTCTCTCTCTCTCTCTCTCTCTCTCTCTCTATATATATATATATATATATATATATATATATATATATATATACACGCACACCATGGAGTACTGCTCAGCCATAAAAAGGAATGAAATAATGTCATTTGCAGCAACTTGGGTGGAACTAGAGACCATTAAATGTAGTATCTCAGGAATGGAAAACCAAACACCATATGTTCTCACTAATAAGTGGGAGCTAATACATGGGTACACAGGCGCAAAGTGATATAAAGGACATAAGAAATTAAGAAGGGGGAGGTGGGTGAGGCTTAAAAACTTACCTATTGGGTACAATGAACACTCTTGTGGTGACAGGCACACCAAAAGCCCGACTGAGGCATTACACAAGGTATCCATGTAACAAAAACACTTATACCCCTTAATTAATACTTTGAAATAAAAGAAAGAACACTGGGAGAGTGCAGACTGCCCTCGGGGACTGCAATCTCATGGAGAAGACAAAATTCACACGTGTTCACACACCTGACCATTATACATCAAGACAAGTAGATACTTAGATGATGAGGTGGTGTGGTGTGGAGGGAGAAGCTTCTGGAGAGAGGATGTTGGTGGACTTGAGAGATCTGGGTTCCTGGAGGAGTTGGGGAGGGCCGGCAGGGGCTTCGAGGGAAAGGAAGGATGCAAGCAGTGGAAAGGCGAGGGAACACGAAAGGAAGCCTGGGTGTGCCTGGAATATTAGCAGAGAGGGTTGTAAGAATGAGCAAGGGGGCTCTCAAGCCTGTCTCATCCCTCCTCGCGTGTCCTTCCTCACGCCATTCTCATTTCTGTGTCTCAGTTTCCTCATTTTGAGAAATGAGGGATTTGGGCTAAATCATAATTTCTCTATTTCATTCCTCTTGGCGAGATCCCAGGCCAGAAAAGGGTGAATGAGCAGGCTCAGCCCTTCTCTCCATCCCGCCTGGGCTTCAGCCAGAACAACTCTGCTGTCTCATATTTGTATACTTCCTGTTCAGTTTTGCTTCCAGAAAGGATCTGAAAATGACTCAACGGGAAACTCCATAAAGGATCCTTCCATGTGCAAATTGAGCGGCTTGATTCTGGGACATCTGGAAAGCACAAAGGGCATTAGGACCATGGGAGTGGGAAACAGGGAGCCCGTGATGGCTTGTGAGCGGGGAGGAGTGCCACAGCAAAAGAAGTGAAATTGGGCCCACAAACTACTGCACTAGAAAATGATCTGAAAATCTCAACTGCTTAGAAGGTTCTGAGTAAAAACAAAGGGTGATTTTCCCCCTTGTCAGCCTTCCCTCCTAGGACATTACACTGTATGCAAAACGGGTAACTGTAAGACAAACATTTTTTTCCACTGCCCTTCTCAGCCCCACAGGCCTTCAGGAAGACCTGAATTTCAAGCAAAGCCTTTTTATTCTTCAACACCCACAGCTTCCATTCAACAATCAGAAGTTTTCCACTTTGATCAAAGAGGCTGAACGAGAGGGCCGAGAGAGAGAGAGCAGCCTGTTCTCAGCAGGTCCGGGCAGATCGAAGGCCCCCGCTACCCACTCACCATCCCTGCCCAGAGGAGGACCCAGCCGCTCCGCAGCTCAGCCAGGTCCATGCTCCAGAAAACACTGGCTTGCCTCACTCCACTGCTACTGCCAGAACAAGTGAATGTGTACACACACCTCTTCCAAAACCACACTCAGTCGACTTGGGATCAAGGGGGGCCTCAGCTTCCCTGACTGCAAAATGGGTGTATTGCCTACCACTCTGTTGAGCCCAAGAAAACAATACATCTCTCTCGATGCCTTTTCTGTCTCCAGAATCTATGCTTCTATGATTCCCTGGGAAGGATTATGCAGACCAACTCCTAAAGTCTGACCTAAGTCAACCAATACTCAGATGTTGGGATCTATGCAGGGATATAAATGGCAATAATCCAACGATGGCTTCAGACATTTCCTTAGGTGGGGCTGGGTTCTCTGCTGGCTTTCAGTGATGCACTGCAGCCAAAACAGTGAGCAGAAAGGGAAGGGGGTGCTACGAAGGATGGGACTTGCGGGGTGACGCCACACGGAGCCCTCAAAGAGCCACATCTGGAGGCAGCAACTATGCCGTGATTGACATTTTAAGTGGTGTTTTGAGACGGAGATCATTAGGAACCACAGATGTGACCCAGCTCTGTCCCCCAGAGAATCTGTCTGTGTTAGCTGTCTAAATTCCAGACTTAGAATTTAGGGGGACCACTCGGGATATTTCACAGGAATTATCCAACACCATATGCCAAATCTATTTCCACCCACGAAGTCCTCTTCCGTCATCTCACTTGATCTTCCCCGTGACTGGAACGCAGGAGGGGACTAGGGAAAGGACTTGTACGAGGACCAAAGGCTAAGGAGGGCTGAGACCAGACCTCAGGCTTTCAGCCTTCCAGTGCAGTGAAGGATTGACTGACTTAGGATAAGTTGCAAGCCAGGTAGGTTTGGATATGCACCCAAGTTCTTTCCATGATCAATGTTTGCAGTTTTGGTTGAGACAGTTTTCATCCTCTCAGAGCTTCAATTTTTCCACATGTGAAAGAGAAATATTACCTGCCTCCGAGGATGGAGATGGAAAAGGAGTGACACCATGTGTAAAGCTCCTAGCGCTTGCCTGAGATAGTTGGGGTTCCATTCTGTCAGTCACACACACAACACACGCCACGCCGCACACAGCATGCATCACACATCACAAATGCACACCCGGCATACATACACCACACAGAACACACAACACATGCAACGCACACGCACCACACAGAACCCACCCCTCCCACAGTCCCCGCCGCACTGCCTCCCTTCCCCCAGCCTCACTGCCAATTCCTTCCTCTTTCTGAGTGTTATGGCTGGCCCAGGTTCATTTGCAAGTTTAACAGATCCCAAAACACTCTGTGGGAGTGTTCTTGTGCACATGATCCATGTTTCCAGGTCCCTGCTCTCTTACAGTATCCTGCCCCCAAATTGCATACTGCCATGAGCTTGTCCCCCTTCGGATAAATCTTCCCATCGTGGGCTCTTCCTTTCCAAATACCCGGCAGCATTTCCCGTTTCCAGCAGGAGCCGATAGGATCAAACTGAACCCTTTGAAGTTATTCTGCTGCCGGTCAAGGGATCCAGACCCCTGAGGCCCAGCAAAGACACAGCCTCTGAGGCCCTCCGAGAGCAGGCCTCGATGAAAGAATGTGCGGCTTCTCAGGCATGAAGGCATTTGTGGCCAAGCCTAAAGGAAGCAGAAGCTGCTTGGTGCACGCGCACAAACACACACACACACACACACACAGAGTAGAGGAACCGTCATTTTCCTACGTGCCCTCTGACATCAGCCACCTTCTCCGTGGTGACAGTTTCTCTGCACTCAAATCAATCCCTGGCAGTGAAAAATGAACCTCTCCCCCACCCGAGCCACAGCCCGTTGCCTCACGCCCCCAGAGCAGAGTTTCTCCACGAGGCAGCCGGTGAAGGTTTTTTTCCAAGTCACATGATCCAGGATGCAGGGGGAGAATCCTTCTTGGAACCGAGATGAGCCCAGAACCGGATCAGATGAGGAGAGATAAGGTGTGATGTGGGGAAGACTATATAAAGAATGGACCCCGGGCCGCGGCAAGCACTCAGCCAAGGGGCCCCTCCTCGGGACGCAGCCATGCACGAGCCTGCGGGCTCCGTGGCCGGCCACCTGGGCACCGCGAGCCGCCGCTACTTCTACTTCACCACGGCCATGCTGGCGCTGTGTCTCGTCCTCACGGCGACAACCATTATGGTGCTGACGGTTCGGAGGACGGTAAGTGGACGCCTCTTCCTCCCTTTCCTTTCTGATTTACATCCCGCTTCCCCCAGACAGGAAACCCTGGGGACAAACTGATAAGTTCGTTGAGAAGTTAGTTGAGAGCAAAAAATTAAAAGTAAACAAAATTGTGCATATATATATGTGTGTGTGTGTGTGTGTACACACGTGGTGGAGAGAGGAAGAGAAGAAACAGGAATTTAACTCTTTGAAAAGGTTTGGCTTGTTGAGAGAAATACTGTGGGGCCATCCTCTCAGAACCTTCCAGATATGCCTGAGCCAAAAGGCGTGGAGAGGAGCTATTGGCCTTGAGAAATTAAGATTTAAATCTTGCTGAGCCAGAGACCTGTATCAAGGCAGGAAGCAATGAGAAAACCTGAGAACACGTTTGTACAATGCATCATGTCTTCGAGGCCGTCGGACTGGACTCTGAGGTTCTGTCGCCTCAGTCGAAGTGTTCCTGAGGTTTCTGAGATCTCAGTCATTGCCAAGAGTTCTGTTTTATTTTGTTTCTTTGAAAGACAAGGTCTAGAAGGAAAGAAGGCAAGAGAGAAGACCAGGGCTCCTTAAGAGCTTTGGGCATTTCAGTGTTAAAGCCCACAAGACAAACTGAAAGCTTTGAAGAACTTAGGGTACCACAAGAAACAGAGCACAGAGGCAGAAAATAGAAATGTTTTTAACACCTGTTCCCCTCGAGACACCTCAGAATACTAAGCAATTGTGGGGTACACACTGTGCAGGATGAAACTGTCTCAGGAGATTTATTTTGTTTGAAGTAAATGGTAAGATTTGTTTCTGAAAACAGAAGAAGAGATGAAGGAGGAAGCTTCTTCATATTTTAGGAAATTGATGTTTACAGAGAATCCACCAGTACGTACTGTGTGGAAAATACTACAGTAATAGCATATATTGCTCATGAAATTTTTCAATGAAGTAAAGTTTTTGATAATTTTGGTAATTTAAGAAATGTACCCCCCAACTCCCTAGCAAACCCTGCCAAAGTGAGAACATTTCTACTTTTTACTTCACAGCTCCCACTTCTCAAGGTATCAGAATCCTGTGGGATTTATTCTGGTTTGCTTGCAGTTGTCTTGGGCCAAATACTCCACAGCTTATCAATCAATAAAAAGAACTAGGTTCCAAAAAGCCTATTTCTCAAGTGTCTTCAAGCTTTGAAATTTAAATGCAGCATTGAAGCCCACATCTCCATAAGTGAGAAAAGGAAATTACAGACATTTGATTTAGACAGGGGAATTTGTAAAATTCATAATTGAACAAGCTCATCTGCACCTACCAATAATATTACTCTTGAAAACATTCTAGGGCACTTTTGTTCTGTAGAGGCTGTACGGTTTCTATGATTCTAATTTGTAGTCAACCAGGGATGTGTCATTTTATAGCAATGGCCAAAGAAAATAAATGGATGTAGCATTTAAGAAGTTCTTTAGTGAGAGGTTATAGCTGGAGCTGCTAAGAAAGAGAGAGAAAGATCAACATGGTGGGAGGAGGGGTGAGGATGGTGGTATTCAATGGTGGTATTCCGAGGGAGTTCCAGAATAGTCCTCAACCAAATCCAACTTTTAGTGGAATTGATTTGAAGGAACAGAAGTGGATCTTTCTGCTTTGTTTTTGTAAATGTGGAAAATGAGGAAGAGAGAGAGGGAACAGGGCTTGAACTAAGTCACCCCGAGAAAGTGGCAAAGCCAAGACTGCTTGATTGTTTAGTGAGAGCAGCTTTTCCTTTTCCCAACACCGACAACCACAGAAGCACAAAGAAACTTTGTTCCCGCTCTTCTCTTGGGAGCTTTACCCTCTTACGCATCCATTTCCTTGACTTATCCCTCATGCTGGGATATGAAAAGATCCCCTTCACAGTCTGAATGTCTGGTTTGGTGTGCTGTGATTTCTTAGGCTGACAAATATCACTTACTTCCTTAAAACTAAGGCCTGTGATATTAATAGCAGTTGTGATATATTAAGTGTCAAGTACTTTGCACATATCATTTCCAATACATTGCTCGGACATTCACTGTTGTAAGACCTAAGAAGAAAATGTTATCCCCTTGAACTTGAGATATCAGGAAAGGCTTCCTAGAGGAAGAGGGAATGTAGACCGACTTTAAAACAGGAAGAACTCAGACAAGTGAAGAGACTCAAAGGGTCTCTGGGAAAGAAACCAGAGGGAGAAAGCCAAGGAGTTTAGACTCCAACGCCCATTATGAAAAGTGGAATGAGTCGGTGGCTACATTGCACTCCCTGTGTGGGATGGGAGCAGGAAGGAGAACAGTAAGAATAGTTTTACCGGCACAAGCAGTCACCCAGTTCTAGATCCAAAGGCACATGTATAGACAAAATTGAAAACAGCGAGGTCATAATATATAAAAAGTGCTGGAAGGGCTACCATGACATATAGGGCTACCATGAGACCACAAGTTAAGGAGAGAGGGCGTTTCCCCGGGCAGGCTTAAGGAAAACTTCCCTTGAGATTGGAATTTCAGGTTGGCTTGAAAAACATGAACAATTTCAAACAGGCAGGGAAGGAAGAGCAGGGCAGAGGCACCCCTGGCTGATGGAAGAGCGTGAGCACAGAAGTGGAGAGGAGAAGGTATACGGCATGCAGGAAAATCAATAAAGATTGCCTTGAGGTTTGACTTGAAGATCAAATAGCTCCAAGGTCAAACTCCTTGGGAGAGACAAAAAGGAACTTAGGTTTCAATCTCTAATATTTACTGACTATCTACTGGGAAGGGGACATTGGTCTAAGCACTAGGTATATAGCCTTGAACAAAACCACGTGGTGGTTGTGTTAGGTTTTGTTTACATTTAAACCAGTATGTCTATTATAAAATATTATATTTACATGGTTTAAGAAAAGTAATCTATGTACTTTACTTGGTTTACAAATCAGGGGAAATAAAAGAAAGTAAAATCCTTTGACATCCTCTCCATCCAACCACTAATCCCTCTTTGCTGAGATAACCACCATTAACAGATTCTCATGTTTCCTTCCAAAAATAAGTGCATCTACAAATGTACAGTATACACATGGCATTATATAAACCCATATATTTGCATCTTGCTTTATTCACTTGAATAAGTGTTCACTGTACATCTTAGAGATCCTTACATCTCAATACATAGAATTCCATTTCATTCTTTTGAAGAGTTGCATACTATTCTATTGTAGGAATACTCCATAACTTAATTTGACCATGCCTAGTGAGAGACACTAATATTTTTCTCTAGAATTTTTGTCTTCTGTGCATGTCTGTGAGTGTGTCTGTGTGATTAATTTTTAGTGGTAAAATATAGTGGTAAAGATAGAACCATTTTTTAGTGGTAAAGATAGAACGCTCATTTTCATTTCAATAAATGTTGTCAATCAGCCTCCAAAGAGATTGCACCAGTGTACCTTTGATGAAGTAAAAGTCCTACCAACAAAGAGACCCCTCTTTACATCAATATGGAAAGAAAAAAAATGATTTATTTCTTTTTGTGTTGAGGAGGCACAAGAGTATGTGCATATGGGTAGCCTGCATGAGACTACAAAGTCAGGATGCAATTTCATGTAATGTATATAGCAAAGCAAAAGAAAAAAACAATAAACTGCTCTTATCTCCTCCAGAGGCAAAGGAATGCATAATGAGATAGACTCCTAGGTTAACACCAGAAGTAGGTGTTTACATTTCAGGGGGTGGGGTGGGGGGCTCTGAGGCCCTCAAACTCAGAGGCATCACTGTTTTGTAAACCAAGAGACTGGACTTGTCTAGTCCCAGGAGAGAATATAAATAGTTGCATTCCAAAAAGTTAAATCAAGGACTCGGAATTATTAGGTTTCCAAGTAGACCATTTTCTAGAAAGAAAGAGAAAGCAGGTTCCTCTTTTCCCTTTATAAGCAAAGAAAATTCTTTTTTTAAACAAAAAGTATCCTTATAGTACCACTCCCTCTACCAGCAGCAGAGCTGAGCACCTGTTTAAGAGCAGTGATTGTCGGTGGTGGAACTATTTTGTGGTTTGTTTTTAAGCTCAGATTCAATATAAGAGCGAGGTGAAATGCCCTGTTACACTTTCCTCTAACTGATATTCATTCCATTTATCAATCCCAAAAAACCCACTGTAAGTCTTCCCAGGAGCAAGCCCTGTGCTGGCTGTGAGGGGCAGACCCAGGCAGGCAGGGCAGGACCCCGTCTTCTGGGAACTCTATGCCAAACCGAGGACATGAAGTCAAGCCCAGACACCAAGTGCTTGATTCCCGGGCAGAATGGCGCAAAATGCCACAGACCGAGCAGAGGTAAACTCTGCTTAGGATGAGGAGGGGTTCCCAGATGAACTAGAACCAAAGCCAGGTCCCCCAAGAATTATAAGAATCGTGTTCTATGCCCAAACCTTCGTTTGGAATATTTTCAAACCTACAGATTGGTGCACACCCATATAACCTTTCACCTAGATTGGTGTGTCAGCAATTTGCTGTATTTGTGCTCTCTCTCTGCGTAAATATGGGAAAGTGAGTTGTAGACAGCATGACTCCTCACCCACATATACTTCAGTACCCACCTCTTACCATGCCACTATCATAGCCAAGAGAGTTCATGTTAATTCAGTAATATGATCTAATAATAACATATGGTCCATGTTTTAATTTCTCCACCTATCCAAAAATGTCTTCTATAGCTGTTGTGTTTTGTTGGGTGTGATCCAAGGTAGGGTCACACACCATGCTATCCTTATGTCCGTTTTAATCTAGAATGTTGCTATTTAAAGAGTAGTCCTGGGCCCTTGTTAGAAATGCAGAATGTTAAGCGCCACCCCAGAACTACTTAATCAAAATCTGCATTTTAACCAAATTCCCGCCCAATCCTTAAGCATATTAAAGTCTGAGAAGCGCTTGTCTGACAATCTCCCCGCCCTTTGTTGTTTGTTTTGCATGACTGACTGTTTTGAAGGGTCCAGGCCAATTCTGTTCATAGTTGTTCTGGATTTGTCTTTGTGTTTACTCATGATTACATTCAGAGGAGACATTTTTGGTAAGAGGAGTACACAGGTAATGCCATATAGTTCTTATTGTAGCGCAGATAGCGGCATATGGCAGTTTGAACCGTTTGGAGTGATTATACGTTTAGTCACTTGATTAAGATGGTAACCACTCGCTATTTCTTTTGCGAAACATTTTTTCTTTCTTATTAATAGTAATATAGGAGATAATATTTTGAAGACCTAAATATCCATCACACTCAGAGGTTTTCACATTTCTTGATGATCCTTTGAAGGCAATGAGGCAAGAAGGGTGATTGCCTAATTCTGGCATTCCTACCTCATTTATTAGCCGGCATCGTTCTGTAGAGAAAAGCTCACCATTGGAAGGATGGTGGCAGGTGGAGGCCGGGCAGGATGCTCCAGGAGAGAAAAGAGTGAGCAGAAGCACAGCTCAGAGGAAGGCAAGCTCAGGTGTGAGGAGAGGAGTAATAGGACCAGAACGCAAGTCAGTCCGGACTGTACAGAGGGTCAGGAAGTGGATTAGGTGGAAAAAGGCATTGATAAAAGAGGCTAAGAGGACAGATGCCACCCCTATCTTCAAACCAGAAGGATTTACTAAACCTACATCTGAGCCCAAATCCATAGTCCGCCTCCTGTAGCCATTTCTCAAGACCTCATGTGTTCTGATTACCTATTGATTAATGTCTTTAAGCCCTTGCTATTCAAGGTGTGGTCCATGGCCCAGCAACATTGGGGTCACCTGGAAGCTCATTAGAAATGAAAAATTAAGGGCCTATCCCATACCTACTGAATCAGAATCTGCATTTTAATAAGAACCTCAAGTGATGGTAAATCCTTTCACGTGGGAAACGCACTGGTTTAAGCCGCTCTGTTCCAATTCCCACTTTTGTGGAGCATGCCAAACCGGGTACTCCCAATAAAAATAGTCTTTCCCTTGGGGATTTCCCATGACCTTTATTCACTTTTCCATTGAGCTGCAGGAGAATTTGCTCCTCAGCTTCATGCTGCCCTGATCTAGACAAGCAATGTAGCAGGGCATGGAAGACACTGCCTTCAAAGTCAGCTCACCTGAGCTTGAATCCATTCTATGCTATTTACTGCCAATGGGACCTTCTATAATCATTATCACATTATGTAATTGCTTCTCTAAATCTTAGTCAAACCCTAACTCTTGGGGCCAAGGTAAAGGCCAAATAAAAATCACACATATAAAATGTTTAGCCTCAGGAGTAACCCTCATTAAGTGTTTGACCATATTAGCTTTAAAATAAGAGGCATTCCTAGCAAAGGCCTCCATGGACTATGAGCCAGAATATGAGCCCACCTTACAGGACCATGTGAGGCCAGCAAGGAAAGAAATGTGCAATTCCCCCTGGCGCATTCTAAACATTAGTTGCTTTTGATCACTTTCAGCCAGAGAGGGCATTTTGTGTCGACAGCAAATTTGGGAGCTGACTGCACCTGCACAATATTGTTCTGTGAAAAGAAATGGGCCCTTCAAGGTGCTGGGGCAAATTAAGCACATCGTTAAGAGCAAGGCAGTGCCCCAAATAGTGACCATGTTCAAGTACTTGTGAACACTTTATATACAATATCTCATTATGTCTGCAACAACTCAGTGGAAAGGTGGATTACTAACCCTCCAATCATAGTGATTAAAGAAGGAGAGAAAACAGTCGTAGGCAGGGAAGATGATTGGGAAGGGGGCCATTTCACCTGGGGACAAACAGGTTAAACATGACAGCTCCTCTCTCCATACACGGAAATCACTTTATTATTGTTGGGAATACTGCCAGACATCCACAGAGGCTGCAGGGCGGGGGAGGGCGGGGGAAGAGGAAGTATGCTTAAGGAAGTGTAAATGGTTGGTACTTACAGAGAGGAAGTTTCCTGAACAACTCGATGGCTCTGGGAATGACAACTTAGGAGGGTCCATTTGTTTGTGTCTGTGTCCAGCCTAGGTACTACCTTACCCAGAGCCAAGTCACTGAGCAAAATGGTTCACACTTCCCCAGCCAAGATTTGGGGGAGAATTCTAGGACGGACGGGGGGGGGGGGCACTTTGCCACAAAGGAATTGATGGACAGCACTGAGCATAGTACCTGGGGCATAAACTGTCTTTAGCAAATCTTAACAGTCTTCATCTCTTTAAACTCTGCTTCTCCACTTCCAAATGCAAGGACTGCTTAAGGGAGGAGGGAGGAATGAGCTTTCCTATCCTTGGTTTCTAAAGACAACATCTCTACTTATGCAGTGAAGTACACTGGAGAATTTCAGTCCAGGATCTGCTACTGAGTCACGAGGGCCTCGGTTTCCTCCTCTACCAAATGAGCTTGATGGACTGAAAGATGTCTACATTCTCCCTCTAACACTGATCCCCTAATCTTGACTACCATGGGCTGCTAGGGGAAGCTATAGAGACCTCGTCCCAAGAGCTCTTCAAATTGGGAATAGTCACTCTTCTGTCTTGGATGCCCTGGCCCCTGGGTGAAGCTTTAAGCAACAGGATTATTTTCTGTACTGAGATGCTTTGCTTCTGACATGCCCTGTCTGAAGTTAGGAAACCCAAAAAGCACTCAAATGACAGAAGAGGGGTTTCCTGGACCCCCATATAAATTAAGTCCTCCTCTCTGAAATGACCTCTTACAGCCTTGTTATTCAAAGTGTGGTCTGTGGTCCAAGAGCGTTGGCATCACCTGGGAGCTTGCCAGAAACACAGTGTCAAGGGCTACCCAAACCTGCTGAATCAGCACTGGCATTTTAACAAGCTCCCCAGCGTGCTCGTACGCACACTAAAGCTAGAGAAGCACTACCTAAAACACTCTAATGATTCTTTTCCTTCATAGCCCTTGCCACAACTTGCAATTTAATTATATATTTATTTGTATTTATTTAAGTGACTGCCTTAATGACTAAACCATAAAATCCATGGGATGTCGTCCAATAATAAGTCACACAGTTTCTGCCACAGACCAGGTGCTCACCAAAGGTGTGCTGAACAAGTGGCCCTGCGGAACCTCCCGACTGCTCGTGGCCTCTGGGGGGATGGCTCCGCCGGTTTTGCTGTCCTAGCATTCTCTCTCTGTCCTTGGATGAGTTCCTGGGCAGCTGATGAATTTGACAATCTTAGTGCCACATTTAAAATGTAGATATTCTCTCTTCATGCATTTGTACATCGCACTACTCCACAGTCATGCTTGGCAGTAAATTAGTTATTTATTAAATTTCGAAATGCTGTTTGTTGTCCCGTGGAGGCAACGCAAAGGGGAATTTTGTGATGTCAGATTTTCCTACGAACTGTGTGCGTAACTGAGAGACCGCAAATGTACAGCATTGTTAATTAGGCTCAAAGCTTTCAGCTAAGGCAGTACAGTTGTAGACTATCGCAGCAGACAGGGAAGGACCCTCCGGGTCAAGTTCGCCCCCCTTGCCCTGAGAAGCTGAGGCCCAAATGTCCCGCATCTCCAGATCAGAGCCCTGCAGGGCTCTGCCTTCAGGAGACCTTGACTCAGTACCACCCGCTGGGGCTAGAGGAGGAGAGGTGCTTTTGTCAGAAAACAAGCTGTCAGTGGAAGGCACAGGATGGAGCTCCTAGGGATGTCAAAAATAGGAGAGAACTATGCCCTCCACTTTTCCTAACTCCTTGCTCAGAGCACCTGAACTAGCCCTTCCATTAATCACCTCCAATCTCCAAAACCAGGACTCTCTCCTTCAGAAGACAATCTGTTTCTATCAGCCTTTTATTTATCTGTGTAAATAGTGATGCATATATTTACGTTTATTATAGACTACATAGTATATAATGTAAATGTATAAATATATAATATGCATTTTATATTTAATTATGTTACATATTCGTACATATTTGCATATTATTACCATATTTAAATATAAACTTGTAATAGATCCATGAGGGCAGGGACCCAATTTAATTATTTACGACATCCTCACGATGCTCGGCATATAAACAATTCAGAATTTCCAACCGCAGGAGAGATAGAGACATACCTTTCCAGGTTTGTTTACAACATACTTTCACAGCTGAATCAAACATGGAAAAAAGAAACCACATGTACTTCTACACTGTACTTGATTATTCTTATGTTGACCAAAGGAAAAACAGTAACACCTATGGAGGGGGAGAAAGCCCCAGACCAGTCCCTGAGCTGCCATGAACTCGCTGTGCGGCCGTGGGAAAGTCCTCTTCTCTCACCCAGCCCCGCGTCTCCAGCCTGTGAAATGGGGATGGATGTCCTCATCTTCATTTCTCATAGGTCGGTCGTCAAGCTAATGGAAACTAAGTCGGCGAATTCATTTTTAAAATTTAAGAATCAGGTGGAGGGTGAGTTCTAAACTGCACAGTCCTTTAAGGACAACCCCAATGGAAAAGAAAAGGCAAGTTGTTTCAACTGAACGTTGCCTCATGCTGCTTTTTTCTCTCTTCTCTTCCAGGACGCCATTCCCAACCCACCCGACAACTTCCCCCTTAAAGGAGGTAAGATCTCGGGATTAGGAATAAATGTGTGGTGGATCGTCCAGATGACACCACGAGGTGTGGTGCCTGACTGCCAACCAGATATGCCGGGACCAGCAGTCAAGTGCGTGGGGGGAGGGGGGGCACTCGGGGTGAGCTGATGCCTCTGGATCATGTCAGGAGCCCCTGACCAAGTCTCCCGCCAGCCCTGGACACTCCCACTAATTCTGCCTCTGGAGTAGGCTATCTCACGGACAGGAACACAACCTGTGGAAGGCAGGCCTTGTGTTAAGAGCTTGAAACCCAAAATCAGGCAACTGGGGGTATGAATCTTGGCTTGACTTCCCTCCTGGGAGCCTCAGCTCCTCGTCTATTAATTAGGAATAATAATACCTACCTCATCAAGGTAGTGAAAAAGCCAGTCAGACCTCAGCTATAAATTGCTTAGCATGGCAACCAGCACATAGCAACCGGCACAATCGCCAAATGCAAAATGAAGTCGAGGGCTGGTGGATGCAGACTCCCTCCTCACTCCATGCATTTCCAGTCACTGAAGTCACTAATTAAGGCCTTGTGTCTACTGGCCCCAGAGGGACGATACACAGAGCTCAGTTAACACTGAAGGCGAGAAACTTTGAACTCATTCGATTCATGTTTTCCTTGCTCAGAAGAGGAAAAGTAAGACCCAGAAAGGGAAAGTAAGGTGTCTTGTCCCCGGTGGTACAGAGCCACACCTAGTACCCGGATGTCATCATCTGTAGTGCAGTGTCTTTTCCACCCAAGAACATTAACCCTGTCACCTTTAGAGCCTAGAGAGCAAGCCCAGCTGGATAAGCAGACCGCTCAGAGAAAGAAGGAAAAAGTGGGTCCGCGTAGGCACCAGGGTAGGGACACCTCGGCCGGGGCTTCCCTGCAGTCTGTCACCCAGACACTTAGAAAGGAGGAGCAGAAGGCCCCAACAGACAAGATTCTGGATCTTTCAAGGCAGATTCAGAATCGCAACTTTGTCAGCCGTATCTCAACCTTGGCTGGAATTATTCAGCATCTGGCCTCAATTCCCATAGTGCCTGTGTAGACAGCCACGTTAATGTAAACAGGAGCATAGTATACTGCGGAAGTAGGTAAACTTTTCCCCTGAAGGGCCAGAGAGTACATATTTTAGGCATGGTGGGCCATGAAGCCCCCATTGCAGCTGTCAGCTCCGCTGTTGTGGCACTGACGCCACCAGACGACATGCATATGTGCAGACACCGCTGCGTTTCCATAAAACTTTGTGTGTAGAATGAGGCGGCGGCTGGACTGGGCTCACTAACAGGAGTTTGCTGACCTCTGTAGTCACCTGGCTTGGAGTCAGATGTTTGAGTTAAGCATATAACACATGTTCACCTGTAACCCGTGTTGCAAAAATCAAAGCAACAAAGCACCTGAGTAAACATAATCCTCCCCTCCCTGCTAGCACCATTCCTTCACCATCTGCACCCAGATTTTCCAAGGAAGATTGGAATAAGAATATTTTTAACAGGGAGAGGCAATCTTTACCACGAACGTGATCTCGGTGATAGAGGACCTCAGGCATTGTGGAGCTCAGTTTCCTTTCCTGCAGAGCACTTCAGTCCTAGGCTGCCAAGCACAAGGGTTCTCCCTAGTGGTTCTGGTTCCACATCAAAGTTTTCATCAGTCCAGAGCAGAACAGGAAAAAAGACAAAGTAGCCCCTTTTTCGCCTGGCCAGTTATATTGAATGGAAGGGCACTCTGCCTCGGAGATGGTTCTTCCCACCTTTGGGGACATTAAAACGTCCTTTCTTTTACAACGTGGAGTTGATATACGTGGGAGTTAAGTTGGTTTGCTTTCTGCCAGAGTTATTTTGTTTTGTCTTAATGATCACAACTGGCAAAAAAAAGTTGTCTGCTCCATGTTGGTCCCTGAATTTTCATTTTGGGAGAATTTTTTTTTGGTCCATAGAATCCCCAAATTTTGGAAACATCACTTGTATCACTTATGAGATCCCTTCTTATCTGGGCCATGACTGGGAATGTGAGAACACAAACTAATCCAAAACTAACTTCATTTGACAATTCAATGTTTCCGCAACCAGACTTTTTTTTTTAATATGCTAATAATAATTCCTACTAGGGCTGTGAACTTTTGTTACAGACCTTCCCACACCTCCTTTGGGGTGATCTTAGCCTCAAGCCAAGAGCAAGCAACAGCGAGGTGGGGGCTAGTGTTTCCAGCGCACAGATGAGGAGCTGAGGCCCAAGGAATCAGGGTGACCTGCCTAAGGTCACACGAGGAGTTTGCAGCAAATTGGCCCTTTTGAAAAAAAAAGCCATTGGAAAACATTCCAGGCAGAGGAGAACCATCTTCCAGAAACTCCTGGGAGGAAGCTCCAAGGGTGGCGTGTGGTTTGTCACTAGGGAGGGCAGGAGTGGGAGCCAGACACCTTGCAGGGAGCCCTCTGCTACCTGCTGCTGGAAATCGTCCACCATCAGCAGGAAACCAGCAGAGGCCTGGGATGTAGGGCCACGTGCACACGCTAAAGCAGCAACACAGATACACAGGGGAGCCACAGAAAACCAAGCCTTGTACACTAGTGAAAGGATTTCTGAGTCCTGACACAAGCCTCCCATCTCCATCCAGACTGGCCCCAGCCAGCCGCCACCTCACATCCACTCCACTGTGCTCAGGACTCAGTGGACCATTCCAGGGCTCCAGTCGGGGCAGTGAGCCAGGGTGAGCACGGGGACGAGAACCTTTCTTCGCACCCTTCTCCTCTCCGAGTCTTAGTGCCCTCATGCAGAAGGTGGCGTTAATGATGACTCTGCATGAGGCCACCAGGAGGATGAAATGGGACAGCAAATGCAACCTTTACCTGAAGTGCGGCCGAGGCTATAGCCTTTGGGCCTAGGGTCCACTGTGTTCTTTCATATCCAAACGCAGTGGTCCCATCTCACCTCATATGGCCTGGGACCAAGGAGGATGGGGTAGGGAGAGCAGGGCGCCTGCTTCTCCTCCTCACTTCTCGTTACAGTTTTCTGTTTCCACCAAATTTTTGAATCACATGTGTTCAGGCCATGTGGCTTACTTGCCCAAATAGCAGAATGTAGCCACCTTTGCCTTGATTTCCCCCAAGTTCCAACAGCAGCCCACATATGTGTCCAGCCACATCGATGGAAGGATTTAGGATATGTAGAGAAGCTGGGACGGTGGTGTGTCACATCGCAGAGCAGCCCAGCAGACGGTGTAGGACTGAGTATTAGACCCCTCTGTTCCTGTAAGGCTGCGGTCCCCAACCCCTGGGCTGAGGACCGGGACAGTAGGTGAGCGGTGAGCAAGCCAGCAAACCTTCATCCATATTTACAGCTGCTCCCCATCACTCGCATCACTGCCTGAGCTCCACCTCCCTCGCCCCCATTCCCCCTGCCCACCCCCACCCTCACCCCCATCGTGGAAAATTTGCCTTCCCTGAAACCAGTCCCTAGTACCAAAATTTGGGGGCCACTGCTGTAAGGTCTCCACTCTTCCTGCCACTGGGAATTTCTCAAGGGACAGTCCTCCTCCCTGGAGTTCAGCCCTCCGCCACCTGCACCAAGCCACTCTCCCTCCTACCTGCTTTTATGTCTTTCTTCTCCCCGTTTCCACTTCCCTTCCCACCTCCCCTCACAAACTGTGCAGAAATTCAAATTTTACTGACTATTTTGCAGAATGATTTTGATCCTTTGGTCTCATCCCCAGACCTTCCCAATGTGCTCTGGGCCTTTCTATAACACAACACCCCAGCAAATGGCAGGTGTTACCTGTAGAAGAATCCCGCAGGCAGCAGGGAAGACAGCGTTCTTGCATTCCCTCACTGCATATCTATAAGAGGCCCTGGCAGAGAGAGGATAACATTGATGGGCATCCACTGTGGGCAAAAATTGGCTGTGACCACCAATTGCTCATGCGGTCCTCACAACAGCCCCCAGGGACCATGGTTAGCCCCATTTTACAAGTAAGGAGACTGGAGCACAGACAGGTTTACTGACTTACCTAAGATTCCTCCCCACTGCCTGCCAGTTAGAACAGATTTGTCTTTCCTGCTAATGTCACATGGCCTGTAGGGCCCAGAAGTTTCTGGAAGCCCTAAGGAAGATGAGACAATAGACCACATGCAGGTCCTGACAACCCCTTCAGTGTGTTCCACACCCTCACTTGAACTCAGTCTTCAGCTGAGCACTGGGTACCGAAGGCAGAGCAGCAGACTGGGATTTGGAATAGCAACATGCCAGTCCTGAGACTTGAAGCAACTCACCTTCCCTGTCAGGGACTTGGGTTTGCTGTTTCTAAAATGTCAGAAATGAGGGGGATGAGTCAGATGACCTAACCTTGGGATGGATTTTGCTTTTGGTATAAAGTTTCATGAGTCAAACAAGTATCTTAGGATTCTTTGATCATTTTGTCATTCTAGCATTTACAATTTTTGCAAAGCCTGGCAGTCTACCCTCCTGCCCTCTCCCCTGCTAAAAAGAAAGTATGGCATTAAAGACCAAGTGAGGTTAGCTCTCTAATTTTACCTGGTGAACCCATCCCAAGGAAACAACAAGAGCTTCCCACTGAAGGCAGTGAACCTAGACCAAAGACACTGGGGTCCTCGGCGATGCCCAGCTGACCCTCATGTACTATGGCCAGGTCCAGATGGCAGCAGCCCCCCACCCCCGGGCACCTTTACTGCACTGGAAACAGAAGGGTCAACAGCCTCCCTCTCCCTGCTGCCCCCCTCCCAGAAAGACTGAAACTAGCAAGCAGAGACATCACTCTGTCAGAGGGATTGATCTGAGTCTAGAATAGCCAATTTGCCAATTTTGTTTTGTCTTTTTTTTTTTTTCACAGCAAGGAGGAATGCTCCTACTCAGGGTGCAAATTGCTTTTCAGATAGTCACAGGTCTCCAACAGCCTACTTGCTTCTCCATTTACTTTAAACACACTCATTCAAAACCCGCTCTTATACTCACTGTCTTTCTCTTAAGGCAGTCCTAACAGGAATCAGAAGTCTCTCTGCAAGACATAAACTAGAAAAAGGGCCAGTCAGAATAGAGTGAAATAGCCTCCTGGGGAGGCCCTTTGAGTTCTAAAGTCATCTACCCCAACTCCCCACACCCCTGCCACCAAGAGAATAGAAAAGGGAAGAAGTACAGGGGAGGGGAGGGGAGAGAAGAGGAAAAGGAAAGACGAATCAGATCACTGAGATACATGTGAAAATTTATACTTGGATTTAGTGCATACAAATCACAAGTCTCTTAATCCCAAGGAAATCTCTGGGTCCCCCACCATTAAAATATTTGGGGAAAGGAAGGAAGCAAAGAGGAAGGGAGGGAGGGAGGATAGGCCTATTCCTTGAAATAGTTTCATCATATATTTCATTCCAGTTGTCTAGGCACAGCATATATTGGCTTAAATTCCTATAATCCAAGCAGCACAAGTCCTGGGCCAGGGTGTGGGCATCAACATTATTTGGTATATTTGGGTGGCAGCCACCAAACTCATTGTTATACATTGCCTCACTTAATCTTCCCAACAACTCTTCAAGGTAGATGTATTATTATCGCACTTTTGGTAAGAAGAAGTGACAATTCAAAGAGGCTGAGCGACTTGTGCAAAGCCACACAGCTAGTAAGTAGCAGAGGCAGAGGTTGGATTTGAACCCAAGTCTGTCTGATCCTGAGCCTGCCTTTCTAAAATTGCTGCCATACTTTTGCATCTCCAATAGCGAGAGGGTGTTTTTAAAAGTTATTTAAAGTGTCAGCAGATTTTACCATTCGATGCCAGACTCACCTTTCCTTTTAGATTATAGATTTTAAAGGTGCTTCTTGCAAACCTCCAATAATGTCAGTTCAACCTGCAGTTAGTATAAATGAATTCCAGGGAAGTACCCATAGAGACAGAGAGGTTGACTGACTGTTACAGATATATTGCAACGGGTCAAGATTGGAAAGACCCCAAATCCCAAGGAAACTTCATGGGATTTAAATGAATTCCAACTTGATCTCAATTTGTATTTACTGATCATTTTCTATGTGCTTAACACTAAGCATGCCAGTATAGGTATTCCCCAAATGTAAGTCCAGAGTCACCTTGTCCTTAGTTTAATAAATGACTTATCCTGCAGTTCATTTCTCCATCAACAGTTGGCCTGGTGGGATCAAAGAAATGGTCAGGTTGAAGCCAGTTGAAATGGCCCTTACTCAAGTTAAGGATTCAACTTGGTTCCAAGTTCTACTGAGAAAGGAGAGACTCTGCACTAAATGTCGCTGTCAGGGCACCCCTGGATATTTTCCCAGAGACATGAAAGGAAGACTCCAGGACATGGCAGATGCACAGTCATCAGGGTAATCCCTCTCCTTCTTAGAAGGATTGAAATGTTTTCAACAGATGAAAAGAGGATTCTGCACACTTTCCTGGAAGCATCAGATGGCCTTAAACACTTAGGTACATAATTGAAAAATCCCAACCCATCATATAATGTCATGAGCTTCATTTTAATGAGCATGTCATCTGCCAATTCACTCTGCTAAGTGGCATTGCTAAACTGTGCCACTCTAATAACAAGAAACAAGATTAAGGGAGAAAGAAACTACCATTTGCTGAATGTCTCTTCTAGCCACGTGCTGGTCCCTGGACATCCATGATCTGATTGCATCTTCACAACATCCATACCCTTGGGTTGATGGTTACAACTCTCACTCTGCAGATGGAATAACTGAGGCTTAGTAAGGGGAAGTGACAGGTCCAAAGCTAAAAGCCTTGACCAAACCCAGCTGCTCTTTTTGAGAAGCCTCGTGTCTGCCTTGTTCTTATGCCAAAGGCGCTGTAGAACTGGAAGATTATCTGGCACTCAAACCACATACCACCTGGCAGGAATGATCAGCGTGGTTTGTTTTGCCACGGTGGAGCCGCCTTGAACGTTGTTGCATCTTTATGAAATCCCATTTGCCCCTGACTTGTGACTTGGCAGAACTCAGCACAAGGGCCTGAAGTCATCTGCTGGCTTCCTCCCACAAGACAGATTCCGGAGGCTCATTAGTGCTTGTTTTCCCAGCACCTCCAGCTGTCTCTGTCTGCCGTGGCTGCAAACCCACTTCTTCCTGCATTTAACCCTCCCTGCTCCGTGGGAAGACTGAAAGCCAGGGACAGGGCCTTGGATTGGGACTCAGGAGCCCTGCGGTCTAAACCCAGCTCTGCCGCTTATCTCTTGCGGGACGTGGGACCAGAGTCCCAGTCTCTCTGGGTTCCATTTTCCCACTGACAACCGGGATCTCTGTTATCGTGGTGTTTAATGGCCCTTTCAGTCCAGCTTTCTGAAATCTCAAGGTGAGGGCTAGTCTTAAGGTTGCTATAATCCTGACCTTGCAGAACATAGTCCTTTTAACCACCCTGGGCAATCTCTCTTTCTCCCTCTCTCTCTTCTGTGCAACTGCTTCACTGGCACATCTTACTCTTCAGCCTTCCAAACAAAGCCAAAGACAGGTCCATGATCCTTCAAGAAGAGGCTAAAGCTTGGAAAGACAATTTACAAACCTCATGCATATGAAGGCTTCAGTCCTCAGAGGAATTCATGGAGTGCTGGAGTTGTCTGGAAGATAGAATGATGCCCCACAGCAGCAGTATGGAGCCCGGCTCCCTCTGGTCCTGCCTCTGCCACTAACTCAAGGGGTGACCTAGGAGCGGCCTGCCTTAGGGGTAACATTGGGGAGCACATGAGTTATATGTTTACCAAACCTGAACCAGGTGATCTCTCAGGGAACTTCCATTCCTAAAAACCATGCAAATTCCTTCAGAACCAGACTATTCATAACTTAGATCGTGCCTAGAGCTAAAATATTCTGCTCTACCACTGCATGTGTCTGGAAATCTGAATGCATAAACACACAGTCTCCTACTTTGTGGGCAACATGCCACAAAGACAGACAGTTGCAGCTGGGACTCACTCTCCCAGCTCCCCGAGCAGGTCAGGCGTGAACAGCTGAGTCTGCACAGCCTGCTAGAAAAAGCTAGAAGGGCCCTTCTAGATCATGACGTCCACACTGCTGTTTATCTAGATAGGGACACTAGAACCCAGAAAGGGGAAATCCCTGGATTCGAACTCCCAGCCATCAACCCTGCCACGACTTGCAGACAGTCTCATTTCCCCCACCTTGGTGTTCTATTCTTCAAATTAAACCCCCCCAGACTCCACATTCAAATGAAAAATGAATGAAATAGGAACATTATGCTCCCAGCCTTCAAAATTCCAGGGACGTTGCAAGATTTCCACTGCATGTGGCACCATCTATTTATAAGTCATTTTCTGTCTTCACAAGCAAAATGAAAGTTATATCATAGACTCACAGGGTGATGGGGAGACGCAAGCCACATGGCTGATAACCCATAAAATGCTCATCTAGCTCTTGATAAGAGCCTCATGACCTCCAAAGCAGCCTACTCCATGTGTGAGCAGCACAGACTGGTGAGATGTTTGAGCTGCCAGCTCTGTGACTTACAGTGAGAGTTGGGTGTCCTTACTGTAGGTAGGTCATTCTATTGGTGCACCTGAGAAATAGGGACGACAGCTGTGTTATCTGTTAGCTGAGGGCTTCGCCTCCTTCCACTGCCACGCGGAGCCTTAGCACTTGGCCCCACAGAGCAGGCTGCACTGCCTTCCTGCTGACAGCCTGGCCCAAGGTTAAAGGACAGAGCTTGTGCCCTCCTCTGGGGTCTTCTCCAAGTTCAACAGCCCATCCCCTCTATAGCTCCTGCAGCGTTCTGCTCCCAGCCGTTCTCTGAACCGGCTCTGGCAACGTCCTTCTTAAAAGGTGCTACCTGTGTTTTCTCTTTAGCATGAAACCATCTTAAAGATTCTTTAAGAAAAACTGAAATGCCATGCCATTTGACTTCAGGAAATGCAAATGATTCAAAATAAGTTGTGTGTGTGTTTTTTTTTTTTTTTCCATCCTCGGGTTTCTCAGAATTACAGCTGAGGTCACCCCACTAAACATGTGAAGACCAAAGGGGAAAAACAACAAAAGAACCTGCATGTGTGAGAGGCAAGCCTGGGCTTGCACTTCGACAGCCACCTGTTTACAGAAGCGCACCTTCTGTAGATGCGACAGGGAGAGGCTTGGTGTGAGGGGCTTCCGGCCAACGGGCAGAGCCTGTTCTCCACCTGATGCGCTGGACTCAGCCCAGGGCATAAGTCTTATCTTCCCATCTAATCTAACCTGACCTTCGAAGGGAGAAAGAGCCCCCTGTTATTCCAGCCCCAAGGCAAAAGACAAGCCAGGCATCCCCATTCACCTCGCCCATACCCTAAGTCTTTCCCTGGTATCCACAGAGGGAAATAGGAGAGAGGGACCAGATGATTCAATTCAACAAACATGTACAGAGCATCTTCTGGGCTGGGCAGTGGGGGTGTATGAGCAGGAGTCTCTGCCCTGTGGCTTCATAATCTAATGGAGAAGGCGAATAAACAAAGGGACGTGTCACAGGGGTCCTGGAGGAGATGACCGCCAGCCTGTGGATCCCAGGTAGAGGGAACAGCAGGTGCTGAGATGGAATGACAAATCACCATGGTGTATGGGGACACCACAGCCCCAAACTCCAGGAGCATGATCAATAATCCCCACTGACTAGCTGTGTGAATGCAATCAAGTCACTTCATCTTTTAAAGCTTCAGTTTCCTTGAGTACAGGCTAGAAATAATTATAGGATCTCTCTCAGAGGTGGGTTGTGAGAATTAAGTAAAATAATACATGTAACATGCTTAGAGTACCTAGAATATGGCCATCACTTGACGTGTATTAGTTATTAATATTGTTTTCACTTCTACTGTTGTTATTACTATTGGGAAATAGAGAGAAAGGGGAGGGAGGGAAGGTACGAGACCAGAGAGTTCAGTAGGTGTCAGAATGCAAGCGACCATGAATGCCATGCAGCTTGGACCTGGTCCTGCAGGCAAAGGGAGTCAGACAGGGCTTCCAAGCAAAGAGAGTCAGCCAGATGTGTCTCCCAGACTTGATGTTCTACAGCCCATACAAAGAAGTTGGGCCAGGGGGACACCCTAATGGTAGTCACATTCCATTAGGGGCAAAAGCAACCCTCAGTGTTGTGCTTCTGACTCTGCCCACCCTAAGAGTGTGGGGCGTGGGCTGCAGCAGGCGGAACCACAACCCCATTTGGAGGATGAGGAAGGATGTACTCAGAGAATGGCAGCTGGCCCTCCAGCCCTCGCCACCAGGGGGAGCTTTGGACCAGAACCTCTTTGCAGATGAGAGCAGATGAGGATGAAAACTCTCCCAGGCTTCTGCTGGGGGCACCTCTGGTAGTGAGCTTGTTCAGACAGCAGAGGGAACTCTTCACTTAACTTTCAACCACTCCAAGGCTCCCCCATGGAGCTGTGATGATGGCCAGAAGGACTTTCTCAGGCCTGGGCAGACAGGGCAATGGGGAAGGTTGTGAGCCCAGCAGATCTTGCTTGAAGATGCATTGAGCAAATACGCCAGGGTGTGGGTGCTCCACTGAAGGGGCCTATGGCTGCCTGGTCTCTCATGGTGGACTGAATGGTCACCTCTAGTGACATCATGAAAAAATATCCATTCAGGTCAGAGATCTCCCAGATAGATAGGGAAACCAAGGCTCAAAGAAGAGAAGGTATTTGGTCCAAATAAGTTGAATTCATGAGTCATTGCAGGAAATGTATATCTTGGTTCTTTGCATACAGAATGGTTTCTATAATAAGAAAAAACTAAGCCACCAACACTGATGAATATATGAAAAATACTTTCATTTCTTGGATACTATAATGACATAAATGTTGTGTTTGCTGCTGCCAAGGAAGCTCCAAGGAGTAGGCCTCCTGCTAAGATATCTTTAATCTTATGTCCTCTTAAAATTGAGCACAAAGATGTTTTTATCTCGTCTAGCAAAATGGCCTAGAAGAACAAACCTGGCCTCTAAAATCAGACAGACAGGCAACCCCAGCATTTCCACAAACATGCTTGACCTTGAGTGATGGCATTGGCCGTCTCTAGGCATCAGGGTTAACCCTACAGGGTTAGTCTGAGCACTAGATTAGTTGATATAGGTAAGAGTACGCAGACTAGTATCTGGTACACAGCAGGTTGGATAGCAATAGTCGCTATCAGTATTATCACGCTGACTACCACAGCCTGGCTGAGTGACATGGGACAATGTATTTAACCTGTCTTGTCCCCATGTTCTTTCTCATCTGTAAAAGGGACTTAATAATACCTCTCTCATGGAGTTGCTGCAAAGATTAAGTGACGTGACATGAATGGCACCTGGCACATTATATAGGGACTCAGGTCATATTTGTTTTCTTCCCTGTCTGCCACAGTCTTCTATAAAAGCCTAAGTGGAAGCAATCAATAAAAAATAAATTAAAAAAAACATCAAAATCCTAATATGCCTGAAGGCGAAATGAGAAAGAGGTTTTCCTTTTATTCTCAAAATAGAAGCAGAATGGTAATTGCCTCCATCAAAGGTCATGGATAAAGATCTGGTGCCTCCGGTTGGCAGAACAGCAGAAGACATTTAACATGTGATCTCCTTACATTTAGGAAATTGCTCAGAGGACCTCTTCTGTATCCTGAAAAGGGCTCCATTCAAGAAGTCATGGGCCTACCTCCAAGGTCAGTAACTGAATCCAGGAAACCTAAACACATAAGGGCTACTTCTTGTGACCTTTCAGCAATGTCTATGCCAGTGGTCACAATCAGAGACCCATGGCCAAAGGTGACCCACAGACATATTCTGTTTAGCCTGTAAGGACATTTTTCATAATTTGAATCTGTATGCCTTAGAGGGGAGAGAGGAGAGTGATACCCTTCAAAGCCACAAGGCCCTTCTTTCCTCAGCCCTATTCAGCCCTTTGGCTGCCTACTTGGCCTTGGAGGGTATTCGTTTCAGCCCTATTCACCCCTTTGGCTGCCTACTTGGTTTTGGAGGGTATTCGTGTTTCCACCACTGCCAACATTACCACCTCTTCCCATTCAGCTATTTACCAGTTTCAGCCAAGTGCTTAGCCCTTTTCCTAATGCAAGGGAGGCAGGCTCTTGATCTCTGCTTCTATGAAGTTATTCACAAGGGAACCAAGAAATTGCCTTGTCCCCAGATTGACAGCTTAATGAACATGTTGGCAGAGGGTCTATTTGCATATCGCAGTATGCTTCAGGTAAGAGGTCCCTTATAAATGAAACAATAAGAGGCACTTACGCTGCAAAAGAATGAGATGGAGATGGGCAGGATTCTCCAAATAGCCATTCTGCTCATTTTAAAAATTCAATTTTGCAGTTAGATTAGTTTTCACTCTTCAACTGAATTGCAACGAGGCTTAAAGTGAAAGCATAGAAGCAATTAAAACTAGCATGCCGGTTTCCCAGCTCTGGAGACAGCCTTCCTAGGCAGTGCTGGTCTTCACTCGTGGACCCAGAGACTTGGCTCTGACGTGAGCCTGTAGGCTGAGAGGGTCTGCTAATTCTCTGCTTTTCTATAAATCCCAGATTGCAAGAGTTCCTTAATGTGCACGTGAGGATCCTACACAATTATGTTTGGCTGCCCTTTTAGAGAAAAGAGACATTCGAAAATTCAGGGAATGAACAGAGGTTACATCTTAATGTGAAAGTTAATGAAGGTTCTCCTGGATATCTTGATACCTAAATTGGCTATTAATTGAACAATATTATTGAATGTCTTATCTCTGATACATTCTGCAATGCCTACAAAACAGTGGTCTCCACCAAAGGCTCATTCACGATAAATGAAGATGATAGTCCAGACTTTGTTGAGAATATAGTCTAGGAGCTTTTATGGCCTAAAAAGGGAAAGATAATTATAATAATAACATATGAATAGAATAGAATAATAATTAAGTGGAAAACTATTCTAGAGAAAGTAAAAGTACAGTACCGTGTGTGTTCTGACCCTCCAGCTTTGAGCAGTAGAGAAAAGGAAGAGAGGTGGCTTTCTACATGTGCCTTGAATAATAAGTAGACCCTAGAAGGAGTAACACAGATGATATTCAGATGGTTAGAACAGCAGACACCATTATAGAAAACCCAGGTCTTGAATAGGGAACTTGGCATCAAGACTTAATGTTTTCCAATCTGTACCTTCAATTTGCTCAATAATTTTGTTTGTACACGTCTCTTCCCAGTGTCAAAGCATCTAAACCAAACCAAGTTGTCCTGGAACAAAGATGGGATTATCCATGGAGTCAGATATCAAGATGGGGATCTTGTGATCCAATTCCCAGGTTGGTACTTCATCATTTGCCAACTGCAGTTTCTCGTGCAGTGCCCTAATCATTCCGTCGACCTGAAGTTGGAGCTTCTCATCAACAGCGAGGCCAAAAAGCAGGCCGTGGTGACAGTGTGCGAGTCTGAAGTGCAAACCAAAAACATATACCAGAATCTCTCCCAATTCCTGCTGGATTACCTGCAGGTCAACACCACCATATCAGTCAAGGTGGATAAATTCCACTATGTGGACACAGACACCTTTCCCCTTGAGAACGTATTGTCCATCTTCTTATACAGTAGTTCGGACTGAACAGTTTCTCTTGGGCTTCAGGAAGAAAACACCTCTCTATAATACAGTATTTCATCCATCCAAACACTTCGGCAAAAAGAAAACTTTAGATCATGACTGAAACCACAAAGGGTATTAAATAGTATACTTCTTCTGTCTCTTGGAAAGATAGTATACTTCTCTGTCTCTTTTTAACTCCAGGGTTAAAAAGAGAGTTTTGACTGAGTTATCTTTCAGATAGAGGGCAGGGAAGCAATGTAGTATGGTAGAGAGAGCCCCAGAGGGGACGCAGAAGGAAGGGATGGATGTATGCCCAGCCCAACCACTAATTCACTGTAGGATCTTAATTCACTTCTTCTGTTTTGAGAGCTCCCAGCTAAATTGGGGCTCCAGTCCCAGAGCGGCTAGCAACCCTTCCCTAAGAGGAGATGAAGAGGAGCAGGGTGTGGGTATTCACAGGGTACTTCTTTTATCTGGTGGACGACCTAATTCCTGGCTGTCCAACCCCAGACCAGGGAGTCCCTCACGCAAGAAACTTGTTTGTACTGGCAGATGCCCTTGTGGCTGTTGTCTCACCTGTGTCCGGTTCATGCCTGCCCAACCATCGCTCTGGCACTGGGTGCCTGCCCTTTTGTCCCCCACCCCAACCCTTTGTATCATCGGAGAAAACCCAGCCTGGGGCAGTCCCTGGTCCTTCCGATGGAAGGCACAAATTCAATACTCCACCCCAGTGGAAAAATTTTCAAAGATCTATTACATATTGTGACCTCCTTCCCCAGGTCACACAAGGCAGGAATGAAGAGTCAGGCAGAGACAGTGAGACAACTAGCAGCACATTTAAGGATGTAGAATGTGAGTCACTCTAAGTTTGCAGGCAAATGCCTGAATGGTCCGTTTAAAGGAAGCCACAGGAAATTGGGGAGCCTGGTCCGCCAGGATGGAGAGATGCCTCTGAGTTCTTATCTCTGGCCAAAAGCTCGAGCCATGGGGTGTGACGTACAACTGGAAACTGTGTCAAGGGCGACTGGGCCCTGCTTCCGGAATGAGAAAGTTAAACTTGTGTTCAAAGTGGATGCCAAGGCAACATAAAATCATAAGAATTCACTACACCTTCCCCTCCCCGGAACTCAGGATCCAAGTCTAAAGAATGAGAGTACTGGATTTGAATCTCTCCAAAGTCTCTTCCATCTCAGAAGACCAGACCTGCGGGATGAGATTCCAGGCAGAATTCTGGAAGCCCCCAACCAGAAGAAGGGCCCCCGCGCCAATATAAAACCAGTGGCTGTAGTGGCATCTGGCTGCATGGCAGTCATCTCAGCAGGCTCAGAACACAGGGCGCCTTGCAGGATGGTACGGATGGCAGGATCTGAGAGATGGAATGGAAACAACTGTCAGAGTGGCCATCCGGAATCCAAGAGGCCACCTGTGTACCTGAGAAACCGTGTGACCAGGCCTGACTCTATTCCAGCTATGACTGACAGTAAGTCAGCAACAGTTTTCGCTTCATGTCAAGAAAGTGTGAGTTCAACCATCAGCACGCAACCGTCAAGGTGATGTGGTCATTCATCCAGGGAAGACCTGCTCCCATCCCCTGCGTGATACACTCCTGCTTCAGACGTCTCTCAGAAAGCCAGTTCGGCAGAGGCTTTTTAAGACCCCACAAAGTTGTTGACAGACAAAGATAACCCCGAAAATGGGGCGAAGGACTTCTGAGAAATGGCAGCCTCCTCTCCTGGTTTGGGTAGCCATGAGATTTCTCCAGCTACGTCACACTTGGCACGTCTGCATCATCTTTGGAGGAGCATTTTATTTGTCGAAGGACTTTGACAAACCACTTGAGTTGAAGTGTAAGTCCCTGAGGTTATGCTTCAGTAAGAAAAGACAGACCCTTAACCGCTATGCCAAAGAACAGAGCAAGATTTTCATTTTTCCCAAGAAGAGAGAAAAGAAAAGTAGCAATCCAGCAAAAGTTTGCAGAGAGAGGCTAGAAAAGATTTAAAAGAAAACATCAGCAGTGGTGGAATGAATGAGCGGGACTGGGGAGAACACAGACGGCTAAGGGAACATGTTAAATCATCTGCTGAGCAGTGTGCTCTATCCGCCTCCTGTGAGGTCTCCTCTGTGAAACGTTCAGTAAAGTCTAAATTTCTCTTTAACTCTTTCTGTGAGTAGATTCTTTGGGAGGAGTGGGCATTGGAAGAAGCCAGCCAAATGGTATGTGGTCAAAACAGAGACAGGTTTTGAGGACTCAAAGCTAGAGAATAAGGGAACATCAGGCATTCGAGTTGCACACTAACTGTGTAGGACAAATGAACCTTGCTTAAACCAACACATGCTTTCTTGAAAAGGTATATGCAGCCAGAAGGTGTGTAAACTAAGCCAATTTTCTACCATCTCACATTCTAACTTGAGAAAGATTCCATTTTCATTTTTCACTAACCATCTTCTGAGCAGAGGTACCTGTTTTTTGCACTGTGAGGGGTTCCTAATCTCAGTCTCTGTGAAGCAATGCTCAGAAAGCCAACACCTTATGATGCAAGAGGTACATTATTTTAATGAAAAGTATAGCAAAACAAAAAAATGAAAAAGAATAGTTGTTAAAAATTCAACTGATAGATGCATAGAGAGTGGACAACCCAGGAGGTTTAAAATTAAATTCTGTTACTATTGAAGGTTAGCCAGCATCACTCCTGGCAATGATGTGAGCAGATACCATCTATGCAAGTAAAACAGGTGATTCATCTAGGTGGACCCCAGGCTACCCAAAACATATTCCTCTTTGCTAAAAACTCAACTCCAGCTCTTCCTCAACCCCCCCCCCACACACACACACATGCACTCAGTATACTTGCATAACTGTTAGAGGAAGATGAGTAAGTTGATGAAAAATAACTGCCCCTGCAATAATTCATACGACTTTCTTTTTCCACATTTGGTAACTTTGTCTTTACTTGGTCTCTCCATTACCCAGACAAGCCCTGTAACTGCATTACCTAATTCCTTCTCAGAATCCCCCAGTCACATAAAGGATAGCTCAGAGGACAGCCCAGTGCCCTGAAAGGTTTTCACATGAGCAGGCACTAAAGGGAGGAGGTGCTAAGGGAAGTTGGGCAGAATTTACCAAACAAGGGAGCCTTCCAGAATCCCTGGAGTCCCACTTATTCTGGAACAGGAAGGGGGGGGTGGAGGACAAACTCCTTAAATTAAGAGGACAGAGAAGTCAGCCAGCATCATCTCTGGAATGATCCCGAGAGATCCGCTAAGCCTAACAGAAGTCCTGTTGGATGGAAGCCCAGGGGGAAGCAGACACTCCCCAATCATCACGTGTGGTTAGCGAGAGAGCTGGGATTTGAACCCGGCCTCCCATCTGCTAGCTCCACGACTTCCCGACAGGCTTTGTAGGGCTTCTCCTGTAGCCTTTCAGGGCACGTCTTTCCAGCCCTACATTGGAGCAGTCCCCAGCACTCAGAGATTTCCTCTGCTCTTCCCCGCCACCTCCCCAGCCACTCCAGGGTCAACATCTGACGGGAGACACGGATGGATCCTATCTCCCATAGACCCAGTGTACGGTCAGCACATGGTTCAGAAAAGGGTTAGGGGCCCACAACATAAAAGTTCTATCTCTCAGAAACTGAAGATACATGTAGTAAAGCCCATGTTTTTTTTTTCCAGTAAAAAAAATTAAAAGCTTATTTTAATTTGAAGTTATGCATATATGTGTGTATGTATATGTATGTGTCTGTGTGTGTGTGTGTGTGTGTGTGTGTGTGTGTTTTACCCTAGTAATTGTTTTACATGTCGTCTGCTTAACCTGGAGTCAGGGGAGGTAGCCTAATTCTCACTCTGGGCATTGCAAAATTCATACATGCTTGTATTTATTTTTAATTATAAAAAGAACAGAAAATATTTCTCCCCCACTTTATCAGCTTATTTAATATCTATTAATATTTTACTATATTTGTTTCTGCTTTTTTAAAAAAATAAAATTGTACAGATAAAGCTAAAGTCCTACTCCTCTCTCCATTACCCTGCTTCTATTCCAGAGATTACATAACCACTGCCTGGAAGTTTGTGTGTTCCTTCACTTACAGAATTTTACACTTGTGTTCATATAAGATTATGTAGTATAATTTGATATGATTTTTAAAACTTCAATAAATTACATCATAGTTTACAAACCATTTGTGACTTGAATTTTTTCATGTAATATTAAGTTTTTGAGATTATCCAGACTGATACATGTAGACCTAGCTCATTCATTTAACTGATATATTCTTCACTGCTTGAATATATACCATAGTGTGTCCATTCTCCAATGCATGAAAATTTAACTTGATTTTAGGTTTTTACTATTACACACAATATTGCAATAAGCACATCTTGTACAGCTCCCACCCCTTGTTGCCACTTTTCAATACAACAGAAATATTCAATATAATACAACAGAACTATTCTTGGAAAATTATAAATGATGCACAAAGCTACTGTGTTAACCATGGCTAGTAAGGATTTTAGACCCCTCTGTGATCATAGCTCACGATCTGGAGCCTCTGAAATCTGAATGGCTTTCTCCATCCTTTCCAAGTACTTCATCCATTCAACACACACACCCTGAGTGCCATGGGCACCGGGCCCCATGCTAAGTGCCAGTTTACAATCCAGCATGGCGTGTGTGATAGCTCTGCCAGGCTGCTACAAAACCAGCACTAGTTAGCCTGTGCTTGAAACTATCCATGCCTCTGGGGCTTCCCTGGCTCCAGCTTCCTGGAGAGTAAATTAAAATCACCAGAGTGGATGAAGGACAAGCACAAACTCAGAAGGAGATTTCTCCCCTGAGATCAAATGCCCATGGTCCTCGAGTTCTGTCCCAGACCTCTTTCTCTTCACACTCCACACACTCCCTAATTTAATCCACTCCCATGGGTTCCAAATGACATCTTTCTGCCAATACCTGCAAAATGTATCTCCAGCTTTGACTTTCTCCTAAAATCCAGCCCCACAGACTCGGCAGCCATTGGGCTCTTCCCACAGTTCTCTCCTGAGAGCCTGCAATGGGAGACTGGCATTCAACATCCAGTGCAGGAGCTTTCTGGGTTGGTTTGCTTTGTTTTGTTTTGTTCTCATCATGAACCGTAAGAATTGTCCTATGTTGCCAAGAAGGACTAAGGAAAAAAAAATCTTGTTGTGACCACCCGATCTGATTTTATAATGCCCTCTTCAGTCATAGCCTGCAGGCTGCAAAACACTGTTCTACTGTGCTTTCCCCTGCCCTAGACGTTGGAAAGCTAAAATTATACTTTCCTTATTCCTTTGTAGTCAGGCTCTAGTATCGTGTGGTCTGAGATGGACGGATTTGGGAATGTTTGTCCATCTTCCCAGCAAGCACAGCCGTGGAGGTGTCTGGGTTTTCTGCAGCTGCATTTGCAGAGGTGCCAGTGTTCAGACACTAGCTTAGCAGTTGCGGCAAGTCTGGGAGCAGCATCCGTCCTGCTGATACCGTCTGTTGCAGAGGCACGTTGGTTCTAGAGCCAGCAGCAGTAGCGCCTTCCTGACCATAGTGGTTTCCTGTTGGCGACAGCAGTATTGTGGTTCTAGAGGGGCCCGCTTCCTGATTGCAAGATTACTGAAGAGAAAGCAGCCACCGCAGCCAGCCAGTTCCTAGGAGCATTAGGAGAGGTTGCTCCTAAAGCTCAACCTCAATTCCTCAGCCCTCTTGACAGGTCTGAGCCATTGAATACGCTGTGATAAAGCCCTTCCTGCCAAACGAACTAAAGTGAAGCCTGGGCTCTGCAAATGATTCATAACAAAAACAATCTCGACATATACGAATGGACATTACCATCCTTACCCCAAATCTATCACTATTCCTATGTTCCGAATCTCAACAACTATCTCGGTCTCTCACGATCCTTTTTCTCATTTCCCACCCCATCAACATCTGGCCAATCCCTGCAGCTTTGTAGTTCCAGCCACCATCGATTCACACACACTGCTCTCAACACCTCTCAACTCACGTCCTTGCCTGCAGTCGGACTCCTTATAAATCCCACCTCCAGACAGCACCAGTAACTCTCCATTGTTCTTGGGATTGCTAGTACCAATGATCGTTCGTCAAGATCTTACCTGTTATATACTTTTCAGGCACTCAGTCATTTCATCTTCACAAACCTCAAACTTTAGTATACTTTAGAATGAAGTAGGCATTATTACACCCACGCTTCAGATCCAGACATTGAGAGTCTGAGACACTGAGTAGCATGGCCAACATCCCATGGCCAGGGGGTGACAGAATCAAGACCCAGTCTGCCTAACTCCGCATCCCATGCTCCAGCCTTCCTAAACTCTAAGCTCTTTCTACCAGGTCTCCCTCCCCATCTACAGCCTGCTTGCCTCCCCAGCATCAGTCACGCTCACCTCCTCGTGCCCTATGCTCCAATCCCACTGCACTCCTTCCAGTGCAACCTCCAACCCTCCAGGCTCTGCCTTTTTTCCATCTCAATGTCGCTTTCTTAGAGAAGTCTTCCTGACTCTTCTGGCTACACCCAGTTCCTTGCTTTCTCCCATCCTTCCCCCATCCTTAATTGCATGACACTCTACTGTTCACCCCTGGTTCTCTCTTCTGTTCCTCCCCAACCAACATCCAAACCCCCAGAAGACAGAAACCCCATCAGTCTTATTCTGCACTGAGTCCTCACAGCTCAGCACAGTTCCTGCAACCTAGTAGATGGCCATTCAATAAGTATTTCTTAAATGAATAAGCAAAGAAAACGACTTTAAATACAGGTCCATTTCAGGGGAAAGAATCTCATAGAAGCTATTCAAAAATGAAAAGAAAAAACCAACTCTTTTCAAAAATATGAAAGTGTGAATTGAAAGCCACCATTTTTCTTAGAAATGATTTTCAGCATCCAGGAAATAAGAATGCTTACTGAAGAAAGGTGAAAATTTTAGGAAACAGAATATACCTGTGTCACCTGAGAATTTGGAAGGGAAAAAGGCAAATCTTTACTTACTTTAGTGAACCCCTTCTATAAGCAAGGAGTAGTATATTTGCCATATAAGCCACCTCCCTCTCAACCACTCTGAGATAGCTGAATGCTATTCTCATCATTTTGTGATTAGAAATGATTAGTGAGGAGGATACTAACCTTAGAGAGTTTATTTTTTAAGTTTTATTTTATTTTATAATTTTTTTAAAAGGCTGAATAGGCAAAACATTTCATTCTATTTTTGGTTGATACATAATAATTATACATGTTTATGGTGTTCAATGTGATGTTTTAATCCATGTATACATTGAGGAATGATCATATAAGGGTAATTAGCATATCTATCACCTTAAACATTTACCATTTCTCTGTTATGGGAACATTCAAAATCCTCTTTTCTGTCTATTTTGAAATACACTAGAGAGTTTAAATCTTAAAACTTTGGTATACCTTAGAATCCACTGAAAGATCTTTTTAAATCCTGAAATCCCAGGCTACAGCCTAGACCAATTACATTAGAATCTCTGGATTAAGAACCCAGGCATCAGGATTATTTTAAGCTCCTTAACTTTAAACCAAGTTTAAGAGTCAGTGGCTTAAATCCTTGCTGTCCAAATCGTGTCCTGGTAGCTGGCATCAGCACAGAGCTTACTAAACGTGCAGCATCTCATACACACCCACGCTGAAACAGAGTCTGCATTTTAATAAGATCCAAGACGGAATCACCTGCACCCTGCAGTTTGGAGAGCACCATTTCAATGACTTATCGAGAATGCTAAATCAAGAAGATGTTTCTCTGTTTCCCCCAAGATGACTTTGGGAAGTGGACTCTCTCTTCCCTTTCTGCGGCTTACGCAAATGTGAGGGTCTAGACACTACAGGAAGCGCCAGAGAGTCATTCATAACATTCATCACTGAGTTTTTAAAAATTGCCTTTGGTCCAACTCTCTCACTTGGGAATCTTGGGCAAGAGCTGGGAAAAGAGTCTGGCCAATATGTTGAAAGATTTGGATATAGTTTAGAAGTTTGTATGGGGGCTGAACATTCCCTATAGCCAAAGAGAGAGAGAGAGAGAACAAGTCTGGGGATGTCGGATGGGAATGAACAGTGCCCTTGGCATTTGGAAACCTGAGTTTGAATCGAGCTCAAGCAATTACTGGCACTATGACCTGGGCATGTCACAGGGACTCTCTAAACTTAAATTTCCTCAGCTGTAAAATGGGAAGGATAATCCTTCCCAAAGCTGTTGGGAGAACAAACATATATAAAAGGCTTGAAAAGTATACAACTGTAGGGTATTTCATTATATTCAGTATCTGCCAAGGAGTTTGACCTTGGGAAGAAGAGCAGGGAAAAATAAATCTATGCAAGGCTGAGAGAAAGGAAACTTACTTAAAGCCATTGTTCCCATCTGTATTGGGAAAAACCACCCACTAGACCAACAAAGGTCTCCATGAGGCAAATGCTCAAAGGATGCTTTCATCCTGGCAGGAGAACTGGACTGGGTAATTGACAAGCTGGGAGACAGAGTATTGGGGGTCCTCTCCCTGGGCCTCCTTGTGTCTTGCTCCAGGCAGCACTGGTGACACCAGAAATAAGCATTTTTGCCACTTAGAAATGAGCACTTCAAAGGCCAGGATCTATCTTTGAACTCCAGCACCTATGCTGGTGTCTGGCACAAAGCCAGCACCCAGAAAATGTCTAGATTTCACTCTCAACAAGAAGAAGGAATTAGCAGCTCAGCCAGTTAAGAACACGCTGAGTGGAAGCCTTAACGCTGGCCAATTTCATCATTCCTTTCCCATTGCAGATGACATAACTGCTGTGACCCTCTGAGCATGCCTTCCGCCCCCACAGTAAGTTTTATTTTACCAGTCGGCCTGACGCAGGCAGCACCAGGCCTAGGAGGCTACAGAAGAAAGGCCACAGCCTGTGGCAGGATTGTGAGGAATCACAAGATGAAGAAACACAAGAAAACACTGACAGAGGCTACTGCCAAAGCTACATTCACTTTATCGCTTTAAGGTATCTCCATGTTGCTTTCCACAAAAAAGACACCTGCACTCGAATGTTTATAGCAGCACAATTCACAATTGCAAAGTTGTGGAAACAACCCAAGTGCCCATCAATACATGAGTGGATTAATAAAATGTGGTATATGTATACCATGGAGTACTATTCAGCTTTAAGAAACAATGGTATACTACTAAGTGAAGTATCCCAAGAATGGAAAAACAAGCACCAGATATATTCTCCAGCAAACTGGTATTAACTGAGTAGCACCTAAGTGGACACATAGGTACTACAGTAATAGGGTATTGGGCAGGTGGGAGGGGGAAGGGGGCAGGTATATACATACATAATGAGTGAGATGTGCACCATCTTGGGGATGGTCATGATGGAGACTCAGACTTTTGGGGGGAGGGGGGAAATGGGCATTTATTGAAACCTTAAAATCTGTACTCCCATAATATGGCGAAATAAAAAAAAAAAAGAAAAAAAAAAGAAACAATGGTGATATAGCACCTCTTGTATTTTCCTGGATAGAGCTGGAACCCATTCTACTAAGTGAAGTATCCCAAGAATGGAAAAACAAGCCCCACATGTACTCACCAGCCAGTTGGTATTGACTGATCAACACCTAAGTGGACATATAGGAATAACATTTATAGGATGTCGGGCAGGTGGGAGGGGGGAGGAGGGGACGGATATATACATGCATAATGAGTGAGATGTGCACCGTCTGGGGGGTGGTCACGTTTGAAGCTCTGACTCGAAGGGGGAGGGGGAGCATGGGCAATATGCGTAACCTTAACATTTGTACCCCCATAATATGCTGAAATTTAAAAAAAGGAAAAAAAAGCTACATTCACATACTCAAGTTCACAGCCTACAATTGTATCTGATCTTTTCACGCTCCTCCATCTTTACTACAGTGTATTTGGTTAACATGCTTTATATTACATAAACACATGCAATTGCTAACACTTACCAAATGCTTGCTCCCCAGGATCCAGGCACCACACTGAAGCCTTCAAATACTGCAGCCTACTCCATCCTCGTAATACCCTTATGAGATACAGGTTGTCATTCCCGTGTTACACATGAGGAAACAGAGGCTCAAAAAAATGCACAGGGTGTCTGGGTGTCAGCAACTCATGTACAGAAGAGCCAGGGTATAAATGATCACAATCCGGCTCCCTAAGCACACGACACTGCTAGGAGGTCTCTTGAAATGGTACCTGCTGATTCCTTTGCCCATGAGGTCCGTGGCCTTCCTTCTCAGCTTGATTCATTTGACCTGGCCCATAAAATCTCAACTCAGATGTTATTTCTCAAGAGCCACTACCAGGCTAAACTAGGAATCCAACCTGGGCCTTGATATCCCCAAATCTACCTAAACATCTACCACGCTGAACTACAATGGTGTGGTTGTGTGTTTGCCTCCCTTGCTAGACTGTGAACTGCTGGGTAAGAACAATGTCTAAAGGCAGTACCTCTCTCCTGCCAGGACCTACAAAGTAAAGGGATTCTTGCTTCCAGATTATTGTGGGTGAGCCGCCCCCATTCACACCCTACTCTGGAATGTGGAAAGGGGCATTGTTCCTTTGAGGCTCTACAACCCTGAGCATTGATGCTGGTTGCTCCAGAAATGGGCTGCTTCTCCTCTCCGTCACTGTCACTGCTGAGTGGAAAATCATGAACTTGATGATACCAATCACTCTAGGCTTAAACCCACATAGCCAGGAAACAGCTCACTCCCCACCGACAGAGTCATCCAGCCCTTTCCATGATTTGGAACCTTGGCCCAACACTTCCTGGTGAGAGAAAGCTTGACCACCCTCAACCCAAACTGTCAACTCATTTCCTGTCCAGAATTAACCACTTCCCAAAATAACCCTGCCTGTGCGAACATGTGAACATCAATTCCCTTCAGGGAAAGCCCCACCTCCACCTCCCAGGCTGTCGTCTTACCCTGTGACCGCCCCCAGCAGCCCAATGTTGGTACCTTTGCCAAAGTTGTGTGACTCGTCCTTACCTATCATCACCTATTGTAGGAAAGTTTTTGATGCATAATGGGCATTTGATATATATTTCTTGAATAAATGAAAGATTGAATGAATTCCATCTTAGATGTCTACATAGTCCTTTAGAGTTTAGAAAGCTCTGTTCTTTCAAGTGATATATAAGAGAACTAAGTGGTGAGCTCAGCTGGGAAGGAGCAGAACTGGGAGCCCCTGGTATAATGAGTTCTTGTCTAGAATTATACTGTGTTCTGGGGTCACCAAATTACAGCCTCAGGGCATCTGCCTATTTTTGTAAATAAAGTTTTATTGGAGCATAGCCATGTCCATTCATTTATGTATAGTCTATGGTTGGTTTTGTGCTACAAAGGAGGAGTTGAGTAGTTTCCCGAGAATGCAGGAGAGATCCCATGGCCTCAAAGATTTACCACATGACCCTTACAGAAAATGTTTGCTGACTCTGCTATACGTTATTGGTGACTCCATGCATATTTACATATATACACTTACAACACACACACACACACACACACACACACATACACATACACAAACTTACACATCCTAAATTCACAAGGGAAACATTTGGATGCTGTCTCTATCTGAACTTCTCATTATTGTCAGCCGTGAGAAGGGAGTAGCAAGTTTGCTGGAATTGTGTATAGAATCTGCTTGTGAGTTTTGAGTTAAGAAGTTCCATGGGTGAATGCATGGGGTTTGACCATGGACTTGATAGTATGTATCCTAACAAGATGAAAAAGTAGCAAACTAAAAGAAAAGGCCTCAGCAAGTCCACAAAAAGCAATGAGAAGGGATAGCTTCCAAGAAAACAAGAGAAAGAAAAACCATGAGAAATGATAATTATAAAATCTCAACTTAGATCCTAAAGGTAAAGGCTCAGAGGTAAAAAGCCCTACACATCCTTATAATGAGACAATTCAGTCGAATATGATGTTCTGCTTGCATACTTCTTGTATCCTTACCATTATTATTATCATTATTATTAATCTTGATGACTTGAGTTTGAGAAAAAGCTGCCAGGTACTTTCTACTGTCAAAAACTTGAATTAACCTTTGGGGGAAAAGAGTTCTTTGGGCTTTGGAAAAACACATGAATTAAGTAAATAGTTATGCAAAAAAAGTAAATATCACATTCTAAAATAAAAAGATTTGAGATAAACATATTTAAACAACTTCTTAATAAAGAAATGTTTGTACCACATGTACTCACCAGGAAATTGGTATTAACGGATCAACACCTAAGTGGACATATAGGAATAACATCTATCGGGTATCGGGAGGTTGGGGGGGGGGAGGAGATGGGTATATACAACCAAATGAGTAAGATGTGCAACAGTTGAGGGATGGACATGCTTGAAGCTCTTACTCGAGGGGGAAGGGAGGCACAGGCAATATATGTAACTTTAACACTTGTACCCCCATAATACGCTAAAAAAACTAAAATAAAGAATATAGGAAAAAAATTGAGGGAATGGTGGGAAACTAATGCATAATGATCTACTTAAGAGAGTACTCTAAGTAGGAGTCAAGCTCTAACGTGGAAATTGCTTATTTAAAATATTTTTTTCAATTTTAAAAGGAATACATACATATGGTTAAAAAATCAAACTATAAACAAACAAAAAAAAAGTAAAAGTTCTATTTTCCAACATACTACCCCAACTCCTGAATCCCACTGCCAAGAGAAACACTGATAGCCATTTGTTGGGGACCTTTCCAGAACTATTCTATGCATATTACAAAGATGTCACAAATACCCACATGCTTTCTTCCCTACAACTCTACAACTTGATTTTTTCCGTTATTGTATCCTGCACATCTCTACATATCAGTAGACATTTATAGCTCGGTTTAAAAAAAAAAAAATCAAAAGCTTCATAGCATGCCATTGAGTAAGAGTAATATTTGTTTATACAATCTCTTTTTGGTAAACATTGGGACTGTTTTTAGATGGTTACTATTGCAAACAATGTGCTTCAGTGAACTCTTGTAAATATATATTTGTATACATAAGAGAATAAATTTTATATATGTAAATTTCTAAAAGTAGAATGACTAATTCTGAGATTAGATGAATTTATATCTTAATAATCATCCCTTAATGTGTCTGCAAAGATGTTGACCAATGTACACTCTCAGCAACAATTCATCACAGTATATTTAGCAACTGCTCCTATCACTGTGACTTTGTTTTTTTTTTTAAATAAAAACATATAAACATTATCATAATTTAAAAAAAAAAGAAATGTTTGTAATGGAAATGTCTCTTTCTAAAATATGGACTCTGGCCAGGCACGGTGGCTCACGCCTGTAATCCTAGCACTCTGGGAGGCCAAGGCAGGAAGACCACTTGAGCTCAGGAGTTCGAGACCAGCCTGAGCAACAGCGAGACCCCATCTCTACTAAAAATAGAAAAAAATAGCTAGTCATGGTGACATGTGCCTGTAGTCCTAGCTACTTGGGAGGCTGAGACAGGAGGATGGCTTGAGCACAGGAGTTTGAAGTTGCTGTGAGCTAGGCTGATGCCATGGCATTCTAGCCTGGGCAACAGAGTGAGACTCTGTCTCTAAATAAATAAATAGATAGATAGATAAATATTAACCCAATTAAAATTAAAATTAAATTACATGCAGATTCAGAGTGCACTGCTCCAGGAAAATTATTTGCTGTTAGATGTATAGTTTTTTCTGCAATCCGCTACCCAAGGGAGTTTACAAGCAGAGACCAGATGGTGACTTGGAGGGGTATGAAAACATATCTTCCATTTACACTGGTAAAGGGGACTTAAGTGAATTCTATGTGAACTATGGAACCTGGAACATGGCCATTTTCTACAGGAAGTTAGACTTCTGAAAATATATTATCTGACATAATTTTAATATTCACAGGTATTCTATGATGTTGGTCATTGCTCAAACATGGGGCCAAACCCAACACCATGGATAGGGAAACATGGTAGGTGCCCAATATTATTCCAGTTATTACTATTATTCCCCTTTGAATCACATGGTAGGTACTTATGAAATATTTATTGATTTGAATAGAAGCTACAATCACCTTTTTATTTAAAAAACTTCCTATGTTGAATTTTTCCCTCTTGATTCAAGCTCTTTTTTTAACCAAAACTGTTCTATCCAAATACTCATTAAATGAGCTATATATTCATATGTTTTAAAAGTAATTAAGTCAAAGCTGTTTTAAATAAAGTATTAACAAGAATAGTGTTGTATCTGAGAAAGCATGTAGTACGGGGAAAACTTGTGAGACTTTGAAATTTAGTAAGAGTACTGACTAACTCATAAATTTGGATTATTTTATGCTTTTTATTATCTCTGAGAATTTTTTATGATCCTGAAAGTTATAGAAAATTGATAGTAATACAAATAATTCTCATCCATAAAAATGCAAATTATGTCCCATGCTATGTAACTGATTATCACTCTGTGAATCCTGACCAGTTTTGCAAATTTCTATCTATGTGTAACCGCTGCTCCACTCAGGAGCACCTATTAGTGCCTATAGAGAGTAAATACCCTTTTCTGCAATTGTTAACAATGTCATACACACACGTATACAAGCACACACACGCTAGGGATTGCAAAGTCAATCTATAGTATTGTTGTGGTTTAGCTATTTTAAAATAGTATTTTTATTGAAGAAATACAATTATTTTGGGTATTTTTAATCTGAATTTGGAAATATAGGAGAAAGCTAAATGCTGCATTAAAAATAAGGCCTTATCATCCTCATTTTATTAATGTAGAGAATCTGAGAATCAGAGATGAAAATCACCTAGCTGAAAAATAAATGTAGTAACCAGGACTCCAACATAAATTTTCAGAGAACAAATTAATTTCATTCCATTTCTTGAGAAAAGCTTTATTTATCTCTTTCTTTGAATACTCAAAGAAGAAAAAAAAATCTCTATATAATAGAAATACATCCATTATAAGCTCTTCTATTAATAAAAGGATCATATTAATGGTAGTTCAGAAATACAGGTGGAAAAAATACTGAAATCCCAATATTATTGTTTTGCTGTGGTATTGAAGATAGTAAATTCAACTATCACAAAGGAAATGGAACAAAAGTACAAGACTCACATGTGCTTTTATGGAGCTTAAAAACAAATTTGTAAAATAAGTTACATATCCACAAACATCCTGGTAAAAGTATAAAATGATATATTTTAAAAGTCCAACAAACGCAATCCTATCAGCTAATAGCAATAGCTAACATGTAATAAGAATTTACTATGAGTCAGGCACTAGTCTAAGCACATTTACATTCAAATAGCTCTTTTAATATTCAGTTATTCTATGTGGTTGGTCCTATTATTCTACCAGATTTAAAGATAAGGAATGAGGACCAGAGAGGCTAACAATTCAGGGCATGTCATGGGAATATCAAAGTGGTGTAACTCCTGGTGCTAAATTCAATCCTGTTGTGTTTGGCTTTGAAGGGCCTCACCCTTGGGGGGTCAGGGAAGAAGCAGGATCCATAGGAGAACTGAGCTGTGCAGACAGGGGGTGCTGCTGGGAGAGAAGTCTGGGGCTTCGAGGAGAGAAGGGTTCGATCAAGGATGAAGCCTGGTTAGATGCAACAAAAAGACTGTGCAGAAGAAACCAGTAATGGAAAGTGGGCCAGGTAAGCAGAGGGAGGAAGGAGGCTCAAACAGCCCATAAAGATCATACTTTGAAAACATATTGCCTGGCCAGGTTTTTAACAATTCTTTGGGACAAGTTTGTTTTATTTAAAAACACTGAAAATCACGCAACAAAACAAATGAATACCGCTGTTGAAGTTTCGGGGGTAGGTTAAAGGAAAACAAATAGCAGCCCCTTTCTGCATTTAGGCTCTTGAACAAATTGAAGATGAAAATGAAGACTAAGGCAGATGGGAAATTAAAATATTCATGGTGTGACTGTGAAAGGTTAAGTTGGAGAATGCAGCTTAGCTTCAGAGCCAAACGGGCCAGCTCTGCTGGTTGAACCCCAGATCTAGATAGCTCTGCCTATCACAGCATCACTGAATCCTGGACAAGAGCAGAGGATTCCTGAGAGGAGGATACAAAGAGAGCAGGTGAGAAGAACATGCCTGCTGTTTCCTTCCCAGATTCACCAAGCAGGTAAGTCATTCCACCATCCCTATGGCAGGCTGAATAAAAGCAAAGAAAGACATGGAGTTACACTAACCAAGCTGCCTTCATATGAAAGAAACTGCTGGAAAATAGTTACTAGATAAATAGTCAATATAAAAAAATTAATTATATTTCTTACACTATCAACAAACAACTGGAAAATAAAATTCAGAAAAATAAACCATTTACAACGGAACTCAAAAATATCATCTACCTAGGAATAAATCTAATGGAAAATATAAAAACCTCTACACTGAAAATTATAAAATATTGCTGGGAGAAAGTAAAGACCTAATGAAGAGTGATTACACATACAGGAATTGGAAGATTAAATATATAATAATGTAACTTCTCCCCAGATTGATCCATAGAATCAATGTTATTGCAATTAAAATCCCTACAGGTGTTTTTGTGTGTGGAAATTGACAAATTGTTTGTAAAATCTATTTGGAAATACAAAAACCTTAGAATAGCCAAGATAGCTTTGAAGAAAATGAGCAAATTGCAAGAGTTACTATCAGATGTCAACTTAGTATAAAGCAAAGTTGATCAAAACAGTGTGGTGTTAGCATAGGAACAGAAAAATCAGTTGATGGAATAAATCCACACATATATGATCATTTGAATTGTGACAAAGGTCTCAGTGGAAAAACAATGTCCTTTTTAATAAACAATGCTGGATCAATTGAATATTTGTATAAAAAATGGACCTTGACTTCCCCCACCTTACACCATACATAAAAATTTATTTGAAACGGATTATAGACTTAACCACAAACAGTAGGACAATAAAGCCTCCAAGATAAAATATAGGAGAATATCTTAATGATATTGAGGGAGGCAAAATATCTTTCTTCTACAGACCATGAAAGACACAAACCATAAAATAAAAAGTAATGAATTAATATTCATTAAAATTAAGAACTTCTGCTTATCAAAAGACACCATTATGAAAGCAAATATAAAAGCCACAGAATGGAAAGACCCTTACTATACAGCTAAGAATTCATATTCACAATACTGTACATAAAAATTCCTATAAATCAACTGAAAAGACAAACCAGCCTAATTTTAAAATGAGCAACAGAATTGAACAGGACTCCAAAAAAGAGACTATCCATATGTCCAGTAAGCTAAGATGATATCATTAGTCATCAGAAAGTTGCAAATTAAAATCACATACCCACCAAATTACTAAAATTAAGATGACTAACAATATCAAGTGTTAGTGCGGGTGTGAAGCAACTAGAAATCTTGTATATTGTTAGAGGAAGTGAAAGTGGTTCAAGAACTTTGGAACACTGTGCTGGCAATATCTACTAAAACTAAAAACATATGCTTGGCTTATGAGTCAACCATTCTACTCTTAGGCATATTTCTATTGCGAAGAATTGAGGTGATATGTCCACAAAAAGGCAGAAGAATGTTTATAGCTTCTTTGTTCGTAATAATCCCAAAATGGAAACAACCCAAATGTCTATCAACAGAAAAACAGATTTAAAAAATAATGGTATATTCCTACAATATAATATTGGGCAGCAACAAAAGGGGGAAAAAGCTACTTCTACATACAATAATATGAGTAAATCTCCAAAGCATTTTGTTAAGCAAAAGAAGCTAGATAAAAATAATACATTCTACATGATGAATGAAATTCATGTATGATTTTATTTATGTAATGTTCAGAATGGGCAAAAGTAATCTTTGTTCAAAGAAGCCAGGATACAGTTACATTGGGAGGATGAATATTGCCTGGGAAGAGGTATGAAGGAAAGTTCTGGAGTGATGGAAATGTTCTGGGTGGTGATTACACAGACATGGTCACCCCTCCTTTATCCAAGGGTTTCTACATCTGTGAGTTCAACCAACCATGGATCAAAAATGAGAGACAGGAACACTCTTACACTGCTGGTGGTACTGCAAATTAGTGCAACCTTTGTGGAAAAGAATTTGGAGATACCTCAAACAGCTAGCAATAGAAATACTATTAGACCCAGCAATGGCATTGTTGGGCATCTACCCAAAAGAACATAGGACACTTTATTATAAAGACATCTGCACCCGAATGTTTATGGCAGCACAATTCACTATTGCACGGTCATGGAAACAACCCAAGTGCCTGTCAATTCATGAGTGGATAACTAAAATTTGGTATATGCTCACAATGGAATATTACTCAATTCTAAGAAACGACAGTGAGCTAGCACCGTTTATGCTATCCTGGATTAAGCTTAAGCCTGTTATACAAAGCGAGGCGACACAAGATATGGAAAATGGGCTCCACATCTACTCGCCATCAAATTGGTCCTGACTGATTAAAACTAGGGTGCTCAAATAGTAGTAGTGTTCACCAGGGATTTGGGGGGGTGACCCACATCTTGGGGATGTGGTGAGCATTGTGGGGGGGAAGGGATTACCTCTAACCCTTTTTAGGGAGAGGCAAAGATATATAATGTAACCAAAATGTCTAAAAAATACCTGTTATCAGGAGGTGGGCAGGTGAGGGGGTGTGTATATGTACATAATGGGTGCGGTGCACCACCTGGGGGTTGGACACGCTTGAAGCTCTGGCATGGTGGGGTGGGGGAGGGGTGGCAGGGGCAATATATGTAACCCTAACAATATTTGTACCCCCATAATATCAGGAAATAAAAGGAAAAATTATTTTTTTAAAATATGGGAAATAAAAGATGAATGGCTGCATCTGTATTGAACATGTACAGACATTTTTTCTTGCCATAATTCCCTAAACGATACAGTGTAACAACTATTTACATAGCATTTACATCGTGTTCGGTATAATAAGTAATCTAGAGATGACTTGAAGTATACAAGAGGGTGTGTGTAGGTTATATGCAAATACTACACCATTTTATACGAGGGATTTGAGCATCCATGGATTTTGGTGTTCATGGGGGTTCCTGGAACCAATTCCCCATGGATGCCAAGAGAGGATTGTATGTGCACCTATAAAAACTGAGATGTTCACTTAAGATTTGGGCATTTTTACCTCAATTAAAACACTAATTTAAAATTTAGAATATTTTAAAGAAGGCAAACAAAACACTCCCTGTTATTTCAATCCAATCCCAAAGACAACTTCTAGTAACTATTTGATGTGTGCCTTTTTCCTATGCTTAGACACTTTAATCTTTCTTTCTCTCTACTCATCTATTTACCTACCATATTTCATCAAACCTGTCAATCATAAAATGCACCATTAATTTGCATACCATCAAGAAATAAGGAAAAATATACTGTCATTAAATTATAACACATCAAATATTATAAGATATATCTTGATTTCAGAGACAGGAAAATATGATAAAAGTATGTCTTAGATTTGATGAATTATGGTATCTTTTTATATAGATACAGATATAAATTTAGATAGAGATATTTACACACATGCATGTATAATAACATACATATTTATTTTCTTTTACACAAATGTACTTATACGATATATATTAGTCTGTGACTTTATTTGCTTAACAATATAGCAAAGACATACTTTCATGTCAATATTTATAGATCTATCTTTGCTTTTATCTTGTTGTTGCTCATTCTTTCAAATGGCTATCTAGTGTTTCTTGGTAAAGACATATGATAATTCTCAAATCATTGCTCCATTGATGGACAAGCAGGCTGTTTGCAATTTTTGCTATTTCAACAGTACAGCAATCAATATTTTTGAAAATATAGCTTTATGCACCTAAAATACATTGATAATATTTTGTAAATTAGATTCCTGGAAGTGGAATTTGGTATCAATGGATATCGGCATTTAAAATTATAACTGACGTCAGAAATTATACTCCACAAATTTGGAACCAATTCACTACCCATCCCATGGTGCAGAATAGTATCCATTTCCCACACCTTCACCAGGCATGGATGCTACCAATCTTTAGTATTTTTGCTAATCCAAGGGGAAGAAATGGTGATTCATTGACACTTTGGCCTTTTTAAGAAAACTAAATCATATATCTTTGCTGGAAATTATCAACGCTAATTTGAACTAGACTCTAGAAATAACATCACATTAATTAACTATGTTTAAACACATGCTACTAACCATGGTATAGAGAGGACTTCTGCTTTGAAACAGTGTTGGAACTGGCTACATTTTGTACAGGAGTTTATTGACCTAGGAGCACCTGCCTTTCCACAGCCCTTGCTGGGGGAAATGGTTTTGGGTAACTTCTTAAGCATAGATGCTGCATTCTGTATTCAGGTCACCACTGCCTGGATTTTAGAGGATTTGGCCAGGGAGAGGCCACTCCTGACCAATCCTATAGAATGGTCAGTTACCTGTGAGTTGATCTGGTTTGCAAGCTTGGCTCACAGGGAAAGCAGTGAGCAAGTAGACAAACATCTCCATGCTGCTTTGTGCATCCTCTACTCCAATCCCTACTTCCAAACACTTCCACTGGAACCCACTGGAACCCTGCTCTGGGGTCAGCAAACACCCTTAAATTGTCAACCTTTATTTAGTAATCTCTTGTTACCTTTATTGCCCTCATTGGAATCTGGCTGTTCTCTGAGGCACCATATCTCCAGTAGCCCTCCTAGGTGGAAGGTGTTTTGTTCTCTCGCAGCCCACAACAACAGAGTCTTGAGATGGGTTCGGTGTCCTCCTTGCTTTCCACTTCTTACTAGTACAAAACACACAGGCTCTTGTGAACTCATCACCTCTCCTTCTTGCTATTATCCACTGACCTCCTGACCACACCCCAAATCTTAAAGACTTGAGAGCTCTTGGCTCAGTTTTGCCTTTACCCCCCACTCCCGTCATCATCATCACTAATCTCAACTTCCATGTGATGAACAACCCAGTGTCCTGGTTTCTCCACTCCTTTACCTTTTCCTCCACCTCTATCTCAGCTACTCACTCCCACAGTCTCACCTCGGATCTTCTCATGAACCAAAATGGTAGCATCTGTGAAATAGCAACTTAAACATCCCACCCCTTGACCACTACCTCCTGTCATCCCAGACCATGTGCTCCAGAACATCCACCACCACACCCACCACAATTCTTTGACCTTATACTCACCATTTTGTCACCATCCTTTGGCTTTCCTGACTTCCCTCCCACTCTTGTCCATCTCAGAACTCATGAACAATCATCTTAATTATTTCGTGGTAAATCCTATCAACTCCTTCACTCATAGCCCCTCCATCCCATACCCCTACACACACCAGCCACCACATCTCCCTTCTCTGAGGTTCTCCCCAGGCAGCTGTATGTTGTGGGAGGAAATGACTGCATGACCGAAAGAGGGGTTTATGTTAATCTAACAGCCCCAAGTATTAGTGGACCCTTACCACTGCCCAGAGAGCTGATCATCTCTCTCTCATGAACTCACTGTCCCGCTCCCTGAGGTGAATAACTTCTCTCTTCCTATACCTCCCACACCTCCTCCTCCATGTATAGTTTCAACTGATGACATTGCCTCTTGCTTGAGAAAAACAGAAGTCACTGGAAGGAAGCGCTTTCAACTCCTCCCCAAGCATACGCAAGCTTACAATGACTGTACCCACTTTCTCCATCTTTTAATATGCCATGGTCCCTGTTCTTGCAACTGGAAAAATAACAGACTAACAGAGCCTGTATGTTTTCCCCAGGGTTAGTGTTCTGTCTTGTTCACAGTAGGAACCTAAAAAGTATATGTGAGGGTGGATTCAATAGATCAGAATGCTGCAATGATAGCAGTTTCTGAGTTACAAGACTTTGAGGAGGATGGTGAAGATTTTCAGTTTCCAACCAATGAAAAAAAAGGGGATTGAACAGAACGAGCAGTGGGTGGTCCCTCAAGTGAAGGTGGAGAGGACTCATCACACCAGGCTAGCAAGAACTTCCAATAAAGGACTACACTGAAAATGGAATAGCATTTGACCCCATGCTGGATGAGAGAAGTTATTGTTGCCATCCAGGCAACCGCTACTGCCACCACGTCTATGAACCTTTACCTAGATTACTACCCATGTTCATAATGCTACCAAGGAGGGTGGATCATCTGTCGCGTCACCATGCCTCGCAACTGGTGGGTGGCTCACATGCTAGGGAGGGTCTAATAGGAAGTTTGAGCTTAAATGCTTAAACTTCTGGCAGCCAAAGTATACTAACTGCATGCCACCCGAAGAATTTGTGCCTATGAGGTGTTTGTCTCCTGGTAGCCAGTACTCCAGAATTACTTGTAGGTAATTCCTCTCTTCATGTTCTAATAAACTTTTATATTATCCAAAAAAAAAGAAAGAAAGAAAGAAGGAAAAGAATGTTCTAATGAATTGGGGGTTTTTCTTAATTTGTTATAGTTTTTCTCTCTTTTAAGAAAAGAGGGGACAAATTCTCATGAAGCCTATTTTGCAGCTAATGAAGCTTGAACTTGATGCAATGTGTCCAAATGTGAAGTCGGTATTAGAGTATTACTTGGAGAGACAGCCCGAATTCCAAGGATCTCTTAGTGGGACATGTGTTAGGAGTGCCTCCTGCGTGCTGGTGCTTGCTATACTATGATGGGAGGAGGCTTTTTCTACCAGAAGCCAGTAACACGCTTCACATATCAGAAAAGCTGACCTGCCCAAAGTGCCTCTCATTGCTACCTTCCCAAAAGGACCTTCAACAGTCACCTATTGTTCCCTTGTCTTACAAAGGGAGAGAGAGACTAAAGTTCCTAAAACTAAACCAAGTGATGCCAACCAAATCAAAACAGATGTAATGATTCTACAATTCCATTTTCTCACCCCTGAATTCCTATCCTATAACTCATGCACTCTCAATCATGTAGCTGAACATTTTATGGAACCAGTGTGATGAACTGGAAACCCCATGGGCATTAGAGCCAGAATTCCAATTACACATGTACTATTTTGTTTTGAGGTCTTGAACAAATCACTTAACCTTGCTGAGTCCATTTTCTCATCTGCAAAATGGGAAAAGTATGCCAAATTTGTATTGCATTTAAAAGAATTAGAGATGATGTAGGTCAGCCCCTGCTGCTAGCTCACAGTGGATGTTCAATACTGAGACAAATGCACATCCATTGTATACTGGGGGACTTCTTTCCTAAGCTTGGCCGTAACACCTCCTAGGATAATGTACTTTTTGTTTTCCTAATTTCTTGAGTAGACAGCTTAGATCATTTCTTTCCATTTTTTTTAAATTTAGTAATGAAAGTATTATAATTACAGCTCTCAATTTTCTTTGGGGTAAAGCCCGTGTTTTGGGATACAGTCATACACTGCATAATGACATTTCTGTCAACAATAACTGCATATACAATGGTGGTCCCCTAAGATTATAATGGAGCTGAAAAATTCCTGTATTCTAATGATATCGTAGCTGTTGTATCACAATGCATTACTCGTGCGTTTGTGGTGATGCTGGTATAAATAAACCTACTGCATTGTCAGTTGTATAAAAGTAAAGCAATACAATTATGCACAGTGCGTAATACTTGACAATGATAATAAATGACTATGTTACTGGTTGATATATTCACTATACTACAATTTTTATGGTTATTTTAGAGTGTATTCCTTCTACTTATAAAAAGGAAAACTTAGCTGTTAAACAGTCTCAGGCAGGTCCGTCAGGAGGTATCCAGAAGAAGACACTATTATCATAGGGGATGACAGCTCCATCGTGTCATTGCCCCTGAAGACCTTCCAGTGGGACAAGATGTGGAGGAGAAAGACAGTGATACTGATGATCTCGGCCCCGTGTAGGCCTAGGCTAATGTATGTCCCCATGTCTTCATTTTTAACAAAAAACTTTTAAAAATAAAAGAATTAAAGATAGAAAAAAATCTTACAGAATAAAGATACTACGACAGAAAAATTTTTCATTTAGCTGTACAAAGTGTTTTAAGTTAAGTGTTATTACAAAACAGTCAAAATTTTAAAAAAATAAAGTTTATAAAGTAAAAAAGTTACAATAAGCTAAGTTTAATTTATTCTTGAAGAAAAAATTTGTTATAAATTTAGTGTGGCCTAACAGTACAACGCAGGTGTCCTCAAACTACAGCTGGAGGGCCACATGCGGGTGTTTTTGCCCATTTGTTTTTTTACTTCAAAATAAGAAATGTGCAGTGTGCATAGGAATTTGTTCATAGTTTTTTTAAAACTATAGTCCAGCCCTCCAACACTCTGAGGGACAGTGAACTGGCCCCCTGTTTAAAAAGTTTGAAGACACCTGGTACAACGTTTATGAAGTCTACAGTAGTATATAGCAATGTCCTAGGCCTTCACATTCACTCACCACTCACTCACTGACTCCCCCAGAGCAACTTCCAGTCCTGCAAGTTCCATTCATGGTAATTGCCCTAGACAGGTGTGCCATTTTTTTAATCTTTTATACCATGTTTTGATGGTAATTTTTCTGTTATAATATGCTTAGATATCCAAATACTTACCATCACGTTACAATGGCCTGCAGTAGGCTATAACATGCTGTACCGGTTTGTAGCCTGGAGCAATAGGCTACACCATGTAGCCCAGGTGTGTAATAGGCTCTACCATCCAGGTTTGTGTAAGTACACTCTGATGTTGGCACAATGACAAAATCGCCTAACAACGCTTTTCTCAGAACATATTCCCATTGTTAAGTGAAGCGTGGCTATACATTATTTAAATTACCCATATTTACTTCCTAGGTGTTCTGACATTTTCAGTTTGGCATCCTCTTTGACACAAAAATATTTTAAATAGGATTTTATAGTTTGAACTTTTTGTTTTTTCAATTTCTAAGGGACTTGGGATTTTGTTATTATCCCTTGTGCTTTATTTTTTACTTACATTATATAAAAGAAATATGACCTATAAAGGCATTATCCAATAGAAATATAAAGCCACAAATGTGAGCCACTCATATAACCCTAAATACTCTAGTAGTCACACTTAAAAAGGTAAAAATAAACAGGTAAAATCAAATTTGACATTTTAATTTAACCCAATATATCCAAAATATTATCATTTGGACATTAATCAATATAAAAGTATTAAGGAGATATTTTGTTATTTTTACACTAAGTCTTTGAAATCTGATGTGTATTTGACACTTACATCCCGTCTCAACCCAAACAAGCCACTTTCATGTGCTCAATAGCCAGATGTGAATTGTGGTGATCATATTGAACAGCGCAGGTCAATGCTGTTTTTCTTTGGTGAAATTATTAGGGCATTTCTTAGGCCTAAGATATGATAAAGTTATATTCCCCAGTGCTTTATAAAAAGTTTATCCTCTGTTTGTAGGGTTCAATTTACTTCTAAAGAAATATGTTATAAATTATGTCCATATCCTCTTTATCTTCGTGTCCACTGAATCTGCGAAAGTTCCAAATTTTCTCATTAGAGTTTTGATTCTGTCAAATTTTTCCTGCATTTTCTGAAGATGTTGTTTTCTATATATTAGTGCTATGTTCATTGGCACATAACTGTTCATGACAGTTATAGTCCATTATGAAACACAAGCTCCATCATTATAAAGTATTCCTTTTTTACCTAATCAGCATCTTTTACCTTGAATTTTACTTTCCTGATATTAATACTGTGATCCCTCTGTGGTCTTTTGGGTTGCCTTGGCCTGTGTACCTCTGTCCAATTTTATAATCTGCATATCTCTTTGTTTTAAATCTGTTCTCTGAACCACTTGACTGAACTTGGTATTGAATCTGTGAGAATAGAGACTCTAAAGAATCTTGTCTCTTCTACAATCACAGTATAATTGAGCCCTGGTGAACGATAAAGTTACTTAGCGTATTCATTTTTAATAACACTAATTCCTTGTATATTTATAGCACACTGCAGCCTGAAAATCACTTTCTTAGCTATTATCCCCTTAATTTTCACAGCCACCTTCAAAGTAGAAAAGGCAAATATTGTCATTCATGGTGATTCCAAATATAAAGTAGTCTAATCTGCTCAAGTTTGTATTTATGGTCATGTGTATAAATTAGCTAGGGTGCTTCAAGATGAGCTCACTAATTCAACGCAAGGAAGGTGAGTCAAATAAATGTGCAGATTGGGGGAGTAGGAGGATTCCTGGGGCGGTGTAACTTTTCTCCGTTTTGTTAAGTATAGAGGTTTGGCCGTTCATTTATTTAAAAAAACACTTACTGTCTACACTGTATACTATAATCCCCGATTCATAGCGCTCACAGCATAGTGCACTTTAGTGATTCTTAAATCTCACTAATCATCAAAATGGACTCGAAAAATGTTTTAGTCCCTCAGTCCCTCTTCAGGCACATTCAACAGTCATGGGGATAGAACCCAGAAATCTGTATGTTTAAAAACCCCACAGGCCCAGATAGAGTTGAGGACACTGGACATTCTAACAAAGCAATAAACTGTTGGCATGCTTCACAACTCTCCCAATATTTTTGCTCATGTCATCTCATTGAAGTTTCACAGCAACACAGTGAGGCAAGAGTTCATTATATTTGCTTTAGAAATGTGAAAATTATGAAGCAAAGTCATTTTCCAAATCACAATCAGTGAATGACAAATTTGAGCCTGGAACTGCAATTCATTTCTCCAAGTCCTACACTCTTTAGTCTTCACCTACACTTCATGCAGCCAAAGGAAGAAAAGGACAGTGCCTAAATAAAGTAAAGAGCAGAAGAAGGAGAAAGGAGAATCCTGTTCTTATTACTGAGAGCTTAGCCAAAAGCCCAGCACAGTGCCTGACATATAGTAGGAATTCCGTATAGGTTATTAAATTGAACCGAAACTCCTGTGCCTGCTACCAACGGAAAAACACCAGACCACACTGATGTTGCAACTCCCCGAGCTTAGAACCCAAGCCCTGGTTGATGACAACAGCCAGTCAGTCAATCAGTGCTCATCAAATGTCAGGCACGTTACATCAAATGTATATAATCTCACACACACACACAATTTAATCCTTACAACAACTGTATGAAGTGGGAACCATTCTCAATCCCACTTCCTAGGTGAGGAAACTGAGGAACAGAAAAGTGAATTAACTTGCTCAAGGTCAGAAATCTAACAAGTGTTGGGGGCCCAGAGGTCACATGTGTAACCATTTCAACATACAGCCACTCTGCACCATGCTGGATTCCCAGTCTTTAGCCATCTCCATGACTAGAATTAAATTATGACATATTTTGGTCCATAATCTTTTTTTCAGTGCCACCATATGCTCCATGGTCCCAGACTCATTACTCAGCTGGGAAAATCACACCTTGCCACATTCCCTTGGCACTGACCTGGTTTCAGCTAGGCTGTTTCACGCACATGGCCACTGTTCCACTTACGTGTGTCACAGTATCTCTCTGCTTTTCTGCCTCAAGGATGTCTCCAAAACCATGGAAACCTGCTCGGCCCTAATGCAGCCTGGCAGTTTGAAAGCATTCACACTCCCAGAGTCAGCCCCTACCCCCAAAGGGATGAGAGTTGATGCATAGATATCCAGGCTCACTGTTCTTCAGAGGGACAATTCGAAGGTACAGTCTGCAGGCTTCTCAGTCTTGGCACCATTGATATTTGGGGATGGATAAATTTTTGTTGTGGGGGTGGGGGCTGTCCCAGGCATCGTAGAATGTTTAGCAGTATCCCTGGATGCCTGGATGCTAGTAGTAGCACCTCCCAGTTGTTACAACCAAAAATGCCTTCATACATTGCCAAATGCCACCTGGAGGGAAAAACCACTCCCAGCTGGGAACCTCTGAACTACATGGATTGACAGAAGATCCTCAAAGAGATTCAGCACCAGCTGCCCACCAGAGTGATCAATTCAATGGCATGCCCTTTATGGGCTTTTATTCCACACTGCCCTTCTACTCCCTGGGGTCGTCTCCCAAATCAACTTTTCAACTAAGTCCTTGCCTTAGGCTTTGCTTTCAGGAGAACCCAAACTCAGACAGCAGCTATTAGCAAGTAGCCCTTAATTATATGCAAAACAACCCCTGATGGAAACTGGTGTCATTAACTTCCCAAAAGTGAAGAAAGAACTCACATTTGGTTCCATCTGAGGCCCTCAGGCATATCGTCATGGCCCACGGGAGAGGTATAGAGAACACTTTCAGAACCAGGGGCCTGGATGACAATTCTATGCAAGAGGGAAACTTGCTTGAGTTCTCTCACATTCCCATAGGTGGGTGAATCATGCCACAGAGCACAAATGCAAGACTGCTAGGATGATACGTGCAGTTGCCTCAGGTCAAGAGCAGTGATTCACAACTTGTCTTCCACTTATCTAACACAGAATCTCGGAGAGTGAGGTCTGGATCTGGGTATTTTTAATGAAATACCCATAGGTAGTCCTGATGTATGGAACTGCCTGTCCCCTCTAACCTGCCTCTCACAGGTTCAGGCCTGATGGGGCAAGCGAGCCCCTCAAGGACCGGTGGAGGATAAGAACCAGACCAGACCCGACGTCCTGACTCCCAGGCCTGACGCACGGCAGCTGCCTGGCAGCTCTGGACTTCTCACCTTCACTGCTCAACTCCAAGGGACTGAGGCTGGGAAGGTGGAGACAGATGGAAGGAAAGGCTCAACCGTCACCTGCTCTGGGAAGCTGCCCTGAGAGGGAACCCAGATGTTCTTGAACCCGAATGATACATGCCAAGGGTTTGCAGGAAATGCTTGCTCAGCAAATGCAGGTCATAATGCCTAGCACTGGAGGATAATCCTTCATCCAGAGACCTGGATAAGGAAAAGGGATCTCGGAGAATAATTCACAAGCCCAAGACCATACAACTCAGCAGGGAGCTGAATCAGGTACTTCCACGATCATGGCAGTACTATGCCCAATAGCCAAGATATGCAAGATATGGAAACAATCTAAGTGTCCACCGATGAATATATGGATAATGAAATACACAGTGGAATATTTTTCAGCCTTAAAAAAAAAAAGGAATTTCTCCTATTTGTAACTACAAGGATGCACCTTGAGGACATCGTAAGTGAAGAGAGCCAGACACAGAAAGACAAAGGCTGCATGATCTCACTTACATGAGAAATCTAAAAGAAAAAACCAAAAAAACCTAAACTCATAGTGACAGGGAGTAAACTGCTGGTTACCAGGGACTGGGAGGTGGGAGAAAAGGGGAAATATTACTCAAAGCATACAAACCTTCAGTTTTAAGATGAGTAAGTACTGAAGACCTAATGCACATCACGGTGACTATGTGAATATAGTTAATGGTGCTGTATTGTATACGTGAAATTTGCTAAGAGATTACATATTAAGTGATCTCACCCCCCAAAAAATGGTCACCATATGAGGCAATGAATATGCTAATTAGCTTAATTGTGGTAATCATTTCACAATGTTTACATATATCAAAACATCACATTGTACGCCCTAAATATATATGATGTTTGTCAACCATACCTCAATAAAGCTGGGGAAATTTTTTTTTTTATTTTAAAAAGTAAACACTTTTTCAGGCAAAATAAATGAAGGTCAAGCGTCACACTTTTCCTTTGTTCAGAATATCAGACATGGTTTCCTAAATGCTAAGACTGTTATCTAAGTCCCCAACCAGTTCCCATTCAATGGGCCAACCTAACAAGTGTAGTTCTTCCTCAGTGCAGTTCAACTTTTCACCCTTGTACACCAGGTGTCCTTTGTCTAGGAAGGTGCCAGAACAGCGCCATGACAGAGCCTTCCATATTTGCAATGTTCCAGGTAGAAGGGCTCAACAAACTAAAGCCTGCCTTTCTTTAAGCAGATAGGGAAGGGGTTGCCCAACATCACACAGAGGGCCAGCGCCAGAGGCAGACCAGATCTCATGTCTCTTGTGTGAGAAAAAATAGAAAGAGAGAAAGGGACTAGCTAGCACAGCCAACTGGCCTCTCAAATGCCTTCTGGCTTAGTTGCCTCCCCAAACGTAAATGGAAAAACACAGACACTTTCCCCAGTAAAAATTGAGTTGATATTCCTGTGGGATCAAACAGCATGTACTTCTCGTTTACTCCGAAAGTTTTCTGGAATAATGAAAGCCCTGGCGTGATTTTGTTTCTCTGCTTCCTTCCAAAGTTTCCAGTTGAGCAGAGCCATGAGGATTATTCCCCACTTGGCCTTAGCAAGCTAAGGTATATTTGAGACCCAGGCACACATGCACAGCCCAAAGCAACCATGAAACTTCCTTTCTTTATCTCCAAAGCCAGCTGTCACCCCACCCCTGCTTCCACCACCACCACCAATCACATATCTAGTTCCCAATGCTGTATTCTTGGTATTTTAAACTACAAAGCACCATCAAGCACTCATTGGGCCAGATGTGATTTTCCTAGCGGAGCAATGATTTGGAGGCTGTGGATAACATGGTGCCCATGAAGGAACAATTATGGACCAAAAACTCCCATAATTTAATTCTAATTATCACTAGTTTACCTTCATCTTAACACCTTGTTATTGTTAAATTAGGTCACTGTGGGTAGGGCCTGAGCAATGGTATTTTTTAAAAGTTTCCCAGGGTGCAGCCTCAGGGTTGGTAATAGGTTGCAATAGTATTTCCCAAACCTGCCTGTAATTAAAAAGAAAATTATCTGGAGTGCTTAATAAATGGACAGAAACCCAGGTCCCTCCCCAGATCAGTACATTCTGGATGGGGCCTGGAATCTGTATACTTAAAAAGTACCTCCAGATAATTTTTGTTACTTGGGAAAGTTTAGGATCTGGCAAGTTTGGGAAACACTGGATGATGGCATAAATTTTTAAACACCCAAGAGAGACATCTGCTTTCCAGTAGCTCAGAAGACATAAGGAAACTTCCATCAGCCACAGAAGAAAATCCAGTCTTGGACCAGGGCTTCCCCTGCAGAAGCCTCCCCTCCATTCAGGCAGGCCCCTACATCCCTGCATAGTGAGCAATGATCTCACTGCCACAAGCCTTCTCATCTCTTTCCACACCCAGCCTGGTCCCTTCCACTCAGGTCAGCTCTCTTAAACCTGTTTGTCCTTCTGAGTTTAAACCCAGTTCCAGAATCCATTTCTACTAGTCTATACTGATTTCTCCCATCTCTGAGTTCTTGCATCAGGAGAATTGCTAATGGTAACACCCGAACTGTATTCACCCTGATTTGCTTAAAGATTCCAAACCGGTGTCTTGCCTCCTTAGGTGATGAACCCCTTGGGGGCTGTGCTAAGACTAGAGTAGACCCTGAATATGGCTGCTGAAGGCAAAGTCACAAGAGTGAATGCTTTGACCAAGCTCCAAAAGAAAAGTTTGTATTCCTCACCATTTTCCTTCCAATGCTCAGCCCTGTGCCTGGCACACAACACGCATCCAACAAATAGCCATCAAATTTGAATAAAATTTCAAGCTATGTGAGATAATATGCTAAAATACAATTTAAGCTATAAATCTTTGAGCACATACACAGAATTAAAATTATGATTTCAGAAACTAACCTAGATACAACTCATGACTTGGATCTATTTAATTTCTCTGCACCACCAGCTGTCAAACTTGTTGGCCACTTTGCCGTCCAAAATTACTCAGTTATCTTAAAGAGCTTTTGTTTATGTGGGTTATATCTATTGATATTGACTATATCAAAAATTTAAAATGGTCATTTAAACTATTCATTTTCAAATAACTATAGTAAACCCATTATATGTCAATAGGTTAACATAATATATTAATATTTTTATGAAAAATAACTATTTTTCCAAAACAGAAATAATTTAATGAGAAGAGTGGCACTGTCACATTTCTGAAAATCTTTTTAATGTTTGGCTTAATAGAAGTTACCATGTTTCCCCGAAAATAAGACCCACCCATAAAATAAGCCCTAGCAGGATTTCTAAGCATTTGCACAATATAAGCCCTACCCCAAAATAAGACCTAGTGATGGGCGTGGCTACGCAGCATATCTGCACAACCCATGCATTTTGTCGCAGAGCAGTAAAGAAGATGAGCCGCCCTTCTCATCTGCTCCATGAGAGCTCTATTGTTCAACATGAGAGATTGGGGCCAATGGTCCTAAAGGAAATAGAGTCTCAAGAAATTTGGGATGGAATTGGGGGTTTGGAGAGTTATGATGATGTTCCAGGCGACTTAACTATATTTGAATGAATGTATATTGTTATACCGTACTTAAAAAAAAAAAGTAACAGATCCCCTGAAAATAAGCCATAGGGTGTCTTCTTGAGGAAAAATAAATATAAGACCCTGTCTTACTTTCAGGGAAACACAGTAGCTAGATTCTTCGATCTGCTTGTGCATTCGACTTATTGCCATATTATACCTAATGTAGCCTCTGGAGAACTCCACTATATATTCATGAAAGAATGAGGGTGAAGAAGCCAAATAACATGTATCATTGTGAAAATAGTCCTGGCCTCATGGATTCCTTGAAAAGGTGTTGAGGAACCAAGCCCAAGGGTCCCCAGACACACTTTGAGAACTGTTGCTCCACACATTTCATAATACAAGTTCTAGACACAGTAGGAAAAAACTAATCCAAGGATTTGTCTTTTGAAAGAGATATATAAGGGTTTATCCCACTAGGATACGTCTTTGGATGTTAGGATGTCATAGCAGATAAATTTGAATGCATATTCTCATTAAATGACTAAAATGTTGCAGATGTAAAAAAAAAATCACAAATCATTTATCTTCATGAAACAGAATATTCCTAGTAACAGAACAAAACTTTGGGCTCTGTAATGTTCCTTCTAACTTATATCTTATCATCTTTCTGGTTCTTTGACAGTCTCTTCCAGATCCACAGGTGTTTTAGCAAGGAGACCAAGAGCGGCATATGATGGTAGATGAAAATGATAATTGTAAGTATCTCTTACAGGTGCTATGAGGATTAAATAAATTAATGCATGTAGAGTGCTTAGAATAGTGTCTGGCACACAGCAGATTGTCAGTAACTATCAGCTATTATATATATATATATTTTTTTAAGTTTTTTATTATATATATTTTAAAGTTCCTTAAAAGCAACTAGAAAACAAAATTTCTATGATTGACTTCATTCCCCATAATTTACCATGACTTATAAAGGTTTGTTTATAGTAGCAATTTTAAGGGTAAATTCATTTTAAATAGCCCTATCATAAAAGAATCAATTAGTTGAGGCATCCTTACAGAGTTGTCTACTAACAAAGCAAAAATAAGGTTTGAAAATCCACACTACAAACAGACTGTGGAAAATACCTCCTTCCCCCAAAGGTATTGTGCATGTAGCAGCAATCAGGCTTGCTCTAGCAACTGCTCAATGGCAATGAAATTTAAGTTGACCCCTGGGTTCATTGTACACCAACAGGAATAGTTAATGTCAAACATTAACTGAGCACTTACAGATTCAACACACACGCACTGAACATTCACTACACGTAAACCCAAGGAGGAATGAGGACACAAGTGTAAACTAAATAAAGTCCTGCCCTCAGGGAATGGCAGATAGCTCCACATGTATGGAACAGAGATACAGCCAAGATGTCCAAAATACTCAAAAATAGACAGGAAAAAATGCTTATGGAAGAAGGGGGTGGGGGGAAGGTCATACTGGCTTGAGGAATATGGGAAGACTTCACCAATGCGGTAGCTTTTGAACTGGGTGTTGAAAAATGGGTGGGATTTCACCAAAGGAAATGGCACTAGCAGACAGTGGGGTTTGGCGCAGGGTAGGCTGATATAATGGGAGCATAAGGCAACAGTGAAAAGGGTTGTTTGGAAATGAATGGAACAGGTTTACACATGAGGATAAGAAGCCTAGACTTTATTTAATAAGCAAAAAGGCAGCTTGAGCAGCAACAGGTACAAAGTTATGCCCTACACAGCTTGGGGTTTCGGTAATGTTAACATCACCTATGCTCTGCAGGAAGCATGAAAAGGAAGGCACTAGCCCTAAGGAAACCAAAGAGGAGGCCAAGCCAACAGTCCAAAGGAAGAAGTGATTGGGACGTTTGCAATGGGGACAGGAAAAGAGGACGTGACATTTATTTTAAAAGAATAATCCAGAAGATTAGGAGATGACTAGATGTTAGTGGATAACTATTCTATGCTGGACCAGGGCTGTGTGTGTTATAAAAGAAAATTTTTGAAACATCTCCAAGAAGGTAAATTTGGAAGGTATGTTGGATGGAGGACAATAAAGAACTCAGTATTACCTTATTCAAAGTAAAGGAATGGGGAAAAAAATAAATAATCCCCCTAGAAAAACAATAAAGGACTCTTGTAAAGAGTCAAAGGACTCTTGTAAACTAACAAGGAAAATGAGAATACCAATTGATGAATAAGCCATAGACATGAACAGAAAATTCATAAAGGAAGAAATAGAAACGGCCAACAAATATGGGAGAAAATGCCTAGCTCAATTAAAAAGCAAAAGAACATAAATAAAAATATAAGATATCTTTTGCCTCTGAGATTAGCATGAAATATAAAGATTGGTGAGGCATACACTGTCGATTGCCTACCAGTGTTGCCAGGACTGTGTCCTTCCTTGCCAACGAAACCCTAGATCTGTTCAGTCATCTGGGATCTTCCAGTTGGTTTTGTTTTTCTAGGTCCTAGCCTAGCCCCAGCCAAATAGGGAAGAATCTTGATTAGTCTGACCTGAAATCAATGATTCCATTCGCTTTATCAATGATTGGCTTGGGAAAGGACATATGTTCCAATTCTGGCTAAAAATATGTGAGAGAAAGTCTTCAATGGAAGAAGTGAATAAAGTTTAAGGAACAGCTGTCAGGTCCTATAAAAAGAACTCTAGGCATTGCATTACACACTTTATTTGGCCCTAGATGTTGATGCACAAGGGTGCAAGGCCTGGAGCTACTGGAGCTCTGTTGAGATGAGGGTACCCAGCTAGCATGCCAGGAATGACATAAAGGAAAGGTGTAAAGAAACTGGCATTTGATATCAATCAACAGCTGAATGAACCTATTCTGGAACCTCCCTATCTTGAGGTACCTTATCATATATGGTTTCCTTTTAAGTCTTTTTATTTAAGCGACTTTTATTTGAGTGCTTAGTATCTTGAAGACCTTTCAATATCATTTGGGCTAGGTGTGAGAATAATTTCTACCTACACAGTAGCTGCTCAGTAAATATTTGTTGAATGAATGAATGAATGAATGGCTGAGGCCTAAGAGGATGACAATGGGAAGTGCCTAGAAGGATCACAGACTTCAAGTTGGAGAGGATCTTGGAGAGCCTATAGAATTTGACTAGGTTCAAATTAACCCAAGGAATCAGCGAGAAAATAGAAACTGGAACAGCTTTTGGACTTCCCCTAAGTGGCCCCCACCCAACTCACAACCCTACTTTCCTCCAAGATAGCTGCCCCAAAGGCCCTAGTTTCCATTTGGCACCAGCTGTGCCATATAAAGTTGCAGAGTCATGACCTGCCCCCATGGGTCCCAACATTGGCGACTCACCAAAGGCCGGAAGACACTCACTCACCCTGGAAGGAAATGGCTCTTCATCCAAGAAGACTGAGAAAGATCCCAGACCTGATACGTATAGGAGAGTCCCTACCCTGCCCTTCCCCGAGTGTTACAGTGGAAAGTGGTGGCAGAAATCCAGAGTCTGCCGGGAGCGTCCCTGTGGGTTCCTCTTTCATCATGTAAGTTATTTGTTCAGACTAATCTGTTAAAAGTTGCAGATTTCACTGGTGAGGTCATGAACACATTCACTTTCTTCTCCCAGGAGCAGTTTTTTCTTGTGACATCCCCAGCATTCCCTCCAGATGAGGCATCTTCTCTCTTTTTACTGCTGCACAATTAATCCTCTCGGATTCTGCAATTGGAACATGAAATATACTCTGCCTTTCTGCCAAATTTAAAATTTAAATGTTAGCTAACTAGTCAGGAAAAAAAAAAGAAAAAAAGAACTTTACCTTATGCCATAAGTGAACATAAATCCCATAGAATTAGAAATGTAGGGATAAAAAATAAACCATAAAAACGGTAAGAAAAATATAAATGAATATTCATAACACCTTGCAGTAGTGATATACTTTCTAAATATGGCACTAAAGGTAGAAGCCACAAAAGAAAAGATGAATGGATTTGGCTATAAAAACATTTCAAATTTCTGATGGAAAAACTGGAAACAGGGGGGCCAGGAGTGGGAGATGACTAACTCGTCATTGTGTGTCTTTTTGTGCTGTTTTTGTGTCTGTGGATTATCTTTTCAAATGATAAAATAATAAAGTGACAACGTAAACTTCTACGGCCAAAACATTAAAAGACAAATAATAGATTAAAGGAAAATGTATTGCAACATCTATCACAGACATATGTGATTGTATTTAATATGTCAGGAGCTAATAAATATTAATAATGCCATGTAGCCTGGTGTTCAGAAACCGGCTTCACAGACAGACTGATCAAGTCAGCTCCAGGGCTCCCTCTTGCCCACTGTATAATTGGGCAATGTTCTCTCCCTGCCTCATTTTCCTTCTCTGCAAAATGAGGATAATGCCCTCTATGGTAGAATAAGAAGTTTCTAATACATAGATTCTTAAAACCCTGTGAATTTACTGAGTGATAAAGATGATAAGGGCATTTCTTGTCCTAATGAGGTGATTCTTGGTGGGTCCCTAAATAGCTTCAGGATGTGGGTGGTTCACCAGGAATAACAGCCCTTGATTAGAAGCTTTGAATTTTCAGCCCAACCTCCAGGGAGGGGAGAGGGGCTAGGCATTGAATGAATCACCAATGGCCAATGATCTCATCAATTGTGCCTATGTAATAAAACCTCCACAACAGCCCTAGCAACTGGGTGCCGAGAGCTTCTGAGTCAGTGAACATGTCCACATTTCAGGATAGCTGCACACCCACCCCCTACTTCATGGGGACAGAGGTTCCCGCACTCAGGACCCTCCCAGATCTCACACTATGAAACTTTGGCTACTTTGTATCCTTTATAATAAACCAGTAACAGTAAATAAAGCACTTTCCTAGTGGAAATATAGAAGAAAGGAAACACCTACATTACACTGTTACAAAAGTATTGGAAGGCAAAAAAAAAAATTTTTTTATATTTAATAATAAAGTGCTTTCCTGAGTTCTGTGAGTCATTGGAGCAGATTAGCCATCAAACCTCACTAGTAGTGTCATGGGAACCCCAATTTATGACTGTTGGCTAGGAGTACGGCTGGCCCGACACTTGCACCTGCCATTTAAAGTGAGGGCAGCCTGTGGGACTGCACCCTTAAAGCCATGGGGTCTGACACTCCCTCCAGGTAGTTAGTGTTAGAAGTGAGTTGAATTATAGGACAACCAGGTGGTGCCAGAGCACTGGAGAAGTGGTGTTGGAAAAGACACCACATATCTGGTATTGGGAGGAAAGAAGACCTTTTATTTCCTCACACAGTGACTCTGAGGATTAGGGGATTCGGTGAGAGAATTTAGCAAATAGTGGGCCCCAATAAAGTATTAATATTAGTATTATCATTACTGCTAGAAAAAAAAATTAGTCCACCAGTTGGAAAATGGATGAAGATAATTAACAGGTAATTCACAGAAGAAGAAAAACAAATAGTCAATCAACAGGATATTCAACCTCGTCAATCATCAAAGAACAGCATCTTAAAATAAGATACCACTTTCTACTCATCTAATTGCCAAATATTAAAAATAATGCTTGCCCAGGCATGGTGGCTCATGCCTATAATCCCAGCACTTTGGCAGGCCAAGGCAGGAAGATCACTTGAGGCTAGGAGTTCAAGACCAGTCTGGACAATGTAATGGGATCCTCCTCCCCGTCACCATAAAAAATAAACAACTTAGCCAGCCGTGGTGGCATGTACCAGTAGTCCCAGCTACTCAGGAGGCTCACTTGAGCCCAGGCATTCGAGGTTGCAGTGATCTATGATCTTGCCAATGCACATAGCCTGGGTGACAGAGCAAGATTCTGTCTCTAATAAAACAAAACAAAATTAATGGCAACACCAGGTGTTGACAAGGGGTCTCTTTGATGGGAGTGTCAGTGGTGTGAGCTTCCTCAACGGTAAAAAGGCAATTTGTGTCAGAAGTCTTGAAAGTCATATGCATGTTTTTTAACCCCACTATTTGATTTTTAGGAATCTATCCTAAAGAAGGGAAGAAAAGCATAAATGTACACAAATATCTGGCTGTCAAGACACTCATTATGGCACTAATCATAACAACAAAAAAGAAAAAAACATTGGAAGCCATCTAAAAAGCTGACGTCCAGGGAAATCATTAAATAAATCATGATTCATCTTTGGTAGAATAGCATAAGGCTATTAAAACAGGCACATTTAGTGGCAGGAAAGATTTTCCTGATAGAATTGGTGATTAAATGGAGGTTATGAAACAGTTTATATAGTACTTGAAATTACATGTATATTTATATTTGATAAAATGTAAGGGTATATATCAAAATAGTGTAGGTTATCTCTAAGTGGTGAAATTATAGAAGGTTGTACTTTGCTCCTTATTTACCTGTAAATTCTAAAGTATTTACAGTAAACAATTACTTTTGAAATGACTATTTAAGCCCAATAAACTTTGTAATACAAGTTTTGCTAAGCTATTAGGAAGAGTAAAAATCTATCAAGAAAATTCTCTTTCTAAGGAACTAAGAAAACAATTATTCTAGCGGGTCTTCTCAGCCTACTTTGAGTTACTTTAGTAACTAATTCATTTATTTATTCTTTCAATCTTTACACACCCCTGGTGACTGCTTGGCTTACAGACACAAGTCCAGTAGGATTCGTGTCCCAAGGAGCTCCCAGTTTAGCAGTTACCTGAGAAGTTAGGACAGTCGAGGCAGGCAGAATCAAATGCCGGGCACTGGATGGGGACACATGGAAGAGTTTGCAGAGAAGAGCCTGGCCTGAGCCTAATTGTAAGGTACAGTCAGTGTGGGAGCCAGCCTGGGGGAGAAGAGCAGGTGGCAAAAGGCCATCCAGGTGAAGAGCACAGCATGGGCCAAAGCCAGGAGGCATGAAAGTGCAGACTCAGGTAAACGGACATGGCCAGAAAGTGGGGTGACTATTCGGGAATTGCTGGAGAACGCTGAGTTGGCATTTTTCTTCTTTTATAAAAAGAAGGAAGCCATGCAGAGTTCCCGCCACACCTTTCATGTTGGATGACAGGGTGACAGACAGGCGACAATAGCTCTATACAGAGTGGACCGAGCCCACTGTCCAGAGCTGATGGCCACAAACACCTTCAGAAAAGAGCCACACAGGCCTCAAGGGTCTGTCTGAATGTGAATGGGAACTGAGTAGGCAGGTTGCCTTCCCTCGCTCCTTCTCTCGTGTAAAGGATAAAGCACGAAGTTTTCTGGCTTGTTAAACATCGTACACATTGAGAATCAGCACCTCAATTCGGAAGACGAAAACTACAAATAGAATTTTTGACAGTTTTGAAATTGAATGAAAAAGTATTGCACAACACTCCTTCCTACTCTCTCACTCCCCACACAACATACACATTTTAATTTCAGGAGGGAAAATCATCAGGGGCAGGAGTGGGATTAAAATTGGAACAAGAAAAATGCAAATTACAACCACCATGAGATATCACCTAGCCCCAGTTAGAATGGCTTTTATTAAAAAGTCCAAAAGCAATAGATGCCGGTATGGATGCTGAAAGGAAGGAAAACTTATACACTGTTGGTAAGACTGAAAATTAGTAAAACCTCTAAGAAAAACAGTATGGAGATTCCTCAAAGAACTAAAGGTAGATTTACCATTCCATCCAGCAATCCCACTACTGGGTATCTACCCAAAGGAAAAGAAGTCTTTCTATCAGAAAGACACCTGTACTCGAATGTTTACTGAAGCACAGTTCACAGTTGCAAAGATGTGGAATCAACTCGAGTGCCCATCAATCCATTAGGGGATTAATAAAATGTGGTATATGTATAACATGGTATAATACTCAGCTATAAAAAAAGGATGAATTAATGCCTTTTGCAACAATTTGGATGGAACTGGAAACTATTGTCCTAATGAAGTATCTCAATAATAGAAAAACAAACAGCACATGTACTCACTATTAAATTGGAACTAACCGATGAGCACACATAGACACAAAGGGAAGTAAAACTCAGTGGAATCAAGCAGGGGGGAGAGGCAAGTAGGGGAGGGGCAAAAACCTACAGTGAAGACTATTTGGGTGACAGGCACACCTATAGTCATGACTCAAGCATTACAAAAGCAATCCATGTAACAGAAAACATTTGTACTCCCTTAATATTAATATTTTAATAAACAAATAAAATTTGGAACAAGAAATGAGAGTGGGCTGCAAGAAGACATTTTAGCCTGGGGGTTAAGAACAGTCTTCAGAATCAGCACTCAAATCTATTCATCACTTAATAACTATAAGATCATCAACATCTTTCTTTGCATAAGCTTCTTTTATTTATGCAAACATAATAATACTATACACCTCAAAGAATTGATGAATGGATATTTTTTAAATGAATATAAAATGCTTAGCACAGAACCTGGCATATAAGACGTACTCAGTAAATGGTAGCTGTCAAGTCATATTATGAAGCCATGTTTGGGGAAAATGACTCTACTGGTGATGGATATGCATGATGAATTAAAGAAGTGCTATAGTCTGAATATTTGTGTTCCTTCAAATTCATATGTTGAGATCCCAACCCCCCTAGTTGATGGTATTAGGAGGTGGGTCCTTTGGCAGGTGATTAGGTCATGAAGGTGGAATCTCATTAATAGGATTAGGGCCTCTATAAAAGAGATCCCAAAGATCTAGCTTATGCCATATAAACCAGGAAAATAAATTACTAATAGAAAATATCATTCGAAACAAACTTGTGGAAGTGATGTCAGCAACATGGCCAAATGGATTTCCCTGGAACTCATCCTCCTCCTCCTGTATTTGTTGAACAAAAACAACAAATAAGCAACTAAATTTTGACTAGAGCAACTGAAGAAGTTTGCTGGGGAGCACAGGGAAGCACAGCAAACCCCCTGTGCAGCAGGGAAGCCAAGATAGCACCACAGAGAGGGGAGAGAGGCATCCTGCCTCTGCCACACTCTCTCCCCCACTGGGATGAGTACAGAGCCAGAGGGACTTCTCCTACAGAGAAAAGTCGAGCTGGAGACCCCCAGTGGTCCCCATTGCTGCCACAAACACCAGAAATCCTTGCAACAGCAGAGTCCTCCAGTTTTCACAGGCCCCAAATCTAGTTTGGGGAGTAGCTGGGAGTTTGTGCATCTGGGTTGCCTCAGAGTAGGAATTAACCTCGAGCACCCCCACATCCATGCCCTAAGGTACAGCAGCTCTGCCCCATCTTGAAAGTGGATCCACTACTAAAGCACATGTTTCCCTGGCAGCCATTAGCAGCTGACTCTCTCCATCTCTGAGGCCCTGTCATCATTTCACCAAACTCACACAGGTGTCTACAGTGCCACAAACCTGGCTTCCCAGAGCCAAGTCCAGATGAAACAGCTGAGATCTCAGCATTCAAACCCACATAGCACACCCCTTCTCCAGGGAACAGGTATACCTGCACACAAGAGAAGCTGCTAAATAGCCAGCCACCTTACCTGCATACACCCACAGCTGTCAATCCAGTGTTGGCCCTGTCTCCCTGGAAAGACAACTTCAGGGATACCTGGCACCACTGCACCTTCACATGCCCAGCCCAATGTGTAGTCCAGTGGCAGCCCTACCTCCCCAGAGAAATAGCTACACAGCCACCTGGCTGGCTGCATCTGTGCACACCTGAACCCAGTATAATACCCAGCCCAGCAGTGGCCACTGTCTCCCTGGAGAGCCCAACAGACAACCTGTCAGCCTTCTATGGCCACATGTGCCAGGTCAGACAAACAAATTGGTGCTCCATCCCCAGCAAAACTGAACTACTACCATCACAATCTCCCACAGCCTAAGACACTGAGGCAGTCTCAGATATTACTAATGAGGATTACAGCAGAAAAAATGCACAGAGATGATGTTACTGAGTGCACCCAAAATGAAAGCCAATGCACCATACAAAACCTTGGATGCACCTACAGGAAAAAGTCTCTCCCTAAAAAAGCTGCTCCATAAATTCAATAAAGCTTCTATTCCACCAGATATGCATATATCAACTTAGGGACATAAGAAACATGAAAAAACAAAGAAACATGACACCCCAAAAGGAACACAATAAGTTCCCAGAAACAAACCCTCAGGAAAAGGACATTTATGAAATGCCTAAAAAGAAATTCAAAATAATGATCTTAAGGAAACACAACGAGATACAAGAGAACACAGACAAATAATTCAATAAAATCAGGAAAACAATTTATGATCTGAAAGAGATAGATATCATAAAAAAAAAAGAATCAAGACTACTCTATTGGCAAGATAGCGGACGAATAACACCGCCAGACAGAGGGTCTCTGCAGAAAAGACAGATTCTAGCAGAAACTAGAGGAAAGAAGCAAGAAGACAAGCATACAGCGGACAAGGGCCAGAAGGAGGGGTACCTGAGACACCGGGAGACTCCACGGGAGGAGGCTGAGGAGGAGAACTGGAGGCTGAGACCACCGGAGCAGCCCGGAGACCAGCGGCAAGGGTAGGTGGATTCGCTGTTTCCCCTCCCCTGCATTCGGGACTGCTGGTGGGCTCCCCAGCGGGTGAAGAGACCTGCGGATACCAGCCCAGAGACTGCCGCCAACTGCCAGCGGTGAGCCTGTAGCGGACGTGGCACCAGATTCCCAACTTCCTCCGGGCACCTCCGTGTGCACAGACCCGAGCCGCGCGGCAGGCGCCATATTGCCTCCTCCTCCCCTCTGCCGACCCTACCCGCGGCTGCCCAGAGAGACAATACAGCCACCAGCCGGAGGCACCTCCAGGGAACGGGACCTTCCCGTTTGGGACCCCGCCCGCCCTCCCAGGTGCTACTGGCACCCTGTTCCCAGGAAAACGGTGCCGACTCAGAGGCTGAGAGACATAGACCCAGCTTGGGCTCCCTGTGGGTGAATTAGGACCGGAAATCCTCTCCCTGGTGGGAATACAGTTTGAACTCTGGGACCCAGAGGTCGGACCTGCAGACCAGATCCCCTGCACCGAGGGCTAGCATTGCCCGGGGCACAGAAGGGTTATACGTGAACAGCCTACTGAAGTCTGTGTGCCTCCAGGGGTGGATCGGCATCCTAGAGGGCAACCCTCCTCCCAGGAGGAGGCCGTGCGCCCAACCCAGGTGGCGTTCCTGTGCAGGGAACCTCCCCGCCAGCATCACAGTCCGGGGAGGCCTGGTGGCTTGTGGTCTGGCCTGCTGGCAGAGGCCCAGGAGTAGCTGTGGAGTTAGGGAGGGTGGAAAGAAGCAAGGCCTGCTGCAGACTGCGGGTCTCAGACAGCCCCACCCCCACACCCAGACTTTCTGGCTGAGCGGGACCATTCCAGCCCCGCCCTGACAGCTTTCCCTGAAAGCAGAGAACAGAACTTTGACCCCTGCTAACGGCCTGAGGGCAGGCTTACCCAACCCAGCTCCGCCCAGAACGAGAGCTGATAACAGGACTCAAAATCAACACCATAGCCTGTTCCTCCGAGCAAACGCCACCTACTGACAGGGACGGCATCTTGCACGGCCTTTCCACGGCACCCACTGACTCAATATACAGGGAGTGGTCCAATTTCACCCACAGGCACCACCTAACGCCTCAGAAACTAAACAAGGTGTGTGAATACCCAAACAATAACCTAAGGAAAGAAACAACAACTGATCAACATGGGAAGAAATCAGCGAAAGAACTCAGGAAATATGAAGAACCAAACGGAAAACACACCCCCAAAGAAGAGCACCAGCCCCCTAGAAACGGACACCGACCAAAATCAGGCAACCAATATGACAGAAGAGGAATTTCGTATGTGGAACATAAGAACACTCACCCAGCTGCAACAACAACTCAATAACCAACACCAAGAAACCACAAAAAGTCTCCAGGATATGAGAAAAGAAATAGACACATTGAAGAAAAGTGTAACCGAACTCCTGGAAATGAAGAATCAATTCAAGGAACTACAAAATACAGTGGAAAGTCTCAAGAACAGGGTAGATGAAGCAGAAGAAAGAATCTCAGAGCTTGAAGATAACACCCTCCAATTAAATAAATCAGTCACAGAAATAGAGCAGAGAAACAAGAGAAAAGAGCAAAGCCTACAAGAGCTGTGGGATTATGTGAAGAAACCTAATGTGAGGGTCATAGGGTTGCAGGAAGGGGAAGAAGACAACACTCAAGGGTTGGACAAGTTGTTTGAAGATATAATAGAGGAAAATTTCCCAGGCCTTGCTCAAAATCTTGATATACAAGTTCAAGAAGCTCAGAGGACCCCTGGGAGATTCAATGCAAACAGGAAGACGTCACGACATGCAGTCATCAGACTGACCAAAGTATCAACTAAAGAGGCCCTTCTAAGAGCTGTAAGACAAAAGAAGCAAGTAACATACAAGGGAAAGCCAATTCAAATAACATCAGACTTCTCTAATGAGACTTTACAAGCAAGGAGAGACTGGGGCCCCATTCTCACTCTTTTGAAACAAAACAATGCCCAGCCTAGAATATTATTCCCTGCAAAACTAAGCTTCGTATATGAAGGAGAAATAAAAACATTCTCAGACAAGCAAAGGCTCAGAGAATTCACCAAGACAAGACCAGCCCTACAAGAAGTGCTTAAAACAGCGTTATGCACGGAACATCATAATAATAACCCACGAATATAAAAACAACCAAAACCCAAAGATATTAAAGGCCAGATATTACAATGGCTCAAGACAGAAATCATAGCAACAACATCCAACCCAACAGAATGATCAGTAATCTACCTTACCTATCAGTTCTCTCAATAAATGTGAATGGCTTAAACTCTCCATTCAAGAGACATAGGCTGGCTGAATGGATAAGAAAATACAGGCCAAGTATATGCTGTCTTCAGGAAACACATCTAACCTGCAAGGATGCATATAGACTAAAAATAAAAGGGTGGAGGTCAATATTCCAAGCAAATAGAAGCCAAAAGAAGGCTGGTGTGGCAGTTCTAATTTCAGACGATTTAGTTTTTAAACCAACAAAAGTAGTAAAAGACAAAGAGGGTCATTATATAATGGTGAAGGGCACAGTCCAACAAGAAGAGATAACAATTTTAAATATATATGCACCCAACTTAGGTGCACCCAGATTCATAAAGCAAACCTTACTGGAGCTAAACAAATGGATTAATAGCAACTCCATAATCGCCGGAGATTTCAACACCACACTGACGGCACGAGACAGATCCTCCAAACAGAAAATTAATAAAGAAATAATGGACTTAAACAAAACTCTAGAACAATTGGGTCTGACAGACATCTACAGAACATTCTACCCAAAATCCACTGAATATACGTTCTTCTCATCAGCTCACGGGACATTCTCTAAGATTGACCATATCCTAGGACACAAAGAAAATCTCAAGAAATTTAAAAAAATAGAAATCATACCATGTACCTTCTCAGATCACAGTGGAATAAAACTAGAAATCAACCCTAACAGAAACTCACATTTCTACACAAAAACGTGGAAATTAAACAACCTCCTACTAAATGATTACTTCGTAAATGAAGAAATCAAGACGGAAATAAAAAACTTCTATGAAGAAAACGACAATGGAGAGACAAGTTATCAACTCCTCTGGGACACAGCTAAAGCAGTTCTGAGAGGAAAGTTTATCTCCATAAATGCCTATAACCAAAAGACAAGAAGATCACAAATAGACAATCTAATGAAACGACTCAAAGAGCTGGAAAAAGAAGAACAGACCAACCCCAAACCCAGCAGAAGAAGTGAAATCAACAAGATCAAATCAGAACTAAACGAAATTGAAAACAGGAAAGCTATTCAGGAGATTAATAAAACAAAAAGTTGGTTCTTTGAAAAAATAAACAAAATCGACACACCATTGGCTAAGCTAACGAAAAACAGAAAAGAGAAATCTCTAATAAGCTCCATCAGGAATAAAAAAGGAGATATCACAACTGATCCCAAAGAGATACAAGATACAATTTATGAATACTACAAAAATCTTTATGCACACAAACTGGAAAATGTGGAGGAAATGGACAAATTTCTAGAAACACACAGCCTCCCTAGGCTCAACCAGGAAGAAATAGATTCCCTGAACAGACCAATCTCAACAGCTGAAATAGAAACAGCAATTAAAAATCTCCCTAAAAAGAAAAGTCCCGGTCCAGATGGCTTCACACCTGAATTTTACCATACTTACAAAGAAGAACTAGTACCTATCTTGCAGAAACTATTCCACAACATCGAGAAGAACAGAAACCTCCCCGACACCTTTTATGAAGCAAATATTACTCTGATACCAAAACCAGGAAAGGATGCAACAAAAAAAGAAAACTACAGACCAATATCCCTAAAGAATATAGATGCAAAAATTTTCAACAAAATCTTAGCTAACCGAATCCAGACACTTATCAAAAAAATAATCCACCACGACCAAGTCGGCTTCATCCCAGGGATGCAGGGATGGTTCAACATACGTAAATCTATAAATGCAATTCACCACATCAACAGAAGCAAAAACAAAGACCACATGATTCTTTCAATAGATGCAGAAAAAGCTTTTGACAAAATTCAACACCCTTTCATGATACGAACACTTAAGAAAATAGGCATAGAAGGGACATACCTAAAAATGATACAAGCCATATATGACAGACCCATAGCCAACATCATACTGAATGGGGAAAGATTGAAATCATTCCCACTTAGAACTGGAACCAGACAAGGCTGCCCACTATCTCCACTTCTGTTCAACATAGTGCTGGAAGTCTTGGCTACAGCAATCAGACAGGAAAATGGAATCAAAGGTATCCAAATAGGGGCAGAAGAGATCAAACTTTCACTGTTTGCTGATGATATGATATTGTATCTAGAAAACCCCAAGGATTCAACCAAGAAACTCCTGGAACTGATCAATGAATTTAGTAAAGTCTCAGGATACAAAATCAATACACAGAAATCAGAGGCATTCATATACGCCAACAACAATCTAATTGAGAACCAAATCAAAGACTCAATTCCCTTCACAATAGCAACAAAGAAATTAAAGTACCTAGGAATATATTTAACCAAAGAGGTAAAAGACCTCTACAGGGAGAACTATGAAACACTGAGGAAGGAAATAGCAGAGGATGTAAACAGATGGAAATCCATACCATGCTCGTGGATCGGCAGACTCAATATCATCAAAATGTCTATACTACCCAAACTGATCTACAGATTCAATGCAATACCTATTAAAATCCCATCAGCATTCTTCACAGATATAGAAAAAATAATGTTACGCTTCATATGGAACCAAAGAAGACCCCGAATATCAAGAGCAATTCTAGGCAACAAAAACAAAATGGGAGGCATTAATATGCCAGATATCAAACTATACTACAAAGCTGTAGTAATTAAAACAATATGGTATTGGCACAAAAACAGGAATATTGACCAGTGGAACAGATGTGAGAATCCTGATATAAAACCATCCTCTTATAGCCATCTCATCTTTGACAAAGCAGACAAAAACATACGCTGGGGAAAAGAACCTCTCTTCAATAAATGGTGCTGGGAAAACTGGATAGCCACCTGTAGAAGGCTAAAACAGGACCCACACCTTTCACCTCTCACAAAAACCAACTCACGCTGGATAACAGACTTAAACCTAAGATATGAAACTATTAGAACTCTAGAGGAAAAAGTTGGAAACACTCTCCTAGACATCAGCCTGGGCAAAGAGTTTATGAAGAAGTCCCCAAAGGCAATCACAGCAGCAACAAAAATAAATAAATGGGACATGATCAAACTACAAAGCTTCTGCACAGCCAAAGAAATAGTCATGAAAGTAAACAGACAACCTACAGAATGGGAGAAAATTTTTGCATCCTATGCATCCGATAAGGGACTGATAACTAGAATATACTTAGAACTCACGAAAATCAGGAAGAAAAAATCAAATAACCCCATTAAAAAGTGGGCAAAGGACTTGAACAGAAATTTTTCTAAAGAAGACAGAAGAATGGCCAACAAACATATGAAGAAATGCTCAACATCTCTAATCATCAGGGAAATGCAAATCAAAACCACAATGAGATATCACTTAACCCCAGTGAGAATGGCCTTTATCAAAAAATCTCCAAACAATAAATGCTGGCGTGGTTGCGGAGAGAGAGGAACACTCCTACACTGCTGGTGGGACTGCAAACTAGTTCAACCTCTGTGGAAAGCAATATGGAGATACCTTAAAGCGATACAAGTGAATCTACCATTTGATCCAGCAATCCCATTGCTGGGCATCTACCCAAATGATCCAGTGACACTCTACAAAAAAGACACCTGCACTCGAATGTTTATAGCAGCACAATTCATAATTGCAAGGCTGTGGAAACAGCCCAAGTGCCCATCCATCCAAGAATGGATTAATAAAATGTGGTATATGTATACCATGGAGTACTATTCATCTCTAAGAAACAATGGTGATATAGCACATCTTATATTTTCCTGGTTAGAGCTGGAACCCATACTACTAAGTGAAGTATCCCAAGAATGGAAAAACAAGCACCAGATATATTCTCCAGAAAACTGGTATTAACTGAGCAGCACCTAAGTGGACACATAGGTACTACAGTAATAGGGTATTGGGCAGGTGGGAGGGGGGAGGGGGGCGGGTATATACATACATAATGAGTGAGATGTGCACCATCTGGGGGATGGTCATGATGGAGACTCAGACTTTTGGGGGGAGGGGGGGAAATGGGCATTTATTGAAACCTTAAAATCTGTACCCCCATAATATGCCAAAAAAAAAAAAATCTAAAAAAAAAAAAAAAAAAAAAAGAATCAAGCAGAAACCTTGGAGCTGAAGAATTCAATGAATGAAATAAAAAATACAAATGACAGCTGCAACAACAGACTAGATCAAGCAAAAGAAAATACTTCTGAACTTGAAGATAAGTCTTTTGAAATACACTAGTCAGAGGGGGAAAAAGAGAAAAGAATAAAAAAGAATGACTTATGGCACACAATTAAGAAGACAAATAGTCTCATTATAGCGATATTAGAACAATTGGAGAAAAGCAGAGAAAACCTATTTAATGAAATAATAGCTAAAAACTTCCCAAGTGTTGGCAGAGATATGGACACCCTGATTCAGGAAGCTCAAAGGAACCCATTTAGATTCAAGAAAAAAAAAAAATTCTCTGTGAGGTACATTGTAATCAAATTGTCAAAAGTAAAACACAGAGAATTCTAAAAGCTGTAAGGGAAAGCATCAAGGCACATATAAGGGAATCTTCATTAGACTATCACAAAATTTCTCAGCAGTAATCTTTCAGGCCAGGAGAGAATGAATGATACACTCAAATTGCTAAAAGAAAAAAACTATTAGTCAAGAATACTACATCCAACAATGGTATTCCTCAGAAATATAGGAGAAATGAAGACCTTTCCAGACAAGCCAAAGCTTAGGGAATTCGCCACTTGACCAGCATTATAAGAAATGCTTAAGGGACTGCTACAAATGAAAACAAAAGAACAATAATTAGTGTTATGAAAGCACACATAAATATAAAACTTGCTAGTAGAGGTAAGTTCATAAATCTAAGTCAAATTATCCCAGTGATGTAATGGTGCTATATAAATCTCTCAATCTTCTAACATAAAGATTTAAATTCAAAATCGGTAAAAAAACAAACAAACAAAAAAAAACCTCAGCTACAATTAGTGCCTAAGGAACACATAATAGATAAAGAAGTAACTTAATACAAAAAATAATAGAATCATTGGGGGAAGGAAAAAGTCTAGAGTGCAACCAAAGTTAAGTTGCTATCAGCTCAAAATAGTCTATTATAACTACAAGACTCTTTATGTTAGTCCCATGGTAACCACAAAGAAAGGAATTACAGCAGATACACAAATGAGAAACAGAAAGGAAACAAAGCTTAATACCACAGAAAACCACCAAACCACAGAGGTACAACAAGAGAGGAAGTAAAGAACAAAGGATTTACAAAACAACCAGAAAACAATGAACAAAATGGCAGGATTAAGTTCCTATATAGCAATAATAGCCTTGACTATAAATAGATTCAATTCTCCAATTAAAAGATACAGAGTATCTGAAAGGATTAAACAAACAAAAAACAGGATCCAACTACAAGGCAACTGTATGCTGTGAAGAAGAGACTCACCTCACTCTTAAAGACAAACAGACTGAAAGTGAAGAAATGAGAAAAGATATTACATGTAGATTAAAACCAAAAGTGAGCAGGAGTAGCCATGTATATAACATATAAAATAGACTTTAGGTCAAAAACTACAAAGAGACAAAGAAGGTCATTATTTTAAGATAAAAGGATTAATTCAACAAGAGGCTAGAACAGTTGTAAATATATATGTACCCAACACCAGAGCACTCAGATATATAAAGCAAATATTATTAGACCTAAATGGAGAGATACAATGCAATGCAATAATAATAGAGGGCCTCAACACCCTACTTGCAGAAAAAAACAGACCATCCAGACAAAAAAAATCAACAAAGAAATATCAAACTTAAACTGCACCATAGACCAAATAAACCTAACAAATACTTGCAGAACATTTTGCCCAATAGCTGTAGAATACACATTCTTTTCAACTGCACATGGAACATTCTACAGTAGAGATTACAGGTTAGGCCAATAAATATGTCTTAAGAAACTTAAGAAGGTAGAGATCATATCAAATGACTTTTGTGACCACAATGGAATAAAACTAGAAATTAACAACAGAAAAACTTGAGAAATTTTACAAATACATGGAAATTTACACAACATTTTCCTTAAAAAACAACAAGTTAATGAATGAATTAAAAAGAAAAATTTAAATTTCCTTGGGAAAAATGAGAATAGAAACTCGTCATACCAAAACCTATGGGACAGAGCAAAAGCAGTTCCAAGAGGAAAGTCGATACCAATAAATGCCTACCTCAAAACAGAAGAAAGATTTCTAATGAACACCCTAATGATGCACCTCAAATAACTAGAAAATCAAGAAAAAACTAAATCCAAAATTTATAGACAGAAAAAATAATAAAGCCTCAGAGCAGAAATAGAGACTCAAAAAACAATTCAAAGTATCCATAAAATGAATAGTTGGTTTTATTATTTATTTCAAAATATTAATATGAAGGGGCTACAAATGGTTTTGGTTACATGGACTGCTTTTGTAATGTTCGAGTCATGGCTGTAGGTTTGTCTATCACCCAGATAGTGTTCATTGTACCCATTAGATAGATTTTTGCCCCTCATCTCCTCCCCCTTCCCACCTTCTTGATTTCCAATGAACGTTACTTCCATATGTGCACATAAGTGTTAATTGATTAGTTCCAATTTAATGGTAAGTATACATGGTGTTTGTTTTTCCATTCTTGAGACTTCACTTAGGAGAATGGTCTACAGTTCCATCCAAACTGTTGCAACAATTCATCCTTTTTGTGGCAGAGTAGTACTCCACTATATACATATATCTCATTTCATAATCCAGTCATGAATTGATGGGCACTTAAGGTTGATTCCTCATCTTTGCAATTGTGAATTGTGCTGCAATAAACATTCAAGTGTCTTTTTGATAGAAAAACTTCTTTTCCTTTGTGTAGACACCTAGTAGTGTGATTGCTGGATCAAATGGTGGATCTCTTTTTAGTTCTTTAAGGAATCCCCATACTATTTTCCTTAGAGGTTGTACTAATTTGTAGTCCCACCAACAGTGGATAAGCATTCCTTTCTCTCTGTATCCATGCCAGCATCTATTGTTTTTGGACTTTTTAATAAAAGCTTTTCTGGGCCAGCACCTGGGCATGTGGGCCCACAGTGGCAGTCTTGCTAAAAAAAATTAAAAAGAAAGAAAATAAAAATAAAGAAATAAAAGACATTCCAACTGGGGTAACGTGAGACCTCATTGTGGTTTTAATTAGCATTGATGATTAGTGACATTGAGCATTTTTTTATATGTTTTTGGCCATTTGTTTATCTTCTTTTGAAAAGCTTCTGTTAATGTCTTTTGCCCACTTTTCAATGGCATTGTTTGTGTTTTTCTTGCTGATTTTCTTGAGTTCTTTGTAGATTCTGGTTATTAGCCCTTTATCGCATGTATAGCTTATGCATATTTTCTCTCATTCTGTAGGTTATCTATTTGCTCTGTTGATTATTTCCTTAGCCATGCAGAAGCTGTTTAATTTAATCAAATCCTATTTATTTGGTTTTGTTGTTGCTGTGATTGCCACTGGGGTCTTAGTCATAAATTCTTTGCCTAGGCTGATATCTAGAAGAGTTTTTCCTACATTTTCCTCTAGAATACTTATGGTTTCATGCCTTACGTTGAAGTATCTTATCCATCTTGAATTAATTTTTGTGAGTGGTGAGAGATAGGAGTCCTGTTTCATTCTTCTGCATGTGGTTATCCAATTTTCCCAGCACCATTTATTGAATAGGGCTTCTTTTCCCCAGTGTATATAGTTGTCTGCTTTGTCAAAGATCAGGTGGCTGTAGGTATGTGATTTTTATATCTGGGTCCTCTATTTTTTGTTCCATTGGTCTATGTCTCCATTTTTGTACCAATATCATGCTGTTTTGGTTACTATGGCTTTGTAGTATAGTTTGAAATCTGGTCATGTGATGCCTCCAGATTTGTCCTTTTTGCTTAAGATTGCTTTGGCTATTCAGGCTCTTTTCACAGGGGAATGAGTTAAAACAGAACAGCTGTTTTACAGGCTCTCAGTGCATCCACCCCTCCCCTGATGGGTTAGCTTCATTCTTTTTTATTCTCTCTTTTTTTTTTCCCCCTTCTGACTAAGTATTTTCAAATAGCCTGTCCTCAAGCTCATTAATTCTTTCTTCTGCTTGGTCAATTCTACTGCTGACTGTGACACATTTCTCAGTTTGTCAATTGAATTCTTAAGCTCCAGGATTTCTGCTTGATTTTTTTTTTCTAATTTTAATCTCTTTGTTAAATTTCTCTGATAGGCTTTTGAATGCCTTCTCTGTATTGTCTTGATGTTCACTGAACTTCTTCAGGACAGCTATTTTGAATTCTTTGTCTGAAAAGTCACATACCTTCATCGCTCCAGGATTGGTCACTGGTACCTTGTTTAGTTCATTTGGTGAGATCATGTTTTCCTAGACGTTCTTGATGCTTGTGGATGTTTGTCAATGTCTGGGCATTGAAGAGTTAAGTATTTATTTTAATCTTCACAGTCTGGACACAGTCTGAACTCATCCTTCTTGAGAAGGCTTTCCAGACATTCAAAGGGAATTGAGTGTTGTGATCTAAGTCTTTGGTCACTGCAGCCATATCAGCACTGGGGGTGCTCCAAGCCCAGTAATGCTGTGACTCCTGCAGACTACTGGTGGTACCACCTTAGTGGTAAGACTAAATTGGTAAGACTAAATTGCTTGGTGGAATTTGGTAAGATATGGGAGAATTTCTTGGATTACCAGGTAAAATCTCTCATTCTCTCCCCTCACTCCCTGTGCTGGGCTGCTAGAGGTGGTGGAGGAATGACTTGGGTGCTCACTTGTGGCCACCAGTGCCAGATCACACCCAAAGCCACCTGAGCCTCACCCAAAGCCCATGGTGACTGTTGCCTAACTATATTTATTCAAAGCTCAGGGGTTGTTCAGTCAGCAGGTGGTGAATCCTGACGGGACTGGATCCTTCCCTTCAGGGTCACATGGTTCCTTCTGGCCCAGGGTGGGTCCAGAAATGCCTTCCAGGACCTGAGGCCTGGACCCAGGGGCTTCAGGAGTCTGCTTGGTGCTTTGTTTTGCTGTGGTTGAGCTGGTACTCACGTTACAGAACAAAGCCCTCTGAACTTTTCCCTTTCCTTTCCCTGATCCATACCACCTGTAGTTGGGGGTGGGGGTGGAGTGACACGGGCACTGGCTTGGCTGCCACTGCTGGTGTCTCACTGGGTCACATGCACACCAAGCCAGCACAGCCACTGGAATTGCCCAAGGACTGCAGCCTTTGTGGCCAGACTGCAGCCTTGCCCCAGGCTGCCTTTTGCCAGCTGGTGGGGGAGCTAGCCAGAACTCAGGTTATGAAGTGGAGGACTTTTCTCTGGATCGGCTGGTTTAAATGTTCCCTCCATGGGGCACCAGCAGAATTATGCCCTGTGCTGTGTCCCCCTGGGCCAGGGCCACCCTGAGATTCAATGTGAAGTCCCACGATCACTTCACTTTCTCTCCCCAGCACACAGATTCCCTCCCCACTCCACTCCGCACGCCGGTGCAGCACTGCCGGGTGGGAAGAAGTGGTATAGGTAATACAAGACTGTCTTTTCTGCCCTCTTCAGTGCCTCTTTCCTTGATATAATGTTAAAATGAGGTCGTACGATCACGCTCCTGATTTTCGTTTCTTCTCAAGGTGCTTGTTTGTGTGGATAGTTGTTGAATTTGGTGTCCCTGTGGAGGGACAATCGCCCCTCCCCTTTATTCAGTAGCTTTTCTATATGCTAATGGAGAACTATCTGAAAAGGAAATCAATAAAATAATTCCATTTATAGTTGCTACCCAAATATAAAATAAAATACCTAGGACTAAACTTAACCAAGGAGGTGAAAGATCACTACACTGAAAACTATAAAACTCTGATGAAAGAAATTAAAGAGAACACAAATAAATAGAAAGATATCCCATATACACGAATTGGGAGAATAAATATTGCTAAAATTGCCATACTACCTGAAGTCATCTATAGATATAACACAAACTCTATCACAATACTGATGATATTCTTTGCCATAATAGGAAAAAATCCTAAAATTCATATGGAACCCCAACAGATTCTGAATAGCTATCACAATCCTGAAGAAAAAGAACAAAGCTGGAGGCATCATGTCACCTGATTCAAAATATACTATAAAGCTATAGCAACAAAAACAGCATAGTATTATCACAAAAACAGACACACAGACTAATGGAATGGGATAGAGAGCCTGGAAATAAATTTACACATCTATATCCCACTGATTTTCAACAAAAATACCAAGAACACACCTTGGGGAAAGGATAGCCTCTTCCATGAATGTTGCCGGGGAAATTGGATATCCACATACAGAAGAATGAGACTAAACCCCTACTTCTCACCATATACAAAAGCTTACTCAAAATGGATTAAAGACTTAAATATAAAACCTAAAACTATAAAAACTACTGAAAGAAAACATAGGGGAAACACTTCACAACATTGGGCTAGGTAAGGATGTTTTTAAGCAAGACCTCAAAAGCACAGGCAACCAAAGCAAAAATAGACAAATGGAATTAGATGAAACTACAAAGCTTTTGCACAGCAAAGGGCACTATTATCAAAGTGAAGAGACAACCCACAGAATGTAAGAAAATATAATATTTGCAAACCATACACCTGACAAGGGGTTAATATCCAGAATATATGCAATATAGGAACTTAACAGCAAAAAAAAATTAAATAAATAAAAGAAGCTGACTAAAAAATGTAAAAATGGTCAAGATCTAAACAGACATTTCTCAAAAAAAAGACATACAAATGGACAACAAGTATATGAGAACAATGCTCAGCATCACTAATCATCAGGGAAATGAAAATCAAAACCACAACGAGATACCCCCTTACTCCAGTTAGAATGGCTATTATCCAAAAGACCAAGAAAAAACAAATGTTAGTAAGGATATAGATAAAAGGGGACACTTACACACATCGGCGGGATTGTAAACAAGTGTTTTCCATTATGGAAAACAGTATAGAGTTTCCTCAAAAAATTAAAAATAGAGCTACCATATGATACAGCAATCCCACTATTGGGTATATATCCAAAGGAAATGAAATCATTATGAGAAGAGGTATCTACACTCCCATGTTTATTGCAGTACTATTTACAATAGCCAAGATACAGAGCCAACCCAAGTGTCTAACAGTGGATGAATGGATAAAGAAGATGTGGTGTATTCACATAATGGAATACTATGCAACCAAAAAATAATGAAAACTTGGCCGGGCGCGGTGGCTCACGCCTGTAATCCTAGCTCTCTGGGAGGCCGAGGCGGGCGGATTGCTCGAGGTCAGGAGTTCGAAACCAGCCTGAGCAAGAGCGAGACCCCGTCTCTACTATAAATACAAAGAAATTAATTGGCCAACTAATATATATAGAAAAAATTAGCCGGGCATGGTGGCGCATGCCTGTAGTCCCAGCTACTCGGGAGGCTGAGGCAGGAGGATCGCTGAGCCCTGGAGATTGAGGTTGCTGTGAGCCAGGCTGACGCCACGGCACTCACTCTAGCCTGGGCAACAAAGTGAGACTCTGTCTCAAAAAAAATAAAAAAATAAAAAAAAAAAAAATAATGAAAACTTGTCATTTGTGACAACATGGATGAACTGGAGAACATCATGTTAAGTGAAATAAGCCAGACACAGAAAGGCAAATACTACATCATCTCATTAATATTTGGAATCTTTTTTTTGGGGGGGGGAGTTGATATCTTAGAAGCAGAGAGTAAAACAGTGATTATCAAAGACTAGGGAGAAGGGAAGGATGGAAGGATACAAGAGGCTGATCAACAGGTACAAAGTTACAATTAGACAGGAGAAAGAAATGCTGGTGTTCTATTATACAACTATTAGAGATTATGGTTAACAGTATAATATTATATATTACAAAATAGCTAGAAGAGAGGCATTTGAATGTTCTCACCAGAAAGAAATGATACATGCATGAGGCAATAGGTACACTAACTACCCTGGTGGCTCATTATACAGCACAGATATATATTGAAATACCAAATTATATCCTATAAATATGTACAATTCCAATGTGTCAAATAGAAAAAATAATAACACAGAGTTTGTTAGAGGACAGAAGTGTATGATAGTAAAACTATCTCTGATGGGGAAGGGTTGGGAACTAACTGCTTGTGGAAGCCAAGGGAGGAGGGATTGCAAAAGCGAGGGCATGGATGCAAACAAGAGCAGTGAAAAGGTCAGTAAGTCTGTAGAGCAAAAACCCTGCCACTCCTTGCATGCATGTTATTATTTTTTCTATTTGACACATTGGAATTGTACATATTTATAGGATATAATTTGGTATTTCAATATATATCTGTGCTGTATAATGAGCCACCAGGGTAGTTAGTGTACCTATTGCCTCATGCATGTATCATTTCTTTCTGGTGAGAACATTCAAATGCCAGCTTGGGGAAACAGCCCAGCTGGGCTGGATTACTAAAATAGGATCCTCTTTTGGGGGCTCTGCCAAGAGGCTCTATGGGAGGGAGAGGAAGACAGGCTGAGGAGGAAGACCAGGCTGGCTCAGACCACACCTGCCTCTGCAGCCCCTCCCTCCCTCCCAGGTGGGGACTCTCCATGCTCACATCTCACCAGCTCCACAGGGTGCTTTCCTTGGTTTCACTTCCAGATTCCCAGCCTGACGTTTCCTAGTGCCAACGTGGCACCCTCTCACCATCTCACTGCAACAAATGCCATCTTATGGGCACACTTTTTAAGTACAATTGATGTTCACCTCCCCTTACAAACAGCAAGAGGAAGAGAGAAGGCAGGCATGAAAGCGCAAATCTTCAGATAACTGAAAAACAATCACGTTTGAATGAGGGTATGGTCAGACACGGTCAACAATCAGGTTTCCCAAGGGACTTTCCTCTGCAGGCTTCCAGACTTTTCAAGAGGTTCCTACTACCATCATGATATGGGGAATAACTCTGGCTAAGCCTAAGGGAATCAACCTTACATAGGTCAAAATGACTGCACCTCTTCTCCCTGCCAAAAGAACTTTCTGGTCTATATCCCAGCCAAAATACAGGCCTCGGGAAATCTCGCCATTAGGCAATCCGAATGTGGCTGCAGTGAAGCATTTTCAAATGGCCTGAGTTTGCCCTTGAAAAACAAAAAAGGAAAATTCCCCAACTACTAGCTTTGCTTCCCCTCCCCGAAGACAAGAATGAAATAATAAACTAGAAACCTCCTCTCCAACATAAAACTATTTCACAGGGTGTGGAACAAACCTGCCCGCATGATTGACTGGTCTGTGACTGCCAAAAATAGGGATTTAAACCACAAACCCAAGCAGAAAACCACAACTTGAGGAAATCATGTGCACAGCTCGCTCCCAATCCCCTTGGCCCAGAAGAGGAAACAATCCTCGGACAGTGCCTGGAGCCACTTTTCCTTCTCTGCAGAAGCAGAAGCTTTGACAACAGATGACCCATCTTGTTTGAAAGAGGGGAGAAAAAGGGAGTTTTGCTAAAGCTCAGAGGTGGAGATTGCCAGGTCCAGGCAAGGTCTGCTGACAGCAGACCAGCACGTGACTCTTACCCAGTTTGCTGAACATAATAACCTCAGAGTTTGCTCCGGGGATCACTGGCAGAGGGAAGGGGCCAGATGTCTGGGTGTCCCACCAGGCTTCGGACGCCGTGCCAGCCCCTAAGCAACTCAAAAGCAGGAATCTTGTCTGTCCTGCCCGGTGCCACATCCCAAGCCCCTAAAACAGTGCATGGCTCACAACATACACTCAAAAAAACTTGTTTGAATCAATAGATGCCCCAAATTTGGTTTCTGTTTAAAACGAGTGATTAATCTTAACAACAGACACCTGGCACGTCATGGATCCACAGCGACAAACGAGCTTCTGGACATGGGAACAGAGGTGCAAGGTGGTCACAGAGTTCTGATAATTTCCCTTTCCATCAGCATTTCAGAAAGAGCACTGATTTGGGGATCAGACAGATCTGGCCTCAAAGCCAGGTCCTTCCACTTTCTCTCGGGGTAAATTTGGGCAAATCATTCCACTCTCCTGCGTGTCAGGTTTCCGTCTGTTACATGTGGGCAGTAATACTACATATGGCTTTCTCGAGAATTAAACGGTGTATGTAAAATGCCTAACACAGTGCCTGGTCCATAGCAGTGTTCAGTCATATCCCATTGCTGGTGGTGTCATCACCACCCAGGAGGAGGAAGGGAGGACAAGTATGGAATTGTTTCCTGATGGCTGTTATCCCCATTTCTCTCCTTTGCTCTCCAGATACCATTCTCCCCTCTGCCCAGGGTCATGCTGGCAGGACCAAGGAACCACGCTGGGCATATAGGATTCTAGGCCCCCAATTACCTTGATGTATCTTAGCCAGTGGCAGGCTAGCAAATGTTTAACAGCTGGCTCTCTGAGGGAGAAAGAGGGGCTCAACTGATAACATGTTTGCTGATTTCCACGGTGTAAATATTTTCCCCCAAGCCAATTGCAAGCTGCCAATTTGAGTCATAGAACATGGAATTGGGAAGCAATGAAGTGACACACCACCATGCAGTATTTTCACCATTCAGACAAAATACATGTGATAACCTCAAGAGTATAGTAATTATAGCAATAGCAAAATGTACTAAAATAATTAAGAAGTGATGAGTATTTCAAGTCTCTTTATTTCTATTAGAAAAAAAAAACAGAAATAAAAGAAGAAAGAAGTGATGCGTGTTGAACATTTCTTACCTTTGTTTTCAATATAATTCATTTGATTATATGCTTAAATAATCTTCAACAATGAATGTGTTTAACAGCCAGCTGGCAAAATTCCCGAAAATTTAACCAGTGAGCTAGCTAACGTGAGCTGGCTCCAGTGTACCGCTGAGTCTAGCCACCAGAATGGAGTTTGTGCAGATGCAGTGTGCTTGGACATTAAAAGATTCTAGTGACTTAAGATAGGATATCCCCAGAATTCAAGACAACCTTCAAAGAGACAAATCCTCTTTCAACCTTCTCTAAAAATCCCTCCAGGAAAAAGTAGCCATCCTTTGGGGTCCTGAAATGAGATCATCTGGTTCCCTATGTTCAGGGCAAATCTAGCACAGAGCCCTGGAAAACCAGTGGCTTAATCTGTACAGTTGACGTGATGGGCGGAGAATGGGGAAAATAGCACGGGCCGTCATCTTGCCTCTGCCCCCACGTGGCCATGTGACTTTAGGCCAGTGACTTCATCTTCCTTAGCCACATTGTCATCATCTGCAGAATGGGGACAGCACCTACCTGTGCGTGTGGTTGCGAAGTGGATGAGATAATGTTTTCTAAATGGCTCTGTGAACTGCCAGGCATTATAAAAATGTAAGGCATGGTTTCCATGTGGGGAACAAGACAGAAACCTGGAGTGAGAAAGATCTGGGTGGGGAAGGAAGGAGGAAGAAGGTAGCCAATTTAGATAAAGGACAATGGAAGAAACTGGGAAGAAGAGGTTGGAGTAGGAGGAGGATAAGGGAAGCGGGGGTAAGAGAGGGCAGTAGGCAGCCCATTGCGTTTGTGGTCATTGCCTCAATGTTTTCCCAGTGGCCACACTCGCTGCAGCAGGTCCTTCCTTACTTCTTAACAGCTCCCATGTGCATCCTAGTGATCATGACTTAATGCTGTGTTCATGCTCTCATGTCATCCCCACCACCTAGAATGGATTCCAGCTTTCTCCGCCTCTACCCTCTGCCCTTCCTGCCCCATATGGACTCTTCTTTGTGGATGGAACCATCTCAACTGTGCTGTTGGCATTAGAACCATCTGGCTGCCAGAGCTCTATTTGGACAAAAAAAATCCTTCTTGAGCTCAACCACGTTTCTCTGTCTGGCATACAGCTTGAAATACTACTGGGCCTCCAATGAGAAAAAATGAAAATCAATTTCAATCAAGGCGATGGCTTGCCTTTGTAATGCCTTCATTTATCAAGTATTTTCATGCAAGAATTCTTAAGATAATCTCTTCCAAAGACACTGCCAAGGCACAGTAGAAGTGAGACAGATGTGTTGATTCCATTTTCAGCACAGGAATCAGCTATCGAGGAGGTGAATGTCTTCTCATTAGAGGAGAGATGCAAGCAGAGACTGGACAGTCTCTCAGGGAGCATGTTGTAGAGATGTTGAGAGGACTCATCAAGTTGGCTTCTAAGGCTCTTCTGAGACTCTTGCTACCATTTGACTATATCCAGCCTTAGACCCCATCCTTCAAATTCACAGCACTTCTTTGCCATTTAGCAGGCCTATTATGAAGACTGGAACAATTCCCACCACCACCATCAAAAATACCTAGCCAATAAAATTATAGGGAGTCTACAAAAGGGTATTATCAGGGCACCCCAAATGTTAGCTGTAGTTATATTTCATTCTAGTCTTTGAGGCCATCATAGAAACTTGAGTTCAGAAATATTTAACTTCATAGATGCGGAATCAGAAGTTGTGATAATCACATCTCTTAATTTTATTTTCATCTACCCCTCCGTCTCATCTCCCTGGCCCCTGCCTTCATCATCTCTCACCAAGATAAGGGCAACAACCTTCCACTGGTGGCCCTGCCTCCAGCCTCTTGCCTCCAACTCATCCTCCACACAGCTGCTGGAATGATTGCCTTGACATGCAAATATGATCAAGTTCCTCCCCTGCCTACAATCTTTCCGTGGCTTATCACTGCCCACAGGTACAAAATTCCCATTAAGCCTGGTCTACTGGGTATTTGTGACCTATGCCCTCCTTTCTTCCCCACTGTCTTCTCCATACAGCCTGTGTTCTAGGTGCATCAAGTCACAATTCGTGGCCCCAAAACACTAGGCTACCTCGTGCCTCCATGCTTTGTACAAGCTCTTCCTTCCTTTGAGAATGGTGCCAACTGACCCATCATCACTCCTCTACCTGGTAAAGGTCTCTCCATCCCTTAAAGCCCATCTCAAACACCGCCTCCTTTTTAATACCTTCGCAGAAGCACTCAAGCGGGTTTAAACCCCTCTCTCTTTTGTGTTCCCACAGAATCTTATACACCCCTCTATCTCGGCAGTCACCTCTCCTGAAGGTATCTTTAGTCAACCTGTTTGCTTCTCCCAGAGACATGAGGGCAGACGCTGAGTATACTCATCTCTGTCCCCCAGAGGGCATAAGACAGTGCCAAGTTCTTGTAGAAATAACTTGTCCAAGGTCCTACAACTATAAGAGTTCAAGCATGAACTAGCTCCTGATAAAGTCATTTTTTTAATTGCTTTTTCACAATCCCAATTTTTTTTTACCAGTCCTCATTTTCCTTTCCACCCATTTTTAAGCACAAATCTGGCCTGAACAATTCTAATTTTCAATTTTAAGTCTTACTGCTAAGGGGCAGGGTGTGGTGGCTCATACCTGTAATCCTACCACTCTGGGAAGCCGAGGCGGGAGGCTCACTTTAGGCCAGGAGTTTGAGACCAGCCTGAGCAAGAGCGAGACTACTAAAAATAGAAAAATTAGCCAGTCATGTTGGCATGCATGCTACTTAGGAGGCTGAGGCAGGAGGATTGCTTAAACCCAGGAGTTTAAGGTTGCAGTGAGCTGTGATGATACCACTGCACTCTAGCCTGGGTGACTCAAAAAAAAAAAAGTCTTACTGATAAACTCATCCCAAGCAGCACAACCAACCTCTGCGCCATTTTCAACTTCCCTGTCTACTGCAGCAGAGCCCGATGCTGCTCAGAGCTTCATCTATCAGGGAGGCATAAATGCTACCCCCAGAGCAAACTTCCGGAAAATGCTTTCATCTTTGCCACTTATACATATTTGACCTGGTTATAACCCACCAGTCATAAGCCACCTGGTCATAGTTTAAGAATTCACCCTGGGGAAGAGCAGGTTGTCTGCTATTAATATCCAAAAACAAACATATCCAGAAATTTTTTCCCATAGAGACATTTCAAAAACAGGAAAATGATGAAAGAAAAGTGTTTTTTCCAAAATATTTTTCTATCCATTATTGTCTTCAACACTCTTTATAGCCACTCATCCCACCCACTTAATTTTGCAGGTGAACCAGTAATCCAGAGAGGGTAGGACACTCGCCCAGGGCTGCACAGTTGGTTATTAACAAGACTACAGAGAGCTTCGGAGTCTCCAAGCATTTGTCCCCTAGGTTCTTTTCCTTTCTCTAAGAACAATGAGTTCATTCATTCATTCATTCATCCATTAACTGACCTACTACCATACAGAGGACACTAGTCTAGGTACTGGGGACACAGTAACCAAAGGAAAACACAGTCTCTGTCCTCATGAAGCTTACATTCTACTTCCTTGGCTTATATTTTATAGACCCATCTGAAGCATAGGAAATATTTATTTTTTTTAAAGCAGCCATGAACGAAAGAAAACTCAATGAGTTTAAAATTGGTAAACCAGAAGAAAAGAAGAAAAGTTGGCTCCAACTATTGTTTTTGGCCACACAACATACCTTGATGCTTTGTATGGCAAGACCCTAGGTCCCAATGGGAACGCCTCCAGGGAAGACAGAACTAGCTGATTTAGCACAACTTTGGGGGAAACAAGGCCAGTTTGCCTTGTAGACTAGTGGTTAAAATTCTGTGCTTTCACTCCAGCAGCCTGGGCCCAATTTCAGGTCAGGGAGCGAGTCTGTTTCTCTATGGCCATACCATCACGAACACGCCCGGTCTCTCTGTAGAACTCCCACGTGTCTAAAGATCAAGGCAAATCACGTAAAATAACCAAGCCTTGTTTTCCTCCCAAAGCACACAGCTGATTTAGAAATGCACCAAATCTCAGCCCAAAGAGAACCCAAATACCAATGGATAACTAGGTAGATGTTTACTCCCTGCAAACGCCTTAGCCCCTTTCATCCTCTGGTTGACTCAGCTCCTGCCGGTCACTGAGGAGCAAGAGAATTGGGCTAGAATCGGTTCTGACTGGCTACACCAAGTCAGCCTCTGTCGGCGAAACACTATGGTGGTACCAGGTCATAACCCTACATACCAGATAAGCTAAAATACCTGCTGCTAAGTCCCTGTGTGAAAACAGAGAGTCCTTCCCCTTACTTGGGTCTCAGTTTCTCTTTCTGAGATTAGGTGGGCATCAGTCCAAGTGAGTTCTATGTACTCTAATAGGATCAATATTCCCGCACCCTATATTCATTTATCTAGAGGCTATTTGTTGAACATTGGATATCACCTGTCACTGTGCCAAGTGCTGGGGACTGAGACAGATACGATCTCTGACTTCACAACCTGATTCTCACGCATTCCTCTCTAGAGCACAGTGGAGCCCTCTTTCTCCCAAAGATCGTACATCTTATTTATAAATGGAACGACCATATATTAATCATCTCTATACAAGGTGTTCTAGGACATCAAAGATGAGTTTGTTATGAGGCCTCTCTTCAAGTAGCTCAGAATAGCAGAAGATCGTAAGTACATAACCAATTAATCACTACCAACATGGAAAATTTTAAATGGCTCAAAGTGATATACCAAAATGCCACGAGAGATCAGATCCAAGAATAGAAACTTAGGGTTCACTAGGATTTAGCAAACATCTGCTTGGACCAGACTCAGCAGTGCTAAGTGCTTCTATGTCATAGATATGACCTCCTTAAATCTTCACAACACCCACATTGCTGTCCCAGTTTGCCAATAAGGAAACTGAGGCTCAGAGAGGTGCGGTATAACTCACCCAAGATCAAAGAGCTAACCAATGCCAGGATTCACACCCAGGTCTGTCTGCCTCCACAGCTCCTGCTTTTATGCCCTATGCGATTTCCTGTTTTTGCACCAGGCATTCACGAGGGCCTACGGTCTGTGGCATCATTGAGCTCTTACAGGTGTACAGAGATAAAAAGATAATGAGCTTTTGCGCTGATAATTTTGGCCTGAAAAATGTGACTCTGACCTCCCTTCCCTGTCCCCTAGCTTTTCCATACTCGCAGACGTGGCTTTAGAGAGACGAAATGTTTGAATCAGCTGAAGACAGGGCTGGATTGGATTTGGAAGTGCCGAGCAGAGGAGCAGGGGCCTGCCTGGCTACCGGCTCAGGGGGTCTAGGAAGCTGTGAGTCACAGGGGGCACCGAGAAGGAGAAGGTGTGTCGGGAAATGAGGTTGGCTAGGTGATTTGGGGCCAGATCGTGAACAGCTTTAATTAGATCTCACTCCAACTCAGCTGAACATTAGTCTGAAGTCCCTGAGGACATATTGGGTACGATGGAAGAGGGATGGAAATGAACCTAAATTAGAAATTCACCAGGGATAAGCAAGAATTGACTCCAGCATCCTCAAGGCTTAATAGAACTCAGATGGTCCTCAAGGCACCCATCTCCCGAACAGGAAGAGATCTACTACTTGAGATGAGAATTTGGTTTATTTTAATTTGTGAAGGTGCAAAGCATGCCAAGGGGATAATTGAGGGCATCTGAGGTTTTCTGAAGCTTTGAGTAGTCAGGGCTGTGAGCACGGCCCAGGGCCAAGAGTGCAGCTTTGGAGTCTGCCAGGCGTGAACGCAAATCTTGACTCTGCCATCTCCTCCCTGTTTGAACTTGGGCAGCTTCCTTCATCTCTCTGTGCCTCAATTTCTTCAGTGGGAACAGAGAAAATAATACTGACCTCTAATAGATTTGGCAAAATTCAGGGAATTTACATATGTAAACTTACTTAGCAATTTGTCTACACCAAGTGAGCACTTAATAAATCTTAACTGACATTGAACTAACTTGAATAACCCATGCTAATGGGAAGAAGACTAGGCATAGATTAGACACTTAGTGGGTGCCAGGTGCTATGCAGGCATTATTTTCTTTAATTCTTCACAGCAGGTCTTCTAACAAGGTATCATCATCCCAACTGAGCATTCTAAGAAACTGAAATTCAAGAAAGTTATGCTACCCCTAATCATTTTTTCTAATCTTGAATTAGATTTAATCATTTATAATCTTGAGCCAGATTGCCTTGGGTTCAACTCCTGGCTCTGATATTTTTAACTTTGTTACTTGATGTAGTAATTTTTGGTCTTAAACTCTCTGCCACCCAGTTTTCTCATCTATAAACTATAAACCTTTCTTCCCATAGTTGTTTTAAGACATATTAAGGTAATATATGTAACATGACTAGCCCACCATAATCGTTTAAAAATAGTGTTATCCTTATGGTAAATTCACACAGCTATAAAGTGGTGGAGCTGGAATTTGAACTGATGTCCAAAGCCCAGTTTCTTTCCTCTAAATTACAAGATGGGAAATAACCCCAGCATGCAACCCTACACATTGGTAGACTGGATGGCCTCCAAGGATGGGGGAATTTCCTAAAAGGGTCTAGCTGCTCTAAAAGTCTTTCTAAACCTAGCTCGGTGCCTCAAATGCCTACCATTAGTTTCGTTTCACTGGATTAAAGCTCAACTAAAAACCAAATGTGGCACTTGGGAGGCAATGTACACCCATTATTTCTTGCTAAAGTGTTATGGTCCTATTTTCACATTAGATGGCTATCGCCAAGAAGAACGAGGAGGCAGGAAATGTAAAACCAAAGAGATATAAATTTCAATGACATTAAAAGCAATGTCAGGAAAAGGCTATAATTCCACCAGGGGTTGAGCAGACCCGGGGTGGGCTCCCAGAGTTAGAGCAACTATGTGACCTCAGCCAAGTCTCTTCCCTCTTCTGAGCCTCAGTTTCCCCCTCTGTAGCAAATGGCTCATACCAAATGTTTCTAAGCACTTTTCAACTCTGGTAGTCGAAGCTGCTAGGGAGGAAGGGAGCCAAGAAGTGACTGAGTCCGAAAGAGTCCTCCTGGGGACATCTGGAGAAGCCCCAGGGAGAGAGCAGAGCCAGCCTGTAGAGACATGCCATCCCAAGCCATCAGGGACATGAATCTTATCACCCAACTGTGGTTGCCGGGCCACAGATCAGAGATCAGAGCTTGCCCATAACCCAGTTCTCTCCTGAGACCAAAACTGAACTCACAAGTATCGGCAGCATTCTGGATTTGCATCATTCTATTGCTTCAGACAACAAGGCTGCTATCCAGGGAGGTCAAGCTGCTTGCCAGAAGTCAAACAGCCCAACTTTGAGTTCAGACAGAACTTATGGAAAACGTCTTCACTAAATAGCAGAGCTAGCAATGGAATTCAAACCCAACTTCCACCCAGGGTTCCTATGGTTCCATCAGATGGGCTCCAGTCCTAATTCCTCTAGGAAAGTGGCTCTCAACCACGGCTGACTTTGTCCCCACGGGGGACATCTGGCAATGTCTGGAGGCATGTTTTGATTGTCCCCACTAGGGTTGAGGGAGAACTACAGGCATCTTGGGTAGAAGCCAGGAATGCTACCAGGTACCCACCACAAAGAACCGTCTGGCCCAACATGTCAATAGTGCCAAAAAAGTTGAGAAATCCTGCTCTAGAAGCATACCAAAAGCTCATCTGGTTTTTCAAGTTACTTCAGCAGAGAGACTTGTTAATAAACTCCCTGCTGGCTAAGCTTAGAGTGACTCACAGGTCCCATAGCTCCTGCTTCTTTGCCCCTCCCCATCTGACATTTGGACCACACGAAAGGAGCACAGCTTCCCCGTCAGGCACAAAAGTGTTTTTTTTTTATCTATCTTAATGTCAAAGGTAAAGTCACCTTGAGTCACATTTCCACCGAATGAGAAAACTCACCTATTGAATGCCTGGAGGTGTGAAGACGGGAAGAGGGGACGCTGAGCCAGTTTCAGGGCTGGTGGTGACTGTTTGTCAGAGTCTACATAGCTCACTGCCTTGGTTTCTCCTCTCGTCCTCAACATGCTCTTTAAGTCGTGCGACACTATCTATCATCCGTGTGTGCTACAGACAGTCACGGCAACAATGCCTGTGCTGGCATTGGGGATTATAGAAAAAGACACATTTGCTGACCTCAAAAAAAATCTCAGCCTGGTGGGGGAGACAGACATGTCAACAGACGGTGACAGCACAGAGCAGTAAATGGCTTAGCGGGGAAGCCTCCAGGAGGTACAGTCATGTGTGCCATAAGCCAACACAGTGTAGTGCAATGTATTACTCATGTGTTTGCAGTGATGCCGGTGTTAAACGAGCCTGCTGCCCTGCCAGTCGCATGAAAGTATAGCAAATATTATTATGTACAGGACATAATATTAATACCTGATAATAAATGACTATGTTACTGGTTGATATATTTACTATACTATAATTTTTATCATTATTTTATAATGTACTCCTACTTATTAAGAAATAAAGTTAACTGTAAAACAGCCTCAGGCAGATCCTTCAGGAGTATTCCAGAAGAAGATATTGTTATCACAGGAGACGACAGCTCCATGGGTGTTATTGCCCCTGAAGACCTTCTAGTGGGACAAGACGTGGAGGTGGAAGACAGTGATATTTGATGATCCTGACCCTGTGTAGTTCTAGGCTAACGTGTGTGTATTCATGTCTTCGTTTTTAACAAAAAGTTTAAAAAATAAAATAAAATAAAAATTTCAAAAATAGAAAAAAGCTTATAGAATAAGGATACAAAGACAGAAAATATTTTTATGCAGCTGTACAATGCATCTGTGTTTAAAGGTAAATGTTATTACAAAAGAGTCAAAAAGTTTTTTTATAAAAAAAGTAAAAAGTTTATAAAGTAATAAAGTTACAATAAGCTAAAGTTAGTTTATTACTGAAGAAATAATTTTTTTATAAATTTAGTATGGCCTAAGTGTACAGTTTTTATGACATCTACAGTAGTGTACAGTGACATCCAAGTCCTTCACATTCACTCACCACTCACTCACTCACTCACCCAGAGCAACTTCTAGGCCTGCGAGCTCCATTCATGGTAAGTGCCCAATACAGGTGTACGATTTTTTTTCTTTTGTACTGTACACTTTGACTGTACCTTTTCTATGTTTAGATGCACAAATCCTTACTATTATGTTACCTTTGCTCTCAGTATTCCGCACAATAACATACTGTGCAGGTTTGTAGCTTAGGAGCAGCAGGAGAGGCCATGCAGCTGAGGTGTGTAGCAGGCCAGACCATCAGGCGTGTGTGAGCATGCTCTGTGTTATTCACACAAGGGTGAAATTGTCCAAGGATGCGTTTCTCAGAACACATCCCCGTTGTTACGTGACGCACGGCTATACTTGACCCAGGTCTAGGGATCAGAGAAGTCCCCCAAGGGGAAGTGAACTCTAGGCCAGGGCTTGAAGGAGCCATCTAGGTCAAAGCAAAAGTGGCAGAGGAATGTTCTAGGCTAGGCAAAAGCGTACTCAGTTGGCTAAAAGGAACAGAAAGCACGGTGCCTTCAAGAAACTGTGAATGGCCCCATATGGTTGAAACTTAGAAAAACAGGGGCAAGAGGCCAAGAGGAGGATGGAGAGAAGAGCAGCCAGGATGAGAAGAGCTTTCATGCCAGTTAAGGAGCTGGGCTCTATCCCGACACGAGGAAATAGAGACTGGGCGAGAGTCACCAGGAGAAGGACCCTTCTGGCCGTAGTGTCAGGACAGATGTTGAGGACAAGAGTGGAGGCAGAGTCCAGGTGACAGGTGTGGCGGCCTGGCCAGGGAAAAGGCAGTGGGGGATGGGAGACGCAGACGAGTGCACGTACGACGGACAGTACCTGGTTGCTGCTTGGCTTGGGCGGGGAGGAGTCAAGAACAACTCCCAGAGTCCTGCCTTGGGACCACTCTGGAGACACCGGGGAGTTGCAGACTGGGGCCAACATGACCATTTCAGTTCTGTTTAAACTGAGTATGAGTTTTCCAGCAGCCTGCTGTCTATGCTGGCCTAGAGCTCAGAAGAAAGGTCTAGACACGCAAGGGACGGGGGACCAGGTGGTACACGGTGGCACGAGGTTTTCATCTGCTCCAGGAGCACCAACGCCACACCCGGGGCTGCAGGGAAGGAACAAAAGCAGTTTCACAGTGCTATGCATTGTTGTCAAACGTACAGTTTAGCTGGGAAGGGCCTGATGGATCAGACGTCTCTCGGCCACATTCTACTCTCGGACGACCCACATAGTCGGTGTTACCCACAATTTAACAATGGTGGAAACGGGGCTCTGCGGGGAGGCTGTAACGAGCTCGTCAGTGTGAAGGTGCGATTCCAACTCAGGTCTCCCTGGACCCAGATCCTGTGCATTTACTAGATAAACCATATTGCCTTGCTCTTCAAAAGACCACCCTTGTATTTCAAATTTTTCAGTGTGGCGAAGCACACAGGCTCTGAAGTGGGGAAAACAAGGGTTGAAATGCCAGCTTCATCATTTATCAGCAGCTCATCCCCCTTGTGTGCAAAGCAGAGGATAACAATACCCACTTCACAAGGATGTCGTGAGGATCCATCAAGATCAGCGAGCTTGCTGTCTGGAAGTGCCATAGCCATGAGGATGTTTCTGCACCTTCCTGCCGTCCCGTGTAGGGACAGCTGGGGCAGTTATTTTCTGATCTCTTACAAGGGGAAAGAGGACAGTCAGTGGGGCCCTGGGTGAAGGCATCCTGTCTCGGTCCCCATGGCGGTCACACCCCAATCCAGCTGCGTCAGATCCAATGCAGGGCAGTAATCAGGAATGCATATTGCGCCATGTGCCCTGCACTTCATAAACATGATGTCATTTACTTTCCACGGCATGCGGCTCTCTGGCTGTCATCCTGCTGTGGCCCTTAAGGACACCAAGGCCTAAGGAGGCAGCACGGTCTGGCCCACGCTACACAACTGTGGGATGCACAGAAGCCAGTGGGGCTCCAAGGGTTCACAGTGGGACCCACCTCTCAAGACTGTCACCGGTGAGACCTCAGCCCCTAAGCCTGTCATTTCCTCCACACTCATAGGACAGAGCAGGTTTCTTCCCAAAACAGGGTTTGGACGTCACTGAAATCCCACTCATCCAATATTACCAGAAAGCACATTTCACTGGAATAGCCCACTCCCCTGGTACTCAGACCAGAGCCGTGGATCTGGGTGGGTTCTCGGCCCACTTGTTTCTCTGGAGACCAGGAGGCAGGGAGGGGCGGGGGCAGCGTTAAATGGCCTGAAGTCCCACAGCCCGTTTGTGACTGGTCTCCTGACTCCTTGTCTGTTTCAAATGTGGAAACAGAAAAGCAAAAGTAAAAAACACCAACTCTGCATGCTGCCCACTCGGGAGTGGGCCGACTGACCTTGCAGCAGTTTCCTTCTGAGACAAACACATTTGCATGAAGTGATTCCCCGGAAAGACCTTGGAGAAAAGGTTTTCTTTTCTCCTCCCTCTCACAACAAAAGCAAATGGGAAATAGCAACTTAAAGGGGGTAAGTAAAACTATGGAATAAAAAAAAAGAAAAGTTATTTGAAGATCCTGAGCCCATGCAGTTTCAATTCCGTAAACCTTCAAGCCAGGACCCAAAGCCCCATTTTCCTTTATAAAAAAGGAAAGAGGCACTTACTGGTTCCCCGATTTCTCTTTCACAGTAGCCATCTGCCAGAAAGAATTATTTTGCTTCATTCACTTAGTTTAAAGCTAATCTCATCGCAAAGGTATTTAGAGGCGACAGAACAAAGCATGTACAATACAGTTGGTGGTGGGGACGGGGGGGTGACAGGAGAGAAGAAATCAGACTAATGTGCAAATGAGCGTTAGACAGTCAGACTAGCCGGGAGCATCAGCACCCGGCACAGAGCAGTTGTTACAATGAGTTGCCTGGTAGCCAAATCAATGAGGAAAATCAATCCATTACCAGGCTGGCATTGCCCACAAGGGAAAAAAAATATATCTGTGGATCAGGAGAAAAACAGATTTATTTTTCCCTGACATGATGTCAAAAATAAACTTCTATTGTTTAAGACACTGAGATTAGCAGAAGTTGTCTGTTGCAGCCACTAGCATTAATTACTCTGATAAATCCCCACCCCTCCACCTCTGTCCAACCTACCGCAGACACTGAGTGTCTGCTGAATGAAGGAATGAACACCAACTCCACAGCAAGCTCTCCGATGCCCTAAACCAGTGAATAAAAGCTTCAGTTACGGTGACATTTTAGGCTGAATAATTCTTCCTTGTGAGGGGCTGTCCTGTGCGTTGCAGGATGCAGCGTCCCTGACCTCTACACACTAGGTCCAGTTGGGACAACCAAAAATGCCCCAGCTGTCGCCAGATGTCCCCCAACACCCCCCTCCCCACCGCACACACCGGACATCCAAGATACACAATAAACGCACCTGCAAGAAAGAATGGGGCACACACAGGAGTCACAGGTCCAGGGCAGTTCTGAAATCCTGCTGGGTAGACGAGGTGAAGCTCCTCTCAGGGTAGCTCAGCCTTGTCTACTGTTCTCATGACCCCTGGCTGCACCCTTTAAGAGGGGGGGTGTTTCTCACTTCCATGACCTTCCTTCAACATGCATGTAAGTGAGAATTAGGGATTTTACCCTCCTCAGAGTTTGCATAGTTTTCTTAATCCACTTACTGTTCACAGAAGGCTGGCATCCCCAGGATTGTTCTAAATCTTGAATGTGTCTAGCCTAGACCGATGGTGTCTTTGGTGTTGCATTTCACTCAGTAACTTAATAGGCTTCTGATCTATTTTCCAGTGGCCACAGGCAAGGCTCTCTTTAAGACATGGTTTTCACATCTGCCTTTTCCCTGCTCCTTCTTCTCCTTGCTTCTCTCTCTCCACCCGATTGCAGCTACCTTGAGGCTCTATGGAAAAATCAATGGGAAGGCCACACTTTTAATTTGATCTCTGCCCTGAGTCCTTTTTTCACATAAGAGATTTTACTGGGCCTTTGCCAGTTAGATGGTTTTTAAACCTAATCTCTTATTGTGTGGTATCTAGAAGTACTTTGCTGTTTCAACTCAAGGCGCCATACTTCTAGACTCTCTATTTTTCTTAATTGCTGCTTGCAACTCTTTTAATAATTTCTTGAGCTCATGTAATACTCATAATGCCTTTCCAAATATGGCTCCACTACCATCATTCCATTTTCCTGGAATGATGAGTTCAGTGAGCTCAGAGTTTGTCTTTCAAGTCATTACAGGTGACAACTTTCCAGATACCTTGCCCTGCCTAACCTGATCTTCATTCTTTCAGCTTCCCATCACTGGTGACTTGATCGCTAATCTAACATCACATAGTTTATGTATTCGTTATGAAACAACTCACTACTGATTATCAGTTTCTGTATTAGACTAATTGACGCTGGTGTTAAAACAGACAAATCCTTAAAATCATAGTGGATTAACACAATAAAGGTTTATTTGTCAGTCATTCAAAATCCAATGAAGGTAGGCAAGCCCTTTTCCATTTTGGGGCTGCAGAAAGAGCCCCAAAGAGCCCCATTGCTTCTAGATACCAAATGATAAAAGATGCGATTGCTTAAACAATCTTAATGGATAAAGACCCAACAAACCAGGTAAAGAGATCAGATTAGAGGTGTGTTCCCATCTCTCCATGGTCTTGGCAAACTCAGTGGATACATATTTACATGGTGTAGCTCTGAGAGACAGAGGAGGACCATTCATGGGTATAATCACCTAGTGCCCCAAGAGCATCACCTCCCCTGCAAGTTTCTTGTCCAGTGCTAGCTACAAAACATCAGAAGAAACATCAATAAACCTGAAAGCCTCCATCAGCAGGTGAGTAGCTTCAGTAGAGAGCTATAAACTGCAGTAGACTCCTATCGTTCACAAATATTTGCTGTTCTTTCCTGAGTGCAAATTTCACTTCCCCACCACATTTGCATGTTAGTGCAACATGAGTGAAGGCACTGTGTGTCACTTCTGATAGAAACTTTCAGAAATAGAGTATGGAGACTCATGTTCTCTTTTTCTTCTTCTTCACCCACCATGATCGACAATGATAGCATCTACTTGATCATCCTGGAGTGACTATGAGTTGGATCAGAGTTGTTCTGGCCTACAATGAGCATTTAGTGTGAACAAGAAATTAACCTTTGCTCCTGGGAGCCCCTGAGATCTCGGGGTTACTACAGCATAACCTGGGCTGTCCTGACTGATAACACCATGAAGGAATTGCAGAAGGTTGCCCTGAAGAAGAGAGGACATAGCAGGAACAGGATCGTTGTCATCAATAACCTAAAGAGCCAGGAGGAAAAGCAACACTAGATTTGCTCCTGTGTTGCTCCCAAATGGTGGAAGTCCCAAGGAGGTCGGTCAGCCTATGGAGAAAACATCCTGAGAATGAGGACTGAGCAGCCGGCAGTAGAGGTAACTGCAGAGATAGAGCCAAAAGCTGGGAAATGGTTGCAAGGCCTCTTCCAGTGCTAAGATGCTGTGATTACATGGAAAGTCTATATTACATTTGGCCTTTGACCCAGGGGTTTCCACATGTCAATGAGGAATGTTTGTTCCTTCCCCGCCAAAAAAATTGGTTTGTTGAGGCCTCATTTCAAATGCAATAGTGTTAAATGTAGGGCCCACAAGATGTGATTAGGTCTTCAAGATGAATGGAATTAGTGCCCTTAGACACCTGGCGGAGCTGGTTTGTCCCTGCCTCCCTATGAGGACACAGCGAGAAGGCACCGTCTTTGAGGCAGAGAGTGAACCCACGCCAGACACTGAATCTGCTCCTGCATTGACCTTGGACTTCCCAGCCTCCAGAACTATAAGCGATAAATTTCTGCTGTTTACAAATTGTCCACACCAAAAACAAGGCATTTTGTTCTTGCAGCCAGAATGGGCTAAGACTGTGAAGAAAGCACAGAAACTCAGGACCATCCAGTATTTGGCCAAAGAGCCCGTCCTGCCAAGGAGGCCTGACAGGACGCCATCCTTCCCAGGAAGTTTGACTGCATGTCCTCCACTAAACACAGCTACTCATTGGGCATTTGTGTCATGGTCCCCCTTCCTCTCTTCGTCTCTGTCCCTATCTCTTTGTCCCTGGATCTCTGCCTTCTTGTCTCTCTCTGTGTCTCTGGGTCCCTGAATTTGGATTTCTTTTGTCTTTGCACATTTCTGCCTTCATCTGGGTTTGCCTCCATTTCTGTGCATCTTTCCGCCTATTTCCCCACTGTCCCTCTCCCTCCCCCTCACACTCGTTGCCTGCATCATTGTACTGTGCAGGTGCTTTCTGTTTAAAAATGCCACACACACCCCCACCCCCAGGAAACAGGTCCTTGGGTTTCTCTCTTACCATAGCTGCTATTAAAACCATTTACTTGTCCAACCACATCTTCAGTTTCTGATTATTTTTCTTATCTTTTCCTTTTTAAAATCACATCCTCTTTATCCCTGTAGTAGAGCTCCTGCCCTAACCAGGCATTAACTGCCTCCAGCCCCAACAGGTGAAAACTTGTGCTCAGCCTCCCCCCTGTACATGCCACAGTTGTTATCTCTGGTCCTGATTCCAGGACAGCATTTTTCCTTCCATAGAGCCTTAGCTTGGCAGCCAGTTCCAGAAACATTCCCCAGAAAGGTCAAGCCAAGGGTGTGGCCACCGTGAACTTTCTTGGCTATGAAGAAATAGAATTTCCCTGAACACAGATGCCCAAATAGGGTGCTTCATCTGCCCAGCTCCCTGCCGGAGCTTCATCTCCTGCTCTCCCCCAACTCTCCCTGGATATGCCCTAAGGCTCCCGCTCACATCCTGGCCCCCAGCCTGGCCCTCCGAGGGAACAGAGCACAGGTCCGGGAACTTGGAACCTGGGTTCAACGTCAGCTCCAGCTCAGCTATTGGCATCTTTTTTCTACTCTCCAAAATTGGAGTAATAGTGCCTACGTGTTAAGGTTGAGTGAGAATCAGGAAGGATCATGCGCAGAAAGCACCTGAGACAGAGTGGGAAGAAAGGTGAAGATGCTGAAACATTTATCCCTATTCCACCTGCATAAGCCCAACCCCATGCCCTGCCCATCTTCTGGGCTGACCCAAAGCTAGTTAGGCACAGGAGTGGCAATACTGATTATTTCCAGCCAGCGTCTACTCTGTGGGGTCAGCAGACATGAAGTTATTTTCTTTGACTATCCCCACACCAACCCCCCTCATTCCCATCCTCACCCACCATCCCCCTCTCCATCCATGGCTTCCAAGTCCAAGCCAAACCACCCCCTCCTCTCTAAACTCCCCTTGGATCCCTCCCAATGAGCGATAATCTGTGCCCACTTTGAGGCCCCACTCACCTGGCTCTGATCACAGGGTGTAATGCATTAAAGTCCCCTCAAACATTTGTTTACGTAGTTCAAGGCATCTCCTATGCCTTGAACTTGGGAGACTTGGCAATGAAAAAGACATAATCTGTACCCTTGAGATGCTCACAGGCTAGTGGGTGGGGGCATAAATAAATCATGGGTAGATAAATCATGACAATACAGTGTGATAAGACTGCAATCATTCAGGTGTGGGCTGGGCACACTCAGAAGACGGAAATCTGAAGTTGCCCGGGGCTGCTACTGCGAATGCAATGTACAGCTTAGCCCTCTGCTTCTTAACAGCAAGGTCTGCTCGACTCGATCCGGCACCAAGAGCCAGTACTGTCCTCCTGACAAACAGGGCTACAATCACGGACAAAATAATAGTGACCTCCAGCTTCATATCTGGGTTGTATCTGCATCTCCAGGTTCTGGTAGAGTCTGGGCCACAGAGTAGGTACCCCAGGAATGAGAGCATGCCCACACTACAGCCCGGCCTCATAACTTGGCAGCATTATTGGTTAAAACAGAGCAATCATGTCAAGCCAGAGAAGGGAGAAAGAGTCCAGTGACATAGTCTGGTTGGCCAAGACCCCTTGGGCTCCTCCTTGCTTGCTGAGAACTTGCAGATGCTCAGCCCCAACCTGGTGCCTCTCCCTACCTCTGTGCTGCACTCCTCATTCCTGGACTCTGCCAATCCTCTCTCCACATGGGTACTCTTCTCTCAGCCAGAGCTTGTCACCTGTCCAGAGACAGATCTCCTCCTACAGTCTAGCTGGAACCAAATGGCTAAACAAACACAAAATCCTAACTCCAGGCTCTTTTAGGGAAATGTTGATTAGCTTTCACAATGAGACCAGGTTCAGCAAGATCTCATGTCTCTGGGAATATCAGCTGCCTGGACCAGAGCTAAGAATTAAGAAGAAAATTTAAAATGTTCCTCTGTGAAGCCAAAATAGACACCTGGAATCTGCGTGCTAAGGCTCACCCACATGGTTTACAGAATGTCCATTAGGACCACACATAGTACCCACGGACTCCTATTTCTCTTCTACTTTTGGGATCTCAGACACACAGAGCTGGAATCACCATGATCCTTGGATCATGTCACACTGTCATCAAGGTCAACCCTTGGGCTGCCTTTTATTCAGTCCGTTCATAAATTAATCAATTACAGCGTTATACGTCCCTATTAACCCATGACATAAAATGAAAGTGAGGACACTGAGAGGTGTCATATGACACGACACAAAACCCCTCACCAGTCCACCCTCTAACTTCCCCAGCTCAGGGCATCCGTCCTCCTGCGTCCTGAGTTCATCATCACTTTGTTCTCCTTTTCAACCAGTTGAAACTACGTATCCGCTTGTATGCATGCACACGCAAGTGTTATTTTTAACTTTATGTGACCTTAGCTGCATATAATCTGGGGAAACTTACTTCTTTACTTAATATGACTGTGCTAAGATTTCTTCCTTATTGAGGTGTGTTGCTAATTGTTCCTTCATGTAGATGACAATACAACGCCCCGCTGCGTAGCTGAGCATGGTTTATTCACTGCCTTCCCTGGCGACGGGCACCCGGTGTGCATCCAGGCTTGTGCTACCGTGAGGACCGCTGCCATGAAGATCTGGGTTCCTTGTACATGTGTCCTGTTGAACATGTGTAAGAGATTCTCAGGAATATATGCCTACGAGTGGAATAGTTGGTTCTAACCCTCTTGGGAATTTTGATCAATCCAAGGGGAGGCTAGATTTAAGCAAAGTAGGAACAAAGTAATTAGAGAGTGGCTCTTCAATATGTTGCAGAAAAAATAAAAGAAATAAAAAGAAAGTGATTAGGGAGAAAGGAAAAGAAGGAAGAATTCTAAAAGCCTAATTTTCAGGGCATACTCAGCATCAGAACAACATTGCTCCTTGTGGTTCATGGAAATCCAATTGTCTTTCCTTTTTTAGTTTTCTAAAGTCAAAATACGTTACTTTTAAAATCATATATTGTTTTAAAAGTTTAAACTATATTTTAGAAAGGGCTCTATTCAAACTTCAAGGCTGACCTTTTCTTGTTGTCACTTAGAGGGCTGTGGGTCAGCCATAGAAAAAGACTCTTTCATAGAATGGCTCATTTCCCAAGGAAACCAGCAAGGGAGGCCCTGCACCCACCCATGCCAGTCCAGGGAGGTAGAGCCATGCCCCAGACTAGCACTTTTGCAGAGAGGCTGTGGCTGCTGCACAGGCCCAAACAGGCTTAGATATCAAGAAGTATTTGCTGAAAAATGATCTTTTTTCCCAATTCAAGAAGCAACGGGGGGGGGGGGGGTGGCGCGGGTGCAGTGGCTCACACCTGTAATCCTACCACTCTGGGAGGCTGAGGCGGGCAGATAGCTCAAGGTCAGGAATTCAAAACCAGCCTGAGCAAGATCAAGACCCCATCTCTACTAAAAATGGAAATAAATTAATTAGCCAACTAAAAATATACAGAAAAAAAGAGCTGAGTATGGTGGCGCATGCCTGTAGTCCCAGCTACTTGGGAGGATGAGGCAGGAGGATCGCCTGAGCTCAGGAGTTTGAGGTTGCTGTGAGCTAGGCTGACGCCATGGCACTCTAGCCCGGGCAACAGAGTGAGATTCTGTCTCAAAAAAAAAAAAAAAGAAGCAACAGAGAAAACATCTGCTGACCCATCCCAGCTGTCTATGCTGATCTCTCTTTGCACATCTTAGAGAAATTGCCATGGTACAGTCTGCGAACAGTGTTACTCAGCAAACAAGGACGTAAGCAAGGATGTCCAGAGATAGGTGCAGGAACAATCTGGAGTGAAGACAAGACACAAAGTAGCACAGAGACCCTGAGGACATTAATGCCAGAAGTGCCGTTAGCAACTGCCAAGTTCAACTCCCAGGCCACGTTTCACAGATAGAATAAGACCTGAAAGTAGAAATGATTTTAGCGTCATCCTGCCTCAGTAAGAGCAAGAGCTGCAAAATACATCAACTCCCATCACTTCTCCAATAATTGAATTTCCCCCTAAAATATCCCCAGTACTAAGTGGTCATTCAGGTTCTATCCTTGACCTTGAAACAGGGAGCTCCCACCCATGGAAGCAGCATGATTTTTATCTTAACAGATTGATATAGTCTTAAAACAGAGCTGAAATCTGCCTCTCAGTCACTTCCACCGCTTGGCCTAGTTCAGGCCCTGGGCGCCACATGGGAGTGGTAATAATCACCACCACCACTATGATCGTATTGCAAGTCCATGATCTAAAACCAAAAGAGCTCTAAAAACTGAAGGCTTTTATATAACTCATTTTGCAGCAAAAGCTGACCTGGAAGGGCATGTGTTGTTTGGAATCTTTATCATGCTTGATATGGGCATGTTGGGTGGCAGAAATATTTCTGGTTTTGATTAGCAGGTGTTGTTCCAGACCCCACCAAGAGCATTGTGTGCTATAAAGCGGCAATCCCCAGACTTTTTGGCTCCAGGGACTGGTTTCAGGGAAGATAATTTTTTGCACGGACTGAGGAGTTGGGGAGATGGGGGGAATGGCGAGTGATGGGGGGCAGCTGTAAATACCAATGAAGCTGCTGTCACTCACCACCGCTCACCTCCCGCTGTGCGGCCCAGTTCCTAACAGGTCACGGACTGGTACCGGCCCACGGCCCAGGGGTTGGGGACCACAGATATAAAGCATACGTAGTGCATTATTCAGGAGAACCATATCAAATTATTATTATTGTAGGTCAAAAGTGATCAGACACTGGTGTCCGTTTGCTATGAAACAGTCACAAAATAGGATCCTTTTGGATTATGACATGGATTCTCTGTGTGATCCCAAAGAGTCATTTAAACTTTCTGTGCCTGAGTCTTACAAATTGTTCCATTTAAATTAAAGAAATATATGCCTCCCAGATAATTCAATAAAGCAATTTAAAAGTGAAAAAAAAAAAAATAGTGATCAGATATTGGCAATTTCAGATGGTTCAACCTAATGCTTTTCTAAAACATGGCCCCAAGGGTTTTAGATACTGGACTAGAGGACCTGTCACCTTATGGAGAACCTCCACTTTGAGCACTGACTATGTGATACATGCTGCGTCAAGCATGACTCTCAGATTACCATCTCCCAAGCTCTCCTTGGGAGCCCAGATTCGCCATCCAATTGCCTCCAGATCATCTCTTACAAGCTTCCACCACAATCTTCCCTATCTCCACTGAATCCTCAGACTCAGAGTTTTCTCTTCTCTTTTTCTCTCACCCCACATCTAGCTCCATAGGAAATTATGTCTACTGTCCTTCAAAATATATCCAGGACCCATTATTTTTGTGACCCTCACTGCCACCACCCTATCCAAACCACTGTCACAATCAGGTCCTGTCTGGGTCCCTGGGTGGTTGCACAGGTCTTCAAACTGGCCCCCCTGCAAGCTGTTCTCAACACAGCAGCCAGGATGACCCTTTCACAGTGAGATCAGAACCTGCCAGCCCTCCGTGCTACACTTTCCAAAGACCCCCAGCTCACTAAAGGAGAAGCCAAATCCCACCTAGGCCCGGGAGGCCCTGCACAGTCAGCCTCCTCTGCCACCACTGACCTCATTCATGGCCCCTGCACTGCCCCACACCCACTGCCCCAGCCACCCCGGCCACCTCAGTGCTCCCTGCACATGCCACACACACCTGCGCCAGGCCAGGAGCTCTCTTCTCAGACACCCAAGTGGCCTCCCCCACCTTCTTCAGGTCTTCATACAAATGTCACCTCTCAGTGAGACCTCTTCAGATCACCCTATTCTAAATTGCAATTAAGATAATTCTCTATCTCCTGTTTCTGTGTTTTTTTCCTAAACCACTTAAGATCATCTAAGGTACTATAAATTAACTTAGTTATTGTATTTACTAGCCATCCCCTCCCCCCCCACAGAATATAAGCTTCATGAAAGCAGAAGTTTTTGTTTACTCTCTTCACTGCTTTATCCTCACTACTTAGAACACTGGCACATAGTAGGTGAAGTGACCCACTTGGCACTCAAGTGCAGTGACCCATCTTTGAGTCCACTGAGAATCAAGAAGGAAGAAAGAACTTTGTGGCCTCCAAAAACATATGACATATGTCTGCATCACCAAAGAGGATACACAGACAGCAAATATGTACATGAAACATGCTCAACATTATTAGCCATTAGAGAAATGCAAATTAAAACCACAGTGAGATATTGCTACCCACCTATCAGAATGGCTAAAACAAAAAATAGTGATACACATCAAATGCAAGAGCAAGGATATCAGATCTTTCACATATTCACTGGTGGGAAGTAAAATGATATAACCATTCTGGAAAAGGGTATGACAGTTACCTACAAAATTAAACCCATGCTTACCATATATCCCAACAATTTCACCCTTGGGAAGTTATACCAGAAAAATGAAAACATGTTCACACAAAAACCTGTGCATGAATATTCCTAACAGTTTTATTCACAATAACTCAAAACTGGAAATAACCATAGTGTCCTTCAATGGGTGAATAGTCAAACTGTGGTCCATCCATACCAGGGAATACTACTCAGTCATCAAAAGAAAGCTTAAGTTACAATAGCAAAGATTTAGGTTACTCTCAAAGAAGTTTCTTAATAGATGTGTTAAACCAAGAATGAGTAACCACAGGACACAAAAATCACTCTTTGCTGGAATTCTTTGCAAATATGTCAGATGCTTATTTCAGTTGACGTTAGTTATGAGTTCTCCCCTATGGGCCAGTTAATATGTCAGGAGCAACAGCCATGCAAAAAAGACACAACTTAGTACCTGCCCTCCCAGATCTGATGGTCTAATGGGGGAGACAGAAAAGTAGTCAAACACAGTCTAGCATGAAGAGTTCAACACAGAGTATGAGCATCTTACCTGATCTTGGAGGCAGGGGAATGCAAGAAAGGCTTGTGCACACAGTCAGGGTCTAGGGGAGCATGGCGGTAGGAAGGGACAGGACTGGTAGCTCCCACAGCAGAGGGAACAGCTCGTGCAACAGGACAGCCACCCGCAGTCTATCAGGGACCGAAGCTTGGGAGAGCAGTAAGAGACGAGGCTGGTCCCTGGGGAGGGGTGACAGGGAGCAGAAACCAGGCTATGAAAGGCCTTTCCAGGTAGCCTGAAGGGTTTGGGCTGTGCTACAAGCTGACGTAGCAACTGAGTGGAGGCTCTAATCAAACTGGTCCCCACCAGACGCCACAGCCGTCCCTTAAGCTTTCCTATTTCGGGGACCCATGCTTTTGCAGGGCCTTCCGCTCCTTTCTGAGACCACTCCTCCCTGAGCTCCCAGTCCCAGCACCTCCTCTTTCTCCAGGAAGCCTCCCCACACCCCTCCCTGGAGGGGACGCCCTCCCCCCGGGCAGGTGGGCACAGGTGACTGTGCACCGCGCTGGCCAGTGACACACGCAGTGCCGTCTGGTGGTGAAGACGCTCGGGAGCCAGCCTGCCTAAGGCCCAGTGCCGGCTTTACCACTTACTCCCTCGGCTTCATTTTCTTATCTGTAGAATGGGCATAATAACTTTACTACCACACAAGTTATCTCAAGATGAAATAATTTTATTAGCACATTGAACTTTGAACAGTGATCGGCACAAAGTGAGTGCTTAACAAATGTAATCCTTTGTTACATGTCCTGGCCACAGTGCACACCCGCCTGTGGCGAGGCATATCACTGGTGATCAACTAACTTTATGTTAATCAGGGAGCGGAAGTCAACATCCTGCCCGCACGGACAGACACCTCTACTTACGCCCGCACGCCCTCTGCTTGGACAATGCTCAATGCAGGCTAGAAATACACTTTCCTTTTATAGGCAGTTGTATGGTAGAGGCCAGAACCCCAAGCCATGATTTCGAAGAACTAGGTCATCTTCCCAGCTCCTCTGCCTCGATCCTCGGGTGACCTAGGGCAAGTGCGTTCGCCTTTCAGAACTTTGCCATTCCCATCTGGACAATGGGAATGAGTCCCCATGAGGTTCACAGCGGAAGAGGGCTGGGCAGAACTTTGCACGGGGCTGCTGCAAACGTGATTTCCACCTCCCAGTCTGCAAGCCACAGCCCCACCCCCAGCCCTCACTTTCACTTCCAGAAGCAGCTCACTCCCAGACTGGCACGGCTGCCAGGCCTCCAGCACAGCACGGGGACCAGGTATATCTTAATTGGCTCCACCCACTGACTTGATGAATTCTTTCTCTCCTCCTCCGGGGACTTTCCTAACTTCCTTCTGTAAACGAAGGAAAGAGCACATGAGTATACTGTATATAAATATGCTTGGGAAAGCGTTCTTCTTCTTCTTTTTTTTTTTCCCCCTTAAACCTAACTTAGTTTCTGTTGTAGGCGGTACATTCCCTAGCAGGGCAGGGCCGGTGCGCTCACAGCTCACAGCGGGGCTGGAGAGAGGAAAAGGGGAGGAGTAGGCAGTGAATAATTCACCCACTATGAGAGCTGGGCTTCTATTTAATGGGGGGTCTCTCTGGCCGGGAGTCAGAGGCGCCTCCAGCACGGGCAGGAGAAGCATGGCGGAGCATCTGGGGCTGGGCTTTGGGGAAACGGCCAGCATGGAAATGCTGCCCGAGGACGGTGGCTGCAGGCCCAAGGCCAGGGGCAGCATGCGCTGGGCTCTCTCCTGCTTCCTGGTGTCGCTCCCGTTCCTGGCAGGGCTCACCACCTACCTGCTCGTCAGCCAGCTCCGGGCCCACGGAGAGGCCTGTGTCCAGCTGCAGGTAAGCAAGGCTGCGCGGTGACCTGGGGGGACAGCAGATGCTTTACGGGCCGTGGCAGCTATGGCAGCTTTGGACCGAGGACAGACAGAGCTCCAGATGCATCACATTCCTGACTTGCTTCCACACATGCAAGGGAGATGCAGACGAGGAGGGGTGGAGAAGTTCAATTTGGCTTTTATTCTCAATCTTTCCAGGGAATGAAGTGTCCCTTTTGTTTATATGGGAATAACTTCAAGGCCCGTATTTTTAGATGATTATAATCATAGTGTACTGATAATTCGGGAACATTCCTTTTCATTAGAAAAAAAAAACTTTTTAAATTATATAACTAACACATGGTCATTTTTAAAAGTTAGAAAACATAGCTAAGGGAAGGAAGAACATCATCATTACCCAAAACCCCTTAGAGATGACCACTGTTAACAGTTTGGATTATATAATTCCATATTCTTTTTAATAAAATGGGATTATTCTGAATCTCCTAGTATATTACAATTTTATTTTTATGTTAATAAATTCACATCAGCATGATATAGACACATATTCCTGTGTGTGTATGCTATAATTTATAATTTATTTACCCAATTCCCTTTCTTGGGTTTAAATTTTTTTTTTTAATTTCCAATAGATTTAGGGGGTACAAATGGTTTTTTGTTACATGGATGAATTGTATGGTGGTAAAGTCTGGGCTTTTAGTACACCCATCAACCAAGTAGTGTACCTTGTCCCCAGTAGGTCATTTTTTCACCCTCACCCTTTTCTTACCTTCCCCACTTCTGCCCATTAAGTCACTCTATGTGGCCATGCTTAAGCATAGCTTAGCTCCCACTTGTAAGTGAGAACATGCTGCATTTATTTTTCTGTTCCTTAGACACTTCACTTAGGATACTGGCTTCCAGTTTCTAGGTGCTGCAAAAGACGCTATTTCATTCTTTTTTGTGGCTGAGTAGTATTCCCTATATACCACATGATTGTCTATGTCTAAGGTCTGGCTGGAAGCTGGGGAGAAGCTTAGTCAAGAAAGGAATACAGAGTCCAGGGAGAGCAATGGTGGGGGAGGGGTGCAGGTGTTAAGGGGAAAACATAATTCCAGACTATGAACGTCAGAAATGTACCCCAAAGCGTCAAGAATGCATCATTCAAGTAGTAAACTGCTCCTTCATAATCTATGACGGCTGATTTAGTTTCAGTCCAAAGTATTAAATTCCAAAGGAGAAAACAGGCTTTTCCATTGGCTTAACTGGAAACCTTGTCTCTAAGCAGTCCCCGCCAGCTTCAGAGCGGGGACACCGTGCACAAGCCATGGCTAATCTGTAACCGCCCCGCCAGAGTCAACAGACTGTGACACAGGCAGCAGCATCCGTGGCCACACGCCAACACTTGTAAAATGTAGAAATATACAGATGACCCGGAAATGCTGTTCAGGCTAGACGAGGACTGCAGGGCAAGGGAGGTCAGACTGCAACCCCTTGACCGTGGAGCTGGTTGCTGCAAGAAGCCACACGCAGCAGCCAGTCATCAGTCTGGGACTCTGCCCCTCGTTAGCCAGAAGGGGACAGCTGTTCTTGAAAGGTGCTGAGTAGCCCCCAGCAACCTGCACCCTCCTGGGGTTTGAGGGGAACCAGCAGCACGATGCGTTCCTGCCACCCAAGACGATGTCCGAGAGCCCCTAGGTCAGCAGAGGCCAGAGAACGCCTTTGTTTATCTAGAAGACCATCACGTGGATTGCCACGCTCCTGGGAGGGCCAGTGACTTGCTCTAGTGACAGCTGGAGACAGGAGCTGTCACTAGACAGGATGCCCCTCGAAGGAAAGCACGGGGTCTCTTGCTCGCCACTGCACCCCTGACTCTGTCTCTGTGCCTGCCCTGCTGCAGGTGCTCAAGAAATGAATGTGGCTCACACTACCCATTCTATCATCATTATTTTTTTATGATTTTTTTCAGTTTCTTTTTTTTTTTTATTTCAGTATATTCCTGGGGTACGAACGTTTAGGTGACATATAATGCCTTATCATCATTAGACCATTAATAACCCAGAGAGTGGACGTGCGGAGCTGCAGTTTGGCCAGGCTGCGTGACTTCTTAGTGCGTCAGCAGAAAAAGGGAAATGGGGGTGTAGCTGGGGCACATGTAGCAATCAGGGTCTGGAGAAGAAACAGCTGGCCCGCTCAAGGGAGCGGGCTTGAAGGACAACATTCAGAGAGGGGTTTGGAAGGGGTTTAAGGAAGGGCCTGTTTACTGAGCAGGGGCTGCAAGCATCCATGGTTAGCAATGGTGGCAGCCAGTGACCACGCCTGGGCGTGAAGGGGCGCAGGAGGGAGGAGCGTTAGGGGAACCCAGAGAACCACAGCCCGGACGAGGACCTGCCTGGAGGACAGAAGGGCCCAGTAGAGAAAGGCAGCCACTGCCAGGACAGCAGGGAGACAGCGGGGGGGCAGAGGGAAGGCTGAGCTCACTGTCCTCCGGGCCTCCAATCCCACTGAGCAGACTCACCAGGAAGCCAGGGCTGAAAGGAGCCGGGAGCAGCCTGGCCAGGCACAGGGCAGGCCCGGGAAGGGCGGAGAATGGATCTGGAGGGACTGATGGGGAAGAGGAGATGAGAGGATGGTGTTCAGAGGGAAGACCAGGTCACCAAGAAAAGCTTGGGTGACCATATGATGGAATACGGCTCTTAGACAGACACCTGCGTTTGAAACCCAGCTCATCCACTTCTGGCCATGTGCAAATAAGCAGGTGGCTTCATTTCTTTGAGCCTGTTTCCTTTTCTTTTAAAGGAGATAGTGACATCAATACTCCGCCAGTACCCATAGGCCTGTGCAGGAGCATCTTGTATGCTGGGGACATGGGGAGGGCTACACACACACGGTTACTGGGGTGTGATCATCACTCTGTGCCAGGCACCGGGCAGCTACTGAGAAAACTTGATCTTGGCCTCAGCAAATAGGCTCTTTCGACATACAGGTGCCGTGGGATTCCAGACGTTCTCCTAGCCCAGCCACAGGGATGGGGTGGTTCAGGGAAGGCTTCCTGGAGGAGGGAAGGAAGGCAGCAGTGGCTAGAATGCCGTGCCTGGGGTCCGGCTCACAGACCCCATTACAGACAAAAGCCAGTCAGATGACCATAGGTCATTGCAGGCAACAAGGCCCTTGAAAATTAGCCAGCTGAAAGCCCTTTGTTTTGTAGAGAGGGAAACTGAGTCTCAGAGGGCTAAAGAGATTTGCCTAAGCCTGTACCTCTATGAGTGGCAGAGCCAAGAGTTTTCTGAAGCTGGCCCATGTGACCTCCCGCCTGTGCATTCGGGCAGCGGAGTTCACACCATGCTAGCTGCCGGGCGGCCACACCGCGTGCCAAAGGAAGAAGGAAACCAGTGATATTAGGGGAAAAAGCAGCCACTATTGCTGGTCACTGAGCCTCACCCTGTGCCAGCCCCGCAGCGAGGAGATGCACATACCAAATCTTACATTTCCCTCCGAATCACCCTCCAGGGGGCGGGAGTAGTGCTGTGTTTTTCCAAAAAAGAAAAGTAAGGATCAGAGCGGTGGCATGGCACGCTCAACCTGCAGATATACAATTAAAACAAAATCTTCTTCCAACCCAAAAATCCTCTCCGCAAAGGTAGTAGATGAAGAAAACAGTTTTATGATTGAATAAGCATTAAACCAGAACGTGATACGCATCTCAAGCAATCTACCGAGAGATTGCAAAGACAGAAAGAAACCTCACCTTTGTACATAACCAAGTAGGTTCAACCCTTTGCGTACAAGTTAAGCAGAAAAAAGCAAAATGCATAACAGCATATATAATATGGTATACTTCGTTTTATGAAGAAATCCACATGTGTGAGTGTGTTTATAAATGCATAGGCTATCTCAGGAAGAGCCCAAAAGAAACTGTTAACTGTCCTAGTGTCCAGGTAGGACACCTGGGTGGCTTGTCAACAGGGGAAGGAGGGAGATATTGATAAACCTACACTCTTTCATACAAAATGTGTATGTTGCCTATGCAAAATAAAATAAAATAAAATAGGCATAGTAAAATGTTTTAGAATCTTTAGCCTTTTGCAGGATATTAGGCAGATTTGCATCTTGGAAAAACCTGGAGTCGAAACTTCAAACTCAGTTTGACTTCTGGCCTGGCCACTTCTTAGCCATGTTACCTAATCTTCCTGGGCCTCAGCTTCTTTATGTATGAAATGGGGATAATTAGAAATAAAATATGTAAAGTGTCTGCCAGGGAGTGAAGGATTAATAATTGACAGCGATTATTATTAAATAACCAGGGAACTTCCTGCTCAGGGAAATTACATCATAGAGGATACTTCTCTGCCTGCTCTGGAATCTGCCTTCGCTGGCCGGAGAGCAGGTTTTGGTGCTGGAGGGCTTTTCTTGATCTATGATGTCTGTGCTCTATCTCCAGGCCTCCTTCCCTACATCATCTTTCCCCACAAACTCCCACCATATGCTCCAATCCATTCTTTACCAGCTGCACTTGACCACAGCCTGGGCACTCTTTGGGCCCTTCCGTGGCTTCCCCTGCCCTGAGGATGGGTCCGTAGACCCCACTCTGGCCCAGGTGCCCTAAAGCCCGTCTTCCCTGGCACAGCTCTAGCACACAGTCCGTGCTCCAGGCAAAGCAGAATGTACCAAGGTGGCCCAGCTCAAGCCCAGCAGAGTGGGCAGTCAGTACTGGGCAATGAATTGTCTGAGGTGCCATAGGAGGCCTTCCTGCCCAGGGTTGAGCCACTGCCCTGTCCGTCCTTCCCCGATGGGTCCTACTTCTAGAATCACCTGCACATTCTCCCCACCTTCTCCATAGGTCCCTCCCATCTCACTTCCACCCCTTCCCGAAAATTCCTCCAAGGCTCCTGGCCTTTGCTCCCTGCACCCCTCTTTCCCCCACGCATGCCCCTGAGACTTACCCTGACCAACAGGACCCCATCGTGTTGCCAGCTCAGGCTTCAGGGTCGCACAGATTGAGGGAAAGCCATGGCCCCACCACATTCCAGCTGTGACCTGTTAATAACTTAGTGTATACCAGACTCCATGCTAAATATTTTCATATTAAGGGTTTTAAGAAGAGTAAATGAGATCACACCTCACCTATAAAGTGTTTACCGTGGGGTACATGGTATGTTTTCTATTATTGGTACATGAATCATCTCAGTTAATAGAAATAACACTGAGGAAAGTACTATTATTATCCCCACTTTAAGCAATGTGCCCAGAGTTAAACAGTGTGACATTGGGATTCAAACCCATTCTCTATATTTCTCCTAACCACTAAGTTCACCTGCCTCTGGGTATAAGTCCAACAAAATATCCACCTCCTGAGGTGGTCAGGAGGATTTAACCATGAGAAGTATCTGGCACAAAGTAAGTGCTAAATAAATGCCAGTCCCCTTCCTCCCCTGGGGGCAGTTAACTGCACCTGGCACAGAGAAGGCACTCGCTAAGTGTTTTCTGGATGGACAGCAGGGTCAAGAGATGAGCAAGGTACAAACCTCCCCGAGCCTTAGACTCACTATCCAATGAGGAGGTTAATACACTTTCTTCATAGCGCTGTAGGTGAATTTTGCAAGATGTCTGGAAAGCTACTGGCATCATGCTACTCCCAACCTACCCCGTGTTTTCTCACTCAAGTTGTTTCCTCTTTAGGAAGGAGGACAATCTTAATTGTCCATTTTAGTGCTGTCTAGAGGAAACAGATAATTAAGATAAAAGTACACTACAAGTTGCAAAACGCCTCTGCCCTCAATGGCAATGCCCCTGCTGTAGCCTCAGGAAGCCCCAGCACACCTGGAAGACATCCACTCCAAAGGTCAGGCTGTGAGCAAAGGGCAGGGAAGCGGGAGGCAGTGAAGGAGCACAGAAGCCGGAAGGGCAGGCGAAAGGGGTGCGAATGGCAGACAGGGAGGCAGCTTGCAGCTGGTAATTTCAGGATCCGGTCGCTCTGCTGGTAAAGGAACACACACATCACCGAGTGCCAGGTCGGCAGGGCGAGCTGCCACATTCTCGCTGGACAGAGCTCACACCACCGGCTACAGCCACGCACTGGCTACAAGAGGTCATCTCCCAGCCTGACCTGCTTAAGGACCACAGCAACAAGTTTGGGGTTTGAAATGGGCGGGGCATAGATTCCATTCCCTGAACCCGTGTGCATTCTGAAAGGGCAGAAGCTCCAGAAGCCTATCGAATGTCAGTCCTTGGGAAAAACGAGGAAGCCACCCATAGCAACTAAAGAATCCAAATCTGCCACTTGTCATAAAGACATGCAAGGGTACAACTGAGGTGGTAAGACCAAAAGGAGGATATGCAGAACCAATGATTCAGCCCACGAGCATTTATTGACCCCAAAGAAAAAGGAGAATGAACTGTATACCCATTTTATGTGTGTGGTCTTTCTGAACCAGCACAATAGTCCCGGGAGGAAAAAATCATTGCCTGCTCTTATTGATGAGGAAACTGAATCTTACTGAGATTAGGTGACATGCCTAAATCAGAACACCAGGAAATCATAGAGCTGGGATTTCCAAATTTGCTCAGCTGCAAACACCAGCATCTTTGCTCCATACCATGCTAGGCACCTTGGAGGATGATGAAATGATATGACCTCAGAATAAAACATTTCCAGGCTGGATTTATACTTGTGCAAGGATAAACAGGGAGAAGCCAAGGGAAGTGACAAAAAGGCAAATGTCTGCATATTTCTCCTAGAGGTGCTGGGAGGATGTTATGGGTCATAAAACATTTATGCCTTTGCAACTGCAGCATTTATGACAGCAAGAAATGAATATCTCTTCCTGTTTATGAATAGATTGAGAGAGTGATTATAGGGCATGGGAGAAAAGGCTAAGTGGATCATTAGTTAAAATACACTCAAGGGAATTTTCTGGGGAAATGCCAGGAAATCTCATAGACTATGTTACTTCAGGCTTGTTTGTCTATTGTGCACTCAGCTAATGTTTACAGAGCTCCTAATGTGTGCCAGGGTCTGTATTTAGTCTAAAGGTTCAGATTCCGGAGCTCTGCGTGCGCATGCGCTCTTTGACCCTGGACAATTGCTTAACCTCTTTCAGGCTCCGCTATAAGGCTCACAGAGACTGTGAAAAGGTGATACAGACCCCTTCTTTGAGAGAAGCTGGGGTATTAGAGGAGGAACACACATAAATGCCCAATTATACAGGACCTGGCACCTGGGGAGCAGTCAAGTAAATTTCAGTCTCCTCTTTCCCTCCATCTTTTCTTCTGCCTAATTTGAAGAATTAGAATAATTCCCAAAGTGCCTATGGCAACAGGTCATGGTCAGTTTGAGTCAAGGATTACCAGTCAACATACAAAAAAAGAAAATAAAATGAGAGTGAAAATTTCCTGACTTACAAGAACTAAGGGGAGAAGGGGAACACAGCTTGTTTAATTAGGGTGGTAGCAGGCGTCCCTCTGTCCCACTAAGATGGGTGCCAATGGGCATACACCTTTGCCTTTTCTGACTCTGGCTGCTGGCAAAGCCTTGCAAACTTCCCACAGATATTTCTAGAGCTATGACTATGCTCCACTGTGCTCCACCCAGAGCCTGATGAAGACTTTTAGAGGCCCTTGTACTAAAGGATCATGGCTACCTACCACTACGTAATTAAATTTTTTAAAAATGTGAACAAAAAGATATCCTTCCTAGACATTTTGGGTTGCAAATCTCTGGCCCAAGTCACTGCATCTAAACTTTACCCCATCCTCTGCTCTCTTTTCTGCCTCTGTCTTCCTGGTTCCGGAGAATCTGCACATTTTTCAAATTGGATAATCTGGCAGAAGTGCCAGGCACCGTCCAAGGTGCTGGGAATTCAGTGGTGAGCAAGACAGGCAGACGAGATCCCCACCTGCAGGCAGCTTTGATTCCACGAGAGAGAGAAATTGTTAAGCACACAAAAAATAAAATTGGACCCTGGTTCTCAGTGGTTAGAACAGGCATGTAAAGGGGACACATCTCCTTCTTTTGAGGTACTCAGGGGCCCCGTGTCAGAACTGGAGACTAACGTTGCAGTAACCAGCACCCTCAGGAGTCACTGTCTCATTGGTGCCCCAGAAAAGCCCAGAAGTGATGGAGATGGGGCAGGGGACAGTGACAGGGACAGGAACACAGTGAGGCATTGTATTGGCCTGGTGTTTCCAGTGACTATCTTGAGAGCAAACACTGGGACAGCTTCAATGCAGAAACCTTTTCCCAAATAAGCTACTATTTCATCCTCTCAAATCTCCTCCTCCTTCGTTCCTGTTTCCTGTCACAATGGTCTTCTTCCCACGAACACAGAATCATTATTAAGGGAAGCAGCAATGAAAGGCTTAGACGTTGTTCTTAAAGAGAGAGTCTCAACTGACATTCTTCTTGAGGACTCTTGGAACCCTGTGTCTCAGCGCCTGCCAACTGGCACTGTCACCAGCTCCAGATGTTTCACGGCATTCTGCACCACTGAAATCCATGCACGTCCAGCCGCATGTGAAAATGAAATGTGTGCCCAAGTCATAGAAATCCAGCAGAGCAAACATGGAAATGCGTCCACATCCCAGACACATGCTAATGACAGTGACATTCTGAGTCAAAGGAAAATGTTCCAAACTCTTAGCTGAGTGTCTGCTTGGCCAAAGATAAGCAGATGTTCAAGAAGGTTTCTCAGCAGAGAATGAAATGTATCAAAAGAAGACCAACCAAGGCAGGTACTATTTTCTGGATGCAACCAAGAGCTCCCCGATTCTCTCTGAGAACCCCACCTTCAGTTTTCTGCCTTGCCAAAGGACCGATTCCTTTATCAGCTCTATCAGTAGAAAGTAAGGCAATGGGCTGCAGAATGAGCTCATTTCTAGGCTGCTTCTGCACCCCTCCCCCAAACCCATCCAGAGTTATTGATGCTGGCTGACTGGTCACAGCAACTGGGTTTAGGTTTCCAAAGACCACTGTACTCATGACCCTATGCTAAGTATACATACTGTATTCATTTGGTAGCAGAAAGCTTTACTGTTTTCCAACTGCCCCCATGTTCTGTTGGGCCTCCTTATTCTTGCACAAACTGTTGGCCTTGTCTGGAATGGTCATTATTTCTTTCATCACCTGGCTAATACCTGAAGGACCTGTGAGACTCAGTTCAGGGATAATTTCCCGCAATTCTCCCACTTCCGGGCCAGATCTCTCTTTTCTCTACTCTGGACTTGCCCCACTGTCACCATGCATGGAACTGCTGGTACTTACCCATCTACATCACCAGATGAGGACCTTGTCCAGTGCAGTGATTTAGGGTTTGGGATTCTGGAGTCACCTGGCCTGGGTTAAAATCCTACTCCGCTATTTTCGAGGTGTGGGATGTTGGGAGAGTTATTTATCCTCCCTGAGCCCCATATTTTCATTATGAGGATATGAACAGCATCGTCCTTAGAGTGTTGTTGCGAAGCTGAAGGGAAATATGCTCGTGAGGAGCTTAGCATAGCACAGTGTCCCTGCTCTCTCCGTAAGCAGTAGCCACACTTGCTGCGGTTTTCAGGTCCCTTGAGTCACTCACAGAGTTTGCTCTTTTAGCTGGGAACACAGAAGGCTTAGAGAGGAGTAAATGGGGGTAACGAGGCCAGGATGTTTAAGTTGGGACTTTGAATGCCAAGTTAAGATAAGGTAGGGCTGGGTCTCAAGTGCCGTGGGGAGCCGTAGAAGGTTTGTGCACAGAGCTGTTTCCCGATAAAGTGATGCTTTAGGAAAAGCCCTCTGAAGGCAGGTTCGTGGAAATGGATCACAAAAAGGGAGAGACCAGAAGCACAAGGACCTGTTAGGAAGGAAGACCTGCTGGAAGAATCCAAAAGAGCAGTATGAGAAAACCTGCAAACTAGAAAAGACAGCTTTTGGGTTTGTGGAAGAAGAAAGAAGCAAATTTCAAGTCTGATGGTCAAGGGGAAGTAGGGGCACCATTAGTAGAATTAGGAAGTGGAGGAAAGGGGGCTGGAGAGACCAGGAAGTCAGTGAATCATTCAAAGGCAAGATTTCTGCCCTCAAGAGAGCTTCCAGTAGAGGTCGAGTATGTGGGTAGGGAGTAAACAAAGCCCAGAAGTCCGGGGTCGAACAAGAGCACAGACTGCTCACAGGCCTAGACTCAACAATGACACAGTTACATCCACGTGACCACACAGACAGATGGAGAGACTTCCATGGGCACAACGCCACAGCACGGATGCATGTGCATGCACGGACGCCAAACACAGCAACTCACACTCTCTCCCCGGATGATCGGAGCTTTGTCCTCTCGTGCTCAGACAGACACGCATTCCTCATTCACAGAACAGTCCTCCCATGATACCTACAAAGATTGATTCCAGAACCCCATGGAGACCAAGATCTGCAGATGCTCCAGTCCTCTATATAAAATGGCACAGTACTTGCACATAACCTATGCACTTCCTCCCATGTACTTTATATCATCTCTAGATTACTGATAGTACCTCATACAATGTGATTGCCATGTAAACAGTTCTTACATTGTATTGGTTTTTATTTGCATCATTTTTCATTGTTGTATTATTTCCCTTATGGGCTTTTTTCCATATATTTTTGATCCATGTTTAGTTGAATCTGCAGATGTGGAACCCACAGAACCTGACTATACACTCATAGCACACACACACACACGGATTTAAGGTGTAAAATAGGTCAAGTGTTCATGGTGACAGGAGGATTACTCGGTTAGTGAAGGTTGTGCAGTTACAAGAACCAAATCAGTGTTGGGTTGAAATCATACTAGAGAAGGTTTTATGACAACACTTTAAAATGTAATATGGTGTTATTGTTCCTAAGCTAAGAGCAGAGTTTTGCTCTCAAGCTTTATGTTCGGGCATGTGAGTGGTTTCTTCATTTTCCATATGTTCTTTACACTGACTCATGCATTTTCTGATTTGAGCCTCACCTCAACCGTGAGAATAATTTGGGGCCATGGATGTTATTATTCCCGCCATACAAATGAGAACACCAAAGCTCAGAAAGGAAAAATGGCTTGCTCAAGGTCATATTGTTAATAAACGGTAGAACCGGGATTCAAATGCGGGTCTGTCTGCCTCCAAGGCAGTCCCCTTCCACTATCAGGTGGTATCAGAAATGGCTCACAAACTAGGGTTGCAATTATTTTGAAAAAGTCTTTATAGCACAGAAATAAGGAAGGATTTGTTGAAGATGATGAGAAGGACAAAATAGCCATTATTTCTTTTTCTGTATAATTTTTTAAGAACAGTTCCAATTTTTAAATTGTGGAGAAGAAAAGAAAGCATGCTCCATTATTTGTGCAAATAATAGAAGCAATGACAAGATGCTGAGGTCCCCTGGAATAGAACAAGAAAAGCTCTCAGGAAAGAACTTTAAAGCTGGGATTCAGAGATAAGAATAAGAGAGAAAAAAGTCATTGGGAATTCCAGAGGAAAATGGAGAGCTAAGGTGCAAGGTTCCCATCAACAAAAAATATTCCTATTCCCGTTGCCCTCATTCCAGAGGACCCAGGCTGGGTGACAGTGGCACCTTAATCATACTCCTGCTTTGGGCATCTGTGTGGGATGTTGGGGTCGCAAGGACTGCAGATGGTCTGAACCATATCTTTCTTTCCCAACAGACTCTAAAAGAACAAGAGTTTGGACACTCACACCAGCGAGCTTGTAAGTGTGTTCTTCTTTGGTGCCTTTTCTTTTGGGGAACAAAAAATTCTCTAGTAGTTCTTGTATGTAGGAAGTTCGGAGGCGGGTCTTTAGTTACCAAGTGGCTAAGTCAAGAAATACAAACCCAGGGGAGAAGTGAGGCCCCTCCCCAGGCCCTAAGAAGGAAAGGTGGCCATGGCCTAGTGCATGGCTGGTAGAGCCGATGGCCTGAACCCAAACCCCAGCTCTGGAATCTACTAGCAGTGTTACCTTTGGGCACATAATTTCACTTGTCTCTGCCTCAATTTACTCACCTGTAAAAATGGTTACAATAGTATCGACCCAACAGTGTTAGTGTGAATTAAATCAGTGAATTCCTATAAAAGGGATTAGAACACTGTCCACACATCAAAAGTGTGCAGTAATTTTTTGCTTTTAACCCTCATCAACATCATCTTTATCACTACAGGTAGAACACACTTAATCTAATATAATCATCTCTGAAAGCCAAGGGGAAATTCTGAGGTCTTCTTAAGAACCAATGGGGAAACAGAGGCCCAGAGAGGAAAAGAACCCACCAAGGTCATATAGCTACAGAGCGGTCCCCACCCACTCCCCATCCCATTTCTGTTGGGCATCCATACACCTCAGTGATATAGTTATAGGGCCCGTGAAGAAAGCAAAATCTAATTAGCTCCCACAGCAGCTTGAGGGAAAGAGCAGCTAGTTGGGTTTTATTGAGCTCTGACTATGTGCCAAGAATCGTGCTGAACACCCTCCATCTGTGGTAGAGATAACTGTGCCCATCTTAGAGATGAGAAAACAGAGTCTCAGACTGGCTAGATAACTTGCCCAAAGCCATGAGGCCAAGACTCTTTGTTCTGGGTCTCCCTGCCCTCAGTGGTACTTGCTACAAGCACCACATTCCAATCCCAAACCCACAGCGAGTGGGACCAGACCAAGCTGGAGGAGATCAATGTTCCTCTCCTGTCCCGGGCACCCTGCAACTCCCACCGTGCCCTCTTCAGTCACGCTTCGACTCACTCAAAGCATATTTCTCCTTTTGTTACAGACACCCCTCTGAGAGATGACAGAGCTAAGCCACGGGCACACCTTACAGGTAAGCCTCCCTGCTGTGTTCTCCAGGAGACCACGGCTCATGATCCTGAGATTTCTTTCAGCATATTTATCAGAATTACCCTAGAAGCTTAAAATTGGAAACCACACCCCTTGGTAACAGATTTGTCCTCCCAGTGGAGGGTTTTTTAATGTCTTCCTCCCTGGGAGGGGGTCCAAAGGTCCATGTCTCCCGTGCATTTTCTTGGGGATTCTATCAGCTCTCTTCCTTTCTCTCCTGTCACTCTCTTTCATTCACACACCCTGTCATTGAGAAGAGGCTTTCCTTGGACTCAGAGCTCCAATAATGCTGGATGTGGTCACAAATGACAGGTCCCCTGAGTCGTCAATTTATTCGGTCCATCTGTGCCCTATTCAAGATGATGTCACTGGGCATTTACATTCAGGAAGGCGCTTCCAGAGAATTTTCATTGATATGAAGAGATAAAGAGGGATCTCATACTATCACCAGTTGGCCAACTTTCCAAGTCTAGTATGGAAATTCCAGGCACCTCACACCTGGAGTTCATGTTCCTCTGAAACTCCAGAGGAAAGAGCAAGATAGTGCAGAAAGATGGGGTAAAACCATTGAGCATAAAAAGCAAGCATGTTCTCCTGACCTATAAGAAAATTTGCAGTCTGCAAGGGGATATCCTTGGGACACAAGACATTACCATTTGACTAAGAGGAAATTATTTGTGGTGAATCCTGAGTGAGGATTGAGACCAGGGAGATGTCAAGTTGCCATCACTTACCCCTTACTTAGAGGACAAGCAATTTGTTCTGATGGACCAGTGGGGATAAAACATGTCAGCTAATCATTTATGAGGCAAAGGATGGAGATTTGGAAGGTCTAGAGTCCAGTGTTATCATTGGCCCACTAGAGAGGCATCTGTGAGTCTTATCTAAGTCATTTGCGGAAGGGTAATTATTTCCAATAAGCCATTTTCCTGAACACAAAGGAGTGGATTTCTTAACCTTCACTGTTTTCCAGAATCACAGGGCTCAGGTGATTGGAAATCATCAGATCAGGCAGCTCAGGATCAGAGAGGCAAAGCAATTTGCCCCAGGTCACAAGCCCAAGACTCCACTGTCTTTGAACAACTGGGTACATCCACTCACATATCCTTCACTCGTTCCTCCCAAAGACACTTGTCAGCTGTTGGTTATATTCAATCACTTTCCTCTTCTTGGAATATGATATGACACTCTTTTTAGCAAAGTCCACAGCTTCCATCAGGAGCAAATTAAACTTCTCTCTTGTCGTTGCAGTTGTGAGACAAACTCCCACGCCGCTCTTAAAAAATCAGTTCCCGGCTCTGCACTGGGAGCATGAACTAGGCCTGGCCTTCATCAAGAACCGGATGAACTACACCAATAAATTCTTGGTGATCCCAGAGTCGGGAGACTACTTTGTCTACTCCCAGGTCACATTCCGAGGGACGACCTCCGGGTGTGGGGAAATCAGCCAAGGGAGCCGACTGCACAAGCCCGACTCCATCACTGTGCTCATCACCAAGGTAACAGACAGCTACCCTGAGCCCACCCAGCTCCTAATGGGGACAAAGTCCGTGTGTGAAGTAGGCAGCAACTGGTTCCAGCCCATCTACCTAGGGGCCATGTTCTCCTTAGAAGAAGGGGACAAGCTGATGGTGAACGTCAGTGACATCTCTTTGGTGGATTACACAAAAGAAGATAAAACCTTCTTTGGAGCCTTCTTGCTGTAGGGCAGAGCAGACATCATTATGCGATGGTCCTCTGCTATCTCGCTCCTAAGTTTCTTCAGTCATATGTAATCATAACCAGGGGTTTTCTTGGGGCCAGGGTTAGGGGGCATTGCACAGAGACACTGTTTTAGCTATGAAATTTAGGGCCCAAAGTTCACACTTCGTATGCCTTACTGATGAGAATACTAATTGGAAAATGCTAAAGCAAACAGACATATCACAGTGGTTGCTGAGAGGATTGGTGACTTTCTAAATATTAAAATACTGACCACCAAATGAATGGATGGATGATACTTGGGTCAGGATTTAAAGAAGGATATCTCCACAGCCCCCTGCTACACATTTGTCACCATTGGCCCAGTTATTGTTCAGTTTGATCATAAATTTGCTTCGACCAGGAGCTTTGAAGAAAGTTCTAGAAAACAGTGTAAAACCTTCAGAGGCAAAATCCTTTATCAGTTTCTCCACATACTTTCCTGCCTTAACTAAAAATAATGAAAAGAGAGCTTGTATTTCTCATAAATGTTCTCAAAAAAGGAATTGGCTTTCATACCATCTACAGCATATGAGAAAAGCAACCTTTCATTTGATAATGCATGCAGATATCAAAATAAGCAAGTGTGAGTTTCACATGCATATCAAAAATACAACAATTGCATTTAGTAGAGTTTTCTTGAGTACCTATTATATTCTGGACACCACCTTAACCCAGAAGACACTATGAAGAACAACACAGACTCTGCTCAAAATGTAAATAAATACTACTCAATGCTTCCTGGCCAAATATTAGTCAACACACGCTAAAAAATAACTCCAAATCCTAAAAAAATCACCTGACACTGTTACATAAGATTTCTGGCTCTTTCTTAACTGTGTAAGATATGCAACTAATTAGGTCACTCAAGAACCTGAAGATCAATTTCTAGCTAACTAACTGTACAACAAACTCGCTTGATGCTAGAAGACAATGGACTTATTCCCTGGAGGTTGGGAGAAAGAAGTCAATCATCAAATCTGGAGAAGTGAACCTAGATCTGCTTTGAGGTTTGCCTTGCAACTTTATCTACAGAGTGTTATGTGGGTATTTTCCCCTTACAATATCAAGGGATTTAAATATGGGATTAGCTGATCAATCTAACCAAGACTTCTTCCCTGGGGAGAGACTGGATGTTGAGAAGGTCTTTCTGTGCTTTAGCAGGTCCATATCTTCTAGTCTGTTTGATTTTCTTGCACTGATATGTCAAGGGTGGGAGGGGTAGATCTGCTTTCTTAGCCTTTGTTGACTTGTCTGTAAATCAGGACTCCACCAATTTGTTTCCCAGGATCAAATGAGCTCATGGGCATGAAACGTGTGAACTTCATGCATTCTGTAGTCTGAGCATTTTGGTGTTACCTGGCCTGTGACTTCCAGCACGTTGGCCTCTATTACAAATGCTCCCTGCCCTGGGAGACCTCATGGATGGGTCTGAGAGCAAGCTGTGCACCACAATCACTCTTACTCTGGTTGCCAGGAGATGATAGAAGCAGACAGCTACGTGAGAGGCTCCTGAGCACAGCAGCCAGGGCGATAGCGGTACTCGGTCAATATTTGTCGAGTTATAATTAAATAAGCACTAATTTCCAGTTTCTCAGTTGGGAGGTTAAGGCTAAGTATGTTCCCTAACCTCTGCTAGGCTAACTGACACCAGGCCTCTTTCTGAACTTCAGCTTCTCCAAACAGTCAGCACAGGACTCAGTGGCGACACAGACAAGGGTGTGGCCACCTGCACCTGGTGCACCAGAGTCTTCAGAGAGGAAGTGAATCCTGAAAGAAGGTGGGTGGGCCCCAGATGACCACAGGGAAAGGACATCGCAGATGGGGGAATTACCCTTGGCTTAAAGTAGAAAAGAAAGGTTTCTCAGTAACTCCAACACCACCTTGATAAGAGAATGTTCCCTCAACCAACTTCTAGAACAGCATTTATTGTTAGACCAAGAATCTCTCCTCAATGACTCCAGTCTGGTTCCATAATCAGAACCAAAATCCACGAAGAAAATAAAATGCTCTATCTGCACCTGGTCTCCCTGGTGCATGAGAACCCCAAGCCACTTGGGGTGCAGGAAAGGATTCCTACAGAACAGGCCAGGGTAGCCTGTTCAAACTTGCCCAGTGTGCCATAGGCGATCTACTAGATTTAGAAGTTTATCCAAGATAGGAATTTCCTGACATCCTAAGACATTTGAGGCTTTGGAAAAATCCATGCCATGTATTTATTTTGTTCCTGTCATCAGCTTGTTTGTTGAAGAATGTTTGGTAGCTCAACTTTGCACTGCTGACTTTGTTAAATTCTGTATAGCACAGTATATATCTTTTACTATGCAGGAAGGCACAGCCAAGCATTCCTTATAGGACTCACATCAGAACTTTTGTTTCCAAGTCATCATCTCCATAGCAAAAATTAGTGTACTATTTTTAAAAATGAGGTGGGAGAATGCTTTTGAAGAACAAGTGATGATCCCCTAAAAGGGGTCAATGGGATATATTCAAGGGGTTTGGGGGAGTAGGAAGGAGCTTGCTTTAGAAAATAATTTAGGGAGAAAATGTGTTACTGGCTAAATGTCTTTCAAAAGGCTGAATTCAAATCAATTCCACAAACATTCACTGAGTACCTACTCGCCCTGGAGACACAGAGATAAATTAATTTAGTCTCAGACGTGCTCATTTTAACTACCCAGCAACTCCATTGTCTGCCTGCAGATCCTTCAATTTATTTTGGTTGTATTAGCTAATTAATTAGCTAACTTTAGGCACATTTTAGGATATTTTCTCATTATGAAAATGGGTGCTATTTGATGAAGGATGATCACTAACAAAATGATTTGTGTTCACTCTAAGTGGTTTTTTTAAGTAGCCACTCAAGGACAGTTTTACATAAACAGAAGGGGGGGAAAACAGAGAGATCATTTTCTAGGGTGGAATCCATTATTTAAGCCACATGTAGAAAGAAGTTTTTATTTGCTGGACTCGAATTGGGATCAGCATCCTTAAAAATGTTAGAATAGTATGGATGACTCAGCCTGCTTTGAACAGCCTGTTTCTCAGCAAACACGCAAACCATGATCAGAATGCATGGGGTCACTAACATTTTGACCCTAGCATGGTTTAGGTCTATTTGGCAGAACAGAATTACTTAAGCTATTAAAAGTTCTAGTAGGAAAAGGGAAAAGTACACCTTTTCACTTCCTGAAATGTGTCAGGCTTGTTTGAATAACATGCCAGGAACCCTGGCTCCGTTTCAGCCTAAGCTACATCATCCCAGAGGAAATTCCACCTCTATGCTTGTCAAATAATTCCTCTGGATTCTAAAAGCTCAACTAACTCGCTGTGAACAAGGCACGGCCACTGTCAACATTCTCTTGCAAGAAATTTTCCCAAGCCGTTACCCAATCCTGTATCCATGATTGTGACATTGGGGATTAATTATGCAGGGCAGGACTGTTTATATTCGTTCTGTACCTTCGAAAACACACGCAGAAGTCTCTTGCCTCAAGATTTTTTGCTCTCCTAAGGCCCAGAGTCCTGGAAGCGTTTTGTCATTTTTTAGCAGAATTTTGTTAAGTAGACATTGTTACCCTGGATACTCCCACCATTGCATCCTATTGGCAGCTGGGCCTAGAAAGAATTCAGTGAGCTGTTAACCCCAGAGTCTTTTCACACCAGTGCGGAGAAAGTGTGGGTCAGAAAAGTTTCGTCCATCCTCTGCCTCACACTGTAACAATCGTATTTTCAACTTCCCAAGCCCTGAGACACACTTGCCTCCCACACCATCTCCCCATTTTAGGATGAAATACCTTGCCAGCCTGGATAGGAGAAGTTACTTGTCTAGGGCCACACCATGAACCAAAGGCATCCTAGACCGAGGATGCTATCTTCCTGAATAATAACCCCAGACTCATCTGATCCCCTCGGCTCTTAAGAAATATTAATAGCATTCATTTTAATGACTGGAGGAGAAATTGAAGGGAGACAGGAAGAGAATCTTCAAACAACTATAAGGCAACAGGAACATGGGGAGGAGATTCTTCCATGCCCCTCTCAGAAGATAGAGCTGTACTTACAGGGTCACCATCTCTGATTTAATACCTAAAGGAACTTTCTACCCAAAACCAGAGTTTTTCCAGGTAGTGATTTTTCAGTCCCTGAAGGTAGTCAAGCAGGGAGCTTATCACCAGGGTTTTGGAGAAGCCATTCCTCCTTGGAGATTGGGCGAGGGATTGAGACAAAGAATTTCTGAGGTCTTTTCCAAGTCTATGATTATGTGGCCATTTTTTAATTGACTACAATGTATTATTTTTAATTGCGACAAACCTGGCAGGCCTTGTCAAGAGTTCAGTGGCTTCCAGCCTAGAAGTACCTGTTCTTTCCCACTTGTCGAGAGAGTGTCCAACACAAAATGACTCTATGATCTTGCCTGCTACAGCAATGACCTAGGATCTTAGAGATGATAGGATCTGCAGAGTCTATGTATTCCAAGTTACATCATTTCAAGGATGGAGAAACTCAGGCTCAGGGAGGTGACATAGTGTCCCCATGCCAGACAATAGCTCATTGGAGTGCTGAGACTAGAATTCACATCCCCTGACACCAAGCCTAGTGTCAGTAGGACACCAGACTTATCCATGAATCGCCTATTTTTTTGAGCTCGCGTTGCACGATAGCCCTTACCTCGATGTGGGACAGCTGAGAGGGAACGTGACAGGCGTGTCTTACTCTCGCGGTGTGTGCACCCGGGAAGAAGGAAACACACAAGGTGGAGCAAATAGAGTAGCTGAACTTAATCAAATGATTTTATTCTTAAAGTCATTAAAACATGTAATTTTCCCCTTTTTTGTTTCAGGGGTATACAGATCGAACAAACGTGGGTGTTTATGTGGTTTTCGTGATAAGCCCCATGTGCTTTCATTGATTTTATGTTTTATGTTAAAACATCAAGCCCAAAGTAAAATGCATATTGTATGTTGTTGGATATGTACTTAACTGGTATGCCTCCCATGTCTTCGGGCACTACCGTATGAATTCTAATCTCTGTACATGAAGTGTTGTAAGTGTTCATGTATTTAATAGACGTAACTTAATAAACTGGCATTGAATTTTGACGCTAATTGTCCATTCTTTTGTTAATCTGTTCATTTATTTTTCTCTCTAAATAAGGTCTAAGGGTAATCCTTGGGCTCTTAAAAAATACAGTTAGTTCTGTATGTACTTGGATGCAAAATGGTAGATAGCTCTCATAGGTTGTAATAAATCTCACAACAAATTGATTGTGAAACACCACAGATTGTGCCACTCTGGTCAGATGAGAGAAAGGGAGGGAAGGAGAGAATCCACCAGGTTTCTTTTAGGAATTAGGAGACTTTGTAGTTAAGTGGCTTAATCTCATCTCGAACAACCCTGAAATAGAGAGACCCATGTTACTACGTGGTAGAGCCAGAATTTAGATCTAAGTCAGTCTCTGACACTGTACTCCGCTGCCTCTCATAAAAACAGCAATCAGCAAAAATCAAAAGGGCTCAACACAGTCACTGCTCTCCGTTTTCCTGAGCAATAGTTGGGGTCACTGTTGGCGCTCAGTCGGTATTAGGTTGCATCACATGAAATTGCCATTTCTGAGGGTCAAAAGGGATCACATGTCAGAAACGTCACTTGTTTCTACCTCATGGTTGTACGCAGAATCAAACACTGAGGGAGTGGGGGTAAGGCTGTCCTCCAGAACTTCAGTCTCAAAAGTTTCCCTCCCAGTGGGGATCCTGGGAACGTATTGATGTCCTTCTGAAATTCAGTTCTGGCTCCACTCCTAGGAGCGATAAGAACAAAATGGTGATCTAGCACCTCTTGTATTATCCTGGATGGAGCTGGAGCCCACTCTACTAAGTGAAGCATCACAAGAATGGAAAAACAAGCACCACATGCACTCACCATCAAATTAGTACTAATTGATCAGTACTTCTGTGCACATATGGTAGTAACATTCATCAGGTGTTGGGAAGGTGGGAGGGGGAGGAAGGGATGGGTATATTCACACCTAATGGGTATGGTGAGCACTGTCGGGAAGATACACACTCTCGTAGCCCTGACTGGGGCAGGGCAAAGGCAATATATGTAGCCTAAATATTTGTACCCTGTAATATTCTGAAATAATAAAAAAAAGAACAAAATATTTTTATACTTGTGGAGAGAAGTGCATTATTTGCCCTAAACTTTTTTATAAAAACAAGTATCTACAAAAGCCACAATGCCAGTTCTCTGGAGGAAAAACATCAATAGTCTTCTAATCTAGGTCACCAAAGACAGTATTTTCAGTCAATTCTCAAAAGGATTCTCCATCCCTAGGAACTTTGAAACAGGGAGACAAAACTAACCAATGGTCTCTTCTGATGTTTGTCCAGTTGTCCACGAGGATATGCAGGTTCTAAGCAGAGGCCAGCTAGCGCTCGGTCGGGATGCACAGGGTTTGTTCTGACTCGTTAGACATGATTGATTCTGATTGACAGATGCTCATATCATACTGGTTGTTAGATATTTTGACTACTCCTCCTATTTATATTGCTTCCAACCCCCTGATCACACACACATCATCATCATTACCAGCTTCATCACAAACAATGGTATCAATGTCCCAGAGTGGAGCTGTAGAAGGAGCTGCAGATCAGGAGCCACACGATGCCAGGCCCAGGTCCGCCAAGCTGGCACCTGCGGGGGTTGGGCCCGCCGCTTCCGTAGGTCTCAGCTTTCTCTTTGAGACTCCAGAGCAGAGGGGAATGAAGGGAGCTGAAGTCCCTTCCCTTTGCAGTTTAGAAACAAGTCTCAATAATTCTATGCTTGTAGCGTGTGAGTTTCAAACGAGCTTCCCTTTTTCAGGTATGAGGAGACAAACGAGAGGGTTTCTCCAAGAGAAAACTAAATTCCCCACGTACCTTAGGCTACAAAGCCGTGCAGCTAGTACACGGGGACTTTCTGCCTCTTCGGTGCAGGAAATGGAAAGGTAACCGGAACTGAGCTGTGAGCTGCAGGGCCCGCCAATGCCGTTCCACTTTGACAGCATTTTCATTGCCCCTCGGCCCCTGGGCCTTTCGGTGGGTTTGGCAGCCAGGCCACGTGGCCAGGGCCGCCACCCTCACAGGCTGATGCTGGGCCTTAGCACCAGCACTTACAGCTGGTGTTTCCTGTGCTCTTAGCGTATGTCAGGTATTGAGCTCAACTCTTTGCATAATCCACGCTACTTCCCAATGCAATGAGATTGGCACGATCCTCTCATTCTACAGATGAGGGAAATGAGGCTTGACAGATTAAGTCCACTTGCCCAAAATGACTCCGTTAAACCAAGATTCCAACTCAGTCAGGATACAGGCAACCCCCTCTCAGAGTTTACCATCAACAGTAAGAGACAAGAGCTACCATTTGGGGGCATTCAGAGTGGTAAGCACTTTTCCTGCATCATTTCATTTAATCTTCAGTCAAAGGCTGCCTTATTGGCCCCAAGATGAGTTCACAGCTCAGTTCCACATGGACTCCTACACAGGTGGGCATTCCCAGGAACGGACCGCTAGCTCCTCAAAGAACGACTGAGTCTTCCATTCAAAGTGGCGGCCATTGATTGAATATTCTGACCCCCCACAGGGTTTCAAGGATGTCCTCCTTTCTTGAGTGCCTGGTCCTGCTTCATGCCCCATTCCTGGTTCCTGTAATAGAAACACTGGCTCTACTACTACCCAGCCAGCCCATCCTTGCCCGTGCTGGGGAGCCCCAACTCCAGCCACACCCATCCCTCAGCCTCAGCTACCAACCCTAGGATAACGTGGGAGCCTTCTCCCCTGTCCCCAGGGTCCTCTACAATGTCACCGTTCACCCAGATTGGCCTCTGGAGCCCCATATTGCCTGTGCCTCTATTCTCTACCCTGCTTTTGTCACCCACAGAAAGATCTGAGCACCCCCCTGTGCCAAGCACTGTGCTAAGCACTTTGCAAATACAATTTCCTTGTATCACCATAAGACCCTGGAGAGTAGGTACCATATCATCATGACTATTTTGCAGATGAGGAATCTGAGGCTCAGGGAGACAGTGACTCACCCAAAGCCACACAGCCAGAGTGATAACTCTGGATTTGGGCCTATTAGCCTCTCAACCACTGTCTCATTCTGCCTCTCAGCTTTGCCCACAGCCCTGCCTCCTACCCATCATGAAGTCATGTAACTCTTTTGGGCCTCCATGTGGATCTTTAAGCTCATTTTTAAGTCTGACAAAAGCAGAGTAGAGAATAGAGGCACAAGCAACTTGGGGCTCCAGAGGCCAATCTGGGTGAACGGTGACATTGTAGAGGACCCTGGGGACAGGGGAGAAGGCTCCCACGTTATCCTAGGGTTGGTAGCTGGGGCTGAGGGATGAGTGTGGCTGGAGTTGGGGCTCCCCAGCACAGGCAAAGATGGGCTGACTGGGTAGTGGTAGAACCAGTGTTTCTATTACAGGACCAGGCATTCAAGGACATCCTTGAAACCCTGCAGGGGTCAGAGTGTTCAATCGATGGTCACCACTTTGAATGGAAGACCCAGTCATCCTCCGAGGAGCTGGCAGTCCTTTCCTGGGAATGCCCACCTCTGTAGGAGTCGATGTGGAACTCAACTGTGAACTCATCTTGGGGCCAGAAAGGCAGCCTTTGACTGAGGATTAAATTCTAGGAATTCTAGCCCAAAAATTCTCGGATTCCAGCCAAGAAGTGCCAGAATTGTCCTCATCCCCAGATGAGCAAGTAAGGTCTTGCTTTGCAAGGGGTCATGATACCCAGAGCCCTCTTCTCCTCCTCAGGCTGTGCATTCCTCCCAGGGGACTATGAGTCACCACCATAAAGCCTTTCCCGGGAAGCCCTGCCTGTAGCTGCCCCCTGAGGAAAGACCCTTGACTGACTCCGTGTTTACTGCATTCCCTTCCAGAACAACAGTTCCCAATTTTGGCCGCATGTTGGTGGGAGTGGGGTGGGGATGGATTAAAAAGTCCAGTGTCCAGGCCATACCCTAGACCAATTAAATCAGAACCTCCAATGATGGAACACAGACAACAGTATTTTTTTAAACTCCCAAGTAATTCCAACGTGCAGCCAGAGTTGAGAACCTCAGTTTTCAAAGCACCAGCACAAGAGCGAAAGAGCAAGCCCTGAAGCTAGGCAGACCTGCATGATGTCCTCAGCTCTGCCAGGTTCCAGCTGGGAGACCTCAGACAGCGGAGTTAGTCTAGGTGAGCCTCAATTTCCTCACCTGCAAAATGGGAATAATAGTAGTGCATTCCTCAGGGCGCCCTTGTGAGGATAAAATGAGATGGTGCCCATGAAGCTGCCATGACGCTGCCTGGACCCCCGGGCAGTGCTCAACACACAGCAGCTGTCATTGACAAAGCAGTTGACACAGCAGTGTCAACACACAGCAGAAAAGGACCTGAAGATTCTGCTCTCTGTACTGCCCCTCTTCTACGTTTAAGGAAGCAACACCAAATTATGGAAATTGTAAGGTCATGATGAAAACGGTAAATGATGGGCTGGAGACTTGGTTGTTCATTCATCTGGCTGTTACGTAGCAAGCACCCTCGATGCTGGTTGCTGTGCACGAAATAAACACGGCTGTCGGGGTCGCCAAGCTTTTGTGCTATTGGATTGAAGTTGGGGGCGGGGGTACAATAAAGAAATTACCATGCGATAAAATATTGTGATAAGGGACCTAAAGGAAAGAAACAGAGTGAAAAGAGGGAGAACAAACACAGAACCCACTTTCCAAACGAGTGATTCAGAGACGGCCTCGCCGAGGCCACTCTGCAATGTGTTTGACTGAGTCAACATTTGGACTGTGACTCCACGGCACAATTACCGGCTGATAGCAAATGTGACTCACTCAGTGGGTACCGCTAATTGCAAGGACCTTCGGGGTCAAAGAACAAGGTGGCTGAGCGCTGGCCAAAGCAAACAAGCCACGCCCTGGGCTCTGTGGGCACGGCTGGTGACTACCCCACCAACCCCTGAGGCCGCGCTCCAGGCTCTCAGACGGAAACTTTTCTCCTGCAGCCGCTGCCCGGCGATCCCACGGCCCCCTTGGCACTCCCTGTTGTTTTTCAGGGATGACACCCAACTAGGCTTTGCCTTCCTGCGTGCCAGGAAGCTGTCCTGGCTTTTGCCCTTGCACTAGTAAACACAATCTGGCATCATAAGGTTAAGGAAAATTACCAGCATGTGTTCCTTCTCCCAAGAATTCCATGGAGAGGAGAATGGGGGCTGGATGAGAATGCCCACTTTACAGAAAGATAAACTGAGGCTCAGAGAGGAAGCCATCATATTCGTAGGCAAAGAGGCACCGAGCCAGATGTGGCCAATCGCAGTACTGTGTGTCCAGGTCCACGATGCCTTCCTCAGGGGTACAGTCCACGGGCGAAAGGGCCAGAGAGACCCCACTCTGGAAGTTTATGCAGAGAAAATGAATCCCTGTGTTTGCGGATTTGATGCAGGCAGGAATTGAGGAGTGAGGTCCCAATGCTTTGGGATCTGGCCTTCTCTCCAGGACTCTAGGACACCCTCATGCCCGTCCTCTGCTCACGGGCAGTAGAAGCATCACCATCTTCCACTAGGTGTCCCAAGACAGAGCCCGGGGTCCTCTTAGACTGGCCACTCTCCCTTCCCCTCACAGTTAATCACTCACTAAGGCCAGCTCCTGAGTCTCAGATCAGACCCTTCTTTTCTTCTGTGTGACAACAGCCTCCTCACTGGTCTCCCTCCCTCCAGTGAAGCCCTCTCCAGTCTAGCAGACAGACAGCAGCCAGAGTGGCCTTTCTATTAAAAGAAAACAAAAGGCTCACGGCTCTCCTGCTCTCCTGCTTTGAAATGCCAGGGCAGCCTTCTATCACCTTTAGAGGGAAATGCAAGCCCCTGCACTTGGCATCCAGAGCCCCTCCTGATTCAGCCCCCACCCACCTCTCTGCTCCATCACGTGTCCCATGTCTCAGCCCCCCCTGCTGCAGGCAGTGACACGCACGCTAGTAAATGTTTAACAGCCAGCTCTCTAAGATAAAGCCCTGACTTGGACCGTTTGCCAGTATCTGTGGTGTACATATCTTCACCATGACCAATTTCAAGCGACCAATGTGTTGTCACCGAATGAGCAGTCAAAGTCGCACACCACGGAATGGCATTTCTGACACATGGACAGAAGGGAAATTTACAACTTCAAAAGGACGGGTAATAGGAAAAGGTAGTGATTATTGGGAAATGATAAGTTTTGAGCATTCACTACTTTTGTTTTAGTATAATTTATATAGATGTGGGCTTATGTAATTTAAGTTCTATTGTGGCTGTGTTTACTGTCCAGCCCACAAAATTCCTAAACATTCAGCATTCCCTTCTCACTCTGGCCTAGGCACCGCTGATTAAAGCTCTGCTTTTCACACTTCTTGGCCTACTTTTCACTCTGGGTAGGATGCCTGCCCTCCCCCAGACCCTCGGGGGAGTCCTACTCATGTGTCAAGACTCAGCTGGGCTGTCACTTCATCTGTGGCTCCTTCCCTAACTGCCCCATGTGGGGGTCCCACAGACACCACCCCCACACACACCCCTCGTGGCAGGCTGCTTGTCTGCTTGGCTGCCTTTTCTTTTTTCTTTTTTTTTTTTATTATCTCATATTATATGGGTACAAATATTGTTAGGGTTGCATATCTTGCCCCTGCCCCCCCATGGCTTTTCTACCTTCCATGGTATCTTAATCACTCCTGGGTATGAGCATCAGGCCAATTCTAATAAATGCCTGTGGGACACACCACCAAACATAGTTTCCTATCTGGATCCCCTCCCTGTGTGTCCTCCAATTCCTGGCCTGTATCCAATCCCGCCTACCCCTGCGGGGCTCGCCCAGAGCCCACACGGGCTTCACGTGGGGGCTGGAAGCAGTACAGGGAAACTGGAAGAGGAAGGCTCCAACCCAAATCCACAAAACACGTTTCAATCATTTGTGTTTTTGCAGAAATATAAACCCAGATTCCACCCACATCGCCGCCCCAGCCCGACTCTCCCTAGCGGGAAGGAAGGAGAGGGGCTCGGAATGGAGGGCCCTACACCAGCCGGCCCAGCAGCTGAGCCTGGAGCACGTCTGAGGTGGATCCGGAGCTCAGAGACCGAGAATCCTGAGTGTCTGCCACAGAACAGGCTTCTGGGGCTGCTTTCCTTTTGTTCAATTCTCACAATGATTTTATCAGTTGGTAATTGATACCTCCATTTCACAGATGAATAAACGGAGGCCTGCAAAGGTGCTGAGACTCTTCCAAAGTCCCAAAAGTAACGCTCTGCGGAGCCAGGAGCCAGGATTCGAACCAAGATTTGACTGCAAAAACCAGGCTCTTAACATCTATAATAAAATATGCTGTTTCCTCTCCCCTGGAGAGAGAGGGAAGGGGAGCAAGAAAGGGTAAGGGAGTGGGAGAGGGAGAGGGGAGGGGGGAGAGGGGATGAGGGGAGGAGGGGGGAGGGGGAGGGGGAGGGGGGGGAGGGAAGGGAAGGGAAGGGAAGGGAAGGGAAGGGAAGGGAAGGGAAGGGAAGGGAAGGGAAGGGAAGGGAAGGGAAGGGAAGGGAAGGGAAGGGAAGGGAAGGGAAGGGAAGGGAAGGGAAGGAAAATTCACCATTATTGAGAACCTCCCCTGAGGCTGGTGCAACACCAGGTACTTTAACCTTGTGAACTCATTTAACCTTACCTAGGTATTATTATTCCCATTTTGCACATAAAGAAACTGGGCCAGGCACAGTGGTTCGTGTCTGCAATCCTAGCACTCTGGAAGGCTGAGTCAGGAGGATCACTCAAGCCCAGGAGTTTGAGATTGCAGTGAGCTATGATGACACCACTGCACTCTTCATGGGGTAAGAGATTGAGACTCTGTCTCCAAAAAAATAGAAACTGAGGTTCAGAGCGCTTGAGGAAATGCACCAATGCTACACATCCCACGTGCAATAGAATTCAGTTTTCAGAGGCCTGCTTCCTGCATGGTTCATATTTCTGACCTCAACACAAAAATTTCTAACCCCACTTCCCCCTGCAGCAACTCTCAGGAAATGGCTTAAATAGAAATCAATATTTCAGCATCAGCTTGACGGAATGTAGGCCAATAAACAATTGTTCCAGGAGGACCAGACTAATCATTAGGATTATTCAAGAAAACAGGAAAGTAAGTCCTCACTTTATCGAACCAATGCTCTGGGCAGTGTTCTGTGGCTTTGCTAAATGAAGAAGGAAGCTAAGAGATAATACTGAAAAATTCTGGACATTTCTCTGTGCTTCCCCCACGGTCCCCCAAAGTGAATCCCAAAAGGTTAAATGTGGTTTCATGACAAGTGTGGGTGTCAATTTCATAAAGGAGGGAAGAAAAAGTCATTTATGGGGAACTTAAGCCTTCTTTCTGCAAAGGTATATGTTGGGTGAGCCCCAATTCCAAAACCACAAGAAAAGAAAATAAAGCTCTACATGATACAGCATAGAAAAGTCCATACCAAGAGGGCGAAAACCCGGGGACTATGTTTTGTTCTGCCTCAAGCACCTAGTTCTAGGCATTACTGTAAGCTCTGAGAAAACAAAGAAAAAGAAGTCCTTGGGACTTCCAATTACAGCCATGACAGAACCATTGCAAAGGAACTTTTGGAACAGCTATAAAACTGGACAAAATATATGAATCAACTGTTTTTGGTCATTGGACAACAGACAACATAGAGATGCAACCTTTGAGATGTGTTCCACGTTGCCTCGGTTTTCTGCCTGTGGAATTGCTAAACTGTGGCCCAGGAAAGTAGAGCCCAAAGAGATAGCAGCTGTCTTACAAGGTGGAGGGGGCAGGTTTGGGGGCTGTTGAGGTAGCTACAATTCGTGGGAAAGGATATAAGAAAGAAGGATGCCATGCGGAGAAGCTGCAGAAATCTTCATACAAGGCCTTTTGGTTGAATGCTAAACTATGCACATGCAGAAGCGTCACAGAAAACAGCTACAGGGTGCCTAAGAGCTGAACAGAGAGTACAGAGGTCATACACCACTGGGACAAGAGGGAATTATGACTGGCCAGAGCACAACCAGATCACCATACCCTCAGGCATCCAGCTGAGAATCTAGGAACATGGGACTCATGTTCAGGAGTAGGCTGCCCTACAGCACATTAGTCCCTTCCCCAAAGCCCTTACCTTGATAGGATCAAGCCTGCCAGGGGGGAAAAAAAAATCAATACTTTCCAAAGGAAAACAACAAAAGTGGAAGCCTTTCAACAACATAGCTTCCACAATATCCAACACATAATAAAAAAAAAAGCACTAGACATGGAAAGAATCCGGTGAAATGTGACACATAACCAGGAAGAAAAAAACCAATAGAAACATACCCAAAGGTGGCAGAGCTGTTGGAATTAGAAGACAAAGACTTTAAAATAGCTATTATAAATATGTCTACAGTTTTTAATGAAAAGATGGATATTAGTGAACATCTGGGGGCTCTCAGGAAACACATGGAAGCTCTAAAGACAATACGAAGAAACTTCTGGCAATGAAACGTGCCATATGAGAAATTTTTTAATTGACTGGATAGGTTTGACAGCATAGTGTACATTGCAGAGAAAAGAATGATTGGTGACCTTGAGACAGGTCAACAGAAACCATCCAAACTAAGGCATAAAGGAAAAAATTGACAGAGCCTCAGTGACTAGAGAGACAAAGTCAGGTCCAATATATGTTTCATTAGGTTCCAGAAAGTGACAAAAAACAAATTGGAGTAGAAAAAGTATATAAAGAAATAACGATGAGTGAGATGTGCACCATCTGGGGGATGGTCATGATGGAGACTCAGACTTGTGGGGGGGAAATGGGCATTTATTGAAACCTTAAAATCTGTACCCCCATAATATGCCGAAATAAAAAAAAAAAAGAAATAACGGCCAAATTTTCCAAATTTGATATTTAAAAAAAAAAAAAAAACTATAACCCATGGTCCCAAGAAACTCAATAAGCTACAAGCAGAATAAAAAAATTTTAAAGATGAATGAAGAGGAGTAAAATCTTAGAAGCAGTCAGAGGAAAAAGATGTATTTCATTCAGGAAAACAGTGATAGGAATGACTTCTACTTTCACAAAAGAAAGACAATGGAATGACATCTTTAAACTGCTGAAGAAAGAAACATATCAACACATAATTCTGTTTTGAGTAAAACTATCCTTCAGAAATGAAGGCAAAATAGATATTAGATTGCAAGGTGGGGAGAGGAGAGATTTGCAGTATTCTGGATTTGTTGGCAGGTGAAATAAATCATGGCTTTCAAGCTCTTACGTTAAAATCTCAGAGAATGAGATAGACTGGGATGATGTTATTGACCCACCATCGAAAGGGCAGTTGTTCCTTCAGAAATAGTGTTTGCCTACCAACCAGTTTTAGAGTTTAACAAGCAATAGACAAAAAGGCACAGTTCAGAGATGACAGATGGAGAGAGACCACATGGGGAGGTTCTCATCTATGTCCCAGCTTATTATGAACAGAGAAAATCTGGACAGGATTTTCATGGAGTTAGTGATGTAAATGTGATGCAAAAGTACGGATCTTGGCGTGAGTGTGGTAGACTATGTATTAAGTTTCCTTTCTGTTGACAAATTAGATTCTCAACCTAGAAAGGGAACTTTGGCACTAAAGATGCTGAAACAAATAGACCTGAGAAAGAAGATTTAAAAAGCAAGATTGCTTTCTTTCTTTTTATTTCAGCATATTATGGGGGTACAAATGTTTAGGTTACATATATTGCCTTTGCCCCACCAGAATCAGAGCTCCAAGCGTGCCCATGCCCTGGATGGTGTGCACCGAACCTATTAGGGGTGAATATACCTATCCCCTCTTCCCCACTCCCACCTGCCCAACACTCAATGAATGTTATTACTATATGTGCACTTAGGTATTGGTCAGTTAAGTCAGTTAATTCCAATTTAATGGTGAGTACATGTGGTGCTTGTTTTTCCATTCTTGTAATACTTCACTTAATAGAATGGGCCCCTACTCTACCCAGGATAATACAAGAGGTGCTAGATCACCATTGTTTTTTGTGGCTGAGTAGAACTCCATGGTATATATATATACACACACACACACAGCCCACATTTTATTAATCCACTAATGTATTGACGGGCACTTGGGTTGTTTCTACATCTTTGCAATTGTGAGTTGTGCTGCTATAAACATTCGAGTGCAGATGTCTTTTTTTATAGAATGTGTATTTTTCCTCTGGGTAGATGCCCAGTAATGGGATTGCAGGATCAAATGGTAGTTCTACTTGTTGCTCTTCGAGGTATCTCCACATTACTTCATTTGAGGAAGACAAAAATGGAGATCTTAAACAGGAAGATGATGATGACTCCAAAATAAATGAAAAAAAAAAAATCATCAAAGGAAATGGATGTTGATTGGAAAGGTTTTAATTGTGTTCCTAGAAGTTGTCATGTCTCTCCAAATGAAGCAGTTGAGCACTGAAGCCCAGTACCAATCCCCCAGATGAACCGGGGCCTCTTCCTAATTCTACTGCTCATGAGCCACTAGTTGAAGGATTTTCAGATCCTGAAACTCAGACTCTGGATGCCATAAAACAAGTTGGTCTGGATTCCTTACAGTTTGACAGTCTTGGTATTTAGGTGCCAGAAAGATTGTGGCACTTTTGCCCACAACTTCCAGCAGTTAAAGCAGCCACAACATGCATTAGTTCCAGCTCAGCAGGCACATATAGAAACTCTTCTAAGACTGAATGAAAGGAAATGAAAGGAAACTAGATCCCATATTGCCACAAGCGACAATTTCATTTATCATGAAATGATAAATGCTGTTGTCTCAGATGGCTTGTTGAGACCATCCCTCTCATACGTGCTGTTACTGATAGTTATTCAAAGTCAGCCAATTCATCTATTATCTCTGTAGGGTGACTTTCCCAGATCACTCTACGTGGAGCCCTGCATCTCTTTTGTTTCCTACTTAGTACCTTGTATTGGTTTTGGTTTCTTCTCACGTGTTTATGAGGCAGTAACCACATCTGAATCCCAGCACCTAGCCCAGGGTCTTGCATATTGTGGGCACACAATGAAAATGATTGGAAAGTAGCCTACTGGAAGGAAGAAATTTAGATATTATACACCTTTAACTGTTTGCATTGAGTTGCTTTACAGTTTTTTTTTTTTTTTTAGAATTTATAATTTTTTATTTCTATGTGAGTTTTAAAATATATTGTTTTGGTGTCCTTTTAAATGGTATTTTTTTCCTTTGCAGTTCTAAATGGTGATTGTAGAAGTATGGGAAGTCTATACCTTTTTCTTTTTTTTACTTATTATAGTGAGTCTTTAAAAAATTTAAGACGTTAAATTTTAAGTTGAAATCGAAGCATAAAAATAAAAACATTGTACAAAAGATACTAATTCTGTTCCCGGGATATACTAAAGCTATGAAATATATTAGAAATACTGTAGTTTCAACCCCATTACAAAAAGGTCTTTAAAGCCAAAATAGATCTAGTGTTTCCTCCTTAATAGAGAGTTCCTGTTAAGTTGAATTGTGAGTACCTATGAATTTTTTTTTATTTTGGCAACCTTAAGAATTTAAATTTTCATCTAACTCAATAACTCCAATTGGGTGATATTTATAAAATAGTTAAACTGAGAGCAGAGGGGTATAATGGTTTGGAATGAGAGTAAACCTTAGCTTTAGTAAAGGCTTGGCAAAGATATAGAGAACTGAGAGGGTATAGCAGAAGAAGACCAAAAAAATGTTCTCAATATTTTGAAATTTGTAAATAAAAAATTGTAGAAATTTGTTTTCTCTCTTGTTATATGAGACTCTATCTAATAACTTTGTTTTATTTCTAGGCCACAAAACCTAAAATATTTACTGTCTAGACCTTTACCAAAAAACGTTTTCCAGCTCCGGCTGTACACTGAAACTTACTAAGCAATGCTTGAAGAACTTAAAGAAGACCTAGAAGAATAGCGAAATTTACCACTTCCTGGACGGCTAAACTCAATGCTATTATATTAAGATGTCATTTCTCCCTATTATTGATGAATAAGTTCATCACCATCTAAATCAAAATCCTAGTAGGATTTTTTTTATAGAAATCAATAGATGATTCTAAACTGCATAAGGAATTGCAAAGGACTTAGAATAGCCAACACAATTTTGTGAAAGTAGGATATAGTTGGAGCATTTACTTTGCCTGATTTCATGACTTATGGTAAAGCTACGGTAATAAAGACAGTTTGGAAGTGACACAGGATAAATATTTCAGTGGAATTAAATGGAGAGTCCAAGAATACTCCTATATTTATACCCTCTATTGATTTTTTTATAAAGGGCCAAATAATTCAAACGGGAAAGGAAAGTCTTTTCTATTGATACAAATGGCACAGGAGAGACTGGATATATTAATAATATATGAAAAATACTAACTCACATTGGACATCAAAACAATTATTTGAAATGGATTATAGACCTAAATATAAAAACTAAAAGTAAAGGAGCATATTTCCCCAACCTTGAGGCAGGCAAAGATCTTTTAGACAGGATACAGGAAACACTAACCACAGGAAAAAAAAAAAAAAGTAGTAAGCGGAATACATAAAGAACCCCTACAACTCTATTGAAAAAAGTCAGACAACCCAATACAAAAATGGGCAGAGACTCAAACATTTATGTCCCCGAGGATGATATATAAATGGCCAACAAGCACATAAAAAAGTGGTTAAGATCATTAGTCATTAGGATAATGCAAATAAAACCACAATGAGAAACCACAGCACACCCACTAGAATGGTTAATATTAAAAACACCGACAATACCAAATGTTGGCCAAGAAGGGGAGCATTTGGAACTCTCCAACACTGCTGGAGGGAATGTAAAATGGTACCGTCGCATTAGAGAACTGTTGGCAGTTTCTTATGTTAATAATTACCCTTACATATCCACCTATGACTCAATAATTCCACTCCTGCGTATTCAAGAGAAATTAAAGTATATGTCCCCAAAAAGAATGTATAGAGAAGACATTCATAACAGTCAAAAACTGGAAACAAGCCAAACATCCATCAACAAGAGAACGAGTAAACAAACTGCAGTATATTCATACAGCAGGTTACTACTCAGCATGCAATTACACGTACGAATCTCGAAAATAATCATGTTGAGTGAAAAAGAAGCAAGACACAAGAGAATGCATGCTGTATTATCCCCTTTGTATGAAATTGTAAAACAGGCTAAACTAATCTACAGCGATAGAAATCAGAAGGGTAGAAGTCAGAATAGTGGTCTCCTCTGGGCAGGGGATAGCCAGGGGTTGGCTGGGAAGGGATACTAGGGAACTTTCCGGAATGAAGGAAATATTCTCCATCTTGATAGAGATATGGCTTGCATAGATGTACATACTTGTCAAAATTCATCAAATTTTACACATAAAATCTGTGTAAATTACACTTTAATTTAATAAAAGGAAAAGACCTTGACATTGCCATCAAGAGGCTCACTCTCAAGTGGAACCCTTCCTTATCATCTCTCCATTCCATCTGCTCCAACTGCAGCCTCACTGCCTACACACTAGTTGGGGTTCTACCCCTGCGATGGCCTCCCAAACAGACCGCCGCCTGCAGTCTGACCATTCCAGTGAGGCCCCCACACTGCAATCAGGGATCGATCTGAAATAGAAATATTCCAGTGTCACTCTTCACTGTCTTAGCATAAATTCCATCTCCTCCCCGGCATGGCTCTGAGTGATACAGCTCACATATACCTATGCCTCACCTCCCACCACTCTCCCTTTGCAAACTGTTTTGCAGTCCACTAGAGTCACTTAGCTCTGATTTTACACGTTGCTCCCTCTGTTTTTAGTGCTCAAACGCACACACACACACACACACACACACACACACACACACACCTCTTTGCCTAGCCAACTCCTCTGACTGCAGTTCTCAGATGAGATGTCATTTCCTGACACCCCTCCTTCCCTTCCCTGCTACCACCAGGTCAGAGGCCTGCTCTGGGCTTACACAAATACCTCCCTATTGTTTTGTGTAGCCATATTGTGGTCAAATTTTTAGTATCTGTAGCTACCACCCCCACTACAATGTGAGTCCCATAAGGGCAGGAACCCATATGTCATGTTCTTCTTTGTGTCTAGCCAACGACGGCACACTGTGGGTGCTCAGTAAATTAGAAGGTGACTCCGGCCAGAAACCCAAGAAGAGCCACAGTCTGATAATGGGGATCCGAGACCTCAGCCTCCCAGTGAGTCGTCCCAGGTGCAATGAACACCTACTGGAAGTGGCAGCTGGTGAACGGCCAAACTAGAGAAGACCAACTGGTCTTTCTCTTCCATTGGGACCTGGAACTCACCACCTTGGATTTCCTGAGAATCCCAGAATCTTCCAGTTCCAACACAGAAACCATTCCAAGTACTCGATTTCATACGCCATTCTAAAACCAAAGTCTCGGGAAAATGTGGGCCCTTGGAGATTCTTCTCTAAAGAAAAATTGTCACTGTAGTCTATTAAAAAGCAAAGCAGTGAGCATCTTTCCAAAGGAGGCCCACTGTGATTGCAAACCTCACAGAAAGTTCAATGATGGGTACGAGATCAAGGACTGGAGCTCTGCTCTCCACGCCTCTGCTCACCTGCTGAGCAACTACAGGCAAGCAACTTAAGATCTCTAAGCTCGGCCGGGCGCGGTGGCTCACGCCTGTAATCCTAGCTCTTGGGAGGCCGAGGCGGGCGGATTGCTCAAGGTCAGGAGTTCAAAACCAGCCTGAGCAAGAGCGAGACCCCGTCTCTACTATAAATAGAAAGAAATTAATTGGCCAACTGATATATATATAAATAATTAGCCGGGCATGATGGTGCATGCCTGTAGTCCCAGCTACTCGGGAGGCTGAGGCAGAAGGATCGCTCGAGCCCAGGAGTTTGAGGTTGCTGTGAGCTAGGCTGACGCCACGGCACTCACTCTAGCCTGGACAACAAAGTGAGACTCTGTCTCAAAAAAAAAAAAAAAAAAAAAAAGATCTCTAAGCTCTACAAGCTTCGTGACTGTGACCACGGGCAGCTGCTGAGAGCCTCAGTCCCTTCATTAGCAAAATGAGGATGAGGATAATTATGCCTCCTCCTTAGATTATTGTGAGCCTTAAGTGAGACCCCACATGTAAACTCAATAGTGCGCTCTAAGCTCTTTTTGAATGTTATCTATTATTATAATCTTTATTCCAGAACTCTACTTCCATAGACTGAGCACTATCTAATGTTTTCATGCCTGTCTCCCCATTTGTGCAAAATATTCAAGAAGTCAAAGTTCTCTTAGAGGGTATCAGCTCACAAATGATTTGAGTCAGCTTTTGTGGGTGAGCCTTAATATTTTTTTTTCTGTTCTGCTAATGTGAGCACATTTCTATCTTGTGTAGTCTGCCATGTGGAGTCAAAACCATCAAAGCAAGTTAATTTAAATTTTACTATAAGGCTGAAACAAGAATTCTGGAGAGAGTGAGATAAGCTGCCAGGTGCTTCTCCAGCCAAAGCTGCTAGTTTTGTGAAATCAGTATTAACCCCCTAGCTCCTGGAACAAAGTGGGACCTCATTGTTGTTTCATTGGTTGGCTGCCAGCCCCCCTCTTGTCTCATTCTAACTGCAGACACACAACGCACACACGTTCACGCACACACACACATACACACACATCGCACACAGAGACACACACACAATTGCTCTAAACACACACTTTCTTCCTCCATGGACACACATGCATATTCACCCCTGTTTCAGTCTTGTTCAGGCTTCTGTAACAAACTACAGACAGAAACTCAAAGCCCAGGGAAGTCCCCATAGACCATGGCAAGGAGTTTGGAGTGGATGAGCCTGCAGGTCCAGATCTTTGCAAGTAGCTTAAAAGGAGCAAGAAGCCCAGGTTGGCAGAATAGTTCTAGAATTTTTCACATAAACTAGAACAAAACCGACGAGACTCTAAAAGGGACAAAATTTAAAACTCAAGGAAAGCATGTTTTGACAAGTGGTTTTGAAACACTGATGTGTTTAACTCACAAGAGAAGAGTCCCACGGTTGGCTTTGAGGACCAGAGAAGAGACGCTGTTTGCCTAGGGCAGATTCAGGAAAAACAACAAAGCTTTATTTCAGGGTTGGGCGTGGCTTTGGGAGCTCGGTAACCACACTTCCCCCATTAAAAACGTTAAAAATAGTGACCAAGAGCATTACAGAAGCTAAAAATTTTAAAGGACTTTTGGGTGAATACACTAATTTCCCTCAGAGGTGATGAAGACATCTCAGCCCTTGCAGGAAATGAAATCTACAAGGTATGGGGCTTGGAAATTCTAAAACTATGCACTGATATAGATTCAGACCATGTGGACGAAAGCGGAGGCTTTTGTTTTTCTGTTTAGTTATTGCTAGGAATGTATCAGTTGACCTTAAATCCAAGATACAATGTGAAAACGCTGGGACCCTCCTTGTACAAGAAGAAGAAACCACACAGTCCTGTCTGATGCCCCATTTCTGCAACAATTCTCTTCTCACCTGGAGGCTCAGCCATATACTTTCTGGTCATATGACTGGACGTTATCTGTTAAATGGGATAATACACCTACCTCACATGCTTCATACAGGTATAAATGTGAGAAGGCACACAAAGCACTAGCCCAGTGCCTGAGATACGTAGCAGGTGTTCAACAAAGACATGGTACAGTAGTAGCTGTCAGTTTCTGGACTTAATTTCTGAATTTATCATTCTGCTGCATTTATTTAATTTTAAGCTTCATCCCATCTAAGTAGGCATGTACATAACTAATAATGTATGATCTTCTTTTCCCAACTTGTAAACACCTGCCACAAAGGAAATGCATGCCCGTGGCAGCCAACCACGGCCATGCACCAGAAACACTCAGGAAGGGGTGGACATGCCGATTGTGTAAAGCCTGATAAATCAGAATCTTTAGGGTCAGGCCTGGATCTAGGTATTATTTTAATTCTTTCTAAGCGCTGTGATGTAGAACCTCTGATCTAATCCTTCTGCAGGGGAGTAAGGTAGCCCAGCAAGCAGAAAAGGGTTGAATATGAATGATCCCATTCTCCTACTTAAAACCCTCCAATGGCTTCCCATTGCAATTAGAATTAAATCCCCACTGAGGGGAATTGCTCACTGTGGTCTGCCAGGCCCCACATAACAGGGCCCTCGCCTACTTTTGGCCACCATTCCAAGTGCCTTCCTCCAGGAATTCTCAGGGACTTTGTACTTGCTGCCCCCCTGCTTGCAATGTTCCTTCCAGAAGTTTGTATAGCTCACTCCTTCCTGTCAGTTGGTCTCAGCTCAAATGTTCCCTTCTTGGGGAGGCATTTCCCAGCCCTAGCAAGCCTGAAACCCTTGTTCCCGTGACTCCCTCACTGCTGCTATTGCCGGTACCTAGCATGTACCAAACAATGTTTTGGTTTTAATGTCTTCTTAAGAACAGAAACCCCACCAATGTGGTTAATGGTACAGCCAATGGGTAAATATTGACTGAATGAATAAACTGAATACAGTGACCTCCTAAAATGACATCAAGCCCACAAGACCTTTCTGTTGCTCTGTTGTCAACTGCAGGAAAATTCCCCTCCTGAAATTCACTGAGGTATTTCAACAAGGGATTCGAAATCCTAATTAGTTCATATACACTTAATGAAGCTGCTTTCAGTTTACTCAATTAAGAACCTTTTTCTATCAACCTTTCTGATTTAATAGCCTTCAACTCTAAAAACTTAGGACTAAAAACATCACCTTGATAGCATTGTTTCTAGCCAAAACAGTTTGATTTAACTCTATAGATCCATACTTCTCATGGACTGTCACCAAGGTTTGTATTTATGGTTCAAGGTGATTAATTCCCTGCTCCTAGAACTTCAAAGCAATAATTACACTGTGGACATCAAATCCCCTCCAAGACATAGTGCATATGCATATTGCATAATGCAAATGCAGCAATTTGCTGAAGTACAGAAGACGATGAGGTATAGAGCTATGATTTCAACATTTTATTAATAATAGCAGGGCCCTTCATTTAAATGAAATGTAAGACATTTTGAAAGCCACACAGCAGTCAGTGGGCAAGATCCCAAGCTACCACCTGAGAACATAAAATCAACTAGTCAGATCTTGTGGGCTTCTGCTGGTCATTCCACCAGGGCAATAGGTGTGATACTACTGGACCCTTGGAGGGTCTCAACCCACACTTCCTTCAAGAACGCGAGCTGGTTCCATCATTTAAAGGTATAGATATGCATTGTCCACACAGCATGCCCAGTCAGTGGAGGACAAAGTTGCTTACCTAAAGAAACAGCAGCCCCACTGGAGATAAAACTGCCATGCTGCCCATGACTCGCTCTCCAGAGCTGAGCCTTCCAAAGGGGTTTTCTTGGGCTGACTTTCAAAGCTCACCCTCATTAGGATGGGATTCCACTGTGTAAAAACAAATAAAGCAGATCCCCTCAATGATGCGGGAGAAAATCCATGAGCTTCCCTCAACCCAGTACAGCCTCCCCTGACTTCCTTCACCTGTCTAGAGGCCAAATTCAGGGCCACCTGTGAGATGTGCATGAGGTGTGGTACCTGCCCTGCATGAGATCACATGACTAAACAAGCCTGGCTTGCAGTAAGAGCTCCTCCATACAGGTTTGCAAACCTATAGAGGTGGGGCATAGGATGGATTTTGAAGGCTATGTTGAGACAGAAAAAGAACAGGCATTCTGGTTATGAGTGAGAACACTGTGAAAGGTATAGGAACAAGGGAGAGTTGGGTATTAGGGAAGAGGATGAGTTTGCTGGGGAGAGCCATTAGCACAGGGCAGCAATGGCAGGCAAGACCAAGGCAGCAGGTGGAGATGGGTTGTAGACCTCCTGACTTTGGGCTTCACTGGGAGGGTTCTAAGAATGGCTGCATGTTGTTAGGCAAGATGGTACTTCTGGGAGATTGTTTTCTTCTAGCTTGCTTCCTGCCCTGGAGGCTCACTTGTGTTTTCCATTTATAATAGCATTTTATGTATCTCTGGCTCACAGGGAACTGAAAAGAAGAAGGAGATGAAAAAGAAGAAGGACGCCAGTTGGGAGATTGTTTGGATGATCCAAGGCAAGAGAAAATGGGGATGTGGTCTATATATGTAGATTCAAGAGAAAGGATTATTGTGGAACACATTTTTCAAATAGCTCCCACGTGACTTAATACTGGCTTGAACGTGGGGATTGGGGGAAGGGATGATCCAGGGTTAGCATCTGGGGAGGGTGCGTTAGCACTTGGGTGGCTGTCATTGCCATTGACCAAGGTGACGATAGATCGACCCACTCACCCCCCTTTCTACTCTTTCTGTGCTTTCTCAAGTCTGTGTTGCTGTCACCCTGTAATGAAATTGTCCACCTTATAGCTGGGCGATCTTTAGCAAGACACTTCAATGACTCTCAATTTCTTCATCTCGAAATGAAAATAATTTCTTGACTTCCAACCTGTTCTGCAGGATGGTTGGAAGGATTAAGAAACTCAAGAATTTTATAAAAATTACTATTTTTCTAATTCCTAGTAATTTTTCTAATTCCTCACACTTGGTCTAGCCCTCCTTGGCTACTGGGTCACAAACACCCTTAATATGGCTCAGTCCAATTCTATTACTTCTCAGTCAGCTCAAATGTTAAAACAGCCTCCTTTCTATTGTTATAACTTAGTTCATCTATTAATATTGTTTAATTCCCATCTTATAAAAGTTCTCCTCTCCCCTCCCCGAGCCCAGGCCACGCTGTGGTTGCAGTAGATCGGGGCAGAGGGAGCTGGATGTGGGGCACTCTCGACCCAGTGGCCTGTTGTTCTTCCCTGGCCTTGTTCCTCTGGCGTTGGGGTGGGAAGAAAAGAGAAGGAACTGATGATTGTCCACACCTGACTGTTGGTAGGGAGTGTGGCTGCTCCCTTCTGTGAGTGAACCCATGGGCATATGTTGGGGCAATGCTGAGTCCCCTTCTTGCCAGGTGTCTCTGCTTCTTGATCTACCTCTTGAGAGGCTGGCTGTTTCCCTCTGGGGCTGCTGTTCAAAGGCAGGCACTTTGTGGCTCTCTGGAGGGCTGTCTGCCTTCTACCCAATTCCAGCTGAGGCTTAACCTCTTCCTCTTCTCCCAACCCTCCCATCCCTGGGTGGTCCATCCTACAGTTTCTGCCTACAAAAGCCCCTTCCCCCCCAGTCAGAGGTCCACTTAGAGGGATCAGCAGGTAGCTTTAAGACCCCAGGCACGTTCACGGGGTCCGCTCGACCCAGGGGAGACTCCACTGCCATTCTCTGAGAGCTCAGCTTGCCACACCTCAACAAGCCCAGCTCGTTCTCACCTGCCCCTGTCCCACAACCAGACCTCAGGGTCTCAGGTTCTTCATAAATGAGATGATCAGCCCTCCCTATCTTGGAGATGGGAAGAAAACAGGAGCTGGGCTTTTAGGAAAGAGAAGGAAAAGTCAAATGCCCCTTGCTGAGGAGTAGAAAAGGGAGGAGAGTGGGCAGCCCATGAATTGGGGTCCCCTCCCAGTACCTTCCCGCTGACCCTCTGACCCATGTGCCCTCTCCTTCAACTTTAGCAGTTGAATGCAGGGTAGAACTATTCTTGAAGCTAGATGCCCCTAGGGGAGCAAACAAGCTTGGTCCAAGGGAGAGGAAGATGGCACATTTAATATCGTATGTTATGTATGTGCCACTTACAACAATGCTGTAAGAGAGAGAACATTCTTCCCATCCCGTAAATGGAGACATTGACAGTCTATGAGGTGAAGGGTTGGGATAGAAGTGGGGCTAAGAGAGAACCCCTCTTGACAACAGACCACCTAAGAACAAGGGAAACCCAAGAGGTCAAATTTCCAAAACCAACAAGGGGCTGGCCATTGTTGATATCACCCTGGACGCTTTCACTTCCTGTTTAAGAGAACGAGGGAAGAAAATCCAAGAGATATCACCCGTAGTCATTTCTGTGCATCTCAAATTCCCCACCAAAGAGAGCTGGGGCCTGGACTTCCTTTATCTCCACCACATGAATTGCCAGCCCTTCACCCATGGTTAAAATCGTTCCTGTGTGTAGGGAGGTAACATTAGACAAAGGGTAGCGTTTCCTCTTGTGTGAGAATTGTCCCCACCTACTCCCTAGCCTCACCTCGCACACCCATTGTTCCTCAGCCGCTGTGGTCTTGGTGTCAGAGCAGTGTCCCCTGCTCTTGCTTTTTCAAGTGATCACGTAAAAAGGAAGTAACATGTCACCATAATTATTCTGCTCAGAACAAACCACTTCTCTCTGCTCAGAGCTGGGCCTAGTATATGCTTTCTGGTATCTATTGCTTCTACACTTTTGGAGTCTGCATTTCTCAACTTTCTCCTCCCATCCCACCCCTCCCATCTCAGCAAACACAATCAACCACCAGATTTGTATCAAACACCTAATATTTGTCTGTCATCACACCTTGCTCGGTGGAAAACTCAGTGATGAAGAAGTCACATTAGAAGCAGAAAGAGTTTTGTGTATAAGACTCAAATTAAAGGCATAAATTCAAAAGGACGGTGAATCTAAACATTTGCAAACACCTACTATATCCCAGGCACTGTATTAGTGCTTTTTATGATGGAACTTATTCTCCACATGTTGTATATGGTGGGAGAAGAAATTCTGTGTAGCAAAGACTGGTAAGCCTTGAACAAACTCATGTTCCCTTCATCCTGCTCATACATGTAGACTACACTTCCCAAATACCCTGCAGTTGGGTATAACTATGGGTATGAGTCCTGCCCAAAATAAGTTGCATGTGCCCCTTCCAGACCTAGCCCATAAAACTCTATGTGATCCTTCATTCCCTCTCCTCTCTGTGTCATACCCAGGAGAAGCCTGGAAGCCACATGTTAAAGTCCACAGAGACTCTTTCAGTCCGATTTCCAAAATCACTACATGGAGCAGAATGCTCCCCGCATTGGACTTCAAGTGAGTGGGAAATGAAATTCTATTGTGATAAGCCACCAACATGTAGGGGTTTATCCATTACCATAGCTAACATTCTTGAACAAACATAACAGCTTTCAAAGACATCAAGTTATCTATACAAAGTCAACCCACTAGGGTCAGAGAACACATTTAAAATTTAGACCTGCCTTATTCATTATACATTTTACCTATATTATACATTTTACCTATAGATTTGGGTGGTCTGGAGTGGTTCCCTGGAGGAGGTGTAACTTCATCATGGCTATAGCAAATAAGCTGGCAATGAAAAGGACCGGAGAATGGAAGATATATTCTCAAGGAACCTGAATGGAGCAACGCTTCTGTGCAAAAGAATCATAAGGCAGCTGATGGAGAATGTAGACTGAGCTGTATCCATCAGGACAAATTAGGCTATACTGTATTAACAAAAAGAATCAAAAATCCCAATGTCTCAACACAATCAGAGTTTATTTCTGGTTCACACCACATGTTCAGTGTGAGTCCCCAGGAGTTTGACATATCTCACCTCTGGTCATATTGCTTTGGCCAAAGAAAGTAATATCACCACACTAACCTCAAAGTTGGCTAAAGTACAATTCTACCATATACCCAGAAAGCAAAGATCTGGAAATAACTGACAAGCATCCTACTAACAACTATACAGAGAGTCCTAAAAGCCAAAGTAAGGAAATACATGTTTCTTTGGGAGAGTTTTTATTAGCGGATTAACCATCAAACTCACATCAAAAGCCAGAATTATTATTTTACATAGAAATCAGAATTATACATTGAAAGACCAGGTAGAGCTTTTGGAAAGGCAATTTGGGTATATATATATATATGAAATTGTAAGAATGTGCATACCTTGAACCCCTCAGATTCCTGTAATATACAAAATTGCACAGTATTTAAGCTTTTTGGTTCTAGAGTCAGACATACCTGAATTCAAATCCAGACTCTACCATCCACTAAGTATGTGATATTGGACAAGTTGTCTAGCCTCTCTTAGTCTGGCTTTCTCATCTGTAAAATGAGAATGATGGTAGCAGCTATCTTACAGATTTGTTGCAAGGGTTAAATGGTTCAACACATATAAAAAGCACTTAGTACAGTGATCAGTGCTTAGTAAATTCTTTAAAATATATTTTTAAATGTTTATGTTAAAAATAAGCATGCAAGAATTTACAGAGGTATATACTTTATGGTAGGTACTGTTTATAATAGTGGAAAATGTGAAATTCTCTAGTGTTCCATCAATGTAAAAATTATTACATATGTGAAGGGAAAGAGAATATAGTTATTTTTTAAAAATAAGATAGAGCCATATATATTGTTCTGCAAAGATATCTATAATACATCACGAAATTGAGAAAAGCAAGTTGCAGAAAACAATGCATAGCTTGATTCCAAGTATATGTATATCATGCATATATACATTTTTGGAAAGTTAAGGAGCCTTAAAATACCCAGAATCCCCTAAGAAAAATGTGCTAAGTTCTGAGACAGTGCAGAAGACTGTGCTGAAGAGTTAGGCCAGGGTTTCTAAAGGGCAGAGTAAAATCTCCCATAACATCATAGTGCACAGGAGTTTCACCAGAAGGAAGGAGGCTGCCTCAGACATAAGGCTTCAAGACACTTTCCAGTTTTTGAAGTTGTGGGTAATGTGAGGCTAAAGGACTAAACTCCAAACCAAAAAAATATATAACTGAAAGCCCCACAATCTTGGAGGCATGAAGAGACAGAGATTGACCAAGCTTTCAATCAAAAAAAAAAAAAAAGTCATAACTAAAGAACAAGAATGAACTACAGGCCGGGCGCTGTGGCTCACGCCTGTAATCCTAGCTCTTGGGAGGCCGAGGCGGGTGGATTGCTCAAGGTCAGGAGTTCAAAACCAGCCTGAGCAAGAGCGAGACCCCGTCTCTATTATAAATAGAAAGAAATCAATTGGCCAACTGATATATATATAAAAAATTAGCCGGGCATGGTGGCACATGCCTGTAGTCCCAGCTACCAGGGAGGCTGAGGCAGAAGGATCGCTCGAGCCCAGGAGTTTGAGGTTGCTGTGAGCTAGGCTGACGCCACGGCACTCACTCTAGCCTGGGCAACAAAGCGAGACTCTGTCTCAAAAAAAAAAAAAAAAAAAAAAAAAAAGAATGAACTACAGATTAACTGGGTTTTACTAAAACTGCAAACCTACACCAACCCTGCTCAGTCATTGATGAGGTTGAAGTATCAGTCCTTCACCTAACTATCTAACAGAAAATGGACAACCCCATCTGTTGGAAAATATCATCCAGAGCCCCCATGGTATGCCTCTATGCACACAATTAAAATCACAAAATTTTCAAAATGCAGCAAAATATGATTGATATCAAGACAAAAACAATAGGAGCAGATAATGGTATTATCAGGTAGGGACCTGAAAATAGCTGTCAGTGATAGTTGAAAACAAGAATAGAAGTAGATAAAGCAGTGGAAAAGATGGAAGATTTAACAGAGAATTGAATCTATGAAAGAGAATCAAATGGATATCCTATAACTAAAGAATATTCTGAAATTGAGACTATATTGAATGGATTAAGAGCAAATTAGACACAGCAAAGACAAGAGGAATAGTGAAAAAGAAGACAGATCATAGAAAATATCGGAACTGAAGCATAGAGAATAAAAATACAACAAAAGAAAAAGAAAACAAAGCATAAGATAAATATGTATGGTATGTTAGATACAGACTACATGTATAAAATGTGTGTAATCAAAGTCAGAGAGAGAAGAGAGAGACAAAAAGACACCAGTAATGTTTGAAGAGATAATGGCTAAGAATTTTATAAAACTGGGAACTCACCAACCCCTGGATTCAAGAAGCTCAGTTAATTTTAGAAAGATAAATATTTTTAAAAATACATCTACGAAGATCATAGTCAAAATGCTAAAGATGAAAATCAAAAAGAAAATCTTAAAGGCTAATCAGAGGAAAAGAACAGAGGACCAATAGTAAGGCTGACAATTGACTTTTGAACTGAATCTATGGAAGGCAGAAAACAGTGGAATAACATCTTTAAAGTACTAGGACCACATAGACACACACATACAGCACCAATCTAGAGTTCGGTACTATGTGAAAATATTCCTCAAAAATATTGCAATGACTTTCAGTATCAGCCATGATAGAATAGTTAATAATAGATCGTCCACCCACTAGAAGTAACTATTAAAGCTAGATAATGTGTATAGAATAATATATACTGTTTGAAATCATTGCTGTGTCATTCAAGAAAGAAAGAAAGAAAGAAAGAAAGAAAGAAAGAAAGAAAGAAAGAAAGAAAGAAAGAAAGAAAGAAAGAAAGAAAGAAAGAAAAGAGACGAGAAGAGAAAAGAAAAGAAAAGATAAAAAGAAAAGAAAGCATTGGTGTACAAAGACAGGAATTAAGGAGCTATAGAGTTTAAAAGAGAGAAAGCAATTGGAGCAAGCTCTACATTCTCCCCTGTTTATTTTATGAGGGGCATTTTCCAAATCACAGGGTGGAAGACTAGAGTCCATACAGAAAGCAGCAGTGTTACTGGGCTGAGGGAACAGATGCTATAATAGAATTCTGGGCTGCCAAATTGTGAGAACTTCAGGTTCATTAAATGGAGATATAAAAATACACAAAAGGACTCCTAAATTTTGCACACAAATTCCACACAGGACCGACTTCTAAGATGCCCAAGCACAGGCCAAGACTCCAAGAAACCCAGCAAAAAATAACAGCTTGGAGGCTAAAGGAATGAGCACAGCATTTAGCAACCTCACGGTGCTGGGAGACTAAGGTTGGAATTCATGCTCTGCCATGGTGGAGGACCTTGGAAAATACCCTAAGTTTTCAGCTGAGTTCCCAGAAAGACCGTGCATTTAAAAAAAAAAGGACTATGTGCTAAGAGTACAGGCTGTGTGCTAGGAGTAAGAGAAACCCTGAAATAGATCAGCTCTGACAAAGATTAAAAATCACAACTTGAAATTTTCAAGGCAATCCACCAGTATTTTAGCTGCCTTTCAAAAGAACACTTTAACCATATTTGGAGGAAGATAGCACCATGCAGAACCTATACAATTTTTCATCCAGCATCTGATCAAAAATTATGAGGTGAGACAGAAATACAAAATAGCAGAAACAGTCTCAAAGATGATTCAGATAATATCAGATTTATTAAAAACTCTAAAATGATAATTTTCATATGTTCAAGAAAATAAAAGTTAGAAAAGATAATTCCCTTTTAATTTCAAAAGGGAATTAAAATCTATGGAAAAGAATCAAGCAGACCTAAAAAATATATTTGAATTAAATACCTTCAATGAGTTAACAGCAGACTAGACATAGAAGACAACTCAACAGAAAATATGCAAAGCAAAGCAGAGAATGTAAAAAGAATGGAGGGAAAAATAAAGCAATGTGTAGGAGACACGTGGAGCTTAGTCAAGAAACTAAGGCTGGCCAGGTGCAGTGGCTCATGCCTGTAATCTTGACACTCTGTGAGGCCAAGGCGGGCTCACTCTTTGCTCTCTCTCTGCTCTGGGTGAGGAGAAAAGCTGGTGTGATGGCAGTATGGTAGGAGAGACGGCCTCCAATCCATGCTGGCCTCTCGGTCCTCACAGGTGTCTACTGAGGGACATCGGGCCTGACTTGGACCTGTGTGGTCCTCTCTGGCTGGCCCTGCAAGCTCTGCTGGGTCTCAGTCACATACTCCAGCAGCCTGTGACAAGGGTGCCCATGCTGAGCCTTTGTCAGAGTCTCCTCCATGGGAGGAGTACCCCGGGATGGATGCCGGAATCATCTGGATGCCTTTCATCCCATCCAGGAGCCAGTGAGGACCAAGAGTGCTCCCTGCCCAACAAGCTGCACCACCTCTGGCTTTGTAGCCTGTCGCTGTGCTCCTTAAAATGCAGCCTCTTTTCTGCACCACCACCCTCTCCCTGACTGGCATTGCCCACCCAGCACGAAGCACTCTGTGGTGACCCAGCATAGACCTCCTCTACTTTGCGGGCTTCCCTCATCTTAGCAAACAGGCCTCTCCCCACCCAGACTTTAGTCCACACAAGCAAGGTCAGCGTGGCACACACACACATCTGAGTCTTTGCTGCCTCAGTCTGAGCTTGGCTCTAACAAGGCTGGGAGGAGAGGGCTTCCCCTTCCTCTTCCGGTCCAGTCAAAACATCTCTAACGTCATATCATCCTTCTTCTCCCCTTGTGGTCTAACTGTCATCAGCAGAGGGGCACCCTCTCCACACGCCCAGGACACTCTGTGGTCTAAGTCATCTGAGCTCAGCTACTGATGGAGGAGCTGCTGGACACACAAAGAAGCAAGAACAGCCATTGACAAAAATCCAGAGTCACCAAAATATAGCATTCCTATAGTCCAACCCCACACATACACAAAAAATATAATTTTATACAGTGATGAGTCCAAAAAAATATTTTTAGTTATGTCATAGTGATTGCTTGGGGATGGGTGCTATTTTAAATTAACGGTCAGAAATAGCCTCTCAGAGCTGACCTGTGAACAACAAAGAGTTAAACATAAAAAAGAAACCCATAGTCCAGCACCCAGATATTGATTTGTAATGCTATTTGCCAACACAAGGAACCAGACTCTTCAGAGAAACTGCCGATTCTACTGCAGAGGCAGAAAATTACTCAAGATGAGCCTGGACTGTCTTGTAGTGCTGAAAAGTAAGAAAATGCTCATAATACAAAGCAATGGGGTTATATCCAAGGCACACAAGAGCCAAAGAAACAGCACCCTGTGGCCAAAGGTGGAACAATTTGAGCAACCAAACAAATAGGGTAGTATCAAGTATAAAATAAGTGCCCATGAGTCTGCACTGATATAAATCAAAGAGTGAATAAGTCAACAAATGGGAGAGAAGAGATGAGTCTTCCATAGAAAAGAACTCCAAATAATGTCTGTAGACACTGTGTCCTCAAGGGACGGAGCAGCACTGCATGATTCTGCACGTGAGGGCTGAGCACAGCGACTTCCAAAGAGCAGAGTATGGAAAAAATACAACAGAGACACCTGACAAACTCAACTAGGCCAGGTGATCATTGGTGATAACCGACACCATGGGTGATAACTCACCTTGACAACATGTACCTTTGATATGATGTGATGGAAATGGCACTTAGCTCTACCATCTTCCTCCCCAAACCCTAACCCCAGTCTAATCATGAGACAGCATCAACCCCAAATGAAGCACATTCTACAAAACACCTGACCAGTACTCCTCAAAACTATCAGGATCATCAAAGGAAGGTCTGAGAGATTGCTACAACACAGAGGAGTCTGAGGAGATGCGATGACCAAATGTGATGTGTTATTCCAGGTGGGATCCTGGAACAACAACAACAAAAGACATTAGTGGAAAACTGAGGAGACTGCAATTAATTAGAGGCTTGACTTAACATTGTGTTAATATCGCTTTAGTTGCAACAAATGTACCATATTAATAAAGGTGATGGCAACAGGGAAAACTGGATGGGGGACCCACTGACCTATCTTTGCAACTTTTTGGTAAATCTAAAATTATTCTAAAATAAAGCTTTATTTTTGTAAAATGTAAATGTATGCACATGAACAGAAGGAATAAACTGTGATACACTCATGAAGTGGGATACAATTCAGGGATAAAAAGAAACACATTACTGACGTATGCAACAATATGAATGTATCTTAAGGATAGTGTGCTAAGTGAAAGAAGCTAAACACAAAAAAGTATGTGCAACATGATTCCACCTGAAAGAGGCAAAAATAACCTATAGCAATAGATGTCGAGTCAGTGGTTATTTGGGGATTGCCATTTGGGGACAAGTTGACTAGGAAGAGATATGAGAAAATTTTCTGGGTTGATGGAAATGTTCAGTGTCTTCACATGTATTCATCAAGATTGACTGAATGGTACACTCAAGATCTAAATTAAAAAGAGACATTAAAATATATAAATGTGAATTAGAAATTAAAATCATTCAAATTTTTAAATATATATTCAATTGTAGAAGGAAGGAAGGAAGATGTGTTCACACGTTGTTGAGGGCTAGGACATTTGGATTGTAAGAAAAATAAAAAGTTTGTCTAATTCCTCCAACTAGAGAAAATCACTTGTTTTTAACCTTCTTGATACAAAAGCAGAATCATACTGCTCATAGTGGTTCATAATCATTTTTGAAATTAACAATATATCTTGTAATCTGGCCTTCAGTAAGGCTTTTAATGGCACTATTGGGATACAGTGGCATTGTATAATGATATTTCATAACCTTGTTTAGACGTGGCAGAAACTGCTAGTTGCCTCACCGGCAATCTTCAAACTCGGGGTTATTCCAAGGGTCACTTGCATAGGAAACGCTTTGAGAAAATTGATGATTAGATTATCTGTGTCCATTTGAGCGCTTTCCTAAAACCGAACTGCCCGAGAATGCATCTTCAAGCAAGGCAAGGCTTTGGGGTCACCCTTTCTCGCTTTCCCTTTGAAAGTCACTTTTTTCCCACTTTACAAAAGAAAAACACGCTTTTCACCCACCCTGAAGAAGATGATGATGATAATGATGAAGATGATAGTGATGATGATGATGATGCCCATTGTCAAATGGGACAATTCAAAATGTCAGTGTCAATGTTAAGATAATCAATGAAGCTAATGACTGGGTAAAAATCCCTTTGCAGGTTATATGGTTTCCAATTCTTTGTTTTTAACAAAATTAAAGCAGTGAGTTTTCAGCTAATAGATCATTAGAAATAATTCTTGCTGGCAAACCACTATAAGATTTTTGACATGTACCCCAAAAGAGTTCAGGGAATTGAGTGGCATAACTCTAAAATACTTCCTTCCATTCCCATTCATTTACTGGAGAAACAAGTTTTCTCTATCAAAATCTATAAAAATAAAATCACAAATATAATTGATGGTAATGTTTACCCTTTCTAGCACTAATAGTCATCCATAGATACATGAATTTGTTTTTAAAAACCACATAAAGTTAAAATTAAACTTTCTATTTCCATAAATATTGTTGTGACTGAGAGGTACCATGAGATAATCAACAACAAAAAAACTTTCCCACAGAAAAATATATACTATGTTAGAAAGAAAATCTATAGAGGAAATAGAATGAAAAATAAATAAATAATAGAAAATTTCCAACTATTTACAAGCTTGTTTATTTATATTTCAGATAGAGAGTGGTGGCTATCACATCACAGTGGTATTTATATTCCATTGGATCTATTTTAAAAGATGATACATTAGCTTTATTTTTATGTCAATATTTATAATGGAAATTGTACAGAAATTGTATAGAAATTGTATCCTTCACATCCATATACACTTGTGATTTAAAAAAAAAATTTCAGGGGCAATTTAAAAATGTACAAAATGGTAGATAATTTTTCAAAATTTTTTTAAGGAATATGTGAGCAAATTTTTTTGAAGACTATAGGTCTACCCAATATCCATTCTCTCTTTCCTCCTTCTACTCTTTATGCCAAAACTATAGGCAATGAGGCCAGCTGAAAATCCACCCTTCCAAGTCTCTTTGCAGATGCATATAGCCAGGGCCTGGCCAGTGAGACACTGGCTTTGCCATGCCTCTCTTCCATGTAGAATGTGAATGCAATGGCCGGAGCTCTGGCAGACACTTTGACCACACACTAGAATAGCCATACAATAGTAAAAAGATGGAAGGAACCTGGGTTCTAAATGACTTTGTGGCTCTTCCACGTCAAATCTGCCTACCTCCAAATTTCTCCCAGACAGAGAAAAGTAGATCCATATATGTTTAAATCACTGTTATTTTTGGGTTTTCTGTGATACACGGCCAAACCGAATCCTAACTTGTAGAGTGGCTACAGCATGCTTCATAAAATGAACCAGATGTTGTATATTTAGGCTATTTCCAGATTTTTCTATTTATCATAAACTATACTTTGATCCCTATTAGATGTTGCTTCATATACATTCATAATTATTTTTCCAGGAGATAATCTAAGAAGTCAGTTCTGGGTCAAGGGTACTTTGATACATATTGCAAACTTTTTCCATCACAAAGGTTAACTTACACTCACACCAATAGTGTATGAGACTGTAGAATTTGACATATCTTCACCATCACTGGGCAGTCTTTTTTCCTAAATATTCCAATTTGATAAGTAAGGAAAAAGGTTTGTTTGCACTTTGTAATAACTAGTTCAGTGAAACTTTTTGTATTTACCTGCCATTGGATAAAATTACTATTTCATTTTTATTATTTTTTTAATTCAGAGAAAGAGCCCAAAGTATTTTTTTTTTCCAGATTACTTTACCAAAGTAAAGTAGCTAGAGAGCTACAGGTGAGGCTATCTCTGGGACCTCTATTTACATAAAGCTCCATGGCAACAGGGAAGTTGTCTGTCCTATACTGTATCCAGTGGCAGGTAACTCATTAAACATTTGTTGTTATGCATGAAAACCATTCTTACTACAGTTATATGACTTTGAGCAAGTAATTTCCCAATCAACTTCCCCATTTGTAAACTAGCAAGATTGGATGAGTCTCCGTCATGGTTTCTTCCAACTCCAACAATTTTTTTTTTAGAAGAGAACCAGATCCCTGTAGAGCATCAAGTGGAAAATACTCCCTTCCTTTGGGCCTATTTCTACTTGTCAGAGGGACCAGTGGCACAAGAGGATAAAATACATGGAAAATTAGAATTTAACATTCCCTTTTGTTTCTCTCCTTCCATATTATTAAAAAACAAAAGAGTTACCAAGGCAGTAAGAAACACCGAGAAAGTCCCTCCCTTCCTGACATTGCCCTTCGAGGACCGGGGGTAGTCTCGAACTCCAGCCCAAAGTCCATATCCTCTTGTTCTGTTGGAGCCCAGACTTTGAAGTCAGAGAGGCCTGGGTTTAATTAAGCAACTCATAAAACTCCCCGAGCCTGCACTCCTTATCTGTAAATTAGGGATATTATACCAATTCCATAGGATTAAATGAAATAAGATATGTGCCCAGCACCGGGCCCAACACAGGAGGTGGTCAATCAGTGTTGATGTCCACGTTGGGCCCCAGTCCAAAACACCCTAAGAGCCACGCAGCTGTGGCAGTGTGTGCATGTCTGTGTTTTCCTAGAAAAGCCCCCACATTGGGATCGGTCATGATTTCTGGCTACATAATTTCAGATTCTCCCTCTCTGGTCGTCCTGGAGGTTCTGAGAGTTTCCTAGTGCCTTTTCAAAAATTCCTTTGCTACTTCAATGAGCCAGTGTAGATTCTGTTGTCTGCAACTCAGAACCCAGACCATTATATAATAGTTCCTATCGGCCACCACGTTTTATAGATCATTTAGTCCAAATCCCAAATGAAGAGCTTCATTGGAAGGATGTTTTTGTCTACCCTGGCAGCTCAGCTCCTACCCCTGACTCCAATATGATTTCATATTTTGCCCTAATCAACTCGTGTCTTCTTAACTCAATAGAAACACCTTAGAAACAGAAGCAGCCTCTTTAGGTCCACGGGAAAAGGCCCAGAGGGACACGCCAGGGATGGGGAGATAAGGTCTTAAGAGCATCACTGACAACCCAGGGAGTCCAAGGCAAGTCATTTCAATTCCTTGAGCCTTGGTTCCACAGCCTATGAAATGTGAAGCCAGCATGTGGCTTAGGGAACTGACATCAGATCAAAGAAACAATGTATATGAGGACCCTGGTCAACTGTAGATCCAAGGGACGGCTTAAATTGTGTCTTTTTCCATGTATCTCCCCTGGAAGGCAGGGACTGAGTCATTGACTTTCTCTTCCAAGGCACTTAGCACAGTGATTAGGCGTCTCAGGCCCGGGGAAGGGCCAAGACATGGGGCATATCGCCCTCTGGTGGGCATAAATGGAAAGGGTATGGTCGTCAAATGGACTGCAAAGCTACAAAAGCAGAACTCACAGAATCCTGGAATTCCAGAAGTGAAAGGGATCTTTGAGACCATTTAGTCTAACATCCTCATTTATAGGTGGAACAACGGAAGGCTCGAGAGAGTAACTTGCTTGAGGTCACACCAAGGACGAATGTCAGAGCCAGGGCCAGATCTTAATCGACTCCCCTCCAGGGCTGAGGTCCTTCTCTCTGACATGAAACACCAAAGCTTCGCAGCTTGCAGCTGCTGTCCAAGAACCTGAATCCTTGGCCAACCTCAGCGATGCTGACCTCGGCGATGCTGTCAGCAGTAGCATTTTAGCTGAACTCTGCCCAGGACTAGGTAATTTCCCCGCCCAATTATGTTGTCAAAAAGTTATGTTACTTCTTTTTTTTTTTTTTTTTTTTTTAAAGTATTGAATGTTAACTTTTTTTCATCTATTTGTAAAAATATGGAACGCTTCACGAATTTGCGTGTCATCCTTGCGCAGGGGCCATGCTAATCTTCTCTGTATCGTTCCAATTTTAGTATATGTGCTGCCGAAGCGAGCACTATGTTACTTCTTTTTAAAATGCACCATGTTAATGTTTTGATTTTGATACAAACAAAGCAAGCTATAACTATGGCAATTTCTTGGAAACATAGAAAGAAAACTCCTAAGCATAACTGGATAATTCTAAGAGAAAAGAACAACAGAATCTCTGATTTCTCCATGAACCAGAAAAGGACCCTGTGTTTCAGACACCAGTCTCTGCCACAGGTAGGCGGCGGTTGGCCATGAAGACAGAACAGTCCACGGGGCTTAAAAGCAAATCACCTTCACACCAGTGCAGCTGCCACCCCAAACATGGTTCACATAGGACCCCACACTCTAACAGGGCCAACTCACCATCTTAAGGAATGCCAAAAGAAGTGGGCATGCTGGGTCTTTGCAGTGGAGAGGAAATGTCCTTTTCAGTAGGATTTTTAGAAGTCTCTGTTTTATTTTTCAAGGTCCCTTTGGAACCTAAAAAGATCACTGGGAAGAATTCATTCAACATGGGACTCAAATAAGCCACCAGGTTCTGTCCCTAGGAAGAGCGGGTGGGGAAAAATGATTAAGTAGCACGACGGATATGTTAGTTAGCTTGATAATATTTTTACAATGTATACATATATCAAAACATCATATTATGCCTCATAAACATGTACAATTATTATTTATCAAGAGAAAGAAAGAAAATGAGAAAGAAAAGGAAAGAAAAAAAAAAAGAAGGGAGGGAGGGAGGAGGGAACAAGAAGAGGGAAGGAGGGAGGGAGAGAAAGAGTAGCTGTGACCTTGAGTGAGTCACTTGTGTCCCCACCCCTTGCCAGGCCTAGGTTTCTCGTAGATAGGAGGGGCCATCGGTAGCAAGATGCTTCTCTGTAGCAAGGCCACTGAGAAGACCTAGTGGACTTTGTCCAATGATTACAAAGCATCCAAAAGGTGCAGATTTTTAATCACCCACAACAGAAGAACCTGAGCATTCCTCTCATTTCTTGATTGGATCCTGAAGCTTAGCCTGATTCAATGCTCTATTTATTTACCATTACCACTCAACAATACTACTAGCTGGTATTGGGTGTTTACAGTTGCATTATTTTAAGAGGTTTGCATGAATTAAATCAATCACTGCAAGTACTCAATTTAAAAAGTCACGATTAATTATCCCCATCACACAAATGCAAAAACTGAGGCTCAAAGAGGTTAAGTAACTCACTCAAGATCACAGAACTCATATGTGGAAGAGCCAGGATCCGAACTCAAGCCCACCCAACTTCAGAATCCATACTCTTCATCCCAGCTCCACTGTGAAGACTATCCATTGTCTATGTGATGCCAATCAGCTTCTCTACCACCCCTGATGGAAATCCCAGTAGGAACTAGGACTCCAACCAGGGGTTAAAGGTCAAAAATCACAAAAGGTTCTGTTTGGATTTGAGCCCAGAGTGGTGTCCTCCCAAAGGTGCATCTAAATTGAATTTTCGTGATCATTCGAAATATTTTTGTCATCATCCTGCTTCCTTCTAGCAACACAGGTGCATATATTTAATCAGAGTCCAATAGGAAGTGATGCCACATTTGGTGTTTTCTTCCTCTGAAGACAACATGATATTTTTAGAAAGAATAAAACCTTTGGAGTAAGACAGACCTGGATTAGGCACCCACCCTGCCATCTCTTCTACTGTGTGACCCTGAGCATCTACTCACTCTGCCTCATTCCCCTCAAATTGAAAATTGTGGATGGTACTATCAGTATCATATTGTTATTATGAGGATTAACTGAGACCCATCGATGAGTATCTAGTGCTGTGTCTGGCAGGCACATAGTGGCCATGTAAGAAACGGTAGCCATTAGTAGACAATGAGTAGACAAATGCAGAGACTTCCTTTCTTCTTCCAACCCCAGTACTAGTAAGAGGTGATAGCAGAAGCCATGGGACGAGGGGACGAACATTTGTGACTCACAGCATCATGCAGTGGGACATGCATGGGCTTTGGACTGATCCCCAGACCTGCTGTGTGACTTGGGCAAATTACTTAGTTTCACTGAGTCTCAATTTCCTTCTCCATAAATGGAAGCACTATATCCTTGTTACGTATCTTCTCATTGCTTGCCGTCCGGCCAGGAAACCAGGATAGAGACGAAAGTAAAAGGAAGATTAAAGCATCTCAAATAAGAGTTTTTAAGACAACCTCCATGAAAACCACTGAGTTGAAAATTCTAAACTACCTTTATTTATTTTAAGAAATTAGATAAATTATAGGAATTTCTAATAATACAATAAAATATCAGACTTCTGGAATATCCTAAATATAGATGATTTCAAACCAAAAAAAGCCATTTGTTTAATTTTAATCAAGCATATTTTACATTTGTATATGTCCTTTACATTTTTTCAATTGTTAAAGCATTCTAGGTACATACCCAAGGGAAACTCTTATAATATACAATAGGAGACATGTACAAGAATGTTCGAAATAACCTTGTTTGTAATGTGGAAAGCTGCAAAGATCTCAAAAGAGATCTATCCATCTATCTGTCTATCAAAAGATAACAAATAAATTATGTATATATAAACAGGCAGAGAAAATTAAATTATAGCTATAGTCAACATGGATGAATCTTAGAACCATAATATAGAATAAAAAGAATCAAGTCGTGGAGTACAACTCATGTAAGCATGATACTACCTTTATATAGTTCAAAGACAAACAGCTCTAAATTAGATCATTGTTTAAGGGGTACATAGAGAAGTATTGAAGCCATATTTAAAAAAAAAACACAAAGAAATGATTCTTCAAAATATCAGGGTAGTAACGGCTGCTGAAAGAGAGGTAGAGGAAAGGGATTAGAAGCAGAACACAGATCTATCCAACAATATTAGAAAAGTTTCCTGATGGGTGGCGGGTTCACCCATCTGAATGTAGTTCATGTATACAGTAGCCCCAGGAGATATGTTCCAAGACCAGTGGATGCCTCAAAGCTCAGATAAAACTAAACTTTATATACACCATGCATTTTCCTATGCGTACATATCTGTGATGAAGTTTAATTTCTAAATTAGGCTTATGAGAGATTCACGACAATAATATTAATTAATAAATTAATAAATAATAATAAAATACAACAGTTATCACAGTATGCCAGCATTACTACTCTTGCATTTGGGGGGCCATTGTTATGTAAAATAAGGATTACTTAAGCGTAAGTACTGCAACACCAAGATGGTTGATCTGGTCACTGAGACAACTACTAAGCAAGTGACGGGCGGGGAGTGTGCACGGGGTGGGCACACTGGACAAAGGGATGATTCACGTCTCAGGTGGGACAGCGCAGACAGCATGAGATTACATCACGCTACGCAGAACAGTGCACAGTGGAAAATGTATGAACTGTTTATTTCTGGAATTTTCCATTTGATATTTTCGGGCCGAAGTTGACTGCAGGTAACTGAAACCATGGAAAGCAAAACAAAGGACACTGCAGTACTATACATCTATACTGATAGATACACACACTATATATAAAATAATTATATATGTAACATTGCAATCATACTGTAACTATATGTTATATTACATATAATAATATTACATAACATTTTTTAAATCCAGACTATGCAATGTTGAACTAGAAATCTGATTTCCTTGTTTCTGATCCTGTACTGTTATTGTCTTTGGAATTTTTTTTTCTTATGTCTACTCTGTGAGTAGACTGTACAACCCAGCTACTGATTTAAAAAGAGGCATACTGACCATATGATCTAGCAATAAAAAAGGAGTACACGAAGACCTAAGATTAAAGGTCATAAACTTAATTACAGGAAGAAAGCAATCCACAAAGTTTACTCTGCATCCGTTCCTCAAAAGTCACATGACAGAGGGTGGCGACTGTAACAGCCCCGACAACAGGAATGACATATCAATACTCAACGTCCACACCCAGGCTATCAAAACTAGTTTATTTCCACAGGCCAAGGCGGCACAGATTTGAATTCCCAAAGAGTTCAATGAACCCTCATGTGTTGTAAACAGATCAAAATAAAACACTGTATTAGTCTGCCCAGGCTGCCATAACAAACTATTATGCTACAGGCCAGGTGGATTAAACCATGGAAATACATTTTCTCACAGTTCTGGAGGCTGAAAGTCTAAGATCAAGGTGTGTGCAGGGTTGGTTTCTTCTGAAAACCTCTCTCCTTGGCTCATAGATGGTCATCTTCTCACTGTCTCTGAACATGGCCTTCCCTCTGTGCAAATCTAAGTCCTAATCTCTTGTTATAAGGACACCAACTGCATTGGACTAGAGCCCACCCCAGTGACCTCATTCAATCTTAACCACCTCTACAAAGAACCTGTCTCCAAAGACAGTCACATTTTTAGGTACTGGCATATTCAAAATTCCACATATAAATTTTGGGAAGACACAATTCAGCTCAGAACAGTCACCAGGGAAAATGATAGGCCTGATTATATTTCAAATTAGACCAGCATTGTCCAAGAGACTTTTGCATAACAATGGAAATGTTTTATATCCTCACTGTCCAATTAGGTGTTAGGTATGTCTCTTACATTGACTGGGGTGACAATAGCACAGGTGTTTGCCTGTGTCCGAACTCATCAAATTGCACACATTAGTACTTGCATGTGCAAGTTTTTGCATGCCAATTAAATAAAGCCATTTTAAAAAGACAAGTATTACATAATTCTCTTTATGAGGTATCTAAAGTAGTCAGACTCATAGAATCAAAAAGTAGAATGGTGGTTCCCAGGGGCTGAGGGGAGGGAGAACCTGCTCCCATGTCTTCCTCCAGAACACCAGCCCCTTCCCCTCCCAAGGCCTTCACACTGGCTGTTTCTTTGGATTCGAGGCTGTTCCTCCAAGATCTTTGAACAAGGACTTTGTCTTGCTCACTGCTCTAATTCTGGTTCCTAGATAAGAGTTACATCCTCAATAAATATCACATGAAGGATGGGTGGAAGGATGGAAAGATGGAAGGATAGGTGCATAATGGATGGATAGATGGGTGGAAAAATGGAACAATGGCAGGATAGATGGATGAGGGATGGATGGGTGGAAATATGGAAGTATAGATGGATAATGGGTAGATAGATGAGTGGAAAATGGAACAATGGCAGGATAGATGGGTCAATGGATGAATGGAAGGATGGAAATATGGAAGGATAGATGGGTGGAAAATGGAACAATGGCAGGATAGATGGATGATGGATGGATGGGTGGAAATATGGAAGTATAGATGGATAATGGGTGGATAGATGGGTGGAAAATGGAACAATGAGAGAACAGATGGATGATGGGAGGAAAATGGAACAATAAGAGGACAGGTTGATGATGGATGGATGGATTCCCCCTAGACAGAAAGCCAACAGAATTGGTGAGACCACATTGCACCCAGGAATTCCACACAGACATTAACAGGGTAACTGATTATTTGCATGGAGTCCTGCAGTTTGCTCACCATCACAGCCTCATGTGAACAAGATGGCACCTTACACAAGTCCCCCTCCCCGGAGTCAGGAGAGGATGACCAGGTTTGGGTAACAGTCACAAACCTAACAGTTCAGAAGGCCTAGCCTGGTACTGGGCATACGATCTATAAAACTCCTCTGCTCTCTGATAAAATAATTTCACTCTGAGGAGTCTTCCCAAGGAAATAATCCCAAAGGAAGGAGGGATTAGTGAGAAATAACTTTACATCTTTATATGATAGAACAGTGTTTAAAAAAAAATCTCAAACACACAGCAACAAGAGAATAGCCAAGCAGCTATTCATTACTGCTGTACATTATATAGGTAATGTGCTATACATTATAGATGCACAATCTTTTATCCAAAGCTCTAGGGCCTGAAGTGTTTTAGAAATCAAAATGTTCCTGATTTTAGAAAAGCTGTATGTTGTTTATATGCTATTGTATATCACATCCAGCAGAGTTGGGGGCAGTATAACAAAGACACTAGTATCTGCCACAAAACAGATATACAATTTTCATAAGTGGGATAAATAAAGAATACCAATAGCCCTGTGTCTGTTCAGATGAGGTTAGGAAAAAAACTTTCCCAGCAGAGGAACTTCTGGTTTATGGAGCTTCTAAGATTTCAGAATCGAAGACAAGATACCTGAACTACTGGCAAGAACAAACGCAGACTTTAGGTTGGTAAGAAGATGGGCTCTCATTTCGTGGTAGTACTGAAGAACTTGTTTGGAAAAAAGTGAAATAGCACAGGCCACAGAATGTGTTCCGTCGACCATCGAGCATGTACCATACATGCTCACCAGGACAGGGGCAGGATCAGGGCAGCAGAGTCTCAGCCCGTGAGGCTGCGAGTACCTGGTTGAAAGAAAAAGCAGGGAGGAGGGAGGGAGGGGAAGGGAGGAGGGGAGAGAACAGGAAGCAGGGCCATCTAAACCACTGACTCCTTTGGGATATTCCTCCCTACCCAGGGCCCACCAGCCTGGAAACCTGGGACAGAGCACTGGGACTCTGCTCAGCAATGGAAAAGGGTCACAGGCACCACCACACGACATGCCTTGTAAACCACGTGCAAAGATTTTTAGCGGGGCCCTTGCTGGGAGCCCCAATCCAGTCTTGGCGGTTCCATGTCTACTTCAGTGGAAACCCCAGAAGACTCTGTCCACAGGGAGCAATGTCAGAGACCTTGATGGGAAAACGGCTAAACTGATATTTTTCTAGCAAGAACAGAATTGCTAGAAGCAGATCATGCCAAGAAAGTTGCATTCCTCCTGGGTCAGCCTTCAAAATATCATTCCAAAATATGTAGTTTCCCTCTTCAGTCCTCCTTATCCCAAAAAAGTAAAACTCCACAAGCTCTTTAATTTAATTTTATTTTGTTAATTGTCATATAATAATTGTACATATTTATGGAGCACATAATGATGGGGTACATAGTGATGTTTCCATACATATAATGTATAGTGATGAAATTAGCATATCCATCATCTCAAACATTTACCATCTCTTTGTTTTGGGAACATCCACTATCCTCCTTCTAGCTATTTGAAAATATATATTAATAATATGTTAATATTATGGTTAATTATAGTCATCTGACAGTGGTATAGAATACTAGAACTTATTCCTCCTATCTAGCTACAATTTTGTATCTTTTAATATGAGCTTTCTTTTTTTTATTATTTTTTTTTATTTCGGCATATTATGAGGATACAAATTTTAAGGTTTCAATAAATGCCCTTTCCCTCCCTCCCCCCACAAGTCTGAGTTTCTAGCATGATCATCCCCCAGATGGTGCACATCTCACTCATTATGTGTGTATATACCCACCCCCCTCCCCCCTGCCCAATACCCTATTACTGTAGTACCTATGTGACCACTTAGGTGCTACTCAGTTAATACCAGTTTGCTGGTGAGTATATGTGGTGCTTGTTTTTCCATTCTTGGGATACTTCACTTAGTAGTATGGGTTCCAGCTCTAACCAGGAAAATATAAGATGTGCTATATCACCATTGTTTCTTAGAGCTGAATAGTACTCCATGGTATACATATACCACATTTTATTAATCCATTCTTGGATTGATGGGCACTTGGGCTGTTTCCACAGCCTCGCAATTATGAGTTGTGCTGCTATAAACATTCGAGTGCAGGTGTCTTTTTTGTAGAGTGTCATTGGATCTTTTGGGTAGATACCCAGTAATGGGATTGCTGGATCAAATGGTAGATCCACTTGTATCACTTTAAGGTATCTCCATATTGCTTTCCACACAGGTTGAACTAGTTTGCAGTCCCACCAGCAGTGTAGGAGTGTTCCCCTCTCTCCGCAACCACGCCAGCATTTATTGTTTGGAGACTTTTTGATAAAGGCCATTCTCACTGGAGTTAAGTGATATCTCATTGTGGTTTTGATTTGCATTTCCCTGATGATTAGAGATGTTGAGCATTTTTTCATGTTTGTTGGCCATTCTTCTGTCTTCTTTAGAAACGTTTCTGTTCAAGTCCTTTGCCCACTTTTTAATAGGGTTATTTGATTTTTTCTTGCTGATTTTCGTGAGTTCTAGGTATATTCTAATTATCAGCCCCTTATCAGATGCATAGGATGCAAAAATTTTCTCTCATTGTGTAGGTTGTCTATTTACTTTCATGACTGTTTCTGTGGCTGTGCAGAAGCTTTTTAGTTTGATCATGTCCCATTTATTTATTTTTGTTGCTGCTGTGATTGCCTTTGGGGACTTCTTCATAAACTCTTTGCCTAGGCTGATGTATAGGAGAGTATTTCCAACATTTTCCTATAGAATTCTAATAGTTTCATACCTTAGGTTTAAGTCTGTTATCCAGCGTGAGTTGATTTTTGTGAGAGGTGAAAGGTGTGGGTCCTGCTTTAGCCTTCTACAAGTGTCTATCCAGTTTTCCCAGCACCATTCATTGAAAAGGAATTCTTTTCCCCAGCGTATGTTTTTGTCTGCTTTGTCAAAGATTAGATGGCTATATGAGGATGGTTTTATATCAGGATTCTCAGATCTGTTCCACTAGTCAATATTTCTATTTTTGTGCCAATACCAGATTGATTTAATTACTGCAGCTTTGTAGTATAGTTTGATATCTGGCATATTAATACCTCCCATTTTGTTTTTGTTGCCTAGAATTGCTTTTGATATTCGAGGTCTTCTTTGGTTCCATACGAAGCGTAAAATTATTTTTTCTATATCTGTGAAGAATGCTGATGGGATTTTAATAGGTATTGCATTGAATCTGTAGATCAGTTTGGGTAGTATAGACATTTTAATGATGTTGAGTCTGCCGATCCACAAGCATGGTATGGATTTCCATCTGTTTACATCCTCTGCTATTTCCTTCCTCAGTGTTTCATAGTTCTCCCTATAGAGGTCTTTTACCTCCTTGGTTAAGTATATTCGAGCTTTCTTTCTTTACTGTAGTAAGAAAATTTAGCATGAGATCCATCCTCTCAATAAATTTTTGAATGTGCAAATTGTTATTGTTTGAATGTGCAATATTGTTAACTAGAGGCACTGTGTTATACAGCAGAGCTGTAGAATTTATTCACCTTGCATAACGGAAACTTTATACCCCTTGACTAGCAATTCCCCACTCTGCCCCCAGACAGCTTCTGGCAACCACCTTCTACTCTCTGCTTTTATGAATTAGATACTCCATACGAGTATTAACAGAGTTATGCAATTCGTTTTTCTGTCACTGGCTTATTTCCAGTTCATCCATATTGTTGCATATGGCAGGAATTTTCTTTTTTATGGTTGAATAATATTCCATTGTATGTATACGAGGTCTGTCCGAAAAGTCGCTACCTGCTGGGCCCCTTTCTTTGAATCCAAGTTTCTCAAACACAAGGAACATCTGCTGTCTCACCACAACCCTTAGATTGGGGATCCTTAGCCCAATTTATAGGGGGGGGGGAGTTGACATTTATGCAAGACACATGACTGGTTGAAAATTATATAGGTTCTCAGGCAGAACAGGGATTCGAACCAGGTTTTCTGACTCCAACGTGTATTTTTTTTTCACAGCACAATGGTCCCATGGAAAAATTTTCTTAGTGGGGAATCTATATCCCTGGAAGAAAAAGTTTGCTTTTTAGAAACAGATAAAAGAGTCTAAGATTGAGTCTAAGATTGGTGAGTGAAGTAGTTTAGTGAGTAGACCACACAGATAGATATCCAACCTTGAAACAGAAAACAGACTTTGGGACCCTGGGTAAGTCTTCCTGCCGAACTGAGCTTCCGTTTTCTCATCAGTAAAATGAGTTTGTTGGACAACATAACCTTGAAGGGACCTTCAGGAAAGGTGACCCCAGTGGCATTATGCTTGTTGCTGCATATATAAGTTTAGCCGAATTTTGTTTAAATTAATAACTTCATTGCATAGGTGGTTCTGAAATGAAAAGGGCAATCACTCTGCCTTATAGAGAAAAAGTACAAGGCGTCGAAAGCTGTTAAATCCTCCTGAGGAAAAAACCACCCCCACCGTCTCCTGCCTCATGTCCCCGGAGACACTCTCAGAATTTGTTTGTTCAAGCGGCATAATCAGTAACATCTAAAATTAGCACCCGCGCTGCCTCCCTCTCCCACTTCATCATTTCTGAGAGGCTCTATAGATTGAAGAATTGCTTATAATGATGATGGAATAACTCATTTTAAAAAAATCACAAACTGAGAAAACAAGTTTACTGCCTTATCTTTGAACAGTCTGGCCCTGAAAGGAAAACTCTGTCTTTCACCAAACAAAAGGGGAAAAAGCAATTATCTGAGATGAAACCACCCCCCCCCCAGCCCATCACCATGCCTCTGGAAGATGGAATTCATTGATCAGAGTTAAGTTCCAGGTCTAGGCGGGAAAAAAAAATAAGGTCCCTGCATCATTAATTTCAATAGAAACTAAAATAATGGGATGCAGCCAGGCAAGGACACAATGAGATGTAATGTTCCCTGTTCCCTGCGTCGCCTGCTCCCAGAGTGCAGGGGGCAGGACGCACACTCACTTTCAGCTGCCCAGAAACAGGGTTTGCAAAGGTGTTGGGCTTTCTCCTCTGTTAATTATATTTCAAACATTCAGAAAAATGCAGAGAATCGTATAATACATACGCATGCGCTAATCCAGATTTAATCAATGTTGGCATTTTGCCATTTTGACAAAATGCCCTTCGCGGCATTTTAAAGCAATAAAATATTACAGATATTGTATGATGGAAACTCCTTCACCACCCACTCACCCTTCCTCCTTCCCCAGGATACCTACTGCCCTGACATCGGGATATATAGTTCCTCTGCAGGTTTTCATACGCACCGTGTATATGTTGTTCTGCCTGTTTTTCCCTATTGTGGTAAAACACACATAATAAAGTCTCAGCTTCTAACCATCTTGAAGTATACAATTCAGTGACATTTAGTGCATTCACAATGTTGTGCAACCATCACCACTATCTAATTCTGGAACATTCTCATCACTTCAGGAAACTCCATACCCTTTAAGCAGTCACTCCCCACTCTCCCCTCCCTGCAGCCCTTGGCAGACAGGAATCTGACTTTTGTCTCTATAGATGGGCCTGCGATGGACATTTTATACAAGCAGAATCATGCAATAGGTGACTTTTGCAACTGACTTCTTTCACTCAACCATAATGGTTTCAAGGTACACCCATGCTGTGGGATGTATCAGCTCTTCGTTCCTTTCTTATGGCCCAATAATATTCCATTTGGTGGATATACCATATTTTGTGTTTCCATTCATCTGTTGATAGACATTTTTTTCCTTTTTTAAAAAATAGATTTAGGAGGAACAATTTGAACTTTGTTACATGCATGCATTGTATAGTAGTGGTATTTGGGCTTTTGGTGTACCCATCAGCCAAGTAGTGGACACTCTCCCCTCACCCCTTCCCCCCTGTGAGTCTCCAGTGTCCACGATCCCATTCTGTGTGCCCTTGGGTAGCCATAGTTTAGCTCTCACTTGTAAGTGAAAACATGCAGCATTTATTTTTCTGTTCCTGAGTCATTTCACTTAGGATAATGGCCTCAAGTCCCACACAAATAGCTGCAAAAGACATTATGTCATTCTTTCTTATCACTGAGTTGTATTCCATGATATATAAAAGCCACATTTTCTTTACTTATTCTTGATGGACATTTGGGTTGCTTCTGCTTTTCAGCTATTATGAATAATGCTGCAATAAATATTCATTCATTTCCGGGTTTTTTTGTTTTGTTTTGTTTTGGTGGTGGTTGTTGTTTGACAGAGTCTTGCTCTGTTGCCCAGGCTAGACTGCCGCAGCATCAGCCTAGCTGACAGCAACCTCAAACTCCTGAGCTCAAGTGATCCTCCTGCCTCAGCCTCCTGAGAAGCTGGGACTACAAGCATGTGCCACCACTCCTAGCTAATTTTTCTATCTTTAGTAGAAATGGTATCTCACTCTTGCTCAGGCTGGTCTTGAACTCCTGGGCTCACGCTATCCTCCTGCCTCAGCCTCCCAAGTAGCTGGGACTACAGGCATGTGCCACCATGCCTGGCTAATTTTTTCTATTTTTGGTTGCCCAGCTAATTTCTTTCTATTTGTAGTAGACAAGGGATCTCACTCTTGCTTAGGCTTGTCTCAAACTCCTGGCCTCGAGTGATCCTCCCACCTCGGCCTCCCAGAGTGCTAAGATTACAGGTGCAAGCCACCACACCCAGCCATCATGTGTAGGTTTTTATGTGGACATATGTTTCAATTCTCTTGGATATATACCTAGGAGTGAAATTGCTAGGTGACATGATAACTCCATATTTCACATTTTCAGGAACTACCAGACTGTTTCCAACACTTTACATGTTTTAATGTTGGTATCATCCCATATCTGCTTGCTCCACTCACCCTTATATGTTTTGGAGATTTCTCCAGTTTAATATTTAGCTGTCATTTACTTATTTTAATGGCGTGTAGAATGCCATTGCATGAACAAACCACTATGCGTTTGCCATTCCCCCATTGCTGGCTATTGACATTGTTTCCAGTTTTTCTTTACCATAAATAACACTGCCATGAAGGGAGTTTCAAAGATTTCCATCTGTGGACCAAATCTTCAGGGCAGGAGACCCTCACGGACCACGTGGTACCTACTTCTAGTTGACAGTGCTCCCAAAACTCTTGATGTGGTGGTTCCAACTTGCAGGTGGGGAATTTAAGTGAGTGAACTAAAGGGATGCACCAGATCATGCCCAAAAGAACCCACTGAAGCTCTAAGACCAGAGGGTGGCTGCTTTAACATTATTCTCAGTCATTTGCTGCTCTCCCTGGAAGAGGTCCCTGCTGCTCCCCTCCCCTCAACACCGGGCTTGGCTATGGCTGGTGTGGCCTCAGGAAATAAGCAGCAGGGACGTGTGCAACACAGGAGCAGGAGCTTTGAGGCCACCCCCTGCCTCTTCCTCTGCCACAGGAACAGCACAGCCCAGACGAGGCCGCTGCCTCATTCTGGATCCTGGAATAAAAAGCCATGGAGCAGAGCTGCAGCTGGCCCACAGCGACCCACAAAGCGAGCCAAACAAACTTCCAGTGCCGGGGGCTCCTCAGATGCTGGCATTGCAGAATAACTTTACAAAAGAGACGTCTTAGAAGAATGGCCAACAAACATATGAAAAAATGCTCAACATCTCTAATCATCAGGGAAATGCAAATCAAAACCACAATGAGATATCACTTAACCCCAGTGACAATGGCCTTTATCAAAAAATCTCCAAACAATAAATGCTGGCGTGGTTGCGGAGAGAGGGGAACACTCCTACACTGCTGGTGGGACTGCAAACTAGTTCAACCTCTGTGGAAAGCAATATGGAGATATCTTAAAGCGATACAAGTGAATCTACCATTTGATCCAGCAATCCCATTGCTGGGTATCTACCCAAAAGATCCAATGACACTCTACAAAAAAGACACCTGCACTCGAATGTTTATAGCAGCACAACTCATAATTGTGAGGCTGTGGAAACAGCCCAAGTGCCCATCAATCCAAGAATGGATTAATAAAATGTGATATATGTATACCATGGAGTACTATTCAGCTCTAAGAAACAATGGTGACATAGCACATCTTATATTTTCCTGGTTAGAGCTGGAACCCATACTATTAAGTGAAGTTTCCCAAGAATGGAAAAACAAGCACCACATATACTCACCAGCAAATTGGTATTAACTGAACAGCACCTAAGTGGTCACATAGGTACTACAGTAATAGGGTATTGGGCAGGTGGGAGGGGGGAGGGGGGCGGGTATATACATACACACAATGAGTGAGATGTGCACCATCTGGGGGATGGTCATGATGGAGACTCAGACTTGTGGGGGGAGGGGGGAAATGGGCATTTATTGAAACCTTAAAATCTGTACTCCCATAATATGCCGAAATAAAAAAAAAAGAGAGAGACATCTTCATGGGAGAGGTCTCTTCTCTATCTTCATCCCAACTGAACTCTCTGCAGTTTCAATCTGAATGCCCATCTGCCTGATTTTTAAGCTCCTTTAGGCATCATTCAAACTAAAATACATTTGCCAACTATGGACTTTGCACATTACCCAGCCTAGAGTTTGGGGTTGAGAAACACAGGGAAAATAATAAAGGACAATAGCTAGCATTCATGCAAACCTGCTCTGGGCCAGGTGCCGTAGCAGGCTCTCCTGCAGGCAGATCGTCAGCTGTCCCCATGTCACCAGAAGGAGGTGGGCATTTCCACTATCCCCATTTCACTGATGTGGAAATTGATGCTTCAAGGTGTTGTGTAACTACCCGATGGGAACACTTGATCTAACAAGAGGCAGTTTGAAAGAACCAAACCTGTGCATTCGGACTCCTGTGAGACTCCTCGCAAGTCACACAGCCTTCATCTAGCGAGCCTGCAGACGCTGGTGGAGATGTCCTCTGTCATGCCCCCACTGTTTGTGGAACGTATTGCACGTGTCAACCTCTGTGTCGGGGACTTGGCAAAGGTGAGCCAGCCAGATGCAATTCCTACCCCGGGGCAGATGACAACGAGCAAAACATATACATAGTTTAAAAACTAATTGCATTCCACTTCTACGAAATATCCAGAACAGGCAACTTGATAGAGCCAGCAAGCTGATTAGCGGTTGCTGGGGTGGAGAACGGGGAGTGACTATTTAAAGTGTACGGAGTTTCCTTCGGAGATGGTGAGACAATCCTGGCACCAGGCAGCAGTGATGGTTGAGCAACATTGTAAATGTACTAAATGTCACTCATGGTAAATTTCATCTCATGTGTATTTTACCACAATAAAAATAAAACGACTTGTACAAATCTGTGTCTTGAAACAAGTACTGTAGAGAAAGTACAGGGACCTACAGAGCTACGACAGGGAGGCCCACCTTGGTCCGGGGTGTCAGGGAGGCTGCTCTGCAGAAGCGACCGGGTTTCCACCCCACAGTGTCACCCGGGCCTCAGTGCAAGACTCACAAAGGCCAGCCCCTGCTTATTGTGCCCTTGCGTGGCATGCACACTCTCCCGTAAGGGTCTGTCATTGTTTACTTTTTCGTGTGATCCTTTGTCAAAGAGTCTTTCTCCCACTGGAAAGCAGACTTTGTCGTTCATTCCAGCACCAGGCAGTTTTTGAGCTCAGAAGCCTGCATAGACACTGCAGTAAATACAGTGGCAGGGCCACTGCCCTTGCGAGGCTTATAGCGTAGTGGGGGCACAGACAGCAACAAGCCAACCAACCAGTGCCAGCAGACGGCGGCATGGCAGCGCACAAAGGAAGCAAAACCACAGCCAGGGCCACGAGGGAAGGTGTGGGGGGGGGAGGCAGGTGTGGACCAGGGTCCCCAGGAGGGAGGACATGAGGCTGGAGGAGCCAGGCACGCACAGGGCAGGGAGAAGGCGGCTGCAGGCAGAGGGAAAGCAGGGACAAAGGTCGGCAGGCTGCAAGAGCTGGCACACTGGGGTGACTAACAGGAGGCTGGCAAGAGGCACAGGCACGAGAGGAAATCCATCAAGGTAGGGGGTGCGTGCCTGTCTTTTCCCTGCGTGAAACCAAGCTCTGGTGTGAGGCCCCATGCTTGGTGTTTGTGGGGAGGGACAAGGGACTGAGAAGCTCTTCCCCAGGGAGCCGTGAGATGTGGGTTCTAGTCCCGACTCTTCCCACTCGCATCATGACCTCAGGCACATCCCAGCAGTAGGTTCAGTCATGATGACAAGGACGCACTCCTGCCCTTAGCAAACTTACAGCTCCTGGGGGCAGGAGGAGAGGGGACATGGAGAGAGACCAGTGCCTGCAGGAGCAGGGGCAATGCCGTGGCCATCTCCACACGGGGGTCTGTGGGCGCCCAGACACCAGGCTGAAGTCAAGGTGTACTTCTCGGAGAAGGCGGCATTTAAGCTGACACCAAGGATGAGTAAAACTTGGTCATACAAAAAAAGGCAGGAGGAGAAGTCTCCAAGCAAAGGGAAACGCAGATACAAAGGCTTACAAGCAAGAGAGAGGGGTGGAATATTCTCGTTACCAAAACCCACCCACAGGGGAAGAGATGAGCCGCCTGTGTGGACCGGGAGAACGTGAATGTAGAGCACAGAGCCTGGTTTCCAAACCCAGGGAGGACAATCAGGACCCGCTGGATTGAGTTCCGTTCGGAGAAGGACAGTGAACAAACCAGGGCTGGTCAGATCTGGTGTCGAGAAAAGGGAAGGACAAGGAGGAGAGGTTGGAAGAGCCAGCTCAGGCTGCCTGGAAGGCAAGACTGCCCCCGCTCGGCACCACGGCCCCTTCCGACTGCAAGGGGAGCTGACCCCCTAGGCCTCCCGGCAGCCCCAGGGGTCTCTGTGATCCGAATGTTCTGTGTTTCCTGGATGGGGGGACAGAGGCACCAAGAGGTTAAGCAGCTTATCTGCGGTCACACGGCTGGCAAGTGACAGAGCTGAGATGTAAACCTATGCAGGCTGGCCCCACGGGGTGCGTTCTCCTGACCACTGTGACTTGTTGGCTTAAGAGGAGACACACACACTTTATCACTCTCCTTTCTCCAATTCCAGCATCACCAAGCGACCTTCTGGCAAGCATGATTGCAGGGAACAAGACATCCTCCCAAACCCCCAGAGCAGTCCAGACCACACGAGGGTGTGCTGCCCACTGGAAATGGGTCCGTTGGCGTCGGGCTTACAAATACAGATGCCATTCTCTCTGGTAGCTTGGCATGCCCAGGCGAAGCTGGGTCCACTTTCCGCCTCTCGTCCCTGTGAGCTCTGTAGCCCCAGCAAAGTCAGGGAAGCTTCCTGACCCACTACGTCCCCATCTGTGCAGGGACGAGGGGATAACAGGCTCACTCACAGGTCGCTGTGTACACAGCACCGATTATACGCCTGGCACAGAGGCGGAGCCCAGTCAAGGCTTACTTCCATTCTCGGCGGGCTGACTCTGAGCTCACAGAGCTGAGGGCCACCAGCCCCAACCGTGGCAATCTCTCCAGGGTAATTGCCGCATGTGGGCACCAGTCTGGCTGTCAGCAGGTCCTTCTCTGGCAGCTTCATGATGCTCATTCCCTTGGGCTCCCCCAGGGATTAGAAGGCTCATTCCCATAATGGTTATGAGAACTAAGTGAGATCAGGGGTACTGGTTTGCTAGGGCCCCCAAAACACAATGTCTCAGACCAAGTGGCTCAAATAGGTTTTTCCCTTGCAGCTCTGGAGGCTAGAAGTCCGTGATTGAGATGTGAGTAGGGTTGGTTTCTTCTGAGACCTCTCTCCTTGACTTGCCAATGGCCACCTTCTCTCTGGTCCTCATGGGGTCTCCCCTGTGTGTGTCTGTGTCCAAATTTCCTCTTCTTATAAGGACACTATTCATATCGGATTAGGACCCATCCCAGTGATTTTATTTTAACCTCTTTAAAGGCCCTAACTCCAAATACAATCACGTTCTGAAATACTGGGGTTAGGACAGCGACATACGGATTTGGTAGGAGTCAGGGGAGAACCGCACAATTTAGCCCAGAAAACCAAGTATATGATGCACAGAATGCAGTGCTTGGCATATAGTAAGCACTCAATAAGTGCTACCCGAAGTGAGGATGATGATGATGATGATGACGATGACTCGCCAGCTGGAAACCACTTGAACAAGGTGACAAGCCACCGCACTATACCCATCAGGAATCCCTGTGGGAGGCCATGCACCTAGTGAATTCACACACGCATTGGCTCTAGAGTCAGAGCCACACGGTTCAGACCCGCAGGACAGAACTCCCCCGCTGGAGACCCTGAGCAAATCGCCCCACTTACCTGGGCCTCAACTTTCCTCCTGCACTGAGATGACCGATGGCAAGGGCCTGGCAGTGGGAGGTGCCCAGTGAATGCTCTTTCCTCCGCCTGGGAGCAGGAAGATTCTGAGTCCCAGTCTGGCCACCTACAAGTGCTGACCTTGGGCAAGGCCCTCTCAACTGGGAATCATAATCCCTACTCCTGGGGCCATCTTAAGGTAGAATTGGGTCAAGGCATGTGAAAGTGCTTTGTAAACTGCAAAGCGCTCTCTGCACAGGTCAGCCATCACCCTCCTTTCAGGATGCAACTCTGCAGAGGTCTTCATGAGAGGGCGCTCACACCCACACACCCAATTCCAAGAAAAACACAAGAGCTAGGGCCCCCTGCGGTTTTGTGACTCATAGAGGCCACTCCTGCCGTGTATTCAAATCCTGTGGCTAGCGGAGCTGTGCTTTTTGACAATGCAACCCAGCTTGCTACTCACTCCCTAAGGCTGCAACCCCTCTTCCCTGGTCCAGACAGGAGTCCGCGGCATCACACCCGGCCTAGAACATGCACTGCCAGGAAATTTTCCACCGGGCAGCGACAGCCCTGTTCCTGTACCTGCCCCTGCCCCACCCGAGGCGGACTCGGACAAGCCCTTCACCGCTCTGGGTCTCAGTTTCCCTGGTATACATTGCAGGAGGGGCTGCTATTCTCCAAGATCCCGGGATACTGTCTCTCCAAGGAGTCAAGGCCCCTGGCGCTCAAAGAAGAGCCAGATGTGCTTTCAAAGGAGCCCGTTCAAGAATCAAAGAAGGGAAGGGAAAGGATACTAAGGCTAGAGGCATCACACCCTCCCTGGACAGCCGAGAGCCTGTCTCAGCCAGCCCAGGAGCAGCAGCAAGGGGAGAAGCTGCATCCCGTGGGCTACGGGCTTTAAGAGAAAGGGGGTGCTGCATGCCCCCACACACCCAAGTCCATCTCACCCCAAAATAAGAATTTGTACAGTGTTGAACTCTAGATGTCATTTTGAGAGCCATCATGTTCTCAAAAAGGGTTTGGCCATCAAAGCAAATGCTGACTCCCATTTCTTTGAATGTTTAATTAGGGGAAGGCTGCTGTTTCCATGATGTGCGTCTGTGGGTCTCACCCACTGAGTTAGAGTGTCGTTCTTCCTGCACATTCTGACTGGAAGGACCCCTGGCAATGAGGCCCATGGGGTGGGAAGGGCTGAGGTTGGGGGAGCCAGGAGGAGGGGCATCTAATTGAGCCTGGGGTGGGGTGGGATGAGAGAGGCCTGGGGGGCTTCCTGGAGGAGGTGTTGTCTGGCCTGTACTGAAGGAGGAGGAGGAGTTCACCAGGGGAGGGGATGGGGGTCTGAGCAGCATCCCAACAGAAAAGCAGAAGTGATAGGAAGGTGAATGCACTGGAATCCTTTTCCAGGTGGAGGGAGGAAGACTGGAGGGACTGGCAGGGCCAGAGCACAAAGGACCTAAGATTACAGTAAAGAGTGGGCTCTTTTGTGGGGGGCAGTAGGGAGCTACTGAAGAGTTTGAGCAGGGGAGTGACTTGATCCGACTTGTTTTGTTTGCCCCTTTGTGAGTTCCGAGGGGGTGGGAGTTGGATCTTGGATACAGAAATTACACTCACAGTGCCGTTCATCATCCACCTTTACGATCACCCCCTCCTATTTTCCGCCTTTGGTTTACTTTTTTGTTTGCAGTAATAGAGTTCTGCTGTTCAGTTTCACCTCCAAGGCACATATAAAACGAGGTTGCAGCAGTTACGTTGCAGAATAGAGCAAAGAGCAAAAATTACCCACCTAGTTTCATAAAGTTATTATAACTGTGATACTTACAGCCAACAGGGATAGCATCATAAAATAAAATGTGAGACAAATTTAAATGTGGCCATAGATTTTTTTTAATCTTACATAAAATGCTAGCAATTTGAATTCAGCAAGGTATAAAATATCTCATGATCAGGTAGGACTACAAGGATATTTCTTCAGATAATCCATTAACGTAATACACCTGTTCTGGGCTGAATTGCATCCCCCCCCCAAATTCTTATGTTGAAGTCCTAACTCCTAGTCCCTCAGAATGTGACTATATTTGGAGATAGGGTCTTTAAAGAGGTAATTATTAGTAAGTTAAAATGATCTCATTAGGGTGAGCCTGAATCCAGAGTGACTGGTGTCCTTATAATAAGAGAAAGTTTGGACACAGACACACAAACAGGAGACCCCTCTGTGAGGACGTGGAAAGAAAGCAGCATCTATAAGCCAAAAAGAGAGACCTTAGAAGAGCCCAACCTTCCTGCCATCTTGTTCGCAGACTTCCAGCCTCCAGAACTGTGAGGAAATAAATTTCTGTTGTTTTTATTCGATGATACTTTGTTCCGGCAACCCTAGCAAAGTAATACAGTACTACAGGGAAAAAAATCAAAGTAGAAAATCCACATAAACATATCAGTAAGTGCAGAGAAAGCAGTGGCTAAAATTCAATCCTTTTTAAGACTTTCATTGAGGTACAGCATACCTACAGAAAAGTCTATAAATCCTAACTGTACAATGAATCGTCGCCAACTAAACACACCTGTGTAAGCACCACTTGATCAAGAAACAGAACATGACAGGCATGATGGCTCACACCTGTAATCCTAGCACGCTGGGAGGCCTAGGCGGAGGGATCACTTGAGCTCAGGAGTTCGAGACCAGCCTGAGCAAGAGCAAGATCCCATTTCTACTAAAAATTAGCTGGGTGTCATGGCACGCACCTGTAGCCCAAGCTACTCTGGAGGCTAAGCAAGAGGATCACTTGAGCCCAGGAGTTTGAGGTTGCAGTGAGCTATGATGACACCACTGCACTCTAGCCAGGGTGACAGAGTGAGACTCTGTCGAAAGAAAGAAAAGAAAGAAAAGAAGGGAAAGGGAAGGGAAGGGAAAGGGAAAGGAAGGGGAAGGGAAGGGGGAGGGAAGGGGAAAGGAAGGGGAAGGAAGGGGAAGGGAAAGGGAAGGGGAAGGGGGAGGGAAGGGAAGGGGGAGGGAAGGGGAAGGGAAGGGGGAGGGAAGGGGAAGGGAAGGGGGAGGGAAGGGGAAGGGAAGGGGGAAAGAAAAGAAAAAGAAACGGAATGTAACAAGCATCCCAGGGGCTTGCATGGACTGCATTGTATCCTTGCAAAATTCCTAAATTTAATCCCTAATCCCCAAAGTGGCTATATTTGGAGACAGACCTCTAAGGAGGTAATTAACATTAAATGATTCCTAATCCAGTAGGACTGATGTCCTTATACGAAGAGGAAAAGACAACAGGGAACCACAAGAAAAAAGGCCACGTGAGGACACAGGGAGAAGGTGGCCATCTACAAGCCAAGGATAGAGGTCCCAGGGGAACACACCTGCCAACACCTCAACCTTGAACTTACAGGCTCCAGAACCGTGAGAAAATAAACTTCTGTTGTTTGGGCCACTCAGCCTATGGCACTTTTATATATATATATATTTTTTTTTTTATTTCAGCATATTATGGGGGTACAGATTTTAAGGTTTCAATAAATGCCCTTCCCCCCCCAAGTCTGAGTTTCCAGTATGACCATCCCCCAGATGGTGCACATCTCACTCATTTAGCAGCCCAGGCAGACCAATGCAATGCCTCTCTCCTGTTAAAGTTCTTTTAATTAGTTTTTATCACTCCTTCCCCCATACACATGTATTATATATAAATATCAACTCCTTAAAATAATTACTTATGCAGGCATGAGGAGGCAAATGATAAAAATAAGAGTGCCTGGCACATAGTTAGGTCTGAATAAGTGTTAACTGATATCACATCACTAGTACTGAGTGAACAAAGCCAGGTTTTAACGAATTTATGTACATTTATAACACACATGTGCATGTTCTAGCCAAAATATGTGCACACATGTATTTAAATATATCTAAATGGCATGTGCAAAAGCATCCCTCAAAGCTAACCTGTGTGCTAGGCACGATTCTAACTTATTTCACTTAATTCTTGAAGTTGTTTAATTAAGATCTAGCCACATTGGTGTATGTATAACTAGTTTGTGGATTCTGACAGCCACATAGTGTTTAACTATGTACCTACACCAGATTTTACCTTTCCATTCTCCCAGTGGTGGATCCTAGGGACTGCCAATGCCCTGCTACCAAAAACAGCACCACAATGCAGAAGCCTGAAGATGTCCCCTGTTGGACCTGTGTAGCAGGATCTGGGATATCACCAGTGAGATTGCTGGATCCTTCCATACGGATACAATATCTTGGCTAAATTCTGCCTTGTGGCCCTTCAAAACCACTGCATTCGTCTACACCCCCACCAGTGGTACACAGGGGATCCTCATGTCCCTACTAACATTTGGCAATATCCAACTTTCTCGTTTTTGCCAGGCTAGTGGGTGTAATAATTCACTGTTGTGTTCATTCTATCCCTCTAATTATTAATGAGTTTGAGCATCATTTCCTACACTTGCAAGTTATTTGTGTTTCCCCTTTTATGAAGTATTTGTATACTTTGCCCAACTTTCTTTTGGGTTCCCTCCCTCTTTCTTAACAATTTATAGCATTTTTTATACAGTCTAGGTTCAGGTTCTAGGTTGGTTGTAAATGTGGCATCTCTACATGGCATTCGTCTGCAGCGAGGTTTCTCCATCTCAGCACTACTACTATCTGGACAGACAATTCCTTCTTGTGGAGTATCTTATGCATTGGAGAATGCTTAGCAGCATCCCTGGCCTCTACTAGATAGATGCTACTAGCACCCCGGCCCAACTGTGACAACCAAAAATGTCTCCAGACACTGCGGAATCTCCCAGGGCAGAGAAGGCAAAACTCCCTCCAATTGAGAACCACTCGTCTATAGGTGGTCCTTCCAACTGGGTTATGATTCTCTAATCCCACTGGTTAGAAATCCATAACTTTCAAATGTTATTAAAAGGTAATTTTTATTTTATTAAAATTAATCAATCTCTATATTATGCTTTGCGTTTAAGAGGTCTTGAGAAGACTTTCTCACAACTAGGTTATAAATATTCCCCTATATTGTCTTCTAGCTGCCTGATTGTTTAGCCTTTGACATTTAAGCCTTTAATTTATCTAGACTCTACTTTCATATTCTGGATAAAGTAGGAGTATAGTTATACTCTGATATTTATTAGCCACCCAGTTTTTCAAAGCCGTCTACAAGTCAGTGGGACCTTTCCCACTGATCTGTGATGACATAATTATCGTGTGTCAAGTTCCCATATATGCGTGGTATCACCTAAGCTCTTTATCTTATGCCATTGGTCTGTTTGTCTGTCTTCCCACCAGAACCACACGATTCTTCCGTAACTCTGACTTTGTTGTGTCTTACCATCTAAGAGACAAGTCCTTCCTCTTTTTAAAAGTTGGATCAGCTATTTGTGAACATTTATACTAATTTCAGAATAAGTTTGTCAAGTTTCTCAACATATCCATCTGGAATTCTGATCCAATTACATAAAATTTATAAGTTAACTTGAAGACAATTGACATCTTTACAATGTTCTGTTATTCTGTCATGAACATGGAATATCTCTCCATTTATTCAAAACCGCCTTTTATGTCTTTTAATTAAATTTAAATCTTTCTTCCATAGAGGATGTCTTTACTCCTTGATAAATTCATTTCTAGATATATTATCTTTTCTATAGCTACTGTGAGTAGCATTTTATTTTCTTATGTTTTATGGTTGGTACTATATTTGCTGGTGTTGAGACACGCTATTGGTTTGTAATAATTGGTCTTGTACCTGGACATCTTGCTGAATCCTCGTATGAGTTCTAAAAGAGGGTCTGGTGCTTCAATTGACCTTTTATGCAGATGATCATAGCACTTGCAGATAATGATAGTTTTGTCTTCCCTTTCTAACCTCTCTGTTAGTTTACTAGGGCCTCCATAACAGAATACCAGACTGGATGGCTTAAACAGCAGAAACCTTTTTTTTTTGTATTTTCTCATAATTCCAAAGGCTGGAAGTTCATGATCAAGGTGTCAGGAATCCTCTCTTTTTGACTTGTAGATGGTAGTCTTCTCCATCTTCATAGTGTCTTCTCTCTGTACTGTCCGTATCCTAATCCCCTCTTCTTATACAGACACCAGGTATATTGCATTAGGGCCCACCCCAATGACCTCATTTGAACATAATTATTACTTTAAAGATAGGTTTAGGTTTGGGTTCATCAGCCACCCCTGCCCCCAATGGAGAAAGTCATCATTTTCACCATTGTGACAGTAATAAATGGTCCCATTAACAATAATAACACCTAAGAATTAGATGGCATTTTACACTTTTGCAAGAAGTTTATATTTCACAATCCTCTTTTGTTTCATGGAAACCGTGAGCCATCAAGTCCTCTCCAAACACAGTCACATCTTGAGGTTCTGGTGGTTAGGACGCCAGCACACAAAGTGGGGGCACAGTTCAGCCCATAACTACCTCTCATTGCTTATTCTTGGTTTCAACTGCAGTGAGAACTCAAGGTGCCCCCATAGTTTTCCACCTCACAGTTTGTGCCAGGCAGGCACCGACACCCCCAAAGCAAAGCATGGGAGAGAGGAGGGCACAGGAGTCACACTGTCCGCTGGTGACATTCCCATCCCGTCTCTGGCTCACGTTCTCACCACATGCTGAGCCAGGATAGGTCCTCCTCCCACCCCAGAGTCTCCCCACAGATTTTCTGCTAGTTCTTCTGCAGAGTTCACATTTTTCTCCCCTCCATAGCGCCTCCAGAGTTCAGGTTTTGGAGGGAAGGGTCGGTGGGGAGAGTGGAGTGAGCCACACACCAGAAATCCCCATGATCTGATTGTACATTAGAGAGATCTCTTTGGCTGGAATGTAGAAATTGAATAAGAGGTGGGCAATATCAGAGATGGAGCAACTAGCTAAGGGGCTGTTGCAGATGACCTGCTGGCATCCTAGACAGAGGTCGTGGCAAGGGGAATGAAGAAGCAGATGGTGTTGACAGGACTCGATGGTTCTTTACATGTGGGATAGAAAGCAAGAAAGAAGTCAAGAATGATTCCCCAGTTTCTGGCTCGAGGAACTGGTGGATGGAGGTGACTGTCACTGTGATATAGGAACAAGAAGAGGTTTGAGGGGTGGAAGAGAAGGATGAGGAATGCCCAGAAGACATCCAAATTGAGATGTCTCACAGGCAGTTGGAGCTCTAGCCCTGGCACCCAGGGCTAGTTGACCCTGGTTGACTGGTTGACCTAGGAATTCAGCAGCAGACGACAGGCAGTTGAAGCCATGGGCATGGATGAGCTTAGGTGAACTTCCCAGGATGATGTGGGACAAGAATAGAGGGCCTAGGACATACTCCAGGTCGGTTACCGCTCTATGGTTCATACTCACAAACTCAGCTCTTCTCCTGGAGATGCTACCGTGTCAGGGAAGAAGAACACAAAGACCACGTCGAACAAGTTTTGAGCAGTGACATCATGTCACTATCCAGCAACAAGGGCAGCCACAGACTGATGCAACTCTTGAGCAGAACTGATCCCTTGGTCCTAAGAAAGTCATTGAGATGCCTGGACATCTCAGTGGCTGGGAGGGTGGAGCCTCAAGAGGGAGACTGAGAACTTCCTGCTATTCAGAGCAGGGAGAGCTCCAGCAATTAATGTAAAAGAAATTACAAACAACCCACATCTCCATCAACAAAAGAATAAATAAATATAGTATGGTATTTTCACACCATAAAATACTTTATAGTGTGAAAAATGGATGAACGAGCATATTCACATGTAAAATATGTTGGATGAAAAAAAGCAAGTTGCAGAAAATTTATGTCATACATGCAGTATGACAATGTAATGTAGCTTAAAAGTTATACATTGCTTCAAGTTGAATGATGAGCCATTTGTTTAAAAAAATTAAGAAATAAAGATTTTAAGTATTTTTTTATCCAGCTTTATTTAGGTATCCTTGAGAAATAAACATTATATGTATTTGAGGTATACAATGGGATGTTTTGATATACATATAGATTGTGAAATGATTACCACAATAAAGACAATTAATATACCCATCACCTAACATAGTCGTGATTTTTTTTATGGTAAGAACACCCCAAATCAGCTCTTAGTAAATTTCAAAAATATGGTCAGTTCTCTGTATTCATGGGTTCTACATCTGTGGGTTAGAACAACCATGGATTGCAAATATTTGGAAAAAAATTACATCTGTACTGATGATATACAGACTTTTTTTTTTGCCATTATTTCCTAAGCAGTATAGTACAACCACCATATACAAAGCATTATATTGTAGATATGATAATGAATCTATTGATAATTTAAAATATAATATATGTGAGGATGTGCACACGCTTGAAGCTCTGGCAGAGCGGGGTGGGGAGGGGGGCAGGGGCAAGATATGTAACCCTAACAATATTTGTATCCACAGAATTTGGGAAAAAATAAATAAATAATAATAATAATAATAATAATATTGCATTATTTAGTTATCACTCCCTATCTGTGGGAAATTGTTTTCAGGACCTATCACAGATACAAAAATCCACTAATGTTGAAGTCCTTGATATAAAATGGCATAGTGTTTGTAGATTTTAAGTTTTAAAAATTAAAAAATGTCATAAAAACATTTTAAAAAGCTACACATTGATCAGGAACACATACATGCTGGCACAGTAAAAGTATAAGACGAATGACTGCTGGAGGGATAGAAATTTATCTATTGGTTGCAATGAACACTATTCACCAAAACCCCTGACTTAAGCATTATACAAGGTATTCAGGTAACAAAAACATTTGTACCCCTTAATAGTATGAAATTTAAAAAATCATCTCTACATTACTTAGAATACCTAATACAATGTAAATGCTATGTGGATCGTTGTTATACAGTATTGTTTAGGGACTAATGACAGGAAAAAACAAAAAGACAAATGACTGGGAATAATAAAGTCCTCATTCGGGGAACTGGCCACTCGTTGAGTGAAGAGGTGACCCAGAGGATAGCACAACAGAGAAGGGGTACCAGGAGTCCCCACGATATTAGAAATGTTTTGTTTCTTAGGACAGGTTGGGAACACCCATTTTATGTTATTCTCTATGCTTTATTGCTGTCAAAGTACATTTCCAAATAATATTTTTGTTGAGCACGGTTATCCCCAAAGCTGGGAAGACAAGTCATACTATCCTATTTGTTAATGAATCGAACCACACCATCCATTTTGTTAATGAGTGAGGACGCTCTTTCTTGAGGCCAGAACCCCCCAGCTAACCTGCCCCCCAAATTCCTGGCCCAAAGATATTGTGGAAAATAATAAATATTTATTGCGACAGTAAGCTGCTGGGTTTGGGGACACTTTGTTACACAAGAACAGAAACTATTGCCAAGCACAACTGAGTCTTCTTGAGCAAAGCAGGAACAGTGTGAAAGTGGTGTTTTCCCAGACTATCTTGTGGCTTCCTAGGGACCAGACAGCTACATTTATTTTTGATCTGCAAAGCCCCGGAAGAGCTGGTGGCCCCAGACTTGGTGGGTGAGACAGGCAGCATGTTAGTAATTCCAGTGCAGCCTTAGCAGACCATTCTTGGTCAATTCTGCATTTTTTTTTCCCCAATAAAATCCACCTGTCTCAAGGGAACACATCCTCAAAACAAAAAAGTAGACTTCGGGCTTCTCTGCACATGTCCAAAGCTCAGGTGGGCATAGGGAAAGAGTGGCTGATGTATGACGCTTCAGAAGAAAAGATCTTCATCCTGGCCAGGAGACACTGTGCAGCCACGAGGGATAGCTGGCCAGAAACAGAACCAAAGACTTAGCCTTGCAGCTCTCCTTGCAGCCTGGTAAGACTATTCCAGATTTGATGTCCCACTTACCATCTTAGACCCATCCTTCTGGCTAGCACAGAGGTGCGGGTGGGGTGGCAGTGGATAAAGAGATGCTTGTGAAATCAATAGCCAAAAGGGAAAATAAAAAGCACTTAGGAAAGCCAATCGAGAATCTTTCTTCCCTGAGCTGCAGTGGCCAAAGCTAATTCAAAACAAAAGCTCTGCTGTCGGGTGGAAAATGGGCTTTTCCCTACAGCAAGCTCTCGAAATGGCCCAAGGGCTGAGCACTCTGCGAGAGGGAGAGGGATGAGGTTGGTCACCGAAACAGACATTTCCCCTGGGTGGATAACGTGTGTGTCTTCATCCTGATGTGCTATTAGGAGCCCAGCTTGTGACCGTGGTACAGAGACACGGTACTAGATTAGGAGTAATTGCTCCAAAGCTAAATTTATCTTCCCCATTTCTTGGAAAGAGTGGAGGATAATCAATTACATTTGGGCACAGGTCACAGTATAATAAAATAAAATAATAAAAAAAAAATGCCTTGCTCCAGAAAAAAGGTTTGAGAGAATTCTGTCTCATGGGGGAGCTCGTGTTTGGTCCTAAGCAAGTTCCTGAACCTCTCTGAGTCTCTATTTCCTCTTCTGGACAAGAGATATAATGCTTTCCAGCCCTTAGAAGGCTTGCATAAAATGCAACTAAGACAATAGAAATAAATGTGGTTAGAAAACGATCTACCTTGGGTGGATTTTGTGCTCTCCGAGGTTTCAAAATCCTTTGATTTTTTATCCTACTTCTCTCATTGCTGGTTTTCATCTCTTTTCTGCCTGCACTATGGATAATTTTGGAATGAAGGCGTTTGGGAATTACAGTTGTCCAGTCACATCTAAATAATAATTATCCTTTTATGGAGTCATGCTACATATAATAGTACATGTAAGTCCACCACCTTAGAGACGATGGGTATGTAACTACCCTCATCTAATCACTATGCAGAGAAGTATCCAAACATCACTATGCACCTCGCAAATGTGTATAATTATAATTTGTCAGTTTTTAAAAATTAAATTACTTTTCTAAAAAATAAAAAAAAGAACTACCCCATTGAACCCTGTTTTGCTATTACTATTGTTATTTTATTTTGGACTGAGTTTTTGGGTTTTTGCTTTTTTTTTTACCTTCTGAGAACATTTGTCTTTTTCCTTTTCTCTAGGGTTACTGAACAACATCAATACTCCAGTTAAGAGCTTTCATTGGAGCAGCCCTCCATGGGATTACTCAGCAAGCCACAGGAACAGTGGTCTTTCCCATGAACGGAAGGAAGGAACCAAATGGGCAAACACAGGAATCCCAACAGCACCTAAAAGCGTGTTCCAGAAGTGGATTCTCTTTCTAGGTCTTGAAAAGCAGTCAGGAGCAAGAGATTTCGTGCCACACCTGGTCTGAGTCCAGTGCCGTGCTTTAAAAAGGCACATCATTCATTAAAAAGGTTTCCATGCCCATAAACAGGAATAATCAGATGTGTCTAGAAGGTTTTTGTGAGGGTTACCTTACTAAACCATGTAAAAGGCCGACTCACGTGCCCAGCTCATAGTAAGTGTTCAATGAATGGCATGTGTTTTGAAAACACCTCCATTTGAAACTTTGAGGCCTTTTAGTACTTTTCTGTATCTGATTTTCCATATAATACCTGCTGTTGCCTTCCCAACAAGATCTGTGGATTAGGACTCATTCGCGCCATTTCACTATTAAGAAAACTGAGTCTTGGAGAAGTGAAGTGACTTGTCCAAGGTCACACTGGGAATGACCGGAAGTGACACCTGGGGTGGTTCCCAAGGACTGGCCTCCCCGCCCTGAGGGGCAGGCCCCAGATCGCCAGAGCAGAAGAGCAAGAGGCCAACTCCCACACAAAGCCTTCTATCGGGGCAGAAAACGGGACTCGGTTCCCCTACCCCCACCCCATGCCATCTGAGCCAGCGCTGCCCAGCTGACCACAGTGGGAGCTGCCGGCACCTGCCCACAGACAGGCTGCCATCTGCCTTCCGGGATGCCAGCTCGGATGGGAAGGCTGGACCGAGGCAGGAAGGCCAGACACTCCGCCCCGTGGTTCCAGGATCTGACGTGGGTGCCGGCTGCTCACCTGCTAAGGGGACTCTTCCTCCACGGACCGCGTCAGCAGGTTTACAGTAAAGTCACCATCTCAAAGCTTCCAGCCCCGCCCCTGCTTAGTCATGTCCCCTCCTGTTTCCCTTCAGCTATGGGAATGCAGAGACCCCAGAGATGAGGGAAAACACTGTCATTATGTGAGCCCGCAAGGCCCTGGACTTGAACAGCGCACCCTGAATGGTCTGGGCTACCAGCATCCTAGACTTCTAGAACCTGAAAGTTGGAAAAACCCTCAGAGACCATGTAACCCAAGGATGGGCCAACTTTTTCTATAAAGGGCCAAACAGTGAATATATCAGGTTCGGTGGGTCGCATGCAGTTTCTGTCAAATCTTCCTTGTTCTATTTTTATTAAACCCTGTATGAATATAAAAAAACACTCCTAACTTAGGAGCCATACACAAACTGACCTGGGGCAAGATTTGCCCCGAAGGCCATGGTTTGTGGATGCCTGCTTCATCCAACCCTCTCATTACACAGATAGAAAAACTGAGGTCCAAAGAGGTTAAGTGCACTCGCCCAAGGTCACGCAGCATGCTCACCTCTCACTGCCGGGCCACTCTGCTGCTTAAAAATATTGTATCCCTTTTTTTCAAAACTTTGTTAACACCCAGTCTTCACCAAAATGCTTGATGAATTGCTTTTTCAATGTTCAATACTGCAAATGCTGTGTAGAAGGGGAAAAAAATGTTATGTAAAGTCAAAACTGCTATGATTGTTCCTGCCAAAGACAGTTGATACAGTTTCTATCAGAGGGAAGATAAATCCACGTAGTGCCCTCTTACATGGCAGAGAAAATAGAAAGGGATCGACTGACATTCATAGCCTTTCCCAGCTTCTCTGGCACAAGCGAAAGTAATCAGGGTGCGAGGAGATGAAGACAACTGCCCATGGCTTTGCAGAGTCTGGGCGTGCAAAGGGAGGCCCCAGGCCAGTGACCTGTAGTGTCAGCCTAAATTACTCTACTTAATAAGAGGAGAATCGGAAAGAATGGGTAAGTAGAGAAAGTGAGAGGAGAAACAGGACGGCAGAGCAACACGACAGCGTGGTGTAGACAGATGTTAAGATCAGGAAGGTCCGCTGTTAGCATTAAGGGATTTGCGTTAACATGATCTAAGTCCCCTTCACGTCCCCTGAACCTCTAGTAAAGTGTTCTGCACACAAAAGCCTTATGTGGGCATCTTTATTTTTGTTTTTGCTTTTTTTTGTTTTTTGCGGAAATTGAAGACAAGTTGAGAGGTCAGCACATGCAGGCACGGCTGATGGACTGAATGAACAGACCCAGTAGAGAGAAGATCCCGGAGTAGAGGGGACAGGAAAATACCAGCCTCTCCCCACCACAGAATCGCCTGCCCAGTATCCTTCTCTCCTTCTTGCTATCCGAGCTCCAGTTCTGTTCAGGGTCGGAAAGTGTTCAGCCCTATTCAAGATTCTCATTTTCCCAGTTTCCCTGGCAGCTAGGAAGAGTTCCGATTGATGAGACACGGGCAGAAGTCTTGCAGGAATTCTGGAAACGTGCTTCTGTCTTGAAAAGAAGCAACGAACATGGCTAGCACAATCACCCTCTGTCTTCCTCCTTTCTTTGAACACCTATGCCACACCTTCAGCTTCAGGAAGCTTCTTGCAGGTGCTGACCAGGACTCCCTCCCACGATGGAAACGTTCTACATCTGCACTGACCCAACCCAGTAGCCACTACCCCCTTGAAATATTGGTAGGAACTAGGTTGTTTTTCATTTTTCTTTAATTTTGACTCATCTGAATTTAAATGTAGATAGTCACCTGTGTCCAGTGGCTACCTCCTTGGACAGCCAGGGCGAGAGAACCATAGAATCTCTGATTGTGATGTTGAGACATCTATCTCCAGACTCCTTGTTATACAAGAGAAATCCCTAATTTTTAAGTCACCATAAATTAATACATTTACCTGCAACTAAATGTATTCTGACCAATGCTACCAATAAGAGAGACTAGGAGAGTCCCAGTGTTCCCACTGCCCATGGGATAACATTCAAGTCAAACCATCCTATTTTATTTTCATCTCAAAGGATAACTAACATCAGCTAACGTCAGATTAGGAGGACATCCCAAGCAGAACGGAAAGGGTGGAACAGGGTCCTCCTCCCCCACCCCTTCCTCAGATCCTCTCTTGGACCAAAGGCACAAACCTCTAAAACAGCCAAGGCTGGGGGAAGCTGGAAGCCTGGGATCAAAGCGAAATGTAGAGCTAGAGGTGTGGGACCTGCCATGTCCTGGTTTGGGTCCTTTCCCTGCCACGCTCACCTTGGGCAAGTGACTTCCTCTCTCTGAAGCTCGTGTCCCTCATACGTACAGTGGCAGATAATGAAGCTTCTCCTGTCTAGCTCAAGGGGCTGTTGTAGGGCTCAACTCAGGAAGGAGGGAAATGCTTTTTGTAAACAGTAAAGTGCTGGCAAGAAAATTCCTGGAAAAGACCATTCCAGGAAAGGCTGGAGGCCTCAGAAAGTCCCATCACCTGCTCTGAGAAGCAACAACACTTAACATCCTGCTCTGGTTGGCTCTTCCAGCCCCGATTTCATCAGCAAGTGGTAGGGGGTTCTACCTACGTGGCTAAGGGACAGATGGGGGGACAGGGATAGGGAAGCCAGTGCCCTCAGACACATGCAACATAAACTGAGCCCTCATCCCTTCCTCACGGTGGGTATTCATATACACCCTAATCACAATGTGTCACATATGAACACAGAAGTAAGTGGCAGGCTAGCCAAGCTTCCAGGGTAAATTAGAAGTAGCGAGCTGGGGAGAATGGGCTCCTTTCCAGGGAATGCGGGGAGAAAAACCCCGGGCCCTGGAGTGACGGCAGCATACAGGAAGAGCAGAAGCCATATAGGACCTGCCAGGAAGGAGGATGTCCTGAAAAACCTCTGGACTAGAAAAACAGCCTCCAGGCTGAAGTCTACAGAAAGGTTTGTACTTGCAGCCCTTCACCCCCCAACAATGCCTAACAGACTCCTGTTAGAGTTAGCTATAAATTGTTACAAGATGCTCTCCACAAAAGAGTATAATCATGACCCTCATTGGAACATAAATACATATCAAGAATTTTATTTGGCTAATCAATTTGTGAGAGAAGCTGTAAGATATCACAACTGGCTCAAAGTGGAATTCTAAGAAACGGCCGGGCGCGGTGACTCACGCCTGTAATCCTAGCACTCTGGGAGGGCAAGGCGGGAGGATTGCTTGAGGTCAGGAGTTCAAGAACAGCCTGAGCAAGAGCGAGACCCCATCACAAAAAAAAAAAAAGAAAAAAGAAAGAACAAAGAATTCCAAGAACCACATATACACAAATAAGAAATGCTGAAATGAAATTACAAATTGATGCAAAACTGGATGCAAAACTTATTCCACAGGATGTGTGGTAAGCCAATTCTATTTCCACCAGAAAAATTTATTTGCATATCTATGGACAAGAGACATTTACACCACTCTCAGTCATCTGCAACTTAGAGTTCTGAAAGAGTTCAAAGGCAACGAAAGGCACAGACTCCCCTTAGAAACACCTATTTTTCCAACAAAGACACACAGTCATCTTTCGGTCCATTGCCAAATCATTCACCATATCTGATGCCTGTCCCTGTCATCTTCCCCATGAGCTCTATTGTCCATGGCATCACTGGAATAGACACCAACACGCCAGGAAGCTACACAGCCCATTCCAGAGCCAGGGAGAGCGGATGTACGCACTAGGAAGTGGGCACGCGTTATAGAATCCTTGAGCTCAAAGAGACCTAATATCAAGGACTTTATTTTACAGAAGCAGAGACAGAAAGAAGCCCAGAGAGGAAAAGGGATTTTCCTAAAGATGCAGAGCAGAGTGAGCATGACACCTCATCTCCTGCAGCACACAGCTGTCAAGGCAGAGGGGCCCAAAAGGAAGGACGCCAAGAGATTATTCATTCTCTGCAGTCTCGGGAGATCGGGCTGAGACCTCCCCTGCTAGACGTGTTCTTTTCCCTTCCTGAGCTGCATCTGCAAAACCGGGTGATACTAACACCTCCCTTTGTGTGCATCGTGAGGCTTAAGTGGGACGACTTGGACAGAATACCTGTCCCACGGCATGTGCCCCACAGACATCATTCCCTTCACCCTCCTGAGTGGCCCTTGACCCCAAAGGTGTGGCAGGGGTCATCTGCTTTGGCTCCACCAGGGGTGGCAGCCATCCAGAGAAGACTGCACGGTCTTGCCCAGCGCAGTCACTTGCTCCTTTCTGGCTCAGATTCCACTAGTCTGTAAAGAGTCCTGGTGACTTCAGGCCCTGGGCTCTTTCGGCCCCAAGGCGTCAGGCCACCACCAAACTTCCCATGCCAAGTTGGCCCCTTATATCAAATTTGGAAGAAAACACAGGTCAGGCGCAGTGGCTCATGCTTGTAATCCTAGCATTCTGGGGGGCCATGGAAGGGTTGCTGGATTGCTTGAGCCCAGGAGTTCAAGACCAGCCTGAGCAAGAGCAAGACCTGTCTCTACAAAAGACTGGATAAATTAGCATCATCATGGCACACGCCTGTAGTTCCAGCTACTCAGGAGACGGAGGCAGGAGGATTGCTTGAGCCCAGAGTTTAAGGTTGCAGTGAGCTATGATAAGGCCATTGCACTCTACCCAGGGCAACAGAGTGAGACTCTGTCTCAAAAAAAAAAAAAAAAAATGAAAAAAAAAAATTCTGAAGAACACACCGAAAAAGGGAGTACAAAAAGTGTAAGTATAAAAGTCACCCCCACCGGGAGGGGCCCCGGGCCAAGGGTCAGAGGGCGGTGGGTGGAGAGATGGCCAGACGCTGGTGGGAAGAGCCCTGGTGAATCGTACTCTTGGTGCAGGGAACCCACAAACAGAGACACTGAGCTTGTTTCCCAGCACCACAGAGTCGGTGTGACCTTCAAACAGCCCGCAGGGTGGGGCTCTGCGAGCCTCTGAGTCCTGATATGACTGGGCCCCCAGCGCATCACCGTGCCATGAGCAACCTGGTCTCAGTCCTTCTACCACATTCTCGATTTCGGGGCATCCCTGATCACTCTTCTGCAGAGAGGTTCAGAAGAGGCCCCGGGGATAGTAAAAGTTGGGGGGTTTTGGTTTTGGTTGGGTTTTTTTCCATTCACACCACCGTGCGACAACAGGACCTTTCCCTTTCTCTGGGAAAAACTACAGAGGCATCCAAAGTGAGACAGCAAGGGACCCCCAAAGCTCCCGGAATCCAGTCCTCTGCCTTCGCCTAGGTGAACCGGAAAACCCGAGGGTAGAATCCTGGCTCTTCCAGAACTGATGAAAACACACACCCTGAACGGTGGCCCTTCCTGTCCCTCTGATACTTTGGAGCTCACAGATAGATCCTCAGTCTATGAAACTATAAGCGCAGAGCTGCTCTGCTTAAAGCCCGTGCACGAGGCCAGCACCCCTTCCATTCAGCCTTTCCCTAATCCCATGAGGTGCTGTCTACGTGGACATCAGTTTTAGCAATGGGGAAACTGAGGTCAGAGAAGGAAAATGAATCTAAGGAATCCACCGAGAAAACCGTGGGGTGTTAGACTCTCTGAAGACTCACTCCAAACCCCAGCATCCTGGATGCCTCCACGCCAATAATCCGGAAGAACACAAGGTAGAGAGCTGGCTGCAAATCGGACGCTAGTGGCATCCCCACTCCTGGCCACAGTCAGCAGGGGAGATGGGGACTGTTGCTTCCCACTAAAGAAGTGAGACTCCAGCTGTAAGGTTTTGACCCAAAGAATCAGCAGGGGAATCTCAACGCTGACAGCTTCACCTCTATCGGGAGCCGTCATTCTGCCCACAGGAGCTGCTGTCCTGCGTGATTCAGACAGGGTAAGGATCCCTGGGCTGCTCCTTCTAAGATTCATTTGGCTTCTGATCAAAGGAGCTTTGAGTCAGTCCCTTCACAGCTGTCAGGCATCTGGTGTTGACAACTTCAATCTCTCACCCATCCTGAATTCATAATGAAGTGAAATCACGAACCAAAAAGGCATTCCCTTTGAGATATTTCAGTGCAAGCCATGGAGGAAGAGGATGAAAGGATACAGACAGAATAAGACAGGCCCTGGATCCATTTAGCAAACTTATACAGGTTAGGCTGGGTCTACTAAAGCAACGAGGGAATGAAATAGCTATCAGTCCCTGGGGCAATACTGTGTAACATTTTTTTCTGTCTTCTGAAAGCAAATGTAGAATATGTTTTGAACCAGTGCATCTAGGAACTGGCCGGTCACCCTTTAAACGGACGTGAGTTGTGTGGGATGGAAGCAGGTGACCCCATGCAATGTGCAGAGAACCAGGATGAGGATCCGGTGGTCCTGGTGGTCTCCAAGACTTGTGTAGGATAAGTCTCTTCTCTCTTTTGAGGCCTCGGCATTCCCCAGAATTGCATAGTGGGGGGAGGCAGTTGAATAAAATTTTCATCTTCAGGTACCCCTGCTCTGACATTCTGGGATTTGATGATGGTCACATTTGGCTTGCTCTAAAACAGGATCAGAAAGATCCATCTCAGGCCTCCAGAGTTCAGCCCCTCAGACGTGGGTCTGTTTTAGTGCTCTAGACATTTGCCCTGCAGATGCCAAGGAATTGAATCTAATTTTACTTGCATTTAAGCTGAGTAAGCAAATGAAGCATTTACTTTGTGTTTAAAACGCAGGAAAATTGCCAGAATCACTTTTACTTCCACTAAAGAGGGAAAATGACCAAGTAAATTATTTACCCTAATACCATCAAAACAAACTGAGTTTTTTTCCGTCTTTGAAGAAAACATGGTCACACTTATTGCTGAATCTCTTGCATCGATGGTTATGACATTTAAAATCATCATTAATTTTCAAATTAATAATATACTTTCACACTCACCATCATTTTATGACTTTGATTTTTATAGTAGCCATCATTTTATGACTTACATAAATATTTGAGCATTATTTTGAAGGTCTTTGAAACAAGTAATGGCAAAGAATCGTCACTGAAAAATTAGCCAGGCTTGGTGCCATGTACGTGCCTATGGTCCCAGGTACTGGGGAGGCTGAGGCAGGAGGACGACTGGAGTCCATGAGTTTGAGGTTGCTGTGAGCTGTAACTGTGATGATGCCACTCTAGCCCTGGCAACAGAGTGAGACTTTGTCTCAGAAAAAAAATTTTAAAAAAAGGAATCTTCACTATATATAATAGAAAACTCAGTTATCAAATTTAGTTTTATTTTCCTGAAAATTATCTTCTTTAAAAAGAATATATTTTTTAACAAGGCTAAAAATTATCAGGAGCTCCAAGAACCATGAAGACCGGTAGAAAATAAATTCTTTAAAACTTTTGCCTAGCCTTCTCTCTTGGTGACAAGATTCTGTAGCACTTAAAAATTGCCCAAGACTCCTATTTCTGATGTGTCCTTTGTTTTTGTTTGTTTGTTTCCCTCCCTGACTGGGCAGAGGCAGGGCTGAAACCCATGTCCCTCGCTTCCCGGTTTAGTCCTCGAGCCACAGCACAACCGTTTTCGTGTTATGAACTCAGGGCCTCTGAAAAGGCTTCTCGTCTCCAAAATAGACTTCCCAGCCACAAGGTGAAGCTTGCGAAGCCTTTCACAATGCCTCAGAAGAAAAGATTCCCCAGCAGAGGAACAAGTCACAATATAAACACCCCACATCCCGCGTCTGCAGAGAAGCTCCCGGTACCCCTGTGTGCCACGCGCCATCCCCAGGCCAAGATGGCCCCGGGGTGGGCAGCCCAGGAGCGCAGTGGACACCTGGGAAACTGACCTTTAGTGCCTCTTTTTCCTTCGTATCAGACACAGTGAATAGAACTTCCTCCCCCGTCTGCCTTTTTTTCCCCTTTCCATCCATCCCTCCATTCCTTCAGGCATCCTTCTGCAAAAGATTGGCTCCCTGAAGGCCCCAACCCTCATCCTTCCCTGTACCCATGCCTTTGCTATGTAGCAGGAAAGTGTCCTCCCACTCTGTCTCTGGGCCCCGCCCTGTGTCTTGCTTCGGCCAAAAGTTGTAACACAAGCAGAGGCGAGAAAAATGAGTTGCATGTTTCCACGTGTCACTTGTGGCCTCTTCTGTTGGCATGGGCCAGCCTCCTGGGAGGGGCAAAATGTGAACCAGAGTCAAGTCATCCTGCTGTCCCAGCCATGGCCACTGTAGACTATCCAGTAGCCAGGCAGCTCCCCAGACGTGTGGCCAAGCCCAGCCAAGTTCAGTAGAACTGCCTGGTGGCCACCCCAGGCACACGAGCACGAAACAGGCATTGCCATAAGCCACTGAGTTGCTGTGGGTATTTGTTACTCGCCATTATTGTGGCAATGAGTCACCTCCACATCCCAGCCAGAGGGAAGGAGGAAGGACAAAGGAACATTTCTTAAGTCGCATAGGACACTATAGCTTGTCATTGGCCAGAACTTAGTCTAATAGCCTCCTATACTACAAAGAAGACTGGAAAACAATAGTCTTTATTCCAGACAGTTATAAGTCTAGCCACAAATTAGAGGTCCTATTATTAAGAACCAAGTGGGGGATGGAAATTGGGGCTCAACCAGGGACTCGACTTGTGACTTGGACAAATTTTTTCTTTCTCTGGGCATCAGTGTTCCTACCAATACAATGGGAGCAAGGGAGGGGGTTAGTCTCTCAAGCCCCTTAAGGCTCTTTCCTTGCCAGAAATCATAGATTGAAGATTTTGAAGGGGGTGGCCTTCCATCAGATGCTAGCAGAGATGTACCTATTTACACACACAGGTGGCACTGCCCTTCAGTCCGAAAGCACTTAGTGAACGAAAGGGCAAATGCCCAGCACAAACCTTTGTTGGAAAAAGAGATCTCCCTGAGCTCTCTCATTGGTCCTTTTCAAGTTATATAGAAGCAGCCATCTGGGGCAGGTGTCTAAGCTTCTAAAGCCTCCAGCACCAACCTCAGGAGCCCAGTGATGTGCAGAGAACAAGGATCCCATCGTGCCACTCAACTCCTGCTTGGGACCCAGTCTAAGGAAGCTGTGAGACCCAAAAAGGTTTGGGAAGGGAGTGGTCAGATATTCAAAATCCAGCCAAGCCACATTTCTGTGTCCCTGCTTGGAATAGGAATAGAGAAAAAATACATTTTAATTTGCCATCATCAAATTATATAGCCCATATAAGCACTTTATAAAAGGGGGAAGAAACCTCTGCTCAGAGTCTAATTACCACTTTCTAACAGTCCCATAAAGCCTTACACTTCTGTGATGAAAGAAACTATAAATCTACTTTATAAATCAGACTCGTGTAATTTACAACTCAGAAATCGTCTTACCCTGAAACTTATGTATTTATCTCTCTCCTTGAGGAAAAAAATCTCAAAATGACACTGAAGCCCAGAGCCACAAGAACACTCTGTCTGCCACAAAGCTCAAGGCTACCTTGGATTTTAGAAGAAATGTATGAATTATAACAACAAAACAGCAACGTTAGGTACTGAGTGTTCACACTGTGCCTGAAACTTTAAGTTCAATATTTCAATGAATTCTTTAAAACCCCTGTTAGGCATTGTGATCCCATTTATAGGCATGGACACTAAAGTTACATAACTCGTGCAAGGCTGAGCTGGGATTCCATCGTAGGCAGTTGTCTCCAAAACAAAGCACTTAGTACACTGCCTGGTACCGAGTTAATATCCATAAATGTTACTATTAGGCTCACTCCCCTCAAGATGATTCTTCCCTACATTTGGGCGAGGTGGTCCCAGGGATGCCCTAACCTTCTGGCTGAAGCCTAAGTTTCTGGCTGAAACTTCCCCTGAAGAACCCATAAGCTCTCCTGTAGGGTTACCATATCCCTGTCAAAGCCCGAGATCTGTCTTATTTCGTTGGCTACTGAGAATGTTGATTTCACTTTTTAGGGTTTAATCAGAACAATCTAAAGAAATAATCTCTTCCCTACCCCTGTGGATGAGCACGCTGTCTTAAAATCAGTTATAAGGCTAAGTATAGAATCATCAAGAAAAGGGTGGGGCCCCAAGCTTGTCTATGTATTGTTCAGTCAACTGTTCCCCCACCCCCACCTGGGCCAGGTAACATGGTGGAGCTTTGTGAGCACAGAAATGAAGAGAGCCGGGTGGCTACCCAATGGCAGCACAGTACATCATCGGGGAAGCCACAGAAGTCCACATGGTGCAGTTCAAAGGGCAACTTCATCCGTGCTGGATCTTGCCCTGGGCAAGGTGGGAATCGTGTGTTCCATCTCAGAGATGAGCAAGTGAGACTCAGAGAAGGGAAGTGATTTGCCCTGTGTGGTAAAGGTGGGAGTCTGAACCCAACTAAGGGGGGGGTCGTACTTTTGGCCATGGATCTTCCAGATGACTAGGCGATAAGGGGAAGGCATCCTTGGAAGGAATGTGGGAAGCCACATATTGACTCTGGATTTTTGTTGTGGGTGGTGGTTGCTGTTTTCAGGAATAAAGGATTTTAGAGCACAGCAAGTAACATGAGCATCAGCATAATGGCTTTGGTCCCCTTGTCCTCAAGTCCCAGAGGGATGACACTTAGGAACTCAGGTAGATTGGTTTGCATCAGAGTCAAGGAACACTGAGCTTGGGAAATGATGGCTTTTGGAGTAGGCAATAAGCAAGCCTGCTCTTCGTTTAGGAAGAGATGTTGCCTCCTCTCTCAAGGTTGCACACTGCAAACACATCTCTGAGAAATGACCTAAGTAAGGAGCAGTCAGGGCTTTTCATCCTTGGCATACCCAGCAAAAGCTTTCAGGGACGCTATGGGACCACGGCAGATTGTGTTACCGAAAGTCCAGCACTTGTCCCCAAGGCCACATCAGAAGAACAAGAACAAGTGGTTTGAGGAAAAGGAAAGAGGAGTTTACTAAATTGCCAGCAAATGAGGAGGTTGTCAGACTCCTGTCTAAAGTACCAACATCCTGCTTCTGAGCAGAAGTGCACAGCTTTTAAAGGTCCTGATTCATCCCTCCTTTGGCTAAAACAATCTCGTGACCTCTGTCCAGACAATTCCCTTGAGCCATCTCCTGTAGTACCAAGAACAAAGGACACTCCCCTGCCCCTCCTGACCACTGGCCTAAGGCAGGGATAAAGGTTTTAGTTCTCAAAAACGGTAAGGGGGTTTTGAAGAGTCAAAAAAAATTTTTATTCTTTTTTTTTTTTCATATTATGGAGGTACAAATATTGTTAGGGTTACATATATTGCCCCTGCCATTCCTCCCCACGCCCTCCCCCCCCATCATTTTTATTCTTTTTCAGGTCATTCTCTCTGTTCCTTATTCCCCACTGTCAATTTTACCCTTCCGTATCTATGGGAGGGGGAGACAGTCATCGAGCTACTTCCTGCTGAATCGGGGTGATGTTTTAGACAGAAGGCACAGATTATCAGGTGACAAAGGGCATAAGCAATAACTACAGCCGTGAGGACTGACGAGGTGAAATGGCCTGGTACCTTAAACACGATGCCTGATACAGGGCTGGGTTAGAAAAGAAGCATGGGACCTCTGAGTGCAGAGCTATTAGTCGTACCTGTAGATGACCCAAGAGACCAGCTTCTATAAATTCAGTAATCATGTACAGAAATACTTGCACCAAACGAGGTTTAGGACAACACACTCAGCAGCAAGACAGATCAACAGAAGAGGCGATAGCTCTGGGAAATCCTCACTGAGAAGCTGTCCCTGTATCTTATAGACTCTGGATCCCATGCTACCCTCTACATTGCTGTGGCTCCTTCTTTCCTACCCACTCTTCCAAAAGGGGAGGCAGGAGGCACAAAATGCAGCACCAGGAGGAATTGCTCACCAGGTGTTCCTGAGAGATGACCTGCTCCCATAACATTGCTCTGTGTGCTACCCAGTGGGTGAGAGCACCCTGTAAAGGGACTCACATCGCCTCTTCGGAACCTAAGCCCTTGCAGGTACTGCCCAGAGCGGCACAGAATGACGCTTACTGGCTGGGAGCCACAGCAAATAATGTCACTGTGAAGTTTCAGTGATTACTCAAAGAAACCAGAGGATTTCAGAGATGTTCTCCTTGACTACAGCATGTATAGTGATGCAGGCTTCGTCTCCCGGAGGCAGCCTTTGCATGTGGTGTCGGATCTGAGTAATAAGTAAAATATTAAATGACTGGTGACAGTATTCACTCTTCCTTCCTCCCCAGCCCCACCACACTCAGAAGTCTGCCACTGTGGCAAAATGTCAATACCAAAACCTTCAACAAGAACAGTGAAACTTTTCTTCTCTCCATTTTCCCACAAGTCTCAAACCGATACTGGAAATGTTTTTCTCTGTCTCCAGCATAATCGAAAAAATATATTTTTATTAAGCAGCAATCCAAAAGTCAAGCCTATTTTTAGAATGTGAGATTACAGAGGAGGATTTTTTTTCTAAAAGGTTCTTAAGAATCGATTATGTAAGAGCCACAAGAGGGTTTTATTTGTGACAGTCACCTTGGGGCATTCGGGGGGTAGAATTCTTGGAAATTGAGGATCTGAAACCATCTAAAAGAATAAGTCAAATTTCCAGTTCAAAAAGCATGAACAAGAGATGAGGTTGCATCCTTGGTGACACACTTCCATGGCTTCTCAGAAAGAAAACAAGAACCCAGGTCATGACATTTATTAGATAGGTCATAGGTTTAATGGTGGTGATCGTTAAATGATTGCACCAACTTGACTAGATCACAACACGTTCGGGTATCTGGTTAAAATAGCATTTCTAGGTATGTCTGGAAGAGTTTAGCATTTGAATGGGTAGAGTAAGTAAATCAGATTACCCTCTCCAATGTGGGTGGACATCACCCAATCTGTAGGGGCCTGAATAGAACACTAAGGTAGAAGGAGGGAGGATTCAATCTCTCCCTGCCTGACTTGCAAATCTACCTCCTCCTGCCCTCGGCGCTCCTGACCCTGAGACCGGTCAACCTCACCCTGGACTCGGCTCTCCAGCTCTCAGCCCTTCCCACTGCACCACCTGCTTTAGGAGATAGGCGCAAATCTATTTCTCTGGAGAAAACCTGGACAAATACAATGACGGACCTAAATCAGTGTTTCCTAAACTCCATTTGCTCACACATCACTGTGACTCTTGTCTATTCCCTCTACTCTTACTGTCTTAATACTTTTCTTTAAACCATCTCATTCCTTTTACATCAAAACAAATGTACATATCACTACCATACACAGAAAAGGTCAACACAAAAATAAACAGAATGAATACAACATGACATGCTTACCTTCTGACCGACGCTGTCATCTGCAAGGCTCTGAGCCTGCAGGCTGCTCTCTTTTTGTTACTAAGGGAAGTTGGCTGCTGTTTGTAGGCATTACTGAGTGAGTAACACCTAGCTATAATCTCTCCCTTTCTGTCATTGAAAGGACTAGAAAAGGAGTCCCTCTGTCATGCTGTGATCCCATGCTATATAATGTCATGACCACATTTGACCTTAAATTGCCCCTCCCCAGCAGGGGACTGGGCCCCACACTGTGGGGAAATATTTCACTAATGCCTGCACCTAGCAAACGTTCCAAGGTCTCTAAATGATCAGAGCTCTTGTTCACAAACAGAAGTGGATTGAAAGAATGTGGAGTGAATAATCTCAGTTTTTCCTCCCCTGTGGACAGTACTTTGTAGCTATAAAGAGATCTCATGCCCTGTGTCTCACTTAACCACTCTGTGTAACCAATCACCCCCAAACCCAGTGGCAACAGTCTTTTATCATAGTTCTCTAATCTGTGAGTAGCACGGGGGTCAGTGGATCTAAGCTGGGCTTAGCCAGGGTGCTTGCTCTGATTTGTGTCTCTCACTCTCCTCTGGGGACTAATGGGTTAAAGGGGACACATTCTTCCCTGGCAATGGCAGAAGAACAAGGGCATAAATGGCAACATAAGAGGCCTTTTAAGGCCTGAGCTCATAACTCTGATACTGTCCCTTCTGTCCACAAACCATTGACCAAAGCAAGTCATTTATTCAAACCCAAAATCAGAAAAAAAAGAAACACACCCTGCCCATGATGAGGGCATGGCAAAGGCTTAACCATAGGCAGAGATAAAGAACTGGGACCAACAATGCAATCTATCATACTCTATATCTCATTAGACCTTTCTAGAAACCTCCATTTACAGTCAAATGTCCCTTATAGTCAAATGCAGTGTGCTGAAAACTAAATTTAAATTCTTATATTTATGGTTAATTCATTCTCAGAAAGACTTCAAAGACCATTAAATGGGAAAAGAATCATCTTCCCTACAATTGGTGCTGGGACAACATGCAAAACAACAAAGTTGGACCCTACCTCACACCATATGCAAAAATTAACTCAAAATGCAGTATAGGCCTATATGTAAAAGCTAAAGCTACAAAACTCTTGGAAATTTTTTAAAATTTTGAATGTTAATAGAAAACATAGAAGTAAATCTTCATGACCTTGAGTTAGGCGATTGGCTTGTTAGACATGACACCAAAAACACAAACAAAAGAAAAAATTAGATAAATTGAACTTCATCAAAATTAAAAACTTTCATGCTCCAAAGGACACTATCGCTATCAAGTAAATGAAAAGATAACCAACAGAATGTAAGAAATATCCACAAACCATATATCTGATAAAGGTACTAGTATCCAGAATATATTTTGTAAAACTCTGAAAACAACAGAAAGACAAATAACCCAGTTTTTAAAAGGCAAAGGATTTAAATAAACATTCCTCCAGATACGATACGGAAATGGCCAATAAATCCATGAAAAAGATGCACAATATCATTAGTCATTAGGAAAATCCAAATCAAAACCACAATGAGATGCCAGTTGAAATGCACCATGCTGGCTGAAGTAAAAAAGACAGACATTAACAAGTGTTGTCAAGGGTGTGAAGAGATTGGGAACTTCATACATTGTTGGCAGCATTGCAAAATGGTGCAACCACTTTGGAAACAGTTTGGCAATTTCTCAAAATGCTAAACGTAGAATTACCATATGACTCAGCTATTTTGCTTCTAGGTATATAGCCAAAGAAATAAAAATATACCTCCACACAAAAACCTGCACACAAATTTTCTTAGCAGCATTATTCATGCACCCAAAATCTGGAAACAACACAAATATCCATCAACAGATGAAGGGATAAACAAAATGTGATATATCCATATAGTGCAATATTATTTGGCAATAAGAAAAGAAGAAAGAACCAATATATGCTACCACATGGATGAACCTTGAAAACATTATGCTAAATGAAAGAAGACAGTCACAAAAGGCCACGTGATATATATGATTCCACTTATATGAAATATCCACAGTAGGTATAGCCATAGAAACAGAAAGTAGATTACTAGTTTCCAGGCACTGAAAGGAAGGAGAAATGGAGAGTGACTGCTAATGAATGTAGAGCTTCTTTGGGGATGATGAAAATAACCAGAAATTCATTAAGCTCCATTAATATGCTAAAACCAACACTTCAAAAGTATGAATTCTATGGTATATGAATTATATCTCAATTATTTTAAAAATTGAATTTAAAAAAAAGTATTAGAAAATGGACAAAAGATATGAAGAGACATTTCACCAATGAACATGCATGTGTGGCTAATAAGCACATGAAAAGATGTTCAACGTCATTAGCCATTAGGAAAATGCACATTAAAATCGCAATGAGGGCCGGGAGCGGTGGCTCACCCCTGCAATCCTAACTCTCTGGGAGGCCAAGGTGGGCGGGTTGCTCAAGGTCAGGAGTTCGAAACCAACCTGAGCAAGAGTGAGACCCCGTCTCCACTATAAATACAAAGAAATTAATTGGCCAACTAATATATACAGAAAGAATTAGCCGAGCATGGTGGCGCATGCCTGTAGTCCTAGCTACTCGGGAGGCTGAGGCAGTAGGATCACTAGAGCCCAGGAGTTTGAGGTTGCTGTGAGCTAGGCTGATGCCAGGACATTCACTCTAACCTGGGCAACAAAGTGAGACTCTGTCTCAAAAAAAAAAAAAATCGCAATGAGATATTGGAACACACCTATTAGAATGACTATAATAAAAAACAGTGAAAAAATACTGGAGAGAATTCAGAGAAATGGGATCCCTCGGACACTACTGCTATAAATATAAAATGGTACAGTTGCTCTGGAAAATAATTTGGCAGTATGTCTTAAAACTAAAAATGTATTGCCATGTAATCTGACAATCGTATAATAAAGCATTTTATTCTGTAGAAATGAAAGCTTATTTTCATTGGAAACTGGTACACAAATGTTTATAGTAGCTTTATTTGTAATAGCCAAAAACTAGAAACCATCCAAATATCTTTCAATGGACAAATGGTCAAAAATCTGTAGCACACGCATATCATGGATTACTGTTCAGCAATAAAAAGGAGTTAACTATTGACACATGTTGAGAAAAGCCAGCCTCATAAAGACACATATATACTGCATGTTTTCATTGATGTAACATTTACCAAATGACATAAGTATAGAAACGAAGAGATTAGTGGCTTCCAGTGGTTGGAAATGGTGGGGAGAGGGATGTGTTGTGAAGGGGAAGCACAAAGGATCCTTGCAGTGACAGTACAGTTATCTTCATTGTAGTGGCAGTTACATGAAGCTACACATGTGATAAAAATCTCATGCAGCCACACACGCATAGTCACACATGCACACACACATGCACACACACACACACAGAGATGAATATAGGAATAACTGTTGAGCTTTGAATAAGCCCTGTGGATTGTACCAATGTTACTCTTCTGATTTGGGTCTGGTAATATAGTGAGCAAGGTGTTAACATTGGGGGAGGCTGGGTGAAGGGCCCCTGGGACCTCTCTGTACATTGCTTTGCAACTTCCTGTAAATTTGTAAATAAAATTTTTGAAAAATCTAACTTTATCCTTATTCAAAACTTGCTCCTCTTCCTGAATTCCCCAATTTTGCATCCACAAGTGTGAAAGCAAGACACCACAGGCATGAGCCCAGCCTCTTCCATATTCTTCACTCTCAACATCAAATAATAATAATAATAAGCAACATTTATTGAGTGCTTCCTCTCTACCAGCCACTATATTTATAGCTTTCCATGGCTGGTTTAATTTATTTCACATATAAACTCTATTATTATTTTCATTTTAGAGATAAGGAAATTGAGTATTAATGGGGTTAACAGCTATGGCCAAGGTTATTGCACTAGGAAAGCAGGCTTCCTACGCAGGCATTCTGACCCCAAAGCTCATGCACTGTGAAATCAGCAAACTCAAAATCCACCCACTCATCTTAGCCCAGTGCCTCAGGTCAAGATTTTATACTTCTCTACCCTAACCAGATATTAATACAGAAGCCTGCTCACCCATCTCTCCTCCCAGACCCAAGGGGAAGAAAGTAACCACGCCATACATGCTTGAATGGTAAGCAGCCCCAAACAGAAGGCAAGACCCCAGTTTCCTCGTGCAAAGATTTTAAGGATTTTGGCCAACTTGAATATACAAATGTTTATTGCTATTGGTGAAATAGCCAAGCATCGACTTGCAAGTATTCGATCCCCAACATGCGTTTACAATGGCATATTATATAAACTGTATTAATTTGGAAACACCTGTATTGCTACCGTCGCTCTCCCCCTTTCTAAAGGAATTTCATTCAAATGCTTCACACAGATCTTTAACATCAGTATGTTCACAGTTTTCACCTAACTCAAGTTTCCAGAGTATATCATCTTCATTTCTAAGTTATTTTTAAAATAGTGCTTTTGAAGCCACATATACACTGTTCTTGAAAAGCTGATCCTGAACTAAAAGGATCCATTTGCATCACATAAAGAAAATTAAGGATTTTTAAAAATTTGCTCTGTAAGTCAGTGGTGCTCAGCCCTGGCTGTGAATTAAAAGCATCTGGAGAGCTTTAAAATCTAGCAGTGCCTGGGCCCTGGCCCCCAAAATAGTGACTTCTACTGACCTGGAGCTGGTGCCGGGAGTAGCATTTCCAAAGTTCCTCCGGCGATTTTAAAGCGCGGCCCGAGTTGAGCACCAGCACTTATGTGTAGGATTAGTGTTCCCACGGTGGGAATTAGCAGTCCTTGGTTACACACAAGAATCACCTGGAAAACTCTGTAAACATACTGCTTCCCAGCATCCACCCCGCCCCACACATTCTGATTTATCTGCGGTTGGGCCCCAGGCATTGTTCGTTTTTAAAGCACTTCCAGAGAATTTCAATTGCAGCCAGAATAGAGGACCTTCAGTGTTACCACTTAGGAGTGTTGCTTTACAGGTGAGCTTTTAAAGGCTGTTTAGCCCATCAGCAAATACTTGACGATAAGGTCACATCGCTCTCCTGCATCACCCCAGTGACCCCAAAACTGTGCTGAATGTCTTTGCTTTCTTCTGCTTCTATTGTATCCGGTGAGCATCCAAAGATAGCACTGATTGAGAACATTTTAACCGAATTAGGCTTCCCCAAATAGTCCTTGGTTGTCTTCAATAAAGGAATTGAAAGAGCAGCCCCCATAAGGTTGGAGATTTTGTCAGGGCTCCAATGTAAAATGATCCCCCCCCCTTTTCTGAAATATAGATTGGGAAGAAAATGTCACTTTATTTTTGCACACATTAACCCTTTCTCGGAGCGTTGACTACATCTAGCCACCAGGTTAAATGTTTGTCTACGTGATCTCATCTCATCCTAAAAAATACATATTGGATATGTAATTATTATGAATCTCATTTTGCAGAGGGAGAATTCGGGTGGACAGAGGCAGACCGTGGCCCAAGTCCAACCCCCAGCCCCGGTCTCCCCCAGGCTCCTTCCCTCTAGAGGCGGGAACTGGTAGTGCAAGAAGCACCACCCGCGTCCTCAGCATCGCCCCGACGTCGTCCGCGCCCAGTGCTGCACCGCCCCCTGCTGGCAGGGCCGACCGCGGCGTGCTTTCGCAAGAGGCTCCAGGACTCCTTCCCAGATGAGCAGCCGGGTGGACACGCAGCATCGTGGTCAGCGGACGTCGTCCCCTTCCCTGCCTTTGTGGGCCAGTCCACCCACCCACCCACCCGCATTCCCTCAACATTCCCTGGCGCCCCAGCTCTGTGACGTCACAGACAGCCTCCTCCTGTCCACTCTGCAGCTGCAAGTGAGTGAGGCAAGGTTAGCCCTCAAGAGCAGGAGGGAGTAATTTCTCTGTGTTAGAAGGGACAGTGTCTCCACCCCTCCTAGAAACCTATGCATTCTGCTGCAAGAAGCAGTGACCACCCCTCATTTGCCTTGACCCCACTGTTTCTCTGTCTGGGTCCCAGTCTCCAAACTGTGCCAAACTGCCCCTAGAGACCCAGAAGCCTTCCTGTGTGACCTCACTGACCTTTCTCGTTCGGGCCGAACTGCCTGCCATGGGGTTGGGTTGCTGGAGACCTGAAGTTCACAGCCCACTAGGGACAGCCTAAGGGCCTTTCTCTTTGGTGCCTGCTTCCCTCTAGAGGGGGGCACTGGTAGTGCAAGGAACGCCACACCCCCTGCTCGGCATCGCCCCGACATCTTGACAGCATCAGCATCCTCGTTTACATTGCTTTTTTCTTTATTTCAAAATATTAAGAGGGTACAAATGCTTTTGTTACGGGGATACCTTGCTTAAGAGTACCCGTTACCAGATTAGGTTCATTGTACCCAGTATTTCTGGTGAAACAGGGGGAAGCTGCTTCCATGGCAGTCTCCGAACGGAGCTAATGGCTGGTATGTAAGGGGTCTGGGGAGGTGTCGAGTTGATGGCACGGTGGTATTTCAGAGGCAGGAGTGCTTAGGAATGGCACACCTTTACCTGTGAAGTGTAAACAGACACCGGCATGTGTCTGTTATTTTCAGGAGAATGGTCACTGAGGCAAAGTTTCATTAATAGAGTAAATGGGTTTAGCACAGGTTCTAGTGATTGCCTGTTACCATGGTACAGGGCGATCAGTATTTACCTAGGAATGTGAGAGCCTCCCTTTTTATTCTCCTCCTTCATTCTCCACCTTTTGGTCCTTCCTAAACCAAAGCTGCAGGAAAGACATTTCAATATTGTCCAGATTTTCACCACCTTCATCGGCTTTCTTTGAAAACACAGTTCCATTTTTCCATCTGCAGAGATCTGGTTATTACCTTGAGTGTCTTGAATATCAATCGGCCTGATTTCTTCCTCCTTTTTTTTTTTTTTTTGAGACGGGGTCTCCCTCTGTCTCCCTAGGTAGAGTGCAGTGGCATCAGCCTAGCTCACAGCAACCTCAAACTCCTGGGCTCAAGCAATCCTGCCTCAGCCTCCTGAGTAGCTAGGACTACAGATGTGAGCCACCATGCCTGGCTAATTTTTCTATTTTTAGTAGAGATGGGGGTCTCATTCTTGCTCAGGCTGATCTCAAATTCCTTAGCTCAAGAGATCCTCCTGCCTCGGCCTCCTAGAATGCTAGGATTACAGCCATGAGCCACCGCGGCCGGCCTTGTTTTTGTTTGAATCATCTGTTACACCATCTGTTGGACCCGAGGCTGCATAAAAGCATTCAGCTCTCCGAATGAGAGAAACTGAATGTTGTGAGACAAACAATAATAATTAAAAGTATTTTAAGAAGAAATTGAAAGGCTCTCTAGAATCATGATCCATGGTTTCCTAGGTATGGCCGTCTACTTAGATAGCCAGATTGCTTTTTCTTTTGGCTTAGCTACAGATTAACCTCACCTGTGGAATTAATCCAGGTACCACATGAAGTGTTAGCAATGGTGCAGACCACCCTGATTAGCGAAAATAAAATCCAAAGGTAGTCTATGACCCATAATTAAGCTAAGGATGTTACATTGGTCAGGGTGTGGGCTCTTTAAATTCTTGGTTGGCCCTAGAATGTTCTGTGAAAGTACCCTGAAGTCTAAGTCACCTATCCTATCAATTCATCTTCAATTTTGTTTGTAATTTTGAATCCTTGACCAATCTTCTCTCAAGAGAAAAGCTTTTGAAATAGTTTCATGTGGTGTGCTTCCTATTTTTACCTTCTCAAGTCCATTTTTTAAAAATTATGAATAAGTGGGCTATTTAAATCTTCTGATCTTTTTCATCCTGCTGCTTTTAAACATTTTTCTACATATTGAAGGTCAACAATGAAATGAACTAATTGGTATAAATATGATAGATGGTCCAGGGAAATAAGTAACTAGCAGAATCTTGAAGTATACAGCAATTTCCTATTGTCCTGAAATTTGGGGAGGTTCTAAGTATTTGCACTCAACTCTTACCCAGGGTTTAAATTCAACCACCCTGGGTTCACCTCCAGAGCAGGAGTTTTAGGGAGGTGTTGTGCAATGTGATTGTTCTTTTCTAGAAACATGCTCCCTGAAGAAAGTTTACTTAGGCAGCCTGGGGAAGGAATGGGAAGGGTATACGTGGGTGGTAAAGATCAAGTTGAATGGAGAGAGAAAGAGAAAGGCAAAGACAGTAGATGTCAGAAGGTTGGAGTAGGAATAAGATCTTTCTTTCTTTCCGAAGCCAGACCATGCCAATCAAAGAAGCCCTCTATTGAATGTTTGGCATTTTTGTCTTCTCTCTTTTCTAGAGTTCCTCTTAAATCTCTTATTTTTGACATAAAAAGTTTTTCATAATGCCCATGGTAATCCTAAATCATCTAGGATTACCTAAATCGTCTAGGTAATCATAATCATCTAGTAAAATTTGGCCATTTATTAAGGTAAGCGCATGAGAGTACATATAGTGGGAATAAATATACGAAGCAGGAGTTTTTCCAGAAAGAGGCAGAAAATTTAATAGAGGTGAAACCATGACAAACAGAAAAGAGTACACTACAGTGGCCAAAAGTTTGGACTGATTGATGTACGGTGTCTTGAGCCCCTTGGCCAAGCAGAGCCTAAGAGAGGCCAATGATCAATGACCAGAACATTGTCGCTTCCAGAATATAGGATATGTAAAGCAACCTTCTTTTGTGATTTAATAAGAACAGGTGCTCATGAAGGTTTTGGGGGACCCCAGTCCAAGTTTTAGCAATTTCCCATAGGCAAATCAGTCACCAGTCTAACAGAACTCTAGCCACTAGTTTTTGAGGCTGACAGGTGGTGCACTGCCAGACCCATGCTCCGTTCCATCCTTAGGAAGCCCTTCCTTCTATATTCAGCAGACACAAGGCAGTCTGGAAAAAAGCAAAACCCCGTAAGGCAAGTGTGTGTTTAAGTGGATGAAGAAAATTGAAACTAAAGCAAATAGTAGAAGAATAAGCAGATTAATGGCAAGGATATTTGCTAAATGGAGCATCTCCAACACAAAACATCTAACTGCCTTACATAAATTTCTATTTGTTGATAAATCCTAGAAAAATAAAATAGATCCATTAAAGAGAGGTCAATGAAATATATCAGAGCTCAAATCGTGTTGAAAAACCCACCTGGCATCAGATCCAAAAGACTACTGGAGATTGGGGCTAAAGGGACCCAGCGAGTGCCCCTCCCCCACTCGGTCCAAGGCTCTCACACAATGGGGACATCTGTGTGTGTCTAGCCCACTGGATGTACCTGACCACAATGAACAGCTCATGTGCAGGAAGTTAAAGATCAGTTAGTGGAAGAGAGAAAGATCTATTGGGCATACAGTTTGTATCCAGCAGTCAGAGTAAATATTTATTATAAAGCACCTATTCTGTGTCCATGCCTGGTCTTAGTGCTGGGGATACAAAGGTGAATAGAACACTGAACCTTCCTCCACGTGAGTGGGGCATTTATCTAGTATCTTGTTCACTGCTGTATCTCCAGCATCTAACATTACCTGGCACATAGTAGGTGCTCAATAAATATATGCTAAATAGGCCAGGCACGGTGGCTCACACCTGTAATCCTAGCACTCTGGGAGGCCGAGGCAGGCAGATCGCTCAAGGTCAGGAGTTCGAAACCAGCCTGAGCAAGAGCAAGACCCCATCTATACTAAAAAAAATATATAGAAAAAAATTAGCTAGACAACTAAAAATATATATAGAAAAAATTAGCCAGGCATGGTGGCGTATGCCTATAGTCCTAGCTACTTGGGAGGCTGAGGCAGTAGGATCAATTGAGCCCAGGAGTTTGAGGTTGCTGTGAGCTACGCTGATGCCATGGCACTCACTCTAGCCTGGGCAACAAAGTGAGACTCTGTCTCAAAAAAAAATATATATATATATATATATATATGCTAAATAAATGAAAGAAAGCTCAAGGACTAGTATCCAGACTGGTGACAACTAAATAGGCAGTTACAATACAATGTTTTCAGCAAGTATTTTTTGAGCATTTACCACAAGTTAGGCAGTCACAGTACTATAAACGCCTGTGATACAGGAAAACATGGTGGGAGGTGAGTATTGTGGGATCACAAAGGAGGGACCCCTAACCCATCCCACAACTGAGAGATGGCTTCCTGTAACCACTGGGCTGAGTACTGAAGTTTGATGAGTGCAGGATTGAGGTGAGAACACCCCAGATGGAGGGAACAGTATGTGAACAGGCTCCATTTAGTCAAATGGGAAGTGCCTAAACAGCATCTCTTGTGGCTGTACAGTAGTGAGTGCACCCAGGAGATGATGAGGCTGAAGAGACCTACACTGGTGATCACAAAAGGAGTTGGATCCACAGACTTGGGGAGCCCCTGAAGGATTTGAGGCAGAGGCATGATATTATGGGATTTACATAGAACCAGATAACTGTATCTTTGCTAAATGGAGCATCTCCAAAACAAAATTCTTGATCTAATTGGCCTAGTGGAAGCAAACAAGCCAGTGAGAAAGTTTCGGCAGTGGTCCAGGTGAGAGGCGATGGTGGCTTCCGCCATGGTGAGAGCAATGGCCAGGCAGTGAGCAGACAGATTGAAGAGATACGTGGAAAGTAAAGTCAAAAGACTGATGAATGTGGGATGATGGTAGGAACCTGGCAGGTTTCTGGCTCTGGAGACAAAGTGAATCATAAGATCATTCTGCCAAATAGGGAACATGGGAAGAAGGCAAATAGATTTGGTTTGCAGTAGATGGGGAAGGAAAATTACCCCAACCAGTAAACAGAGAGCAGAACTAAAATTGACTCATGAAACCATCAGAAGCAGCTTAGCCCATGAGTGAGGTAAGCTGTGTCCTATGGGTTGTGATGTTCTTGGCACAAAAATTACCACCCAATTCTTTACTACCCCCAGTGCCTGCAAATGCTTTCACATGAGACAAAAGAGGAATAAATGCTTGTTTGATCATTTACTCAACAAACATTTATTGACTGCCCACACCATGGTAGGTACTGTTCAAGGCATTGAGAATAGAGCAATAAACCAAACAGATGGAGTCCATGGCCTATAATCTAGTGCCTTATAATTTAATGGGGAGAAGCAGAACCACAAATATAGTAAGCAAGCAAATTATATAGAGTGTTATAAAATGATAGAGAAAAGTAAATGGGGAAGGGGGTTAGGAAGTGTTGGGCAAGGAAGTGCAATTTTAAATACAGTGGACAAAAAAACTCTCAGTAGAAAAGGTAGCATTTAAGCAAAACCTTGAAGGTAATGGCAAAATGTAGTTGTCTAAGAGAACAGCATTCCAGGAAGAGGGGAAAACAAGCACAAATTCCTGAGTTGAGAACTTGGTGTGTTTTAAAATTTAGCAAAGAGGCCATTGTGACTCGAATGGAATTGGGGAGAGTAGCAGAACTTGAAGGCAGAGAGCAGGTGGTGGCGGTGGCTAGGGGTGGTGGTGGTGGTGGTGAGGGGTGGGAGGGAGGGAAGGATGATGATTAGAGCATCTTAAGACCCAGGTAAGAACTCTGGGTTTTCATCTGAGGAATAAGGTAAACCACTTTACCTTACTGGGGGGAGGAGGAACTAAAGAACTAAAAGAAAAAAAAAAAAACTTTTGCATTTATCCCCACGTTTACCATTTCTTATCCTCTTCATCCCTTTCTGTAGCTATGAATTCCATCTGGTATCATTTTCCTTCAATCTTTTAGCATGTTTTTATAGCCTGTGTCTCCTAAAGACAAATTCTCTTCATTTTTGATTGTCTTAAAATGTCTTCATTTTGCCTTAATTATTGAAGGATATTTTCATTGAAATGAAGTTCTGGGTTTACAAGTTCTTTTTTTTCTTTCAGAACTTTTTACTTCATTGTCTTTTTTTCCCCCTCCATTGTCTTTTTGTATGCATTGTTTCTGATGCAAAATCAGCTGTCGTTCTTGTCCTGTTTCCCAATGTGTGGTGCCTTTATTTATTCTGGTTGCTTTTAAGATCTTACTCTTTAATTTTTAGCTATTTGATGATAATGTGTCTTTTTTGTTTTTTTCTGTTTAGTGCTCACTGAGTACTTACATAGATTCTTTCCATCAAATTTGGAAAACTTACAGCCATTATTGCTTGAAATATTTTTGCTGACCCTATCCTTCTGAGGTATGTTCTGTATACATGTCTATAAATGTATGTTAGTCAGCTTGGTAGTAACCTTCAAGTCACTCCTGCTCCCTTCATGCTTTTTAAGTCTTTTTTCTCTTTCTGGTTCAGTTTGGATAATTTCTATTAAACTTTTTTCAAGTTCACTGATCATTTCTTCTGCTTTGTCTAGTCTGTTGTTAATCCTATCCAATATATTTTTCCTTCAGATAGTGGTTTTTACAGAATTAGAATTTCTATTTGATTCTATTTCAGAGTTTTAATTTCTTACTTCAATACTATATTTCTTCATCTATTATATCCAATTGGAAGTTTTGAGCAGAAGGGTAACAAAACACATTTTAACAGAACTACCCCAACTTTTGTATTAATTATTAAGGGGGTCAAGGGTAAAAGAAACAGGGAGACCAGGTAAGAGGGTATGGTAATAATTCAGGCAGGAGATGATGGCTCTGGCCAGGATACAGCAGTGGAGAAAGTGAAAAGTAAGTGCCTATTGAGGGAAGCAACTTACATAGTGAATTGTGTGTTGCGAGAAGCACCTAACCAATACCATGATAAGAATTTCCTAAAAGGTGGCTCTGCCACAAAAAGGGGAGTGAGAACAGGATGTATCCAAAGATCTGGAAAGAAGACTGGGAGTAGAACATCGTCTTATCATTCTGGACTCTCAGAACTAGAAAGATTCTTGAAGAGATGTCTAGTCTAACTTCCTCTTATTACTGATAAGGAGCACGAGACACAGAAACAAGCATGAACTTACCCAAGGCCATACAGCAAGTTAGTGACAAAACCAGGATTTAAATCCATAAGACTATGTGCTTCCTCATGGGACCTGGAACAGCTGGGATAATTTGAAGCCAATGGGGAAAATGGAATGACCATTGACTGAGCGCTTATTGTATACCTGGCACCATAGGGGTCATTTTTCATGTGTTTAACCCTTTACTTCTGCAAAGTAGGCACTTCCATTCTCATTTTCCACATGATAAGTGAGGCTGAAAAAGGGTACAGAATCTACCCAAGAACATGCACCTAGAAATGGGGTAGGGCACAGATCCATCTAAAATACCTGAGTATGTTTATGTGCATTTCTGCATGAGCTGGGATTTCGCTATAGTTGGATCCTATCTGGAGTGTGAATACAGATAAACAACTAACATTGTTCAGCTGTGGTCTTATATCTATTTAGGTAACAGCCCTGTCCAATGAACTGGGCTCAAATTTAAGATCGGCTCACTCAACAAGAAAGCACTTCTACAGACAAAGGTGGCAGAGTAGAGGCTTCAACTCCTTTCCATGGGTAAGAAAATTTTGCATAGAATATTGAAAATGGCAGCCTGGCAGCCCAGGGCAGCCTGGGCAGAAGGGCCTGGACCTCCTGGCCATGGCGAGCTGCAGAAGATTTGGGAGAGGGGAGGAGTATTAAGCCTCAGGGGAGGAGACCCACTGTGCCCCACACCACAGTCAATTTCCAACAGGCATCTGGAATTCCGGCCCCAACACTCATGGCCACCATTCCTTTCCCTCCCACAGCAGCCAACCAAAGTTCGGCCTGGAAGATCTTCTGTTTATGCTGCAGAGAGTGTGAGGAGTCCTGCGTCATCAGCAACTGCAATGATCCCAACCAAATCCAAGGGCATCAGCCACCAGCCCATGGTAGGTACCAGATAAGAACACACTGTGTGGCCTCTCTAGAGCCCAGTTTGTTCATTCCTCCCCTGCTAAGATACCTCCAGACTTCCTGCCTCTTTGGAGTGATAATTACAACTTAAAACGAGGGGGGGGGGGTTGGGTGGCTAGGTACCCAAACTAATAAACAGGAGAGTTGAAAGCCTTATACTGAAAGTGTTGTCCATGAACTAGCAATGTCAGCACCACTTGGGAGCTTGTTAGAAATGCATTTTCAGACCTGCTCCAGACCTATGGAATCAAAACCACCTGGAGACATGATCTCCAGGTAAATTTGAATGTACGTTATAGTTTGAGAAGCCCTGGACTAAAGAGTAGGAAGACAGTGGTTAATAGCCCTGCCTTTGGAACTGTACATGCTAGATCAAATCTCGGCCCTGCCACAGAGCAAGAAGGCTAGAACTGTGATAATATCTGGAAAGAGGGATGTTTAGGGGCATTTTTTTCCTACTCCATATGATTCAATATTTCTTAATTTTTTCTATCATGATACACTTATAAATAGAAAAAAAAGTCAGTGTTTAAAATGAATGCATATTTTGAATGCAACATCTGCTTATGAGGAGAAGCCGTCAGGGACGGGAGGAGGTAGATTCAGGTACACTCCCACCCCATAATAACCACCGCTTTCCCATGTGCGCTGCTCATCTGAGCTGCCCCACCTGACCCTGTGGCATTCTTCTCGCCAGATAGGCGGCTTCAGAAGAATGTGCCTGGTGGACAAACCCCCGAGCATGCTAAAGGAACCTCCCGCCTGCCTTCAGGACAACCCCTGATCCGTCCAAAACAGACAGCTTCCTTCACCAGCAGTGATTTTAAGGGTAAGTCCCAGATGCAGGTGCTAACGCTGACCAGGAACCCCTGGGAAGGGGAGGGGGACCTCATCCTCACGACAGGCCCCATTGATATTAGCCGAGTGGGATGACAGGAGAGATGGGACCACTCCCATTTGGCAGCTGCAGTCGTGTTCCAGAACACACTGGAGAGACTCCAGGAGTCTAAGACCCAATTCCGTGATTCTCCAAGCTAGGAGGTGCATGAGGAGGAGAAGGTCTAGGGGGGAAAGAATACACATCCATACTTTCCTCCTAAGCCCTTTGTGGCATCATCTTGCATGTGTAATTTTCGTACGTTTGTGTGATGTCTACTTTGGCCACTAGACAGTAAGTTCCAAAAGAGCTCCCATTGGTTTTGTTCCCTGTTGTTCCTTCCAATCCAGCCAGGCGCAAGGCAACTAAACAATGCCAGGAAATGCCTGTGGATTGAGCATAGTTCAGCTGGGGGCAAAATGCCTCTGGGCCATGGAAGGACAGATGCCCAATCCCAGGGCAGTGGCACGGCCCAGGAAGAAGAAATGCAGCCACGTTGCTGGGCACTGATTCTGTGCCCAGGTGACCTCACATAGCCCACAAACACCGCAGGAGGCCAGGCTGTAGAGAGATAAGGATCATCCAGCCCAGTCACCTTAAGAGTTAAACCCTCCTTGCAAACAAAATCTCACCCACAGTCCAGTTTCTGCAAAATATCAAAGGGGACCTGCTCTACTTAAGTTGAGGGTAGGGAGCTAGGAGTCCCACTAGCTCGCCCATCCTTCCCTCTGCCTTTGCCACCCCCACAGGGCTGAGGCCCACAGAGGGGAGGGGACTTGCCACAAGTGCACTGGGAACCGACGTTAGTGTCAGAGCCAGGATTCTCCTTTCCATGCCACTGTGCCTTGCCAGACACTGCCATCACTGAAGCCACCAGTGTCATACAAGGCAAAACCCATTGCAAGAAACTCCTATCACAAAGGACTTCCAAGTCCTAGGCTGGGGTCCACCTTGGCTCCCACAGGGTTCATGAATCTCAGGAATGATCAGAGATGGATACCAACGACCAGGACAGTTCATCCAAGAAGCCTAATTCCAAGGCCTTCACCCCCGCATCATTATTTCCTCTCTCCTTTCAGATCTGTATACACGAACTTCCTCGGGCAATTTCTACAAGAGGAACCTAGATCGCTACTCCCAGGAGCGCTGGCCATTCCAGACGTGCTTCATTGGGAGGCCCTGAGGCTTCTAGCTAACAGCACCCATGTCGTTCACTGCATACACTCGGCTGCAGAAGAGCCTCCCGGAGGAGAATGGAGGACATGGAGGAGGAGGAGGAGGAGAGAGGAGAGTGGACAGGAGTCATGAAGACTGATTCAGAAACTCCCCTGGAGGAGGAGAAGACGTCTGAGGCATCCTTGTGCCACCACCAAGAGTCACGCCAGCCCCTGAAAAAGCCACTGTGAGAGGATCTGCCTCTAATTAAAGTCCTTGGTCAGAGCAGAGGACTGTGTCCCTCCCTCTTCTTCTCCCCTCCTACTCACTAGGGAGTGCCTCTTCCAAACAGTGTCTTATCCTTTTTAAATATAGTGTCACATCTAACTAACCTAAGAAGAATGTTTCCACCTTCTGGATAGCTTCTGAAATAATTTCAAACACACAGAAAAGTTGCCAGAATAACACAAAGAAGTCCCATTTACCTTTACCTAGTTTCACTAGTTGTTTACATTTTCTCCCATTTGTTTCATCATTATTCTCTATTTTTTCTCCGAACCACCTGATAGTGTGTTGTGCGCACCATGCCCCTTGCCCCCTAAATATTGCAATGTGTGCTTCCCAGGAACAAGCACGTTCTCTTACACAACTACAGTACAGTCATCAAAAGCAATAAATTGGGCATTGATACAAGTACCATTCAAATGTCGTCAACTGTCCCCAAAAATGTCCGATAGCTACCTTTTTGCTCAGTCCAGGATCCAATCCAAGATCACGAATCGCATGTAGTTGTCATATCTCTGTGGTCTCCTTTAGCCTGGAACAGTTCTGTCTTCGTCATTGATGAGCTTCACGTTTCTGAAGCATAGGAGCATGATTGTTTTATAAAATGTCCCTCGATTTGGGTTTATCTGATGATTCCTTATTATGAGATTCACGTTTTCCACTGGGGGCAGGAATGCCACAGAAGCCAGATGGAGTCCTCCCTCCTGCATCGTATCCGGAGGCACCTGCTGTAGGCAGGTCCCATGACGGGTGTGGTAGCCCAGATCACCCAGTTGAGGTGGAGCCTGCTGCTGCCCCTCCCCACCGCAAGTTGTTATTTTCCACTTTGTAACTAATAAAGTAATTTTGGAGGGGGATACTTTGAGATTCTGTGAATATCCCGTTCCTTTCACCCACTAACTGAAGCATCCATAAGTCATTCTTGCCAGAATCAATTGTTATTTGCCAAAGGGTGATTTTTCTAACTCTACCATTCCTTCTCCATTCAGTAGTTAATCCTCTACTATAAGGAAAAGCTTTCCTCCTTCCCCATTATTTATTTATATGTTTGTTTATGCAAGTTTAGACTCATGGAATCTTTGTTTTATTAAATGGGCTATAATCCTTTACTGTGATTTATTTTGATGTTCAAAATGCCTCAGATTTGACCAGTGGGAACCCTCTTGAAGCTCACTTCTGTGTTTTGACATATGCCCATCACTTTTTGGCATACAAGATATTTACTCTACAATCTCAGCCCTAGAATCAGCCACTTCTTCAAGGAGCCTTGGTCCTTCTTAGGGAAGAACCGTATTTAGAAACCAAGATCTTGGTGCTAGGTGTGCTCATTGTTACTGGGGTGTGGATGTTTTTAGCCCTTTTCAGTGCATAGAGCTAGGAAATGCACAAACACACACATACACAAACATATAGTATACATAATATATGTACACACACAGAGAACTAGGGAAAGCAATAATAAAAGCCAGTAGCTCATACTGATATCTCCAATCCAATCCAACACCACAGGATTTATGCTAGTTGTTCCTCTTTTCATATTTGCAATTCCTTTCTCCATGAAAGACCTGAATCCTATTATCCTCAATATAGTTGCTCAACTCTGGAATATACAGAAATTAGTTTCAGAATAGCTGCAGACCTTATTGTCTACTGATAAAAGACTTATAGCCAAAAACTGCCCTCAAACATTGCTGAGTTACTTTCTTTTTTCTTATCACAGTTATATTAGTCGTTTGAAATACAGTTGGTACATTGACTTCTGTTTTGTATTTAATTTTAGGACATTTTTTTCCTCCCATCTTTGTTGATTTACTTTTTTTACTATATAAAACATTAACCTGGTTCCAAAAGTCAAAATAATACAAAAAGTTACATACACGGAAGTGTCGCTCTCCCACCAAACCCTTCCACCCTGTGCCCACGCACTATGGTTTCTGGTTTATTCTTCCTGTTTCTTTTTATAAAAATAAGCAAATGCATAAATAGCTTTTATTTCCCCTTCTTTCTTACACAAAAGGTGGCATACTATAGACACTATTTTCTACTCAGCTCTTTTTAACTTAATATATTCTGGAAATTACTTTTTATGAATTCACAGAGCTCTTCATTCTTTTTATGCATTGCTTAGTTCCGCACTGTGTGGCTGGCTCATAGTTTATTCAATCTCTCTCCTCTATAAGGGCACTTCGATTGTTTTCAATATTTTGCAATTACAGATGATGCTGCAATGAATAACCTTGTGTGCACATATTTTGTAGTGATGTACCTTGAGCTCTAATTCCTAAGCATGAACTTTTCAGCCAAACAGAAAAAACATATACAGCTTTGTTAGATGTTGCCAAATTCTCTTCCATAAGAGTTGCATATCCGAGAGTACCTGTCTCCCCACACTTTCAGCAACTTTTTAACTTCTGCCAATCTACAGGTAAAAAATGATATATCATTTTAGTTTTAATTTGCATTTCTGTTACCATGAGTAAAGATTAACATTTTTTCATATGTTTAAGGGCCATTTTTATGTTTTTATGCATTACTTGTTCATGTCTTCTACATATTTTTATTGTTTTTGCCCTTAATTTTTAAGTGTTGTTTAGATGTTAGGAATAGTAGTTCCTCACAGTCCAATGTATTAATCTTTTATTGCATCTGGATTTGGGGTTATTGTTAGAAAGCCTTTCCCTACAAATAGTTTATAGAGGAATTCACCTATATTTCCTTGTTTGTTTCTATGGTTTTTAAATATATATTTATACCCTATCCATTTAGCATTTATTATTAAGGATTTAGGAAATATGGATCTAATTTTATCCTGTTTTCAAATGAATATATAGACATTCCAGCACATTTATTAAAGAGAACATCTTTGGCCCAGTCATTTGAGATGACACCTTTATTATCATATACTTGATTTTCACATGTATTTGGGTCTCTTTCTGAACTTTCTATTCTATTTCACTGGAGGGTCTGCCTCTTCATCTATAGTACCACCTTGTTTTATTCTTGCATGTTTATTTTTTTAATGTAAATGTTAGTATCAATTGGCCTAGCTCCATAAAAAAATCTTGATGGTATTTTCATTGTGATTAAGCTAAATTTATAAATTAACCTAGGGAAAATTATAAAGTAGGAAGAACCGACACATCTATGTATCAGTCCCTATCCACAAACAAATGGCTTTTCATTTGTTCAAGCCTACTTTTTTGTCTTTCAGGGCTATTTTTAAATAGCTTTCATATTAATTTTGCAAATTTCTTATTAAATGTATTTCTATTTTATCTTTATTGTTGTTATTATAAATGGAGTTTTCTCTATCATTATGGCTGTAATTAGTTATTGCTTATGTATATTAACACTGTTGAGTTCAGTATGTTAATTTTATACCTTGCTTCCCTTCTGAATTCTTTTATTGTGTGTCAGTTTTGTCATTGACTTCCTATGGCTACCAGCAGTACTATTATCCCATCTGTAAGTAGAATTACTTTAGCTTCTGCTCTTTCTAATTTTTATGTCTCTAACTGATTTATCTTATCTAATTGCAATGGTTAATGTCACCAGTACAATGTTAAGTAGTGAAGAAAGTAGATATCTGTGCTTTGTTCCTGATTGTAAAGGAAATAGCTCTCGTGTTTGTGCATTAAGTAAGAAGCTGCATTTAGGACAAAGCTAGAGAGAGAGAGAAAGCTATTTTATCATGTTAATAAAATATCCATCAATTTCCTCTTCTTGTTTTTTTCCAGCATCTATAAAGGAAAAAATCATATAATTTCTCTCCTCATATTGAATTAAATTTCCATTCCACAAACAAATTCCACCTAAGCATTATGTATTATCTTAATAATATGGGGTTGGATTCTGTCCACTAATATTTTATTTAGTATTTTTTGTACCAATATTGACACATGATATTGCTTGTAATTTTCTTTTTTGCATTGTCCCTATCAGATGTAGTTATCAATATTATATACCTGCTTCACAAAAAGAATTTGGAAGTTTTCTTTTATATGCTCTAGAACAATTTATGTAGTATTGGAACTATCTGGTCTTGAAAGCTTGATAGAATTTCCTGTAAAACCATCTGGGCCTGTTGCCTATTTGAGGGAGGAAAGTTCCTTAATAAATTTCTCTATTTCTTCTATAGAAATTTATAGAGTTTTCTATCATTAATGCAGTCAATTTGATAAGCAGTATTTTTCCAGGAAATTATCCACTCCGTATAGTTTTTCAAATTTATTTGCATAAAGGTACATAAAACATTTTTACATTTTTAAATTCAAATATTTTAATTTAAATTTAAATTTTTAATTTAAAATTAATTTTTTTAATTTTTAAATTTAAAAATTTTTAAACATTTTTAAATTTTATTTTATTTCAATGGTTAGCCTCCCCTTATCCTTTCCAATTTTACATATTTGTGCTCTCTCCCTCTTTTTCCTGATTAAGCTACATAGTATTTCTATTTTGTTACTTTTTTCCAAAAAGTTTTTGATTTGTTAATTAGATCTACTGTTTTTCTATACTCTAGAAATTTCTATTTTTAATCTTATATATTCTTTTGGTCACTTTGTTGTTCTTTTTCTAGCTTTTTGAATTGGTCATTTATTTCATTCTCTTATTTTCTTGATACAAGTATTTAAAGACTATTCGGTAGGCAGAATAATGACCTCCCCACCATCCACCAAAAAAAAAAAAAAAAAGACATGTTTTCATCCTATTCCTGAGAACATGTTACTTTTCTTTGCAAAAGGAGATTAAGGTTGTAGATCCAATGAAGGTCGCTACTCAGTAACTTTGAGATAGGACATCACCCCCAATTATCTGGGTGGGCCATGTCTAATCCCATGGGGAGGGATCTGCAGCCCAGCTCTGGGGCAGGTTTGTGCCACCACATCACAGAGGCCAGGACAGGCAGGGAGGTGACAGCAGGTCAGGCCCCACCATTCCCTTCCTAGTGGAGAAGGAGCTAAATTGGTACAAGCCACTCATAAAGCAATTGGACAGTGTCCACCCTGAATCTTTAAAGTGCCTCAGCCCCTGAACCATCCTCACTCTGCCATTCACTAGCTGTGTCACCTTGGCCAAGATACCTAATAAACTCTCCGTGCCTCAGTTTTCTCTTCTGTCAATGGACACAGTAATGGTATCTCCCTGTGGCAGAGTGGCATGTTGTCCCCAATTCTCCTCCCTCTTTTGCCATATCCTGTCATGTGACTTGCTTGGCCAACGGAAACTTAGCAGGTGGGAAACAAGCAGGGGCTTAGACATGTGTTTTCACAGTGGGGCTTGCTGCATCTTGCCTCTAGCACGCGGATGAGAAGAACATGCCTGGCTAGCCTAAGGATCCAAAGGGATAAGAGATTTGCAAGGACCACTCCAGCAGACCCGAATGGCACAGGAGACAGCACGACACTGTGGACAAAGGGACGGACCACTGCAGAGAGGGTCAGAAGACGTCCTCCTCCTCCCTATCTTTGTGGTCCAGTCCAACACCGCCCCCCTCCCCATCTCCTCAACGTTCCCTGGCTCCCTAGCTCTGTGACATCACAGACAGCTTCCTGTCCACTCTGCAGCTGCAAGTGAATGAGGCAAGGTCAGACCTTAAAAGCAGGAGAGGGTAATTTCTCTCTATTAGAAAGGACAATGTCCCCACCCTTCCTGGATACCTATTCATTTTTGCTACAAGAAGCAATGACTACCCCTCCTGTGCCTTGATCCGACTGTTTCTGTGTGTCCCATATTCCCCACCTGCGCCAAACTGCCCCTACAGATCCAGAGCCTTCCTGGGTGACCTCACTGATCTTTCTTGGTCTGGCCAAAGTGCCGTGGAGTCACTAGAGACCTGAAGTTCACAGCACCACTGGGGACAACCCAAGGGCCCTTCTCTTTGGCTCCTCCCTCTAGAGGCGGGCACTGGTAGTGCACAAAACACCACACCCAACCTGGCCACAACCAGCATCTCTCCTGCATCACGGTCCTTTGTGTTATTAAGTGCTTAATAGCACGCCAAGCACTTGACATCTTTATGTCACGCAATCCTCACAACAATATTCCTCGGTAGGTCTTACCATCCCATTGCACAGACTGGAAAACAGAGTTTCAAGGTTCAAGAATTGCTGTAAATTACACAGCAAGGTGCAGCAGGAATTAGGATCCTACGTCCATTTAAGTAAAAAAAAAAAAAAAAAAAAAAAAGAAGTGTGCTGTGCACTGCTGCTCTGCTCTGCCGAGCTTCAGACGGAGCCTTTCCATTTACAACCACCTGCCATCAACTCTCGGAGGACAAGGCGGCTCTGATCGTCTCATTCTGGAATTGTGTGGACAGCACAGGCTCTGGCGTCAGACAAAACTCCACTAAAATCCCAGCTGCTCCTCTTGCAGCTGCAACACCTGAGCAAGTCACCTTCCTGACACTCGGCTCCCTCCAGCTGGAAAACGGGACAAAGTCCTGCCTTGAGAGCGGAGATGAAAATGAGATGCGCTCACAGATGTCAAAGGACCTGCCCGAGATGCTCAGTGAGTGTGAGTGTTCTTGACACCATGGCTGTTTTTCTTCCCATTAATTCTATGATTGAAGTCACAGAGGAGAAGGAAGAAGTCCCGAACGAAGATGTTTCTGTCCATTTCTATGAGCAGGGAAATCTGTTCATGGAAGGGAACATGCGGCATAGGATGGAGGAGACTGCTGCCCAACAGTCAGAGAAGGCGTGTGTGTTTATTCACAGTACGGAAGGAGAGCATGCCTGCTCTGTTCACAGCCCCGTGCTGCCTGCTGGGACACCGGGGGGCCTGGGCCCATCCCTGCCTGCGGGGGAGCAAGTATCTGCTGCTCTTCTTCACTGCAGTATCCCTAGTACCTGGCACCAGTAGGTCCTCAAATTTTTAAAAATCACAGATTTTTTTATGTAGACAAACCCCGCTGGGGGGTTGAGGCAGAGGAGTGATTTGATGGGATTTGCCCTGGGGGCAGATCCGGCTGCAGGTGAGGCAGAGAGACCAGTGCGGCAGCTGCGGTCAGGATCCAAAGGCAAGAGGGGCTGGCAGAGAGGGCAGCAGGATGCTGGGAGGCCGGTGATGGAGGAGATGTTCATGGTGTAGAGTCCAAAGGCCTTGATGAACGATTGAATGTGAATTGGGGGGAAGCAGGGGAAGGGGGCTCCCCATTTCGGGCTACAGACACAAAGCGAACAGTGGGACCTGCCCCAAAATAGAAAGCAGGTTTGGGTTGGAGAGGGTGGGGAAGGGGGGTGGTCCCACCAGCAGGCAGCCAAAAGCAACCCAACGAGTCATCCACAATGCCAGCGGTCAGCTTGGTAGGTGGTAAGGGGGGCGCTGCCCCACTGGTTGTGACATTCCTTGCTGCTCCCTGGTGACAACACCCGCTTGTACCCAGGACCAAGGTGGGATAAACACAGCTTCTTCCAACCATGCCACAAATGTCTGCTAACCGCCTACCCTGTGCCCCACACTGGGGGGCCAGCAGTGAACACGGAAGACTCCCATGGAAGCCTCCGTGGGTTTACCGATGGGAAGAGAGCGCATGCAAAGAAATAAACTCTAGGCTGTGACAAGGGCTGCAGAGAAGAATGAGGTAGGGAAGTGATGGGAGTGCTGGGAAGGCGAGGGGCTTGAACAGTGAGGATAAACAGAGCAAATGAAACAGGGGAACAGGCCAGAGACAGGCCTCAGTAGAAAAGGGGGCCTTTGAGCAAAGGCTTGGAGGAAGTGAGCGGATGGATGAGTCTCGAGGATCTCTGGGGAAAGAGCTTTCCAGACAGAAGGTGGAGCGAAGGCAAGGAGAGCTGGGGCCTGCTGCAGCGGGGAGCACGAGGGAGGGAGCGGGAGCTAGCCCGGCAGGGGCAGGCAACGCGAGCTTTGTCAAGAGAGGCCCAGGGAAGGATTTTGGCCTTCGTGCTGCGTAATACAGGAAGCCACTGGGAGGTTCTGGGCAGAGGCAGTAATGCAGGTGGGAGATGGTGGCTGGGACCGGGGAGTGGCCCTGGAGGGGTGGGAAGCCTGCACGCAAGGATGAAGCCAAGGAGTGAACTCAGTGTGCTGCGACTGATATATGACCACCATGACGGAAATTTCCAGAGCGGGGCTTTGGCCACAGAGAAAGGGGAGCAAGAGAGGGAGACAGCCAGGGCCCAGAAGAGAGAAAGGAGGCCGGGAATAAGACAGACTTACAACCTCAGGCCATGGGAGCTGGACGGATCCTTGGAGAGATGATGCAGCCTACCCACCTCCTGTTGCAGACGGGAAGCCCGGGACCAGAGACAGGCATGGGCTGGCCCAGAGCTGCACAGCGAGTTAGTGGCAGTGCCGGGACTGGAACCAGCAAGGCTGAGCTTCATGATCCTGCTCCCACGGGACCGGGGCCCAGCTGGAACAAACCGGAGCCAGTGACCACACGGGAAGACAAGCCCAGTGAGCACTTTGGGCACCGGCCATCAGAGCGGCCAGTTTACATACAGTTCGACGTTCATTCCTCTGAGGTGGTGTGACTCTTCCCATTTTCAGGATAAGGAAAGTAAGGCTCAGACAGACCACAGAGCAGCCCAAGAGCGCACACACCTAGGAAGCAGAAAGCAAATCCGACTCTAAACACGAGCTCGTCTGTAGAGGCCGCTGCCACAGGACCTGGGAAGAAGGGACTGGCATTTTTCAGCCACAGCCTTACGTTCGTCTAGGAAACAGCCCTGCCCAGAGAACTGTGCCGGGCCCCACGCTCTGCTGACTCAAGAAGGTGCCCCTGCGGGTAAAGACTGGCAGAGCGGAGGCTCCAGGTCCTTTCCTCAGGTAGGAGAAACCTGCACAGTAGACGGACCGGCCCTCAGGGTTGCAGGCCCGGGCAGCTGGGCCTGGACCTGCCAGGCACAGGGAGCTACAGAAGGTTGGGGAGAGGGGAGGGCCCAGTATGACCCAGCGCTTCGATAACAATGGGCTTCTGGGATTGGGGCTGCAGGATTGGGGCTGCCCCTGAACGCCCTTTCCTCCTCCCGTGGCCCACCGAAACATGGCGGCCAAGATCTTCTGTTGTTGCTGCAGGGCTGATGAGAGGCCTCCTCCCACTGTTGGCTCCAGGACTCCAAGAATGTCGCAGCAGCAGCAGCCGCGGTCCCTCAGTAGGTTCCAGACATGGGTGTGTGGTAGCTGGCAGGAACATCTGAGTTATTCTTCCCGGCCTGTCTCCCTGGCCACTGCCTGCTGGGACGCTCAGACTTCTTCCAGACTCTTGAGAGTGTGGAAGGGAAGTAGTTACTCCAGCCCGTAACAACACAGCCTAAAGACTCATCAGCTAGTCAGTATTAGATACGAGTTGCAATCACTGGCTTCAGTCCTGCATAGCAGTTTCCATTCTGCCTCAACCACTTACAGGGCTTGAACATGTCACTAACCCTCCCTCTCTAAGCCTCAGCACCCTTCTCTGCAAAATGGGGGTGATGATAATATAACATATTGCCTACTTGGCAGGTCGTTAGGAGGATGAAGTGAGGCAACGCATGTAAGTGCCCAGACTATGGCCTGACATGAAGGCACTCAGCAAACAGTCACTGTGTACATGAATTAGTAAGGATCAGCGGGCTATACTGGGTAACGAGCAAACTCTAAAATCTCAGTTGCAGGCCGGGCGCGGTGGCTCACGCCTGTAATCCTAGCACTGTGGGAGGCCGAGATGGGCGGATTGCTCGAGGTCAGGAGTTCAAAACCAGCCTGAGCAAGAGCGAGACCCCATCTCTACTATAAAAACTAGAAAGAAATGAATTGGCCAACTAATATATATAGAAAAATTAGCCGGGCATGGTGGCACATGCCTATAGTCCCAGCTACTAGGGAGGCTGAGGCAGGAGGATTGCTTGAGCCCAGGAGTTTGAGGTTGCTGTGAGCTAGGCTGACGCCACGGCACTCACTCTAGCCTGGGCAATAAAGCAAAACTCTGTCTCAAAAAAAAAAAATCTCATTTGCTTTCCCTAGTTTCAGGTCATTCTTAGCTCATACACGTGGCCTTCTCTTAAAGCCATGAAGGATTTGAGCAATCCCTGAGCAGGATCTTGCCAAGACTGGTGGTACTCACACATCACTCAGAGCCTGTACCCAGGGTAAGTTTTTCCCTTCATTCTTTCAGGTCTAAACAGAAATTCCCACCAGAACGGTATGCTGAGGAAACGCTCAGGCCTCCCCGCTGACAAGCGGGTGATGCTCAAGGTGTTCCCGCTGGGCCGACCCTGAGCAACCTGCTAGCCGGCAGCACCCACGCGGGTCCCTAAGGCTACGCAGCTGCTGGAGCACCCCCAGGAGGAAGAGGGTGACGGCCAGGAGTCATGAAGACCGATTCAGAAACTCCCCCAGAGGAGGAGAAGACGTCTGAGCCATCCTTGTGCCACCAGCAAAAGTCGCCCCCGCTCCTGAGAAGCTGCCACGGGAGGAGCTGCCTCCAATTAAAGTCCTTGCTCGCATCAGAGGACCGTGTCCCTCCTCTTTTCCCTTTCCCCAGCCCTACTTCTGAGATTCCTATGGATGTGGAGCACCTGGAAAGAAATGTGGTTTTATCATTTTCAAACATTTCGTCAGTCACTCCTAATCAACCCAACAAGAAAATGCTCAGGAGAGGCCAGTGAGGGTTAATAGGCAGCTACAAATGGATGCTGTCGTGAGTGTCCCAGAGCTTGAGGGCACAATTCTGCTGACCTACTATGTGACTCCCTGTGACACTCAGGGCCATAGGGAACAGTGGGGCAGGTTGTGCAAACCTCTGCAACCTGCAGCCCTAGAGCTGTGCAGTGCGTAGCCAGCGCAGACATGCAGTGCTGCTCGTTGCAAAAACACCACGCATGCAAACAGGAGTAATATGCAAGAGGCCCCAAGTGGCTTCAGCTTTAGCCAGGGAGCCAGGCACAGAAACCTATCACTTTGACATAAGACAACTTTGGGCAAAAAACGATGAGGAACATTTTGCAACTGACTTAAGGATTCAGGGAAGGCTTCCTGGAGGAGGTGGTGCTTGAGTTTTCTGAAGGTTGAAAGAGAATTAGACAAGCCAAGAGGAAGGAGAGCAGTATTCCAGGAGGAACAAAATCAGCCAAGTTGGAAAATAGAGACACAACCTGCTGGAGTGCAAGGGTAGTGAATTTCTAAGTCCAGAATGACCCAAGGGAGAGCCTGGGCCAGGGTTCTGTGGGAGGCAAGGGGGCCAGGGCAAGAGCCTCCCATCCAGGGAGATGGAGCTGGACTCTCTCCTGGAGGTTATGGGAAGCCACAGATGGGTTTTAAACAACAAAGTGGACATCCAGATTTCTGATTTTTGCAATCTAAACAGTGTCCGTTCACACTGCTATAACAAAACACCATAAATGGGTGACTTATGCACAGTAGAGACGTATTGCTCCCAGTTCTGGAGGCTGGGAAGTCCAAGATCAAGTCACCACAAGATTTGGTGTCTGGTGAAGGCCTCTGTCCTCAAAGATGGCATCTTCTCGCTGTTCTCACACGGTCTCTCTCAGGCCTCTTTTATAAGGGCACTAATCCCAATCGATAGGGCTCTGCTCTCATGACCCAATCACCTCCTAAAGGCCCCAATTCTTATATCTCACCTTGGGAGTTAGGATTTCAACATATGAATGGGGGGGCCACAAACATCAAGACCATTACAATGGGAGCTGGAAGACAACGTATTAATTAGCAGCCCCTGTGCCTGTCCCACCTCAGAAAATAGAGAAACAAAGGAATATGATGTCTTATGCTACAGTGCTATGAAATAAATTCATACCTATCATGGGAAGTCCATCCTCGATGCAGGTGGAAGGATGGATTTGAGTGTAACCCGATAATAGCAATATACAAAGTCTGATATATTGCTCAGGCTGTGACAGGTACTCTTCTAAGTGCTTCATAAATAGCAACTCAATTAGTACAATAACCCAACAAGGTTAGTACTATTACTTCCCTCGTTTTACAGATTAGGAAACTGAGACACAGAGAGGTTAAATAAACCCTTTAGGGTGTACACTAATTTACACTAATATTAAGTGGCAAAGCTAAGACTTGAACTCAAGAAGTCTGACTCCAGAGTCTACACTCTTAGTTGGTTGTGCAGCCCCTAGATGATAGAATGACATTCAGTTATTACTCCATATGTCATTCTGGAAGTCTAGGGTCTGAAAGGACCCCAAATTGACCATTCATTGCCTGCTCTTCAAAAATGGAGCCGGGCCCTTGAAGCATTGTTTCTTTGGTAGCTGGTGCAAAGTTGCAGTTTGTCAGCAGTGGGTGCTGGAGACATTGGAGGAGGAAGGGGTTTTTCTTCCTGGCTGTGCTGTGCCCATCTTTGCAGTCTCCTGCAGAGCACACAGCTTCTCAAATACCACATTCCTGCAGTGTAGGCAGCTCTTCCAGAGCAGGGGTCCTGCAGCAGCTGGGGGTCAGTAGGTAGCACTTAGCAGGTTTCTCCTAGCGCCTCCCACAAATGCAGGGAGTACCTCCAAGGAGACACACCTCCATGACAGCTTTCCCTGGCAGCCGGGGGGGCAAATTTCTAGAAAATTCTGGCAATGTAGCACCTCACAGACTTCCCTGCCATCGTGGGCCACAGCCATGTCCTTCCCAACAAGGTCTGGACCTCAGCTGGGGATGGGGTTCGGGGAATTCTTCTGCAGATGCTCTCTTAGCCCTAGGGGTGGGGGCTGCTCCTTATATCTTATATTTAAAGTTCTCTTACTAACCACTCCTTCATTACTCCAATCCCCTGTTATAGTTAATAATTGTTTATATTCAACTTCTCATACTCAAATTTTTGTGTGGTTTCTACCTTCTGATTGGAGCTAATATAGAAATCAAATGAAAAGGCTGCCAAGGCAACCAGGGTAGACCATACCAGCAGCAGTAAGGATGCAGAGGGCCCCAGCTGCATTTCCCAGGCAAAGCTGGCCAATTCTAAGTCTAACCACACAGAAAAGAAGATTCTAGGGAAGGAGGTTCTTGTGGTATTGAGGCCAAGGTGACAACACAGCAGATCCTGTCATTTGAGCTGTCAAGCTGGAGGGGCCTATGGGACATTCAGATGGCCCTATTAAGAAGGAAGTTGGAAATATTTAGCTGGAAAAGGTAAAAGGACTATGGGTAGAAGGAAAGAAAGGGGCTTGCTCTGTGTGTGCAGTTATCAGTTTACCATGTTGTGGCTCCTCTTTCCAATAGGGGAATAATCCCCACTGGCACCAATGGGGTGCAGATACGGTTCATTTTCTTTGGCCTCGTTGTCCGGGGTCCTCTTCCACTGCCAGTCCTCACAATGCACGCCCTGGACCCACCCTCTAACCCAGATTCCTCTCATCCTATGTATGCCTCACCACCTCCCATGCCAACGTCCCGCTTTCCTTCCTGAGCAAACCCAGGTTCCTTATGTCTTGGGACTGCTTCTGCAACAACTACAGCAGGTGCTCTGTACATAAAAGATGCTCCTTAAATGTCACTCCCTGCTTTGATAATTTAGAAACCCCTTCACAGAAGGGATGCAAAGAGGCTCCCATCTTGTGACTTTTTCAAAGGGCTCTAAGCCTTAGACTGGCATCTGTCTTTGAAGGATTTTTCAATAATAACAATAAAAATAAGCATGGAAGCCACAACTGGATTTACTTCTGATATGGCCAACTAGCTTAAAGAGAAAAATCCTCCTACTGAGGGCCATTTTAAGAGCTATTGTTTTTCTGTTTGTTTATTTTCTTAAATAATTTTGAATGCATGAGAGAGCTACCAACACAGTCAGGACTTGAGGGGCCAAGATCCTGGAGAGAAAGGAAGTGCAGAGAGAGGAGACAGACACTGAGACCCTCTGATCTTCTCTAGGCACCTGCCAAGTCCTAAACAGAGGGTATCTGGCTGAAAAGCTAAGTAGCACTTTCCACAGACTCACAGCTTGGGGTAACAAAAATTAGAGGTTCAGGGCTCACTGTGAAGGAGGAATCCTGGTTTTAAAAAAAATTTTTTTTAATAGGTTTTCAGCTAAAACCCCTGAAGGGCTACAACCTGAGAGTAAGGGCTGATCAGGAATAGACCAGCTCTCACAAAGGAAGCCCAGGGTCCAACCTATCTCGATCCTACTTTTCCCAGAAGCAAAAGTAAATCCTCTCTGAAGAAAGATCTAGAGCCTTGTATATCTCTTCAATTTTTAAGTTAAAAAAAGACTAGCATTCAATAAAAAATTAGCAGGAATATCAAAAGATAAGACCAACTTACTGACCGAAAAGCAAAAGAAAAATCTACAGAAGAATCAAATATTGTAGTCAGTAGACATGAACTTTAAAATAAGCACACTTAGGCCAGGTGCGGTGGCTCACACCTACAATCCCAGCACTTTGGGAGGTCAAGTGGGAGGATCACTTGAAGCCAGGAGTTCGAGAGCAGCCTAGGCAACATAGAGAGACCCCATGTCTACAAAAATTAAAAAGTTAGCCATAGTCTCAGCTATGTGGGAGGCTAAGACAGGAAAATTGCTTGAGCCCAGGAGTTTGAGGTTACTCTGAGCTATGATCATGCCACTGCACTTCAGCCTGGGCAACAAAGAGGAACTAATCTCTAAAAATAAGTGCAATTAAACATTGAAGAAAACAGATAAGATGGATAATTTCACCTGAGAACTGGAAACTATTTAAAATATCAAATAAAAATTATACAACTGAATATCACAATAGATGAAATTAATTGTACTCAATTGATGTACTCAATTGACAGGATTAAATATAAATGAGGGCAAGATTAACGGAGGCCAGGCATAGTGGCTCACATCTGTAATTCCAGCACTTTCGGAGGCCGAGGCAAGAGGATAGCTTGAGGCCAGGAATTCGCAACCAGCCTGGGCAACACAACAAGACCCCATCTCTACAAAAAATTATCCAGGCATGATGGCATGCACCTATAGTCCCAGCTACCTGGGAGGCTGAAGTGGGAGGACTACTTGAGCCCAGGAGTACAGAGATTACAGTGAGCTATGATCATGCCATGCCACTGTGCTCCCACCTAGGTAACAGAGACTCTGTCTCTAGGGAAAAAAAAAAAAGAGAGAGATTAATGAAGTAGAAGATAAATCAGCTGAAAATAGACTGAATCACAAAGAGCCAAAAGAGTGGAAAATAAGAAGAGTCTTAGAGATAAAGTGAAAAGGTCTAACGCATATCATTAGAGTCCTAAAAGGAGATGAAAGAAAAGGCAGAAGCTATGATGAAAGATATCATGTCACAGGTTCAAGACTTGTTACAGACCCAAAACTACAGCGAGGCACTTCAGAATACAACTGCTGAAACCCAAAGCAAAAAGGAAATTTTAAGAGCAGCAACAGAACTGACAGCCGACTTCTCAACAGAAACAATGGAAACCAATGACATCTTCAAAGGGTTGAAAGAAAATAATCGTACTAACCTAGAATTCCTTACTTACTAAAAACATCTCTCAAAAATAAGAACAAAATAGATAACTTTTCAGCAAACAAAAAACTGAATTTGTCACCATAAGATCGGCACTGGAAAAAAAATACTAAAGGTGTTTGTAAATATACCATATTAAAGAAAAGTTCTCAAGTGAATTCCAGGAGAAGGATCCTAGATTGGTGCATAGAAATACAGGAGGGAACAAAGAGTAATAAACAAGAAGTAATAAAGAGTAATAAAAGGTAACGTGAATAAATCTAAATGAATATTGACAATATAAAGCATTAATAAGAATGTCTGTTGTGATTTAAAATACAGAGAAAATTGAAATCTGTGGCAAGACTAGCACAATAGGCAGAGAGGAGAAAGAGCTGTATGCTCTTGGTGTTGTCTAGGAAATGGCAGATGTAATCACTTAAAACAGACTTCACTATGACAAGGTTGCTTGTTGTAATCTAGGTAACTGTAAAAGAAAAGTATACCTCATAGGCTAATTAAAGAGAAATTACCCAAAACAAAAACACCTTAATCCACAAGAAGAAAAAAAAGACAAAAAAGCACACAGAAAAGAGGACCAATAGAAAGTAAATAGTAAGATGATACATCCAAGCCCAAATTTATTAGTAAATACATCAGACATAATGTAGTAAATACTCTGATTAGAAGACTGAATTAAAAAATAAAAGCAAACCCTATATGCCTACAAGGGTGGCATCTTAAATATAAACATGGAGATAGGTTGAAAGTAAAAGGATGAACAAAATCATACTATGTAATCACTAATCACAAGAAAGGTAATCCTCTCAGCAAACTAGAATACAGAGGGAACTTCCTCAACTTAATAAAGAATATCTACAAAAAGCACTACAGCTAACATTATATTTAATGATAAGAAGCTAGAAACTTTCCCACTAAGATCAGAAACAAAGCGAGAATGTTCCCTCTCACCACTACTTTTCAACATCATACTGGAAGTCCTAGCTAATACAATAAGACAAGAAAAGGGAATAAAAGGTATACGGATTAGGAAGAAAGAAATAAAACTGTCTTTGTAGACAAGATGATCATCTCATCAACATAAGAATCAACAAAGAAACTCCTTAAATTAAAAAGTTATTATAGCAAGGTGGGAAAATACAAGGTTAATAAACAAAAGCTAATCTCTTTCCCATATACTAGCAATGACAAGTGAAATTTGAAGTCAAAAACACAATACCATTTTTATTAGTATAACTATAACACCATTTTGGTATTATAATACCAAAATATGAAATAGGTATAAATCTAACAAAATATGTACAAGATCTATATAAGGAAAAATACAAAACTGATGAAAGAAATAAAAGAACTAAGTCAATGGAGAGATATTCTATATTCATGGACAAGAAGATTCAATAGTGTCAAAATGTCAGTTCTTGCCAACTAAATCTATAATAAAGTCAATGCAATCCCCATCAAAAACTCAGCGTTATTTTGTGGATATTAACAAACCAATTCTAAGGTTTATATGGAGTGGCTAAAGACCCAGAATAGCCAACTCAGCCTTGAAGGAGAATAACAAAGTTGGAGGACTAATACTACCCATTTTCAAGACTTACTATAAGGCTACAGGAATCAAAACTGGGTGGTATTGGAAAAGAATAGGCAATTCTGATCTGTGGAACAGAACAGAGAGGCCAGAAATAGACCCACATAAATACAGTCAGCTGATCTTTGAAAAGGGGCAACAGCAATAGAATGGAGCAAAGATGAGGTTTTCAACAAATAGTTCTTCTGGAAGGACATGCAAAAAAATTAATCTAGACATAGACCTTACGCCCTTCACAAAAACGAACTCAAAAGGAATCACAGACCTAAATATAAAAACACAAAACTATAAAGTAACACAGGATGAAATGAACTAGAAGATAACAGCACCCGACAGCTGCAGAAAAGCCTCCAGTGACCAAGCCCTTACTATGGACCGTGCTGTGGACCAGGCCTTGAGCTCCACATGCGACACCCCATTCATTACTCTATTATCACACTAGCTCTTATTATTATTATTATTATTTGAGACAGAATCTCACTTTGTTGCTCAGGCTAGAGTGAGTGCCATGGCATCAGCCTAGCTCACAGCAACCTCAAACTCCTGGGCTCAAGCGATCCTCCTGCATCAGCCTCCCAAGTAGCTGAGACTACAGGCATGCGCCACTATGCCCGGCTAATTTTTTTCTCTATATATTAGTTGGCCAATTAATTTCTTTCTATTTATAGTAGAGACGGGGTCTCGCTCTTGCTCAGGCTGGTTTCGAACTCCTGACCTCGAGCAATCCGCCCGCCTCGGCCTCCCAGAGTGCTAGGATTACAGGCGTGAGCCACCGCGCCCGGCCCACACTAGCTCTTACTAGATGAAGAATTGAAGGTTCAGGAAGCATAGAAAGGGTTGAGTATCTGGCCCCAAGTCACCAGCTTGCTCTTAACTTCCCCAGTACTAAATTCCAGAGAGATGGGACTAAACTCTTCATTCACATAAATAAGCCCCATGGTGCTGAAATAACTGGGGTCTGACGCAGACTGAATAAACGTCAACTGTCAATGACCTACTACATCAACAAAAATCCATACTACTTCAAGCACCTACTGTATATAAGACAGTGAGAATTTTTTTTAAAAGCAACAGTTTATTAAGTTCTTACTCAAACTTGTAATTCAGAGCACTGAACATTGCGAGCACTGAACATTTTGTATAGCCTTTAATCCTCACAACAACCTGCCAGGTAGGTCCTCATCCCCATTCTACACAGGACTGAGACTCGATGGCAGGAAGCTCGCTGTGCCTAGTGGTGGAACCTGGGTTAGAATAAGTGCTCTGGAACCAGAGCAATGATGAAGAAAAACCCAGGCACAGATGCAGAGAAATGTACCCTGTGGGCACTTCTCGAATGACCACCCACCAGGTGAGGCCATTAGACATCCTAAAAGAAGGAAAAAGCAGGGAATAAGACATAAAAGGCTCTTTAAATAGACATTAACATTGAAAAACTGCTGCTCTGTCATTTAACAAATACGTTTTTATTCTCTGTTATTATACATACCACAGTTTGATGATGGGATGATAAATACAGGTTTCTATTGGTCACATTCACAGCCAGTATTTCCTCTGTGTCAGGTCAGAAAGACAGCGATCAATCACCTTGGTGAATAATTTCGTTGAGTAAAGCTGCCTTCAACCCTGACTAAAGATAGAAGCCTACAACAGCCACTTCTGGGGGGCTGGTCTACACACTATCTCTCTTCTCTGGCGCAGAGAAAGTGCGTACTCAGACGGGTCTCTTACATGGTGAGTCACTCGCATTATTACATTCATGTTCACCAGATCCATTTCATAAAGGAGTGAAGTGACACTAAGAGAGGTTAAGTGACTTAGCCAAGGTCACACGGCTAGCAAGCAGCAGACTGGGGACAAGAATCCAGTCTCCTGCTAGCTAGGCCAGTGTTCTGTCCAAGGGCACACCAGGCCTGGGACACCTTAGCCACCTTGGGGCTGTGGGACCTTTCTGCATGTAGATTAAGGCATAACAGACAGACAGAGGCCAAGAGCTAGGAGGGTGTAGAATAAATTGGAAATTCCCAGAACTTTGCTCCTGGAAGGGCCCTTAAGAATCATCCATTATGCACTCATTATATAGATGGGCAAATTGAGGACCAGACAAAGAAAGTAACTTGTCAAAAGCTGCACAGCTAGAAGTGGCAGATCAGGTCCATCCAGAACCCGGGTCCATCCCAATGTTATCATTCAACTGAGTTTGGAGAACAATTTGCAAAAGGTGTCATGGAGATGGCAAAATAATCCACAGGATTTTTTTTTTCCTTGGCAGGCTCAGGTCATGCACAAAAAGTATAAGGTACAGTCTCTATCCTTGAGGAGTTTACAGTCTAGCTAGAAAAACTAGCACGTACACAGGAAAATAGAATCAATAACACAGAACGTCAGTATAGGTGGCAGCTGTATCAAGAGTCAGAGAGCAGCAGGGCTGGCCATGCTGGAAGGCTTCCTGAGGAGGGGTAAGGAAAGCTGGGCTTTAAGGCATAAATAGGAGTCCAACAGATAGAAAGGAATAGGTATGTCAGACCAGGAAGGTGTTTCAACTTATAAAGCGGCTATGTGGGAGATGAAGCCAAAACTGTAGGTGAAGGTGGGTCTCGGGGGCTGGGGAGCCTTCCAAAGCCAGGTCGGCACTTTGGGACTTAGGCCTGTGGAACAACGGGTCTTCGGACTCGTTCAAGGGCCTCATCACAGAATTCCACAAGTGACTGATCACACTTCCTGCCAGGACAACATTAGCGTCAGAAAACACGAGTGTGGTTAGCCATCCTCAGCATAACCACGACCATAAGCATGCACGTGTTTGAGCAAAATAAATCTTCATGTCAAACAGGGTCAGCCTCTTCCAAATATTCACATTAACAGTTAGCTGCCTTTGTCTCTTTCTTCTACCTCCTGTCTTCTGTGGCCTGTGTGCCAGGTGCCACCGTTTTTCTTAAAATATGGGGGAGGAAAACATAAAAATGGAGAGAATTCTGAAACCGACTTATCTTCCTCAGATTGGAAAGAGGAAGTCTTACAATTTTAGACATCCGCCCAGGCAATGCCACAAAAGGGCAGCATCCTCTCTGGGCCTCAGTTTCTCCAACTGACATAAGGGGTTGGGGACAGAAGCATCATCTGAGACCAAGTTCCGGATGCATTGGTTTCCCCAGTTGCCATCTTCGTATCTCCTGGGCTTTCCGGACACTGGAAGGGATGGGAGACGGGCCCTTCTGTCCATGTCCCCGGGTTCTGAGCAGCACAGGGTAGCTTGGACTGGGACCAGCTCAGCGACCATCAGCTTCTGCAAAGGCCAGGGCGCAGCCGTTTTGTGCAGCGTCCCGCAGTGAGCACGGCACCCCTGTTGCTGGCGTGACTGACCCCCTTTGCAATGCCCCAGACGCTGCTCTCACCGGGGGCTCGCCACCGGCCGTGTCAGGCTCCTGAAGCCTCCCCCCACCTCTCGGTCTCAGAGGAAGATGAGTACCTTGGTCCCTAGGTCACCTGGCCAGGAACGGGCAGCACCCTGTGGCCAGGATGTGGGCTTCTATGAGCTGGCAGGGGCATGGAACCCTCGGAGAGTCAGTGTGTCGTGTCCCCCCCTCCTGGGGGAGCTGGGAGGTCACCAGGAGCCGGATGTAGTAGCCGCCAAACACTGCCAGCAGCTGCCGGGCCATTTCCTGGAAGAGGCAGGGAATCACAGTGAGGGCCACGGGAAGGCACCTCGAGGGGCGTGGGGCTCAAGCACGAGGGGAAGGCCATGCCGGGCTCTGGCCCCTGGACCCGGGAGAGATGCCCAGTGGAGGAGCCAGGCCAGGCCGGCACCTGTGGCTCTGGTGAGATGTCGCCTGGCTGAGAGCCCCAGCTCTGCACTGACTGGCTGTGGGGCTCCTACAGCCTCAGTTTACTCAACCCCAAGGTGGGTAACTAACTGCTGACTAGCAATCATAATATGCACAAAAGATACGCAGCCTCAAAGGAGTAGAGAAATTACCACTGATTTATACCTAGACAACCACATACACACACACACTTTTTCCACTTTCAAATGTCTAGAGGTCTGTAAAGTTCGTAAGGTCAAAGTGACTCAAAGAAAATCACTAGTTAAGTGGGGAGGGGACTATTCCCACCATAGGACGATAGCAGGATTCTTCAATGCATACCGGGTACCTGCTAGGTTTCTTTACGTAAGCACTCCTAATATATTAAAAGAGGTTGCTAAGCGGGCATGGTGGCTCACGCCTGTAATCCCAGCACTTTGGAAGGCCAAGGTGGGAAGATTGCTTGAGGTCAGGAGTTCGAGACCAGCCTGGGCAACATAGCAAGACCCTGTCTCTACAAAAAAAATAAAAAATAAAAAAATTAGCCAGGTGGGAGTGTGCACCTGTAGTCCCAGCTACTCAAGAGGCTGAGCCAGGAAGATCATTTGAGCCTGGGAATTGGAGGTTGCAGTGAGCTATGATCACACCACTGCACCCTAGTCTGGATGAGAGAGCAAAATCTTGTCTCAAAAGAAAAAAGATCAGATTTAATACATGTTCTTATGAACACATTTGGTCTCCAAGGTTCCATTCACTGATGTATCACTTGGGATTACATGGAAAATGCTTAAATTCCTTAAGCATGGTGTTGAAGGTCTTTCATAATATTTGTGTCCACTCTGAATGTAATAAAATAAGGTGTGGGAGACATCAAAGCCACGTGTGACTGTTTACTAATTAAGAACAGGCTTTAGGCCGGGCGCGGTGGCTCACGCCTGTAATCCTAGCACTCTGGGAGGCCGAGGTGGGCGGATTGCTCGAGGTCAGGAGTTTGAAACCAGCCTGAGCAAGAGCGAGACCCCGTCTCTACCATAAATAGAAAGAAATTAATTGGCCAACTAATATATATAGAAAAAATTAGCCGGGCATGGTGGCACACGCCTGTAGTCCCAGCTACTAGGGAGGCTGAGGCAGCAGGATTGCTTGAGCCCAGGAGTTTGAGGTTGCTGTGAGCTAGGCTGACGCCATGGCACTCACTCTAGCCTGGGCAACAAAGCAAGACTCTGTCTCAAAAAAGAAAAAAAAAAAGAACCGGCTTTAGAGTCAAAAAGGCCACAGTGGAATTTCAGCTTGCCCACACTGTGACTGACCCTGAGCAAGTCACTTCACCTTGTTGAGACTATTTCTTCATCAGCAAAATAGGGAAAATAGCAGCATGGACCTCACTGAGCTGGAGTGGGGGTTAAAGGAACAGATGGACAAGAAGCATTTAGCCCAGTACCCAGTGCTCAATAGATGTCATCAACATCACTCTCATAATTATTATTCACAAAGCAGAAACCCCACATGGTTCCTAGGATTGGCTTTTGTTTCCAATCGTCCTTTGTGCTAGAAAATATGAAAAATTTCAAATAGTTTACCACTCACTAACATAGATCAGTCTTCTCACCAATTTACTCTAAAATCGATAATGTAAGAAGCAAAGAACTGTAGCAAGAAAATTGGCCCATTTTAGCATCAGCAGGCCGGCTTCTGCCCTTGGCTTTGCCACATTTGCCCTTCCTCTGCGACCTTGGGCAAGTCAGCTGACCTCTTGGAACCGTATTAAGGAAGAGAAAATAATCCACACCCCAGAGGGTATGCTAAAGAATTTTATGCATGATAAAAAAATCTGTAGAAATGTAAAAGGTCATTATAACTCTCTCTCTGTCTTTCACAGACACTGGGTTCCTACTGAGATATGACGGTCCGCCCATGCTGAGACTTGGGCATCAGTTATATTTTCCCTAGCTAAATTATAAGGGCAGCTACTTTAAAAACATGTGCACACACACTTGATATTCATGACAGGAAATTGTATTGCTGTTGGTATGAATGAATTTGAAAAATAATTTAGAGGACCCATATTTAATGGGCTATTGCACATAAAGCCGGACTTGCATGTCGTAATAAAGTACGTGACCTTATGAATCTTTTCTGCTCTTTAAAAAATAGTCAATAGGATTCAAGTGAAGAGATTAATACATTTATCATTTTCTCTTTTAAATAGTCCTGTCTGCAGGCTTCCCACTCCCTACCAACGCAAAAGAAAAAGAAAGCCTGGGCTGGTGTGGACCTTGAATCCCCAAGCCTCTTGGCTGAAAAGGAAACCTAAGTGCTCTTCTGAAGTTCAAAAGGTCACCCCTCACTGCATCTCCCCTGATGGTGGGTCTGTCCTTGTGATAAGAAGAACGTAGCACGAGGCGCAAACCTCATTTGCAGATTTCTGGTCTACCAGTACCATAGCCACACCCATCAGACAGTCTGGATGGCGGGACCCAACAGAACGCTGGGGCTGGAAGAATTGGAATTCAACAGAGATACATACAAGATTCAAATATCCAACTGCAATTTAAGTAGATAGATTGTATAGATGAACAGATGATTCACTGACTTATTGATAAAGACCCGAATATCCATCAATATGTTCATGGTTAAGTAAGCTATGATCCATCAATATGCAACCAACTGTCCGATGCAACTATTATAAAGAATATGCAAGATATTAAAAAATGCAACAAAAATTCCAGTAAATATAAAATGATTCCTATAAACTATTTTTAAAAGTGTAGGGGGTGAAGAAAAAAAGACTGAAAACTACTGGGCTAGCGTTCTATGCTCTCTACCAACTCAGAGGGCCCATTACCTCCGGCTCAGCCTCAGGAACAAGCTGGTGAAGCTCAGTCTGCATCAGTGGTGTCTCTTGGGGACAAGGACTGCTGGGCAGGAGAGGAGCATCCTCCAAGTTCTCAGGCCCCTCCGCTGTCGCGGGGCTCACTCCTGTCTCCATGACAACACACAACTGGCTCAATCTGCTTCTCAGCAAGGACTGCAAAGGAAACAGAAGGGGCTTGAGTGTGTCCTAAATTGGGTGGTCTCTGGGAGGCTGAGTCACTGAGACCCAGCAGACGACAGATCCATCTACAGACACAGATGCTGACCTCAGAAGAATCTGGAACTGAACCACAGTGGTGAGATCACACAATTCCCTACAAGAGTACGGACCTTAATAGCTGCCAAATACTTTTCCTTCCACGCTCTCGCTTGCTCAGAGTAGCCTGGGAGCATGGCTATCTTTCCCCACACACTGCAGTGAAGGAACTGAGCTTAAAGGCCTTACCCAAGGCCATCCAGGAACTAACAAGCCAGGATCAGAGCTAAACCACAATCCTGACTTCCAGCCCCACTGTGGCCAGGGCCCAGGAAAGGCAGTTCCCAGGGAAGGAGACAGGAGGCCTGGCCTCCAAACCCGGCGTCACCGGCCAGCTCTGTGACCACAGGCAGGTGACAGGTCTTTCCAGAGCCTGTCTCCTCCTCTGTAGAATCACAGCAAGATCTCTCTCATCTTCTTCATAAATGTCAGAAAGATAACACTGTGAACAAGGGAAGGTCATCTAAACACATGATCCTTTTGGATCTGCCAGAATTTATTATTATTAAGAAATATACCCTCACTGTAGGAAATGGGGAAGATACAATTAGTTGAAAAGAAGCAGAAAAGCAACCATTCTTCCCCTAAGAAAAACAACCACTACTGCATGGGGGCATTCCTCCTTCCTTCCAAGTCACTTTCTTAAACATCTTTCCAACGTGGAGGTAATGCAACCTATACAACTTGGACTCCTGGTTTATTTTCGTTTTGTTTTGTTCTTCTCTTAAGATATCTTACCTCTTGGTTAGTCTTCATTTCTTGAACATGGTCAGACAAAAACTGCACACAGTTCTCCAGGTCGAAGTAGACAAACCAGAGCTGTGGGGAGAAGCAGCCATGACCGCGGTAGCCCAAAGCCAACCCTGCCTGGAACTGTCCCTCCCTGCAACCGCCCTCCACCTCTGTCTCCTCGCTGGAGGCCCAGCCTTCAGAGGCCCCACCAATCGTAGCCTGCTTTCCGGCAGGAATGTGAGATTCTTTTTTTTTTTTTTTTTTTTTTTTGAGTCAGAGTCTCACTCTGTTGCACATACTAGAGTGTCATGGTGTCAGCCTAGCTCACAGCAACCTCAAACCCCAAAAAACCTCAAAAACTCCTAGGCTCAGTCAATCCTCCTGCCCCAGCCTTTTGAGTAGCTGCTAGGCATGCGCTACCATGCCCAGCTAATTTTTTCTATATATATTTTTAGTTGGCCAGTTCATTTCTATTTTTAGTAGAGACGGGGGTCTCACTCTTGCTCAGGCTGGTTTCGAACTTCTGACCTTGAGTGATCCACCCACTTCGGCCTTCCAGAGTGATAGGATTACAGGCGTGAGCCACCGAGCCTGGCCAGGAATGTGCCATTCTGTTCTCTCCCAGAGTCCCATGCCACGACCATGCCATCATTTGTAGGGCTGGTAGAAAAATGGCTTTGTGCATACTTAGAACATGTCAAACCCTGTTCAGAATGGCTGTGCCCCATCCCCCCAAATCACTGAACACCCCAGACAGACTCCTAACCCTCCTGGACATCTGGGGGTTCCACCTGCAGCTACCGTCTTCATCCTCAGTGACTGGGGCACCTTTCTATCTGGAACTGAACGTGCAAATGAGAGAAACTCGCTGGGGCTGAGTCACCACTGCGGCCAGGTAATCAACTGGGGTGCTCCAGGGAAGGGGGGCGGGATCAGAAGTCCTCGCCCCGCCCTGGCTTCCCTTTCTGCCTGAACCTCGAGGGTCCCCGGAGCCAGGTGAAACTTGAAGAGGCTGAAACCCTCCTTGCTCACACGTTACAACACCTTGCGGGGACCACACCTGCCACACCTGACAGTGAAGTTCTGCGGGAAACTGGTGGTCCTTGTCTCACACCCCCACCCCATGGGCCACCTCCTCGGGACCCCAGACCTCCCTCTTCCCAGTGACTGACCCGTGAGACCCAAAGTCACATCACTCGTACCCACTCGTTTCTGTCTAGTCCCCAAAGGAGTATTTTCCAAATGGTTCTTTTAAAGCTTCTTACTATGAAAATCTCTAAACATACGCAAAAGTGGATGGCACAGACCCATCCTCCTGTCAACCGTTAGCACCTCACAGCCACTGCTGGTCCATCGATACCCTCACTCGTTACCCTTCCCAACACCTCCCGCACCACTGCCCAGCCCCCCTCTCCCCCCCATGAATCTGAATGTCCATTGTTCACTCGTCCGCCATCCACACATTCAACGGACACTTGGCCAGTCACTCCTGCGCCAACTGATAAAGGCTTGGAAATAAATGAGGGTAAAAAGGACCCCCTAGGCCGGGCGCGGTGACTCACACCTGTAATCCTAGCACTCTGGGAGGCCGAGGCAGGCAGATTGCTCGAGGTCGGGAGTCCGAAACCAGCCTGAGCAAGAGCGAGACCCCGTCTCTACTATAAATAGAAAGAAATTAATTGGCCAACTAATATATATAGAAAAAATTATCCGGGCATGGTGGCGCATGCCTGTAGTCCCAGCTACTCGGGAGGCTGAGGCAGGAGGATCACTTGAGCCCAGGAGTTTGAGGTTGCTGTGAGCTAGGCTGATGCCACGGCACTCACTCTAGCCTGGAAAACAGAGTGAGACTCTGTCTCAAAAAAAATAGAAAGAAAAGAAAAAAAAAGGACCCCCAGATTCCAAGAGCTCCCAGTCTTTGATGGCACACTTGAGCTGCCAGGAATCTTGTGATGCCACCTGCTTCACCCCGATTCTGACGCCGGGCACGATCGCCTCACACCCTGCCCTGCCTCAGGTGGAACAGCCCCACAAACACAGAACAGGGCCCGGCACGCAGCAGGCGCTCTTGTCAGGGGCTGTCCCCTTGCTCTAGGGCCAGAGCTGCTGGCTGTCTGGGCACCTGTCGTCCTCACCAGCCTGCGAGCTCTGCAGGACGGGGACCTCGCATGGGCCCCTCAGTGTCTTCAGTGCCCAACCGGGGGCTCAGCATGGAGGAGGCCCCATCTGTGTGCTGAATAAACGTCGCGCGAGCAGTGAGGCTTGGACATGACCTGAGCTTCCCTGCCAGCCCTGCCCCGCGGAGGTTCTAGGTCACCGGTTACTGCACAGAGGAGGCGTCTCCAGGAAGAGACATCGGAACGGGGAAGCAGGGAAGGGCTGCCGACCGCCGTCGCAGACTCCCAGAGACACTGCCAAAAGCAGGCCACCGAGAAGAGGTCACTCTGAGACACAGCACCTGGATCACGCTCTGGCATCCTTCCACCGTGTCCGTCACCCCCAGCAGCACCCGGTGTCTCAGGAGGGCTCCGTTGGCAGCCGCCAGCCTCAGGTCCGTGTTGGTGTTGGCCTGTAAGACAAACGCCAGGGAGCACCTGGGCCCTGGGCAACAGCCACACACCGTCCCAACCCTAGATGCCTCAGGACAATCCTGGCCCCCAGGACACCCCCATCTCCTCCCCTGTAAGATGGGGTGGAGGGTGCGGAACAGATCCAGCTGTGTCAGACCGTCCTGAGCCAAAGCTGGATCCTGGAGGAGACACAGCACGTCCCTCCCTGAGCCTTGTGGTCTCCAGCTGCGGAATCAAGGAGCGTCCCTGCCTCCTAGGAATGTGGTGAGACTTCATGGAGATCGTGCGTGAAGCACGCCACCTGCGCCTGGGACTCAGGCGGGTGCAGGAGCTATCTGTGGGAGGCAGGGGACCGGATGGGTTTGAGCATCTATTGCGTAAGGGAAGCCCCTGCTCCACCTAAAAAGCACCTACGTGAAAGAATCAGCCTCCTTCCCTCCCCACCCAAACCAAGGGAGGCCAGGGATTCAGCTGGCAAAGTGCATGCCGGCAGGCAGGGGAGGGAGCACGGAGGAAGGGTAGCGGGACCCCAGATGCTGGGCTGGGGAAGACAGCCCACGAGGACTTTCTGATGCAGTGAGAAGCAAACAGCCGATCAAGGACAACGGTTCTCAAAAGCAGCAGGACCACCAAAGGGAGCTTCTGGAAATGTGAAGAGGCCCTTTTGGTTGTCATGGGGATGGGACAGACAGTGCTGGCACTGAGTGGAAGACTGCCAGGGACACTACACACGTGCTTCCTGTGGAAGGTCATGTCCCACGAGAGACCATTCTGCAGTTGAAGAATGTCCCCTGGCCTCCTACCTGGACTCCAAATGCCCCGCTGGGCATGAATGAAGGTGAAAACTCTGCTCAGAGTTCTCTGATCAGCCAACCTAACTCCACTGCATATATATATACACCTAAAGTGAGTTGTTGCATGGGCTTAATATACACTGACTTTTCCAGGAATCTCACGACTATAAAAATCAAGGGATGATTATGTTTTGTTTCACCTAGAACTGTAGTGTGTGTTGTTCATCCTTTCAGAAACCCACAACACCAATAGTTCGATTCCTGACTCTGCCCCTCACTGCCTGTATAACCTTGGGCAAATCACTTCACATCTCCCTGCCTCCATCTCCTCACCCCCAAACTGGAGATAACGATGCACCCCTACCTCAGAGGGTTATAATAAGGGTCAAATGAATGAGTCCATGTAGAACATTTGGAAGAGTGAACACTTAATACATGTCAGCTAATAATATCATTGCAATGATAACAGTGAATTTAAGATCATTGTGTTTTCCATTGTACCATGTTGGCCACAAATATTTTTATTTTTTTTTTATTTTTTTTTAATTATTCTCTTCATTATTTTTTTTTTATTTTTTTCTCTTTAACATACTTCTGCAGAAGGAATACAAATATTTTTAGGAACTTCCCATATGCCCTAGCAAGGCATCTGTAGGAGACACAAGGTAGGGTCTTGCCTGCCTTTACAAACCTTCCAATCTTGAGAAAGGCTAGCAATGCACCAAAAAGGGAAAGTAAGGCAGTGTGTGCCAAATGCCGAGGCTCTCAAGGATGCTGGGTAACACAGGCAGGATGCTAACAGTAAGGATGATGATGATCAGTAAGGGGACCCGCATGGTCCTGAGTGACAAGGGAACCAGGAAGAAAGAGGTCCTGGGGCTGAGACCCAAAGGCAGACTTGAGGATTCTGTGTGGCCATGGCCCAGTTACCTAACCTCTCTGAGCTTCCGTTTCCCCACTGGCAAACAGAGTCAACTATCACAGTTAATACTTACAAAGCATGCACTTTACACCGGTACTGTTGTAAGTTCTTTGTGTGTATCAAGTCATTTAATTTTCACAATAACCCTAAGAGGGAGCTACAATTATTATCCCATTTTACAGATGAGGACATTGAGACCCTGAGAGGTTAAATAATAACTTACCCCAAGTGATAGAGCTAGCAAATAATGGCAGAGGTATCCTGCCTCCTTATAAGGTGGTTGTTGGACATAGACTTTGGGCCCCAAGCACAGAGTACACAGTAGGTACTCATTACATGGTGGCCATTATTAGGAAGGAGTGACGTCTTCTGAATGAGCAGACAGCGATGACGGCACTGCTGCTGTGGCCCTGGGGTCTCCATGCCAATCTCTGAGGAACGAGCCCGGGTCGTGCTCATCTCCAACCTGCGCCAAGCACGCTACCTGGTACTCACAGGGGCCTCATAAATTGCAGCTGAATAAAAGGAGGAAGAGCGAGGAGGAGGCAGAGAGCCAAAGCAGGGGCTCCCTGAACTGCATGAATCACATCTGCATCCTCGAAGCACCTGCCAGGTGCCACATTTTTTTTTTCTTTTTTTTTTTTTGCTTCTGCTAACACCACTTTGCTTTTGCCCCCTCTCTAAGACAAATTTCCTGCTGCAGGAGTCGCCAGCTCAAAATTTATATTTTACAGGCCAAACACAAAAGCCATGAACGCTCCAACAGACCCGAAGGGTGGCATATTTTGTCAGGCTCCTGGCAAAGCCCAACAAAGATCCTTGTTCAGAATGATTAAGCCATAAAGTTCCTTTTCATCCCTGTGAAGGAACTCAGGCACTAACTAGAATTCCTGCCCCAAACCCTGACTACAGTGCTCAATATCCTGCCCTCCCCTCCTGAGTCACACAAGAGCAGATTGTTTGCTAAGGCTCTCGGAGTCCAGAACTGTGCCGGGTACTGGGGACCAGTGGGACAGGGGCCTCCCAAGTAGCTGGAAAGACAGCGCAGGTGTGGCATGCAGAACAAAGATCCCCCAAAGATGTTTGAGTTCTAATTGTCAGAACCTGAGAATATGTTGTTACATGGCAAAGGGGAATTAAATTTGTAGGAGAAATTAATGTTGCTAATCAGCTGACCTTAAAATTAATAGATAATCTTGCATTATCCAGGTGGCCCAATGTAATCATGAGAGTCCACAAAAATGGAAGAAGGAGGCAAAAGGGTCAGAGAAGGAGGTGTGAGAAAGAGCGGACCTGCCACTGCTGGCTTGGATGGAGGAAGGGGCCACAAGCCAAGGAGTGCAGGGGCCCTCTGGGAGCTGGAAAAATCGAGCAAACAGATTCTCCCCCAGAGCCTCCCGGAAGGAACACAGCCCTGCCTTCACCCAGATCAGGGGTCCTCAAACTTTTTAAACAGGGGGCCAGTTCACTGTCCCTCAGACCATTGGAGAGTGCGCACTGTGGGCCCGGGACGAGTGGGCCACTAAGCAGGACAGGCAGTGGTGGTCAAAACACCTGGAGGGCCGGATAAATGTGCTAGGCAGCCCGCATGTGGCCCTCGGGCCGTAGTTTGAGGACACCTGACCTAGATCATAGCCCAGGGAACCTCATGTCTAACTTCTGACCTGCAGAACTGTGTAGTAATAAGTTTATGATGTTTTAAGCCACCGAGTTCCTGGTAATTTGTTAAAGCAGCCATAGAAAGCCAATACAGTATTGCCTGAGAACATGGCTTGGAATCTGGGTGTCCTGGCCCTGACCTGAGTCCAACTCTGCCATCTATTAGCAGCGCGGCCCTAGGCTGCTCCGCGACCCTTTCAGAGATTCCTCACCTAGAAAATGCATGTAACAGCATCTACCCAGAGATTTGCTGAAGGATCCATTGAATTAACGAATAAAGCCTTTAATAGACAACCTACTATTACTACATACGAAGTGCTCAATATGTAACCAAAGGCACTGAAGAAACAGGCTACCACCAGAACCATGCATTAAGCTGGGAAGTATCAACCTTCTTTCTGATTGTGATCAGGAATCAGAGGGCTCAGGCTTTGCACCCTGGCTCTGCCACTAACAGTGGGATCCAGGACAAGTTACCTAAACTCTCTGATCACCCACTGTCTGCACCAGAGGTTGTCGCCAGGATTAGAGACTGTCAGCAGAGCACCAGGTCAGCATCCGCCCATCACAAGAAGGATTAGTGGGAATCACTTCTCCCCATCCCTCAACCCCAGGCACCTTTTGCTGCAAGGGGGGCTCAGCAACCCCTCCTCGCTCACAGGGCTGTCGTGAGCATCCCAGGAGAGGCGGCGCGGGAAGGGGCTCAGTTAACTAAAGCACTGTAAGAATATTCGCTATTGGTGCCCTCCTCCCAGACACCCTCTCAAAACACAGCCTGCTTCTAGAAAAACAGGATTAGATAGAAAAAAAACAGAGAGGATTTAATCACAGGTGTGATTTGATTTCTTTTAGTCACTGGGCGTATATGGGCCAGTACATGAATTTTCATAGTTGGAGGAATTCTTCGAGGCAGGCAAAGAGAAAACTCTGACTTGGAGTCCTTGTGCCTGCACAGCCCTCCTGGAGGGAGCGTGGCAGGGGTCTCCGGACAACTCACCTTCCTCTGGTGTCTCTCGAACACAAGCAGGAGCATCAGGGTCAGGCTCACCGCGGCCAGGGTCACGAGCAGCACGCCCGCCCAGTGGTTCCCCAGGGCAAACATCTGGCTGGTGGAGTAGATGTTGGCCCACACCACCACGTAGAACACCTGTGAGCGGCCAGAGAGCGCACGGTCAGGAACACCAGTCCTCAAAAGGAGCAGCTCCACGCACGGGGACACCCTTTCCACACTCCTGACACCCTCCTTGGATTCCAACAGCTCCCAGGGCAAGCAGGGGACTGATGGGGACACCGGGTCTGGGAGAATGAGTGCGTGTTCCTTGTTTATAGGACAACGTAGATGAAGGGGTTAGGAGCTACTCCTAATCCTTGTTTACCTTGATTTCAAATGAAACAGAAAAAGGCAGGTGGCTCTAGAGTGAGATAAATTTGAGTCCGAAGCCCACACTGATCCTTCGGTTGCTATGTGGCTTTGGACAAATTATAACACCTCTGAGCCTCAGTGTCCTCATCTGTAAAATGGGGATTAACAATGCCTGCTTCTCTTAGCATATCCAGGGTAAAAAAATAAATAAAATAAAAATACCCACTTCATGGCATTGTTATAAGGGTTAACAAGTTAATATATGCAACAGCCCAGCACCTACTGGGAAATTAACAAATGCCGGGTCCCTTCTCCCTAGAAGTGGGATGTGGGAGTCAGGTGTGCTATGTGACCCTTTATATATACAAAACAGCCGCAAATCATAGCAGCTCAGAGCTCAGCTGAAACCAGACTGCCTGGGTTTGAATCCTGGCTCTGCTGTACATGCATGTATGTGTTTAGGTGTATCTACATGTAGGTGTGTATGTGTGTTTATACACACACATGCACATGTATACATATGCTACAGGTGAAATGAACCTGTGTCTTGAATACATGGGGAAACCAAGCCCCAAAGAGGGGAAAAGACTTACCCAAGGCCAGACACTGAATCCAGAGCTTCGGTGGGTCTGAGATCCCTAATCCCAAGCTCTGACCTGCCGCAGCAGACCCTGACTCCCACCCTTTATACAGGGGCCTGGTTACAACTCTCTCCCATAAGTTTCCTCTTAACCAAATCCAGGCCATGTGGCACTGCTCTTTCCCAGGCAGCCGTGTCACCAGCCCCCACTCCCCTCCCCGACATCAACCGGCTCCAGGACAGGATGCTGAACCCAGCAGGGCCGCCAGGGGCCAGGGCAGGGGCAGGGTGCGGGCCACACCCTCCTTACCACAGCAAAGGCCAGCCGCATGGGCCTCGAGTTGTAGATGATGTATCTTCTCACTTGGGGCTCCAAGAGGGCACTCTCGGCCAAGCTCCTGTACTGGTCGGCCGGGACCTGCTTGGGACCCGAGGGGAAGGGACCAATCAGCCAGAGGACAGGCTACTCCCCACCTCCTTCCTGCCTGCAAGCATGTCATTTCCAGTGCATGTGACTGTCATGTGGAAGGGGGATTAGGCACATTCCGGGACGTCCCCTGGGGCAGAATGAGGAGCTTGGAGCACTGAGTGGAAGTCGCAGGGTGCAGCCCTCAGCTCAGGAGAGAACAGGCATCATGGCATCCTGGAGAAGGAGCCGCCCAGCCTGAGACTCAGAACCCCACGGCCAGCACAGGGTAGCCTAGTGGTTAAGGCACTGGTGTCAACAGCCTGGGACCCAAACTCTGGCCCTGCCACTCACATGCTATGTGACCTGGAGCAAGTAACCCCACTCCTCTGAGCCTCAGTTTCCCCATCTGTAAGGTGAGGATAGTAAGAGTACCCCTCTTGTAGAGATGGGGTACACATTAAACAAGAAAATACACATATAGTGCTGGGCACAGGGCTGGGCCCTCAGTGAACACTCGATACTCAGGTGCTATTATCAATATCTATGAATACATGCAACAGCCAAGCTCAAAAAAATTATAATAAATAAAATTAAAAATAATAATAAAAAAAATAAATCTATAAATACAGACCAAAGCACTCACATCTTCCTGCCCAAACAAAAACGTCAATGTCTGTAGAGCATAAAGACCCTGCTAGAGTAGACCTAAGAAAGCAGAATTTAACCATCAAAAATGTATCTAGGAACATGGTGGAACAACATACATGTTGTTCACCAGCTAAAAAACTGCTCACCAGCTAAAAAACCCCAACCTAAAGGCAACTTTTTAAGAAATAGGTTCTTCCGCACAGAGGAAATGTGGAATAATAAACCAGTTTGTGCTGATATGGGGTTAGCAATGTCAATTGGGAACGTTTTCCTTCAATGGTGATAAAATGTTGTTCTAAACGATTCCGTATTCCGTTTTAAAGTAAATTCTAAAATCTTCAGGGTAGAATTAGTAGTGTATCTTCCCGATCCCTGATTAATCTTCCCTGGCTAACACAGAGAAGGCCTAATCTTGCTAGGGGGTTTTGAGAAGAGAGAAAAACATACCTGTAAGTGCTTCACAGCAATAAACAGCTACAATTTCCATTTCCTATTTGCTAGAGACAGAGCCAATGTTCCTCAAGCATTATTTCATTTGATTTTTTTTTTTTTTTGAGACAGAGTCTCGTTTTGTTGCCCAGGCTAGTGTGAGTGCCGTGGCGTCAGCCTAGCTCACAGCAACCTCAATCTCCTGGGCTCAAGCGATCCTCCTGCCTCAGCCTCCCGAGTAGCTGGGACTACAGGCATGTGCCACCATGCCCGGCTAATTTTTTCTCTATATATTAGTTGGGCAATTAATTTCTTTCTATTTATAGTAGAGACGGGGTCTCGCTCTCGCTCAGGCTGGTTTCGAACTCCCGACCTCGAGCAATCTGCCTGCCTCGGCCTCCCAGAATGCTAAGATTACAGGCGTGAGCCACCGCGCCCGGCCTATTTCATTTGATATTAACAGAAACCCTATTAATAATAGCTATGAATATTGTCCTCATTACAGATGATGAAACTGAGGCTCAGAGAGGTGAAGTCACCTACCCAAAGTCACACAATGAGTAGCAGAAGTGGATCTGCTTCCCGTTCTACGGGTCTGTGAAGTCTGTGCCTCGAATCACTGTTCTTAAAAAGGTATTCTTTCATTATCTAATGAACTCATGTGCATTTTCCTTTGCATATGCAGTTCCCTCTCCTAAAATGCCCTTCCTTGTGTCTACTCAGCACACTCCTATTTACGCTTCGAGACCCCAGATTAAGTATCTGCTCCTCTGCAAACCTCATATAACCACCAGCCCCACCCCAGGCAAGTTTATCATTTTCTCCTACAAATGTCTTTAATGCCTTGTGCGTTCCTCTGCTGCAGCACATCTATCCTGATGTCCGGATCTACCCAACACACATCCGTCTCCCCCAGTGGGACCCACGAGCATGTGTCCTGGCCACCTCTATGATGTTTAGCCAGTTAAGTGCCCAGCACAGAGTGGGCACCTAAACACATATTTGTTAAGTGGATGAATTAGGAAGAGAACAAAGTCCTAATTCACTTTCCTTATATACCCTCCTACAGCTAGCACAGAGTAAGTGCTTAATAAATACTTTGAGAATAACTGGATGAAAGGATAGGCAGACAGATGGATGGATGGGAAGAAAAACAGTAGTCAGCGCTCACCTGAATGCCCCAGGTCTGCAGCTGCTCTTCCGCAACTCCCAGATCGAAGGAGATGGGTGCACAGGTATTGTCGATCCGGAGAACTGTGAGGACCTGGCCATTGTGGAGCTCTGGAGGCAGACCAGAAACGTCATCTGGCTGAGTGGTAGCCACTTCGGATGAGCCCAGAGCTACCTGGACATGGCAGCCAACCCCCAATCCCCATGGGAGATTGGACTTGACCAGGAAGGCCCCAGGAGGCAGAACCGAGGCCAGAGCGAGGAGGCTCCTGGGTCCCAATCTGAGGCCACGTAAGGAAGAACTTCCCAAGAGAGAAGGCTGTCTCTGCCGAGAATGGGCGACAGTGAGTTCCTCATCTCAAGGGATATTTAAACGGAGACTGATCAACTAGCTTCCTTAAGGGGATGATGCACTAGACATTTGAGCACTGCAAAGAAAGCTCAACTAAATAACTTAAATCCCCAGTAGGCTCAGAGAGGCCGAGTAAGAGATAACTGGTTATGGCAGGCAGCACAGTAACACCCCTGCAAAGAGATCCACACGCTAATCCACTCCAGAACCTGTGAAGAGGCTGCCTTCCAAGGCAAAGGGGAATTAAGGTAGCAGATGGAATTAAGGTTGCTAATCAGATGGCCTTATAGAGAGATGGCCCTGCATTGTCTGGGTGGGCCACGTGTGATCACAGGATTCTTACATGTAGAGGAGAGAACAGAAGTAGAGGAAGCGGAAGAAAGACACAGCAAGGAAGGAAGAAAGGCACGGAGATCAGTAACATTGCTCGCTTTGACCCCGGAGGAAGGGGCCACGAGCCACGGCATGCGGGCTGCCTCGAGGAGCTGGAAAAGGAAAGGAAATGGATCCTCCCCAGAGACTCCAGAAAGGAACAGAGTCCTGCCAACACCTGGATTTTAGCTCGGGGAGACCAGTGCCAGACTTCTAACCCTCAGAACTGTGAGATAATAAATCTGTGGTTTTCAAGCCTCTATGTTATTTGTCATTTGTTGCAGCTGCAATGGAAAACTAATGCACTTACTGATAATCTCCCTAAGCATAGCTGCAACTCACTCAGCATTTCAAAAGCATAAATTCAGTCTTTATTCCTGCAAAAAGCACACATCAACCCACCGATCACAACAGCAACCAGAACTCCTGCCCTAGAGCAGTGGGATGGAGCCAGACCATGAGACCAGTGGAAAAGGTCTGGACTGAAATTTCCCCAAGTCCAGGGACAAATGGCAGCAACATGAAGCCAAACCTACTTGCCTTCAGTTCCAAGAACCTCTGGTCAAAAGGACTAAGATCTCCTTGCACCACAGTACAAGCCACTGGTCAGCAACCGGAGGTGGGGGCTGGGGTAGGGGCGATTCCAGCCCTGAGACTCTAGAATCCTGGTCCAGCCACGCACGGCTGAGGCCTGGCCACTGTGCCATGTTCTCTGTGGCTGCTGCTTAGCTGATGCGGCTGAAAGATTAAACCATAATTATGCTCTCTGCCAGCCCAAAGGTCCTGTCACCCCAGCCTAGCTCTGAGCAATACTGGAGTCTTCAAGGCCAAATGACTAGCTCTACCTTCCTGGGAACCCTGGCCCATCCAAGCATTCTCTCTCCCCCCGTACCCAATCCACCACTGAGTCCTGCCGACTGGGTCCACAAAACCTCTATCCATTCCATGCACCTCTCCCTTTACCCTCTGCAGTAGCCTCCTAACTAACCGGCTTCTCCAAACCGACTCTTTCTCCTACAATGCATTCTCTGCGCAGTGGCCACAGCACAAGTCAGACGACACCAGTGGCCCAAGTAAAACTTTCAACACCTTCTTGGTGCTTTGTGGTCAAAAACCATCCTTCTTACAACGCTCTTCCAGCCCTTAGGAGAACTAGCCTCCTGCCAGACTTGCCCTGAGACACTAGTTCTGTGTCTTTCCACACCAGCCCCCTTTGCTCTTTGAACACGTAGTGTTCTTCCCACCCCAGGGCCTTTGCATATGCCGTTCCCTCTCCCTAAACTGCTTCCACCAGCTTCACTCAGTTACAGCCTATGCATCTTTTGTACCCCAGTTCAATCAGTTTTCCCAGGCAGCACTCCCTGACATTTCAAACACTTAATGGATCAAATTCTTCTCCTGCACCTACCCATGACTACCTGCCCTTCTACCTTACACTTATTAAAGATGAATATACAACCTGCATGGAACTGGAGGCCATTCTTCCTAGTGAAGTATCACAAGAATGCAAAGCAAACACCACATGTACTTGATACTAAATTAGAACTACTCTATCAACAGGTATGCGCACATAGGGAAGTAAAACTCAACGGAAGTCAAGCAGGTGGGAGAGGGAAAGAGGGAATGGGTAAATTCACACCTAACAGGTACAATGCACACTAACTGGGTAAAGGGCGCACTTCTAACTTCGATTCAAACTGTACAACAGCAAATTATGTAACCAAAATGTTTGTGCCCCCATAAAATTCTGAAATTAAAAAAAAAAAAGATGAAAACATATGTATGCAATTACTTGAATAAAATCTATCCTCCCCACCAGACTATATACTCCCACACTGGACTGTTTGTCACTGAATCCCCTAAGTTGAGCTCAACGCCTAGCATACAGTAGGCACTAAATACATCTTTGATATATAAACGAATAAAGACAATAGGACTCTGGTCCCCAGCCCTGATAAGGTTCCTTTTTCATACCCTGGGGTACCATCTCTGATTTCAAGGGTTCCATAGAATTCTATGTCCTGCCAAAAGGAATTTTATTTTGCTCACTCGCTCGCTCTCTTCTCTCTCTCTCTCTCTCTCTCTCTCTCTCTCTCTCCCTGTTTTATTTTTCTTTTCTTTTTTTTTTTTTTTCTCCTTTTTTTTGGAAGAGGTGGGATTTGAAGACAGGGCAGTGAGGCACAGAAAGCGCCAGCTAGATAGCTTTGGGATTCACGCTGTAGCTCAGCCTCTCGCTAACAGGGTAAACACGTGGAAGCAACCTAAACCCCTGGGCCTGCTTCCTCCCTTAGAGAATGATCACATGGCTGCAGAGGACTTTCCAGCTAATTAAGACGATGAAAATAAAGTGCTCGGCACAAAATGGGTGCAGAATAACTGGTCTCGATTGCTGTCATAATTTCAACGCAAGCATGTCAGAACTCGAAAGTTAGAATCAAGCATCAGGGATTTCTTCGTATTTGTTTCTGCCCTCCCATACCTTCAGAAAGGATTTAAGGTAGCTTCACAGAAATAAAACATAAAAAGATAAAATTATAAAATTCAATTTAAAAATAAGCAAATGAGGAAAACTAGACAAAAAGGAAATAAAGGCAGACGGTAAGAAAGGCTCCGGCTATGGAGCCCTTACTCTGTGCCGGGCACTGAGCCTGGGCTTTGGTCGTGATTTCATTTAATCTTCCAGAGCCCTAAGTGGGGGACCATTAACAGGGAAAAGGAAACTGAGCCTTTGAAAAGAGAAGGAACTTGTCCAACATTATAACCACAGGGCAAATGAAAGGGAGAAAGAGACGCAAGATGGGAGAGCACGAAATGCAGGCAGTCATGCGGACAGGGTCCAGACCAGCTCTCCACGTCACAGCAAGAACCAACACCCCACACTGGACTCCAGGCATGGGGAATTCGAACCGTTCCCCCAGCCTGGCTCTTTGCACGTTAAGTGTTTGCCCCAGCAAACAGACCTTTCAGGATGTCTTTGTTTGCCCATCAAACCAAGAGTTCCTGCATTCTTGGCAATACTAGCTCTCATCTGCTCCTTAAAGTGAGAAAAGCAAGTCCTACGCTTGGAAATACTTGTTTTTACACCTAGGCCAAGAAAACCTACCAAATAAAAGAGTGTAAGGGGGGTGGGGGGTTCCTGGGGAGAACAGGGGGAGGAGTTTTCTACAAAAGAACAAGAACTGGCCTGCCAAAAATCAGTGGAGCAATGTCCTCAAAGTTCTGAAAGCAAAATTATTTCATTCCACTCTATTCTACTATTGTGTATATGTGTGTTATGTGTATACATATATATATGTTTCCTAATAATAGTAGTAATAAAAGGAACTTTTGCTTTTAAGCAGCCAAGTTTCAAATCCTCTAAGTAACCAGGCCACATTCCTGTGGACCTACACAATTCAGAGAACGTTTCCCCGTGAGCATCTACTATGGGCCAAGTCCTGTGCTAGGTACTGCAGATACAGGGATGAACAAGAAAACACAAGGCCCCTGCCCTCATGGAGCTTGCAATCTAGTGGGAAGCTGGATTTCAACACTTTATTACCTAAATAATTATTTATAGACTGTGATAAGTGCTGTAGGAAGAAAGAGGAATATAACAGAGTATCCTGGATTTCAACACTTTATTACCTAAATAATTATTTATAGACTGTGATAAGTGCTGTAGGAAGAAAGAGGAATGTAACAGAGTATCCTGACTCAGGCAGAGCCTCAGGAGGATTCTTCAAGAAGGGATATTGGAACTGAGCTCTGAAGGATGAATGGAAATTAAGCAGGAGAAAGGAGACAGGGAAAAAACAGAACAGGCAGAAGGAACAGCACATGCAAAGGTCCTGAGGCAGAAGAGCATGGCAAAGAACATTAACGCAGGACTTGCAAGCTGGTGAATGATGGATCTCCACGCTAAGCCCAGTGGGAAACACGAAAGCAGAAAGTGACAGTAGCTGCATATGCATTTTAAAAAGAATTCTGGCTGCCATGCAGAGAATGAATGGAAGAGAAAGCTAGAACAGGGGTCCAAGCAGAGAGTGATGGTGGCTTGATCGAAGGAGGTGGTGATAGAGAGAACCGGGTAGAAATGACAGAAGTAGCCTAGAGATGGATCCCAAGGACGCTCATCCTTATCTAAAGGAACTTCTGTGCCCTCCCCTCCCCAGCATCAAGCTACATGAGTCCAGCTCAGCAGGGGGAGGAGAGGGGCTAGAGGAACGAGGGGTCGTGACCTTACCTTGCCCCCAGCCAGGAGGGCTCGGGCTCGCTGCAGGCAGGGTGCCCCAGCCGGAGGAGGAGGTGGGCAAGGGGCCAGCCGCCCCTGGGTGCACCTGCGGTTCACAGGCCATGGCAGAGAGCGAGCTGAGCTTCTACTTCCCCTTCTCAGGGCTGTGGTTCATTCTGCAGCGGCCGCCTCAGCTTCACTTGCCTTCAGAAAACAGCACAAAAAAGAACTTCAGGTCTGGGCCTGGGCGGGCTGGGCTTCCCACGGCTCTCTCCAAGGCCAAAGTCGCCAAAGGCCAGGAAGAGCCACAGGGAGCCTTTTTGCTGACTTTGGTATTTCTGACCATGCTGAGAAAAACTCATGGAAGGAGGAGAAACTACAACCTCTCCCAAGGCCTAGACAGAGAACTTCCTTTCTGGTCTTGGGTCTTCTCCAGCTCAGCAGTGGCCACGGGCCCATGGGGAACTCAAGGGCTGACCAGGTCCCACTCCCAGGCACCTGGGATTTCCAGTTCCTTACTTAGGATGCCCCAGCTGCCACTCACCGAGAGAAAGAGTCACTACAGGGAGCCTTGTTGACACAAAGGATCTCAGATAGCTTCCCATAAGACACTGCAAAATACAAATTCAAAAAACCAGGTGGCAGAAAATATAAATCACACACACATAAAAAAAAAAAAGTGGCAACCACAAAGAACAGAAATACCCAGATACTTAGGCAATCAAGTTCCCCAGCAGAGGGGGCGGGGGTTTGTTTTCAACAATATGGACTCCAGACTCAGCTAACAAGCTGAGATGCCAGCTCTAACACCCCCTAGTTATACAAACTTGGGTAAGCATCACCTCTTCAAATCTCCTCCCCCAGAGGTGCAGCAAAGAAGTGAAGGATGACACATTTAGAGGACATACAGCAGCATCTAGAACAATGGACACACTCCATAAATATTAGCTCTTGTTTTACTCTTTGAGGTTTGACACAGTTCCCATGCCTGAGCCAAGAATTTGATTTTGAGCTTCCAGGTGGCCAAAGCTAAAATGGCAACGCTGGCTGTTATTAACAAGTTATTAACAAGGAGGAAAAAAAAAAAAAACAGTGATATGATGGGAGGAACAATGCATGCATCTTCCTGGCATTTAGTTCTGGAAGATCTTAGAAACGCTTCCAAAGCTTCCAGAGCTGGGTCATTGAGAGACACAGTAGGCTTCACCCTTAGTCACTTTCATCAGCAAAAGTAGTGATGCCCTTCATGAGTGTTTCCTGGATGAAAAACTGAGTCCCCAGCGCCACCCACTCTGGCTGCAACATGCACACTTGACTTCTGTTGACTTATGCCTGTGTGGGGGCTTGAGAATCACCCCTCACCGAGGAAAACCATACCTAAGTCCCCTGGGATGACCCAACAGCCCTGCCAACCATCTTGGTGAAAAGTCCACTAGAATCATCTTTTGCCGCCCTGGCTCTCAGTGTTGAAGACATGAAATGTCCAGTTGGCACACTGGACACATCTGCTTCATTCCAAGCTGGCCAGAGGGCTGACTGCCGCTGATCACGCCCCCTGAAGGGCCACTTGATCCCCAAGCCCTCACCACCTTCTGCTTCCCTGAAGACCAGCTGCAGAATTTGTGAGATCCAGCACAAAATGAAAACATGGGGCCTCTTATTCAAAAATAAGGAAGAATTTCAAAATGGCAACAGTAGAGCTTTGGACCAAATGGGGCGAAGGTGCCTCCCTAAGTAGGGGGCTCATTATGGGATGCAGGTTACGTGCACCTGCAGCTGGCTGACTTTAAGCTCCAGAAGGTCACTGCCCACTCCCAATCAAGAACATATAAAAGATGAGCCTTTAACAATTATCACACTCCCACTCTGTACCAGGCTCTAAGGCCAGCAAGCAGCAAAATAGTAGGAAAGACTGAAGACTTTAGAGGCGGAATGCCTGGTTTTGAATCTTCACTCAGCCAATCAAGGGACATAACAACCCAAACCTTGCTGTTCTACCTGTGAAATGGGGTGAGCAGCCCATCTGGTACAGCTGCTCGGGGCTGTAACAGAAGGAGAGGCAAGCGTGACTTCCGTACTCTGCTCATCATACAAGCTCCTTTCCCCGGTATGTTTTTCCTATCGCTCAGGAGAGAAAACGGAGGGTTAAAGATATGAAGTGACCTACCCAAGGCTGGGCGCCTATCAGCTGTGGAGCCAGGAGATGAACCCAGGCCATCTGGCTCCAAGGTCCAAGCCCATGATTTCCATGCCCTTGTACCTCTGGACTCTGGCCTGGCTTTCTCTGAGCTTGCGTCTGAAACCACCTTTTAAAAAAGAGAGAAAGAATATCAGACAAAGAAGATTGCATTCCCCAGGCAAGATCTAGCAACAAATTCCAGTGGCCCTGAGATGCTACACTGGGGAGAGCAGGACCCTCTCCTCCCTACCTAGGCCAAGGACTGGCCCATGGAGGGCCCTCCTAAATACACTGAGATTTGCCAGTCAATCTTACCGTGCCTCACTTCCTTCCTCCTACCTTGTGCTCCCAAGAGGCATGAAAGCAACAAATACAGCCACAAACGTGTATGCCCTGCACTTGATGATCACTGAAGCCCTTCCCTACTTCCTCAGATCAGCTCCTAGGCCTAAGAGGCAGATGTAGTCCTTAGGTCCACATTCCAGACAAGGAATCCAGGGACCTCAGGTCCACATTCCAGACAAAGAATCCAGGGATGCTGTAGCTAGGAGTCTGCAACCCAGAGACAGTAGTGGGGTCTCGAAAAGGCCTGGAGAACCCAGAAGCCAGGAAGGACCACGCACAAGCTGCAGCTGCACAGGTATCCCTGCAGACTACACTCCATTTAATTGCTAAATCTCAACATGAGGCTTTGTCTTTGCCAGGAAATCACAGGACCCTGATTGGTCCCATCAGCCTCCCACAAAGTTCTAATTGGCAGACTTCATTCATTCACCTGGAGGCTGTTTCCTGTACGGACTAGAAGTTGCCTGCCTGGTCCTGCCACTTCCCACCTGTGTGGCCTTGAGCAAGTGAGCGCGCTCTGCCTCAGTTTCCTTACACATACGTGGGGATAATGATGGTCACTTCAGGTTGTTGTGAGGTTTAAAGACCTCACGCATGTAAATCACTCAGAACAGCACTGGGCAAACAGGAATCACTGAAGGAACATAGCTGTCATTATTTTTAACCCGCAGATGTTCCCTAAGAACCTTCCAGGGCCTGGCCCTGTGCTTTCTTGACTATGAAACCAGAAATAAGACCTAAAGTCCCTGCTCAGCCCTCCCTCCTGGAGATCACCATCTGGTGGGGAAGAAACTCTTAGAAAGAGAAATATGGAACAGAAAATTACAAAACAAGGCAGTAAGAGGGAGCACCTAGGGGTGGGGGAAGGGTTCTTCAGGAGGCTTCCTGGAGGAAGGAGGCCCCTCAGATTGGCAAAAGTGGAGGTGAGTGAAGCCAGTGCCAAGAAGGGGTGCAGACCAGAGGCCAGGATGGGCCCAGCAGGGCAGCTGGCGCTGCACACCCCCAGCCTGTAGGCTCACCGCATAGCTCCTCATCCACCCTGAGGCTGCAGAAGGTAGGAGGTTGGCAAGACCCCAAGGTCCTGACACCCCCCTATCCCACCCCCTCATCCAGCTCAGCCCTGTACCAGCTCTAGGGCAACAACAGAGAGCGAGAGAGACACCAGGGTGGAGGCAGAGCAGAGCGAGCACAGCGTGGAGGACCCTGCAACTAACTGGTCATGGGCTGCCTGGAGTTCCCTTTGCTGATTCTGCATTTTAACCAGACCTTCCAGTTACCCTCTTGCACAAGTTCACCTCCCCTTTCGCAGCTAGTGGAAAGGGAAGTACCCCTAGTCCTGTGGAGCAAAGGTCTCCATCTCTGCAGCCTCCCAGGAACTAACTGCGAGCATCACTGAGATTCATCAGAGAGAGAGAGAGAGAGAGAGAGAGAGAGAGAGAGAGAGAGAGAGAGACTGCTGGTTCCCTAAATCAGGTTTTGTTTTTCTTTGTTAAACTGGAAACCCAACAGGAGACCATGAGAGTGCCTGTTATAGACGTTTGGGTGGACAAGCCTTGAGCGACAATGAGCCCAAGCTCTCTCTATTTTACAGACGAGGACAGTAAGACCCAGGAAAGAAAGTGAACTATCCAAGGTCAAGAAGCCAGTCCTGGAAGGGAGCCAGAACTGAAAGCCGGCTCCTACAGGCCCGGCAAGTCCCACCATACAGGGTCTTAGCCTTAGGCAGCTGTCCTGCCCCACTCTCTGCCCTCAGGTCCCGTCCAGGTCTGCAGCCGGGGTGGGGGTGGGGGCGGTCTCCCTCCCCCCAGCAATCACCGGCCCTGCCCCGGCCGCGGGCCCCAAGAGGCGCCTGAGAGCGGCTCCCACGCCCGACACGCGGGGGCTGGGGGGTCCCGGGCGCACGGAGGGGCCCGCGGCGCCCACCCCGGGCAGTGGGCCCAAATGCGGGCCGACGCGGAGGCGGCCGGGCGGCCCCGGAGCCCCGCGGCACCCACCTGGGATCGCGGGCACACGGGCGCGCGCCCGGGCCGCGCACTCACCGCCCGCGCCGCCGCCGCCGCCGCCGCCAACGCCGCCCGGGGACGCGGGAAGTCGGGGCCTCCGCGCGCCCCTCCGCGCCGCAGCCTGGGGCGCCGCCGCCCCGCGCCCGCGCCCGCCTCCGCGCCGCCCTCCCGGGCCCGCCCCCGGCCCGGCCGCCCCGCGCCGTCACCCCGCCCAGGGGAGCCGCGCGCCCGGCTCGCCTCGGGGCCAAGAGGGACCGCTCCTCCAGGGCGCGCGGAGCCGAGCTGCAGGCGGCGTTGCGTCAGCCGGGCGCCCCCGGGACGCCGGCAGGAGCCTCGGTGTCCCCGCCGACCACGTGCGTGGACGTGGAGTCTGGGGCCCGGCCGGCCCGGCGCGGTGCCCTGGCCAGGTGAAGCAGCAGCTTGCCTGTGAAGGCCAGTCCCGCCTCTGACATACGGTCACGCGATCGCTGCATGGGGCAATATTTGGGATCAGAAGTTTCTCAGGACTTGTTTTCAATGAACAACTGTGTGCACGCCGCATTAGTAAGAGCGTCGGTTTGGGGATCAGACTTCTGGGCTCTCATCCAGGCCTCTCCACCTCTTATATCATCTTTGGTAAATTATTAACCTCTCTGTGCCTTCGTTTTCTGTAAAAAGCAGATAATTATACCTATTTCATGGGGTTGCATGAAGATTTAATGAGATAATCTGTGTGAAGTGTTCACAACTAACTAGACACGTAATATCTGCTCACTGGTGTTCACAACTGCCAGACACACAGCGGCTCACTACATGTTGGCTGCCACCCCCATCATCATTTCAAAGGGCTCTACGGGCCGGGCGCGGTGGCTCACGCCTGTAATCCTAGCACTCTGGGAGGCCCAGGCAGCGGATTGCTCAAGGTCAGGAGTTCGAAATCAGCCTGAGCAAGAGCGAGACCCCGTCTCTACTAAAAATAGAAAGAAATTAATTGGCCAACTAATATATATAGAAAAAAATTAGCCGGGCATGGTGGCACATGCCTGTAGTCCCAGCTACTCAGGAGGCTGAGGCAGGAGGATCGCCAGGAGTTTGAGGTTGCTGTGAGCTAGGCTGACGCCACGGCACTCACTCTAGCCTGGGCAACAAAGTGAGACTCTGTCTCAAAAAAAAAAAAAAAAAAAAAAAGGGCTCTACGATGAAAAGTAAGGGCCCTTCCCCTGCGGGAAGCAGTAGCCTTGCATGTTTTTCTGTAGAGTAGGTATGTACAGATAGGGGTGGGTGTGTGTGTTTATTCAAAAGGAAGCCTTTTCTGCTCTGTTGGACACCCTGCTTTTTCATTCAGCAAAGTACCTTCGCGTTCATCTGCCAGAACACTCCACTCTGCCCCATTTCCCATTAAGGGGCACACAAACTTCCATATATGGAAGTAGAAAGGGTCTGTATTTTACTCATCCCTCTCTCAGTGGACATGCAGGTGGTTCCCACTCTTGCGGACAGGCCTTGCTGAGATGCTCATAGCCGTGTCTTGCATACATGCCACGGCCTGCGTTTCTACCAGCAGACTTGCTGAATCAGAATATGCATGCATTTTTAATTTCAACAGATATTGCCAAATTGCTGGGGGACTCTCAGACCACAGGAGTCAGCTGGCTGCATGCTCGGCCAGCCACAGAGGCACAGTGCTTGGGTACAGCCAGCAGTGATTGAGAACCTGAGCTGTGGATACCACCCAGGCACCCCCATTCACCAGGCGAGTGAGGATCCAGGCAGTAGGCTACTAAAAATGAAGTGCATTCATTTATTTATTAACAGATCAACACGAGGTGCCTGCTAAGTGCCAGGCATTGTACTAGGCAAGAGTGAGCAATACATGCAAGACCCCTAGTTAGTGTGCCCATTTTCCAAAAAAACCATTTTGGGGGCATGGGAACAACAGCCCCAAGGGATGCCGCAGGTTTACTAAATACTGATAGGATATTGAAAGGGCTTCTGCAAAAGCGTGTGGCTTGGTCATGTCTATCTGAACTCTGCCTCTCCAGGAAGACCGCCTCCTCCATGAAGTAGGATGTAGGGAAGTAGTTCTCCTGCCACCATGCTCTTCGTTCTCATTGCTGATCGCTCCAGCATGCACTTACCTATTGACAACATCAGTCTCCTCCACTAGGGAGGGTCAGAAGACAGGGGCCTTTGGAGCTGGCAAACCAGGCTCCACCACTGACTGGCATGTGACTTTGGATAGCTCAGTTCACTCTCTGAGCTTTAATTCCCTCATTTATAAAAGGTAAATAATATTATACCTGCTAATTAAGCAAGAATTAAATGAAATGATGACGTGCTTAGCAGAAAGCGCTCAGTAAAAGGGAGGTGCATTCTTGGACGGCAAGGCATCACCTGTTTGGGTTTCAGAAGCTTCAGCACTCAGCCAGCTCTGGCGCTGGGGTCTAGGGAAGTAGGGGCTCCATGCAGAATGGAGAAAGCCCAATAATATCCAATCAAGGAGTGTGAAATTTAGTTAAGTCTGCTACGAAGCAGGCTTCAGTGGCCATACGTTGATGGATCCACAATCCTTTGTGGAGGACCTGAGCCCCTCCCCTCTAGCCTACTCTGGACTAATCTTTACCCTCTTTCCCATAACCCCCCAAAACCCCTCAGCTCCAAGAATGCAGAGCATCTCTCAGTTCCTCCTATACCCCATGCTCTCTCTCACTTCTACTTCTCAGTGGTTGCCATTCCCTCCCCATCTGGAAAGTTATCCACAACCCCCCTCCCTACCTCGTCATCAGACTAACTGACACATTCTCATGTCTCAGCCGAAAGGGCCCTTCTGGGAGTCCTTTCCTGTCCTGGGCCTAAGCCTGGCCCCCATTTACAGTTACCTTTGCTTACCCTATGCCCATCCATACCTATCGCATGGTATGGTCATTGTTTGGAGTCCCCTTTCCCAAAATGAGAGTAAGCCTTTGGGGTATGGCGCTGTTTCTGCCACACCCATTGCTATGCCCCAGCACCCTGCCCTTGGTATTTGTTAAATGCATCTGAAGTAGCGCATGAGTAGACATGAATGAAATCATCAGGGCCTCAGCTACAGATAAAGCCAAATAACCACAAACCCCAGCCAACGCCACCCTTATTCAGCAGTTGCTCCCTGTCCTGTCGTGTTTGCAAGGGTTACAGCCCCAGGTCTGAGGGCTCCCTGCCGATACAATTGGTAACCTGGATGAACTAAGAGAATGAACTTGCTCCCAGCCCAACGGAACTGTAAAGTGTTGCGGCAGATGGTCCAGAGAGCATCAGCGCCACTGGATGAGTCAGTGAAAGGGCAAAGATCAAAGATTCTTTCTCGTTTTCTGGAGTTGGTCTGCCAGTTTCAGATTCACTGACTTCCTAAACATTTTAAAGAAACATACTGCTTGAAACGTTGCCATGGCCTGAACAAATTGACCTAAATCATACAGCAATTCAGGCTGGGAGGTCAGACCTCGGTTCCAATCCAGACTTTGCCACGAATTAGCTCAGTGACCCTGGACAATTGACTGTATCTTTCTGAGCCTTAGTTTCCCAATTTGTAAAATTGAAATAATAATTCCTCAGAGAGATGGTGGGACAAATAGATTATCTATGAAAAGCACCATGAATTGTTCCTGGTATAAACTGTTAATAAAGTGAGCTATTTTAAAAATAATTTCCAAAAGCGTGCCCCACAGAACATTCCATTGCTAGCGGCTCCATTACACCACATCCATTTCAGCTCCTGGGAGTCACATGGCCAAAGGGATGAACTCCACTGTGAGACACTCATGATATAGGTCAACAGCATGCAAGAGCTGGGGACTAAGCACACAGCTGTCCCTGGCAGGAGTGCCGGGAGTAAGACAAATCACATGCTCTTTGTCAGGAAACTGGGTCAGACCAGAAGAAAAATACTCTGAATTCCTGTCAGGAAGGCCAACAAGCCCCTGGGGATGTCAGGGGTCTGTTTCTACACTGTGTAAAGACAGACAAGAGCCAGGGACGGGAACAAAGGGAATACAATGGAGCAGGGCCAGCACTCATGCCTGGCTGGGGAGAGGAGGGAAGGGCGGTTGCCGGTAACTGGGCTCTTAACTGGAGAGCTCCAGTGCCCGGCCTTCTCATCTTTAAAAGCCACCTATGACAGTAATGGACAGCCCAGACATGCTCTCTGAACAACCTGCCTCGCTTCTCTGGGATCTGTATCTTCAGCGGCAGCCTTCTGTTCTAGAATGCTGCCAGCCGCTGTTCCCTTTGCAAGTTATTTCCAAGCAGGAAAAAGGGGGTTTGCCTGCTCCCTGACTCTCCAAGCCTACCCATCCCGGTCAATCATCCCCCCAAACACGGTAAATTCATTCACACTTGACCCAGGAGCCAGTCAGTGTCATTTAAAATGATGCTGACATGATGATCAGGCAGCTTCTGGATCTTTCCAAACCACTGGCCAAAATATTTCAATAAAGAATATGACAAAACAACAACAAAAAACATTATGCCTAACCTGCCCCTTAAGCCCTGCCTACTTGCCTGGGAAAGGGGGTGGGGAGGAGCAAAACAAGAACTGCCTGCTTGTGCAGGAGCTTTTTCAGTAATTTCAGAGCCACTGAAGTGATGTGAGATCAGCTGACAGGAGAAAAACACTCTGAGATCTGCCAGATTGTCCCTGAAGGAGAGAGAAAAATAAAAGCAGCAGAAAAAATGAGGGACATGCAAGACTCATCAAAGCACGTCCTTCCCGCGGAACAGCTTCAATTGATTTCTGGTACCATCAGTGTTGAGTGGAAGAAAGGCCACATGCGCCAGGAAATGCAGAGTAGTATCAGGCCGCACTCAACCAGCCCCAGAGGCTTTGCTGGAATTACAGGAGGCCGAGTACCCTGCCCACTAAAATCCTGGGAGAAAGCTTGAAGGCGGAGCATGGTAGGTTTTCTCTTGAAGCCTTGCCCGCTGATCTGACTTGACTTCAGTTCTGTCACTTCTTTGCTCTGTGACCTAGAACATTCTGTAAGCCTCTGGGTCTCAGCTTTCTCATGCCTGCAAATGAGATTACAATGCCCAACCTGCAGGGCTGCTACATTTATATAAAGTGCTGGGAATATAACAGGCCTCCCTGGCTAGGAACAGAGATTCGACCTGTGGCCTCTGACAAGTTACTTTGCCTTTCAGAATGTCAGAGGGTTTTTTCCTCCACCCATAAAGTAGGAGTGGCAGTTCTTTGGGAAATCTGAACGAGATGTTGCCTGCAAGGTTACACACTGGCTTATGTAAAACTACCTTCCACCTTCCATCTGAGAAATCTTGAGTAGTTCTGAGCTATGGCACCAAGAGGAATGGTCAAAGAGTCTCTATGCTTGTAACAATACTGGGGGCATCCTCCTCTGTAGGGAACAGGTTCACACGACATAAAATCACCTAGAGGGCAATTGAGGAGCATCAATCCAGAATTTGGGAGAAAAGGAAAAGAATCACATGGGTAAGATACATAAAAGGTGTACCACTATGAAGTGCAGTACTGAGTATGCACGGTGGTTAGCACACAGATGCTAAAGCCAGATTGCCAAGTTTTGTCTCACCACTGCACATCCTTAACTTCTCTCTGCCTCATATCCCAAAAGAGTTGCTATGAGGATTGAATTAGTTAATATAAATGTAAAAGTTCTTAGAACTAGCTAGGATGTAGAAAGCCACTGTTAGCAATTAGCAGACACATTCTTTTACTCATGTAATATCCATGGGCTCCCGCTTATTTCTTGGCCTCCCTTGCAGGTAGGTCAGGTCACCTGACTCACACTGACCAAAAAGCTGAGAACAAGTGTTACATGTCATTTTAGGACTGAAGCAAATTGAGAGTTGATGCATGTTTGTGAGGGTTTTCTTCCCATCTCTACAATCCTGGAAACCATGTGCTAAGACAATGGAGCCATAAACTGAAAAGACAGTTGACCCTTGAACAACATAGTTTTGAACTTAGAGGGTCCACTTATACTCTGATTTTTTTAAGCAAATGCAAATCAGAGTTTTTTTAAAATGCAAATCAAAAATAGTCCTCTACAGACATGAAACCTACAGAGGGCTGACTTGGGAACTTGAGCATATGCAGATTTTAACATACACAGGCAGACCTGGAACCAAACCCCAAATATCCCAAGGTACAACTATAATCTGAAACACCCCATGTTGAACAGTTGCCCTTAAGTCACCCAACTTGTATCGAACTTTGCAAGAAATAAACCTTTGTTGTATTAAGCCACTGAGATTTCAGAGTCTGTCCTACCTTGACCCATACAGCTATTAAACTTGTAATCAAGAATGATCAGTCTGAGAAAAGGACAGCAAATTTTAAAAATTAGGAAACATTTGCTGAGCACCTAGAACGTTCCAGACACCATATGGCATGCTTTATTTTTAAATATTCTTTTGTTGTTGCTATAGAACAGTGGTTCTAATGTGGGGGTGGTTTTGGCACCCAGGGGACATTTGGCAGTGTCTGGAGACATTTTTGGTTGCACAACTAAGGGGTTCTACCAGTACCTAGCAGGTAGAGACCAGAGACACTACTAAATAGCCCTGTGATAAAGCAAGCATAAAAAAGAAACCCACCAATTGAAACCCAGACCCTCTCTTCTCAGAGATAATCACTATTACATTTTTCCTACCTTCTAAATATATTCTGCACATGTAAGTATAGGCATGTGTATATCCTTATGTTCAAATTTAAACAAATCATATTGTTCTGCATATTTAGAGTTCATTTGGTATCAGAGTCAACATATCTGCTTGTCTTTGGTGGTGCAAGATGCTAATTTCTCAGGACAGACCACAATGGAAGACCCCCCCCTCCCTGAATTCCCAAGGAACTCCCGGAGCTTTTTTTTTTTTTTTTGAGACAGAGTCTCACTTTGTTGCCCAGGCTAGAGTGAGTGCCGTGGCATCAGCCTAGCTCATAGCAACCTCAATCTCTTGGGCTCAAGTGATCCTCCTGCCTCAGCCGCCCAAGTAGCTGGGACTACAGGCATACGCCACCATGCCTGGCAAATTTTTTGTATATATATTTTTTAGTTGGTCAATTTCGTTCTATTTTTGGTAGAAAATATTTTGGTCTCACTCAGGCTGGTTTCAAACTCCTGACCTTGAGCAATCCGCCCACCTCGGCCTCTAAGAGTGCTAGGATTATAGGCAGGCGTGAGCCACCAAGCCCGGCCTCTCCAGGAGCTTTTTAAAAATCTTCTTCCTGCCCCTCACCCCAATCCCAGATTGATTGAAATAGCGTAAGAGGGGCCTGAGCACCAACCAGTTCCCTGGGAACAATCAGTTTGAGAATTACAGAGCTCAGCCTTTCACCTGTGCCCTGGGGCTCAAGGCCTCCAGATCCATGAGCATCTGGCTCCTCTCCAAACACCAGTTTCTCCCTCTCTTCCTCCGCCAACCAAAACCACCTCCTCCCATCAGCCACCACTGCATCTCTAGCACCCTCACAGCCAAATCTTTTTCTCTACTTCCTTAACATTCAGTCTTCAAACCATTTAGGTTCCTTTCTCTCTGGTCACCAAGTGCTTGACTTGTCAGGTCTTATCTTGTCCTCTCGAATACCAATTACAGCCCTTTTGAAATACTCCCATCTTGCTGGCTTCTGTGAATAGTCATATAAATAAGCATAACTCTATTAATCCAGAATAAAAGCTATTGGACGCAACCAAGCTAAAAAGTAATGAGCCTAAACCAGTGAATTCAAGGGTTGTTCCTCCAGTTTGGGACACTGGTATTTGCAGCTAGCAAAGATTAGGAGTTGCTACCCTTATCAATACCTAGAGTAAAGCTTTGCAAAACTGGGTGTATCTGGGACACATTAAGATGAAGATGTTTACCATACATGCAAGTCGATATACTAAATAAGCGATTCAATGACTCAAGTTCAGGAGAAATGGGTTAGAAAGATAAACTTAGGTCTTCAATATAGGTTTAAAGCCATGAAATGAAGATGGTTTCATCAAGGGAATGTGTAGAGAAGTTCAAAAACAAAATCTTAGGACAAGTGAGTGGGAATCAGGCAGAGACTGAGAAGCAAGGAAGCATCCCACTGCAGATGCAAGCTCAGTAAAGAAAAGTGGTGGTTCAGGGAAGAAATGGTCAAGTAGAAAGAAGATCTGATTTCTCAATCAGGACATCACTGCTGATCTTGACAGTTTCAGTGAAGTAGCAAGACTGGAGTATTTGAACAGTAAAAAAATGAGAAAGCTCATAGAGTAAATCTTGAGGAATTCTACTATAAAAAGGAACAGAGAAATGGGACAGTGATTAGCGAAATATGGCCTGAGACCAAACCATCCTAAGTCACATTAAATACGAGATTTTTTTTAGAAGACCATGTGGAGACAAAAATGACTCAATCTTGGATGCTAACCCACCATGCTGACTTCTAATTAACCCTAGTCCCATAAATGCCTACTGACTGCCACTTTATTTACTGTCCTTAGTGTAAGACCATGTACTCATTACAAATTCTGCTCTTAATCAAAGCAACCTTGATGCTATCTCAAAAATTATAGGCCATGACACAAACATTATCACCTGTTCTGGAAGGTTACCTTTAATTGTCTCTGCAGAGCATGTACACCTTTCCCCTATGGTATATAAACACTGGGTCTGGGAGTAACCCTATGGAGATCCACCTATCTTGTGGCCACCCAAGACCATGCTTCTGCCCATAAGTTCTCAAATAAATCACCCTGTACCAACAAACTGGATGTGTCTTCCTTGTTCTTCGGTTTCTCAGGTCCTTCGGCATCTGGGGGCTATTCTGCACATGGAGCCCTTTCACAGAACAGACCATCTAATTATCTTGTATTTCAGAACAAGCAAGGAAATCTCATATTCTTTCAACTGATTCTACGTACCAAAGGTAGTTATTTTGCAACCACTTTCAGCTAACAGAGGGCCATAGGACATTCAACTCTAGTGTGCCAGTGCGAAGGTACTACAGGTATTACACATATCATTTAGCCTACAAAGAAGGAAACTTGCCCAAGGCCACCCAAAACAAGGTGTTCTAGAGAAAAGGCAAACTAACCTGTTTCTTGTTTTTCAAAACAGTTGTTAGGTAAAATCACAAGCAATTCCCTTCCTACTAAGATGTGTATCATGAACATTTTCTAATTAAGTATACAAATATGTATGTGATACATGTGCTGATTTCCCAAGTGAAGTTCTACAAAATATTTGGGTCAAAGTGCACTTTGCATTATCAAAAATGATGAACCAGAGGGGACAAAAATTCATGACAAAGAGTCTTTACTTTTAAATGAGTATCAGTACACCAAGTAATAACATGTAACAAGTTTTTGAATTCTATTATCTAGTAATTTTGAGTAAGAGAAACTAAAAGCAGCCCAAACAATTACACTAGTATTCACTGTTCTAACGATTAGCAAGAATGGACTACTTTCAGGTTAGCAGCTGCTTCACACAGGTTACAAATAACTACTTACTACTTTTTCATAGATAAAGCCCCTGACCTTCAAGAAAGCATTAGGGAAAAAAATTACTTAATCCCTTTCTTTCTTCAAAGAATTATTTTGTTTTGTTTTTTTACTAGATCTAAGAAAGAAAAAGTCAACATTGATATATATGGTAATTGAGCTAAAAGGCATAGGAAAACAGATAATGTATACCTATTAAATTTCTAAGAAATATGAGGTAAAAAGATGAAATCTTTAGATGAGCTCTAAGTCTATACAAAGAAGCTAGATTTGCTACTCTCCAAAAAGTGAAGGGATCTACTATATAATATACAGAAATAATTTAATGCCTTTCATAAAGAATGTAACTCAAGTTTTGCTAAAGCTTCTTATTCCATGTGGGCATCTAAAATGCCAATTCATGGAATAGGCACTTCTTTCTTCTCCTCCTATCCATTTATGCGGTAGTTTTCATGGATTTCTGGCCGGATGTCGCAGACAAAGGCCAAGAGGTTATCCAAGACTTCATCTCTGTTCTGACGGAAGTAGGTCTGGAGGATGGTCATCTTCTCCTGGGTCTCCTTCTCCACTTCAGTGCTGCAACTGCCATGAGAGCCCAGTGCCTGGAGATAGGAAGCAATGACACAGACATTATCACGACAATGCCCTGGTTGGTAAGAAATGTTTCATAAGCTATTTGCTAACTTTAGGGAGAAACTAAGGCTCATATACGAATGTAAATATTAATAGTTAGTAGACAATGTAACCTTGTGACTGCAGAGCACATGGGGAGTAGGTATTACTACATAGTAAGAGCCACATGTACCAAAAAGTAAACTGCACAGCATTTGCAATGCTAGGAAATTATCCCAGGGAGATACTCACATCTCTCCAAAGTCTAACGTGTAGCCTTAACCAAAGACTAGAATCTAAGAGCCAACAAATGAGGACCAGTTAAATTATGGCGTTTCTATACAAGAGAAGCTATATACTATTCAGCAACATGAGATGAACTGTAAAATATGCAGTCTAAGGGAGAACTAATTTTATACATATAATAATTTTGTTGTCTGACCCTTTTTTTACCCTAACCTGCTCTTGCTGTATTATATGACCATTAGCTTACAAAGCATTCTCTTATTACTTATTCCTCAAAACCTACAAGGAAGCTATTCACTCACCTTTGTTTTAAGAAGTGGCGGTCTCGCTTAGCTCAGTTGCCAACTCACCAACTCATAATATTTAAGTCCATAAACCATACTTGGGCAGGGGGGAACCCCACTATCTCATTTCCATGAATACGAACCATATGTCAAGCTCTAGTAAGTTGTCTCAAAAACTGAAGAGGCTACAATGGAATACTGCCAGAAAGACCAGACTTTGTACTTCACAATACAATACTGATACCACCTCTATAAGCAACTGCAGCAAAGAATGTAAAAATATGAAGACACGATGGCTGCCTTGACACAAGAGTACACATTGTTTTGTGGGCAGTATGACAATTTACAGCACAATCAGCTCCAGTTCAAGAGTCAGAAAAACATTTTAAGTTTTAGTAACACTGTAATCGCAAAATACAAAGATGATTGAACCTTTACTACTTAATGCTAGGAAGGAGGCATGTGCTTTCAATCACTAGACTTGGGCATGGAAGGGTGTGTGCTTGCTGCCACAGAACTTGAGAATGAAGCACACAAAGCAAAAGGCAGGGCTGAAGGAACAAGAGTCCTGAGCACATTGTTTAAGCACCGGATTAAGGTAAAGTTAGCCTTGCACTTGGGTTTTAAATTATACAGGTCAATAAATTTCAATTTGAACCAAGTTTAGTTGTTTTTTTCTGTTATCTGTACCCAAGAGTCCTGACAGAGTTCTTTTTCTCTGTGAAGCCCTCCTCCATCCTTTCCCCTTTCCAGAACTTTCCTTGCTTCCTTTGCACTCCCTGTGATCTGTTTTTGTACTATTATTATATGCACTGTAATACAGCCTATACTACTGGCAAATGTCTCTCTATATACTAAAGTCAGGCTCCGTTTGATTTGTTTGTGACCCTCACGGCACTTTTCACATTGGCAGATTCACATGACTTGCATTTTATTACTTGGTCTCCAGATAGTAAGCTAAGCCTCCTGAGTGCAGGGATCATGTCTACTTCTGGTCACAGCTGATCCCCACCATCTAGCACAGTACCTGGCACATGCTAACTGTTCAACAGATTTTGTTAAATGACTAAATAAATGAAAACTAGGATTCAATGTCAGTTAGAAAAACTGATCACTCTGAGACTCAGCCTGAGCATCCAATAAAACATACAATAACCAAATTTTCAAAATTCTACCAGAATCAGAATTTCTGAGCTATACTGGATATCTGGAGAGCCTGGGAAGAGGGGGAGCCTCAGGAAACTAAAGCAGTAATGAAAGCAAAGGGGCCCCCACCGCAGCTTCCTTGGCCTTGAACTCCTTCTCCCTCTGCAGGCGGTACTGTTCAATTTCAGCCTGAGCCTCTTCTTTGGCCTGCTTCAGCCTCCGGTTCTTTCCTGTTTTCAAAAGGGAGAGCTACATCAGGAAGTGGTTAAAAGTAGAAAAGCAAGCAGAGACTGTGATGGTACATTTTTACTGTAAACAAAGAAAAAAAACTTTAAGACATAGTCCCAAGAGATGTGCATGGGAAAGAGGGAGTTCAGAGCTAAGTAAAGGTTCCTGCCTCCTACAGGCTGTACTGAGCTAGCAAGTAGCTAGATAAAAAGAAATACCTTCCATAACTATAGCCCATAAAAACGATGGAAAAAACGTAGATTGTGTCAGAATAGTTTCTCAATCTCAACTACTAAGAACCAACATAAAATGGGTAACATTAGCCGCCTGGGGAACTCTTCCTTTTCTCACGAAGTAAACATCTAAGTATGCTGCTGAGTACAATTGGAGCTCTGCTCAGAAGCTTAGCAAGGAAGTTAATATGCTCCCAAAGGACATCAACCTAAAATCTAACTAATGAAACAGATGATGTAATACATTGGAAACTAAAACTCGGCACCTGACACAAGGAAGTAATGAAAGTGGTGACTGGGAAGGAATGCTGAATGGGGAGGACAGGGCAGTTAAGACTGTGCAAGCAGCTGAGAGATCTGTGGCGAAATGGGTGTTCCAGGGTAGTTTAACACAACACACAGCAGGAAAAAATCCCTAGGTTCTCTCAGAGCCTGTATGAAAACAGACCACAAGATCAGCCAACACATATTCTTTGCTTTCAATCTCTGCTTACCAATCAAACTTCTTGGATATGCAAATGGATAAAAAGAGGGGTGTCTTAGACCTATGGTCCCCAACCCCCAGTCAACAGACTGATAGTGGGTGTTAGGGACCAGGCAGCAGATCTCCACTAACCCCTACCCCATTCGTTGAAAATTTGTCTTCCATGAAACCTACGAAAGGGGGGGCACAGCAGAGGTGAGCAGTGGGCAAGGAAGCGAAACTTCATCTGTATTTACAGCGACTACCCATCCCTCACTGCCTGAGCAATGCCTGCCCAGCCACCCACCCCACCTGCGCCCATGGAAAAATTATCTTCCATGAAACCAGTCCCTGGTGCCAAAAAGGTTGAGGACTGCTGTCCTAGACAATCAACCTGAGTACTTATTTTACAGCAAAAGACATCCTGCATCTAATAATAAGCTTTGTTATCCCTCACTGTACACAGCAATTGTCCAGAGCCCAACTGGATGAATGAAAAGGAATTTAACCTTCCACATTCTGATCAAGAACAGAATTTTGGACCTGTAATGACCCCATGACATCAACATTCCATGACGCTAGTTTGAAACAATTAACAGGTCTCTGAGCACCCCAAGGACTATTTCTACAAGTCTGTATTCACTCCAGTATTATTTCAGGCCAACTACTATCAGTAGCTGATAGTAGTTGGCCTGCTAACTAGTAGAGGTGAGTTCTGCTCACCTCTACTCCAATCACTGGGCCATATTTCAAAGCCAAAGATCTCTAAACCAACTATCTACAAATAACATTCACAGCCCAAATATTATGCAGTTCAACATAGTTTCACAATAAATCACTCCCTACTCCCACAACTCCCTGAATTTTTGACTTAAAATGCCATTCACTGCCTTTCAGCAAACACCTTTAATGTTCAATTTTGATAGAATATTTAAACAGGAAATCGTATTTCTCTTGAATTTTGTTTTTCTTGAGTCTTACATATGGGAGGGAGAGTTCTGTTTCACTTCAGTGAAATAAACTATAAAACATAACACAAATCTTTTTTTTTTTTTATTTTAAGGCCCGAAGCAATGACTTCATGAAATTTTGGGGTTGCCTCTTCTCAATTAACTGGGCAAGTCAACCATAATTGCAGTCCAAGAAAGGCAATCATTTTTCCATATTGTAATATAGCTCTTCTGAATACTTCTATTCCTATTAAGGAATTCTGAGCCCGGCGCAGTGGCTCAGGCCTGTAACCCTAGCACTCTGGGAGGCCGAGGCAGGAGAACTGCTTGAGCTGAGAAGTTCAAGACCAGCCTGAGCAAGATCAAGACCCCATCTCTACTATAAATAGTAAGAAATTAGCCAAACAACTAAAAATAGAAAAAATTAGCCGGGCACGGTGGCGCCTGCCTGTAGTCCCAGTTACCCAGGAGGCTGAGGCAGGAGGATCGCTTGAGCCCAGGAGTTTGAGGTTGCTGTGAGCTAGGCTGATGCCACAGCACTCTAGCCCGAGCAACAGAGTGAGACTCTGTCTCAAAAAAAACAAAGAAAGAATTCTGAGATGCATATCAGCCATAAACTAACATCTTTAAAACAAATTCATACAGCAAATATGTAATAGCTCCCTGAAACACAGAAGATAGTGCACCAGGCTTGACAGGATAAAGAAAAGTGTAAATCATGTCCCCTACCCTCAAAGGCACTCAGAATTATTCTAATCACATTCCAAGTATTTTTTCCTATACTCAGAATTATTCTATTCACATTCCAAGTATTTTTTCCTACACTTCCCCCAAATAGTCTCATATCCTTCCCAAGAGATACAACTTCTGTTACTGATGAGACACCACAGGACAAGCTCTGAGAAGTCATTCTGGAAATACTCTACCAAAGGCATGACTGGAAATATTCTGGGAAGAACACAGAACTTTCCAGTCACCAAAGCAAGGAACGGCTTCTTCCCATCCCCAGCACCCTCCAAGAAAGTGTTTCCTGTGAAACACATAGCATCACACAACGCCTAATTGAGAAAGGAGAAGAGCCATGATGAAATCTACTTCGATGTTGAACAGAAGTCATATTAAGAGAAACAACAAGGAATTATTGAGATCAACATTTCCCCTTATCTTAGCCTTGCATGGGAAAGGACGCCTCAGCCTCAACTTTGTTGCTTCCTTGAATATGATCAAAACCATTTCTCCCCAAACCTCATTTTTCCCAACTGTAAAAGAGAGATAGAAACATCTTTCTCACCAGGTAAGAAATTGGATAAAGTTAGATACAGTCCCTATTCTCCAGGAGCTTAGTCTAGTGACTCAACCATATAAACAAAACATGCTATTGCACTGCAATAACAGAAGCAAGCACTTGGGAGGGACTCCTAGCCTAGAATGAGGGGAGGAGATAAGTCAGGAAAGGCTTCCAGAAAAACTGCTAAATTTTGAAATCTGATAGAAGACTAAGGCTTAAAGAACAAAGGGGAGGAAAATGGGAGAAAGCTCATCCGAGCAACGAAAACTGTGTGCAAAACCTTGCAGGTGAAAGAAATGAAGGAGAGTACTAAAAGTGGTATTAGGGAAGAATGCAAAGAGCCTCCTCCGCAGGCACTAGCTATTTGCCTGTAAGATGGTGGGGAAGTCATCACTTGCATTTTTAGAAGGATGGTTGACTGCAGTGAGAATGGATTGGAGGAGAATAAAATAGCTTCTTCCACTCCCCAGACTAGATTAGATTTACCTGTTAAATTCATTAGCAACCTCGAACTTCTCAACTCTAGCCCCCATCTCACCTGCAATGAACCAATTCAGGATCTGCTTCCTTCATTGGGACGCTGAATACCATGATGGTGAAGTCAAACATATGCACCAGGTACTGCTCTTATCACGTATTAGCCGCATACACACAAAAAAATATAAGGAACGAGTTAGGCTACTACGGGAGCTTCAGAGAAGTTGTGTCCTGAACTAAGAACTAGAGATAGGGAAAAAGTGGAAGACACACAAGCTTTGGCGACTGACTAAAGATGGAAAAAGGAGGAGGGAGAAGAGGCAGAGAACTCAAGATTTCTCGACTGAGCAACTGTGTTCATGGTGGCTCCCTTCGCTGAGGAGTAAGTGGGAAAGGGGATAGAGTTCCGTGTGGATAGCGTTTCACACGCCTCCAGACCCCCGAACGTTAACCCATTATTGTTTCCACGCCCAATTTACTATAAACATCGCGGCTTTCAGCCCAAAGAGCTTCAAAACACGCTAGTTTCTGCAACTATTACCACGCCCGCACCCCGCAGTTTTTCAGGCCTCATTTACTCCCTCCTGCGGCCTAGCCGCCTTCCTAAGACTCGCGCCACGCCTGGCCGCCCCACCCCGAAACTCACGCTTGCGGGCCTCAGACACCTTCTCGGCGGCCCGCTTCTCGGCCTGCAGTAGCTGCTGGATGCCCTGCGACTGACTAGCCATCGCGGCTGCAACTCTGAATCCGAGGCGACCAGCCTAAGTCGGCTCCGAGACCCTTTGGGTCAACTGACCCGGCCGCCCACAATCTGCGCCTGCGCCCTGCCCACAGTCACGTGATATACGCTGCGTCGTGTCAGCTGACCGCTCTAGGAGTCCCGTGACTAGGGCGGGACGTGGCGGGGCGGAAGTGGGAAAAGGGAGTGCCCCCACTGCGCTTGCGCAGGGCTCCTGTGCTCCCTTCCCCCGGCCGCCAACCCAAGCTGGTTTCAAAGGCTTGCTATCCTTTTGCTGTTTCAGTGCCTGTAGCAGGGGCCTTGGGACCGTGTATGGCCGTCTGGATCGTTGAGTGCGGCATTTTGACTTAGCTCCTTTGAGCCTCCGACTCCTCATACGTTAAAAACGGGGTTAATATTAACACAACAAAGTGACTATAATCAACAATTAGAGTATACTTTAAGATAAGTAAAAGAGTGGAATTGGAATGTTCCTAACACAAAGAAATGACTTCCTCAGGAGATGGATACCCAGTTACCCTGATTTGATTAATTCACATTTATGCCTGTATCAAAACATCACACGTACCCTATAAATATCTACAACTGTTATGTACCCATAATAATTAAAAAAGTAAAAAAATAGGGTTAATAGTATAGTAGGGTTATTATGAGGATTAAATAAATTAACACATGTAACTAGCTTAGGACCTATTCACTACTCACAAAAACTTACATATCTGGCCTTCCTGTGATAGTGATTTTTCAACAAAAAATAATAAATGACCTAGTGTGTCTGGTCAGTGAAGATTCATCTCAGATCTGGGCTCGGTGGTTCATGCTTGTGGTCCCAGGTACTCAGGAGGCTGAGGCGGGAGGATTGCTTGAGTCCAGGAGTTTGAGACCAGCCTGGGCAACACAGTGAGCCCTCTGTCTCATATATTTAAAAAAGAAAATTCACCTCAAGTGACTGTTTCTAGAGACTATGCAGGGCCACTGCACATGATTGGGCAGGTTGTGAACTGCACAAGGAGGCAAGACTGGCTAAAATCCAGCCCAACTCTCTGCATTTGGCCCAAAGAGAGCACCTTCTTAAAATCTATATAAAGGCTTTGTAAGGTCCCGGGGTAGTAACGTAATCCTGTGACAAAATCTAGGGTGAGGGCATGACTTGCCCCATGGGAAACTCAAGGAAGAACTGAATGCCCCACCCCCACTCCCACATGAGGTTTCCATCTGGCCTCTGGCTCAGGTGACCACCTTATTATACATTTTTCACATTGGGATTGAAAAAGAAAAGAAACTTTTTATCTGAGGAATGGGAGCCCCCTTCAGTTATCAGGCCCAGAGAAGCATTGAAAGGCAAGAGCAAGCATGTCTCACTTTTCCCTGGAGCTAAATAAATTACTTCTTGAAACCACTTGCTATGTGGGCTCTAGACTATTTTTTATTTTGCTTTGAGAGGCCTTTGTTACGAAAGGGTGTTTAAAGGCCTCCAAGCAGACAGGACTACAGGTGCCCGCCCCCACACCTGGCTAATTTTTAAAGTTTGTAATATTGCCCAGGCTGGTCTCAAACTTCTGATCTCAAGCCACCCTTCCACCTAAGCCTCCCAAAGTGTTGGGATTACAAGAATGCAGGTGTGAGCCATCAGGCCCAGTTATGGAGAGCTTTTGAGGCAGAAAGAACAATTTGGGCAGAAGCCCCTGAGGCAAAAGAGAATATGGAATGTTGTAGAAAGAGCAGTGAGGCTGGAGTGCACACAGGGAGGGGGGAGAAGGTTCTGAGATGAGGCTAGAGAAGCAAACTCGGGCCTGCTAAAGACTTTGATCTTTATCTTAAAAGCAATAAGAAGCCAGCAGAAGAGTAGCAGGAGTGCATTTGAAGAGCTTGCTCTTGCTGCATCTGCAATAGTGAGGGCCGAAGCTTGTGTGTGTCCTGCTTTTTTGTTTGTTTATTTTTTTTAACAAATGAGGCTTGGGCCAGGTGACTCATGCCTCTAGTCCTAGCACTCTGGAAGGCTGAGGGGGGAATTGCTTGAGCTCAGAAATTCAAGACCAGCGTGAGAAAGAGTGAGAACCCATCTCTACTAAAAATAGAAAAATTAGCTGGGTATGGTGGCGCATGCCTGTAGTCCCGGCTACTTGGGAGGCCGAGGCAGGAGGATCACTTGAGCCCAGGAGTTTGAGGTTGTAGTGAGATATGATGATGCCACTGCTCTCAGGGTGACAGGATGAGACTCTGTCTACAAAAAAAAAAAAAAAATTAAAAATTAAAATAAATGAGGCTTGATCTCTAATTAAATATAATTTAATTTCCATACTTTTTTCAACATTGAGATTGACAATGTCAGACTTTACCTAAACTCTATGCTCCTGGAAAACAGCAACAGTTAAGACATCTCCATAGTCCTCCCCATCCTTTTATGTTCCTGGAAATCACTTTCCTAGAAGAACCAATCCTTCCCTTAGTTTAGATAACACTCCCTGCTATAAGCGTCACAGATAACTCCCATGTTTGTCTGTGACAAGGCCAAATATAGACCCTTCAACTCCCAAAATATTAACTAAGATTAGAACTATTTGTGCCCCTGAAACTAGCTAGACACAAAAATAAGCATTTCCTAGTCAGCCGGCTGAGACTTCCCCTGATTGCAAAACAATTCCAACTGTGTATCACTCGCCTGTCACTTGTCTGCTCCTCCCTATAACCGTGTAAGGCAAAGCCACCTTGCCTCAACACCTTGATCGTCACATCTGGATGGCTTTTCTCTATTGAAATAGCCTGAATAAAATAATCCCCTTAATTATCTCATGTATTTTGTCTTTTTAAAAAATTCAGTTTTAAATTATTCACATCACTTTTTCTTCGTGATCTAGATATTTTAAAAGCCAAGAAAATTAACTTTCAATGATATGTTAGGGACTGCCACACAAAAAAATTTTCAAACTGCAAATAAGTTACACAAATGAAACTAACAAATAGATATCCAGTTACCAAAATGAAAGCACTCAACATATTAAAAGTTCGCAATAATTTGTATAGAACACATAAAAAAAAAAATCAGCTTGCTAACCAACTGTTGTGAGTTTAGAGAACTATTGCAGAGGTTTAAAGACAATAGTTAACCTATAAAGAGATTAAAGAGCTGAAGATAAGTATTTTTAATGTGCTTTTGTTAGAATGATAGCTTTTAAATATGTGAATTTTGATAATTAAATTATTGGGTTTTTAAAAAATAAGGAATGATACCACAGAACTACAATACTGGTCTTTTTCTTTTAAATCGAGAAACAGAGTTCAAGTAATCCAAAACCACTAGCAGGCATCAGTTAATCCAATATACCAGCTGTTAGTTCCAGGGGGAGAGAGGAAAGGAAGTACTGTGTTTCCCCGAAAATAAGACCTACCCATAAAATAAGCCCTAGAAGGATTTCTAGGCATTTGCGCAATAGAAGCCCTGCCCTGAAAATAAGACCTAGTGCTGGGCGTGACTACGCTGCGTATCTGCACAACCCATGAATTTCGTTGTGGAGTGGTCAAGAAGAGAGCAGCCCTTCTCATCTGCCCCATGAGAGCTCTATTGCTCGACATGAGAGATTGCGGCCAATGGTTCTAAAGGAAAACAGAGTCGCAAGAAATTCAGGATGGAATTCGGGGTTTGGAAAGTTACGATGATGTTCCAAAAGAAGAAGACTTAACTATAATTGAATAAATGTAGACTGTTGTACCATACTTAATAAAAATAATAACACATCCCCTGAAAATAAGCCCTAGGGTGTCTTCTTGAGGAAAAATAAATATAAGATCTGCTTTATTTTGGGGGAAACACGATACTTCATGAAGTCACTCAAATCCTGTGAGTGTGCAGGCCAAGTCTCATGAGGCTATTATTTGAATTTATCCTTTCTTTGCCTTTTTCCCCTCAATATATAAAAAGCATGAAATATAAACAAGCTCTTCCACTGCACACTTAGAAGTGTACATTTCAAGCATTATGGAGCTATCTACACCAAAAAATCCCATCAAATCTTGGATAATTCATTACTATACAAAATATCAGGGCACAGAAAGAACTAAAATCCACTTCTTTTTGTTAACACATAACATTCAAATATTTAAAGAAAAACACTTAATCATTTTTGCTCTCTTCTACACCTGCATGTTGATAAGCTTATTAAAATATTCCTGTATAAATCATGTTTGGTCTTACTCTTTCAAGGCAGGTGTAAAACCTCAACACCAGCCATCCACACAAAACAGATAATCAGAAAGATGATCTCTTCCCCACCTCCCTAACCCCAATAACTATGAAGTCAGGTTTAGGACAGGATTCCAAACACTGGATTGTGATGACAAATGCTAGGTTCAATTTCTTCATGATCCTTTTTCCTGCGGCATACTTGGTAGAACTCAGCCATGGAAGCCAGTATTGATCCCTTGAATCAAATCGCATATCACTGCCTGTGATGTGTGATGACTTGTACATCAATAGGTTCTGGCTTCAATCTACTGACACTCAATTCCTCACTTCATTTCAGCCGGGCATCTTACAGTTCTTTTCAAATCTCTTTGCAAGTGATGTCCAAAGTCCCTGAACATGATTGAACCTCCAGAGAGGACAATATTCTTGCAGAGAGGATGTCTGACATCAATAGGGCAATTCTGAATTACTTCATCTACAACTTCTGAGATAGGTTGTGTAAAGTCTGGATTAGCAAACTCTGGAGAGATCTCAGGTCCCAAGAATCTCTCATACAAAACATCAGTGGAAAATTCTTTCTCTGAGATAGCATTCATTCCAGCATACTATTTAATAATCTCTTTGACCCATCTGTGTCGTACTTGTTAAATTCTTTTACAAAATCTGGGCAGACATAACTATAGCAATCCTTTACTGCCTTAGCAGTTTCTAAGGATTGTTCTGGAGGGATTCCTACTTCTCTGTCTCTCAGTAGTTGCTGAATAAAATGTGTTTCATCTCATCCTGTGATTGGAATGTGTTCAATACAGCTACTGATCACAACCCTTCAGCCATGAGAGTGCCATGAATGACTCCAACTCCACTGCCTATAACCTACAGGTCCATATCCATTCTCCTCTTTGTCTTGAGGTCCAGGATGTAGCTAAGATAAGAACAGCCTGCACCGCAATGCACAGGTCTGGAATACCAAAGGACTCGTGCACTTGGGTTGTTTCCACTTCCTTGCAATAGTGAATTGTGCTGCCATAAACATCCAGGTGCAGATGTCTTTATTGTAGAATGCCTTTTGGATAAATAAAATGTGGTATATGCGTACCATGGAGTACTATGCAGCTATAAGAAACAATGGTGATATAGCACCTCTTGTATTATCCTGGGTAGAGCTGGTACCCAATCTACTAAGTGAAGTATCCCAAGAATGGAAAAATAAGCACCACATGTACTCACCAGCAAACTGGTTTCACTGATCAACACCTAAGTGGCCATATAGAAATAACATTTATCGGGTGTCGGGCAGATGGGAGAGGGGAGGAGGGGATGGGCATATACATACATAATGAGTGTGATATGCACTGTCTGGGGGATGGACACCCTTGAAGCTCTGAGTTGAGGGGGGAGGGTGGGCCAAGGGCAACATACGTAACCTAAACATTTGTACCTCCATAGTAAGCTGAAATTTAAAAGAAAAAATGTTTTTTGCTCTTTTAGGTAGATGCCTAATAGTGCTATTGCTGGATTGAATGGTATTTCTATGTTTAGCTCTTTGAGATATCTCCATACTCTTTTCCACAGAGGTTACACTAATTTGCAGTCCCAAGAAGAAAGTAATTGCTGTATCAGTTTGCTGCGTGAGAAACAAAAAAAGCCAACACAGCAGCTTCGCGGCCGCTTTTGTTATCAGTCCCCTGAAACAGAGGAAAAAAAGCCATTTCTACCCTTGAAAAGCACCAAGTAACTTTCCTGCCACCCAACATTTCTTTCCTCCCTCTGTGTGCTTTGGCCTTTGTCTCTTTTTTCTCTCTGTGTCTCACTCACTCTCTCTCTCTGTCTCTCTCTCTCTCCATATATATATATATATACCTTTCTGAGGAAAATAAATATACTTTGAGTTCTGTATATCTTAATCACTGTCTAAGAATTATTTCTATCCCCAAGTCCCCAAGTAGGGACTTACACCTTAACAAATACCATTTTCTTTTAGAGAGCCTTTCTCTGTGTCTGTTATTTATGTTGATGCAATTTGGAGTCAGAAATGGGACCAGAATTAAGATTCTTGGAACCCATGTGCAGTACTCATGTGAGTGAGCCCTTTAAGCTCTTCACTTCCACAGCTTGCCTTTTCTGCCCTAGGGAGTCTTCTCGCAGGCTGAGCCTCCCCCTTTTTTTTGGTAGAAGCTCTTTGACTTTACTTGGGATCTGATTTGGTTGCCAAGCTTCCTTATGAAAGGACCTTGCATCCCTCTTGGGACTATGGAAGACTTTTGTCTTTTTTGGCAAGCCCCTTTCTGGTATGAGGACAGCGTTATCCTAGAGAGGACCCTGGCTTCTGCAGGACTCATGTTCTGTCTGCAAGGCATGTCTGTTCTGGTGTTTCCCTTTGTTTTTTCTGTGCACCTGATATAATCCTTTGTTTGGTCTGCACCCCAGCTTAACATTTGTGAAACAGTCTTATTTTGGTTTCATTTGGGTTCTGTTATGAATGTCTGCAAATGATTTGGCTCTTTTACTTTTCCATACTTGTTTCTGAACATCTTCCAAGAGCAAAAAATAAACCTTCTAAATGATGGGCACAGGTGGGCCAATTAAAAGCCACGAGGGCAGTCGCCAGCTACTATAAGGGACTCTTGTCTCTGAAGAAAACGTCTCCCGTGTTAAGATAAACCGGCCATGGACAGGCAAGATTACTGCTAGGGCGCCTGCCAGTCTCAAGAAAATTTCCATGCGACTAGGGAAAACTTGGTCACAGGTCAGACAACTAGGGCAAAGACCATCTGCCAAGTATTAAAAAGTATCCTGTGCCAGGGACTCTGTAAAACAAAGCACCAGTCCAAACCCCTGACATTCCCAATAAGGTTTATAGGATTTTCTTCTTGCTTTAAGAAATTAATAAGAAATGGGATGGGATCCTCAAGATTCTAAGGTATGGCAAACCCTCTAGGATTCCAGAAGCCCATACATTCAAAATTTATGGTCCATTCTCATGCACATTTTTAAAACGGATGGGCAAATAACAGCAAGAATAATTTATGACCATTATGGGAATTATTTGAATTCTCTAAGTTTGTTTTTCTTAGAAAACCTCAGTATTAAACAGTCTGAATATTCTATGCATATAGAGGCATTTAATTCCTCTGTTTTTTCTGTTTAGTCTTAATCTGCTGACTTTTTTACTTATATTAAGATAAATCTGTTATATTAAGATAAATCTGTAAGATAAAGTCCACTTGGAGGTTTATATTTTCATCAAGCCCTAACTGAACTATAAACAACAGTTAACCAAAACAAATGATTTGAAACTGAACAAAGTGGGGGAAGCGTAAAAGAGGCTTTTAAAAATCAAACTATGGAAACTGCTTTGCCCAAAATTTGGTCCACAGCCTTCATAATCTTGCCTGTCAGGACAAATCAAATTTTTAAGTTTAGCCATATGAATATGAACTTAATTTGTCCCATTTTGTCAGAGATGTAATTTGGATCCAACTGTCTTTTTATAAACTGGTGAGTTTATATTACCATGTCTTACTGTCTCAAGACTAGAATTTTAAAGTGAAAACTGTAAGATTTTTATTTTTGTTCATTTGTATGTTTTTATGTTTTTGTGCCTATATACTTAATGTATAGATGATATTTAATTTACAAAGAGCTCCATTTTATTGGTGTGAAGGAAAATAATTAGGTGCTTAAAGCAAATAATTCATCAGAAATGTAGTAATTAAACTAAATGCTTTTAAGTTATTGTGTCTTGGGTAAATCTTGGTAAGTAAACTAATTTTAAAATTATTGGTAAAAATAAATATAGAAACGTCTTCAGAATTGTTAGCATAAATTTTGCCTAGGTTTACTGCTCAAACGGGTTTATATTTGTCTCTGATAGCTGTTTTAAGGTCATAAAACTATAAATGCACCCTTAAAAGCAAAATTATCTTTGATTGTGAAACTCTTTGATGGATAAGACTGGTTTAATAGTGTTGATTTAATGAAAACAGCTGTATCTTCTGAGTAATCAGGAAAATACCCGTATGTTTAACTTTAGGGGCCTTACTTAGGTGAACACCTGGCATTCATATTCTATGAAAATGGTTACCAGAAAGACAACTCAAAATAATGACTAGCTGTATCTAATAGAGCTCAGTTTTCATAAATAATCTAGGTATAATTGTTAAAAATAAATAAATAAGGTAAGTACAAATGAGATAAATGTTTATAAAATGAACTTTTTCATTTAAAGTCTTAAAGTTGTGTTAAATTAAGTAATAGAAACTTATTAAATGTCTGGGTAATTTCCAAATAAAATAAAATACTGAAATATAAATTGCTGAACTTAAGTGTAAGTTTTCTTGGCTTCCTAAATTTTATAAAAAGACAATAGATATTTAGGTCTATTAATAAATGTCTTCTTACACATTGAATGATTGTTCAATGAGAATGCTCATGTGTCTGAAATTATAAGATATATATTCATAAGCTGTTGGTATGTGATAGACAGTTCAAAATTGCTTACTTCCTTAGTTTTCACTCAAAATCAAAGCTATTAAGAGTTAAAAATTCTAATTAATATACATATATAATTTTACATAAGAAGTGTATAAGAAAGGTAAGATATATTATTGATAAAAAAATTTTTAAGGACATGAAAATATATTTTTATTACAAAAGAATAATTTTGTCTAATTTGGAGGTTATTTAAAGATTGTTTCAAAATATATATTTAAGAAGAAAATAAAAATAAGACAGAAAGAAACAAGTAAGGAGGAGAGATACAAAGAAAGTTATAAATATGAGGATGTACTTTTTATAAGAAAGGTTAAACAAATAGCTTTGTGCATTCTGGGAGGCCGAGGTGGGCGGATTGCTCCAGGTCAGGAGTTCGAAACCAGCCTGAGCAAGAGCAAGACCCTGCTCTACTAAAAATAGAAAGAAATTAATTGGCCAACTAATATATACAGAAAAAACTAGCCAGGCATGGTGGTGCATGCCTGTAGTCCCAGCTACTGGGGAGGCTGAGGCAGCAGGATTACTTGAGTCCAGGAGTTTGAAGTTGCTATAAGCTAGGCTAATGCCACAGCACTCACTCTAGCCTGGGCAACAAAACAAGACTCTGTTTCAAAAAAAAAAAAGAATCTTGGGTGGTCAAGTAATTTTTATCCTAAGGTACAATGATTGATTGTTTCAATATGAAAAAAGAAGAAAGTACAGAACAAAATTAAGGCTCAAGCAAGTCATAAAAGGTTTGAGCAAGTTGCAAAATGTTGGTGAAAGATTAATCTTGTGAAATAAATTTTTTTGTGTAATCAAACTGACTAAAATTAGAAGAAAATTATTTATAACTTTTTCTGAAATTCAACACAATTTTGATACAAAACCAGTTCTCTATGTTTAAGTAATGAAGTTTTCTTGGAGTATAATCTGCTTTTGATAAAAAATAAATCACAAACAATTTGAGGTTTTAACTCTGAAATCTGTTTCTTTACGTTTTCAAACATATTCTGAACTGCATCTTTTTCCTGTTTTCCAGTTTTTGTTTAACTTCCCTAATTCTAGGTTTAAAATGCTATCTGTTTCATTTAAAGCGGTAATTTCATTTCTCCAAATGAAATTGGAGAAATTGAAGTCTTTCATTTGAAGCTTTTCAGATTTATATCTCAGAAGTTCAACTTTTGCTGCATCTTGCCGCATGTGGTTTGCAGGTCAGGAGTCATTGCCTACGGCTCTTCCTCCTTCTCCCCTGGCGAGGGTACATTTTTTGTTTAATTAAAGTAATGACTGTCTCCCTCAACTTTCTGGTCAGCTCTTGTATTTTTTTCCTCTGGTTCTAACTCTGCTGTTGTGGCCTAATGCTGAAATGTTTGTCTTGAAGGCTTAGAAAAGCACTGTTTTCCTGCAAGTATAACTTGATTCTATACCATTGCTTTTCTATTTATGTCTGAATTATTTTATGTAGCCAAGAAATTGTATATGCTTTTACTTTTTCTAAGAGCCAAATATTCCCCTTCTCAAGGTACTAGTTCTCTTGTTCACTTCTTCTACAATATGGTGTATATTCATAACCTTGAACACACACTCTTACAGTATCTAATTGAATTCAAATACCTTTCCATCAGGTTCAATTTTCAGGTTGCTTGAATGGGCTTTCCATAGGGAAAAGCAATCACACTGCAGGAGTTTTTTTCTTTATCTTTTGGTAATTGGCCTAGGAAACAAGATTTTATGTTTTATCAGGACAATTTTCTGTGCTTCTTGCTGTCTTTTTTTTTTTTGAGACAGAGTCTCGCTCTGTCACCCTGGCTGGAATGCAGTGGTATGATCACACCTCACTGCACCCTCAAACTGCTAGGCTCAAGCAATCCTCCCACCTCAGCCTCCTAGAGTACTAGGATTACAGGCATGAGCCACCGTGCTCAGCCTTCGTGTTGGTTGGCTTTATCAGGTTTTTGATTACTTAGGAAAACTGAGTTTTAAAAGAGTTATGGTTTGTGTTTTTTTATATCCATGTAACTCCCTGCATTTGCTTTTGAAATAATTTTAATTGTCATTCTGATTAAGTGAATGACTATTATTTCATAATGATTTGTGATTCTGTTTTAATTAAATATTTTATAGCTTTTGACATCTTTGGCAGGCTTCCCCAGTATCAAAGTTTTAAATTAAGTGTTTCTGACCTAGAATTAGCTTTGAGGTTTTCTAGTGAGGCCCCTAGAGAGCCACAAAGGATGTATCTCTCATCTAATGGAGATGTTAAACTAATTAGGCTTATTTGATGTATTGAATTTTATGGGAAGCATTGGAGGCACAGATGGAATCAAATAACAAAGTGATGCTAAATCTTCTTTAAGTTATATTTATATGGCTATGTGTTTTTTTAAATTGTTATTTATTTATCTTTTTAAGAAACAGAGTCTCACTTTATCACCTAAGCTGGATTATGGTGGCATGATCACAGCTCACTGTAACCTCCCTACCTGGGCTCCAGGGATCCTTCCCCCTCAGCCTGCTGAATAGCTGGGACTATAAGCATGTGCCACCAGGCCTGGCTAATTTTCTTTTTTAATTTATACAGAGATGGAGTCTCACTATACTGCCCAGTCTGGTCTCAAACTCTTGGCTTCAAGCAATTCTCCCATCTCGGCCTCCCAAAGTATTGGGATTACAGGCTTGAACCACTGCACCCAGCCTATATGGATATGTTATTGATGTAAGTGTTCTAATAATTATGTAAATTTATAAAATTCTGGTAGTCCTGGGGTGAGGTTTTCAGTCATGATTCTGGTTTTTATCTTAACATGCCGTATGCAATAGAAATAACTGAATTTCCTTGTCAATTACTGAACTCTGAACATATTTTTAACCATGGCTGTTCTATTAGGTTATTAAGTATAGAATGTCCGATTTCATTAAGAACTAACTTTGACCGTTGATATCTTTGACATTTCACTTTGACACTTCTTGTTTTTTTTTATTGTGAAGGCACATCCTCATTCTTTCAAATGCTTAGGACATCAGAACTTCACTTTCCTCAGTTCTAAATGGGATAATACTAAATATCTCACAGGTATTTGTGATGATTAAATAAAGCAATGTGTGCTAAGCAACCTGATACATAATTTCTTATCAATAAATCTAACTCTGTCCCTTACCTGAGATCTTCTACAGATACTGGCACCTACAGACAGTTTCTGTCTTTTGGTCACCATGGCGACCCTAGGCAAGCTATAAATTTCCCCTAATGAAGCTGAGATATTTTCACTTTTCCCTGCTGTGCCTGTCTGTGTCTTGGATAGATTAAAAACTCTCAGAGGAGTCACATTTTAGAATATGCAATCTGACCATTTATAATCCACATCACCCACTATGATGTAGGCAAAGACAATCAAACAGGAGAAGTAGAAAAGGTTCCATTCAGTCTTCCCTGAGCACCATGAGGCTTCTGTGTTTTTGGTGGTTTAGGAAACAGCTGGAGGGTGGGACTAAGAATAATGGGAATTGTTGGTTGGCTTTGGAAGGAAGTGCGTTTGGCCAGCTGGTGTAATTCCAGAGGCCACGAAGCAAGCTCTCGTGCCCTGCTGTTCTTCACTCCACCTTCCCTTTGGGTTTGTGATTCATTCTGACTGAAAGTGGCAGGCACACCTGGAGTACCTGGTTGTACCAGGGCCTGAGCTGAGTGTGAGGGTCTCAGATACGAATCTGTCATAAGGAGCTCACCAGCAGCAACATAACTCTCCTTCTTTGTAAGATGAAGTTGTTGGACTAGTGACTTCCAAATCCCCTCTCCCCTTGAGTTTCTGTCAATTATCAGAGGAACTCCTATGAAGAAAGGCTTTACCTGAAGATAAGGATAAGGAAGAGAGATGATTGAAATGTGATGGATTTGGGGGAACATTATCAAAATACTCACCTGGCATCTCTCTTTCCATAAGTTTAAAAGAACTATCACGTCAAAGGGACTCTGGCATGTGGATAAGTCGTGTGCACTGCTGAGGTCCAGAGTGTCTGGGCCAGATGTCTGTAGTCTGTTCTGCTTTAACATTCGTTTTGAAAATGCAAATTTGTTCCAATGCAATTGATATATTAGAGAACAATTTGAGCATAATGCAAATTTTGCATTTGCTTATGTGTGATTTCATCCGCAAGACACATTAGGTGACAGCAGAAAACTGCTTCCAGTGTAACTGAGCTCCATAGGGTCAAGGAAAAAAACTAATCAAGATCAAAGTAAGAAAACCTTTGTTTAAAGATTTTGCACAAAGAGTAGTGGAGGAGATTCAAACCATAGCATGGTGTGTATGTATTTGTTAATGATTTAACACATGTAAGACTGTGCTACCATTTTTATTAGTTTCCTATCTTTTTTTTTTAATGTGTCACTAACAACATTTTTGAGTGTTGTGCCCTAACCCCATTTTTCCATAACCCATGTGGTTTTTAATTGCACCATTTTACATAGCACAGTGATTTTTAGGAACACATATGTCATATTATAGCAGAACCGACTGTATTTGCAGTGGTGTCTATGGAGCTTCTTAGAAGAACCACCAGCCCAGGGCCATGGTCACATGGCATCCTCTGTGGTGCACGTTCTATGGAGTTGTGCTCCACATGGCCATGGATGTTCTGTTCCCAGTACAAGGGTCCCCAGCCAAGATGTGGATGGGGACTGAGCGCCAGCACTTACGCTGCTTGCCAAACCATGGCACGCTCCGTCTTCACCAAGGGAGCTCTTGTTCCTAACTCATAACACACAAAAGCGCAGGGAAAGAGCTTTAATTGCATTTGGAATTGAAGTGAAATAATTTAATGAACAAGATTGTATCTTTTTTTTTTTTTTTTTTTTTTTTTTTTTTGAGACAGAGTCTCACTTTGTTGCCCAGGCTAGAGTGAGTGCCGTGGCGTCAGCCTGGCTCACAGCAACCTCAATCTCCGGGGCTCAGCGATCCTCCTGCCTCAGCCTCCCGAGTAGCTGGGACTACAGGCATGCGCCACCATGCCCGGCTAATTTTTTGTATATATGTTTTTAGTTGGTCAATTAATTTATTTCTATTTTTGGTAGAGACGGGGTCTCGCTCAGGCTGGTTTCGAACTCCTGACCTTGAGCAATCCGCCCGCCTCGGCCTCCCAAAGTGCTAGGATTACAGGCGTGAGCCACCACGCCCGGCCAAGATTGTATCTTAAATGCCAAAATGAGACTTTCCTAATAACCTAAAGCTGGGCTTCCAAGCCTCATAGAAAAGGATAACATTTGTTGACCGCTCATGGTCCAAGACAGCCATCCGGGAGTTCTAACTGCCCCAAGCCCTACTCAGGTTACACTGAGGGCTAAGGAACCAATTTTCCCATATTCCTGCACCTCCCAGAGCACACTGATTGGATATTTTCAACCAAAAGTGAAGGTAAATTAAGGAATGTCACCAAGATGACATCATGGGACTCACTACTCAATGGAAAAGCTACGGTGGGGGTGGAGTGACAGGGCACAGGGGAGGTGAGTGCCAGTTGGTGTGCCTATGTCACAGTGACAGTCATGGTTTATACACCTCCTTTCATTCTCAAAAGGGTCCTGGTAATCCTATTTATTCTCCAAAAAGTTGAGACTCCTTAATAAATATTTGGTGAAACACTCTGTGGTATAAGAAGACATATATATTTGGTCCTTGTCCTCCCCTGGTTCCTAGCAAGGAGATCCTAAATCCCTTGGAATTTTTTGAAATGTCAGGAGCATCTTTTGTTATTCATAATGGGCACCTTTCCACTATATGTGAAAGCATATCTGAATAAGGTAAAGCTTGCTGGGCACCTGTGTGGCTTCAGGATAGGAGCTAGTCATCAGAGAAACCCGTCATGTGATAGAGGGTTGGAACTTTCCGCCCCACTGGGGAGCGGCAAGGGCTGGAGGTTGAAGTCAATCACCAATGGTCAATGATTTAATCAACCATGCCTATGAAATGAAACCTCCATAAAAACCCCCAAATGGTGGAGGTTGAGGAAATTCTGGGTTGGTGAACACATCCACGTGCTAGGAGTGCGGCACACCCTGACTCCATGGGGACAAGGGCTCCTGTGCCTGGGACCCTCACAGACTGCACCTTATGCAACCTCTTCATCTGGATGTTCATTTGTATCCTTCATAATAAACTGTAATACTGAGTATAGCATTTTCCTGAGTTCTGTGGATTGTTCTAGCAAATTATTAATCCTGAAGTGGGGAGTAGTTGCAGGGATTCCTGAATTTGTATCCAAGTTGGACAGATGTGTAGGTAGCCTGGGGCCCCAGGACTTGTGACTGGTATCTGAAGTGAGGGCTGTCTTGTGGGAATGAGCCATTAAGCCTACGGAGTCTGGCACTAATTCCAGGAAGTCAATGTCAGAACAGGATTGAATTGTTGGACACCCAGCTGATGAGGGAGAATCAGAGACAGCCCTTCAAGCTGTAATTAGAGCCCCTTTGGAAAACCTGAAAACCCAGATAAATGGTCTAGGGACAGATTCTAGTGACAGATGCCAGATAGAGGTCATGCGCCTCCTACCTCCTCCCTTGAGGTACATCAGGGCCACCGTGTCACACACCTTCCTGGGAACCTTCCCAGCATATTTTAGGTGGAAGTGTGGAGTCCATTTTCTTTAACTCCTAGGAAGCAGGAACTCAAGGTGACCTCCCAGGCACCCTTCCTACCTGATCAGCCTACACCATGCTGTCTTATAACGATTTTGCCCTGCTGGGGAGTAGATGAGAAGTTTAGCAAATCAGGCGGCTAAACAGATGTCCAAGTATGGAACAGAATGCCAGTGCCCTTTCTTGTAGACACTCCAGTTGGAGCCCTACACTTGTCTTGGCCTTGGGAGGGGACAAAGAGGCATCCCTGATTGAGCACTAAACTATCTACAAGGCCAACCACCTCTAATATCTTTTGGGGAGCATGTGGATCAATTCCATCTTTTGTCAACAAGAGTTGTGGGGACGCACATGCTCTGGGAAGGGAACACTCTCAGGGTAGGTAACTTGATTAGCACGTCTGCCACAGTGGCCCTGCTGCTTAGGCGCTGTGTTTATCCTATGTTCATATGCACATATCCTATGTTCATATGCATTCTAGGAACCTCCTAGAAACATGGGACTTCACTGGGCTCTGGGCTCGTGCATTAAAAATTCAATTATCTGTTCATTCATATGCATTCTTGTGTATTTAGTTGACAAATGTTTATTGAGCAACTGCTTTGTGTTAGGCTCTGATTGTTCTGGTCTGATCCAGTAGCAATGAAAGAAGGGGTAATCGTTTTTGGCCTGGTCCAAGGCCACTACTTACTTCAAGACCTCCTCAATCTTCTCCCTCACCTCCAGGTAGAGGGCATCGCTTCCTTCTCTGAGCCCTGATGATACACCAGACCAGACCCCTAGTGGAGATCAGGGACTGTTCACTTATGTCAGTGAGGAATGATTTTGGCTGCAAGTCACAAAACCCATCTAGTAGTGGCTTAAATGAAACCAATGCTTACTATCTCACTTAAGAAGACAAGGAGCCGGAGGGTCCAGGGTCCAATGAGATCATGGAGCCCAATCTTCTCCTACCTTTTGGCTCCTCCTAAGCTGTTAATATTACATGTTCACACTTGTCACCTCATAGTCTCAAGAAGGCCATAGCAGTCAGCCATAAATCCTCATACCAACCTCTCAATGCAGAGACAAGGGGCACAAATAAAAAAGCCTTCTTTTTCTGACATTATCTTTTTTCTAGAAATTGGGGGCCCCAAGCTGACTTCCCTCAGGTCTCTTTGGCCAGAACTGGGGCTGGAAACACTTCCCAAGGGGGATGGGATTGCCAGGGCTGGCCCAGACACGATGACTCATTTCTGGTGCTGGGGACAGGAACTTGCCCTTGCAACAAGCCAGGGAAGCAGGTAGCAGGGTGGACAATGGCTGTTGGGCCCTGAAATTGCCAGTGTTGACCATCTGTCTCCCCTTGCAGGTCAGTTCTTCAATGCATTTGCACCTCCAATGCCCCTGCCCTTCTTGCAGACACCCCAAGTGGAGGCCCCTTCTTTTCTTTCTCCCAGGAATACTGCATTTTTCACAAGGGGTGGATAGCACTCAATAAATGCTTCATGAATAAATGAAAACCAAAAATAAGAAAAGTTTGGTTTTACAGAGGGTTTGGGGAGTACAGAATTTGGAAGAAACATATTTCATATACTTATTGAACAAATAGAGCCCAGAGATCAAAAGTCCTTTGCCAGGAGCCCAGGCCTGGGTGTCAGGAGGTTCCATGAACTCCTGATACTGTTTGGAACATCTTGCACAGATTTGTACAGGAATTTTGCGTAGGGTGCATCCTTGGTTTATATCACATGCTGAAATATTCTTCAACCCCCAAGAGACATGAAAGGGCCACCTCCAATGGCCTAGGACAACACTCTCCAATTGCTGGTGGGCAAAGTAGAAGCCAGCACCCCACAGTGAATTGTCACCTAGCTGGGCTGGGGACCCAGGTCACCTGATTCCCAGGACTCCTCCTCCCCTAGCTGCAGACTCCATTGCTTCTATTTTTAGGAAGCCAGTCCAAAAGGTGTTATTATTCTCTGTCTCCCAGCACAGCCGGAGCAGAGTGGCCAGACTGGGGAAGGCGTCGCTGCTAATGACTCACCGCCACCCTCCTGAGCGATGGTCTGCAGGCTCCATCACTCACTCTTGCCGACACGCCGGACTGGGAAGAGCTGAGCCTGAGTCAGCGTTCACATGAGTATGTCAAATACCGGGGGACAGGGCCAAAGACAAGGAGTTGGGGTGGAGACAGAGCTGGTGCCCACCATCCAGATTCACCCCAGCCCGGAAGGGGAAAAGGTGGTTTGCTTACAGATGCCGGAGCCAGCCAAGCAATGTCAAAACCCCAAGCAGCGCCTGCATAGCTGACAGCTTGCAGATGAAGGTGGGGAAATAGAAAGGCGCCCTTCCTCTCCCTCAGTGGACAGCTCCTCCCCACTTCTAGGATGCAGAGAAGGCTGCTGTCTGGCTTGGGAGTCTGAGTGAGCTGGTGGGAGGCTAGCACACCACTCCCACCCCATAAGGCAGTGTGCAAAACCAGGCCCAGGAGAGATTTCACCATCCAGGCTCCCAGGTTTGCACCCTGGTTATTGCACCATGGACTTGTCACATGATCTTGGGAAGCTCGTGTGGCCTCTCTGGTCCTCAGCTGGTTTCCTTACTGGAAAGTTACAGGGTTGCACGAGATCAGTGGTTCTACCTATTTCTCCCCAACGCCTCTGGCTCTGCAAAAAGAACGTGGGCGGACCACGGTGGTTGAGAGCTCCAGTGATGGGCCTTGGAGGCCAGGAGGAGGGGCACCTTGGGGACAAGTGGGAGGCTCCCCCAAAGAGGAAGAAGGATGCTGTTCTCTGGACATTTCATGCTGATGATTCTGCAACATGGCTGCCCTTTAGAATTGCAGAGCCTCGTGAAAATCAGGGTTGCTTTCCCCAGACCTGCTGACTCCGAGCCTTGCAGGGATGGAGGCTAGAGCCTGGACTTTCAGAAAGCTCTCCAGGAACTTCTAAAGCCGCAGGGGATGGAGATTCAAGATCTGGGGCGACCCAGTGTGCCGCTAACGGCCCCCTCCCCAGCTGCCCTCTGCCCACTGTGGACATGCCCATTCCAGGAAGCAGCCCCTGCCTCAGAAGGAGAGAAGCAGCTTTCTGAAGCCAGGAATCTCTGAAAACAATGGGCTCCGGACTCCAGCAGGCCCTCCAAGGGCAGCTCTCCTGCTTCCAGATGCTCCGAGTGCATTCAGCTCACACACGTCCGTTGCCAGGGCCACAAGTCTATCGAAATCCTGAGTGGAAATATCACCACCGTTTAGCTGGTGACAGACACAATACCGAGAACAGTGTACTTATTACCACTAGAGAAAAACATTGAATGGGTTTTGAATAGCTGCGGAATAGCTCACACAGTGCACACAAATTCATTATCAGACTTGGCCCCGTGCCTCTCTGAGGCGCCTCTGGCACAATTGGTTCCTGAAATTTGCATTCCTAGATGGAGGACGTGGAGCAGACAGCAGGCAGCTGCGACGGGTGGGGGTGGGGCCGGGGAGGGCTCACAGTGGGCTGGGTGGGTGGTGGTTTCCAGGAAGAGAAGGATATTGGCTGGCACCGTTCAGCTCTTATGACAGAGTCCCAGCACTCGGTGGTTTAAGGAAAAAAGGAAAGGCACTGGCATCACGGAAGAGCTCAGAGTTACATCTGAGTCAGTATCACGAGGAATGTCTCTGCAGCTCCCGGTTCTGCTCTGCTCTGCGAGGGCCTCCCAGTGTGGGGACAGAGGCGGCCACCCATGGCTCCAGGCTGGCGGTCTACCAGCTCAGCCACTCCAGGGAAAGAATTCCCCTTTGTCCCAGAAGATCCAGCAAAGGGTGGAAGACTCTCCCAGGCAGGCTTGTGTCATCTGGACATGCCCGAGCAGAGCCCAGCGGCCAGGCCTGGAGCCGAACGGTGAGGTTGGCCTCGCTCCAACTGCGTGAACTGACCCAAGTGAAGCGGAGGAAGGAGGGCCGGATGCTGGGAAGGCACTTGGGAGCTCCTCCCCGTCACTGTGGCAGGAATGAAAAGCACTTGCTCTGGTTTCTGTTGTGTGCTGTGCTCACTTCTATTATAGATTGTTCTAGATAATTTTGTTTCTCTTTTTTTTTTGAGACAAGGTCTCAGTCTGCCTCCCAGGCCAGAATGCAGTGACATCATCATAGCTCACAGCAACTGCAAACTCCTGGGCTCAAGTGATTCTCCTGCTTCAGCCTCCCAAGTAGCTGAGACTACAGGCTAATTATTATTATTATTATTTTTTTTTTTTTTAGTAGAGACAAGGTCATGCTATGTTGCTCAGGCTGGTTTAAAACCCCAGGCCTCAAGCAATCCTCTCACCTCACCTCTGCCTCCCCAAATGCTGGGATTACAGGCATGAGCCACTGCACCTGGCCTACTAGATAGTTATTTCTTTACCCACCTGTCTTTCCTGCTGGCAGTGTGCTCTCGGGGAGCAGCTGTCACCCCATCGTCTCTAAACTTGTAGTTCCACCTCTGCTATACAGAAGGTGCTGAATAAATTTTAGTATTAATATAATGATATAAATCACACAGGACCGGGATCAGAGAATCTTGAATTTTCATCTGGATTCTGTCCCTAACTTGTGCATAGCCTTTGAGAAAATCTTTCTTCTCCTTAGGCCTCTTTCTGAAGTACTAGATGAGGGGGTTGGCAAACTTTTTCTATAAAGGGCCAGATAGTGAATATTTTAGGCTTTATGGGCCATAGAGTCTCTGTCACGACTACTCAGCTCTACCACTGCTGCACCAAAGCAGCCAAAGGCATCACATAAACAGGCGGGAACTGCTGTCTTCCCATAAACAAAAACAGGCGATCCATGGGCAAAATAAATGATTGCTCTTGTATTAAGCTGCGAAATTTTCAGGTAGCCTGTCACATAGCCATACATAAAAGGAACAGTCATCTAGCCCAGGGTAGTAAACCATGGCTAGATGGCCAAATTTGGGCCATCATCAGTTTTTGTAAAAAATTTAAAAAAATGACCAGGGACTTGATCTTTTTCACATGGGCTTCTCCACTGGGCTGCTTGGGCTTCCCCGCAGTATGGCAGCTGTGTTCTAAGAGAGAGGATTTCAGGAGATGAGAAGTGGAAGCTGGCAGTGTCTCAAGGCCAGGGTCCAGAAACCGGCACAGCATCACCATAAGCTATTGTTATCCCACCAATCGCCCCAGGTGAGTTCCCAGCTGACAGCCAGCCCCACTTCGCCAACTACGTGAGTGAGCCGTCTTGGAAGTGGCTCCTCCTGCCCCGGTTGTTCTTCCCCAGCTGATGCTGCCTGGAGGGGAGACTGCACCTGACAAGTCCTGCCCACATTGCAGACTTGCAGCTTTGCAGTCACAGAGCCCACCCAGCTCCAAGCAGAGGAGGCACGGTCCCCACCTGTAGGAGGATATGTCAAAGAATTCGCAGCCACTGTCCACCACAGTGAACTCCAAGGGCTCTGCCAGTTCAGATGTCCTGTGGTTTGAAGATTAAACAGTTTGGCCTTTGATTCTAGGATTTCCTGGCTAATTTCCTAAACCGATTACGTAAGAGAGCATCGCCCTAGCCCACATCTCAATCCCTGGGGTCCTTGACCTCTAGAGTGTCCCTGCAGCCCACCCCTCCTCTCCCTTCCCGCCCCCACTACTCGGAGCAACCTGAGAGCTGCAATTGCCTCTTAACTAGACTCTTGTTCCCAGTCTATGTCTCTGCCTCTCAGGTTGTCTTCTGGAGCACTTCTCTCCCTGCAGCAAGATCTTCAGAGATTCCCCACTGCCTGCAGAACAAAACCCCATGTTGGGCTCCACGTCCTTTGCCAGCCCTAATTCTGAATACTTTATTCAAAAGATCCTCTCCTGAGCCAAAAAGTCACAACCTTTGCCTGATATTTCTTATTTCCAATTTCTTTTCAAATGATACAAAGCTTAGGCCAACATTTTTCTCCCCCTTTGTCCTTCTCTTATCCCAGTACTGGATACAGGGACCTCACCTTCTTCCTCTCTGTGGGTTTGTATATGGAGGGTGCTGGTCAGAGCCTGGTGAACTGAAGTCAACAGAATGATGGACCTCAGCATCCTGGCCACTCTTCTTTCCTGCCTTCCCCATATGCGCAATCCTAGGAATCAGGCTGCAGTGCCAAAAGCGAGTTGGCCAAAGGTGAGTTGGGGAGACAGTGACGATGAGCCCTTCTCTTGTGCCTCTTTCTGCTGACTCCAGGATGTCCGCAACAGGAGCCGATCTTTCCAGAAGTTTTTACATGCAAAGAGGCCCAGTGCCACCTTGTCCCAGCTCCCTCCCACAGAAGACTGAGGAGCTGTCTGTCCCATTAGTAACCAAGCCTCCTTCTTGGCTTGTTCACTGGCCCAGCTAACCGGATTCTTGCTTCTAGTCTGAGCCTTCACACTTACACCTGACTCTGACCAGCCCCTTCCCAGCCTGGAACCCTCAGTGGCAACCCAGGGCTCTCAGGATGACGTTCAGCCTCATTATGTTGGCAGCCAGAGACTTATACAATCTAGCCCGTGCCTACTTGTCCTACTTCATCACTGTCAAATCTCTTCCCTTGAATGAGCCTCTCCCCAACCCGTTATATCACGTACTTTAGTCTCTCTGAATTATTCAGAATCTCTGAAAAGAAACAAGCCTCTTCTATGCCTTGGAATCCTTCCTCTTCCTATACTCTTTCCTCCTCCTAGAGGGCACTCCTTGTTCTGTCTAATTGAGACTTGGCTCCAATGTCACCGCCTCCATGAAGCCTTCCCTCATTCTCCCTCTCCTCTCCCAACCAGGTTAGGATACCCTTACTCTGCCCCACAGCCCCAGTGCCTCCCTTGGCCATAGCAACGATGACACTGTGCTGATGGCTCTGGTTTGTACATCTGTCCTCACTATCCTCACTAGAAGACTATGATCTCTTAGAGGGCAATGATTTGAGCTTTTGTCTCCTCTAATGCCATTGGCTGGCACAGAGCTTGGCATATGGTTGGCATTCAGTAAATGTTTATTGGATAGATAAATGATTGTTCATTATTTTTTAGGTGATTTCAAAAAAGAAATAAACCTTAAAAGTCAAATAATATACTGGTAAAAAAAAAAAAACCAAACAGTTGTTTTATATATATAATCAAGAGTTAATATATTTCCTGGCCCTGCCCCCCCAAAAATAAATAAATAAATAAATAAAAAAGAGTTAATATATCTGTACTACAATGATCTTTTATAAAGCAATAAGAACAAAATTTAACCTCCAAATAACAATGTGCTAAACACATGAACAAAAAAGAATAAACATCAATGGCCAATAAATATATGGAAAAAATGTCCAGTGGAGCATTACGAATTAGATATGATACCATTTCATGCTTCATATTTGTAGACATAAAGAGAAAGGGCAATTGTTGGTTTTAATGAGATTATAAGCAAAAGAACAATCCCATACACTGCTAGTGGCATATCCCTGAACTCAACTTTACAGTGTATTTTGAAAGCCTTTACATGTGCAGGCTCTGTTGACCAACTATTCTACTTCTAAAATGTTTATTCCAAGGAGTTAATCAGTAATGCACACACGTCTGCACGTGTAGCTCTCATTAATTCCTCATTATTTCTTGATTGATTGCTCTGCTTCTAAGAACTGACTAGCACTGTAGTCGTAGGAGATAATAGTGTCTTGCCACTAGCTTAGGGACAAGAGCAGAAAATCCTCTCGTTTGATGGTGGCTTGAGTCTTGGCTGCCAGTCTGTGGGAAGCAATCCTAGAGTTGCTGTAATAAAGTTGATTCAAGAAGTTCACCATCTGCTGTGCCATTTGGAGAAGACCCAGCAATTACTTGAAAGATCAGTTTGGGAGGTGAATTGTGGCTTGCCAACTGAGACGGGAAAGCATTTATTAAGCACCATCTATGTGCCAACAAGTTACTTACACGATCTCATTTTATCTCTTGTTGGGTAGCCATGATTATCTCTGTTTCACTGATGGAAAACTAAGGTACAGTGTAAGGAGCAAAAAGAGGATATGAACTCTGTCTGCCCCACTGCAAAAGCTCACCACAGTTTTCACGGCAGCACAGTACATGAGTCTTTAGCAACTGTGCAGTTGGGTGTGCCATCGGTTGTTTAAGTAGAGGAGGATCGCGTTTAGCTATTCCGGTTACTCTGCACTAAGTTTCATCGAGTGAAACACTGTAGGACACCACAGCCAGCGGCTCAAATCCTTCACCAGGTACACAATGACAACCTGTCATTCAAATGAGGGAGAAATAAATCTGCTTCCAAGCAGGGCGGAGTGAAAGAGGTTCCCGAGTGGATTCTCATTCAGGGCAATATCCTTTAAGCAAGTTCTAAATCAGGGTACCTGGGCATGTTGTGATGCTCGACTGGGGACAGACTGCCCTGACCTGGCAGCTTGGAGGTTCATCTTAAATGATTCTCTTTTGCACATTCTGTGAAATAAACACACACACAAGCCTTTGCATCCACATCGTAAGAAAATACATAATGATTGGCTCAGGCCTCCAGGCATCTTCACCTCCCCACCCCCACCCCTCACTGAGAGCCATGTGTATTGGGGTTTCGTGCCTTAGACGAGCCCTGTGATGGGTATAGAGAACCTGGGCTGGGATCTGAAACTGGAGGAAGGACCAAAAAATAAATAAATAAATAAATAGTAGACTAGTTAGAAATAACTCATTGGGTCTTTTGTTTGTTTTGTTGTTGTTTTTCTTGCGATGAGTTCGATTCTTAGTGAAACTTTAGAAAGTATTTGGGTTTGGTTTCTTGGAGGTTCAACAAATACGTATAGTTTATTGGGGATTTTTTGTTTGTTTAAGTTTGGGTTTTTATGCTTGCTTTACATTCTAATACCAGCTTTGAATATAGGATGCAATATAAAATTATACACAAACATACACATAGCAATATAGCCAGGAAATATAATTTTAACCATTCATAACAATAATCAAATTATACCACTAATATCTTTCCAAGATGATGATAAAGAATGTAAAAGTTGTCTGGAATATTTTCACTTTACTTGTCTCATTTTATCTTCTTGGTATTTCTGTGTACCATCACTCTACAAATGGGGAGTTTATTGTAAAAACTAGTTAACTATCCAGTATTGTAGCTTGTCCAATATTTTATTCAGTGGTTCTCAGTCTTCTTGAGTGAGAATGCCTTTGAACACTGGAGTTTGGGATAGGCCACATGGAGAGATTAAAAGACATAAAATACGCAGGGCATGGTGGCTCATTCCGGTAATCCTAGCACTCTGGGAGGCTGAGGCAGGAGGATCACTTGAGCCCATGAGTTTGAGGTTGCAGTGAGCTATGATGACGCCACTGTACTCTAGCCTGGGTGACAGAGCAAGACCGTGTCTCAAATTTAAAAAAAAAAGAAAGACTTAAAATAGCAAGATAAAAAGAGCAATAATTACCATCTGATGGCTGTTAGAGTGGGAGAATATTCTAGAGTGTCGACAAAGGAGTCAGGTATCACACTGTTTCCAGGGAAGGAACCACTCCCCCAGTTATGTCCCTTACAAGTCAAGTTCTTTAGTGTCCTGACCGTACACCTTAATATCCCGGACCTGTGCAGTGCAGTCACCGCTAGTCACATGTGACTGTTGAGCACTTAAAACGTGGCTGGTCTGAACTGAGACGTGCTGTAAGTGTAAAACACACACAGGATTTTGAAAACTTAGTATGAAATAAAAAAATGTAAAATATCTCAAAATATTTTTTTATTGATGACATATTGAAATAACATGTTAGGTATATTGGGTTAAATAAAATATATTAAAATTAATTTCACCTGTTTCTTTTTATATCTTTAAATATGGCTACAAGAAAATTTAGGATTACATATGTAGTTCACATTATATATCCATTGAACTGAGCTGCTCAAGAGGTCAAGTTTTTTCCATGTTCCAGAAAATACACAGTGCTGCCTTGGAGCTGGTTTGATGTTGTCCTTTGCTCTTTGCCTCTTAACAGGGCACTGCAGGGTTTCTGAAAGCATAGCATGATTTAAGACAGACCCTGACAAAGGAAAGTGGGTACTTCAGTTTCCCTGCTCAAGAGGCACAGCCATGAGTCAATAGCAGAAACCCAATATACAATTCATCCCAGCCCCTGTACAGTTTGAAATTTATTGTTTTCACAGTGCATTTCTTCAATTTAGGAGACATTGCATTTTCAAATTTTGCACACAAAAACAAAAGCTTCATTAATGTTTCGTATCACAATATTTATAGTTCACAAAATTCAGGTTGACATAAAATGTGTCCTCAGAGTATGAGGAGAAGTGTATTCTACTGTGCCCTACATCTCCATGTTCCAGCCAAATGACAATAGGGACCAGTATCTGTTCTCATTTATGGCAAAACACAATTTTCCATAATGATTAAAGCTTTGCACCGCACTGGTAAAGACAGTCCAGAGGCTGAGCAATGCTGAATCAGTCGGGAGAGGGGACAAGGCAGAGATCCCATTTCACCCCTAACGTCACATGTGACAGCACCGGTGTTCTCAGAATGAGCTCAGGACCCCTGTTATCCAGAGACCACCAGATGGAGAAGGGCTCTCAGGAATTGTCAGCTCCAGCTTCTGCCTCAGGCAGAGGTCTCTTGTGCATAATTCTTGATCTTAGCCATCTGGCCTCTGCTTGGACCCCTCTACAATAACTGCCCCCCCATCAAGGAACCCAGGTGTGCGTTTTTTGGTTTTTTTTTAAACAACTCTGACTATATAAAGTCCATGCTTATATTGAACGAAGTGGTCAGAGATGTCCATTCTGCCATGACCTACATGAGATCCAGAATTCAAAGCAACCTCCCTCTCCCAAAAAGGATAATTTTGAATATAGGCTCAACTATTTAGGTCTGTTAAGCCTCATAACCAGTATCAATTGCTTCATCTGCATAAAAGGTGGGGGGAGGGCAGGAAAATACCATGCTTGCTGTAGTGTTGGAAGGACGAGGGAGAGAGGAAAGGGCTCTGTAACTGATAGGTGCATGCGGGTGGGTCTCTATTCGGAGTGCCTATTTCTTGAAAACAGGCAGGGGCTGCATTCCGAGTGCTCAGCAAGCTCTTGCTTTCACAAAGATGCATTGGCAATCACTCAGAGTCCTGTTCTCTTCTGGGCATTTACAAATTGATTTGTTCCCATGTTTTCAGGTATAGAAGCTGAGTAATGATGCATGGGTGAGGACAGGCAGTCCGGAGAGGGCTTTCCATCTGGAGGAAGAGGTGCACAGTGAGGAGGAGGTGATCAGAGCCCCGCAGGTGAGCAGAGGCTGTGTGCCTGGTGTCCAGAGACTTCAAATAAACAGCATGAACTTGGAGCACCGGATTTGGAGTAAAACAGACATGGGTGTAAATTTCAGGTCTATCACTTACCAGCTGTGTGACCTTGGAGAGGACACATCATGCCCTTGATTCTCACTCTTTCATCAATAGCATGGGAGTAATAATATCTCCCTTGCAGTGTAAAGTAGTGCTCGGGTATTTACCATCTGCAGCCAGACTGCTATTTATTAGATGCATGGCCTTAAGAAACTTGTTTTTGTTTGTCTTTGCTCCTTTTTGTTTCTAGGACAGGTTTATTGTGGCACAATTGACATAGAATAAACTACACACATTCAAAGTGTACAATATTTATTTTGTGATTCATCTTTGTGGTCATGTGTGTCAATAGTTTGTTTCTTTTTATTGCTGAGTAATATTCCGCTGTACAGATATACCATGATTTGTTTATCCATTCACCTGTTGATTGACACTGGGCTTTATCCAGGTTTTGACTCTTACAAATAATGCTCCTATGGACATTCATGTATAAGTAGTGGTATGGATGTATGTTTTCATTTCTCTTGGGAATATATCTAGAATGACAATGGCTGGGTCATGTTGTATGTATATGTTTAACTTTTTTAAGATCTGCCAAACTGTTTTCCAAATGGTTGTGCCATTTTTACATACCATCAATAACATAAGAAAGTTCTAATTCCACCATATCCTGTCCACCCCTTGATATGGCTTAGTTTATTGGAACTGCTATAACAAAATTCCATGAAATGGGTAGCTTATAGACAGCAGAAAATTAAAACACACTCTGGCAGCCAATGAAAAAAAATAAAGAAAATAAACAAAAATATTATATATTTTTAAAAAACCCAGAAATTTATTGGTCACAGTTCTGGAGGCTGGGAAGTCCAAGATCAAGGTGCCAGCAAGCTCAGTTGTCTAGTGAGGGCTGCATCCTCCAGAGGGGTGGAACGCTGTGTCTTCACATGGTGGAAGGTCTAAGAGCAAGTGAGATGAACACAACAGGAAGCCTCTTTTATATGGGTCTTAATCCCACCCACAAGGGTGGTGCCCTCATGGCCTAATCACCTCTCAAAGGCAATTACACCTCTAACACCACCATATTGGCCATTAAGTTTTAACACCTGAGTTTTGGAGAAGGCATTCAAACCATAGCAGCCAGTATTTTGAATTCCAGACATTGTAAGAGGTATGTAGTGGTATCTTATTTTAGTTTTAATTTGCATTTCCTTAATGGCTAATGATGTCGAGCAGATTTGCATGTGTACATTTGCCATCTGTATTTCCTCTTTAGTGAAGCAGTTGTTCAAATCATTTGCTTATTTTAAAAAGCATAGTTTTTATTTTCTTCTTGAGAGTTCTTTATATATTCCGACTACAAGTCCTGCATCAGATACATGATTTGCAAATGTTTACTCTCAGTCTATGACTTATCTTTTCATTCTTTAAGGGTGTATTTCAAATAGTAGAAGTTCTGGATTCTATGAAAACCAATTCATCAGTTTGTTTTTTATGAATTGTGTATTTGGTGTTGTAGCTAAGGAATCTTTTCCTAGCCCAAGTTAAGTGTGTTAGTTTCCTAGGGTTATTGTAACAAAGTTCCACAAACTAGGTGGCTTAAAACAATTGAAATTAATTCTCACATAGTTCTGGATGCTCTGTGAGAGAACTTGCTCCATAACTTTCTCCTAGCCTCTGGTGGTTAGCAGCAGTCCTCGACAGTCCTCGGTTTATAGATCCATCCTTCAATCGCTGTCTCTGTCTTTGAGTGGTGATCTCCGTGTATATTTCTGTGTCTCTTCCTTATCTTAGTTGTGGTGATGGTTTCATATGTGTCTACATGTCTCAGAATTCATCAGATTGTACACTTTGGACAGGTGTAGATTATTCTATGACAATCCTACCTCAAGGTAGGACTAAGAGGCCACTCCAGTATGACTTCACCTTAATTTAACGAATTACATCTGCAATGGTCCTATTTCAAACAAAGTCACATTCTCAGGTTCTAAGGAGAACGTGATTTTGTGGAGGACACTACTCGACCCAGTACTGTAAGTAAGAAACCTTTTTCTCCTATGTTTACTAGTTTTAGATTTTACCTTTAGGGCTATGGTTCATTTTGAGTTCATTTTGTTTTACAGTATGATGTATGAATTGAAGTTCATCTCTGCATATATATATTGTATATATATAATATATCATATATATATAATATATCATATATATATATAATATGTATAATATATATCTCTTAAACAGTTCCAGGAACAATTTTTGAAAAGACTACCTATTTTTTCTGTTTTTATTTATTTATTTATTTATTATTTTGGCATATTATGGGGGTACAGATTTTAAAGTTTCAATAAATGCCCTTTCCCTCCCTCCCCCCCAAGATTATCTTTTTTCTACCAAATTGCCTTTGTACCTTTGTAAAAATCAATTATCCATATATAAGTGGCTCAATTTCCAGGCCTTCTGTTCCACTGACTTGTCTATCTTTATACCAGTTCCACCCTGTTTTGATTACTACAGCTTTATAAATGTTGAAGTCAGGTAGTGTAAGTTCTCTTGGTTCTTCATTTTAAAAATTGTTTTGCTATTCTACGTCCTTTGCATTTCTATATGAATTTTAGAATTAGCTTGTCAATTTTTACGAATCAAATTATGGGATTTTGACAGGGATTGATTTGAATCTGTAGATCAATTTTGGAGAAAATTGACATGTTAATAATATTGAGTCTTCTGATCCATGAACATGGCATAGCTTTCTATTTTTTTAGGTCTTTAGTTTCTCTTGGCAATGTTTTCAGTGTATGAGTCTTATATGTTTTTTGTCATATTTATCTTTAACTATTTTATATGTTTATGATATTATAATGATAATTTTAAAAATTTAATTTCTCATAGTTTATTGCTAATACATAGAAATACCATTTATTTTTTATATTGATCTTGTATCCTGCAACTTTGATAGTCTCATTAATTCTATAACTTTTTTGTAGATTCCATAGACTTTTTACTTAAACAATCATGGTGTTTGTCAATAAAGACAGTTTTAACTCTTCCTTTCTAATCTGACCACCTATTATTATTATTATTACTATTATTAGCATTATTTCACTGGCTAGAAAAAATGTTGAGTAGAAGTGATGAGAATGGAAATCCTCATCTTTTTTATGGTATTAGGAGAAAAAAATTCTTCTAATGTTTGCTAAAGGTTTTTTATAGATGTCCATTACCAGGTTGAGGACATTCTCATCTATTTCTAATTTCCTGAGATTTTAAAAATCAGAAATGGATATTAGACTTTGCCAAATACTTTTTTCTGTACCCATTGAGGTGATTATATGGTTTTTCTTTTTTAGTCTATTAATTTAGTGAATTACACTTTTGGGAGGGCAGGGGGAGACAGGTCCTTGCTCTGTCACCTAGCTGCAGTGCAGTGGCATGATCATAGCTCGATGCAACCTCAAACTCCTGCTTCAGTCACCTGAGGAGCTAGGTCTACATATGCATGCCACTATGCCTGGCTACTTTTTAATTTTTTGTAGAGATGGGATCTTGCTATGTTGCCCAGGCTGGTCTTGAATTCCTGGCCTCAAGTGATCTTCCCACCTCAGACTCCCAAAGTGCTGGGATTACAGGTATCAGCTACCTTGCGTGGCCCTGCCTGATTTTTTCTTTTCTTATAATGTTTTTGAGATATTTCTTCCTTTCTAATATAGGTATTAATGCTATAAGTACTACTAAGTACTACTTTGTAGCCATCCTAGTGGATGTGAAGTGGTATCTTTTTATAGTTTTGGAATTTCATGTAACTTTTACCACTTAAAATTGTCCCACAGTTCTCCAATGCTGTGCTCATGTTTAAAAGCCTTTTTCTGTATATAATTCTGGATAGTTTATATTGCTATTTCATGAGGTTCTTTAATCTTCTCTGATGTCTGACCTGCCATGAGTCCCATCTGGTGTATTTTCTCTCTGACATTATAGTTTTCATCTCTACAACTCCAGTTTGTTTTGTTTTGTTTTTAAACACATTTTGTGTATCTACTTACCATGCTCAATTTTTCCTATAGCTTTGGAACATATGGAATAAAATTATAATGACTGTTTTAAAATCTTTAGCTATTAATTCTATCATCTATGTCATTTCCAGTTCAAGTTTGACTGATTTTTCTCCTTATTTTTCTGCTTTTGCATATATGGTCATTTTTTAGTTGAATGCTGAACATTTTAAATTTTACCTTACTATCTTCTGGACATTGTTGAATTCCATACATAAATAAACAAATAAATAAATCTGAATAGAGACCATTTTAGCTTAGTATGTGCTATGGCCTGAATGTTTATGTCCTTCTAAAATTCATATGTTGAAATCCTCACCCCCAAGGTGATGGTATTTGGAGGTGGAAACCTTGGGAGATGATTAGGTCATGGAGGTAGAGCCCTCATGAATGGAATTAGTGTCCTTATAAAAGAGACTCCAGAGAGATCTCTTGCCTCTCCCACCATGTGAGGACACAGCAGGAAGGTGCCCTGTAGGAACTGGAAAGCAGGCCCTTACCAGACACTGAATCTGCTAATGCGGATTCTTGGACTTCCCAGCCCCTAGAACCATGAGAAATAAATTTCTGTTGTTTATGAGCTATCTGGAGTATGATATCTTCTCGTAGCAGCTTAAAAGAACTAGGACAGTATACTTATAATCAGAAATGATAAAATGTGTATCTTCTTAATTTTTATATATTAGCCTATTCACTTAAACATTTTATCTGGCCAGGTCACAGTTTATATTTCTAAAATACATTTTTACGCTGTTTTATTTTTCTGAGATGTAGTTATTTGGACATAGTGTGATCATTAGGGCTTCCTTTTAAGTTTTATTAGGCCCTGCCAGAGTGGCATTTTGTGTTAATTTTCCCCACTAATGAGGCCATGCCCTTATTGGTCCTCTAATTGACACCTTATAAATGAGTGTTTTCTACTCTGGCTGTTGGGACAGGAACTATTTTCAGTCCTGTGTGAATGCTGAGCAAACCTCCCTCTAATTCTTTCAGGTGGTTCTTTTTCTGGCTTCCTCATATACATGTACTGATCAGGAAACTGAATATTTGCAGGTGATCTTCTTCTGCAGAGTTCCAGAGTTCTCTGTTAAGCTGTCTTCCCTCTGATACCCTGCCCTGCAAACTCTAGTCACCTTGACTTCTCTGGCCTCTCAGTTCTGCATCCTCGACTGAAGGAGTCTACTGGGCTCTTCCTGGATTCCCCCTGGTCTGCAGTAAGGGGTGGAATCTCCTCCACAATGTGCCAGGGCGATCAGAAGACCCCTCATTTGTTTCCTTCTCTTGGGGATCACTGTCCTGTGTTGACTCACATCCAGTGCCTTGAGAACTGTCATTTGGTTTGTCAGTTGTTTAGAGAGGGAGAGTGCATATGATCCCTGTTACTTCAGTTTAACCAGATGCAGAAGCCAGGAAAGTTATTTAACCCCCCTGCGATTCAATTTTCTCACCTACAAATTGAAAATAATAATAGTACCTAGTACCTCATAGAGCTGTTGCAAGGATTCCATAAGTTAATACTTATGAAGCCCTTAGTAAAGTATCTAGGATGTGATAATTGCTCAATATGTAGGCAGGCTATCATTATCGTTGTTATTGGCATTACTGTCATTGTGGTTATTATTATTACCGTCAGCAATAACTTAGGATCTATGGGTGGCTTTCTGGGACTCCTGAATTTTCAGTCCCCAGCACAGTGCCTGACACTTCATTGGTATTAAATATTTGCACCTTGACTACCCTAATACCTACCCCTCCCTCGGGCAGATAATCACTTGTCTTCTCACTTTGGAGCTGGCTAAGAATGACCTTTGAGATCTTTAACAGCTATAACTTCTATGCCTTGGAGATCTAATTGATATTCTCATTGAGCAAATTAGCATTTGCAGCAAACATATTTCACTTTGGATTTATTATGCTCCCTAAATTAATGTAACAAGGATATTCTGAAGAGTGAACCAGAGTTTAATTCATATGAATCTGGAGGTTGGTGTCTGCATTAGCTGGAGGAATTCAGGGCAGAAAAGAAAGATCTTCCTCCAATCCTTCCCAGGCGAACAACACAGGGAAATAGGAGAGGGAACTCAGCTCCTTAGAAAAGGAAAGAAACCTATTTGAAATATGCAGTTGAAAGGAAAGAAATAGTGGCTACAGCCCTTAATCCTTTTAATTTCCTACTCCTGCCTTCACATCTTCCTTCAGTGTCGGTGTGGCTAGTGTCAGAAGCGACATTTGTAACTCTTCCTGGTCCAGATATCTAACTGGATCCTCTGAGAGGCCAGTAGTTTGAGACAGATCACAAGGTGTCACTTGGAAGGTAGGATGCTCCATGGCAACCTCAGACAAAGTCTACATTTCCGTTTTCTTGTAGGGCCTCTGCCTCTGCTTTAATCAACGGATACATAGGGTCTGTTTCCCACCAGCCCATCTCCACCAAAATGGTGCAAGGACTTAGGTCTCAGGGGCTTATGAATGCCCCCAACACTCGAATTAGAAGCAGGAGCCCACCTGTATCTATTCAACTGCGTTACCTTATTTAAGAAATATAGTTTTATTATTATAACTAAAATCCTTACGATAGAATCAGCAGCAACCAGTTGGTACACTGGTTGCTCACAATGGTACTTGCAATTTATTAACAATCTGTCCTTTGCTCTTTCGCATCCCTGAAATAAAGATAATCGCAAACAGGATTTTCACAAATGTTTATACACTGAAAAGGACTAAGTCTAGTCCTAAAGGGCAAATGAGGGTTGGTAGAATACGAAAGGATCTGGGAAGGTCAGGAAGTGTATCTACACTGAAACCCAGAGCCATAATTTGGGGCCTACATGAATTCTTTTATTCAATAGTTATTAAGGAAAGGTCTAAAGCAATTTCCTGTTCTCAGAAAGCTGCAGTTCAACGGGGGATATTAGGCAAGGATGTAAATAATTGGAACTCAAAGTAGAAAATGCTTTGGCCTAGGAAGGGGTGTCACGTAGCAGCAGTTACAATTTAGAACTTCGCAGTCACACCTGGGTTCACCCGCTGGTGTTGACCTTGACTAGCTGTGTGTCCTTGGGGAAGTCATTCTCCCTCCTGAGCCTTGGTTTCCTTATTTGTAAAGCGGAGATAGGGGAGCAGTTGTGGGAATTAAACCAGATGGGACATGGCAAGTCCTTAGTCCATGGCTCCGAGTCAGCACTCGCTCGGTCAGTGTTTGCTATTGCTATTCACTGTTTTTCAGTCCAGAGAAGGATGAGATCTTAGACGGTTTCCGGGGACGGAGGTGGTGGCGACCATGTGGTAGCTCCCTGGGCCAGAGAGAGGGTAGAATTTTGGAACCCGGAACATTCTACTTATAATCCCTGCAGGACAAAGGTTTCAAAGATAATTAGAAAAGATTTGCTTCCATCTGGAGACTCGAGCAGCCTTGATGGTCCTTGGCTTTTCTTACCTTGACCGTCACATTCAACCCTGGAGTTTGAGCTCCCACCTGAGATGCTAAGATTTCCTATTTCTGGACAATGCAGCTTATCCCAACTGCTTCTCTCTCTGTGGCTCCAAACTCACTCAGGAATGGCATCCTCGTCCCAGGGACTGCCACCAGAACCTTACAGACATACTTGGTGCCTCCCTTTCCTCCTTCCTGGACCCTGCGTCTTCCCCCATCCTGCCCGTTCCCCCAGTCCCATCCTGTGCAATCCGTCAAGTCTGTCAGTGTAACCTAAGCAGGTCCTGAATCTACCGCACAGCCCATCAGCCATCCTCACCTCCCACCCGATGGGCCGCAGTGGCTTCCCGCTGATCCTCTGGGGCCGCCTTGCTCCTCATCAGTGCTCTGCTCTGCAGCGAGGATGACTGGCGTCCACCCGTGGGGCCCTGCTGAACAGCCCCCGTGGCTCCCTATACCTATTAACTGTATGTCCATCCTACTAACCTTATATCTAATCTCCCCTCTTCTTTTCTAATGGAATCCCAATTTTTCTTGGGCCAGCAAGACACTCAATTAAAAATCTCACTTTCCAGACTCTCTTACAGCCTTCTGTGCGCAGGTCTGGCCAGTCTGGCCATTGAGATATAAGCGGAAGTCTGCAAGGTGGGGCTTCTCAGGAAGTTGTGGGGTTTTCCTGATAACAAGGGATCAAGTCAACTGGTACAAAGCACTTTTCGTGCTTCCATCTTTCTTTCTGTCTGACACAGACTGATGCCTGGAGGAGGAGTCATCTTGGCACCAGAAAGATGAAAGGCACACCTTAAGGCTGATGGAGCAGGAAGCTAGAAGGAGCCGGCTTTCTTGATGAATTCCTAGAGCAGCCACAGGAACCCAGAACTGTCTAGCTCCACACTTCTTGTTATGCAAGGAAAAGAAATCTCTGTTTCATTAAGTAATTGCCTCTTGGTTTCTGTTACTGAAGTCAGACTCAGTCTCAGCTGCTACACTCTCCCATCAGCTATGGGAACAGTACGCAAACTGTGACAAGCATCGAATCCCCTGGGGGACTTGAGACGAATTCAGAGTTGTGACCACACTCAACAGATTCTCCCCTAAGTGCATCTGCCTTAGGGTCCCGTGACTGGTATCGTTTAAAAGCACCCAAGGAGGGCCTGTTAAGGATGTTGCACAGAGACAGAGACAGAGGAGAATGAGAGAAACAACAAAGTCTGAAAATTTATAATTAGGGAATTAAAGAAACACACAAATTCTGGATTTACAAGGAATTTTATAACTCTGCAATTCCTCCAACCTCATCTCTGGCCACTCCCACTCCCTGTATTTGCCCAGAACTTGCCATTCTGTGACTTCATTCATGCTGTTTTCATGTCCAGAAAGCCCTTCCCACCTTTCTGTCCCGGGTCTTTCCTGGTCTATAAGACACAGCTCAGGCATCGCCTTATCTGGGAAGATTTCCATGAACCCCCAGGCTGTGCTTGCTGTCAATCACTGAGGGGCTCTTGACAAATCCTGGGTGGAGAGAATGTTCCCGGACATAGAGAGGTGGCACAGACATGTACGTATGTCACACTTACCTGCCCACCTGCTCCCACCATTTTGGCTTGAATGAGATTGAGATGGTGGGGAAGAGGCCTTTGGGAAGATTAATTTGTATTGGTTTTTGTTTCACTCTTCCTTTTATACTAACTCCTAGAGTATGGAATCTGCAGCCAGAGTTGAATGTCTGCCCCAGAAATTTACTGTTTTTAGTGGGCTGTTTTCTCCTTTTCATATTTCATTTACATTTCAAGAGTTAGAGTCAACACTAGATATCACAGAAGCAATCAGATAGGCCCTAGTAGAACGAAGGAACATCTCATTAAATCGTTATATTTGCAGGTCTAGCTCTCAAGGGAGGAAAAAGTATCGACTAGTTTGATATTTAGAGAACTCATTCATTCATTCATTCATTCAATCATACATTGGCTCATTTATTTACTCCCTCACTGCGCACTGTTAAGATTCTCTTGACTATAAGTAAAAGAAAGACAACTCGAGCTGTCTTAAGTCAAAGAAAGGGAATTTATTGGCTCAAGTTATGTCTCTGACTATCTTCATCTTCCTCTTCCTCCTCTCCTTCTTCCTCTTTCTCCTCCTCCTCCTTTCTCTCCTCCTCTTTTTCTCCTTTTCTTTTTCCCTTTTCTGACCTCTCATCCTCCCATCCTCAGTCAGGCTCTCTTCTTGTGGCAAGGAAAAGAGCCTCCAGTAACCTTAAACAAACCTCTTAGCAATTCAGTAGCCCAGGGAAGAGAATTTGTCTACTGCTGGCACCAGCCAAAAAGTCCCAGGGAGAACCCTGGTCTGGCTGGCATCACATGTCCTTGACTAAAACCAATTTATGTGGCCAGAAGTTTGGGATGGTCCTGGGGCACATGGTCAGGGTGGAGAGTGTGAAGGGTCAAGTTCAGCCCCACTTACTTACAGGAAAGGTATCCCCCTTAGGAAAGAGGGATCCTATTTCCATAATATGGGGGAAAGGACACTGAAGAGATATAATCAAGAGATTCCACCATTCTACCCATCCATTGATCCATCCGTCCTTCAATCCATCCACCCATCCATCCATGCTTCCATGGATCTATCTGACCCTCCATCCATCGATCCACTTATCCATCCAAAGATCCATTCATCATTCCATCCACCTATCCACCCATTGAGCCAGCCATCTATTATACATCTTTCCATCCATCCTTCCATGGATCCAGCCATCCATTTATCCGTATAATAAGTGTCTCTTTGGAGCCTTTTCTATGCTGGGCACTGTACAGGCACTCATGTACAGGCCATCTATCAAACAGCAAAAGAGCAGGATCAGGGCTCAGCACAAGGCTTGGCACAAGGTAGGCGCCCAGTAATAGTTTGAATGAATGAATAGATGACTCTGAGTTTAAGCCTCTGTTACTAGGGCAAGGACGATGCCCTCACCAGAAAATGAGAGTGTGGACAGGAAAAGTGGCTCTAGGGTGAGAGAGGCCATGCTTGGCAGGGTGTTTGAGTGTTTCATGTTGCCCCCACGACTGGTCGTGCCCCCACTTCTCCCTTGGCAGCAGGAGCGCCAAGCAAGATGAGAATTCTCTGCTGCTCTGTCCTGCCAGTCTCAGAGGCTGGGGACAGAGACAATTATTCTGAGTCACCAAATGAGTAAATATTTTGGAACGCACTGAGAGTCAGCAGGGTGATGTGACGGGTGTAAGCAGTGACACAGTATGCTGGGCTGCTTTGGGGAGGCCTGGTTAATGGGCAGGGGCAGGACGGAGGGATTGGAAAGGTAAGATCCCATCGGACAATGGCACTGACAAACCAGTGACTTTGTTCTTCCTTTCCCTCCTCTCTCTTAGGGGACGCTCCCAGGGAAGGGAGGGACACCTGCTCTGCTGTCATTTTTCCTGTTAGGCCCATCAGAGTTGGGATCCTGTCGGTGGGCTTTCTGTGTATCCAGCAGTGATGGAAAATTTCCTGGTGAGAAAAGATGGCATTTGCTGTCACATCCACCCCACGCTTGCCACCCAGCATCAAATAAGCATCGGCTCCATGCAGGCCACACCCCAGCTAAGTGGGGCAGGAGCTTGAAGTTGGTTGAAGGACAGAATTTTAATGAGCATTCTCAACATTTAGTGCATTCCTTCATTTGTTGGATTGTTAATTCATGTGTACATTCTTTCCTTCCTTCCATGCACTCATTTGTTCAGCAAACTTTGGTGAGGTGTATCATTAATTAGTGCTCCACCCAGATCCCTTCTTACCGACTCTGTGCCCCACGCCCCCCATGAGATGTGCTTTTTCTCCCAACGGCCAGCACCTGTGGTCTTTTTAGGAGGCCTGTTTTTGAGACTTTGCATCCATCCTCAGAGTGCCCTTAACCGGCGACTGAAGAGTACGGGAGGCAGACCCCTTGCCCCTGATCAGGAAAACTCTGACTCGGGGTCCCCCCGAATCAACTTGCTCTCTAATGGATTTAGTCTGAAGTCACATCCTTGACCAGGGGACCAGGACTAGGCAGGTGAGGCAAGTGAGGCAACCAGAGCACAACATTTAAGGCGACACTTGCTCTGAGGTTCACACACGAACCTCCTTACATTTTGTATCATAAGCACTTGTCTCCCCCAGCCTGTCCCTGCTACTCCCATGTGGGCTTCCCCTGGCAGCATTTCTGTAATAAAACACACGTACTTTTTTTTTTTTTTTGAGACAGAATCTCTGTCACCCTGGGTAGAGTGCAGTGGCATCATTAGAGCTCACAGCAACCTCAAACTCCTGGTCTCAAGAGATCCTCCTGCCTCAGCCTCCTGAGTAGCTGGGACTACAGGCATGCGCCACCATGCCCGGCTAATTTTTTCTGTTTTTAGTAGAGACAGGGTCTCGCTCTTGCTCTGGCTGGTCTCGAACTCCTGAGCTCTAGTGATCCTCCCACCTTAGCTTCCCAGAGTGCTAGGATTACAGGCGTGAGCCACCGCACCCAGCTAATCACATGTGAATCTTCATTTCAGGGTTCATTTATGGGAAACCTGAGCTCCTAACTGCTGTCTTCTGGAAATTGTTCTGTGCATACAAAATGGAATAAGGCATGTTCTCTGCCCCTAAAAAGCTCACAGTCTGGTGAGAGAGTGCCATGCCTGAGGAAGGGAGAAATTCACCCTAACGCTCAAAGGACTGGCATCATTGCTACTCAAGCCTGCTCAAGGCTGCTGCTTTGAGGAGAATAAACAGCATATGGAAAATGAAAATCATTTCTAGAAATAACTGGCTTTGTACAATCAATTGCTGCAGACATTTATGGATTTGCATGCTGTAAAGGCAAAGCGATTTGTTCTTAATTAACTTAAGGCATTCGGGGGATTTGTGGTTTAGTGCCATCCCAGCTGCAGAGGAGACACTTGCCTCTTGTCACCGTAGTGCCTCATGTAGAGTCAGGGCTGCAGGCCAGGGTGCTGAGGAACATCATAGGGAGGAACACTGGAGCCAACAAAGGGATTTCAGTCTTGGAGTAAGGCCCAGAAACACCTGCATTCACCCTTGTAGCAGGTCTGAATAGTGTCCCCCAGGAATTCATGTCCACCTGGGACCTCAGAAGGTCACCTTATTTGGAAATAGGGTCTTTGCAGATGTAATTGGGTAAAGACTAAGAGGTGAAATCATCCTGGATTTAGGGTGGGTCCTGAACCCAGTCACTGATGTCTTTATGAGAAGAGGACAGGACACACAGAGACACACAGGGAGGCTGCCATGGGAAACGGAGGCAGAGACTGGCGGGATGCAGCTACCAGCCAAGGAAAGCCGAGGACTGCTGGGAGCGCTAGGAAGAGGCGGGGCAGGATTCTTCCCGGGAACCTTCAGAGGGAAGGGGCATTCCCCAACTGAAGCCTTGGTTTTGGACTTCTGGCCTTGAGAACCATGAGAGTAAATTTCAGTTGTGTTAAGTCGCCAAGTTTCTGGTCATTTGTTACAGCAGCCCTGGGAAACTAACACACCCCCTAGCCTTAGGGGAAGGGCGTTCAAATGAAGTTACAAACCTGGGACCACGTGAGTTAGAGCCTCAGGACTGGGAGTCAAAAAACTGCAGGCAAGTGACAACTGGCTAGCAACCTCCAATGTGGGCCCTCCCAGCTTCTCTCTAAATCCTTATGAATAGGCAGAAAAAAAAAAGAGAGAGAGAGAAATATAAAATTCCTATCAATGTGGGAAACTAAGATGGGCTCTCAAGTTAAAGCCAGAATCTAAGAGGACTGACACTCATTCAAGGCTGCTGATACCGGTAGATTGGGGAAAATCCTTTCCCAGGTTTAAGTACAAGGCATACTCTCTTTTTGGTTCAAGGTCCAAGAGAGACCCCCAGAGAAGAGCTTTTCAAACTTGCATGCACGAAATGCAGGTTCTGACTCAGCAGATCTGGGTGGGGCCAAGAGCCTGCATTTCTCAGGAGAGCCGGGTATTGCCGGACCACGTCATAGGTAAGAAAACCTTAGAGTATCCTTGAACCAGGTACTGGGCATATGAAGAAGAGCAGATGTTCACCAGGTGAAAGCTACTAGAATCTGCGGGGCGTTTTGTATTTACTGTTCACAGTATTGGAAGCCCCTCATGGAGGAGAATCGCACTCTCCTGCCCCACTGACAACAAGGACTTGTGACCAGCTCTGGCTGGGGGTGGGGGTGGGGGCACTTCTGGTAGACACTTGAAGACCAGGACATGGTTCATCATGCTCTCCCTGCCCCTGCCATTGTGCCAGCTCTGCTAGTTACTAGCCCCAAACCCATTCTTCTGTAGTCTACTCCTAATACTGAGGCTCTTTTGTCTCCTGTCCCCTTGCATTTGCATTAGTGAGCACAGGAGGAGGCTGCAGGGAGGGAGAAGGGAGAGGGGTCTTGCTCACTCCTGTTTGCCTGCTGATCCAGTCAGTGTCTCCATAGCAACAGCCCTTCCTCCTGCCTTAATGGTTGGTTCCAGTTCCTGGGTCTTCCAGCCCGCCCAAAGCCAGCCAGCCTCATGGCACCTCCGGAGAGGTACCTGCACCAGCTGAGCAGCACCCCCTTTTTAGAAGTCTGGGTCCCAACTCCGTGTGGCCAGCCCCACCTTCGAGCAGCGAGGCTCTGATAACCCCAACTTCTTCCCTTTGTCCCCCCAGACCTACAGGGTGGTCTTTGCTTCCTGCAGTTAACTCTCTGTTACCTCACTGTTCTCTTTTGATTTTTCATTACTACTCATTAAAACAATCCCTGTATTAAATTCTCCGTTAACAGTGCGATTTCTGTTTCTCTAACGTTCATGTCCCAGATGGGAGCCCCTCTAGGAGCTTGGGTCTTGGAGTGATGGTGTAGGGCAGAGTCTTGGCCAACCTGCCATGGACACATGGTCTGAGCAAGAAGTAAATCTTTGTGCTAGGACCCACCAAGATTGCAGGACTCTTTTTTTTTTTTTAATGTGGCATAATCTAGTCTATTTTGACTCACACAGAAGCCACAAAAGTCACATCCTTCAGCTGGGGCTATAAGAAGTGGATTCTCTCACCATGCCAGTAGGCAGAGAGCCGCACCCAGGGCAAGCCATACTCTGACATTTCCACAAACACTCCAAAGTCTGGACAGGTCCTGCTATGTTTGAGGTTGAGTAAAAGGGGAGAAAAGCCCGTGGTTTAGGTGTGTATATTTTTATTACGTAAAGAATTCTTAGAATAAATAAAAGACAAACACACTTGTAGAAAAATGGGCTAAGGCATATATGGGAAAATGCTAACTTTGACCAGTAATCAAAAAAACAAATATTAAAGTAATTTAATACCATTGTTAAGGATTGAATTGTGTCCACACACACACACACACACACACACACACACAAAGATATGTTGAAATCCTAACCCCTCGTACCTTAGCATGTGGCCTTATCTGGAAATAGGGTCATAGCAGATATAATTAGTTAAGCTGGAGTACATGGGCCTTTAATCCAATATAATGGGTGTCTTTATAAGAAGGTGGCTATTTCATATAGCCACCTTCTTATAAAGGGGACACACACGGAGAACGTCATATGACAATGAGGACAGATATTGGAGTTATGCAGCTGTAAGCCAAGGCACACCAAATATCACGGTGTACCTAGAAGCTAGGAAGAGGCAGAGCATGACTTCTATACAGGTTTCAGGAGCAAGATGGCCCTGCTGACACCTTGATTTTGGGGTTCTAGCCTCCAGAACTGTGAATTTCTGTTATTTTCAGCACACAATTTGTGATACTTTGTTAGATTAGCCCTAGGAAACTTATGCAACCATTTTTTTTTTCTTTTCAAATTGGAAAAGAATACAAAGAATAAATTCCCCAGGGCTTAGCAGAATGCTCATGAGGGGTGAGTAATAGGTACTCTTGGGAGACTATATTTGTAAAGTCCTTTTGATGGGTGAGTTGGCAAAATGTATCAATAATAGCCTTAGAAGAAGAATATACCTTTTGACCCTGTAGTTATGTTTCTATGAATTTATCTGAAGGATTAAGAAAATAAAAAGATTCCTTATTATAGCTACAGTGATAATAAGGGAAAGTTAAAAATAATCTATGTGTACAATAATGGGGGATTGCTTGAATGAATCATGGCACATTCTGTCCAGTCATTAAGAATGATGATGCAGATTTACATCTATTGCCATAGAAAGGAATTTACAACATATTGTTGGTATGGTAGAGAAATTCACATTATTAAAAAATATATGTGATGATCCTGTTTTTTTGTAGGAAGAGATGTATATATTTACATATATACATATGCAAAGAAACATGTCTCCAGGGTTTAGTAAAGTACCTGGCAATTGGTAGACACCGATAAACATTTACTGGATGTGTACAGGAAAAACAAACTTTTTCTTTATACTCATACACAACACTTCTGGGACCCCAAATGGGTGGGTTTTTTGCCCACACCAACCAATTCTCCAACACCAGCTGGGGGTCCTGCAGTACAATTTAATCCTGACACTATCTACCTGGAGTTAGCATGGACCCCACAGGTGAAGGGCTCAGTCCCACAAGACTGCCCCTCCCCCTCCCCGGCGCCAATTGCAAGTCCAGATTGTCCCTTGGACCAGATGTACGTCGGAGGTTCCAGCAACCCCTTCCTCGGGTTTGATCGTTTGCCAGAGCGGCCCACAGAACTCGGGGAACCCGTACTTGTGTTTGCCAGTTATGATAAAGGGTGTTACGAAGGAAACAGATGAACAGCCAGAGGAAGAGATACGTAAATCAAGGCCTGCAGGAAGGGGCGTGGAGGTTCCATGCCCTCTCTGGGCTCCCCACCCTTCTGGAACCTTCGCATGTTCAGCAACCCAGAAGCTCTGCGAGCCTAGTATTCAGGCATGTTTATGGAGGCTTCCTCCCGTAGAAATGACTGCGTCTCCAGCTCCTCCTTCTTCCGGGAGGACGGGAGGTAGGGTTGAAAGCTGCAAGCTTCTGATCACAGCTTCATCTTTCTGGGGACCAGCCCTCATTCAGGAGCCCACCAAGAGTGGCCTCATTAGAATGACAGACACTCTTTTCGCCCAGGAAATCCCAAGGGATTGGCAGCTCTGTGTCAGCAACTGGGGTCAAAGACCAAAATATACATTTCTTATTATCAATCACATCACACTGAATAAATGAATGAATGAATAAATAAAAGTTAAAAAAACAAAATGTATTAGTTTTCTATAGGTGGTGAAATTATGGGGTGATCTTTTTAAAAGTGTGTTTTTATTCTTTTAAAGAATACATCTATTTTCTAATGTTTCTATAGAAAGCACGCACTACTTCTATAATGCTAAAAAGAAAAAAAGAAATGGGTTTCTGTTCAATTCTGCCATGAACTTATTTTCTGACCTGGGACAGCACAACCACCCCATCCTGCTTCAGAGTCCCCAGCAAGAAATGGGGGGGTTGGTGAGATGACCCCCGGGCCCTGCCCCAGTGGCCTGGCAGAGGAGGGGACAGGGCTAAGGGAGGGTGTGCAGCAGAAGGGACAGGCATGATGGAATGGAACTGGGAACAGAAAGGTGCCCCCCTGAGCCCGGTGAAAGTGTGCAGGTGAGTTAGCTGCTCTGCCTGTATCTTGTCAGGGCCTCAGAGCCCAAAGTGGGACACAGTCACAGCTGCCCAAACACTGTTAATTTCACTGGGCCTGAAGCCACATCACATCTGAATCCTGGTTTGTAAAAAGCTGACAAGCACACAAAACCGACAACAGCAACAAAGAAGGAACTAAGCGTCATACCAGCAGGTGTTAGCTTAAAAGGCCCCAATAGGTTGACTTCTTGCAGCCAGTTTTGGAAAACAGTCTAGCAGTTCTTCAAATGGTTAGCATAGGGGTATCATGCAACTCAGCAGTTCTACTCCTAGGTAAGCACCTTAGAGAAATGAAGACATATGGCCAAACAAAAACGTATACACTAATATTCACAGAAACATTGTTTATAATAGCCAAAAGGTGGAAACAACCCAAATGTCCATCAACTGATGAAGAGATACACCAAATGTTTACTGTAAAGACAGATGATGGAATATTATTCAGCTATAAAAAGGCATGAAGTCTTGATACATGCTGTACCATGGGTGAACCTTAAAAACAAAGGCCACATATTGGACAATTCCATTTGTATAAATGGGGATTATTCAGAATGAGACTCTAGAAACAGAAAGTAAATGAGTGATTTTTTAGGGCTGTTCTAAAATTGTGGTGATGACTACGTAACTCTGTAAATATATTAAAAACCTTGAGTTGTATACTTTAAGTGGGGAAATTGTATGGTACATGAATTACACTTTGATAGAGGTGTTACACAAAAAGAGAAAAGAAAAGAAATTGAAGCCTGCCTTTTCCTAATTCATGTTATCAGTTCATCCTGCAGGAAGTGTGATTATAGCTTTCGTGAGTTAGAGGCATCTCCTATCCTCAGGCAAGAGTGTTCATCGTGATGTGGACTTAGAAGACAAGGGATGTGTGGGCCGTTGTTCCTGTAGCTCCAGACAACAGCCAGTGGACTAATATAATAGACACGTGCATGTGGCTTCTAGATCATTCAGCTTCCATCCAACCCTACAACTGACCATAGACACATGAAAGAGTCCAGCAGAGATCATTCAAGCTGGGCCAGACCAGATGACCAGACCAGGTGACCCAGAAGTGTGAGCTAAACCAACGATGCTTGTTTAAGACATTGTGTTTGGGGAGGGTTTGTCACGTAGCAGAAACCAACTGACACACTTCTGGTATAAATGTGTGAAAGTTCCTCCAGGAAATACACCAAGATATGGAGCTGCCGGGTCTAGACTTGGCACGTTTTCAAGTCTACTAGATACTGCCAAGTCGCTCTCCACATGGCTGTGCCAATTTACACTCCCACCAACCCCGTAAGCACATTGCTCTTGCACCACAGTCTTGTCAGTAGTTGGTAATGTCAGATATTTTGATTTTGACAATCTGGGATGTGTGAAATGGTATCTCATTGTGGTTTTAACTCGCAACTCCCTTTATCACAAAGGAGGCTGAACATCCCTTCGGAAGTTTATTGGTTGAATGAGGATTCTGCAAAAGAAATGTCCTTGGTTAGACCTGTGTTTTTCCACCTTCTCGACCTGGCACACTCCCAGATGCATATTAGCTTTCACTTCTGGAGTGCCCTCCCCACCTCTTCTATGGCCTTCTCCTTAAGATTCAGGGCAGGCATTCCCTCCTCCAGGAAGCCTTCCTGGTTTCCAACCCCCACGTTGCCCACTCTGTGCCCCATCTATTGGAGCACCCGACTCATTGCATTGCAATTGTATGACTCTCCTTCTAGGGCAAGGATATTCAATTAATGTTGGTTCTATGGATGGAGGAAACCCCGGCCTTGCTTCTCAAGGGCTTAGCCTCCCAGCCTCTGTGTCTCTATCTGTTAAATGGGGATGATACAGAAATCTTAGAGAACTGACAGAAATGAAGGAAGGGACATAATGTACGCTCTAGTACTACAGTAAGCTATAGCAAGCTCTCAGTAAATTGAAGCGGGTATTATTTAGAATAGAGGGATCTTAATCTTTCTGGGTCATGGACCACAGTATTTAGAAAAAGGAAGCATTGATGTGCATACATGCACAAATACTGTGCATAGTCCCTGGGACTTCACAGATGCTCTGAAGCCACGAGCCCGAAATTAACAGCCCATAATTTTGAGACATTTATAAATGTTAATTATTTTTATTATTATGCCCATTATTAGCAGCCCCTAATAAATGTCCAATAAGGTGGTGCTACCGAACAATTTTGAAGGTGGATCAGCTCCCCCTGACATTTCTCAGCCAGTGCCCGTCTCAGCCTGTGACCAGGCCTTCCTGGCCCATCACCTAGAAGGAAAGAGGACTCCCAGCCAGTGCCGTGACCTTGGCTTTTTCTGACAAGCAAAAACAATGGCACAAAGCCTTCTCCACGTGACCAGCAAATGCTCCCACAGACTCCCTGGGCCAGCCACCCTTCCCAACCTCCTCACAGTCCAGTAAATAAACTCCTCATTTCCTCAAACTCCAAAATCAGAACAATGTGATTCAAAAATGTAACTGCAATCTCCTTCTTGCTACAGTGCCTTTTAATTAGGCAACACAAAGCCCTGGAGATCACACTGCTCCCTTGGAATGGTGCGTTCCAGAAAATTACTGCCATCTGATTACGTTGGAGAAGGGTGATTCAGCTGGCTCGTTGGGCACATTTCAACAGTGTCAGGGTAGCGTCAGGGCCGCTCTGGCTGTGACTGTTATTTACCGAGCAAGGAGTGCATGCACGTCTTTCCGGGAGGCTGTTGTTAAGACAAACTGGTTCTCATAGCGTGGTTCAAACAGGAGAGGCTGAGAAGTCAAGCCTGCAACTGGGACACAAGGATTTTCATTAACTGGAGGTGGAGGAAGAAGCATCTAACATGAGTTGGGAATATATACCATTATGGGCTGAACTGTGGCCCCCTCCCACACCCCCAAATTCATATGTTGAAATTCTACTACCCGGTACCTAAGAATGTCACCATATTTGGCAGGGAACAGTGGCTCACACCTGTGATCCTAGCACTCCGGGAGGGCCGAGCAGGGAGGATTGCTTGAGGTCAGGAGTTTGAGGATGTAGCCATATTTGGAGACAAGGCCTTTAAGGAGGCAATTATGTTACAATGAGGCTTTAGGGTGAGCCTTAGTCCAATATGGTTTACAAGAAGAGGAAATCGGGACACAGACAGGCACACACAAACAGGTGGAAGACCATGCGAAGACAAAAGGAGAAGAAGGCCATCTACAGGCCAAACAGAGAGGGCTCAGGGGAAAGCAACCCTGCTGATGCTGATCTTGAACTTCAAGCCTCCAGAACTGTGAGAAAATAGATTTCTGTTGTTTAAGCCACCCCGGCAGCGGTACTTCGTTATGGCAGCCCTAGCAAACCAATACACCCACTACGTGCCAGATGAGTGCTTGGCATCTAAAACTGCATTCCCTCTTCACGGCAGCCTTTGTCATCTCCATCGGATGGATGAGGAAGCAGAACCAGAGGGGTTAGTCACTCAAGGTCTTACCAGCTGGCAGGTGGCAGAGCCAGGATTCGAACCCAGGCCAGTCTGACTCTGGTGCCTGCCACACCCTGCCAAGCTGCCTCCCACTGAGGACAAAAGGCAGCCATTGGTCTATGTGGACTTTGGATGTTTCTTCCAACAAACACAGTCTATGGCTTGGTACGCCGTGGCGGCTCAGGCATATTTTTAGGCAGCTCTGGTGTCTATCATACTCTTGCAAGAGCGCTGACTCGCTGTGGATCTTTACAGAGCACAAGTGCATCTGTAAATCCTTGAGAGCTGTTAGGGAAGGTGCCTGGTGTTCTTCCAGGAAAAATCAGAACCTGCACCTGCAAATGGATGGCTGCCTGTTGCTTTGCTTTCAGAACATTGCCCAAAAGGCTCAGCCCAGCACCCCACGTCTGTCATAATTCAGCCCCGCCCCTCTCCTCTCCAGCCACATCTCTGGCCACCTGCTTGCCACATCCAACTACCCAGAACAAGAACTTCCTTAGTTTCCTGAACATACTGCATTCTTTCTTGCTGCTATGTCTTTGTTCATGCTGTCCCCTGCCTCAGTGTCCTTCCCACCTGGCCCATCTGATGATCCTTCTCTCATTCAGGTGTCATCCTTCAAATGTTCCCTCTTTCAGGAAGTCTTCTTGACCTCACTTGGAAGAACCAGGGGCTTCATCCTCTGGGCACTTGCTATGGCACTTTGCCATTTTCTGTGTGACAGACACACCCTGAGGGGACCTCCAGGTAGTCATACCCTTGTATGTTCTCCTCCCCTTCAGTTGGAGAAGAACCTGTGACTTGCTTCTAGCCAATAGAATATGACAAAAGGAACAGGATGACATGCCCTTGCTTGGGTTATTTGTATGACAAAAATGATGGGATGTCATCCCTATGATTACATGACATTATGTAAGTCATCGTGTTAGCAGACCAGAGAGAGAGACAGAGAGACTCCCTTGCTGGCATGGAAGTAGTCAGCTAACATCTGGGCCACATGCAAAAACATGTGGCCTGCTCCACTTCTTGGAGCAAAGAGTGGCTTCCAGCCAACAGCTAGCAAAAAGGTGGAGCCCTCAGTCATAGCGTCACAGAGATGAACTCTGCCATCCACTGCATGAAACTGGAAGTGGATTGTCCCAAAGTGAAGATTTCAAATGAGAACACAGCCCTGCTGCCGACACGATTGCAGCCTTCTGAGATCCTGAGCAAAGGAACCAGCTAAACCATGCCCCGACTCCTCACTCATGGAAATGGTATATAACAAATGTGTGTTGTTCAAGCAGTCAAGTGAGTAATGATTTATTAGTCTTACGTGTTATTCCCAGCTGGATGGGAGCCACAAGAACTAGGACTGAGTTTAGCAGCTTCACACACCACACAGTGCCTGGCACATAGTAGGCACTTGACAAATGTTTGTTGAATGAAAAAAATAAATATATCTTTAAGTTTCCATCTGGCTTTAAAATAAAAAAAAAAAAAAGACTACACTTGTAGGATGTTGAAACTCCATTTACTGTTACTTTCACAGAAGGTCAACGAGAATATCACATTTCCAAAGAATGAAGAATGCAGAGCGCAAGCATTCTTCTGTAACAGTCAGAGATTCTTTGATACAATTTGCCGAGTAGTTGGGCACACTGGGCCCTGCAAATGTAATAACAGTGTCTGCCAAGTGTTTTTGAAGATGGTCAAAGTCAAAGGCAAAAAAATCACAAAACCCGCGGAAAAGCAGCTAGGACCATTACCTGCTGTTGGAAACCCAGATACAAAGAGACATTAAGAGCCTCAAACCAGTCAGCCGTGGAGCCAAGGACAGAATTCTATAGCTGCGTCAGCCCAGAACCTCCAGGAAAACCTTCATGCCCCTTACCCTCCTCTCCTTTCCTTCCCCCACCTCCTCCTCGGCGTGAGAAACAAAAACATAATCCTTAGAGCTGGAAGGGCCTGCAGACCACCACCTCCAAGCCCCTCGTTGTACAAACGGGAAGACTGAGGCACGGGGGGAAAGCACGTGGCCGACAACAGCATTCATTTTCACAGTCCTTGGAAGAATGAGGTTAAAAACAAGACAAAACAAAACGGCTTTTTAAGGCTCAGTGAGGAAATAAGGCAATTATGCAGAAAGTCAAATGTCTCCTTGTTGAAAAGAAAATGTGCGACCAGAGCTATATAGATGAGCAAAGTGAATGAAGGATTGGTTTTCTCAAAGCATTGTGCTTCTTAAACCCAGCCCAGAGCCACCCCTTGTTCAGCGTCTCCCTGGTCCCAGCCCCTGTGTGGTGGGGTCTTCATGTGTTCTTTCCATTAGCCTCCCAACCACCCCTTTTTTTATGGCTCTTTTTTTTTTTTTTAGCTCTCTTTTTTACAGATGAAGAAACTGAGGCTCAGAGATACGATGTGACTCCTCCAAGGTTACATAACCTGGAATTGTTTAACCAAGTCTGTCTGCGGTCATGAGCAAGGGTGTGTTGCTGAAATGGGCTGGGGGCTGAGGCTCGGAGAAGGGGAAGCTGGCTGGGAAACCGTGCCTGGACCCTCCCTTCCCAGCTCTCAATGCTCCTGTCCAGCCGCGCATGCTCACATTTGAGGCACACAACCGGACAGCTGCCTACAGTCAGCTCCAGGAGGGCAGAGCCCGTGGCAGTCCTGCTCCTGCAGAATCCCCACAATGGAGTCTGGCAGAGCGGAGGGAGCTGAGAATCACTTGAATGACGAATGAATGAACGGAGCAAACGTATGCATGAATGGATGCCGCAGTTAGCATGGCCGATGTGTGCATGGCAAGGATGTTTTTGCAAGGGGCTTCTCTAATCTGAACCCGGCTGGTGTTGGAGCGAGTGTCCCAGTGTAACCAATACATAATCCCCTGATTTAAGAAGCTCTTACAGACGCGTAGCAATCGGATTACAGCACAGCATGCCTGATAAGGTCACTTCCACTGCTCTGCTTCTTTCTAGCCCACAAATTGGCTTCCTGCAATTTATTTTTGCTATTCATGATAGTCTGCTATTTCCCCCAAAGCTGTGTAAGAAAAAAGCCACATCAGCTCCATCTGGCTTAATACAAGGTTCAGTGACAGTGCAGACTTTGGGGAAACTGCTCATGTCCTGGGCACTCAGTTTCCTCATCTGTAAGGCAGGGATAATGCTAGTAGTATCCATTTCGTAGGGTTCTGGGGAATTAAGAGAAACAATGCCTGCAGAGTGCTTAACCCTCTGCAACCACTCAATAAATGTTCCTTTTAGCTACTAATGAAAGAGTCTGGGACACGCACCACTGGCTACTGGCAGGACGAAAAGCAATACAGCCACCTTCCCTGGCTCTGATTGTCCTATCTGTGACACACCAGGGGAGAGAGAGGGGACTAAGGAATCATTCAGCAAATGATCACTGAACACCTACTATGTGCTCATCCTTGGGCTGAGCACTGGACACAGAGAGATTGATTGTTTTCTCGAGGGGCTCCCATGCGGTAAGAGCTTTAACTGAGAGATGGATGCCGAGCATCGTAGGGGCACCTGGTATGTGCCAGGCATGGTGAGAAACACTTTGGATTCAAGAGCACAATCGATATTCCCAGTAACGCTAACGACAGCGCCACTGTCCCCATTTTACAGGAAAGAGAACTCCGGTGCTAAAGCCCTCCGTGCTTTGTCCACGGTCACGAAGGTAGAGAATAGCAGAGATGAGATTTGAATCTGGAGATCAACTCTGTGCTCCAGCGCCCGTCCTGCACAAACATCACATGATTCTCCATGACGATGAGACAGACTCTTAAGAGATTACACCCAGGCCAAGATAAATATACCTGTATCTCTCCTCTTTTCCCGATGTTTTTGTGCTCTCATTTTTTTTCTCACCTCTCTCTTGTCTCCCTGCACTTCTATCAATAGTGCCTGCATTATCTACTGGTCATGGAGGCGACTGTTTTTCCCTTCTCTGCTGCTACCATCCCCCCTGACATCGCAGGGAATAGACAGGCTGTGGTCCTTGAGCAGAAGTGATAACTCCAGCTGCTAACATCCTTTCTCCAAAGATCTCAGAGCTAGAAAAGGCTCCTCGAGACACCCAGCATCAGAATGGCTTTGAGCCTCTTCCTCCTCCTGTGTCCGGGCTGAGGACCCAGGCAGGGGTCCCCAAATCCTCTCCATCTCTCTCAATGATGTCTTATTTACTAAACCTCTTTTCATTCCTTCCACCACAAAATGTTAGTTTACCAAACATAAATCATTTGTAGGTGGCTTGTTTTTAACCTCTGATATTCCTAACCAAAGTTTCTACAGAAAACATGTCCTTGTACCGTTCCATGGGAAAATGTGGTCCTCGTACTAGTCTAGCAGAAGTGCTGGGATAGTTCAGCATTTCTGAGCCAAATATTTGGGAGATTGTACATAGAGCACAGGGTTCAGGGTAAGAGTTCTGGTGCCAGACAGTCTGGGTTCAAATCCCAGCTGTTCCATTAAGCACCTCTGTAACCTTGGGTACAGTTACTTCCCTATGTCTCAGTGTGCTGTTTCACCAGGAGCGAGATGATGGTGGTGGTGATGATGATGATGGTATCTCCTTTATAAAGCACTAGGAGGATGGAATGAGCTACAATACAAGTGTTTAAAACTGGCGCTCAATAAACATTAGCTATATTTTTCTATATGTCCCATAGGAAATGCAGCTCAGATTACTCTCTATTGCCTTCTAAAGATACATTTGAGTGGATAAGAGAAAAGGAGAGAAGCTCCCAGTGACTATGAAATAGAAAAAGGCTTTTTAAGATTGCCATAAAAAAAGTTGGGAAAATAACTACCATCTTTATGACAGTCTGTGACTTGCAACACGCTTTCATTGACTGCAGGGAACATGAAACACACAGGTTGCAAGTGCCCTCCGGGGAGACAGAGGAGGTTTGAAAGCAACATTTTCCAGATGAGAGGTAAAGCCATTTCCTGTGGGTCCTGCAACTAGTTAAAGGGAAGCTCTGAGACTGGAATAATGGTTTTCTGCCTGATATCCAGAGTGCAACATTGCCTTTTGGTTAAAACAAACACATGAGATACAAACAACAATCAAAAATCCAGTTCAAGCCAAAGCACTTCTAAGTTGTGCTGAGCACAAAGCACAGCACAATTCACTCCTCTTCCCTTTGTGTTTTCAACTTCCCCTGTGTGTTCAAGTCTCCAGGGACATTCCTACGGGAAGGGTATTTATTGGCCAGAGTTGGAGAGCAATAATGAGCAATTAAAAGTGGCTTTGGTGAAGGAAGCAAATTGAAGCCTGCAGTCTGCATGGGCGAATAATATTTTCCTTCTGAAGAGGGCAGTATACAACCAGGGCCAAGTCCTGTACTCATGGTTTCCTCCCAGGGCTTGAAGGCCAGCGGCAGTGCAGCCCTCAGAAGCCCAGGCATCTTGGGTTCCTAAGAGCTTATTCCTGAATGATAAACACACCTTTATAGATGAAACAGGATTCTTGAGGTTTGAGCACAGTTACACACTGTCTCTCACCCAAGGGGCACAGTACAAACTGATGCTAAGGCGGTTATGTATGATGGATGGAAGAAGCCCCAAGGATTTATTTTTCTACGCTCTCATACTTGTCTGCCCTCCCAAATTGGCCTCTATGAAAGTACACAATAGCACAGCATCCCAGATGGTCTCTGATGTTTGCAGAAGAAAGTGTTTCCTTTTCTACTAAGACTGCCTGTGCAACTCAGCTTCTGCTGCCTGGAGCAAGATACCTCCTCGAAAACATCCTTTGCACAGAAATAAAATGCTGGGAAGGGAGGGGGGTTCTTAACTCCTGGGATGCATTTATCAAGCCAATCACAGTAATTATAATTAGAACACAAACTAAGTGAAAGCTAAGCATGAAATACATTTGCAGAAAACCTGAACTGCATACAATTAAGCCCTGCTTGGTGGCATTTTGAGGTATGCCATTAATACATTTTGAGGGTGGAGAAGATTGATTTTTTTCTTAAGTATCTTAGTCTAGTTGCATTAAAGGATTCAACAGCAGTTGAGAAGGAGGAATAAGGATACAGTATTAACTGCTAAACTTAAGAGGTGTAAGACAGACGTCCAAGGGTAGCTTAACTGGTTATTTAAAAAAATCTTCCTCAGAGACCCTATTAAATATGTTCACTGGGCATTAGTTTACCCTAGGCCTGTTTTAGGAACATGAAGAAAATTGCAGATCTTTGGAGAAAATACAGCTTCAATTCCTACCCTCGGTTTGAGGAAAGCATTAAGCCAACAGTACTGAAAACCTTTCCACTGTTCCCTATTGTCCATAGAAGGAAGTCCAGCTGTCCTCTCTTCAATAGAGCCCTTGCCATATCCTCCTCCCCCAAAGCTGGGCTCCGGCAGCCAACACCACACTTATTAGACTGGTTTTGCTTATTTGTGCGATCTCTCTCCCTAGGGGACTGTGACCTCCTCGAGGTCAGCAATTTTGTCTCTTTGACCTGGGTCTCCAGCAACCCGCATATGACCCAGCACAGAACGGGTGCCTTGGAAATGTGGAATGAAGAGTGACTAAATGAAGAAAGACATGAATAAATGAATGATCCATCCTTCTGGGTCCAGCTCAAACCTACTTCTGCAGGTAACAGTCCGTTTCTCCCTCTCCCAGATGGAAGTCAGTCGGCTCTACAGTGGCAATTCCGGGACAGTTTTAGGGAAAAAAATACATAGCGGAATGGCGTAGGAGAGGCCATTCGGGTTGGAAGGTATGTGTGCCAGCTGCGTGCGTGCGCACGTCTGTGCCTAGGTGAGGGGGCGCTATGGAGCTCCTAGAAAGTCCCCTTCGAATTAAAGGGCAGGGCTTTTACTTAGATTATATATATTTGGGGGAGTAGGTGGTGATGAGAGACTAGGACGTGCTTTGGGGTGTCTTCTCATTTTGTCTTGGGATGGGAGGGCATAGAATACTTTTTTTCACAACCTGCTATATATATATATATATATATATATATATATATATATATATACACACACACACACACACATACAGAGAGAGAGAGAGGTAATTGTAGATCCACATGCAGTGGGAAGAAATAATACATAAACCTTCCATGTACTCTTCACTCGGTTTCCCCTTATGTTGACAAGATCACACAACCAGAACATTGACATTGATACAGTCCACCCACCTGACTCAGATTTCGCCAGTTTTACATGCACTCATTTGTGTGTGTGTGTGTGTGTGTGCGCGCGCGCGTTGTGTGTACACGTTGTGTCCCTGAAAACGGCTTTCCCTCGCCCTGGAGAACGCGCAGGGTCCAGCCTGAGCGCCCTCCGCACAGCAGATCTCCCGACCTCCCGCAGACGCCAGGACGTGCCTGCACGCGCCTCCTGCACGCAGCAGGTGCCCAACAATTGTCCACACGAACACTTGAACTTGTAATGGCAGTGCGTGTGCAAGGGGGGAGCGCAACCTTGAAGGGAGAAAACCGAGCCTGAGGCGTCCAGTATTTTAAATGCAAAAAGAAAAAAAAAAAGTTGGCTCTTTCCCCCCACAATTGTGAATTAGCTAGCAGGCAAATCGCTTCAAAACGATCCTGGTGCACACGCTGCGACCGCCGAGGAGCACTGTTTCTGAGCTCCCTCCCCCCTCCGCCCCCAGGGCTGGAGAAGTCGGGGGCTCCTCCAGCCCCTACCCCCCACTTTCACCCCTTTCTTCCCCGGGGCTGGACTGTTTCACCCCGTCTCCAGGCAACCGCCCGGCGCGCCAGGCGGAACGTCATTTCCTGAAGAGCCCGCGGGGGGACGGGGCGGGAGAGGGGGAGGGGCAAGGGGGCGGGGCCAAGGCTGGGTTGGCGACGGCGGCGGCGTCGGAACTCGCTGGAAGACTCGGCCCCGGGCGGCTCAACAGTTCGCAAAGTCCGGGCTCGCGGGCGTGCGGCTCCGTCTGCGCTCGGGCGGCGCAGGGGCGCGGGGGTCCCCGGGCTCTGCATCCCGGGGCTGCCCGGGACATGCCCCGCACCCCCTGCCGGACGCCCGCGCGGCCCCATCGGCTGTGACCCGGGAGCTCTGGGACTAGAGCGACCCCCGCCCCAACTTCTGACTTTGGGGTCCCCCAGCCCAAGAGGAACTGGCGGCCCGGCTGGGGGAGCCCCGGGCATGGTGTGACGGGGCGCTCAGCTTTGCTGCGCCCCCGACTCCAGCCACCCGTCGTCTCTGTGCCCTCCAGAATGTAGCCGCTCTCTCCGCGCCCCCCGCACTCCAGCCGCAGTGTCTGCGACCTCGAGGCTCCAGGACTCAACTCTGTCCCCCAAGACTCCGCTGTCGTCTCGGCGTCCCCCGGATTCCAGTTTCACGACCGCAGCGGTCTTCGCGCCCCGCAGGACTCTAGCGGCGGTCTCCGCAACCCCCGGGATCCAGGCACCGTCCCCCTGCTCCCCGAGCCCAGTCTCCAGCCGCCGTCTCCGCGTCTCCTGGGATCCAGCTCCGTCTCCGCGCCCCCACTACCCAGACTCCAGCCGCGTTCCCCGGGACCCAGCCTCGCGCCAGTGCCCGCGAGCGCAGCGGCACCCCACCGCGCGCCCCGAGTCCGGCCGGGCCTCGGCGGGGAGATGAACGCGCAGCTGGACGGCGTGTCGGTGAGCTCGTCCTCCACCGGCTCGCTGGGCTCGGCGGCCGGGGCGGGCGGCGGCGGGGGCGCGGGGCTGCGGCTGCTGTCTGCCAACGTGCGCCAGCTGCACCAGGCGCTGACCGCGCTGCTGAGCGAGGCGGAGCGGGAGCAGTTCACGCACTGCCTGAACGCTTACCACGCGCGCCGCAACGTCTTCGACCTGGTGCGCACCCTGCGCGTGCTGCTGGACAGCCCGGTCAAGCGGCGCCTGCTGCCCATGCTGCGGCTGGTCATCCCTCGCTCCGACCAGCTGCTCTTCGACCAGTACACGGCGGAGGGCCTCTACCTGCCCGCCGCCGCCTCCTACAGGCAGCCCGCCTGGGGCGGCCCCGACGGCGCGGGGCCCGGGGAGGTGCGCATCGTGAGCCTGCGGCGCGCCAAGGCCCACGAGGGCTTAGGCTTCAGCATCCGCGGGGGCTCGGAGCACGGCGTGGGCATCTACGTGTCGCTGGTGGAGCCGGGCTCCCTGGCTGAGAAGGAAGGGCTTCGGGTCGGGGACCAGATTCTGCGTGTCAACGACAAATCCCTGGCCCGGGTGACCCATGCGGAGGCCGTCAAGGTAGGGTTTGGAGAGGAGTTCCGGGCAGAGTATACGCAAAGTGGAGTGGCTTCTTCAGTAGCTCCGTGCTGTGTGTCCTTAGGCAAATCGCTTGACCTTTCTGGGCTTCATTTTTCCTGTCTTAAAAACAGAAACATCTAGGTTACGGAGCAAATAGGTGCCAGGCGCTGGGAATATAGTGATTCACAAAACAGACATAGACCTTGCCCTCCTGGGGCTTAAAGGCTAATGCAGGGGATAGATAGTATCAAATAGCAGGGCAAATATGTGATTAAAAAGTGTGAAAATGGATGTGGATTCTTATGAGCATCAAACGAGATAAAGACTTTGCTTTGTATATACAGGTAGTTAGTAATCAGTAGGTGCCTCCTCCGCCCCCCTCCCCAGCTGCAATTGTCGTTGTCCTATAGGTTTTTGCCTCTGAAAGAAAGTTTTGTTAGCTCTCAAGTGGCCTGTGGGGGCTGGGTGATGCACAAAGCTCTGGCCTGACCCTGCTGTGTTGTGGACCAGGCTCTGTGTTTTGGAATAAGTCGCTTGCCTTCTTAGAGCCTCTTGTTCTCCGCTTAGAAAATGGGGCAGCTGGACCAGATAGGTGGTCCCTAACCTTGTTGGAAATGAGGCTCCTGCCCCAGTGTCAAAAATAACCCCTCCCCCAGCTACCCCGAGAGTCTTTGCACCTTTCGTGTCTGTTAATCTTGAAAAATAACCTCATGACAGCAAGCTTCCAGGAATTTAATCAAGCTGTTTAAAGGAGTGTGTGTGCACTTGCTAAATCTCACAGCCCAAGGCTATTGATGTTGTGTTTTTTGTTTTTTGTTTTTTTTTTTTTTGAGACAGAGTCTCACTTTGTTGCCCAGGCTAGAGTGAGTGCCGTGGGGTCAGCCTGGCTCACAGCAACCTCAATCTCCGGGGCTCAGCGATCCTGCTGCCTCAGCCTCCCGAGTAGCTGGGACTACAGGCATGCACCACCATGCCCGGCTAATTTTTTGTATATATATTTTTAGTTGGTCAATTAATTTATTTCTATTTTTGGTAGAGACTGGGTCTCGCTCAGGCTGGTTTCGAACTCCTGACCTTGAGCAATCCGCCTGCCTCGGCCTCCCAAAGTGCTAGGATTACAGGCGTGAGCCACCGCGCCCGGCCAGCCCAAGGCTATTGAAAGCCAGTTGGGGTATGAGATGGGTGGCGTTTGGTTCTATGGGTGGATTCAGGGGCCCCTTGCAGGCACTTAGCCACCCCCACTCCTATGTGTGCAAGAAGGGAAGAGTTTGGGGGGAAAGAAACATCAGCACGCCCTCTGCTTCTGCAGAGAAATGCTTCTCAGGGGTTTGGGCTGACCTATGACCCCTCAAGCCCCTGCCTCCTGGTGCTCCTCCACGCAGGTGTTTTGAACGCCAGCGAGGGCTGCTGGGAAACTCCTAGGCGGCAGAGGCCCCTGGCTACTTCCTGTAAGCTATTCAGTGACCTGTGACCAGGTGGGTCTTGAGCCAACTCCCTGGCAGTGCACCTGGGACACCACCATCTAGTCTCTGACCTTGGCTTCCCTCAGCTGTTTCCCAGCCCATCCACCCCCTTGGGCAGGTCCCTGTGGCTTTCAGAAACTTCTTTTCAGCTTCTGGAAATAGGCCCATGGTTTGTAGACTCACAGGGTACAGCGGGCAAAGCCCACTGTGAGTTTCCATGCAACAATCCCCCTCTCTGTCTCCTCTCCCCCTATCAATCTTCCCCCTTTGTCTAGCATTCTGTATATTTATAAAGAAATGAACATTAGCCCTGGCCCCAAAAGGTCTAGAGTTCTCAGATGATAAATTTATGCTACAAAGATACTTGATTCAAATGGTCATTTATAAATATGGGTTCAATTTTAGTAGCAATTTTAAAAAAAGACTTGAGTAACTTAATCATCACAAGTGGATATAGGCTTTGGAAAGGCTGTCAGTTAACCCGGACGTGAAAAACACGACTTTCCCTTCATTCTGCGCCCCAGACTCAGCCGTGCCATGAGGATCTAGCAGCCTGGCGGTGAGTTCCGTTTACCAACAGGGCCCCCTGTCCCCATATTGTTGATCACGCTCTGGATCTTCTGTCTGCACCTCCCTGAACGAGGTGGTGGTGCCTTAAGCCCTGACTCAGAGCAGCCCCAGGCTTAACTCTATTGCCTCTGTTGCTTCCAGCGTGAAACCTAAACTCTCTATGACATAGTTTTTGAAGCCCGAGAATGAATACTTGCCGGCAGGGAGAGGCTGAGAGGCGCGGCGCTGTCCTTGAAGTGTGGGAGCCTGTGGCACAGGAGCCCGTGTGAGCTGAGCAGCCCTCCTCTCTGTCTCTGTCATTTTTCCAATGGAGGCAGCTGCCAAGACAGAACGAGCTCCTGCCTCAGGGCTGCCCCTCTTCTGGCCGTTGCCAGACACATACCCTGCCTGCGATGGACCCCTTGGGACCCTTCAGAGGCAACAGGCAGGAGGAATGGTGCTGTGTGTCACATTAACACTGGGGGAAAGGAGACAGACTGTAATTCAGTGGGTGGAATTTAAAACGGAGGAGGCGGAACTTACTCCTTGAGGCCGTGGCAGGGTTGCACGATGGGCAGATAGTTTCAGGGACAGTTTGAAAGGACACCCGGAGAACTGTTGACACATTTCCACAAAATTAAGAGTGTTAAGTCCCTTAACTAAAATCCCAAAGGGGCCCCGGATTCTCTGCTGGGCACAAACTGCCCTTTCTCTGCTGGGAGCCTCTCCTTGTAAGTTATAGCGCTGCAGGGCACCGGGTCAGGGATGTTTTGGTAAAGGTGCATTGCTATTCACTAGGCTTGAGACTGTATTCGATTTCTGCACAGTTTTTCTGCACATCTCCTTTATCTTTTCTAGGGTACCACATTGGCTTTAGTAGAAGATGTGTTATTGATCTTAAAATCTTTATGTATTTTTTTCTGTGATGGAAAGATGGGGGGGAAGGGTCCTCTGAGCATCCCAAAAGGAGAGATCAATTGTGTATGTGTAATAAAAAGAAAATTAAATTAAATTTTAGTTATCAAGTTAATTAAGAGTTTATGAATAAGACAGGGTTGCAGATTTTTAAAGGGGGGGGGTTGAGCAAAGTTATTTCCATTTCTCTTTCTGACAAATCAAGCATCCGTTGTGACCCAAAGCAGTTCGATGAGGATTTTCTACTTTCATCGGGCTCCCATCCCTCTCTAGAAACCCATTTTCCAAATCTGAAGTGACAGGTCCAGATAAGGCAAGCCATTTACTATTTGCAATTATGTTGAAATGTTGGATTTTTGAAAAATCTATCTCGAAAGAACAGGAGCCAAACTAGTGATAATAAAAAAGTAGATCTTTCAAAGGTTTTCAGTCAGATGTGCTTGATAAATTGGCCAAGGAAACCAGGGATGCTGCCTTAGACTCTGCTGCACACCTGCTGTGTGACCTTGGGCAAGTTACTGATCCTCTCTGTGTTCCAGGGTGGATGGGCCGGGAGCTGTCCAAGATCCCTTCCAGCTCAGACAGTCTGATTTGCTTAGTATGTGCTGCACAGAAGACATTTAGGATATCTAATTTGATGTTTTCTTGTTCTTTTGAAATTGCTTTCATTTAAGGCGGAGTAAAGAAAGTTGGCTAAGGGATTGGGAGAAGAGTCTTGGCACTCCTGTGTGGCATCCAACTAAATCAGGAAATTGATGGGTTACATACTGTACAGACAAGAGTTTGACTGCTGTCTCTTGACCCAAGAACACCAACCCTTGTGCTGTTCCAGAGTTAATGGGAAAATGACAATAGGATTCTGGCACAAACAGCACCGCCCTGGGCATGCTCAAAATCAAATTCACTTACCTGCTTGCTTTCTGAGTCCCCTGGTTATGGGGGTAGCAGAATGCAGTGTATTACACGTGCTTGCTGGGGGGGGGGGGTGTGTGTGCTTCATCTTGATAAAAACTAAATGGCTTCCTTATGGTCTCAGCATCCCCATGGGTAAATCCAAGGAACATATTAGAATTTGAAATATCCCAGAAGTTAAAAACTGTTACTGGCCCTCTCATTTAATTAGAGTTATCACACCCTCCTTTCCTTTGCATAATAACCGGGGAAAAATCTGTCTGTATTAATATGTCATTGTATTTGGTCCAGCACGTTCTAAACGACATGATTGTCCTTTTCCCATTGTACATGGTTAGCTGAAGCCATTACAAATTATTGCCACTTCCAACTTTGTGTCTGAAATGTAGCTTCTCCCCCTGGTCTCGTTCCTGTATTCCAATTTGGAAACCACAGGCGTGCACAGACTTTCCTTTGGCCCTGCATTCATTCTCAGGTCCTGTGAGTCCTGCCAACAATGACATGTGGAAAGCTCACTATTCATAAACCCTTTATTGAGTAGATTTTTGGTTGCTGCATACCAAGAATGTAATGCAATGTATTGAGAGGATCCATTTCTTTAATTTAATCTTGTATATTTAGTTGACTCAAGCTGATACTCAAGGTTTTAGAAAATTGTGATGCATATATAGGACAAAAACCTTTCAGCTGGCTATTTACAGTTCAAATCAAAGAAGAGAATGCTTTTTTTTTTTTTTTATTTTTTAAGAATCGGTATTTTTGTAAGAGAAGATTCTTGCCTCCTAACTTGAAGGCGGACATCAAAGAGATAGAGAATCACCCCAGCCCTAGCGTCTTGTTTTTCTGTCATTCCCCTCTGCTGACAAACCCAGTGTTGTTTATTACTTGCCATAGATTCATCATTTGGATGGAGCTGCAAAGATAAGTGTGATCCTTTAACCTCTGACCAATTGGATCGTGTATACGTTGCAGCTTGTCACCTCCGCCTGCCACACGCGGGGTACACAGCCTGTCTGCACCTGTCAGTGCACGCAGCCGCTTGTGCGTGTGCCAGTCTGCTCGTGCTCAAGGCACATGTACAGCTCCTCGGAGTCATAATCCCCCTCCGTCCTGCGAAGGGCTTTGCACCGAAGCAAGCGTTCACAGAGGATTAGGCTCCAACTGGCTCTCTAGCCAGGTTCTTTTAAGACCTGGAAGGGCAGCCTTTGTTCTCCACTGCTCAGGGACCCCAGACTCATCCCTAGCCAGGACCAGAGAATCTGATTACAAGGAATGGCATTCAAATGGCTAGAGGTAGCTGGAGGCTGAAATACAAATCTTTCAAAATTGATTTTTTTTTCTTTTCTTTTCTTTTTTTTTTAAACCCCTAAACAGGAATCTGATATTAAGTCTGAGCTCACACAGACTTCTAATTGCGCCCCAGGGTCGGGGTGATTTTTAAGATTTCTGTGCTGCTGACATTTCCCTTTTACGTTTACAGCCTGGCAGGTGGAAAGGGCACAGAGAGTAGGAATCAAAGCCTCCCTTTATTCCTTTCTTGTGCATTCCCGGTGTCAGCTGCAGAAAGCAGCACCATGAGGCTACTGCATTTGTGATTTTTTTTTTTTAATAGACTTTTTATGTTTTGGAGAAATTTAGGTTCACAGCAAAATGGAGCAGAAGGTACAGAGATTTCCCACATACACTCTGCCCCGGCACTTGCATGGCCTCCCCATTTTTAACATCCTCCGCCAGAGTGGTACGTCTGTTACAGCTGATGAATCTACATCGGCACATGCTATCACCCCCGGAGTCTGTAGTTTACATTGCACTTGCGTTTGAACTTTGCTTTACTAAACAACTACTGCGAAAGAGAGGAGGCTGACATTAGTGAGCGCCTACTATGTGCCAGGTGTTTTGTCCTTCCTATCCTGTTTAATCTCCCCCCGGGAGGCCAGGAGCAGGGTCGTGCTCAAGGAGATGAAATTGGTGAGCCCAAGGTCACCACTGGGATTAGGAACCTCGTGGAACCCAGCCCTCCTGCAAGACAGTCCCCTGCGGGAGGGCAGGCAGATGACACATTTTGTGCCCGATACCTGGGGTACCATTAAGAACCACCCAGAGACTTCATTTTACTAAGTGGGGGGTCTGAGACCTACTCATCAAGGGGCAGCGGCATGTCTCAGCCTGGACATCCTCTGAGCAGCGCTCACCCGCCCACGAGGCTGTGGCTGGGACCTGAAGTCAGAGGTGAACGGCACCGGGGCCCTGTCCCTGGGGAATCGGGGGGAGACAGAGACTCATCCATGGCCACAGGCCCCAGCATTTTTAGTGCTGTGACATCCTCGTGCCTCTGCATCCCCACCACCCCTCCAGAGCTGCATCGTCATCCCACCGGTCCCTTCATCCCTTTACCTGGCTTTAACCTGCTCCAGCCCACTTGTCACTACTAAGAGGACCTATTGGTGTGTTTGGTTATCATCTGCCTCCCCCAGTACAAGTCTGCTCCATGAGAACAAAGATTCTCCAGTGGCAAGTGGCTCATTCACATGTCCCCAGTCCCTGGCACACAGTAGGTGCTTTAATAAATAAATGGATATTTACCAAATGGATGGAGTGATCTCGCTCCTAATCCAGCGCTGGTGAGTTTGGGATTCTCTGGCTCCCGAGGGTGAGATCTGTGGCTAGCAGCACAGTGGGCGCTGGACAGAAACATCGAGGAAGGCCGTAGGCTCCAGTGTGTACTTCACCACCAAACTGGCTGTGTGGCCGTGGGCAGTTCACATGACGTCTCTGACCCCTGTCTTGGGAGCTGTGAAATGGTCATAGCCACCTCCCACCTGCCTCCTTCCCAGATGGCCGTGGGGATCAAATGACTTCCTAGGTGTGACAACATTTGAAACCCTTTGCTACTATTTTAGTGAAAAGACTTTTTAAATTTGTGGTCTGTGCCTGGTGTCCATAGCTTTTCCCACCCGCTGCAGCCCGGATCTACCCTGTGGGACCCCTTCAGCTGGTTCATTTGTCACTTTGCTCTTAATTTTCAAGCCCTATCCCCAGAAGTGGGTTATTTCAGCAGCCTGATTGTGTCTGTGATTCCAAAATAGAATCATTTATGCATTCTGAAGCAATCAATGAACCAATTTTGGGTAAGATACATCTTCTGTCTTTTTTTTTTTTTTTTAACTGCTCAGGTTTCTAGAAGCCCCAACATTCTGGGTGAAGGCTGAGTCCCCAGCAATCACAAGTGTGTTTAAAGGCTGCTTTATTCTCTACAGAGAATGCATAAATGGATTTAGCTCTTCTTTCTTTTCAGTCCCAGCACCTTTGCTTCCTTTCCCCTTTGAGAATTTGTGCCCCCGCTAAATCGGCTGTGGCTTTGCTTCAGTTGGCAGCCACTTTGGTCGTGATTGTTTCCCTCTACCTGAATTTCCTAATAGCAGCATCCTCCCAACTCTGAATGCAAAGCAAATACATCAGCCATCCATAAACAAGCCCCCACATGTCCTCTTTCCTGGATTGTAATGCTCTAGGCTACAGGGAAGAACAGAGTGAAGTGACATCAAAAAGGGTGTTTCCACATACCAGGCGTTGGGGCCCTGGAGGTGGTAATTCACAGTGTTAGCTTGCCTGAAAATCAACGAGCACCCCAGGCGGGTCTGAACTGCACTAAGGTTTGGGAAGCGCTGCCTTCATTTAGGATCCCCCACCCCCAGCAAGGGGGTTTCTCCACATAAAGACTTGACCAGAGAAGTGGACCCACCCTGTCCCTGTCCTTAGCTGTTTTGGAACAAGATTCCAGATGTGCACGTTCAACTGATATATTGGAAAATCCAAGAGATGAATCTTGGAGGTAGACCTGGGTTCATCTGGCAGTATTACTTGGCTGTGACCTTGGGCTGGTCCCTTTGCCTCTCGGTGACTCAGATATCCCCACCACCAAACCTAGCACATACGGGTCATGGGCACCGTTGCACATCAAAAGCCTGAAAAAATATGGCAGTAGAGGTCCCACTGCAAACATTGTGATGAAAAATGTTATCGACTGCGTTCGCTTGGCTTTGAAAGTCCTCTGTTGTGCCTGCTTAGTATTTTGTTTTTTAAAGTGCCATTGGAAGAAAATATCTGGACCCAGGGACCCTATGATCCATCACAGCTGTTGGAATTGCAGAGTCATTTACTAACTGTAGTCAATATTCCCACATAGGCAGAGTTTCTTTAAAAACATAATTGCTTCTATCTGGCTTTTGGCATCTGCGTGTTTGCTCTACAGCAGTAATAAAGCCCAGGGGTTGAAGGGAGTCGTGTGTGCCCACATCTCTTCTGATTATCTGCGAGGCCTTAAAAAACACGGGGAGGCAGAGAAGACAGACACATGGCCCAGAGTGTGGCAGCACTGTCCCCTGCATCGGCCACCTCCCTAACCTCAGCGTCCTTCCCCGATGGGCTCCCCAGGGACCCTGATGGGGCGGCGGAGGGGGTGGCTGTTCCCAGAGCCCATGACAGCAATTAATGCAGGTGGAAGTGGTGCTTTGATAACGTGGGCTCCCGTGCTTAAAAAAAATACCAAAAAACCCAACTCTGTAATTTATTTGAACCACATATGAAATGGTGTGGTAAGCCTCATTAAGAGGTTTCTGATAAAGAAAAGAAAGCGATCCAGCTTTCAGAAGTTCACCTCCCGTGTAGGCAGGGAAACAGTCTGTTTGCAAGTTGGGGGAGGGGTTTTCCTTCTGCCATTTCCATCCTCCTGTCCCCAGAGGGAGGGATGGCATCCTTCGTCGTGCCTGGGCCCAGTGTACCTTTTCTGTTTTCTTCATTTCTCCCCTTGCGCCTCCCTCCTCTCTCTCTCTGGGAAGCCCCAAACCTTTCCCACATTTCCTCCACCTCCCCCTGCAGGAGACCTTCTAATCCTGAGATTTGAAGTCTATTCCAAGGTCCATATCCGCGTACAGCTCTTCCTCAGACTCCTTTCTCTCTTTCCCCAGGTGTCTGCATCTCCACCCATCTTCCAGCCTTGCAGTCTCTGCACAGGATCTGTGCTCCTTTTTAGTGTGTGTATTTAATTTTTATTTATATTTTCAGCTCCCCCCCAGTATTAGGAATCTTTATTTGCTCTGGAAACCCTGGCTCATTTCCAGCCCTCTGATGGTGGCTTCTCCTCTTCCCCTCAAAACCTGGACTTTTTGCAGGTCAGCGACCTTGGCCTGCTCTTCTCTGGTCTCTTTGTTGGTGACTGTACTAGCCCTGCACGGGCTGGACTCTCCAGGCCTGGCCTCTCCCCAGCGCTTCTCAGACCCCGCTTCCCCCTGTCCCTGCTGTCACTGCCACCACCGCCGAACCGCAGCGTCCTGCTCACCCACCTGTCTGTACCCCGCCTTGCTCATCTGTGCACCCGTCTGTCTCCATCCTGGTGGCAGGGTGCACACTCTAACTGTGTATCTGATCAAGCTGTGCCACGCCTAGCACCCTGCTCTTGAGCTAGGAGCCTGCAGCGCAGAGACCAAGCTCCTCAACGTGGCATTCGGGCTGCCGGTGATCTCATCCCCTTTACCTGCAGTCCGGCCTTTTCTCCAGGTGTTTCCCAAAGCGAGTCCACACTTGGCCGGACAAGCATCATGCCTCCTCTGAGACGGGGCTTCGATTCTCTCCACCTGTTGGTGCCCATGGCCCGCAAGGCCCAGCCTCAGGGCATGCTTCCCGGCACACCCGCCCACCCTGCCGCTGCCCCCATCTCTGGGAACCTTCCCTTACCCCCTGTCACTTAGGTCGGTCATGACACAGATAGTATATTTCCTGGTGTTTTCTTTGTTGCTCATGGAATGATGATAAACTCTGAACGGAGGGCTTACAGGGAGCCAGACACTGTTCTCAGTGCTTTGTGTGCATAAACTCACTTAAACCTCAAGACAACTCCATGAAGTTCAAGGCAGGTGCCACTTTTTATGGCTTTGTTTTGCAAAATTGCCTGTTATCACAAAGGTGGAAAGTGGCAGAGCCAGGATTTAATCTAGGTTTTGTGGACCTGAGGGACAGTAGAGAGAAGTGACACCCCACAATGGGTGCCTGGGTTTCCAAGCCTGGCCCTGCCACTTTGTAGCTGTGGGGCCTTACACAAGCTTCGTAACCTCTCTGATTCTCAGATTCCTCTTTAGTAAAATTGTGATGTGAATAGTAGTCAAATGGCAGGCAAGTTACTTCACTCTTCCGATTTCCTGTCTCTGAAGCGGGGATAGAATGGGGGTGCAAGTGATGGATTACAGCGCTGGGCCCGTCTATTTAGTGTGAGCGTTTGACGATCGCCTGTGTGCAAACTGCAGTGTTGGGATCGTTCTCCTACAAGATGATGCTCCTCCTGGCACTGCAGAAAGTACAAAGAGAAACACGCCTAAGGTGCTTACGCTAACTTAGCACATTAGTAAATATCACTGCCGTGGGGATCCTTCTGTGTGACATCGAGCTCCGCATGGGCTGTGTGTGTCCCCCACTGACCTCCACCGTAGCCCCCTGGGAGAGGAACCGGGACCGGAAGTGGAGGCGACATGCCGTGGACACACAGACGAGATGGTGGGACCAGGATTTCGGCCCAGGTCTTCCTCCTCCGTGGCGCGGCTCATTGCCACGGCTCTGGCTGCTTCTAACAGAGAAGCGGGGTGTGCGGCCCCGCGAGGTGCTGGGGGGAACAGAGGTTCAGTAAGTGACGTTTCCTCCCTGAGGTTTTTCCTTGTAGAAATGACTTTGCAGCCATTTGACAAGAAAACCCACCAAGAACCAGAAAACCCTGGCCCCGGCCACCCTGCCTTTTGCTGGGCACGCTCTGCATTTTATTGACTGGTGATCAGGGATGGAGGTGGCATTGGGCACTTTTCCCTTTTTCTTTTTCTTTTCCTTCTTTGTTATCTCTCTCAGTGTGCCCTGACCTTTGTCAGGTTTTTATTTTGTGCGTTGCCTCTGGAAATACCCTGATAGTTAATTAGGACCCCAGCTCAACCCACGTTAGAATAAACTGGTGGCTTATGAAAGCATCTCATTGAATGGTGGAGCCTCTAAATTCGTCTACACTGGCAGATCAGCTCACTTCGAGGATGAGAACAGGGTCGCTCCTGGGCCTCAGGTAAAAGGCTGGTGGTCGTCAACCTGTCACAGACTGGATAAGTTAAAAGATCATTTTGTTTAGTTATAGGAAACATGGGGAGTAGTGGAATCTTCCTCGGGTCCTAAAATAAAAAAGTGTATCTTGTCTTTTCTCTTTTCTTTTCTTTTTTCTTTCTTTTTCTTTTCTTTCTTTTCTTTCATCTAAGATATATGGGCTCAATTTTTAAAACTTGGGGAGCCCAGAAAAACAAAAAAGAAGAAAACAAAAATTACTGATAATTCCACCTGCTCACCTACCCAGAAGTAACCACTGTGGACAGTTTGCTACCCGGTTTGCATCTGCGTGTACATTTGTACTGGGGATTCTTTGCAAAACTGCCATTCTGAGCACAGTTATCTAGCCTGTTTCCTTCACCAAGCAATGTATCATGACTCTTTTCCCACCTTGATAAATGTCTCCAGAACATGATTTTTAATGATTGCATAATATATTGTAGTGAAGAAGTACATGATTTATTTAACTAATTTCTTGTTGGACAGTTTGTTTTTTCAGTATTATCCATATTGCCGCTTTAAACATCTTTGCACATTAATCTTTAAATGCATCTCTAATAATTCCTTGGGCTGTCTTTCTAGAGGTGGCATTGGCTTGGGGGGAGAGGCATAATTTTAAGGCTTTTGATTAACTGTTGCCAAACTGCTATTGGGAAGGAATTTGTTGTTTATAATCCATCCTACCAACATTCTGCAGCGTTTGAGATTCTTCATTTTTCTCCAACTATGCCAACACTGGATATTATATTTCTTCTGCATTTTTGCCAATCTGATAGGCAAAAAAGTATCCTATTTTAATTTGCATAATCTAAATAGTAAAGTTGAACTCCTTTACATGTTTATTATTTGTGTATATGTATATATTTACATATCTGTGTATAACTTATTGATATCCTTCCTATGCCCATTTAATCATAAGAGTCTTACATTTTGATGTCATCCAAATCTATCATTCTTTTCCTTTCTGATATCTTATGAGTCAGTTTTTTAGGAAATGATTGATTCATCTACCTTAAATTCAGATTCTTCAGCCTGAGGTTGAATTAAATTGGAAGCCCATCACTGTTTCAACTGAGAATGGTCAGAAAGTGATGAGAGACATAAAGAGTCTAGGAGGGGAATAAACCCCGTCAATATATCTACTCATGGGCCAAGAAAATGATATTGGAATAAACAGATATTCCTGATGGATCGTGTGCTTTGGACATTGATCCTGGACAGCAAAACACTCCATTGCAAACCCATCGGGGCTCATCTTGAGTGATTATATTTATGACTCCTAGAATCTTGTTAGTTCTCCCTTAAAGAAAAAAAAAAGAAAAAAGACACAAAATTTAAAAGAACATTTATAAAGCAATTTACTTAAATTATAAGAGACTAAAAGCCAGGCTTAGAGGATAACTGAAGAATTGCATTAAAAAGGAATCAATATCTTTCTGGAATCCGCTCTGTCCTCATTTTGTGAGTTGTTTTGCAAAGGGGGGGACACTCTGTCACTTTCTTGCAAATTTCTGGTAGCATTATCTCCAAGGTCAAGACTTTTTTCCCCTCTCTTTGATTGTTGGTGGTTTTCCTTTTCACACAGCCTTAACTCACTCACTAAGACATGCAGGAGCCATGAGAGTGGAGGGCAGGGGCTTTAAAATGTCAAGTCCCCGCTCCAGCCCCCGAGAGCCCAGCATCCCCCGTACGGGCGCCAAGGTTTCCTTGCGCATCTTCACACTGAGCCCTTGGAGAAGGTCAAACTCGTAAAGAAAAGAAGGTGGAAGGAATGAACAGTTTATTTTTTATTTTTTCAAATAAGGTTGACCTGCCTTGTGAAGCCCAAATTAAAGGCAAGCTTCAATAGCAGTAAAGAAAACCAGAAAGGGGAGAAGAAGATACCCGGGTTCCCTTCCTCCCAACTAGTCATCATCCATTTCTCTGCTCTTCCCCCTGGTCATTGTTCATATCCCCCCCCCCCCATTGTCGAATCACCTGCTTCCTTGCATTTCCGTTTCAACATATGTTGTCGTGTTGTCTCTTCATCCTTATGCAGAGATGCGTTTCAGGGAGGGGTCTTGGAGGGGCTCTCACAGCTGCAGTGAGGTCCAGTTGATTTACCTTGGGATGCAACAGCTCAAGGAAGCAAGGTGGCTGCACAGAGCAGGAGCAGATGGGCCACGTCGTGGCGCAGCTATGCCCCAGGTCCCGGCCGCCTGATAGGCACACGGACGTTGGAGATGCTACTGTGAAGCCACAGTTCCTTGAGAAATAGTGGCTACCATGCCACTACCGGAGTATGTCATCATTCTGAAAGAATATAGAAACAGTAATTTTTGGACTTTTTCTTTTAAGGAAATGTTTGCAAATGACATGTGTTCTTAGACCAGACTCAGCAGCTGCAAAGGAACTCTGAAGAGTGGAGAAAGAGAGGTAGGAGGAGAGGGCAGTTATTGCCCAGGCAGTATGAGAAGTATCTCTGCCTCCAGCTGCATGGAGAAAGTGTCTGATCCTAGGGATGTGCTCAGATTTTGGGATGTATTCATCCACTTGGCAGTCGTTGTATTGTGCATCTACCATGTGAATTATGAGAGTGAGCATCCTCTTTAAACTCTATCTATCTCATTTACTTATTTGTTAATATGCTTATAATTAATTTTCCTGCTGAGGTCAAAAACAATTGAGTGAATTAACCTGAAAAGCATGTCATATAAAAAGGTAGAGGAATCAGAAACGATAGTGGAAAGTCTGTGTGTGTGATGCCTTTGACAGGAACAGCATTTCATCCTTAAATTGAGCTTCCTAGCAAACAAGGCAAAAAGAGAAATGAATGGATTATTTCCATTTTACTAGAGAAATCATTGGTACTTCAGGAGAGATAAAATTCCTTGTTAGGGATCAGTTCCTAGAAGAAGACATCCTTTTATTTCTTCACCGGCTCTCACTTTATGTGGAATCACTTACCGCCTCCAATGTGTTCTATTTATTGCTACGTCTGCGATCAAGAATTTCCTGCCTTCCCAGTCAATTGAGAGGGGTACAGATAAAATAAGCGTTTAAGTAGGCGTGTTGAGATGTGTTCGTTCAGGGACAGGGGGCAGCACGTGCAAAGGCCTGCAGTGGAAAGAGCTGAGAGTACTTGATCCTGCACGAAAGCTCAGGTGGCACGCAAGACATGAGGCCGGCCAGGCGGCGGCAGGGCCAGCCTGAGACACGCTGCAGGGAGTTTGCATTTTCCATCAAAAGCCGAGGGGAGAGTTTGTGGCAGGGAAGGGACAAGGTCCACTTATATTTTAAAAGGATCCTGGCTGCTCTGCAGAGCCCGGTTTGGGGGCGCGGAGAGAGGAGCCTGGGAAGCTGCTGCAGTCAGTGGTCCCTGTAAGAAGTAATTAACGCAGACGACAGTGGTGCAGAGGGAAGGAGCTCTGAAGACAGCGCTAATTAGGGCTTTACGTTCTCATGACCTTAAAATATGCCACCGGGGCGGGGAGTCCACATCACCAGTTTCTGTCCTTCCTCAAAGCAGGGCTGAATGGGGAGGGACTTTTTAACCCATGTGGCTGTGCCCAGCACCTGCTCAGGGTTCTAGAGCCCGAGGGCTCTCATTTGTCTACAGCCTGTTAAGTCCCATGTCCTCTTTAAAAACTCTCTGCTTGTCTGTCTTGGGCCAAGCTGTAGGGTTGGCCTGGTGTTATCTGAACCCCTTTGAACCGCTGGTGGGAGGGCTCAGGGAGAAGTGGGAGGGGGCATGAGCTTGGGGAGTTTGAGATTCATATCCAAGCCCTACCTCTTATCCTCTCTGTGACCTTGCGTAAGACACTCCACCACCTTGACTCTCTTTTGTCATCTGTGCAGTGGGGAGAATGGGGAGAATAAAAAATGGGGTCATCATTGTAATCGCACTGTTACTAATGTCACCCACCATTTGCTGAGCACCTTCTGCGTGTCATGACCCCCCCCCCCCACCGCAAGATGCTTTGTGTACATTATCTCATTCATCCTCATTTGGTCCACACGACAGCTCCATGGGCTTAGGCATTAGTAGCCCCATTTAACAGGTGAGAACGTTGAGGCCCAGAGAGGTTAAATAACATGTCTAAAGTCTGGGAATGGCTTTCCAGCAAGTGGGAGACTCTTAAGGGCATCCCCACCCTAAGGCACCAGCAAGTTACTCATTTTATTTTGGTGCTTTGCAGTACTTCAGAGCCCAAGATTTAGCTCCCAGGTGGAATTGGAAGATAGCGCTAAGATTTGCCTAAACTGGGAGGTTTCTGAAGCCTGTGGAAGAAAGCACGAAGGATCTCTGCACAGAGTGAGAGCTTCCTCGGGAGAAGACCGTTGTGGAGCTCTCTCACCCAGCCCCAGCCGGTGAGAATTCAGGGTCTCTGTAGGCCCAGATGGCATAGTGCTGCCCCCTGCAGGTTTTTGTGGGAACTGCAACAGGGTGGAGGTGTGCCCCAGGGGCTACTCTCCCCAAGAAATGTGGTTGCACGGAATAAAAGCACACTGCCTGCTGCCTTAGGAATTCCACTTTTCTCTAGATTATTACTTGCACCTGTGCTCCAAGATGGCCTGTGAAAGGGTGTTAATTGCAAGTGTTCGTGCTGGTGAAAAACAATTAACAACCTAAATCTCCATCGATGGTGGAGTGAGAATGCAATGGTGGTGAGTCCCCGCCAGAGATCGGGGTGCAGTGTGGGAAGAGATGAGCTTCACGTCATCGAGCTGGTGAGGAAAGAGCCTTAAAGTACATTTTTTGGCTGGGAAAAAAAAGATGGAGCAGACAGTGTTCAATATGAGTCAATTTATGTAAAAATCAGGTGACTGTTTTGTCACACAAACATGTGTATAATACATACGTACACATGTTTGTAAAATGTAAGAACAAGTCAGGAGGGACAGGCATGAACACGTAACTGTGGTTACCAAGGTTTGAGACTTCCACCGCGGGTTCTGGGTTCTCTATAAGAACAACACCTTACGCTTTTGTAGCTCTGAACTATGTTGCAGGTATCAAATTCTTTATATATATTTACTCATTTAATCCTCACAACCACCCTGTGAAATAATACCACTGTTTTCCCATTCTACGCCTGGAAGACGGGGCCACAGGCTGGTGAAATGACTTGCCCAAGGTTGCAGTTGGCAGGTGGCAGAGCTAGGCTGGAGCCCCTGCGGCCTGGCTCCCGGGCAGTGCCTCTCAGTCACTCCTGCTGCTGCTCTCTCCAGATTTCACGCGTATCTGAGGTGTTTATGCTCACACCAGCGTGGAGAGGCGTGGTCTGCCCGACTCCTAGTCTCACATGCTGCTCCTTCTGTGCCCTAATTTGAGCAGGTTCTGGGGACTACTTGGCCTGTAGAAAGCTCATTAAATGTCTTGTTGAATGAATGGATGGATGAACAAATGGATGGGTGAATGAATGAATGAAAAGGAAGGTATATGGGAAACAGAACATGAAAACTGCCTCAAGAAACTTGTCTTTTCATCCTAAAGACAGGAGTGTGAATGTGACTCAGAGCTCAGAGTATAGATGGCAGCAAAATCATAGAAGTGTGATGGGTGCTCTCGGAAGAGTCAGCCGCAATCTGGGAAGGCTTCCTGGAGGGGGTGGGAAAGGAGCTGAAAGTGGAAGGCAGGGCAGGTATGAGGAAGTGTGGATTAAATAAAAGAAGTGTACTTCTTAAGAGGAGGAAAGTTGGGGACAGGAGGAATGGCTAGACCTGCTCGTGTATTTGTGTCCAAGTTGATTAGAGGTTTAGAGAATTTCTGGGGCTTGTGTTTGGGAGCTGGCAGACTCAGGGAGGGAATTAGCATGAATTTAGTACCTACTATGTGCCGGGTACTGTATAAACAGTTTATACTAACTTCATAATCCTTGTTGCTTTTTAAATGTAGAAGCAGGCACAGAGAGGTTAGGTAATTTGCCCAGTGTCACACAGCCAGTCATTAGCAGAGCCAGGATCGTTGCTGAGTGTGTCTGACCCTAGACCCCAGCTGGTCCAGGTACAGTCAAGAACAGGTGTACGTCATCCTTTCCTCCCTTCCAGGCCACTAACCTGCATCTTAGACCAGCCTCTCCTTCCTGAAGTTCAGAATCTCTGTTGTCAAAAAGCAAAAAGCTCGCCCCCTGAGGTCCATGCCCTGAAATAAGCTGGATGAATCACATCGCGTGTCCTTACTTGGGACTTTTTCAGGACACTTCTTTTGCACACACTCCTCAGCACAGTGACCTGCCGGTCTCGCGACCTTGCGGCACACTTCATGCCTGCACCTGGCGCCTGCTTTAGAACGCAGAAGCACACACACATCCGCTGTGTCCGCGCGTCCCCTCAGTCCCCGGCCCCAGGACACTCTCCACTCCATTTCCCACTCCTCCGCTGAGCAGAGACTTGTGTCAGCCCGGGCTATGGTTTCGGGGTTTCAGAGCCGGCTTCAAAGAGCTGAGCGAGGCAGATTTGCCTCCTGAGAGCATTAATCCGAGTAGCAAGTTATTAAGCTTGAAGACATAACACGTATAATTTACATTTCCATAATCATAACGTGCCGCCTGCATAGCCGTCTGGTGATGGATAGTGTCGCAGCCACGCCATCTGCCGGGGCAGATCGAGATTTCTCTGTGATCTGGGTTGGTGGAATGCCCCTGGGTCGAGTTTCGCCGGCGGACACGTGATGACAAGCATGGGAACACAGCACTCTGATGACCGTCCCTGCTGGCAGTGGGCTCTCCCCCCCTGGATCTTACCTTTCACTTTTTAGCCAGAGCTCATTGGATTCCTAAGTGACAGGCATCGCGCTAACAGGGCTCCCTTAGCTCAAGAGAGAGTGGACTTAGGATCTTCGTTTTGCAGGAGGGAAAACAGACGGACGGAGATTTGGTAACTTGGCGTGAGGGGGCACAGCTAATAGGCAGTCGATCCGGGAAGACATGGCGGGACAGGCACGCAGGGGTAGAGCTTGCAGGTTGCTTCAATGCAGGTGTTGGATGTGGTTCACCCCTGCAGGCAGCTGTCTCCAAAATATAAGGCCATAGCTGTGGCCCCAGTGGAGGGGCAACTCCTTGGCCTTCAAGTCCCTTCAAAGGTCTGCTGCAGCTGTGACTGCCGGGTTGGGGTATGCACCCTGCCACGCCTGAGATTCTCCCTCTGGTGTTTTCTTAAACCCTGTGGAACCCCAAAGCCCCACGTGCTGGACCAGGTTCAAGGATCTGGTTCAGGGACCTGGTAGCAACCGCAGCAGCACAGTTCGAGTGCTCCTTCCTGGGATGGGAGAAACTGAGGACAGTTTCCTAGACCCAACCCTCAGGCCTGCCTGGCGCCTGTCCCTGGATGTCCCAAAGCCCCCGATCTCTCTGCTCTAATGACCCTGGCCACTGTGCAAGTAAGTGTAGCTGTTCCTTCTAACTGCAGCCCTGAACCAGAGGGACATGGACGTTTAACCTGGGGCAAGACCTTAACAAACACCATGTCCAACCTGCTCGTGGCTAGACACCGAGGCTCAGCAAGGGGAGGAAGTGGCCCCAGGTCACCCAGCAAGCCAGTGGCACGGTGGGGACATGTCTGGGCCTCTGTCTCACAGGCCGGAGCTTTCTCATTTGCTACGGCTGCTTGTGACGGAGCCTCGCCCTGGTGAGGGAAGTGAAATGAATGGCCCTGGAGTACCCAACTGACCATGAGCAAGGACTCACCATCCCCCAAATGGCCTGAACTCAGGGCCGCAGGTGGCAGTGGTGAGTGAGTGGGGAGGGCTGGCGGAGCCACAGTTAGGCAAGACGCAGCCAGCTTTCTCTAGGAATTAGCTCCTCTGTTTAATGGAGCCCTTTCAAATAAACGAGTGATTGCAGAAATGGAGGCGGGAAGGCAATAGACCTCAGATCAGCCCCTTCCTCTTCCCTGCAAGATGCACTCACATTTTAGTTACATTAAAGAGCAGTAGATTTGGGAGGCTGAGGTGGGAGGATCACTTGAGGCCAGGAGTTCAAGACCAGATTGGGCAACATAGCGGCACCCTTGACTCGAAAAAAATCTTTAGAAATTAGCTGGGCATGGTGGTACGTATCTGTAGCCTCAGCTACTACTCAGGAGGCTGAGACAGGAGGATCACCCTGGGTAACAGGGTCTTGCTCTGGGTAACAGAGCAAGACCCTGGATGGAGCCAGTCCCGTGGGGTTCCGATGTCCGCTGTACCGAGGCCATATTCTGAGAGCCTGCGTAGATGTCGAAAGTGCTGTCTCAGGAATATTGTTTTTCTTCAGTTTTGCCAGAAAAAAAAAAAATGAAGGGGCAGAGGAGGATTTAGAGGGTCTTGCTCTCCAAGACCCACTGAAACCCCCATATTTGTGCCCAAAGAAGAGCCAACAATCAGAGGTAGCGGAATGGTTGAAGCTTGAATGGCTGTCAGATTTTCTGGTCCCATGGTCTTGCGATGGGGAAACTGAGGCTCCGAGGGCCAAGGGCTTGCCCGGGGCTGGCCTCCTTTGTCCTGGGCTGTGCCTCTCGTGTCCATACCCTCTCTGTCCCTTCCCAGCTTGGGGTTTCAGGGTCCCCTTCTGTAAAGCTTTGGGGGCAGCAGTGACCTGCTGGGCCCTCACCAGGCTGGCTCTCCGTGGTGTTCTCATCCAAAGCATTAACCTCCCCTGGCTCTCAAGGTTGCTGCTTGCCTATTTATAGAACTGACCAAGAGGATCCTACTATTGCCAGCAATAAAGAATACAAATGATGCTATGCGCATTATTCTTTATTCTTCCCTCGCTCTCCTTTTCTTTTTTTTTTTTTTTTTTTTAACTCCTTGGACGGTGCTTTAATTCTGCAGCTTGGTTCCCCTTCTGCACGCAGACACTCCGGGGCAGGGTGGGGAGCCGGCAGTGTCACGTGCCGACTTCCTACGGTGTGCCAAGGCACTGAACTTCATGCACGTTGCCTGGTTAACCCACACCGCCCTGGGAGGTGGGGATCGTCCTTCTCCTCGGCTCACACATGCTGCTTCGTGAGCGGAAGTAGCTGGCCCAAGGACTCTCTGATAACAAGCAGCAGAAGTGCGACAAGTCTCCTTCTGCCTGACTGCACGATCCATTGTTCTTTCCACTTGCGCCTCTCTGCTCCTGACTCTAGCACAACCTTCCAAATCACACGCGGCTGGGGGAGAATGCCTGTGAGTGGTGGGGTGGGGGGTGGGGAGTCAGTACTTACTTTCTCTCCCAATCAGGCCAGTCTTTTCTCAGGACCTACTGTGCGACAGGCAGGGCCTTATCTCTTACTAGGCACAAGTGTCATGGGGACCTACTGTGGACCTGGGGATGCCTCGTTTCTCACCATGCTGCAAGCGTAACAAGGACCTACTGTGTGTCAGGCAATGCCTTATTGCTCACCAGGCTCAAGTGTCACGGAGACCTACTGTGTGCCGGGCAATGCCTTGTCCCTTACCAGGCACAAGTGTCATGAGGACCTACTGTGCTCCAGACCATGCCTTGTCGTTCACCAGGCCGCAAGCATCATGAGGAGCCGCCCACTTCGTTTCCTGTCGCCCAGCACACAGCAGGGACGTGGCAGGGACGCAGCAGGCCCTGGGTCAGCCCTTGTGGATGCATGGCAGGGCCCAGCCCCAGCGTGTCTGGGAGGCAGCAGGGCAGGGGACAGGCCAGCTGGAACAGCATCAGCACAGCGAGCGGTGCCCTCGTGGAGGAGGGAACAGGGTAGAGGGGTGGGGAAGGCGTGAGGGGACAGAGCGGGCAAGGTGGCCTCAGAGGCTTCTGCTGGTGCCATCTGTGCCCTGGGACCCACGTTCCACCTTGTTCTGGCAGGAGCCCACTTGGTCTCAGGCTTGCTCCGTCCTGCGTCTCCCAATTAGCAGAGGTTCGACTCCCTGACTGTCCCGTTAGGGGAGCGAGTGCTAGAAGAACGTTGTAAATCTTGCCCTGCTCATCTTCTCAAAAGTCCTTTTTGAAAGCAGAATTTTGGAGAGCCGCCATCGTCTCGTTATCCTTCCACTGGGGCTGGCATTTAGGGGGGAATGGAGGCGCCTCCCGGCTCTCTCTTCTTCCTCTGGGAGAGGCTCTGCCCAGCCCGACTCCCCGCCGTCTTTGAAAGCCCAGCCCTTGGCCCAGGCGTCTGCTGGGAGAATCGGGCATCGGTAGGGCTGAGCGTGTGGCGAGCTGGGGCAAGCTCTGGGGGGAGAGAGCTAGTGCCCCCTCCCCCTCCCCTTCTCAGGTATTTTTTTTTTTTTTTTATTGAAAGCAATGTCCCCTCATCGTGGAACATTTGGAAAACATTGAGACAGGAAGAACAAAATAATAATCACCATAACCCCGCCACCCAGAGAGGAGCGCTGCTAGCATCTTGACATATGGCTTCTCAGTTTTGTTTTGTTTCATTTTTCCTCTGCGTGATGTTTCTGTTAACATAACCAAGTTCATATCGTATGACATGATTTGTAATCTTTTAGCCCCACTTAAGATTAAAATATCTCACATTTCTATGGCATTACAAACTCTTTGTAAACATGATTTCCGTGGCAGCATAAAATTTCAATATGTGTAGGTACCGTCGTATATTCACGCGGCCAGTCAGCTGCAGCTGCCATAGTACAGTGCCATAGATTGGGTAGCTGAAACAATAGAGATGTGATTTCTCACCGTTCTGGAGGCTGGAGGTCTGAGATCAGGATGCCATCGTGGTCAGGTTCTGGTGAGGGCTCTCTTCCATGCTTGCAGACTGCTACCTTCTTGCTGTGTCCTCACACGGAGGAAAGACCAGAGCTCTCCCTCTCTTCCTACAAAGCCCACGTGACCTCACCTGTCTCTAGCTATCTCCCAAAGGCCACTTCTCCAAAGTACCATCATGTTGAGGGTGAAACTTCTACCCAAACATCCAGTCCCCAACATGGGATGTGTTTGCTGGGAATCCCGGGGCTACGTGCCTGTCTCCCTGAATAAACACCTTCATCTCAGCTGCAGGTGCCTTGTAGGAACGCAATATGGTGGATCTGAGCTTCCACCCCAGGCTGTAGAGCTTGGGCTCACCTCCCCAAGTGGTTCTTCCAACCACACCCCGGAAAATGTGCTATCAAGGTGACGTCTACACTCAACATCAGTTGCTACGGGAAAGGAACTCCTTACTCACTATGTGTGATTTCCCTCCATTTCCTCATCTAAGTAACAAGATCCCTCCCCACCGGGATTGGGTTCGGTGAGAATTTCATGGGATATTGCAGGCCAGGTGCAGAGCAGAGTGCCTGACGCATGCAGGCCTTTATACATGTTAAGCCATTGCTATCAATGTTTGCGTCTCTTGACGCTCTTGTCTGGTATTTTTATCGGGGTCCCTAAGACCACACGAGGTTCTGTGATTCACCAGAAAGGTTCATGGGATTTAGCACGCACTTGCACCTGTGGCTAAGGTTTGTTACGTTGAATAGATACAAAGCAAAATGAGCACAGGGAAAAGGCACATTGAGCAAAGTCCAGAGGAAACCAGGCACAAACTTCCGAGGGTCCCCTCTCTGTGAGTCACACAGGACACGCTTACTTCCTCCAGCATCAAACTTCGACACAATACTGTCTATCGGGGAGCCCATCAGGGACCACCCAAGGATTTTACTAGGGGCTGGACACATAGACTCCGCCTACCTGTGCTCACCCTCCAGACCCCCAGAAGGAAAGCAGGTGTTCAGCATAAACCACAGTCTACGTACAGAGGGCCACGTTTATCAGTGAGGGAATGGTGCAGACGCTGTCCAAGTCCAAGTTCCCAGGTGCCAGCCAGAGGCCAGCTTGCAAGCAGGCCCGTCTGAGGACAGCAGTCTCAGGCCTGCAGTGTAAACCCTTTTCCTCACAGGTACCCTAAGAGACGATCACAGTTCTTGCGTTTGGACCACTTCATGATACGGGTGGGACGGATGTCTTTGTTTCCATAGGACAAAACGGAAGGTTGTAAAAGGAAAGGGACTTAGGGGCCGGCTTCCTCCTCCTGTGTGGGTTTCCAAGAGGCAGTGAGGTCTGGGTGATGGGAGGGCGTCCCTCATCCCCCCTTTTCCCTAACCTGTGTGTCCCCCTCTCTCTAGGCTCTGAAGGGCTCCAAGAAGCTGGTGCTGTCCGTGTACTCGGCAGGACGCGTCCCCGGGGGCTACGTCACCAACCACATCTACACCTGGGTGGACCCGCAGGGCCGCAGCACCTCGCCACCCTCGGGCCCGCCCCAGCCCCACGGCAGCACCCTGCGGCAGCAGGAGGGTGACCGGAGGAGCACCCTGCACCTCCTGCAGGGCGGGGATGAGAAGAAGGTGAGCAGGGCGTGGGGAGGAGGCTTGTCCCCGGAGATGCCATGTTCTCCTTCCAAACCCAGAACGAAGCTTCTGGAAGTGTCTTGAAGCTTCTAGAAGAAGGGCCTTTGTTCTGTCATTGCTCTCCCTCAAGCCCCTACTGAAGGGTATTGATTTTCTTTTCTTTTTGACCTGTGCAGTGTATATTATGATAGAGGCTAAGCTGCTGCAATAAAAGAACCTAAATACGGCGATTTAAATGGCAGAGATTCTTTCTCCCTCATGTCGCAGAAAAGAGGGGACAGTGTAGTCTGGGGGGCACCGCTCTGCTCTGGGACTTACTCTGGGATCCAGATTCCCTCCGTCTGCCATCCCCTAGGGCGTCGCCCCTCCCAGGGGTTGAAGCTGGGCCACACCAGGGCCCCATTGTAGCCCCCAGGAAAGGACAAGAGAGAAAGCTCAGGGCACCTCTTTAAATTAGAGATGACCCAACTTCCCCCTGGTGCAGGTGCAGGTGCTTGGCCACACGCAACTGCCAGGGCCCCGTGTTCCACAGGGAACCTTTTGCAGCATGGATCTGAGGTCGTAAGCAACAGAAACCAGTCCTGGCCATTTCATAAAGTTGGAATTTACTGGAAGGACATGGGTAGTCCCAGAGTTGAAGCTGGAGGCGCTCCACCATTCCGTCCTCCATGTCCTTCCCTGAAGATCCGTGTTGCAGGGAGGGGCAGCTCACGGCTGGTGGGGACTCCTGGGCACGTTCACTGACAGGGCCACCACGGCTGCAGCTGGTAGGGGAGGGGTAGTTGCCCCAAGTGCCATGGGGTGTTGTAACCTGCAGAAAGGGGCCGGTGCATCAGTGGATGTCCCCAGGGAGCCCTTTCTACCCCAGGCCGGGATGTTTCTTAAAAAGCAGAAAGACTGAGACGGCCCCCTGAGGCCTTAACCTTCTCTGTGGGCGCTGTCTGCATGGGGCCCCTCGACTGCTCCCGGGACCAGGACAGCCAGGAGGCCACACGGCTTGGGGCTCCGGGCCAAGCATCTTCCCTCCGGAGACTCTTTCTCGGCTCTCCTTTTCCTTTCAATAAGACCGTAACATTTATCTAATGTGTGTTGTGTTCCTTGCGCAAACGTCAGTATGCAGGACGCGGCAGACTCTGCTGGAGACGGGCAGCGAGCAGCGGCGGGGTAGCTCATTGGTATGCACCGCGCAGCCCGCAGGCTGCTTCAAGGTTGCCAGGGCCGGGTGGGCTTGCGCTCCCCTCCCCACCAAGGCACGATGCTCCCTGGCCATCCTGAGAGATGCCGCCCGTGGCGTTAAGTCATGTTCAAGGGCAGCCTTCCGGCGCTGGGCAGGGAACGTGCTTTATCTTTTCCTCCAGCCCTTTTCATGAGCTCAGAGCAGAGATTCCCGTTGATGGAGAGCTCTCACGGCGTCCTCCCGAGTCCTCACAGCTGCCCTGTGGTAGGTGTCCCTGTCCCCATCTTGCAGATAAGGAATTGGAGGCTCAGCGCTGCGGCAACTAGGACCCATCCAGTGAGTCACCTGGTGTCTCCCGAGCCCCTGCGGCATGCCAGCTGGTGCCACGGGAGGTGGGAGTGAAGCAGTGGGCAGGAGAGAGAGGTCCTGCTCCGGGGAAGCTTCCAGTGAGTTTGGAGGTGGCGGGGAGAGAGAGACGGCAGTCCAGAAATGAGCGTGCATGAGCAAGATAGTTAAGGTGGTGGAAGTTGATGGAAATGAAATCAGAAATAGGTAGAGGGTGATGGGGACAGACGGACTGCTTTGGACGAGGTGGTCAGGGAGAGCCTCTCTGAGGACGTGGCTTCTGAGCTGAGACCTAGAGAGGGAGAAGGAGCCGCCATTGTTGTACCATTTTAGGAACTGAGGATCCCAAGTGGCTAGGACAGCACATGCAAAGGCCCTGAGGTAGGACTGAGGCCAGCGCCTTCAAAGACACATTGCTGGAACTGAGCAGGTCCCAGCATAGGCAGTAGATAAGGTGGCCTCAGGAAGTCTTGGAGTCACCTCTCTGAGAATGCAGAGGGCAGAAAGAATCATGCCCCAGGGTGGACCCAGAACCACACCAGAGAGAGGATAACCCCCATTTCCATACTGGGGAGCAGGGTGGGCTAGTGTCCCTGGAGCCCTTGCTCCTGGATCCTGGGCCTGGTGGGCTCTGATTCTCTTCTCTCCAGCGGCCTGGTCCCATCTTCTTATATTCCAAAAAGCTGCGACCAGGCTCTTGGACTCTCTGTGCCGAACTTCAAAAGTCCTAAACGTAATCTCAGTGGAGGTGCACCTCTCAGGAAGCGGGTTCTCAGGCGATACTGAGTGCAGCCAAGTACCCTTGAAAACCCTGTATGCTGCCCACCAAAGGGGGTTCCAGTTTTGCAGCCCTTCCCAGTAACGTTCTTCTTCTCCACGCTGCAGAACGGTGGCCGTCCTGTGGGGCTGAAGGCAGGAGCAGAAGGGAGGAAGGTGGGTAGCTCTGGGGGAACCAGACCTGTCTGACCTCAGACCACTGCCAGGTCCCCAGAGCAAAGAGGGGCAGGTGCAGACTGTGTCGTACGGCTCCCTCTTTTGTGCTCAGCCTCAGCCTCTGTAGCTGGAATAACTAAGAATCGCTCTGCTAGGGGGTTAAACGGGATGGCATCAGTGTGGCAGGGATGACAAGACATGGGGCCAGGCCTGTCTGAGGCTGTTTCCTCCCCCGTGACAGGGACACCATAGCAGGCCCACTTTGCTCACTGCTGTGTGGGCTCCGTGCTGGGAAGGAGCGTGGTTTTGAGCCCTAGTATGTCCTTAGTGCCTGGAACAGTGGAGAAGCTCAGTATTTATTACATGATGACTAAATTAAAGTGGAAACCCATTGCCTAGGCCTGAAACACAGTAGAGACTCAATAAATGTTAGCTGCGTTGGAACCTGAGTCCTGTTTGATCTGACCCACATACACTGTTCTTCGCTGAGTTCTCCCATCTTGAAAAGACTGAGAAATAATTTAGGGGCAGGGTGATGGATTCCAGGTTTTCTGAGTTTTGTTTTTTTAGATTGTGGTAAAATATACACAACATTAAATTGACCATCTTAACTATTTTTTTAAGTGTACAGTTCGGTGTTGTTAAGTGCATTAATACTGCTGTGCAGCCAATCCTCAGACGTCTGTTCATTGTGCAAAACTAAAATCCTTTAAACAGCAACTCCCCATCCCTGCCCACCCCCAGTCCCCCAGGTTCTGGTAACCACTTTTCTACTTTCTGTGGCTATTAATTTGACCATTGTAGGTACCTCCAATAAATAGAATCACACAGTATTTGTCCTTCTGTGACCGGCTTATTTCATGTGGCATAATGTCCTCCAGGTTCATCCGTGTCATAGCATGTGGCAGAATTTCCTTTTTTAAGGCTAAGTAATACTCCATTGCAGACTATCTTAGTTTGGGCTGCTATCACAGAATATCAGAGACTGGGTGGCTTATAAACAACAGAAATTTATCTCTTGTGGTTCTGGAGGCTGGGAAGTCCAAGATCAGGATGCTGCAGATTTGGTGTCTGTGAAGGCCCTCTTCCTGGTTCACAGGGCCGTCTTCTCGCTATGTCTTCTGACGGTGGAAGGAGTGGGGGAGCGTTCTGGGAACCCTTTTATAGCCCTAATCCCATTCACCAGGGGTCTACCTTCACGACCTCATCACCTCCCAAAGCCCCTCCTCCAAATACCACCACACTGGGGATTACGTTTCAACGTATGAATTTGTGTTGAGGACACAAACATTCAGTCTGCAGCACAGTACATTCCACGTTTTGCTTGTCCATTCATCTGTTAGTGAACACTCGGGTTGTATGCACCTCTGATCCATTGTGAATGATGGTGCTATGCACACAGGCATAGGAATATGTCTTTGGCACCCTGCTTTCAATTCTTTTGGGTATATACCCATAAATGGAATTGCTGGATTATATGGTAATTCTATCTCTAATTTTCTGAGGAACCACCGTACTGTTTTCCATAGTGGCTGTATCATTACATTACCAACAACACACAAGGGTTCCAATTTCTCCACATCCTGGCCAACACTTCGTATTCTCTGGTTTTTGGGATAGTAGCCTTGCTAATGGGTGTGACAGTGCTGGAGGTCACAGTGGGGACGTGGTGGCGTTCAGGGGCAAGGCTAGTTCTAGTTCCAAGATCTTGATCCTAACCATTACCCTATTTCACCACCCCAGCAGGAGGAGGCAAGTTTAGGGTGCCCACTAGTGAGCCCTTAATCCTGGAAAGGACTTGTTCTGGCACATTCCAGGAGGTAGGATGTGATGCATGCCCTGTGAAAGGGGAAGGGAGAGTTCTGTGGTGCGCAGGGGTGTGCAGGGGGGGGGCTGCCCACCCGAGAGATTGGGGAAGGCTTCCCGGAGGAGGCAGTGTTTGGGGTTTGACCACGTGGCAGTGGAATGGAGACGTGGTCCAGACAGAAGGAACAGCATGACAACGGGCTGGAGGTCAGAGAGCAGGGTGGGGCCTCCGTGGTATCATTTGGCTGTGAAACAAGGCTGGGGAAGTAGAATGCAGGCGGCTCCTGCAGGGCCGAGGTGCAGGCTGGGAGCGTGTGCCTCGGGAGCCCCTTGTCCTGTGGGCCATGGAGACCCGCTGGGCGTCCCCTTGGCTGATGGGGGAAGAAGATCAAAATCAATCCCTGCTGTGCAAAGACCTGTAGCAATGAACAGGTGCAAAGCTCGTTTTTTTTTTCAAGAGGGGTGGGAGTGGTCAAGTTAAAAAAAAGAGCTTCTGGAGCCGGTAAGGATGTTTCCAGTTCTAGTCAGGGTGACCTTCAGAGGCAGAAAATGCACCTTGGGGGAAGGTTCCAGTACTTGCTGGCCTTCCCTGCTGTGTGCATATTCAGGAAGAGATTGCTCCTGAGTGGAGCCGGGTGAGCTCATTTCTTTGAAATCACTTGACATGGAGGCTGGTTTGGATCAGCTGACAGAGCTGGGGGTGGGGGGAGAGGACGCCACAGCTGACAGGAGAGCGAGTGTGTTGCGTAGGGTCCTTGGGGTGGAGGGAATGAGCATGATGCTTCCAGACCCTTCTCTGAGGCAGAGGCCTCCCCTGACTTGGGGGTCCAGTCTGAGCTCCGGGACCAACCACCCGTCCTTGGGCTGTGACCGTGAAGGTGCCGAGCGCCCGGCAGAAACTCAGAGACAGGCTGTCGGGAGAGGCTTCCTTCTCCTGCCTCTGTTGCTTCCGCACACCACACCGGCACTCTGTCACCCTTTTTTACTGGACACGGTTATTCACCCGGCGATGGAGCCGCAGCTTCCCAGCAGTTATCTCTGCACTGCAGTTTTCAGATTTCAATATGGTTTTCAGAATCATGTGGCTTCTAGGCCAAACCTCTAAAGTCCTTGCAGATAGTGTCATTATTCCCATCTTCTGGATGAGAAAATGGAGGCATGGAGAGCCTGAGTGAATCACCCCAGGCTGCACAGCTAGTGAGTGGCTGGGACAGGTCGTGCTTACATTGTCAGGCTTGTCCCCAGCTCCTTCAGTCTGCCCTGGCTCTGGCCCTTTGGGACCAGCTTCTGTACGGCCACAGTGGCAGCTCCCACTGGGTGGAGGAGCAGCAGCGCCTACCTGCCCACGCGCCTGTCATCTCCGTCAGCACCTGGAATATGCTCGGGGGAGTGATGGGGACAGGAACAGCCATTTGCAGGACTCAGATGCCCCCTACCACCCACACCTGGTCATTGCCCGTGATCCTTACAGATGGCCTTCCTAGATTCCGTGGCAAGGCCAGAAGGGGGACGCGGGTGGCTGGGCCACTGGTGCATGCCCCAGGCACGTTGCACAATTCTCATTTTACTGACAGCGAAACTGAGGATCAGAGAAATGCAGGGACTTGTCCCAAGGGTGCCCAGGAGTGAGGGGCAAGACCAGCACTTAACCCAGGCCTGTGAGAGGCAGGGGGTGGGCTGGTTACATGTGTGCTCTGCAGGAGGGCTGGGCTCCAGCTGTGTCAACCTCGGCCCCATCATTTCACTCCTCAGTTTCCTCTCCTGGAAAATGGGGACAGCGACAGAAACCATGGAGGAGGAGTAAGGATTAAACAAGGTCATGCGTGTGAAGTGCTGAGCACGGCACCTGGGTTATAGGCGACACTGTGTACGCTCAGTGACAGAGGCAGCGAGTTGTTATTACATTACTATTATTAGTGGTGGTGGTGTTGTTTTCACCAGGCCAGGCTGCCTCACAGCTTCATTTGCTTTCCCGTGGATGAATTCTGGTTCATGCCAAAGCCGGTTGAATTTCCAGCGAGTGATTGAGGCAGATTACCCTGTGGTTGATAGAACTGTTATTACAGTTCTGTGATAAGGACTCAATTTTATTCCAATGTAAAGAATGCACGGGAAGGGGGCAGGGAGGTGGGGAGGCTTGTTTTCATCTGTAGTGTTCAGAGGCAGCTGCTGCAGACAACTGCTGCCATCTGGGTGTTCCTGGGCTGAGCTGCAAGGACACCCAAGCTCCCCACAGCTCCATCCTACAGCTGGGAAGGACCTGGGGGATGCTGATTCTAGGAGCCTTAGTGTGCAGCCCCCATTGCGGGGTCTGGCTCATTCCATGCCCTGAAGGTGCAGTGTCCTGTCTGGGTGACAGGGGTTGCAGGAGGGAGCTGTCTACTCTGCCCTCAGCCAGCACCTCTGCCCCCTCCCCCATCTGATGGCGCACACCCTCTCATGGGGGGTCTTCAGGAAGTTGCCCCTCTCCTGCTGCCTGTCCCCAGGAGTTGTCCTGCAGCCCGTATCTGAGCCTGTTACTGTCGTGCTCAAAGCCCAGCTTCCTGGCCTGGCTCAGTGTCGCACCCCACTCCCCCCAGGCTAGCCTCAGCCCTTCCCCTCCTTCTCCCGCCACACTGTGGCCATCCAGCCCCTCCTGGTACCTCCAATGCCCGCTCTGTCCCATGTCGGTGTCCAGAACTGCTCATCTTCCCTCTTCTCTCCCTGGCTGCCCGCAGGAGACCCCGGGGAGGCGGGAGACCCGGGGGGGGGGGAGACCCGGGGGAGGCGGGAGACCCCGGGGAGGCGGGAGACCCCGGGGAGGGGGGAGACCCCGGGGAGGCGGGAGACCCCGGGGAGGCGGGAGACCCCGGGGAGGTGGGAGACCCGGGGAGGCGGGAGACCCCGGGGAGGCGGGAGACCCGGGGGAGGGGGGAGACCCCGGGGAGGCGGGAGACCCGGGGGAGGGGGGAGACCCCGGGGAGGCAGGAGACCCCGGGGAGGCGGGAGACCCCCTGGGAGGCGGGAGACCCCCGGGGAGGCGGGAGACCCGGGGGAGGGGGGAGACCCCGGGGAGGCGGGAGACCCGGGGGAGGGGGGAGACCCCGGGGAGGCGGGAGACCCCAGGAAGGTGGGAGACCCGGGGAGGCGGGAGACCCCGGGGAGGCGGGAGACCCGGGGGAGGCGGGAGACCCCGGGGAGGCGGGAGACCCGGGGGAGGCGGGAGACCCCGGGGAGGGGGGAGACCCGGGGGAGGGGGGAGACCCCGGGGAGGCGGGAGACCCCGGGGAGGCGGGAGACCCTTGGGAGGCGGGAGACCCCCGGGGAGGCGGGAGACCCCGGGAAGGTGGGAGACCCCTGGAGGGAGGAGACCCCGGGGAGGGTGGAGACCCCGGGGAGGCGGGAGACCCCGGGGAGGCAGGAGACCCTTGGGAGGCAGAGTGGTGGCTGCTCTGAGCCTGAACCGAGTCCCGACCCTAAGGAGGGGAGCCGGACGCGGAGGGAGCCTGGGCTGAGACCCTGAGCGTCCCCCACTGAAGCCTGGCGGGTGGTGGCCAGTGCAGGCAGAGCCCGGCCCCGTGGTGTGGGAACGCGACACAGCCTGAAGCGTCAGAGTGCTCCGGCCTGTGAGCCCCGAGGGGTCCCCAGAGGTGGCCTCCTGACTGCCTGCCTCTTACTGCAGTTGTAAGCGACCCAGAGGGAGAGAAGGGACTTCCCCAAAGTCACTCATCAAGTCAGAGGCAGGGCTGGGGCAGGAACCGAATGTTCCAGGGCTGCGGTCCACGGCCGGTTCAGAACCGGGCCGCACAGCAGGGGGCGAGTGGCAAGCGAAGCTTCCTCTGCATTCACAGGCGCTCCCCATCGCCGGCGTCCCGCCTGAGCTCCGCCCCTGGTCACGTCAGCGGCGTTAGATTCTCACAGGAGCAGGACCCCTGCCGCACACTGCGCATGCGCGGGGTCTAGGCCCGCGCTCCCTGTGAGAATCTAAATTTCTGATGATGGGGTGGAGCTGAGGCGGTGATGCCAGCTCTGGGGAGCAGCTGCACATGTAACACACGTAATGTGCTTAAATCATCCCCAAGCATCTACCCCGCACCCCGTCTGTGGAAAAATTGTCTTCCATGAAACCGTGCCTGGTGCCAAGTAGGCTGGGGGCTGCTGTTCTAGGGGATCTTCCAGGCCCGGGCCTCCTTGCTGGCTGGCATCGGGTGCTCCCCTGGGTGTGGGAGGGGCTCCACAGCCTGCCCCCGATGGCCGTGGGCCCCCAGGCCCTCTGATGTGCTCCTTTCCCTCTTGCAGGTGAACCTGGTGCTGGGGGACGGCCGGTCCCTGGGCCTCACGATCCGAGGGGGAGCCGAGTACGGCCTTGGCATCTACATCACTGGGGTGGACGCGGGCTCCGAGGCGGAGAGCAGCGGGCTCAAGGTGAGTGAGGAGCGGGCCGGAGCAGGGAAGGGCTGTCCCGGGGCTCCGAGCAGCTGATTGCAGTCAGACCTCCAGCGGAGCATCAGCACCGCACCTTGAGGGCGGGCCCTGCCGGAGCCCTCCCGGCTGCTGTCCCTCTAATGCGCGTCTCAGAGCCGCGGCAGGGCGGCCTCCTGCATGATGTGGGCGGCGGGCCGGTCCCAGCTCGTCACGGCTGCTGCTTTGCAAACGCCGCTGACGGCCTGTGACGGCCTTGACTTCAGGGTTTGTCATGTAGCAGGGAGAGGGAAGAGGAGAGGAAGCCGTGAGCTGGGCTGGGGTTTCGCTGGGCGGCTTCAGGGCTGGCGTTCAATCACGGGCAACCAGCAATTATGGAAATGGTATTATTAGCTCACATTTTAAAGAGGGCTGACCGTGTGCCTGGCGTTAGAGATTCACTTCACACATAATCATCTTATAGAATCCTCACGCTGCCCTGAGGGACAGGTTGTTATTACCCATATTTTTCCAGTTGTGGAAACTGAGGCATAGAGAGGTTAAGCTGACTTGGCCAAGGCCTTACAGCTGGTGGGTTGTAGAGCAGGATTTGCAATCAGGCAGTCTTAATTCCAGAGCCCATGGTCTTACCACTTAGCACCGTGCTGGGGCCGACGGGGAACTTGCTCAGAGAGGCAGGACTCTGCTGGTGAGGACGCTGGACCCAGGACACAGATGTATTAATAAATAGAGCTTGGCTAAATCCTGACGCCAGGGATGGCACAGCGGGCGATGTGGAGTAATGACCATGGGCACAGGTGGCCTTTGAGCCAGGCCTTGGGGGGTAAAGGGGTGGGCGGGTAGAGGGCTAGGGAAGGAAGGGAGCGGCTGGCTGAACCATGCACCCTGACTGTGGGTGACTGGTCCGTGTGCAGGGCTGGGGGGACGAAGCCCAGGATGAGGTGGTGTCCGTGTAACTAAGGGCCTTGCACGCCCCACCGCGTTGGGGGACTTGACTCTCCGTGCAAATGAGAAGAAAGTGTCAAGGCAGATTTGCATGGACCCCAGTTGCGCCGTGGCAGACGGTGCAGAGATGAGGCGTCTGCCAGGGCCTCTCAGAAACAGGTGTAGTGGGAAGAGCTCTGGCTTTGTGGTCAGGAAGACTGGGTTCAAATCCCAGATTTGTTGGTTTTGCTTCTATAGCTGTGTGACCTCAGAGTGTCCCTCTACCTGTCTGAGCCTCCCTTTGTAATAAGTGGCATCCCTTTCTTGGGATTATTGAAAAGATCAAATGCGATGCAAACTGATATTACTAATAATTAAACATTGCCATAGACTGAATGTTTGTGTCCCCCAAAATTCATATGTTGAAATTCTCACCCTCGAGGTGATGGTGTTAGGAGGTGGGGCCTTTAGGAGGTGATTGGGTCATGAAGGTGGGGCCCTCATGAATGGGGTTAGTGCCGTTATCAAAGGGACCCCAGAGAGCTCCCCACCCCTTCCTGGCTCTGTGAGGACACAGCGAGAAGGCGCCACCTGTGAACCAGGAAGAGGGCCCTCACCAGACTCCAAATCTGCTTGCCCACACCCTGATCTTGGGCTTCCCAGCCTCTAGCACGGTGAGAAATAAATTTATATTGTTGATAAGCCACCCAGTTCTATGGTGCTTGTTTTAGCAGCCTGGACTGACTCAGACAAACATCATCATCTTCATTATTATGAAGATGGCCACCCAGCTAAGAAGTGCTGGAACTGGGGTTTTACCACTGCACTATGGCGCCTCCTGGTGATAACACAGGTGTTATTGCTCCCAGCAGACAGGTGAAGAAACCGAGGCTCATAGAATTCAACTGACTTGCCCAAGGTCAGATTCTGTCTAATGCCAGAGCTGGGATTTAAACCCAGACCTGACAGAGCCTGGGGCTTCCCTGTGCACGAGGACTCCTCAGACCTGGGGCCTGCCACTGACCAGCTATGCGGAGGGGGGCATGTCGTTTCCCTCCGTTCCCCTCTCTGGGCCCCGGCCTGCCTGCGTGGACAGTTGGGCTAGATGATCTCTGAGATTTTCTCCTCGATCTGCACACTTTCCTGGCCCGAGAGGGTGAGAGGTGCCCAGACACTAGGAACATGCTCCATTCTCCTTCACCTATAGGTTCCCACATTCACAGAGAGATGCCAAAATCAGTGACCTGCAGCTAGATCCCACTTTTGTGCGGAAGGGAGGAAGCGGACAGTACATGCCGGCAGGGAGTGTCCGTGTCTGCCCCGATTCTCTTTCTATGATATTTAATCAGTGAGCGTACACTGACTATGCCCACGTGCACACACTGCGCTCTATGGCATCTGAGCTGCGCAAGACCGACACAGTCTCTGACTTCCTAGAGCTCATATTCTAGTGGGAAGACAAGGGAAAAACAAAGGCAAATTACACAACTGTTTATTTAATTACCATTATGACAAATACCAAGATGGCAAAGCGCAGGGAACCCATGTGAGTGTGTGCCAGGGGAGACCAGCCTGGTCTTGGATATCAGGGAAGGCTTCCTGGAGGAAGAAATATTTTGGTTGGAATTTAAAAGAAGAGAACAAAACTAATTATGTGAAAGAGGAGGTTGGGCGTGGTGGCTCACACCTGTAATCCTAGCACTTTGGGAGTCCAAGGCAGGAGGATCCCTTGAGGTCAGAAGTTCAAGACCAGCCTGAGCAAGAGTGAGCCTCTGTCTCTACAAAAAAAAAAAAAAAATAGAAAGTTTAGCTGGGTGCAGTGGCACGCACCTGTAGTCCCAGCTGCTTGGGAGGCTGAGGCAGGAGGATCGCTTGAACCTGGGAGTATGAGGTTGCAGTGAGCTACGACGATGCCATTGCACCCTACCACGGGCAACAAAGCAAGACCCTGTCTCCAAAAAAAAGAAAAAGAAAGAAAAGAGGAAATAAGAATTTTAGGCAAACAACAATAACAACAAAGAAAAACCCAGCAAATGCTAAGGCCCTGAAGTGGAAAGAAGTATTGCAGGATGCAAAGGAAGGCAGGTGTGGCTGAATGCAGAGAGCCAGGTGGGGAGAAGGTGCCTGCTGATGCCATCAAGGCAAGCAGCACCAGATGGCACAGGGCGTGCAGTTCCCCCAGTCCTGTGCATCGTGAAAAGATGGTGATGGAGAGCTGCAGATATTAATGTGGAAGGGTATCTGTGGTCCATTATTACATGGGAAACACAGGCTGGAAAAGCCGCACAGCTAACAGGAGCTCATTTGTATTGTGTATGCATGCAAAAATATGCATCGAGCCCATCCACGCTGCCCACACAGCAAAATGTCAGCAGTGGTTATCTCAGGTGGTGACATTATAGATGATTTTCACTTTTGTTCTTTACGTCCTTTTTCATTGTCTGAAGGGAGCAAGCATTCTTTTTATGATCTTGAAAACACCAACAATAAAGTGATTTCCATACCGAAACAAGGCAGAGGAAAAATATTCCATAGAAGTTTTCCGCTCACTTTAATTTGCCTCTCGGTTGCAGGCGATCGAAGGCTTTATTTGCTCACAAAACGCCCGCCTTCAGTGAAGTCCTTTCCATCTTCAGTCCCCTCCACGGTAAAGCGTTTTATATTCCCTGCCATTATTTTACTTTCCCCTCCAAGGCCCCTTGGATATGCTAACACCTGCCTACACTCGCTCGGGCATCCAGGACTGATTAATTCTGTTTATTGCCAATGCACTTTTAGTGGAATTAGGCATATTGAAATGGAATAAAGGGGTTTGGCTGTGTGGGTGGTGGAGCCAAGAACAGGCTTTATTTGTAAATAGGGCTCCTTGCTGCTGTGCAGAGCTTTCCTGGAGTGAAAATGTGCCTTTCGCCTGGCTTCCAGCTGCTCAGCCCACTTAGCTCCTGGGGGCCCTGTTTGAGTCCGGGGAGGGGTCAGGACAACACTGTGCTGAGTGGAGAAACACTTATAGGGTCAGGCAGGCTCCGGCATTTACCCTGGGAGGCCCCATGAAACTCGAAACCCTCCTGCCCTCCCAGTGGGGGCTGATGTCCTCTTCATAATCTATCTTCGGATTTCTCTTATTCCTCTGCACTCCCCCGTCCCCCCACCCCCTCAGCTTCAAACGCCACCAAAGAATGGACCACAAAACCTTCTTTGTTCCTTTAAGGACATAGATGATTAGATTGGCTGGCATTTAAAAATAATCATAATGATAGCAGTTGGCATTTATTAACCAGTTGTTATGAATCAGGCACTGTACTGAACACGCTAGACACACTTTTATGTAATCCCCCTCCCCGCAGCCCTGCGGCGGCATTAATAGCAGCATGTAAGGGGTGAACAGCGGAGGCTCAGAGAGGCGTGGTGGCGTGCCCGGGATCACACCGGGATCCAGGCCCACCGCAGGCCTTATGCTTTGCTCTCCCACCTTCCTGGTTCCCTATTTTCATCAAGTACCAACAGACTGCAGAGAGAGGAAATAAAGGACCTCAAGTTGTCTTAGAAATCCGAAGCCCAGTGTGGTTCCCGGCTCCTGCCCACCCCCATGGCCTCCACTTCGGAGGTTGGCCAGGGGTGGGGGGCCCGTTTCATCTCTGCTCAGGGGGGCCAGTTGCCATCCTGGCTGAGGCTTCTTGGAACAGGCTGAATGTCCCACTCTCGGGGTCCCCACTATGCTGCTTGTGGTGGGGGGGCAGGCCGGTAGAGGGGCTGGTGCAGAAACAGTGTTTCGGTGACTGCTGGGACAAGCTGCTGCGTTGCAGGTCTGTCATGGTGCTGGGCGCCTCCAGGAGCCGGACTGTGCGTCAGTCAGTCTCATTGGTGAGGCCAGCCGGGCTGGGGCCGACCCCGCCGCAGACTGGCATTTGCTGTAGCATCTGTTCTCCTCCCACCCCCCGCCCTCTCCGGGTTGAGCCTCCGGACAGCCCCCCTTTGCCGAGCTCCTCCCAAGTAGCAGGTGCTCTACTCATGCCATCTCTCTAAACCCTCTCTCCAGCTCTGGGCGGAAGGAATTCTTAATCCCATCTGTAACTGGGCGTGTTTGTTGAGTGACAGTCTCTCCTTCCAGATCGTGGCGGCTACGTGGGGCCGAGACTTGAGTTCTTTACGCATTGTAGCCCCCTGCCCAGGACAGAGCCCGGCACATAGTAGGTGTACACGGAAAGTAGTCCTTGACTTGAAGAAGTGCCCGTGGCTGAGGCAGGACCTGGGCCAGGTGTCTTTGACTCCAAAGATCTGATCTCGAACACTCTCTCCTTTGCATCCTGGCCTGAACCCAGCACAGAGTGGGCAGTTTTGTTGGAGGAATGAATCCTATTAAGAAGAGTTAGTGCTTTTCCCCCTCCCCCAGGGCGTGAGCTGAGCGTCAGACGCTGTCCCTCGGAGGTGCTTGCCTTCCAGCTGAAGGGAGCTGCGTAGGGACGTTCGCGCATCACAGGTGCCCTGTGGACGGCTAGGTGCCACCCTCAGCTCTTCCCTGTGCCGTGGATGGTGGATGGCAGAAACCAGTCTACACTCACAGATCCCAGCCTCCAAACCTCCCATTTTACACATGAGCAGACTGAGGGCCAGAGGGAGGGGAAGGACTCTCTGAGAAGGGGTTGCAGAGACCCCTTTTGCCATCAGGCATTTTGACCTCGCCTGTTGCCTGTGTCTCTGTGCTCCTGCTGGTAGAAAAGAACAAGCCCGACAAACTCTCCAAGCCTGCTTTCTGTTATTCTTCCTGGGGGAAGAGGCATGGTTACCATCGAACATCTGTTTAATAAGGATCTTTTAAATGTATTTTATTCTTTAATTGTGGCTGATTTTATGGCAGTCTTCATAAAGATAACAAAGGTTATATCTTAATTCCTGACAGGGCATATTACAAACACCTCTCTGTGTTTCAATTCTACAGCTTAGATGAATGGACTCATTTCTTGAAAGACACAAACCACTAACACTCAAGAAAGAAAGATAGATGACCCATATATGGTATATATCAAAGAAATTGAGTTTGTAGTTAAAAAACCATCCAGAAAAGAAAACTCAAGCCCAGACACTTTCACAAACTAACTCTACCAAGCAGTTAAGGAAGAAATATTACATAGTCGCTTCCTGAAAATAAAACATGAGGGACTACTTCACAACTTATTTCATAAAGCCAACATTATGTAATACTAAGACCAAATACAGGCTGGGCGCGGTGGCTCACACCTGTAATCCTAGCACTCTGGGAGGCCGAGGCGGGCGGATTGCTCCAGGTCAGGAGTTCAAAACTCACTCAGCCTGAGCAAGAGTGAGACCTCGTCTCTACTATAAATAGAAATAAATTAATTGGCCAACTAATATATATATTGAAAAAATTAGCCGGGCATGGTGGCATATGACTGTAGTCCCAGCTACTCGGGAGGCTGAGGCAGCAGGATTGCTTGAGCCCAGGAGTTTGAGGTTTCTGTGAACTAGGCTGATGCCACGGCACTCACTCTAGCCTGGGCAACAAAGGGAGACTCTGTCTCAAAAAAAAAAAAAAAAAGACCAAATACATTACAAGAAAAGAAAACTATAGACCACTATTCTTCATAAACATAGATGCAAAAATCCTCAATAAAATGTTATCAAATCAAATCCAACAATCTATAAAAGGATAATATAACACTACCAGGTGAGTTTTATCCTAGGAATGCAAGGCTGGTTCAATATTTGAAAATCAATGTAATTAACAGACTAAAGGAAAAAAGCCATGTGATCAGAAAACTCACTTAACAAAATTCATCAAACATTCATGATAAAAAAAATTCTCAGCAAAGTAGAAATCCAAGGGAACTTCCTTAATCTGATCAAGGGCATCTACAAAAAAATGTACACTTAACATATTTCATGGTGAAAAACTATATGCTTTCCTCTAAGATTGAAATAGGCCAAAATTTTCTCTCTAAACAGTTTTATTAAATATCATACTAGAAATTTTAGTTAGTGCAGTAAGTCAAGAAGAAGAAATAAAAGGCATACCAATCAGAAAAGAAGAAATAAAACCATAGTGACTGATCATCTACATAAAAAATTCCAAAGAATTTGCAATAAAGCTCCCAGAACTAGTAAATGAGTTTAGCAAAGTGAAAGGACACGAAGTCAGCATACAAAAATTAGTTGTATTTCTATATGCTAACTGGAATTTAAAGTTAATAAAAACAATACAGTTTACAGCACTAATAAATACTTAGCTATAAATATTTAACAAAATATGTGTAAGGTGAAAATGGCAGCAGATTGGGCAGTGTGAGGATAGTGGTAATAATAGGGAACGGTAATGATAGAAGTAAGCAAATTAGGGCAGAGCAGTCTTCTAGATATTTCTACTTTGTAGTAATAATAGTAATTGCCAGCATTTGGGGAGTGCACTCTCTGTGCCGCCCATGGTGCTTAGCGAGCGAGTGCTGTGCCTGCATTGAATCATTTAATCCTCCCAGCAGCCCTGTGTGGAGACTCTAGCATTATCCCCATTTTAGAGATGGGCAGCTGAAGCCCAGAGAGGTTAAGTAACTTGTCCAGCGTCACACAGCTAGTAGTGGGGGAGCTGGGATTAAAACCCAGGTAGTCACAGAGGTCCCATTCCCATCTCTTCCCTCTCCTCACACCATCGCTGGCCAACCCCGTGGCTCTTATAGAACCTAGAGGGGTCAACGTTTTGCAACGTGGCTCTCAGGGAAACTGAGGGAGGAACACAGGACAGGGCCTTCCCCTGTAGGCAGCTGGAATTTACCGCTCCCTGACAGTGAGGGAGGAGTGAATAGTCGATTTCCTTTACTTCTGTTTTTTTCTGTGCTTGTGGCCTGTGCGTTCATGCCCACGCACGCCCACGGTGACATTCCTGGTGTCTGCATAGTCGCCACGGGACAAAAGCAGACTATTTATTGACCACTCACAGCAGGCCAAGCCCCGTCCAGGTGCTGTGTATCAGTCCTCTTGTTCTGTCCCCGTGGCAGCCCCACGAGCCACGCTCCTGGTCATCGTCCCTCTTTTACTGATACGAAACCTGAGAATGAGATTAAGGGACTTGCCCCAAAGCGTATTTTTAGTTGGCAGAGAGGCGGAGACTCAAATGCAGGGCCCTCCGAGGCCTCCCGCCTCACCTCTGTGCGCGGCCGCCGGCGGGGTGGCCGAGCACAGAAGTCACCGCGCCTCGGATTGGCAAAGCACTTTCTGTTTGCCTCGGGAAGGGCTTTGTCCACGTTTCTCTAACCCCAGATCCAGTGCTCTCTCCACTCCCAAGGATAGCAAGTCGTCTATGTCTTGCGTGCCAGTGCCATGTTGTTAGCGTGGCTGCGCCAGGGTTTGCACTTGTGCGCTTGCAGCTGGGCTCTGCGACAAAGAATACTTAGCTAGCGCTAAGAGTCGCCGAGTGGTGTCTGCCACGGGGCAGAAAGTGGGGGCTTGCAGCCCAGACGAGGCAATGTCTGCCATCTCCGCGTGAGAGCATGGGCCGAGCTCAACTTTTAAGATTATTTAAATAAGAATTTATGACTAAAGCTGTATCTCAGCAAGACAACATTAATTTGGAGGGAAACTCATAACACAATAGCAGCCGCTTACACCTGCTGTGTGCGGGGCACCAGCCTGGTGTCCCAGCCAGCTCCAGCGCCACAAAGTGGTTAATTGCAGGTGCTTTGGAGTCAGAATTTCTAGTTGTGTCGTTACTCTATGTCCCTGAGGGTTTCCTTGTTTATAAAACTGGGGAAGTAATAGCTCTAGGAACCTCGTGAAGATGTAGCCTGAGACTCTTTAGCGAGCACCTAATGCAGATAAAGTATCCAAAACAACGTTGCCTTTAAAAAAAAAAACTATTTCTGATTTTCAGTATAAGGTCACTAGCATTTGTCTTGTTTGAGGCTCAGAAAGTGGAAGTGATCTGCCCAAGGTCACATGCCAGGAAGCGGCTGGCCGACGATGACCGAGGATGCAGGCCGGGCTCTGTCGTCTAACACCAACTCGGGGCAGCTTCCACGGTGGGGCTTCCGGGCCAAGGGACAGTCCTGCCTTGGCCGTCTGGGGCGGAATAAACCGAGGCTGTTCCTGCCAGCCCCTCTCTGGCCCGCCAGCCCCGTGTGCAAGCCCCACTCAGCCCCTGCTTGCGAGGGTCTTGGCAGAGCAGCGTCCTCGCTGGCCCGATTGCTTTGGTGCCTTGAGAAGCCCCAGGCTCTTTCAGCCATAGGTGGGATAGCAACTGCCAATGTCATTGCTGGGGTCCAGCGTGGATAACTGGGCCCTGCCTCCCTTCCAGAGCCTCTCGCTGGAGCAGGGCTTTCTCTGATTAGCCATTTCCCTGGGACGGCCTCTCCCCGAGGTGCAGTGGCCGCCTCTCGCTTGTGGTCAGGCGTCCACAAGTCCTGGATCTCAGAGCTGGCGTCTTGCTTCCCTTCCCAGGGATTGTGGAGGAGGGGTGCTTCTCAGGCTCCTGTGGATCCCAATTTCTGATGATAAGAATAATAATACCACCTATATCCTGGGTGCTACCATGTCAGGATGAAATGAACTCATGCATATAAAACCTAGCCCAGTGCCTGGCACATGATTGCAACCGAAAAATGGTAGCTGTGATTGTCTAAGTGACTTGCCTTATCCACACGAGAGCGTGTGCCGCGGTGGAACGCTCAGGTAGCTGATGAATTGACTCTGATGACGGACGTCTTTCCCAGGGAGCCGGAAGGTGGTTTCTTTCCAGAGAAGCCGCCACGTGCTGGGTGACTGTTGTAACCTCCCCCATCCTCGGCTGTGCCACATTCTCAGGCCTTCTTTCTGCTGCTTTCTTAGCTGGGTTTTTGGAATGGCTTCTCTGAACGGTGTTTCATAAATTGCAAACGTTTGACGGGCTTATTCCTTTTGCCTGGTCTTTTTAGAGGTCCCAGTTAGGGTGGTAATTGCTCCCAGGCAGGCCGCCGCCAAAAAAACTTAGTTTCTGCAGGGAGGCCCGTGGGAGCAGAGCCCGGCTGTGGCTTGGCCACAGGTAAAGGTGAGAGCGTTCATTTGTGTGCTCAGGGTCCCCGTGAGCCGTTTTGTCCTCCGGAGGGAAGCCGCCAGTGGGGCTGGCTTTCATTCTAATCTGTCATTTCTCAAGTGGCTGAGCAAAGGATCTGGGGTGGGGTGGCAGCCTGGGAGGCTGGCTGGCTCCAGGAAGGTCATCAGCTGATCTTCCGGCTTCACATGTGGCAATGCCAAGTTCAATGCCTGCCTGTCAGGATGCATCTGGTTTGCTGAATTTGAGGCCAGCCTGGTCTCCCCTTTCATAAGGGAAATAATTACCTGCTGTGGCGTAGGGCAGGCGTGAAGGGCTTTGGGAGAGGCTATACTGGGCATTGCTTCACACACTTGACCGTGCACATGGATCGCTGAGGGACCTTGTCAAGTGCAAATTAGGATGCAGCAAATGATGTGGTTTTTGTGGCTGCACAACCACCGCAGAATGTAGGGGTGTGCAGTAACCATGGATTCTGTCACAGATACCGTGGGTCAGGAAGTGGACAGGCCATGGTGGGGTGGTTCATCTCTGCTCCATGATGTTTGCAGCCGCAGATGGAAGACTTGGCATCTGGGTGCTGGAGTGATCGGAAGGCCCGCGTGCTCTGTGTCTGGAGGCCGATGTTGGCTGTGGGCCAGGGGCCCCTGTTCTTCCCTGCAAGGCCCCTCCACGTCACATTTCCACAGGGCCAGTCTGGGCTGCTTCCAAGCATGGTGGCTTGGAGGAGACTTCCAGGGGATGGGTGCTGGCAGAGAGGTGGGTAGAGCTGTATTCCTTTTATGGCCCAGCCTCAGTGTCCCTCAGCTGGCTCTGTTGTTCGGAGCTGCCACAAGTCCATGCAGGTTCAAGGAGGGGGGGGAGGGACTCTCCTTCCTTTCTGCATGTCCTAGGGCGGCTGTAACACATGACCACCAGCGTGGTGGCTTACAACAGCAGACGTTTACGCAGTTTGGTTGGGGCATCGCATGTGGAAGGAAGGTTATGCCAGGCAGAGAAGTGAAGGGAGAACTCTTCAAGGAGGAACTCGCAGGAGCAAAGGCACCCAGGCCTGGGGTGGGGGCCCAGGGGTGCCAAGAGGGCTGAGAAGCCGACAGAGAGGAGAGGCGGGGAGAGAGGAGCACGGGATAGGGAAGCAGACACTGGCTCCAACAGCTTTGCCGAGACTTCCCAGCTGGCCAACGAGCCTAGAGCTGCACACAAGCACCAGGATGATGGTGTTAATTGCAGCTGCTGTCAGGCAGATGGTAGGACGGAGCTTTCCGAGACGGGGGTGTCCAGTAATTGAGTGGGGCTGTGCACTAGGGCTGTTGACCCAAACCCTTTGAGGAACCTGTTTCTTTTTAGCATTTTTCTTCAGCAACTAAAGTACTAAGTCCAGTATATCATATCTGCAGAAACACATGCAGAAAGTGGAAAGGACCCAGACCTCCTGAAGGCAGCTTTTATGAGCATCTCTCTCTTTTTTTTTTTTTGAGATATAATTCACATGCCATAAAATTTACCTTTTTACAATGTACAAATCCATGAGTTTTAGTATAATCACAAGGTTGTGCAACCCTGACTACTCTCTAATTTCAGAACATTTTCATCACTTCTCTAAAACATCCTTGTACCCATTAGTCACACCCCATTCTCCTCTTTCCCTGCCTCCTGAAAACTACTTTCTGTCTCTCTACGTTTGCCTCTTTTGTGCATTTCGTATCAGTGAGTCATAGAATATGTGGCTTCTCCGTCTGGCTTCTTTCTCTTAGCATCATGTCGTATCAGTAAAGTCCTTTTTTATGACTGAATAATATTCAATTGTATGGTGATACCACATTCACTAGTTGATGGACGTTTGGGTTGTTTCCATCTGCTAGCCTCTTGATGGAGTTTCTTTCCTCCTTTTTTTCTGTATATTTTTTACAAGATTTATAGTATCCGGTATATACTGTTTTGCATCTCACATTCTTCACTTGCATTTTCCCAGGTAATTAAAAACTTCTCATGAGCACAACTTGTAATGGGTTGCATAATAATATTCCATCTTGTGGCTGAATTATAATTTACCTAACCATTCCCTTGAAGTCAGGCATTTAGCCGTTTCTAATTGAAATAAAGTTTTCAAAGGAGCAACAAATGAGAGAAACCTCAGAGGACCTTTCCGGAGGAGCTTAAGCAGCCTCCATGCTATCTGTGCCTGCAGGCTGCCAAGCCCAGTGGGGTGCAGGAGTGATTCATCCCAAATTACTAAGAGGCAAGGAGGGACTGGGTAGAATAGAGAGGCTGCTGCCCCAGCATGGCACAGCACGTCTGCAAGGCCCAGCCCCAGTCTTCCCCAGACCCCCAACGTCAAGGGGGGCGTTAGAGAAGGTGGGAAGATGAGGACAGCCAGTGCTGTGTCATGCCTCCCCCCAGCTAAATTTTTGTATTTATTTTTTCTCTTACCCTTGACAATACGGTCTTCGTATACAATTTAGAGAGCATAGAAAATGAATAAAGAGCTTGAAATTAAAATTGCCTGGAATTTACCACTCAGAGGCAACTCTTTTTTAGTTTGTTTTTGTTTTTTTGTTTTGTTTTTTGAGACACAGGCTTGCTTTGTAGCCCAGGCTGCAGTGTAGTGGCATCATCATAGCTCATTCATTGCAGCCTCAAACTCCTGGGCTCCAGCGCGCCTCCTGCCTCAGCCTCCTGAGTATCTGGGACTACAGGCACATACCACCATGACCAGCTAATTTTTCTATTTTTAGTAGAGACCCGGTCTCCCTCTTGCTCAGGCTGATCTCAAACTCCTGACCTCAAGCAATCTTTCCTCCTCGGCCTCCCAGAGTGCTAGGATTATAGGCGTGAGCCACCACACCCAGCCCAGAAACAACTCTTGTGAACCATTTGGCATATTTTTCTAGTCCTTTGAACACGGTGGAAGACCACATTAAATGGGCAATGTTAAGATAACATTAAAAAATCTGAATTCAAAAGCAAAGCATGTTCATTGGAGAAGATGTAGAAAATCCTGTGCTAAAGGGGCAACTAGTGCAGTGATTTTGGTGTGTACCCTTCCAGTGTGTTATTCCTACATGAAATACAATGAGTAAAAATATTTTAGCACAATTGGAATCAGACTATTTTCTTTCCCACCCTCCATAACAATGTAGCATTTAGCTCCTTCCATGTCACAAAGGAATGTTTTGCAAAATATTAAGTGAAAAATGCAAGGTCCAGAGTATTATGTGATCCCATTTTTATTTTTTTAAAAAGAAAAACATTTATTTGTATGTACTTATATATGTGAAGAGAGTTCCTTAATCTGTCATGGGATTAGAGTTCAAAAAATCAAGGGGAGAGAGAGCATTCCTGAAAGATTGCTTAAGAAACTCCCAGTGGTCATTACTTCTTAGCCTGTCCAGGGGCCTGAGACTTCAGATTTCAGGACCTGAGAGATGTTTTTAAGAGAAAAGATACTCTGGCGAGAGATTTTTACAGTTTGTGCATACCCCCTTTTTACTATTTTATTTGTACTATGTGCTTATGTTGGTTTTGTAATTTACAATATGTTTATTTGGGGAAAATCATTACATGTGGTTAAATATTCTGCAACATTATTTTTAATGGCTTTATAATAATCACTGTATGGATATACCATCTGGTATTTGTCTAATCACTGGTTCTTAGACGTTTAGAAGGGGAGTCCAGATTCTTTTTGCAAATTTATATTTTGTATAATCATGATTATTTACTTGGGGTAATTCCTAGAAGTCAAGTTGCAAAGGTTTTGCACCATCCTGTGGAATGTTCTTTAGCAGGTTTCAGCCAAGTTGTGCTGCAGCTGGCAAAGGGCCAGAGGCCCTGTTAACCCTTTCTCACCCAGACCGGGTGGTGGGCCCTTTTGGTGTTAAGCTCTGTTTGGTGTCCATGGGTGCCCATCATGTTCCTGTGACCACAAATATGATGGGCAGCATAAAGGACAAACCCAAATATATACATCCTAATCCCGAAAACCTGTGACGATAGGTTATGAGGCAAAGAGAATTAAGGTTGCAGGTAGGGTTGAGGTTGCTACTCAGCTGCCCTTGAGAGGGGTGGATGACCTTCTATTATCCTGGTGGACCCAGTATAATCACAAGGGTTCTTAGTAGTGGGAGTGGGATCAGAAAGAGAACAAGAGAGATGGGCTTGAGAGAAGGATTTGGCCTAAGGATGCCGGCTTTGCAGATGGAAGAAGTGTCCACCAGCCTAAGCACACGGGTAGCCTCTGGAACAGGGGTGGGGAACCTTTCATGTTGGAAGGCCACATGAATTTAGCTGTAATCAAATAAGGCCACGTTCAAGAAACTTCAATTAGATATACTTAAACATGTATATTATTTTATAAAAATCTAACTACTGTGTACTTAATAATTTCACAAAATGAAAACTATTTGTTAAGTTTGAAGTTAACTGTTTAATGACTTTGTTGTGTCTGCTTTCTGTTGGAAAACATTTGAATATTTGGCTGCAGCATGGAGGTCCGTAGTTTTTTGCAGTGGGTCCTCTAGATGGGTACCACAAGGGCATCTAGATTTGGGTTAGGTAGGAGAAGGTAGATTCACAACAATAAGTGGTTGGAAAGGAAGAAAGCATTCTCTTGGCATGTTGCCAAAGGCATAGACACTCTACTGCATTTTTCCGTATTTCAACTGGACCTTTCCTAGTAGCAACAATGATTTTAAAATGTCATCTACTAAGAGCTCAATCGATTCCATCTGTAGTTCTTTAGGTGCCTTGGTGATATCAACTAGGTGAGGCTGCAATGCTAATTCGAGTGTGCTGTTATAATTCTCAAAGTCAGTGAGCCTTTCACTGTATTCTCCAATTAATAAGTCGGTAACAGCTGCATATTCTTCAGATGATTCACATATATCATCCTGCTCGTTGATGACCTTTGCCAACTGGGGAAAATGTTCATCTGAAATTTCCTTTTGAAGAAGTGTTTTGAAAAAAGATGGCTTTTTTCAAAATGCTTGAATTTTTTTGCCACATATCATATATTGACTCAGTTTTACCTTGCAAAGAAATATTCAAGTCATTTTGACATATCACACAGAAATGCTTCATTTCCGTAGACATCTATTTTTAATAATTCACATTGCTGATTCTGTTCTTCATGAAATTTAACTACCTGATCTCACAGAGATGAAATTTTGGCTAACCCCTGTCTCTGTGATAGCCAACACACTGTAGAATGATACAGCAAATCCACACTGAATACCTCACCTTCAACTTTAGCATGTTACAAAACTGATGATACAGTGTTGCATTTGCACTAATATAGTTAACAATACTTACAACTTGTTGCAAAGTGTCACTTAAAACACTAGCTTTAGCACAGAGATTTTGCTGATGCAAGATACAATGAAAAGAAATGAGAGTATCTGGATCTGTTAATACTTCTTTTACTCTGTGCAATTACCCCTCATGTTTTCCTGTCATGGAAGGTACACTGTCTGTACATAATTTTCTGTACATAAATTCACTAAATTTACCAAATTCAGTCCAACTTCTCAACATTTATCTTGAAAGTTGTTGAAGATATCTATTCCCCATGTTCCATTTGCAGGCGTGCCCAAAGTGAGTTACTCTTCATAGCAAAGAAAATCTTCTGTTACAACCCAAATGAAGTATAAAACCTGTGCCAAGTCAATAGTATCAGTTGATTCATCCAAAGCAACCGAATACTATATATTTTCCTTCTGAAGTATTGCATAAAGTTGTTCTGATAAGTTGAAGCCTAATTCAGGCTGCTGATCAGTTATGGTTCTCCTTGAAAGAGCCAGCTATTTGTATTGGAAATGTTATTGGGGTCTAAGCATCCTACAACGTTGACAATGCCTTCTTTCACAATTTCTACATCACTGAATGGCTTCTATTTTTTCCCAAGTATATAAGCTACTTTATAAGTTGCTTCAGTGGCATTATTTCCAGGTCTTATTGCTGCTTGAAAGAATTGTCTTTGCTTTTGCTTGTCATCTTTTAATTTCTGCAATACAGCCTTTCTCACTTCTCTAATTTAAAATATTTGTGGTCCTTATGAGTGTTATAATGCTGATGAGCTTTGAATTTCTTTAATGTTGAAATTGCAGTATCACAAAGCAAGCAAATCTTCTTATCTTTAGCAGAAACAAGATAATATTGCAATTCCCAATCCTCATTTAAAAAAAAAAATCTGTTTTCTTCCTTCAGCAGTCTCTTGGTCTTCTTTGACGCAATGGGCTGTTAAGCAGACAGAATTTTAAAAAATACTGTCGAGCTATACAATTATTCACAAATTCCACTTCAAGCAGAAACCCAGTGCATCGTTGTCAAAAGCTGATAACAGACTGGCATACTCCACCCCCATAAACTCTGGCCAACCAGCTTCATGCGGTAGTGGCGCCAGTGGGCAGAGGAAGTGAGAACTATAATAAATCATGAGCATACCAGCTGTCCACTTAGCCCTATGGCTTACTCATGTTCTAATTGTGCCAGTCAATCTGGGGGGATTATTTCATTGAAACATTCTATTCTTTGGTATTTTAAATATGTTCATTTTAAAAATAAAATAAAAATATAAAAGATGAACAAAAATGTACAAATAAAAATAAAAAGGATTTGTTCAGTAAAATTTGGATTCAGTCAAAAGGCCACATTTAAGGACCTAGAAGGCCACATGTGTCCTGAAGGCCACAGGTTCCCCACCCCTGCTCTAGAAGCTTGGAGAGGGCGAGGAGATGGATTGTCTTCTAGACTCTCCAGAAAGTTCAGCACTGCTGATATCTTGATTTTAACCCAGTGAGATCTTTATCAGACGTGTGACCTCCAGAACTGTAAGATAATAAAACTGTGTTCTTTTAAGTTTATGGTACATTGTCCCAGCAGCTACGGGAAACTCATCTGTTGTAGCTCTGGCCCTGGGCTCTTGTTGAATCATTTTCCTTTGCCTGTGCTGGCCTCAACTGTGTTGCTTCTTCTAGGCAACACTTGGAGGGTTTGAATGTATTTGGAAGAGGAGGTCCATTTTCTTCCTTATGACTCTGAAGCACAGAAATGGAAACACACTTTAGTCTCTGATGTCTGATGCTTCCTATAATGGACTGGACTTGGAAGTTTGGGGGTTTGCTTTTTTAAGCGTTTTGATTGACATAATTTCAAACTTACGAAAACGTTACAAGAATATTGCAAAGAACTCCTTCCTGTATACCCTTCACCTGGATTCACCCATTTTTCGTGTTTTGCCACATTTGCTTTATCATTCTTTTTTTTTCTTCTCCCCTCTGAAACACTGGAGTTGTATATTTCATGTCCCTTTATTGCTAAACACTCTGATATTTTTTTCCCCTAAGAACAAGGGCATTCACTTAATATAACCACAGAACAATGATCAAAATCAGGAAATTTAGCATCAGTACAATACTCTTATCTAATCTACATAGCCTCAAATTTTGCCAGTTGTCCTCATAATGTCCTTTTATAGCGATTCTTTTTTCTTCCAGTCCAGGAGCCAGTCCAGGATCACGCCTTGCATTTTGTTTTCATGACTGTTTCATTCCATTTGATTTGGAACCGTTCCTCAGCCTTTCTTTATCTTTCCATGACATTGGTATTTTTGAAGAACTCTTGCTCCTTATTTTGTAGCATGTTCCTCTCTATTTGTGTTGTCTGATGTTTCCTATGATTGGGTCAGGTTATGCATTTTGGCAGGGACACCCTGGCATTGGTGCTGGGTCCTCGGGGGGTCCCATGATGTCAGTTTGTCCTGTTATTAGTGAGAGCAAACTTCATCACTTGGATCAGTAATATCTGCCATGTTTCTGTGCTCTGAAATTACTGTTTTTCCTTTTATAATTAATGAATAATTTGTGGATGATATTTTGAGACTCTGTAAATATCCTGTTTCTCATCAAACTTTTGCCTAGTAGTTTGGCCTGATTCTGGTGTTTTGTGAAATTTTTAAACATTTGATTGGCATTTTACTGTGGAGAAGAACTTTGTCCTCTTATTTATTGATTTAGTGTGTTAGGTTATAATTCATTATTGGCATTCTTTATTTTGATACTCAAAGTGTCCCAGATTTGGGGAGGGCAGTCTCCTCCACCTGGCTCCTGTGTCCTTTTGACCTGCAGCTGTCGTTCTTTGAGCACTTCCTACTTTCTGGCCCAAAAAGATGGTTCAGGCTCATCTTGTACTTTTCTTGGCCCAGCCTTGGAACCAACTGGGCCCTGACTCTTCAGTGGAGAATGACATTTAGACATCAAGATCTGGGGATTAGGCCAGGCGCGGTGGCTCACGCCTGTAATCCTAGCACTCTGGGAGGCTGAGGCGGGCGGATTGCTCGAGGTCAGGAGTTTGAAACCAGCCTGAGCAAGAGCGAGACCCTGTCTCTACTATACATAGAAAGAAATTAATTGGCCGACTAAAAAAATATATATATAACATTAGCTGTTCATGGTGGCATATGACTGTAGTCCCAGCTACTCGGAAGGCTGAGGCAGTAGGATTGCTTAAGCCCAGAGGTTTGAGGTTGCTATGAGCTAGGCTGACAACACAGCATTTTAGCCCGGGCAACAGAGTGAGACTCTGTCTCAAAAAAAAAAAAAATTATAATTAAAAAAAAAAAGATCTGGGGATTAGGTGGGCTTGTTGCTACTGGGGTATCATTACTTATAAGCCTTTTGGTGGACATAGCTAGGAAAGGTACATGCCCACATTTGTGTGTATAGTTGACCCTTGAACACCACAAAGGTTAGGACCCTACCCACTCCCACAGTTGAGATCCACATATAACTTTTGACTCCACCAAAACTCCACTACTGATAGCTTACTGTTGACTGGAAACCTTGCTATTAACATAAAACAGCCGTTTAACACATATTTTGTGTGTTATATGTGTTATAGACTGTATTCTTACCAAAAATTAAGCTAGAGAAAGCAAATAGAAACTCCTAAGGAAGAGAAAATACATCTGTGGCACGGTACTGTATTTATCAATACCGTAAGTTTACACCGTCTGTTTAGAAGATGAACTGTGCGCCCGAAATGGGCCACCGCAGCTGCAGATCTTAAGCTACAGACCCGATCAGGCAATTCAGCTTTTTCTTACACCGTCGGGACTTTTCTATGCCTCTTGGGAGCACTCACGGCATCCGTAGTGACACTTCGTTTGGGCACCATGGTGTCATTCAAGATTCACGATGTTGCACTATACACGACGAGAATGTGTGAGAACTGCGAAAGATCACTATTGACTGCAACATGCAATTTACGGGAGAGATGAACTGCTCATCCAGGGATGACCAGAGATGTCACATGGTGTTTCAAGCGTGTACTCATGGTGCTCGAGCTCAGCTCACCACTATAGCAACAGGAGGCGGCTGTGAAATTGTTACGGTAGTACAGGGTGTACTATAGTTAATTTTATGCAGTTATGATTTAATACACATCTTTACGCTTGTTTACATTTCTCTCAACCATGAGTGGTGCCATGTGTGGTCTGTAAGTGTTTGTGTGCATAAGTTTTGATAAACTTGAACTTTTTGTAATAGATTTGTGTATATTTTATGGAAGTAAATGACAAAATAGACTAGTATTTATATCTGTTTCATGCATTCATGACATACCTAACTTTTTCTCAGTTTTGTTGATATTTCTAGGTGTTGGTATTCATCTTTGAGGTTTTTCAAATTGTCACCAATCTCCAAAAGATTTTCCAATATACTTATTGAAAAAAAATCTGCATATGGGTAGACCTGCACAGTTCAAACCTGTGCTGTGTAAGAGTCAACTGTATACATATAACACACACATACTCATATCCATATACACATGTGTATATATACACACATATACATACAGATGTACATGAAATATATTAAATATATATTTCAATATCTCTCTGTCTAAAACTACGAGTTCATTCATACTGATACTTGTAGTCCAACATGACAGAGTTCGTCCAAGCCTTCTCCCATTTCTTCAACAGTGAGAATTCAAGATCCCACCTTCAATATACTTGCTCATTTGTCCAGTTTTACAAGATACAAAAGTAATTTCAGAATGGCCACATGCATACCACTGTGAAAAACAAACCTACTAAGCAAAGTTTCTCATTTGTTTGCACTTCGTTTTGTCTTTAAACAGAGTGTGTATAGTCAAAGCACTCTGGTACTTGAGTACCCCTTCGTCTTGGTTCTGTTATTCATTTGAACAACATTCACTTGTTTCTGCCAGAATTCTCCCCATCTTCATCAATTTAATTTTACTTTCTGAATAACTAAAACATCAAAACTATGCCAAAGAATATACTCAGGTGACTACTTCTGCCCACATTCCTTCCACTCATCCTTGACCAAGTATAAATGAGTTTCTGGTTTTATTCCTTTTGCTTCCTTTTGCAAAAACAAGTAGATTCATGTATCTTTCTTTCTCACGTAAAATAAAGTATGCTGTAGATATTCTTTTGCAGAATTCTTTCAAAATTCTTTTTGAATAATTTATCCATTTTTCTCTTAATACTTACAAATGCATTTTTTGCCTTCAGATCTCTGATCTGTTTGGCAGGTATCCTTGTGGAGGGTGTGAGATATTTTTATCTTTTTCCGAATGGCTACCCATTTATTCCAGTGCTACACATTAAAGAGCCTGTCTTTGCCAGAGTGATTTGCAGGGCCGCCTTCGTCATCCACTAAAATTCCACGTGTCCTTGGGCCTGTCTCTAGTCTGGTCCACCTTCTGTCTATCTGCGTGTGAGCCGGAGCCGCGCAGGTATCACTACTGAAGGTGTAGTGGAGGCCTGAGCGTCTGCCAGTGCCTGCAGCAGCTCTTCCGTGTCAGGGTTTTCATAGCTATGCTTGCATTTTTATTTTTTTTTTAATTTAAAAAACTGTTTTTCTTTTTAAATAAGAACATAATTTTTATATTTTAAAATTTTTATTATATTTAAATAAAATTACTGTTTTAGTGTTAAAAATTGATAGATTTTTTTAAAGAGTAGTTTAAAGAATATGGGAAAATTGAGCAGAAAGTACAGAGTTCTCATATACCTCCTTCCCATGCAGTTTCCCCCATTTTTAGCATCTTGCATTCGTGCATAAGAGGTTCATTTGTTACAGCTGATGAACCAACATTGATGACATTATTGTTAGCTGAAGTCCATAGTCTGTATTAGGAATGTCATATAGCCAACATTACAACATCATGCAGAAGAGTGTCACCTCCCTAAAATTCCCTGTGCCCTATTTATCCCCCTTCCCTGGGCCTCGGGCAACCACGGATCTTTCTGTTGTCTCCATCAGTTTGCCTGTGACGTAGCTGGATCCTACAGGGTGCAGCATTTTCAGACTGGCTTCTTCCCTTTAGAAATATGCATTGAAGGTTCCTCCAGGTATATTTCAATTTTATTGCATGAATTTTTACATTGACTTATATAACAAAAGCTCATTGGTGTTTTTTATTGGGATAATGTTAAATTTCTAAGCGAGCTGAGAGAAACTGATATCTGGATGATGCTCAACCCGTGCCAAGAATGGGGACTTCCTATTGTGGGGGCCCCTTTGAGTGTTTCGGGGATGTGTGAAGTTTGCTCCATGTAGGTGTTGCACAGTTCTTGTTAAGTTTACTCCTAAGTTTATTCCTCTCCTGTTGCTGTTACAAATGGGGTTTCCCTTCCATCCTGTCTTCTGACTGGTCAGCATTTGTGTCTTGGAAGGCTGTGGACTTGAACTTGAGAACTTGCTGATTCTTGCAGGCCTACGGAGCATCTGGAAGCGGATGAGCGGGCTGGGGGTCTGGGCCAGCTTTGCAACTGACTGGGAGGGCTTGAACTTGTGACACCCCTCCTCCACCCCTCACCCCAGTGTTCATTCTTCCAGAATGAGGGGCTAGATTACATGTGCACCATTTCCCAGAATGTGATTCCAGCCAAACAAAAAACAAAAATCAAAAAACCGCTGTGATTGGTGTTTTTACCTCTTTGCCTTCTCTTTTATTAAAAACACCGGATGTTCTTGCCGTGCCGCAGTCTGTAGAGCTGGGTGGCATGTACCCAGCCTCCCTACGCGCCCTGGCCTTGTCGCACTTAACCTTTACATAAATGGAAAATGTCTCCTGCTTGTCAGTGGGAACCGGAACCAGCAGGCGACTGGCTTGCTCGTTCTTATGCTCACTCATTTAATCGCTTATCCAGTCATTCACGAATTCTGTCGGGCACTTGTTGGGTGCCCCCACGTGCCATTCGGGGGGGATGCAGCACACTGGCTTTGAACTCAATGCCTGTAGTCCAGCACGATATCCACCGGGGTCAGTGCTGCAGGTTGCCCCGAGGAAGATGGGTGATACCCGCCTTGGAAGGAGAGGTCAAAGGGCTTCTTGGAAGAGATGTCATCTGAGCCAAGACCTAAAGGTTGAGTAGGTGTTTCCAGGTGAGGAATGGAGGGGACAGTGTCTGGGGCAGGGGAACAGCATCTGCAGAGGTGGGGAAGGGCTCTATCTGCACAGTGCACTGACAGATGACAAGCGTGGTTGCATTTTGGAGGAAGATGGGAGATGGGTTGGTGACAAGACCAAATGTGCAGTTTATGTCAGTCTCTCGGCTATGTAGGGAAGTTATTAGAGGGGGGTGGCGAAAGAGGGGGCAGGGAGGCCGCTTAGGAGGCTGTGGCAGTGGTCCAGGTGGGAGACCATGATGGCCAGGACCAGCGTGGAGGTGGTAGAGGTGGAGGGTCCCTTTGGAAGGGAAGGTAGAGTCCAGTGGGGTTTATGTCAGAGCGAGTGGATTTGGAGGTTTAGGCTTGAGCTCTGAAGTGGGGAGCCCTGGAGGAGGACCGGGCTTGGAGGAAGGAATGGGAACAGGTCAGGGGTTCGGTCTTGGGCTGTGTCTAGAACTATGTCATTCAGGACAGAAGCCAGAAGTCACATGTGACTATCAAAATGCATCTCGTGTGATTGAGGAAGTGAATTTTTCATTTAATTTTATTTAATTTAAATTTAAATAGCACTGGCTACTCTCTGGGACATTTCCATTATCGCAGAAAATTCTGGGCAGTGCTGGGTTAGAGTGCCGCTGAGTCACTGTAGCTGATAGCAGTTGGGCTAGCTCCAAGTGCTGCTCTGCTGCTTGCTTGCTGGGTGTCCTTGGGCAAGTGGCTTCACCTCTCTGAGCCTCACTGCTGTCATCTGTAAAATAGGGAACCTTCTATGCCTTGTGTGATGCTTATTAAGTTTAGAGCTAAATTGTACAAGTAGCTGGGCTCAGCAAGGCACTCAAGGGTCGATCATTGTCCTTCTTTCTGTGTTTGACCCCTGTCATTTCTATGTGTACTTTGAAAGCCAGATTTTCCTAGGGGAGGAAGACAGGATTGGCCTCTCAGCCCTAGGTGTGACCTTGACTCAGGGTATAACTTCCCTCTGGCCTTGGTTTTGGCATTGATGACTTCTGGGGGTTACAGCAGGACTTCGGGGAGGGCTGCCCATGTCGTGAGTAGAGCACACAGGCAAAAGACCTGCCTGTGCCAGAAGGAACCAGAAGGAAGCAAGGGCCATGTCAGGAGTCAGCAGCTTTGCCGGCTCCACCTGCGGCGTTTCTGGTCAATTCTGCCTTGTGAGAGCTCTGAACCCCCGAGGGTGGTGTGAAGAGCTCACCCAGATCCAGCCCTTACCCGAGCTTGCTCCAGAGACCTTCTTAGTGTTCACCTTGATCTTTTTAATTTAATAAAATATGAACAAGGTTTACTGACTTCTGTTGCAAAAAAACTAATGCTGTCTCATTAAAACTGCATTGTTCACTCATACTGAATACAAAAAGAAACAGCCCATTAAAATTTTACACCTGACATGGAAAACTATTAAAGATTCATAATTGCAGTAAAACTCCTAATAGATTTTGAATTTTCATTGTGATAATGCCATAATCAGTGGGGTCCTCGCTGGAAGCTGCAAAAGCCATTTCAGTACAGTCTTTGGAGGGTGGTGCCGGTGGCCTTGAACTTGGCTTCTCTCAAAGTCCTTTCCCAACGTGGCGGGCTCCCTTTCCATGCCCCGGGTGGGGTGGGGGGTGGAGGGGTGGAGCTGTTGGTGGGTTTCTCCCACAACCTCTGGAGAGGGAGCTCCTGCTGCCATGCTGCCACAGGTTCTTCTTGCCAATCCCTTTCATCAGGCACGAATATAGCGCCTACTGTGTGCATGGCACGGAGCCCAGGGCCGAGAACGGTCAGAGGTGGAGGGAGGGCAGGCTGGCTTTTCTTAAAGGACAGGTTTGTACTGGCTCGAGCAGGGGTTTTGCTGGCTGGCAGAACGAAGGCCAAATCCCAGCTCTTAGGACTTTACTGCCCGGCCTCAGACTCCTCATCTGCAAAATGGGGATGGCAGTCTGTGCTTCTTGGGTGTGGTCAGTGTGTATGGGTCACCTGAAGCTAGAGGCAGGGCCCAGGCAGGAGGCAGGCGGAAAGGCAGGGTTGGGGGGGCGGGCGCACTGGGAGACTCCGAGGAGATAGAATTGCAAGATTTAATTGGTGAGTAATCGATCGAGAGTGATGTCAGGGGTAAGCATGGCTTTTCAAAAATGCAGCTCACATTTATTGAGCACTTACTGTATACTAAATACTCTTTTATATAGTTTCTAGGTGTCCATCCGGTAAATATTCATTGAGCATCTACTCTGTGCCAGACACTGTCTTGGGTGATGGGGATGGGATGGCTAAGTGTATTAACTCCCCTATGAGCTAGGTACTGATATTGCCCCCATTTTCCAGAAGAGGTAAGTGAGGCACAGAGAAGATAAGCAAATTACCCAAGGTCACACAGCGAGCGAGCGGCAGAGTCGGGGATTAGACCTAGACTCCGGGGCCTGTGCTCAGAGCCAGATGGCCTTTCGCATAGTCTGCGTAACACGCTAGCTCTTGGTGGTCTTGTTCCCATTTTGAGGGAAGGAGGGCTAGAATGGCAAAATTACTTTCCTCCGGTCCCTCAGAGAGTCAGAGGGGACCGCTGACCATGGCTGGCTGGGTGCTCCCGCTGCTCCAAGGGGCTCCTCCTCCATGGCCCTGGGCCGCCTCAGACCCAGGGACATGAGGTCCCTGCGTCCTGGTGCCTGGCCACGCTCTGGGGAAGTCAGCGTCCGGTCCTCATCGCAGCCCCTCACACTGTCCTCGGCGTCCAGAACATGAGCCTGTCACTCAGCGGCTGTGGATGACAGAGGAGCCTTCCCTGCACTTTAAGACGAAGGGCATCTCGCGGCCGCCCTCCGCCCCTCTGTCACCGGTGATAAATAGGACGCCCGTGGTGACAAATAACATCAAGCTGCCTTTATTCGTTTATCCTTCCGTGTCCTCCCCGGCAGCGCCCGCGAGTGCCCTGAGATATTAGACACTCGATCACACTTTGCACCTGTCTCCCCGTTCCCCAGCGTGTCCCGTCCCAGCGAGTTCTGGGGGTGTGAGCGTTGTCACGGCCACCCCCAGGGGCTGGGCTTTGCCACTGCCTCGCTCTGTGGCCCTAGGCACGTTCTTGTCCTTTCTGGGCCCCGGTCTCCCCATCTGCAGGAGACCCCTGGGAAGGCCCTGGCAGAGGCGGCATCTTTGCCTCTTTATTTTTTGCCTTTTTACCTATGTGTCGTCTGACTCAGAGTTGGCTTCAGTGGGTAAGGAAAAGCCAGATTGCAACAAACAAGCAGAGCTCTTAGCTTTTGCCTGGGAAAGAGCAAGATCGAGGCCTTTAAACATGTCACCTCCGAATTCACGTTGCACAAACCAAGGGAAAAGGGGAGACGAATGGCAGTGAGACCGAGAGAGGAGGAAGGACGGGTCTCTCCATCTGCTCACCATCTACTAAACGTCTCCTCTGTGCCAGCACGGTGCTGGGTGGAGGTGGCACAGGGTGACAGGAAGCAGATGAGAGGGTTGTGCTCAGTGCTGGCTCACAGCAGACAAGCCGTTTGCCATCTCTGAACCCATCTCCTCCCTTTGGAAGGGAGGCGAATGAAGAGCTATCACAAGCCCCACTTGTCTCAGGCTCTGTCTCTGTGCAGGGTGGTCCCATTTCATTCTCACAGTTGCCTGGAAACTGTTGGTTATCGTGCCCATCTTCCAGATGAGAAAACTGAGTCTCAGCATGTACTTGAGAACTGTGCAGGGCCACTCAGCTACTTTGTCACGGTTACCTGGCTTTAAAACTTGGGGCTGTAATAGAGGGTGGGGCTGCACCCTCCACTGGCCCCCCGGGGCTGCTGTGGGCAGCCGGGGAGACGCTGGACTTATTTGAAAATGGTTTGCGAGCTCTAAATCACAGGGAGCAGGCAGGCAGCTATCCTGACCTGGTTCTGGACCCCGGGAAGCATCCCAAGTAGAAGAAATGAGAGAGATCTAGACACAGAAAAATGGGAATAACAGACCAATTCAGATGTTGGGGAGGGGCTCGTGGAGACCCTGAAGCTAACCCCGCCTAGAAATGGCTTGAGAATAGGCCCTGGAAGTGGAAGAGGATTGAAGAGATTGGGAAGGTGGGCTCACATTCCCCAGTAGGTGGGGGTCTCCCAACCATGACTCCCGTTTCACAGCTGTTCCCTGGCTAGATTGTGCCAAGAGCTCTGCGCTGCCCCGCACCAACCTGGTGGGGATGTATTTATTAACAGGCGGGAGGGAAATGTGACTAGCACAGCAAACCTGCGATTTCACGGGTCTTACTGCTTAGGAGGAGGCTGAAGTCAGTGGCATGCTGGGTAATCCAAGGGACTCACATTGCTTGAGTGACAGACGCCCCGCTCAGGGTGAGGGAGAATGAGTGAAGTTTGGAAACCATAGCACTAAATCAGCCCCCACAAGAGCCACTGACCCCTCTGCCACAGGGTGGGCAGATTTAGGCAATAAACATACAGGATGCCCATTTGAACTTGAGCTTCAGATAGACGACAAATAATTTTTTTAGTATGTGTATGCCCCGTGCAATATCTGGGGCGCACAAATATCTTTAAAGTATTTGCGGTTTATCTGCAGTTCAAGTTGAGTTGCCATCCTGTGCTTTATCTAGCAGCCTCCCCCCAGCCCCGTAGAAGGCCAGCTCGATGCTTGTGGAATTGAGTTGTTCCCTCCCCGCACGCCCCCCAGCCCAACCTGGACCCGTGGGGAAGGGCTCGCACACAGATGGACGCCCGTACATATCTGGCCTCTCAGACACTGGTTCCTCTAATTAAACTGCCTGGATGAAATAAGGTGTGTTAAAGGGAAGATTAAAATTGATTCCCTTAGTGCAACAAAAGCGAAAGCTATCGAGGAGGATACTTAAGAAAACAAAGCACTTGAGCAGATGAGAAGTGCAGCTGGCTCTAGCTTAGAGCAGCGGGTGGCAGCTGAGGGGTGGAGCCGCCACAGAGGGGTGGGGGAGGCTGTTCAACTAGTTGGGTAAGAGTGGGCCGGGCAGTGCCCAGGAGCACCATCCTGTCCTTCCCTGCAGCCTCTTAGCACCAGAGGGAGAGGAGGGGGCTGCAGAGGCCCTTCCCCACGTGGGAAGTGGCAATGTCCACACCTTCATGCATAAGCACTTATTGAGCACTTGCTGGGTGCCAAGCCTTGAGCCAGGTGTTGGGTCTCATCTCAAGCTCCTTACAGGGAGACCAGCAGGGGCTGCCTAAATTCTCGGGAGCCTCGGTTTCTCAACCAGGGAGGTCAGAGCAAGAAAGAAGATTATAGATATTGCTGGGGTCAAAGGTAAAAGCATGTGACATTTGGGAAATGGATGCTGATGACTGTAGAAATTTGGAGTAGAACAATCCTGGGCTAGGAGCCCGGTCTTTTTTTTCTTTTAGAGATGGGGTCTTGGTCTGTCACCCAGGCTGGAGTGCAGTGGCATCATCATAGCTCACTGCAGCCTTGAACTCCTGGGCTCGAGGGGTCCTCCTGCCTTGGTCTCCCGAGTCACTGGGACTACAGACTAGGATCCCCTTTTTACATCCCAGGAAAGTGAGGCACAAAAGCTATTGCAGGATTCCTGGGGTTACACGGCATGAAAGTAGCAGAGATAGGATTTGAACCCAGGTCTGATGGTCTTTGAAACCCTTAGTCATAGCACTTTGCTGCCTCCTGGATTGTGGGGGGCTATTGAAGATTTTAAGCAGGGAGGATGTCATGAAAGCCAAAAGTTGACGAACTTAACCTGGCACCGTGTCTGTGGCCAGCTCAGGTGGAAATGCACAGTGAGGAGGATGTTGGCTCAGGGACCGGAGAGGGAGCAGGGGGGGACCTAGGGAAAGGGGCTGTGGGGGTGGAGGAAGGGACTTGCTGAAGGCTGTACTCAGGGGAGTGCAGGCAGAGTCGGTGATGGGGTCAGGTTGTTAGATCTGGCTGCTGCGGGCAGAGCCAGGGAAGGATGGTGGGACGGTGGCTTTGGATGCACTGGGTTTGACGTGATACCACATGGTCCCAAACAGAGCTCCTGGCAGGAGCCCAGCAGTAGAAAACAGATAGGCTTGGGGACTAGCCTGACCCTAACACTCCTCTTCACTAGCTCTGTGGCCACAATCTATGTGTTTAACCTTTCTGGGCCTCGGTTTCCTGAGGCTTAGGATGGTGGGATACTAGGTAAGGAGGCACGTGTCAAGGGACAAAGAAGGCTGGTGTGACGTGCTTGTCCCTGCTGGGCCACGGCAGAGAAGGGCCTGGAGTTGGAATGCATGGTGATTTTTTATAGAGTTCCCACTGTGTGCTGGGCCCTGGGATATAGTGTGGAGAGGCTGATGGGGAAACCCAACGATAGCACGAAAGTGAGCCCGCTCTCAACTGTGAGCCACGTGGGCAGGAGCAGGCTGTCCTGCCCAGCACAGAGCCGTGCACCCAGTAGGCGCACAGTACGTGGTGATGAACGCTTGAAGTGCAGTGCAGACAGCCCGCTCTGCCTGGGGTCGTGGAGGCAGAGGCGGCCACACATGCCGCCACCCACACACGTCACAGCTGGTGCGGGGGGAGAGGGAAAGTCTGCATTTGTAACCACTTCCTGCGCTGGAAACTCCCAGCTGCAGGTGAGGTGCACAAGGCAAGGCAGGAAGCGCACCCGGCTTTTGGTGCTCAGCCTTGTCTTCACATCTTCTCTCCTCCCAGGCTCCCCTTTGGCTCAAATCTTGCTTTGAAAATCGCTGGGTAAAGCCACGGGAGTTGATCCTGTGCCATCAGAAGTCTGGGAGGCTGGGGAGAGGAAAAGCCAGAGAATGACCAGCGTTATGGGGCTGCCCTTCAAGGCCACAGTGGGGTGTAACCCTGGGCAGCCCCTTCCAACCATTGTGCCTCAGTTGCCCCATCTGCGAGAAAGAACCCTCCAAGTCTAAAGGCACTGCAGGTCTTTCTGAGGAGCTGTGTCATGCACTACAGTGTCTTCCCTTCCAATCTCTTCTATTTTTGTCACATTTATTTTTATTGGAAGGCTTGGGTTATTTTTTTTGGTGGGGGGGAAGGGGCTCTACTTTCTAATTCTTTCATAAAAACTGTTTTAATTTTTTTAGCTCTTAACGCAAAATAAAACTGCCTGCTTGTTGTAAGAATCTAAGCAGCATGTATCACTTTAATGGGAAAACTAGTTTCTTCATTTATTGCTTTTTTCTTTAGTAAATGAAAGTGTTGTTTGCATTTTAAGGCAATAGCAGAATGCATGCTCAAGGTAAAAATCTCCAGTGTAGAAGGAAAATATTGGAAGTCTGACTTCACAGCTCTCACCTCATTCTACCCCTGGATCCAGCCCCAAAGCCCCGCAACGAGGTGACTTATTTCTTGATCACGGGACCCTTGGGAATGTCCTTGTGGACCCACCCCTTAAAGCTGTTGCTGGGTCACAGGGAGGAGCCCCCTTCTAGTGACAAGGGCATGGGCTCAGGGTCAGGAGTGAAAGGCCAGCTCTTCTGTTGACTTGCTGTGTGACCCTCAGGCGCCCACATAACCTCTCTGGGTCTGGACGACCTCCCTGGCAGGCCGTCCGGGGGGCTCGGGGTCAGGGCCGCGGAGCCCCCACGTAACGGCGTTGTGTGGTGGTCTCGGCAGGCCGGGGACCAGATTCTGGAGGTGAACGGGCGCAGCTTTCTCAGCATCCTGCACGACGAGGCGGTGCAACTGCTCAAGTCGTCCCGGCACCTCATGCTGACGGTGAAGGACGTCGGGAGGCTGCCCCACGCCCGCACCACCGTGGACGAGACCAAGTGGATCGCCAGCTCCCGAATCGGGGAGGCCGCCGCCAGCTCCGCCGGGTCTGGCCTCTCTGCCCGCGCACCCCCCCCCCCCGCCACGTCCGGAACCTGGAGCCGGCTCCCTCCCGTCCCCCACCACGCCCACTCTTAGAGCCTGGGGTCCCAACTCCGGGGCCCCTTCCATTTACGGGACATGACCTGGGGCCCCGCTCTCTCCTCCCCTGGCCTCAGTTTCCCTCTGGAAAGCTGAACTGCACCATCCAGCTCGCTCACTCATTTGCCCCCAGGCACATCACTCTGCTTGGTCTTCTGTCCTGCCTGGCTCCACCTGAACGTGGGGCCACATCCCTGCCCACCCCAGGCCTCTTAAGGAGGATCCTAATTTGCATGAAGGGGTCTTGGGAGTCACAACATGCGATATGGTTGCCAGGTGGCTGCCTAGTTGCTAATCATGTGACCTGTTCCCTTTTGGTCCACACCAGACAGCTCAGCCTGGTGGCCTCGGGCCAGATACACCCCAGAGTATCTTCCTCTTTTTCTCTCCCTCCCTCCCTTTCACCTGCACAGCAGTGTACATTTTTTCAATTAGTTGCTGACATTTAAAAAGACATCAGATTTCACATTTAAAAAAACTAGGTTTTTGGATGCTTCTTAGAAGCCAGGAAGTCTGGCGGCCTGAGCCCACGTGGGCTGGGGCTGAGCCGCACCTGCAGGCTGCATCCGGGACCTCCTGTTTGCCCGTCGTCACCATCCCCAGGCTTGGCCTGGCCCCGGGGTCACCTGTCAGTCACCCTTTCCCCTCTCCACCTTCCCTGCCTGGTCCTGTGGGGTTGGCGACAACGCAGGAGCCCGCCGTGGGTGGTGTGGGATGCGCTGTCCTCATTGCTGACCAGGGGGCTAGGCTGCAAGCTCTCGTCTGTCCAGGGGTTCGAGTGCCCGAGTGGCCCCCAAGCCGAGCTGGTGGCAGATGGTGGCCACGGTGCATGGTTCTCTCAAAGCTCCGCTCTTCCTGCTCCAGATCAGCCTTTCCCTTGCGTGTGCCCGTTTGAGCTACTCGGACGTGCCCCTGAAGCTGTTCTCTCTCCCGCAGGTTTCCTGGCGATCTCGCAACAGAAGGGACTAACAAGGTAGGGTGTACCATAGGGGGTGTCTCTGCTCCTCCATAGCTGACTGGCGAGCTCTGACCAGGCAGAGGTGCTGGCAGCTTGCACTGTGCCCGACTGTCTGCCACCCCGCCTCCCAAGCTTCTGTGCGCCCCCCGGGTTCCGGGCACCACACCTGGCACAGGGCTCACGGCAGTGAACAGAGAGGACCAGGTCCCTGCAGTCAGGAGGTTGCACCCCGTGGAGGAGGTGGCAACACCAAACAGACCTTCAAACAAATATCTAATTCGAAAAGATGCTCAGTACCTTCCAGGCGGGTGCTGGGGCTTAGGAGAGAGAATAAGGGATGAGACACTTAACGTCAGCAGGGTGGGAGGGCAGAGGGACAGGGCACAGGCCGCCTGCCCTGAGGTGGCAACACAACCCTTGAGCGGTGAAAATGTGAGTTGGCAGGATGAAAGTCGGGTGGGGCGGGAGAGGGGATGAGCCAGTCCAAGGGAACAGCACATGCCAGAGCCCTGAGGCCGCGGGGGCCTTGCCTTGTTGGGAGAGTAGAAGGAAGAGAAGCGTGGGGGCCTCAGGAGCAAGACAGCAGTGGGCAGGATGTCCAGGTCACGAGGGCTTTGCGGGCCATGGTGAGAGGCTCCCTTCTGACCTAAAAGAGTGTGATGCCATTGACGGGAGCAACACCAGAGGTGTGTGTTTTCGCCAGATCGCTTCAGCAGCTCTGTGTAGGTGACAGGGCAAAGGGGACCAGAGGGGAGATAGCTGGTGACGGGAGGGGCCATGGCGGGAGCATGTGCAGGTCTGAGCTATGTTTTGTAAACAGAGGCACTATTATCGTCCCTAGTTTACCAAGGGAGCTGTTGAACCCTGGTAATATTGCTTGACTCAGATGGTTTCGGGGATCGAATAAGATAAAAAAAAAAACATGCCATGTGAGCCATTGGTGACCGGACGAGGCCGCCTGTCACTATGTGTCCTGGGGGTTCCCGTGCACGCCGAGACCACTGGCGGCTCAGGAAACCGCGCGGCTCAGCAGCGCTGCTGCTGGCTTGGCCCAGCCCCCGGCCCCAGAGCAGCCCAGCATTCCCGGCCTCCGTCTCTCTGTCTTCCAGCCGGGGTTTTACAAGGGCCCGGCCGGCTCGCAGGTGACCCTGAGCAGCCTGGGGAACCAGACGCGAGTGCTGCTGGAGGAGCAGGCGCGGCAGCTGCTCAGCGAGCAGGAGCGCGCCACCCTGGCCTACTACCTGGGCGAGTACCGCGGCGGCAGCGTCTCCGTGGAGGCGCTCGTCATGGCGCTGTTCGAGCTGCTCAACACCCACGCCAAGGTGACCACAGCCTCCTCCGGCCTGGCTTCGGCTTCCCGGGGGCCCCTGCCTCCGTCCCCACCTCCCTCTGCGCCCCCCGACATCCTACGGGGAGTCAGGCCCGAACTGAACGCTGAGCAGAAACGTGGCACCAGGGCAGCCCCTGCTCCGGAAGGCTCCCGGCCTCCAGGGTAACAGAGCGCCCCGTGACGGGTGTCCAGCACTGGGTGCACGTTTAGAATCACCTGGATTGTGCCTCAGAAGCAGTGCCGGGCCCCATCCCGGGCTGGTTAGCACTCCACCCCTGAGGGTGGCAGTTGTCCCAAGCCCCCGGGTGACTGCTGTGCTGCCAGCTTTGAGACCGCTGCTCCAGCGGCCGTCCGCATGAGGTCCAGCAGCTGCACGAAGGAAGAAGTGATTGAATCCACTGGGAGGGGTTGCATTTTGGAAGATCTGATTTAGAGATAAGTAGAGGGAAGGGACAGCCACAGGCTTGTGGCGTGAAACGAGGTGTTCGGGGAGTCCCCGTCACGGGTGCATGCATGCTGAGGAGGTGACCGGGAAGACGCAGTCAGATCGTGCTGGGCTCGGTGTCCGGGTGAAGGTGTTGGACTTTCCCCTGAGGGCACTGGAGAGCCATGGGGGGTTAAGGAGGGAGGGCGGCAGGGGGACCTGCTGAGTGCCCCTGTTGTCCCCACTGCAGTTCTCGCTCCTGTCCGAGGTGAGAGGCACCATTTCCCCGCAAGACCTAGACCGCTTCGACCACCTGGTGCTGAGGCGCGAGATCGAGTCCATGAAGGCACGGCAGCCCCCGGGCCCAGGGGCTGGGGACACATACTCCATGGTTTCCTACAGTGACACAGGATCGTCCACCGGCAGCCACGGCACCTCCACCACCGTCAGCTCGGCCAGGGTGAGCTGCCCCTGCTCTGTGCCTGGCCTGGCAGCCGGGTCAGAGTTAAGGTGCTGGCCTTGGAGTGCGACCAGTCTGGGCTCGGATCCCAGCACCACCACCTGCCAGCTCTGTGCCTGTCTGAGCCTCAGCCCCTCACCCTCGACAAGCTGGGGGCTGTCGAGTGCCCGCTGCAGGGCCCAGTGGACGAGAGAGACGGGCCCGGCCTCACGGGGCTCACAGTCTGGGGGGCCAGGGGCTGGGGGAGAAAAGGGAAAAAACAGGTCATTAGATAGATAGAAAAAATAATTACAGTCCGTGGGAGGACTAAAGGAAGGAGCACCATGACACGTGTGGCCGGGTGCCCGGCTCCTGCTGAGATCTCGGTAAATGGCAGTGGCCGTGGCGAGTTGGACGGTGATTTCTGTTTGCCCCGAGAGGCCACCCTGTCGTCTGTGAGCCCCCAGCCCAGCTCGACTTTCATGCAGACTCACCGGCCCCCCAGAACACATCTGGCCCATCTCAGGGTGTGGTTTTGTCCCCAGGATGCTTGGAGGCAAATCCCAGGAGGCCTTTGCGAGGGAGGGGCAGGAGGACAGGCCTTGCCATCCACCCGGGGGAACAAGCGGCCACTAACGTCCACGTGGTGGGACAGGCTCCCGGCTGGAGGCCGGGAGAGCCAGGCTGGCTGCTCACTGTCCCTCGCGCTCCCATTCCTTGCCTTTGGGTCGTCCATGCCTTCCCCCTACGGAAGGGGAGGGAGGAACAGGGTCTCTTAAACACCATTGCTCCCAGATGCTGAACTGGAGCTCTTACTGGTGGTTCTCAGCCTCGAGACAGACACAGTTTAGTTGTCCCCTCGGACTGGGGAGCGGTTGCTCAGGGGTGCAGGGATGTCAAGGTTGCAGACACACGTCGACAGGCGAGGTGAGCTCACAGCTGTCGGGAAGAGCCCGGGAGTGTGCACCTCTCTCTTTTGCAGACCCCAACTCCCAGTGTGGCTTCTCTTTGGCTCTGGGTTTCTGGGGGTTTCTTCTGCTCCTCTATGCCCACCCCTGCCATCCCGAGTCACCAACACCCCCAAGGGTGCTCATCCCCTTCCCGGGATGACCCCGGAAGTTGCCGTGCATTCTCTAGGGCTGGGCATGGCAGCAACGGAGGCAGTTTCAGAACTTCTGGGGGCAGGGAGGAGGCCGCCCTCCACCCCAGGCAGCAGGTTTGGCTCTGAGCACACGCTTCTAGGTGGCACCCAGGTGATGAGCTGGTTTCAGGGTTCAGGGCCTCAGCCTGATGGCCGTTTCTGTCTAAACTGGCCTCGCCGATGCCCACGTGGGGCTTTGGGAGCCGCGAGCCACTGCTGTAACGCCTGGGGAATTGCAGACTGCAGTTCTGTGTTGGCTCCTTTAGAATCAGGGATGAAAGATCCAGTGGGTCGGGGTGGGGTGTGTTCTCGTCTGGGAGGCTGGAGATCTAGGTTCAAGGACAGCCTCTCTGGGCGTCACTTTCCCTGAGGATAAAATGGCCTGAGGTCCCTGCTGGCCCTGGCTACAGCAGCCCGAGGCCCTGAGGGCAGATCAGGCCAGGGGGCCTAGGTCAGGTGACCATCACTCCTAAGAAGGGCTCCAGGCAGGGGTCCCAGGAGCCCCTTGCTCAGCACTGTTCTGCAGGGGCCTTGTCCCAACCCAGGGGGCTGTCTCCTATCTGAGAAGTACTGGCCCCAGACCAGTTGGCAGTTGACCCTGCCCTGCCAGAGGAGCTCTCGCTACAGATTGGGGCACCCTGGGGAATACAGACCTCAGAAAGGCCATAGGATGGTTTGTGTCTTTTGGGGACAGATGAAAAGGGTGGTCCTGAAGCCCCTCCCCAAGTTGCTGAGGTGGGAATCACTGTGAGAATTGGTTACTGTGAGAGTCCGTGACCCTCCAGGTAGCACGTGTGCATCAGGGTTAGGACGGGACCAGGACGAGCTCCTGGAGGTAGGTTCTAAGAAAACATGCAGGCAGGAGAGTTAGCGTGGAAAGGCTACTTCACCTCTGGGTGCCTCAGTTTCCTCACTTGCAGTGGGGTGGTGCTACCACATCCCCCAGCTTGTTGGGAGGATGCCCGTGGGCCCAGGAGGAGTACCTGCTAGCACCAGCACCCCAGGAAAGCTGCCTGTACGCCAGGGCACGAGAGGCCACAGTTCTTTCAGACGTGCCCCAGCCTGGCCGGGGAGACCACCTGGAGATTTGTGTCCGGGGACACTTGGGGACACTCAGAGGCTCTGGGAAGCGCTAGGCCGAGGGATGGCCACTGCCCCGCTGACCTTTATCGCACCTAGGTGCCCGCCACCTGCACAGCCCAGGGCTCCATTTCACAGGCTCGGCTTCTCTGCAGGGCATGGGCCCCGAAATCCAGGCTTCCGAATGGGATCCTCCTTGAAGCTCTGCCTTTCATTAGTAGGTGTGACCTCAGACAATTCACCTCCTGCTCTGAGCCCGTCTTTCCACCTGCCACATAGCATTCAGGGCCCCAGCCCTGCCCCAAGGTGAATGACCACCCCCTGGAGGCCCTTCAGGGACGAGTGTCATTGCTCAGCGCAGCAGGGCCTGCCCCAGTTCCCTCAGGGAGGCAGGCAGCAGGGAGGGGTGCTGGCTATGGCAGTGGGGCTCTCTCTTCCCCTCTCCCTGCTTTATTCCTGCCCAAAGCCTTCCAGGTAACAGAACAGGGATTTGGAGAATCACGTTTATTTTGCATGTGTGTGTGTGTGCGTGTTTGAGGGAGGGGTTGTTGCTGTGCCCACCCATTCCCCAGTATTTATTTCACGTATTTTTCTTTTTGCCTTTTGCCCACCCTTCCTCCCTAGGAGCGGCTGCTGTGGCTTATAGACCTGATGGAGGTACCGTCCTTCCTGCCGGGTGGGGACTGTGGGCGCTCCTTAGCCAGGGCGGAGGTTAGGGGTCGTGGCCCCTCCTGCCACCCCCTTACGTCTGCACCCAGCGCTGGTGGGGACTGGGGGTCCTTCCTGGTGCTCACTGTCTCTCCTGGTCACCCGTGCGTCAGGCTCTGGAGGGAGAATGCCTCCACTCAAATCCCAGCTCTGCCACTTCCTTCCTGTGTGACCTCAGGAAGTGGCTTCACCTCTCTGAGCTCAGTTTTAGGATCTGTAAAATGAGGATGATAATTCCTGTGCCATGATTTTGAGAGACCTGTCTGCGTTTGCATATGCCATCTGTCTAGAATGTTCTTCCCAGTTCATATGGCCTGCTTGTCTCCTATGTATGCATCAGCCCTTGGCTTAGATGCCAGCTCTTCTGAGAAGATTTCCCTGATCTTCTCAAGCGAGGTGACTTTCAGCCCCTGGCTCCTCCCAGCCCCTGGCTTCCTTTGGTCACAGCTCTTGACTCACGTTCCAATAACCTGTGCAAGTCTCCCGAGTCACTCCCCGTGGCCGCCGGCTGCGTGAGGGCAGTGACTGTGTCTAGAGTCACCGTTGAATGCTTTGTGCTCAGGACAAAGCCTGGCCCATATTAATAGTTTGGGCCTTTATTATTAATAATAATAGTAGCTGACATTTGCTGAGAGTGCTGTATGGCACTGTGATGCTTTCCAATTGTACCTTCTTTGACCCTCCCAGTAAAGGAATGGCAAGTACTGCTACAGTCCCCCTTTTACAGAGAAAAAACTGAAGCTCAGAGAGGGTAAGCAACTTGCTCAAGGTCACACAGCTCGTGAATGATGGATTTAGGGTTCAAACCCAGGGCTGCTTGCCTCTGAGCTGGTGCTGTCAACCCTGCCATCTGGCTGGGATTCTCCCCCAGAGGATCACACCTTGTTCAGCATCGTCTGGTTGTTTATCCATCTCCTCCCTTCCTCCTCCTCTTCCTTCCCTTCTGTTCATATACTGATTGATCACTTGCTACGTGCCGTATGCAGTTCTAGGTGCAGGGGGATACAGGTGAACAACAGAGAAATCCTTTCCGTGACGGCATTTAGAGGAGAGCAGGGATGGCGGGCAGCCAACAAGATGGACAGCTGAAATACACAGTGTGTTGGGTGAAGACAAGCGCTAAGGAGAAAAAGCAGGCAGGGATGTGGGGAGGGAGGGGTAGTGCCTCTTGAGTAAAGACTGGCAGGAGGTGAGGGAGGGAGCTATGCCCACATCTGGGAGAAGAGCATTTCAAACGGAGGGAACAGGTTGTGCAAAGGCCCTGAGGTGAGTGCGTGCCTGGAACGTCTGAGCACAGTCCAGGGGGCCAATAAGGCCAGAGCAGAGGGAGTGAGGGCAGGGCTGGGCAGGGCAGGGCAGGGCTGGGCAGGGCTGGGCTGGGCTGGGCAGGGCTGGGCTGGGCAGGGCAGGGCAGGGCAGGGCAGGGCTGGGCAGGGCTGGGCTGGGCTGGGCAGGGCAGGGCAGGGCAGGGCTGGGCAGGGCTGGGCTGGGCTGGGCAGGGCAGGGCAGGGCAGGGCAGGGCAGGGCAGGGCTGGGCAGGGCTGGGCAGGGCTGGGCTGGGCAGGGCAGGGCAGGGCAGGGCAGGGCTGGGCAGGGCTGGGCTGGGCTGGGCAGGGCAGGGCAGGGCAGGGCTGGGCAGGGCTGGGCTGGGCTGGGCAGGGCAGGGCAGGGCTGGGCAGGGCTGGGCTGGGCTGGGCAGGGCAGGGCAGGGCAGGGCAGGACAGGACAGGACAGGTGGTGTGCTGAGGACGTTGGCTTTGACTCTGAGTGAGATGGGAGCCCTTGGCAGGTAAGGGCAGGGGACTGACTTGGCCTGACTTAGCTTTAACAGGCTTCCCCACCCCGATTATTGAGAATAGACAAGGACAGGTCTGCACCAAGATGAACTGGAGTGATCCTAGGAACCAGCCAGGCCCAGAGGTTTGTGGGCCAAGAAGGGCTTGGCGAGGTTGTGTAGCCTGAGTTGCTAAGAGGTGTGACGATGGTCTCTGCAGGTACCAGCTCCTCCTGCTGCTGGGCCAGCCCCTGCCTTGATGTCCCCTGGGAACGCCCCACTCCCACCCCCACTCACAGCAGGCCTCAGCCTGAAAACGTGCACACCCATGCTGCCTGCACGTGGGGCCACAGGCCAGAACCTCCTCCACCTGGAAGCCCTCCCGTGGGCTGTGCAGGGCACTGGGCCCCATCCTAGGAATCTGGAGTCCCACATCCTCAGTCTACCTTGGTCCTTCCATGCATGTGCCCTCAAGAAAGCTCCTCACCCACTCTTGGCCTCAGTCTCCCTCTCTGTGCAACCCAGGCAGAGCCCCCAGGCTCCTCCAATTCTGAGAGCCTTCTCCGTGTCAGAGTGCAGGGAAATGCTAGCCGGAGGCACAGCACGGAATAGCAGCGCTGTGCTCCCCCGATGCTCTGTGCCTTCAAATAAGAGCCTGGCTTCTTCCAGAGACAGAAAGAGCTTGAGATAATACCACTCATTCAGTGTTTTAATAAAGCATACTACCTTCTTAAGTGTCAGGTACTGGCCTGCAACAATGCCACATGTTATTAGCAAGCTTTTGTTGCAGTAATGCTGAGTAACAACCCCCAAATCTTAATGGACAAGAACCAAAAACCTTTCTTTCTCCCGGCCAAAATGCCTTCCTGCGTTCGGCTCACACGCTTTTCCCATCTCCACTAAATCACCTGTCCTGTTGCTTTAACTTCCTCATGGGTTTCCCTTCCCCAGTAGACAGGCAGAGCTGGTGTGGCGCAGGCAGGGACCACGTCTCTCTCTTGCCTGTGTCCCCAGTGCCAGCTCAGGGCCTGGCACGGAGTGGAGGCGCAGGAAATGTGGAGCAGAAACACAAATGACAGCACGCTCCCCAGCCACCTGCAGGATTCTCTTCCAACGTTCGACCTTCTAAGCAGTCGCCTCCCGTGTGGGAGGAAGATGTCCTTTGCTCTGGCGTCCAGACCGGCAAGGTGGCATCAGGCGGCTGGCTCTCCGTGACCCAGATGCCCCAGATGGAGCCAGTTTGCATTTAGCCTGGCTTCCCTGCGTCACGCTGTGCTGGGATCGATCCCAGGTTAACTGTGGCTCGTTCTGCAGCCGTTTCCCCTGAGACCCGCAGCAATGAGATGCAGCTTCCCCGTCCACAAGTGACGTTTATTTTCCATTTGTCTGATAGAGAGTCAGCCTCGAGCATTTTTTGCTGCCTTCAAACAATGTCATTTTCCCCCATGAAGATGTCGGCCAGGAGAGCAGGTGAAAGAGGAGAGCCTGCCTGCCCGACGTTTCTCGAGTTCTTCATCTAGGGCCAGCAGGCTGGCGGCAGAGGGCCTTCATTGCACGGGCTTTGGAATCCTCCCAGGCGGGTTCAGCTCCTCAGACTAGCAGCCACGTCACCTCGGGCGGGGCACTTAAGCCTTCTGAGCCTCAGTTTCTGCATCTGTACGGTGGGCTGATAAGGCACCGACTGCCTACGGAAGGTCCAGCGAGGTCGAGAGCATGTGCAGGCGTGGAGTGTGCAGGAACCGATTCTGCTGCTGCCCTAAAGGCTGGAAACGAGCTCTGCAGAGGCCAAGGCCCGCCCTGTACCCCTGCAGCAGGTGCCGCTGCGGTCAGGAGGTGGCAACTGGGACATGCCCTGGTCTTTGCCAAGGGAGTGGTGTGATCCTATTTTCATGTTTTTTGGGTTTTTTTGTTTTTTTTTGAGACAGAGTCTCACTTTGTTGCCCAGGCTAGAGTGAGTGCCGTGGCGTCAGCCTAGCTCACAGCAACCTCAATCTCCTGGGCTCAAGCGATCCTCCTGCCTCAGCTTCCCAAGTAGCTGGGACTACAGGCATGCGCCACCATGCCCGGCTAGTTTTTTGTATATATATTTTTAGTTGGTCAATTAATTTCTATTTTTGGTAGAGACGGGGTCTTGCTCAGGCTGGTTTCGAACTCCTGACCTCGAGCAGTCCACCCGCCTCAGCCTCGCAGAGTGCTAGGATTACAGGCGTGAGCCACCGCGCCCAGCCGTGTTTTCATGCTTTAAGATGCCTCCCCTACCCTGTGTGTGGAGAGAACCCAAAGACGCAGGGTGGATGGGGTGACCCCAAGGGGCTGTTGCTCCTGTCCAGGTGTGCAGGTGCGTTGTCACCACATCCTCCACCCCAGGAAGCTGCGGAGTGACCAGAAGGGGGCACAGTGAGGCTGGAAGGTGTCTTCCTCCTGGAGTAGAACAGCCCACTCCGTCTCAGCGCCTGCCCCCTGCACATCCAGAACCTAATCTGCCCGAGCCATCGATGCCTCTCAGCAGCTGGGACTTTACCTGTGCCGGGTCTGAGGAGGACACGCCTCCCCACCAGCACTTTGCTGTGTCTACAGGGCTTTTACGGAGCACTTGCCTCCCCTGCAAGGCTTCGGGGTGCCGGGAGCTGTTTGCACCAAAGAGAGCCAAGTGCACGGAGGTCGGTGCCTGTTTGCACGTGGCTGGCCCCTGCTTCCCGCAGAGCACAGACTTGCCCGGCCACCACGGGGAGGAATCCAGCCATGCGTTGACTTAAGACGGGTCTTCACCGTTTCAGTGCCGCAGACCCCTCTGGCTGGCTGGTGAAACCCTGGGACTCCCTTCTCAGAATAACAGTTTTAACTGTTTAAAAATAAAGTGCACAGGATGCCCAAAGAAATTAGATCATAAAATACCATCTTCCAAATACAGAAACGCATGGTAAAACACGAGCTACTTTATTAGCAATAACTAGCTCGAGCCGAGTGGGGGCCGGCGACTGCTGTCATTGCAACGCTGTGATGAGTGTAAATGAGATCTTGTGACATCAGCAACAGCTGGAACGGGGTATGGTCGGTGACGCCTGTGGGTGACGGTGGCTGATCCTACTGAGGCTTTGTTGCCTCGGCTCGTGCAGCAGGGAGAGGCCGCGTTTCAGGTAGAGGCTGCTGCGAGTGGAGAGGCGTGTTCCCTGCCAAGTCCGCAGGGCCCTGCACGCCCTTCCGGACGCCTGGCTTCCAGCCTTGTCCTCGGGCTCCTCCAGCCCTAACTTTCCGGAGATTCTGGGTCACGGTCTCTTTCCACTGACGTCCTTTTCCTAAGCCCCCAGGGAGGGAGAGGCAGGGCCAGGTTTCAGCTTAGCAGGAGGAAGCTGGGCTGTTCGGCGACACAGGCCTTGCTCACTGCGAGGAGGCAGTGACGCCCACCCCGGGTGGCACGTGCCCGCCCGGTGCTGGGGCTGTCCTCTGTCTCTGTCTCAGCCACACCGGCCAGTCCGGGCCCCAGTTAGCTGCTTTCAGCCGGTCCACTGCTCTGACCTTCCCCTTCAGTCTCTGGACTTCCACCCCCCCTCCCATGCTTGGAGAAATGGGGGCTCCAAGGGTCCCCGTCTCCACCAGCATGGCTGTCACCCCAGGGTCTCTCGCACCAATGATCTGGCCCCCCTGGTCCCCACCCCTTCACTCTGGGCAGCCTTGCAGGAGCCCCAAGACTTCCTGGCTCCCCCCAGTTCACATCACCGTTCCCCCACCCCCAGCCCGATCTTTCCTGGGGTGACAAGCTCCCCTCCCAGCCCCAGCCCTGGCCAGGCACCATCTCACCTTCCTCTTTTCCTTGCTGCCTCTGTTTCTCTCCATTGCCCTCCCCCTCCGCCCTTTCTGATGGGCCCTCCCTTCTCTTTTTCTCCCACTCTTCCCTCTGCCCTGCTCTCCCTGCCCACAGCCCCTTAAGGCAGAAATCTTTGTCCCCACTGGTGACTTTCCCAGAAGACTTTGTGACCTAGTGCCTCAGTTTCCCCATACACAGAATGGGGGAAGGGCCACCCAGCCTCGGGCCCCTGGTGCATTCTGGGGTGGGGTGGGGGAGCCTGCTGGACTGACCTCAGAGGAAAGAAGCAGGAGGAACAAAGAGCTGAAAATAGCACCTTTATGGCCTAGAAACCGGGTTGGGCGGGGGAGGAGTCCCGTTCTGCTGAGGTGGCCCCGGCGCCCAGGCGTATCTGGGCTTTGACGTCACCTGGCGAGGCCTCACCTGCCTCCCTTGCAGACTCCTGCGTCCACCTGGCAGAGCTCAGCACAGGGGATCAGACAATGAGTTCTTTCCTCTGAAAGGGAGGGAATTTCTGAACTGCCACAGGTTTGAGGAGGGACGGGGAACAATGGCAGCAGACCTTGAAGGCTTCCTAGCTCTGTGGGAAGCAGGTTTCTTGTCTGGGAAGCAGAGTCAGGCCTTGAATGGAGGTCAGCTCCCTGCCCTGTCCTTGCTCTGTGACCTTGGGAAGGTGACCTTCCCTCTCTGCTCTTCAGTTCCCTCAGCTGTAAACTGGGCGAAGGGCACCTGGCAGGATTAATTGAGTGGCCAGGTGTAAGCTCTCAGGTGGGCTCTGGCCTCGGCGGGTGCAGGGGAGGGGACCCAGGTAGCTGCGCCTGTGTGGGGGTGGTGGCCGGGACGCACAGCCCAGCTCCTGTGTGAGCCCTGACCTTGAGCCTCCTCTGGAAGCCTATTCTGCAGGCATTTCTGCTGACGCATCCCCGGGGTTCTTAGCCTGCTGTCTGCAGCTATTTCAGATGCACGAGGAACATGGCTCGGGGACTTGGGACTCCTGAGCGTCTGGGTTCGGCAGATGGAGTCTGGCAGGGCCGGGCTCCAACCCGTCTGCCGTTTGCTCCACTTCAAGCCTCCCTCCCGCAGCTAGTATTTGTTCCCCGGCCACCCCTCCCCCTCCCCCCTCCCCACCTCCACCTTGGCTCTAGGATGGGCCAACAGTGGCCTTGTCCCCTCATTTCAGAGACGGTTGCTCGTGGGACCCTCTGGTTCCCACGATATCAGGGCCGTGTCCATTTCAGGGGTTGGGGTAGGGCAGCGTGGACTTTGACCCAGACCCGGGTTAGAAACCCAGTCTGCTGTAGGATGGCCGTGTAACCTTGGGCAAGTCACTTCCCTCTCTGAGCTTTAGTTGCAACAGGCGTGCTAGGAGAGAATCTCCACGCTGCCTTACGGGGTCGCTGGGAGAATCAATCGAGCTAATGCAAGTAAAACACCCAGCTCGGGGCCTGACGCACAGTAGGTCCTCCAGAGTTTGTAGTCCTCTAATTTCCCTTCCAGGAGAAAGTCACACCCTCCTGAGCCTCCCTCATAAGACACGGCTGCCTGATAAGTGTTTACTGAGCGGCTGAACCACGTCCAAAGCTTCTGGCGCACCAGAACAGGACAGAAGCCCGTGTCTTTGGTCTCACAGCGCACTGTCATCTGAGCCTCATCTTGGCTTCCCGCAGGGTCACCTGCACGTTGGATTCCTGTGGCAGGTGGCAGAGGCTCCCTTGTCTTTGCTGTACACACCTCCAAGGCTTGCCCCTTCTCTGTGCTGCTGAAGTCGGGGCCATGCCTGTCGAGTTCAGAGCAGTGATCGTGTGCGACCAGCCCTGCACCCCTGTTCACCTGAGCTCTGGGTGGTGTGCATCGCCCAGCGGGGCTGTTTCCGGGGAGCACTGGACTCATTCTGGCTTTGGAGGAGGGGCTTGTACAGGACAGCTGCCATTTCTGTTCCATCTGAGGTGCTCACACAGTCTGGGGTACATCCTGCAGTTCATTCGATTTGCAAAGGCTCTGGTGCGTGTAATGGTCACCTTCCCTTGTACGTCGTGGCAGGCCCTACTCTGACTGCTTTGTAGGTATTAACATGCCAACTGCATAAGGCAGGACTGCTGTTACCCCATTTTGCAGATGAGAAAACTGAGGCACAGAAAGGTTCAGTGATTTTCCCATCACTCAGCTGTAAGTGGCAGAATGGGTGTGATCTCAAAGAAACCCCAGAGGTGGCAAAGACAGAACCGGTGTCACTTATCAGTGGGTGAGAGAACAACTCTGTCTCAACTTCCCCTTCTCAAAGAACTTCCCCCTACACCCCCCCACACACACTTGTGTCACAAAGGCTGTCAGCAGCAGCGGTTTCCTGTGAGCAAGTGTGCAGTTAACAGCGAGGTTTGCATGGAAGCATTAACTTTGTTGGAAAAGTGACTTTGCCCAAGAGGCATCGCAGGACCAAACGAGGAGCTCTGGGTTCCTCGGGCTCAGAGCCACGAGGGCCGAGCATGCTATGGGTTCCAGTCGCTGGTCTTCGTGACCATGTCCCCTTTACCCACCCCAAAGCCGGGCTTCGGGAAGAGCACTCGAGGTAGCGATCTGTTCGGGGTGACTGGTGCAATCTGCCTGAGGGGTGCGGAGTTGGGATGCCTTCTGTCCCCGCCTGCTGCCCTGGTTCAAGCCTTCCTTACTGCTCCTCCGTGGGACCTGCGGTACCACCTCGCTCCACCCCCCTGCCTGCCAGGGCCTCCCCCACGACGGCTAGAGTGAGCGACTGATGCATTCATCCATCGATTCGTTCAGGGAGTCCTCAATTTCCTTAGTAAATATTTATCAAGCAGAAGTCTCTAAGCTCCTGCTCTGAGCACTGACAAGTCCTGCCGTCTCAGGCTTTGTGTCCTAGTGGGAGAGAGGGACAATAAGCAAACAGACAGTACAAAGTCAGGTCGTGATGAGTGTTATGCAGAAAACCAAAGCAAGGTCAGGGGGTAGACGAGATGGCGGTGGGCTGTGATGTTTCAGACCGGGCTGGTCTGGGGGCCTCACTGAAGTCAGAACTAAATGGAGGGAGGAAATGAGCCACGAGTGTGTTGCAGGCAGAGAGCAGTGAGTGCAAAGGTCCTGGGGCAGGAACGATCCCATCATGTTGCAGGAGTAGCAGGAAAGGAGAGCCCAGTCACTACATAGGCACAATGAGTGCAGGGTTTGGAACTTCCTCCAACTGAGATGAAAAGGCCCCGGGGGCGCATGAGCTAGGGAGAGACAAGACCTGACCTATAGCTCAAGGATGCCGCCCTGGTTGCTGGGCGGGGAGGAATGTGATCAGTGAGAAGGGGGAGGAATGAAGCAGGGCAGGGGACCGGGGGTTGTGGTTTTAGGTGGGGTGGTCAGGGCTGACCTCATCGAGGAGGGTCTTGAAGGAGGTGAGCGAACAGTAGCCCACGGGCAGCTGAGAAGTCCCGGCAGAGGCAGCAGCCCGTGTGAAGGCCCTGGCTCGCTCTGGTGGTCCATGTGGCTGGAGGGGGCATGAGCAAAGGGCCTCTTCCTAGAAGGCAAATGTGACCACATCTCCATGGCAACCCATCGCCCTCGGGCGCAAGCCCAAGCAGCTCCAAACTCAAAGATTCTTAAACATCCTTTGTCTCCTTCCTGATTTATGTACACCCTTTCCTCTGTCTGAAACACCCGTGGTTCTCTTCTTTGCTCTGCTCACTTGTAAGACCCAGCTTTGAGCTTTGCTCCCTCCTCCAGGAAGCCTTCCTTGGTAGCCCCTTCCCAGCTAGCTGTGCTATATGTCTGTCTTTGCTGACCCCACTGTCTCTAAACTTCCAAAGGCGGAGGTGTGACGTCTCCCCCCCTCTGTGTCCCCAGCCGCTGGTCAGTCTGGAGTTTCAGAGGTGCTCAGTGTTGATGCACTGGAGACAGGGGCCAGGTGTCAGTGGCTGCATTAGGGTTCTCCAGAGAAGGAGGCCCAGTAGCACGTACTACACAGGGGTATGGAAGGATTTATTGTGAGGGACTGGCTCATGCAGTCATGGAGGTCGAGAAGTCCCACGAGCTGTTTGCAAGCCAGAGGCCCAGGAAAGCCGGTCGTTTAGTTCCTTCCAGTCCAGGTTCGAAGGCCTGGGAACCAGGAGCACCCATGTCTGAGGGCAGGAGAAGATGGGTGTCCCAGCTCAGGAGGAGAGAGCGAGTTCACCCTTCCTCTGCCTTCTTGTTCTGTCCGGACCTTATCAGGTTGGATTCTGCCCACCCACATTGGGGAGGACGATCTTTACTCAGTTTACCTATTCAAATGTTAGTCTCTTCCAGAAACACCCTTGCAGACATATCTAGAAATAATGTCTTACCAGCTATCTGGGCATCCCTTAGCCCAGTCAAGTTGGCACATAAAATTAACCGTCACGGTGGCAGAGGCTCACTGCCGTCCTGGCTCCGAGGGATGGAAAGAAATGGCCCCCCTGCGCCCTCCAGCCAGCCCGGCTCAGAGAGGAGCTCTGCACGGCCACCCAGACACAGCCCAGAAATGGCCTTTGGGCAGCTGAGTGCCACTGAGGCAGCATCAGGCTTCTTCCTGTGACTTGTGGAAGAAAGAAAAAAAATGGACATTTTTGCAAAATAAGGCCCAGTTAAACCTTAAACCACCACCTTGGGATTAAAATCAAAAAAGAAAGACACTCTGTCTCCCAGCCACTTCTCCCTTGCAGCTCGGCCATCTTCATGCCTTCCTGGGACTCATCCGCCAGCCGTGGAGACTGTGGCCTTGGGTTTGGAGCCGGTGGGCGAGTTGCCCGCAGCAGGCATGGCCGAGCCCAGGAACTCCCAGTCAAGGCCAGAGACGCCCGGCATCACCGGGAGGGGTGGCCTGGAAGTGATTGGAAAGTCCCAAAGAAAAATTAGCTTCAGAGTGACCGGCAGGCAAATCGCCCTTCACTTTAATGGATAAAGTGAATGTTGCCGAAGTCGGATGTGTCAGGTGAACCACGTGAGGACGTCATAAGGCCTCCTAGATCTGGATGTCCTAGAAAACAACCCCCGACAGCTTCTCTTTGCTCACCTTGCTTTCTTGTCCATTTCTAGAACACTCTGGACCTGGAGGAGACGGGCGAGGCCGTGCAGGCCAACGTCAATGCCCTCCCAGACGTGTCCGTGGTAAGGCCCTGGCTTCCCTGCGGTTGTGCCCTAGGGGCTCGCTCTTCTCTGTGGCAGCCACAGGGGGGGAAGGGGACAGAGGGCTCTGCTGTGAGCTCCCAGACCTGCTGCAGACCTGCGCACAAGCGCCCTGCTCTGCCATCCCCAGTGAGGGCCAGGGGGGCTCGCTCCTGGTGATTTTAGGCCACTGTGTGACTTTGGGCACGTTGGTCAGCCTCTCTGTGCCTCAGTTTCCCCATATGTAGAATGGGGATGATACTAATGTACCTCCCCCATAAGTTTATGGCCAGGAGTATGTTAGCCCGGTAACATAGGCAGCCGTTACCTATGGTAGCCGTGCCTTTCCCCACGGACCAGAGGCACGTTCAGAGAGGCGCTGTGCCTTGCCCAGGGCCACACAGCACCCCAGCCCACGTGCCCATCTTCCTCCCGTCCCTTCTCCCTCCTTCCAACCTCCCGCCTCTAGGAGCCAAGATGATCCCCTGATGAGAAATAGAAATGGCATTTTTGTGCTTCCATCCTCTTCCTCCCGTCTCTAATTAAGCCTTGCTCCCCGTGACATGCCCTGGCGGGTGCCAGGAACTTCCATTCCCAACGGTAACGGTGCCGTCCCCAGAGACACCCTCTAGGATCCCGACGCTTATCAGCTGCCGAGATGCCGGGGAGAAGTTTTCCACTCAGGTGCTACATTATTCAGAGCGGCGAGGCCGAGAGCCGGCAGAGCGGGGACGGAATTCCAGCCGGGGCTGGCACCGCTCGGCCGCTCCAGCCCCTGCTCTTCCAGGGCGATGGGCTCTGACTCCTTCTACAACTTCTGGGTCTTTTGGCAGGACGATGTCAAATCCGCCTCCGAGGGGCTGTCTAGCTTCAAGCCACCACCTCCCGCACCACCGCTGGCCCAAGGCCACGACCACCCGCCGGGCCAGCCGAGGAAGCCAGGGAGAGAGGAGCTCCAGCCGCCCTCCTCGGCGTCCTCCCACTCGGGCATGGTCTTCTCGGCCCCGCAGAACCGCAGCCCGCCGGCGGGCGCCACACCCAGCCCGGGGGCCTGCTCTGCACAGGACTCGCCCCCCTCCCCCGTCTACGCCTCCGTCTCCCCTGCCAACCCTGGTGCCAGGAGGCCGCTGGACACCCATCTGGGCCTAGTCAACCAGCACCCCATCGGCCCCTTCCCCCGGGTGCAGTCGCCCCCGCACCTGAAAAGCCCCTCTGCAGAGGCTGCCGTGGCGGGGGGCTGCCTTCCGCCCGCCTCGCCCTCCGGGCACCCAGAGCAGACAGGCACAAACCAGCACTTTGTCATGGTGGAGGTGCACCGCCCCGACAGCGAGCCGGACGTCAACGAAGTCAGGGCGCTGCCCCAGACACGCAGTGAGTGCCGCGGACGCCGGGCGGGGGCTGGGCTGGTGACCCCGGGGTCCCTGTCCTCTCTGTGCCAATCTCCCTGTCCACACAGCGAAGGGTGGGACTGGTGCTTGCCGAGGGGCCTGCTAGCACGGACGTTCGGGTGGCCAGGGCAACAGCACCGAGTCTGGTATCAAGGTGGCTTTGCAGTTGCAGACTCCGGTTTGGATCCCGGCTCTGGTGCTGACGAGCTGTGGGACTGTGGACAAGCTGTGCCTGTCTACGCCTTGCTTTCCCATCATAAAACGGAGATAGCCTTGCCAGCCCTGCCAGGCCTCCCAGCTCCCCCGGCCCTGGCCACTCCCGTGCATGTAACAGTCTGCCCAGGAAGACAGGGCTCAGTGCGGGCAGTGGTGGCTTCTGTTGTTGCCCTTGTCCTCCAGGACCTGGCACAGAGTAGGTGTGGGGGAAAGCCGGGTATTAAGTTGCAGTCTCTGGACCCCCGGCAGGTCTCCTGATGTGGGGCTGCAGGGTCAGAGTGCAGGAAGAACCTTCCAGACACCTGGGAGGCCAGCCGAGGCTGCAGCTCCTGGTTTTCCAGGGGACATCAGCTAAGGAGGTAGCAGTGGGAAGGAGAGAGCCTGCTTTCCCCTCCCAGAAAGCTCTGGATCACTGCCCTCCTGTTAGTGAGTTTGGGTACATTTCGCTGGGTTCTGCTGCCATCTTGTGGCTACAGTGACAAGTGGGGCCGGCTGTGGCCGGGGAAGAGGGCAGGCCAGGTCAGGAGACGTTCCCTGAGGGCCTGCCGTGTGCTGGGCAGAGCACAGAGGAGGATGCAGAATGCAGGGCCGCAGAGGCCAGCCGCTTGGTGAGAGGAGGGCCAGGGCTACCGTAGATGGCTCACAGCTGCCACTAGACACGCACTGAGCTGGACACACGTGACACTAAGTGCTAACTAACAGCCTTGCTAATGATCACTTTCAATGTGCCAGTGTTCTAGGGGCCTCGCCTGTATTATTAACTCATTTAATCCTCCCAACAGCCCTATGAAGCTGGTACTATTATTACCCCATTTTACAGATGAAGAAACTAAGGCACAGAAAGTAGCCGTTGAGCCAGGCCATCTAGCATGAGCCTGTTCTCTTCTTGGCTTCGCTCCGTACATTGTGTCTCTGAGTCCTTATATAGCCGCACCGGGTAGGCCCCGTGGTTCCTGTGTTAGAGCAAGAACGTAGGAGGCTCAGAGAGGCTGTGTTACTTGCCCGGCTTGCACAGCTGGTCAGCGCAGATTCAGACCTGATGCGCTGGACTCCTCAGGTTCAGGGGCCGGGTCCTCATGCACACAGCGGAGCAGATCGGGTTGACTGGCGAGCTGGAGGGCACGTGCACACTGTCAGCTGGGGCCAGTTGGGATCGTGCAGGGGTGCAGGCCAGGTGTGGCAGGATTTCTGCTTTGTTCTTGGGAAGCTATACATTTAATTTTTATATGAAATCTTCTAATCTGAATGTGTTTGTTCATCATTAGAAATACACAGCATTGTGTGAGTTTTTTTAAAAACAAAACAAAAACCTCGTGTCTGTGGGCTTGGTTTGTCTCCAGACCTCTGTTTAAATCTTTATGCTAGAGGCCGAGAACTGGGAAGTCAAGGCAGAGGTCCTGGAAGTCACAGCCATTGGGCCAGGTGCGGTTGGAAGGGTAGGTCTTCAGTAGGTGAACAGGTGGCAGGGAGTGTCCCTGCCCTCCAGCCCCAAGATCCCTTCACTTCTCCTCCCATCTTTGCCTGGGGAACTGCCCCAGCCTTCCAGCCTCCAGTTTCATCACCGCCTCCAGGAAGCCCTCCCTGACCCCAGCTGTATAAACTGCCTCTCTCTCCCTGTTCCCCTTCCCAGCAGCCTCCACCCTCTCCCAGCTCTCGGACAGCGGGCAGACGCTGAGCGAGGACAGCGGCGTGGATGCCGGCGAGGCAGAGGCCAGCGCCCCGGGCCGAGGCCGGCAGACGGCGTCCACCAAGAGCAGGAGCAGCAGGGAGCTGCCTCGGAGCGAGAGGCCCACAGAGGGGGCCAACAAGCCGGTAAGGACGGGGTGGGCAGTGCAGAGGGCTGAGAGGAAGGCAGGCCCCAGGTGGAGAATGGGGGGTCCCGTGGGGGACAAGGGTTCAGCTTGGAAAGTGAGCACCAGGCAAGGTAGTGAGCTTCCTGTCACTCGGGGATTGGGACGTGCAGAAGGAACGCCGTATCAGCAATCCGGAGTAATCCCGTGTAAGTCCTGCCTCCTCACTGGTGCTGGGGGGCTGAGGCCGAAGGCTGGCCTTGGGAATCTTGAAGCCCCCTCAGTTCTGACACGGACTGGTGGCTGAGACAGTCCTTGGAGTCAGGCCTGGATTCAAGTCCTGATGCCACCTCCAGGCAGCCTTGGGCAAGCCCTGTAAGCCCTGGAGCCTCAGGGCATTTGGGTTGGGATTAAAGAACTGGGATGTCAAGTGCGTGGCTTGGTGCCTGGCACACTCGAGCCCCCAGCACGGGGCTGCAGTCTGAGCCCTGCTGCCCAGGGCGTGTCCGGGCCCTGCCCAGCCCAGCCCGGCCCGTCCAGTGCGAAGGCCTCAGTGGTGCCCTTCCTCACACCCACAGCCCGGACTCCTGGAGCCCACGTCCACTCTGATCCGTGTGAAGAAAAGTGCCGCCACCCTGGGCATCGCCATTGAGGGTGGCGCCAACACCCGCCAGCCCCTGCCCAGGATTGTCACTATTCAGGTACGGTCCCCAGGGCCCTACCCCCCGAAGGACCCTTTCTCAGCATCTCCAGGGCCTTGCCACTCCCAGAGATGACACAGCACCCGAGGGCAGACCCAGGCTCACATCACCTTTGCCCTGCGGAGCCTCGGTTTTCCTAATCAGGGCAGTGGACACCCGGGCTGTGGCTGCCGGGGTGGCAGTCAGGCCTGCCCCCCTGGGGGGTCAAAGCCAGGCCCGCCTAGCCTTCAGGCATCCAGGTAAGCCCTGTGCCGCCCTGTGTCCCCTGCAGCGAGGCGGCTCGGCCCACAACTGCGGGCAGCTCAAGGTGGGCCACGTGATCCTGGAAGTGAACGGGCTGGCGCTCCGGGGCAAGGAGCACCGGGAGGCCGCCCGCATCATCGCCGAGGCCTTCAAGACCAAGGACCGTGACTACATCGACTTCCTGGTCACTGAGTTCAACGTGATGCTCTAGGGGCCCAGGCCGAGGGCCTCCCAGCACTGTCCAGCCCCTGGTCCTGGGCCCTCCCCCACTCCTGGCTTGCTGAAGCTCCTCGAGGGCTCGGGGCCACACAGCCAGGGTAGCAGGAAGACATCCCCCTCCATCCCGGCCCCGTGGACCAGAACCGGGACAGGAAAAGAGCCGGCGAGGCAAACAGAAGGTCGGGTCAGGACCTGGTGCTGTGCCGTGTGCACAGCGGGCGCTCAGTGCAGGCGGGTTGCAGGTGGGAAGGAAGGGCAAGCGCCCGTCTCCCCGGGTGGGATGGCGGGCCGCTGCTGCCCCTCAGCCAGCTAGGACCCAGCCTGTGTCCAGAGTGAGGTCGCATGAGAATTCGTGGACATGGCCCCTACCAGGGGGCATCTTGCGGGACCTTTAGTGCCACAAATAAGCATCGAGCACCCCCACTCCCTCTGCCTCCTCACCCCCCCATGGTATTTATTATTTATTTCCCTCCCCAGACCCCTGGGGACTCCACGGCCCCAGCTTCCCGCCGTACCCCCAGCCTATCCCAGAGGCCTTGCAGGTGACCAGCAACGTCATTGTATTTATATACAGAGCTTATGACTTTAATTTTTCAATAAAGAAATCTGAACAAGGTTAGGGCCCAGCGTGCTGTGTGGTCTGCCTGTGTGGCTGGGGTTTTGGTGTGGGCAGACAGGTGGGCAGGACAGATGGGGGCACCCAGAGCATTCGCACCACCACTGCACCCCACCCCCACCCCATGGCTCACTTTGGGATATGCAGTGGGGTATACAGGGGCGCTTGAGCCACACCGACATCTTGGTGCACCTTCCTTGAAGGTTTGAGGACAAAACTTAAGTATTTACAGATAATATTTCCAGATTAAAACACACACAGGTATGTTAGGGGCAGAAGGTACAATGTGCGTGGATGTTTTAGAACCCAGATGTGGCCTAAGGTTAGTTTGCAGAAGCTGACGCCCAGATAAGGGTCTGTTTGCAAGTGATTCATTAAGGAAGTACTCCCAGGGGAGAGCGGGGAGGGAGTGGGGCAGCCGGACAGGGAAGGGGAGGAAGCCAAGGGAGGGTGGGATTTCAGGCAGAGTCCACTGAGGGCAGCTTCAGCCTGGTTCCACGGGAGACCCTGGGGTGGAGTTGTCTCCAAGCAAGGCTGGGGACTACATTCCCAATCACTTCCCCTTCTGTTCAGGAGGCTCTCGGGCAAGATGCCAACCCCAGGGACACAGTGCACTCCTATGGCAGTGTGACAATGCACCTTTGGGCCCTTCCCGCCCTGACACTTCAGGACCAGAGTGCAGAAGGATTGGCCAGAATGTCCCTGCCCTAGGCCATTAGTGAGTAGAAGCTGCTGCTGTGATCACGACTAGACCTGTGTCTAGGGCGGCCTGGGAAGAGCTTGCTACCAGGAGGGAGATGCAGCTGGATGAGGGACCTGGGCAAGCCACTTCTTGCCCTGGGGCCTACTGACCCCCAGGGTGCTAGGGCAGGTGGAGCTGCACTTTAAGTTAGTGCCATTGATGGGTTTCTTATGGGCCTGGTGCTGTTTATTTACTTGCTCCCCTCAGCAACTCCATGAAGTGGGGGCATGAATCCTGTTTGCCTGAGGCTCAGCAGCAAGTGGCAGAGCCAGGGCAAGCGCCTAGGTCAGTGTGACACCATCCTGCCGAGGTGGACAACGGACAAGCCCGTCCTGTACTCAGTGCGACCCAGTGCACGTCCTCGTTGGTGTCGGGGCCCGGTTTCCATGCTTGTCTAATGGGGGCTTGGACTGGAATACACGCGGGGCGGAGGGGGGCGTAATGATAACACCTACCTACCTGGTAGGAGAAGACAGCGTGGTGAGAACTGACTGCGGTGACACCTACTCAGCGCTCAAGACAAGTTCACTATCATCACTGTTATTCAGCAGTCCGACTCAGCCATAAAAGCTTGATCTCCTCCTCGCCGTGGCTCTGTGACCCCTCGCACAAGCGTCTGGCCCTCCGAGCCTCCACCTCCCGGTCTGGTCGGGCTGATGGCGGCGGCGACGCGCGGCCTCGGGGTTGGGATTTTCCGTCCCGCGGCGCGAGCCGGCTCCCGGCGCCCGAGCCCTGGGGGCGGGCCGCGGGCTGGGGCCGCCTCCCGCGATTGGCGGAGCCGCCCAGGCCCCGCCCCCGGGGGCCGCCCGGCGCCGCCGCGCGCCCGGATTGGAGGCCTTTGTTTGCCGCTCAATCCGGCGACCGCGGGCGCGCGGCGGCGCGGGCAGGTGAGGCGCGGGGAGGGCCGGGGTCCGGGGCGGGTCTCAGTGTCTCTGTCGGGAGAATGGGGGCGAGCGGCCGGCGCCGGCGGCTGCGCTCCGCCGCGGCAGAGCCGCTTTCCGTCTCCCCCACGTGGAGACCCCGCGGGCGCGGGAAGGAGACGGGTCGCCGCGCGGGTGGGGAGGGGGCCCCGGGCGGGCGGGCGGGCCCCGAGTCCACACCCCGCCGGCTACGGGGCTCCGGCCCACCCTGCGGCCTCAGTCTCCACCTCCGCGCAATGGGGGCGTTGGCGTTTCTCTCCGCCGCCGCGGCCGGGGGCGGGGAGGGCAGGGTCCCCAGGGAGCCGGGAGTGGTCTTGGCGGGGCCTCGGGCTGTGTTGGGGCCAGAGGCGTGGCCGGGTTGCCGTGGCGACCGCGGAGGTGGGGCCTTTCTGTGCCGGGATTTGCGCGGGGTTCGCTCTCCCGGCAACAGCCCGCGCGCCCTCCCCGGAGGCCTAACGCAAGTTTCTTTTCCTCTTTCTGGCAGGGGGAGGGAGGTGGAGCGAGGGGTGGGCAGCTCGACGGGGCTAGGAACTGTGGCGGGCTGCAGGAATAAGGCGGGTCCCCTCTTGGTGCTGGAGGCGACGGAGGCCCAGAGAAGGGGCGCGGCTCGCCCGGGGCAGCACAGCAGGGAGGCGCAGAGCGGGGCTTTCCCCTGGGTGATGGGGCTGGCGCAGCCAGAGCCTGCGTGCTGTGTGGCCTTGGGCGACACTTCCAGTGCTCCTTTCCTGGGCTTTTGTTGAAAGAAATGACAGGTTGGAGCGGATCATTACCTGTGTTTAAAGACCTGCTTCTGAGTGAGAAAGTTGGAAAGGAAAGTTGCTGATAACAAACCCAGGCTGTTTTGGAGCAGAGGAGAGAAGCTGAGACAGGCTGCAGTGAAAAGAGACATTGTTCCTGTCCCCTAGAACAGAAGAAGAAGAAATGGGCTGAAACTGAAGCATGGCAGACTGAAGCGAGATACATACAGGGACTTCCCAAAAGCCCTTTCCAGGCACCTTCTCTGGTGTTGGTGGGTGTTGTTTTTTGGTTGTTTTGTTTTGTTAAGAAAACAGAATGGCAGCCCATCTGTTGGAAGGGGCCTGCGTCTGGTTTACTTACCAACAGGGAGATGGAACTTAGGTGTTTGGGGGACTCTCTATTTGGGTTTATCTCCAGGGATAGTCTCAGTTCTGCAGGAGGAAGAAGGTGCCCACATGTGGCCTCTGCCTCCCGAAGTCCAGCCGGTTTGCATTTGAAACATGTGATTGGGGCTGTTTCTTGCAAGGGGATTTCATCAGCTCCCACTGTCCTGCGGACTCTGCCAGAGGCGCCCGGCTTGGGGTTTCCAGAGCGACCGGGAACAGTCCCAGCGCTGCAGGGCCGGCATGCTGAGAGGGGGTTTTGGAAACTGATGCACAACATTGCAGTTTACCCCTGTGAGGGGGAGAAAGGAAGAGTATTTTTAAACATTCACATCACCCATTGAATGCCAGGTCCTTTTTTATGTGTCCTCAGTCCTGGAAGGTGGGAACAATTTGGAGACCAGGAGTGAGAAGACCTGGGTTCAGATCCTCAGCCCAGCTTCAGTTCTGACAGCCTCAGTTTCCCCCTCTATAAAGTGAGGATGGTAATGCCCACTTTAGCTCCTTTTTAAGTCTCAAGTGAGGTGGCATCATAGAAAGCTTTGCTCAGTCCATATATAAGTTTGGAAATGGGGAAACTGAGGCCCCAACAAAGGAAGGAATAACAACAATAATACCATTAATAATAACAGCTAATGCTTCTTAAATGCTGTATTCTAGCCTCAGTGCCTAGGGTTTTATTCCAAGGAGTGAGGTCTGGGAGGGCAGGACCTCTTATCCATTTTGTCACCACTGTCACTCTCCAGTGTCCAGTAAGGAGCCCTGCCCATAGTAGGTACTCAGTACATTGTTGTTGATCATATAGATCATATCACTCAGGTACATGATGTTGTTGAGGTGGGCGTTATTGTTGTCCTCATTATGCAGATGAGAAGCCTGTGGTTCAGAGAGGTTGAGTCACTTGACTAAAGTCACACAGCTCTTCCCTGGGAGTAGCTGGTCCTCACTGTGGTACATGCAGGGGTGTGCTGGTGTCAGCTCCTGAGAGCTGCTCATGCCTGTCTCTTCCCAGTGCTGCATCCAGGAATAGATGCTGGTAGCTTGAAACTGGCCGTAGTAAGGGTGTTTACACCCCAGAAATCAGTAACCACCACGATTTAGGGCTTTTTTTTTTTTTTGTCTTTTTTTAAGAGAGCTGCATGTGAAGGGTGTCGGGATGGAATGCCATCCTTGCAGCTGCCTGGTGCCAGGAGTTGGGGGTGGCACAGGGAACCCAAGGGAGCCAAGCCAGAAGGCCTGCTCCCCTGCACAGCTCCGAGTGCGGGTTTGGGAGGGACACCCTTATGAGACGGGCTCGCAGTTGGTGACGCGGGCTATGCTGTACAGCTGCCCTGACTTAGGAAGGGTCAGTGTGAGCCCGAATTCCAGGCCGGAATGTCCCGCCTTTACCCTGAAGGTGACAGGGGCTGTCGGTCGGTAAGCAGGGGAGACTCCTAAAGAGAATGATGCCCGAGATTTCTCCACGCTGCCGAGGTGCTGGAGGGTGTGTGGCGTGGGCGGCTGAGGGGAGGCGCTGCCGGCCTGGGACAGCAGCCCTCGTTTACCGAGCCTGTCCCGGTGCGAGCACATTGTCCGTTATTCTGCACACGGCCCTGAGAGAAGCTCGTCCTGTCTGCAGATGAGGATCTGTCTGTCAGGGTTGGACCCAGGCCTCGCTGCCCCCAAAGCCTCGCATTTTCACTCCTTTGTCCCTGTCGCATCCCAGCCTGCAGTCCCGTCTCGGCTCCGGGCTTCCTTGCCAAGTGCCAGCTGAGCTCCGGCTCCATTGCCAAGCGAGACCCCCTGCCTCCAGGGCTGATCCCACACTGGTCCCGGGGCCCCTGCCGGCATTCTCCCTGCCAAGCCTGCGCTGGGGGAGGGGCGGGGAGCAAGGCCAGGGTGGGATGCCCAGCTGTCAGTCTCCTGGGGCCCTGGGACCACTGCCAAGGACCAAGCACTGTGGAGGGGAGGGCCAGGAGGCTGCAGTTAACACGCCCCCCCCCCCGTGCCCTCCCCCCATAAGGGGTTCATCTAGAGGATAAAGCCGTGTTTGTGGATGCAGACCCGACTCTGCCCTAAGGTGCTGTGTGACGTTGGGCAAGTCTTGTAACCTCTCTGAGCCTTTCTTCACCTGTTAAATGCCTCATTATTTCTGAGGAGCCAATCAGGCAGCACATGCCGTGCACCCGAGTGCTAAGAGTGGCTGAGGTTGGGGGCTGATTGCTTCGTTTCCTTTTTGTCGTCTTCACATGTCCCCACATGTTCCATCACGGCTGTATATGTGCAAAAGACAGCACGTGGTATCAGAGTTAAAAAGAGAGAGAGAGGGGGAGAGAGAGAGAGAGAAGGAGAAAGTGTGGGGATTACAGAACCTCAGAGCCGCAAAGGGCCTCAAAGAGCTCAACCTCCTTCTCAACTGTCACAGGTGGGAAACTGAGGCGGGAGGTGGTCGAGGTTCCTTGTCAGCAGGAAGCACTGAACAGATGTGAAGTCTGCATTTTTTGGTTTTAAGAGTAGCAAATGTTCATTTTAGTCTTATTTTTAAAGCTGCTGTTATTTTCAACAGGAAGAATGGTAAACTTGCCTCTAGTCTTACTACCTAGTGATAATTACTGTAAACATTTTGGAGCATGTCCTTCTCTCTCTTTCTCTTTCTCCATATTTTACTGTTTTATTCCTTAATGGACTCAAACTAGATACATATTATTTTATAACTGGCTTATTTACATAACACATCATAATTTTTTTCTCTCATTTCATATTTGTCTATAGCATGACTGTTAATAGCTGCCTAATGTTGTTGCTTTGAGTGGAAATATTATAATTTATTTCGATGATTCCCTACCATCTCAGGTTGGAAACACTGAGGTGGTTTCCAACCTTTTCACCTACTGAAGGTTTCCGTTGCAAAGTGATTAAAATTGTACTCTCTGGATTCAGACGGCTTGGTTCAAACCCAGCTTCCTCATCTGTAAAATGGGCATAATAATTTCTCCCTCCTTAGATTGGTATGAGGATTAAATGATGCGATCCTGAATCCACGAAGTCTTTTATATTTGACGCCTAATAGATGCTCAATAAAGCTTTGCCATTAGCAATACATTGTTTCTTTGACTCTTTGAAAAGAACATGAATTTGAGAGTGTTTTCCTCAATGGGGCCACACCCTCCTCATATCTCAGTTGGCCGAGGGAGGCCTGTGTCCTCCCCCTCCTTAACTGCTCAGAGTGGGGACACGGTTGCTAACAGGGTCACTGAACCCTGGAACTGGTCCGGGGGCCGCAGGGAAGGGGCAGCGCTCCCCTCCAGTTGGGAGTCTCTAGTGCTCAAAGCAGCCCTGTGGTTGATATTGGGGAAGCTCCAGGGTCAGGAAAATGAAACTCAGCCCTGCAGGGAGCAGGCCGCGTGGGAGTTCCACTGATAAGGCAAAGCCATGTATTCCTGCAGTTACTCCCCCCATTTTACAGATGCAGAATATGGGGTTCAGAGAGGTTAAGTGACTTGCCCTAGGCCACCCAGCTTCCAAGGGTTCTCCCTGAAGTTCTCTGCTTGCCCACAAGGCCCCTGTGCCTTTAACCCCTGCACCCTGCAGCCTCTCATCAGCTTGGCATTTCTGCCTGTGTGGGCAAAGGGAATAAAGGATCCAGGAGGTTTAGTGTTAGAAGATAATCTCTGAGAACCTCAGAGATAATCTCATTAAGCCCCCAGGTTCCAAAGCTCAGAGGAACAGGTCACTCAGCCTGGAACTTGGGTCTCCACTTCCCAGATAGGCTTCCATCCATTCCCCGTGTTCCACTCCTGAAATCCTGACCTGCCTCCTCTCTGCCTCGGACTCCCTGTGGATTTTAACTCCAGGGCTAGACTCAGCAGCCTGCGCAGGAAGGAGAGGGGGAATCTTAGGGTGGGTTTTCCTGTCTTTTCCAGGGAAGGGAGAGGCAGGGAGCCCAAGGAGGGGTGGAAGGTAGAATAACACAGCCTTTAGCCCCCAGGGCTCCTGAAGTTGCCAGCTCTTGGTTTCCATGGGGGTGGCTGAGAAGCCTGGTGGCCCCACTGTACCCCTGGGCCTCAGGATCTGGTATGAGGGGTTGGCTGTCTGGGGCTTGTCATGGCAGCAAGTGTGGCCCATCCCAGTCCTGGGCCACACCTGTATACTTAAAGGAAAAAAAAATTAGAAAGCTACCTTCCAGTCTGGTTAATATGTTGACACTTAGGTGGGGCTCAGAAATGATCATGGAGGGAGGGAGAGAGGGAAGGGATGGTTGAGTGGATGGGCCATGAGCAAGTGGGTGAGACATTGTCACCGTGGCGCTAGAACATCGTGACCCAGAGGCTAGAGGGAGCGAGTGGCTGAGGCTTGCTGGGCTGCCATGGAGGGCTGGTGGCCTTGTGCAGGTGTGGCCACACGTGGGCCTGTAGTGGGCCTGTAGCTGGGGAGAGTGCGCAAGCCCTAGCCATAAGGGCCAGTTTTTTTGTTTTGCTTTGTTCTTGTTTCTTTATCGGGTGACTGGGATCTAACCTTTTCCCTCTCTGGGCCTCAGTTTTCCCATCTCTGCAATGCAGTAACACTCCTGGCATGCCCATTTCCCGATGCCATTCTTAAGCATCCAGTGCGATGAAGGATGAGAAAGCACTTTGGAAAACCAAAGGCTCTGTCTGTGTAGAACCAGGGCCTCGCTATAAAGTTGGACCACTGGCTTAGTGCATTGCAATTAGCTAGTAATAAGCTCCGCTCTGGATTTGCTTGTGGGCAGGTACTCATTATCTCTGCGGGCTGCCGCCATGTGAGCTCCAAGCTTGCTCAGCAGGAGCTGGTCTTTTCGAGATTGAAACTCCACTGGAGCTCATCAGCTTCATGACCTTGGGCAAGTTGCTTGGGCTCTAGGGGCCTCTGTTTACCCAGCTGTAAAATGGGGACGGCTCGCCAGCCTCACTGGGTTGTTATGAGGGTGGGTCAGGTTCAGGTTTAGTGGATCATCCGGCACATAGGCTCTGGGTTTCTATGGGGTACAGGGCCTGTGTGTTGGGCACCGGGACGTGACGGGGAGTGCCTCACAGGGCCCCAAACCGAGTTGAGAGACAGACATTAGTCAAATGATCACACACCGAGTGTAATTCCAAATGGCGAGCCCCGAGGAGGGCAGGCCGGTGCCGAGACCTGCCAGTTGCCTGGAGGGTAACAGGGAGCAGGGGCAGGGCACATCTGTCCCAGGGACAGCAAGGTGGCCCGCGCGGGAGGAGCACGCTGGGTGAGGGCACAGGGGGTGGCGGGAGAGGAGGCTGGAGTAGCATCGTCTTCCTCAGAGGGACGGCAGCTATCCGAGTGCTTTAAGCGTGGAGGGGCGTGTTTGGAAACCTGTGTTTGGAAGATGCCATTGGTGCAGTGTGGGGCATGGATTAGGGGACCCAGAGCTTTCCAGGCAAGGCGGACGCAGGAGGCCATGTGGAGATGCAGGGTGGGACAGATTCTGGTGAGGTCTAGAAAATAAAGTCACCGGAAGTTGGCGGTGGATGGGTTCTGGGGGGTGAGGAGCGGGAAGAGTCCGGGATGACAGTTCTGGCAGCGTGCCTGGGTGAAAGGTGGCCCCGACTACGGTTGGGTGGGTGTGGAGGGCGGCGACCTTACGAGCTCAGTTTGGGGCATGTGTGAGGAATTTGGCCTGTGGGTGGGGGTGGTGTTCCAAGAGCGGTGCCCCCGAGCAGAGGCAGGGAGGAGGCTGCCAGGCTTGGGGGAGGCACGGAGGTTGCACAGGGTACACTGGAGGCCGGTCTCCTTGGGGTTAAGTGGCTGCCCCTGAGATGGGCTTGGGGTTATCCAGGGGCCACGGGGCGTGCCCAGCAGTGGCAGCCACCTGGCGTTGATGGCAGTGCTGCCTGGGCTAATGACCAGGGAGGGAGGGTGAGTGAGTGACAGGGTGTCAGGGAGGCCTGCCCCTCGCACAATGGCCCACATGGTCGCCAGAGCCAGCGGGGAGGGGCCTCAGTGGGATCTGGCTCTGCTCCACGTTGGCCTGGGGGCTGCGGGTGGAGCCTGACACCCGGTTGTGGGTAAAGGTGGGGAAGGGGGTAGGGGCGTGGGGTGATCACTGGGATGTGAGGACACCTGGAACAGTACTTGCAAGCTGACCTTGGGACAGTGCATCCATCCATTCATCCATTCAGCAAACACGTTCATCAGCCACAAACAGCGTGCCAGGCACACGGAGGTATTAAGATCCAGCCTTTGGAGGAGAACAGACACTGTACCTGAGTAACAGGAATAAAATAGCACAGTAAATGGCAGCCACGTTCCAGGCCCCTGGGCTGCACTGGCAGGCGCTACCTCCTTGCATCTCAACAGCAGCCCTGGAGGTGGCTCCTCTTCTGTCGCCTGAGGCTTAGAGAGGGGAAGCCTCCAAGGTCAGAGCAGGCAGGCAGTGGGGTGGGGTTTGAACTCAGGTCTGAGTTGGTGCACGGATGGCAACAGCCACTGTTCTCTCCTACACCTGCAGTTTAGCAGAATCACCTGGAGGGCTTTTTGGACACTGCGTAGGCCTGAAGTTTCCTTTTCCTTTTTGTTTCCCGACTCAGAACCTCTGAGTCACAGGTGGGGCAGAGCTGGGAGCCCTGTGTGCAGGCAGAGGGGGCCCCCTCCTTCACCCCCACGTGGCTCTGCTTCGGGCATTCAGGCCTGGCTGCTCTCAGGGAAAGCCCAGCTGGCGCCCACCTTGGGCCTCTGCACTGGCCCTTCCAGAACACCCTGCCCCAGCCTCTGTGGCTTGCTCTGGCCCCCTCTTCCTGCCAGGCTCTTGTTTGAATGTCACCTCCTCCACAGAGACCTCCCTGGCCATCCCATAACCCTCCTCCGTGACCCGTTACTCTCTGCCAGCGCCTCACCTGGGAAACTTAAAATCCCTGATCCCCAGAGATGGGTTCTATTTGGTCTGGGATCAGCCCTGGACATTGCTCCTACCAAAAGCAGCCTGGGAGAGGGACTGCCACCTTATTGCCACCTGACAGGTGGCAGGACCTCAGCGAGTACCTGTGGATGAAGGAATGGGAGGAACAGGGCTTGGGAAAAGGCAGCTTGGCCGTCGGGATAAATCTGTCCCCTGACAGCAGCTGGTGAGACCTGGGGAATTCACCCCATCAGCCAGGTCACCACCTCCACACAGCCTGGGCAATCCCACGCTGGCTGTAGGCCCCCGTTGGGGTGAGGACAGTGGGTGAGCTGGCAGGAGCACTGGCAGCCTCCCCGAGATGTTGGGTTGCATGCTGGCAGACAGGACACGGAGTCAGAGCTGGAAGGGCAGGAGCAGCCTGGGCCTGCACGCCCATTGTGCAGATGGCCCCTGAGGCCTGGTGAGGGAGCGGGCCTCGGCCAGGGGCATGCCCTGGTTGAGAAGGGCCTGGCACGGAAGGAGTTCCCAGAGGTCTGAGGCAGCTGGAGGCCTCCTCCCAGGCTTGGCATGCTTTGTGACCTTGGCCAAGCCTCTGACCTTCTCTGGGCTTTGGTCTCCCCTTCCGTACCTCAAGGGCCTTGGCGGAGATGGTCCCAAGCCGGGGACATCAGGCGCTGTGCGAGTCCTTTCCTGGCCGGCGCAGACCTGCAGAGGGCCCGCAAGGGGTTAAGCTCCTCGCTGGCTCAGGCTCTGCAGGCAGACAAACCCCCTCCTTCTGACAAACACTTGTAGGAAATCAGGCTGGGCGCTTCCTGCCCAGGCGAGGCGGCCCCAGCCGCAGCAGGGGCGGGGAGAGGAGGGAGCGATGCTTGTCTGCGAGCAGCAGCGGCTGGCAGAGCGGGCCTGGAGGCGGGCCAGGGCGCAATGGAGGCAGGGGGCTCCCCAGGTTTGGAACAAAGACCTCTCAGGCAGGTCCCCTGAGCCTGGGCCGGCGGGATGGTGGTGGAGCGAGAGAGAGGTAAGGGGCTGGGGTGGAGGAGGCGGGAGGCCACCCTCCTCCTGGACGGGCCAGTCACTGACTCTCCGGCCAGTCCTGGCAGCCGGACCAGCCCAGCCCAGCCCAGCCCAGCCAGGAAGTTGCAGCTGCTGCAGCTGCACCACTTCTCTCCAAGGCGGTAGCGTGGGGGAGCCTGGCCCCCCAGCAGGGGTGGATTTTAGGGGATTTCATCAAGCTTCAGGATGCCAGATTCCAGTCCCAGCCTGATTCTGACCTCCTGTGAACTTGGACAAGCAGTGGTCCCTCTCTGTGCCTGGGTGTCCTCATCTGCACATGAGACTTAGTGCCATGGGTTCCTAAGGGGCCTCGGTGAGGATGCGGCCACAGGGAGCAGGCCAGGACAGCATGGGGGTGCCCACAGAAGAAGTGGCCCCTTCTGCCAGCTGCAAGGGCGCGGAGAGGCGCCAAAGACGTCCCGAGGGCCAGCAGACCCAGCTCAGCCTTGGGGATGGGGACCAGAGCAGCAACAAGGGCACCGTTTCTCTTTCTCTGCAGCCTCTGCTGCTTGGGCAAGCTGGGGGCAGGGAGGGGACAGGCGGAGGGGAGTGGCTGGTGCTTCCTTGTGGGACTGATTTCTACACAGCTGGTGGAAACCCCTTGAGCAGGGCAGGTCTGTGCCCTGCCAGCTGGGGGGAGGGTGGGGGGCTGGGCCCAACAGCCCAGCCCTTTTGGAGGGCTCGGCTGTTTGAATTGAGGGGGGGTCTTCCTTCCCCTTCATCCCGCCCCACCCAGGTCTGACAGCCTTGCTTTCAGAGTCGTGGCACCCCAGCTTTGAGTCCCCAGGCTGCACTTCTCTGTGCCTCAGTTTCCTTACCTGGGAGGTGTCAGAGTAGGGTGGGAGCAGGGGCGTGCCCTAGACAGCCCTGGCTGGATGGGAAGGGGCTTCAGAGGGTGTAGGTGGGGGCTGTCTGGCGGTGCCGGCAGAGGAGGACCTGGGAGACTGTGGGCAGCGATGGAGCTGGGAGTGATTGAGCCTAAAGGAAGGGTCCTCAGTTTTGGAATGGCGGGGCCGTGGGCAAAGGAGCTCTGTGGGGGTGGTGGGGAAGAGGAGTCTGTCCCACCCAGGACAGAGACACTAAAGAAAGACACCTTGGGGTTGGGGGGGGTGTCTGTTAGACCCAGGAGAGCCGGGGCTGCAGGGGTGGCACGGGGCAGGGGGAGATGTACAGAAGGAAGAGCGACAGTTACTGGTACTTCCTTGTGGGGCCAGTTTCTCCAGGGCTGATGGGAACCCTGAGCCCAATGGCACTCCTTGCGGGGACCTAATCCTAAAGGGGCCGGCTCTCCTGGGGCCAGCTCACACGGCTGGAGCCTTCACCAGACCCATGCCCTTGCAGGACAGCCCTGCTGCCCTAATCAAGGCTGCCCTGGGCACCCTGCCTTTGCCTGGGTGCAGGGACCCCGCCCTGGGCTCTCCTGCAAGCTCAGTTCCTACTTTCAGGCCTCCGTGCCTTTGCCCATGCCGTTCCCTCTGCCTGGAAAGCCCTGCCTTTCCCACCCCCAAGCCCTCTTGTTTCCTCAAGCCCATCTTAAAGCTTCCTTCTTCGATATCCCCTCTGTGTTGTCCCGTCCCCTGCCATTTGAAGTTTGGGAACGCTTTTACTCTTTTCGGTATTCCTTGTGTCTTACGTTGTGCCTGGCATATAGTAGGGCGTCATAGGTGGTTGTTTGGTTTTCTTTAAAGTTAATTTGCACCCACTAGGGGCTCAGTATGTATCTTTGGTACTTTGAAAGGTGACCGCAGGGAGCAGGAGGGAGGGTGACGGTTCTGAGGCTGCTGGCCTCAGGAGCTGAGTCAACTGGGAACTTCGAAGTGCTTTTAGCCCTGCCCCCTGCCTCCCAGCCCAGCTAGCAGGGCGATACCCCTTTGCAGTAGCAAGAGCAGGGGGCGTTTTCCCTGTTTTACAGTGAGCAAAATCTAAGCCCAGCCACACACCATAAATAGCAGCAGCACCAGGGCCTGAACCTGGTCACCTGGTCTGCTTTTCTGTCACAGCATCGTCCCAGCCTGAGGTTGGCATGTGGTTGGCACTAAGGTGTGTTTGCTGACTGACAGCTAGCTGACCAGCCAGCCCCAGGCTCCATGGCACCGAGGGCCATGGCTGGCATGGAATTGTCGTGGAAGACAGAGGCTGGCTCAGGAAGGACTCACAGGTTTAGGTGCCTTAGCGGCAGGTGCAGAACTCCAGCCGGTAACCGCAGCTGCCTCTGACGGGCTCCTAAAGTGAGATTTCTGCGAAGACTGAGTCATCCCAGAAGACAGGATGTTCCTCTTTGTGCACCCACAGGCGTCGTGATTGGGCAGGCAGCTCTGTGGCAGGGCTAGAAAAAAGCCCTTTAAAAAGTCAGAAAACCACACATCTCCCCTGGCCCCTTCCTCCTCAGGGACTTCAGAAAGAGAAAAACAACGGCTAAAGTGTAGCACCTCCCGCACCTGCCGTGGGAGGAGGAGCTAGTGAGTGTCAAAGGGTGGGTCCTGCCTGAGGCCCTGGTTTGAAATGCAGATTCCTGGGCCCTGTCCTGGGGCCACTGGGGCAGTCTCTCTGCAGGTCCACCTGGGAATCTGCATGCTTAGAGGATTCTCAAGCACACTCAAGCTTAGGATCACTGGCAGCCATTTCCAGGAGGGGCCCAGGCCCTGCAGAAGATGGGAAGCAAGGGTTCGAACTTCTACTTAAAATACAGTTGACCTTGAAAAAGGTGGGGGTTGGGGCGCCAACCCTCATGTAGTCAAAAATCTACATATAACTTTTGACTCCCCAAAACTACTAACAGCCTTCTGTTGCCCGGAAGCCTTACTGATAACATAAACAGTTGATTGACACATATTTTGTGTGTTATATACTGTGTTGTTCCAGTAAAGTAAGTTAGAGAAAAGAAAATGTTTTTAAGACAGTCATAAGAAAGAGAAAATATATTTGCTTTTCATTAAGTGCAAGTGGATCTTCATGAAGGTCTTCACCCTCTTTGTCTTCGTGTTGAGTAGGCTGAGGAGGAGGGGGGGAGGAAGAAGGGGTGTTGGTCTTGCTGTCTCAGGGGTGGCGGAAGAGGAAGAAAATCCACCTATGAATGGACCTGTGCAGTCCAAACTCATGTTGTTCAAGGTCAGCTGTATTTGTTTTCTATTGCATCCTTGTAATTTACTTTTGGAAATACTATTTCTAATGCATATAATGTATTAGCGTGAGAACACATGTATATAAAGTTACGGGGAATGTATAATATATATTGGTGTGCAACCAATATATTTTTTCTGATGGGTTGTGTGATTAAAAAAAAAAACTGGAGACAGCTGGGCCAAAATTGACAGTTGCAGATCTTGCTCTGGCACTAACCACCTGGGTGATCTTGGCTAAGTCACTGTTCCATGCTGAGCTTCAGTTTTGTCATCTGAAAAATAGTTTTCCTATGACCTACCCTGTGTGTTTGTGGGAGGGCAGATGGAGAACACGTGGGTAAAGCTTCTAGCCAGGCGACACAGAGCGGGCACAGCGCATGTGGTGGGCGGGTGGGGCTGGGAGCAGCACACGGGGCAGTCTGGAGGGAGTTCTGGGGCTCCGCGTTTGGGGGTGCAGAGAGGAAGACTGGGCAGGGCGAGAGGATAGAAATTCTGAGCCCCCGTTCACAGAGCAGCACTTGCAGCCAAGAAGGGAAGACTGTCCCTACCCCAGCCCTTAAGAAGTCAGCCTTTCTCGGGCTGCGCTGTTCCCTGGGGAACTTGCTGTCCAGAAATAGCCGCCTGCTGACATTTCCCAACCATGCAAATGAAGGCCCCTGACCAGGATCCAAGTGCTCACGAGGCCAGGCCGATGGGATAAACACAGACACGTCTGTCCTGGGAGGCCAGGAGTCATATTCCGCTTGGCCACAGCGTGGAGGGAAGAGCTGGGACCGTGGGCCAGGAGGCTGACTTTCACCCCAGCCTGACCCATGTGTGGCTTTGGGCAAGGCCTCTCCTCTCTCTGGGCCTCAGTTTCCCCACCTGTAGAAGAAGGACTTTACATGAGCTGACCTGGGGGACCTTACCACGCCGACCTGCTGCAGTCCTTTGACACCGATGGCCGGGAGCTCCCAGGCGGGACGGGCCCGCTCTGCGTCAGCTTTGTGTTTCCGGGGCCTGGCACAGTGCCTGGCACGGAGGAAGTGCTTGGGGGAACAGCAGGAGGAGGCGAAAGGAGATGAGAGGGAGAAGGAAAAGCAGGGAAGAAGGAGAGAATAGAAGGAAGGCGGAGGAAGGGGAAGCCCTTCTCCACCGCCCTGTCCCCCCCACAGCCGTCTGAAGTCCCCATGCGGCCAGCTCCCCTGTCCTGGCCCATCCTCCTAGAGCAGCCAGAGGGAAACTTCTAAGCCACCGATGATGGGACTCTCCGTGCCCGGGAGGCGCATCCAACTCCTGGGCAGGCCCCGAGAGGCCCTCCTGGGTCTGGCCAACCCCTGCCCTGCCCACCCCCTGCTCGCAGTGTCACCCACCCTGTGTCCTCCTAACCACAGCCACCAGGGAGACCACTTCCATGTCCAGGAAAGTCCCTGGCAGGCTCGCTCCCTCCTGCCCCCAGGTTCCCTGGCCTGGAAGGCTTTTTTTTTTAATTGAAGTAAAATTCAGATAATAACATAAAACTAACCATTTTAAGGTGAACAATTCAGTGGCATTTAGTACATTGACAATGTTGTGTAGTCACCACCTCTGTCTACTTGCAAAGCACTCACTCGTGTCACTGCAAAAGGAAACTGTCCCATTCAGCAGTCACTGCCCCCCTCCCCAGCCCCTGGCAAGTGCCAATCCGCTTCTCTCTGCGGATTTACCCGGTCTGGACGTTTCGTATCTGTGGTATCAGGCTAACATACGTGGCCTTTTGTGTCTGGCATCTTTCTTTTAGCATGTTTTTGAGGTTCACCCATGTTATAGCACATGTATGGACTTCATTCCTTTTTTTTTTTTTCCTTCATTTCTTTTTATGGCTGAGTAATATTACTTTATATGTAGATACCACAAGTTGTTTATTGACGGACATTTGGGTTGTTTCCACCTTGGGCTACGTGAGCAGCTGCTCCAAACCTGTGTGGACACGTATGTGTTTGAGTGCCTGTTTTCAATTATTTGGGGCACTGGAATGTTCTGCTCCCTGTTCCCCTCTTCTCAGTCTGAATTCTTATGGAGGGAGGTCAGGGAAGGATCCCAGAGAAAGTGGCTTCCAAACTGGGACTGTCCTGACTTCCCCACCACGTCTCACCTGGATTTGTAGTTGCTGGTTGTCTGTGTGCTTCCTCCTGGGCTACTGGCTCTGCCGTGAGCAGGGCCTGTGCCCTGTGCCCTGTGTCCTGTGTCCTGTGCCCTGTGCCCGTGCACGGAGCTGGGGCCGGGCACGCAGTGAGTAGCTGGCCCTCCCCGAACATCTGTTGGTTGGTGTGCTGCCCGCTGGGCTCCTCGTCCTATGTCTCAGGTAGTTTATAAATCCCTGGAGGGAGAGAGGAATTATTATCCCAATTTTACTGGTGAAGAAAAGGAAGGCCAAGTGACTTGCCCAAATCACACAGCTGGGGGAGGGGGAGGATGGAGCTGGGCTGTCTGAGTCCAGAGTTCCTGCTTGTGACTTCTTGTCTGAATAATGAAGGGGACTTGAGGATTAATGTTACCCCTTCATTGTGTCCCTGACAGGCCACAGGCAGGATGGCTGGTGCTGAACGGAGCCGGAGGTGACTTTGGGGCCCCCAGCGGCAGCCCTGTCTCCCAAAGATGAAGTGGCCCAGGTGAAGCCCTGGCCATGCCCGATGGCCAGCTCGGGGACTGAGATCCGCTGGGCTGAACCTGGACTGGGGAAGGGGCCCCGGCCCCGGCGGCGGCGCTGGGCCTGGGTGGAGGAGAAGGATGCAGATAGAAGGGGTGTGCAAGGCTGGGGGGAAGAGGGGCCTTTTCCCGATGCCACCAGCCCCGAGCTCCTGGAGGACTTCCGCCTGGCCCAGCGGTGCCTGCTGCCCCCGGAGTGGGACCCACACCTGCAGCCTGAGGGACATCAGGACCCTGAGTCAGGGGCGTCTTCGGGAGAAGGTGAGACTGACCCTCCACCCCCTTAGGGGTGTCCTGTCCCCCAAACAGCCCACCCGCTGGCAAGGGGAGGGATGTACAGGGAGCTTTGGGTTTTCTAATTAAATTCTACAAAATCTATAATTTAAAATTTTTAAATTTTTAAATTAAAGCATGAGTAATACTGTTCATTTCAGAAAATCAGAAAATATAAGCAAAAAATAGATAAAATTAAAAATTACTTCTCATCCCACCCTATCCTCAGATAAGCACTCTATTCCATATGTATGGCGATGCAAATGTGATATGAATATGGAACAGCGTTCTACATACTCCATTGAAACCTGCTTTTTCAAGTTAACTTAATAGATATGAAGATTTTCCTAGCTCATCAAATCTTCTCGCACATGTCATTCCTAATGCCTGCAGAGAATTTCACGGTGTGGATATCCTGCACTTTGTTGGGCCAGTGTCCTTCCGCTGGGCATTTTAATAGTTTCTAGTTATTTCTATTATAAATAATGCAGAGATGAATGTCATTTATACATCTTTACACACTTGACTTGATAATATCTTTGGTAATTGGAATTACTTGGTCCAGGGGTTATGCCCATTTATAAGACTTTTTAAAATCCCAATTAGCAATGGAAATGTTGGTATTTTTTGTTTGTTTTCTGCAATAACTGTTCTCTTTGCATGGAGACCAACTTGGACTAAATTCCTAGTTTTCCTTTCTTTCTTTTTTTTTGAGACAGAGTCTCACTCTGCTGCTCCAGCTAGATTGCCATGGCATCAGCCTAGCTTACAACAATCTAAAACTCCCGGGCTCAAGCGATCCTCCTGCCTCAGCCTCCCAAGTAGCTGGGACTACGGGTATGCGCCATCATGCCTGGCTAATTTTTCTATATATTTTTAGTTGGCCAATTAATTTCTTTCTATTTTTAGTAGAGATGTGGTCTCACTCTTGCTCAGGCTGGTTTCAAACTCCTGACCTTGAGTGACCCACCTGCCTCGGCCTCCCAGAGTGCTAGGATTACAGGCGTGAGCCACCGCCCCCAGCCTAAATTCCTAGTTTTGCCTGGCAAGTTCCTTCTATCTGAATCTTGGTTTCCTCACCTGTGAAATGGGAGCAATAATATGGTTGAGAATAGTAAAATCTTGATACGTGGTAGCTATTGTTCTTTGATTGCCCCAGTTTTGGGATCCTATGGATCTTGCAGGCCCTACGTGGAGGGTGGAGGAGCCAGCAGCTGGTGGCGGGTTCTGTCCCCTACAGTTTCACATGCCTGATCTGCCCACAGCGGGGTGTGCCCACCATGGCCCGCCCAGAGCCGTGTCTGTGCTCTCCACCAGGGAGTGGTGACCGAGAAGCACCGGGTTGACAGGACTGAGGCATCTCTTCCTGGGGTCATGTGGTAATGCCCTGCTATGATGTAACCCCTTACTGTGTGCCAGGCACAGGGCTGGGCCCAGCCCTCCCTCCTTTCCTCCCACCACCACCCTCAGCCAGGTGGGAGGGTCCAGCCTCAGGTTAGAATAAGGACTGCCAAAGAGGCCAGCCACTCGCCCACAGCCCCAGTGAGGGGTCAGAGGAGCCAGGATCGAGCCCAGGGCTCCCTGGCTCCAGAGCCCATGCTCTTTACCCCAGGGGCAGAAGCAAACTCACCTGTATGGCTGGGGCCTGGGTTTGAAGATCCAGGACTGCTCTGAACCACTGTGTGATTTCTGGCAAGTTACTTAACCTCTCTAGGTTTCATATGTGTGCTGTAAATAAGAATGACCTAAGTGGTTAAGGGATGTGGAGATGCCAGGGGTAGGAGAAGGGGCACCAAGGAGCAGAGAGTGATGCAAGGGTTATGACAAAGGTGCCTGGGCAAAGTCCATGCTTGGTGGTACCTCCACTGTGTCTCATCAAACTTTTGATCTGTCCCAAAGGCCAACACAGGGACTTAGAAGAGAGCAGGTGCTCAATAAACATTTACTGCATGGATGATGGATAGCTGGATGGATGGATGGATGGATGGATGGGAGGATGACGGGCAGGTGAGTGGGTGGGTAGGTGATGGGTGGTTGAAAGGAAGGATGGTTGGATGGATGGGTGGGTGATGGATGAATGTTTCTTGAGTGCCTGCTATATAATAATTACAACAACTATGCATTTCCTGGGAGCTTTACATAGCTTATATTCCTCCCTCATTCCCTCTCTTCTTTCCTTCTTTCTGTTCAGTCAACAAATAATGTTGGGTACCAACTCTGCAAATGCAACAGCGAACAAAGACAGAGAGTGTCCCTGCCCTTATGGAACTTGCAGCATAGGGGAGGAGACAAATATGAATGAAATAATCACGTGAATAAGTGGGTCACTGCCACTGTGATAAGTACAAATTAGGGGTAGCCTGTCATATGAGAGCCTATAAAAGGGAGAATTTGACCAAAGTCAGAAGGACCTAAGACTTCCCTGATGGGGGAGAGGTTGAGCTGATTCCTGGAGGACAGATAGGAGTCAACTAGGCAAGGGAGGGAGAGAGCTCCCGGCAGGGGAGGGAGCACAGTCACAGTCCCCGGGGTGGTCCTGGAGCAGTAGGACCATGAACCTCACCCACCCTGGTGGCAGCCTGGCCTCCCCAGGTGTATGTCCCTGGAGCAGCAGGGACACCCAAGGGGGCTGTGGAGGGAGATGGATCAGGAGAGCTGATGGGGCCAGAGTGGCAGGGACCGTAGGAACATAGTAAAGGACCAAGGAGACGATGCGGGGGCTGCCGCAGCGGTCCAGGCGGGAGAGGACACGGTGTGGGCACAGGTGGTGGCGGTGGTGGGCTTCAGAGGAGTGAATGAGCTTGTAAGCTCTGTAGGGGGCAACGCGGCAGGAGCAGCTGACAGATTGGGTTGGGGGAGGGGTTAGCAGGAGAGAGATGGCAAAGATGCCATCCAGACTTCTGGCTCTTGCAGCTTCTGCTGAGCTGAGACACACCGGAGGGACCCCCGAGTTTGGGGTTTGAGTGTGAAGGACCTCTGAGGCAGCCAGAGGGGGTGTCACACAAGCACTTGGGTGTATGGGGGGCTCACTGGGATTCCTACAATCCCACATGATGAGCAGATGAAAGCCAGAGAGCTGAAGTGACTTGGGGTGACATTGCACGGTGTGTGGAGACCTGGCGTGTGCTAAGCAGTGAGGACCTCTCTTTCCAGAGATTGAAGCAGAAGATGTGGACAGCCCAGAAGGTTCCAGCTTGCTTCTCAGCTGGCTCCCCCAGCAGGAGCAGCACTTAGACATGACTGAAGAGGAGCGAGATGGGGTCCTCGGAAGTCCTGAGGTTGAGGACGCTGGAGGGAGCTCCCCAGAGATGGGCTGTGAGGCTGGTGACAGCTCGGAGCACAATGGGAACACCAGCCCTGTGGTCCTGGGGCAGGGGCAGGCCAGAGGCTGGGTGACCTCCAGTAACCAGGCCAGTGGAGACAAACCTTCAGAACATTCTGAGGTCAACCCGGTCGTTGAACTCAGCTCATCAAGGTCCTGGAGCAGTGGGACTGTGAGCCTCGGCCACGCTAGTGACAGCCTGGACTCCACCTCGGAAGGAGAGACCGACGTCCCCCAGCCCAGTGCCCTGGCAGAAACCTTGCCACAGGGCGCCGGCCACCACCTCCTCAACCCAGACGACAGAACTGCAGGCTGTGTTGCTTGGGCAACCCCCACAGAATTCCAGGACCCCTTAACACCCCCAGCCCAGAACCCCCGGGATCCCACTGATAGATGGAGGAAAGGAACCGCCAGCCTCTCCTGCCCTCAGCCCGAGGACCAAACCTGGAAACAGACAAAGACGTCACCTAAGCCACCCCCTTCCCGATTCACTGGCTCCACCAGCCCCTTGAATCCCGGGCCTAGGCCAGTTCAGCAGGGCAGGCCACCGCCCGCACAGGGGGCCACTCTGGCTGGCCGCTCCTCTTCTGATGCCTCCAAGTACGGCCGGGGTCGGCTGAACTACCCACTCCCTGATTTCTCCAAGGTGGGGCCCCGGGTGAGGTTCCCCAAAGATGAAAGCTACCGCCCCCCCAAGTCCCGGAGCCACAACGGGCAGCCTCAGGGCCCTGCCAGGCCCCTCATCTTCAAGTCACCAGCCGAGATTGTGCAGGAGGTGCTGTTGAGCAGCGGAGAAGCATCCCTGCAGAGGGACACGCCTGCTGCCCACGCTGGCACCAGGGTACCCCAAGAGTTTCAGACGCCTGAACAGGCCACTGAGCTGGTCCATCAGCTCCAGGTAAGCGGGGTGTGTCTGTCACCAAGGCACCTGTTGGCCTGGGATGCAGGTTGCATGAGTGGGGGAGGCCGTGGGGTGACCCTGGAGCCTTCTGCTGGGAGAGGGGGAGGTACCGGAGCCATGGGACAGACCCAGGCCCACTGTTGAACTCGTGTTTCAAGGATGATCTGTTTGTTTTCAGCTTTTGCTATGAAAAAATTCAAACATATGCAAGAGAAAAATAGTATAATGAACCCCTGTGTACCCAGCACCCACAGTTAGCGGCTCCTGATGACATTCCTTATCTACGGCCCCCACTTACCCTGCTCACCCCCACTGGGTTATTCCAAAGCAAGATTTCAGGCATCCGATGATTTTGCCAAAAACACTTTAGTGTGTGCGTGTCTAATGATAAAGACCTTATCTGAAACACAAGCACGATACCATTATCGTACCTGAATGTCAATGCCAGTCCTTGATGCCATCAGTATCGAGCCAGCGTTCAGACCCCTGTGTCTCATAAACGGCTTGCTCGCTCGGGTCTGCTCGAACCAGAATCCCAGCACGGCTCTTGCACTACACACGACCCGTGTGCCTTGCAAGTCTCTGCTCCCTTTTTGTTTTCATTTTCGTTTTGTTTGCATTTCTTTTTTCGAATCTCTTCTACTCCGTCCGTTCTGTCTCTTACTTCTTCCTTGCACTTTAGTTGTTGAGAGAATCAATCTGCCCTGCACAGTTGCCCACGTTCTGCACTTGGCCGACATGCGCTGTGCTGGCTCTTCATGCGTCCCGTCGCCCTCTCTCTGTCCTGGATGTCGGTAGGTTTAGGGGCTTTTTCGGATTGGAAGCGTCTGTTTACAGACTGTTTCCCCTCTAGACTGTGAGACACGAGGTTTGACCAGAGCACACCATGGGTGGCCTGTGTGCTGCCTTCAGCGGCCACATTTGTGATGTGAGCAGCTCCCCCCCCCCCGGGGTCATTGCCTTAACCCTGTCTTTCCTTCACTTGGGGTGACAAGATGGCAGCGTTCTAATACAGGCCGCTCCTTCCGCATGCATGGCTAGCAATTTAAGAAGTGAAAATTTCCCTCACCAGCCGTCTGATGACCAAGTTCTCGCCTGTACGGGAAAGACGGGAGAGGTGCTCAGTTCTGTCCTCGTTTCAGAACAGTGAGTCAGCTCCCTCCCATCTTTCAGAGGTGACCAGTGACATTTGCCCTTGCTGTTTCTCTGTAATGACTTCTTTTGCTTGAAGCTCTTTGGGCGTGTTTAAGGCAAGGGACTCTGAGCAGGTGGAACTGTGATTTTCAAGGCTTCTCTTTTTCTACGGTGGGACGCCCGCGTGGTTCACTCCATCAGCCATTAGAAAATACTTGTTGAGCACATACTACTTAGGCACTGGCAGTGGAGCCGTGGGGAGGACGGGCACGGGTCTCACCCCGCAGAGCCGGCAGGCGGGCAGGGGATTTGGACGAGTAAAGCGGTGGCCCTGCGTGAAGGGGTCATGCAGAGTAAACCAGCTGGAGGCCCAAATTCCAGACTCGTCAGGGGGACAGGTGACTTGTCCCGCTGCCTCTGACGCTGCAGATTTTGGGCGTGGAGGTCTGCTTGCATGCGAGCCTGGAGACTGCTCTGCTCAGCTCCCACCACCAAGCACGTATACTCCGAGGAAGCCACAAGCCCCCACGGAGGGGTGTTGCCTGCCTGGGTCTCGCAGCAAGGAGGGCTGTGTCGTGTGCCCGGGTGTGACAGCGTTGCTCTCCCTCTCCTGCAGGAAGACTACCACCGGCTCCTCACCAAGTACGCGGAGGCCGAGAACACCATCGACCAGCTGCGCCTGGGGGCCAAGGTACCAGGCTGGGGTGGGCTGGCGGCGTGGGGCTGGGTCCCCCCAGGAGATGACACTTTCCTGTAGGACAGCCACTGCCTCCTGCATCCGTCGGGGCCCTGGAGATGGTGGAACCCCGGTCCTCCTTCTTCCCCAAGGTCCCTCTGTGCCCTTGGGCAGCAACCTCCCCCTCCCTGGGCTGTGTCATTTACCGCTTGATGGGCTTTGATGTCCTCAAATGCTGGGACCCAGAGTGCCCAGGAGTTTCCCCAGAAGTTCTCTGCTTCTAGCTGGGCTCTGGAGTAAGATCCCCTGGGCTCATCCCCAGCCAGCTGTGTCACCTTAAAGGCGTCACTCGGGCTCTCTGAGCCTCCAGGGAGTGGCACCGCACTTCTGCAGGCTCTGGTGCTCGTTTTCTGGCCTGATTCTTCCCAGATCACACCTCTGCCTTTCTCCGTGCCCACTGCCTCTCCTGATTGCCAGCGTGAGGCAGGGGAGCATGAAGGGTGCACGCCCCACCGCAGGGAGCCCCCGCCGCGCTGCCCAGCCCCCACGCCGTCTTGGGAGGAGGCTGTGAATTCTGCACTTGGGACCTTCCTCTTTTCTGGGATGAGGGAGGAAGTGGGCCTACGGTGGCCCCTCATGGCTTCCTGCTTCTCCCCACCCCCCTTGCCCCACCAGGCTGCAGTGGAGGAGGGGGTGGGAACTGAGGCACAGAGAGGCAGACACCCCACCCCGCCTGCACCCCTTAATGCTCCAGGGCCCCTCCCCCGCCACAGCTGCTTCTCTCAGCTCTAGAAGGTGCTTCTGGGGCGCATGGGTGGAGGCAGGTGAGAAACAGAAGGGCCTGTTCTAGAACAGAGTCCCCCACCCATTCCCCAGCGCAGTAGAGCCACTCCCCTGGCCTCACTGGCCACGTCTGTAAAAGGGGGCTAATCCGCCCTCCCTCCTGGGTGCCAGCAAGGCTCTTTCCAGCTCTCTCAGCTGCTGATCCAGATCCGAGGATGCCAGGGCCAGGGAGTTGGGAGGGGACAGAGGGGCCTGGTGGGTCATCCTGTCTGGGGAAGCCACATTCTCATGGCCACAGACTCCTAGAAGGTCCGAGGAGAAAGGAACTGGCCATCAGGCCCAAACCCTTCAGCTTCCCCATTTTAGTCTGGGAACCCGGGCCCCACTTGGGGTAGAGGCTGCCAAAGGTCACAGGGTGGGCAGGGGTGGAGGCTGGGAGCGTCCTGGCCCTCCCTCCTTCCCTGCCCTCCTCCTGCACGCGTTTACAGGTGCCAGTCGGTATACCTGGCACGTGGCAGGCGCTTCGTGAGAGTTAGGGAATATTACTATTGCAAGGTGTTTACTGAGTGCCTGTCGTATGCCAGGGACAGTGACAGCCACGGGCAGGGAGGACGGGGGGGGGGGGGGCAGCTGTGGCACCTCCTCTCATGGTGCCTCCCTGACCCACTAGGACTCAGGGCCCTCCCCATGTGCGGGCACCCTGGCCTGGCCGGCAGCCCAGACCCCTGGCTCGTGTGTGTGTGTGTGCACACATGTGTATGTGTGTGTTTGCGTGTGTTTGCATGTGTGCACACTTGTGTGTGTGTCCCAGGAGAGAAGGTGGGTGGTTCAGGACCAGTTCCCTCCCTCTTTCTGGAAAAAGGACTGCTGGCCTGAGGGCTGTCCTCACAGGGAGGGTGAGCCCAGCTCAGCTGGACTCTGCCCTCGCCCCCAATCTCACGGCTGCCTGGGGAGCAGGGTAGGACAGTCTTGCTGTCCCAGGGTGCAGAGGACACAGCCCCACAGCCACGAGGGGACTCGCCTGAGTCCCACAGGGCTGGGGGGAGGTGGGACTGCAGCAGCTGCACCTCCTTACTCCATCCAGGGCTCTGCGCTCTCTACCCCAAGGCTTGGGAGACCCCAGGACAGCTCCCCGCTCAGAGCATGCCTCAGGGAGCCATTGCACAGAGGCGTCCCCACCCGTCCCCGCCCTGCAGCTGAGCAGTGGCCTCCAGGACTTCTGAGCCCCTTGGCTCTGCTCAGAGCCCATGTGGGGGCTGGACCCACCCAGGAAGTGGCCAGGCTGGGGACGTTGTCCTGGACACCCGGGCCAGGCCCAGCGGGCGAATGGCAGCAATGTCTGGGGATGCACAAAGGAGACTGACATCGCCGGGCGGCCAAAGGTGCCAGCCCCCAGGCGAAGGGTCTTCTCATTTGAGCCTCTCCACACGCGCGGAAACCCAGGCTCAGCCAGCTTCTCGTATCATTGCTTCACATCCCGAGCTGGTGCGAGAGGCGGAGTTGGGACTTAAACCCACATCTGCCTGACCCCAGAGCAGGTGTTCTTTCCCCTTGCCTGGGTCATCTGCCTGACCCCTGGTGCCACCCCCGCCCCCCTACCCCCGCTTCTCCTGGCCCAGGTCCTGGCCCTGGGGCGTGGGAGAGGCATAGGGACGAGGCCGATTGATGGTGGTTTTAGTCATAAGATGGTAATAAGCTGTCCTAAGTATTAATAATTTGCCGTTGGGGAAGTTGAGGCACAGAGAGGGTAAGTAACTGACCCAAGGTCACTCAGCACGTAGGTGCCAGAGCAGGGGTTTGAACCTGGCTCTGAAGCCCGCTGTTTACACCACAGGCATAGACCGAATAGCCGTAGGGTCTGCAGTGAGGGAGGCTGACCAGGGAGTCCCAAGGCCTGGCCTGGGAACGCCAGTGGACCTGGGGCCTGGGTGGGGGCAGGGAGCCAGTACTGGCCAGCAGTCACTGGTGGACTCTGTCCTACACACTGGCCTCTGGCCAGAGTGTTTGGTGATCTCACTGCATTTGCTGCCATGTTGGCACCTCCCCTGTCCCCTCCCCCCATGCCAGCTGCAGGGACATCTGGAAGAGCTGAGGTGACCGGAAATTACCCCAGAAAGGATTGGGGGCATAACGTAAAGCCACCTTTTTCGGTGTGTTCTGATGGCCACTGGTTGGTCCAGAAGCCCCGGTGGGGTTGGGGGAGGGCGGTCCCTGTGCCCAGAGGAGGGGGACACACTCCTGCTCTCCACCCCCCCTCCTGCCCCATTCACAAAGCCCATTAGCATTTTAAAGGCTGGTGAGAAATCCATCTGTGCAGAGAATATTCATTCGTTTAACCCGATCTTTCCCAAACTGCCGGGTCCACCCGCACAGAATCACGACTGAGCTTCACAGAATGCCGCGAGGGGCTAATGCAGTCTCGGGGCGCACCGAGGGCCACCTGGGCTTAAAAGGGGCACCCTAGGTTTCCAGGGTGGGTCCGGCTGTGTCCGGGGGACAGGTCCTGGGAGGGACAGGCCTGAGCAGCCGGCAGGTGCCACCCACGCACCCCTCCTGCCCGCTTCTCGTGGCTTCTGCACGGGCCTGCGGCTTCTCTGCTTCAGCTCCTCCTGGCTGCCCAAACAAAGGGCAGCGTCCCGGCCCCCCGGCTCAGAGCTGCCGCTCCCTGCGCTCCCCGGGCGGGAAGCGAGTCAGAGGGCTGGGCCTCCCCTGGGATTGGGGTCACCTCAGGAGGAGGGGTGCTGATGGCAGGCCCCCACAGGCGGCTCTGAGCAGATGGAGAGGGGATTAGGAAAATCCAGCCTTGTTTTCATCTAGGGAGGCTGGGCCCGAGAGAGGGGGAGGCAGCAGGGCCCAGCCACACGTGGAGTCCATTTCTCAGCGGCAGCCAGGACCTGGAGAGCAGCTTAGGCAGGAAGCCCCCCCACCAGGGCCACCCACGCGGCCCACCCCCGACCTTGGCAGCGGCGGGCAGTTAAGGTTAACCCACCTGCCATCACGATGAGCAGGAGCCACAGAGGCGGAGTGCAGTTTTTCCACGGACTGCCTCCGTGCCTATGTGAGGATGGTGATGGTGACGGTGAGGATGGTGGCGGTGAGGATGGTGATGGTGATGGTAAGAATGGTGGTGGTGAGGATGGTGATGGTGAGGATGGTGATGGTGATGATGAGGATGGTGGTGGTGACAGTGAGGATGGTGATGGTGAGGATGGTGGTGGTGAGGAGGTGATGGTGACAGTGAGGATGGTGACGGTGAGGACGGTGGCGGTGAGGACGGTGATGGTGAGGATGGTGATGGTGAGGATGGTGATGGTGAGGATGGTGATGGTGGTGGTGAGGACAGTGGTGGTGAGGATCGTGGTGGTGAGGATGGTGATGGTGAGGATGGTGATGGTGGTGGTGAGGACGGTGGTGGTGAGGACGGTGGTGGTGAGGACGGTGGTGGTGAGGACGGTGATGGTGAGGACGGTGATGGTGAGGACGGTGGCGGTGAGTATGGTGATGGTGAGGATGGTGGCGGTGAGGACGGTGATGGTGAGGACGGTGATGGTGAGGATGGTGATGGTGAGGACGGTGGCGGTGAGGACGGTGATGGTGAGGACGGTGATGGTGGTGGTGAGGACAGTGGTGGTGAGGATGGTGGTGGTGAGGATGGTGATGGTGAGGATGGTGGTGGTGAGGATGGTGATGGTGGTGGTGAGGATGGTGGTGGTGAGGACGGTGGTGGTGAGGATGGTGATGGTGAGGACGGTGGTGGTGAGGATGGTGGTGGTGAGGATGGTGATGGTGAGGATGGTGATGGTGAGGATGGTGATGGTGAGGATGGTGATGGTGAGGATGGTGATGGTGAGGATGGTGATGGTGAGGATGGTGATGGTGGTGGTGAGGATGGTGATGGTGAGGATGGTGATGGTGGTGGTGAGGATGGTGATGGTGAGGATGGTGATGGTGAGGACGGTGATGGTGAGGATGGTGGTGGTGAGGATGGTGATGGTGAGGATGGTGATGGTGAGGATGGTGGTGGTGAGGACGGTGGTGGTGAGGATGGTGATGGTGAGGATGGTGATGGTGGTGGTGAGGACGGTGGTGGTGAGGACGGTGGTGGTGAGGATGGTGATGGTGAGGACGGTGATGGTGAGAATGGTGGTGGTGAGGATGGTGATGGTGAGGATGGTGATGGTGAGGATGGTGATGGTGGTGGTGAGGACAGTGGTGGTGAGGATGGTGGTGGTGAGGATGGTGATGGTGAGGATGGTGATGGTGGTGGTGAGGACGGTGGTGGTGAGGACGGTGGTGGTGAGGATGGTGATGGTGAGGATGGTGATGGTGAGGACAGTGATGGTGAGGACGATGATGGTGAGGACGGTGATGGTGAGGATGGTGATGGTGGTGGTGAGGACGGTGGCGGTGAGTATGGTGGCGGTGAGGATGGTGATGGTGAGTACAGTGATGGTGAGGATGGTGATGGTGGTGGTGAGGACGGTGGTGGTGAGGATGGTGGCGGTGAGTACAGTGGTGGTGAGGACGGTGGCGGTGAGGATGGTGATGGTGAGGATGGTGATGGTGAGGATGGTGGTGGTGATGGTGACAGTGACAGTGAGGATGGTGGCGGTGAGGACGGTGGTGGTGAGGACGGTGATGGTGAGGATGGTGATGGTGAGGATGGTGATGGTGAGGATGGTGATGGTGAGGACAGTGGTGGTGAGGATGGTGATGACCGTAAGGGTGGTGGCTGCTGTTTATTGAGTGCTTACTTTGTGCACAGAGAGGTTAATTGAGTCAAGCAGGACTCAGAGGTGTGCAGTGGTGGAGCCTGAACGTGAACGTGAGCCTGGGCTCTGACCACGGAGCCCACAGCTAAGCCGGAGTTGGCAAACTTTCTCTGTAAAGGGCCAGATTGTGAATATTTTCAGCCCTGTGGACCAGACAGTCTGTTGCAACTGCTCAGCTCCCCTGCTGGAGTGCAAAAGCAGCTCTAGCTCATACATAAACAAACGGGCACGGCCGTGTTCAGTAAAACCCTATTTACAAAAACAGACCAAGGTTCTCCAAACTCTGCTCTGAACCGCTGTATGGCACGTGGCGTCCCTCTGTGTTTGAGCTTCAGAAGGTCTTCCCGGGCCACCTGCCTGACTCCAGACTTCTCTCTCGCACACTGGGCTGTTGCCTTATTAAATCCACCCTCACACGATGGAGCTCTGCTGCCAGTGCAGATCCGTTTGGTCACGTGACGGTTCACTCATTCATTCAGACAGCCATTAGCTGCCACCCTTATCAATATAATAATAGTTGTTATTGGAGATATTTATGTTTGTTATTAAGAGATGATTATGTTCTATATTATACAGTGTGTTGATTATAATATAATTATAACAAGCATTATTAATAAAAATTATTGTCGGTGGTGGAAAACCATTGGCTTTGGGGTTATGTAGAACAGTGTCATAATAATCCTGGTCCAAGGACTCGTCAGCTGGAGATTTTGAGCAAATGACTTAACCTCTCTGTGTCTCCGTGGGGACGGCGGGCCTGCCCCGTTGTCAGGGGAACTGAAAGAGCGAGTGAGCCCTCCAGCCAGGGTGTGGCCGCTCCAGGGCTCCCCTGGCAGGGCACGTTTGTTACTGTGGGCAGGTTTGCTGGATGAAGATGAGGCCTTCGGCAGATCGGCCCCACCTGAAGCCCTGCGGGTGCCCTCCTCTTCCTCAGGTGACCCTGTACTCGGACCCACCCCGGCCCAGCCGCAGCTTCCACTCGGGGACGGTGCCCCAGGGGACCCAGGTCTTGTCCTTCACCATCCCGCAGCCCCGCTCAGCGCAGCGGTGGCCCGGCCCCGCAGAGGACCCCCAGGCCTCCGAGGCCTCAGGTGAGTCGGGGGAGGAGTGTGCCTGGGGCTGTTCTGCCCGCGATCCTGCTTCGGGGGGACCTTGGCTGGTCTGAGGATGGCTCCGGCTTCAGGCCAGGGGACGGAGGGAGGCAGGGCCCCGCTCTGGGCCCTGCGACTGGAAAGGGCCAAACAGAGCTGTGGAAAGTGTCCAGTGGGGGAAGCCCCGGCTCTGTCACTTGGCGTGCCGGTGACCTTGCGTAACAGGGAACTTTGTCCTTCGGGAGGCCGTACTGGGCCAGGCCCCGTACTAAGCCTTGGCACATGTGATCTCGGTTCATCCCACGTCCCCCTGGTGAGGCGCACTGTCGTTACCCAACGGCAGTTAAGGAGACCAAGGCTCAGAGAGGCGAGGACATGCCGAAGGTCACACAGCTATGAAGGGCAAGGGGGGAGGGCCGGGCCCTGAACCCACATGACCCTGGGTCAGAGCACACGCTGGTGGCTGGGAAGCCGAGGCCTGGCGTGGCTCTGCTCCTTCCAGCTGTGTGATCCGGGGCAGAACGAGACCGCGTCCCCCGCTGTAGTGGCGGGCGGCGCTCTGCCCTTCCTCTGCCAGTTGAGGCGGCACACGGGATGGTCGAGCTGCCTCGGTGACGGAGGTGGTGATGTTGAGGTTCAGCCTGTCTGTCAGCCCCTGGAGGGACTGTTCTCGACCTAGGTTTCAGCGGTTGTGTATTCCAGGGTGGCCAGCGGCTCGAGGAGACCTGAGCCCCTCCTCGCCCACCTGCGTGCCCGCCCCAGGGTGGCTCTCGGAGCACCAAGGCAATGCCAAGGACCAGCCCTCGGCGGGACGGGGCCAGGTGCTGGCCTCACAGGCCAGCCGGTTCCTGGCCAAGGTGAGTGGAATCCCGGCTTTGCTCCGAGAGACTTAACCCCCCTGGAGAGAGCAGAGCCTCTGCCTGCCTGGGCGGCGGCTGTCTGGGACACTCACTTGTCGTGCCCCTGCCTCTGCACCCAGTCAGCTTGGCTGTCTCGAAATCAGGAGCCTCCCCTGATTTTAGAGGCCACACGCCCCAGCCTCCTCCTTGTCTTCCAGTACTAGGCTTAACTCCCCCTTTCGGCATCACACCAGAATCCCTCCAGTTGTGCTTGAGATGGTCTCCCAGGAGACCCTCAGCTCTTTCAGGATTCTGGAAGGGGAGCAGACCCTCCACTCTGCCTCCAGGATAAATCACACCAGTGTCTTCATTTCATTAGAGAAATCAGTTCTCAGTCACCTCTCAAAGGGCCTTTATATTTTCATCAAATAGTCCAAGTAACCATGAAGTGTTTGCAGGCCTATTTATAACTATACATTTCGCTTTATTCCAAAAGTGCTTTAAAGTGGCTTATGAAAATACATACATTTTAACTGCATTCTGAAAACGGAAGTGAGGAAACTAAAGCAGAGGGGAAGTAAGGGTAGAAAAAAATTAATTAACTTGGGGTGAAGTAAACAAAATGTGCTGTTGGACCCTGAGCTCTTCACCAAGTGACACGTTTAGCTTTGAGCTTCCTAGTTGCTGATGCAAAGAGGGAAATGCAATAGTTGCATGTACCACCACATCCGTAAAACAAATTCCTTCAGAGAAACACCACCATTCTTTTCTTTAACAGCTTTATTGAAGGATAGTTCATATATCATACAATCCACTTATTTAAAGTATACACTTGAGTGGTTTTTAGTATATTCACAGTTCATGCAGCCATCACCACTATCAGTTTTTAGAACATTTCCATAAGAAACTCCATGTCTATTAAGCAATCACTCCCCATTCCCTCCTCCCCCACCCCAGCCTCAGGCAGCTGTTCAGCTGCTTTCTGTCCCTTTGGGCTTGCCTTTTCTGGGCATTTCATATAAATAGATTCATATGGTATTTGCCCTTTTCTGCTGAAACTTACCATGGTGTTTTCAAGGCTCGTCCACGTTGGCGTAGCATGCACAGGTACTTTATTCCTTTCTATCTCCACTGCTCATGGTCCTGTAACTGGAGAGATATTGTCCTCTTTGTCCATAAAATAAAGCAAAGCCAAGTCATCACATGCAGCAGGAGCTGGGGTACCAGCTGAGCCCTAAAGATGCAGAGCTGGGCCGTCCGATATGGGAGCCACCGGCCATATGTGGCCATCGAGACTTGACATGGGCCATTCCAAACTGAAACGTCCCATGAGTGTAAAACACATGCCAGATTTCAAAGACTCAGTGTGAAAAGAGTGTATCTCCCTAATAATTTTTTATATTATTACATGTTGAAATGAAATTTGGTATTAAATAAAATATATTATTAAAATTAATTTCACTTGTTTCTTTTTACACTTTGAATGTGGCTATCAGAAAATTATAAATTACATGTGTAGTTCATACTACATTTCTATTTTATGTATTATAATTATGTAAATTTCTATATTATGCTTCAACACTGATCTAAAGCTTTTATAAAAATGAACCCAAATCATCACTTTCTCTTTTTTTCTAATTAAAAAATTTTTTTTGAAAGGTAATAGATGCACATGGTAAAGACTGCCACACAGTGCAAAGGGCATATTCAGCGAAAAATGTCTTTTTCTCCCACCCATGCAAAAATGTTCAGTGCACACACATGCATTTGTAGAAATGGTTGCATAAGTATGTAAACTATACTGTACCTTGATTTTTTTTCCTATCCTACATTTGGATATGTATTTTTGGATAGACAATGAATTTACATTGTTCAAAGGATCCAAGGAACATATAGTAAGAAATCTCCTTCCCATTCCTATCGGCTACTCGGTTCTCCTCCCCCAATGCAAGTAATGTTTTAGTTTCTTGAATCTTTCTAGAGATAGTTTGTCATATATAAGCATAGATTTTCCTTTTTTATTCTCTGTATATTTTATGCAGATGGTAACATAATAAACATTGCTCTGTACCTTGATTTGACACTGAAAAACAGATCTGAGAGGCATTTATACCTCAGAACATACACGTGTGCCTTCATCTTTTTGCTGGCCGCATACTATTCCATGGATAGGCATCTAGGCTATTTCCAGTTGCCCCTGCCCTCCATCCACGCTGCGGTAAATATCCTGGCTCATAGGCCTTCACGCACTTGAGTGAGTGTGTTTTGTTGTCGATAAATTCCTGTAGGTTCCACCTTGATTTTTCCCAAGGCTGCCATGGGTGAGGCCGGTGGTAGAGTTTCTGTTTCCAGCACCCACCTCTCCGTGCTTGGCAGGAAGCCCATGTCCTGCGGCCAGACCCTGCTCCTCCTACACAGCGCGAATGTGGCGGGGTGTGGGGGTCTGGAGGACTCTAGTAACAGCACATTTCCTTCCCACCCCCGTGCCCAGGTGGAGTCCTTTGAACGGCTGTTGCGGGCAGGACGGCTCTCGGCCCGGGACCAGCTCAAGGTACCATCCGATTCAGGAGCTGCCCATGAGCGGCGAGACAGACCAGACAGTCCCGGACACAGTGTCTCCTTTTAGGGCAGACAGCTCTGGCTTAGCGTCCCGTGATAATAGCCATTATGTCACAGTAGTTACCGCTTATGAAGCAGTGACGGTGGCGTGCCGGGCACTGTGTTCAACTCTTAGCATACGTTATTTTATCGTCATCAAAACCTGGTGAGGCAGTTACAGTCGTCACCCCTGTGCGACCAGGATGGAACCAAAGCCCAGAGAGGGGACTCGAAGGCCACCCAGCTAGTAGGCAGCTGAGCCTGGAGCCAGGTCTGTCTGCCTCCCAAGTCCAGGGTCACCGTCACTGTCCTGCACTGCTTCCCTTTCTTTTCTGTAAGTCTCTCTCTCTTTTTTAATTATAAAAAGTAATTGCCAAAAGTTTGGATACTATGGTAAAAAAGGGTGAAGAGACCCTCAATAGAACTCTTACTGGCCTATTTCCTTTGGACTGTGGAGTCGTAGGCAACTCGAGCCAAGTCGTATATGTGATTTAGATTCCTGCTGCATCAGCCGGGGGCCCGGTATGCAGCAGGTGAATTCTCAAGGCTGGAGTGTCGGGCTCAAAGGAGGGGACGGTCCGCACAGGTGTGGCGGCACGAAGGTTCACTAAGGCCACGTCCCTGGGGAGTAGCGACCACAGGGAGCTGTTCCCACCTCCAGCTCTCCAGCCGCCTCCCCCTGGGCAGCCAGCAGGCAGGGAGCCCACCGAGCTTGGAGCTGAGGACCGGTCTGCAGGGGCAAAGGCAGCAGCCTAGTTTATACAGACGCATCATGGCACGAGTATTTTCCTATGTGATTATGGAATTTTTTCCAATTTTTTTTCCCAATTTTTCCAAATTCTAATGGAATTTTTTTCCAATTTTTCCAAATTCCAATGGAATTTTTTCCATTTTCCAATTACAAAATGTGTGACCTGCACCGTATTATATCATCAAGTGGATGATCAAGGACTGCGGCAATGAAAACCATCCTGTTTCTTCCTCTCGGTCCTACTTCTCCCATATTCAGGGAGGTGGAGAGCGGTCGGAAGATCAGGCGTGGCCAGGGGCTGGATTCTCGGTTGTCCTTGGCCTCCTCCGTCTGTCCTCAGAGCTGAGTGGGTTGGAGATGACAGTAATACAGGGGTGATGGTGCCACCTCCTGGGTTTGGGCCACGTCTTACCTGGGATTGTGTTTGCTGTGGGCGCCTGGCGGAAGTGTTAGGACCAGGAGCTCTGGGGCCAGCAGACCTGGGTTCACATCTTGGCTCTACAACTCTCTTGCTCACTCTGTGACCTTCGCCAACTTAAATAACCCCTCTGGGCCTCAGTTTCATCCTTTTTAAATGGATGATAACTTACCCCTCTCATTATGGTTACATTGAAGATTAAGTGAATAAGTGCAAAGTGCTTAGCATAGAGCTTCAGTGCCATGCAAACCCTAGTCGTGGCTCTCGATTGTGTGATGTGATGGCAGCATCATCTTAGGATCTGGGGAGAGAGTGTCTGATTTTCTGAAGCCCACAGTTTTGCACATCGAGAATGAAGGATCCAGGGTCTCTCAAGTGCCAGGTCCTTATGGGGACGTAGCCCCTTATGGGGCCATATACTTGATGTGACTGTTGTGGTACATTGGGGTCCCTGTAAGGCCACCCAGGCAGGGCTGGTGCTCTCGGGAGCTGGTGCCAAGGCTCTAAGCTGTGCCTCTCCTGTGCCAGTGTGATGGCAGAGCGCTCGGCCGGGGCAGGCAGCCCCAGAGGTTCCAGCCTCCGTCTCCATGGCTTCTTGCAAGTTGTCTCACCCGCTGTGCCTGCAGAGACAGGGCCCGCAGGTGCTGAGCACTCGGGCCTTCCCGGCCCGGTCCGGTTTCAGGGTTTCCAGCGGCTGAAGGCTGCCCACGCGGCCCTAGAGGAGCAGTACCTGAAGGCCTGCCGGGAGCAGCGCCCTGCCCAGCAGCTCAGCAGCTCCACGGGGCCACCTGGGAAATTCGATCCCAGCAGGTACGCGCTGGGGAGGGAGGCCCAGAAGGACAGATGGGACAGACCCCTGGGTTCCCGCTGTCTCCAGGAGGGAGGCACAACTTCATAATTTGTCTTCATAATTTGTACCCAAGGGGAACAGAGAGAAATCCTGTCCCAATTAGTAGCATATCCAAATGGTGGAATTCTTGAAAGCTGAGATGTATGTCCCTTTGGGTGCACTGCAGTGAGAAGGCACCTTGGAGATAAGAGCTGAAACCCCTTGTTGGACATTGGGGAAACTGAGGCCAGAGGGGCATGGGAGGTCCCATAGCCTGTGGGTGGCAGAGGGGACTGAGGCTGAGGCCTCCTAAATCCCACCTTCTTTCATCTTGTTTATTTTGAGTTCTTATCATCTAACGGTGACATTAAGTGGACCATAAATGACATTAAGTGGCATCCCCTGGGGCCTCTGCTCTGTCACATGACCCCCTGGACCTCCCTGATGCGACTGCTGTCCTGGGCCCCTGGCGCTGATGTTTCTGCATTCCAGGGAGCTGGAGGCAGAAATATTCCATCTGGGGATCTGCCTGGAAGAGCTGAAGGACCACATGGACCAGACCCTGCAAGAGCCTGAGCCGCCCTGGTCGGCCCCAGCCCCGGACGGCAGCCCGGCCGCGCCCTCCGCCCCCCAGCCAGCGCGTCTGCCGGCCCCCCCAGAACAATCCTCTGCGCCAGCCGTCAGGACCCTCCACCCCGAGGTACCTCTCTGCTCAGCCATGTCGGGCTGTTCCCCCATGCATTCATTCCGTCATGAACTCATTTCTTCACTACTTATTTATACAGTATGTACCGTATGCCAGGACCGTGCCACATGGTGGGGACTCGGTGGAGTCGGGGGAGCCGGGGATGATGGCCTCTACCTTCCTGCAGTTTTCTGTATAGTTGAACTACTTACACAGTTATTTAATTATAATTTTGATCAGGACTCTGAAAAAGAATTAGGGGTTCTGCGAGAATAGGTACCCCTATGTAACATGATTGTGTTTGAGGGGGATGTCAGTGAAACTTTCCCTGTTGAAACAGTAATGTTTAAATGAGATCTGAGGGTAAGTAGGAATTTCCAGAAGCAGAAAACCCAGCCAGCAGGGAAAACAGCCTGTGCAAAGGCCCTGTGGTCAGGGTATAGAAAGTGAGGAGGAATAATATCCTGAGATGTAGCTGGAGAGGCAGCAGGGCCCCATGACAGAGGGGCTCGCAGTCACAGTGTGAGTGTGACCGTGCTGGGATTTTCAGGAGGGAGTGCGGTGAGAGGCTCTGTGGGTAGACCAGTCTGAGGCTGAGGTGCGGGGCAGATGGGGAGGAGTGGGAGGACCGGAGAGAGGGTCAGAGCTGTGTTCGACTGGCCTGGGAGTGGCGTGAGAGGGAAGGGAGGCAAGGGCGACCTGCAGGCTCTGGGGTGTGACGCCGAGGGTGATGGGGTGAGGCCTGGGCGGGGGCCACCTGTGGAAGGGGCTTAGTGGGAGTGTCCCCAGCCCACAGTACAATGCCTTGGGAGACAATCGCTGCCTCCGTTTTGCAGGTCAGCAGACTGAGTGTAGTGTAGCCACACAGCTGACGACGACGGGGTGTCTGTGTCTCCAAAGTCCTGGGCGCCTGTGCTGCAGGGACCCGTCTGGAGGACGGGAGCAGGAGTCGAGAGGGCCTGGCACGCCGGGTGGCTGGGAGCTGGAGAGGGCGGGCGCTGGTGTTCATGACCGCCGAGGTCTTGCCAGCCCCGCGGTTGGGGAAACCCTCACACCGCGCTCTGCCCTGGAGGGTGGGAAGACGGCCAGGCCCGTCGCATGCGAGGACAGGGGAGAACCTGAGCACATCGTCTTGAGGGGCCCCGTGCTCTTGCAGTGAAGGTGTTTGGGGGCCGAGGTGGCCATGCTGGGTTGGAGGGGGTCGGGAGAGGTGCTGCTGGCAGGAAATCTGGGTTCGAATCTCAGCGCTGCCCCTCACTGTGTGACTTTGGGCAAATCATGTGGGCCTCAGTCACCTGTCTGTAAAATGGGTTGTAATAACCATACCTACTGTTGGGATTGCTGTGCAGTGCTGTCAGTGTGGCACCTGGCACGTAGGAGGTGCTGTATTCATGGCAGGCGGTATTGAAGATCGCCTGGTCCAGTCTCGACATTTTGCACATGCATAAAAGGGTGGTGACGCTGGGCGCGGTGGCTCACACCTGTAATCCCGGCACTTTAGGAGGCCGAGTCAGGAGGAGCATTTGAGGCCAGTTGTTTGAGATCAGCCTGGGCAACATAGCAAGACCCCATCTCTAAAAAAATGTTTTTTTTAATTAGCCAAGTGTGATGATACATGCCTGTAGTCCCAGCTACTTGGGAGGCTGAGGCAGGAGGATCGCTTGAGCCCAAGAGTTGGAGGCTGCAGTGAGCTATGATTGTGCCACTGTACTCCATCCAGCCTGGGTAACAGAGCACGACCCTATCTTGAAAAAAGAAAAGAAAAGAAAAGAGAAGTGGTGGGGTGAGTGAGCATGACATATGTGTTACTCTTCAGCACCCAGCACAAGCCTGGCATGAGGTTAGTACTTAACAGTGGTGTTTAAGTATCTGCTGAGTCTCTGTCCCTCCACCTCTCTGTCCCCAGCCTGACGCTGCCGCCGCTGGCACCTGCCCGTTGCACGTGAACGTGGAGGCGAGCTCTGGCAGCAGGGAGGTGGAGGACGGGCCTCGGGACCTCCCAGCCCCACTCAGGCACAAGGAGCTGCAGATGGAGCAGGATTTCCACGGCCTCCTGGAGCGGTGAGTGCACCCAGACCAGGCCGGCAGCTGGATCCTGGCTGCCCCTGCTGGGCAGGGCTCACGCCCCTCTGTGCGTTCTTTTGCAGGTACCTCAGCGTGAAGTCTCTCCCAGAATCCATGAGGATGGGGGAGGAGGAGGAGGAGGAGGAGGAAGAGGAGGAGGTTGATGGACCAGCTCCAGCTCCAGGGAAAGCAGAGGCCACCAGGGTCCCCCCAAGGCAGCACCTGACACAGGCTGAGAAAAGTCACAGTGCCCCGCTCGAGTAAGTCACTGAGCCTTCCCTACAGAGTGTCCCGGACCACCCTAAGATTTCGGGATGCTCATTGTCGGAGTGGCCCAGACAGCACTGCAGCTAGACATGGCTTGCCCGTCCCGTCTCCCCACAGGGTGATAGCCCAGGAAACAATCTGGGGCAGGATGTGATCTTCAGGAGGACAGAAGGGGCATTAAATGACATTATTCTCCTTTCCAGTCTCTGACCTTCTGATGACGCCAGGGAGAAAGTCTCAGTTAGTGCTATTGTGTCTTTAACGCCTCTCTTCATCTTCCTTTGGGAAAGGGAGAGAGGGGGAGAGAGAGAGGAACGCATGACCGAGCGACAATAGGACCTATTAGAATATAATAATACTGTTTTCAGGCTTTGCGTACTTATTTTCAGGTTAGTTTCTATCTGTAACGTGACATGCTGGTCTTCTGCTTGTAATAGTGGCCTAAAGTCTTTCAAGTCGATGGAAGGTTGTGGAAACGGCTGAAATAGGGAGATGGTACACAAGCCGCTGGAGTCTGGGAACGATGCTTTATTTAGCTCACTCGTGTTCCCAAAATTTCCTTTGTGGTGCATCGGGTGGGTTTTGTTGGCATCCCCATTTTATAGTTGAGAAAAGTGAGGTTCAGACAGGGGAAGTGTCTTGCCCCGGGTCACACCACTAGAAGGTGGCAGAACCGGGTTGAGCACCCAGGGGTGTCTGACTCCCCAGCTTGTGCCCCGGGATCCTTGGCTCCTGGGGCGGGCTGAGCCCCAGGTCGGGACTGCCCAGCTCATGGCAGGGCTCGGCGATATTCTTCTCTCCCCCCCAGGGAGACCGTGGAGCAGATGGTGTCTGTGAAGCCACCAGGCTTGCCGACGGCCCTGGCCAGAGACAGGCACGTGCTGGGCCCAAGACAGACTGAGGCAGCCCCTCCAGGCCCTGACAGGCCAGCCCACCCTCTGGGTAGCAAGTCCGCAGCTTCCCACCAGAGCAGCATGACCAGCCTAGAGGGCAGTGGCATTTCTGAGCACCTTCCGCAGAAGTCCCTGCACCAAGCCGGCAGGCCCCACCTGGAGGTAAGTGTCCACTTTGGGGCATGGCCATTCCCCGGGTCAGCTGAGCTTTCTGCCTCCGGGCCTTTGCTTGTGCCGTTCCATCTCGGAATGCCTGCTGCCCCGTCCCTGCCAGCCACTCTCCTACCAACATGCAGGCCTATGCCCAGTGCCACCCAGCCCCGTCACTCTGCCAGAGCTCTCGTGCCTCCTCTGACAGCTTGTAGCCCATTGCCTGTATCTCTCAGAGCCAGCTCTTCACAGCTGGGGTGCAGTTCTTGCCTCTATGCTCTTTGTGTCATTAGAGTGGTGACCTAAACTGTTGCAGGGTCACAGACCACTGTGGAAATGTGACTTGTGCTATGGACTCTCTCATGGAATAATGCATATATATATGCATGTGCACACACACAGGCTTCTGAGTCCTAGTGAGCCTGTGTTCAGGAATCTCTGCCCTAGACCATGAACTCACGGAGGGCAGGTGCCCGTGTCGTTCTGTTGTGTTCTTTGTACGTGCATTAAACCCAGGGGTAGGAGCTGTCCGTATGTGTTGGGCTTTGTTTTGCCAATGCATTGGGGCTGAGCATTTCTGCAGTCAAATAAGGCCATGGCATCCCAGGCCCAGGCCAGAGACGCTGGAAATAAGGCTTTCTCCTCCTCTTGCTCATCCTTGTCTGCTACTGGCTCTTCCAAGGGCCGTGGCTGCCCTTCCTCAGGGAGGCAGGACCTGCTCAGGGTTGTCTCAGGGTTTGAAGTCCCTGCTGTTAGCCAGATTCTCGTGCTGGGGCCTGAGGACCCTCACCCCTTGGGCCTGGCTGCTGGGAGCTGGGTCGGCCTCTCCGGCCCAGACCAGGATTTGGGAAGGCGTCCCAGTGTGCCTGGGGCACATTCCCCAGACTTACAGGGCCACCGCCTCTTTCAGGAGCCCTGGATGGCATCTCCGGAGACAGACAGTGGTTTCGTGGGCTCAGAAACCAGCAGAGTGTCACCCGTTACCCAGACCCCAGAGCACCGGCTCTCCCACATCAGGTATCTCAGGACCCCACCATTGTCCCGTCAGTGCCACAGACCTGGGACAGCATGGGGTCAAAGTGCCTGTGACGCCCCAACAATGGTGCTTGTTCCCGTCTTACTGATAGAGAAAACAGGTTCAGAGAGGGGAAGTGACTTGCCAGTCTCACAAGCCAGTTGGCAACAGACAGGGAAATTGCTATTTGTTGAGCAAATGAACGAGTGAATTGGCAAGGGAGTGAAAACTACAGGGAGGGTAGTGTAAGCTGAACAGTAGACAAGGACAAAGGGCACTCGGGGTGGCTGCGTGGAACCGAAAGGGAAGGGAGAGGGAGGAGGAGGCGTGGGTGAAGAGGGGCGAAGTGGAGCCTCCACGTAGACACAGTGGCCTCCAGAGCCGGGTGCAGGCCCCCTGGGAGGCCCACATGGCAACCCAAGGGTGCGTGCAAAGAAGGGATTAGAAATTCTGTTTCTCTTTATATATTCTAAAAAATAAATTGAGCTTTATTATTTTGCATGATAATAATTTGGCAGGTATATTGCTATGCAGTTTATAAAATAAGTAGATGTATAATGTGGGTGCATCCTGGGAAATAGTGTCCTGCCAGGCGCCCAAAATCCCAAAGGCTAGGAGCTCAGGGGATCGGGTCAGCGCGTGGAGGGCTCTGACGTGCAGCCTGAGGGCCTTTCTCTGTGTGTCCCTCCCTCCATGCCCCCCAGCACCCCAGGAACATTAGCCCCGCCCTTCACTGCAACTATACCCCGGGATGGAGCTTCCCACCCCAAGACCAGGGGTTCTTTGGTCCCCAGAAGAGCCGCTGAGCCCAGCGCACCCAGGAGCCGAACCCAGAGGCCCCTGTCCAGCCAGAGCAGGCCTCTCCAGCAGGGGGCGCCCCGCTTCCGCCTGGAGCAGGCCTTGGTGGCCGACATGGGTGAGTGGAAGAGTGCGGGTCGGCCAGAGCCTGGGGGTGGCGGGACTGCATGGATTGAAAGATGAAACACACAGAAAAACTTGCATGGCCCTTTAAGATATAAAATATTATAAAGGCTCATTGCAGGAAAATTTGAAATTACAGATAAGGTGGACGAAAGGGAAAAAAGAAAAATAATATGCTAAAAACTGTCAGTGCTAATAACATTTTGGTGTAGACTCTGTGGGGTGTTTTCTGTGCTGATTCGGATGTGGGTTTATCTTCATATACAGTTGTGCACCGCATGACGACGTTGTGGGCAATGACAGACTAAGTTTACGACAGTGGTCTCGTAAGATTTTAACGGAGCTGAAAATCCCTATTGATAGTGATGTAGCCGTCGTAGCGCGACACATTACCCACATGTTTACGATGATGCTGGCTTAAAGAAACCTACCGCGCTGCCAGGGCATAAAAGTGCAGTATAGCACGTACAGTTATGTGTTAATACGTAATACTTGACAATGATGACAGTTGACTGTGTTACTGGTTTATGTATTTACTATACTATACTTTTTTATTGCTGTGTTACAGTGTACTCCTTCTACTTATAAATTAAAAAGTTAACTGTAAAACAGCCTCGGGCATGTCCTTCAGGAGGTATCCAGAAGGAGGCACTGTCATTAAAGCAGATGACAGCTCCGTGTGTGTTACTGCCCCTAAAAACCTTCTAGTGGGACAAGGTGTGGAGGTGGAAGACAGTGATATTGATGATCCTGACCCTGTGTAGGTCTAGGCTGATGTGTGTGTTTGTGTCTTAGTTTTTAACAAAAAGTTTTTTTTTTAAAGTTTAAAAATGGAAAAAAGCTTATAAATAAGGTTATAAAGAAAAAATAAGGTTATAAAATAAGGTTACAAAGTATTTTTGTACAACTATATAATGGGTTTGTGTTTTAAGCTGTTATTACAAAAGGTTAAAAAAATTAAAATGTTTCTGAAGAAAAAAAGTTACTATAAGTCAAGCTTAATTGACTTAAAGTCAAGAAAAAAGAAAAAATTTTTATTTTTTTTATTTTTTTATTTATTTTTTTTTTTATAGTAGAGACGGGGTCTCGCTCTTGCTCAGGCTGGTTTTGAACTCCTGACCTTGAGCAATCTGCCCGCCTCGGCCTCCCAAGAGCTAGGATTACAGGCGTGAGCCACAGCGCCCGGCCGAGAAAAAATTTTTAAATAAATGCAGCCTAGCCTATGTGTCCAGTGTTTATAAAGTGTACAGTAGTGTACAGTAGCATTCTAGCCTTCACATTCACTCGCCACTCACTCACTGACTCACCCAGAGCAACTTCCAGTCCTGCGAGCTCCACTCGCAGGACCCTATACAGGTTACCATTTTTTATCTTTTATACCATATTTTTACTGTCCCTTTTCTGTATTTAGGTATGTTTGGATACATGAATATTTACTGTCCCATTGCAGTTGCCCACAGCGTTCAGTCCAGTAGCGTGCTGTGCAGGTCTGCAGCCCGGGAGCGACAGGCCACACCACGTAGGCTAGGTGTGTAGCGGGCCACACCAGCCGGATTCTCGTGGGCGCGCTGTGTGACATTCACACGGCGGCACGATTGCCTACGGCCGCACCTCTCAATGTGTTGATAATGTTCCGTGCTGCATGACTGCACTTGAGACAGGAATAGGGTCATGCCGTATGTGGATGTTGGTAACCTCCTTTTCTTCACCGAACATGGTATCATGAACGATTTCCATATCTAGGCGATCTGTATGTGATTCAGTCTTTTACCTTTAAAAAATGCACATGAGCTTTCAATGGAAAGAAACCAAACATACGGAAAAGAACTTAAATGGATGAATTTTTGCAAAGCGAACACAGGACTCTCAACACGATCTGAACCCCAGAACCCCACTCAAGCGCCTGCCAGTCACTGCCCCCTCCCCACATAGCCGCTGTGCTCACCGCTAACATCTCAGATTAGCTTTGCCTCTTTTCAAGTTTTGTTTAAAATCCCTTTTGATTAAACTTTTTCATTTTAATGAGATAATTGTGGATTTTCACATGCAGGTGTAAAGACTAATACCCATAGAGCCCATGTGCCTTGACTCGGTTTCCCCCAGTGATGATATCTTGTAAAACTATAGTACGGCGTCACAGCCAGATGTGGACGCTGCTGCAGTCAAGATGGAGAACACGTCCATGCCCAGGGGCCCTCGTGTTGCCCGTGGGAGACACACCCCTTCCCTCCTGCCCCCCTCCCGAGCCCACAACCACTCATCAGTTCTCCATCCCGATAGTTTTGTCATTTCAAGAATGTTATGTAGATGGAATCATATACGTAACCTTGCAGGATTAGGTTTTTCACTCAGCGTTGATTCTCTGGAAATTTATCCAGATTGTTCCACTTATCAATAGCTAGTTCCTTTGTACAGTACCAAGTGGTATTCCAAGGAGTTCACTATTTTTAATGCATGGGCCAGATTCGTGGTGTTTAACTTTTGCTCACTGTCCCTGTGAGAGATTAGTTAAGGGTTACAAATGCTGCCCCAGAAGCATGCACCCATGTGAAGGTGTGACCGTAATTTCAGGGGGATGTGGAGGCCAGTCCCAGAGCAGCCTGGTGAGATGGTGACAGAGTCTGGGGGCGGGGGAAGTGCAGGAGCAATTAACTCCTTGCGGGGAAGGTCCTGCTGACGCGGACGGGTTGGTGTAACGTGGTGTAACGGTGGCCGGGGTTCTAGTTAGTAGCAGCTTCTCACCCCCCCACACTTTCAGCAAAAACCAGATCTTCTGATTTTTAGGGTAGTGGGTCCCTGGACTCCCAGGAACTCCTTCATCTGTGACCTTGACCTGGGCGCCATCTCTTTATTTCCCCATCATTCCCCCCACCCAAGTTTGAGCTTCAGGGTCCTCTTTGCCTAAACTCACTTTGTTCTCCCTCTGCCTCCCTAGCTGTCCCTGGCTCAGAGTTCAAGGGGCGAAATCAGACTTCCGAACAGGTGCCCCCCAGCAGGACAATCAGCCCACCCTCAGCCTCGGCAGCTGCCCCTCTGCCCTGTGGACCGACAGAAGCCACCCCCAGCCTCCTCCTCACCAGAGCGGACCGAGAGTAAGTCGCATCTGGGAATCCAGCCCTTGTACGGAGGACCCGGGTGCCCGGCCTGCCAGCTCTGGGCTGTTTCAGTGGGACCTCATTGACCTAGACTTTGGGGACGCTTCTCATTAAAGCGGGAAATGAGCAATAGGCTCACCTTTCTGGTGCCGAAACCTCTCGCCCATCTCACATCTGCCTTCCTAGACAAGCCTGCCCTTTCCCGGGGTGTGTTTTCTGCAGTTTGCTCACTCGTTATATGTACTAAGAAGCTACTGTGGTTTTAGTTGTGCTTTATTTTGTTTTAATCCACGTGCAGTTTTTCTACTAAGAAAGTTGCTCCTTGCTTGTTTGAACAGAGATGGGAAAATAGATTGGTCAGTCCTCCCACCCTCCTTTTATCGTTGCTTTTGGGCAATGATCACTCACACGCCTCCGCTGGGTGGGGTGTCCGCGCGGGACGCACTGCGGAGACTGCTCAGTAGCCAGCCGAGGCCCCCGTGTCCTGTGCGGGCGTGAGGCTGTCGTGTTGCCCGCTGCAAAGTCGTGTCCGTCTGCTGGTGTTTGGCTTCCTGGTCTGAGTTTGATTCGTGTGCCTCTGCAGCCTCCCCTGACACCACTGTAGGAATTAGAGGTTTGTTTGTCTATGGGGTGCCAGGTCCTGGGAATGTGATGGTGGACAAGATACGGTCCTTGGCCTCGTGAGCTGAAGGACAAAAAGGACAGGCAGTTGCTCCCCACCATGATAAGTGCAGTGACCGCAGAGGTCCCAGGGACTGTGGGAGCACAGGGAACAGGGAACGGGCATCCAGCTTAATTAGAGGCTCCAGGGAAGGCCTCCTGGAGGAAGAGTGGTAGCTCAGCTGAGATCAGACGAGAGATGGAAGGGTATCTCCAGCAGAGGGAATGGCATGTGCAAAGGCTTAGAGGGCAGAGAGTGGCTGTCACCTCTGAGGAACCAGACATTCATTATGGTGGTGGGGTGTTGAGCATTAAAGGCAGAGGGGTAGGTGGGAGATCTCACAGGGCCTTGAAGGCCATGGTTAGAGGTTTGGATGGTGGCTCACCTGCAAGGAGACATTCACAGACTCCTCCTTGGGTGCATGAAGGCTCATCATGAGCACAGCGAGGGGTGTTTTAAGCAGGGGAGTGGCGGGGTCGGGTGTATGTTTTAGAAAGTTCCCTGACCACTAGGAAGGTGAGAACAGAGGCTGAGAGACTGGCGAGAAGCCTTCCTCACCCAGGAGAGAGATGGCGGGGCCTGGGCTCTCGGGAGGATCCTGGGAGGGAGGGTGACTGGAGAAGAGATCTTCAGGCCGAAGAGATCTTGGAGCTGATTGACTTCAGGGGCCGTTTAGGGGAGGAGAAGGGTCTAGAATGACACCTATTTCTGGCTGCCCAGTCACTTGGATCCTGGTGCCTTGTGTGGAGACGGGGAAGGGCGTTTGCAGGGAAAGATGACCCTTAAGTGGCAGCCGGCACTTGGCAACTACGGGGTTAAGTCGGGAAGATCTTGATAGAGACAACCTGAGGGGAAGTGACTCCAGGTGGCTGACCCCTGTCCCAGGCCACATATGGCAGAGTCAGGGGTTAACGGGCACAGGGAGCTCCCGTCCTCCGCAGCCACGCCCTCGCGGTTTGTCTTGGAAACCCCAGCGGAGGTCTCCCTGGGGATCGCCAGGGGAACCCACCGCCTTTGGACGCAAGCGCGCTGGGGCAAAGCCAGAAGGAGGTCTCCGCCCCGCTGGCACACTCGCCCAAGAGCTTATGTTTGCGGGAGGTGGCTGCAGGAGACACTCACCCGCAAGTCTGGGGGCCACCAGGCAAGCACTACCCTGAGAGCCCCCACTCCAGACACCAGCCTGGGAGGAGACGTAGAGCCCACCTCGGCCCGGAGGACAGCCATGCCCAGCGCAGACTCTCACGCCGCGCCGTGTGTAGGGGTCTTGTTGGGGGGCTGGGTGGGATTGTCACCGCCATGCCAGCAGTGCCCACGGAACGAGCCCTCGGAGATGCAGGGACCGATTGGAGAGAAATGCAAACAGGATTCACTCCCTAGATGCTCGTGGCTAGAGGCTGGGCTGTGTTCGGGGGTTTCGCCGGGGTTTGGGCAGCCCCGTGGACGGCGCCCTGCAGCTCCCAGCCCGCTTGTGGCCAGCAGTCCCGGTTTGGTCTGTGCTGGGAAGCACGAAGCTGCCTCCTTGTCCACTCCCCACATGTGGCCCTGTGCTCTCGGAGCCTGGAGCCAGTTGTGTGGTGTTTACTGAGCACCCAGGAGGTGTAGGGCCTTTCGGGGTCTGAGACGGGGAAGCTTCCTGCCCGCCCACCCGCCAGGGGCTCCCCGTCTGGGCAGGAGACAGATGGGCGAGCTCCAGGTATGCAGAGATCGGCCTAGACAATGGCAGGACACTTCTCTGGGGAACCCATGAGGGAGCTGCTGAGCAGGGGCAGGAGGAGCCAGGCCTGGCCAGCCAGCGAGGGCCGGAAGTCTGAGCCATTTGGCTTCAGTGGGTCCCTTCTTTATTCTGCACCCTCCCCTCTGCCTTGAGCATTTGTCGCTGGTGTTTCCCAACAGCTGCTCAGCCGCTGTGTGTTAGGAAGGGCAAGCTTCAAAGAAAGGTTCTGTTTTGTTCACCAAGTGCACGGGGATATGGACTCAGAAAGGTGTCAAGATGTAATTCGCAGGGAAGTTCTAGAATCATCTGACAGCAGAGTTGGGCCCCGCGCCTGCCGGGAAGGGACAAAGGCCGCTGCACCCGGGCACGCTCTGGCGGGGGGCCATAGCTCTGTTCCTCACGGATCTGCTCTCGTTTCTCTCACCCCGACCCCAGCCAGGCCATCCGCGAGCTGCAGGCAGAGGTGTCCCGGCTCCGTCTGCGGCTGGAGGACAGTCTGCACCGGCCACCCCGGGGCAGCCCGACGCACCCCGTGTCTGCCTTTGACCACCCCGCCCGGACCCAGGACCGGCCGAGGGATTCCTCAGCCACCTGGGGCTCCCACTGTGGCAGGTGGGTGAGCCCCCAAACCCCCGGCTCTCTGCCCTGGCGGCAGCCGCAGAAGACAGACTTGGCTGGCCCCTGGCTCTCCTGGCCGTGTGGACTAGGCACTGCCACGTCCCTCTCCCGCTCGTCCACACTCTCATTCACTCTTAGATTCGTTCATGCTGTAGTGCTCGATGCATAAAAAAATATCAAAGCCTGTGTGTTAATAATAAAGCACAATACAGTGAATATCCCTGAACCCACCCCCAACCGAAGAGTAAGAACATTTCCAGGGCACCCACCCTCTCACCCGCCTGCTCAGTGGTCACTTGTTCATGAAGAGCACTCATAAAATCAGCCACCTTCTTTTGAGTGTTTCCACTGGGTTACGGTTTCATGGACATTGTCTCATTTATCCTTCCAGCAACCCTCTGCGGCAATCACTCTTGTGATCCCCATTTGACAGATGAGGAAACTGAGGGTCAGAGAGTCTCAGAGCCGTTTTCTCTGAGACTGATTGCAGAGTCTTTGGTTTTGACTTCCGTGGTCTCTTCCTCCCATTGTGTTATAAACGCTTCTCCCGGTGGACCGTCCCCCAGATCCTCTTTAACGGCTGCATAGAACCTCCCGCACGGTGACATTCTCTGTCTCTCCTTTCGCCAGTAAATCCACAGAGAGATTGTCTGGTGAGCCTGGAGGCGAAGAGCAGACTGTCTCCGCAGGAAGGCAGCGGGCCAGGTCCTCCTCAGTGCCTCGGGAGGTGCCCCGGCCGTCCCTGAGTAAGTGACCACCTGCCAGGACCGGTTTCTGGAGGCCACGGTCTGAGCACGTGGGCTCAGTGGCCAGAGACCACAGCCGCAGAGCAGAAGGAGGCGTGGAGGTTTCCGTGCGTCTGCGTTAGGCTGTTTGGGTGCTCGGAAGCACGTGCACTCCTGGGGTTCTGCACGCCTGCTCTGGCTGGGGCGTCTGTAGAATGTCATCCTGCTCAACCTCCACCGCAAGGTGACCGTATCATTCACACCCTGCAGACAAGGACACTGAAGCTCAGGGAGCGCAAGGGACGCGCCTGCAGGGCCGTGGCTCTGGAGTCAGTGGCCGGGATTCAGCCCCAGCTCTCCTCCACGTGTCCTTGGCCGGGTCGTTTGCCTGCTTGAGCGGTTAAAGGGCCAGCTCACCGGGCAGTGCTGATAGTGTCCGCCTCGTGGGATTGCTGCGAGGTGCAGGACGCAGCACGCAGTGTCCAGTCTGGCACTCAGCGTGGGGTCGGGGCTCTGGAAACATCGGCTCTTATGACTCAGGGGCAGCTTGGGGTTAAACTCCGGGCACCTGCCCCAGAGCCTGGACTCGTGGTACGCCCACTTTTGAGCTGTGTGACCCCACCGCTGCCCCCTCTGATGCCCCTCTGTTCGCACCCCAGGTTCGGAGTCTGAGCTGCCCTCCCTCCGGCTGTTCTCCGAGAAGAGCAGGACCAGCGAGGAGAGCCTGAGGACAGCTCAGGATGGGAAGAGAGGGGTGGGCGGCGCCAGACGGCCAGATAGGGTCACCTTCCGGGGCCAGTACACAGGTAGGTCTCCAGGGAGGGAGGGCCAGGGTGAGAGCCTTTTCTGTTTACCAGTGAGCCGTTCACATGTTACCATTTTCTATGCATTCCTGATATGAAAACCAGCAGGGAGCACTGCCTCCACGAGTCTCAGTGTATTCGTTCATTCATTCATTCAGCAAACAGTTCCTGATGCCTCTCCCCTTGGCCAGGGTGCATGCTTGGTCCTGGGAAGCCCATTCAGCTGGTCGATCATAAAGGGGTTTTGTGGTCCCCTTCTCTTTGCCAGCCTGGGGCATACAGTGTGGACACTGAATCGTGTGTCGTTTACACCTGGCTTACCTGCAGGTTCTGATGCCCCAGGGGGCTCTGTGTCTCATGAACAGGGCACCTGGCACAAAGTAGAGCTTGAGATGACACACAGGGGCTGGGCGTGGTGGCTCACGCCTATGGTCCCAGCACTTTGGGAGGCTGAGGCAGGAGAATGGTTTGAGGCCAGGAGTTCAAGACCAGCCTGGGAAACAGTGAGACCCCCGTCTCTACAAAAAAATTAGGAAACTTAGCCAGGCTAGGCGTGGTGGCATGCCCCTGTAATCCCAGCAACTCAGGAGGCTGAGGCAGGAGGATTGCTTGAGCCCAGGAGTTCGAGGCTGCAGTGAGCTATGATATCACCACTGCACTCTAGCCTGGGTGACAGAGCAAGACCCTGTCTCTAAAAAAATAAAATAATTTAAAAAAATGGTTAGGAAGAGATGACGTGTAGTATGTCAAGTGCTTAGCATTGACACGATGCACACGGGCAGGGTTCCCCCTTCATGACTCTGCCTGCATAGCAGGGAAGACGGCACCACGTGAGCAATCACGGTCGGGCCGGCATGTCTCTCACTGACACCTGCTGGGAGGGAGGGCCGCCAACCTCAGGCACCAGGGACCAGGCAGGACACCAGAAGCACGTGAGGAGTTAGAAGCGAGAGCATCGGGAAGTCCGGGGGCCCCAGTGCCACCTGCACAGTATGACGCGTGAGCCCCGCGGCACAGACGGAACGGCACGGGAGGGGAAAAGATGAGGAGGGGGAAAGCCCCTCCACGGTGGCTTCAGGCGACATCCTGAAGGTCTTAGACTTGAGACGTGGGGGCGGGTGAGGCCGGAGATGGGGGCTGGGCGAGGAGGACCGAAGAGGCCGCCCAGCCTCCTAGTGACACCGAGTGCTTACATCTGCCGGGCGGAGGGCGGAGAGCCTCACGGAGGCCGCCCCGTTGGGTCCTCCCAAGGAGCCCACGAAACTGGTGATGCTCGTCGCCGCTTTACAGCCACTCCGAGCCTGGGGAGAAAACGCCACGGACCCCACGCCCAGGCCCTTCAGATCCAAACCAGGAATCAGGGTCTGGGGGGTAGCATCACTCGTCCTTTCTTACCGTGACTTTATTTACCGTTTCTTCCCGCCTAGCCTTCAAATCCTGGCTCGGCGGGGGCTTGTTGGTGCTGCTGTAGGCCAGGATCGAGGAGAGGGTGTGAGATGGAACAGGGCAGGAGTCTGGGAGAGCTTATAAGAGAGGACTTTAAAGTGTGTGTCGATGTATACGTGGACACGTATGTCACGTTTATACATGTGCATGTGTGTGCACATACATGACGTGAGCATGTGCACTCGCATTGCACACTTGAGAGAAAGACCACTTAAACTGTTTGGGTGAAGAGGAGAGAAATCGTTGTTCCAGAACCCTCCTCAGTTCTGCATCCATGCAGAGGGCTAATACTGACTATTCTGGTTTCTTTCCCCAGGCCAGGAGTACCATGTTCCAGCCCCGAAGACTGTCCCAAAAGGCAACGGCACAGTCTCCTGTCCCCACTGCCAGCCCACGAGGACCCCGGATACAGGTAAGGGGCCGTGCCTGGAAACTGGCCAGGGCATTCAAGGCTGCAGCTTCTTGCTGGCGCCTGTGGCTGGGCCGGCGTGGAGCTGGCCTGAGCTCAGCGGTGGGCTGTAGGTGCACGCGGGGGACAGAGTTGTTCGGGTGGCCTGCCATCACACCTGTTGCTGCAGGCGCTGCTGTCTGAAGCCACCCTCCTTGATTTCAGAAGTTCCTGCAGGGGCGTGACAGGTGGGCTCCTGGCAGCAGGGGAGCGGCCGCAGTGACTGCATCTTATCTCCCCTCCACCCTCTGTTCACTCCTCATCCTTCCCTGCGAACCTTGCAGGGAGACAGCAATGGTGGGGACAGCAATGGCCTGAGAATCTGGGCACCACATTCCACTCCAAGTTCTGCCCTGATTCGCTGTGTGACATTAGGCCAATTCCTTGACTTCTCTGAGCCTCAGGTTCCACATCCTTAATGAAGGGGTTAGAGCAGATGGCTTCTGAGGCCTTTCCAGGCAGTGGTGATGACTGATGATGATGAGCTGTCATTTAGTAAGCCCCTACTGTATAGAAGGCATCATGCTAAGGGTTTTACATGCATTAATCCTCACAGTTCTATGAAGTAATTACTATAGTATTGTTGTGTCCATTTTATAGGTGAGGACACTGAGGCAGGACACTTGCCCAAGGGCACACAGCTTACAAGTGGTAGAGCTAGGATTTGAACCCAGGTCTTTGTAACTCCAAGCCCCAGCTCTTTACCACTGTGTTGCCCTGCCTTTGCTAGAGTTGGAGTCCTGACAGGCCTCTCCATTCATTCATTCATTCATTCATTCATGCATGCAGCCCCCACCTATACTGGGGCCTAGGCCCTGTCCCCAAGGAACACTTAACAAAGCAGGGTGGTGAGAGCTGGGATGGGGGAGCACGGGTGGGGCTGGGGGTGCATGACTCAGCTGGGGCGGGTGGGAGGGCTCAGCTGAGGCCTGAAAGAAAAGCAGACGGCCCCGGAACTCACCCCGGCGCGGTGTTGGGCATTTCCGTGGGAAGAGAGCAATGGTGTCCGCTCTCCTCCTGCTCCCTTAGGCCTCTGCTGACCCCGCTGGCTCCCCGGGGGGCTGTTCTGGCCACTCCAACGTGGAGAACAGTTCTGCCTCGCTGGGGCCGAACAGGGCTGCAGTCAGCAGAGCCCGGGCCTGAGGCCCAAGCGCTGCCACTCTGAGACCATGGCAAGTTACTCACCCCCTGGGCGCCCTGGTCTCCCCGCTGTAAGATGGGGCAGTGAGGACAGTAGCTTGCTCAGTGGCTTGTCGGGTAAAACAATGCAGAAAGGCCCTTAGCAGAGGCCCGGCTCGCTGAATGCTTGCTCTCACTGCCGTGGTCGCCGTCGATGTGGCCGTCACCCACGCGGAGGCAGCTCGTGTCCTCTGCAGCGGACCCTGCAGAAAGCTCTGTGCGGAAGGCTGCATGGGGCCGCCAGGGCTAATGACTCGGATGCAGCCCTCTCCTGGCATCTTTTCCTCCTCTTCTAGGTGGTGATGCCACCAGGGACCCACCGGGACCCGCTCCCACTGGTTCCCTTCACTGTCCCCTGTGTGGTCGAGCTGGAGCCCCCCCAGAGGGAGATGGCCCAGGCCCCGCCACCTCCGGTAGGGACAGAGGTTCCGGTCCTTCTCAGCCAGACCCTCGGCTGTCCTTGAGCATGCTCAGGGACCCGGCGAGTGTAGCTGGGGTGGCTGCTCTCCCCAGCCCGGGAGTGGGACGGTTGGGGCAGAGGACTGGTTTCACAAGGGCGTGGGCAGCCCGGCGTCCAGCTGTCCCAGGGGACGGGTGCTCAGGCTGGATCTTCCCAAATGGTCACTCTGTCTTTTTGCGGTGTCCATCCCTGGCAGGTGCAGAGAAGGCAGCCGCGAGGAGACACGCACCTGCCACTTCCAGCCCCAAGCGGAGGAGCAAGCAGGCGGGGTCGCCAGCCCGGCTGCCCCCTGGACTGTGGTACCTGGCTGCCGCACCCCCAGCACCAGCCCCTGCGGCCTTTGCCTACGTCTCCTCCGTTCCCGTCATGCCTTATCCGACAGCCACTGTGTAAGACCCGTTGCTCCGCCCGTACTCGCCTTTTTCTGGATCTCTGAATACGTTAGCTCTCAGACCCGTGCCGGGCAGCTGGGAACCCAGGTGCCGCGTGCACCTGTGTTTTATCCCTGGGTGGACAATGTGCAGTGCAAGCCCAGCACTCACATAGTCACTCAACAAACCCACGTACCAAGGAGAGTGTCCGGCCTGGGGACCCAGCAGTGAATGGGACTGGCAAGAGGGTCCTGCCCCCTGGGAGCTTACAGCTTCGTGGGGACCGAGAACCCTAACTTCTTCCAGTGCCCCGTGGGTCTTCCCAGCACACAAGTGATGAATGATCCCTTTTTAAAAATAGGCTTTTATCTTTTAGAATAGTTTTAGATTGACAGTGAAATTGAGCAGATGTAGAGGGAGATCCCGCCCAGTCCCACCCCTGCACACACAGTTCCCCCTCTTACTCCCATCTTGCATCCATGTGGCACATTCGCCACCACTAGTGAACCGATGGGAGTGCAATATGATGAACTAACGTCCGCAGTTCATTCAGATCCCCTCAGTTTTTATCTGAAGTCCTTTCTCTGTTGCGGAATCCCACACCGAGTTCCGTGGTCTCCTTAGGCTCCTCTTGGCTGTCAAAGTTCTCTCAGACTCTCCTTGCTTTGGATGACAGTTTTGCAGAGGTGTGGGCAGGTATATCGTAGGACTTTTTGTGCAGACTTTGGAGGTAGCATCAGCCCAGACAGGAGAGACTTGGCAGTCGAGGCAGAAGTGACTTGGATTTAGAGTCGGACAGAGCGCGTTGGAATCCCATCTGCCCCTTCTTAGCGCTGTGGCTTTGGCACAGGGTAATTCTCTCTGAGCCTCAACTTTCTCATCTGATAAATGGGGGAGTGGTCTCAACTGTGTACTGCAGTATGAGGATTAAGTGAGGCATGTGGCAAGAACCAAATGAGATCTGTGGAGTTTGTAGCATAGGACAGGCTGAGCAAATGGAAGCTTCACCATCACAGAGAATAGTGTCATTACTCAATATTGTCATTAGGCAGAACATAAATAAGTAAAAGTGTGTTTAAATGACAGGATTGTGTAGGGAAATAAAAGCCTGGGCTCAGGAGTTGTTTTCCAAAGTGGCCGCACCATTTATATTCCCACTTGCAGTGCATGAACGTTCCGGTTTCTCCACGTCCTTGTCAACACTTGTCGCTGTCTGTCTTTTTCAATTTTAGCCATTTGGTGGGTGTGAGGTGTGGGAAGTGGCGACTCATGTGTGGCTTAGATTTGCATTTTCCTGGTGGCTAGTGGTGTTGTGCATCTTTTCACGTGCTGGTTGGCTATTTGCATGTCTTCTTTGGAGAAATGCCTTTTCAGATCTTCGCCAGCCTGTTTTTATACGCTGTATGATAAATAATGCAAGGTAGGAAATGGGGGCTCAGGAATGAAACCAGAGCCTACAGTGTGCTGAGCAAGCAAGGTGCCAGTGGCTGGCTCTGTGAGGTCCCCCTAAGCTCACTCCTGCCTTATTTAGGCAAATGCGTCCTCATGCCCCTCCCCCGCCACACACACTTTATTCAGCAACACACAGGCCACAGCCCCTGCCTGCCCACTGCTCGTTTCTCCGAACCCTGATGAATGCAGTAGTCGCTTCTTGGGGAGATCTGTGCTCCATCTCATGCCTTGTCAGCTCATTCCCCCAGCACTTTGAAACAGCACCCCACATTCCTGCAGGGCCAGGCTGGGAAGGACGCCCTTCCACCCAGTTCCCTGGGTGCGTGGGACCAGACCCTCCCGCTCCTGCAGAATCCTAATTATTACCACCTTTCTCCAGCACCCCACCCTTGGCAAGTGGGACCCCCATGTCACCCCTCCATGAGGGGGATTTGCTGCCGGGCCTGGGGTGATCCTGGTCTCCCCGATCTCCGGCTCCTGGTGAGGCTGTGGGGGTCCGTGTTCGCTCATTCCGTTACGCCGCAGAGCCCAGCGCGCTGGCTGGCAGCGAGTCTGAACTAGCACTTCCTTCCGCCCTCAGGTACTATGCAGGACCTACCTCAGCCCCACCAGCCGCCAAGTGGCCCCCCGAGGGCTCCTCCCGGCCAGCCCGGGGACACCGGCACTGCATCCAGCTCAACCTGGACGACCTGGAGGAGCTCAACGAGGCCCTGAGCCAGGCACTCCGTGCCGCCGAGAGCATCCGCTCCACCACCAAGCAGATGAGCCGCTCGCTGTCCGCCGACCTGCGCCAGGCTCGCAACCTGCGGGGCTCCTGCCTCTTCTGAGTCGCGGGAGGCCCAGAGGCAGGTGGGCAGGTGGGCAGGTGGCCCGCTGCTACCCGCCAGCCAGGACTCGGCCGGAGCCGCCGCGGAGGCCCAGAGCATCGTTCCTCACCAGGAGGGACTGGCACAGGCCCGGCCTGCTCAGTCCCATGGTCTGTCAAGTGGAGGGCGTGTCGCCTGGTCGCCCAGAGAAGTGACTCCCCAGAGCCACCAGCCCCTCGTGGAGGTGCCGGGACCAAAGCCAGCCTCGGCCCAGGTGGCTCCTGTGGCGGTCTCTTTTAGGCCTGCACTTGTGCCCCTCAGCTAATAATAGATATTTTATCTACAGATGGACAGATTTTTTTTTTTTTAAAGCTGGGGAGTTTTCCTGATTTCTGTAGGAGGCCGGGTAAGAAAGGAACAGTCCAGAGTTTCTAGAACGAACTGTCCCCCACCTGTGACCAGGGCTCTGGGGCAAGCATCTCTGGGAAGGCCATGGCTGGAGACCTTGCTCCTAGCGACAGGTGATCAGTGGGGCATTGCAGGGTGTCAGGGCCCCAGGGTGGCACGCGCCTGGCTCCTCTGTGGCAGCAGAGGCCTTTCCCGCAGGCCGGCTGGGACAGGGACGAGCTAGAGAGGGGCCTCTCAGTACCTCAACCCCAGGATCTCAGTGGCATTGCTAGTGGCCAGCTGTCCGCCGGGCCCGGCCTGGGGCACGGTGTGTGGCCACGAGGCTGTCCCCTGCTCCCCACACAGTTGCAGCTCGTACCTCAGCATTTCTGGAGTGTGTGTGCATCAGTGAAGTCTGTATATTTGGGGCATTTAAAAAATCTATTTTCGTTACAAGGGCAAATGAAGCTACAATGCATATCGATCTTTAAAAGAAAAAAAGTACCCAAAGCCATTGTGTCTGTGGTCTGTGTCATTAACCTTTGACTTCGAAAGTCCAGTTTGTGGGGTGGACGATTTGTCCCCCAGCAGAGCCCTCCCCACCTGGGGACCTGCTGGGTGCTCAGCCTGCCTCCCGCTGGTGACTTCGTTTCTCCAATTTTCCCCTCTGCCCGTCTCAGCACCATCACTCTCTTGAGTGGAGGGACCTGCAGGGAGGGGCTGTCTGGACAAGCCCCTTTTTACTGAGGCCAGAGATGTTCTGAGACACACAGCAAGTTCGTGTCCACAAAAGCACACACCTGGACTCCCTTTCCAGTGCTCCTTTCAATACTGAACAACAGCTGCTGTTTACTGAGCACCTGCCAGACTTGGATCCCTGTGCAAAGCCCCCAGCATGTCCTGCTCCATGTCCCTCTGCCCCCCGGACTCCTGCCACGCCCCCATTTCACTGATGGGGAGAGTGAGGTTCCACTGGGCCCTCTGCCCACTCTGCTTCCGGAGAGAGCCTGAGTTTGAACTCACATTTGCCTGACCCCAAAGTCCACGTTGTTTGGCATGGGTTTTGCTCCCTCTGTCTCTCCAACCCCTGTTTCTTCCTCACTTGGCTTTTTCTTCCATTCCTCCCACCTGCCTTCTCCCTGCCTGCCACCCCTGGCTGTGTTTATTAACATGTGACTTGATGGTACGCATCGTGTTCAGGAACAGCAGGTTGTATCAAGCTCCTCATCTCTCTAGACTGGTTCGGATGCCCCTTCCAGGAAGCCTTCCCAGACTTCCCTGCTCAGAAGGAACCTTCCCGGTGCTGGGCCCCCCGGTACGCAGTGCCTGTCATCGTCCACCCAGGCACGTGTGCTGGGTATTACCGCAGGGGCTCTTCTGAGCAGGGACAGGGTCTCACCCAGTGCCCAGCCAGGGCTCAACTCAGTGCAGGCTTCTACATGAATGAATGAATGAATGAATGGACGAGCAGATGAACAATGACTAACAGCCTGACTGTTCTAAATGCAGACGTTTTATTGATGCAAGTGCAGGGAAGAGCTGAGGTACAAAGGGCGGGCTGGGTCCCCAAGGTCCTGACCCCAGGCCACGTCCTCCTAGGACTCCTCTTCCTGCCTCCTCTCCTCCTTGTGCTGCTTCTCCAGCTGCTCACACTGATTCTGGAAGATGGCGGGAGGGAGGGGAGCAGAGTGATGGGGAAAGGGCAGGGTCTTCTGGGCCGTGGGGGATGTGTTCTGGCCCGAGGTACCCACCCAACTAGGGCCCAACCCTGGCTCTGCCACTTCCCAGCTGGGTGACCTTGGGCAAATCATTTCCTTCTCAAGAGCCTCAGTTTATGTATCTCTAAAATGGGGGCTCAGACCCTTAAGACCAACTGGCATTTACCGAGCTTTTATGACCTGCTGGGCCCTTATGCTGCAGCTCCTGGACCCCTCACTGCCACCACTACTTTGCTGACGAGGTCACTGAGGCTCAGGGCAGCCAGGTGGCCTGCCCGGGGTCCCACAGCCAGTCGATGGGGGCGGCGGGCTGTGGGCCGTGAGCCGTGAGCTCAGCTGTCGTGACGCAGGTACTTAAAAGCAGCAGACCTGCCTTGCTGTGTGGCCTTGGCTGGCAGCTTTCCCTCTCTGGGTATTGCCCAGGGTGGGAAGATGGACAGGGTGGACACTGCCCAATCGGTAGTGTTTACCTTTTTCCAATCGGTGTGCATGACTTCGGACTTGGAAATGCCCAGGCAGGCGAGTACCCCGTAGAACTCGTCCATCTGCCCCTGGGTGGGCTCCGGCGTGTCAGCTACAACGGGGAGCAGGAGGCTGGGTGAGCATGCTGCAGGGCCCGGGCGAGAGACCAGGGAGGGCTGGGGGGCTGGGGGACCCGCCCCAGGGGTGGGCGAACGTGGGGCAAGGCCCGGCTGGGCAGGAGCTTGGGGTGCCAAGGGTGCCCACCGTAGAAGGACATTCCCCGATTCTGCTCGTCTTCCAGGTGGAAAGCAAATATGTAGGTCCTGGGGTCCTCGAGGAGCAGCAGGTGAGCAAAATGCTCCCTTCCAGACTCTGGAGGAGAAAAGAGCCTCTGCGTGAGAACGGTGGGTGGCACACCGGTCCCATCTCACGGGTGAGGAAGTGTGGGTGTGCCCAGGGCCCTGCCGCACACCGGCCCCACGCTGAGCACTTTAGGTGCGTGGGATCGTAGGGGCCTCACATAGACTGGCCGGCAGGGCCCTTCTCCCCATTTTACAGATGAGGGAAATGAGGCCCAGACGGGGCTGCTACGTGCTGTCAGTTCAGTTCCATTAGCATTTGTGTGCCCCTGCCATGTGCCATCTCTGCAGCGATGGGGGGGGGGGGACATAGATGAAGTCACCACCTGCCCAACACATGGCTTCCATGCTTAGCTTCCCAAGGGTCTTAAAGAATGATTGAGAGAGGGGCAGGTTTGGAGCCAGCCTTGGGTTTCCGTTCTAGTTCTAATGACGAGCTATGTGACGTCAGGGACACCACTTGAGGTCTCTGTTCTTCTGTTTGTCTGATTATTGCAACGTGCTCTTAGGATTGTTCGTAAGTATTAAGTGGGCCGACTCATGCAAAGCACTTCGAATGGTGCCTGGCACAGACAAAGAGCTCCGAAACGGTGGTGGTTATCACTGTGATTATTGCAGTGTTCAGGCACCAGGACCGTGGAGATGCAAGTGGGTTTGTCCTGTATTCTCTGTGCCCAAAGCCTCAAGGTTTCAGTCCCAGACCCACTCCTTCAGGGGGCCCATCCCATTGCACACGGCAGACCCTCCTGCCGAGGACCAGCTCTCACCGGATTTGGAGAGGGTCCCATTCTCCCACTGGATGTTCAAGTAGCTGAAGTTATAGACGCACTTGTCTTTGCTAAAGCCAGACAGAAGGTGGGAGAAAAACAGTAAGACGGTGAAGGACAAGCGGACGACCACCCATGACAGACCAGGGGCAAGAGTCGGGCGGAGACCAGAGTCAGCCCTCCCCATTCCGCAGCTGGGAGGGCTGAGGCCAGGAGGGGCCGGGACTTGCTGGGGGTCTTCCAGCCTCTAGGACTAGCAGCCAGGAGCTGAGCGGGGTGAGCTGGCGTGGGGGTCTCACATGGTTAGGTACTCTCTGAGTTCTATCGTGCCCTCTGTCTTGTTGGGAGCAAAGTAAAAGAAGGCCGTCTCGATCTCCTGGGCCGACTTCTTGAACTCGGCGTCTCGAAAGGATGAGGCGACGTAAAACCACTTGCCAGCGATCTGGGAAGACAGCGGGAACAGGTGACAGCGGCTTGACGCTGAATCCTGCACTGTCGCCCAGGGCAAGGCTCGGGCAGATGGCTCCCTCCATTTTTCAGATGGGGAGACTGAGACCCCCGGTGGGGAGTGGACATGCAGGAGCTCACCCCGAGGACCAGGCATCCCCCTGGGTGGCCCCTCGATGCCCAGCGCAGAACTGTCCCCCTGCTGTGGGACGCTGCAGGGAGGCACCTGGGTTTGGAGGCAGAGGAAGGAGCAGAGCCAGGAGCGGCGGAGGGGCGGAGGGGGGGCTGGCCAGACAGGGGAGGCAGCTGCCGTTGGGGGCAGGGCTCGCCCGGGCACTCACCCGGTCCAGGGTGGCATTGGTGATGGGCCTGGCTGTCACGTTGGTGCACACTAGGCTGCGGGCGTCCAGCAGAGGCAGGAGGCTCAGGACTGCGAGGGCCCAAGGCAGTGCCATGCCGAGCAGAGGAGGCAGCTACAGCCAGGCAGAGCTGGTGGCTGGAGGGCTCAGTGAGCTTTATAGCAGCCTGTGGGAGGGCACCCACAGAGCAAGTGTTTGCTTTGTGTCTGTGACACAATCCTGCCCGTGCTTGGGCAATGCACAGGAAGTTCCCCAAAGCCAGCTGTAGGCGCAGCCTCCGAGTCCTGGTTCCCGACCTGGAGATGTTACAAAAGCCTAGTGTTTGGCTTATTCAAGGCCAAGGTGGGTGTGGGGCTGGAGTGACATTGGTTAGCATTTGTGAGTCCATAGATTTCAACACAGGGGCTCTCCCCCCGGCAACCTCTCATGTTTTCACTCCACTCCCGCCCGCTGAGCACCGAGCCTTCCGGACCCAGCAGTAAACCACGTGCTGAAGGCCCCCAGGGGGAGTGTCCAGGCTAGCGTGGGACGTGCAGGGGTGGGCTGAGCGCAAATATAGACTCAGTCCCACCGAGTGTGGTAACAACTGTGTAAGAGCCAAAGTTCAGGGGGCCCCAGCCCAGCCCTGGAGGCAGGGACATTTCTGAAAAGGCATTTCTGAAAAAGCTGAGTGTCTATCTCCAGTAAATGTGTTTTCTTGAACAATCTCCCAGCCTCTAAAACAGGAAATGTTCTCCCCATTGTTCCTGAACCCCTGCCATTGGGGCCACTTGCCTCTCTTTCCACCAATGCACCCCCAGCCCTAGGGCAGGGCCCGGCACACAATGCACACTCAGGGAACACTCTGGAATGACTGACCCCGCTGCATTTCTATCCGACGGGGCAAGTCTTCATCCACATGAATAAATACTTTCAACAAGTATCATTATGATATGCTTACAGTTTTGTGTTCTTATCCATTTCATACAATTTGAATAAGTTTTCATGTTTCGATGTAGTCTGTAGTTAAAACTTTAATGGATGCTTAACTTTTCATTCATTTCCTGCAGTCTAACTGAAGCAGACCCCTTCTTTATATCTACAGCATTTCGTATGGTCATTTTCCCCCTGATGGCGTGTCAGAGAGTGACCCAGTCGCCTTCTAAAATTACCATATTGTCCAAGAGGGAGAAAAGCACGTGCCATGTGTGAAGCCTTATACATGAATGTTCACAGCAGCATTTGTCAAAATAGCTAAAGCTGGGAACACAGCAGCATTATTCAAAATAGCTAAAGCTAGGAACAATCCTCGTGCCCAGCAACAGGAAAATGGAAAAACAAACTGCGGCGTTTTCATGCAAAGGTGCATGACTCAGCAATAAAAATAAATGAACTACCGAGACACATCACAACATGGATGGGTCTCAAAAAAGTTACGCTGAGCAAAGGAAGCCAGATATAATGGAGCCCAGACTGTGCAAGTCCATTGACATGAAGTTCCAGAACAGCCCAAACTAATCTATAATCTTAAAACTCGGATCAGTGTTTGCCTGAGGCAAAGAGGGCAGTTTGATGGCAAAAGGGCACGAGAGCACTTTCTTGAAGCACATGGCAATGCTCTGTGTCTTCATGGCGGTCCGGTGGTGGTTACTTACACCTGTATGCATGAGTTATGAAAACTCGTTGAACGGTATGCCTGAAATGCGTTCATTTTATTTATTCTATGTCAATCAAGTGGATGTTTAAAAAACCTTCCTCCCAAAGAGAGAAAACAAAAATGTGAAAAATCCAAAACCAATAATTTTGAATGTGGTACCAATTTGGCAATATGCAACAAATGAGGGCTCACTCTTTCTCTACGTACATGTCGGAACTGGAATCTTTCTCCTCCCTCCCTTCCTCCTCCCTCCCTTCCCCAGCTCCTTTTGTTTTTTGAATTGGCATTGCTCCATTTCGGGGCTTGAAAGCACGGCTGGAGTCGATCGGGAGGGAAGAGAGCAGAAAGTATAACGCACACCCAGGAAGCGGAGGGTCCGTGTAGCTGGAGCGTGCGCTTGCCTCGGAGCGTCCAGACTGGACGTGGGCGAGTGGCAGGAGTCTGAGCCTGCAGGGCCTGGAGACCAGGCTGGCTGAGGAGTTTGCTGGACCCTAGAGATGTGGAAGAGGAATTTAAAGATTTGCAGTGGGATGGGGGTTGCATGATCAGATTGGCTCTTCAGAAAGGTCACTCCTCTGTCTGCGTGGGAAGAGTGGGGAGGACAGACCTGGAGGCTGGTGCAGGGGCCCCAGGGTGAAATGATGGGGACAGGACTCCATGCAGAGATGTACAGGGTCCCACATGCCCCTCTCTCTCTCTGACACACACACAGTTTATTGAATAACATATGAGCACCTCTGTCCCTCGGGATCTGGTGCCCGGTACTGGCACAGCGGTCCACAGCCCTAAACTTTCTTTCAGAGCCGACACTACTCAGGCCCTGGGGAAACAGTTCTCTCCGCCTGGCTCCCTCCTCGAAACACCATCTCCAAGTGTCCCGGTGCTTTGCGGGTGGCAGGATGCTCCTACTGGGTTCAGGGAGGATTTGAGTGAACTCAGGGGCAAGAGAAAAGACAACTGAATCGACGGTCTAAGTCTTCTCTCTCAACACAAATGCAATGCATTCTTGTATTTTCAAGTTTTATTTCCCCAGTCCTCCTAAAAGTCCATTTCCTTGCAATGTGTGCTTGGAGTTAGAAATAAGCAGTATTTGCAACAGTTATGCACGGCCCGCTGAGATACATCCTGCAAGGCTAGATCATATTATTCCTAAATGTGTGTAAAGGTAAATGAAGCACGCACGCGTTCACGCACACGACACACACATGCACACACACACGCACGCACACACATGACACACACATGCACACACACACACACATGCACACACACACGCACGCAGCGTGCATCTGATGCTTGACATTGGCAACTAGAGACTGAATGCTGGCCTTGTGAATGATTTTTAGTTGTAAAAACTTTGGGACAAGGCCGGGCGCGGTGGCTCACGCCTGTAACCCTAGCTCTCTGGGAGGCCGAGGCGGGCGGATTGCTCAAGGTCAGGAGTTCAAAACCAGCCTGAGCAAGAGTGAGACCCCGTCTCTACTATAAATAGAAAGAAATTAATTGGCCAACTGATATATATAAAAAAAAAAAAAAATTAGCCGGGCATGGTGGCACATGCCTGTAGTCCCAGCTACTTGGGAGGCTGAAGCAGAAGGATCGCTGGAGCCCAGGTTTGAGGTTGCTGTGAGCTAGGCTGACGCCACGGCACTCACTCTAGCCTGGGCAACAAAGCGAGACTCTGTCTCAAAAAAAAATAAATAAATAAACTTTGGGACAAGATTAATTAATTGAATTTCCCAAACTTAGATTAAAAAGTCAGCTTTATTTATTTATTTATTTTTAAAAGATTATTTCACACTTTTTTTTCTTTTTTTTTTCAGCCATGTGATTAGGGTATCCTTAGATCAGCTTTCTTTAAATACTTTCGATGTGTAACGTTTAGGTACTTAGGCCAACGATCTGGGCCTGCGTTTGTCCACGTGTGGATCCGGGGCTGGGCTGCGTGCGGGAGGGTGAGCAGGGCGAGCCGGGCCCTGCGAAGCCAAGTCTCAGAGTGAGCGGAGCGGTCTCCCCGGAAGGAGTAAGTGGTCCTCACCGTCCTCACTGTCGCCCAGGCTGCCCCCTGGGGCCTCACTCTTCACCCAAGAGCCTATCCAAGGAATTCCTCCAAGTGCACCCAGCACCCCCCACCCTGGCAGAGCACAGGTTTCTCTGCCTCCTTACAGCTCAGGGGTGCTCGGGTGCCTCTGTGGATGGAGGCTCTGGGCAGCCCTCCCCGGCCTGGCCCTGCACCTGGCCCTGGCGCGATGTCAAGGGAAGTGTGGCAGGAACCAGAGAGACAGAGAAGCCCCCAGGGCGGCACAGCACGGCGGGAGCACCGGCTCGGCTTGGGACTTGCTTGCCTTTCTTCAAGGCCGGCCCGAGCTCTGAGGACGAACGTGTAACCTCCTTCCTCGAGAGCAGCCACAAAGAATACACTGACGGCGCAAACGGTCCTCCTAGTTGGGAACTTTGTGTGTGGGCTGACGAAAGACCCAGAAAGAAGATTATTTGCTCAAGTTCGAATCCTGTTTTGTGATCTGGGGCAACTTGCGTAACCTCTCTGGACTTCCGTTGCCTCATCTGAAAGGCAGGGATTACGATCCATTTCTCACTGGGTTGTGCCTGGGGTGAAAATGTGTCGCGCTTGGCATGGTACCTGGTTCCGGGACAGCGTGCGAGAAATCGTAGGCGTTATCATTGTGGATGGGGCTATTATTGAGTCGGCCACGTGGAACTTTTGGATGTTATGGGTCCAATAGCAGTTGGGAATCATTCCATTGCATACAGTCACTCTATTATTATTGAACAGTAGCCCTCTCTGTGGCTGGAAAGCAGGGCAGGGCCTACCACTCCCATTTTGCAGAGGGGAAACTGAGGCCCAGAGGGAAAGAATGTCCAGCCCGCCTTCCCCGGGCCCATGTCCTGGTCAGGAACTGGAACCTGCACCGTACCAGCCTCTCCCCTTCTCGTTCCTCTGTCCCTCACTTTCCCAACACGGGGCCACGGGGCTGCTGGTCACTGCGGGCTGTGCCTGTCCACGGCTGGGGCTTGACCATTGTGGACAGAGCAAACGCAGGCCAGCCTGGGCTCTCCCCTGGCATCGGGAGCCCGGGGAGTCCGCCCTGGCCATTTCCTGACAGTTGTGCAACGGGACATTGGGAACTGCAGGCACTTCTGGTTCAAGGAGAGCTGCCTTCTGTCCCCAACAATTTCCTGCCTGCCCCTGCTGGGAATGGGCCGGCCCGGCTCAGTATTCTCACTGTCCAGGTCCCAAAGGCCCACCTGGGATTGGAGAGCAGGCCAAGAGTTGTGAGTGTCACCGTTCTGACATGGCTCCTCTCGTCTTGCCCTCCGGCCCTTCTTGCTGCCTTTCTCCTTCCCTCCCACGTCTTCAAAGCCACGGAGATGCTGCTGATGTCTCCCGAGCTCTGACTACAGCGCAGACCACTCCCCTGTCCTCCCAGCTCAGCCAGCTGCCTCCTGGTGGCTCTGCCCCAGGGACCCATCGCAGTTCAAACCCAATGTGCCAACCCAAAGCCCTGCTTGTCTGTGCAAACCTGTGGCTTGTCCCGTTCCCAGCTCAGCGCCCCAGCCCTCCACACCACACCCTGCAGTGCCACGCTGAACCACTTGCTGCTCCCGAGTGCAGAGTGCCACTTCGCCTCTGGGCCTTGGCAGGGGCTGTTCCCTCTCCCTGATGCTCTTCCCCATCTGGCTAACTTCTACTTATTCTCTCTCAACTTCAGTGTGGGGAGGGTGGCAGTTAATTTTATGTGTCAACTTGACTGAGCCACAGGGTGCCCAGATATCTGGCCAAGCATTATTTTGGGAGTGTCTGTGAGGGCAGCTCTGGAGGAGATGAACATTTGGGAGGGTGGTCTGAGTAGAGCAGATGGTCCTCCCTGATGTCGCGGGCCTCGTCCTATCAGATGAAGGCCCAAATAGTACAAAAAGGGTGAGTAGGAGTGAATTCCTTCTACCTCAGTTCCTTTGAGCTGAGATATGGATTTTTTTTTTCCTGCCCTTGGACTTGAACTAAAACATTGGCTCTTCCTGGGTCTTGAGCCTGCCAAGCCTTGGATGGGAACCACACCACTGACTCCCCTGGGAGTCCCCTGCTGCTTGCCGACAGCAGATCCTGGGACTTAGCGTTCATACTTGCAGGAGCTGATTCCGTATAGTAAATCCCTTAATTTATCCTAGTGGGTCTGCTGCTCTGGAAAGCCCTGACCAATATAGGGGGTCACCTCCTAACTGTCCTCCCCCTGCTGAGATTGTATTGACTGTGACTCTTTCCCCTCTCTAAATCCCTTAACCCCACAAGACTCAACCCCTCCAGCTGCAGCCACCAGACCCAGAGCCCCTCGGACACACTGTCAGATCTGTCCCTGTGACTCGAGTGCCCACACACGACGTGGGCACACACGTCGTGCAGATGAAGGCGAGAGTTCCTGTGAGCAGCCATCTAACCGGTTTGAGGGCTTTGAGCACTCTGTGGCCACAGCAGAGGACAAGATGTGTCCTCTGTCCTGTGGGGCTTTCTACGGGGAAAACACTGACACGACTTAACCTTCTCATCTATAAAACAGGGAGCATCCTCAAACAGCCGTGCAAACTCTTCGGGGTGACAGTATTTGGGGCAGACATCAGGAAATGGGCCATTCTGCCTCAGTTTCATTACTGACTGCGCAGAGAAGCCCGAGCTAGCTGTATGTGGATGGATAACCTGGAAACTCGGTGCAAGTTTTTAAAGCACAAAATCCTGGGTCTTGTGAACGCAACTGCTTGTTAGTTGTTCTTCCTCCTCGGTGAGTAGGGAAGAAAAGTTCCCATTCATCCAATGTCCCAGGGGAGGAGGGATAAGCGAGGAAGAAAGAGATCTGAAACAAGGGTCGGGAAACATGGGTTCTAGGCTGGAATACCCAGATAAATTTATATTTCAGATAAATAACAAACAAATATTTTAAAGATAAGTATCCCCAAAATTGCATGGAGCATGCTTATACTAAAAAAATTATTTATTGTTTATCTGAAGTTAAAATTTGTCTGGGCATCCTTTATATTTATTTGCTCAATCTGGCAACCCTGTCTCCCGGACTCTCCCTCCCTCACCTGTTCCAAGGCGGGCACTACTGTGACCTCTCTCAAGAATTCGACGGGCAGAAAGCCCTCATTTTGAAGCATTATCCACAATAGCCAAAAGGCGGAAAGCACCCAAATGTGCACCAACCTGCGGAGAGGCGACAGGACTGCGGCCTGTCTGGACAGTGGAACGCCACATAGCCACACACAGGAACGCAGTACCGAGGACACACGTGTACAGGCCACAACATGGGTGAACCTCGACATCCTGCCGTGTGAAAGCAGCTAGTGTCACATGTCGTGTGATTCTGTTTGTGCAAAATACCCAGAGAAGGCCAAGCCACAGAGAGAGCGAGGAGACTGGAGATTTCCCAGCGGCTGGGGGAGGGGAAATGGGGAGCCACGCTACCTGGGTGTGAGTTTCCTGTCGGGGGGGATGAAACCGATGTGGAGAGAGAGAGTGGGGACACTGCACACCCCCGTGAATGCACCGAATGTCATTAATGGGAAGTTTTGTGTTACGTGTATTTTATTAATACCACAATAATAAAAACAGATCGCCTGTGTTAACCTCCACGTACCGCCTCCCTAAGTGTTATGATTGAACTGTGTCCCCCCGCCAAAAAGACACATTGAAGTCCTTATCCCCCAGCACCTATGAATGGGATCTTGTTGGGGAGGTGGTTAGGGCGAGCGTGGGCCCTGATCTAGTCTGGCGGGCACCCGCACACAAAGATGGGGACACAGAGACTCGGGGAGGGACCAGAAGCAGAGACTTTAGGGCCCCAGCTGCAGGCCAAGGCAGGCAAGAGGAGACCCCCCCCCCCGGAGGCTCTGGAGTGAGCACGGCCCTGGCAACACTTTGACCTTGGCCTTCTGACTTCCAGACTTGCGAGAGAAAACATTTCTGTTGTTTTAAGCCACTGGGTCTGTGGCATCTGTTATAGCACCAGGAGGGCACCCCGTGACCATCCTGCCCCCATCCCCCCCAGATGCCGCCGGAGCTTGGCGAGGAAGCACGCAGACCGGACACGGCATTCCATTGCCTCGCTTTTAAATATTTATTTAAAGTCCGGAAGGGAAAAGGAGAAATGGAACCCACCGGGGTTTTAACACACTGACATGTGGACAGAGACATACACGAGGACAGCAGAAAACCCAAAAATGAGACAGAGGCCGGTGGAGACAGGTGGCAGGGGGGGACTGAGGGCCGCACATGCACTTTCCCCGGGAGCGCCCGGCTGGGCGGCGGGTGGGGAAGACAGGAGGTGACCGAGCGGGAGGGTGGGCCAGAGTGAGGTATTAAATAATGCAGATCAAATCCAACTCCCCAACAGACACGACTTTAGGAGAGAAATACACAAATAGAGATTTTTCACATAAATTTTCCCCTTCTATAAAAATAACTTCATCGTTAAAAATAACCTCAAACTCCAATTGGGGCGCAGACGCGTACGGCTGACCTCGTACAATTCAGGTGACACTGAATGTCACTGACGCGTTGAACTCTGAGATTCCCATAATTATTCTTTCTCCTTTGGCCCAAATGGATGCTTGGAGCTAGCGACAGTGGGTTTCTACAGAACCTAATGACACTGAGAAAGCAAGAACGATGACTGCATCTTGGGAGGTGGCATCCTGGAAGCGGGACACGCCACGTGGCTTCGTGAGATGGTCTGACATTTACACTCCAACTCCGCGACCCAGCGCTGCGCTCGTCGTTGGTTTCTTCAAGGTCAAGGCCTCCCCCAGGACCTGTCCAGAGCGTGGCTTCCAGGGCAAGCCCAACCTCCCTCCAGGGCCACCAAAGGCCAAGCAAAACGATTCACGCCCAGGCCTCCCCGCTGCCTTAAAAGGACAGACACTTCAAAGTCCATAAATTAAAAGGTCAATCTCTCTACTTCTGGTTTCTGGCAGGTTGTTTTTTTTGTTGTTGTTTTTTTTATTTTTTCCTTTTTTTTTTTTTTTTTTGCATTTTTCTTTTTTCTTTTCCTTTTTCTTCCTTAGCAGATTACCTGATAAGCACAAGGGTGATGCTAGGAAAATTCGAAAATTCCCCAAACGTTTGTCATTTGGAGGCGAGAGAGCAAGACGTGGATGGTGTCTGACATCGAACAGTTTCTTCAAAGTCTGTGGCAAAAACGGTAGCACCTTCAGAATCTTAAATAAGGGTTTTTTGTTTTTTTTTTTCCTTAAAAACATCACATACACTACGAGACACTTGTGAGCACCAGCGATTTCACAGTGGGAGGTAGCAAAGGGGGGCACCCCCAGCCCCGAGGATCTCGCCGCTCCCCACCCCTGCTGCTCCTTCTCATCCTCGCACCCCTTCCCCAGGTGAGACAGGTAGCACACCTTCTCCCCGTTTAAATAATATATATAAACTTCTGTCTTTCCTTCTCTCCTTTTTTCATGTCTCCTTGCTAATATTGCACATCAAAAGCTCCCAGGCAGGGACTGGCTGGCGAGACGCCCCCTCCCCTCCAGCTGGCTGGAACGTGGGGCTCTCTGGGCAGGAAGCTGGGGAGGGCAGGGGTGGCCGCGGAGCTGGCAGACAGGCCGCGGGGCTCCGGCGGGTCGCAGGCCCAGCTCGCTCTGGCTGGCTCTTTGGTTGGTCTTTGGGCTGAGCTGGACCCGTGGTTCCCAAGGACACCCTGTGCCCTGCCGCCCCCGCCCACTTCGACTGGGCAGACAACGGCGGGGGGCTGCCAAGGATCCTGGGGCAGGGGAGCTGCCTCTCCCGGAGCCACTGGCCCCTCGGTACCCCCTCCCCACCCCCGCCTCCCCTCCTCTCCCCTCCCCAGGAGGCCTAGAGGAGCCGGAAGGTCAGAGGTCAGAGGAAGCACGCAGGTCCAACTTCGAGGCGGTACTGCTTCCCTGATGAGGCAGGGGGAAGGTTGTCCACGCTGACGATCGGCAGCTGCTGGGGGTCTTGGGTCCGGAAGGTGAAGAGCGTCCGGTGCCAGCGGCCATCCTGGACCTGCGGCAGGGGGAAAAGGGCACACGCATGTCCAGTGTGGTTCTCGCCACCCATCCTGCGCGTTTTCCCCATCGTTCCCTCACAAGTTTTAGTGGCCACGTGGTATTTTGCTGTAGTGATGACCTATGTTAGCGTATCGGATTACTTCCAAGTGTTGATTTCTCTTAAGTAAATGCTGTAAATGAACATCACTGCAGCTGAACCTTTGTGCACAGTTCTTAATTATTTCCCTAGAAGAAATGCTAGAAGTAGAATTGCTGTTTCAGAGAATAGGTACATGTCTAAGGTTTGGGAGAGATGTTGGATATAAACTGCTGTCCAGGAAGCTTCTACCAATTTATTTTTTGCTGCAGCTTCATGTGAGAGTGTTGGTTTCTCCACATCCTCACTAACACTGTGCATTATCAGTTTTCTTTAGTCTTGTGAGACTGGTATTTTGCCTTTTGACAACTTTGTGTCTCCCCCTCCCCTGAAAATCCACCCTATGCAGGGCATTTGAAAATGACCACAAATATTAAGAGAAGAAATTAGCCTGACTAGGGAGGGGCAGAGGGAAGACATAGACCCTCTTTTAAGCAGCCTTGCAAGTAAGCACAGTGTCTTCCAGCCTGTGAATTTTTACCTGCCCAGACCTTCTCTTGGAAGTTTCCCAGAGAAGAGAGTGAATAAAAAGAACTTTATAAAACTGTTCTAATAAAATTATTACACAAAGATAAAAAATATATCACGTATAAAATTGTTAGCTATGATCTTCTAATAAAAAGAAGTTTTTCCAGACAAGTTTTCCCTCTCGTCCATGTGAGGGGCCTTGAGGGGCTCTAGAAGTCACCTTGCAGCCATCCAGGGACACCTCGGGCCTGAACTGACCCCCAGCTTCAAAAATCTGCCCGTTCCAGGCCCGGAAGCGCACAGGCTGCTTGGCTGGCGTCTGCCCCGTGCCCTCCTGCCACACGGTCATGTTCAGGCAGTGGATGGTGATTTGCTGCGTCACCTCGGAGCTGAGCAGGTGCAGAAAATTCATCTGGACCCGGCTGACGGCAAACTCGACCTGTGGGGGGATGAGAGTGGCGAGGGGCTCAGGCTGGGCTGCCTGCAGCTCTCGGAATTCCCTCCCTGGTCAGCATTTCCCACTGTGCTCGCAGGCGTGCGCCCACTCTCGAGATAGGGAAACTGAGGTCTGTGAGTGGGTCCCACAGAAACAAGGAAGGCCCTGCCTGACTCCAGAGCTTACATCGGGGGTCCTGGTGTAATCGGGCCCCCTCCCCATTGCTGCATGGGCTGCCTTTGGGGCAGAGCTGGGATCCAGAGGCCCAGAGCGGAAGAGGGATCTTGCCCAAGATCGAGAGGCTCTTAAAGTGCAGAAGAGATGAGAGGGTTTTCTGCGCCTTCCTAGTCCCAACATCCCCGAGAGGCGGGCAGTGCTGCCGGAAATGGCAGACCTGAGAACAAACAGGGCAGGTCCACGGGCCGGCGCTTCCCCACACAGAGCCGGCACCGTGCCTGACGCGGACGGTGACCCAGACGGCACTCGTGCTGCCAACCCAGGCACCAGCTCCGGCCTCACCCCTCTGCCCAGCGGGTTGCCATGTGACCCCCAAACCTTCAAGTCATGGGGGACGAGGGTCTGCAGAGGTGACTGAGTCCCTGCTGGGCGTGGGCTCTCGCTGCAGGTGCGGCGGTGAACCTGACCTCCCTGGACCTGGCTCGGGGCCTGGCGCGTGGTAGTGACCCCACAAAGACCTGTCGACTGGCTGGCTGATAGACTGCCTCGCCTGGAGATCCTCGGGCCCCGGGGCCGACACGGTCAGCACAAGGCGCCTCGTGGAGCCTCCCCAGGGTGAGTGTGGCTGATGGACTGGGGTGCAAGGGGCTCTGTGTCCCCCGCTCTCCTGCAGCCAGAGCAGCTTCTCACCACGGCACGAACTGCCCCCAGATGTGCAGGGCTTAGGGGACCCACAATCCACCGAGGGGTCCCAGGACAGTGGAGCCATCATGCCCACTGCCACCACCACCTTGGTTTGCGGTTGAGTTGCCCTGCGCCGCCTAAAATGCCCAGCCAGGGACGGGCACGTGGGGAGCAGGTATGGAGCACGAGTCAAACATCTGCACACACGACTCCGGGCAGCGTGGCTCTGTGATGATTCAGGGTTCTCCAAGCCAGGCCAGCTCAGCCAACTACTCTGCTCTAGATAGTAGAAGACTCTATTTCAAGAAAGACTATTCAACATCATGCAACTCGAAAGAGTTTCGAAACCACAGAGGAGTCTTACTCATCCCCAATTTATAGGTAAGGAAACCGAGTCTTGGAAAAAGGAGGTGACGTTGCCAAGGCCGTGCGGTAAGACAGGCAGGGCTCGGAGCAGGACCTGGGTTGGCTGTGGCCCAGAGTGGGGCGGGGGCAGAGAGGGTCAGCCGGCTGGGCGGTGAGGAGCAGATGGGTACCTTGGAGGCCGAGATGGGTTTGAGGCACGTCTGTCCGCCATGCGTGAAGTTGCAGGAGACTTCGATGGTGTCGGAGGTGCAGCCCAGGTTGGGATCCACCCAGTAGGTTCCTGCAGGCAGGGGGGAGGTGGGGATGCATCTCCGGGCGAGCCCAGGCCTTGGTTCTGCAGTGGGCCCTGCACCCTATGACCCGCTGAGCCCCAGCTGGGCATGACGTCGGGGTGGGTGGGTCGAAAAGGGGTCCCTCCAGCCCAGAGACGGAAGGAAACCTCTGGGCAGAGCTCACAGCTGGCAGAGCCCCTGGAGGGGGTCACACAGCTTAGCACTTGTCTAGGTTGCTACTGGGACGCGCCCATTTTACAGAGGAGACAACTGAGGTTGACAGAGGCTGAGCACTTGCCCCAGGGACTGAGGGGTCACCTAGCCAGGAAGATTCTCCAAGGCCTCAGGCTCCTCCTAGGGCCTGCCAGGGGCAGGTGGGGTCAGGGCTCAGCCAGGCACCGCCGCTCACACCTGGCTTCCCCGGTGGGCTTCCCAGGGAGCCGGAGACCCCCGCAGCTGGAGGGCGGGACGACCGGCCATCTAGCCCAGCCGCCTGCGCAGGGGAGCCAGGGTGGCTCGGCGTGGGCCGCGCTTGCAGGCTCGGGTCTGTCCACCTGCACGGCCTTCCTCACAGCGCCACGCCGCTCGCAGATGAGCGAGGTGAGTGAGGGAGGGCAGGCAGGGAGCCCTGCCGTGCCGGGCCTGGGGGCTGGGACGCTTGGGGCCCTGGGGCTCTTTCTGCCCGAGCTCTTATCTCACTGCACTGATATGGTCACCCCGGCTTGCCTTGCGGGTCTGGGGACTCTGGAAGGGTGGGGCCACTCCTCTTGCGGTCCCCACGATACCCCCACCCCAGGAAGCACAAGGCCGGGCACAGTGTGGGCTCAGCGAACGTGTGTTGAATGAATGAACGACTACCCATGTGTCCGTCTCCCTAGAGACAAAACCCTGGCCAAGAGAGACAGGAGAGCATCGAGAACTCCTCCTTGCCCGGCTCCTCCTGGAGCCCCCGGGCCAGCCCCCTCCCCCCGCTGGGCAGGAGCCCCTCACCGTCCGCCATCTTCCGCTCACAGTCCATCAGGTCCCTGCAGACCCGGGCGGGGTTCTCTTTGGTGCCCAGCGGCGTTTTAATGCTCTGGATGAGGTTGCTGAGGTAGTGTAAGGTTTTAAAGATCTCCCCTCCCTGGTCCAGCACCAGCCGGTCCGGATAGCTGTAGCCCTGCCATGAGGAGAGAGGGTGGCCGCTGGCACGGGCTCTTGGCCCGACTGAGGTCCCAGCTGCCACAGCCCCAGGCTCTCTCTGCTTGGGAGATATCGCCGAGGACCCTGGGTCATGGCTGGGGACAAATAAGAAACGGGGGGCCTGGGACGAGATGCGGGAGGTGGGGCGGCCACGATGGCCCAGAGGCTTGAGAAGAAGGCAGGCTCAGCCTCTGTTCTCTGGGAGATGGAGCTGGGGCTGGCGGGGACAATCCCTAGAGGGACGATTTCAGCTCGGAGAAGGAGCAGGTCTCCGCTAGCGGGAGGAAGTTCTCAGAGTGCTAAGGATCCGTCCTTCACGGTCTCCCCGACCAGGTGGATCCCTCCTGCATGACTTGGAGCCTCAGCTTCCAGCGCTACGGATCAGAGCTAAATAAACCTCCCTCTGGCAGAGGCCCGCGGAGGTGGCATGTGCGTGTGCATGTCGCAGACTGGCAGCTGCTCACCCCGCCTGTTTCTTCTCCTGCCCGGACCCACGGACGACACGCCCGGCCCCCTCCAGCTGCGTTCCAGCCAACGGGATGGGAGCAGAGCAACACAAGCCCCATAATGGCCCGGCACCAAAACCCGCCGGCATGATCCTCCATGTTCTCTCCCCCTGGCGTGGGTGACCTTGGGGCCACGGGTGGGAGAGGAAGAGGGCAGAGCCCCTGGCGGGCAGCTGAGCTCTCTCCTTAACAAGCCGACTAGCTTTACGCACACAAGAGGTAGACTTGGACTCCACTCCATGGCCGGCACGGGTGGGTAGGAGGTGCACACCTGGATGTCCTTTCCCTAACAATGTCAAGGGTGTGGCAGGTGGCGCCCGCTTTGGATGGGGCATAACCGACCTCTAGATGCGGGAGGAAACGCTCCCCTTCTCCACCCGCCCTGCGTCTTGGGTGTCCCCGTCTTGCCACTGGCCTCCGTGGATGGAGGGCAAGGGGCTTGTCCCTGCTCTCTTCCCCCTAGACTGTGGCCTCAGAAAGTCAGGCCTGTCACCCTGCATCTGCCTGCCCCAGCGTCCAGCACAGGGAACGGGCAGAAATGTCTGCAGGAGGTCTGAGCTGGGGGCGGTGAGCTCCCCATCACAGGAAGGAGGCAAGGCTGCAAAGGGGGCTGGCCACAGGGGCTGGACTGGAGGACACACGAGGGGCTTCGCAGCCTGGAGTCTTGGAGCTGAGTCGACCCCAGGCCAGGGTCTTAGCAGGGTCCCCTGGGCTGACTGTGGGCTTCTTGCTCCTCAGGAGCAGCAGGCAAATGGCGGGAAGCTGATGCGGGCCCTGGGCCCGGGCGAATGCCTGTCCCCGATTCCAGCCAGCGAGGGCTCGGAGACCGGGAGGCCTTGGAGAAGGCTGGAGGGCGCAGGGCCCGCGGCTGGCCTCGCGCTGGCCCTGCTCTGCATGCGCTGGCTGTGGCACCTTGGGTGCTGCTGCCCACACTGAGCTTTGGTGACAGGCCCCAGCTGTGGCTGCGAGCCGCCGTGCAGACCAGGGTCTGACACGCTCAGCACAGGCCACGTGGAGGGCACTGACCCCGTGTGGACTGCAGTTTGTGTTTCTCCCAGAAGGCCACCCCATAGGCCAGGCTCCTGGAGGTACCTCTGGCCTCAGTGCTGCACTGGTGTCCATCCACGTCCGGAAAGCTGCCCCGAGGTCGTCTTGCTGCTGTGCAGGAAGAAGGCGGGGTGTATATCCTGCCCCCCCAGGTCCCTCAGACCCGCCAAGGGGGAGCCCCAGGGCCCGACCACCCCTATCCCACCCCACCTTCCCTGGAAGGATCTCGGCCAAGTCACATGTCCTCTGCAGAACTCTCTGTCCTTCCCCCCCTTGCAGACAAAGTCAAAGCTGACCCTGCCACTCCCTTCCGCCAGACACGTCCATAGCTCCCCACCGCCCTCAGGGCAAACTCCTCAACACCGTTTCAAGACCCAGTGTGAGTGCTGCAGTCCGGAGCCTTGTCTTTCCCGTCCCCCATGTGTGCCGTAGCACCAGACATGCCACAGTACTTCTAGGTTCCTAAATGCCATGCTCCAGCTAGCATGGGGCCTGTGCTCCTGCCGCTCCCATTGCCTGGGACTCTTCTCTCCCTCCCATGCACGTGGCCATCTGGCCACCTCCTGTACCAGCAGTTTCCAACTTGGGGCAATGATGCCCCCTAGGGGACATCTGGGAATATCTGGAGATATTCCTGGTTGTTCCAGCTGGGGGAGGGGCACTACTTGCATCTGATGGTCAGAGGCCAGGGATGTCCCTAAACATCCTAACATGCACGGGACAGTCACTTGCAGCAAACAATTATACTAACAGCTTGAGAAGCCCGGCCTCTACCCACCCTACAGATGTCAGCTGCAGTGGGAAAGCCTCTCCCGAGGTCCCTGTCCCCAGGCTGGGAGAGAACCCGTCTCTCTGTCCCCGGACCCTGTGTTCATCCTTTGTCCTGCACTGTAATGGCCTAACATACACTTGCACCCCCAATCATGACACCGGGCCTGGCAGAATTGTCGCTGCAGTCTTGCCATGAATGCAACGGAACCCCGGGCTTAGGGTCCAGACTCTGGGGGAGCCCCTCAGGGTCAAAGCCCAGCTCTGTCACTTATTAACTGCACAGTCTGGGGCATGGCGCTAAACCTCTCTTTGCCTCGGTTCCCTCATCTTGAAAATGGGCCTGGTAATAAAACCCTCTCACGGAGCTGTTGAAGGGAACACGTGAGTTAATACAGGAAACACACTTCTCGTGGGGTCTGGCGTATAACAAGCACTCAATCTCGACAGTAGCTGTTATTCAAAGAATTCAAAATCTTCTAATTTTCCATGTCTCCTGGATTTCTGCTCTTTCCCCTAGCCATCTTTCTTATGGATGAGAAGGACAAGGGAAGGCTGCAGAGGAAGAGGCCAGGACTGTCCCTCCATCTTTGAGGATGGTGCAGAGAGAGGGACAGTGACAGCGAAACGAGAAGAGTGATGACTCTGAGTGACGTGTGGCCCAAGGGCTCCTGCCCTGCTCAGTCTCTCGCTGTGGCCATGCCCTGGGGCGCAGCTGGGCCTCATTCCCACAGTCAACCAGCACCCAGTGCCGTGGCAGAATGGGGACAGACTCATCACAGGGCTGGGGAGGGGCCCCACTCTCAGGTGGGGCTGTGGTCCCCACCAGGGAGGAAGGCAGGGGCCCCAATCCGCTCCCTCGCCCAACCCTCCTTGTTCTGAGTCTGAGCCAGAGGGACCTCAACCATCAGCCCATCTGTGTAGGGGACACGGACAGGACCGGGGACCCAGTGGCCAGAGCAGCTTCTTGGGTTCATGCTCTGGGGCACGGCCTGGATTTCCCGCCTCCTGGCCCAGGGCTCTTTCTGTTGCTTTAGGGTCCAGGGCTCCAGTACGAAGTGACAAAAGGACATGGGCATCCCCAGGTGCCCTCTCTGGCTTAGGGTTCCAGCCACCGGGGCCAGAGAGGGCCGGCTGCCTCTCCCCACCTCCCGCCCTCTAGGCCTTACCCCAAGTAGGCAAAAGAGAATGTTCTCCAACTTACAAAGTGGATAGGACCCCCTGGAGGACCCTGCAAAAGAAGACGGGGGTCAGTGTTTACAGGGACCGTGTGCTGGGGGCCCAGAGCCTGCCAGGCGATGGGAGAGGCTGTCAAAGCATGCAGGACCTGCCAAGCTGGTCTCTGCTCCCCTGAAGGCCTGGAGGGAACCCTGGGGCCGGTCTACACTCTCCCAGGAGTCTGTGGGCTACAAGACGCGTGCGAGTCCCGTGAGAGTCAGGGTTAAGGCTTAGTCTGCCTTTGAAGCCTTGGGGCTCATCCTAAAGGACCCCCACCTGCCCCGAGAGCCCGAGGTCCACCCAGCACTCAGTTACCCACCGGGGGGCCAGGCCGTCCTCTTGGGCCGGGAGGTCCCTGGAGGAAGAGGAGAAGAAGAGTGAGGCCCTGGTCCACAGGCCTTCCACCACCCACACCCCAGCCTTCCCCAGGCAGACCGGAGACCCAGGGACAATGGCTCCCCTGGCACAGACGGGGACAGATGGGAGGATGGAGGTCCAGTGGGGAAGGACACGCCTGGGGACGTCACCAGTCATGGGGAGGAGAGCCAGGAGTGCCCGCACCCCACCCCCCAGCCCAGCCCACTCACCCTCGGACCTTGCAATCCCTGGAGGGAGACAGAAGTGGGGAGAGAGAGTTAGGGGACTGGCTGAGCCATGCCCACCCCAACAGCCACCCCTTCCGCACCCCTGCAGCGCTGCCCCTGGCCATCCACTCACCCAGTCCCCGCGGCTGCCTTTGTCACCTTTCGGACCCTGCAACAGACCACAGCCCAGTGAGACAGGGGAAGCCCCATTTCCCAGATGGGGAAACCGAGGCTCAGACTGGCCTTGCATCACAGAGACAATGTGGAGCCGGGGAGAAGGCCAGGGGACCCAGCAGTCTTCCTGCCCAGCCCCCCACACATACCGGGAGTCCAGAGGGTCCCAGGATTCCGAGGGGCCCGATGATGCCTTCTTTTCCCTAAAGGAGACAGAAAGGCTCATGTGTCCTTGTTCCAGGGCCCGGGAACAGAGTCACAGAGGCGGCAGGGCGGATGGCAGCCCGCGCGTCCCGCGGGGTGCAGGGGAGACCGCCGCATGCAGGGGCCAGGCCATGCGTCTCTGAGCCTCCTTCAAGAGTGGGGGGAAGTGAACAGGAGCGGGGGGGGGGGGAGGGACAGCACCCAGCAGCAGGGACAGATGAGCAATGGTGTGCGGGGGCGGGGGGGGATGAGGACAGTGGGCAGAGGGCGCTCAAGAGTGGAGCAGCAAGAAGAGGACATGAGGACATGTGTCCAGCCGATGTCCCCGCAGGGAGGGGACTCACCATCAGGCCGGGAGGCCCCCGAGGGCCCTGGATGCCCTTGAAGCCGACGTCGCCAGGGGGGCCCTGCGGGAGGCAGGGGGAGGGCTGTGTGGGCAGCGCCGGGCTGGGGTCCTGGCAGCTCGCTCGCCCCCGGGGGCTGGCCACCCTCACCCCCTGCCAAGAGAGGCCTGACCCGAGAGGCCCCCGGGGGAGGAATAAGCCACGGTTATTTTAGCAGGTGCCAGCAGTGCTGTGCGCCTCTGGCCTTAATATTTGCAGCAATCCTCCAGTCATTATTGTCACTTTACAGATGAGGAAACCAAGGCTTAGAGGGACCAAGTGACTTGCCCGAGGCACAGAACAGGTAACTTGTGGAGCCGGGCTTGGAAGCCAGGTCCTCGGCAGTACCGGGGCCCAGGACGTTCACTGCCAAGTCCAGCTGTGCTCCAGCCCACATGGTAAGTGCCCGGTAAATGTTTGTTGAATGAATAAATGAATGAGTGGGTGAGGGAAGGGACCCCACAGGAAGAGTAGGGACTGGGAGTCTGTACCTTGGGTCCAAAGAGACCAGCCATTCCTGGGAAGCCCATCTCACCAGAGTCGCCCTGCGGGGAGAACAGGAAAAGAGGGGCACGTGGGGCCAGGAGCAGGGTGCCAGCCAGTCGCCCAGGACCCTGGACCTGCCTGCTGCCTCCCAGCCTCTCCAGGGACATCGGTGACTCCACCGAGAGGCGACCAGCCGAGCGTGAACAGCTCACAGACTATACACCCGTCAGCCTGGGCTCTGAGGGGCAGCAGCCTGTGTCCTCTGTCACGTGAGGAAGGGGAGCCCAGCCCAGCGATGCCACGGGAAGGCTCCACGACACTCAGGGGCTCCTGTCCCAGGTCTCAGGGAGAGAACGAAGGACCTGCAGACTCCTCCACCTGTCTGAAAGCCCCTGTTCAGGAAGGATCCCCTAAGAGTAACCCCGTTCACTGGGCCAGGTGCGTGCACGCTTCACCGTGCACGCGCGCTCCCACATCGGCCCAGGGACACACCCTATCCCCTGTTCACAGATGGGGAAACCGAGGCCCAGAGAGGGCAGGAACTTGCTCAAAGTCACACAGACACCCTGTCGTGGAACGTGCTAGATTCAGTCTAGGTGTGAACAATTCCAGACACCTTTGGCTTCCTCTCCTGACTCCTGCTCCTAATCTCCAGAGGGGCAAGCGAGCAATTAACAAGGGAAGCGGGTGAGGGCCTGGGCCGAGGAGGGAGGGCTGGCACCCATGGGACCTGGACGTCTGTTGTTGTTGGCATATTCTTGGGACTTGGCCTTCACGCTCATGAGCCAGAAAGCCATGGGTTAGACTCTCCTAGTCTTATATTGTGAGACCTGGGGCAAGTCACTTCCCTTTACTGAGCCTCAGTTTCCCCATCTGTAAAAGAGGATAATAAGCCATCTCCCTCCTGAAGGGGCTGGAAGAATGTGATGAGACCATGCAGGTCAGGACCTGGCACTGGTGAAGCTGAGGGGTCAGGCTATGGGAGGGTCCCATGTCATCTAAATCCCACCTATTCATTTTTTTAAAAAAAAACAATAGCTTTATTGAGCTACAATTCATACGCTATAAAATTCATCTTTTTAAAGTGTATAATTTAGTGGCTTTTAATATCGTCGCAAAGTTGTGCATAGATCACCACTAATTTCAGAACATTTTCATCAGTCCAGAAAGAAACCCTGTACCCATTAACAGTCACCCTCCTTTCCCTTTTTCCCCAGCCCTTGGCAACCACTAATTTATTCTCTATGTCTGTATGGATTTGCCTATTCTGAACGTTCCGTGTTAAAGGAATCATGCAGTATGCGGCCTTCTGTGTCCAGCCTATCGCATTTAGCATGATGCCTTCAAGGGTCAAGCACCTGTCAGTACTTCACTCGGTTTTACTGCCAAATAATGTTCCACTGTATGGACATGCACGTTATTTACACATTTATCAGCTGGTGAACATTTGAATGGTTTCTGATTTTTATCTATCATGAATAATGCTGACATGAACCTGCCAACCTGGGTTCTCGTGTGGATGTGTTTATGGTTTTCTTGGGTGCATATCTAGGGGAGGAACTGCTGTGTCGTAAGGTCACCACGTCTAACTGAGGAACCGCGGAACGGTTCCCCAGAGTGGTCGCACCATTTCACATCCCCATGCGGGTTCCATTTTCCGTGTGCACATCTTTCAACACTTGTTATTGTCTGCCTTTCTAAATAGTAGCCATCCTGGAGGGGGTGAAGTGGCATCTCACTGCGGTTTTGATTTGTCTTTCATGTGTTTATCAGCCATTTGGATATCTTCTTTGGAGAAATGTCTATTCAAATATTTTGCCCATTTTAAAATCGGGTGGTCTTTATTCTTGAGGTGTAAGTGTTCTTTACATGTTCCAGATACAAGTTCCTTATCAGATGTATGATTTGCAAATATTTCCTCCCATTCTGTGATTTTTTTTCACTTTTTTGATGGAGTCCTTTGAAGTATAAAAGATTTTGATTTTGATGAAGTCCAATTTATCTACCTTTTCTTTTGTTGCTCGTGCTTTTTTTTAGTTTTAAAGAAACTATCGTTTAATGAGAAGTTATAAAAATTTATTCTTATGTTTTTCTTCTAAGAGTTTTACAGTTTTATCCCTTACATTTAGGTCCATGATTCATTTTTAGTTAATTTTTGCCTGTTATAAGAGTTCAACTTCATTCTTTGGCATGTGAATATGCAATTGTCTTAGCACCATTTATTGAAAAAAAAAACAATGCATTTTTTTTCCCATTCAATTGTCCTAGCATCCTGGTTAATCAATTGAAATAAATGTAAATATTTATTTCTAAATTCTGAATTCTATTCCATTGACTGCTACATCCACGCTATGCAAATGCCACCCTGTCTTGATTACTATAGTTTCCTAATAAGTTTTGAAGTTGGGAAGTGTGAGTCCTGCAACTTTGATCTTTTTCAAAACTATTTTGGTTATTCTGGGTCACTTGTATTTCCATATGAATTTTAGGATCAACTTGTCAGTTCCTGATTTAAAAATCCAGCTAGGATTTTGATAGGGAATGCATTGAATCTGTATATCAGTTTGTGGGGAGTATTGCCATCTCAACAATACTAAGTCTTTGCAACCATTAAAATGGGATGTCTTTCCATTTATTTAGGTTTTCTTTACTTTCTTTCAACCATGTTTTAAAGTTTTCAGTGTACATATCTTGTATATTTTTTTTGTCAAATTTCTTCCTATTTTATTCTTTTTGATACTATTGTAAATGGAATTGTTTTCTTAATTTCATTTTTGGATTGTTCATTGTTAGTGTACAGAAATACGATTGATTTTTGTATATTGTATGTACAAATAATATTTTTGTATATTGATCCTGCAACCTTGGTTTATTAGTTCTAATAATTTTGCGTGGATTCCTCATGATTTCCTATATATAAGATCACTTCGTCTGCAAACAGGGAGAGTGTTACTTCTTCCTTTCCAATCTGTTTTAGTACAGTGTTAAACAGGAGCAGTAAAAATGGGCATCTTTGGCTTGTTCCTAACTTCAGGGGGCAAGCTTTGCATCCTTCCCCATTAAATATGAAGATAGCTGAGGGATTTTCATAGATGTTCCTTACCAGGCGGAGGATATCCCCTTCTATTCCTAGTTTGTTGTGTTTTTAATCATGAAAAGGATGTTGATTTTGTTAAATGGTTTTTCTCCATCTATTGAGATGACCACATATGGTGTATTATATTGATTGATTTTCACATGTTGAATCAGCCTTGCATGTCTAGAAGAAATCTCACTTTGTCATGGTGTGTAATCCTCTATGTATGTTGCTAGAGTTGGTTTGCTAATATTTTAGTAAGGATTTTTGTGCCTATATTCATAAGGGATATTAGTCTGTAGGTTTCTTTCCTGGTGATATCTTTGTCTGGTTTGGGTGTCAGGATAATACTGGTTGTGAGATGTTCTACCCGTTTGTTCATTTTTGCACTCTGATTGCTATCTCCAATATGCCCACCAGGTGCAAAGAAGGAGTAATTTTTCCAAAAACTGAAGATGAACACTAACTGTCCACATTTAAATTGTACAATCTGGTAAGTTTTGACACACACACACACATACATACACATACATAAAATCTCCCTGTGTAATCAGCACAATTAAAATAATAACAGATCCATCACCCCAAAATGTTTCCTCATGCCCCTTTGTAATCTTTCCTTCTCCCTACCCTCCCGTTTCCAGGAACTACTGATCTTTCTCCCGAGGTAGAAGAGTTTGCAGTTTCTGTAATTTTGTAAAAATGGAATCACACAGTATATGATGTTTGTTATATGATTTCTTTCACTAAGCCTAATTATTTGTAGAATCATCCATGTTGTTGCATGTATCAATAGTTTTATTCTTCTATTGCCGAATAGCATCTCACTGTGTGGATATACACCCCAATTTCTTTATCTGTTCACCTGCTGATGTACACTTGAGTTTTTCCAGTTTGGGGCTGTTATATATAAAGCTGCCATGAGCCTTCAAGTATAGTCTTTCATGTGGACAAATGTCCTTCTTTATGTTAGGTAAATGGTAAAGATATGCTTAACTTTTAAAGAAACTGCCCAACTGTTTCCAAAGTGGAAACAGGAACGTCCCATTTTACATTCCTGTTATCACAGTGTGAAAGTTCCAGTTGTTCCATCCTTGCCAATACTTGGTATGGTCAGTCTTTTTAAGTGTTTCACCATTGTAATAGGTGTGCAGTAGCATCTTATTGTGGTTTAAATGAGCATTTTTGGCTAATGGTATTAGTCTTATTTTCATGTACTTGTTTGCCATCTGCATATCTTCTTTGAAGTGTCTATTTAAATCTTTTGCCCGTTTTTTAAATTGGGCTGCTTATTTTCTTATTGAGTTTTGAGAGCTCTTTATTTACATATTCCAGATATAAATCCTTTATCTGATATATGATTTAGAAATATTTTCTCCTAGTATGTGACTTGTCTTTTCATTCTTGTAACAGTGTCTTTTGAAGAGCAAAGGTTTTAAATGTTGATTAAGTCTAATTTATCAAGTTTTTTTCTATGGATCATGTTTTTGGTGTCATATTTAAGAAATCTTTGTTTAGTCCAAGGTCTCAAAGATTTTCTTCCATGCTTTGTTTTAGAAGTGTTATAATTTTAGGTTTTATATTTAGGGTATGAGTTAATTTTTTGTACATTTATGAGGTAGCAACTCTCTGGCACTATATGTTTGAAAAGACTATTTAGTATTCACTGAATTCTCTGCATCTTTCTTAAAAATAAGTTGTCTATATATGTATGAGTATATTTATAGAGCTTCTATTCCGTTCCTTTGATCTATTAGCATATTATGGCAATGCCACACTTTCTTGATCACTGTAGGTTTATAAGTCTTGAAATCACATCACATTACCTGACTTCAAGCTATACTACAAGGCTATAGTAACCAAAACATCATGGTATTGGTACAAAAATAGAGACATAGACCAATGGAACAGTACAGAGAAACCAGATATAAAACCATCTACCTACAATCAACTGATCTTTGACAAAGCAGACAATAATATACACTGGGGAAAAGAAGCCCTATTCAATAAATACTGTTGGGAAAATTAAATAACCACATGTAGAAGAATGAAACAGGACCTCTACCTCTCACCACTCACAAAAATTAATTCAAGATGGGTAAAAGACTTAAATCTAAGGCATGAAACAATAAGAATTCTAGAGGAAAATGTAGGGAAAACTGTTCTAGATATCAGTTTAGGCAAAGAATTATGACAGGGATCCGAATGGCAATCATGGCAACAACAAAAATTAATAAATGAGATTTGACTAAACTGAAAAGCTTCTGTATAGCTAAGGAAACAATCAACAGAACAAGTAGACAACCTACAGAATAGGAGAAAATATTTGCAAGCTACACAACTGATAAAGGGCTAATATCCAAACTTTATAAAGAACTCAAGCAAATCATCAAGAAAAAAACAACCTTATTAAAAAGTGGGCAAAAGACATGAACAGATGCTTCTCAAAGGAAGAAAGACAAATGGCCAATAAAGATATGGAAAAATGCTCAATGTCACTAATCATCAGGGATATATAAATTAAAACCATAATGAGCTATCACTTTACCCCAGTTAGAATGACTTTTATTAAAAAGTCAAAAAAACAATAGATGCTGATATGAATACAGAGAGAAAGAAATGCTTATACACTGTTGGTGGGACTGCAAATTAGTATAACTCTTATGGAAAACAGCGTGGAGATTCCTCAAAGAACTAAAAGTAGACCTATAATCCCACTATTGTGTATCTACCAAAAGGAAAAGAAGACTTTTCATCAAAAAGACACCTGCACTCAAATGTTCATTGTAGCATAATTCACAACTGCAATGATGTGAAATCAATCCAAGTGCTATTAATCCATTCATGAGGTGATTAATAAAATGTGGTATATGCATACCATGAAGTACTACTCATGGGTAGTACTATTCAAAAAAGATGAATGAATACCTTTTGCAACAATCTGGATGGAAGTGGAGACCATTCTCCTAAGTAAAGGATCTCAAGGATGGAAAAACAAATAGCACATGTACTCATTATTAAACTGTAACTAACTGATGAGCACATATGTGCACAGAAGGAAGTAAAACTCAGTGGAAATCAACCAGAAGGGAGGAGGAAAGAGGGAAGGGGCAAAAACCTACCTAATGGGTACAATGAATGCTATTTGGGGCATGGCCACACCTATAGCTGGGACTCAAGCATTACAAAAGCAACCCATGTAACCTAAAGCATTTGTGCCACTTTAATATTTTGAAAGTAAAAAAAAATAAAATAAAATAAATAACATAGTCTTAGTCCTCCTACTTTGCTCTTCTTTTTCAAAGTGATTTCAGTTGTTTTAGGTTATATTTCCACATGAACTTTAGAATTGGCTTGTCAATTTCTACACTAAGATTAATGAGACATTGATTGGAATTGTGAATTTATAGAGTCCAAACTATCATTATGGATTTATCTGTTTCTCCTTAGAGTTTTATCAGTTTTTGCTTAATTATTTTGGAGATTTTTAGGTGCATAAACATTTAGGATTCCTATACCATCTTAATAAATTGTTCTCTTTATTATTATTAAATAACCTTTTTATTACTAACAGTTTTTACTCTGAAATCCATTTTGTTCGATATTAAAGTAGCTACTCCAGCTTTCTTTGCATGAATGTTAGCATAGTATATCTTTTCCCACACCTCTACTTTAATCTATTTTTGTGTTATATTTACAGTCAGTTTCTTGTAGCAGAATATAGTTGGGTCTTGCTTGTTCATCCAATCTGACAATCTATGTTGTTAATTAGGGTACTGAGAACATTTGCTATTTGTTTTCTATTTATCCTATCTGTTCTTTGTTCATTCTTCTTTCTTCTTCCAGGTAGAGGCAAATTGAGTTTAGCCCTGGGACAGAGGGGGCTGAAGGCAGTGCGGTACAGAAAGAGCTCTGGACAAGGAGCCAGCCTAGCCCAGCTTCCTCATTTTGAAGGGATCACTCAGATCATTTTTAGACTTCCGTGATCACCTAACTCAGGGGAGGGAGATTGGTATCTGGTATGTTGATACCAGATACCAACATACCAGAGAGTATGTTGTTCAGCCCTTGTCACAGAGCACAGAGGTGGCTTCTGGGTCTGTGTGTTTATATATGCACATGTGAGTGCATGTGTATACATCAATGTGTGCATGTGTGTATGTGATGTGTGTGCGTGTGTATACATCAATGTGTGCATGTGTGTATGCACATGAATGTGTGATGTGTGTGTGCACATGCATGTGTACACATGTCAGTGTGTGGGCAGGTAGCTTCCTTGGGACTCACTCACCGGCTGGCCTTTGGATCCAGGCTCCCCCTGGCTCCCAGGAAGCCCTGTTCCGCCCTCTGTCCCTCGCTCGCCAGGGGGACCCAGCTGTCCTGGTAACCCACTTTCACCCTTAAAGAAACACACAGAAATGATCAGTTAAAGGGGGGAATGGCTGGGGGCAGGGGGCAGGAGAGGCAGAACCGCGATTCCACAGGGTCCCCTGAGATCTCAGGTTGCTGGGGCAACAGACGGAGGCCTGGTGGAGGCGTGGAGGGGTGGGCAAAACTTCAGCCTCCTGAAGAGGAAGGGCTCTTTCCCCACTCTGCCACTCAGGGTCCCACCTTCCCCTCCCCTGCCCACGGGCCTCTCCTCTTTCCTGCTTCTGCCCTACAGCTCGCAGTTCCCGCCTCCAGGCCTCTCCTCACTCTGCTCCTCCTGCCCAGCCCGCTTCTCCCCTCTCGCTCACATCCTCCCTGGTCAGGGCCACTCCCCTCTGCCTGCCTCCTCCCGGAGGGTTCCCAGCTACACCTCGGGCTCGGGCAGGGCCAGAACCATGTCTGGGTCATCCATCTGCACCTTCCCTTCAGTGTCCAGCCCCGGCTCAGGCTGGTTCACAGTGGCCTCCCCCACTGACGTCACTCAAGGAAGCCTGAACACGCCTTGGAGGGCCCCAGCCACAGGCAACATGTTGTTCCACAAAGGGCCACAAGAGGGCGCCCATGGACAATGCAACAATTAGGGTAAGGTTTGCTGGGCCTGGCCAGGGGGGCTGAATTACAGCTTCCTGGATAAATTATCCTAAGTCTGGTTTGAGCTTGGGGCAGGGAACCCCGAGAAAGGTCAACAATGTGGATTGCATCTTCCCACAGGCCCTGGGACTTGGGTGCCGAAGCGTCAGTACCATCATAGTCAGTGTCACTGCCGTGGTCACCAAGGCAACAAGAAGGGTGGAGCTGGGCAGGTAAGGGCATGGAGGAGTGTCTGACCTTGAATCCTGGGGGTCCCTGTGCTCCAGGCAAGCCGGCCACACCTGGATTTCCTCTCTTCCCAGCAGGGCCCATGGGGCCAGGGTCCCCGTCGTCTCCCTGCTCCCCCTGGACAGAAAGTAAGCAAAGGAAGGTCTCTGGGGTGTCAGGACACAGCCGGCCAGGGGGACGGGTGGCCCAAAGCGCGGGAGGGCTCTGGGTGCAGCAGCAGGGAGGGGGTCACGCCCCAGGACGGAGGGCAGGCTGCCAGGTGAGGCGGCGGGGCCAGGGGACGGGAGGAGCTGGATCTGTGGGTGGGGAGGGGCCGGGCATGCAGGAGTGACAGTCAGAAGCCCACTCCCCCAGTCCTGAGGGGCGCCATGACTGCCCACCCCAGTGCACCCCAGGAAACTCCTGGACACGCTGTTCTGCCCCTCCCAGGTTTTGAAAGCAGTTCCTCTGGCCCATGGCCCGTGGAAGTCCCCCACGCCTCCTCCCACCTGGAGACGCCCTCTGCTGACGCCAAGCCCTGCTCACCTGCTGTCCTGCTCGCCCGTCCCTGCCGGGAAGCCCGTCTGGTCCAGCGACGCCCTCGGGGCCCTGCCTCCCCACCACGCCTCGGGGGCCGGGCAGCCCCTGCAGGCCCTGGGGGTACACAGGAAGCTGGTGAGGGTGTCCGGGGAGGAGAGGCAGGCTGGCGGGAAAGCGGCAGCTGCGGTCACTCACCTGGACGCCCCTCCGGCCTGGTGCCCCAGCCTTGCCTTGCTTTCCCTTTGGCCCCTGAAAAGTCAAAGGCCACATGATGGAGGCTGCGGGGGGAGGTGCAGGACCCTAGGGGCTCTGGAAGGAGGCACTGAGAGGACTCGGCGCTGTGTGAGCATCCAGCTCCACGACAGGGCCCAAGCATGCTGGCTTGGCGGCCCAGGGCCAGGGCTGGGGTCGGCCTGGGGACCTGCCAGTGCTGTCACTGAGGCTGCTCCGGGTACTGGGGTCCCTCACTGGCTCCTACACGCAGAGGCCCTGGCCTTGACCATCTCCTGGTCGGAGCCCCAGCCCAGGGCTCCATCTGATCCTCGAGGCCATAGGTGATGGGGGTGGAGGGGGAGGGGCATTAACAGCACTGGCCTGACCTTGGCCGAGGGAGGTGCAGGGCCTGGGTCCAAGGCCGGAAGCTCCTCCTCCACGAGCACCCTGTCTCTCTCCAGACCCCCCTTCCCTTCTCGCACCGCTCCCTTCTCCAGTGTGCCCTGGCAGAGAGGCCCGGCTCCTGCCTGCCCTGGGTTCAAGTCCACCAGCTGACCTCACACGGCGGCTCCTCTCCTGCGGCCCCAGAGAACGGGCCCATTGTCCCTCCTCCCTCAGGCTGCTGGAAGGGATGTGGGGTCCTGGCCAGAGGCACCTGCAGGGCTCACGGTGGGCCGCCCCTGCCCTGCCTCCCACTAGCCCTGTGACCTTGGGCCAGGCGCCTCCCCTCCCTGGGACTCAGTTTGTTGGGTGAACGTCCACCCTCTTACCTCTGCACCTTTCGATCCCTTGGGTCCCGGCCGGCCCCGGGGTCCCGGATGTCCCTGCAAACCAAGGTGAGATGACGCAAGGCAGCCCCAGGACTCTCTCCCGGGGAGGGTGGCCAGTCTCCGCCTGGAGGGGGAGGTGGGGAGGGGTTTGGGGGTGCAGGCTCTGGGGGTGCCCCCAGGGTCAGGGCAGGAGAAACCAGAATGGCTACCCCAGGCCCTCCTGCAGGGAGGGTCCCTTTAAGCTTTAAAGTGCCCAGTTCTTGAATTCCAGCTGCCCCACCCCCCTCAGGACGGGACAGGGGATGGACAGAAAGTGCCACTCACGGGTTGGCCCTGCTGGCCCGGCTTTCCACGGAGGCCTGGCACGCCCTCCTGTCCCTGGAAGCAAAGAGAGAGAGGTGAGAGGGCCCGCCTGGGAGAGGAAGGGCATGGCAGGAGCCGGGACGTTCTGGTTCTTTCCAGCTGAGTGTCCCTGTCCCTGACGCTCCTGATCCCTCCAGCAGGGAGGAACGCTGAAACTTACAGAGTATCCGGGGTCCCCCGGCTCCCCGCGGTCTCCTCGGTCACCCACAGGGCCCTGAATGACAAGGACAGAGCAGAGGCTGGGCCACCAGGTGCAGAGGATGCCGGCCCCGCCCGCCCCGCGCAGTCCAGGGCCGGGCGCTTACCCGATCTCCAGGCGGCCCGGGGGGGCCCTCAGCCTTGCCGTCCTCGCCCTGCTCCCCCTGTGGGCACAGAACCAGTTTTAGGACAAACCACCTGCTCCCGGGGACCCTGGGGGATTCCAGGTGGAAAGGGCTTCATCAGAGACAGAGTCCAGCCTACTTGGGGTTATAGACGGGGAAACTGAGGCCGGAGAGGGAAAGGTAGGTGTGTCTGAGCCAGACCCAGGTGTGGGGTGGAGCCAGGACTGCGGAACACAGGAGGAGCTCGGTGCCCTCCACCCGGCTGGACCCCCGGCTGCCCCCGGAGCTGGGAGCCTGCGCAGGGCCGGGCAGCCGGGGCCTGGCGCACTCGCCCGCTTTGCACGGGACCAGCTGCTGATCCTTACACCTCCCTTCCTGCCTCCGAGCGCCTTTCCTCAGCTGGGGTTGGGGGGCTGGGCGGGGTGGGCGCAGGGGGTGGCAGGGAGCACCAGTAACGCCAGCAGCTGCACACGTGGGCATCCTCACCGCATCGACCTGTTTCACAGATGTAGACACTGAGGCACAGAGGGGCGACGTGACGTGCCCAGCGTTATTCACCCTCAATCAGAGCGTCTCTCTGGTCCTTGCTGGGAGGAAGTGGCCAAAGAGCCAGATTTGGGACGAACCTCCCCCCCCCCCCGTAGAAGCCCCCGGTGGCACTCGGCAGCCAGCCAGCTTGGGGGGCTTCCTGCATGCAGGGTGAGGCTGGGCGCCCTCCCGGCTGTGCTGGGGACTCTGTGAGGAAAGGCCTGTTGAGCACACGGCTCGATGCTGCGCACAGTAGGGCTCAGTAGGTGGCCGCTAAAATGGCTGTAGCCGGTGACAGTGACAGGGGCATGGGTGTGTCACAGCCAGCTGGCCAGAGACAGATGGGGGAGAGCAGAGTTTCCGGCTGCCATCCTGATGCCATGGCCACCTGAGGCCCAGGCCCACCCGCAGGACCAGGGGGCCAGGAGGTGGCCATCAGATGGCTGGACAGATGCCACCTGCCAACTACAGGGACAGTGTTAGCTGAACAGCAAATGACAGAACCACAGGGCTCGGGAGACTCCAGCCGGGAACACTGGTGTCCCCTCCGCTGGGGCCCCTTCTGGGCAGGGGGCTCGAGCCAGGGCACTCCTGAGCCCCCTGTTGTGCACAGGGCTGGAAGGGGAGCCCTAAGAGGCAGGAGAGAGGGTTCTGCTCCTGGGGTCAGAGCACCGGCCATCCCTGGCCAGCAGCGCTGAGGGCTGTGGCTGTGACGCCTTGGCCCGAGGCCCCCAGGCGGAGGCTGAGGCAGGCGGGGCCTGGCCTGAGGCCTAGAACCAGACATGCCAGGAGGCGGCCCAGGGAGCGGGATTCCCTGTCTTCCCCGCCCCCTCTCTGCGGGTCTCTGACCCGGCGCCCAGGCCCCACGGAGGAGCCCGTGTCCCCCAGCGTGCTCTGCCAGGCACACCCGGGCTTTGTTTCACAGAATCCACACAGCAGCCCCACGCTGCGGAGTGCTGTCCACACTATAAAGATGGGGAAACTGAGGCCTGGGGAAGGGAAGGTCTCAGCCAAGGCCGCTCAGCAATCAAGGGGCGGTCTGGGCCAACAGCCAGCTGTATTGGTCCCCACACTGTGGAGTTTAGGGGTGCATTTTTAGTACCAGAAAGCTGGAACGCTCTCCCCGCCCGCCCTACTCCCAGAGTCCCGCCCCACCCCTCTGGCCGCCCCGCTCTGTAGGCACGCTCCCCAGGCGGGGTTCAGTCCCACAGCGTGGCGGTGCCTCCTCTCGGCTCTGCGTTTGGTTGGGGGAGCCGGGCCCGGCGTCAAACGGAAGGAACCTAGCCCTGCCACCTCCGCCTCCTGACCCTGAGCTTCACTGAGCATGGTGGAGACTCAGTTTCCCCACCTGGAGGATTATTGGGGAGCATTGCCCAGGGCCGTGTGCTCCAGGAGGTCCTCCCGGGACCCTGCTCTCTCTTCCCATTCGGCGTGCTCGGCTGTGCCCTTGTGAGACTCTATTCGAGCCCTTTGAGCATCATCCCGCCCCCAGCTCGGCCGGAGTGCACGGCGCCCGCCATAAACACCCGGAGAGCCGAGAACGAGCCCGTGTAGCGACACCCCTAAGTCAGAGGTGCACCTGGCTGGCGTGTGGGTGGCATCCCCCGCAGCCTCGCTAAGGTCCCCGCCACTTAACGATGAGGTGACGGAGGCTCAGGGAACCCTGGGGATCCACCGAGGCCCCCAGGACTCAGGGCGGATTTGGGGTCAGGGCTCGCTCTCTGGGCAGCCACAGGGCCTGCCGCTAGTGCCCTAGGTGGTCCCCTCCTGCGCCAGCCCTGGCAGACCACGAGGGCCCAGGAGGGGCTCGGGGTACCCAGTGGCACCGTCTGCAGCTTCCTGTGGAATGTGCTGGAGCCTGCGGCCACTCCTCCAGGCGGGAGGAAGGCCCGGCCGGACAGCAAGCCAGGCGGCGTGATTCACTGACTGCGCGGTTTAGGGAGGGGGAAGTTGACTCAGCAGAAGAGACAAGGGCTGGGGGGCGCGGGGGGTGGGCAGCCAAGAGGCAGCAGCGGTGGGGTGGCCGCCTGCCTGCTCCGAGGCTCCCGCTGAGCAGTGGGGGAGGGGAGGAGGGGGGTAAGGGGGGGACTTGGAGTCGCTAATGTAGGACTCAGACACTTGGGTTCTGGGGCCAGCTTGGCACTGCCTTGGGATGGGACCCAGGGCCGGCGCCTTGGAACTTCTGGCCCTCCCTGTCCCCACCTGCACGGTGGGGCAGGGTCCAATGTCACTGAGGCTCCTTCCAGCAAGTCCCCGCCGCTACGGAATCTGGAGCCATGGGGAGGCGGGGAAGGGACATGCCTGCCCCTCTGTGCCGGTGGTGACTTCCTTGGCCCTGACCTTTGGGGCTCCTTGCTCTCCGTCCTCACCAAGCCCTCGCCCTGCCCAGCTTTCTCTCCTTGCCCTCGCTAGGGACCTCGTTCCGTGTGCACGCAGATGGTGGGATCACACGCTGGTCACTGCGTGACTGGCGTCCATTGCCCCTTCTTGACTGTAAGCCCACGGGGACAGGGACTGCACCGTTCTGGTGTGGGGCGGGGACAGCAGCCCATACGTAGTGCTGGACGTGGAGCCAATGGCTCCTGCCTGCTGGGCACGGCAGCGGCGACCCCGGCCTGGGGGGCTGCCCCCGGCTGGCCACGGAGTGAGCAGGGGGGAGCCACGGCTTCCCCAGCCACGGGGACCTTGTGGGCTCGTGCCCGCTGGCCCCGGAGCTGACCCCAGCCCAGGATCCTGGGCCCAGCTGCTCCCCCAAACCAAACACCCACCTTTTCGCCTTTTGGTCCAGGGGGTCCAAGGGGTCCCACAATGCCTTTGTGTCCCTGCGGGAACACAAGACACAGAGAGGTGAGGGAGTGAGGACTCAAGAGGGATGAAGGACAGGGACTCAGAGATGGGGACCCTAGATTGCAAAATTGGGTCCCAGCGCTGCCCGACTCGCTGTGTGGTGCTGAGCAAGTCCTGTGCCTCTCTGGGCCGCTCAGAGGTGTTGTGGTTTGGATGATGGGGGCCCTGACCACTCTGACAGCCCCACCCTGGAGCAGACGTGGAGGAGAGCTGGAGAGAGCCAGCTTTGTCCTCCTGGGCAGGGACAGGAGCAGGGCAAATGCCTGCCCCGACTGACCGCCCCAGGCTGCCGCCCAGACTGCAGGTATGACACCTCCCATGCCCCCCCCCCCAACGAGCCCCACTGTCCAGGCCCGTCTTATCCGCCCCGTTCCATCTTCCTTCCCCGGCCTCCCTCGCCACTGCGTCTCCTTCAGACGCTGGATCTAGAACCACAAAGACCAGGGCCAGGAACCGGCCTCCAGACTTAACAAGCTGGCAGGCCTCCCGAGCCTCAGTTTCCCTTTCTGAGTAATCCGGTCCCTCTCTGAGCCCTGGCCTCCCCAGAGGTGTGACTGGGGTTTGGCCCAGCCACCTCTAAGGAGGTGCCAGGTTGACGCAGGAATGAGCTGCGGCGACCCCCTGGCACACAGAGCACCATGGGCCCCGGCCTGCAGGAGCGCTCAGGAGGGCCGGGGTGGCTGATCCGCTCTGGGCGCCCCGTCCACCCCACTATGGGCCCAGGGGCGCCCTGGGGCAGGGAGACCCTGCATCTTCAGAGGCCCTCAGCTGGGAGGTGGGCCTGGGCCCAGGCCTGCAGGACAGAGCTGGGGGAAGGGGAGGCATGATGGCTTCGAGGTGATGTCCGCTTACGTCATAGCCAGCCAGGCCCGGGTCGCCTTGGGCCCCCATCCGTCCTGGAGCACCCTGCAGGAGGAGGAGACCCTAGTTGGCATGGAGCGCGGCTGGCACGGGGGACGCAGGCAGTCTGCCCCGCGGGCTCCAGCCTGGCACGCCCATACTGCGCAGAGCCAGGGTGGAAGGCAGGTGGCATCACCTCGAGTCCCCAACCGTCCCCGCCCCGCCGGGCTCCAGAGCTTCAGCACAGCTGACTGCTAAATTTTTAGGACTTTTGCAAGCCAGTTGAACAGAGCCGTTATTAAAAATTAAATTTTACGGACTTAGTTACATCGACTCTATTAAACACAAGGACAGCGTGCAAAACCTCTCTCCCCTGAGTCACTCTCCTACTACCTATGCTCCGCAGTCATTTGCGTGTCCTGACCCCGCCTGGCGGGAGCGCCATGTAGTGGAGTGCCACCGAGCGGCTCCCCAGCTCCACCAACGGTGACGCCGCATGGGCAGCTTGGTGTCAGCCACGGAGGTGGCAAATGTCACCAGCCAGCACGGTGCCCGTTGCCACATACGGCCAGCTCGGAGGGGCCATGTCACCCTCCTCTGCCCCCTCCCTTGCTTCCCCTTGGGGCAGGCGTCCTAAAACTGCGGCCCCCGGGCCACATGCAGCCCGCCAAGGACACTTATCCGGCCCGCGGGTGTCTTTGCCGCCGCTGCCCGTCCTGCTTAGCAGCCGACTCGTCCCGGGCCCACAGTGCGCATGTGTGGACTGTGCACCCCACTCTCCAACGGTCTGAGGGACAGTGAACTGGCCCCCCTGTTTAAAAGGTTTGAGGACCCCTGCCTTGGGGTCCTCACCTCCCCCCCGGGTGTCAGACCCCTTGGGGCTCCTGCCTCCAGCGCGGCCCCGCAGCGCCCTGGGAGACCCTCGGGGTCATCCACGTACCCTGATCCTGGGGAATCTGTTTCCAGTGGGAACACCCCCAGAGTCTGGTCCCCTGTCCCTGCCCTACCACGGTAGGGCTGATTAATCTGGGTCCACAGGGGCCTTCAGGAAACCCACACGCCCCTTCAAACTGCAAGAAGTATTTCGTGTTGTATGACTTTTCGGGGTGGGGGGAGCTGCAGCTTCCTGCGGGTTCCTAAAGGGATCTGAGAGTCAAAAGAAGTGGCTGGGACAACGAACACCCGGGTGTCCAGCCAGTCGTGGGGGTGGGTGACACCAGGGCAGAGAGACCCGGTGCCTCCTTTTCTGCCCTCGGTCCCCTCTATTCCACGCCTGACCCCCCCCCCCCCCCGCCCCAGCCAGAGAGTCCTCACCGTCGGTCCCAGGCTGCCCCGGGACCCTTTGGGGCCTGGGGTGCCGGGGGGTCCAGGGTCTCCGGGGACGCCCATCTCACCCAGCTGTCCTTGGTAGCCCTTGGCGCCCTGCAGCAGGAGAGAGACGGGCAGTCGGCGGCCCCGCAGCAGCCCCTGGGGGTGGGGGGGAGGGGGACGTGGCCGTGGGGAGGGAGGGGACCGACCTACCTTGGCTCCAGTCCGGCCCTTCTCGCCTTGCTTCCCCGACTTGCCCTCCGGCCCCTGCAGGGAGAGGAGGGAAGAGCAAGAGCAAGATGGCAAGTGCGGATCTGGGAGGCGGACGGCCTGGTTCACAACTGACCCTGGTACCTGTGTGACTTGGGCCTGGCCCAACCTGCTGTGTCAGCGGCCTCTGTGTGTAGTGGGGACGGTGTCCTTTGCCTCCCAGAGCTTAGGTTTCAGCCTGGCGACACGGGAGTGTGCTGGCAATGGTGCCTGGCCCACTGGAAGTGCCCGGGTTTATGTCACACGTGGCTTCTGTAACTGCAGGCATCTACTGCTGGCGTCGCTGTTGTCATGGTTACTGCCAGGCGTCCAGGCGCATCCTAGCGGAGCAGCTCTCTGCACTGACCTCTCTCTAGCACCTCGCACTGTGCACCCTCCCCACGACCCTGAGCGTTAGCCCCCGACCCCTGTCCACAGACTGGGGCAGCCAAGTTCCCAAGGGTGAAGTGACTTGCCCAGGGTCCCCGCCGCTCCCTGGCAGGGCCCTGATTCAATCCCGGCTCCATCTGGTTCCGTGCCCGGGGGCCCTTGGCGCCTCCTGCCACCCCTGCCGGAGTCCCCAGGGATGGCCCAAGGTGGCAGGACAGGTTTTCCAGTCCCCCGTCTCCGAGATGAGGCACATCGCTTGCGTGCAATCCCAGCGCCAGCCCCACTGCCACGCCCTCCTCTCTCAGGGTCAGCGCCGGGGCGGCCTCCCCTAGTGGGGCGTTGCTGGGAGGTCAGCCGCCCTCCCTGGGGTCTCCAGGCCATTGCCCCAGCAGGCCACTCTGCCCCCTCCCGACGGGGCATCCCCAGATGCTGCCCTCGCCCACCCTGCCCCTGGCGGGGCCGATCCTGCTTTGTCTCCACAGTTGTCGGGGACACTGCTCAGCGGGGGTGAGTGACTAGGTGTGAGCGCACATGTGTGAGCCAAGAGACAGAAGAGAGAGTGCGAGCCCTGGGCCACACTGGGTCAGAATGTAGGGGGCAGGGCCGGCAGTCCTTCCAGCATGGAGGGGACTTCCTAACTGCGGGCCTCAAGGAAGCTGGAAAGAACGTCTATGCTCTTGGCAAACACTAAAGAACTATAGTGATGCAATCCCTCTGGCTGCATTAACAGAGGCGTAAGCCATAGAATGAGGGAAGTGATGGTCCCATCTTGGAATAGGTGTTGCATTTTAAGAGGATGCACTGACTAATTGTGTTGAAAGAGGAGCAGGAAGAGGAGGTCCTAGAGGAACAAGGAATCACCTGGACCAACCCGGACGGACTGGATTCCTGTCTGCAGATTTCTGCAGCTGTTCTGCAGGACAGCCATGGGTGGCCGGTGTATGGAAATCATGAGGACACTGGCTTGGAGTGTAGTCTCCAGCCACATATGGCTACTGTGACTGAGGAACTGAATTCTTAATTTTATCTAATTTAACCTTAATTACTTCAAAATTAAATTGAAAACCTGACACCTGATTCAGTTACTGAAAAATGTTCAAGTATGTTTGGAACAACTTGGGTATGTGGATCTACCTATTCAACAGCGAATCTTCTGAAATCTAAACACAGATGAAATATTTTCAATGAAAATTTGCATCTGAATTGAGACATGCTGTGAACATCAACTACACTGCAGGTTTTAAAGATTTACTGCAAAAGAGAAAATGCAAAATATCTCATAAGTGATTTTTTTATATTGATTCCATGTTGAAATGGTAATATTTTGGATAGGTTGGGCTAAACAAACTGTATTATTAAAACCAATTTCTCCTATTTCTATTTACGTTTTTAAAATGTGCCTGCTAAAAATCTGAAGTGCTCTTTGTGGTTTGTGCTCTGTGTTTACTGGACAGCGCTGGGCAGTGTCGGGGTCCCTTGCTCCTCCAGGGGTGCAGTGCTACTAACCGCCCTGCCAGCCTCGGCCAGCCAGGCACTGGGTCGCAGACTGCGTACGTTTTCATTCAGTCCCCACCCGCGTGGGGAGGAGGGGTTACTCATCCCATTTTACAGCTAAAGACGCTGAGGCTCAGGGAGAGGAAGTGCTGCCTGCGGGCCCCCAGCCCGGTCAGAGGTCAGAGGTGAGCCATCGTGACCCCCCTGGTGTCCGGGGCACCCCTGGGCCCTGGCCGGTCCTGGTTGTGCAGCGGTGAACTCGTGTGACAGCAGCTGGGGGTCCGCCAGCGCAGAGGTGGCTGCAACGGCTGGCCGAGCCCCTGTCACGGGACGCGAGTCGGCACCGGAGCATCTGGTGCGGGTCGAGGAGACGGGGACAGGTCCCCCGCCGGGACAGGGCCCTCTGCAGCCGAGCACGTGCCCCGCAGGGGCCAGCCCGGAGCAAGGGCCGGAGCATCCGGCCAGCGGGACAGGCTGTGGGGTCGGAATGGAGACTCCGCTGGGCCCCATGTGCACAGATGCCTTTCGAGAAAGGCCCCGACGGCTCGTAAAATTCTATTTTTAAATATTCGACTGCTTCCAGGCCACAGAGTGGGAGGTATTTGTTCTGCAGCCCTGATGCCAAAGGGGCTCAGACACAGGCCCTGCACTGCCTCATGACCCCGACAGGCACTCACCCCGGCCCCTGACTCTCCTTCCAGTCCCCGCATAGCACAGTTGGGACTGACGGCAAAATACTGACTCTTTCCAGTCCCCGCATAGCACAGTTGGGACTGGCGGCAAAATACTGACTCTCCTTCCAGTCCCCGCATAGCACAGTTGAGACTGACGGCAAAATACTGACTCTCCTTCCAGTCCCCGCATAGCACGGTTGGGACTGACGGCAAAATACTGACTCTCCTTCCAGTCCCCGCATAGCACAGTTGAGACTGACGGCAAAATACTGACTCTCCTTCCAGTCCCCGCATAGCACGGTTGGGACTGGCGGCAAAATACTGACTCTCTTTCCAGTCCCCGCATAGCACAGTTGGGACTGACGGCAAAATACTGACTCTCCTTCCAGTCCCCGCATAGCACAGTTGGGACTGACGGCAAAATACTGACTCTCCTTCCAGTCCCCACATAGCACAGTTGGGACTGACGGCAAAATACTGACTCTTTCCAGTCCCCGCATAGCACAGTTGGGACTGACAGCAAAATACTGACTCTTTCCAGTCCCCGCATAGGACAGTTGGGACTGACGGCAAAATACTGACTCTCCTTCCAGTCCCCGCATAGCACAGTTGGGACTGGCGGCAAAATACTGACTCTTTCCAGTCCCCGCATAGCACAGTTGGGACTGACGGCAAAATACTGACTCTCCTTCCAGTCCCCGCATAGCACAGTTGGGACTGACAGCAAAATACTGACTCTCCTTCCAGTCCCCGCATAGCACAGTTGGGACTGACGGCAAAATACTGACTCTTTCCAGTTCCCGCATAGCACAGTTGGGACTGACGGCAAAATACTGACTCTTTCCAGTCCCCGCATAGCACAGTTGGGACTGACGGCAAAATACTGACTCTCCTTCCAGTCCCCGCATAGCACAGTTGGGACTGACGGCAAAATACTGACTCTCCTTCCAGTCCCCGCATAGCACAGTTGGGACTGACGGCAAAATACTGACTCTTTCCAGTCCCCGCATAGCACAGTTGGGACTGACGGCAAAATACTGACTCTTTCCAGTCCCCGCATAGCACAGTTGGGACTGACGGCAAAATACTGACTCTTTCCAGTCCCCGCATAGCACAGTTGGGACTGACGGCAAAATACTGACTCTCCTTCCAGTCCCCGCATAGCACAGTTGGGACTGACGGCAAAATACTGACTCTCCTTCCAGTCCCCGCATAGGACAGTTGGGACTGGCGGCAAAATACTGACTCTTTCCAGTCCCCGCATAGCACAGTTGGGACTGACGGCAAAATACTGACGTTAACGCTGCCACCACCACCACTGTCACCATGGCCACTGCCACAACCACTGGTACCGCCACCAGCGCCACCGTTATCACCACCAGCGTCACTGTCACCACTGTCACCACCAACACCATCATCACCACCATAATTATCACCGCCACTACCGCCTCCTAGTCACTTTTCCCTCCAAATTTATAAAGGCAACCTTTCATATTTCTGGTGCATTTGACAACGTGTCTCCCTATCCAAAGTTTCACTTGCACTCTAGATGAGAAAGCCACGCTGGGAGACGGGCAGCGACTTGCCCGAAGTCACACAGAGAGTGGACTGCTCGCTCAAGCCAGAAACTCGGGGTCAACCCTTCCGCTCCGGTTCCAAGGCCGTTCCTGCCGCACGTTGCTGCTCGTTCCACAGCTGGGGTGTTCACAGCTCACTCGGGGAGGGTCCCCGGGACACGGGACCTCAGAGCGACCCGAGCGCACGCTCCTCCCAAACCCTGCGCCATCCCAAGGCACGAGCAGAGGGGGCGAGGGGCGAAGGGCGAGCGAAGGGTCACGGGGCAAGTGACGGGGGGAGAACGAGGCCTGCGCCCCGCGTGCGGGACCCCCGCCTGCGCCCCGCGGCTGCGTCAGGGCTGGGGAAGCCTCCTGGCACGGCACGGGGGGCCGTCTGCGAGCCGCTTCTGCCGCAGCTGCAAGGGGATTAGCACTTCAGCGCTATTTTTAGGAAACAGCTATTTTCCCACAGCCATAGTTTGTAGAAGACTGATTTAGATGTGCCCGAGGTTAGTCACATAAATGCTTGGGGGAGGAAACGCATGTCAAGGACAGGCCGGAATGAAACTGGTGGCTGCGCCCAGGTGGCAGCGTGGGCCGCTCTGCCTGGGGCATGAGGACTGCCATGGCAGCCCGGGGAGACGGGCTGGCGCCGGACGCACAGGTCCCTGTGCCACCTGGTGGGGTGGCAGCAGGCTGCACATCTGGGCGGCTTGTCGGCAAGGCCACCTATCTTCACCGGTCCCAGGCGGTTCAACTGGACTGGCCCGGCACCCCCGGGACACACACACCCTGCTCGCTGTGCGAGCCGACCTCCAGAGTCAAGTTCAAAGTCATCGGTCTAAATCAGGTTCCTACCTGCCTCCCAGCCTCACGCTCTCAGCCCTATATTCAAGCAGATTGCAAGCAGTGTGTGTAGAGGCAAGCAGGCCAAGTTCAAATCCCAGCTCTGCCACTACTTACTGTGTGAGCCTGGGTAAGTTCCTTTACCTCTCTGATTTTCTAAGTCCTCAGGGGTTGCTACCAGTGTCAAAGAGGGACCCTTCTGGAAAGCCCTGGGCAAGTTGTCTATACACATTGAAACAGGACATTTCTCTTCCATTCTCTACCTGGTTTTATGTCCCTCAAGGGCAGGGATACTTTGTGATTCATCTCTTTGATCTCAGGGGACCGGGCCCAGGGAAGATGCTCATGAGCGTTTGTGGACTAAACAAATTTCTGCTAGGGTGGAAGAGCGGAGCTTCTCTGACTGTCTTTTCAGCTGACAAACAGAGTTTGGTCAGGTCCTGTCTGCCAGGCCCTGGGCTGGACGTTAAAGACATAAATGTAAACCAGACAAGGTCTTGGCCTTCGTGGGGCCAAGATATACACGGGGGGCCATGCGTGGCCCTGGAGGCTCATGGCCCAGCCATCAGGGCCGGCTTTGTGGAATAGGTGATGTCTACGAGGATGGCTGAAGGCCAAACAGGAGTTAAGCAGTGGCCGGGGAGTGAGGAAGGGAGCATGCCTGCAACAGAGCACGTGCAAAGACCCGGGGGTTCGAGCCACAGTGTGTCCAAGGAACTGAAGAACGTTCAGTACGGCTGGACGTGGGGCTTGGACGGGATGAGGTGGGCAGGGGCCAGGTCTGTGCAGGGCAGGGCAGTGAGGCCAGTGGGGAAGAGACGTCATTCCGAGGAGGAGCCGTGAGGGTTAAGCAGCAAGGGGCGTGTTCAGATGGGTTCTCCGGCAACCTCCCAGGTGGAGGAAGGCCCAGAGCAGAAGGCCCCTTCAGCGGCTGCTGCCAAAAGAACCTGCCGCCCAGCCGCCTGCACAGGCAAGAACGTCCCGTGTATCCCAGAACCCCCGGTGCTGGCACGCAGCCCGCACACTCACCCGGACACCGGTGACGCCGGGCAGCCCGGGGGGCCCATCCTCACCCGGCAGTCCTTCCTGGCCTTTCTCGCCATGCTCGCCGTCAGGCCCCGGGTCACCCCTGTCCCCCTGGGGTGGGAGGGCAGGGGGAGGAGAGAGAGAGAATCGTTAGTCCCAAGCCCGTCAGAGTCCCGGCGCAGGGCTCCACTTGCGTGTCCACAGCCGCCCGGGCCTGGATCCCGGCAGCCCCCCGAGCTGCCAGAGCACCGGGCGGGCGCGGCCGGGCCGGTGCAGGAACACTGCGGACACATGGCTTCCACGTGTCCCTGCCGTGTCCCTTCCACGTGTCCCGGCCGGCCGGCCAGGGCGGGCAGAGCCAGGCCCGGACCACACCCACCCACCACGGACTCCGCAGGGAGGAGTGGGGTTTGGACGACAAAGGCAACTTCTCCCCGACGTGGACACACTGGCAGGACGAGAGTCTTCATGAGCTCGAAGAAATTTTTATCAAGACCAAAACGATTCACCCAATGCTACTTCTCAGAACCAACTCTTTCCATTTTTCTGAGTTGCATTTTCAACCCTGGCTGACACAAAAACTGTGTACGATAATACAATAATAATAATAATAATAATAACTAGTAGGTAACAGTTCAGATTGCCAGGTACCAGGCTCCAGGCAGTGAAGCAACTATTAAAAGGCAATCGAGGTACTTGGCGGCAAACTAAACTTTCAAGGCAGAATCCAGCTGGGCTGTGGGTCCCCACCCTCTTGTTGTCAATGTTCGCTCTGTTGTGAACGTGTCCTCCCGTTGCTCGCTGCGCCACGTGGTTACCATTTCCACTGGCTGCAGAATACCCTCTCTGCCGCGTGGGGGGCAGACTAACACTGACACAGCACCCACCACGTCTGGACCACAGCCTGGGTCCTTTACTTGCATTAGCTGACTTCATCCTCCTGAAAGTGTTCTAAGGTAGCTTCTCTTTTTGTCCCATTTTACAGATGAGGAAACTGAGGCAGAGCTAAGTTAAGTCATCTGCCCCGAAGTCCCACAACTTGCTAGCAGTGGAGCTGGAATTTGGAGTAGACACTCCGACACCCGGTCAGTTCCCGACACCCGGGAGCCCGGGGAATGCCCTCCTTACTAACTATAGGGGTGTGGCCAAGGTTTTCTTGGGACTTCAGGGCCTTGGGGCACCTGAGGTCATGTCCTTGGAAAGGCGACCCTTGGCATGGGCTTCGTGAGCCAAAGGCACCGGCTTTTTATGTTTCTCTGCAATGCTGGCTTTGCAAAGGGGTTTTAAAACCCACAGCCAGCACCCACAGCCAGTGTGTCTCTAAGCTTGCCGCGTCCATCACTGTCACCTCCCCGTGTGCCTGGGGGGAGGGGCACTGCGGGCAGAGCAGGTGCGAGGGGTGCCGTGAGGGCCTGCGTCCATCGCAAGGTCGTCTCCGCCAGGGCGGGCTGGCCTGGCGGAGTCTGCGTGTGGCTTGGCCGTGACTATTCAGGGAAGCTCATGGGACAGGGCACGAAGTCCCGGGTACGAGGAAGGGGTGGGCAGGGCAGGGCGGCGGGGGCAGGCTCGGAACGGCAGAGTGTCTTTGCCAGTTTTGTGTCCCGGCACCATGCTTTACGAGGGACACCGATAAACCGGTGCTCGTTGAGAGGCGAGAAGGCAGGGTGCAGGGGGCGTGGGGCAGCAACTTGGGCTCAGCCTGCCCGAGAGGAGAGGCTTGGCAGTGCCACTGGGGGGCACGTCCCTGCAGGCAGGCCTGCTGGGGCCCGGGCTGGGGCGGCCGTGTGTGGGGGCGGGGCGGGGTGTTGCTGGCAGTTTCTAGCTGGGTCGGGGGCATTTTCCCCTGGAGTGGGGTCTAGGGATGGCACAGACAAGGGACTGAGACTCCAAGCTGAGGTGTGGGCCCACGCAGGGCAGATCTGGGCACAGGTTGGTCTCTGAGGTCCCTTCCTGCTGAGATTCTCAGATTGCAAGCACAGCCTGGCACGGACACAGGGGGCTGGCCCAGAAGGCTCTTTCGTGGACTCCCCTGGCTCCAGGACTCCACTTCTGGCTCGTCATGCTGGCCACCTGCTCTCCTCTCAGGGGCAGGCGGCCTGTTCCAGGGGTCTGGGTGGGTTTCTAGCAAAGGGGCCTAGGCTGGGCCTTGCACGGGACAAGGTTCCAGGGACTACCCGGACCTCGGTGGGACGGACGTTCTTGCAGGTCCCACGCAGAATGGGCCCTGGGGGTCCCTGGAGATGCCCGAAACCCTTGGACACCTGCCAGTGCTCAGGGAAGCCTTGCAAGTTGCCTAGCTCAACCTCTCAATTTACAGATGGGGAAACTGAGGCCCAGAGAGAGGCGAAGACTCTCCAGCACCACTCGTAAGTCAGGGGCGGAGCATGGGTGAGAGGACCCGGGGTTCTGGCTCCTTGTAATTCCAGAGTTCCCTGCTCAGGGGACAATATCCCCCTCATCCCTGGGCTTATGCTGCCTGAGTTCAAATCTTGCTACCAACACTCGATAGCTGTGTGACCCTGGGCAAGTTTCCTCACTTGTGAAATAAGGATCAAGGGATTACCGAGAGCATTGAAAGAGATAAACCACATAAGGAGCTTAGCGTGGCGTCTGGTGCGTGAGCCGGATAAAGGCTGACATCCGTTGTCACCACCTCCAGCGGCTGTCGGCACAGAGACACGGGCACAAAAGCGCTCTACAAACTGTCAAGTGCGGCGCTAGACACAGCCACGAGGCGCTTTTCACCACGTGTTGATTCCATAAAGAAAACAGTGTCTCCTGGGCTTCACGAGAAGACCAGGGAAGATGCTGTGCATCTGAGTGACTACTCTGGTCCAAGGACTAGGGTAGGACTGGCTTTGGCGGGAACGAAAGAGGACGAAGGCCAGGCCAAGGAGGCATGAAGAGTGGAGCAGGAGAGTCAGCAGGAGGCACCCAGCCTGGAGGACCCCCTGCTGTCCCGTCCTGGCAGGGACTCCTGGAAGGAGGTGGCTACCCAGAAGCAGGGTGAGGAGGCCACAGCATCGTGCCTCAGTTTCCTCAGCTGTCAAGAGGGGATGGTAATGGAGCTGTTAATAGCGTGGGAGAGTTGCGGGAAGGATTCAATGGGTTAATTCATGTAAGAACCTTAAGGTGCTTAGCACGGGGCAAGTGCACACAGCATCTTAGCCACAAGGGTCATCAGCACGGTTGCAGTGAGGCAGAGGGGCCGTCAAACGTCCCAGGGCCAGGACGCAGCTGTATCCCAGGATGCAGCAGGGCTGGGTGCAAGAGAAGGGGAGCAGGTGACAGGCAGGGGGCACTCTCGCCCTTGCAAGAAAACACAAGGGGCAGCAGGGGCCTGTCACCAAGGCGCCCTGGGAGGTAGAGGCCCCCCGTCCCCGGAGAAGGGGGAGAAGGGGGAGCGTATCTGTGTCTGCCATCACAGGGAGAGGGAGTGGGTGAGGGAGGGGATCCCGGGACTGGCACTCAGGACCCTGGCCTGGGGAACTGACTTGCACGGGGTCAAAGGCCAGCCCTGGGGAAAGCCCCCCTGTGGGGCCAGGGGCAGGCCTGGGCTGGAGGGGGCTGGTAAGTCAGAGGGCGGTGTTGCTGCCAGTTCAGGTGAGCCAGGAGCCTCTTTGGGGTCCCACATCTGTGGCTGACAGAGGACTTACAGGAAGCACCAGGGCTGAGTTAGTTTAACAGGCTTTGGGACTTGTGAGCTACGGCTTTAAATTTCAGATCCTCCACTCACTGCCATAGACTCTGGATGGATAAATCCCTGCTTTTCTGTGAGCCTCAGTCTTTTCACCTGCAGAATGGGTGCATGGCGCGGCACAGTGAGCCAAGGCTTTGGAGCCAGACTCGGGCCCTGGATGTGCCAGTTACTAGCTGTGAGTCCTCGAGCAAGTTGCTTAACCTCTCTGAATCTCAGTTTCCTCATCTAAAGACAGAACTTACCAGGTAGCATTGATCAAGGTGGTACGGATAAAGGGCTTAGCGTCGTACCTGGTACATGTGTGACCGGTCTATAGGTCATTGGGGGTGATTATTATTTTCCTGATCTTTAGGATGTTTGGAAGATAATAGATATCAAAGGCCCTGGCTCCGGGCCTGGTGTAGCACGCGTGCTCAGGAACCTGCTTAGTCAAGAGAAGCTGACGTCTTAAGGGAAAAGGGCAGCAAGGAAGACTGGAAGGAGGTGACAGCCCCCAGTCCCAGCTGAGCAGGCAGCCCATGGTGGGGGTCGGCGGCTGCCGGACCCCGAGGACCCTCCCCCACCCTGCTCTCCACGGGGGTGGGAGGTCTGATCCCGGAGCTTTCCTCTGGGAGGAAACTGAGGTCTTGGGTGGGAGGGCAGCGCCGGCCAGAACACCCCCTGCCCAGACCCTGCCCTGGACGGGCGCTCACCTTCAGTCCGTCGGGGCCCGCGGGGCCACTGTCGCCCTCTAGGCCCGGCTCTCCCTGGAGGGGGGGACGGGGAAAGACGAGGGACGTTACTGGGGAGGGACCCAGCGTGCTTTTCCTGCACGGCCTGCCCCAGGCAGGACCCTGACCCCCGGTCTCCACGCAGTGGGGCCCGAGCACGGTCGCCAGGGGCTGAAGTGACGAAGGAGCAGGAGGGTCCAGGTGCCCTGAGCTCTCCAGAAAGGGGGCGCAGATCCCAGGGTGTCTCGGGCGGGGGCTCCAGGAAGGCACGGGTCAGGAAGTGCCCATCACAGAGCTGCCCTGGACTCCGCGTCCGGTTTGCGCGGCTGGCCCGGGGGGCAGCGTGGCCCAGCGGTTAAGGACGGCTTTGGCCTCAGGCAGATCCCAGTGCCACGTCTGGGTTTCCCGTTCGCTGGCTGCTTGGCCACAAGCAAACCGCCTGGCCCCGTGGGAACCTGTTTTTCCATCTGAGAAATGGGGCTGCCACCACTTCCTTCAGGGCTGCCGCAAGGACAGTGTGAGCACCCCACACACGGGTAGCCGTTCGCGATGCCATTACTGGGACTGGAGTAAGCGTGTAAGGAACCCCATATGATGGAATCCCATTTCTCAGAGGAGGAAAGTGAAGCCACTCTTTAGACTTGCTTGCCAACAAATCTGGGAAGGCAGCGAGAACCCCGACCCCCCGTCTGACCCTCAACCAGGCTCGTCCTTCCAGCTCTAGAGATGCCCCCGGACTCCTCAGTTCTCTAACGGCCATCAAATTCAGTTTGGGGATTTCTCTCTCTGCTTCTAGAACTCATAGCTATTCAGAATCTGAGCTGGAGGGGGCCTCAGAGGCCATTAGAAGCAGGGATGGCAAAGATGTAACAGGTTAGTGTAGATTCTGCTACTCTTGTACCCACAGCAGACATCACTAATCGATCGCTGGAACATAAGCCCCAGAGACAGGCCTCCTGTGACCTGCTGCCGTGTCCCCAGTGCTTCGAGAAAAGCACCTGACACACATGGGCATGGGATGAGCGCTAATCATTCTCTTTCCTACTGAGCCTCGACCGAGACTCAGGATCCTTCTTAACACAGTCCTCTAAGAAGACTCTACCGATCAATCTTTGTGGACAAACGAGATGTGCCGTTTCAGGGCTTCGAGCTCCATGCTCATCCTCTCTCGCCCCGTGCCCTTCTCCTTTCATTTTAGGTCCTAACTCAATTTGTGCAGCCTCAGTAACCTATGGCCATAGGTAGTATGAGGCACTGGGAAAAAAGGCAAGATGAGAAATAAGCAGACGTGGGTTGGGGTCCTGGTGGCCCCATGAACTGAGACCCACACTAACTCCCTCTCCCTCCTGGGCCCCATCCCCCCCCCCACCTGTCAGGTGCCACAGGACGGCTACTTGACTTGCTTACAGAGCCCCAAGGGGCTCCATTCAGGCAGGGACCTGATAAACCCCCACATAGCACAGAGACGGGGACACAGGGGCTTGTACAGCTCCTTGGAGCAAGACAAGCTTTGTGGGTTTCTTTTGGAAAAGTGGAAGATAACCTTGCGTGGAATGGTTTTTGATGATAAACATGTGTTTTTCAATGAAAACGCTTAGAGGTCAAATAAGTTTGGAGGCCCTGGATTAATGCAAAAGACACCGATTTCTTGATTGCAGGACTTCTCAGAGCCTTGAAAATGCTAATGTGTAAGAAGGAACCCTGTCCCTAAAATTTTGACCACAAAATTCTTTTCTCTAGATTGTGGAAATGCTGGTCTATCAAGAGAGGCTAGATGTAGAGATTCATGGTCTATTTTTGCAGTTGAGGAAACTGAGGCTCAGAGATAGTGAATACATCCCTTCTGGCCCTCCCCTCCTCACCCCCTGCCCCACACCCAAACACCCTAGGGGGAGCTTTTCAGGGAGAATGAGTTTGCTTCAACTTACCCGCTGCCCAATGAGGCCCTGCTCCCCAGGGGTGCCCAGGGGTCCGAGGTCACCCTAGGAGAAGCCAAACACAAGTCCGCGGGGGTGGGCAGGGCCGATCCCAGCCCTCCCCACCCCTTCCTGTTTTCATCAGCTCTGACTTGGGAGGGGGAGGGCGACCAAGGACCAAAGAGAAACTGTCAAACACCAAACGGAGCCCCTGTTCAGGTAAGACCCAGCCCTGGGCCTCTGCCCTGCCAGGACCTCCTTCACCCCACCCGGCCACCACCGCCATCATCATCGCCGACACACAGCACTGCTCTAAGGACGTCTTAGTATTAACACTTTGGCTTTCGCAAGGACCCTGCAAGGGAAGCTGTTCTTCTTTTAGAGACGAACAGACGAAGGCTCTGAGGGCGCAGCAAGCAGCCCACGCTCTCCCGGGGCTAGTAAGGGGCAGATTCAGGATCCAAACTCGGCTGGTTTGGCTCCGGGAGCGTCAGGGCTGGCCACTATGTGTCTGGCCGGCTTCTCTCCTATCCCTGGAGACACTCAGAGAGACCCAGACAAGGAGGAGGAAGCCCTAAATGAGCCAGAAGAAATGTCACCCGCCCCCTTAAAGACCCTAAAAGGGTCTTTCTCATCTAAGGATTTCCAAGCTGTTCTCCCTGCTGGTGTCTGGGGGCGCCAGGAGGCGGCAGAGCCTGAACCCCAGCCCTGCTGCAGCTGGAGCACCCCACTTCCACCAGGTCTATAGATGGGTGCTTTCCGTCACCGGTATCCAGCAAAAGGTTCTGGAAGGAGGCCAGCCAAGTCCCGCCGCGCCAGGCCTGGTCTCAGTCCCTCCTTGAATGGCGGGGAGAGGCAGGCGCAGAAGGGGTGCTCTGCCTCGAGTCCCACAGCCCCCTGCCCGCGTCCCCAGCGGGCCAGCATCGCTCATCGGCTCTGGGGCCTGCGTGGGGGACAGGGGCCTTCTGCAGCCGCCGGACAGGGAGGGGACTCTCCCCGAGCCCAGGTGGGGATCAATGGGCGCCTGTTTCTGGGCAGGTAATGAGGAGCCCCGGTGCTGAAATGCAGATGGTATCTCAAGGCAGGCGCAGGTGCCGGGCAGGGGACAGGGGGCAGGGGGCAGGGGACGGGGCGGGCGGGGGCTCCGGGCCGGCTCGAGCCCTGCTGGCCCCCCAGCCGGGAGCACAGAGAACCCATTATCCCTGGCTCAAGAAAGGCCCGTTTCTCTGCCATGGCTAGGACACGGCCGCCAGCCGGGAGCGGGTGTCAGCAAGCCATTTTTCCCCTTTCATTCATCCCGCCTCACCTTCATCCCGGCTTCCCCCGGAAGGCCCGGTTCTCCCACGGCGCCAGGTGGCCCCTGCAAGAAAATGCCATGGGTCTCTCCTGCGAGATCAAGGGCCCGTCCCTGGGTGCCAGCGAGGGGCTAACTGGGGGCGGAGAGAGCCAGGGACGCGCGGAGTCACGCAGCACGGGCCGGGCCGAGGTGGGCGCAGGACGCAGCTGCTCAGGGCTGGGGCTGGGGCTGGGTGGCGGCCGGGCCAGGCTGGCTGAGCCGCGGGGCTACCCGGAGGCCGCCCCAGCCTCTCCCCCGCACCAGTGTGGTTCCCCACATCAGGAGCCCCTTGGCAAGCATGCAGGGGAAAATTTCATGATTCACAGAACGAGGGGGAGGAAGCCCATGGCTGCTGTGTTCAGGGCTAAGCGATTCTACCCTTGTCTCTGCGGCCAGGACGCCAGGGTGGGAGGGGGCCTGAGGTGTTAATGTCCACAGGGCTTAAACCCAGGGCTGCTTTTCCCTCTGGATACGGCAGGGGTATCTGAGGCCCCTGCCAAGCTCGCGGGCTGGATCTACCCTTGTGCAGGGGTGAAGCCCAGGCAAGGTCACAGGCAGGAAACATTGCTGCTTTCAGCAGTGCCAAAAGAGACACTGCCAGTCCCCCACGAGGATCCTGGCACCCCTGCGCCCCACAAGTGACCCTGGCCTGGGAGCCCAGTGCCTCACCCTATGCCACCAGGATGGATTTGCCCTCCCTGCCGGGGCGTCCACCCTTCATCTCTGCAGCACTGGGTTCACAGCCACCTCCCTGGGTGGGGACAGGGAACGGCACAGGGCAGAGGGGCTGGGAGGGACCAATGCGTCCCCGGCAGCATCAGGGGCCGAGCAAGGGTCCCTCACACTCACCTTGGGTCCCATCTCTCCGGGAGGCCCGATTGGCCCCTGGGGTCCCTGGGGGCCCTGGAAGACAGACAGACAGACACACACACACAGTTGGGAGCAGCCAGCCTGGCCTCTCTTTGGGGTGTGAGGCTCGATAACGCAGCCTGAAGGGGTGAGGGAGGGACAGGACCCAGAACCTGGGACTCTGCAGCCCACCCCAGCTACACGGAGGGTCCCCGTGCCTGTAGCTCCCCCTCCCCACGCGCCTCTGTCATACCCCCTGTGGTCCAGCTGCACACGCTCTTCTGTTTACCTGAAGCCTACGTGGGCCCTCCCCTGCCCAGAAACCTCCGAGCTCTCGAGCCTTGCCCACTCTGTTCCCCCTGCCTGGAATACCCTTCCATCTCAGATCCACCTCTAGCAATAGCAACCGCCACCCATCCCCACCCCCATCCCCACCCCCACCCCCACGCCCGGCCAATCCATCCTCCAAAGAGCATCTCCTTGGGCCTCAAGATGTGGGCGCACAGCAGCACCCTGGGGACGGGGGCCTCTGTCCTCTCCCCACCACCTCCTGGAGCACTGCTCTGCAGCCTCCTCCCGGCGGTCCCCGGCACCCGTCCTTCCAGGGGCATCTTCCGAGGGGCACCTCCACCCTCTGCTTCAAGCCCTTCGATGGCTCCCCATTGCCCTCGAGACAAAGAGCGGACGCTCCACGGCTCCTCCTGCCTCCCCTGCTGTCCCACTCCAGCCAGCGGGACTCTGCAGTTGCCGGTCAGCTGGTTACTTTGTTCTTACCTTCCCTCCCTCCCTCCCTCCTTCCTCCCCCTTTCACTGTGCTAAGCACTCTCTGAGTATTTCCCCATTTCATCTTCACAACAGAATGGCAAGGTGGAGACAATTGCCCCATTTTCCTGTGAAACCAGCTGGAGGGCGAGTGAGCTGAGACTCCAACCCAGCGCCCCGCCTCGTGCTCTCCCCGCCAGCCACGGCCCAGCCCACAGCGGGGCGCAGTCCGACCGCTCTCCTTGTCTGAGCACCTGGCCTGTTCCTGCAGGTGCCAGGGCCAAAGATGCAAGGGAAGCGGAAAGGGCACTTACCGGTTCTCCTGGGAGGCCCTTGGTGCCTGGGGGGCCCGAGGGCCCCGGGATGCCCTGCAGAGACAAGGCAAAGGTGGCCTTAGTCCCACATGGCCTTCTGCACCCTCCTGTCCGCTGACCTCGGGCAAGCTGTCGTAGGGTATTAGGGTCCTGCCCCTCTCCACGGGGTGACAGGTGATAGATGGGAAGGAGGAGACCCGGGGAGGGGACATGCTGGGGGCTCCAGTGCAGGGCGTGGGCAGCCAGGACCTTTGGGGTTTCCGTAGAAGGACGGGAACTTGGCTATGACCTGCCCCCAAAAGCCCCACGTGGAGAATTTCCAGAACCGGGGCTACTTACTGGAAAGCCAGGCAGGCCCAAGTGGCCTCGCTCACCAGCCACACCCTGGAAGCACATGTGGGGTCATTAGAGGCACAAATCACAGAGCAGGGAGCAGGGAGGGGCCCGGCGGCGGGCCTGCGCGGCCGGGGCCTGACGTACCTGCTGTCCAGGCCGGCCCGGTCTGCCCTGTGGTCCTGGGGGGCCCTGCAGGAAGCAGAGCACGTGAAGGTGGGGGAGGTGCTTGGGAGGGCCCCTCACCACGAAGGGACCCGGCCCTCCAACGGGAGATCAAAGGAACCCATGAGACCGTGGAGCCCACCCCCACCCCCGCCCATGGTGGGGGCGGGTAACTAAGGCCCAGCGAGGGGAGGGGCTTGCTGGGCTCCGGGAGGGACACAAGGACCCTGCTAGTGATGCTGCAGAGGCAGTCTCCGCTCCCAGGGGCCCTGGCGGGGCTTTGGTCCCTGGAAGGGGTCACAGGACATGTGCAATTCCTTCTCACTGTCTCCTTCCTCCTTCTCTTGCTCTGGGCTTGCAGTGGGGCCCAGGAGTGGAGGGCTGAGCTCCGGCAATGGGCCCTGCAGCCTGTCGGGGCTCCCCGCGTCCCTAAGGGGCCTGGCGCTGAGGATGGTGTGAGCCGTGGTTCTCGGATTCGGGGCCCGGCGTGGGAGATGTGAGGGAGGGCGGGCCACAGGGGAGGTACCTTCAGGCCCCTGGACCCCTGCTCCCCAGCTGGTCCGTCCGGTCCTCGGGGGCCCTGGAATAGGAAAAAGGGACTAGCACAGTGGACAGCAGGGGTCTCCCTTGGGCTGGGAACCGGAGGGTGGGGCTGCCCAGAGCTGGGCCTTTCCCTGCGTGAGCCTGGGTCCTCCCCTCCTGCCACCTCCCACATGCTCCCACCTGCTGGAGGTCACCCTCACACAGTGCCTGCTGAGATGGCTCTGCAGGTAGACTCTGCTAGAAGCCCTACCCTTCCAGAACAGGACTGGTGCACGAATGGCCCTGTTTAAAGAGACCTTAGGAATCACCAAGCCAACCCATTTCACAGACATGGAGACTGAAGGCCAGAGTCGATGGCCAAGTCCCCACCACCAGCTCTCAGACTCTGCTGTCGCACACGCTCTTCTCAGAGCCCATGTGGGGCAGAAACGTGTGTGACCACAGACCTTCGTGGAAAGTGACAGAGCAAGACCTGGGGAGGGTCTGCATGTGGCCAGATGTGTACAGCAGCCCCCTCTTGAGCCAGATGTGCAGCTGAGCTGGCAGCTCACAGAGGAAGCTCCGGCAGGAGGAGGGGCAGGAACGGGGCAGGGGTGTGACAAGGGAGCAGAGTCAGGCTACTGCTCCCTGGAGCCCTGGGCTCAGGTCTGAGCCCCAAGACCGGGTCCCCGACTGCCGGGAGGCCCTGGGGGCAGGTGGAGTCCAGCGCCTCCTCCCACTGCACAGATGAGGACAGTGAGGCCCAGCGGATGGAAGTGGCTTGCCCAGGGTCCCTCCGTGTCCCCTCATGGGGATTCCCGCAGAGACACGGATGGGATGGCGGCTCCTGGAAAAGGCCCCTGGAGAACCGTGGGGGGGTTCGTTCTGCAGGGGGTTGGAAGAGGCCCGAGTTGGGGCCAGGAAGAGCATCCCGGGAAGGCCATCCCACCCCAGCCTGGGGGCCCAGGGGACCCGCCTGCGATTCGCCCCCAGACGGAAGGAGCTGGGGAGTGTCTGGGTGGGGGGGCGGGGAAGATGAAGAATAAGAAAACTAAATGAAAAAAATTATGTAAAAGTCAAATACAGAAACTCTCGATTAATAGTTGAGCCAGGAAAAGTGCAAATCCTACTTCTCAGCCACCTGGAGTTCCCGGCGCTTGAGTGTCTCTCGCAGCCTGAGCGGGACCCCACTGATTAAATACACCCGGCTCGGAGGCCGTGGCCGAGGCCAGCGCTTGGCCGGGAGTGGGTGTTCCCAGCACGCCAGGCCTGGGCTCACCGTGGGTCCCGCGCCAGGCACAGGGCTGCTCAGAAACGGGTGTGGGGACGAGAAACTGCTCTCGCCGAGCCTCAGTTTCTCATCTCTGACACAGGGCGAGAAATCCCGCCCGGAGGCAGGAGCTAGCACGGCGGGCAGCCCAGCCCTGACACGCAGGAAGGGCTCGGGGAAGGCTGGCCCCGTCCCTGCGGGGATCTGCCAAAGCAGCCTGCGGGCTCGCAGGGGCAGGGACACAGAGGAGCGGCTGGGCGGATCTGGACACGGTCCCTTCCTCGGAACAGGCAGCGCACGCCACGCAGTGCAAAACCAGCGGAGCGTTTATGCAGATTCCAGACACGGTTTGAGGAAGAACAAGCCAGGCTCCAGCAGAACGAGCCATCTCCAGGGGGTGTTACAGGGCTAGTCCTGGCAGCAGGGGTCAGGCTGCTGTTCCCTGGAGCCCTGGCTCATTTGCTGTGTGACCCCAGGGAAGTCCCTTTCCCTCTCTGGGCCTCAGTCTCAGGGTCACATGGACACTGTCAGAACACGTGTTACACTTAACACCCCCGATTCACAGCCACAGGCCTAGAGCCGGATTGGGGTGGGGCGTCCCGGTCACAGGAGCCGGGACAGAGGCTGAGCTGATGAGTGGACAACTGAGCCCTCCTGAGAGGTGGCTCTGGCTCTGTGTCTAGCTGAGGCATAAACTCCTGGAGAGGGGTAGCTCTGAGAGCAGCATGGAGGCTCAGAGAAGTCAGGGGCCTGGCCTGAATCACACAGCACGCTGTTTGTGCTAGGAATCAAAGCCTCCTTGGAGAATGATTCTGTGGTCTAGTAATAATAGTAACAATAGCAACAGCAGCAACAGGGAAAGTTATCCTCATTTGACAAATAAAGGCACAGGCTCTGTCCAGGTGGAGGTGAACTTGCCTACAATCACACGCCTAGGAAGGGGAGCAGGAGGCAGAATTTGAAAGTCAGCTGCTGCCCATTTTTTTCACCACTACCTGTCATTGCTTATCAGACAGGGAGTGAGCTCCCTATCACAGGGGGTGTGCAGGTCAGGGCCCAGAGGAGCCCGCCAGGGAGGCTGCACACTGGGACAGGGAGTTGGAGAGGACAAGTGTCTACACTCCCTATTATCTGGGAGAACCCGCTATCCCAATGGGGCATCAGAGAGCTCCGGGAGGAGCTGGCCTGGCTTGGGAGGAAGAAGGCCACCCGCTTCCTTGTCCCCAGCTCCCTGGGCAGGGAGGAGCGAGGGCAGCCACATGCATACTCCAACCCCTGCTCTGGCCACTCTGCGGCTCCTCCCTCGGGTCCCCAGCCCTGCCCCTCCTTCCTCAATGAATGTGGGCAGGCCTGCCCGGCCCCGCCTCGTTGGAGGCCAGCCTGGGCTTCTATCACAGCCACATGTCCCCGCTCTTGTATCTGCTTCCCAGGAAGATGTTTGCAGTCACAGCTGGGGCCGCCCTCCAGCCAGGCCCGGGGTCAGGCTTGGCAGGGAGGAGCCCGGCCCAGGATAGGAGATCTGGCCAGCTACAGTTCTTGTGCAAGGGGACAGATGAGGGAGAGGGGTGACACGTGCTATCACTACGTCTTGCTGCTGCCCAGGCTGGCGCGCGCCAGGTTCGAGGCACTCATTAAGTGATTGAATCCCTGCAGTCAGCCCAGCAGGCTGCTTCTGCTGCTCACCCATTTTACAGAGGAAGAACCGGAGGCCCGGGGAGGGGAAATCAGTTGCCTGAGGTCCGAGAAGAAGAGCCGGGGTTTGAGGCCAGGGCTGCTAAGCTCTAACCCCAACCCGCAGAACATTCTTGGCCGGAAGCACTTCAGTCTCAGAACCCTTACCGCCCTCTTGGGAGGAGGAACTAGTCACCCACCTGAGTGCCTGGGAAGAAGGCTCAGAGAGGTTAAGAAACAGGCTTGAAGTGCCACAGCAGGTAAGTGGGACAGCTGAGACTTGCCTTAAGCCTGCCTGACCCCAGAGCCCCCACTATTCTGACCGGGGCCGGCGGGCCCAGGCCCGAGCCAGCAGCCCCGCCAAGAGCAGAGCGCCGGGCCTCCCTGTTCCCGGCCGCACACCCCCAGTGCTCGTTCTCCCCGGGGCGCATGGCGGGACGGGCAGCACACAGGCAGGAAGGCAGGCAGGGCCCTGCAGACCTCCATGTCCATCCCTCTTGGCACATATGGGGAAACTGAGCCCTAATGGCACAGGGCAAGCCAGGCGCTGAATTAGCACTTGCCCAGAAGTGAGCTCCTTCACAGGCTCAGTGGGTGCCTCTCTAGGTCCCCACCTCGGTGACCCCATCTGCGAGGTGGCCAAGCGCGGCCTATGGGCAGGGGACCAAGCGTTCTGATCCCGCGGGTTTTGCATTCCTGCCAGACGCAGCGGGGAGGGGGGCTCCTTTTCCGATGCTCCCCTCCCAGCCCCGGAGAGGAGACTTTGATGTGGTTGGAAGCCTGGGTTTCCTCAAGCAGGGGATACATTCTTCCCGCCACTGCCTGGAAGGGGAGGCTGGGATGGCTGGGGGAGCCCAGCGACTGGCGGGGAGCCTGAGCCTCACATCTGGGGCAGGGCCGGGGCCTGGGCTGGCTGTGCAGCTCACCCGCGGCTTCCTGGGGCGGGAGGTCACGGACTCAGCAACAGGATGGAACCTGGCTGCCCGGGGCCACTGGAAGAGACCCTGAGGACACAGGCCCTGGAGGGACGGCCTGGCCAGAGGAATGCCTCTTAATCTCCCCTCTCCCGGCCGGCTGCTCAGGCCATCTGGTCCGGGGGAATTTTTGAAACCATTTGAAATCCAGCCAAGAGGAGAATAATGATCACAGATCCCCTGCGTGCTGCTTGGATATCAGGCCCCGGCCGCCCGCTCCACCTGCCCCACCTGCCCCATTTTTCCTCTGTTCACCAAGGCTGGGTGGCCCGGCACCTGTACACCAGTTGGCAACAGAAGGTTATCCCATCAACTCTCCCTGCATGATTGAAATAAGGCTGAATTCAGCATGCAAAAGAGCTAGATTCCCTGGGTTCAAATTCCAGCTCTGTTACTTTCCAGCTGTGCAGCTTAAGGCAAGCGACTCAACCTCTCTGTGCCTCCCTCTCCTCATCTATACAAATGGGAATAAGAATAGCACCTCCTGACAGGGAGGTATTGAGGATTAAATGGGTTCATGCATGTGACAGACAGTGCCTGACACAGAGTCAGTGCTGGTGACGATCCTGGCTACTGTGCTCAGGCCAGGCCTTGTCTAAAACCCTCTGTGGCTCCCCATTAACTTTGGAGCATCACTATAGTTTCTGAGGCCCTGACTCGCTTGGTGCCTGCTAAGTCTTGGCCCCATCCCTCCCCCCTGTCCCTCTGGTGACCCCAGGGATCCCTAAATGTGCCACACCCTCTCACCTTAGGGCTTTTCCTGCCAGCCCCTCCGCCTGGAACCTGGCACCAGCTCAGGCACTGCCCTTTCCTAAAATCCAGGCTGCCCGTCCTTCCCCCATCCACGCATGGATGAGCCTATGCTGTACCATCCGCGTCTGCCAGACGGGCCACGTCTGTCCTGTTCTTCATGGTACCTGCACAGCCACCAGCAGCGGCTGGTGCTACATAGATGATGGCTGAATGAATGAATGAACAGAGCACCGGTACCAGAGCCCATCTATGCCTGCGGGACGACAAGGCTCAGAAGCGGGCTGGAAAGATGCAGGGAGGGGCAAGCCCCCCACCGAGAGCCGGGACCAGGGCAAGCTGGGACCCCTGCCTGATGCTGCAAATCTGTCACACAGACCTCACAGTGGGACAGGGACTGGGGGGGGGGGTCCTCCGGCAGGCAGCCCTGTTCCAAGCACGTCCCCTCCCACCAGAGTCAGCCCCCAGGAGCTGGGCCCAACTTACCCAACGTCCCTTTGCTCCCCGCACGCCTGGTGGGCCTCGAGATCCTGGAGGACCCTGGGGAGGAGGAAGAGTTTGGAGAGGGCCCCGTTCAGGGACCGTGGGGGCAAAGCCTGAAGGCTGCTGGGAGCAGCCCGGCCCACTGCCCCCGCATGGCAAGACCAGGCGCCCGGCCCACCGGGACAGCAGCCCCCCAGCCGCAGCCCTGGGCACAGCCCCAGCCTGGGGTTACTCGGGGCTCGGCCTCCGCCTTTCCTGGGAGTCCGGGTAGTGGGGAGAAGACTTCCCAGATGAGCTACTTCCTCCCTCTTTCTGTTAAATCGACAAGAAGCTCCAATGGCATCTCTGGGCAAGGGCCTCTTCAAATTCCCACCTCCCTCTTTCTCCTCCATCAGCAGGGAGAGTGTGGCGACCAACCTCTGCCCCGCAGCCCCGCCCTGAGGACCAAGAGCTCCAGATACACTCCCCCAGGTCAGAGGAGGAGGAATAACCCAGAACACGGCCCTAAGGTGTGCTGGGGAAACAGTGGCAGGTGGGAGCACTAGAAAGGCGAGGCCCTGGCCCGGCCACCCCTCGTGAGAAGGAGCAGGGAGAGACAGGGAGAGGGGCAGGAAGCTGGGCGGCTCTGCTCTTTGAATTCTTAGCACCTGGCACAGGCTCAGGACAGGTACGCAGGAACCTGCTGCCTGGACAAGGGCCACGTGAACGGCCAGGAGGGCGGAGGGGGGAAGGGAGCGGCCGCCCGCTGCCTCGTTCTCCCCCTGTGGTTCTGGGCCCAGCCTGACAGCCCCACGCTGCGACCTCACCCACCAGCCAGCCAGGACCTTCTGCCAGTGCCAGGACCCTGCCAGCCCTGCAGGGCCCCTCAGGCTGCGTGTGCTCCCTTCACAAGGCAGGGGCAGCCCTGTCCCCCCTCGGGAGACGAGAGAGAGGCCCAGCCCCGTTTGCGGCCTCAGGACCAAGTCTTGCTGCTCCCATGTCTCTCCTCACAGCCTGGCGGGCGCAAACCCAGCTGCTGTCACCCGGCAGAGCCCCTGACAGCTGCTGCCGAGGGCCTGAAGTGAGGGGCTGGGTCCCCGGCTGAGCCCTGGTCAGGAGAGCAAGCGGGGTGTGGCCCCGGCTTGGCCCAATAAAAGGCAGCTCTGACTTGCGGATGGTGGAGAGCACACAGACTGGTGAGCGCGGACTATTCCATAGCGTGAGCTCAGCGCTCAGAAGGCGTGCAATCGCCGCTGGGAAGTTTCCGGAGCCAAGTCTCCACCTCAGGCAGTAGAGTGCTCAGAAAAGCAGGCTGTAGCACCAGAGAACGTGGGTTCAAATCCTGCCTCTGCCACTCTCTAATTGTGCCGCCTTAGGCAGTGAGTAAATTAAACTCATTGGGCCTCAGTTTTATCATCTATAAAATGAGGACAAGTCCTTACCTCCCAGCGTTGTCGAGAAGATGAAATGACAAGGAAAGTCTTCAGTAAAAGGTGGGAGGATGTCAGAACTGGATGCCAGACCCAGCTCGGGGCACTGGGTGACCCTGGGCTCCCCCCATAGTTGGGATAATAATCTTGACTCAGTGGACCACAGGAGAACATGTTAAAGTGACTGGAATAGTGGGAAATGCCAAGCAGATGTAAACTGTATCACCCGAAATGTCACTTCAATGGTAACAGACTTACTAATAATGGTGGTAATTATCGCATCTAACAGATAGCTATTACCGTTCATCGGGCACGGAGTACGTGCAGGAAGTGTGCTAAGCACGACACTATGCACGACGCCATCTCTCACAACAAGCCGTGACGAAGGCAGTGTTATGCTGCCTTACAGACTAGGAAACTGAGGCTCAGAGGGGCCATGAATGCTGCCAACAGTCACACAGGTTTTTTATTCCCGCATGTCTGATTCTGAAGCCGGTTTTCCGGGCCCCTGCGCTGGCCTGCTTCCCCGTGGCAGTGGGGCAGCCGGTTGGCCCGGGGCCCAGGCCCATGCCACAGCAGGGGAGGGACACCTGCCCAAAGCAGCGAGTGACCATCTGATTTCACTGCTCCTGAGCCAACCCACTGAACGGGTGGAAGCACTGAGGAAGTGGGGTGGGGTGGGGGGGGTTAAGTAGGGCCAGGGAGGCGGGATGCAGAGGAGGCCAGCACCTCGCTCTCTGCACTAGCCTGAAAGTCCCCGCTGTTTTCCCATCTCCCACTGGCCTTCCATTTTGTCCCAGTGACTCATTCCCAGGCTTTCCTCCTTCCACTGGACAGATGGGGAGACTGAGGCTCAGGGAGGCCGAGGTCCCGGGGTGCAGGAGGTAGAATTCGATGGACCTGAGCACCCTTGTTCTTGGCCTTCGGCCGTACCCAGGCACCTCCCACGCTGAAGGGCTGCAGTCACCCTGTCTCTGCCGCTGGGAGGGAGGCTGGGCGTGCTAGACCCTCGATGCAAGCGGGGCGCCTCGGCTGCTGTGCAAACCCCACCCGTCAGGATACTGGTCCTCTGGCCACCTGTTTCCACCCCCAACAGTCCCACTTGCACGTTGCCAGACCCTCTAGCCCCGGGCCAGAAGCAGCTTTTCCTCCTCCTCATGCACAGGGCAAAAAAACGTGTCTCTGGGAGCCCAGAGTGCTGACTCTGAAAGGGACTGTGACGATAGACAGAGCCACCTGGCACTTGGCATCAACTTCTTTGGATGACGGTTACTTACGCCCAGGCTTCTCACCCTATGGACTAGCCCCTCCATATCCTCCTCGGCACCTAGCATGGCCTGGCACATAGTAGGTGCTTGGTAAGTCTGTTAATGCCTGGGAGAATGTCTAGACCCCACACCCCACTAGAAAGTGAGAGTCTTAAGGGCAGGATCTCTTTCTTATCACTTTTGTACCTGCAGAGCTGAGCGCACGCACACAGTAGGTGCATGGAAAAGACTGGGGACTGAGTTGGCCTTGCTTCCCTCGTTGGTGCAGAGAGCCTACCTGGGTGAGCTGCCCTCACCAGTCCTCATCAGACCCCAGGGAACTCCTCAGTGTGGCCTTTGCAGGGACCTGGGCTTCGCAGAGCCTCAGGATCTGAGCCCGGCTGGGCCCTCCGCCCACACCAAGGAGCAGGCTCCCAGCTGTGGCCCTGGCCTTGGCCGAACCGAGCGCCCTTCCCCAGTTTCCACCCTCCATCGGCAGGAGCAGGGCCTGACTCAAGCTCCACCTGCTCCAAATGAGAGCAACACGCCCCCCCCCACATCACCCTGGGGAGGGGAAGGGACCCCCGAACCTGGGTGCTCCAGCCACACCTGTCCCGTCTCTCCAACCACTCTCTGCCTCGAGATCACATCCCTGCTGCCTCAGTCATCGCAGGAAGCCCAGGGTCACTGGGTCCCTGGGCTCAGACCCTCAGTCCTCTCTGACGCAGCATTCCCATCTCGGTGCCTGTGTCCCCCACAGCAGGGGGACCTCATCTACTGAGTTCTCTCCACTGAGACGCTCCCGGGAATGAACATCACTGTGTCATGCGCGTGCGGCCCACACGATCCCACCATTATCACCATGATGATTTTCTCTATTTTTCAGACAAGCAAAGTTCGGGCTCAGCGGAGTTCAATGATCTGCCCCGGGTAGACAGCAGGAAGCAGTGGGGCTGGGACTCAAACCCAGGGCTGTCTGGTTCCTAGTGACAGCGGATGTGAGCTCGGGGAACAGGAGGGCTTTGCTTACCGGGGGTCCAGGCTCTCCGGGGGTCCCCACATCACCAGGCGTCCCAGGGTGACCCTGCCGAGAGAAAGGGCTCTGGTCATCCCAAACATCTGGGGTACACGGTGGCAGAGGAGAACAGAGCTGCCCCCCCGAGAGAGGTGACAAGAGGAGCGTGCAAGAGGATGCAGACTTACTCCTTACCATCGCCCCCTTGGGTCCGGGTGCGCCTGGGGGTCCCATCATGCCGCGATCGCCCTGTGACAAAGAAAGCAATGTGGGAGGTCACAGCCATGGCTGTGGGGACTCTGTGGGGGGAGGTGCAAAGGGACATCAGACGCCCCGGGAGGGGCAGGGGCTGCCTGAGGCCTCTAGAGTCCCTGCCCGGCTCATGGCCACGTCGCCCAGGTGGGGACCTGGGTTTCACCGGGCAGAAACCAGGACCCTGCGCCAGACACAGCTGGCATGCAGGGAGCCCCTCCACGCTTGGTCCCAAGTGAGGGCGCGCCAGTCACGTTGTCCCTTTGATCCCGGCCCACACCATGCGGCCCTCCTTAGGCCCGGCATCCCCTGGGCGGGGCTTGCTAGGGCAGAAACCACAAAAGAGGGTGTTCCTTTCACTCTCCTCGCCCCCTGTCCAAACCTACATAAGACACTAGGGAATCAGAGACGAAATTCGTTCCCTCTCGACCAACCCAGACGGGGCTTGGCTAGAAGGCAGGGGCTCTGGGTTCAAATCCTGGCTCTGTTTCTGTGAGGCCCTGTTTCTTATATCCACTTAGCCAGCAAATACTTACTGAGCATCTACTATATGCCGGGCACGACATGCCAGACCCTGAATCTACATAGTGAGCAGAGACAGACTCGCTCCCACGGAGCGGGGTGCTCAGAGTTTTGGGGAGCTGGAAGCTGGAGCAGCTGCAGTGAGGGGGGGTCACAGGGAGAAGGTGGCGTAATGGGGTGTGACCCACCTGGGGGCAGGGGTGGTCAGGGAATGTGTCCCTCAGGAAGTCTGCTTGGACCAAGGGCTGAAGGATGATTAAGAGGTGTCTAGGCACAGAGGCAGGTGGGAGTGGGAAGAGTGTGTGTGGCAAGGGAGTGGTACGGGCCATGGTTTGTAGGTGAGGAGGGACAAGGGACATTTGAGCAACAAAAGAAGGCCAGAGTTGGCTTTGGCATTGTACTGCGGTTACGTAAGATGCTACCAGTGGAGGAAATGGGTGAAGGGTACGTGGGACCTTTCTGTGCTATGTTTTGTAACTTCTTGTGAATCTGTAATTATTTCAAAATAAAAACTTTAAAAAGAGGAGGGAAAGGAGAGGAAGGAGGAAGAAGGGTGGGGAGGAGGAGGGGAGAAAGGCAGAGGCCAGAGGGTCTGGGACAGAGACGGATGCAGAGGCATGAGATGCACCAGGGTAGTGGGGCCGGGCCGGGGTGGGTTCCTCCTCCCTCTGGACCTTGGTCTGTCCACCTAGCCAGTGGAATGACACCGGCTCTCCCAGTCGGCCTGCTGTAGGGACCAGGAAGGGTAGCGGGGCCGGGCCGGGGTGGGTTCCTCCCCCCTCTGGACCTCGGTCTGTCCACCTAGCCAGTGGAATGGCACTGGCTCTCCCAGTCGGCCTGCTCTGGGGACCAGACGGCAAGGCAGGTGCCCGCCAGGGCCCGTGGTGGGACATGGAAGCCACAGGCTGTTTCTGAGCCAGGAGCCAACATGAGACAGAGTGTCTCAGTGGGCAAAGCGTGGCCTTTGGTAATGAACCGTGTTCAAAGCCCAGCTCTGCCACTTATGGTCTGGGTGACCCTGAGCAAGTCCCTTTCCTTATCTGAGCCTCCGTTACCTGCGCAACAGCTGCTGGGTGGTTAGCAAGGCAACCTAAGGGAATATGCTCCTCTTTCATCTTTTTAAAAGATGATCGTCCCTCCCTTCTGTCGTCTGCCCCCTTGCAGAGCCTGTGGGCAGCGTCAGTGGCTGTCACACAGAACTCTAACCGTGCTCGAGGGTGACGACAGGAGGGCATCGGGAGCCCTGGGGGATGCCGGGAAAGGCGGCGAAGGTCCCTGGAGGGTCGGGGGGCTGAGTCAGGAGAAAGGCCAGGGGACGGTGCTCTTGAAACCCCCAGGTCAACGGGCCCTTCGCCTTTTTAAAATTTCGAAACACAAGCTCTATTTGTGCATCATCTTCTACCCGATACGACTTACCTTGTCTCCCACGATTCCTGGCTCCCCGACCAGACCGATGAATCCCGCAAGTCCCTGTGAGAAACAGTCGCGAAAGCAGGACACGGCGTGAGTCCGGGACGTGCTGAGTCTGCGAGGCAGCCCACCGCCTTCCCTTCCTCCTGCGCGCGCTCCCAGGTGTCTCCTGCCCCGGGCCGGCAATCCGGCCAGCTGCCACCAAGGAGAGCACGGCCTCTCTCTGGGCACCATCCCGACTTCCCTCACTCCGCCAGATGGTTGTGATTTTGGAGCCAAGCGGTGGGGCCGCTGCCAACATCCCTGGGAGCGCCACGCACTCTTCCCGTGCCAGCAGCAGGCTGGGAGGCTGCCACGTTTGGAGAGCTGGGGTGTGTGTGTGTGTAGGGGTGGCCCTTAAGCTGTGCTGGGAAGAGGCCATCTGTCCCCATCTTTCGGGGCTCTGGGGCTGTTTCGAAGAGAGAAACAAACCCACTGGCTATGACAGAAATACCGTAACAGCCTCTGCCAAGAGATCTGATTGCAATCTGGGAAGCGGGGGCCTCTTCACTGTCTTCTGAAAGCCTTCCTCACTTCTTCCTGCAAGAGCGTGCACACACACACACACACACACACACACACACACGCGCACGCACACACACACATACGCGTGCACACACATGCAATGGCTCCTGTTGCTCTTTTTAACTCCACTGGGTGATAACTTGCCTCTCTGTTCCAGAGGCTTCTTCTAGGTGGCTTAGCAGGCACACACACATGCGTAGCGCAAGTGAACAGCCTAGAAAGGTCGCCCTGGAAGGTGGACCCATCTCTTGTTCAGGCCCTACCCTCTTCCCTGCTAAGGAAAAAAGCAAGCTGGAGGATAAAGGGGACCTTGTGTGGCTTAGGAGTGCAAAAAGTGGCTTTGGAAGAACCCAGATTTGCAGCAAAGAGATTCTGGGAGAATTAGGAAAGACTGAGGGATGAGTGGATCTGTCCTATAAAATCTGCTCCCTGTCCCCCAAACTCTGGCCAGACTGAAATGAGACCTGGGGCCACTAGCAGACCAGAGGCTGTGCACTCAGGCGGTAAAGCCAGCCCAGCTGTCAGTCAACTAGGGTGACAGCGTGCTGCCCAATTCCAGACTCTGAGACCCACGCTGCCTTATCCAAAGACAGATTTAAGGTGGCAACTTCAGCCAGGACCACGTGTGTCTCGCTTCTGCAGCCTGAGATGTCCCTGGTGTGTGGGGCTCCAAAGCCCATGCACCCCGAGGCTGTGAACAGACCTCCCACCAGCCTAGCACCATCGCCGCACATGGGGGTCCCGGGCCTGCCCTTGCTTCCCTGGGTCCAGAGACCCTTCCGGAGTGAAGCACGAGGTGACAGGGTCGAGGTACAAGCTAAGAGGCAATGGCTAACATGTCACAGGAAATAACCAAGTATTTGACTTCTGCAACAACTTAATTTTAAAAACTTAATTTTCAAGGTGATGGCAATATTAATAACAACAGCTTCAGTGTATCGAGCACGCCCTATGTGCGAAACCCTGTTCCTGGCACTTTATCTGTGTCGCTGTCATCTAGAATTGAGGTGAGTGGTGTCTCCGAGCCTCCTCTGCAGAATGGGAGACCATGAAGTCCCTTCCCTACCTCCTGGGGTTGTCCTGAGCGTTTGAGACCATGTGTGGCACGTCCAGCCACTCCATAAAGCTAGCTCTCTCCCAGCCCATCCTAATTTACGGTGAAAGGGCACGAGGTAAGACAGAGGCCCCGGCTCCCCGCAAGGGAGCAGCCAGACACGCAGAGGACGCCCAATGAAGGGAATAAAAACTGCTCTGTTCGAAGGCCCTGCCCGACTGGCCCAGAGAAACAGAAATTTCATAGCTACTTTAAATTTATGAGTTGTTGGGTCCTGGAAGACAGGCAGGTCATAAACCTCAAACAAGAAGCCAAACGGGGTCCTGATGAATAAAGGCCATACAGTGAGTGCCCGGTCCCCACCCCCGCCCCCTGGACCTGCTCCCCTACCCCAGGCACTGTCCCGGAACATGCTGGCAGGCCCGAGTTGGGGTGAGGCAGGTCCAGGGCTTCGACCGGGCAGGTCGGTGGAGAAGCGGCTCTGACAGCCGCGGGCACGGCTGGCTCTGCTCAGGCTGGCAAGAGGGCACAGGGAGGAGGCAGTGTTGTCGCCTACAGCGGGTACTGTGCAGACAGCATCTGAGCCCCCAGTTTGGGGGAGGAGGCTGGCCTGGCCCTCACATTGCCTCCAGATAGAAGACCATCGTCTGCTACGGGAGTCCTTCTCCCTCTCTCCCTTCCTCATCTCATGTAACGTTCTGCTAATCACGGGGTGCCACTGAGAACAAGACAGCGGTGGGTCCTCAGCCGGACCAGGCAACTCAGGGTTAGGTGCTGACAGGCTTGGCTTGCCCTGCCTCGTTCATCCCCAGCACCTAGGACAGGGCCTGGCAAGCAGTCTGCATTTTAACTATTAGATAAATACCAGGGCTCAGGAGGTCAAAGAGTTTCTCAGCCCTAGAGGCAGGTCTTGAGAACGCAGCAAGCCCTCAGTGTCACTCTTGGCTCTGACCGCGATATTACTGCCTATGAGACCTTGGGCAAGGGACTTAACTTCTCAGAGCCTCAGTTTCCCCACTTATAAAATGGGGATTATAATACCTATTGCCATAGGGCTCCTGGGGGCAATTGCAGGCGATAGTGGATATGCCGTTTGGCCCAGGGCCTGGGATCTAACAGGTAACCGACAAATGTAGCTGTTACTGTGACTGCAAGGAGGTCCTGTGGCCTGAGTTTCAGAACTCTTCCCTGGGGACCCTCTAGTTCTGCAGCGGACAGGAAGTGCCTGCTACGGCAACAGCCAGCGTGGGACCTGGGTGTGTCCCCGGGGGCACCCCCAGGGGTTCAGCTCTGCCTCTCCTTCGTGCTGTGGTCCAGGCTGCCTGGGCAGCAACAAGGTGCAGCAAACAGGCCCAGGCTACCCCAAGCAGCGTGCCCACCCCTCCTGGCCCCAGCTCTGCCACTAGCCCACTTGCTCATACTGGTCAAGCTGCTTCTCCCCCATGAATGCCAGGTAGACTAGAATCCAGAGGTTCTTAACCTCGGGGCTCTGTCAGGCGCTCGGGGTGGAAGTCAGGTTCATGAACTTGAATGGGAAAAACCACTACTTTTATTTTCATGAACCTCTAATTGAAATGTACCATTTCCTTGAAATATAAGTGTGTAGGCAACAAACCACAGTAGTATTGTTAGTAGCTGGGACTATACAGAAAGTGACATGTCACATCACAGCATTGCTGCAGAGACCTCAAAATACACTATGGAGGTTTGTCACCACTTCAAAACTGATGTGGTTGTTAGACTTGCTCCTAGACCTCATTATTTAATGCCTTAATAAGGAAGCATGTATATGAGTATATCACATTTTAACGTATTTTCATAATTGTGTTTCAATATAACTGGTTTCCTTTGTAATCATTTGCTTTTTATTTTACACATTTAAAAACTCTATTCTGAGGCCAGGTGCAGTGGCTCACACCTATAATCCTAGTACTTTGGGAGGCCAAGACAGGAGGATTTCTTGAGGTCAGGAATTCAAGACCAGCCTGCACAAAGAAGAGCAAGACCCCATCTCTACAAAAAAAAAAGAAATCTTAGCTGGGTGTTGTGGCACATGCCGGTAGTCCCAGCTACCCGGAAGGCTAAGGCAGGAGGATCATTTGAGCCCAGGAGTTGGCGGTTGCTGTGAGCTTTGATGATGCCACTGCACTATAGCCAGGATGACAGATCAGGAGACCTTGTCTCCAGAAAAAAAGAGAATGATACAATAAAAACTCTATTCTAAGAAGGGGGTCCATGCCAGGTTGCTGGCTAAAGAACCCAAGGCACAAAAAATGGGAGGACTCCTGGATATGGTGTTTCCAAGGACCCTCTGTGTCCTGACAGTCTAGGATTCTGAGTATCTATTTCCTGAGGGCCCTGTCATTAGCATAACTATGAAATTGAATTTGCTGATCATATTGCCTTTTCCACCACCCTCCCCCCCCAATCAGGAAATATATCCAGGCCGCGGCGGCTTTTCCAAACTCCCGGGCTTCCCACAGAATGTGCTCGAATGACACTGGAGAGATTTCAAAAATCCAGGCCTCCTCCTGCTTTAATTTCTTTCTTCCCCCAACAGATGTTGCAGGCCTGGTGAGGAAGCCCGTCGTGTGCGGCTCTCACGCCACTGAGGGTGCTTCCTGGCGCAGCCAGATCCTTCTGGGACCCCCGCACGGTTCCCCCTTCCCACTTGAGAAAGCCCCTTCCAAGGTTCTCGGGGTGCGGTCTGTATTTAAAGGAGCAAGGGAGATTGCCACCTCTGGGCTCACGGGTTAAGCCGTCAGGAGGTGCCAGGGCGGGAGAGGGGGACGGAAGTTACACCGCTGTCCGCACAGCACTCAGAGCTGCTCTCTGGACTCTGATAATTGCAGGTCATCAAACCTCCTTTTTAATAACTAGTTGCAACCTCGTCTCTTCTTGGCCTCCCTTCCCAACCAGCCAGAGCCACTGGTTCGAGTTTCGTTTTCTTTACAGTTTAGGGGAGCCTGGACCATAACCCCTGGCAAGTGGTGACACTTCTCTGGCCTTTGATTTCCTGCCCCATAAACAGAGGGAAACACGGCCGCAGCTGTGAAGGACTCCTCCAGGTTTAACATCCTGGGAGTGAAGTCGCATAATCTCTTTGGGCAAATGCACCACAGACATCTGTGCGGAGCCTGGCCGGTGGGAACGGCCATGGTGACTGTGATTCATGGCTTCCTCAGTCAGGGCCTTCTGCTCTCTGTCACCGCCCACATCAGTGCCCGGGGAGCCAACCTATGCCTGGAGTTGCTCTGAGGATGCCACGAGGTGGTGCATGCAGGATGCTCAGAGGGGGACGGCACACAGGGAGGGCTCGGTGAATGCAGCCCCCGTGTCCACAGAGTGTCACTAGCTTACCTGCTCGCCCATGGGCCCTGGCCGTCCGGGATCACCTGGCTCCCCCTGCAAAGAAAGGGAAGAGGATGGATTGGGATGGAGACGGGAGCCCAGGCCCCTCAGGGAACACTCCCAGGTTACTGGCCTTAGTTACCATCAGTCGGGATGAATCAGAGTCTGGCCTTGGTGACCCTAAACAAATGGCAGGGACAAGGGGGCATTTGGACAGAAACTCTGGCCCCGACATGACTCCAGTCACCCCATTCCCTCTGAGTGGCTCTTGGCACATTACTCAGCACCCTGATGTGTGTATCTCACTTGGGTCCTTCAACAACACATAGGATTTTGTGGATGAAAACTGAGGCCCAGAGAGGTGAAATGACCTGCCCAAGGTCACACAGCAAGCAAGAGGCAAAGCTACAACTGGAACTGGAACTGCAATGCCCGCCCCACTGTACCAGGCTGTCCCATTGCAGGAAGAGCAGGGAGCAAGGGAGTCAGGGCACCCAGGCCCTAGACCTCAACCCGCCAGAGCTCTGCCACCAGCTCATGGGTGACTCGGTGAGTTTCATCTCCGCTCTGGGCTCAGCCTTCCCAGCTATGCATAAGGGAAATCAGACTCATTTGTCTTCAAGGCGATTGCCTGCTTTCATATTTGGTGGCCTGTCATGGCCAGTTATGTCCCCCGCCGGGGTGGCCCCTGCTCCCTAGGTGGCCACAGCTGCCCTGGTCTCCCCGCAGCAGACCCGTGGGATAAATCCACCCAGACTGGGTCACCGCTCCCGCCACAGAAACCCAGCTGGTGTCTGAGGGAGAGAGGCCGAGACCTCAGAGGGCAGGACCTGGCTCGAAAACGGATGTGGCTCACGCTGCCCTGGCCGGAGTCTCATCCTCCCTCAACTCCTCCCCAGCCCTCATGCTCACAGAACCCCGAGGGGCCAGGACAGACAGTGGGCCGTCCCCTGAAGGGAGGGAGATGGGAACGGCCTGGGCTCCCCAGGCCCTGCCCTGACGGCCCGGGGCTCTGCCCATCTGTGCACCTGACCCATCATCGCTCGCCAGAATGGCTGGAAAAATCCAACCCTCAGGGGTCATCTTTGGAAAACCATCCACTGAGGCCACCCATGAGTTGAGGATCATGACTCTCCTGCCCTGGGCCAGTCCTTTTTTTTTTTGATAACTTCAAAAACAAAACAACCTGGTAACAAATGGAATACCTGTTCATTGTACACAATGGGGAAAATACAGAGAAGGAAAAGAAAAGCCCCTGTTATCCCAGCATCCAGAGATAACATAAGCCCTGGCCACCCTGCAGCCTCCGCCCCGTGCCTACAGAACAGTGCGACCAGCCCTGCAGCAACTCGGGCTTGGCATCGTCCTACCACCTGCCTCCTGCCCCGGCACCACCCCACACAGGCACCTTCCCGTCCTGTAACACCCACGACGCCATGCTGGGGGCTGTGCTACATCCATTACTCCAACAGTCCCCCATTATCGAACATTTACGTTATGCCCTTTTTTTTTTTTTTTGGTCTATTATCAATGCTTTGTGATAAATGAGGCCAATTTTTCTCCCCTTTCACAACCAGCCATGGGACTCAGGACGTGTCCTGGAGCCCACCTATGACATTGGACGCCCTCTCTCCCCTTGTCCTCAGGCATCTCTAGGTCCCCTCACCTTCACGCCATCCAGGCCGGGCCTCCCAGGAAACCCCTTCCTGCCGGGCTGGCCCTGCAACAGAGAGAGGGGTGAGTGGGGGAAGCTGGGCAGGGACAGCATTGCGGGGTGCCAGAGCTCTGAGGACCTGGCAGGGGTCTCCATGGCTGCGGAGAGCCACGGTATCCCAGGAGGGCAGGGGCGTAGAGACCTGATGCCACCAGGCAGCCAGCTGTCCTGGAACACAGAGAGGGTCTCCAGCTGCGTGACCTCAGGGATGCCTCCCCTCTCCTGTGTAAACGGGGATAATGACACCTGCCTTCAGGGAGTGAGGAAGAGGAAGGGACTTGAACGAACACCAGGGCACAGGGGAATGGAGTTTACGCTCGTGGTCCTCAAAGTGTGGACCTTTCAGGAGGTTCGGGAAGACCAAGGTATTTTCCTAATAACATTAAGACGTCTTTTGTCCCCCTCATTCTCTTGAGCGTAACGTGTTTTCCAGAGCTGCACGACATACATTATTGTCAACAGACCGGACGCAGAAGCAGACCCAAGAATCCAGCTGACTCCTATTAAGCCAGGCATTAAAGGGATTTGCAAAAATGGTAAAACAATGCCACTCTTTCCACTCGATGATCTTACTTTGGAAAATATAGTAATTTTTCATGAAAATATTTTTATTAACGGGAAATTGGTTTGTTAATAAATTTCAATGAATTACTAAACAGTTAAATTTGTCAGTTTTAATTACTAATATCCCACCCAAACAAAAGCTCTTTGGGTCCTCAATCGTTTTTAGGAGTGCAACAAGGTCCTGATAACCAAAAAACTCATGAACCCCTGGTCTACACAGCTGCTGCGATGAAGGTGGGGGCGGAACCAGCGGATTCTGGGAGGCTGCTCGGAGCAGTGGCGAGAACTGGGGCCGAGCCCAGCACATGGCAGGTGGGCAGTGACATCAGTCATGCCAGCTCTTCTCTCCTCTGGGGTCTATCCTAGTCCTCTCTCCGGCTGGCCCACGGCCCTCACCGATGGCCTCTTTCCAGAGCCCTGGCCAGATGTTGCCCTGTCTGCGCACAGCCGGCTCAGCGCCAACAAATCCCACCTCCCCCAGGCCAGTGACACTCACCTCCAAGCCAGGGGCCCCTGGTGGCCCCGTGGGTCCCTCATCTCCCTAGAGTTGGGGGACACGAGAGAGGAGAAAAGGAGAAAGTTAATCCAGTGAGACTCTTGGAGAACTTGTCCCGCAAAGAGGGCAAGGGGGGGAGAGAGGACAGCCCTTTTGGGCGAGGAGAAATGGTGAACCTGGCCCACCTGCCTGCTCCACCCCTGGGGCAGGGGCCCCACCGGTCACAGCCTAGAGGCCAGGCCACACGGTGACCTCCAGTGGATGGGGACCCCTGGGATCAAGGCAGTCCTGGGCAGGGGGTTACACCCCACCACGTGCTGGGAGGAACAGAGCTGCAGACTGCAGCTCAGAGACACGGGATCCGTTCCGAGCCCTGCCTTGGACTCGCTAGTTAGAGTGGAGAAGACCCTACAGCACGACGGCAGGTCTCAGTTGAGTTCCTGGAGAACAGCGATGACGCCTTATTCTCCGGCAGGCACCCCTCCCCGCCGCCCCCAACATTAGGATGGTTCAGCATCTTGTGGATGTTTGGCGAATGCATGCATGGTGAGTGATGAACCAACGAAGACTCGAGGAGTGGCAGGCACAGGAAGGGTTTCCGTGGGTGGTAACGTGAGTGTAGACAGGAGCACGTGGCTGGGCCTGTCCCTCCTTCCTCTCCCCTCCCTTCCTGCTTCTGGCCATGGGGCTCTTCAGACTCCCCCCCAACCCCACCCCAGGGCCCAGGCAGCCTCCAAACTGGCCCCTCTGGCATGCCCTGCCCGACCAAGGGGCTCCCTCCAGAGCCACACCCCCACCCTTCTCCCCCAGTTTCCAGGAAAACAGACCTACGTGGCGGCTCCCAGAGCCAGCGCTGGGACCCTGCCAGACCCAGAGCCAGCCCCGAGAAGGGATCCGTGTCAGCTGGATGCCCGCCTGTGGTCGCGGTGAGTCCAGGCCTCCCACACCCTCACCCGGGGCTGCGTGTCACGGGGCCCTGGGGCCTGAGCTAAGGGGGCGGGGTGGGGGCTAAGGAGGGCCTCATGTACAGGCAAAATGGGGGGCCCACCCGTGCTGTGCCCACCTGGTGCTCCAGCAGGCCCACGGGGACCCGTCCCAGTCCCCTTCATCAAGCGCAAGTAAATGAGGAATCTTCACTGTGCTGCTTAGGGGCTGTGCAAGTCAGGCCACTCTCTGGGGACGCCCAGGGAAGTAAGCCCCACGGGCCCTGTGTCGCGGGTCTGGGCTCAAGCAGACCTAGCTCTGCATCCTGGCCCTGCCCGCTACTAACCATGGGACGAGGGACGGTCTCTTTACCTCTCTGGGTCTCAGCGGGCTCACCTGTAAAAGGCAGCTGACAATTCCCACCCTCCCATCAAGGCCGAGGTAAACCGTGCTACTGCCAGCAGCGGCAGCAGCCTGGCAGAGAAAACCCCAGGGCAGAGACAGTCCCTGGAAGGGCCACAGGGCAGGGCTGCAGAGGACGAGCTGCAGGGCGACTCTGAGGGGGCCCTGGGCTATGTCCTGGCTGAGGGGCTCTGGCCCCAGGCTAAGGCCATTTGTCCCCAGGACAGGGCAGGCTCGGGGCTGTGGTCAGGCTGGGAGGGACGGTGGCTACACAGGTGGGGGGCAGGGCCACATAGTCTCACCTCAGTGCCCAGCTGCCCACGGGGTCCTGGCAGGCCTCGAGCTCCAGGCTTACCCTGGGAGAAGGGAACAAAAGGGGGTCTCAGAGGCGGCACCTCCATCTCCATCATGGGCCGGCCAGACACCCCCTACTTCCAAGCCAGGGAGCCAGCCTGCAGGCTTGTGCTTTCTGTAGGGCTGGAGCGGCCCTGGGCAGGGACTCACCTTCGTGCCTTCGGGGCCATTGTCCCCAGGGGGGCCAATGTCTCCTGGGAATCCCTGAGAGGAAGCAGAGAACAGGGTCACCCACGGGTGCTGGGATGCAAGCCTGGGCCTTGGAGGGGGCCCGACCTGTGTTTCTGTCCCATCCCGAAGGGCTACAACCTGGAGCAGGTCAGTGAGCCACCCTGATCCTGCAATCCTCAGTTCTAAAACAGGGATGGATCGTGGCTCCAGTCCCGACCTCGCAGAGTCGTTGAGAGAATAAACAAGATGGTGCAGGAAAGCATTAAGGTCACCACACGCAAAGTCATATGCAAAGTGGTGTGACCTAGAATTTTCTAAGGCCTGAGTTGCGGGTGTCCCAGGACATGGCTCTGCAGAACCAGCCACGCCTGCCCTGAGAATTCCTGTCCTTTGACTGCAGTGACCCTGCTGATGACGTTTTCTGGGTTTGCTGTGACTGAAAGCGCTGGAAGGTGCTGATTTAATTAACCTCAGCTCCTCCTACTGGAAGCTGGAACCCCCACTCTATCCTGGCTTCTGTGTGTGTGCACTGACCAGCATGAGCCAGTAAGGGAACATCTCCTTCCTTGTTTTAGGTGTGATACTTCTGTTAATTCATCCTAGAAGCCCTTTAGCTTTGGGGGCCGTCCCACTCCTCCTTCAGTTTCCTGCCAGCTAGAAATCAAATCCTTTTTTAATGAGTCTTTGTGACAAAAATGCACTCTCCCATCTTGTCTTCTTAAGTTGGCTTTTCTTTTTTCTTCCTCTTTTAACCTTTTAGTAACTCCTATTAAATTCCGGCTCAAACATCTTCTCACCCTTCTCACTGCCAAAGGCAAGAGTGGTCCAAACTTCTAACACATGAAGCCCAAACCCATGTATTTTTCTTTAAAACAAGAGGCTCGAAATCCTGTCCTGCCACCCCCTCACTGTGGGACCCCAGGCAAGTTTCTTAGCCCCTTCAGGCCTCAGCTTCCTGGTCTACAAAATCTACAGGTGGCTCTACAGGTGGGTGCCTGTAACACCCACCCTTCGGGGCTGTTCTGCGGATTAAATGGAACAATGCAAGCAGAGCAGTTGGGAGCCTGGCACCTAGTAAGTGCTCAATGAAAATCTGCATCCAGAATGATTCTGGGTCCCATGTCCTGGGAAACCAAGTCTGCCTGGGCGGGGGGGGGGGGGGGTGTCCATCCCCAGTGAGAACTTGGCGGTCAGGATGTGAGCCGATTCTCGTGCTCCTGTGCATCTGATGGCCCCGCTGATGCGTGGGGGAGATAATGCACCCGGGTGCTGGACAGCTGGAGCCCCGGCCCACGGCCTCTGGGTGCGGGGCAGGGAACAGGGAAGGCGCTGACACGCTTATCAGCTCCGTCTGCGGCAGAGCAGAGCCTCCCCCGGTTAGAGAGCCGGCCAACCACAACACGACACGAGATGGGAGAGGCAGACTCCAGACGTGTCCAGTGACCCAGGACAGGGCCAGTGGAGACTGCATTGCTACTATGTGGCAGAGTGACGCTGAGGAAGCCGCTTTTCCTGCTCTGCGACTCAGTTTCTTCATCTGTGAAACGGGGGCAGCAATCTGTCTCTCGCACGGCTGTGATGGCGATTCGGCAAGTTCTCGTCTCGAAGACAGGATGCGGCGTCCTGGCACCCAGAGGTCCCCGATAGCCGTGCGGGAGCATGCTCCCCACTGCTCGGGCCAGACCGCTGGGAAAACTGGGCTCGCAGGGAAGTCTTTTTCCACAGTGACCAGGGGAGGAGAGGCCAAGTGCATTTGTCTAAAGATAGGACTGAGTCACGGCCAAAGTCAACACGGTGCAAAGTCAGAACTTGTAGCTTTTAGGAAACATTCCCTCCTCCAGCCAGGCGATACCGGGAGTGATGTTTGGGAGGGTCTGGAGAACCCGCAAAGCCAGACTTTTGCCTTGGACGCGGAGAGCTCGCCAGTGAAGGGGACCTGGAGGCCAGGGCACTGGGGGCGGGTGGCTCCAGCCGGGCTTGGCCTGGGTGCCGGTGACCTGGAGACTGGCCACAGCCCCGGCTCCTGCTCGGCCCAGTTCTCCAAACACAGGGATGACAGAGGGGGGTCCCAGGAGAACTCAGCCGGCTGATTTCAGCCGTTCTACCTGGATTCTGACTTGATGAGTCAGGTATAGCCTACCTGCGCTAGTTATCACACGTGTCCGAAACCCTCGGGGTTTCTCCTTACTCAGCTAGAATCATTAATGGCTAGATCCATCCTTCCTTCTTTGTTATTCTCCATTCAAAAGCCAGAATTTTGCCTTTGCTTCCGGCTCCCCATACCCGGGAGCTCCAAGCCCTGAGCTTTTCCAGAATAGCTGTGAGCAGCTAGGATTTTACTGGAACCACAACGCCAGGGTGGTGACAAAGCTGGGGACGAACTCTGGGGCCACCTTTCTGTCCCTTCTGCCTTTGAGAGCCTCCGAGTGACATGGGAAGAGCAGATGGCTGATCTAGGAATTTCTGTGCTTGGCCTCATTTCTCACTTGCTGCGTGACCTCCAGCAAGTCCCTCGCCATCTCTGGGCCTCAGTTTCCCCAGGGCAACCCCCAGTCCCAGCTGTGGCCAGACAGAGAAACGGGGCGTCACATACCTCGGGTCCAGGGGGCCCAGGAAACCCCAGAGATCCTTTGTCTCCAACTTTGCCCTGTGGAAGAGGAGAGAGTTGGGGGGAGGCGGGTGAGCCAGGGCCCGACCTTCCACCAACCCCTTGCCTTATCCCCCTGACAGTGGGTGGCTGGAAAGTTCAGGAGCATATGACTAAAATCTGCCTAGACAACCAGAAGGAGCTATTGTTCAGACTCTGCCTCCTACACTTGCTAGCCACGGGACCCTGGCAAGTCACTTCTCCTTTCAGAATCTTAGCTTCCCCATATATTAAAAAAAGCAAAACAAAACAACACAAAATGGGAGCAATAATAATTCTCTAACTCCTGGGGTTGTTGGCAGCCTTCAAAGAAACACAGTGCACAAAGGCTCTGATGCACAGTAACCCTCCCTAAATGACACCCTGCTGTGACTGATGGCATTGCTACTGTTTACAACGTGTCAGGAGCCCCAGGCTCCCATCAGACCTTTCTCAGGGAATGAGGCATGTCTGTGGTGCTGGGCGACTCACTCCCCCTCTGGGCCTTAGTGTCCTCATCTATAAAATGGGCAGATGCAATGCTTGCCCTGCTCTGCTCGGCCCCCAGGGCTGTTGCAGGAGGAAATGAAGTCCTGGGATTGGGGCGTCCCCAGCCACATTCCCCGAGCAGTCGGAGTGAAATTTGGGGTGCTGGAGGAGATACTTACCAGCGGCCCTGGCTTCCCTCGTGCGCCGGGGAACCCTGGCAACCCCTGGCTCCCCTGGAAAAGACCCAGAGTGGCTGGAGTTAGTGAGGAACAGCCCCGGCCCGGGGACAGCTGCCTGGTCCTGCTGCCGGCCTGGGCCACCCTTTGAGGAGTATGAACGCCCCTGCAGGCTCCAGCCTGGCACCCCTGCAGGCCAGGCCCCGGAGACGCTAAGGTGAAAAGCAGCCCCTGCCCCCACCAGGAACTGATGCCCCTGGGCTGCAGCAGGCTCCGCGGCACCCTTTGTGCCCAGGGACGCTGAAGACAGAGCCCTGCAGGAGCGGCCAGGCCGGCCGTGGCTCACAACCCAGAGACACCGAGGCCGGGTCAAGACAGGCCAGAGAGGAGGGAGGGAAGGGGGAGCGCTGGCCAACATCTGGGCCTCGTTGACTGGCTGGGAGAGGTCCAGATGTGGCCACATGGTGCCAGACACAGGCAGAGAGGAGCCGGTCTCAGCAGCCCCGCGGCTGGGCCCTGGAAGTCAAGGCCACCTCAGTTCATCCCCTTCGTCAGTCAGGCAGCGAGGCTGGTCCCTGCCACCCTCCCTCCCTCCCCAAACTCATCCTAAACGTTCCCTGTGAAGTGCAGGCCCCGAGCCGAGCTCCCTCAGGGCAGCCTGGGGCCCTGTCCTCGGGAAACCCACTGTCCTGCAGGGGGCTGAGTGCAAGGAGCCAGGGAGGAAGGTGGCACCACCGGCGAGGGACAGACGTGCTGCTCAGGGTGCTCAGAGAGGGAAAAGGCCGCTCCCCGAGCAGCTGGAGAAAGTGGTCTCTGGGCAGGGTGGGTGGAGAGCTGGGCGGAGGGCGTTCCCGGCGGGGCAGCAGTGGTGCCAAGGCCTGGGTGCGGTGGGGACGTCAGTGGGTTTGTGACACAGAGCTACAAGGGGAGGGGGGCAGGAGAACATCAGAGACACCCACTCATTGGGGGGAGCCAGGACCTCACCCTGGGAATACTAGGGAGCCATGGATGGTATGAGAGCACAGGGTAGAGTTGTACCCTCCGCAGAACGATTTGGTGGCAGTGAGGAAGAGAGAGGGAAGGAAGAGGCGGGGGCCTGGAAAAACGTTAGGAGGCTGTTGCCAAGTCCAGGGAAGAGATGTCACATAGGTGGACGGAGAATGGCAAAGACGGGACCGTCTGAGACGCAGCCATCTCGCCGGTGAGCCTGGCCCCACAGCAGGGCCCGGGAAGGAAGCCGGGAGCAGGAGAGCAGCAGGGCAGGGCAGGGGAGGATCTGGGGCAATTACCTTGTCTCCTTGGAATCCGGGATCTCCTGACACACCTGGAACCCCTTGTTCGCCCTAAGTGCACACCAGCAAAGAGGGTTACCATGGGGAGCGTGCGGGCTCCGGAAGCCTCCCCAGCGTCCACACCCACTGGCCAGCACAGCTTTGCTGCGGCTGCTCCCAAAGTCGGATCCCACCGGCAGTGGCCTTGTTAGAGTAATGGGCGGCCCCCGGCAGGGGGAAGCAGGTCCTGGCGCATGAGCGGCCTGGGTGCAGACCCGCCCGGGCTGGCCCAGGGGCTGCAAGCACCACTCACAGAAGCTAAGCTGCCCGGGCTCCCCTGGCCTTCCCTGGCGGACTGACGCTTGCAGGGCAAACGAACTGTTCCTTGATCCTTCAACCTCTTCATCATCAACTGACATTATCCCACGGGGTGAGGGCACCTCGTCCAAAGGCCCCACAAACCACTGTGGTTCCGAGTTCTTGTGTCTGCTGTTTGAGACTGTTCACCTCCAGGCTGTGATCTGTCACTTCCTTCTTTTGTAGGGGTTTTTGTGCCTGCAATCAGCTTTCGTCTACTTCTGAATTTAGCTAGTTTTAATCAGCTACGGCAGGCATGAGGAAACCAGATCGCCTGGCTTGTTAAGACTATGTGTAAACAGCGAGTAAACTGGTCTTGACTCAGGTCTGGGTGTTTCTCTTCTAAAACAATGTATCCCATAGGCTTGGTGATACTGATTCTGGCCATCGGAGGGCTCTTCTGTTCCCTCCCTGTTTTTAGCCATGTTCTTTCTGGTAGGCGAGTGGTTGCCGGCCAGATTTGGAGATGTCACTCTCCTATTAGTGCTGGGACCACCTCGCACGGCTCTCTCCACACCCAGCCCTCCGTGGTGGACATGGCAGTCCCCTGGCTCCGGGACTCAGAAAACATTCACAGCCCCGGGATCAGGGGGAAAAATGGGGAGAAAAACCCAGGAAGAATGGATAATCTTAGCAAATCCACATTGAGCAGCTAAGGCCCAGGACCCAGCAAAAGAACTTCCTTAGTACAACAAAAGCCAGAATTATTAATAAAAAAAAAAAAATTTTTTTTTTAACTTACTTTGGTTTTTCCAATTTGGAAAACCCTATACAATATCCTGGGGTTTGGGGATCCAAAGAACATTTTATTTTTTTTCGAATGTCTAAAAGAGGAGTGAGGGGGTCAACAAACAAACAAACAAAAAAATAGGCAAAAAAAGGAACATTTCCAAGGCACCCAGGAAATCAGAACGATGGCTTGGAGAGGGCGGGCCTGAGCAGGAGGCTTGGTTGCAGACAGCGCCTCCGTGCTGGGAGAGGAAGCCAGGCGGTTGTAAGTGGGCCCGAGTCCAGGCCGGGTCATGGAAAATCTGGGATTCTAGGCAGCAGCGACCTCAGAACATGAAAGGATGGCGCTGTCCCCGGGGAGGGCCAAGGGGCACGTATGTGCATGTGGCTGATCAGAAAGAACACTGAGGGCTCCTCCCCTCCCAACCCAAGGGATGGAAAAGAGATTTCTCCCTCTCTCTTTTTCTTTTAATCCCAAAGACTTGATTTTCCTGAAAACCATGGGCATGAAACTAATTTCCTCCTTCTTCATTTTCCAGGGCTTTCTCATCTCTCAATGTCCCAGGCAACTCCCACCGGCGAGCCAGCCGAGTTCCATGTAACACGTTTATTTCCATGTTCCTGAAGCAGCACTGAGCAGAGGCCAACTCCACAAAAGGGCCTATAAACAGCTCACTGCCTACACTCTCATTTTCCCCAACTTCCTTTCTTCCTTGTCCATGGCTTCAACGTTTCCAGAGCGCCGATGTCTGGGGCCTTGGGATACACAGGTAGGGGCAGGGAGCACCCCCCGCAACAGAAAGGCCCTTCGGAGGGGGAGGGGCGCTGCAGGCAGCGGGACGCAGGGGGCAGAGCTGGGCTGCAGCTGGAGGCTTGGGCCAGACAGGAGGAGACGAAGAGGGAGGAGAACAGGTAGAGAAGGCCGGGGTGGGCATTGCACCTGGCTGGCTACCTGCAGGTGGGCTTGCATAGGGCAATCCTGGTGTGTCCACTTTCACCCAGCAATTCCCATTTTCTAAGAGCCCAGGGGCCAACGTTGGCTCCCCTAGCAAATCCCTGAGTTTCCTTTGATGAATCCCTTCTCCTCTTTGGGTCTCAGTTTCCCCAGCTGTGAAATGTGACCTCCCAGAGCCTTGCCAGCTCTGACCTTCTGACCTCCGTTCTGCTTCGTGGTCGAGGTCTCTAGACACGGGTGCCTGAGTTCAACCCCTGACCCTCTACTTCCCAGCTGCGTGGCCTCGGGCAGGCCGTTTATTTCATAGGGGCCTGGCGGATTAGTGGGTTAATCCACGGAGAGCACTCAGAGGGTGCCCTGCACGTGGTCCCTGTTCCTGTGACTCAGGTATAGGAAGACGCAGAGTCACCTGGAGACAGGTGCGAAAGGAGCCTGACCACAGATTGGCTGAGTGGTGTCATCCCTTCAGGACTCTTGGGGCAATTGGAACACTGCCCCAAAGCCCTCCCGCACCCTCTTTTTGCTGGAATCTGAGGGGTGCCAGGCAGGCAGAGCATAAGAAGTGCTGGGCCCCTGTGTCTGTCATTCAGATGCTGCCCGACTCTGGCCCACCCGGGCCCCCTACCCACCTCCAACTCTGGTTTGACCTGGGCTGAGACGGTGAGAGCCCAGAGCAGGGCTGTCCCCAGGGCACATGGCAAAGTGGCCCCCACGTGGCAGCTGGAGGAGAAGCTGTGCTGTCAGCTGGCATGCTCTCTGGGGTTGGGTTCCCAAGTTCAAGTCGGGACGATCTGTGTGGGTTTGTTTCCTTCTGGGCTACCACCGCCACGCTCCCTGCTCCATGGCTTTGCCCTTAAAGCCCTGACGCCGGCCTCAGCTCTACTGTCTGGATTCAGAGCCCTGCCTTGACTTACCCCCTCCCCATGCTGCGACGGCCACCCATGCACTCTGCCAAGGTCTTCGGGCCCCCAGAAGCATCTGCCTGAGCCCCGCCCAGAGTGACCAGGAAGAAGCTGGGGAGCACAGATTTAGGGGGGCCAGAGGAGAGGCAGGAAGAGCATAGGGGAGTGGACCTGGCGAGAAATCAGCGGCAGCCTCCAGCGGAGAGGGGGGTGGCATGCAGAGAAACCACAGTGCAATAAGGGAGTATTCAGATCACCTTATCACCTTTCAGTCCGGGCTCCCCCATGCTGCCCATCAGTCCCTGCAAGACAAAGGCCGAGGCCAGCTATGACGGGGACTCCAAGCACAGGGGCCCGGAGCCCTGGCTCACACCCACCAACTGGCTGCAGACCCCGTGCTAGATCCCATGCTCCCACCGGAGCTACGAGGCTGTTGACGGGCAAGTGAACACAGCACCGTGGACTGACCCAGAGGAAGGAGCTGCTGGCGGGGAGGGAAGGATTTAATGAGCAGTGTCACATGCGTGTGGCCAAATCGGGTCACCCCAGAACGTGGTCCTAGCAGTTTGGGCCTGCCATTCCCCGGAGTACCCAGCTCACTCAGGGATCGACGGAGGTCACTGGTTTGCATTATAGCTTCTATGGCCCTGGCGATGGCCCCCACTGACTTCCAGTGCCCTGCGGCCCGGAACCGTGTCAGACACATGCTCAGCTCGAGGACTGGTGTCCAATAATGATGTCTGGCCTAAATGACATACAGATGACGGCTGGCTGTCAGGCATCCCCCCGTCCTCCCTTCCCCCACATCAGCTGAGGTCACCCCTCCTTCTGGGCTGAAATGGGTCAGGGGGTGCCCAGCTGGGAGGAGGCTCGAATCGGGGGGCAGCCACTGTTTACCTTCATGCCCTTGGGTCCTGGGTAGCCAATTGGACCCAACGCTCCCAAGTCGCCCTGGGGAGAGAAAGAGAAGAGGACGCCATGAGAGGGGCCCGCAGGAGGCTGGTGGGGGCGGTGTGACCCACATGGTGCCTGGGGCTGGGCTTTCAAGGATGTGGCTCCGTGGGCTGATGGTGGAACTAGGGGTGCTCTTCCTGTTTGCCTGCACCCCAGGTCCCATTCTCGATTGCCGCCCTCCCCTACCCCCAATTCCTTCCACATTCGATGCAAGACATTTCTGTCCCATGTCACATCCTTCACCCCCACACCAGCTCAGGTACATAGGGCCTTTCACATGACTTCTTCGGACCTCAGTCTCCCTCCCTGTAAAATGGACCCCTCTACCCTAGAGATTCAGCAAGAATTAAATAAAACACAAGCGGCAGCTTTGATTCCTCCAGCTATGCGGGGTGGGGGGCACTCTCTGCTTCCCAGAAGCTTAGTCGTTTCCTTTCCAGGGTAGCAACTGGGGAGCGGTGCTGTCCATTCCAGAACCCCCAGGGTTGGTGACGCACCCAAGGAGGACACTACGGTCAGCTGGCAGATCCCGGCCCACGGGCTGCAGAGCCGGCTTCAGACCATCCAAAGTGGGGCCAGTAGAGTGGCTAACCCTGGGAAGCCATGCGCCCTTTGCAGGGAGCTCTTCGAGGAATGTTCTGGAAAGGCTGGGAGGGCCCCGCCGTGCAGCAGAGGCATGGGGGAGGTCTCACCCCTCTGCAACTCACTCACTGTGCTACTGGGGGGAGCTTCCTGTCTCCGTGCCTCAGTTTCTTCGTGTTACAAATGGGGGTTAAGGATACCATGGACCTCCTAGCCACGTGTCGAGGAGTAACTGACGCAATCCGAGTGCATGCTCGGCGATGCCTGGAGGCACTGTTGGATGTCATGACCAGAGGGGTGCTACTGGCATCTCGTGGGCAGAGGCCAGGGATGCTGCTAAACGTCCTGCGGCGGACAGGACAGCCCCCACGGCAAATAGTAATCCAGCCCGAAATGTCAGTCACGCCGGGGTCCAGAAGCCCTGGGCTGAGAGTGAGGAAGTGACTGCAATTTCTCCTAGCAAGCCCGCCCGCTTTCCCTCAGATCGCCACGCTTCCACCCAGCTGTCGGTACCCCCAGCCCGGCCATGACCTTGCGCCCACACCCAGGGAGAGGGCGCCCCTGAAAAGGCTCTCCCCTTCCTGGTCCGTCCTCCGCGACTGACCTAAGTGTCCAGCTGCTGGGTGACCTTGTTGTGCCTCAGTTTCCCACTTCCCAAGCCAGGCTCTACAGGGACGCCTGGCAGGTGCTCTGAGGCTGGGGCACAGCTCTGGAGCCCTGGAGGAACAAAGGCTGCCCCGGGCAGCCAGGCTCGAGAATGGGGACTCAGGTTCCTGCATCGGAGCTGCCTGGAGACGCCTCGGAGGGAGGCCGGGCAGGGAATGAAAGTCACATTCCTGCCTGGCTCCCGCAGGAAGGGCCAAGGGGGCCGCGCGGCGGAATGCCCCCGAGGAGAGAGGCGGAAGGACAGCGCTTGGCTGGCTGAGGCAACGCCAGTTCCTACCCTCCTGCCCTCCCAGAACGACTGGAGTCTGGCTGGCCGTGCCGTGGCTGTGTGATCTGGGGCAACCACTCCCCCTCTCTGGGCTTCAGGATTCCCACTTGACTGTGTCAAACAAAACCTCCTGGCTGAGCATTTGCTAAGAAGTCCTGTTTCCGGGACCCAACAAGAATCTTCTCACTGAGACAGGGAGGGCTCACTGTAACAGGTGACGGTGACGCACACAGCACTCGTTCCCAGGCCCTGCGCTAAGCGAGCAGTTTCCATGCCTCAACTCACTTGCTCCTCTCTGCAGCCCTGAAAGATCGGTTCTGCCACTATCCCCATTTTACAGACAAGGGAACTGAGGCTCTGAGAGGTCAGGGCTCGGGCAGAGGCACAGAGCCGGGCAGTGCTGGGACTCACAGGAGACGGCCGTCTCCAGAGCTTCCGGGCCATTCCAAAGTGGTCTTTGGAGAGGAGGGGGAAGGGAGAGAAGTCCGATCAGTGGCCGGGGGAGGCCAGCCCTGCGGAGAGCTGCGTTCCCACAGGCCGCTCGGGCGCCGTGTCTCTCCCCTCCTTCCCTGGATGGAGGGAGCGAGGGGGGTCCGCCAGAGCCCCCCGTGGTGCGCAGATAAACAGAGCAGGCTCTGCGGCTCCAGCTGGGGCGGACAGAGGACCAGCCCGAGCGCCGGGAACACAGGCCCATTCTTCCTTGCTCCCAGCCGGAGCCGGCTTGTTCTGTGGGGGCCGAATTCCATGCAGGCTGGGGATCACCTGCGTGGGGGCTTGGGGACTGGGGCCCACTTGCCACCTCCGCAGGCCTCTCCGAAGGGGTCTGTGTGCGGTGGGGGCGGGGACCCGGCAGGGGCATCCCCCACGAAGGGGGAAGGGACCCATGGCAAGGGGGCCCTGGCTGCAGAGCCCACTGGCAGACGGTGGCAGCTGGCGTAGGGCCGGTCTCCCTGTGTGGGCAGGACCCCGGACAGGGCCAGGCAAGCACTCGGGGGAGGGAGGAGGAAACCCCAGGCCACCTTCCCCTGAGTGCAGCTCCACTGTGCAGCTCCACAGTGCGCTGGATGCCCTCGAGGGCAGCCTGGCCGGAACGTCGCGTCCCCACAAGAAAGAGCAACGAGTCAGGCTCTTCGTTTGGACCCCGACTCCACGCTCTGCGCTCCCAGACGCCGCGCGGCACGCTGCGCCCTTCCACTCGCCGACACCCACCAGGAACACAGTCGACCTCGACCGTGACCACTTCTCGCCCCCGCTGTGCGCCAGACACCACGCCACCCACGTCGAACCCTCACTAACAACAGCTCAGGGTCACTTTGGGCCATTCCACCGTGCCAGGGACGACGCTGGCGGCTCGGACGCTCAGCCTCTGCTCACGGTAGCCCCACGAGATCAGCACCGCGTCACTCCCACTCCAGTTTACAGGTGCGAAAACCGAGGATCACGGAGAGACCAATAGCCCGCCCAAGATTAGGCACCGAGTGTGGCAGAGGCAGGACCGGAACCCAGGTCTGTCTGTCTGTCTGTCTGTCTGACCCCCAGTCGGTGCTCATGAGCCCTGGGTTGGCTGTTGGCCAGTAAAGAACCCAGGGTTGCCTCTTTTTATTGCCATCGCTCGTAAGTGACAGGGCACGAGGACAGGCTGGACATTCAGAAATAGGTGTGAGTTCTGCCCCCCAAATGCCAGCCGGGGGACCCCTGAAGACAAACCTGGGGTCCTTCCAGCACCCGTCATTCCTGACGGACGTGCTTCCATGTCTCACCTTCTGGCCCTGCTGTCCCCTTTCGCTGTGACACACTCAGACACCGACCCATCCCCCCCAGACCCTGGTTCAAGCTGCTTCCTGTGCCCGGGGTGCTGTGCCTTCCATCATGTTGTTAACGCCCCCTGCGCTGACGTCGCCTGCCTGACCCTAAGGCTGGGCCGCACCCCGGCTGTCCCTCCTCGGAGGCCCTGCCTCTCGCTGACCGTCCTTGACGTGTGGGCCTCTGAGGCCTCTGGGGGCAGGCGCCTGGGCTGGGGACCTCACCTCTGCCACCCCAGCGCCTGGCACCGGGCACGGCCCCAGGGAGGTGCCTGGTAGATAGAAGTGGCTTAATAAATAGTGAGAAAGAAGCTCACACACTTTCACTTACAACCCCCACCCCCCCGGCCCAGGTATATTAAGGACGGGGACTGGGGCCGCGGCCAGCCTTGGCTCCCGGGCTTGCTAAGCGCCATCTCTCACGCCGGAACAGCCCCCGGCGCTGCCCATGCATGCTCTCGCGCATACGCCATCTTCGTCAGCACAGAAGTCTTGCAGAGCTGGCGACACGGCACAGTGGTGGAGACAGCCGGGTCCAGCTCATCTGCTGTGTGACCTCAGGCAGGTGCTTCACCCTCTCTGAGCCTGTTTCCCTAACTGTAAATTGGTGATCCCACTCCCTACCCTCAGAGGGCTGCTGTGACAATTAAACACGTAGCACAGGGGCGGGCACACGGGATTTGGTGAATGTCAGGTGTGGGGGGGGAGGCTCCTGTCCTTGCTTTATAGACAAGGAAACGGCCAATGACCATCTAGTGGCGGAATGTGGTGGACTATCCACTGCACCCCAAATGCTGGGTTTGGGGCCAGATCATATGTTCTCTGGGTCTCATTAAAATATAGAGGAGCCAAGATTCCCAGTGTCACTTTGAATAAAAAGGACAGAAACGGTCTTTGTTGAGCAGATTCTGGACTGGGGCAGCTTGCTTGAGGGCCTGCCAAAGGGTTTCGGTTACTCAAAGCGGGGCTGTTTGGAGACACTCTCACCTCGGAGGCTGCAGGGGGCCACCGGTGGCTTATTGGGATTGCGGTCACACAGACCTGAGCTATGGGCCCGGCACGTCCACTCCCAGGCTGGGGACCTCAGCACCGCGAGGCTCCGAGCCTTGTGCGCGTCAAGTGCTCACAGAGCAGACAGACGCTCGATGAATGTTAGTCTGCCCTCTCACACCCTCCGTCCCGGCTGCGAGGACCCGGGGGACAGAGGGAGGCTCAGCTTCCGTCTGCATGCAAATTGCTTCAACTGACTAGACAGAGGGCACTGAATAAATTTGAATTTCCACTAAAGTGATTATCAATACGCGGAATTCCCATTTGCTCAGCTAAAAACCCACATCCTCCGGAAAACCATAGGTGACTCACAATCCCTCTTCCTCTTTAACTCCTGGTTAGAAAATTCCTTTCCTTTCTAGCTCTTCAGGGACACAAATTTTCCCCTAGGCACAGAAGCTGCTGTTCCCAGAAGTCCAGGGTGGGAGGGGCATTCACTCGGGGCTCAGAGGTGGCTTGGTGGGCTGGGGTCCAGCCCTGTGACCTCCGGACACAAGGAGAGAGACAGCTTCACCTTGGCAGCGAAAGGAATCCAAAAACAGGAGAAGTAGGGCTCAAGTGGCAAGAGAAGGACACAGGGCAGGAGGGAGGCGGGAGGTGGAACAGATCAGCTCTTGGGGAAGGGCACTGCGTAGGGTCTGAGAAATGCAGGCGGGCCCAGGGCTCGGCCCCCAGCTCAGGGCCCTGGGAAGGAGGGCAAGAAAGGAATGCTCTAGACTAGGAGTTGGGAGTCGACTCCGATCAAGCCTCCATCCTCTCCTGCCTTACATGTGACCCTGACCAAGGGCCTCAGTTTTCTCACCTGCCTAAAGGGATTACCCTAAGAGACGCTGTGAATAGAGCTGCCAGACAGGACAAATAAAAAGACAGGATGCCCAGTCAAATTTGAATGTCAGATAAACAACCGGTGACATTTTAGTACAAATGTGTTCTGAATATTGCTCCTGACACTCACATTTAACTGGGGCGTCTGATGTTTTATCTGGCAATCCTAACCACGGAGCGCGGAGGAGAGCACAGGTGAGAATGAGCTTTGTGAAGCATCTAGAAGGTCCAGGGCTGCCATGGCACAGCCCGAGTCCCCAGAATCTGCACTTATTTAGCCAGGCGGTATTCTTGCCCCTCTCAGGAGCCAACCTAGTGGACTCCAGGACAATGACATGTAGGGACATGTGCCAAGGATGACAGCCAGGATATGTAAACATCCTTTTGGAAAGGCTGTGGGGACCGGGATTGTTTAGCCTGAAGACGGAGCCCTGGGGAGCCCAGACAAAGACACCTTTGCGTCCCAAGCAGCCTCTCCCAGGGGACAGCGAGGACGACTTGGGCTGGATCTGCAGGAAAATGCCCAACAATGGGAGTTCTGTGAAACGGACCAGGCTCTATGACCATATGACCGAGATGCTCCAAAAGGGATTCCTGCAGGGCTTACAGAGGGTTGGACTGGAAGAACTCTAGAGACTTCTCTAACTCTCGTGGCAGATATTTCTTTTTCCAAAGCATTCAGGTCAGCTCCTTGTGCCAAAGAAGGTGCTTAGCAAAGTCCTGTTGAATGGACACCAGGGATGAAAAATGTATGACTCATGTGTTGATACTTCCTAATCCACAGCCAAGGCAGACATCACTAATCAATCGCAGCACCCTCTCCCACTAAGGTCCAATGTGACCGAAAACTTTTTCATTTCATTTCAATCCAGATAGCTACTACCAGGCATAAAATATCATATGTGTGTGTAATATAATAACAACAGCTATTATTATAACTAATACTATTGAGTGCTTCACTATGTACTAGGCACTTCATATGTATTAGTTTATTTAAATCCTCCCAACAATCCTCCAGTTTAGGTACTAATATTAATCCCATTTTACGGATGAAGAAATTGAGGCATAGGGAGGTTTAGAAATTTGGATTGTGAGTAAATGAGTGGTAGAGCTAGGATTTGAACCTGGGCGGCTGGTTCTAGAAAATTCCCTCCTAGCCACTGGACTGGGCCAGACTGAGTGTATCTGTGGTCCTAATAAGAGTGGGTCCCCGAGGCTCAGGGAAGGGAGGCCATAACTAACGTTCACAGGCCAGGATGCAGACACGGATTACTCTGACCTTCTACTCACCCCGCCCAGGCTCTGCTCTCAGCCACCTGAGCAGGGGCAGACTGCCTCTGGGGACCTCTGCGCCCTCTGCCCAGGGCTGGCCGGGGGTCAGGACTCAGCCCCTCGAGACCAGCAGGGAGCTCTGGTTTGGGCTAATAGAACCGCCCCTCTGGCCTAATCAACCTGGATGGACTCAGGGGGCAGATCACCTCCCACCTCTCTCAACGCTGGGCATTTCAGGAGGTGGTGACGATAATTAATACCGCGTAGTTTCCACTAGCACTTCCTGAGGGCAGATTCTGCGCCAAGGACTGTAAACGCGATGCCTCGCTTAATCCTCTCAACCATTCCAGGGGGATTCTACTGTCACCTCTATTTCACAGACCAGGAAGCTAAGGCTCAGAGAGGGTAAGTGACTTGGCGAGGATGCACCAGAGCTGTCACTTGAACCCAGGTGACCCAGAAGACTGCCTGACGTGGTCCAGAGCTCAGCTCCTCTGCAGCCACCTCTCCCTCTGGACCGGAAGCCCCTCGCCTGTGGGATGGGCCATGCCGTCACCCACCCAGCGTCCCTTGCAGAGCAACGGCCAGTGGGCAGGCGTGAAAGTACGTTGCCGTCTCATGCCCCAAGCGCCCATCCCATTTAACTAATGAGGAAACAGGCTCAGAGGAGGCAGGTCACCCACCTGAGGCCACACAGCAGGGCTATCCTCCTTCATTCCCCTGTCCAGGCTGGTCCTGCTCCTCCAGCCCTTCCCGGGGGTTGGTGAGAGAAGGGTCTGCCAGGCCTGCTGCTTTCTCCCACGCCCTGGCTCGACCCTGCCTTCACCCGCCCCCCACCCCCAGGATCAGTTTACTTACAATGAGGCCGGGGACTCCTGGGGGCCCTGGCAGGCCCAGTTCTCCCTGCAAAGAGAGAGAGGCCAAGGTGGTTACTTGCGCTGTCTCCCTCCAGGGCCCCGCCCTCCCTGCCATCCTCCACACGGGCACTTGGTGGGGTCGTTCAGAGCTGACCATTCCTTCTTCCTGACCACAGGCTCCAGTGACCCTCCTGTGCCCGGCCTTGACTTTGGACAAGACCCTTCCCCTCTCTGCCATCAGCTTTCCCTGTCTGTAAAATGGGGAGCTGGGCCTCCCAAATCCAATATCTTCCAATTGCAAGTATGAAACAATGGGCAGAATCCTGATGGTGGTAATACAGACGTGCAGGGTGTCTGACATTTCACTCTCGAGTTACAGACAGGAAAACTGAGGCTGCACAGGTTACATGATTTGGCTAAGGTGAGGTGCAAGGCAATAACAAAGCTGTGAGGGCTCCAAGCTGAGGGCCACCAGGCGGCATCCCTCCTTCTCTTGGCTGGGAGGTGCAGGGGGGACCTGGAAAATCCTCCCCTGCACCCCACACACTCAGGTTTCCTCCTTCCAGAGCTCCAGGAGGCTGAAAAGAGTTCTTGCCTGCAAGTCAGGCGATGAGGCTGTGCTTGTGATTGCTTCCCTAAACCTCAGTTTCCTCATCTAAAAAAATGGATTGATCTCCCATTGCTCACACCAGGACAGACAGGTGGAGGGGTCTGGGTCAAGTTCAAAATGGAAAGGTGAGAATAAAAATCGGGGGCTGCAGTAGTAATGAGAATTGCCAACATCTCCCAGGGGGTTTGTCTTCCTCCTCGGTGCCATCCCGGGGCTGCCCGGATGGGGAGGGTGCCACTAGAGCTACCAAGAAGGAGACCAGGAGGTAGGCAGCAGCCTTGGCTTTGAATGAGGACACCAGAGCACAGCAAGGGGAAGTGACTCATTCAGGGTCACTCAGCAACTCTGTGGCAGACCTGGGACCAGACATCAGGTCCTCGTTCTGCTCCTCTGGGCCATGAGCATGAAGATGCTCCTGGCTCTCCGGAAGGAAGCTTCCAGAATGACATCGCATATTGAACTGGTTAATCTAATAAGTGACGTATCGATGGAGAGGCTCCGGTTTCCCCGCTCCCTGCCTTTGCTGGCGCTCCTTCCTCTCCTGGGATGTCCCCTCACTGGTTTCCTCGTCCCAATTCCCCAGGTGTCTTCCCTGCGCCCTTCTCCAGGGCACCAGGCCCTCTTTGATTCTGTGTCTGGTGCAACAGCCTGGGGCGGCGGCCCATGAACTCCTGCAGGGCAGGGACTGCCCTGCTCACTACCTAGTATGTACACAGCCCCACCCATCAAGCCGTGCACGGGGCAAGTGACCTGCCCGCCCTGCCTTCGTGCTCGGGACAGCCCGCTGAAGCTGGTGTTCTAATCCTGCAGGTTTTTAGATGAGGAAATGGAGATTCAGAGAGGAGCACGGATTTGTCCAAGCTCACACTTGGCGAGTGGTGCAGCAGGATTCAAACCCAGGTCTGTCTGACTCTGAGGCCAAGGCGGTAACCCCCAAGGGAGCCTGGCTAGGTCAGGATGGGGAAGCATTTGTGGAATTGAATTAACACAAAATGGGGTGCTGGTCGTGGATCCAGCAGCCACCTCTGCAGAAGGCACGACTGGCACGGCCACTCGGGCAGGAAACCCCAAGGACAGGTGGGGGCCGTGGCAGGTGTGCCAAAGAGCTCTGGGCACGGTCTGCACCCCCAGGCCAAGACGAACACCTTCTCCCACCCGGGTCTGGAGCCTGGGACGGAGGGAAAGGCAGAGTCAGCCCCCCAGGGCAGGCTGACCTGGCTCGCTGATGGGACAGAGCCTGGCCTCGGATTATTTACAAATGCTATAAACATGCCTGCGGTGGAGATTCCTGTGGAACTCAGCTCTTCTCTCCAAACAGGGCGTGCAAGCCATTTGCTCTCCCGGGCCTCTGCCAGCCCATAAACATTTCTGATGCCGTGTAAGATGGCAGCAGCCAGGGCCTCTCCAGGGGGGAGTGACCTGGGAACCTTTCTAAGTCTTGTGGATGGGGTACAGCCTGGGGTTTTGTACCCAGGGCCTCAGTGGGTGGGGGACTCTCATGGGGAGGACACAGGGCATCCACAGTAGACAGGAGCCTGGCGTTTAGAGAGGTCCTGTGATCTGTGTAGGGACACCCTGCTAGCAGGCCACAGAGCGGGAATTCAACCCAGGTTTGTCTGACCCCAAAGTCTGGTCTCCTAAAACACGCTGTGTGTTTGCTCTGAATCTCTCTCTTGTTCCTACACACTCGAAATACTTACGGGGTTTCCATCCAGCCCTGGAGGTCCTCTTTCCCCGAAGACTCCAGGAAACCCCTAGAAGGCATCAAAGAGAACAAACATCTGTAGGTTAGTGTTTACAGCTTCAGGGTGGGCTTTGATCCAGACCTCAGCGGGGGCACAAGGACAATGTCCAAGCAGTATCACCCCTTGGCTCTGGGCAGACAGCTGGGTCGCCTCCTGCCATCAGCAAACACCCACACATGAAGAACTTCCCAGGGACAGGCCATGGGCAGGGAGCCCTCTTCTTTTTGACTCAGAACCTCTGAAAAGGAAATGGTACCTGGTTTCCCAGCATGAAATACCCCCTTCCCCCAGCCTGGGACCTGGTCCCGACGGAGTGGGAAGGACACAAACTGGGGATCACGAAGCTGGGTCTAGGCCAGTGTTCAGAGCATCCTTTTCTCCTATGGGCCTCAGTTTCCCCACTGGTCAAACAGGGGATGGCTGCTGTGGCAGTTTCCAGCTTACACCTCCTCTGATTATGACATGTTCTTCAAAAGCCACCCCATGGAATCGTGATTCCCCATTTTACAGATAAAGGAAATGAAGCTTTGAAAGGGTAATGGCAAGGTCACACAAGGTCACACCGCCAGCGACCGTCAGTGCAGCCTCTGCAGGTAAGTCTCAGCAGCTCAGAGAGGGGCTGACCGCCCAGCCTGATCACACCCTGGAGGCCACTCACTCCACGCTCTCTGGGGAGACAGGCAGCTGGGAAAACAGCGGCTGCGGGGACGCGGCCAGGGGCCGGGGCCGGGGGAGAGCTCCGCATCTACTTCAAAAGGAAAAGAAAGTCCTGGAGCTTGGAGTGGGGGGAAACCTGTTCTCTCCTCCCCTCTTTAAATTCAAATCACTGTTCTTCCAGGGAAACTTAATAAAAAACAAAGCACATGTTTTCCTGACCAAGAATGTCTGAGCTGGTCAAACGGTGAAGATTCCTCATGAAGGATAATCATATTTTTGGTTTCTAATACTAGCGGAATCCAGGGAGTAGATTAAACCAAAAAGACCAACCTAAAAACAAAATCCAAACTGAAGCCTCTACTGGCTGAGCAAAGAGACCATGAAAGGTGTGTGTGCGGCCAGGCCTTTAGCCTTGGCCTGCCCTTCAAGTTGCTCCGCTGCCAGGAAGCCCTCTTGGGTTGACATTCACCCCACAGAAGGTGTGGCTCCATTCAGAAAAAAACAATGAGATTCTGACCAAGGTGGTCACTTTGCATGCAAAACTTCACTTGCTTTTGACACTCACCCTTGAAGGAAAGGTTATTGGTCCTACTTAACAGATTGGAAAACTGAGGCTCAGAGAGGAAAAGTCACTTGGCCAAGGCTATAAAGCAAGTGTGTGGCAAAGCTGAGCCCAGGTCCCACCTCTCTGTACTGTCATGTTCATATGAGCTGTGCATGGGCAAAGCCTGGCATGCAGAAACTGCTTGTCCAGCTGGCTGCAGAGGGTGGGCGTGTACATGCGTGTACACACATGCATGTGCATGCAGGCCCATCTCCGGGTCCTGTCTTTGTGGGGGCACATCTGCTCCCCCACCTAAGCTTCCTTACCCACATCCTTAGGGGCTCCCCTGGCGAATTCCTGTCTCACCCCAATCCTGCCCCTCTCAACCACGCTGTAAGGTAGAGCCGTCCCACCCAGCAAAGGAGACAAGAGCCTGGCAGGCTACAGCCGGGGGGGCCTTTGGAAGGCATTTAGTTCCCACCTCTGGCCTTTGGAGGCTGGGGTGGAGGGGCCTGGCAGGAGAGGAGGACAACCCAACAGGGGACCAAGGGACACTGTCTAGCTGGGCACCTGGTGAACCCCGAGTGGCCTTCTAGTGGCAGGCTTGAGAAGTCCCTGCTCTGTTCTCCAAGTCCGGCACCTGGAGACCACCGAGAGATGAGCCCAGTTCTCCTCTGGGCTGGCTGTGTGACCTGGGGCAGGCTCTCACATGACTGTCACATGGTGGGGTGTGATATGCAAGGACTCTTGCAGCTTGGCCCACCCCTCAGACAGGGCCCGGGAGGAAGGAGACTCTTCCCCTAAGTGCAGGAATGCCACCCAGGCGGGGGCAAGATGGAGACTTTGACAGGACCTGCCCCCGCCACCCAGGGACCATCCTGGCTGTGACGCCCCACACAGTCACATCCAGCGGTCGGTCCTCAGGCAGGTCTCAGACCCACAGGTCTGCACTCAGAGGCTGCTCCAGGGTGGCTCAGAGACTCCTCTCGGCCCGGCTGCAGGGCCAGCCGCCCCCGAGCCAGCGCTGGCTGCGCCACCCACGGGCCTCTCTAAGCCTCAGCTTTCTCTGCTGTTCAATGGGGAGTACAGAGAGGACAAGCTGAGATGTCGCTGGCACATGGTAGGCCGGGGCCACTCGAGGGCACATCCCTTAGGTATAAGCAAGGGAGAGATTGTCATCAGAATTTTGAGTCAAAACCCCAGAGGGAGTCACTTCTGCAGAAAAAATGCAGCCCGAGTACAGCCAGTGGGCAAAGCAGTGGGACAAGACGAGGACAGTAACAACGAACTCCAACCACATGACCTCCCTATAGCCCCAGGGGATAGGTCCTATTGTTGGCCCCATTTTAGAGAGGAGGCCCAGAGAGGTTAGGAAATGTGTCCAAAGTCGCACAGCTCTGGAATGGCAGAGCTGGGATTTCAACCAGGCAGTCTGGCGGCAGAACCCGTTCTCTTAGCTATGACAGGACACCCGGTGATCAGAACGGACCCGTGCTTGCCTGTGGGCCTTGAAGGGTGCAGAGCCCTGAGCTAATGCATGAAAAGGAAGGGCCTGCTGGTGCCAGGGACGAGGACTGGTTCTGCTTGGACATGCTGGTGGCCCCAGGTACCCACCCCCCTTTCTCCAGCACAGTCTCCCTTCCTACGGAGGGGTCAAGCGGATGACCTCCAGGAATCCAGGGTTTGTAATTACCAGCGCAACAGCTGGAAAGAAGACAGAGCTTTAAAAGCACCAGGACGAATCTTTGACTGAACAGTCATAGACTTCTAAGACAAAAGGACCCTAGATGTTCCTGACGTCCAGCAGAACACGGATTCCACGCCCAGGCCCCATCACCCCACCCGCTTGCCTCATCCCTGCCCGGCCGATGGCACGGCCACCTCCAGCAGTCACCCCCGGGCCCCCAAGGCCTGGCCCCTCAGGATCTCAGAGAGGCGGCAGCCACGCTGGACATGCGGCCCCCGCTTCTACCCCGTCTGCTTCCCTCTATCTGGCCACGCCTGCTTGTGCAAGGCGACCACATGGCATGCACACCGGCCCAGCCGGCAGCAGGACCTTCCTCCGCATGCCGAGCCCCTGGCTGCAGCAGGCTGGCCCGAGGCCCAAGGAATGAGCTCGGCTCCCTGCCGAGGCCCCGGCCACGTGGTTCTCCGCTTCCCTAGGTCGGGCCCCTCTGGGGAACTGAACGCCTCGTACTTTGGGCAGAGCAAGGCCCAGGAGCAGAAAGAACAGGGCTCAGGGGCGAGTCTCCACGTTCTGTCTTGGCTACAGCAACTCAGAGCAATAGAGGTTAAAGACGGGGACAGCCCTTGTCGCCACATCCAAAGCAGGAAGCCAAGGGCTGGGGAGACCTCTGAAGGCCATCTCACCTATGCCCAGCCTCTAGGTATCATTTATGTCAACTGTCTGTCCCAGAGGATGGGATAGCGGCAGGGAGGCAAAGGAATCAGAAGTCCTCTCGTGCTCTAAGGCTCAGCTCCCTGGCCTGCAAAACGGTCACCCTGCCCCACTCACCTGGCAGGGCCGGGCTGAAGAAGAGGTGCTATGTTTATAATCCAGTCCCTGGTAAACTCGAATGTGCCATCGCCATGCTAGTTAGGGTTAGCACCAACAGTGGGAATATTTAATAACTTCTACAAGAAACCTGCAGAAGGATCTTGGAGAACTCTTTACAAGGTGTAAATTTTCCAAAGTCTGGAAGTTCCTACACAAGTCTAACCTGCATCCTTCCTGCTGCACTTGAAACAGGCCATATTCTTTTCTGGGTGTGTGTACTCCAAGCATGCTTACGTGGAAAGGCCTCCCTCAAGTCCCCCTGCTCCCTTCTCTCGCGCTGCTGAACGTATTTTCACCCTGCCGTTTTGAAATTCACTAGGGAATCTATCCAAGAAAAGTCACCTCAGGGAACAAGGAGGAGACAGGTTGGGAGACTTCTCACCAGGATTCCAGGGCCACCAATGGCCCCGGGACAGCCCTGGCTCACATCTGGGACGCTGGAGACCACACCTCCAGCTCATAGCATCACCACAGCTAAAACCTTCAATCTGTTGTGGCCTCAGTTTCCCTCCCCTGGAAATATGAGTTCTGTGCCACTTGGCTCCTGGCTCCCCAGAATATCAGAACTGGAAAGAGCCCTGGGCTTGAAGTCAAAATGCACCGTGTTAGAAGCCCTGTCCTAGCCCAGAGGGCTGTGTGGCCTTGGGCAAGTCCCAGTCGTCCCTGAGCCACACATGATGGAGCTGGAGCCACAGCTGGGCCCGTCCAGCTGTAAGCTTCAGGGTCTCCCCTCCACCCCCCACGCACTGCTGAGAAGGGCCAGGCAGGCCTGGCCAGCGGCCATGCAAGAAGCCGTGCATGGTGACCTGCCTTGCTAGGCATCGCAGTGGGCTTGGTCATGAATCCAGAGGGTACAAGGCAAGAGGAGTCACTCCCACATCTTCCCAGCCCCATGAGAGACTGTTGGCCGGGAGGCATGGCTCGACCTCCCGCTGTAAGTGACACTGAGCCGTGCCCTGAACAAGCCAGGACAAGCCAAGAGAGACCCACTCAGCTCCAGCCAGGTTGGTAACATCCTGTATCCAGACCCCTCTGCAGAAAGCCACAGCACAACTTTCTAGCAGGGATGTGAGGAGGGCTGGCAGCTGCAGACTAAGCTTTCCTTTGGAGGCTGAAGATGTGAGCAGAGAGGAAACGGAGCCATGCAGAAAGCACCCTATACTAGCAAGCAAGGGTCTTGGGTTCAAGTCCTCAGTCTGCCACTGACTTGCTGTTAACCTTGAGCAAGTTACTTGCCCTCTCTGGGCTATGTCTGCTTATCTGTCTGACAAAGAGGCTGGGCCCATCGCTAAGGTCCCGGCAGCCCTGTCTCCTCCTCGGCTCCCGTCAGCAAAAGACTCTTGAATGCCCTCCTTCCAAATCGGATATTGAGGAGGCCACATGCATGGGCCTGAGGTTTTGCCTGCTGGGGAAACACTGACTTCAGCGAAATCATCACCAGCCCGCCAGAAACGAGGCCAGCTGCGACCTGGCACGAAGGAATTCAGCTCATTCTCTTGACACTGTCTCTTCTTAATAAGTGCCTAGAGATCGCCCGGCCCAAAACTTGGACGAGGAGGAAAAACCATTCACGGAAGGAGCCCCCAGCCCCACCCCAGATCAAGGGGTTGGGGACATGGGCAACCGAGGGATGGCCCTAAAGACCCAGCCGAGGTGGAGACAAAGCCCTGCTACGTGCTCATTAAATCCCATCTGATGCAGACCTTGCGGTCTGTTGGCCACAGTGGCTGGACCAGGGTCAGGGTGTTTTCACGGCTCCCAAGGGCACTGCGTGGGCAGAGGGCTGCTTGGCCGAGGAGGGCGTTCCCGCCCACCCACATCTGGCACCCCAGTGCCAGGGAATACCCCCGTCACCCAGGTCAGGGCTGAATCTTGGGAAGTCAAAGGCAAGGAGCAAGGGGGCAGAGAGGAGTTGTCGGCCATGGGGGTTTGAGCCTTGGTGGGTCTCTGGACAAATGGCTTTGACAATCTAAGCCTCAGTTTTCTCATCTGGAAAACAGGGATCATTCATCTTGCCCTAAAGTTCATCAGGAGAATCACATGTGGTTCCAATACCACATACACAAAGGGCCTCAATAAAAGTTGCTTCCTTTCACTTAAAGGGGACTTAGGGTCACAGCCATGCTTTCTTCTGGTCATTTATTGTGTTTATTGATGGTCCTCACCCTTAAGCCTTAAACTCATGACCTATCTCTTCAGCCAAACAACCCTCTACCTGTGCAATACCCCTGCTCTGGCCCACCCACCTTGGCCAGCAAATGGGCAAGGTCTGCAGCAGATACGATTTGGTATGTACGTTATAGGACTTCAGACCCGCTGAATCCCTATGGCTTTGTCTCTGTCTCGCTGGGCCTCCGAGTCTGCCATGCCCAGCGGCTCACACATTCTCTGGGTGGTCTTCGGGGCCACCTCTCTGTTGCCTGTGCTCCCAGCCAGCCCCTTGATCTGCCTGGTGGGGCTGGGGGCTCCCTCTGTCAATGGTTTTGCCTTCTTGTCCAAGTTTCAGGCCAGGCGACTTCAAGGCATTTATTAAGGAAAGGAAGTGTCAGGAGAATGAGCTGAATTCCTTTGTGCCAGGAGGCATACTGGCTGAGGTCCAACGAAGTTGTGTTGTGGCTGCAGCACTCTCCCCAGCTCTTGGCATACAGCAGGTGCTCAGTGAGCTCTGGTTGAATGGGAATGAGCGCGTGGCCTTATCTCACCCGCAGGCGGGTCGCGGTGCCCGGCACGCCAGACTGGCGCCGCCTTCTTGGCCAGGCCACGGACAGCGTGACTTTCAGCTCCAAGAAGAATACAGGTGCGTGTTGGGGAGAAGGTGGATGAAAGGGCTGCTGGGAGGGGAGGGGAGAGGATGAAGAGGGGTGGTGGAAGGGGGAAACTGAGGCACAGCCCTGCCTTGTTGGAGAAGTCGGCATGATGTGCCCAGAGTTTCACACGTCTTGCCTCTCTCACGCCCCGGAGACTCCAGAACCCAGGCTCTCTCTCACCAGCTGCACGCTGGGGCCAGTCGGAAGCTCTCGCTGCATCCTAGCCCCACTCTGACTCTCAGCAGCCGCATGACCTTGGCCCAGTCATCCAGCTTCCGGGCCTCAGTCTCCCCTCCTCATCTGGAAGCTGGCAACGCCTGGCCCTCGGTCCGGCTCCCGGGATGGAGTCTGAATCAATCCCCCAACCGTGGCCTTGGAGGTGGGCCTGGGAGATGGAGCAGGGCGCATCTGAGATGATCTAAGTCAACTGCTCCCACTCGGCAACTGAAACTGCAGGAAACCAGACCCAGAGAAGCTGAAACCACTGGCCCAAAGTTGCACAATACGGAGAGCCCCTCAGCCATCCAGGAGACTACAGATAGGAACGATGATGCTACTATTTCCTGAGCACTTACTATGTGGCAAGCACAATGTTCCTGCAAGCTAGGCACTATTGTCCCTTTTCTCAGATAAGAAAAAAGCAGTTTGGAAAGTTTGACCCAAGCATACTCCTGCCCCAGGGCCTTTGCTCTTGCTGTTAACCTAGACCTGGGGAATATTCTTCCCCAGAAAGCCACACGGTTGCCATCCTCGCTTCATTCTCATGAAATAAGGAGGACTTTCTAGACTAATTTACCCAAGAGTCCAGCCTCCCAGCACTCACCGTTCCCTATCGTACCCTCTCTTAGCAACTAGCACTACCTGACATTCATTAGATCATTCGTTCTTCCATTTCCCTATTCAGTGATTGTCTGCCCCAAGAAAGCGGGAACTTTGTCTTATTCATTGCTCTGCACCAAGCACAACGCTTGGCCCACAGTGGGCAGTCAACAGGTACCCACCGAATGAACGAACCTCCTTGCCTAAGGTCGCCTGGCGTGAGGGGTGGTCCCAGGTGCCAGCCCAGCCCCCCCAGACTGCAAGTCTTTGCCCTGAAGCCAGGGGCATTCGGCGCCACTCCTGCCCTCAGCCAGGTGTCAGAGCCAGAGTGGCTGTCGGGCCACAGAGAGGCCTACGTCTGAAGATGGGGACCCCCGGGTCAGCTCCTCGAGGGCAGGACCTGGGCCTTGCATTTCTTTGTACCCCTCCTTGGTCCCCATAGGGCCCTGCTCAATCCGCTGCAACAGTAACACACCCCTCAGCTGCAGAAGTGCAGACAAGCCCCTCGGAGTGCCCCCGAGGGCCCCTGGCTCCCATGCCAGCAGCCTCTCCGGCTCCCACCTGCCCACAGACCCTTCTCCACCAGCCACAAGCAAGGGGAGGCCCAGACCCGGGGCTGGACGTGGCTCCAGGTCTGGGGTCCACTTGCAGGACAGCAGCAGCAAGCGTTAAGCCACCCAGGGGGTGGGCCTGAAAGAAAGACACCTAACTTACAGTCCTGGGCCTGCCTCAGCGTGGCAGAGGGATGTTGGCATATCACGCTGACTCTTGGAGCCTCAGTTTCCCCTTCTAATAATCGGAAAGAATGACCTTCGTTCCAGGCAGTTTCCAGGGAATCTATTTTTACAATACTGCCACCAACCAGGGCTCCTGAGAGGCTGCCCCAAGCCCCCATGAGATCAGAGACCCTGGGGATAGACCCCCTGAGTTAGAGTCCTGACTCTCTTGTTTACTCATCAGGAAACCTCAGGGAGAGTGACTTAATCTTTCTGCGCCTTGGCTTTTTCTTCACGTCCCACAGATGTGCAAACAACAGGATAAACAATGTGCTACCACGACGGGGAATCACAGACAGAGCTGGTTGGTTGGGGGTCACCGCTGAGCCCCTTCTGGGGTCACGCCTGCTGCGGGTCTGCCCACGTGCCCCACTGTCCCCTGGGCCCGTGTGTGCACGAGTGAAACCGGACAGGGCCAGGTGACACCCCAACAACGTGGGCACTGAGTTTGCGTGGGAGGTGAGAGTGGGGTCACCTGGCCAGGCTGGCGTCCCCCAGTCCAAGCAGGCCCACGAACACAAACAGCCTAGACAGCAGCCTCCCAGACACGGAGCTGCACTGAGCGCCACTGTCGCCCCCAGGGAGAGAAGAGCCACCCCAGGGGGCTCGGAACCCAAGGAAGTCCCAGCCCCAGGCGGCCGCAGCCACTCAGTGTCCAGCAGCAGGACTCGCGGCCCCGGCAGCCCCGTGTGCCGCCCCCACACTCAAAGCACAGCCATGGCCAAGCAGGGAGAAGCGGAAGAAGCCAGGCGGCAGGTGGCCAGGGCAGCATGGCCATGGGAGGGGGTGTCCCCCTAGAGTCTGCATAATAGACACGGAAAATCTTTACCGGCATACCCATCTTGCCCCTCTTGCCAGGAACACCAGGCAGGCCCTGCGGGGGAGAGAGAGGGAAGAGGTCAGGGCGGAAGACCAGCAGGGACAGCCAGGCTTGCCCCAAACCAGCCCCGGAGCTGCCCACAACAGGAAGTCGCAGGGGGCCTGGAATCTATGCTGTGTGTGCAGTGGTACCAGCTGCCCATCAGATGCACGGCAGGATTGGGACATGCCTACAGAAAGCACCCAGTGCTCCTGCATTCAGCAGGTGCTTACTAAGCGCTCAGTCTCCTGTTTTCCTAAGAGTTCCCATACTCAGCTTATTGATAAGGTTACACCCGAGGTCCCTCCCAGATATGGGCTCAGGCTGGGAAGGGGCAGGGAAGAAGGTCCCCAGGCTGCCAGCCCTGGGGCTTCTAATGGACGTCACGGCTGGGCCAGCGTGCTGTTAGAAGCTCCTGCCCATCCCCTCGGTCCCCTGCTGTAGATTCTCGGTCTGGAAGGACAGGGCGCCTTAGAAAACCTTAGCACCCACTGTCCCCCCAAACCAGACTCACAAGCTTCCCCAGAGAGCTGTTCTCCTTGAGTGTCCCCATCTCTTCAGGGACCTCAGGGCCCAGCCAGAGACAGGCACCCACCACTAGCTCCCCTTTCCCCTGCCCCCTACACCACCCCCACTGCCCCCACTTAGGCACAGCACCCCACCTTGTCCCTGGACTGCTGGCACGGCGGCCACCTGCTCCCCCTGTCTCCAGCCACATTTTACCCAAGAAAATGGGCTGATCTGTCTAGAACACGGGTCAGCAGATGGTTTCTATACAGGGGCAGATAGTGAATATTTTTGGCTCTGCGGGCAAGAAGGTCTCTGTCACAACTAGTCCACGCTGCCACTGTAGTAGGAGGCAGCCACAGATAATATGGAACCAAGTGAGTAAGCTGTGTTCCACAAAACTTCATTTACAAAGACAGACAACTGGCTAGACTTGGTCTCTGGGCCAAAGTTCGCAGACCCCAGAGCTAGACTATGAGGTGGGCCTGTTTCTTGTTTGCTAAAAGTCCTCAAGAGGCTCCCTTTGCCCTCAGAATGGAGTCCCTTGCCTGACCTTGGTCCCTGAGCCAGCCCCCACCCTCCCCAGCCTCAGCTCCCAACACCCTCCTCAACTCAAGGGCACCTCCTCCAGGAGGGATTCCGTGACTTCCCCAGGCTGGCGCCCGGCAGGTTTGAGTGGCTCGGGCGGGGGTGGGTGGAGGGTGAGGAAGCAGAGCAGCAACTTACTCGCTCGCCATCAGACCCTGGCAGGCCGAAGAGCCCTGGGAGTCCAATGTAGCCCTGGGAAAGAGCAGAGGGGTCAGAGAGGTCGAGCGGGGTGGCGCGGCCGGCCCGACGGGTCCCAGCCCGCCCACGGCTACCATCCCACGCCCCGGCTCCTCTTGCTCGATGCTGGCAGTGGCGGCTCCGGCGGCTCCTCGACGACATAGGCCTTGAGGCAAGTGTATATGCCCATGGACTGCATGGTGCTGGCTTCCACGATGTAGTCCAAAGGCACATACCCTCACGCCAGGGAAGGGCGCGGGCTCTCGCGGTGGGAGGCCCGCCCCGCGCCGGGGCTCCGGGACCTGCGGAAGGAAGCTCTCGGCCGGGTTAGGTGCCAGAGGGGCGCCGAGTCCTGCCCACCCCTAGGGATGTCCACGGGCGCCCGTGGCCCCTGCAGGAGCGCCTTCCGGGCCTCGAAAGTCCCGGACGTGGGGCCCACATCCACCTGAGCGCTGTCAGTCCCAGCACTGACAGCCACCTGAGCGCTGTTAGTCCCAGCGTGCAAACGCTGTGCCAGGCACACCTGTGCTCACGCAACGCGCCCTCGCAAAGACCCACAGATCGGCCGTCATCCCCCTCACGGGACAGACAATGGAGCTGACGCTCTGGAGTTAAGGCGACACAATCGGTCAGTGGCAGAGCTGGGGGCTCCCTTAGTGAACTCCTGATCAGCTCCAGGGTTACCTCGGTCCAGCTCTCCAAAGCCTGGGCTCTCCCTCAAGTGCCTCGGACTCCCAGCCTCCCGGCCTCTACCCACCGTCCCCTCCACCAGGCACGCCCTTCCCACCCCCGTGACTGTAGGGCCAAATCCTTGAAAGCCCAGCTCTGGTGTGCTCTCTCGGCAAGCGTCTCACGCCAGCCAGAGCAGCCTCCCGGCGCAGCCCCGAGCCATGTGTGCACCCCAGTCGGTGGCTCCTACCCCCCCCACACTTTCACTTTCTCCCTCCTATCTTCGTTATCTGCGTCCGAGTTTCAGGACCTCACCAGCCTGGGAACCTCTCGAGGGCAGGGACCTGGCCCAGGGCGTCTACCACTACCTGCACTCTGGACGGTCACGGAATGGCCTAACGATAACTGCCACTAAAGCTAGTGGCTTCTGAGCACAAACTACGCTCCAGGTCCGGCTCTCGGTGCTTTGTACGCACTAAAGCACTTACTGCGTCCTCACCACGCAGCAGGGAAGGAGGTGCTGTTAGACGCCCCGTGTACGGGGAGGACATTTGGGTCCAGAGAGGCCAAGTGACTTGCCCAGGGTCCCACAGCTGGAATGTGGTAGAACCCGCATTCTAACGCAAATCGTCAGGCTACTGCTGCCTCCCATAGTCGAGCAACCCCTGGGGGCTTGCAATCCCTGTCCCTCGCTGGAAGGCCATGAAGCCCCTGGGCCACCTCCTCAGCATCCAGCGTGCTCAATGTTCATGCTGTTAAAGAGGGACATTTACTGACCCTTCTAAGGAGGCTTATGCCCCAGATTCACAGGTGAGAACATGGGCTCAGAGAGGCCCCGTGACTTGCCCAAGGTCCCACAGCTGGTTGATGGCAGAGCAGGTGTTAAAGCCAGCCATCCTGCCTCCACAGCCTGCACCCTGCTTGCTTCAGAAATACGGAGCTGGCGGTGGCAGGGCTGGAAGGGCAGCTGGAGCAGCCCCTGGCCCACCCAGGCTGCCCAGGGCTCTGTGACCCACAGGAGACAGGAGTGCTGGGGCCAGGACGGTCCTCTCCCCGTGTGGCTTCGAGATGCTGCCAGCACGGCAAATCAAGCGGCCCCAGATGTCACAACCACGCCCTGCCCTCCTGGCGGGTGGAGACCTGGGACTGGGCTGAGAACACCTCTCTCGCTAGCTGGGGTGAGAAGGCCCTTCTGGGGCTACAGCTCACGGGAACAGCTGCATCAAGGAAGGGGGGCCCAGCACCCCAGGACCGGAGCCTCCTCAGGCCCCCCCCATCAGGATAACCTTCTGGAGAACGCACCTGCCCACACCCTCCTCGCCCCTCCCTGCCTCTCCTTCCTAACAGCCCCAGCCTCCTGCAGGGGTGAGGGCGGAGACTGCTCCGTTCCCGCTCCCTCCCGCCGGGGTATAAATAGCTCTGGCAGCTGTCACACATGACCTGCCCTGACCTGACCTGACCGAGGACTGTGTGACCCACTTGCTGAGTGTTCCCGGACAGGCAGGAGCCCAGGCCTCAGAACACCTGGGTCCCCGTGCCAGTTCCACCTTGGGCCTGCAGCATGGGCTGGGGCCGTCCATTTCTTTGTAGGTAGAAGAGAGGATTCCAGCAGATCAGCTCCTAGTCCTTCCAACTCCATTTACCCATTCAGTTCACCCAGCACCTCCTCCACCTCCCCACAACCCACATGGGAGCCCCTACCTGGGGGCCCCCTCCTTAGCGGCACTGGCTGTCAAATCCCCGGCAACCCCATAACCAGGCTAGAGGCAGGGTGGGCACCACCCATTGTAAAGACAGGTAAACTGAGGCTGACAGCCACTCAAGGTTTGCTCCATGGGGGCCCAGAGGGAAGCAGAGATCAGGAAGCTCCCCCAGCCTCCAGGCCTGGGCAACATGAACCCACCAGACACCACCGCCCTCCAAGAAGGGTGCCCCTCCAGCCCTCAGCTGGGAGCAGGAAGAGGCCTTTGAAGATTCCAGTGACAGTAATTGGTCCCTGGTGGCTGGGGAGGACTCGGGGGACACAGCAAGCAAATGCCTACTTGTCTGCAGCCGGGCTACAGTAGAACCCCAGCCAAGACTTCCTGTCCAGACTGCCTGACCACAGGGACCAAGCCGGCTCACGGGTCCCCATCACCCGCACCCCTGCTGCCCCTCTGGTCTCCCGGGAGCACCCAAGTGGGAGGCTGACAGCCCTGACATCTCACCCAGCCCACTGCAGGGACAGATGCCCACCCAGGCCCCACCGCTGTGGCTCTGGCCAAGGACCACTTACCCGGCTGCCTTTGGGGCCGGGATCTCCTACAGGTCCAGGTAACCCCTGAAACACAAAAGACAGAAGAGCAAGGACATGTGGACACGCTCCACCTGCTGCCAAGCCCGGGCAGGTCCTGTCGCTTTGGGCTTCAGCTGCTCCCTTTGTCGGATGGGGGTGGGGCTGGACCCGCAGTCTCCATCCTGAGCCCCCCAGCACCAGGGTCCTGGGGAGGAGGCTTGGAGGCAGACTGAGTGGGAGGAGCCTCTGGAGGAGCCCCCGGAACCAGGGCCCCCCTTACTGAGCAGCCCTGTCCCGCCGCCTGCAAAGAGAGGCTTCCTTGGCCCAGCCCCTCCACAGCCCTTTCTTTAGGGCCCACCTGGCAGGTGCATCTCCTTGGCCCCCTGCCCACCGCCTCCCTCTGCCTGGGGCACCATGGCCATCTCCACACCACCATGGCCACAGAGCTTCCAGAAGCCATATACTGCACCTGCCTGCCAGGGTAACCTTTGGCCCCTGGGCTGCCCTCAGGTCCCGGCTGCCCCTGCAAAGGAACAGAGAGGAACATAAGGAAAGGAGGGACCCTGCCCAGCTCTGGGTCTGGGGGCAGCGGGGGCCTGGGGCTGACAATGAACAAAGACGGGGCAGGAATGTGAGATGAAACAGGAGGAAGGGGACACCCCTAAGCCCACCTCTCTGTGGAACCGGTCAGACCAGCTCGGAGGGACAAAAACCCTTCTGCTTGCAGCCCAGGAATAAGAAATCACCACGGAGGCCTGGCTGGCTGTCCTGCGCGGGCAGGGCCGCTGTTTGTCTTGAGCCAGGGCGGCCAAAATTCCTGCAAACCCCATGGCGGCACGTATAATATCCCCTAACACCGCCCGGGACAGGCCAGCTATTGACGGCTCTGGACGGAGCTGAGTGGCTCGTGCCAGCAGCGGGCCGGCGTGGACTCTGGCTCTCTCAGGCAGATGTGGCCGGGGGAGAGGTGGCGAGGCGGCCTGCGCTGGGCTGGGGGCCCCAGCGGGACGGGAGGCAGGACAGCCTGGCTCTGGGCTTGCTCGTGGGGCAGGGTGCAGGGAGGAGGAGAGGCAGGCGGGGCTGGAAGGAGGGAGAGCCTCAGGGCTGGGCTGAGGCCTCACCTGTTCTCCGGGGTGCCCCGCCGGTCCAGGGTAGCCCTTGTGTCCCTGTGGGGGGAAGAGACACATCAGGCAGGGAAGACACACCGGGCCTGCGGGTCACAGGGGCCGGGGCTCCCTGCCTGCCCTGGTCAGCACTGCATGTGGCCGCCAGGGACGGGGTGGAGTGAGTGCTCAGTGAGTGCTCAGCGAGCACTCCCCAAGGGGATGTGGCCAGTGTGAGGCTCCGCAGCTCCCTGCAACTTCATGTCTGGGCCAGAAGACATCGGGGGAGTCCCTCACCCCTTGGGCAGAGTTTCTAAGCTGAACTGGGACACAGCAACTGTGACCAAGTGACACTGGGTCCCAACTGTTCCTTTTGTGAATGCAGGGAGAGGGGAGACCGTCTCTCGGGGACTGAAGGCTTTGCCAGTGCATGGCGTGGACCGAGTGGGACCGAGGTCTGGGATGCGCTCAACCACCACGAGACGCAGGGACTCCCACGCCCGTCGGGCCGGCTCCGACACACGCGGCCACATCCTGCCACCCGAACAGCTGCCTCCCGTCCTCCCACCGGTCCCGGCTCCTCTTCCAGGGAGGAAGAGGCCACCCAAGTACAGATGGAGAAGGACTCTGGCAACACCCAGTACCACCCTTGACCCTCTGTCCCCATGGCCCCCTGCCAGGGTCTAAGGCAGACCTGGGCCAGGGCTCTAGGCCAAGAGGACCAAGCTGACCGTGTGCTTCCTGGGGGCCCCGGGGACGGCCACCTGAGCCGTTTCATGGGTTAGGAGGTCTCTGAGGGAAACCCCAGACTTCAGGCTTCCATCAGCTTGGGGCTGTCGTGAAAGTAAGAGCAAGGGAAGAGCAAGCTCCCGTTCAGACAGGGTGACCACACGCTCCTCCCCAGCGCGCCTGTGTCCCTGGCGTGCTGTGCCACTGCGGCTGGGTCACTGCCCTTCCCTGGACCTCAGATGGGGGGTTAGAGCTCTGAGTCCCCTTCAGCTCTGATGTTTGAGAACCCTGGAATTCTAAGACTCCCCTAGAGTCTAAAATACACACAAGACTCGAGAAACACCACAAGCCTCTGGAACACACACACATACGCACGCGTGCGTGCACATGCCCACAGGCCCCCTCTGTGCGCTGCCGTTCACCCGGGACTGCACAGGTAGAAGATGACTTCATCCGGCCCTTACAGCAGCCAGGTGAGGTGGAGGGGTGATTGCCATCTCTGTTTTACAGAGGAGAAAACCGCATCTTGGAGAGCGAAAGCCACCTGCCCGGGTCCGCTTGCGAAGGAGCAGGAGGCCCCACCCACCACCAGATCTCTCTCGCACCTGAGGCCACACTGGGACCCTCGCGCACGTCCCCAGGCACGTACAGCAGCGTGCACGCACACACTCAGCGCCCCCCGGAAACGCCCAAGAAGCGGGGACTCCTAATTGTAAACAGCAGAGTCACTTTGATCCGAGAGGTCTGGGGAGTTTACGAGCATTCCTCCTGCACCTACTCACGCCTCAAGACCCCTCCGCGACACGATAGCATCTCAGATCCAGGGGCCCCTGGAGACTGACGCAACACGGCTGGTGCGATTCTGCTGCCCGGGGCGTGTGCTCTTCTCCCCGGTGGGCGCAGGCCACGGCCCCAGCTAGCAAGCAGCGTGATTGCGATCTCTTCTTTCAGGCTGATCTGGTTTCCAACGCTGCTGTGTGACCCAGAGCCAATAACTCCACCTCTCTGAGCCTCCTTTACCTCAATTATAAAGTGGGGGTATAAAGATGGAGCAGGGATTGCATGATATAAGGTGTGCAAAGCACCTAGCACCGCATTTGGCACCGAATTCAAGGGCCCCGTAACGACCAGCTGCTGTCATCACCATGATCTTCATTTTTCATTCATTCGTCCCGTAGACAGCTACTGAGCTTGCCCGCACCAGCACCGTTCCAGGCACAGGAAGAACGAGACAGACTCGTCCTTTGCCTGAATGGAGCTTACGTTCTCATTAAGGAACTATAAAAACTAAATCAACAAAAATAATGTCTGGGGCGTGGGGAGAGGGGCCTGGGGAGTTGTTTAATGAGCACAGAGTTTCAGTTTTACGAGGTAAGAGTTCTGGGGCTTGGTTGTGCAACAATGTGAACGTACTTAATGCTACTGAACTGCACATTTAGAAAAGGTTAAGATGGTAAATTTTATGTTATGTGTTTTTTTCTACAAGAAAAAATAAAATTAAAGCGAGAGAGAGAGAGGGAGAATCTGGAAGCGGCCAGTGCTATGAAGAAAAGTAAGCAAAGTGAGGGGACAGAGCATGACAGCGTTGCGGGTGGTGGTTTCAGGAAGGGGTCGGGGAAGGAAAGGCATTCCAGGTGCCAGGCAGCAGGTGCAAAGGCCCTGAGGTAGCAATGCTCTTGAGTGGGTTTGAGGAAGCGCCAGAAGGCCTATGTGATGGGAACAGAACAAGTAGGGGCAGGCGGGGGTGGGCAGGGAGGCAGCAGGAGACGCCACTGCAGGAGATATGATGTGACTAATAGCCACGATCACCATCTTTCCACTTCGAGTTTGCAGATGAGGAGGAACAAGCAACGCCTTTTCCCAGTGGAGAGCTGAAGGGAGCCCTGCACCTTGGCTGTGTGACTCAGCACGGGCAATTGTCCTCTCTGAACCTCACTCCGCCGTCCTCTGCCAGCCCCGTGGGGTTACTGCAAAGAGCCAACGGGATAACAGGGCAAGGGCCCCAGCAGAACCACAAAGGGGGGTCCAGGAGGCCCTTGGCCATCACCAGCGCCTGTGGCTTCCTCTGCAGCCACCAAGGACCCTGCTGAAAGTCAACCCTTCAGCCCCCCTCACAAAGGAAGCAGAGAAGTGTCTTGAGTGAAATCCCCGGAGGAGATTTCAAGTAAACCCTCTGCTCGGGATACAGCTAAAAGGAAGCGAATGATCGTCAGGGGCATGTACAGTGGCCGGCCCTGTGCCTGCCTAAAGCACGAAAGCCTTCACACATCAGCCCATCAACGCCTCGCCCTCACCCCCGGGAGGCAGGAATTGCCATGCACATTGGCCAGTTGAGAAAACTGAGGCTCAGAGAGGTAAAGAGACTTTCCCAAAGCCACCCAGCTCTTCAGCAGCTGCACCAGGCCTGGGACTCCAATCCCTATGTCGTTAACCACCAAATCATGGGATGAGACATACTCTCGAGGCCCGAGGCCCGCCTAGAAGAGCCACAAGGCCCCCAAGGAAAGATGTCCTTACAGACACACCTTGCCGGGACGCAAGCTCTCAGATCGCTGAGGCACTACTGGGGCAGAGGCCAGTCGTGGAACCCTGGCGGGTCTGAGTCGGAAGGGACCTACGCCATCAGTCTGACAACCTCCTTTCTCACTGGACAGACTGGGAGACTGAGGCTCAGAGAGGGGACAGGACTTGTCCACAGTTGCTTGGCAAGTGATTGCCAAGCCCGGACTCTTCCCTGGGACTCCAGACCCACTAGGCTGTGCTTCGTCCCCACGACCACAGTTCCCGGGTCTCTCCCGATCAGTGAGTGCGGAAGGGCCTTGACCATTGCGCTGAACAGCCCAGTTTCCCCTAGATGGCCAGGAGCTGCAGAGACCGAGCATAGCCAAGGGGGCGGGGGCGGGGGGAGGTGCCCATGCTCCCTGGAAGCACCTTAATGGTGTTTACCAAACCGGGGCCAGCAAATAGCTCCAAATGACAGGGCCCCAGGACCTGGAGGGATCCAAGCCATTATCTTCTCCAGGGCCCCGGCAATTATGCGGCGGGCACTGACCGCAAGGTGGACCCAGGGGCAGTGCTTTCCCAGTTTGTGATCGGTGCCTGACCGGTACCGGGCAGAGGAATGCTCCGGGGAGCTCCAGGGCCCAGGGTGTCTGCAAGGGGCCCCTGGCTGCCCTGCAGGCGGGTCTCCACAGGACCTGTGTTTATAATAGCACTCGGTCTATATTTTGGTTTGGGAGCCAGATTAATCATTGCTTACAATGCACAAGGAGAAACCAGACATCACCTCACTGTTGCTACAGACCGTCTCCCCGTCTGGCTGGGATGCTATTTGGGCTTTGGGCAGGGAGAGGAGGGGTCCTGTCCTGGCCTGGGGGGTCCTGGGGGCCAGTGTGTGCTCAGACCTCAGCTGTCCACCCAGGCTCTAGCACGGGCTGTGCAAGGCCTCGGCTTCCCTCGTAGGGACATGGAACTGACCAAACTCGCCTATTCTCCACGACACTTGCCGCTGAGCAAACTACCACCTGGGCCATGCACACCCCGCACTGGGGAGCCAGCAGGGCAGCCAGACTCAAAGAGGAAGAAACACATGCAAGAGACAGAGGGACTTCTCACATGATAGTAGATAAGGCACCTCTCTGGGCCTCAGTTTCCCCAGCGGGGCTCTCAAAATATCCTGTTGGCTGAGACACTGTAGGATTCCAAAACTCGCACAGTCCATCATGACACAGCCAGGTGTGCGACACCACCTTCTGCTCTGCCCAGTGCTCAGTGCACACCTGAGGCAGGCCAGGGCAGGAAGGTGTCCTTTCTGTATGGCTCATTCATTCATCCAGTTGTTCATTCATTCAACAACTGTTTGCTGAGCCCCAACAATGACCACTGGGCACTGGGGATACACTGATGAACCAGACAAACTCACCCTACCTTCTAGAAGGGGATGTGGTGGGTGCTAAACACACATTAAGTGGAAGGAAGGAGAAGCAGCGAGTGCTAGGAGAGTGTAGATGCACCCTCCGGAGGCAGCAGCAGTGTAAACTGAGGCTGGAGGGAGGAGCAGGCTTGGAGAGAAGACAGGGTGGGACAGGAAAGAGGCCAATAGGCATGGGCAGCAGAAGCCCAGAGCAGCTCTGCAGCAGGAGAGCCTGGAGAAGATTCTCAAGAGGGGCTCTGTGGAACTGGGGGTGCCATACTCGGGCAGAGCTGGCAGTTCTGCAAAAAGCAGGAGATTGTCTCAGGCAGCCTCAATCACGTGCTCTCAGATGAGCCCCTCTGCCCTCCCATTTCATTGCAGCTTCCCAGAGACAGGGGCCAACTCAGGCGGCACAGGCAGGGCGCGGGGGCAGGGCGAGGGTAGCCGGAGGGAGCCAGGGGGAAGTCAGGCTGGAAAGAGCAAGTCAGTTTCAACTTGAGTACCAATCTCGTTCCATGAGTCTCATCTCCCTGGGGCAGTGTGTTAAGAAAGATTCAGTGGCCGTATCAGGACTTGGCAAGAAAGATCAACGAGGGATGCTCACCAGAGGTGGGGAGAAAAGGAGGTGTGGGAGGGAACAGGTGCATGTGTCCAGTGCTGTGCTAAGCCCACGTGGGAAACAAAGATGAACAGGTTGGGTCCTGTCCTTCGCTGTGTACTTGCTCCAGTCTGAGTAATGTTATCGAGGCCACCAGTGGGTTTGCCCATCAGCCAGAAAGCAGAGAGTCCCAAAGCAGAGAAGATGGGCTGGATGCGTGAATTTTTTTTCCTTTTTTTTTTTTTTTTTTAGAGAAAGATAGATCTGGCTCTGCTGCCCAGGCTGGCCTTGAACCTCCTGGGCTCAAGCAATCCTCCCAAGTAGCTGGGACCACGTGCCACCACGTCTGGCTGGGAGGCGTGACTTCTGCCAGGAGGTGCTGGAGAGACACTCTTGGAGAAGACTGGGAACAGATCCCAGGGCTGATCTGTGAAGATGAGTGTGAGGAGAGAGCGTGCCAGGGGAGGCCGGGCAGGAGCAGACACAGGGCGGCAGGAGCGCCCGGGGCACGCGGGACTGAATGGAGCAAGGGTTTCTACGCAGGAGGTTTCTCAACCGCGGCATCGTGGGCTGGATCCGGGTCTGTGGTGTGTGGGTGTGGGTGTGGGTGTGGGGCTCCCCTGGGCATTGCAGGATGTTCAGCAGTATCTCTGGCTTCTGCTCATTAGAAGCTAGTGGCACCCAACTCCCAGCTGTAATAAGCAGAAATGTCTGCAGACATTGCTAACTGCTCCCTGGGGGGGAACCACCCTGGGCTGAGAACTGCTGGTCTACAGGAAGGAGGGCGGGAGGGTTAGACTAGAGATCACAGTGGGTGCCAGTGGGGTTCTGGCAGCCTTCTCAGCAGCGGAGGGTGGTTCACATAAGCATCATTCATTCATTCATTCATTCATTCAACTGACATGTGTGCCATGCCTCCCATGTGCCAGCCCTGTGCTGGGTGCTTGGGACATAACACCTCGCCCAGCCGTCCCACCGCCCCAGGAGGCAGCAGGGGCTCAGTGAGGCGAGGCCATGTGCCCAGGCTCACGCAGCAGCTGAGGGACAGAGCCAGGATCCCACCTGGCTCTACCTGCCCTGCTCCGTGTGCCCCCCCTGCAGCCCTGAGCCAGTCGGTCCAGCAGTCCTGCAGCATGCATTCCAGGCAGGCGGCACAGAAACAAGCCTCTGGGCAGGCAGCCTCTTTCCACTCGATGGGCCCTCTATCTTATTGGAGAAGCTGTTTTAAGCAGCCTTGTGGTGAGGGAAAGTGTTTGCGGGTCAGAAGGGCTGGGTGCAAATCCCCACCCTGTGGCTCAGTGACTCGTGGAAGGTACTTCCATTAAGCCGGTGGCTCTCAGTCTTGGCTACACGGGAGTCACTGGGGGGGCCTTAGAGCCTCTGATGCCTGGGTCCCACTCTCAGGCCAACTGAACCAGATCCCCCAAGGGGGTGCAAGCTCCCAGCTGGTTCTAGTGCATGGCAGGGCTGGTAGCCACTGCCACACACTGCACCCTCCACGAAGGCCTCAGTGATCTCATTTGTCATTTAACACCACTGTCAGCACAGGGCCTGGTACATAGGTCATATTTGCCGGATGGCTAGAAGAAGGAATGAATGAGGGAGTGAATGAATGAGACCTATTTGGACCTCAGTTTTCTCATCTGTAAAATGGGCATAATACTGCCTAACTCTTGGAGGCTACTGCAAAAAGGGACAGTAACCATTTCTGCCACCTCTGATCTGCCACACTAATATCAGAGCCCTCCCAACCCAAACTCTTTCTCTTGCCTACTTTTCTCCATAGCCCTTTCCATCTTATAACACCTTCTATTTTTACTGTTTTCTCTTTTTATTGTCTGTCTCCCCCCTCCCAAGGATGCAAGTTCTGTGGGGCGGGGACTTTTGTCCATTTGTTCAGCTCAGTGCCCAGCGCACACTAGGCATTCAATGATTCTTGTTGTGCAAATGAATGAATGGGATTATTAGTAGCATATCAGAGTGACCCAGCATTCAGCCTGCCAGTGAGCAAAGAGGAAGCTGACCTCACCTCTCAGCCACCTGTGTCCCTTCTCTCCCATGGCTCCCCACAAGAGATCATGCAGAAAAGACACGTGCAAGGATCGGGGCAAAGTGGCTACTTTTGTCACCAAAGATGTGTGTGGGAGGAGAGACGGCCTACAGTGGTGATTCCAAGCATGAAGCCCGCCCCATTGGTCTTCTTTTTGACCCTTCACCCCACCACCCAGGGGTCCCTGTCATGGGCCCTGAGCTCCCCGACACTCTGCCTAGCACCCTCCGTGAGCGGGTGACGCTGGCCAGCATGCCACAGAGCAAACTCCTCTGCATGTGCCTGGGCCAGGACCAGTCGGGACTCAGAGAAAATGGCTTTGCCAAATAGTTCTCCAAGGCACAGAGGCTCTTCCTTAACTTAGAAAAGCCGTGGGCCCCCCCCCAGCTCAGGTAGCCACCTGCTCTTGGTTTGGGGCTCCTGGTGTCCTTGAACATCTGCAGAGTGCGAGGAGCCCTGGAACCCCAGGCAGGGTTTCCCCATCTCCTGCCACCTCTGCTAGACCGCCACCCCACGCAGAGCGAGACCACCACCGGCTGCTGTACGAGCCAGGAATGCAAGGAGCCTGTTCCACTCACACCTCATCCATCAGAAAGTGCGAGAGCCCAGAGGGGAAGTGCGTGGGGCAGAGGGAGTCCCCCGTGTTCACTGAGCCAGGAAAGGCCAGGTCTCCCAGCTCACAGGCAGCCACTGTCCGGGGCCCGCCTCTTAGACTGGAGGCGTGGCCTGCTCTGGCCATGGGGAATGGAGAAGGGGATGGGGGACGTGGTCCTCCAAGTCCTCCTGTGTCATGGGGCTCTCGAGGCAAGGACAGCATGGAGCCAGAAGACACCACAGCTGTCCAGATGAGAACCAGATGGCCCAGAGAGGGGGCAGCTGTGGCCACAGCTGGGAGCCAGGGCGGAGGAAGCTTGAGCCATGGCGCTAGGACGATGTATCTACTGGACAACCCATCAGCAGTGGCGGGCTTTCCTACAAAAGGCAACTGCCTCTTGGCCTGCATTGCCTTCCGTTTCCTGAACACCTGCTATGCGCAGGCCTCACGCTACGCTCAGTAGGAGAGCGAGAGCCGGATTTGCACATCCTGGTTACCGAGGCACACTCGGGGCTGAAAACAGCTAAGCTGAGATGGGCTGAGCGTCCTTGAGCAGAGTGGAGGCTCATGGCCTGAAGCCGGGAGCTCCAGGAGGGCTTCCTGGAGGGGCACAGCCACAGTAGACGCTGAAGGACGGGAGGTTGGAGAGGAACCCAGGGGCAATGTAAGCTAGAGACCCCCCACCTGTGACATGGCAGCCTGTGCCCCAACAGGCGTTTGGGGAAGTAACCCCCCCCACATGGATGAAGTGGACATGGGATGGGGGTGACATAACAACAGCCAGAGTGTCCTCACTGCCTTTACAGAGCATCCCCGTCACCTGCGGCACATCACCACGGGCAAATGTTAGACTCAGGGGGTCACTGACTGGCCCAAGGTCACCCAACCAGGAAATGGCAGGAGTAGGACCCAGGTCCCCTCACCCTGAGCCCATCTCCACGACGGCGCTGCTGTAGGCCTCACTCCGGGTCAGACAGCCCCAGGCTGGGGCGGGGGGCGGAGCGGGGGTCCCTGTCACCATCTCACGGAGGAGGAGGCTGAGGCTGAGAAGGGACGTGCAGGCCAGAGGCCATGCAGCCAGCGGGTGGTGGAGCGGGCCAACGCGGGGCCACTTCCGGTCATGCCTCATTAACCGTGGCGGGAGGCACCTACTCCCAGCCAAGGTGCCCCCCACCCCAGCAAGCACAGCCCCCCAAACCTGCCTCACCCACCACGCGCCCTGCACCCGAGGGAGCGGGCTGGGGCTGAGGAGCGGCGGGGGCTGCGGCCCTCCTCTCGCGCTAGGAAGCCCACCGGGCAAGGCAACGCGTCAAAACCAGGGCGTACCTTTCGTCCCGGAGGTCCTGCGTTCCCGGAGAGCCCAGGCAAGCCCAGGTCACCCTGCAAGACACAGACAAGGCAGTGAGGAGGGGACAGGAGCAGAGACACCCATTTAGTTGGAAGTGTGACCTCCAATGGCCGGCTGTTTCCAGACGGGCTTGGTGGAGGACGGGAGGCCCCAGAGGAGACCCGGGGCTGCCCGGCGGGGTGAGAGCAGGAGAGGGGCAGCGTCCCCAGCCCGTCCCGCCGCACTTGGTAGCCCCCTTCGCCTACTTCACATGTTGGGCTGCGCAGGAGATGCCGGGTGGAGAATGGGCTCCGATACTAAAACCGTGTTTGAAAACCTTGCTCCCCAGGACTCGTGGGCCTCGTCTGCCCCAGAGCAATCGGCTCTCCCCCTGCGTTCCCGAGATGCCTGCCCATGGCTGGGCAGGGTGGTCGCCCAACAGGGGCGTTTCTAGGATTTTACCCCAAAACTTTCGAGTAGGCCACGCAGGAGCAGGTGAGAAGCCCAGGCCCCTGGGTACAAATTCCGTTCTGCCATTTGCTGCTGCGTGACCTCCAGCAAGCCACTCCCACCTAGGGCCTCTGTTTTCTCATCTGTAAGCTGGGCCCATCTGCCCTGGCTGATAAGGTTAAGATGAGGATCAGATAAAAGTACAGGTGGACACCGTTTTGGGACTCTGGGTCACCTAAGAAATGTTTGCTAAATGCAAACACTTCTCAGGGAGTATGTAAAGCAATGAGCCACCTGTGCCTTGGGGCAATCAAAAGGAGCAGCCACTTGGGGGTGCCCAAGCACAGGGGGCTGGGTTAAGCGGCAGTGCGCTATCAGGATGGCTCTTGGGCCACGTACAGAGGAAGCCAGACAGACCCCAGCTTCCAGGGTGTGTGTGGCCGAGACACTGGAGCACTTCACCTGGAGTGCTGGGCTGCCCTCTGCCCGCCCGTTCCACACTCTTTCCAGGTCCCTTGCTTGGTTTACAGGTGGGTGCCGCAGAGACGGAGGGAGGCCATTGGCCAAAGTGTTTTCTCTTCCCTGGGCGAATCTTCTGGTCTCACAGCCCCTCAGAGTTAGGGAGCCCTCACTGTCTGCCCAACTCCTAGAAACCCACAGACCTGCCTGCTAGAACTAACAACCTCAGGCAGTGCTTTGTCTGTTGGAAGCTTCCTGGGCATGTGCTAACCAAGAAGCTTCTGGATGCCCAGGGTCACCTAGCAGGCCCTGCAGAGAGCCATGCAGGGCAACAGGCAAATGGACATTCATTCACCAAGGGTGTGTCCACAGGCAAAATCTTTTGCCAGTTTTGTTGGCTATACACCACGAAGAAGGGGGGTGGGCAAAACCTTAGGTTTGGTGTTGGGAGAGGCTGAAGGACTTCAGGAAAAAAAAACAAACCATATCCTGACCATCCCAGATCTTCCCCCTCCCTGCCTCTGCCAGGACAGCTTGCCATGGGGTATGCTGGTTTCACTGCGGTCCCTCCCCCTCTTCCCTGAGCACTGGGGTCCCTGGAGACCTACCTTTGGCCCATCGTAGGCCTTTCCTGGTGAGAGCCCCGGGTCCCCTTTCTGTCCCTGAAACAAAAACAATTCCACTTTGGCCACCAAGTCATCTAGAGAGGATATTTCCCCACAAACTCGGCCCAAAGCCCTGTCCCCCTGCTTAAATGCTTCCCCACCCACCCCCCAATTCACACACCTCCAGAGGGCTCTTCTCCAATTCCATTACTACACTACTCTAACACCTTCCATAGCTCCCTGCTGCCTGCATGATGACAAAGTGTCCCAAGTCTTCCGTAACCCAGCCCCAGCCATCCTATCCAGACTAAGCTCTCCTTCCCCAGCCAAAGCCATAGAGAAAGCCCCTCCGCTCTGTCCCCTGGCCACTCCTCACTCAGCCTGTCCCACTGCCAGGCTCTTGCACGGGCTGTCACCCCTTCCCAGAATACCCTTCTCCGATCACCATTAGCCAAACCACAAACATTCTTCCAGATGCAGCTGGAATGTGCCGTCCCCAACCGACCTGCCCAACTCTGGGCGCACCGCACAGGTGGCCAGTTCTTGCCTGTGCGTGTCCCTAGGACCATCTCCCGGCTATTCCCCTGGCTCTCAGGACTTGGACGTCCAAGAGGCATGTCGATACTTTCCAGTTTTCCAGAACGCTGGTGTGCACCTCACTGGTCTCTAACGGCCTAAGAAGACTCAATGCGCTAACGTCTGCGTACTAACAGCTCAATGCACTTAATTCTGTGCACAGCCCTTCACAGTTTGCGATATCCCTCACCTCATTATAGATTCCCACGATAGCCTGAGATGAAGTAGGCAAGGGACGCGTTACTACCCTCATAATCTCATAATACTGGGGAAACTGAGGCCAGGAGAAGGCAAGGGACTTTCTGAGACCCCAAGATGGCAGAGCTGAGACAAGAACCCTGAACGTGCAGTCCCAGGCCTGTGTTCTGGGACGTCTTGGGACCTGACGAGTCAGAGCGGGCAGTGAACTGGGGAGAAACTGACACGCAGCGGGTCCCCAGTCAGAGGCAAGCTCTCCTTGTGCCCTGCACATGGGCCGGTCCCCATCGCACGGATCCTGGCTCCTAGGAGCGTGGGGTCAGGAAAAGGTGCCACAGAGTTCACCAGCCACGCCTCTTACAGGGCAGAGAAGACAGCCCCAGGCCCCGGCTCCTCCCACCTGGCCAAGCTGGTTAAATGACTCAGGAAACACCTTGCTGTCGCCTTCTAAGAGCTCCTAATCCCTGGGCCTGCCCCCAGCACCCCGAGGTCCCTCCCCTCCCAGCCTCCGCTGGGCCCAGAGTCAGAAGTCCTGGCACAGAGCCCTGGACCTGCCACAGACGCACAGTGGGACTTCGGGCAAGTCATTTCACCTCTCCGAGCCTCAGACTCCTCACCTTAAAGACGGGGCCACGCAGCACAACGTGCACACACACCCCGGCTTCCCAGGTTTCTAGGCAAGGAGCCAGTGGGATAATGGCCGCGACACATGGGAGGGGTGGTTCGGCCGACTTTAATTAATTTCCACTTGGTTCTTTTCTTGGTCAGAACGCAAACCTTCCAAATCTTGGCTCGGTCACTGTCCGCCAGAAATCACCGCATTCTGAACTGGAAAGAGCCTCCAAGAGGGAAGGAAGAGGCTTTCGCACGCTGCTCACCTACACGCGCAGACACCGCGGGAGGCCCAGTCTGTGCACCGACTTCCTTAGACCTCACAGCATCGGCTCGTTTTCCAGGGAAGGACAAAGGCAGGGTCAGTGAGGCTAAGTCCCACCTGGGCCGACCCAGCAGGTAACAGGCAGAGGCTGACTAAGGCCCCAGGTTAGGTCTGACTTCCAAGCCCTCATCTGCAAATGAGGAGCCCGGATGCTTCTCCCATATGTCCCTTCCCTTCCCGTAGTTGTCCTGGGCTGAATGCCCCCAGGAACCCAATGCTCTGTGTACCTGGGCCCCTCCAGGTCACTTCTTCTGCAGAGCCCCACCTCTGGGACCCGCATGGCACTGCAGCTTCTCCGCGTGGGCACTGTCCCACCCTCGGCCGCCCAGAAGCCCAGCTCAATGCCTTTTATGTCCGCGATGCAAGGCCGGGCCCAGGGCTACTGAGGATTCCAATGGCCAAAAAAGGAGAGCAGCTTCTCCTCACCCTGCCCTTGCCCACCTCGCTCTGCAGCTGATAGAGGAGTTGGGCTTAGCAAGCTTCCTCAGGGTGGGCCTTTGTGTATCCCATTCTACCATTTCATAAAATGGGGAAACTGAGACCCAAAGAGATGGCAGACTTGCTCCCTTGCCTGAGGTCCGTACCCAGGGCATTTTAGTTCTTCATGGATTTCTCTCTGCAGCCTCAGCCAGCACAGCGACGTGATCTCTGTCCCCATACAACGTTAACAAGTCCAGATATTTATCACACATCTACTACAAGCCAAGTCTCGAGATGAGCAGAACACAGGGAATGCCACAGTGGGAAAAAGACACGGGGTCTCCCAAGGGAGAAGCCAGAGGGCCTGGTCATGACAGCAGGCACTAGCATTAACTGAGTGCTCTCCTAAGCCCTGGACACACATGAACTTCTTTAATCCTCCAAACCTCTAAGGTAACGATTATCACTAGCCCATTTCATAGGAGAGCAAACTAAGGCACAGCAAGAACCAGTCACTTGTACATAATCAGTAAGTGGGATGTGGACTCCGGCATTATAATCCCAGAGCCCGAGCCCTTTACATGTTAATATGCTGGAGATGAAACACTACAGTCCTGTGAAAAGTAGAAGGCAGGAGGAAGCTGGGAGAACATCGTGGAAACCGAGGGTATGTCCCTGAAGGGAGCTACCGCTGAGCTGAGGCGGGAGGAAGACAGGAGGAGCCAGATGAAGATGCAGCTCAAGGGATGCGCAGGTACCTGGTCAGGTGAAGGGACGACTTCCGGGATACAGAAGCCTGCCTGTGTGTCTTCCCAGCCAGACTCCTACAAATGCCCTAATGAGAGATACAGGAATATACAAAGCCTAAATAATCATTTGCACCCTGGGGAAGATAAGAATCTGGTTGCCAGACCCAGCTCTCCGGCCAACAGTGCTGTGTGACCTCGAGCAAGCCACTTCCCCTCTCTGCGTGGGAAACAGTGGGCTTGGCCTGGACCCGTTGACAGAGCCATGTGGGACTAGAGGACAGCTCGGAACCGTAAGAGTGAAGAACGCAGCAGGAATAGGAACTGTGCCACGCTCCTTTCTCGTAGGTAGGTTTGGGAAGTGGAGAGAGTGGAAGGCTTGGGTGCCTGAAGCCCAGAGAGGGTCGGAGACAAAGGAGGAATTGATCACAAAGTACTGAGAAGTTCTGGGCTAGAAGCCCCCTGTGTGAGTCATCTCTGACTTCAAGTACCCAGCACAGGAGCTGGCCCAGAGAAGGCATCATAAAGCACTTCACAAATGAGCAAATGAGTGAATGGAGTCTCAGGAGATGACGGGAGGGCTAGGATTGGGTCAGATCTGGCTTCAGCCCCGAAACTTCCTGGGCCTCCCACTATCACCACCACTATTTCATGGGTCTAGAAGTTCTGGCCAGTGCAATAAGATAAGAAAAAGAAATAAGAACTACTAACCTTTGAGAAAAAGGAGACAAAAGTATGTTCCTTCTTTGCACACAATATGAATGTTTATCTTGAAAATCCAGCAGAACTAACCTAAATACTATTAGAACTAATAAGATAATTCAGTAAGGGGGATGGTTATAAATTAAACACAAAAAGTAAAAAAATGCAAAAATCAAAAGTTCTCTTTAATAGCTGAGAACCAGCTAGAAAACACCATAGGGAAGAATATTCCATTCATAACAATAATAAAAATATAAAATTTCTCAGTACAAACTTAATAAGAAATGTGCAGGGCTTATGCAATAAAAACTAAAAGTTTACTAAGAGACATCATAAAAATTCAACTGAATGAGAAGACATGCCATGTTTGCAGAAAGGAAAACTTAATGTTTTAAAGATGTTAATTCTCCTCAAATACATACATTTCATACAATGCCAGTAAAAATTCCAAGAGGGTTTTTTTTTAAAGGAAATTGTTAAGATAGGCATAAAGTTCGTCTGACAGAATAGTCAGAAATATTTTGAATGAAGAGCAGAGGGGAGGCACATAGTATAAAGATAGTAAATGTCATATAAAACAGTATTTTACTAGCATAAAAATAAACAATGAAACATAATAGAACAGCCTGTAATAGAAAGCCTTGTCTATCATATTATAAATGGTGGAAGAAATACTGTGTAATAAATATAGTTAACTGTTGTGGGGAAAATAACGTTAAAGCCCAACCTCATATCCACTCCCCTCATTAAGATTAATTCCAGATGGTTTAAAAATTTTAAGAGTACAAATGATATTATGAAATGACAAGGTATATAACTGAATAGCTATCTGATCTTAAAATGGGAAAAACATTGCAAGTACAAAAGGAAAGAACCATAAATTTTACACATCAGTAGAGCCCTGTCCAAATTATCTGACAGATTATTTAAAAAAAAAAAAGGATAATAGTCCCATTGATGAAAATCATTATAAATACTATTGAGAGTCCAACAACAAACTAGAAAATATCTGTAAGGTAGGTGAAGCCTTAATAACCTTAATATATAAATATAAATAAATTTTACAAATCAATAATAACTGACAACATCCCAACCCCCCATAATAAATCAATTCATAAGTGGTGAAGTACAAATGGAAAACAGATGTAAGAAAAACATTCATCTCATCGATGGCCAATGAAGGGAAGTGAAAACAATACGGAATTATCTTCTTTTTAAAACTATCCTCCCCTGATGCTAGCAGCAGCGTGAATTGGTTCAACCTTTTTAGAAGGTAATTGCTAATAAAATAATAGCTGAACACTCATATAGCTCTTGTGTGCAAAGCATATTGTAAATCCCACATATGCCTCTATGCATGTGTATGTATACACATACATATCTTGGTAAATATCTTGATATATATACATATACAAATACACACACACATAGCTTAATCCTCACAACAATCCTATGAGGTATGAATTATGATTATCCCCACTTTACAGAAGTGGGAACTGAGGCCCTGAGAGTTTAAGTAACTTGCCCAAAGTCATACACCCAGCCAAGATTCAAACTCAGGCACTCTGACTCCTGAGTCCACGCTAGCAACCCTACTTTAACGGATTTATCCTAATGAAATAATTGGATATTCCAACATTTACATTCAATAATGTTCTTTAACATAATATTCGTATAGGCTGGGAGCAGTGACTATAATCTTAGCATTTGGGGAGGCCAAGGAGGGAGGATGGCTTGAGCGCAGGAGTTTGAGACCAGCCTGAACAAGAGTGAGATCCCATCTCTACTAAAAATAGAAAAAAATTAGCTGGGTGTCATTGTGCATGCCTGTAGTTCCAGCTACTCAGGAGGCTGAGGCAGGAGGATCGCTTGAGCCCAGGAGTTTGAGGTTGCTGTGAGCTACGATGATGCCACTGCACTCTAGCCAGTGACAGAGTGAGACTCTGCCTCAAAAAAACAAAAATTACTTATATAATAGAAAAACAATGGAACTTTTTTATAAAGAGGGAACAGGTTCTACAAAGCATGCCGCATTGACGCTGATAGAACGCCATACGGCCATTACATGGGTGGTGGATGCCAAGCTGGTAACACAGGAGAACATCAACAATACGTGTTCAGTGAGGCGGCCAGACATCCAGCCACAAGGAAGACGACCCAACTCACGGACATGGCACACGGGGAAGGACAGACAGCCGTGGAGCTGGAGGCTGGATTGTTTTGTGGCTAAAAGTACTGGCTCTGAGGCCAGTTGAAGGTTTGAGTGTTGGCTGTGCCACTTACTAGAAATGTGACTAATTAGTCAGCTGCGAGGGCCTCAGTTTCCTCATCTGTAGGATGGGGTAGTAATATCTGCCCTGCAAAGTACATGAAGTTCGTGGCCGGACCTGGCCCACAGGCTGCTCACGACGCTCTCGGTGCTTATCAGTGGGCAGGGCCACTACAGGTGGCTCGCTCTTCTTGATACCTTCTGGACTGGTCCACATTTTCCTTAATGAGCATGTCCTACTTCAGCCATCAGAGGAACGGTAGGCTGGGGCCTGCGGCCTGACAACTCCACAGGGCTGTCTCCACCCCAGCTGTTGCCGGCTCTGCCAGCAGCCACCTGGGTCACCAAGCCTGCCCTCTCCTGACCACCTGTCCCCTGCGGTGCCCAAGGGCCCATAGTCATCCTGGCTAATTCACTGTGGACCAAGTGGGCCAGGCCAGGGACAGGGCAGCTGACTGCCCACGAGTGGGACCAGGTGCCTCCCAGCCCGGCGCAGGCCGCACTGGCTTCCCACCTGGCCGGAGCCCTCCACCTCTGGCCCGGAGCCTCACCTGCACCACGGGTCCATGTCCCACCTGCCTCTGCCATGGCCCAGCATCAGAACCCTTCCCCACCCGGGGGAACAGCTCCAGGCCTCCCCACTGGCCACCCGCAAAGCCCTTTTAAACCTCATCTCACCGTGTCACCTCTGCTGACATCCTTTTCAGGTCTTCCTGCAGCCCTTTGGATAAAGTCCAAAAATCTCGCCACCACCTCCCAGGCCGGCTGCCCTCCCCAGCCTCCTCCAGTCCCTTTGCCTAGTCGCCCACTGCACTTCAGGCTCAGTTCAACCTCCCCACCCTCAGGCAGGTGGCCCTCCCCTCCCGCACCAGATCAGTCCCCACGTTGTGGGGTCTCAGAGCAGCCCAGGCCTCCTGCACGCAGCCCTGGAGCCCTAATCATGGCGTGAGTCTGCATCTGTGGGTGTGGTGGGCTCGTCCTTCTCCCTCTCTCGCCCCTGCACCCCCCACAGCAGGGACGTGCCTGCCGGTGCCCCTATAGGCGCAGCGCCTCTCACACGCTGACGGCTGACCCTTCTGCGGCTCCTGCCACGGGCCAGCACTGCCCTAAGCAGAGACACCAAGTGACTCGCTACCCCTCACGACAACCCGGGGAAGCGGCTACTCTTGCTACCCCACTTTCCAGATGAGGACACTGGTGAGGCATAGGAAGCTCAAATAATTTGCCCACTGTCACAGAACTAGGAGGTGACAGAGCTGGGACGTGAACTTGAGCCGCTGGGCTCCAGAGTCCGTACCCTTAATCACGGTGCTTTCCTGAGGCCACAAATGTGGGTCAACTGGATACATGATTCAACCCAGTGACTCAACCCTGGGGCTCTGGGGTCAGCCAGCGCCGGCCTCCCGGGCTCTGGCTCTCCTGCCTCGTTTGCAAAGCCCTGGCTCTCGACCCTGCGGGGCTGAGGAGCCCTCTTCCTGCTGGATTTGAAGTGGGACTCGCGGGTATACGGCAGAGCCCTGGGCTAGGAGGAGGCAGACGGGCAAGGCCTGCCCCTGGCTGGGACCTGCTGTGGCGTCCTGACAAATGTCCCTCCGGCAGCCAGACTCGGGGGCCCGAAACAGCTTTCCCACCGCCGAGGGCGGGACCCGGCACGTGCCCTTGGGCCTGTGGCCCTTCAATCCTCTGCAGCCTCGGGAGGGAGGACGCCCCTCACCTCTGCTTCTCTCCTCCCTGATCTTCCTCAACCCAGCTGTCCCTCTACCCTCGAGTCTGGCGGGGGGGTCTCTCTCCCACCAGCCACAGATCCCGAGGGCCTGGACGCGCTACAGGGGCGACTGCCCAGGCTGGCCCAGACAGAGGGCAGGCCTGCACCCCGGGCAGGCCCGCACCCCAGGCAGACCCCACCACAGCAGCCCATAGTAGGTGCTCGGCACACATTTGTTAGCTGGAGGAGGAGGAAGGGGTGGGTGGCCCCATGGGGCTCTGGAAGCTGACACTATAATGGCAGACGAGGTGCCAGCACAGGCCTGGGGGAGGCCAGCCCTACAGTCCCACCAGGTCACCCCGAAAGCCCAAAGAGATCTGGTGAGCAGTGAGGACCCTCTGCCCTGAATCCCACCCATCCATGTGGACACACCACTTTCTCACCCAGTCTCAGCCAAGTCATGAACTCCAGCAGGGAGAGACCCTGCTTTAACCCTGTCCTGCCCGAGCCACAGATCAGCCTGGGGCCCAGGCCCAGCAACCTGGGCCTCCTACCCAACCAGCCTGCCCTGGAGCCACCTCTGCTCACCCTTGGGCTCAGGGCCAAGTGTCTAGGAAAAGGGGCATGACTTTTCCCCTTGGTGTTTTATGCAAGTCCCAACGGGGAGCAGCAGCTTCTGAGTCCAGTGTGTCTTCCGGAACCCACACCCTGATCTGTTACACACAGAAGCAGGCTGGAGTCCTGTCCACGAGGCCCCGAGTCCACAATTCCAGCTCCACGTGGTGGCAGGAAGACTCACCTGCTGGGTATGAGCCCCAGTGGCCACACCAGAGCTATTTCTCAAACGCAGGCGGAAGTGGCTGCGGCCCCTCCTGCCATGGCACATCTGCTCGCAGGACAGGGCTGTGCCACCACGGCCAGCACGGGCCAGGAGAAGCAGCTGAGGGACCATCTGCTGCCCCAGGAACAGGGGGTCAGTCTGGGGGTGGGACGGAACTGGCCTGTCCCAAAGCAGGCCGAGGAGGGCACGCCCGGCAACTCTAAACACCTGGTGGCTCGGCATCTGGACAGACCCACGGCCTCTGCAAAGCAGAAGTCTCCAAAGGAGTTCCTCTCTCTCTGCCTGGCCCAAGGGCGGCTGCCTCGCTTTACCCGTCTGTAAATGGGTACAGTAGCTCTACCCGACTTTGTGAGGATCAAATGAGACAAGCCGCGTAAAGAGCATGCACAGTGCCCGGCACACAGGAAGGGCTCGATGCATGGTGGTTACTGTCAGTGTGCTCCGTGTTAAAACCCAGAGCACCTCCAGGCAGCTGCGGTGCGGCCCCTACTGCCAACCTTCTAAGGAGGAGCCCCAGCCCAGCCCCGGCCACAGGCTCGCAGTCCTAGGCTGAAGCGGACGCTCCTGCAGCTCTGTGCAAAGCGTCCGGGCCGGGATACCGGCACCATATATCCATGTATCCAGGGCCACCCACTGTAGTCTCTCTCCCAAGATCTCAAATTGATAGTCCGGAGTCAGGAGAGCCGGGCTTTGGAGGCCACTCTGCCGTTCACTCTGCAAGGCCTGGAGCCAGTCAATGGCCTTCCTTAAGTCATTCACCTCTGCAGCTGGGTTAGCAAAGAATGACCTTGGGCCTGGGTCAGGCAAAGCCCAGGGGTGCTCTGGGTACCCTACAGAGGATGCAGGCCCTCCCTGACCCTCCCAGCTCCTTGGGCTCAGTCGCTGTTGTCTTAGCTTCTGGGACTTCGCATCTTCCTTCCGCTCCTCCCATCTCTCCAGCCTCTCCCCGAGCCTCCTTCCCTACCACCCAAATGTTGGCGGCCCCTGGGGCTCCTCTGAGCTGCTCACGTCCAGTACTGCGCCCCAACAACCCTGCCCTCTGCCCAAGCTCCAGCCGCTAAGATCTCATGAAACACTGACTGGCGTAGTCCTAGAAGGCTCCTGGGGGGAGGTGGCATCTCTCTGCTGGCTACTCACCCCCCAACACACACCGCTCTATCTCCAGCTCACAGAGCCCCTGCGTTTCAGAACATGGCTGGCTGCAGATTCCCACACACGTCATCTCCTTCCTTCTCCTGGGCTCCCAGCTAGGTCACCGAGACTGACACCACAGAGTGGCCACTGTCTCCTCACACCCAGCACCATCCCCTCTGCGCACCTCCTCCCATGCCCCTAGGGGCCAGGCTAGCCTCCCCTCTCCCCTTCGTCACCCTGGTCTCCTGGCTCTGGGACCCACCCCCAATTCATCCTCCGATGGCATCCAGCAATCATTCCACGTCCCTCCTCAGGTGCGTCTTACAACCCAGTAAACCTCATGTCCTTAGCCCGATATCAAGGCCCTCCCAATTTAGCAGCAGGTTACCTTTCTGCCTGGTCCCCTTCCTCCAGCCTCCCAACCGGAAGCTGAACACGGGACTCCCCATGGCGTCTCTGGACCTGGCACAGGGCCTGGCCCGGGGAAGGGGCTCCAGGGGTGCCTCTGGCCTGGATGAGAATCTTCCCCAGCGACCAGAGCCCCTGGGAAGCACCCCAAGCACGGCCCCAGCCCGGCCCCCACTCCATGGCCACATCCCCAGCAAGTACTCACTTTGGCTCCGGGAGGGCCAGGGAGACCCGGATTTCCATAAGGCCCAGGAGGACCCTGCAAGGGGAAAAGAAACAAACACAAAAAAGGTGACAGAAAATAAGGGCCATCCCACTTCTGACTGCAACGCCTGGCCCCTTCCCTCCACCCACTGGTTTCGTGTCTTCTCTCCAAGCTGAGTGTCAGCCATGCCACCACGGCTACTCAGCCTGCTCTTAGAGCGCCCCTGGACGCATGGCCCTGCGTGAAGCACGTCCATGTGTCATCTCATCTTATCCCATTAACCCACAAAGTAGGTGCCACCATTATTCCTGTTTTGAAATGAGCAAGATGATGCTCACAGAGGTTTATAACTGTCTCAAGTCACCCAGCTGCTAAGAGGCAGAGCTGGGCTTTGACCTCCGATATGTCTGACCTCAGAGCACGAGTCCTGGAGCCCTGAATTTGGCCATCTCTCCCTCAGACTGGCCCCATCAGCCCTTCCCAGCTTCCCTGGGCTCAAACCACACTTAGCTGTTCATGTCTCTCCAGCACGCCTGGTACTCTCTCTCCTCACCACCTTTCCACGCTGTCCCAACCATCTGGCATGCCTTCCCATCCCCCTCCTCTGGCTGCACCCTGACCCACCCTTGAAGGCCTGACTCAAATGCCATCTCCTCCAGGGAACCTTCTAGGGCTCCTCCAGCCTCAAGTCACTTCTTTAACTTTTGGACTCTAACTGGACTCCTTGGTGAGCCTTTGGAGTTGAGAGGTCAAGGAAGGGTGCACTTGACCTCTTGTGGACACAGGTGCACTATTCCTGTGGCTACAGCACGTGGTCGGAGCTCTCCCTTAGACTGCTGCAAGCTCCAAGCTTGCAAGGCCCCCAGAGACCACAGAGCAGCTGGGAAGCTGCTGGGTCCAAAGCAGCTTGGACCCAGAGAGTCCAAGAGCCTTGGTCAAGGTCATACAGCAGAGTCATGGCCAAGCGAGATCGGGGGTCCTGGGCTTGGCTTCAAGTCCAGAGCTCGTTCGTGGCACTGGGTTTTCCCAGGCCATGTCCGAATCCCCGTACCACAGCTGGGTCCTGTTAAGTCCACTTTCTCCAGCCAGGCACTGGGCTAGAGTCTTCCAGCCCAGGAAAAGAAACAGAGCCCTGAGAGTCAGGTAGTACTCGAGGGCCTTTGCCCAGCAGGAATAATCTGGAGCATTATGGGTGGAGAGAGGCACCTCAAGGGGTCCACTGGTAACCCCACCCCACCAGCCTCTAGACTCGCTGCCCTCATCCCTGCCCCTCTTGACTCATCGGGCCGTGGGCGCACTGCTTCCCTCTTCCCCGGCGGAGGCCAGCCTCCCAGCTGCAGCCTGTCACATTCCAGCCCAGGCACCTCCCTCTTCCGTTCTTCCTCGATGCCTGAACCGGGACCCTCCCCTTCTCCGAATGCACCAAGAAGGAGCAGTGTCCAGAGTGCGCTCAGCATGGGGAATGTCTGAGTGCCACGTGTGGCCCTCCCTCTAAAATAACCAGCCCTCCTGTCCTCACTACAGTGCACCAGACACGGTCTCCTGGCATGTGGATGGAACCGGGAAGGGTCAAGACCTGGTCCCAGTTCTGAGCCTCACCCCACAACCCCAGCCTCAGTCTCCCCATCTGTCCTATGACTGACTGGGACCCAGGGGTCACTCAGGAATCTGGAAAACTTCCAATGTTCGCTCCGGCCCAGGCCCCCGGGTTCTAAACACAGAGCTCGGCTGGAATCGCGCAAAGACTGGGTGGGGGCGTTTGAGGAGGGGTTACCAACAGCAGGCTCCCCCAGAAAGAGGCGTGGGCCGCGCAAGGTCGAGGGTGGCTGCCTCTCCCCAGTTGTGTCCCCAGCTGCCCCACAGAGGGTGGGCCGGAGCACTCAGCTACCCCATCTGCAGCTTGTGAAGGTGGGGGCTTCCTGCTCTCCCGCCCCCACCTCCCCACCCCGCTCCAGCCACTGCCTTGCAGAGAAGCGAGGCACATAGTTGACCTGCAGCCAAGCAGACCGGTTCTATAAATGCTGCAGCCCAGAGAGCCGGGTGGGGGAGGGCCAGGGCTTCCCCAGCGTCCCTCGGTGGGCTGGGGGAGTATGTGGAAGAGGGAAGGGGTATGCCACAGTTCTGGGTGACCTCAGGTAAGACTCTGCTCCTCCCTGAGCCCCAGAGCCACCATCTGTACAGAGAGGACCTGGGATCGTTTAATCCGGCATTCTATTATCTTCGGAATTTTATGATCTATGGAATTTCCAGTCTAGAAACAGGATGATGGGGGGGGGCAGGCAGACAACCTAGAAGCCTGTCAGGACAGTCATTCACCCAGGGCCGAGAGGAACGTTGCAAATGCCTTACCGTGACCCCAGCCTTTATGGATAGGGAAACTGAGGCCTGGAGGAGGGAAGGGACTGGCCTAAGATCATACCGCTTCTTGGTAGAAATATTCTGGACTTCCAGATTAGAACCCTTTACCAACCAATTGCCCAGTCCCTCCAGCACGAAGAGCACTCCGCTAGGCATCGTTTAAGAGAGAGAGGTAATTAAGGCTTATCTCGGGCCGGGCGGGGGCGGGGGGGGTGCTCGGTTGAATAGACAGAAAATTGACACAATAGATGGTTAAGATAGTGGGCTCTGCAGTCAGACTGCCTGGGTGCCGTCCTGGCTCTGGCATTTATTCTGTTTGATTTCATCCAGAGGAACTGAACCTCTCTCTCTAAGCCTGTTCCCTCATTTGTCCAGTGGGAAACGTACTGGAACCGACTTGTCAGGATGGCTAGGAAGACGGGGTGAGGTCATGCACGTGCAGCCCAGCACACAGCTCAGCCGGCCAGCAAGAGCTTTCAGAAAGTGACCCGGGCCAGCCAGACGGGGCAGATAAACTGCGGCAGGAGCCCCGAGCAGGGGGTGGTCATCAGAAATGGAGGTGATTGTTTGATCTTAGCCGTGAACGGAGGAGTTTGCAGAAGCACGATGCCGGGTAGAGGACAGCCAGGGCAGGTGTAGGGGCCGGGGGGCTTGGGAGGGGTTTGGGGGAGAGGGCCGACTGCCTGGGCCCGGAGTGCTGGCCAAGGGCCTCACCCCGGTCCCAGGCTGCACAGCCTCCTGGACTAGCAGCATCTGCAATACCTATGTGGCCCCCAGGGCATGTGCTTCATGAAGGCGCAGAAGCCAGGAGGAAATGCCGCTTCAGACAGCAGATTCCAGAGCCCTGGGCCCAGGGAGCGCAGGGCCAGGTCTGGAGGGAACTAGGGCTTGGGTAATTGCATAACCAGAACCATCCGCTGGGCTCAGAGCTAAAAATATGCCCCAGGCAGCTATCTCTGCCAGGGCCTCGCCAGGCACCCAGCGTGGGAAAGGCTGATTCAGCCTGGGCACAGATGTCGGGTGTCGCTGGTCCCAGCCCTCTGGGGAAGGAGGCAGACTTCCCCGTACGAGGACCCTCCAGGTTCCAGCATATGGTTAAGAGCCTGGGTTCCAGTCCTGGCGTTGCCACTTCCTACTCCGTTTCCTTATCCCTAAAGTGAGAATGATCACCCTGGCCCCTGGGGGTTCGGGGTTGGGTGGGAGGGTCAAATAAGGCAGCATACGGTGACATGCCAGGCATAACACATAGCAGCTATTTTCACATCAGCCACCGCGGCCCTGCCAAGCCGTCCTCCAGCCTCTCTCCTGCACGGGGGGCTCACCCCCTCCCTGGCCCTTCCAGGTGCCTGTGTTGGCATCCCTACCCCAGGATGGCCCTGCAAAATGGGAAGAGGAATACCAGGGTCACATCCTCCCAAGTCATTTCTTTCTTCCTGAACAAACTCTGAAGCCCATCAGCTCCGGGCATGTGGGCTTCGGGAGCCCCTGCCCCAGCCCAGGCTGCAAGGGGTGATACCCACAGTGGACAACTGAGACCTGCAAGAGGCCGTCGCTGCCCCATGCCATGTCTGTCCACATAGCAGGATCCCCAAGTCCACCCCCAGTGGACAAAGTGGAAAATAGGTGCCAGACAGGGCCAGGGAAGAGTCTGAGGACACGTGGCAAGCCTGGGACTTTGGGGGCAGTGGCAGGCAGGCCAAAGAGCCGGCCAGAGCTCCAAAGGACAGTGTGCGTTACTCACCCGAGGCCCTCGTGCACCAGGGGGTCCGGGTAGCCCAGGTAGCCCAGGGGGACCCTGAGAAGGAAGCAAGAAGACAATGTCAGTGTTAAGTGGCAGCAAAAATCGTGTTCAGGCCGGGCGCGGTGGCTCACGCCTGTAATCCTAGCACTCTGGGAGGCCGAGGCGGGTGGATTGCTCAAGGTCAGGAGTTCAAAACCAGCCTGAGCGAGACCCCGTCTCTACCATAAAAATAGAAAGAAATTAATTGGCCAACTAATATATATAATATAAAATCAGCCGGGCATGGTAGCACATGCCTGTAGTCCCAGCTACTCGGGAGGCTGAGGCAGGAGGATTGCTTGAGCCCAGGAGTCTGAGGTTGCTGTGAGCGAGGCTGACGCTACGGCACTCACTCTAGCCTGGGCAAGAAAGCGAGACTGTCTCAAAAAAAAAAAAAAAAAATCGTGTTCAGTCATTTAATAATTCTGTCCAGAGCTCTGGGCAGGAACACCCCACGGTTGAGAAGACGGGGTCTCCTGAGGTCCCCACCCTGAGGAACACATGTTCTTTGTAGATTTCGGGCCTTTGTAGCTACTGTTTCTTGGTTTTTGAAACCCTTGACTTTTATCACCCAGCTAACTTAGGGTGTCACCTCCTCCAGGGAGCCTCTTCTAATCCCTTCCCCAAGTTGGGCCAAGTTCCCTCTTTCCTTCTATTTTAAAAGCTACGATATTATTTGGGGAATTATCTGCTTAGAAGCCTGTCTCTCCCATCACATCATGGTCTCCTCAAAGGAAATAATGGGATATGAGTCATCTCTCCATCCCAGGGCTCAGCCAAGCGTTTGATAACAGAAAACAGCAAGAGACCTCAGAGCGCAGCCAAGTTCTCTGCAGAGCCGGAGCAGAGACTTGGCCAAGGTCACCCTCCGCATCCCTGCACCACGGAGAGGCAGTGCAGCAAAGAGCACAGGCTTCTGAATCAGACAGCCCTGGGTTCGAATCCTGCGCTGCCACTGACCAGCCAGGTTTGGGCAAGTATTTAATAAAAACGGAGCTATAATACCCTCCTCACTGGGGTATTTCAAGGATGATAGGAGGCACGGTGAATGTTTAACACGGTGCCTGGTACATCACTGGCACTCAAACGTTTGATCGGTTCCCAAGGCCACAGCCTGGTCCAGCTTCCATCACTGCTCCCCAAGAACCTGCCCCTCAGTGGCCTCCCTGCCTCCACTCTCCCTTCCACTCCCGCCCCTCTCCGGTCCTCCTCCACACGGCCACATTCACCTGGCCACGGCACTCCCCTGCTCAACAACATGTAATGGCTCCCTATCGCCCACAAGAGTAAGGCCTGACCCTGAAGCTTGGCATTTAACCCTGAAGCCACACACGCACCTGTCTGGCCCCATCCCTCTTCCGTTCACGCAGGCAGGGGGGCAGCCGAGCAGACTCCCTAAGCCGAGGGCTGCCCTTCGTTCAAATCCTGGGTTTGCTGCTGGACGGCTGGGGACTCCGTGCAGCCCCTTCCACCTGTCCGAGTCTCAGATGCCCCCTTTAAAACGGCCCGACAGCCACCGCCTCGCCCACCCCGAAGGAGATGAGGGTCAGCCAAGCGCCCGGCGCGAGGAAGGGAGCCTGCAGTCTTCGAAGGCAGCCAGGCTTTCGAGGATGTGTGAGGCCTGGGGAATTCATTTGTTTCAAATAACCATCAACGAGATTCCAGGTTTCCTGCCCAGAGTTCAAAACCCGTGTTGAAAACCCAGTACGGCTTGGCTGGTAATTAATCCAGATCTCATGCCGGGCAGCGCCGGCTCCCAGCGCTGGCCCGCGAACGCCGCGTGCTGCCTCGTCCGGGGCGGGAAGTCAGAGGACGGATCCAGCAGGCACATGCGGGCACCAAGGGCCCCAGTCGCTGGGCGAGAGCCCCGAGGGAAGGGAGGGGGACCGTTCCGTGACCTCAGGCAAGTCCCAGCCACCTCTGAGCATCCTGGTACCTCCTCCAACTTGGCGGCGGCTTTCATTTCCTTCCACCCAGCGCTCGGGGGGGGGGGGGGTGGTGATGGTCCCTGGTCCTCTGCCGGACTCTGCGGCTCACGACCCCAGCCGGCCCACACCCTCTCCCCCCAGCTGGCCGTGGCGGGAGTGGTAGAGTATGGTGTAAGCCTGGGGCCGGGGTTCCCACCGGCACCCCCACCTACTAGCGGGGCGGCTTTGGATCAGCTATCTCCAATCTCCAAGCCTTCATTTCTACAACTATCAAGTGAGGCTAATAATAGCAACTAGCCAACAGGTAATCTACAAAAAGTGCTAATCCCGGTGTCTGGCCCCCAGTTAATGCTCAAAAAAATGTCAGCTGTTATTTCTGTTTAGCAATCTCCTGGAACTGCCCCAAACGCCAAACCATCCTCCTTCGCATCTGTTTCTGGGGGACAGCAAAAGATGTCCCTTCCTAGAAGGCCCTCTATGACCCAAATCACCTAGGTGACTTAGAATTTAAGGGAAATGCAGGAGGCTAGGGATAATCATTACTGCAAGCATACCATGTCCTTTCAACAGATAAGAAATCAGAGAGGCTCAGAGAGGCAGAGTGACTTGCCCAATGCCACACAGCAAACAAGAGGCAGAGCCTGGTTCAAACTCAGGACCATGGGGACCTGTTCTCTTATGCTGGCAGCTTGCCCACAGGCAATCTTGGTCAGGTGTGTCTCTCACTAAGTGTATGACCGTGGATAAGTCCCTTCCCTCTGTGGCCATCTGTGGACACCCAGCACTGGCATTTCCTGAGTTGTGGGGGTTGGGGTGTAATTTCTTCCACTAGGTTGCCAGTGGGGAGAGGAAAGGTGGGTTCCCGTCTCACAGAGGAGACGGCCAAGGCCCAGAGGGGTGCAGGGCACATGCAGGACTCCGGGGAGGGACGGGCTCCGTGGGGTGCAGCTCTCTCATGGACCCCAGTGGGGCCGCAGCTGCCCAGGCCTGGACACACCTTCTTGGCATTTCTTCTGCCCCAGAAATGGGGCATCCAGGCCGGAGTGTGACCTCATCCCTAACATCTGCAGAGCAGACTCTGAGTGCCAGCCGGGACCCAGGGCCCAGCCTGGTGATGTCAGCCCACGGGCCAGCTCCTTGACATGGCAGCCCGGGCCCCAGCCTGGCCACCCCTCCACTCCAACAGCCTGGGCCGGGGCCTCCAGCCGCCCAGCTCCGGCCCCGGGCCTGACCCTTCCCCCCACTGCGTGCTCGAGTCGTCGGTGGGGGAGCGAGGGCCTCCCCTGCCCCGATCTGAGACCCTGCCTGTTCTCCGTGCGGTGGAAAAATGCTGCCATTTCTTTCCAGGGCCTGAAGCCTGAGCGGGTGACTCCGGGATGATTCACGGGGCCAGGGTGGGATTTTCCACTCCACGCTGCAAACAACGGGGCCTCTGAGAGGGCCCGGAGCCGAGGGGGAGCGGAGCGGGGGCTGCAGGCCCGTCCGGGGGAGGTGGAGGAGCCTGGGCTCCGCGCGCACGCAAGCAGAGCCATGGAAACCACCCGGCAGCCCCCTCCCGGCTTCTCCCAAGGGTCCTGGCCTCCGACAGCCAGACCTAGGGGAACCCCGTCCCACGGAACAAGTCCACCCTTGTGTCCAGCTGTCACGGCCCGCCTGCCAAGCCCTGCAGAAACAAGCAAGTCCTGGCTGGCATCTCCCCTGGCAGTAAGCACCGAGAGAATTAACGGGCATGAGATCTGGGAGCCCCGAGTCCTGTCCTGGGTGTGCTGCTAACTGCCATGGGACCCTGAGCAAGGACCTTTTGGTCACTGGGCCTCTGCTCTGTGTCTATAGCCTGATGCGGGTGGGCAGGGGTCTCAAAGGGCCCTCCCATCTCTAACCATCTGAGCTCGCAATTATTCCCAAGAATTCCCACAGGGCACTGAGCCTTCCCAGTCTCTGTCCTCGGAAGGACCTGCTGGCACAGAGCTTCTCGGCATAAACACAGCTTGGTATGGCCTTGAGCAAGTTACTTCATCTCTCTGTGCCCTGGGCCTCAGTTTGCCCAGCTGCGAAATGGGGATGGCATATCTGCCTTCTGGGATCAGATGTGTACATGCTGGTCATTCTCCGTTTACTCGCCAGGCCCAGGCTGTGCCGCGGGAGGCTGACCTCTAGACCGCACGCCAGGCTTCCCTGCCCTCTGGCTGCCGGCTGAGTTTATTCAATGGGAGACCTCAGCAAGGGACCGCAGAGGAGGAGAAAGAGGACGGGTATTTCTCTCCCTGCTCCCTCCCTACCCGCCATGTCCTACTCTAGCTCCAGACCCTGTAGGGGAAACCCCTGCTAGAGGTTTGAACTCTCACTGGGTTCTGGGAACACCTTTCCTTCCCCTGGGCCCTCCAGGGCTGGTGTGCTGTGACAGTTTCCTGCAGTTTCTAGACCCCTGTGCTTCAACCCCCGCTGGTCCCTGTGATGCTGCCCACACCTCTGGAAATAGGCCCTCCCTTAATCGCTCCCTGGTGACCCTGGCCCCTGCCTGGAGCCGACCCGCACAGCATGCAAACCGCTGAGCACAGGGCCTGGCATGCAGTAGGTGCTCAGACATGATAGCTAAAGACAAAGCAAAACACCCCTCCATTCTCCTATCTCAAGATCTAGCCCCAAACAAAAGCTCGAAGGCCATGGGGACTCCACTGAGCTGCCCCTCCAGCGATGACCTGGGGTGGGTTATTGGGGAAAAAAACGAGCAAATGAAAACAGGTCAAGAAGCTTTGAGAGAAGCCCTGAGCGCAGAGGTGGGAAAAGCGGGGTGGTCCTACCCCGAAGCCCCTCCTGCCCAGCTGACATGATACTCTTACCCACCCAGGCTCCTGGGCCGTCCCTGCTCTACCGGCTAGCCCCAGGCTAGTTAATGTTTTCATAGCACAGTTCTGCAAGCAAATGTGAGGTTGTGTCCAGACCCTCCTGGCTCTCTCAGCGCAACTCTGAACCCACCAGCAATCCACAGTCCCAGCCACAACAGCCCACTAGGACCCAAGCTCTAGTGCTGTGTGCTGACATCCCTCATCCCCCTGAATTTACACAATAGCCCTGAAAAGGTAGGTGGTACTGTGTCCCCATTTTATACAAACAGAAACCGAGGCTCAGAGAGGTTAAGCGACTTGCCAAAGATCACACAGCACCAGGCCCCTAGAAATTCAATCAGCATTTGTGCAAAGATGAACAGATGGCAGGATAAGGGAATGGTTCAAACCCAGGTCATTGCAAACCCAAAGCCTGTGTGTTCTGTAGTATGCACAGCCCCTCCTCGCTCCCCTGACAGGAGGGTTCTGTACAACCTCAAGGAGTCTGGCCTGGGAGTCAGGACAACCTGTGAGGGCCAGGCCCTTAGCCGGGTCTCCCCGGGGTGACGCAGGCAAAAAGTGCAAGCACGTGCAAATGCCAGCGGCCTGAGCATGAATAAATAAGGCCTTGACTCGCCTCCTCCCGGGCGTGGGGCTTCTGTGCGGCTTCTGTGCAGCTCTGTGAGCCGCGGCCTCCCCGCCCCAGCTCACCCGGGGCCAAGCTCAGCTTTTCCATGCTCCCCCCGCCCGGGCTCCCACGGAGCTCCCTTGCTCAGCAGCTCCGACTCCCGGCAGGCCTCAGCCGGAGCGCCGTCTCGGCCTCTGCCCGCCGGCCTCCTGCACCCGAGCGCCCCGAGGAGCGGGCCTGCACACGCAGACACAGCCCAGGACCCCTCTCGGCCACTGACAGGTCCCCGTCGTGTCTAAGGAGGAACCCTTCCAACACCCCGTAGCGGGGGAGCCCCAGGGAGAGGAAAGAATTTCCCCGAAGTCACTCTGCAAAACTTCCTTCCCTTCTAGTACAGGTTTATTTGCAGATTCTCAGCTCGTCCCCCCAAGAGGGAGGCGGGAGCTACTATCGCCTTACACCCTACAGAAACCGAGGCTCAGGGTGGGTCAGAGTCACAGAGCTATACAGGGTGGAGCCAGGATTTGAACCCAGGTCTGTGTGCTTCACTGCTGCTCAGAGATGCCCCTGCCGTGATGTTATTCTGGTGTCTGGTGAAAAAGAAGTGACCGGGTGGCCACCTGCTACCCAGGGGACAAAGATTCTGCCTCTTGGTTCCCGTTGGAGTGAGGCCAGGTTCCAAGCTGGGGGAGGCTGAGGACAGGGACAGCACGGAGCGAGGGGCAGGGATGCCATCCGGGCAGGTCCACGTCCTCCCTCCTGCCCTCCGCGGTGAGGCCTGGGGGAGCAGGAAGAGCCTCGGGCCCGGCTGGGAGTCGGGGACCCTGAGTGCCTCCCAGCTCCTTCTGGGACATGCTGGTGGCCTTGGCCAAGTGCCTTGTCTCTCCCACCTGGGCAGTCACCTGCAGGGCAGGGAGGAACAGCGACATCCTGCCCTCCACGAGGTCCCAGAGGGAGATGCCACGCCTATGGGAACCGCTCGTACACGCGGCGGGTCACTGGAACAGAAGGTTCTGCAGAGGTTAAGCCCTTCCTTTGAGCACAGAGACAGGACCTGACTCATCTCTGGAGCCCCCAGCCCCCAGCCCTGAGTCCCGGAGCCTCAGAGTGGACACCCAGGGGGATGGGCCGACATGTGTCGGTCTTAGAGTCTGGAGTCTGGGACGTAAACTTCAACCCTGCCTCCCACATGCTGTGTGGCCTTGGGCAAATCCTGGCCCTCTCTGGGCAATCTCCTGTCTCCTCCCCTGACCCGTGAGAAGGGTTGAGCTGAATGACACCTAGGCATCCATCGACCGATCGGGTTTACGGTAGTGCCTCCTTCTGGGGAGGAGGTTTGGCAGGGGCCTCCCTTCCTGCCGGCCCAGAGCCCCAAGCTCCAGGGAGAAGGATGTGATTGAGCACGCGGCAGGCGCACAGGCAGACGCCACACTCCAACAAAGCACGCTGCTCCAGCTCTGCTGGCCTGGACGCGGCCTCCCCCTCTCTCCACACCACAGGCAGCCTTGGCAGGGAGGGCTGGCCTCCCCCTTGGCCGGGCCGTGCCGTGCGGCCAGGGCTGAGACCACAGACCTCACCAGCCTCTGTCAGGAGGGGACAATTCGCTCCCTTTTGACCTCACTGCCAGTGAGCCCAGCGCGCCCAGCTCGGGAGGCTGGGCTGTCGGGGCCCCGGCACCTGGTGCCAGAGCTGGGCCGGGTCCCGGCCTGGAGAGGTGAAAAGGGCTCCTCCTTCCTTCCTGGGGAAAGTGGTGGCTCCCGACTCTACGCGGCCAACCTCCCGACACGGAGCTCGAGCAGAAGGTTGACATAATTGCAAAGCAATGCATACGATTTCCATAAGTCCTGCAATATGGTTATAATAAAAGTGGACTCTCGGTCCCCTTGGAGACAGGCTGAATAAATATTATTCCTAATGATTATTAAAACTCATTAAGTGTGTTTGTTAGGCCTGGGAATTCCCAGCATCTGCGACCATCTCCGCGTGGTGGGGAGGCCTAACCTCAAACCCAGAGCCCGGTGGGAGAGCCGGCTTCGGGAAGGGGGCCACCCCACGGTGGTCATCTCCAAGGCCGGCGCCTTCTGGAAACGCCATCCCATCATTCCCCACCCGGAGGAATTGGCCTCCAGCTGTGGGAAGGTCGTTGCCCCTGGAGACGGTCCCAGGCAAGCCGGAGGCATGGACCCTGAGACCATCTCCCGCCCAAGGAATGTTCTTTCTTCCCCCTTCCTTGTTCCCTCCGGCCCTCGCTGACACTCCTCGTCCCAACTCCTCGGCCAGGAGCCACAAATCAAAGGCTCTGAGGCGCCGGCCAGGCAGGTAACACAACCGGGTGACGGGACTCTGGCTGGAACCCTCGTTGGGAGCAGTGGGGACCAGAGCAGACGGGATGGGCTTGTCTTGCCTGAAGGCAGCCAGGGGCCACTGCCACTCCCACTTTCCAAGAGACGCTGGTTGCCGACTCTTTTATAAGAAATCTCTCACATGCTTTAAACGTTAGTAACGTATTAGATTTTTTAAAACAGAATACTGCACGTGCCAAACAAAACATACCCGGGGCTACCCATGCGTGACCTTTGTCCGCAACTCCCAGCGGAGCCGAGGGGCCGGAAGGGGCCGCGCTCGGTGAGCTGGGCTTCGGAGGCAGCTCACTCGCCACTAAACCCGGGGCCACTCCGCCAGCCGCTTTCCTTAAGCCCTTTGACCTTTGCGGTTGGGTCAGCAAAGGATGGCTTGGGACCTAGGCCAACCAAAGCCCAGGGTGCTCTTCACCTGGGGTGGCCGCCAGTCTGTCCCAGTCTGACCCGCGTCCGTCCCAGCGGGTCATGAATCTGGAGCAGCGCGTGCACTAATACAGGGGCAGGGCCAGAGGAGCGGGGCCTGGGTCGTGCCCATAAGCAGCTCCCTGCTCTAAGCTGCTCCTTCCTCCACCCCCACCAGGAGCAAGCACTTGACCCGTCACCCACCCCGAGCTCCAAGCAGCACGCGGACCCCGCCCGGTCTTACCTGCGAGCCACAGTCTCCCTTGGGCCCCGGAGGCCCCATCAGCAGAGGGAAAGGCGTAGGTCCCGCCAGGTGGAAGAACGAGTAGCCACTGCTTGTGGGCCGCGGGCTGGAGGACAGGAATTGCGCGGGGGCCAGTCCCAGGGCCGAGGTGGTCTGCCGACGGGGCTGGGCCCGTGTGGGGCTGGGTGTGTGGGTCAGGTGGCTCGACCGGGCATCCCTGGCTGCCTTCCCCGGGCTGAGGGGCGCAGGCTTCCGCGGGCTGCTCTTGGGTCCGGCTTTCTTTGAGGCTTTGGATCCAGTGCGTTTCTTGCTTCCAGTGGGGGCTGAGGCAGGAGTGGGGATGGGAGGGGCCGTTCGGGGAGTTCTGGTGCCTGAGGTTGGAGGCACCGTCGTGGCAGCTGGTTGGGTGGCCCTGGTGGGGCCGGGAGTGGGGGCAGGAGAAGGGGAGACAGTGGGCTGGGGAGGCTTGCGGGTGCCGGCATGGGCAGCGGCGGGCTTACTGGCACGGCTGGTCATCTTGGCCCCAGGCTGGGCTGCCGAGGGAATGGGCTTTTTAGGGGAGCCAGTGGCGGGGGGTAGGGGCCGGGCGCTGGGTGGAGGGAGCCTGGGTGTCACGGGGTTCCTCTGCAGGGGCTTCACCGAGGGACGGGAGACTTTGGCAGGACCTGGGCGGGAAGTGGGTGGCACCGGGTGCTGGGCGGGCAGGGCTGACTTTGTGAATGAAGGTGGAGCAGTTTTCCGGGTAGGGTGGGGGCTCTTGATGGGGGCAATTGAAGAAGGGGCTGAAGGCTCGGCAGGGAGACTCTTCGGGATTTGGGTGGCCATGATCTTCCACGATGGCTGGGTGGCTGCAGGGTGAGGAATTCTGGTGGAGCTGGCCAGAGAGGCTGGGGGCACAGGGGCAGGGGTGTTACTGGCTGGCAGCTTGGCAGGCGGCAGTGGGGTCCGGGCTGGGCGTCCTGCTGCGGTAGGCTGGTGAGGGGCTGCGGGGCTAGTCCTTAGGGGCTTGGCAGGCGTGGCAGGCACCACGGTCACCCTGGGCCCCCTGCCTGCTGGCCGAGAGAGGGCTGGTGTGGCAGTGGTCAAGTTCTCCAGGCCCAGCAGGGCAAGGTCGGTCTGGAAGGTGAAGGGTCTGCCGGAGTCTTGGGGGAGGAGGGGTCCCGGCTGGGGCCGGTGTGTGTCGGCCCGGCCACACTGCTTTCTCAGGTGGGTACAGTAATCGTGAGCGACCTGCGTCACGGGGTGGATGCTGAAGTGGCACAGGGCACCTTCAAACTGGACTGCATGCAGGCTCATCTTCCCAAAGAGGAAGGAGCCCTCGGGGTCGAGCGCGGGGTCCCTGTGGAAAGGCAGCGGGACGGGCACCCGGCGCTGCCCGCAGGCCGTCACCAGGGTGACGGTGCGGCCACGGAGCTCGAGGGCCAGGTGGTGCCAGCGCCCGTCGTGCACGCCGAGGTCGAAGGCCACGGAGCGCCGGGGCCCCAGGTGGACAACCGTCCTGCCGGGGAGGAACTGCAGGCCCAGCTGCAGCTTGCCCCTCCGGCTGCGGACGGCGAAGAGGAAGGCGTGGTTCACCCGGTGGGAGCAGAGGCTCAGCACCAGCGCCAGCTCTGTGCCCAGGGCGGCAGGGATGACGGCGGCCGTGGGGGCCTGCAGCCGGGCCCGCTGCGTGAGGATGAAGCCCGACTGGAATGGAATGACCCCCGTGGGCGCGGGGCTCCGGCCGCCCCCCGCCTTTGTCCAGCTGAGGCCGAGCCGCTGCAGGACGTCCACATCTGAGAGGGCGGGGAGAAGGGAGAAGACACGGTCAGGGCCTGCTTCAGCCCCAGACAGCCCCAGGCGCACGGGCAGTGTGGACAGTACCCCCGCAGCTACCCGGTCATTTGTTCACTCGTCTAAACATAACGCTGCCCCATGATGGTGGCTAGGGCAGCGCTGGAGCCATCCGGCATATATTGCAACACCTTGTCTGGCCGCACGGTCTTGCATGTCGGGGTCAAAAACACACTTCCAGGGTTCGAATCCCAGCTCTGCCACTTGCTAACCCCATGACTTTAGTGCCTCAGTTTGCCCATCTATTAAATGGGATAGCAGCAGTCTCAACCTCAGGTGGCTGTTGTAACTACTATATGAGTATATACGCTTTTTGAAAAGTGCCTGGGACAAAATAAGCACTTCCAAATGATAGCTACTAACACTAAAAATAATGATCGTCACCAAATGCTAGTGGTCAGAGTGTTAGAGTCTGCCCGGCCATAACTTGTTATATTCCTTTTTCTCTACCTGAAAAGCCGCCTCCTCCACGAAGCAGTCCTGTAAGCGAGGGACCAGGGCGACAGGAATGGGCACGTCCACGGAGCGTGGTGAGGGTGTTCGGGGCCTGACTGGTTTCACCACCTCCTCAGGAAGCCACCCGTCCCCTCCCCCCACCCGGGGTTTCTGTCTGGCTGGAGCAGGACAGAGCTGCTATCTTCTGCTGTCAGAGGGGGTGGCATTTCCGCTGACTCCTCCTCCGCCCTGTGTGGCTCTGGGGAGAGCCTGAGAAGTCATCAAGGCAGCCCTGCAAGCTCTGTCCTCTGGCGCAGCACTTGCGCATCTGACCCTGGTCTGGCCAGGTCACATCCGCCCGGTAATTACATCGCTGCGGCTCGCCAGAGCGAGAGCGGCTTTCCAGAGTGTTTATGGGAAGGCTTCCTGACCTGTCTCTGCCAGGCCGCTGGACCCCCTTCGGCCGGCCAGGCTGCCAGTGTCTGCGCAAGTGGGCGCCGAGCTCCCTCTCGGCAGGGAGCAAGCTAGCCCCTGGGTGCCGAGTGCTCTCCTCCTGTCGCCCCAGGCAACGGCTGCCATGAAGGCTGAGGGCAGCACTTGGCACTTAGGAGGCCCCCAGTCGACATTCTGAGATGGCCAGCTGGCTGGGCGAGTGGATGGGTGGATGTGTGGATGTGTGGATGGATGGGTGGATGAGTGGATGAGTGGATGGATGGATGTGGGATGGATGGATGGATGAGTGGATTGATGGATGGATGAGTGGATGGGTGGATGGATGGATGTGTGGATGGATGGATGTGTGGATTGACGGATGGATGAGTGGATGGGTGGATAGATGGATGTGTGGATTGACGGATGGATGAGTGGATGGGTGGATAGATGGATGTGTGGATGGATGGATGAGTGGATGGGTGGATGGGTAGATGGATGGATGTGTGGATTGACGGATGGATGAGTGGATGGGTGGATAGATGGATGTGTGGATGGATGGATGAGTGGATGGGTGGATGGGTAGATGGATGGATGTGTGGATTGACGGATGGATGAGTGGATGGATGGATGTGTGGATGGATGGATGAATGAGTGGATGGGTGGATGGATGGATGGATGAGTGGATGGGTGGATGGATGGATGTGGGATGGATGGATGGATGTGTGGATTGACGGATGGATGAGTGGATGGGTGGATAGATGGATGTGTGGATGGATGGATGAGTGGATGGGTGGATGGATGGATGTGTGGATGGATGGATGAGTGGATGAGTGGATGGGTGGATGGATGGGTGTGTGGATGTGTGGACTGACGGATGGATGAGTGGATGGATGGATGCGTGGATTGACCAATGGATGGATAAATGGACAGATGGATGGATATATGAACAATGGGCCGCTGAGGGAAACTGAGAACCTGGGTGATGGCAACATGGCATAGTGCTTCCATAGCAGGCCCTAGAGTGAGAAGGCCAACATTTAGAGCCTGACAAGACCACCTGTAGGCCTGGACTCTGAGCCTCAGTTCCTTCCACTGTAAAACAAGGCTACAAAGAAGAGCACCTTCATCATAGGGCGCTGGGAGGACGAAATGGTCAGTCTTCCTCATCATCCTCCCTCAAGCCCCATACCAGGTAACTCTGCTCAATCTCTTCCTGACCCTTGGGCCTCACTGTCCCTGCCTGTAAGGCAAGGGAGCTGAACCAGACCGAGAGATGGCACAGGTGTTCATGATGGTCCAAGAATCCTACAGCTCCACCGCACTGTTTCCGGTTGGCTGGGATTTCAGACCCTCATTCTCCTTTAGGACCCAGGGGCATTTCATTTTTCTCCAAATCCTTCTCATCCTTCCTCCCCTCTGTCTGTCCCCAGGTTCTAAGCTAAAATAAACCACTGCTAAAAGATTCTCTTAGTAGTATATCTTCTACGCTTTAATCACTGAAACCTTCTTATTATCATGGAATACTATCACTATAGACAGCACGGAATGGGAAGAGCCACTTGGTGGAAGAAGAGGTGGGGGCAGGAAGCCAGGTGGCCCCTTGCCCAATCCCCACCTCAGGACCCCGTCAGGCCTGCTCACCTCCCTCCCTACACGTGACACGTACAGCTGCTGGCACCCAGCCAGGAGGAATCACAACTGGCCATGTGGCATGGATGAGGTGCCCCTGTCATCCTCTCTGGGTGGGTTTCTAAGCTGACAACCAGCCAGTCTTCAGGTGTCCCCTGAAGGCCATCTGCAGCTAAGGGGCCAGGCCCCAAACTCGGACACCTGGCACAAGTGGCCAGAGCAGAGCCGCTGTGAGTCTTTGTCCACTGCAGCCCCCCTGGGAGGCGGGGACAGGAAAGGGATGTTCTTGCCCGGACTTTTCGGGTTAATAATTAACAATAATAAAAACTAATATTTGCTGAGCACTCCCTACACACCACACACTTTCCAACAGTCTACGAAGCAAGTACTTTCTATTACCCTCATTTTACAGATGAGGTTCAGAAGAGTTAGACACAATAACTAGCCCAAGGCCATGCAGCTTATAGAAGGCACAGCTGGGGTCTCCTCTGAAGATGGGGCCTCTTGGACAAAAAAAGGTACGACTGGGGTTTGAACCCGGGCCACCTGACCCCGGGTCTTTGTTCTTAAGCACGATGCTGTCCTGCTCCGGATCCTCCCAGACTCGCTGGAAGGCAGGGTGGAGACACATCCAGAATCCCATCAAGGACGAAGAGATGGGGGACAGGGGAATGGATTGAGCCCAACGCCAAGAGGAGCAGCCCCAGCCAGCTGGCCCCGGCGAGATCCCTTTATTACATAAACCTGGCTCCACACAGCTCCGGCCTCTCCCCGGCCCCCCCACCTCCCACCCCGGGCCTGACTCAGGACTCTGGACAGCTGTTCACCTACTTTGTGGGGGAAACAGCAAGCTCGGAAAATATGACATTTGCACAAAATGTTGCCAGGCAGCACAAGTCTCTTCCGGGCACGGCCCTCCCCTCCCAGGGGCCCAATCCTGGCCTAGTGGCCAGGTCAGGCCACTGGGACTCTTGGCATGCTCGCCGCCTGTCCCAACACACAGGCCGGGCGTGGAGGAGGGGCAAGGACGGTTATGTTCGGAGGCTTTGTGGCTGCTTGACAAACAGATGTGGGAGAGGTCTCAGTTTCCGTGGGCAGCTGTGGAGCTGGCCCGCTGCCCCCCTGGTCCCCTGGCCAGCTCCTCGGAGACCAGAGGGGAGAGCAGGATCTCACGGGAAGGGGGTGTGGGATTCCAGGCTTGGGCAATGACAGTTGTGGCCTTAGTGTGTCCTCTCAGCAGTTTCTGGAGCACCCACGGGACAACTGTGGGCAACTGAGGCTTACTGAGCCAAAGTGAGTCACTCAAATTCTGCCCTATACAGGGATGCAAGCATCACCCTTCCACGTTTCTGCATGGAGCCCCTCCTGCCCCTTACAAAACTCCAAACGTGATTCTCTCCAGCCAGAAGAGCATTTGCCAGTGATAGGCTCCATTCTACTGATGGGAAAACTGAGGCACTGAGTTCCAATGAGAGGCACGGATGTCTCCTATGTGTGAGCTCTCAGACCCCTTCCGTCCTCTTTTGTCTCCCCCGGGACAAAGAGAAGAGAGAATTACCTTCAGGAACTCCTTGGGTGGAGGCCAGGTGACAGGCAAACGAGACTAAGATCCAGGAGAAGAGAAACCCCCTAGAGACCGGGAGACACAAGCAGACGCGGCATCAGCTTCCACCCCTCGCGCCCGGATCCGGCTAGCGGGGCCCGGAGTGGACCGCCCAGCCCCGGTCCCGCCCTGGTCCCGTCCACGGCAGGTGGGAGGCAGGCCCGGGCTCCAGGACCCCGTCAGAGCAGCCCACGCTCCCAGGCCTCCAGGAACAGCCTCGCGATCAGGACCTGCCCACATGTACAAACACCACCTCGCTTTGCACAGATAGATGAGCCGAGGTCACGGGGCAGGAAGCCGTGGGCAGGAAGCCCTGCCCTGGGGGTCAGGAGATCCAGGGTCCAGCTCAAAACCTGGCGCTAAGTCTCTTGACAATCAGGGGCCAGCCCCTCCCGTTCTCTGGGCCTCAGTCTCCCCATCTGTACTATGGCCTCACGATCTTGAGACCCTTCCCAAGTCCCCAACTCATGGGGTGGCAGAGCCAGGATTGAAAGGTCCGTGGGAAAACCAGACTGGTCTGCTCGGATGACTCATCTCCTCAAAGGGCAGGAGAGAGGGGAGACCCCATAAGCAGGACCGGCGCTGTGCTAAGGCAGCCGCCTCCTTGGCTCTGTGCTGACGGGCAATGGGAGGAAAGAAAACAGGAGGTGATGGGAGTTCGTGCACACCCAGAGGCAAACCTGCCCTCTCGCTTATCAGCTGTGTGTCCCCAGATGAGTCACTCAGCCTGTCTGGTCCTCTGCAACATGGGCAGACAGTCCCTGCTTGCAGACGAGGCGTGAGGATTAGATAAGCTCATGCACGTTAAGGGCTCGGCTGAGAGCCAGCCACGGGGTGCTCCCTGGACAGTCCCTGCTGCCCCTGTACTCCGGGGCCAGGAAGGGTTAAAGCTCCGCTCAGTGGCTCCTGCCAACAGGGGCAAGGGCAACGATCCGATTTCACCTTCCTGTGGGAGCAGCCACCAGCGACACCCGAAGCCACCCGGGCATCTGATCCCCAGGCCGGCAGAGGGGAGGGCGGCACGTGGCCAGGGATGGCCACGACGCAGGCAAGAGAGCTGCGCCAGGCGGGTGACGGCTAGAGCTGGGAAACACAGGCCCAGGATGCATTTCTAAGAGGAAGGCGAGGATGGGGCGCTTCTGGGGAACCATGAAATCCAGGAAACCCACCTGCCAGGCTGGTGTCCAGAGCCCCAGCTTCCTCCCAGGCTCCCTGGGCACCTTGGGGGACAGGTTAACACCCTCTATCGACTCCCCCTGCTTTCAAATTCAATAGCAATTATGATCAATCGCATCCATGACTTGGGCACTGTGAACGGCACTAGTGGTTACAGCCGTCCCGCACTTCCTGCTTGTTCATGCAGGCGTGGACTTCTGAGGGTACTGGGTGAATCTGGATAAGTCCCAGCCAATCTTGGGAATTTCATTTACCATGCCAGTGACTGGTTAGGCATGCATATATGACCCAAAGGAGGGCCATGAGACATGAGGGATACCTGATAGGGACCTTGGAAAAGCACTTAAAAAGAAGAAAGAGTTGGTTTTCTTCTAGCCTCTGCTTGTGGTGGAATGAGGACATACTGCTTGGAGCTGCTGCAGCCATTTTGTGTATATGAGGTAATAACCCCCTGGAGTACATGAGAACAGCAGAAGAATAGTGGGTGTTTGATGACGCAGTTGAGATGCTAAAACTCTCTTCCTTGGGACCTCTTGATATAGGAAGTAATAACCCCCTTATTGTTTAAACCATGTCGAGTTAGGTCTTGCTTGTGGCATAAAGCAAACTAGCTCAAACACAGGTGCTGATGATGGCAGCTCAAAAGCCTCCTCTAGCTTCTGGGCCTTTGCACATGCTGCTCCCAGCATCCAGATGCTGCCCTTTGCCCGGTCAGTTCCTGCATGTTAGACCCCAGCTCGGCTGTCAGCTCCTGCAGCGCATTGCCCAGACCTCACCACAGTGTGTGTCGAATGTGTGGCCACGGCTTTCCTGTCGATTTCCCTCTCTAGACTAAGGCCCCAAAGGGCAGGCACATCTGTCTTGTTCACTCATATTCCCAGCACACGGCAGGCGCATCGTAAGTATCGATTGTATTTCTGCGAGATGAATGAATATTACCCGGCATTATAGGATTGTGGACTTCAAAAAGTGTCTTCCCAAAGCCTTAACTCCCCAGCTCAACTATTTCCAGGGTTGTTCCTGGATAATCCTTGGTCCTTCCTCATCCTCTCCAATCTGCTGCCACTGCTGTAAACATGCTTTCATCATGGGACCAGCCCTGCAGGGCAACGACTAAGGTCCGAGTGCCAAGCTGCCCGGGGCGGGGGGGGGGGGGGGGGGCTGGAGAAAGGGACAGAGCATGACCCGCTCACCCGAAGCAAACGGCAGTATCATCACCCCTGGAAAGAAATGACGGGCAGCTTTGTTTCACTTGACAAATGGAGAAAGCTGCGGCTCAGGGAAGGCAGGGACTTCCTCCCCCCAGTCACCCTGGGCAGGCCCTGGGCTCATAATTCTTCAGTGCTACTTCCCACACCCACCAGGGACACTCCGGGGAGCTGAGCCAGATACACTGGGGAAGAGCCGTCTCCTGCAGCCCTGTCTTGACAGTTCCCAAGGCACAACTACACACCAAACGTTCTGAGAAGTCCTGCAATAAAGAAACTGACTGTACTCTCCGTCATTCAGCCGTCCCCAAATTTACAGGACCAGGGAACTCACTTGTCCTGAGCGTGCGTCCTCAGGAGACGCTGCCCCTTGCTTTCCTGTGTTCCTGTGACCCCACTGGTTTCTGCTCTGTTTCCTGCCGGCCCCCTCCCTTCCTGGCGTTTGCCTGGCATCTGCCCTCCCTCCTTGAGTCCTGCGCTGTGCTATGTCACATCCACCCTTCCTAGGACGTTCGCCAAGCTGAGGAAGAGAAGCCAGGTGGGAAAGGGCAGGTGTGCGAACCACACGTGTCCTTCTCAGTCCATTTTTCTGGCTGTGGTTATACCAAGGTGACTACTCTGCAGAGAATTAGAGGGTAAATCAGGGGGAACTTTTTTAATCCCTAAAGGTCAGGAGAAAGAAGACTCACAGGGAACAGGGATCAGAATCTTCTCTTCCATTAAGCTTCCTAAGGCCATGGCCTCCCCCTACTGCAAAGGTATTCGGCCCCCATTCATCCACCTTGACAGATGCAGCCGGCCCTTTGGGATCTGAATTCTGTGTGCACTTGACCCATACACTTCCCGAGTATACGGCACATCTGCGTGGGAGACGGCCCCTCGAGATCATCCAGATTCTAGTCCCCTTGCCACTTTGGAGACATGGGCAACTGAGGCCCAGAGAGGGGAAGCGACTTGCCCAAGGTCACACAGTGCTCTGACTCTATGACTTGACAGTCCTTTTCATTTGACTTGTCTCCCATGGAGAAGAAACTGGAGACTTGCAGGGACTTCCTACTTGTCAGAGGCCAGAGTCCCAGCCTTCACCAACAGGAACAGAGATGCAGCCCAGGGAGCCAACGAACCCTGTGAGCTCCAGGCATGGAAAGTTGGCTCCTGGAGGGAGGCCCTGCCGGTTCTTTTGCTCCCGTTCCAACGCTGTTTAGGCTACCGCTAATAATGTTTAGTGCCTGCGCTGGCTCCGGGCTTTGTTCTTCCAGACTTCTGTTTGCACCACTGCCTCGTGGGCCTTGGCTCGGTGAACCCCGGGCTCCGGCATGTCGGGAAGCCCAGAGCACAGAGGCCAGGGAGGCCGGGAGGCAGCGGAAATGGGAGCCACGAGGAAGGGAGCCTTGGAAAGAGTTTGGCCACGCAGCCCTCCAAGAAGGGAACCCAGGTGTTTCTATGCCCTGCAAAAGGCCCTCTGCCAGGGCACCAAATGTGGCTACTCCTGGACAGCCAGGCTGCCAGCACCTGTAGCCTATGTGGGTGGCTTTTCATTCATGCCTGTTACCTGGAAACACATGGGATCTTGAACACCCACACCCGCTTGAACAGTCACCGAGGGCACAGAAACACACATGAAAGAGGCCCTGTGGACACCTGGAGTGACAGTTCTCATTTGGCGCAAGCTGGGGCTGGCCGGGAACCACAGAGTGGCAAAGGAGGTGGACCTGTCCCACCTGTGTCCGTGGACTGGCCAGAGCGCCTGTGCCCAGACAGCCGCACCCAGGCTCCTTTCTTCACACCTTCCACTTCCTCCATGGGAACACAGACCGGTCATCTGTCTGGACAGGATGCAGCCCAGAACTTTCCCATTGACTCACACGCCCATTCAAGATGAAGGGAATAATACGAATAACAGCTGCTGTTTATTGAGCACTTACTACATGCCAAACACTGTTCTAAGCCCTTTACAAGCACGGCCCCATTAATCTGCACAAAACCTGGCCAAGTGGGAACGAAGATGCCCATTTTGTAGATGAGAAAAACGGGGAGCAGAGAGTGGCTTGCCCGAGTCAAGATTCAAACCCGAGCCTGCCGGATTGCAAGGCTAATGCTCCTTCTGCCCTGCCGTGGGTCCATGTTTTACTGCCATCCTCTGTCGCCAACTGATGGGGCTCTCCACGTGCAAAGCCAGGTGTGGGAGTATCAAGAATGTCCCTGGACACAGAGATCAAGGAGGGAATATGCCAACAAAGAACGGGTGAAGCGTGCTCAGAAAGGGACAGAGAAAGCAGAGAAAGCGGGTTGCATTTGAGGGCAGGCCCCTTCCGGCGCCCCACAGGGGGGCTGCCAGCTGCTGTGGGGCAGCAGGGCCCGAGGAAGCACAAGGGAGGGAGGATGCTCCGTGTGCAGGGAGCAAAGGAAGGAAGCAGAGGCCAGGGATGTGCTCCATGGTCAGTGTCATGGAGCCTGGGCTGGCGAGAGGGGTCCCGGAGCAAAGCTAGGAGGCATGCCAGAGCAAAGGGCCCAGGATGAGGGGCAATGCAGTGAAAAGGGAGGCAGGGAGGCTGGTAGACAGAAGGCAGAGGCTGAGCCTCAAAGCAGTGTGACTGGCCACTTGCCCAAAGCTTGGGCCCCACTATGGGGTGCTTGCCTGGTACCACTTTTCTGCCCAACCGCTGGCATCTGCCCTGGCACAGGGTCTTCTGGAGAAAATGAGTCAGCAGTGTGCTCACTGGTGCCCTGTGTGTGTGTTGCGGTGGGGAGGGGGGCGGGGGATCTCAACGAGCCAGCTTTTTCCAAGACATGGGGAAGAAGGGGGGGCGCCATCCCCTTGACTCCAGCTCGGAGCAGGCAGGGCATGGGGGGGTGGGGGCGGGGCAGAGCTATAGCCTCGACCAGCCTCTTGGGAGTGTCCTGGGGTCCCGGGGGCAGGACAGACGCACTCGCTCCCACACACACCCGCACGCGGTGCAAGGGTGACAGTCTTGCACGGCTCACTGTCTTACAACTCCCACCCACAAGCTGGGAACCCCAGCCTCTGGGCCCGGCTCTGCACCGCCCCTCCCTAGAGCCTGCTCCGCCCCGGCCTGTCTCCCCATCTGTGCAATGAGGGGTCCCACTTAGCGCTCTGCCGGCCCCTTCTGCTCGGACATGCTGGCTCTCACTCTCGTCTCTTACACACGCGAAAGGGACAGGAACTGAGCTTCCCCAGAGAAGCAGGAAACACTGAGGCACACAGATCCAGGCAGACTCACACACACGGAGCTTTCCAGAAACTCAGGGACGTGCAGAGCCACACAGACACGGAGACAGGAGCAGAACCCGAGACCTGGTGACCTAGAAACTTGCGGACAATTTCACAAGAACAGATAGACACGGAGATGTCCAGGCTCAGAACCTGCAGACACCGAAATACCGGAACACGCCAAGACGGCCCAAAACGGAGACCCCTCCTCCCGCAAGCGTCCAAAACGCCCTCCCGGCCCCCCGCCGGCCGCTCCCGGCGCCACCACCCACCCCCAGCCCGCCCCCGGCCGGCTCTGCCCCCGCCCGGCGGCGTGGAGCGGCGGGCCAGGCGCGCAGGGCGGGCGGCGCTCGCCAACCCTCGCCCGGCCGGGGGCGCAGCCCCTGTTAACCCTTGGCGTCCCGCCCCGCGGGGGCGCAGGAAGGGACAGGAAGCTGACGTTCCGCGGGAAGCGTCCGCGTGGCGGGGAACCCCAGCCCTCCCGAGCCCGGAGCAGCAGGAAGCTGGGGAGGGGGCGTCCCCGCGCTCGTACTCACCCCCCGCGCGCCGCCGCCGCCGCCGCTGTGCCTCGGGCCCCCCGCGCCGATCCCGCTCCCATGGCAGGCCCCTACTTCATGCTCCCGAGCCCGGGGGGCAAGTGTGGGCGCGCCCCATGGGGCCGCCAGCCCCCCGCCCCGCCGCGCCAGGCCGGCTCAGAGCGCGCGGCCCCCGCGCCCCCAGCGCAGCCCCGCGCCCCGGGGCGCCCGAGCAGGCAGGCGGCGCGGCTGGGGCCCCGCGGGCGCCCGCGCCAGGCCCATGGTCCCAGGAGTCCGGGCGCCGCGCTCGCCCCTGCCGCGCTCTTTTCCTGCTTCCACCGAAAAGGAAGAAGAAGCAGGAAAAAGAGAGAGAGATGGTCAAACTTTTGGAGGCGGGCTGCTGGCGGCCCCCGGAGGCAGAGCAAGGCCGGGCGAGGGCGCGCGGCGGGCGCTGGAAGCTGCCTCCCCGCCGGCCTGGGGGAGGAGAGGAAAAGGAAGGATTTGGGGGAAATGAAGGCGATTTAAAGTCTCGGCCCGCGGCGGCTCCCCACCTTCCCTCCTCCCCGCGCCGGGCCGCCCTCCGCTGCCCCCTGCTGCCCCCTGCCGGCCGCAGCCGGGGACGCAGCCTCAGCGGGCCACTCGGCCCGCCGGGACACCCGCCCCCTCCCCCTTGTCAGGACCCGCAAACTTTCGGGAGGAAGGGGTTGCCCGAGGCTGCACGACGACTGACACAGTCCGAGATTAGGAACTTCTGACTCGGGAGACGGGGTCCTCGAATTGGGGGATGGAGGTGAAAGGAGAAAGGGGACAGTTTCTACTCCTGAAAGGAACCCAGGGTTCCAGGGACAGAGCTGGGACCAGGACCTGGTGTCCAGAGTCCCAGGACAACCGGTGTTGTCCCCCCACCGCCGACCAAAAAGACTGCACTCCTGGGTACAGAGCGCCCGGGAGAATGTAGTGGGTGGGCCGGTTACATGTTTGTCACCGTCCTCTCTCTTCACACTACCTTGTGAGAAATGGGGACTTAACCCCCAGCCTCCAGAGTCGGCCAAAGACTCCGGGATCCCACACCGGAGCGCAGAGCCGCACACCCTGACCCACCGCAAGGACAGACCTCACACCACAACCCCAGTCCGCCCCGGGACCACAACCTCCCCCTCCGCCTCTACCTCCGTGACTCGTCCACAGGCAAACAGACTCGCACACTCATTCACTGATGCACACACACACACACACACACACACTGACCCCAGACTGAGACAACAATCACACTTATTCACATGCAGGCACGGCCACGCACTCTTCCTAGGTTCACGCGAAACACTTCCTCTGATGTCTGGCCTGGGGCGCGCCCTGAGACTCCGCGGACGCATGCACACGAGTGCTTACACACGCACAAATGCACACTATCCTGGCCAGATCCCCCCAACGTACACACCCGTGCGCACACCCCGCCACGTGCACACACACCCCCATTGCACACAGCTCTAGCCAGTGCCCGCTGCACACGTGCACACACGCACTCACTCCCCATGCGTGTACCCACCTCCCCATGCGTGTGCCCACCTCCCCATAGCGCGCACCTTTGCGCGCGCGCACGCACACACACACACACACACACACACACACGCGCGCGCGCACACACACACACACACACACACACACACCAGTACTGCCAGCGCCCCAGGAGCCCCCGGGCACTTACTGGGTCCCTAAGTGCGAGGCCGGCGGGTCGGTCCTTCCTCGGTCGCCTAACGGCATTTGTATTCATGGGTCCCCGCAGCCGCGGGCGCGGGGGCGGGGGTGCGAGGTCCCCTTCCCTAAACCCGGCGCGGGCGCGCGGGGCGCAGCGGCACCGGGAGGGGCATGGGCGCGCGGGACTGCGCCGCCGGCCCGGTCCGCCTGCGCTCGAACTTCCGCCGCTCTGTGTCCACGGGCTGCGGCGCGGGCTCCGGGCGCGGGGGGCGGCTCATAGGTGCTGAGGCCGCGGCGCCCGCCGGGCCTTTTGAAGTCTCCGCTGGGGGCGGGGAGGGGGCGCTGAAGGCAGCCTTTTAAACCGTGGCTGCACGCGGGCTTGGTCGAGCAAGGTGTCTGGTTTCAGCAAACCTTAGGAAAAGTCCCAAGCCAGAGAGAGGGGAGGTGGGGGGCGGCGGGGGGAGCCGCATAGCTGTGCGCTGCTTCCTGCAGGGGGCAGAGCACCCAGGGCTGCCAGGAGGGAGGCGGGCGCGGTACTGCGGAACCGGCAGGCGGCTGGATGGCGCGTGCAACCACAGCCAGCACCACCGCCAGCCCGGCGGACGAGTCCTTAACCTCCGCGAGGACGAGCCGCAGGGAGTGCAGGAACACCCCGCAACCGTGCACCAATTGTGCAAGCTCGTGCATTCTTCTGAGGAGAGGGGCCATGGATTTTCCTCAGGTTTTCAGAAGTCCACGGCCCCTGGCGGTTGCAAACTTCCAGTCCGATCATAGCTGATGTTTTCTGAGCTGCATACTTTGTGCCAGGCAGATCCTGTCTTTATTTACGTTTTTGCTACTTCGTTCATTGTGGAATTTTTGCATTAATTTTGACACTTAAAGTATTGCACTAGCATGTATGTCTTGATTGCTTGGGGCTTTTTTGGCACCCTGTTAGATATTTACCTCCATTACTGGCATCCCCTGGTATTTTGCATCTGTATTTGCCTCACCCTGGTCCCGGCCCTGACCCAGGCACTGTCTGTTATTATCTCTCTATATAGATGAAAAAGCTGACAGAGTTGGCAGGTGGCGGAGGTGGGATTTGAACCCAGGTAGCCTATCTCCTTTCTTCTGCATCTGGGCATGGTGATCCAAATCTTACCCTCCAAGGGTTCTGAGCAGATCTTTCCCAGCCTCCCCAGCCTCACATATCCTGCCCCTCAGCTCCAGCCTTTCTGATGTCTGCACCCAGGCTATGGCAAGCTTGGCTACTTCGAGGACTTTGTCCATGCTGTTTGGGACCAGGTTCTTCCTCTGCCCCATTTCTACCTATTCACAACCTCGTTGTCCTTCTAGGAGCAGCTCCAAGCTCACTTGACTCTGGTTAGCTGCTCTGCCCATGCCCGTATTGTAGCACACACCACATGGTGTTGTCATTGTCAGATCCACACCCAGCATGGAGCCTGGGACATGACAGATGCTGAAACTATTGGTAATTTAAATGCTTTTAAAAAAAATTCCTACAGTATGCAGTACCCCCCCCCCCCCCGCCAAGCAAGGCTCTATGGGAAGAGAGTCTGCCACTTTGGGCACAGGGACAAAGGAACTTCCGCATGGTCCTGCCTTCTGGGCATGTACACATTTATAATGGGACAGAAGACTTGCACAGCAACTTGGGATAGGAAAGAGAGGCTGGATGGGAGACATCAGACGCCACCATGTCACGGAGAACCACCTGCAACCGCATAAAGATAACACAAGGAAAATGTGACAGAAAGATAATAATACAAGGAGAATGTGATAGATGCTATCAAAGAGATATGGATCTGTTGTCGAGCAGACTAAGAGATGGAGAGAAACCAAGGAAGGCTCCCAGGAGGAGGTGAGATTTGGATCCTAAAGGATGTGTTGGATAAACATGCAGCCATGGAAGTGTGACATCTCCAGCAGAAGAGTCACAGAAAGGCCAGGAGGGTGGGGATGGATTTCAGGCAGGGTTTGAAGGAGAAGTGGGAGGGGGGCAGTGGAGAAACTGTCCAGTTCTCCCCACTGAACCGTATGGGTGACACCACATGGCGCACTGGCCACAAGGCCATTTCCAGGCAAGGGGTTGCATTTCCTCAAAGGTCAGGCAGCAGGCCAGTGGCTGAGGGCTAAGTCGTTTCCAAATCTCACTCACAAATCTGAGTATGCAATGCTTAGCACCAGGGAGCCCTGCTCCACTGAGGACAGCCTAAAAGACCCATGGAAACTCCTTGAGAGCCCAAAAGAATTGGCGGCATACCCTCCCGGGGCCTCACTCTCCCCATCTGTAAAATGGGTGCATCAGACATGATAATGTGCGTGGGCCCTGGGAGCTTGGGAGTATGAGACTGTTATTCAACAATAAACCCAATTCAGTGAATCCTTACTGAGGGCTAACTGCATGTTGCTAGGCTGGGAGGGAAATGAGGCTCATGGCTGTCCAGGAGCTCACAGTCAGCTGGAAAGAGGAGACATGGATGCACACCGATAAGAATTCCAGGGAAGGGGCCTTGCATTCTGCCGCTGCCGTCCCTTTACCACAGTCCTTCTGCCAAGGTGGTTCTGGCACAGAGCCAGCGACAGCATGAGCAGCTATGAGGGAGGCTGAGTCGAGAAGACACTGAGCCGTTGCCCACCCTGTGAAGGGGACAGGGCACTGACCTGCCAGCCTGAGCAGGCCATCTCTACGGGGCAGAGGGCAATGCCTGGGAACCGGGGGACAGTGGCTGCCAGGCCTATGTGGACACTCCAGGGATGAGGCAGAAGGGAGTGCCCGGCCTGGTGGGGACTTTTGGGGACCACATAGTTTGCTCCCTGCGTATTACAATATGCAAGTCCCGTGTGTGTGTGTGTGTGTGTGTGTGTGTGTGTGTGTGTGTGTGTGTGTGTGCAGGAAAAGGGGGGTCCCTTCACATCCCAAAGAGTGCTCGGTCAGTGTCAGCAGGTGATGACATCATCAAGTGGATTTCGAAGTGTTGAAAGTTCGTCCAGTTCAATGCCCAGGTGGTTCCATGATCTTGGCAGTCAAGCTCACATGTGGCGAATCTGCTGTCAGAGACACCAGGGAGACAGCTGTGTTAGGGAATCGCCACCCCCCTCCATCAGCTGCAGGCTGCACTCCGAGATCCCGGCCGGCTTGCCACCCTAGGTCCAGACCATGCCTTGCTACCCTAGGTCCAGACCATGCCTTGCTACCCTAGGTCCAGACCATGCCTTGCCACCCTAGGTCCAGACCATGCCTTGCCACCCTAGGTCCAGACCATGTGGGGCCATCCATTCCTGCTCGCGGTAGTTCCAGGGAAAGTTGGCCAATGCAAATGCCGTTGGGTGCTTCCCTTTGTCCCGAAGTGAGGACAGAGAAGCCACACATGCGCACACCACTCTGCCTCCCATGCAAGAAGCCAGCTCCACAAGGAGCTTTTCAGATGCATCTCTAAGTATCATCACGCCAAAGCTTCTTTTACAACGAGTGTTGAAAACTACAACTCTGAAATCAGCCGAAGCCTGACGCTATGGCCGGAATCGCTCTGAAAGCAACAACCCCACGCTCCCCCCAAGCCATCCTTTCTCCGGGCCCAGCGCTCTCATTTCCTCATGAGTGCCTCATCTGGCTCTCCTTTCATATCTTCTGTCCTTGTCTCCTCCAAGGGCACTGCAGTTTTTCAATTCACAACCACTGCCAAGTGACCAGAGTGACAAAGCTCAAGGGTTTGGGTGGCATCTGACTAGCACAGAGTTGAGCGAGACTGTCACCTCCTCCCATATATAGTCTACGCTCCCGTTAGTGCAACCTGAGTACATATTAGCTTTTTTGGCAATCACAGCACAACATTCACACGAACCTGATGACCGTGAAGAAGCCCTAAGACTTTCTCACGTGCCTCTTCTGGGGCAGTAATGTTTTGTCCCCCTGCATGGAGCCCTTATTAAATATCGTCCATCCTTTCAGCCTATTTGGACTGATGCTTATGAATGTGCTTCTCTTATCTTTGTGGCTCAAGGGCTTATGACTACTTGGCACTCAACACTAGTTAAAGAATGAAACTTACTGATTAACAGTGTTACTTTGTACCTATGTGTCTGAGGAGTTTCGGGGTAGTTTGTACCGACTTGCCAGCATTATTTATTGATAGTTATGAGATTAATGATTTGTACCCAGCCTTGGTGAGAGGCATGGAAGGCTCTGCCACGGGGACTGGTTACATAGCAAGAGCATGAGCAGCTGGAGAGAAGAAACCGCAGACCAGACACCACTAGGGCTTCCTGGCTCTGGGGGGTTCCGTGCACAAGTGGTGGCCCCTGACCTGAGAGAGAACGTGCATCCTAGTACAGCCCTTCAAGGGGGTGGACTGTTGGAACTCATGCCTAGGCCCCTCCAGACTTCTTGCCACGGGGCAGCCTCTGGCTGTAAACCATATTCTTATTTTAGTGAGTTGCAACATTGTACCTTTTCCTTCGTAGGAGGAGTGGTGAATCGCCCCTCTCTGATTACCTGTCACAGCAATTGCCATCGTTTCCCTTTTGCCTACACAGACGCTGGTGCCGGTGGCAGCGTCCTGGTCCTGCACTGGTCCTGGACAGCAGGTAGACAGGGTTCCTGCTAAAGAAGGCTGGCAGGACTCAGAATGACAATACTGACACATCACCACTCCCCTCCCTTAGAGTGTCAGATTTATTTATTGAAGGGTATATCTTTTCCATATTTTCTGAAGCTTTTAAACCAGATTCTTATTTGGGGGTCTCACCTGTACTGATATCTGTCTATGGCTTTGATTTTATATGAAGCCCATGCCTGGCTGGCACCTGAGGCTGGCTGCAAGGTGCGGCCAAGTTGACACACCTGGGCTACTGTCACGGCACCACCTTACATTAGCCACAGGACCTTGGGAGACAGACTCCCTTGGCTCCTCTGAACCGGTTTTGTCATCTGTGGAACTGGGGTAACTAACATGCACCTCCATGGTGATTATTCATCTCTCCCAATGCCATCAGTCCCTGGGAGGTGGGTCACCGGTCAAATCCAGCTGGTCTTGGCATGATGTGTCCCCCAAGCTAATGGGGTCACCTCTCATTGCCTTGGCCTGCAGAAGCATGATTTTTCTCTCTTGCTATCCTTGTCGTCCCTGCTGGCAGTGGCCAACAGCAGGCTGCCAGGTGCAAATCCCAGTTCTAATCCAGGCTCTATGGTCTCGGGCATGTCATTTAACTCTTTGTACCCAAGTTTATCTATCTTTGGAACTGTGATAATGATAGCATCCCCGTCTTTTACATTGGTATGATAATAACACCTACCTTGCGCCTATGATCTGTGGGTTAATTAAGTTGATGTATATAAAGCCCTTAGAACAGGGTCTGGTACATAGCAAAAGTACAACAAATATAGATTGTATTTACTACTAGTAGTAGTACTTTCTCAGATGGTTTAGGCGCCAGTGGCTTCAGAATAAAATAGCATTCTTGAAGTGAACAGCTAATGAGGACATGAAATCTTCTGCCAAAACTGGCATTGTGGTGTTCTTTCTCCCGGATGAAAATCTCTCTGAGAATCATTTACCCTTAACTCTGATGCCCCAGGGACTGCTGTCCTATTCCAGAAAGCCCCCCACAGGTTTGGATCCACGTTCCTATGCCCAGTGGGTCAGGGAAAATAGCACTTCATGAGCCTGGGGTCTGGTCCCTCAAGTTGACAAAATGAAGCCCATGGGGTCAGGGACCCCCCAGTGCTCCCATAGAAATGCAGCAAGTCAGGACCAAAATCTCTTCTGCCAGTGGAGTCCTGGAACCGGCTCATACCTGCTCCTCCTGGTTCATGAGAGCAGGTGGCTACATTTTCAGGAATTTTGTGAGCTGCTGTCAAACAAGCTATCATTAAAAAGTAAATTGCATGAACTTATAATTAAGTAAGTTGTATTAAAAATATGGGGTAATAAATACTCCAAACTCATCTCTTTCTAGTTATTTTACTGTTTTTTGTGCCCTGGAGGTCATTTATATCTATTGTAAGTGGGTGGTGGAAACACTATATAATGATGTTCTCCTGAGTGTCTCTTCTCAACTCAGTGTTCAGGGACATCACATAGGTAGCTTGAAATTGGTTGTGGCTTGGGTATTTACACCTCAGAAATTAGCAAATGCTATCAATCAGGGCTCTTTCCCCTGAGACCCTGGTATTAACCAGTTATGAGCTCACACTGCTGTCTCTTACCTGGGTCAGTGCTCTGCACCCTTCAGAAGCAGGGAGCATCCTCCTCCCCTGGATCTACAGTCTTGTTTCTTGAGCATAGACCCAGATCTTACTCAATCTGAGGGCACCACTTGCTGCTGTGACCTTCTCTGACTTTTTGAAACTTCCTTCATTAGCAACATCACACATTCCAGCTACACTCAGCTCCTCACAGTTTCTTAAACACAATAGCTTTTTCTTTTCCTCTGGTGCTTTTCACATTGAGTTCCTTCTTTGGGAGGATGTTTATCCTCTCCTTCTCTATATTCTTATTCTGCAAGATGCAGAAGGTATCTCCTCTGGGAAACCTTTCTTAAACTCTCCCACTCCCACCCACCCTCGCCCCATTGCAGACTGCATAGAGTGGTGTGCTAGCAAATATTTAACAACCAGCTCTCCAGAAAGGGAGGGAACAAGTCTTGATTTTTAACATCTGCCAATTTCCAGGGTGTAAATATTCCCATCGTGGCCCGTTTCAAGCTACCAACATGCTGTCCTTGAGTGAGAAGTTCGGAAGAGGTGTGCCAGCCGGTCTGAGCCGACCCCAGCACACCACTGGCTAATCAGAGGGCTTTTCTGTCTCACAGCAGCTCCCTCTACCTCCCCCACAATGCAGCACCCTGCCAAGCCATCTTAGAGCCTAAAGCAAAAGGAAAAATCAGTAACACTTATGCTGTCTTCATTTAAAAGTTGCATCTTTTGTTCATCATGATTTTTTGCATTAATTTTGATTCTTAAAAGAATATTGTGTTAAAGCATGATTTGTCTTGATTACTGATTTTTTGGGGCCCACGTTGAATTTTGTTCTGGACATGCATCCTGGCCCTGACCTAAATAGCCCATATCACACTGTTACAATTACCTTTGGCCCAGCTGTTTCCCCACCAGGCCGTGAAGCTTGGGGACAGGAATTCATCTCTGTGCTCCTAGGAGTTGGCACACAGTAGGTGCTCAATAACTATTGTCTGGCAAGGGAGTAGACGAATAGATGGATGAATCAGTTCCTCTATTTCTTTGCCCGTAATAAGATGCATTGACGAAAGACATCTTCTGCTTTTCACCAGGGGCAGGTGTTGAGTGTTTGAGTTTCAGCTGCTCCAATTCAGCAAAACTTTACTCTACTCCTGGCCCCTGGGAGCCGGCTCCCCTGCTGGGCATTTTCACCAGGGCCGATCTGCAGATGCCTCCAGCCTTGGGCAGCAGTGGGAGGAGGTTGAGTCTGGAAAGTGGAGGCTGCACTGGGCCCAGAGTGGGAAGTCCCAGAGAGGCCGATGTCTCTGAAAGTCCAGGCCTCAGGAGGTGGCAGAGTTCTGCCTCTGGATGGGTCCCCAGAGATTGCCATTTGGCAGGGGCAACGGAAAGGAGATTCCAGCAGCAGATACTGCAGGACGACTTCCAAGTCTACAGTTTGATGGGTCGTCTGCCATCTGAGGACACCACGACTTATTTGTGTGCCTGGCCACTTCCTCACCCTGAGGACCACCAAAAAAGAGATCTGCAGACGTGGCATCACTCGCTTTCCAGACCCTCACTGGACTACAGTTGGCATGGGAGCAGGCATTATAGCCATGGCCTCTGTTTATTTCTTTCAGTTTTTCCCCCCTTTGGATACAGGGTCTCGCTATGTTGCCCAGTCTGAGCTCTAACTCTCAATCCTCCTACCTCAGCCTCCTGAGTAGCTGGTAATACAGGTGTGCACCAGCGCATCCACACATGGCTTCTGTTTCTTAAGCACTTGATCTCTGCTAGGCCCACTGCAAAAACCTTTACACATAATTAGCTCATTGATTGCTCACAAAATCCTCAGATGGCATCATTATTCTCCTCTTTTCACCCATAAGAAACAGAAAGGTTGGCAATTTGCCCAAGGTCTCACAGCTGGTCACGGACGGAACTGAAAATGCTAACCTAGAACCATCGGATTCTGCAGCCCATGATAGTAACCACCTCTAAGCAAGGAAAAGGAAATTCTAATACAGGACACCTTTCCAACAATGGTGCCTGTGAGAGCCAAAAACAGGGGTGACAGTGGGCAGATGCAACCATTTTTGTCCTTCCTCTGACCTGGCCTCGTCCCCTGCTCCAGTCGTGTTCCCTGCTCTCCCAGCCCACCCGTCACAGAAGTTCCCGGGGCTCCTTTTCCACTCACTACGCCATCCACCTCTCCAGCTGGTCTCCAACGGGGAGCTGAATGTCCCCAAAGGGGGATTATTCAGCTCGAAGACACTTGTAAATTCTCATTTTGAGGGGCCAGAGGAGGGGAAGGATGTGCACAAGCAGTGAGCACCTCCCATGTGCCAGGCTCTATGTACACACGCCAGGGATCCTTCAATCCCCGGCTGAGACGGCAGTTGCTCTCCCATCCCCAGCTTCAAGGCTTGTGTTGTCCAATATGGCAGCCACTATCCACGTGTAGCTATTTAAATTGCAATTGCTTAAAATTAAAAAAAAGAAAAATAGAAAATAAGTTTCTTAGTTGCACCAGCCACACTGCAAGTACTCAGCAGCCACAATACGGGACAGCGCAAATATAGAACATTTCCATCCTCGCAGAAAGTTGTATTGGACAGCACTGTGTTGAGTAAGAACGGGCGAGGACTCTGAGAATGACTTGCCTGGAGCCACACAGCGAGTTGTAAACAGAACTGGGATGGGACCCATATTTCTCGCTTCCAAAGACTCTACTCCCAGAGCTTGGAATAGATTTGCCACTGCCTGGCCCCAGAACAAGGAGGATTGTTTGCCTGGGATGGTAGGTCGACTTGGGAAACCAAATAAGAGATCTGAAGACTGTGGGTGAATACCAAAGTGGGGAAAAGGAGCCAGCTGTTCTTAGGCCTATTTTTATCCTCCTGCCTAGATATCCTAGTGAGCTGCCCCCTCCTCCCTTAAAGCTATTTTTATCTCAAGAGCTGGACTTGGAACCCTGTCTTCCTTGGATGGATGGAAGGATCCACTGACATATAATTCTAGCATCGTCCCCCCCCCCCCAACACCCTTGCTTCACAATTTCTAAGGAGGGTTCATACCATTCTCTAATGCTGGTCTTATACCAGTTGGTGAGGCCACCAGAGTAATTAGTGCAAGCCCCAAATTGCAGCTAGGGAAACTGAGGCTTAAAGGGGTGCAGTGAGCGGTTTCAATCACTCCTATGTGTTAAAGCTGGGATTTAAACTCAGGCTTAAATAGGTCCCTCCTTTTGGGGCAGGGAGTGGATTTCCCATGAGGGGCATCTGTCAAGGGATGGAAAACAGCCTGGCTTTGCTGCAGAGCTGCACATCAGCCCTTTCTGGCTGAGCAGACAGGCTGCTCCGCAGCTCTGAGCTGCTCTTCCCTGGCGCATATGCAGGGAATTCTAACCTTTCTCTTTCCTTCTCCATAGTCTTACCGGGACTCTGGCCAGTGAAAAAGCTTTCACTAAATTGGAATACACCCAGGGCCCGGGCAAGATTTTATCATCATCATCACCATCATCAGCTGTGAAATCTAACATTGCATGCAATCCTCATCCTTCCCTCTCTTAAGGCCTCAGTTTCCCTGCCTGAAACTTGAGCAGTTTGCCCCGGAGAATCTCTACAGGGCCTTCCTTCCAGCGCCGGCTTGCCGTTTCTATGACCCATTCATCCAGTCAACAAATGTTTATTGAGCTCTAGCAGCCTGACGCGCGGGGAAATGCAGGCCCGGCCTCTCCAGAAGGCCCCTGTCCCGGCTGCTGTGGCCACATGCGCAGATCTTCCTGTGTTTCCAAAGGCAATTTATGGGAAGCATGTTATTCACCAAAACACACTCGCCCCATCTCTCAGGGAAGGAAAAAAATCCCTGCAACCCCAGCAGGAACCGAGCTAACAGAGGACAGAAACCCACCCTTGTTCCTCCGGGCGCCTTCCCAGAGGCTCACGTCCCTGCTGAAAACGGGGAAGCTGTATGCGGCCGCGTCTCTCTGGGGCTTCTGCAGACCTGGTAAACAGCCCGTGTTTGTCCCAGCTCCTGCCATCCTGAGAGGTCAGCCAGAGCCAGGGAAAAAAACAGCCCCGTTCTGTGCCCGGCCTGTCCCCAGAGTGGGGAAAATTGTCCATAAATATTTTCATCTTCATGGTCACCAAGGGAGCTGAGAGGAAGGCTTTGATTCTCCAGCCCCTGGGCCACTCCCTTCCTCTAGGGACTCCGTGGTCAAAGCTGACCTGGGTGTCCCACCTTCCACCCCCAAATTACAGGCTGCTGCCCACGCCGCCCACCCCTAGGAGGTGGTGGGATTAGAGGTGGGACCGCACTGTGCCACCATGGCTGGCCTCAGGGCTGGTAGAACAGCCCCTCCCAGGCGGCTGGTTTCCTGCCCGGCCCTGGGTGGTCACGGCAAAGGAAGGGAGGGCCCAAAGATGGGGCTAGGGATAGGGAGATGGCGCCTGGAGTGGGAGGTGGCGCTGGGGGTGGGAGAGGCCCAGGGTTGCCACCTTGATCTCTAGTTGCCTTGTTCATTAGGCCCATGTTGACATCCTGAGCCCTTTGCTGACCCTGGGAGTGATTTATGGCAAAGCAGGTCCTTAGAAATTAACAGACTTTCCAGATCTAACTAAAGAACAGCTACTGGCAGAATTTCAGTGATAGCCAGGGACAAAGACATTCAGGATCAGGAGTCCAGATCCAGAACTCCTAAAACCATCCCACACAGAGAGCTCCTGTGCCTCGTCCTTCCTTACTGTAACCTCCTTGCCTATCTGAAGAAGACACCTCTCTCTTCTGGACATTTCTAAAAAGGAATGTGCCGCATCAGAAGGTCGATCAGACTTGAGTACCTCCAAGGGTCACCCAAATGCGAGGTTCTACAATTCTGTGGTTCCTAGATCACTTGAGCCATAAAATGTTATGCCAAAAGTGCTAGACTTCCAATGCCTTTGGGTGCCAGAGCTCAGAGGCTAGAAAATCCTGGAATCCTACCTGGCACTGATTTTCAGCTTCTATGATTCCACACTTGTGGGGCTAAGATTTCTGCGATCCCTCAACTCTGCGGCCTATTTCAGGGCAGACAAGGACTTCGCACAAGGGGGCATTCATTCCCAGCAGGGACTACGTGTGGAGGAGCCCCGGGGCCCGCTGACCGCTCCTCCAGCTGCGATGGGCAGCATTCCACGGCCCAAGGCTCCCAGAGCCCAGCTCACCTTCTGACCTTTTCCTGGACATGCCCTCACTTGTCCCCCACTTAATCCTGACCAGCCCCACCCAGCCCACGTCACCAGGTGTAGACAAAGATGCTGCAGCAGCTGGCACCCACGCCTTGGCCTCCCTTTGTGAGCAGCCACTCCCGTGGGGCAGGGAGAAAGGGAGGCAGCGACATGTTCGAAGAAACCAGAGACGGCAGGCTTGTCCCTGTACCTGGTCCTAACTAGTTTCATCCTGACCGACCTGACCCAGCACCAGAAGGGCCATATCTGGGTAATTTGGAGGTCCTTCTGACCTTGAAATAGTCCTTCCATGGCCAACCCTTGGTGGAAACCCCGTCTATAGGAGATGCCCCTTACGTGAAGTCCTCTGCATACACTGTGTCTTGGGACTCTTCGTTCCTCTTGCACTGTCTTGGTCATGTATTCTACGTGCACGAGAGCTCAATCGCAGTCTGCAACTCAGGGGATGTGAACTATGACCTCCCTTTATTTTTATTAATAAACTAACATCCTACTTTGAGTCCAGACATCACCTTGCTGGCAGGAAATTCATCTTGGTCATTACTGAAGCACTTTTACAGCCTACCCTGGTCGTGCAAAGTTCCCCGGGTCTTATGCAGAATAGCACATTCTGGGAGGTCTCTCTGTCCTTCTGCTCCCATGGATGGCCCTTGAGGTGCTCACTGTGCCGGATGTCCCAATGTCCAGTGACCTGGTGGCACACCTTGGACATGGGAAGCTTTACGGAAGCAGGAACACCTATACGTCGGGTCCAGCCTGCCAAGGGACACCATGGAGCACAGCCCCAAGGCTTTACCCGTTCCCCACCAGCCTAAGGACCTGCCACCTCTCCTCTTCTCCTTGCCTTCAAAAGTGCTTCCCTTCTCCCTTCCCCTCTGCAACCCTCGCCTCCTCTCTGAGCTCTCAAAAGACCCAATGACACGCAGCCACAGCTTCCAGCTCTTCCCAAACCGCAGCAACCAGAACGTCCCCAGGGCCAACCACCTGCCTGCTTGGGAAGGAAGGAGGAAGCACACAGGCTGTAGTGCAGAGGAGCCCCTTATCCCCCATCCACATTCATTTGCACGTGATTTTGGAAGGTTTCCTGGAGCGGCTGCCTGGCTCCCTGCTGACAAGGACAAGAGCTGGGCGGCGGAGGGATGCAGCATGGCAGGGGTATGGTTCGTGGGGTCTTCCAGGAGGTGGGGCCTGAGCACTGGGGCCCCTGGGGACATTAAAGCCGGGGTAGCACTGTTGGGAGGGAGGGGGTTAGGAAGGAGATTAGGCCTGCAGCCTCAGGGAGGGGGCATGACAACTGCCAGGGAGAGAGAAAGCCACACCTCCCCAGGGGGTCTGTCAGCTGTGCCAGGAGCACTGGCTTCTGGCCCTGGGTCTGCTGTGGCTCACCTCGAGACCTCGAGCAAGTTCCCTGTCTGGGCCTGGCTCTCCATCTGTAAATCAGAGCATTGGTCTGGCTGTCCCCTCCTGTAGGGTCGGGTCCTAATTCCCTGATGCCCATGACAGCGTATCTCCAGCCAGCCGCCTAGCACTGTCTTTGTCATTGGTCTCCACTGAATCCCTCCTGCCATTTTGAATAGAGTTGGCCAAGGGCTGCTGTCTAAGTGGAGTCTGGTCTGGAACCACGGCTCAAGGGTGGCTGGGGATGGGGTGGAGCAGACGCCCATTGGAAGCGGCTGCATCTCCTGGCTCCTTGTCCCCAGCTGCTGGGGCTGCCTGTCCCCGCCCCTCCCACCAGCACTCCTCATACACACACCCCACCCCCATGCAAGCATAGCCCGGCCCTCTGGAGGAGCACCGCGTGGCAAGGAGGCCAGCCAAGGGGTCAGTGCTGCAGAGCCGTGAAGGCTGCCCTCAGGCATCACACTCCCCACCAGGCACCACGGCCCCCGTGGTCCAGCCCTGTCACGCCTTTCTAGCCCCACCGCCAGGGTCCCTAGTCCCAGCCGGACGCCTGAGGAGCCCCACCACGCAGGACCAGGCCCAGCTGGGGGCAGTAAGGGACAAGAAAGGAGACAAGAGGCAGAGATGGAGACAAAGGCAGAGGCTGAGTGCGAGAGACAGAGGAGGCAGAAAGGGAGGTGGAGAGAGAGAAGACCGTGATGGAGACAGAGCTACACAGAGGAAGACAGAAACAGAGAAAAAGAAAAGCTCTACAGAGTGGCACTGAGAGAGATGACTGTTAGAGGGAGAGGAGACTTGAGGAGAAAAGGAGAGAGGCGTGGGCGAGGAGAGCGAGGGAAGAGCACACGCCCACACTGCAGGGTCAGGCCGGGAGGGGAGTGAGGAGACAAGGGACCACACCTCGAGCCAGGAGGGCCCCCCGCCCTCAGCCAGACCAGCGATGACCCCAGGGTCCCCGGATGCTGAGAGCCCAGTCACTGCTCACCAGTGAGGGAGCGTGAACATCACCCCCGTGGGTAAGAACATCCTTCCCTTCAACCGCCAGGGGTGAGGGTGGCCCAGGGCCTTGGAGGAAACTGCTGCCGCCCCTGCGTCCTGCCCCGACCGCCCCTCCCCAGCAGCCACAGTCCCTCAGCCCCTCTGGGACAGCCACTCAGGACCCCCACCGCTGAGGACTGGCTGTGGCCTCTGGCGACACAGGCACAGCAGCGGAGGCAGACGGGAGGGCTTGTACCTGGGGTGCATCCTGTCCAGAGGGGCGGGGGTCCCCTGCTCTAGGAAGAGCAAGAAAAGGAGACCCCTTGGATCAGGACTCCTAGAAAGCTCCAGGCGCTGTTGGCCAAACGTCTCCTGAACACACGCTAGGATCGGCATGAACAGATTACTCCAACCTCTGCTTTTTAGGCTTTGGCCCTCACGAGCTGCGGGACCTGGGCAGAGTACCTCGCTGGAGAGCCGCTCCCCTGCCGCGGGCACCCTCTCGGGGCTGACGCAAGTTCAAGTGCGTGGCCTTCCCCGAGCATTGCCCTGCGACGCCAATGTCCGGCGTGGGGGCGAAAGCCGGGCTGTGCCTGGTGTGCGGTTATGCCACAGAGCCCACACCCCTGTCCCCTTCCCTCTCCTGCGTCCCTTTGCTGCCGTCACCCCCCGAAAGCCCGCACATCCGAATCCCTGTCTCAGGCTTTGTTTCCAGGGAGCTCAGCCAAAGACGTCGCCTCTCGGCCTCCACTCTTTCTGCAAACGGGGGTAAGACGACTTATCCTCAGGCTTGTTCTGATAATTAAGTGGCAGGTGCTACGCAAGTCACTTGCTGTATATGGAGCCTGCCTGACCCCGAGTAAGCCCTTGACATGTGTCTGCTGTCCTCGCCATCGTCATTATCCTCACCACCACCACCACCATCGTTGTCACGGCGTTTGTCACCACCAACGGCAGAGGGGCGTGGGGAAGGCCCTTCTTCTGTTCCGGGCAGTGTCGCCCTCGAGCTTCACGCCGTCTGCCCGCTCGCTGTGCCCTGGACACAACAGATTCAACCTGTCTAAGACTAAACTGTCACCTCCCCATACCCCAAACCTGCAGGGCTCCCCTCCCACCTCCCAACACCCCATTTCAACCATTCCCCCAGACAGAAATCTACAACGCGTCCTGGATGGTCTCCTTTGCCACGAAAAGTTACCAATCCGTGCTCTGCGGCCCTCAGGGAGTGTAAACACGATGTGATGTATTCATGTTTATATTTCTATGACAAGGACGGAGCCTGGCACGGAGGTGATGCTCGGCACATGTTCGCTGAACGAATGAAGGAGCCAGTGGGAAACTTCAACAAGGGAGGCCATAACTTGCCTAAGAACACACAGAGCATGGTGGAAACTGGGCCTCAGACCCAGGGCTCCTTCCCTCGCAGGCTGCGGTGTATGGAGCAGGCAGCAGAGCCACCGTGAGCCAACCCAAGACAACATCTGTCCCCATCCCGGGCCTTTTGAGTCCCTGGGAACAACACCTTCCTGCCAGCCCGGCCTCCTCCGCCCGGCCTCCCGAGTTACAGAAATAGTGAGCAGCACCAGAAGAGGCCCGAGGGCTTTTACCGGCTCTCCTAGAAGCTGGTGACAGGTCCCTGGGAGCTCCCACCCTCTTCTGAGTGGCCTGTGCAGGCACTGTATGCGTGGCACTCTCTTGGGGGCAAGGAGGCATCTCCCTGTATCCTTAGGGAAGACAAGTAGCTGCTGAACCTCACCTCTCTGGAGGACTGGAAGGCCCTGGGCCATCACCCATTTCCCAGATGGGAAGACGGAGGCCCAGCGGGCTTGCCCAAGGTCACCCTATGGGATGGCACGGTGCCTTGTCAGCCCTGGAAGTTAGAACCAACAGTACCTGCCATAGCTGCTGACCCCAGGCAGGGCTGCTGCTCTGGCTGTGGTGTCTTATTTACCTGTCACATCAGTTCCAAGGCATAGGCCTTAGAAGCCCCGTTTTAGACACAGGGTGATCTGGCCTACAAAGGCTCAGGGACTCGCTGAGGGCCACAGCTTCGAGGCCAGGCTAGAACCCTGGTGACTCCAGCCAGCTGTCACACAGTCCCCTTCCCTGCAGATTTGCCCCTTGCCCCGGGGGCCTGCACACAGGTCCCCGGCTGGTGCTGGGGCAGAGGCTGTCACTTGCACAGCCCTCACCGGCCGGTCCTCAAAGCCCCTTTCATGGGCCTGCTCCACACCCCACTGGGAAGGCCAGACAAAACCGCCAGTGTTGGGATTATTTTTCTATTTCCAGATGGATCCGTTTGCTGGCTCCATCCAGGGCCTCCCATCTCCGCGTGGGGGCCAGGGGCCCAGCGCCAGGTTAATATTAGGAGGCAGCAGAGAGAAAAAGGCAACCCAATGTAGCTCCTCACAGAATTCTGGGCTGTTCCACCAGCGCAGCCTCGGAGGAATATTCCTGGGGCATTAAAGGGGGCCTGGCAGCCAGGCAGGCCACCAGGAAAAAATACTTTGTCTTCCCTCAAGGAAGCATTTTGGGCTGGGGACCAGAACAGAGTCCCCAGGTGATCCGGGGAGCTGAGCTGTGCCGAGGAGGGTATTTTTTAATTTAACCAGGCAGTCCTTCACTTAGCCAACATTTACTGAGCACCAAGCGTTGTCAGATGACACGCCACACCCCGAGGACTCGAAGGCCTCCCCTGCAGTGCGTGGCCTGGCAGGGAGACAGACGTTTGTCAGATACCCACACGTATACGTAGGGACCTACCACTGTCCTACAATGCTATGGAAAAGAGGGCCCAGGTATAAAGGCTATCAGACATTGGCTATTTTTTATAACCCCCCCAATGTAAGCACTTCATTTTGCAAAAGAAGAAAAAACAGGTATAACAGGGACTCTCAGGAACCCAGAGAGGGTCCCAGAGCTAGAGCTGTACCCACCCCCCTTGCCGTGGCAGATGCATATGGACAGTGGCGGGACTCCATAGCCTCGGGCTTGATGGTGGGGGAATATATGAAGATTGGCATATGGGGAAGTCATTGATTACATGCTTTAAAACCCAGTGTATGAGAAAGTTGTCTCCAAAGATTATGAAATCTGTTCATGGAAACCAGACTCAGTCACTATTATCGAATACTTCAACCCAGACCAAGGGCAGAAATGTCTGATCCTCCTCTTGGTCTCTGCCTGGGCCCTTGGTCTCCAATGTCCAGGAACACAATCAATAGATATGGACAAACGACCCTAAGTCTGGATGGGAGGTTGGGCAGGCAGAGATGGGAGGTCCTCCAAGGACCAGAAGTCCCAGGAGACCCCGAGGTGCAGCCATCATCTAAGCAGGGGAGGGCCGGCTGTTCTGTGTAAGATGGTTCACGGTGCTCGGTCCACGTAGTCTGGGCGGCCTCAGGGGACACTCATGCGGAGGAAGAGGATCAAACGACTAAAGGGTGAAAATGGGAGGTGGGAAACAACCGGTGCTCAAGACAGGAGGGGCAGAAATCAATGACTCTTTGGCAGAGACTTGAGGGGAAACTTGTGGCCTGGTTAGAGAATTGGACCAGAATCCAGGGCCAAATGAGGTCTGCAGATGTTGTCACTCTCAGGATCCTGGCAGGAGGCAGCACACTCTAAAGGGGTCAACTGAGAGAGCATTTAATGCTCCAGGAAAAAAGACCAAGTAGCTTATAAATAACGATATGACTACTATTGACAATAATAAAAGGGAGGGGCATGGACTTCTCAGTGGAAATATTCAAAGCAAGGCATCCACAGAGCAGTGGGCAGGTTGACGGGTGCCAGCCGGGGCTAGTCAAGTACCCCGGGCTAGTGGGAAGCCCTGGCCTTATATCTTAGCTGGGGGCGACAGAAAGTAAACAAGGAAACCCATCAATGCATGATATAATTTTCTACATACTGTGAAGAAAAACAAAGCAGGCTAAGTGGATTGAATATGAAGAGAAAGATGGGGCTTGTTAAAGTTGTTAAATTGTTGTGTAAAAAAACAACTGAAACTTTAGTGGTACTCCACGACAGCCCGTTCTATGCTTGTGGATTCTGTGGGTCAGGAATTTGGGCAGGACACGGTGGAAGGGCTCGTGTCAGCTCCATGAAATCTGGGGACTCAGCTGGGAAGACGCAAATGGCGGTGGGTGACTGGGACAGCTTTGGGCTGGAGTCACCTGGAGGTGTCTTCATTCACATGCAGTAGGCAGGATAATGCCCCCCACACACCTTAAAGATGTCCCCATCCTAATCCTCGAACCTGTGACTATGCTACCTTACGTGGCAAAAGGATTGACAGGTGTGATTAAGTGAAGGATTTGGAAGTCAGGAGATTCCTGGATTACATGGGTGGAGCCAAAATGATCACGTGGGTCTTTACATGGGAAAGAAGGAGGCAGGAAAGCCAGAGAAAGAGCTGGGGACAGAAGCAGGGGTTGTCAGCAGAAGTCACCAGATGCCCCTCTGCTGGCTTTGAAGATGAAGGAAGGGGCCACGAGCCACGGAACACGCAGGTGGCTTCTAGGAGCTGGAACAGACAGGGAAACACATTCTCCCAGCTGACACCTGGATTTCAGCCCGGTGAGATCCATTTTGGACTTCTGACCTCCAGTACCGTAAATGAATAAATTTATGTTGTTTTAAGCCACTAAGGTTGTGGAAATTTGCTATGGCAGCCATAGGAAGCTAATACAACCAGCATGTCTGGTTCCTTGGCTGGAATAATTGAAAAATGGGCTCAGCTGGACAGCTGACCAGAGCACCTACATGACCTCTCCGTGTGGCTTGGGCTTCCTTACAGCATGGCGGCCTCAGAGTGCTTGGACTCGCCATGGCAGTTCAGAGTGCTCAGAATAATTCTTCCAGCAAAAAAGGCGGGTGTTCCATGGCCTTTCTGTGACCCACCCCTCACCCTTGGTAGGAGGTGGTTCAGAGTATTCAGAGCCATGTTTTAAAAGTCACCGCAAGGCTAGTTTAGACAGGACAGTCAGGGGAGGCTCTACGAGGAAGTAATCTTTGAAGAGAGCCTGGAGGAAGTGAGTGAACAGAGCAGACAGAGAGTTCCAAGGAGGGGAACCGGGAGGGCAGAGGTGGGGAGGAGGCAGGCAAACACCGGGCAGTTCCAATCCGCGTGACAAGTGACGCAGCAGGGGCTCGAGGGGTGACGGGAACCCAGCTGAGGGCAGGGAACAGAGCCTGAGAAGGTTCCTGAAGGAAGGGGTGTTTGAGCAGGGGGCTGGTGATTGGCGACCCCTCTCCTCCATGCCCGCCCTGCCCGGCGGAGGCCTGAGGGCTGGTGCACCCACTTCTCACTGCTGGGCTGGGGACCCCCATGCCTGCTGGGCTGGGGACCCCCGTGCCTGCTGGGCTGGGGACCCCCGTGCCTGTGAGCCCAGCCAGGTGCCTGCAGCCCAAGCAGGCCTGGGGAAAGGCTCTGCTTCTCAGGCCTGGGGCTGGCTCTGTCTTTGCACCCCCTGTCACCAGCCCTTCCTCACAGACGTCCTTTCACAGGCTCCACTAGACAGAGTCGTACCCAATTACCCAAGGGCTCCACCAGTGAGCTCGCTCATGAAGGTAAATAGAGCCAGCGGGAAACAGGGAGGCAGTGTTCACAGGGGCGCCTGTCTCCGGAACCGGATACCCCCAGGCCTGCCCAGCCGCCCACCTCTCAGGGCCCAATCAAAGCTTTCTTCCCTTCCAGCTCCAGCCAGCGAGGTGGGAGGAGGCCCCAGGCCCAGCCAGTCAGGAAGGAGCAGGAGAAAACTTCGCCCTGGTCCCCAGGGTCAGTTCAGGGAAGCCAGATCCTTCCCGGGGAGGCCAGGAATTCCAGCCCCAGCACAGGGCCTGGCGAGGAGAAGAAGCTCCATAAGGATTTGTTGAATAAAGGAAAGAAAGAAAGGAGGGTTTTCTTCCCAATGCACAACACTGATGAAGAATACAGGAGCTTGTTTCCATGGTCTGGGGTTCAAATCTTGGTTCTGCCTTTCACCTTTCTGAGTCTCAAGTCATTTTACCTTTCTGAGCCTCAGTTTCCTCATCTGTAAAATGGGGACTGTAATACCGCCCTTTTGTTTGTTTTGAGACAGGGTCTCACTCTGTTGCTCGGGCTAGTGTACAGTGGCAACATCATAGCTCACCGCAGCCTCAGACTCCTGGGCTCAAGTGATCCTCCAGCCTCAGTTTGCCAAGTAGCTGGTACTGCAGGTGTGCACCACCATGCTGGGCTCATTTTTTTGTTGTTGTTTTTTGTAGAGATGGGGTCTTGTTCTGTTGCCCAGGCTGGTCTCAAACTCCTGGCCTCAAGCGATTCTCCCACCTCTGCATCCCAAAGTGCTGGAATTGCAGGCGTGAGCCACTGTGCCTGGCCCATACCAACCCTATAGAATTGCTGGGAGGATCAAAGAGCTCTCCAGAGAGGGCTGATGACGATGATGTGGGTGACATGCCTGAGCACCTGCAGGCCAGGTGTAGCTCTAGGACCACGAAGAGTCAGTGCATTTCATCCTCACGACAGCTCCGGGAAGCATTTTGCAGATGAGGAAATGGAGGCACAGAGAGGTTCAGTAACTTGCTGGAGGTCACACAGTCGATAGCCACTTATTGGGATTCAAACCCAGACTGTGTGGCGCCCAAGCCTGCACTCCATGCACCCCAAGGGGCCTGACCTATGAAAGAAGCTCACTGAGGGGTAACTGTCCTTTTTGTCCTCTGAGGGTGAGCGCCTCTGGGGTAGGGCCGCTGACTCCTGCCTCCCAGTGCTCGGCTGGGTCCACAGGAGGGTGGCCACGGTGGGTGTGGCACCAGCAATGGTGTCACTTTTGTCGTATCCTTTAACACAGTACAAGTGCTCTGAAGTCAGGCTGCCCCGGAGTTAAATCCCAACACAACCCATTTACAGGCCCTGAGCCTCAGTTTCCCTGACTGTTGGGGGAAATCAGAGTTCCCATCTGGCGTGGTCCAGGACCGCGATCAAGACGGCCAGTGGCAGGCGGGGAGCGCGGTGGGCGTCAGCCGTCGTTGGCGCTGCTGTTGTTATTCCTGTGGTTCGCCCAGACCCCCGCCAGCTCTCTCAGCAGGACCGTGGCTTTGCAGGGACCAGGCTGTCCTCCCAGGCAAAAAGCGGTTAACCAGCCTCTGTCTGCGACAGGTAACTTAACTCCCGTCTTCCAGAGGCAGGGGCGGAGGCCAGCACAGAGGTGACTCGGGACCGGGACGGGAGATAGGCCCCGGGCGTGTGCGCCCCAGCTAAGTGGCCGGAGCTCTCACCCCAGCCCTTTCTTCTCCCGCCTTCCAGAGCAGCGGTCACTGATACGGTGAAACGAGATCGGCCCCTAGCACGCCTGGGACAGGGAGGGCGTAGGGAGGTGGGGGCAGGCAGGCCGGGGGGTGTAACACAAGCTCTCTCAGTGTCCCTCCCAGACAACACCAAATCTGCCCTTGGACTTCCCCAGAGACTCAGAGAGGTTAAGGTCCTGGGTCGGTATCACACAGCTCCTCTGGCAGCCTGTTGGACTTTCTGAACCTGGATGTCCCTAATTCTAAAACTTTGTGACACACACCCACCTACCCCACCAGCCTGGCTTAAGATCATTTCTTGGGGAGTGGGAGGGGGACAGGGACAGGGCCTCCTGGATGGAGCCTTCGCAGAGGTCTGGGACAGGGAGCCGGGCCAGAGCCTGCAGAGCGGGGAGGGCCGGGGGCCAGCGGGTGGCAGGATCAGGTACCAGGCCTGCTCCTTTGCCCACAGGCTGGGCTCTGGGGAGGATCAGTTGCCAGGAGGCAGGAGGGTGGGAGGACGGGAGGAGGGCTGGGACCCCAGGGGTGGGGGGCGCTGGAGAGGCATTTCCTAGGGGAGGTGGGGCTCTCAGCCGCAGCCCCTTTTCTCTCCCTGCCTGGCTCTTGCCTGGCCCTGTCCGCCTGCGTCCCTCTCTAGTTCCCTTTGTCTCTATATTTTGTCCCTCCTTCCTTGCCATCTCTCTCCACGTGTCTTTCTGTTTCTGCCTCTCTTTGCCTCTGACTCTGTTTCTCTCCCCTCCCCAAGATCTCTCCCTCCCCCGTCCCTGTTTCTTGTGTCTGTCTTTCATCCTCTCCTTTCCTCTACCTCCTCTCTCCCCTCTGCCCTGTCATCCAACTCGCCCGAGAGCAGAGAGGGGGCTAGGCTAGGGTAGGAGAGGGATGTGAGCTGAGCTGGGAAGGCAACCAGGGGGCCTGGAGGGGCGTAGGAGGGCACAGCAAGTGGACAAGAGGCTACTGCAAGGGTCCAGGCAGAGAAGGCGAGGGCTGAGCCCTGAGGAAGCACCCAGGGGACAGGAGAGGACAGCTGTGAGAAAGGCTGCCAAGGAGGCCCCAGTGTCGCGGGCTTGGAAGAGGGACCAGCAGTCAGGGAGACTTCCTGCAGGGGCAGTGAGGAAGGGGAGAACTCAGTGTTAACAAGTGCAGGGGGCTGTTCAGGCAAAGCATAGTCTGCAAGTTAGGAGGGGAGGTGGTGGGGCGGGAGGAGGCACAAGAAAATGAGACCGGGAGTCCAGGTTGGGGCCAGCTTGGGGAGGGCCTTGAATGCCAACCAAGAGCTTGGACCTCAGCCCATGGGTAGCTTTTCATGTGAATCTGATGAAACTCCAGAACTCTCTCTAGAACTCTCCCTTGATAACCACGTCAAGGCTTCTGGGACCCTCTGAACCTCTCATGAGCCATAGACACCCACAGAAGTTGGTTCTTGGCCCTGGGGAGTCATCGGAGGTTTTAGAGCTGAGGCTTGAAGCTGCACTTTAGAAGGTGAGTCTGCAAAGGTGCAGCCTCAATCGTCAGGCCCTGACAGCCTGGCCCACAAGGCGCAGGGCCTCTCAGCATGTTCCTGTTTCCTGGAGACCCCACAGGGCTGCTTGGGCCTAACCTAGAGGAGCAGGTCTGAGCCGCGAGCCAGGGTGGCTGCAGCCCAGGACCCATCATGGCAGGGGGAGGCTGAGGCTCTCCTCTCACTGTTGCAAAGAACACTTGGCCCTGAGCACCTCTGGTCCAAGAAGACTGGGCCTTCACAGCCCTTTGGACGATCAGCCTAGGGCCCCAGACAGGGGCCCCTGCTCTGCCAGGCCCCGCCTAGCACAGGCCCTTCTGTCCCACCCACCTCCTGCCCGGACGCCCCACTTGGAGTCCCACCTCCTCAAACTACGTCCGCTTAGACAGGGAGCTTGCCCTGCCGGCTGGGCCAGCCTGGAGTTCGCAGCAGTAAGTGCTTATTTGTCCTCTGTGCCAACGCCCCATTGTACAGATGGGGAACCCGAGTCCCAGAGAGCCGCAAGACTTGCCCAGTTAATTATTCTCTAGCAAGTTGGTGACCCAGGTGGGCCACCAGTTTTTCGGCCCCAGGGCTCTTCTGCCTGTACTTAGTGGATGGTGCTCCAGCTCCTAAAAAGCCTGGGTGCCCTCCCAGCGGCCCCCTCCATTCAGGCTGCCCCAGCCAGTTGGAGCAGGAGTTCTCACCGTGGCTGCAGCTGCCATTACAAAGTGCCTACTATGCGCTGGCCACTGGATATCATGCAGTCCTCCCAGCAACCCAACGCGTAGGTGATAACATCGCCTGTCATACAGATGAGTCCGCTGAGGCTCAAGGAGATTAAAGTAACCTGTGATCATCCCGCTGGTAACTGACAGAGCCAGGACTGGGACCCAGGCGTGCCCGACTGCAAAGCCTGGCCTCTCCCCTACACAGCATCTCTTTCTGTTTCTGTCTCACACCAGGGGCATCAAACTGGCTTGCCCAGAAGCCCGGAAGACCCAGCAATCTGCCTCAAGACCAGATGTCCAGGCACCCTACCTGGCACCCAGAGGGCCAGCCCAGGACGCCCTTAGCTGCTCCAGCCCCTTCAGCCGCAGAGCTATCGGGGAGCCTGGGACGTCCATGAGCCCAGCCTGCAGGGCTCTAGCTGTGCCGGCGACCTGATGTGTGACCGAACCCTCATCAAGGCCCCTCTCTGGCTGTGCCTCGGTCTCCCGCTCTGAACTGGGGAGCGGGGCTCCGGGCTCCCAGAGGGCCATGCCAGCTCGAGTGCCTGCAATTCCTTGGCTGGAAGAAGATGTCTTGGTGCCCTCTGGTCCGAAATCTTGCCAAGCGAGGGGTTTGGCATGCCGTCTTTGCCTGCTCTGTTTGAGGGTGACTGTCTTATTCCAACAGGGAGCCACCCCCAGGGTGGCCCACTCCAAACCCCAGTGAGTCACTTACAGAGTGAGGGACGGGCGGGCGGGCGGGAGCTGTCTCTGCGGCTCTTGGCGTCTGGCGAAGCCCACGGCCCGCGAGCCCACGCCGGGCGGGAGCTGTGTCAACCACCGGCTCCTGTAAATCGCAGGGGTGGGACAAGGTGGGACTGTGGGCGGCCCCCGGGGAGAAAGCTCGGCCTGTGTGCTCTGCGGAGGTGACCCAGGGGGACCCTGGCCGCTGCTCGGGGGCGTTAATGAGCACGCCATCTGGTGCCATCCTCAGCCACTAGCTGACGCTGACACAGCATTTCGGCCGGTGGGGGGGGGGGGGAGAGCGTGTGTGTTCCAAGGTTAGCAAATGCTCAGTTTTTCCGATCCGGAAAAATCCGTTCAAAGAAGGGAAAATTGAGGATGAGGAGCCGAAGACGGCTTGATTCATGCTTCCTCAGCCTGCCACGCGAGTGGTTCACAACACGCTATCTCCCTGACGTTGAGCTGGGGAGACCCGGGCTCAGGGAACCTGGGCCCCGTGCGGAGGGACACATCAGAGCCAGCATGGAAAGGTGACTTTTCATCTCCCAGCCCAAAGCTCTGACCGTCCTGCCACCCTGCCTCCCTCAGCCAGGGGCCAGCTCTGCCCTTGGCCCAGTGGGATGTGTACCCTGGAGTTTCTTGACCCTGATTTGAGTTTAAGATCTTCCCTTCTCTGAAGCTACAGCATCGACAGACATTTTTACTTGAAGGCATGCCAGGTAGGGCACCCAGAGCCCTGCCTTCAGGGGATTTATTAATACCATCTTTTTCAGGAGACCGGAGAGAGCTTAGACGTGAAACCATAAAAATAATAACAATGACCAATGCTTACGTGGTACTCCGTGTGCACCAGGCACAGTTCTGTCCTAAGGGCTTTTAATGTATTAACTCATTTAATCCTTTGTAGGTTATTGCCTGTAAAGTGTTGTCAGCCCCATTTTACAGATGATGAAACTGAAGAATCCTGAATAATTTCCCCCTTGGTCACACAGCTAGGAAATTGTGAAGTTGGGTCACAGACCCCCTGGTTCTTGAGTCTATGCCACCAAAGGGACATTCATGTGTTAAGTGTTAGCACCTCCTCAGTGCCAGGCACCATCCTCAGTATTGGAGACCCAGTGGTGGACAGAATAGACCAGGGCTCTTCCCTCAAGAAACTTGTCATCCTTTCTTCACTTATTTATCCATCCATCCATTACCCATCCATCCATCTATCCATCATCCATCCATCATCTATCCATCCATCCATCATCCATCTATCCATCCATCCATGCATCCATCATCCATCCATCCATCCATCATCCATCCATCATCCATCCATCCATCCACCCCTCCATTACCCATCCATCATCCATCCATCTATTCATCCATCCATTACCCATCCATTCATCTATCCATCTATCCATACATCCATCCATCATCCATCCATCCATCATCCATCTATCCATCCATCATCCATCCATCCATCCATCTATTCATCCATCCATTACCCATCCATCCATCTATCCATACATCCATCCATCATCTATCCATCATCCATCCATCCATCATCCATCCATCCATCTATCCATACATCCATCCATCCATCCATCCATCATCCATCCATTACCCATCCATCCATCATCCATTCATCTATCCATCATCCATCCATCATCCATCCATCCATCCATCCATCATCCATCCATTCACCCATCCATTTCCCATCCATCCATCATCCATCCATCTATTCATCCATCCATTACCCATCCATCCATCTATCCATCTATCCATACATCCATCCATCATCCATCCATCCATCTATCCATCCATCCATCATCCATCTATCCATCCATCCATCCACCCATCCATTACCCATCCATCCATCTATCCATCCATCCATCTATCATCCATCCATCTATCCATCCATCCATCTATCCACCCATCCATTACCCATCCATCCATCCATAGTCCATCTATCTATAAATCCATCCATCCAATACCCATCCATCCATCTATCATCCATTCATCTATCCATCCATCCATTACCCATCTATCCATTTATCATCCATCCATCCATCCACCCATCCATTACCCATCCATCCATCCATAATCCATCCATCTATCCATCCACCCATCCTTTACCCATCCATCCATCTATCATCCATCCATCTATCCATCCACCCATCCATCTATCTATCATCATCCATTCATTACCCATCCATCCATATATCCATCACCCATCCATTAGTGTCTGTTCTCACTCACTATTGTATCTCCCACACTCAGCACAGCGCCTGGCACATAACAAGTCCTCAGTCAATATTTGCTGAAGGAATGAGGGAATGAAGACAGATTTGGGCCCTGCCCAAGAGCCTGAGTTCTTTCCCCTTCCCCTTTCCCAGTCTTGGTGCCAGAGGATGTTATTAAATAAATGCTGTTGTGGCCACCTCATGGGATTCTCAAGAGGTTCTGAAGGCAAGTAGGCGATGCTTTGCAAACTGTAAAGGGCTGTACAGGCGTTAGTCAGCATTAGGCTGCTGAGCTGGAGTGCAGGCACCAGGGCCTGCTGGGCTGTCTCTCAAGTCTGGCTGGTAGGACCTGTCAGACGCTTCCCCTGGACCTGCCAAGAGGCCCAGAAAGGAAAGGAAATTGACATTTAATGAGCATCCACAATGTGCCAGGGGCCGTCCCATACTTTAACCCTCTCTTCTCTGTTCTTGTACAGACCAAAGAAATGGAAGCCCAGAGACGTCCATCATTTGCTCAAGGTCACACAGCCAGTGAGGAGCGGAGCCCAGGTCTGTGAGTCCCAAAGCCGGCGCTCACGGCCACAGCCCGTGCCACCTCTCCTTACAGGGGATGGCACCCACTTCCCCTTAAGTCCACACTGTTCAAGGTCACACAGCAAGCTCCTGGCAGAGTCTTTTAAAACTTTTCATTTCGTTTTTGCATGGATTATTTCCGTTTTGTTTTATAAGAGTCCCTCCCCACTTTTATTTGCAAAGAAAAGCCAATGTAAATGTCCCCCCACACGTAGGTTAACTCTTGTCTGACAGAGGTGGATTTTGTGCAGCCCCATGGGGAGGGGAAGGAAGGTCATCGCTGCTGGCCTTGGCTTCCTGCAGGGCCAGTTTGCAGCCCCTTGTGACAGTCCACACACAGCTGTGGCTGTGCCTCCTAAATGCTGTCCCTGGCAGAAGCCCCTGACTCCTAATTTAGCAGCTTCCTGTGACCCTCCGCACAAACCCACCTGCTAGCATCCAAGTGGAAACCATCCTCTGGAACCCAAAGTGGAGGGGACAGTTTTCCCAGAGTCTCTACCCTTGGACCAGAGGTTGGGACAGAAAAAGAAATGCCCTGAGCCGCCATTCCCAGGCCACCCACTGAGGGCCTGGCTTGTGCTGGGCACTTCCCCAGCACTCTCTCGTCCAGTCTTCTCAACAGGAGGGCTTGGTCTCAGTGACCCCATTTTACCGATGGGGAGTCTGAGGCTCAGAGGGGTGAAGTCACCTGCCCAAGGCCACACAGCCTGCCGGGGCCACGTGAGTATAGGACATGGCCCTGCTCACACGTCGCTTTACGTCCAGGGCTAAACTAAGACACTGTGCGTGTGCCGTGACAAGGCAGCCCTCTGTGCCAGGCACCGTCCTCAGTTCTGGGGACCCCGATCCAACAAGAAACTGGCGGAAGCGAGTCCTGGTTCCACTACAGACTTGCTGAGCGGCCTTGAGCTGGTCATCTTCCTTCTCTGAGTCGGACAGCTCAGCCGTCTATGCTCTTTCTTACGTGGTGTTTGGGTAACAGTTCACAAAGCAGGACTTTGTGAGGGGCTGGGAGAAGGTGGCTGAGGGGTGTGGACCAGCATGGCATCAGGGCTGAGATGTCACTGCAAAGTCCTCTTCCTGCCGCTCAGACACCCTCCTCCACCAGCACCCCAAGGGGCAAAATCCTAGGCAGGGAACTGAGGTGCCCTGGACCAGGGGCTGAGCAGAGGAATCGCCAGCCCTGGGCCGGCACCAAGGGGAGGGAGGGACAGCACAGGGCACTCCACGCGGGGGACGGGACTTCTCTCTGGGCTGCGTGCTCCAGCGGCCCCACTCCTGCCCCTGCCTGGGCAGCCCGCACCCCAAACCCAGCACCCAGTGCCCCCGGCCCCAGCCCTCCACGGCAGAGCCTCCTCCTGTGCTTGGCCCCGGCCCCGCAGGCCAGCCATGGAAGGCTCCACCTCACCCCTTTAAATTCTATTTTTTCAAACCGCATTCTTGAACTTGGCAGATAACGTGGCAGCCCGACAAGAGCCCTATTTACTCGGAGCGCCGTGAATGGGCCCTTTATAACAAGCTTCATTAATATTTCTACCTATTGGCCAGCTCTCTGTTTCCTCCCCCTATACAAACAGATTCTCCACACAGAAAGACTTTTCAAATGGTCTTGTTGACTTTCCCCAAACAGGGAGGGCAGGCGGGCCGGCCGGGGGGGTGCGAGCGAGCGCGAGTGTGAGCGAGGAGGGGCGCGTGGGCCTGCGCCCGCCCGGCCGGCCGCGCAGGAAGGAAAGAGGCCGCTATTCACGGGCAGCGCCGGGCGGCCGGGCGCGTCTAGGTATGCCGGGCCTCACAAAGGCACTCTGAGCCCGGCCCGGCCCTCGAATTCCAGAGCCCTGGCCAGGGGAGGAGGACGGTCCCCTCTCAGCTCCTGCTGCCTGGCCGGGTGACCCTGGGCGAGTCCCCTACTCACTCTGGGCCTCACTGTCCTCGTCTGGCAGTTGGGTCTACACCCTGCTACTCAAAGTGCGGTCCGTGTACTAGCAGCACCGGCGTGCCCGAGAGCACAGGAGAAACACGATCTCTACCCAGGTTTGCTGTGCCTGAATTTGCGTCTTGACATCCCTGTGCAAGTGTGTGCATAATACACTTTCAGACCCGTGTCATCTACACCACGTATCCCCTCTGTCACCCGCCTTCCGCCGCCACCAGGCCTGTGCCGGGGCTCAAAGGCCAGAACAGACCTTAGACAGCATTGAACAGGCAGTCACCAGGCGGGCTGTTTAGCTTTCTCCTTTGTGGCCAGGGGCCTGGTCCATGGTTGGGGCTCAGAAAAGAAATGAACAAACGGAAAAGTGTGTTGTCAACGTCTAAAGTCTTGTGCCAATGACAGAAAGCATCCTGAAGGGCACGGAGCATTGGCAGTGACCTTCTAGTGTTGCAGTGGGTGGGGCGAGCTCCCTGTCCTTTGGAAACACGCGAGCAGAGGTGGCAGGACCCGAGGGACACTGGAGAAGGTGCCCAGCCCCGTGTGTGAAGAACGTGTCTCTGGGGCTGACAAAAAACACGCGGGGAGGACTGTGGTGTCCGTGCTGCGTGTGCTCACAGGTGGCCTGGCACCTCTAGAGACAGACCTGCATCTGCATGCTGGCGACGCCCCTCTGACAGTGAGGACGTGGGCAGGTGCCTTCACTTCCCTTCTATGCGTTCATTCATGAATGTCTACTCTGTGTCTCAGGCCCTACGCTGGATCTTGGGGACATGATGTTCCATAAAATACTTTGTCCTTGCTCTTATGGGGAAGAGAGACAAATAATAAAAAATAAATGCAAATGTTGAGAAGAAAGCAGAGGAAGGTCTGTGTACGTGACGTGGGGGAAACTATCAGTCAAGGGAGCCAGGGAGGGCATCACTAGAAGGTGACCATTTAAATTCAAACCTGAAGACAGAGGAGCCAACCATATGAGAAGCCGAGGATCAGCTTCCAGCAGAGGGAATAGTACGTGCAAAGGGCCTGGGGCAGGAAACGCTGAGTGCCTCGAGAGGGAGTCAGTGTGGTGACTGCACCTCACACAAGTGGGAGAGGGACCTGTGGGGGTAATTTCTGCCTTGCAGAGTTGCTGGGAGGAAGGATGGCACCAAGTAGGTGCTCAGAGCAGGAGGGGTTCGCTCTTAACTGACTGTCAGGCCCTGATCAGAACTGCTCTGTGCTCTTTCAATCTCTTGAGCACAGCAGGGGCAGGGCCTCCACCTGAGGGCCGCTGCCAGGCCAGGGTCCGGGAGCTGCAGGGGCTGAATAAGCCGCCTGTGTGCCTTTGGCTGCGTGCTCTTGCCTTTGGGGGCGGGGGCGGCCTACCCTCTCCCGGGATGCCCGCCCAGCTTTGGCGGCCTAGGCGGCTTGGACAGGAGTACCCAACCCCCTGCCCAGGTCTCTGCAGCCAAAGGCCAGACCCTCTGGGGAGGACAGAGCCCGCCAGCCGGCCCACACCCTCCTCCCCGGCCAGCCCTTAAGTACCAGGCTGGAAATAACCAGATCTCTCCGCCCCTTGGGGCTGTGGGCTCGCCAGGGCCCCACGGTGGCTGGACAGGGAGCAGCAGGAGGTTTGTCCCAAGAGAGACCTCTTGGACCCTTCCAGCTGGGAGGCCCCCCACCCCCAGGCTAGTGGGGAGGGGCTGGCTCTGTTCTGGATTTGCCAGGGCCTCCTCGGGACCCCTTCAAAAGCCGCCTTAGCATTCTGAGCCTCATTTCCCTCATCTACACAGTGGAGTCGATCACCCCCTCTGAGCATGGCTGCAAGAATTAAATAACACATGTGGGAGCTTTGCAGATTGAAGCGCGATGCGCACAGAAGAGCTGGTGGCTGGGGTGGACAGTCCACTTTGCAGTCGAGGTCAGGGAAAGACTGAGCTCTAGGGTCTGGTCCCAACTTCACCTCCAGGGCAGGTCACAGCATTTCTGAAAGTCTCGGTGTCCCCAGCTGCAACATCTGCATCTTCGTCCCTGCCTCGAAGGGCTGCTATTAGAATCCAGTTTATGCAAATAACCTGTGCCGAGAACCTACCGTGTACGTGGCTCACAGCATTCTGGGCGTCTGAAAGGCAGGTCCCTTCCCTTCTTTAACTTCAAAAATTCTTTCCAGAAGAATCGGGATAAGGACGTACATGAACCCAGACAAAGGATGGGAAGAAGGATTCCAGATCTCAGACTGGTGGAGATCTTGATTCAAGCTTTTCCTGTCCCTGTGACTTTGGGCAAGTTACTTACCTTCTACACGCCTCCGTTTCCCTACCTATAAAGGAGAGAGAATATTGATGCCACAGAAGCCTGTTGCTCTGATCTAAATTACATCAATTGCTACAGAGCGCATAGCTCTGTCCTTGGCCCAGTGTGTATAACCCATGTTGCTCCCTGCTATTAGGAGTAGCAGCAAATAGTACATCATTGTCGTTGTAGTAGTAACAGTACAATGTAGTAGTATAAATACTAGCCGAAGCAATAGTGGTGGCAGTAGCAGAAGCACTAGTAGTAATCGTAGTGGAAGTACTGCTAGTAGTAGTTGAAGAATTGGCAGTAGTAATAGGAGTAGTACAAGGACTGGTAGCATGGTAAGAAATACTACTAGTACTTATATACCATTACTAATAGTAGTAGAACTACTATTGGTGGTAGTAGTAAGAAGTGCAGGTGGAATAGTAGTAGTAAAGCACTAGTAGTAGCAGCAGTCAGAGGCAGCAATAGTGGTGTTAATAGAAATAACAGCAGTGGTGGTAGTGTCAAGGCGAGCGTGTGCAGGGGAGGGAGGTATGGCTAAGAGAACTCAGGCCCTTTAATTCTGAGCAGGGAAGAGAAGGTCCAGTTCATGGAAACTGGTGAGGGGAGGTGTCCAGGTAGATGGGGCTGGCAGGAAGAAATGAAGGGGTACAGAGCCCCAGAAACCCATGCCAATCAAGCCCACCTATGCTGGATGAGAGGATATGGCTCTGTCTTGGGGACTGATGAGAGTCTTGGGGTTCTGGGGGGCTGTGTCTCCCCCAGCCTTCCCCGGGGAGGCAGAGGCAGTGTTTGCTCCTGGAAATCCCAGCTCCCCGGCGCAGGTGGGGACTTCGATGCCTCTGGCCCTGCCTCCTTCTGATTAACCCACGGGAACGCCGAGGCTGCCTGTGCTGGGGTGCCTTGAGCGATGACAGGGCACGATGACTCCAGCTCCGGAGGCGTGCTTCGTGCTGCTCTGGAGGGACCAGCTTGAGGGCTTGTCTTCTGGGAAGTGGAAGTCCCGGCCCCACGTTCCAGCTCCTTTAGCTGCCGGAGCGGCCAGTCAGCGGTGGGGCTGGCACCCACCCAGGCCCCGGGAACTCAGTGTCCTCTGTGCAGATAAGGCGGGGTGGGGGTGGGGGTGGCTTCCCGGGAAGAGCCTGAAGGAGGGGCATCCCCAGGGGCTGCTCATCCCAAGAGTGAGGGAGTGACGGGTTTTTAGCCAGGACTCTTCTCGGGCTTCCAAGAAAGCTTCTGGCCTCTGAAGGTTTGGAGTATGAGCCACCGATCTTCCCAGCCTTCCATCCCACTAAGCTGAACTTCAACTGAACTTCAACTCGTCTCCCCTCCGGGCCTCTGCTTGTGCTATTCCCTTTTGCCTGAAATGCCCTTCTTCTCTCTTCAGCCTGTCCCAATTTCTACCCATCTTTTCAAGCCTGTCCCAGTGCTACCTCCTCCAGGAAGTCTTGCTGGACTCCCCAACCCTTGCTCTTTGGTCAGGAGTCACATTCCTCTCCTGTACTCCCATGACACTGAATTCCAGTTGCTTCTATGAGTAGTTCAGTTTAACAGATACGCCCTGAGCATCTACTCAGATTCTTCTAGCAGTTCCTGAGAGATGAGAAGTTCTAGAGAGCTTAGAGTTCTATGAGGCAGAGAGAGGTTGACGCCTTACTCCCACCCCCAGCAAATGGGTAAGGACACGAGGCTGGGAAAAGTGGGACGCTGTGGGTCCTCACAGGTGGGCTCCCATCCCAATCCAGGAGGGCTTCCTGGGAGAAGATCCAGCCACCCCATGTTCACAACCAAATGGCGCAGTGGATCGTTAGCACGGAGTTCATGACGCAGCACATTGTAGCTGTTTTGGGGGTGCTGAATTCACATCCGAGTCCAATGTGCAGCTGCACATCACACTTTGCACAGCTTCCCGTCATGGGTGTGTGGAGGACGCCTAGGAGGGAGGAAGGGTCTGGAAAATTCTTAAAGGATCCCGAGGGCCCTGCAGGCAGGGCCCGTGGCAGTTCTGCATAGTTCGGTTTATGATTTCTCAGTGGGTCCCAAGCTAGAAATGCAAAAAAGGAACAGGAACCTCATCAAGATGGGCCCATCGGGAAATTTGGTCCCCAGAGAAGGGCGGATGGACTTGAAAGGCAGACGTAGGTCTCAAAATGCCCACCAGACCCCAGAAAAACTCTGTCAGAATCTAGTCCAATACGTATACTGGATGAGATGACTTAGGTGGCTGAGAAAAACGCAAAGCACAGTTGTCAGCCCTGCTGTGCGTCAGCATCACCCGGGTGCTTTAAAAATACAGATGCCCTGACCCCATCTCCCAAACCGCTTATCAGAATCTCTGGGGACAGGGCCCAGGGTCTCCAGGTCATCTGCTGCCAGGGTGGAGATCCACCTGCTTAAAGTCTGACTCAGTATCCCCCAGAGAAGAAGGCAGGGCGGTGGGAAAGACGATATGGAAGCGTGTTTCCGTGGAGACGGTTAAGTGCAGGCGAGCTGTGTATTTAAAAGCCATCTCCAGTTATCCAAAAGCTTTGGCTGCAAAGCGTAGAGGGCAGAACCCAAGTGCTGGCGACAGAGAGATGCCCACCGTGCCACTCAGTGAGTGCACGACTTTGGACAAGTTACTGCACATCCCTGAGCCTCAGTTTCCTCATCTGTAAAACGAGGGCAGTTGTGCCAGACTCAGAGGTTTGCTTTGACAATTACTTAAAAGGAAATAGGAAAAAAAATGCCCATTGTTCAATAAATACTAGCTCCCATCCCTCTGGCCCAGAAGGTTCCAGACCCATGAGGCATCCTTGTGCAAGAGATGGTCCTTAACATTCTTACATAGTAACATTATCACTTTTAGAGGAAATCATCCAGCTCAGAGGTAAGTTATTCCTGAATGAACGTGGGTAGGCACTGACTCAGCGGAAAGCCACCTAGGTTTCCAGGGAGAAGAGCTAGATCCGGGAAATGACAGGGAGTCCCAACCACCCTGGGGTCCTTTGATTTCACAAACACCGGTGGCAGCGCATCTTTACCAAAGGACGAAGGCTGCCTTCAGGGCGTTCTATTTCCTCTTGCGCGACCATCATGCGGTCATCAAACAGACATACAGAGGGTGTGGCTCTGCGTCAGCCCCGTCTGGGCTCTGGGATGTGATCTCCAGGGTCGCAAAGCTCTTTGTCCAGCGGGAAGCCTGGTGCGACTGCCAGTACCCATGAGGGAGCAGAGGGACCGGGCATTGAGGGGCAAGATTGGTAGCCCAGGGCTACCACAGGTTGCCGTGGCTCTCTCCATCTCTCCCCAAACTCACTGCCCTTTGCCACCCATGCAACTGCTGCCGCAGCCCGTACTGGCCCCGTTAGTTTTCCCACCTGTAAAATGGGGTGGGGAGCCAGGGAGAAGTTAATTCAATGCTCTCTTGAAGTCCCTGCTTTGGAGGATGTCATGAAATGAAATGAGTCCTGTGGCCTACACTCACGTTTTCATGAAAGATCACGGCAAGCTCTGTTTGGGAAATTTCACAACCCTGGGAAATTTCGAAAGCCCTGACCCATCTGGCTTTTCCTCCATGGGGGGTGCACTGGAGTCATGAACAGTGAGCATCACGTGATACAGGGAGACCCTCCCTCCTCGACAGGCTTCTTTCTCATCTCTGCTCCACCTAAGTGCCATGCAATCGTCTGGCAGGCGAGCCGCAGCCTGGGCTCAGCCTTTGCCCACCAAGACCTCAGTCTCCACACCTGGCTAATGGAGACGCGCCCTGGGTGTTCTGGAAGGAGCAGGGGGCGCTGACAGGAGGCTTACCTGGGCCTGGCAGGGCCTGTCCCCCACCCTCTGGGAGTTCTCACTTTGTAGCAAATGCTTGGGGCTGAGAGGCCAGCTCAGCCCAGGCTGGGATGGCACCCATTTCTGAGCACGTTTGAGAGCATCTTTGTGGCAGGAGCCGACAATCTCCATGACAAATGAGTCCTAACTGCACGGAGTGGAGTTCACGGTTAGCCCAGAGAGGAAGGGAGGGAAGAGAGGCGGAGGCTGGGGAGGGATGCAGGGGTGCGTCTAGCCGCCCTCGAACCAGCCTCCCATCCTCCTCCCTGGGCCCTTCCTTCCCTCCACCCACATTTCCTGAGCCCCGGGCGTGTGCCGGGCCCTGTGCTGGCTCAGACTCCACAGGGCGAAGCAGTCACAGTCTCTGTCCCCGACAGGCGGGAAGAGAAGAGCAGCGTGATGAGTCCTGCGGCAGGGGCGGCCCAGGAGGCTGTGGGGTCGCAGGTGTGGGCTCCAACCCGACCTGCCTGGTAGGGGGGCGGCAGGAAAGCTTTCTAGGGGAGAGCTCGCAGGACGAGGCCACGGGTGGAAGAGGGTCCTCCTGGCAGCAGCTAAAGCATGGGCACAAGTACAGAGGACTCAAAGGAAAGCTCCGGGGACTGGAACACAGGAAGCAGGGGCGGGGCAGTGGAGGGGGACAGCCAGAGGAGTCAGCAGGAGGCAGAGCCAGAATGGCCTTGAGTCCCAGGCGGGGAGCTCAGACTCCGTTCCCAGGCGGGTTTTCCCAGGAACGCTGGGGCTGAAGGGAGGACAGTGGATGGAAGGGCATGGACCCAGGGGCGGGGGGCTCCTGGGAGGGTCTCCTGATTACTCAATGCTGCTTTATTCCCACCCTCAGAGAGCGCGTCTTGAAGGCCTGGTCAGCTCCTTGACGGTGCACAGGCTCAGGGAAAGCGTGGAAAGAGCAGGGCCACTGACCACAAAGCTTCCTTTGTGAGGAGCCCAGGGCCACGGTGGTGTGGGGCTCTGCTGCCCTCTAGTGGGGGCAGGGCCCCCCACCTTCTGAGGGTGCTCTGAGTCTCCCTGCAGGCCTTCCCTCTGTCCCCTCTCAGCCAGTGGGGTCCCACTCTCTCAAGGAAGGGGTGCAGTCTGCCAATACAGGACCGACTCCAAACAGGGTGAAGAGGGGAGGGGACACAGAGGACCTCAGTCCCAGCTGTGGGAACAGGCAGTACCATCGTCAATGGCAGGGAGTACAGGTGGGGGTTACCACTGACCGGAGGCCCAGGTTTAACTGCATCTTTAACTTCTTCAAGTGGATAAGCCCAGATTCCAAAGGACAGCAGTGAGGATGGTAGTCATGGTCATAGCGTGATGGTGGCAGTCACCGTGGAGATGTTGACGATGGTGGTGTCGGTGGTTGCAGTGCTAAACGATTGTGGTGACTGCTGGTTATGCAGGTATTGGTGGTGGCGGTAGAGTTTTGGTGATGATGGTGATGGGGTTATGGTGACAGTGGTGGTGATGATGACAATGATGAAGGTAGAAATAATGGTAGTGGGGATGGTAGTAGCCCATACTACGAGGAAGCTACTATGAACATTCTCGCATATGCCTTTTGTTGCATGCGCGCACTCACATCTCTTAGGCACAGACCTAGAGTGGAGTTGCTGGGTTACAGGACAGAGATATTTTTAGCTTTAGTAGATATTTCTCAACATTTTTCAGAAAATGGTTCACCAACACTGAGTATCATCTGCCTTTTTAATTGTGTTCGTTCTGGTATGTGTGTAGTTGTGTCTTACCGTGGTTTTATGTTCATTTCTCTGGTGACTAATTATGTTGGAAACATTTTCATGTGTTTATTAGATATTTGATTATCATCTTTTGAGGAATGCCAGTTCAAATTCCTTGGTCAGTTTTTAATTGAATTGTTAGTTTATTTCTTATTGGCTTGTAGGAGCCCTGTATACATTTTGGATATAAGTCCTTTGTAAGACCTATGTAAGAAATTAGTAATTTCTCCCAGTCTGTGGTTTCCCTTTTTATTCTCTTAAATGGAGTCTTTTGAGAAACAGAAATTTTAAATTTCAGTGTGGTCCAATATTTTTTTATGGTTAGTGCTTTTTTGTGACTTGTTTAGGAAATCTTTGTCTACGCCCAGTGTCATGAAGATAATTATCTATTATTCAGGCTTTCTTCTAAATTGGGGTCTATCATTAATTTAAAATTAATATTGTGAATGATGTGAAGTACGGAGGCAAGGAATTTTTTCTTTCCCTGTATGGACATTCAATTAATTCAGCCCAATTTATTGAAAAGAGCATTTTCTGCCAACTGAATTACAGTGCTTCCTTTATCAGACATCAGGTGATGCACATGGATGAGTATGTTGCTTGAGGCTATTCTGTTCCATTCACCTGTCCTTGCACCAATACCAGACTGTCTTGATTACTGTAGCTTTACCTTAAGTCTTCATAACTGGTAGTAAAACTCCACCAACTGTGTTCTTCATTACTATCTTGGTTGTTATAGTCATTTGCATTTTCATGTAAACTTTAGAATCAGCTTGTCAATTTCCAAAAAAGGTCCCTGCTGGGATATTGATTGGAATTGTATTGAATCTACACATGTCAGCTTGCAGAAAAGTGACAACTTCACAATGCTGTATCTTTTCATGAACATGGTAATTCTTTCCCTTTCTTTAGTTCTTCTTAAATGTCTCTCCACGATGTTTTGCTATTTTCAATGTGCAGGTTTTGCACATTTATCATTAAATTTATTTCTAGGAAGTTACAAATAATTTTTTGATGGTGCTCTAAATGTTAAAATTTTAATTTGCAGTTGTGGATTTTGCACACTGACGCTGTATCAGAGACTTTGCTAAATTCACTTATCAGTTCTTAATATCTTGTTTGCAAGATTCTTTTGAATTTCTTTCTTTTTTCTTTTTTTCTTTTTATAAACAGGGTATTTCTCTCTCACCCAAGCTGAAGTGCAGTGGCGCGATCATAGCTCATCACAATCTTGAACTCCCGGGCTCAAGGGATCCTCTTGCATCAGCCTCCTGAGTAGCTGAGACTACGGGTGCGTGCCACCATGCCCAGATAATTTTTCTTTTTTTTTCTCGGAGACAGGGTCTTGCAATGTTGCCCAGGCTTAAATTTTCTATATACACATACATATGTGTATGTATGTACTATGAAAAATGACAGTTTTACTAACTTTCCTTTTTTTCAGTTTCCAAAAGAAACATCTACTGTTTCTTTTTCTTGACTTACTATACTAACTAGTATGGTGGTGATAGAAGAAAAAGTTATTTTCATCATTAAATATGATGTTGTCTGTAGGGGTTTTTTTGTAGATAAATGTTATTAAATTAAGGAATTTCCATTGTATTCCTAGTTTGTTGAGAGCTTTTATTGTTATCATGAACAAGTGTTAAATTTTACTAAATGTCTTTTCTGTACCTGTCGAGATGATCATTTTATTTTCTCTTTTATTCTGTCATTGTGTTGAATTACAGTGATTGATTTTCCAATGTTAAAGCAACTTTCCAGTTACTGTAATAAATTCACATGTTTTATGCATTTTATATACTGCTGAGTTTGATTGGCTAATGATTATTTGGGATCTTAACATTTGTGTTTATGAGAGATAATGGAATGCAATTTTCTTTTCTTACAATGTCACTGCAAGGATTAGATATCAGGGTTAAGTGGCCTCACTAAAAAATGAATTTGGAAATAATCTTTCTGGCTCTGTTGCTGAAAGTTTATCCAAGATTGATATTACTACTTCCTTAAATGTTTGGAAAATTCCCCAGCAAACCCATCCAGCCAAGAGTTTCCTTTGCAGAGAGTTTTTTAATTATAAATTCAACTTGTCTAACAGATATAAAACTATTTGGATATACTACTCTTTTCTACTATCCATTTTAGTAAGTTGAGCTTTTTAAGGGATTTGTTCATGACTTCATGAACATAGTCAAGTTCAGATTTATTGGCATAAAATTATTCATAATATCTTATTATTCTTTTAATGTCTGTAGGATCTGTAGTAAATTCTCCTTTTATTTCTGATACTAGTAATTTGCATATTCTCCTTTTATTTATTAGTTTGTTAAGTATTTATATAAGTTATTGATTTATCAAAGAAACAACTTTTGGCTTGTTGATGTTTTCTATTTTAGGTCAGCTATTTATTTCATTGGCTTGTGCTATCAGCTATGCAATTTCTTTCCTTCCTTCTTCGGGTTTAATATGCTATTATTTTTAAAGTTTCCTGAGATTAAACATCAATGATTAATTTTTTCAACCTCTTTTCCTGTCTAATATAAGCATTCAGGGCTATACATTTCCTCTAAGCACTGTTTTACTACATATTGTACTTTCATTATTGTTAATTTCAAATATTTTCTAAACACCATTGTTATTTCTTCCTTGATCCAGAGGTCATTTTGAAATGTTTTTATTTGATTTCCAATTATTTGGGGGGATTTTTTAGTTACTTTTCCTTTACTAATTCTAGGTTATTTCCTCTGTAGTCAGAGATCATACTCAATATGACTTCAATCACTTGAAATTGTTGAGGCTGGCTTTACAGCCCAACGTCTATTTTGGAAAATGTTCCACGTGAACTTGAAGAGAAAGTGTATTAGGCAATTACTGGATTTAGTGTTCTGTGTTTGCCATTTAATTCAAGTTGGGTAGCAAGGTTGTTCAAATGTTCCATATTCTTACTGGAGTTTTACCCGTTGTTCTGTTAGTTCCTGAAGAGTCGTGTTATGATTACCTTCTATGATGAAGGATGTGCCTGTTTCTCCTTGTAGTTGTTATTTGATGAATACAATTCAAGATCATTATGTCTTCCTGTTGAATCACATAATAATAAAATGCTTCTCATTGTCTCTATTGACACCTCTTGCCCTAGAGTCCACTTTATCTGATTTTAACATAGTTACTTCACTTTTTTGTGCGTGTTATCTAGGGCTTGTATAGTATAGCTTTTTCTATTCTTTTACTTTCAATCTATTTATTTTCTTAAATTTGAAGTGGGCTTTTATTTTTGAAATAGAGAGACATTTTGTTCTTTGTATACAGTCTGACAATCTTTGTCTTTTACTTGGAGTGCTTAGCCTATGTACAATTAATATACTTAGTGATATAATTGCATTTAATAATATCTTATTTGCTTCCTATTTGCTCCATTTGTTTTTTGTGCCTTTATTTCTCATTTGTTCATCTTTTGAATCAATCTAGTAGTTTTAATTCATCTTTCTCTACCATTAGCTTCTTAGTTGTACCTCTTTTACTTTTATAGCAGTTACCTTAAAGATGTCACTATATTTACCTATTACTGTCTACCGTAAATTAGTAACTTTTATCACTTCCCAAACAGTTGAAGAACCAATTCGACAATTCCACAGCTTAACTCCATTCACCACTCCTGTCTTTTATACTAGTGTCATGAATGCTTACTACTATATATAGTTGCAGCAAGAAATTAGTATTATTTTCTTTTAAACATTCAAAATGATTTTATACACACCCCATATTTATTCTTTCTGGTGCTCTTTATTCCTTACTGTAGTTTCACATTTCCATATAGAGTCATTTTCATTCAACATTAAAACAAAAAACTTTCTTTAGTATTTCTTATAGTGGTGATCAACTGGAGGCGAATTAGCTCAGCTTCCATTTGTTCAAAATGGCTATTTTACCTACATTTCTGAAGAATACTTTTCTAGTTTTTTTTTTTAAATATTACCACTTTAAAGATGTCATTCTATTGTGTATTAGTGTCCATAGCTTCTATTCAAAAGTAGTTGTCAGTCTTATTATTGGTGCTTTGAAAGTTATGTCTTTTTTCCCCCTATGGCTGCTTTGACAGTTTTTTTCTTTTTTGGGGTTTCAGCAGTTTAAGATGTGCCAGCTGTTTTTTCACATTCACCCTTATTTCTCTTACATGCTTCATCCAATATTTCAACAAATTGTGCTGACTTTATAATAAAAAATATTAATATATTCAAAATCTGACCACTTCTCATCTCACCTCCATTATCAACCAAGAGTAAAAGCCAAAGTCCTTAAAGAGGTCTCCAAGGTTGCAAGGCCCCTATTATCTATTATTATCAGGCCCCTATTATCTTTTGTCTTTTGTGACCTTTTGTCCCCCACTCTCCTCTCGCTGACTCTGCTCCAGTCACCCTGGCCTTCTTCCATTCCTAGAACACACTGCTCATGCTCTACCTCAGGACCTTTGCACTGGATATTTCTTCTGCATGGGATAATCTTGAGCAAAATTTGCTCATGAATGTTCCATTTAAAGGTAGCAGATGTTTGCACTCACTGTTAGGGAACAGAAACAGGACTTCGCTCCTGCCTGTGGACATCCAGTGATCCAGGTTGGGAAGGCTGGTGCACAAGTTCCCACCCACCAACTCGACACACCCCCAACACACACATCAAAATCCCTTTAGTGTGGCTCATCTCAGGCCAGTTTGAGCAGGGATGGCAATCTGATTAAACCAGTGCACTATAAGATGCAAATGACTGATAGTCTTTAATACTTACAAGGGCATTTAAAGGAGCAACCTGTTCACTTACTGGGTTTACAACTGCAAAAAGCAACCTGCCATAGCAGACAGGGTTAGGACTTGCAGCATTTGGTTCTGGGTTGTTTTTTTTTTTGAGACAGAGTCTCACTTTGTTGCCCAGGCTAGAGTGAGTGCCGTGGCATCAGCCTAGCTCACAGCAACCTCAAACTCCTGGGCTCAAGCGATCCTCCTGCCTCAGCCTCCCGAGTAGCTGGGACTACAGGCACGCGCCACCATGCCCGGCTAATTATATATATATATATATACTAGTTGGCCAATTAATTTCTTTCTATTTTTATCGTAGAGACAGGGTCTCGCTCAGGCTGGTTTTGAACTCCTGACCTTGAGCAATCCGCCCGCCTCGGCCTCCCAGAGTGCTAGGTGGTTCTGGGTTTAAACTCTCAGTTCTGCCATTTACAGATGCTTTTGCCTTAGACAACCTCCCCTGCCTACCTCTGTTTTCCTTAGTTTTTTAATTTGAAAAGCAGGGATGGTAACTCGTGTCCTGTCCACCTCAAGGATTCAAAACATATAACAGATTAAGGAACTTCAGAGTTGAAAGGGATCTTAGAGATCATCTAGGAATTTTTATTTTTGCTTTTAGGTAGTTCTTTACAACTTATGAATCCCTTCCAATTACACTGTCTCATTGAAGTCTCAGAACAACCACATAAAATAGAGGAACCACTAATCCTTTTTTACAGTGAGGAGCCAGGTTAAGAAAGGCCAAGGCTTTGTGGGAAGTTAGTGGCAGACCTGGGGCCAGTGGTTCTTTGCTCTACAGAACTCTCCCTGTAGACCCAGCTAGAAAGTCCTGTAACCAAAAGGTCAACTGGCTCTTTCTTGCATACCCCCAGTGCATGGGGAGCTCACTGCCACTGAGGCTTTGATAGTTGGCTGTCATTTGTGGTGGTATAGAGTGTGTTACATTGAGAGGGGGTGATTTTTAGAGCTTTTGCCCTAATGTGTGTTTGGGGGAAGAGAGTTTGCAAAAATATTCAGAGATCATACAAAGATAGCCAGAACAGCAACAATAACGACAATGCCAATCTGGGTGTTACATCCCTGGCTTCCTGGCTCTCTGAGGAGTCCAGACTTTTTCATATGCCCTCTGTGAGCTGAGTCCAGCCTCTAACCACCTCTGCATGCCACACACATCTCCCCACCCCAGCCTTCCTGAAGCATGCTTCCTCTGCCTGGTACACCCTTACTTGCCACCTTCGCCTCCCGCCTGGCTCCTACAGGCCTCTGAACTCTCCCCAGAGGCCCTACACACTGGACTGTATTTCTCCATCTCCCCAGCCGGACTGTGAGCTGCTAAGGGGTGGGCGGGTCTGCCTGTGATTCCTGTGCCCCGGTGCCCAGCAAGGAATCTGGCACAGAATGAGCGATTGCTCCATCCCAGGGCATGCACGTCATCTCTGCTGCTCTCAGGTACCAGACCAGGAGAGGGTTAAACAACCCCGCCGGCCTTCTATTAACCTTGGCATTAGAGAGGCAGGTGCCCAATGTTTAACCAGATGCTTGGAAACCGGTTCTCAGCTCGGAGACTCAATCTAGCCAGGTCCTCCCCAGAGCTGACTGAGACCTGGCCCCTCCCTGGTGTCCAGGGGCCTCCCCTCCCTGGGCCCTGAGCTGAGAAGACACCCCAGCTGCTGGGGTGGGGGGTGACTAGGAAGCTGGAGGGGCGGGGCATGTGGAGAGAGTAGGAAGAGCCCAGTCCATGCTCTGCCTAGGCTACCTCTGTGGTCTTGGCTGAGTCCGCCCCACCCCTGCTTAGGTATCCTTATCTGTGCACAAAGGAGGCTGGCCTGGGCGGTGCCTGGGTCCCTCCAGACGGGACGGGCCAAGAACAAGGATCCTCAGACCGCAGAAGCCCCCTCGCTAGGGGGGCCCTAGGTTGGGAGAGACTTTCTCGGCCGCAGCAGTAGGGGTGGGTAAATCTTTAACTAGCTGGCGCTGGGCAGGCCGAGCCTTTCCGGATGGATGGCTGCTGGGATGGGGGAGGGGGTGGGACTGGAAGATGGTCGAGACAGTCCCAGCGCTGCGGAGAAGGGGAGGGTACAGGGGAGGAAAAGAAAGGAGACTGGGGCGGAGCTAACTGCGTGTGCAGAGCAGGACATGGAGGAACGCGGGTCACCCGACGGGTAAGCAGAGCTTCAGAGAGGTTCGGGGTCCTGAACGCCCCGCACAGCCGATAGCCGCTGGGGGCAGGGAAGGTAACTCGCGCTGCCGCCGCAGGGACCCCGCGCGGAGCCTGGAGCAGGGACCAGAGGGCCCGGAAACGCCCATCCAAGTAGTGCTCAGGTGGGTGCGGATTGGGTAGGAGGCACCCGGGCGAGCCAGGGACCAGTGAAGACATCAGCATGTACCCATCCGCCCTCCTGTCGGACCCCAGGGTGCGGCCCATGAGTGCGGCCGAGCTGCGTCGAGGGGAGCAGAGTGTGCTGCACTGCTCCGGGACCCGGACTCTGCAGGTGAGGGACCCCTTCTTCCTCCCGACCCCGCCGAGAAAACTGCCCTGGGGATGCTGGGTCCCTTACCCCAGGCAACTTGGCCCCAGGCCCCGCCCTCCCCCAGAGTGCCCGCCCCTCCAGGTGCCCCAGTCCCTCCAGAGCGCCCCTCCCTCCTCCAAAGTGCCCCTCCAGGGTGCCTCGCCCCTACAGAGTGCCCCTCCCTCCCCCAAAGTGCCCCTCCAGAGTGCCCGGAAGTGCCCCGCCCAGAGTGCCCGCCCCTCCAGGGTGCCCCAGTCCCTCCAGGGCGCCCCTCCCTCCCCCAAAGTGCCCCTCCAGGATGCCCGCCCCACCAGAGCGCCCGCCCCTCCGCCGCGCCCTCCGCAGGTGAGCCCCCCGGGCGGCGGCCCCGAGGTGGCGTTCCGCTTCGGGGCGGTGCTGGACGGGGCGCGCACTCAGGAGGACGTGTTCCGCGCGTGCGGCGTGCGGCGCCTGGGAGAGCTGGCGCTGCGCGGGTGAGTGCGGCGCGACTGGGCGGGCGCGGCCCTGCCCCAACCACGTCCCGCCCCCTAGCCCTCGCCCCTCCAGCCCTCCACCGCCCTGACCCCGCCTCCCCCTAACCCCCGCCCCCATCCCCACACCCCTAGCCCTCCACCTCCCTACCCTGCATGCCCCTAACCCCCGCCCCCAGCCCCACACCCCTAGCCGTCCACCTCCCTACCCCCGCATCCCCCTAGGCCCCCCGCCCCCCACCCCTAGCCCTCCACCTCCCTAACCCCCCACCCCACCCAACCCCGGGCGCCGCGGGGGTCCAGCCACACCCCTGCCGCCCTTAGCTTCTCCTGCACGGTCTTCACCTTCGGCCAGACCGGCTCCGGCAAGACCTACACCCTGACGGGGCCCCCGCCCCAGGTGGGTCCAGCACCGGCGGAGTCCCCGCGGGCCCGGCTCGGTGGGCGGGAAGCCCCGACTCCCAGAGGGAAGGGGATGGGACCATGCAGCCCGCCCCGATTATTGCAGACAAGGAAACTGAGGACCGGAGAGGAGAAGATGCTCCCCATTTGGAGCATTTGGGTTCAAGCGTTGGTCCCTTTACTTACTAGCTCTCAGTTTCTTCATCTGTAAAATGGAGGTGATAGTACGGGCTGCGAGAATTATTAATGAATGAAATGAGCTGTTGTATGAGAACCTGGTGCGGTGCCGGCTCTGCAAAGGGTAGTCGTTACTGTGGTGCTGACGACGGAGGTGACCCAGTCTCAGGCTCAGCTGGCTTTGCCCCCAGGCGGAGGGGGTGCCGGTACCCGCCGGCCTGGCTGGCATCATGCAGAGGACCTTCTCCTGGCTGTTCGACCGCGTGCAGCACCTGGGTGCCCCCGTCACCCTCCGCGCCTCCTATCTGGAGATCTACAATGAGCAGGTAAGGGGCTGGGGGTGAGTGGGAGGGACGCAGACTCAGAGAGTCCCTTCCCTCACCCTCCTCCCTCACCTCCCAGGTGCGGGACTTGCTGAGCCTGGGGTCTCCCCGGCCCCTCCCTGTCCGCTGGAGCAAGGCCCGGGGCTTCTACGTGGAGCAGCTGCGGGCGGTGGAGCTGGGGGGCCTGGAGGCCCTGACGGAGCTCCTGCAGCTGGGTGCGTGCTGCGCCACTGTGGCTTCAGAAGTGACTCTTGTGGGGGGAAAGGACCAGCAACCCAGCAATTCAGAGGCTCAGCCCAAGGATGCCCCTGCCCCCACCACTGCCCAGCGCCTGCGGATTCTGCCTCCTCGCAGACTCCTCTGTAGCCGGGGCCTCTGCCTCAGCCCGGCCTCATTCTGGCTCCTTACGGAGGTCTCTGCACCTCGGAGCTGTCCCTTGCCAACCCTCCTCCTCCACGCTGCCCAGCACACCCCTCTGCGCTGCCAGACCCTCCTCCCTTGCAGAGCCCTGGGGATGAAGGTCGGACCTCTTAGCCTAGCCTGTAAGACGCTTCCGTTCCAGTCTCATTTTTTCATCAAATATTTATGGGCACCCGTCTTCTGGCAGGCACCTGGGATGCTGTGCCACACCTCTCAGCCGATCTCTCTGCCTCAGTTTCTCCGCCTCCCTGCACACAGCAATAGGAGAGTGCTTATAAAATGCAAATGTTTGATCCTCCGCATCCCCTTTTCACCTATCTGTGCTAGAGCCAGAGCCAACATTCCATCATTCCCTGACCCAGCGCCCCCTGTCCTGCCTCTCTGCCTTTGCGCAGGCTGTCCCCTCTGTCTTCCAGATTCCTTTGCGAGTTTTTCTTCCCTGGTTCTCCTACCGGGTCCCGCTCCTGATGTTTTTCCCCTCCAGGTCTTAGCCGTCGAAGGAGCTCGGCTCACACCCTGAACCAGGCCTCCAGCCGGAGCCATGCCCTGCTCACCCTCTACATCGGCTGCCAAACCGTGAGTGCCCCGGCCCGGAGAAGCAGCTGGCCCCGGGCCGCGCAGCAAGGGTAGCCGCGCAGCAAGGGTCTGCGTCTGGACATATAAACCGACTTGAGCGTGCATGGGGGCTGATAGTGGAAACCCTTGGCTTCGTGTCCTTGTGACTTTGATGGGCACCATCCCTCCCAAGTCCCCATGATACCCCGATCCCCCAGTCCCAGCAGATGCCTCCTGTGGGCCCCGGGGAGCCCCCCGTCGGCGGGAAGCTGTGCTTTGTAGACCTGGCCGGCAGCGAAAAGGTGGCAGCCACAGGATCCCGTGGGGAGCTGATGCTCGAGGCCAACAGCATCAACCGCAGCCTGCTGGCCCTGGGTGAGACCTGGGGCCAGCTGCTCCCATTCCTGTGTCCCTCCCCGGCTCCGGGCCCACAGCTGTCCACAGCGGGGATACCAGGGGAGTTGTAGGGCATAGACACGGTGAAAGAGCTGTGATCCAAGAGCCAGAGGCCCAGCTCTGTTTTTGACTCTCCCGTCTCAGAACAGGGACTATAAGAACCTATACATTCGAAGGGCCTATAAAGTTACATTCTAATTTGGGAGGTAGAAACACTCAACTCAGAAACATTCGACTTGTCTCTTGTGCTGTTGGGAAGACCGAGACCCAGGAAGGGGCCTCTCTCCTCTCCCCCACCCCAGGTTATTGGACTTTGAGATCCCTAAGGGCCGGGACCTCACATTCCCCAGCAGTGTGCAGGGAGATGCTCCTGAAACTCCTTTTCGTTCAGTCCATTCACTGGAAATTTCCTGAGCCCCTGCTGCGTCCCAGGCCCTTTTGGGGATCAGGGGTGACGGGCCATCTCTGCCCTCAAGTAGCCCCAGAGTGTGGTGGAGACCAATCTGGGTAATGAGAGCACGTGGGAAGACGGGTTTGTAGACTCACGCAGGCCTGGGTGGAGATCCCGGCCCTGCAGCCGGGTGGCCTTGGGCAAGTGGCGTGACCTTTCTGGGCCTTGCTCTTCCCACCCAGGTCACTGCATCTCCCTGCTGCTGGACCCCCAGCGGAAGCAGAGCCACATCCCTTTCAGGGACAGCAAGCTCACCAAGTTGCTGGCGGACTCCCTGGGGGGGCGTGGGGTCACCCTCATGGTACCCAAGGGGGAGAGTGGCGGGGAAGGCTGGGTCCTGAAGAGGGGCCCCGGGAGAGCAGCACTCAGGGGAGCCCTCCCCAGGTGGCCTGCGTGTCCCCCTCAGCCCAGTGTCTCCCCGAGACTCTCAGCACCCTGCGATACGCGAGCCGAGCTCAGCGAGTCACCACCCGGCCGCAGGCCCCCAAGGTGACTGGAGGGGCACGGGCAAGGGACAGGCAGGGCAGATAGTGGGGGTCAGGCAGTGGTTGAAGCCCAAGGTGACACCGTGATCAGAGTGTGGGACAGGGTCAGAGTTGGGATTAGGGTTGAAATCCTGGAAATGGTGTCATGGTTGGGCGGGGTGGGACCAGGGTCCTGGTCAGGGTCAGAGCAGGAGTTGGGTTGGAGTCTAAGCTGGGATACAGACGGGGTATAGCCAGGGCCCCAGCTGGTGCCGTGGCTCAGTTGTGAGCTGAGTTGGGGGTCCGATACAGGGTCTTGTTTGGGGTCCAACTCTGGGCCAAGGTTTGGGCAGAACTCAGTTTGGACTTGAACCTAGAGCTGAGTCCAGCTCTCCAGCTCAGAGTGGGGCCCTTCGGGATGGTGCAGTTGGGACAAGGTGCCCCTTCCAGGTAGACGCAGCCTTGTGCCAAGAGGCCAGAAGTGAAGCTTGACTTTAGGTTTCACTCACTTCCCACACCTGGAAGGCCTTGTGCAGTGCACAACTCATACAGCCATAAAGGGCAGCTCTGGGTCTTTCTCTGCAGTCCCCTGTGGCAAAGCAGCCCCAGCACTTGGAGACTGACGTGCTGCAGCTCCAGGAGGAGAACCGTCGCCTGCAGTTCCAGCTGGACCAGATGAAACGCAAGGGTCTGAGCTCTTCGGGGGTGGAGCAGGATGGGGATAGGGCCTGGGGCTCCTGTGGATCCAGCCACCTCCTGCTTCCCTGCAGCCTCCGGGCTCAGTGGCTCCCAGATGGCCTGGGCCCAGCGGAACCTCTACGGGATGCTGCAGGAGTTCATGCTGGAGAACGAGAGGCTCAGGTAGGTCCCAGCCCACGGCCAGGGGACTCTGCCCCACCCCTCACTGCTACGCTGCTTCTGCCAAGCTGCCGCCCCTCTCTGGTCCTCGGCTCTGCTCTGTCCCCACCTGACTCCTGGGGCTGGTGCTATGCTGCAGTGAGGAGAGGCTGACTGACACCCGCACCAGCCCCACCTCCTGTCCCCTCCCTGGGGCCTGCTCTCCCCCAGGAAAGAAAAGAGCCACCTGCAGAGCAGCCGAGACCTGGCCCGGAACGAGCAGCGGGTCCTGGCCCAGCAGGTCCACGAGCTAGAGAGGTGAGCACGGCCACCAGCCTGGAGCCAGGCCTGGGGACAGGGGTCTGACCTCTGCGTCCAGACCACCTGGGCTCCATTTCCAGCTCTGCCACCTACTAGCCGTGTCACCTTGGGCAAGTCATTTAACTTCTGCTTTTTCTAGGCGCCTCTCTGCCTGCCACCACCATCAGCCGGGCCTGGGGCCAGCCCCACCGTGTCCCTGCTGGGTGGTACCAGCTCCCTCCTGCCATGTGAGTCTCGCTGCCCAACATGGAGGAGTGATAGGTGGGGACGTCATGGAGCCTCTGACTCGCCCTCTTGCAGGCACTGCCACCCCTCTGCTCCTGCCCCTGCCGCCACCTCTGCCCGCTGTGCCGAGCGCCCCTGGCGCACTGGGCCTGCCCCTGGAGGGAGCGCCACCTGCAGCAGGTAGCGAAGGCCCAGCTGGAGAGAAGGGACGGCGGGAGAACTGGAGACCGGGGTCTAGGAGTCAGTGATCCAGGGGGCTCCGGGGCCAGGGGATTCCAGGGATCCAGGCTGGACCCCAGGGAGGGAATGGCCAGCTGCGGGCTCCCCTCCCTGGGGTGGGAACTGCGACATGCCTCGCCCTCCCTCCTCCCCACCCTGCCTTCTTTCAGGAACTTACTCTGTCATTCACCATTCTTTCATTCACTTACATGTTTACTCGTTTATATATCCACTCCTCCAGTCACTCTCCCGTGAGCTCTGGCTTTGTGCCCACCTCCGTTCTGGGCTCTGAGGGTTCAGAACTAGACCAGAGGTGGTTCCCGCCCTCAGGGCTCTCCTAGTCTCAGGAGAGGACATTACGAGGACCACCTGCTGCCCACAGAAGAAAGCGATCAAGACCCCGCTCCTTTATGCCCACCTGACATCCTTGGCAGCCTGTGGGGCAGGCACAGCTGGGCTTACAGCCAGCACCGGGGACGTGGGACACAGAGAGGCAGGGCTGGGTCACCAGCCTGGGCTCTGGTTTTTCCTGCAGGTGTTAGGCCCTGAGGCCCCAGGCAGCAGGCCCCTGTCGGCCCGGCCCCCACCCTGGGCACCCCCGTGCAGCCCTGGCTCTGCCAGGTGCCCAAGAGAGAGGTGGGCCCAGCCCTGGGGCACTGGGGTGGGGGAGGAGGAGGCCTGGGACCGCAAAGAATCGCTCCCCACCACCCAACTCACCCTGGCCAGGAGTCACAGCGACTGGACTCAGACCCGAGTCCTGGCAGAGATGCTGACCGAGGAGGAGGAGGTGGTACCCTCTGCACCCCCCCTGCCCACGGGGCCTCCAAACACGTCCCCAGTGCTGAGAGGTGAAGAAGGGAGAGGGGGCAGGGCCCCTAGTGTCCTCTGTGATCTTGAGCCAGAACCCATCCTCTCTGGGCCTCAGTCCCTCAGTTCCCACCTCTGAAATGGGGTGGGTGTTGAGAGGTGATTTCTAAAATCTTCCTGGTTCCCAAATGTGGAATTCTTTTTCTAGGACCACCCACATGCCCAGCTGTGCATCGGGGCCCAGGGTGGGGGTGGGGGAAAGGGTGGAGGGTACCTACCCCCCAAGGCTTCTCTAGAGGATGTTGGGACCCAGATCAACCTGGGTGGGGAAGGTCCAAGGAAAGGCAGGCCTCGAGTCTCACTGCCCTTAGGTGGGGCTGGGGTCCAAAACCTGGCCCAGCGGCTGGAGGCCCTCAGAGAGCAGATCGGCAGCTCCCTGCGACGGGGCCGGAGCCAGCCGTCCCACCCCGAGGGCGCACAGAGCCGGGCCAGGCCGGGGCTCCCTGCTGAAGGCAGAGTGGACACCCGGAAGACTGCCGCGTGACCTTGGACGGGCTCTGCACCTGGCGCCCGGTCTCCCCACCTACTGCATGGGGTTGCGGCTTTGGGGGAGCAAGGGGGTGCGCCCCAGACCACGAGACGCGGGACTGCATTCGGGAGAAGCCCGACAGCCGGTGGTGGAATATGTGAATAAACAGAGGCTTCGGCTCCGGGTCTGGTTGGTTCTGTCCTCTGGAGTATCAGCCGCTTCCCCCTGGGGAACCCGAGCGAGGAGGGCTGGGACGGCTCAGGCGTGCGTCCCACCGGTCTGCAGTGTCCCAGCCCCGTCTCCTTTCGTGGGTTGCACAAGCTTTGATTGAGCAACTGCCGCGTGCCCCGGGGGTGGCGAGTGACGAGTGTCTCCATGAAGGAGGTGGAGGGGCTCACTCTGTCACGTGTGTCCTGGTGCTGGGGCTCCGGAGGCCTGGGACCACCTTCTGGTCTTCAGTCAGTCAAACGGCAGGCGTGGCTCCCTGTCCTGTCACACTCTAGCGGAGGCCATGGTGTGAGGGCTGCGATGATTCCCGGCATAGGTGCCCATAGGACGCAGCTGGTCTGCCGCGATGGAGAAGTCCAGGCGCGACGTGAGGAACTTGGGGTGGGAGAAAGAGCCCCGAGGCTGACCTAACGCGCCCATGCACAGTTAGGGAACCTGAGGCCCACTTCTTTCCTTCCTTCAACACACACCACTTGCATCAGCTGCAAATCAAGCAGTAAGGCGGCAGATGAGACCAGCAGGGGCCACGCGGGCTTTGCCCGGGGTGCTCACCATCTGTGGGGACAGACGTTTACAACCTCACTCGGGCTTTGCGGGGGGAGCCCAGAGGCACGGAGGAGGGTCACCCCATCCGTGACTGTGGAAGGGTCAGAGAAGCTTTGCCAAGGAAGCCGTGGCTAAGCCTTGGAGGGTGGGCAGACTCGGTCCCGGGAAGGTGGGTGGGGCGGTGGAGACAAAGCCTGGAGAGCCCTGAGCTGCCAGAGCTGTCTGGGCAGGGAGTACAGGGCCGTCCAGCCCCTCCAGAGTGCCTGCTTCTGCCAAAGGCAAAAGGCAGCTGAGGAAGGTTCTTAAGGCATCGCCGCCAGCCTAGATTGGTATTTAGATCACACTGGCCACTTGTGGGAGGTGGCCTGACTGGCAGAGGTGAGCTGGAGGCAGAGACAGTAAAGGCAGGGACCCCTAGCGCAGAGAGGGGACGAGAGGCCACAGCCAGCAGCACCTGAACCAGGCCTTGGGCTGGGCGTGCCCCGAGGCCTGACCCTGGGCCCAGGCAGGCGGCCTCGCCACAGGCTTGGGGAGCCCTGAGGGAGGAGCAGGCCGAGGCCAGAGGGCCAGCCAGGGAGCAGCTGGGGAGTGCTGAGGGGCTGGCGTGCTGGAGGGAAGCCGTAGCTGTCATCTGGAACAGTGCTCAGAGGGCCACTGTGCTCAGAGGGCCTGCCCATCGTTTCGGAACGTAGCTGTGGGAATGTGCCCCCTTTTCCCCAGGGCAGTGAGGACCCCAAAATAAAAGCAAGGTGCCCCCAGGTCGCTTGAGTGTGCTGTGTGACTTGGGACAGACTGCTGGGCCTCTCTGGGCCTCCTCAGCGGAAAGCCCCTGACTCCTGAGTCTGAGCAGGGACGGTCCCTGAAGCTGGGACTGGCAGGGACAGCCCAGGTTAGTGCCCCACGTGGCCGGGAGCCGAGCGGCAAGACTTGTGACTGGGCGTGAGGGTGTCCGGCAGTGGCAGCTTCCTGGAAGGCCAGGGTCTGTGGAGGCAGAGGCAGGGACCTAGGGTGACGGCCAGACACCACAGGCCGCTGGGCCGGGCAGAGCGGGCTGTGGTTTAGCCCACAGACTGAGCTTCCCAGGTCGAATCCTGGCGTCATCACTTATGCATGAGCGATCCTGGCAAAGTGACTTAACTGCTCTGAGCCCAAGTCACCTCACGTCCAGAGTGGGCACAATACTAGTACCCCCTTACAAAGCTGCTGTGCGGATTCAATTCCCTGACATGCGGAAAGAGTATGCAAAAGGCTTTGCCGGTTGCAGCCAATTCAGCCGAAAGCAACTTGTAGGCAATGTGACACTTTGATGGAATTGACAATACGGGCTCAAAAAATAATTATGCGACAAATATTGACTGAGAACCTACTTTGGACTTGCACCGAATGAAGCGTGAGAGTCTTTACCCTCACGGAACAGAGACAATAAACAAGAGAGAGGGCCACATACGTGGCCCGTCAGATGGTGATAAATGTTGTGGGTTAAGAGCGAGCAGGAGGGTGGCGCTCTGCCAGGGCGGGGGTGCAGCCCTCCACAGGGAGCCCTGGAAAGGCCTCCTGCAGGTGACGTTTGTGCAGAGACCTGAGGGGCAGGGGGAGCCTCATTAATGCCATAAAGCCCCTTTTTTCTAAGATTGGTCGTTTTGGTGCCACGTCAGCTTGGCTGGCTCTGCAGGTTCGTGCTTGGGCTCCCCTGCACGCCCCAGAAGCCTTATCTCACTGGCCCTGCACGCTGGGAGGTCCCAGCCTGGGGCAGCGGAGGCCCCTGGCACTGAGCGTGGGAGCTTTCCTTGGCCGCCTTGGGAGCATGGATGGGGACCACCCAGGGGGACCCTGGCCGTGGCTGGTTCATTTGTGTCTGGACGATTCCCGCTGGAGCCAGCCACGATTTTCCAAGTTTCCTAGTTCCAGCTTGTGCTTCAGCTCAGCAAAAACCTCACATCGTTTTCCAGACATAGACACGAGATTCAAGGGGTTTGGCCTCCACTCCCCCCACCCGCCATGTGTCCATCTCTCAATCAGCATCCTCACTCTAGAACTACCGCTTCTAGGATCCCTGAGCCCTGGGGGGATTCCATAGGTCCCCAGGAATGTAGCGAGACTCTTGAAATCCATCTGGTTCTTACCAAGAGCCTGCAGGCTCAGGAGGGCACTTCTGGGATCCTGAAAGCTGCAGGCCTAAACGCAGATGGCTGGAACTTGGGACAGTTCTCTGGCCCACTGAAACATAGCAGTAGTTCTTAAGAACTGTCGAATTAAAAAGAAGGTCTCTGCCACCTTAAAACATTAGCAATGGGGGGTGCTCTTGGAAATCCTGAAGCACTGTAGGGATTTCCCAGAATTCCAAACCCCCAGAAGATCTCTCTGAAAATTTAGAACATGGTGAGAAGTTGGGAGGGAGGGAGTCTCTGGAATCTCTGCCTGGGCGGGCATGCCGGGGGGAGGGAACATTCACCCGATCTTTGATGGCCACCCGTGAGTTGCTAGAATGCTGGCGTCTCTGGAGCGACCTGGATGTCCAGACCCCTGGGGACCCCAACTCTCAGCCCATTCTACATGCGGAATGGGGGGGCGCGGTAGGGTGCATGGCTGCAGGACGGCACGAGCTCCAGGAAGAGAACTCCTGTGGGTCCTGGTGCTGAAAAGGCTGCGAGGTCCCATCTGTTGGGGAAGGCAACCCTGAAAAGACTGCAAGAGTTGGCGTCATGATGAGAGTCTATGGAGCCCCCATTGCCAAGAACATCTCGCTGCCCCGCCGCACGGCTATCTCTCAGCGCCCAGGCGGGCCCTGCTTCTCCCCCTCGGGGTCTGTCTCCTCCTTGTCCAGCGACACATTCGCCCCCATCGACATCTAATTTCAGCCCCTTTATGGTTGGTCTCAGCCCCTTTGTGGGGTAGTTTGTGTCCTCCTCAATGACTTTTTCCATTTCTATGTTGTTGTCTTCTTATGGAGCTCCCAAGGACTCGGCCTGTATCTGCGGCGAGCAGGCGTGGTGGGGAGGCTCGGGCAGAGAGGCAGGGGCTTGCTGTGAGCCCAGCAGCTGCTACTGGAGCTTGCAGACAGGTTACTGCCGAGATGGGGACCAGGACTGGAGTCAGGAGACCTGGGTTCAAAGCCTGTTCTGCCACAGCTCTGCTGCGTGTGCCGGACAGGTCCCCGGCCATGACTGACATCCACACTGGCCGGCTACCAAGGAAGACCTTTGAAAGTCAGGCAGAGGTGTCTTCCTCCAGAACTGTCACGTGATCTCCCACTTAGCACACGTTTCCTGAGTCCCCAGTCGGAGACCAGGGTTCCTCTGCTGGGTGCGAGCGACACTACCCTGGCCCTGGATCAGTCACTGCCCTGCTCTCAAGGGGCTTCCAGCCAAGTGGAGGGGAAGGCAAGCAAAGGGCAATCACCATGGGATGGAATGACAATAAGAGTTAGCAAATTTATCTGGTGCCAAGCACTGCACTGCTCCCAGCCACTGTATTAACTGTCTCCTTTCCCACAATGATTCTGAGGAGTAGATACTATTCATATTATTATTTTACAGGGAGTAAACCAAGGCAGGAAGGGGTTCAGGAACTCGCCCAAGGTCACAGGGCCAGCAGGTGGCAGAAGTGGGATTTGTACCTGGGTGGTCTGATTCCCTAATAGGTGCTCTCAGCCACAATGCCAGGTGCCACCTAGTGGGACCACCGAGGAAGGACGGATAGAGGAGTGCTTTCTTGCCAACTCAGGAACCCCCGAGCACAGTTGGGGTGTCTTCCAGGAGAAGTGGGTCTCCACCAAAGCCTGGCACATCCAACAAGGCCCGACCATGCAGAGGCACTTTGATGAAGCTCTTTCTTCCCCATGGAGGAAACTTCACCACCCTAAAAAACAAAGGAATTATTTGCAAACTACCCAATGACGCAGAACTCTGCAGCCTGAGCTGGAATCTACAGAGTGAGACGTGGAGCCCTGAAGTCCTGCCTGTGTCTGGTGGGCAGGGACCTGGTTGGGGAGGCAGGAGATCTGGGGGGGTCACTAGGCTGCGGAACCCTGAGCCAACCCTCCCTTTTCTCGGCCTCCATCTGCCCAACTTGTCAGCTGCGGGAGCCTAGGCAAGGTGGTGAACCTCTCTGAACCTCGGTTTCCTCTTCTGTAAGGTGGGGATACAATTGATTTATCCTGTGAGTGGTTCATAAGTGCTTGTAGTGGGTGACGTGAGGATTAAAATTGAGTTCATATAAACTGTTTAGAACAGAGTCTGGCACACAGTTAGTGCTAAATAAATGTTAGTTATTACTATTACTAATGGATGTCCTCAGCACATTCTGTCATTCCTGTACTTGGAGGGGAGGAATCGTGTCCGTAACTGGACCCTCGTTACTATAGACTCATGAACTTGTTGACATCCAGCCCTGCTGGCTCCATCTGCAGGGTGACACTTCCAAGGAGAATTCTCTCAGGGACAGGAGCGGCCAGTCAGGACTCTGTTGCCCAGGAGGAAGAGCCGGGGAAGAGTTCCCACTGCCTTTCAAGGCAGCTGATTGAGATAAATTCATTTGTCTTCATTGAAGAAAGGCCAGTGGGGCTTTCCAAAGAGCTGACTCGGCTTGGCTCGTGGTTTCAGGAACTAGCAATTTTAGTCTTTCCAAGGATGTTGGTTCCCACCCACCCGGTCAGCCAGGAGTCGGGGCAGGCCCCCAGTGGGGCCCGGCTTCAGCGGGCAGATGGGGCCGGCCTGCACAGAGCGGGATATGCCCGCACCCCTTCCCTGGGCCCAGGCGAGGCCTTTGGAAGTTTATTCCTTTGGGAGCCCTTTCTGCAGGAAGGGAAGGAAGCCAGATCCCGGGCCACAAGCTCTGTCCCTGGGACGGCCGGATCTCAAGGACACTCTGAGCTACAACTTGTCTCACTTCCTGAGCGGCCTCTCCAGGCTAAGCCGCTTGCTCCCACAACTGGGAACCTGGACTGACATTATCTAAGGGCAACCTTGACCCTGGGATAACATTTACTCCTTGCTAAGCTCTCTCCAAGGAGCAAGAACATGATGTACTTCTCATCATTTCATTCTCATACACCCCTGTGAGCTCTTATTAACCCCAATTAACAGAGGAAAAACTCAGAAATGTGAAGTCACTTAGCTAAGATCAAGTAGGCAGGACAGGGTCGCAGCCATGACTGCCCCCAGGCCTGTCTCGGGGTGAAGTTCAGCTGTATCACACCGTGATGGGTCCTCCCAGCCACACAGTTTACAGAGAAACTCGAATTTGGGGACTGAAGGAAAAGCCGCCACAGAGTGAGGTCATTCATTCGTTTGCTGACTCATTCAGTGATCGTTATGAAAGGACTTTGGACGTGGTGATTTCAATTTCCCAGTCTCCCTCCGCTGTCTTCTACTTGGGTGATCATTCTTGGGGTCTGACCTAAATTCTCCCCCATAGTCTGAGTCAGTTGGCATTGTGTAATGAGCACCTACTATGTGCCCGGCACAGTGCTGGGCTCCAAGGAGGAAGACAGGGTCTGGGCTTGGTGCAGCAGACACCGAGCATGCTCTTGGCCGAGGGAGGGAGAAATAGGCTCACACAAGCCTGACTCCCAGAATGAAGGTCCCAGTGAAGGGAGACCGGTCAGCTCCAGGTGTCTGAAAGTATGTGCCCAAATGTCCGGCTGTTTATCAGGGAACAAGGTCTGGGAGGTCGCCAAAGTGCCTTGGGTGTAAAGGAGCCATCTTGGTTTAATTTGCCATTCACTGGCTGGGTGACCTTCAACACCTGATCACCTGATATCTCAGCCTCAGTTTCCCTGTCTGCAAAATAGGGCCACCAGCATAGTAAGATCCTTAATAGAAGACTCAGTACGACATGCTAATAGAGTGTCAGAATAGGACTTGGCAGAAAGTAGGAACTTAATAAAGTGATTATTCAGGTGCAGTAGCCTTTGTGGTCTACAGCAAGTGGTTCTGGGTCTCCAGCGGAATCCCCCAGGGAACTACTTTTTAAAAAGGGCCCCAACCAAGCATCAAGCTCCCCACTGGGGTAGGGACGGGCAAGGCAGAGACCGAATGTTTTACACTCACCTCGGGATTTCTAGCAGGCTTAGGGTTAAGAAAGGCTGGCTTCTAGCCCTGGTTGCATGGCCGGGCTCCGTCTGCACGCAGCAATCTGTGCACACCCTGGTGGTCTTTCTGGAAGTTCTCTGCTGCCCCCTGCTGGACGCTGGAAGCTCACGCCTTCTCAGCGCACTTGAAGCTGTGCATGGAGCCCTCCGCCGTGACACGTGTGATGCCAAGTGTCTAACAGGCGTCCCTCAGAGTGTGCACCTGGGGAGCATTTGCACATGTGCCCCTCATTCAGTTCTTATTTCAGTCCCGTCCAGTGAGTGCATATGACCCCCATTTGGAAGTCTGGGCATAGAAGCTGAGGCCAGGGAGGGAAAGGACTGCCCCTTGGTGGCCCAGCAAGTCACAGTTACTGGTCAAGTCTCTGGTGGCCTGGCTATCTGGGACAGGGGTGGAGGAGTTAGTGACAAAACCTAGACACAGCTGGTCATGGAGTCCTGGGCGCTGCCCACCTCCAGCTTTGCCAGGGGGACGCTGAGCGGCCAGGCTGTGGCTTGGGCACTGAGGTGAGGCCTCCTGTCAGGGAGGAAGGTCACCTGCCTTCCCACCCTGAGCAGAGGAAGACCAACCTTGACCTTGCCCTCTGCTCTGAGTTCTGGCCCTTGCCCTTGACTCCCTGCTGGTCCAGTCACTGGGTCCTAGTGCCCAGCCTCTTCCTGCTTCCTGGAAAACCTCCTAGGGAGTGGCTTTCCCGGATCTCCCTCCTGACTGCTCTCTCACGGTCACAAATCAGTGCAGCGCCTGCGCGCTGGGGTCAGGACTGCCTGGCCCCCAACTCGGCCATGAGCTGGGTAATCTTGAACAAGTCCCATTTTCTCCCTGAGCCCCAGTGTGTGCATCTGAAAGTCGAGGCCCCTGTTCCCTACTGCATGGGGCACCTGAGGCCCTGCGGCCTCCTGCTTGGGGCAGGTCATCTCCCTCCCCTTGCAATGGCTCCAGAACCTGCCCAATGCCTGTGGACTCTTAGGGCCCAGGGCTCCCTAGGAGGGCAGAGCCTCCTCCTCCCACCCGACAGCCATAGGCGATGAAGGGTCAGCAGCCCTCTGACCGCTGCTGGCCTTGCATCCTTGTGGCCCGGGGTTAATTTTTACAAGGCAGCCAAAAGTCCAGGTGGCCTTTGGCAGCACTTGCTGTTTGCTCTGGTTAATAATCTCGGGAGCACAAACATTCCTGGGGGCAGGAGAAGAGATCGACACCCTGGACCCCTCCTCTGGGCCTCTCCCCACCCCCAGGAGAGGCCGTGCGACTGAGTGCACAGCCTTGTCCAAGTGGGGCTGGGCGGGGAGCTTCCTCCCCCCTGTGTGCTGCAGGCCTCCCACCTGGACCACGGGTTGAGGACCCTAATCGCACTCACCTGCAGTGAAGGTCAGACGCGCTGTCTTGATACACCGCAAGCCATCTTAGCAGGATGACCTTATTTCTATTAATGGTTTATTATTATTTATTTATTCCTTTTTAAAAAAAAACAAAAAAACAGGCCTAGTTTCTCCAAAGACAGAGACCCTGAATCATCACACGGGTAAGGCAGCGGACGGTTTACACAGCACCTCCACACACATCATCTCCCTTGACCTCTTGGCAGACAGAACAGGGACTTTTATATTCAGATATTCAGTTTGCAGATTAGGAAAGTGAGCTTCAGAGAGCCAAAGCCGTCCCAGGGGCACGCAGAACAGGAGAGGTCAGGGCTTTTGGCTCCCAGTTCTACACATTCCCTCTTTCTTTTTTTATTTATTTATTTTTGAGACAGAGTCTCACTCTGTTACCCAGGCTAGAGTGCCATGGCGTCAGCCTGGCTCACAGCAACTCCTGGGCTCAAGAAATCCTACTGCCTCAGCCTCCCGAGTAGCTGGGACTACAGGCATGCGCCACCATGCCCTGCTAATTTTTCTATATATTTTCAGTTGGCCAATTAATTTCTTTCTATTTTTAGTAGAGACGGGGTCTCACTCTTGCTCAGGCTGGTTTCGAACTCCTGACCTTGAGCGATCCACCCACCTCGGCCTCCCAGAGTGCTAGGATTACAGGCGTGAGCCACCGCGCCCAGCCGCACGCATTCCCTCTTAATTCAGAACACCTCCTCGCTACCACCATTAACGGAACCATAAAAGACTAAGAAGCTTTGTGAATACGTGGGACTGTAACTATCCCAGATAGCTAAACCAAGACGGGTGTACCACGGCTTTGAGCTTCCTGGCAGCCAAAGCAAGAAGAAAATACAACTGGTGGCCAAGCCATCAATAAGGGGGTGCAGGAAACACATTCACTTGTTACGAACAGAGGCGCACTTGTTCCGAGTGCCGGTGAAAGAGGGCTGAGCTGCCTGGACCTTACAGAAGGGACACGGCGCACCCTTCGTTCACGCACTGGCCATGTGGGGGGCGCCGCCTGGTTCTCAGGTGAGCAGGGCCTCGTTAGGACCACCTGCCTAAAGAAGTCATTCCCAGCTCTGGCGGGGATGCTGGTGTGCTGGAATGTTCCATACCAAGAGCAGTATGTAAGGACAGCAGCCTTGACCACGGGAGAAGAGAACTCCACGGAGATGGCCCTGTGGTGTCTCTGGCCACATCTGGCCAGAGAGTTTGAGCTTCGGAGACAAGCAGAACTGGGTTTCATCCTCCTCTACAACTGTACGTTTAAGGACCGCCATATTCGTTTCCCGGGGCGGCCATGGCAAAGGTCCACAAACTAGGCGGCTTAAAACAACAGCAGTGTGTTCCCTCGCGGCACTGGAGGGCAGACGTCTGAGACCGGCTGTCAGCAGAGCCAGGTTTGCTTCGAAGGCTCCGGGGAAACGTCCTTCCCCGCCTCGCGCTGCTCTGGGGGCTGCCACTCGTCCCTGGCGGTCCTGGCGTGTGGCTTCCTGCCTCCAATCTCCGCCCCGGCCCACACGCCGTCCGCCCCGTGCGGCTCTCCGGTCTCCGTGTCTGTGTCCCCCTCTGTGTGTGTCCCCCTCTCTGTTCTCTCACAAGGACACCAGTCACTGGATGCAGGACACCCGGCACAACCTCATCACCCGGTGCAGCCTCATCCTAGCTAACCGCATCTGCAATGAGGCCGCACTCTGTGGGTCAGGGCGGACGAGAACTTGGAGAAGACGCTGTTCCGCCCACTCCAGACTCGCTCAGCTCTCAGCAAGCGCTTTGCAAGCCTTGGCTCTTTCACCCTCGTAGGAACGCGACGGACCGGGAACTACCGTTATCCCCATTCACAGCGGAGGAAACTGAGGCACCAGGAGGTAAAGTGACCTGCCCAAGGGCACACAGCAGTGAGTTCCACAGCTGGCTGTCTGGCTCCTGAGTCCGCGTCCCCAACCCCTGCCAAATGCCACCTTCCCCAGCAGCTCCACTCCCCAGCGGAGGGACCGGGGCAAGTCACTTCCCTCCTCGGGGACCCTCTGTCTATAAAAGGGGACAAATAGCACATACTTCGTGAGGTTGCTGTGGGGACTCAGGTCAGTCCCCTGCGGTGTGTATGTTGTGCCTGGCGCCAAGCCGGCACGTGGCCAGTGCTCGGTGGGTGGAAGCTGTGATTGTAATTCTCATCGTCATTATTTCTCTACTGTTCGCAAAGGCCAGGGGAAGCCGAAGGGTCAGAGAAGGAACTCGGGGGGCAGGATGCCTGGGTTCTAGTCTTGGCTCTGCCGAAGACTTCCCTGTGGTCTCTGGTATGTCACTTCCTCTTTCTGGGCCTCAGTCTGCCCATGTGAGAAGTGGGCCCCCCTGAGCTCAACCTGCTAGGCACAGGGGAGGGAGGTCCAGGTGGAACGAGCCAGCGGGAAAGGCCAGGTGCTGCCCATCCCCTCCCTCCCTGTGTGCCCCTGCGGCAGGCGGGGAGCCGGGGAGAAGCCGTTCTGGGGCTGAGCCAGCCCGGCGCACCCAGCCCTCCTGTGTTTGGCCAGCGCCTCCTCCAAAACAGCCAGCCTGGCCTCTTGGTCCCGCGGATCCCGGCCGGCTGCAGGGATCGATCAGAGCTGGCCTTCGGGCCCTGATTGGTCCCAGCTGAGAGGGCAAACGCCAAGGTCACCTATAAGCCACAGGCCCATTCCCAGTCTCGGTTCACAGCTGCCCTGGGCAGGGAGGTGGTGGCCCCTCTGTTGTCAGCCCCAGCCCCGAGAGACACCCAAGGCAGAAGAGCCCAGAGCCATGTGGAGCCCCAGGGCCCTGCTCCTGCTGCTGGCTGCCTGCCTGGCCGTGAGGGCTGACCCCGTCCCGCCGCCCGACGACATCCAAGTGCAGGAAAACTTCAATGTCTCTCGGGTAAGGCTGGCCTCGCCGGTGGGGGTTGTGGTGGCGGGTGCCCAGAGGGCTGGGCCCTGCTGGGTAAGTCCGGCTTGTCTCGGGGTCTCAGTCTTCCCATCGGGAACTTTGGTGCTCCGTCCCCAAAGGCCCTTCCTGCCCAGACCGTCTGGGATTCCGGGGTTCTTTGAAGCTACAGCTCTCCACCTGCTATTCGAGGGGACTCTCTCAGCTGCCATTCTATGAGTAAAACGTCGCGTTCTACGGTCCTCCTGGGCTGCAAGGGGAGTCCTTGCTTTGATGGGAAGCCACCCCGGAGAAGGCCACACAGGCACCTGGCTTTCCGTGAATGTCCCTGCTCACCCTCTCCCACCCTGCATCCTTTAACCACCCGCCTCTCCCTGCAGCCTCTCTCTGGCAGCTCTGGGTCCTCTGCTCAGGTCCTGGCTGTGGACAGAGACCTGGGGCGGCACAGGGCGGGCGTGTGCCCAGTGGCCTTGGGGCTGGGATGCGGGCTCATGGGAAGGAGAGCAGAACAGAGATCGGGGTGGGGGGTGCACAACCCTGAGCCCAGGGCGAGCCCAGAGCAGGGCATGTGCTGTGGGTTTGGGGTCCCAGGGCCACTCCCAGCCCCAGCTCTGCCCTGAACCACAGGGTGGCCTGGGGCAGGACCTTCCCACCTGGGGCTCACGTTCCATGTCTGTGTGAGGAGCTCTCAGACCCTTCTAGCTGTGGCATCGTGTGGATTTGGTTTACTTATAGGGATGGGGAAGTGGGCGGAGGGGCAGTGAGGAACAGGGCCCTGTGGCGGTCTGGGATGGCACGTTGGCCAGGGTGTGTTGGCCCTGTAGGAGCGTGAGGGCTCCTTTAGCTCTCCTGTGCGCTGTCAAAAGGGAGAGGCAGCAGGCCTGTCCTGAAATGTCCACCATGCTCATTGAACTTTTGAGATACTTCCAAATGCAGGCTGCAGGCTGCCTTTGTGAGGTGGTGAGCAGCCCGTCACTGGAGGAGTACAAGACAGGACTCCAGTTCTTGAGGAGCAGTGGCTGATGGGGATTTCGATAGATCCCACATCTCAGTGGAGTGAGGCCTTCTGCGGGCCACCTTCCTCCTTAAGCTCGCTGTGATGCCTGCAACTCCACGCTTAGGGCGCTGTCCTCCCTTGAGGGTAGACAGCCTCCAGTTGGCCAGGAGACATTATCACTTAGAAGGATCTGTCATGAGGAGGGGGTCAGGGAGGGGACCAGACGTCAGCCAAGTCTTTGAAGGCCAAGGCAAACCCCAACCACGTGGCTGCCTCCTAGATCTACGGGAAGTGGTACAACCTGGCCATTGGCTCCACCTGCCCGTGGCTGAAGAAGATCAAGGACCGGCTGGCGGTGAGCACGCTGGTGCTGGCAGAGGGGGCGACGGAGGCGGAGGTCAGCATGACCAGCACTCAGTGGCGGTGAGCGGAACCGGGGCCCCAGCCCTCCCCGTCCACCCTGGAAAGTGACAGACCTCTGCTTCCAGTTGGGACCTTGTCCCCGAGCCGCAGTCCCCTCTACTGTCTTCCGCAGGGACGGCCCTTTCTAGGGTCCTGTCTACACCCAAGGGCAGTGCCCCAACACAGATTTGCAACCTGCACCTCCGGCCTGGGTGATCCTTAGCTCGGATGGGCACTTCTACCCCCAGGGACCCAACCTAGGAAATGGACTCCTCTCTGACCTCTCCCCACTTCTAATCTTGAACCTTCGCCCAATCCATTCTTCACCCAGCAACCAGAAAGACCTTTTGAAAACCCAAACCTGCTCTAGACCCTTCCATGGCTCCCCATTGCCCTAGGAGTAAGAGTCAAACCTTTTGAAGTGGCCTTCCAGGCCTTCCCTGCCCCACACTCTCCCTTGTGCTCTGAGACGCCCCCAAGCGGATCTTCTTTTGGTTCCTGAAACCCTCCAGCTTCTCGCACCTCCCGGCCTTTGCACCTGGATGTTCCTTCTACTTGGAACACCTCCCCCTACTGCCCTGGGCCTCCTCCAGGAAGCCCTCCTGGGCCCCCAGGTTCAGATTGCATGCCCTTCCTTGTGCTCTCAGAGCACCTTGTGCTTCCCTTCATGTGCCACTTGTCACACTGTTTGCATCTGCCTCTGGCTGGCCTGCCGGCCTGCCCCATGCCACTGTGAGCTCGGCAAGGGGATGAGGCCTGTCTTGCTCTCCTGTGTGTTCTGGGCACGTAGCACAGCGCTGGGCACAATAAACGTTCATTGAGTGGACAGTAATCACCGTAGCAGCGGTAGCCGGTATGCGGATAGTGCCTACTCTCAGCTGTTTTCATACAGTATCTCATTTGATCCTCGCGACAACCACGAGAGGTCGAAATTCTCATTATCCCCGTTTCATAGATGGGGAAACTGGGGCGAGAGAGACACCAAATAAGAAATGAATCAGGGCATTAATTCCTCACTCCGACTGCCCGAGCATCGGTGTAATGCGCAGGTTTGATTAAGGAAGGTGGTTCAGCGCTGGCATTGCCAGGGGCCGGCATAGCTTCGTGCCTTTCTCTCTGTCCCTCTGTTCCCGCATAGATGAAGGGGGAGTCTCTCGGGGCTACTGTGAGGATCAAACAAGACATTTAGAAATGTTAACTTCCAAATTAATAAATAAAAACCAAAAAACAACCAAGGCTAGAAAGAGCCCTGCAGAAGGGTAGGGTCTCAGGACCATGGTCTCCACCGGGAGTTACTTTCCTTTGGTTTGTTCATTTCCAGGAAAGGTGTCTGTGAGGAGATCTCCGGGGCTTATGAGAAAACGAGCACCGAAGGGAAGTTTCTCTATCACAAGCCCAGTAAGTAGGGTGCAAAGAGACGTCCGCGTTCTCGACTTTGCTCAAAATACATGGATGCCCTCAGCTCTCTGCTTCCATAAGCTTTGCTCCCACTTGGCTGAGATGTCATCTGGCCTTCCCCTAAACAACAGCTTCTCCTCTTCCTTCTCCCTCCTCCCTCTTCCTTCTCCCTCTTCTTCCTCTTCCTCCTCCCTCTCCTCCCCTTCCTCTTCTTCCTCTGCCTCCTCCCTCCCCCTCTCTCCCTTTCCCTCCCACTCTCCCCCGCAACCCAGCACACACACCCAGAATACAGTGATGGTGGCCACCTCACCAGTCTTCATGTCCTGTTAGGCATCTGCAATCAGCCGACAGAAATGGACTGAGCATCTACCACGTACCGTGTGCAAGGTGCTAAGTGAGAGAGGCATTTGGACATGAATTTATTCATTAATTCAGCACATGTTTATTGAATATGCTCTGTGTGCCAAATAATTGTGTTATGGCGGAATATATGAATGTTTGGCTAGATGGATGGATGGACCAAAAAATGAGTGATTGAACAAAAATGATTGGTAAACGGATATATATGTGGATAAACAAGTTAATCAGTTACCTAATAGGTAAATTGGTGGAGTAACAGGGGAAAGAAGGGAGGGAGGGAGTGGATGGATGTATAGAGAGGCTGGATGGATAGAATGATGGTGGATCAATTAATGGTGAATATATGGAGGAGACAGATGGGTGGGGAGAGAGAGAGACTGAAGATGGACGAATCGATAAATGGTTATGGGGAAGGGGTGGGCGGATAGATGATGGATGGAGGAATGATGATGGGTGAGTAGGTGACGGATCTCCAGGTGGAAGAGCCTTCGGGCCGCTGATGCCTTTGGTCTGCCTGCGTGCCCCATGCAGAATGGAGTGTAACCATGGAGTCCTACGTGGTCCACACCAACTATGATGAGTACGCCATTTTTCTGACCAAGAAATTCAGCGGCCGCCACGGGCCCTCCATCACCGCCAAGCTCTATGGTAACGTCCTGTAACGAGATGAGCCCGTCAGAGCTGGGGGTGGGAGGGGACCGCTGATCTATGCACAGGGGAGTGGACGGGGGTGGGGAGTCTTGCTTTTTCCTTCTGACAAAACTCCAATTAGGAGAAAGGTGCCAGCATTGACTCTCCCTGGAGGATGTAGAGTTCAGTCTCCCCTTTGAGGTAGAATCCTCTCTTTGATCTCTAAAATTCAAGACCCAGAGAATTCCAGAGCCTCCAGGCCCTTACAAGAGGCAGTGGGAAGAGCTCTGTGTGAGGACACCTGGGTGGGAGCCTGGGAGGGACCCTCTTCCTCACCGGGAGCCTGTCTTTCCGGAAGTGTATCAAGGAGATTGCACTGGGTCAACAGTTTTCAAATTTCCCTAAATTTGCAAATCGCTGGGCAGAGTCATCTCCGGCCCTGCCAGCCTGGGTCCCTGGCGTTCTAGGCGTCTCCTCTGCCTCCCACTTGCAGGGCGGGAGCCGCAGCTGAGGGACAGCCTCCTGCAGGACTTCAGAGAGGTCGCCCGGGGCGTGGGCATCGCTGACGACTCCATCTTCATCTTGGCTGACAGAGGTACTTGGCACCCGCCCACCCTCGAATTTCTGTCCCCTCCTCATCCTTCACGGCCCCCAGAGACTACCCCAGCCCCTGGGGCTTTCCTGTAACCCTCCCAGATAAACAGGGACCACAGCCCCCCTTCAGGAAGCCACTGGAGTTGCCCCAAGTCTCACAGCCCGTACCTGGCAGAGCTGGGACTGGAACCAAGTCAGTGTCCACTCCGCTGGCACGTGTCTCGGGGAGGTTGTGTCTGGAATCCGTAGGTACCTCCTAGGAGGCAACAGAGGATGTGCTCTAGAGTCAGAGCTCCTGGGTTCAGACTTGGCTGTGTGGCTGCTGGCTAGCCAACCTCTCAGAGCCTCACCTCCCTCATCTGTAAAATGGGGGCGATAATGCCTCCCTTCTGAGTTGCTGTGAGGAGTCAGTGAGATAAAGGCAGCCATTATGTGCAACAGCACGGTGCATAGTCAGTGCTCAGTTGATGCTACCTGTTGCTGATCTTGTTATGATGCTTGTGGGATGGGGTGGAGTGGACAGATGGCAGTGATGGTGCAGCCATTAGTCTGTTGCTTTTCCAGTGAATGTCCCTGAGCAAGTCATGCGGGCAGGGCCACTTATGAAGCAGCTAACAAATAAGACAGTCCCTGGCACAGTGCCCACCTAGCACTGTAATAGAAACAAATCCAGGACTAGGATTGCCGCAGAGCCTAATCTTCAGTCCTCTCTCCTGTCCTCTGACCTAGGTGAATGTGTGCCCGGAGAGCAGGAACCAGAGCCCACCCGACCCCCGGTGAGTACCTCAGCCCCCGCCCAGGCACTGGGTTTCAGCTGGCCCTGCTCACTGAGAGGGCTTGAGCGAAGATGGTGTTGGGCATGAGTTGTGAAGTCACACCCACCTGCACTCAGTCTTGATTCTGCTACTTGGGCTAGTTGCCGCCCTGTCGGGACCTCACCTTTCTCATCTGTGAAACGGGATAATTATACTTAACTTCTGGGGTTGTGCTAGAATTCAATGACATGCAGAAAAGCTCTTAGCATAGTGCCCCAAAATGCCTAAGAGAAATAAAACACTTGATAATGAAATAGCAATACTCAATACACGACACAGTTAATTGATTTCCCTAAAAAACAGCAAACCTGAGAACAAGCAGCTTCTCAAAGCATCTCCTCTCCTATGCTGCCTCCTGATTTTGGGGGCTTCCTCAGTCTTTTATTTTCCTGCCTTTTGCCATATTGATTAAACCTTCTTCCTTCTTTTTTCTCTGATTATTTCTCTTAATTTATTCTACTAATATGTATATGCATGTATATATCTGTGTGTCTATGTATGTGTACATATAAACATATGTAATGCTTAGAAACATAGTCTCAAAAATTGAAAAAATACAAAAAGCAAAAAAAAGACAAAATGTCCTTATTCTTACATAGAACTAACACTGTTAACATAGTATATATTTGCTCCTATATTTTTAAAGAAAAATGACCATTGATTTTGTAAAACTAATATATGCTTATAATAAAGAACTAAAACAATACAGAAAAGTATAAAGATAAATAAACGTTTTTTATAAAATCCTACCATCACCTCAAAGCTACCAGCATTCACATCATTCCAGGAATCTTAGCATATAGATGTGTGGATAAAAGAACAGATTAAAAAAAAGGATAAATGGATGAGCATATTTAGAGATATACTGTTATTAAATGGGCTTATATTACAGATGCTATCTTTAATTTTTAAAAGCATTAATTGTAGTTTTACTTAAATTTTTATAAAAAAAAAAAAAGAAACTGGACTTCTTGAACTTCAAATATTTTTTTCACCACTAGAGATTTGTGTCCTAAAGATTCTTCTAAAGTAAATTCAAGGTTATGAAGAGACATTTAAGAGACTGGCATCACCATATATAATTTGAAAGAATGTATTTATTGCCTCCATGATTTGAAAGATAGACATGAGCATTCTCGAACTTGGTTCCATCTCCTCTTCCCTTTGTCATTTACATTGTCCTGATTGGTACAATTTCCATCTATTCTGTCGCCATAATCCATAGTCATATAATAGTAGTTCTGTAGTTTAGTGGATTTTACATTCACCTTTACTGAATACATGTAGCTTCTCCATTTCTGAGTTATTTATTTTTATTAATCTCTTAGTGCCATTTCTTCAAGTGGTGTTTCTGTGGAAGGTCTGCAGCTGTTTTAATCCATGAATTCTTCCATGTCTGAGAATGTCTATACTTGAACGCCATTTTGCTTGGGTGTAGTAGTTTCAGGCCATGCTTTCTTTCCCTCAGAACTCCGTATACGTTGCTCTGTTGCTCTCAAGCATCCATTACTGCCGTGAAAAAGCCTGAGGCCAGCATGATATTTCTTCTCCTTGTAGACAATTTATTTCTTCTGCCCAGGTGCCTGGGAAAACATTCTCTGTCATTAAGGTCAACATCTTAACCAGGACATGTGTTAGTGTTGAAAATTCTATGTGAAAATTTCCTGAAAGACAATGGGCTCTTTCCATGTACAAATGACATTTCTTCATTATTTCAGGGAAATCTCTTGATCTATATCGTTGACTTCATCTTCCATTCCCTCTGTTGGGTTTTGCTACCTTAGGAACATTTATTCTCTCATCCGGGTGCATCTTTGTCTTCCACATCTACTGGTTTCTCCCCAGTTGCTCTCCTCTCTTTGTCTTTTTCATCTGCATTCATTGAGATTATCTCCAGCCTTTCTTCTATGACCTCATTCCATTTTTAGCAGTCATTCCAATCTGTTCCTTATTATTTCTATTTCTAATTTATTCATTAGCTCTCGGTTTCTGTTATTTTGGTTCTCAATTTGTTTTTATAGGCATGGATTCTCTCTTTTCATCTTATTCTGTTGTTTTAGCGTCTCATCTTTGAGCCTTCTGCTAGTGTGAATGTCTAATGAAGTAATTCCATAGCGTGGAGCCATTGAGGCATTTCCTTCTGTTCCTTGCGTTCTATTTTCTTCCAGTATCACGGGTCGGGTTCCCCAGGATAAACACTATGGAAGGGCAGGCAGGCGGGCAGGCAGGATTGGGCAGAGGGAGAAGGGGAGCTGCGATGAGGTCACCGTGGCTCAGCCAAACGTACAGGGCCCTCTGAAGTCGGGACGGCCCTTCAGAGTTGTCCCAAGATGGAGCAAAGGGGCAGGACCTTAATACCCCCACGGTGGTCAGTGTGGGAGGGGAGCGCGACCTGGGTGAGATGGCGCCCTCTAGCGGAGGCCGTCTCCAAAAGGGACCGACCTCCAGGGCTGACCTCTGGCGGCAGCCGCACTTCCGGCAGCTGAAGTGCATTGCTGAGGGGAAATCTCAGCAGTTTATGACGGTGTCCACCACCGCTGGGCTCTTCCTTTCGTTCAGGTCATTTATTTTTGTGCTCGTTTCCGAGGTGGTTTTGGTCGTTTCTGTACCAGTTCTCTCTTTAGCACAAGGTCTGGTACTGTGTTCATCCACCTTTCTCAAGTCCAAGAGGATGGTGGAGGGGACGGCTGAGAAGCTGCCCCCCAAGGAGCAGCATGTGGGTCCTTACGCTCCAGATGTTAATATCCTGGGGCTGCCGTAACAAAGTTGCACAAACTGGGGGTTGAAACCACATAAATTTATTGTCTCATAGCTCTGGAGGCCAGAAGTCCAAGATCAAGGTGTTGGAAGGGTTGGTTCCTCTTGAAGGTTATGAGAAAGATTCCATTCTGTACCTCTCACCCAGTGGTTTGCTGGCAGTCTTTGGTGTCCCTGGCTTGCACAATCATCGCCCCAACCGCTACCTTCATCTCCACATGATATTCTCAATGTGTGTGTGTCTCTGTGTGCAAATGTCCCCTTTTTGTAAAGACACCACTCCTATTGGATTAGGGACCACCCTAATGGCCTCATCTTGCTTACATTTGCAGCAACCCTATTTCAAAATAAGGTCACGTTCTGAAGCATTGGGGGTTATGACTCCAGTATATTAATTTTGGGAGGACACAATTCAATTCATAACATCCTTCCTCTGCTGGTCTTTTGAAGGACTGCTAAGTATTCTACATAGGGTTCATAATCTGGTAGGGGATGTTGTGATGTACAACTGTCCCATGGCAACACATCCTTCATTAGATTATGTAGCATTAGATTGTGTAGCTCTAGAACCTTCACTTCCATTAGACTTGAACTCTATTTTCCTTTTCTACTCTTTTTTCCCAGAAGCCATTTTTACTACTCCTCTGTCAGGAAAGGAAAAGATGGGGTGCCCCTTAATTTTCTTCTTTCTGGATTTGGAAGTACCAGCAAGAATTATAGATCTGATGACATTACCAGTCCTGGAGGTTGGAGAGTACAGTTAAAAGTTAAGGGCTACACCCTGCCGAACCAGTCTGTTAGTTCCAGAATGTTTTGTTTCTTTTCTTGATTGCCAGTTTTAAAGTGTTTGGCTTTAAATTATGCCCATTTCTTTGTATGAGTGATATTGATGACAATTTGGGAGCTGTGTTTTTGAAATAATTTTTTGCTATGTTGGGTATTGGGGAGAGAATTTTTTTTTTCCTAGAGACAGGGTCTCGCTCAGTCACCCAGGCTGGAGTGCAGTGGCATGATCATAGCTCACTGCAGCCTCAAACTCCAGGGCTCAAGTGATCCTCCCACCTTAGCTTTCCAAGTAGCTGGGACTACAGGCATGAGTTTGGGGAGAGAACTTTTGAGAAGAGTTTCAATCTGACATCTTAATCCAGATGTCAACTAACTCTATATTTCTTTATCAATGTCAAGAATGAAACAACTCACTCCTCTTGCACAAGACAGAAACATAGCACACCTACATTTCTGTTTCTTACCGTTTATTTTAATCCTTTCAGATTTCTCACATGACTGTTTTTGTGGCTATGATTTGACATTGCTTACATTTTCAAAAAGAATTTAAAAATATTTACATTAAATTGCATAACAATTTTAACAATTATTTGTTATTCAACTCTATATTTTATTGGCTTTATAGTTTACCATCATTTCTTTGCTCTAAGATCTTCAATATTTGGCATTTAGATTTCCTTCTCAATTGGTAGAAATATCTCTACAAGTAATTTTTTCAGGAAAGATACATGAGTGGCAAACTTCTAGACCCTTACGTAAGACCCTTACATAACTGAGAATGTCTTTCTCTGGTTATATCATATAGTCAACAACTTGGATGAGTGAAGGACCCCTTTTCCCTCATAACCCTCAGAACATTGCTCTGGGGCTTCTGCATTAAATGCTGTCATTTACTCTGTGGGTCATTAGGCTCTTTATCCTTTGTCCCTAGGAATGTCCAAGAAGGAGCCCTTCATTAATTTGTTGTGGTTTCCCTTTCTCTCATAATTGGGCAGCTCAGGTCTTTCTTCAACTCAGAAAAGTTTTCTTCTATCATTTCTATACCAATTGCCTCTCCTTCTGGAATCCCCATTATGTGGATTATTTCCTATAGTATCTAAGCTGCAGTTTATTATCTCAACTATGTGGTTAAACCGAACATCTTTTCTATGTCCAATAATCTTCTTCCACATACTCATTTCCATCACTGTTGGCTTCTGTTATATCAGTGCCTATCATACTGAATTTCACTGATGCTTTAAATTTTCTCCTGTTTTTTTCTGCCATCCTGTGTTCAGTGGGGATATTTCATCAGCCCAGTCTAATTCTTCTGAGCAGCGGCATCATTTAACTTGTCCTACAACTTTTCTCTGTTCCTCCACCCTCACCAAGGAAGACATATATCTCATCAGCTTGAGATGGATCTGGCAGAGTGTGGGAGTCTCTGCCAGTATTCACAGTTTTCAGCTGCACTTCAAAAGCAGAAAGGAAAGTTTAAGGTTACTTTAGTTCTATCATTTCAAGTTCCAGGTCTTACCTGTGGACAAGATGGCTACCTGGTGGCCAGCAGTTCCCTACTTACCTCTTCTTCAATTGCCTGGGATCCTGCCTCAGGGAACCCTACACCCAGAGACCCTCTTGACAGCTTTGGTGGCCTTCCCTGTGTTGCAGTCCCCACTACCATAGCCAGGAGTTAGGGTCAGTCTTGAGGTCCCTTCTTTCTCTCTGGATGGATTTTTTTTTCCTTTGCAAGCAGTTGATAGTCTGTTCACCCTTCCTGCAAACCAGTTGTACCCACACTCTGTCATGCAAAAATGCCTTCACATTTCTAGCATGGGAATGCTGTTTTCCCCTGATTTCCAGCTCTAGGGGAGATTCTTTTCCATCATTATATTTCTTTAGGCACTTCAACTGGAAGTTGGATATGGGGGTATTGCTATGCCTCATGGTTCTGATTTTCATTTCAAATCAGAAATCTATCTTTTGATGCCCATGCTGGAATTCAGGTTGATGATTTTGTGGCCAGTCCATTAGCCAGTCCAGTGGCTGTGCTTCTATCTATGCCCTGATTCCCAAAGCAGAGGGTTTATTTATATATTCCAGGGGTACAGGTGAGCAATAGTAACAAGGTGTCTGTAACAGCTTCTTCTTTTCTCCCCCCAGAGGGCCCGGCGGGCTGTGCTACCTCAAGAAGATGAAGGATCCGGGGACGGGCAACAACTACTTAATGTCGTCAAGAAAGAAGGTAGAGCACCTGCCTTCTCACCCTTTCTGCCATGAGGAAGGGCCAGAAGAAGCGCCCACGGTTGGCTCACCCTAGATATCCCCATCACTGTGAAGTCGCTTTATCTGCTAGAGACTCAAGGGTTGGGCTGAGAAAAGGCAAATCAAGTAGTTTACACTGTGCTAGCGGTTTAGCTGGGAGAGAGGAGCATAAGGCATGGTCCTGAGCTGAGGGACTGTCAGCTACATGATGAGAAGCTAGTCCTTGCCCTGCCTGGGACCAGGTGGCCTCCTGCCCTTGGTTTCCTCATCTGGTCTATGGGGTAACAGCCTGCCAGGCTGACCGCCAGTGCTCTTGTAGGAGCAAGTTGGCACTGTCTGTGAACAGCTCCCTCTCCAACACCCTCAGCAAATGCTGAACCCTGCTCTGCCCCAGGCCCTGTGCTAGGCACTGCAGCCACGGAGACAGACCACCCATATCATCTTGTCTAGTGGGAGAGGAACCCAAAGAACATGATGGGCCCTAACGGGAGGGTCAGCTAAAGGGCTGGAGACCTCAGAGGGGTCAGGAGTCGTCCATGCTGTGTCCAGGCATCCAGGTAGTTTTACAGAGGGGGGACTTGGAGAAGGGGTCAGGCTGACAGCATGGGGGCTGGTGCAGATATTACAGAATTTGGGGACAGACAAGACCAACACTGTGGATGGTGGGTCTGTGGGTTGCTTCCCACATCACGGAGTGGAATAAGCGTTGGTGCTGGAGCTCAACAGACATGGTTTTGAATTTTAGCTTTATGTAACTCTGGGCAGGTCACTTCACCTCTCTGAGGGTCAGCTTCCTCATCTAGAAAATGAGTTGATAATCCTTCCTTTTAGTGTAGAGGTGCAAACTGAACGAGATGATGCATATTGAGTGCCCAGCGGATTATGGGTGCTCAGTACACATGGGGCAGTACTGCTGTTGCCTCTCCCCAGATGCCTGCCAGATGGGCTACTCGGCAGGTCCCTGCATGGGAATGACCAACAGGTACTTCTACAATGGCACGTCCATGGCCTGTGAGATCTTCCAGTATGGCGGCTGCATGGGCAATGCCAACAACTTCGCCACAGAGAAGGAGTGTCTGCAGACCTGCCGGACCATAGGTGAGTACGGGCCCCGCCTCTGTGTACTCTGCACCCGGTGACCCTGTCCTCCCAATAAACCACCTGCCAACTGAAAAGGTAGCTGAGAGAGGGTGTTCCCGTGGTGGAACTCCAGGGCAAGTTTGCTGAAATCATAGGGATTCCACATTTGGATATGGAGGGCCCCAGGCAAGTCACTTTTTTTCTTGTGAACCTCAGTTTCCCCATCTGCCAAAGAGGGATGAGGTGTTCTAGATGAGCATGGTCCCAGGCTCAGCAGCCCCGTGTCTGCTCAGTCTGTGGTTGCACAGATGACTGACATACCATGCTTCTTTCTACCCCACAGCGGCCTGCAATCTTCCCATAGTCAGTGGTTCCTGCCGCGCTTTCAACAAGCTCTGGGCATTTGATGCTGCCCAGGGGAAGTGCGTCCAGTTCGTCTATGGGGGCTGCCATGGCAACGGCAACAAGTTCTACTCAGAGAAGGAGTGCAGGGAGTACTGCGGCGTCCCTGGTGATGGTAGGAGGCCCTGCGGGGTGCCGGGCGGGGTCAAGGGGCTGTCAGGGTCTAGGTGGGAGAGCCCTGGTAGGGGCTTGGGGTCTGCAGAGCTGAGTTCTGGACTCTGTACCTGGTGAGCAGCCCATCCATGCTCTTGGCCTCAGCTTCTCCCCTGTGAAATGGGGCCAAACCTGGGGCCCAATCTCAGCTGGGACTGGGCACCCAGGCAGGTGTTTTGCCAGGCACAGGCAGAGGGTGTGCAGGGCTGGCTGCGGAGCTGGGCAGAGCCGGGCCCGAGTTCTGGTGCTGCCACATTTAGGCTGGCCACATTGAGCAAGTGCCAATTTGAGCCTCGATGTTTTTCCTGTAAAATGGGACGAAGTACCCGCTACCTTTCAGACTGCACAGGATGTGGCATGGAGTTAGTGCTCAACTAAAGGCAACTGCTACTCATAGCGACCATACTGATGCAATGATAACAGTGATAGCATTCCAGGGAACGGCAGCCATTCAAGATTCTTGTACCTCGATTTTCCCACTGGAGAATGGTGCCTATGGCAAAAGAGAAAAGGCAACAAATCAGATCCTCCTGTGGAATGCCCTTTGCAGATAAGCCACTCGGCAAGCAGGAGTTCTGGTCCCGGCTCCAGCTGCCTTCCCTGCCCCGGGAGGCCTCCCCACTCCCCCGTCCCGAGTGTTCCCTCCCTGAGCCTGTCTGTGTCCGCAGGGGACGAGGAGCTGCTGCGCGTCTCCAGCTGAAGTCCGGCCCGTCTGTAAGCCGCAGGGCGGCCGGTGTCTGTTCCAGGGCCCCGTGGCAGGCCGGGGCTGAGCAACCTGAGTCCAAATAAAAACCAAATTGCAAACTCCTGAACGTCGGTGTCCTGAGTGTTCATTGTCATCCAAGCATGACGAGGTGGGGGGGGGGAGGGGACAAAGCCGAGGTGGGTGCACGGGTACCCCAGCTTTCCCCGGCAGCGAGAAAGGCACGTGCTGGGATGTAACAGCGCTGCCTTCAGCACGTGAAACTGCTATGCAGATTATGGAACATAAATCGCAGTTCTGTTTCACAGTTGTGTGAAATGGGATTGTTTTGCTTCGTTTTAATAACGCTAGAAAAGAAAGGAAGGAGAAAACCCTGGGCACTTGTTTCTGGGAGAGGCTTGGCGGGGGGCGTCAGTGACCCAGGGCCAGAAGAAACGATTGTGCTCAGCGTGCCCAGGGAGCCCAGGGCGCACAGCCCACAGGAGCCTGAAATAGTGCCCCTGTCCTCCGCCGCACCAGAAGCCTCTCCAGCGTCTTATTTCACCTGCAGCCCAGTTCCCAGAACCAGCTGCCAGGAGCTGGAAAGCCTCTGCTGTGTCTCCGCGTGGCCCCGGGGTGCCGTCCCCTGGGGTCCCCACTCTGGCCCTTTGTCCTGGAAGGAGAATGCTCACCAGCCTTCCTTTGCATTGTGTCCGGGCAGCCGGCTGGGCCCTGGCCCAGAGCCAGCAGCCCTTGGTCTGACCTGGCTTCAACTCCTTGGGGAAGAGAGGCGAGCTGTCTGTCCAGGGCTGCTCTAGGACCACGCTGTTCCAAGGCAACAACTCTGAGCTTCCAGTTTGCAAATTCACACTGGACTTAAAATTGTCTGATTTATAATTTTTTTTTTTTTTTTAGAGACAGGGTCTCACTCTCTTGCCTGGGCTAGAGTGCAGTGGCCTGATCATAGCTCACTGCAGCCTCAAACTCCTGGGCTCAAGTGATTCCCCCTGCCTCAGCCTCTCAGGTAGCTGGGACTACAAGTGTGTGCTATCAGGCTTGGCTAATTTTTAAATTTTTATAGAGACAGGGTCTTGCTATGTTGCCCAGGCTGGTCTGGAACTCCTGGGCTCAAGGGATCCTTCCACCTTGGCCTCCCAAAGTGCTGGGATTGCAGGTGTGAGCTGCTGTGCCTGGCCAATTTATAAACCCCTCTCGCTGACCACATCCACCCGAGGCCTGATGGCTGCTGCCCGGCTGTGTGTGTGGTGGCGTGGAGAGCAGACCCCAGTGGCAGACACCCAGGCAGGACCCACATTCCTCTGGGGTGTGACCTGCGTCCCAAGGGCTGGTGGCTAGTCAGTCCAGGGTTTGCCTCTTGCACCCCTGGTCCTTGTTAATAGAGCTGTCAGGAGGAATGAGAAGATCCCACGCCTCTTGTTGAGAGGATGAGCTCGGAGGCAAGGATCTGGGTGTAGAAGGCTTTGCAGCCCCCTGGGTCACACGCACCAAGACCTTCCTTTTGTCTCCCCCAAGGTCCTGATCTTGGGGCATCCAGGTTCCAACAGAGAGGACAGTCCTGAGGAAGAGCATTTGTAGTCGGGGCCAGGACTCTGAGGACAGGAGCAGGGAGGTGGCAACAGTTCAGAGGGACATGACAGAGGCCCTCGACCAGCAAATGTCCCCCTAGCCCTGTCCCTACCCTGTCCCTTCCATGTGTGCTTCCCACCAGGGGTGGCCGTCCATGGCAGTGCGAAGGGGCCACTCTGAAGAGCGCTATTTGGAGGTGACCTGACCCAAAAGACAGATGCTCAAACCAGAGGGTGCGAGCCACAGGTGCGCGGCCCAGCTCAGCCAGTGGCTGCGCGTAGGGTGCTTTTGCACAGCTCTGAATCCACCAAGTAAACTGAGCTTCCCATAAATGTCTGGGTTTGTCAACTGACTTGCAAATAGGTATCTCGGCAGCCCAGGGTCTGCATCCTGACGCCAACAGCGGGCCAGAGCTTGGTAGAGACAGACATCGCCCCCTCCCATCCCCTGGAAGGGCCTTACCTGGTGGTTCACGAGCCCTGCTCGCCAACCTGCCTGGTCCCCGAGGCATTTGTCTCTGTGACACTTGCTACAACTTGTCACTAAAACTACCCCCACCAAAAAAAAGTCAATGTACCCTGACTTTATCCCTTGGGGCTAGGTTGGGGTGCGGCACCCCTGTGACCCCGAGTCACAGGAATTCCCGCTGCTTGTCTCAGAAGGCGCCGGTGTCCTTCCCAGCACAGCGATGCCCCTTCCCTGAAGAGTCACTCGAAGCTTAAACAGCCTCGCCTCAAGTTTCCCTCGAAGGCACGGCCCCACTCAACTTACTCGCTGCAAAGTAAATGTGGCTGCTTAACAAAGAGACGTATCTTTTGTTTTTCCTCTTTAAAACAATTTTTTAAAACAATCCAGAGGCTGATCCCTCAGCCGTGAGGGCTTCCGGGCCTTTCTTGGCTGCGATGTTCAAGGCGCCGGGGAGGATTTCTCGGGCCACAGCAAGGCTGGCGACCTTTAGCGTGGGTGGCACAGCCTCGGTTCAACCCCCACCGCTCGCCCAGGGCCGCCGCACCGCTCGCTGGGCAGGGTGGTCTGAGGGCAGGGCCGCCACCCCTGGGGGGGCTGGTCCGGGTCAGCAGCCTCTTCGTGCCATGACACGCACGCGCGACTTGATGGACGTTTTTCAGGTGATGGGAGTTAACACACCCTCTACGTGTGAGAGTTACCCACGCCTGGCACAGACAGGGCTCGGGGTGTCACTCACTCACCTTGATGGCAGGGTGGCAGCTCCCCCTCCTAACGGGCTGTTTTGGGGGCAGGAGAGCCGCTGGTGGCGTCTTCCCTCCTCAGCTTGCCTTTGGCTTGGCTCCGCCGAAGAGGAGCATGGGCGTCCTGGCGTCCGCACGGCGTCAGGGTCTGGGCGAAGCCACCATGGAGTCCCACACGCCTTCAGGAATTTGGCAAAAGCTACAGACACTCTTCCCCAGGACATGGATGATACGTATGACAGCTGTAACGTCACAGTTTGGGAGGCCGAAGCCGTTGGGAATTGGGGCACGAAAGCCTCACGGGGGCCCGAGGGCCAGGGTGAGCCTGGACGTGCACCTTAGCATTCGGTCAGGAGGACTCGGACCAAATCCTTCCCTCTTCCACAGAGCAGTGCTCCGCATCCCACCAGGGCTCACATCTTCCGTGGCTACGTCCCTCCCTCCTTTATCGGACGTGGCTGAGCTGGGCCTGGTGCTGGAGCCCCCAGGTGACAACCCTGGCCCCACACAGCGCCCCCTCGGGATGGAGTGAGCTGTCTCCCTTGCGTCCCTGCAGGGGCTCCGCTCCTAACCGAACGGCATGGCCCATTCCCAGATCCAAGAAAAAAAACACCACACACTGCATCTTCCTAAAGGTCGTTTTATTGTAAAACCATAAATACAACACTGACATGAAATCATTTATGCAACTGATCCTCTCTCACCGTTAAAAGGACGTCTTTTTGCCTTGGCATCAACCAACTGGGAAATAATGTTGCAAGAATTCAGGGGATGGGGGAGGTACTGAATCCTGGGCTGGGGCTTTTGGTGATTTAAGGAACCCAGTGGAACCTTCCTCTTCTCCCTGGGAATGTTCCACTTTTGGACAAAAACAGACAGGTAAAAAACAGCAACATTTAAACAGCTCAGTTTTAAATTTTATTACTTTGTAAAAAAAAAAAAGTTTTTTTTTTCTCTATTCCTTTCCTCCATTTGACATCAGTAAAAGGTTTAAACAGCATGAAACTGATTAGGCTGTAAATGGAGAAATGGTACCAAAACAAAGTAAAACCAAAACCCAAAGGACAAACAGAAAACCCTAAATGAACCCTCAAGTTTGGTTTCGGGGGTTTACATATCACAACAAGAACCGTCAACTCAACCCCCATGCAGTCTGACTCCTTGGAGAGCTGTTGGATCCACACCAACGATACAGGAGACCGTACACAACGTCTTTTCTTTAATTAACACAGCAAGTGTGACACTAGGTAACTTTTTTTTTTTTTAAATACAGTACATGGTACACAGGGTCCCCAAGATGGCCCTGCATAAACCCCTCGTGAAGACTTGAGCCAAGCACTGGCTGTTTATAAAAATATTGTGTTGCTACAAAAGTATAAATTAATGCTACCGGTATTAAGAAATATTAAACACATAAAACTTATAAGGATTAAGAAAAATATTCATTAATACCTGTAGAAAACTCTGGCCTAAAAAAGATATTTTTTTTGTGTTTGTTTTTTTGTAAATTTTTTTTTTTTTTGTATTTTTTTAAGATGACTTGAGTTTCTTGCACTCGAAGAGAGAGACACACGGATGTGTCCATGGTATTGCCTAGAACGTCTTAACTACTGAGAAAGGGTGGGTGTGCACGCACGTGGTTTCTGAGCCAGGGGGAGGAGGGCACCAAGGCTTTCTCGAGATTTACCTGATGTGAACGCATCACTGACACGGAAAGAAAAAGGTAGGATCAGAAAACTGAAAATAATTTACGCTTTTTAAAAAATATCTCTGCTTCAGGTGGTTTTACAAAATGATTTCCTGATGCTTGGGATCTGAAGGGCCCTGGATGAGCTGCCTGGGGTTGGGGGGCCCCCAGCCCCGCAGGGTGGCCCTTGCACTCTCCCGGAGGGTCTGTCCGTGTGCTCGCTCACCACTGGGGACGCCTGGCCGGGCCGGAGGGAGGGTCCTAGGCAGAGACCTGTTGGCACCTGGGTGGTGGGAGGAGTGCCTCCTTCCGGCTGGCCTCAGACCCCGTGTGTGCCGCCCTGGACTTCAGGAAGTGCCACAGGAGTGCCAGGCCCCTGAGGTTGAAGACAAGGCTGGGCTGTGCCCCTTTAAGGAATTTTGGTTTGAAGAGTCAAGGTGCCCAGTGGGACGCGTGGGTGGGGCCCAACTGCAAGCCTAGCAAATCCTTCTCCATACAGGAATCGAATCTTTAAAGCGAACCCAGGGGTGGGGGGTGGGGGAGGCGGGGCATGAACGTGTCCAACAGCGCCCTACGGTCTTCACCTTCGGCAGGTGCCTCTTCCACAGAAGCCACAGGGCTCCTTCCGCAGAGGCCAGGGTGCCCCACCATGATCCTCAAACCCAAATGAGAGAGCAAGAAAAACAACGACGACAACGACAATGAAATCCCCCAGAAAACCCTGAAAAGGGGAAACCAGGAGGGAAACATAAGAGGGAAAACACTGTATCATTGGTTCACCATAACTGGCCTAGCAAACGTTAGCCACAGTGAAGGGAGGGGCAGCCTCCTTCCCAGGTCCCCGCTGGCCCAGCTGGCCGGGACAGGAGCCGCCGTCCACTGGCCCCAGGGCACAGCTGGGCCTTACTTAGTCTCTTGGTTCTGTCCAAACCATCCGCCTTCCCAGGAGCCCTCCGCCAGATGCACTGCAGAGACAGAGGGGGCACTGCCGCCGTTCCCCGGGCAAGCGCAGAGCTACGACCTTGGTGCCACTCGCCGGGCAGCAGGTGGCTTCGTGCCATGCCCCGTGCGCCTCCTCGTTGAGCACATCCATCGTGATGGCAAGACCTGGGCAGGGGCCCCTGCTGGGCCATCTCGTAGGCCCTCCCTCCTCCCTCCACGTCCCATCTTCATTTCAAATCTTCTGGTGACTCTGTGGCCCCCCCAGAGAGCATGTGCCACATCCCTGACGTCTCTCCAGGTGCCCACTCGTCAAGGAGTCCAGCCCAAGTCCAGGGGAAGCAGGTGGCACTGCTTGGGAACAGCGGACTCCTAAAGACAGAGGTTCAGCTTCACAGTGGAAAACACGCCCTGCAGAATTTTTCTCTGGTGTTTCTCGAAAGTGCAGGAAATAAAAGCTTAAACTGAGAGAGAGGACTCTGGCCAGCCTACCCACTGGACTCTGGTGTCTTCCTAGAGTCCTGGAGACCCACAGCTTCTCATCCGTGTCCCTGGACTGCCCTTCTGTCCTTGCCAGGAAATCCCAGCCAAGAGCCAATCCCCAAATGCCGAGTGTGAAGCTCCAAGCAGGATGCTGCTGCAGCTCCCTCACTCGTGAGGCGGCAGGTGACCTCTGTGCTGCGAGACCCCAGAGATGAAGCACGGGCCGTTTTGCTCAGGTGGCACCTGTTTTGTTTCCTGGTTTCTAAATGCCATTGGAAGGAGGCCTGGCTGGCCGGCCTGGGCATCGGGAGAAGGAGAACAGTGCTGAGACAAGGGCATCCACCCAGGACGTGGGTGGCACCCACCAGGATGGCACCGTTGCTCTTGGTGGACCTGACACTCCTCCAGCTACTGCAGATCCAAGGGACCACCCATGTCGCTGAGGTCCTTGGCTTGGGCCATGCTGGTGAGCAAGCCGACCTCAGGTAAGGCGGGGAAGGACCTGCTAAGTGGAGATGTGTTTTCTTCACCTCCCCTCTTGGGTCCACGTATGTCAAAACAAAGGCCATTTCTGCCCTGGGAATCACGTGTCCCGAGGTGAGCTAACCCGAGTCAGCAGGCAACCACCCGACCTACTGAGAACACGGCAGAAACAGCCCAACTTCCTGGTCTCCGATCCCCCAGTGGCCTGTGGTGGGGTGGCCGGACCTACAGTGGCCTCAGAACTGGGCGGGCAGATGACAAAATCCTCCCAAAAGTGAAGGCCAGGCCAGGTGCTGGGAGGTGAGCTGGAGGAGCCAGTCTCAATCCTTTGGCTGAACTAGAATTTGGTAAGGTGGCTATTGCTGGAGACGAGGGGCCAGCGGCTGGACCTGTGACATCTTTGGGTTTTATTAAGCTGTTCGCTGCAGCAGGACTGCACGAGAGTGGCCTGCGTGAGCAGCAGACTGACAGGGCACCTGGGTACACCTTTCCTGTTGGCAACATCAGTTTCTGGGAACCAGAGGTTGCAAGAGAGAAATGACCACTGCCACTCCATTCTCTGTCTGGACCAGGCAGCCCCAGAAGACAGCTTTCTGAGTACCTAGTGGTATTCAACGTGAAACCTGCAGAGGCAAGCCCAACCCTAAGCACTGAACTGAGGGGGAAAGGAAGCATGGGACAGGAGGTGACAACCTATGACCAGACACCTAGAGTTTAATAAGACTGACTATATTTCTGGAAGGCAGACATCCCATGTTCCACATAGAGGTGAGTGCTCTAAATGCACACCTGGGCTTGGTTTCTGATGTCCTCGCAAGAAAGTGAAATGCCTATTTTCTAATTAACTGGCCAAGAACGGGGCACCCCCAGCACAGCTCTGCTCCAAGATGGGCGCCAAGGCTCTGCTCCCAGAATGGGCAGCTCCCATCCTCCTTGTGTGGTTGGAAATCTCCAGGCCACCGCCCCTTCCCTGGCAGTCCAGCGAGGCTGGCGGGCCCTTCTGCTGTAGGCATCTGTCAATCATCAGCAACCCCGAGGCCACCTTGTGGAACGCCCCTGAAGATCCAATCGAAAAGTCTGCTGATGTTTCCATACTCTCTAGGAAGTGACATTAGGTTCCTGTTCAGATTTCTCCCTGTTCCTGCTAGTGTACATGGAGGCTCATTTGAGGGTGGGCCCCCAAGAGGAAATATCTAGAATTCTCCAGGAGAGGAAATGGCATGGTGGTTCCTGAGACCACGGCTTGCTGGAGCGAATGTGGGGATGGTCGTTAGATCCATCTCAGCATGTCCAAGGCTCTGGAGGGGAGAGCTGGGTCAGCCCTCATGAGGCGAAGTGTGCAGCCTGGCCCCGGGACAGTGGTCTGGGTCCACAGTCCTAAGCCTTCTTGAGTTTTTAAAACCACTTTACTCCTCCTCTTGCCACGGGCCCAGGGAGAGGGCTGCAGTACAGTGCTTTTGGTAGTCGAGGTATCTCGCGGTGGAGTAATGCTTTATTGTTGGGACGGGGTGGAGGCGACTCGGCCGGCCCCCGGCACGGTTGATGGTGCCTTTGCAAACAGCCCCCCACAATGGTGGTCCTTCTCAGCCTGAAGCCCTGAGTGCAACCATCCCTGTCCCACGGCCACGGGCACTGGGGCACGTGGGACCACCAGGGCACATGCCACCACCGACCTTTATCCAGCTGGGAGGAGTGAAAGGGGTCGGGTGTTGATCCTGATGGAACCGCCTCTCGTGATGGCAGTGGGGTGCCACCCTTTCGGCACCGGGCTGTGTGCGCAGAACCTAAACTGCCACGGCCAGGGCCCAGGACAGAGAAGCCCAGCGACACCTCTCACAGCATCAAGTTCAACGGGGCTGGTGACTCGCCACCCTTGCAACCTCAGCTGCCCGGCTGCAAGGCGCCGTGCTCGACCGCCATCCTGGAAGGAGGTCTGTGGCGCATGTGGGGACCCCAGCACCCTCGGGGACCTGGGAAGGGAGGAGAGGCCGTGGCGGGTCTGAGGTGTGGCGGACGCGATTACAGGTCAACTCGGGGGTCCCTGTGGCACGGGAAGGGGCAGAGAGGCGGGAGTAGTGTAATGCACTCTGGGTACAGAAATCAGACATTCGCGGCGCCAGACGCAGGGGCCAGGAGGGCGGCTCCTCCACCTACATTCAGGACTCCCACCGGCTTCCCCTATGGCTTCTGCCGGCCCCACCCCTGTGGAATGAGACTCCTCCCCCACCCGGGCTCCAAACAGCAAGATCTTGGCCTTGGCTGCCCAAACACACGACAACTGAGCTGTACAGGGAAGGCCAGGCAGAGCCTTAGGGTACTGAGGATACCACTGAGATGAGCTAGTTTACAGTGTGACTTGAGGAACAAAAGGGGCGAGTAAAAAAACAAAACTCCAAAAAACATATAAGTTATAGACATTCAGTGCCTCCTAGCAGAGTCTAAATCAAATTTGAAGAAATAAAACGAATCCCCAAAACAAGGTAAAAATTGCTCCAATATTAGGCAAAAATATTAAGGAGTGGAGACAGTGTCTATACTTTTCTGAAAAATGTCTTTTTTTTTTCTCTCTTATATTATAAAGCAAAATGTCAGCTTTATATTTTTTAAGTCTCCTTTCCTGATTTGGGGAGATAGATAGGTGTGTTTCTAAGGCGGCTGCCCCGGGACACCCGAGGGGTGTCACAAAAGGCAGCAGCTCAATGCCCTGAAGATGAACGAGAAACAAAGTCCAGTGCAGCAACTGTCCGTCTGATGCAGTTTGGAGAACCCGTGGCAGAGCAGCTGGGGGCTGTGGGCTGGGGAGGGTTTGTACAGTGAGGTCGGGAGGGCTGGGGTAGGGGCCGGGGCAGGGGCAGGGAGGGAGACGGGGGCCCGGGGGTGAAGGACAGAGCGTCAAGTCACTTCAGATCTCAGCTGCCTGAACATTTCACAACGCCAGCTTTCTACCAATCTGCACACCTGAAAACAGAGTCTTTAGAGCCCCCTCGCTGAGAAGAGGAGGTGGAACATCTCCCTCTTTCCCAGTCGCTCGGCTTTCCTGACACACCCCGTTCGGTGCACACGCACCCGCGGACAGGCGTGTGTGCACGCACCAGGGTTGTGTGTGCGCGCGCACGCGTGTGCGAAGCTTCTCTGGCCGTGCAGATGAGCACAGAGCCCCCCACACCCCCAGCATGTGTGTTCAGACACGCACACGTGTGTGGGCGTGTACACACATGCACACACACACACACGGAAAAAAAGCACTTATGTTTCCAGGGGGCATTTACAATGAGGTCCACAGTGTTTAGAACTTAAATTCCTTTTCTGTTTGTGACAGTGTTGTGTGTATTTTTTTTCTAATGTTCTCTTCTTTTTGTTTCGTTTTCTTTCTTTTTTTTCCCCCCCGAAGACTTAAAGCATGTTGGATTTGAGAAACATGAGTTTGTTCATATCTTCGGGACTGAGCAGCCGCCTCCTTTTGATCAGAAGCGCCTGTTCACACATATTTACACACCCGCTTCGGGCCCCCACGGCGGGGACCGCCAGGAGCCAGAAGGCGAGCTTGGCGAGCTTTGTGTGCTTCTGGGTGACACACGACCAGTACTGGAAGAGATCGGGGGTGGCCTGGAAGAGGGGCTCCTGCAGGTAATCGTACACTTCGCTCTTCCCAAGCCGGTCGTCTTCCTGAGCTGCGGGGTTGTCGCCGGCGGCGGAGCGGGCCTTCTTGGCGCTGGGCTCGAAGTCCGCCTCCTCGGTCCAGGACTCCTTCACCTCGTTGATGAGCTCGCACACCTTGCCGATGATCTCCTCGTGCTGGTAGGGCGGCACGGGCCGCAGCTTCTGCTGCGGGTCCAAGATCATGGCCACCTTGTGGGCCGGGTGCACCTTGAAGTTCTCCTTGAGCGCCTCCAGGAAGAGGTGGCACAGCTTGCTGACGGTGCCCGCGTCGTTGGCCTTGGCCGTGAACAGCTTCTCCAGCCTGACGTAGGTGGGCAGCACGAGCTGCAGGGTGGGCTGGCTCTCGTTGCTCAGCTCGATGACGGCCTGCTTCACCGGCGTCAGGATGGCCGCCAGGTTGCTCAGCAGGTGCTTGTTGAGGCTCTGGATGAGGTTCATCTTCTTGGCCCGGCTGTAGAACTCGCAGATCTGCTCGTAGCGCTCGTGCACCAGCAGCAGCGAGTCCGTCACCGAGTTCCAGCAGGGGGGCGGCGACGTCTCCTCCAGCGACCCGAAGGTCTCCTTGGCGAGGCCCGTGGAGCCCGCCAGGTCCTCGCACACGTTGAGCAGCTCGATGACCTCGTGCATGCTGCGGGCCTGCAGCGTCCGCTTGCTCAGCACGCTCTGCACCACCGAGTTCAAGGCACAGGCCGAGCAGCGAAGGCACATGCCGGCCTTGGAGAAGGCGGACGCACTCACCCTGCAGTCCGTCACGTACACCGTCCGGATCTCCGACATCACGAACTCCGACAGCACATTCTGCACCCAGTGGTGCACCAGGTCGCCGCTGTCCCGGATGTCCGCGCCCTTCACGCCCAGCACGTAGCTCTTGATGTGGTTGCCCTCGGCCTGGTAGGCCGTGAGGATGTAGCAGGAGTCAGGGCCGACGCTCTGCGAGTGGCAGGTGACGCCAATGCCCAGGCAGGCGTTGCTGCCCAAGGCACAGGTGACCTTTACCTTCACCTGGTTGTACATGCGCGGCAGGTGCTTCAGCGCCAGCGTGTTGAAGTTGCCCAGGATCTCGGTGACCGAGAAGGCCCCGTAGCGGGCGCCACTGTCCACCAAGGTCTGGGCCAACTTCAGGAACTCCTTCCCGCTGACCACGCTCAGCGCGCCCAGGTCAGCGCACATGACCCGCAGCAGCCGCTCTGCGATGTTCTGCCGCTCCTTCTCGGGGATCACGCTGTTGGGCGTTAAACCACTGGTAGTGGCTGGCAGGGGACACAAAGAGAGAGGGGGTCAATTCTGTCATTTGAGACTGTCAAGTGTGACAGCAGCCTACTACTCTAAGCATCTAGCATTAGGAATGGCAAATAGATTTCCTCTTGCACACAAATTGGTGGTGCTGGCTGCTTTTAACATGTGCTGACCTCACAGGGATAACGTTCTATGATTGATTAGTAATGCCTGCCATGAGCACAGGAGTAGAGTATGTGGTATGTGTGCAACAAACCTGCGGTATGTGTCATTCATCTAGACCTTTGAAGCCAACCAGTCTAAACTTTTTCCTCTTCAGTTGCCTCTAACATAGGAATCTTTAGGAAATAAAATACATAGGACCATACCATAGGGTAAGGAAGGAGTAACCAATGGAAACTGTGGAGAGATGGGTTCTAGTTCTGATTCTGGCACTAACAGGTGCTCTCTGATCACACACACAAAAAAAATCACCTCCTCTCCCTGGGCCTCCTTCAGCTCATCCTGTAAGTCGAGAATTCCTGCAAATGAGGTCTCAGGTGTAAAAGTGCTTTGGAAGCTGTTACGCACCATCCTGCATTATAACAGAAGGCACAAGTGGCGGGAACGGGGACAGAGCAAAAAACCAGAGACCTCCGCGAGCCCCTGGGGCCAGCCCTGGTCGAGGGGACCTACTGTTATTGGCGCTGTTCCTCTGGGCCTGTGGTTTCCACTTCTCCTCCACAACAGCGGGCGGCGACCTGGACTGGTTGGGGGCGATGTTGTTTTCATTGTCAGCTGCAGGCACAGAGGGGACAGTGGGTTACCTTGAAGGGTGAGAACTAGAGTGTGGTGGGTGACAGCAAAACGTGGCCTTTGGGACTCAAGCCTAGGTTCAAACCCTCCGTACACAACTATGTGCGCTTATAAAGCCCCTTTTTATCCTCTGGAAAAATGAAGATGATGACATGACATTGCATGGCTGCAGGCAGGGCTAAGGAGATAGCGCCGGGAAGAGCTGCGCACAGCGCTGGGCAGAGGGTGAACTTCCTGTGGATGAGAGGCCTGGCTGGGAACCCTACAGGGCCACGGAGTTCCGGCTCCGCTATAGGACGAGGGCGTACCTGTACCAGTCATGCTCCAAGTGGCCAAAAGCACCTCACTTCTTTAAAGCATGCTTTTTTTTTTTAAATCTTTTTAGTACATTTACTAGAGTTTTTATTAAATAAACCAAACCAAAGCCCTTTACAAGACGCGAAGTACTAACTTATCAAACCCCTCACTGTAGGACATGGAGACTGAAGTTCAGACACAGGAAAGGATTTGCCCAAGATCACACAGAAAATGGCGCCAGGGCTAGGACACGATCCCAGGTCTCCCATTCCTGGGTGTGTCCTCTGTATATTTCTCTAGATTTTTGTTAACTTGTACCTATGCAGTTGTACCCAGTTGCAAGTATTAGGCATATGCCTATTCTCCTCTATGCATGGCCACTTCTGGACATGTATAGGATTGTTTCTGAATAGGAATGTCTGAGTCACATTCTTGTTGTTAGAAATGGCCACACAGGCTTCTATCTCATAACACATCACAGCTTGCTGAACCACACTCTGCAAGTCCTAGGTTTCTGGGCACTGCTGTTTCTAATGTTGCCGTTCTGCCATGAACCTAGCTGTCCAACTGTGATACTATGATATAATAGGAAGACACATTTTGGTCCTGTCCCCTGTTCCTGGCACACAGCTCCTAAAACCCTAAAATTTCCCAAGTGATAGAACTTTCAGCCCCACTCACTGTCTTCTGGGTGGGGAAGCAGGGGACTCCAGGTTGGGCTGATCACCAATGACCAATGACGTAACTGACCCCTGCCTAGGTAAGATGTCTCCACACAAGCCTAAAAGGATGGGGTTTGGAAAGCTGCAGGGCTGGTGAACACGAGGAGGTCCTGGGAGGGTGGCGTGCCCAGAAAGGGCACGGAAGTTCCATGCCCTGCCCACATGTTATGCCCCATTCATCTCTCCCTGCATCTTCCAGGCTGTTCCAGAGTTGTATCCTTTTATAATAAACTGGCAATCTAGTAAGAAAACCTTTCTCCTGAGTTTTGTAAACCACTCCAGCAAATCATCATGCCTGAAGAGGGGGTCGGTCATGAGAACTTCTAATTTATAACTTGGTTGGTCAGAAGCACAGGCAACAGCCACCTGGACTTTGGGTTGCCATCTGGAAGTAGCAGTCTTGTGGGACTGAGCGTTTAACCTGTAAGATCTGATTCTATCACCAGGAAGAGAGTGCCAGAACCGAGTTAAACTGCAGGACACCCAATGCCACGGTTTGAATGCTCCCTCTGAAACTCATGATGAAAATTAATCCCTAATGTGGCAGTACTGAGCGGTAAGGCCTTTAAGAGGGGGCTGGGTCACGAGGGAATTTGCCCCTCATGAACGAATTAGTCCATTAATGGATTAATGGGTTGGTGGACTAATAAGTCGTCACAGGAGGGGGACTGGAAGTTTTACAAGAAGAGGAAGAGAGACTGGAGCTGGCACGTTAGCAAGCTCAGCCCTCACTGTGTGACACCCTGTGCCACCCCAGGACACTGCAGGGTCCCCACCAGCAAGAAGGCTCTCGCCAGGTGCAGCCCCTTGGCCTTGGACTTCTCAGCCTTCATAACTACAGGAAATAAATTCCTTTTCTTTATAAATTACCCAGTTTCAGGTGTTCTGTAATAAGCAACAGAAAATGAACTAAGGCACCCAGTCAGTGTCCACGGAGAACAGGAAAACCCACATATTTGGTTATAGACATGTTCTGTGTTGAGTGAGCATATAGAGAAAAACAGTTTGTTTTTCCTATACACTCATCATATTTTTATATTGTGTCTGTTTTTTTTTTTTTTTTTTTTTTTTTTGGTTAGGGGTTTATTTCCTTAAGAAATCATCTTAAAGGTAGAATTCGCAACCCAAGGATATGAATGGGTTAAGCACATCATTCAGAGTTGCCAGAAATCTTCCATTCTTCTCAATTAAAGGCCTTAGGCCTTAGAGGCCAAGCCACATTTTTCATACTTAGAAAAAAGATTTCCTTAACTTTTACATGATCAACTGGCAAGACTAGTTAAGACACTCTAGAACATACACTTGAAAGAATATTGTGAAACCACTAGAAAGGTGGTTTGGTAGGCTATAATAACATGGGAAAATAAGTCAATGTAAAGCAAGATTAGATCACAAATTTATATGATTGATTTATTGACTGATTTAAAGGGTGGGGGTCTCGCTATGTTGCTCAGGCTGGCCTTGAACTCTTGGGATAAAGTGATCCCTCCTGTCTCCCTTCAGCTTCTGTATGTATTGTTTCTATAGGTATTTTAGATTTGGTCAAATAAATCTAAGCATCCAAAATAGATGGGGAGGGGGATTTTCACTTTCTGCCCATTAAGGATGACCTACTGCAGTGTTTGCTTTCCTGATGTAAACTACTACAAAGCATGATTCATGTTTTCAGACAGGCATTCAGGGTGTGATCCCAGAAAAAGAGAACCAATAAGCTAAGCTCTATGATTGCCTCAGCATACTCTCTGCAGGCAGTTTCCAAACTGTAGCACAGAGATGCAGAACTGCAACAGAGCCCAGAGGTCTCAGAGACTTGAAGAGACAGAGATCAAAGTTCAGGGAGGGCCAAGGCAGGCAGAATATACAGGGTAAGTACCAAAGAGGAAGGAGATACACAAAGAGAGAGTTCTGGAGGCCTTTAGCAGGGCTCCCCTAAGTCTCTGCTAAACATTAATCTGTATACTCACAGGGCCAAATTCCACAAGACATGAGAAAGAATTACTATTAATAGAAAGCAGTAACCTGACAAATTCCCAGGATTCACACACATGGGTGGGAACAATTCGTACTGCCATCAGTCAGGATGGGGAGACTTCAGTGCATGAGGAATTGGGTAGAGTCCCCTTTATATCACTGGGGCTAAATTTGCCACACACTAAAGGGTGCTCCACATCTGCCCTAATATCCTAAGTGCAAGCCTCAAAAATATAAAAGTGATCATTAAGTAACTAAACTGCAAGCCAAAACAAAGTTCAACACTCTTTAAAGAAAGACAACAAAATCCAGCAACCCACACTGTAAAATTCACAATATTAAGTATTCAATAAGTAGTAGGAAATATGACTTGTAATCAAGAGAAAAACTAATCATCAGAAACAGACCCAGAAATTACAGAGATGACAGAATTAGCCGATAAGGAGTTTAAAAATGGCTGTTGTAAATATTATAAATATGCACACAGATATGAAGGAAAATATGATCATGAGGAGAGAAATGAAAAATGTAAAAAAAAATCCAATAAAATCTAAAGGAACCAACTAAAGTAGAAGTTCTAGAAAATGTATATAAAAAATATAACATATGGGATTAAAGTATATTAGATACCATGGAAGAAAACATCATTGAACTTGGAGACAGGGCCAACTATTCAACATGAAAAACAGGGTAAAAAGATGAAAGTAAATGAAGAGAGCATGGATAGTATCAAACAGTTTAATACACACACACACAAATATAAAATGAGAGTCCCAGAAAAAGAAAGTAGGGTGGAAAAAATATTTGAAAAAATAGCCCAAAGTTTCAAAACTAGATGAAAACTATAAACTAGACTGAAAACTATAAACTAGATTCAAAAACCCCAAGGAAAATAAACATGAAGAAAACACCACTAACACACAGCACTGCATCATAATAAAACTGTTGAAAACCAATTAAAAGAAAAAATCTTAAAAGTAGTCAGAAGGGGGAAAATTATATATAGATGAACTAAAAAATAATAATGACAGCAGACCTCTCATCACAAATTATACAACCCAGAAGACAACAGAAGTACTAAAAGAAAATGGCAACCTAAAATTCTAAATCCAGTGATAGTATCTTTCATAAATTAAGATGAAGATTTTAAGACAAAACAAAACAAAAACAAACAAAAAACCAATCAACTAACCAAACAAACCCAACCCTAGACTTGTCTTATAAGAAATATTAAAGGAAGTTCTTCAGGTCCAAAAAAAAAAAAAAAAAACAATGACATCATGTAAGAATCTAAATATACAGAAAGAAATGAGTGCTGGAAACTGTATATGTGTGGATAAATAAGGAAAACATACCCCCTCATTTTTAATCTCTTTAAAAAACAATTGCTCAATGGGAAATAATAACATATAATCATAATAAAAAGTGTTGGCAAGAATGTGGAGAAATCGAAACCCTTGTACACTCTTGGAGAAAATGTAAAAATGGTGTAACAACTTTAGGAAATGGTATGGCAATTCCTCAAAATGGGCAAACAGAGTAATCATACGAGCCGGCATTTCTGCTCCTAGGTATATACCTAAGAGAGTTAAAAATATATGTTCACACGAGGACTTGGACATGAATGTTCATAGCAGCTTTATTCATAGTATTCCGAAACTGGAGACCTAAATGTCTATCAGCTGGTGAATGGATAAACAAACTGAGATACATCCACACTACTCAGCAATATAAAGGAATTATACCGACAACACAGAACATAGATGAATCTCAAAAAGCATGGTAAATGAAAGAAGTCAGATATAAGAGATTAAATGCCAATAACTCCATATGATGACAAAACTATAGCAAAGGGACACAGAGGGTGATTGCCAGTGGCTGGGGTAGGGGAAAGGGAGTGGCTGCAAAGGGGTATGGGGGACTCTCTAGGTTGATGGTCATGTCACATATCTTGATTGTGATGGTGGTTAAACAACTATATGCATTTGTCAAAACCCATCAAACCGTACTCTTCAAACTGGTAAATTTTATTTATGTAAATTATAGCTCCATAAATCCAATTTTAAAATAGACTGTAAAGAAACCCATTAAAAGTTGCTAACAGTGGTTAGCTCTGAATAGTGAGCTTATGGCAGATTCTTCATTTTCTAACTTCTCCCCATTTTCCCAGGGTGAGAATGCATTTCCTTTCATGGACAGACCTGACATTCACAAATGGGAAACAAGCTTCACAATGAAAACAAGCAACCTTTCTTGCTGACTTTCTCCACTAGAGTACAGGGACATGAAAAAGCCCTGGATCTGAACCCAATTCTGCCACGGCTGTGGGTGTGACACCAAGTTAGTCACTTCAACTCTCTGGGTCTCAGTTTCCCCTCCTGTGGGGCTGGGTGAATTGTAGGATAATTCTCTCATTTTCTTTCTGCAGGGCTTAGAATTGAGATTATTCAACCTGTTATTAAAGAACAATGTGCAGTACTGGTTGATTAAAAACATTTTTTTCCCTCCATATCCCATAGATACCAATCCTGGTGTAAGTGAAGTACTGGGTCAAAGCTCCGTGAAAAGGCTTAATTTATAGCTTGAGCTGAAAATAAGGCTCACCTGTGGCTACCCCTGTGTGCCCTGCCCTCCCACACACATATGTGTCTGCAAAGGGCTGGATGCAAAGCTGGAATTGAGGGTTTCCCAAAGAGAGACCTTTGCAGGGAGGAGAAAGCGGATATCTCCCACAGGGGACGGAAAAAGGGGCACCTGCTGTTGTCAGGTCTTAGAATGTGCCACAGCCCGCAATACTTTACACCTGGCATCTGGGTTCCTCCTGGAACCCTCACCAAGCCCTGCAGAGAATACTCAATACACCTGCTTCACAGGTAAGAAACTGAGGCCCAGAGAGGCAAAGAGACTTAAAAACAATTTAAAACCAGGTGTGGTCACCTCGAAAATCCTAAAACCGCCGAGCTGCCAACCTGCTTGGAGAATCCCCACGTGCCTCTTAGCTGTGATCCTCCTGCCCGTGCTTTAACGAGGGGGCTTCTTCCATCTCTGCTCATCCTCCCCCAGGGTCTACACAGGCTGCACGGGGTAGATGCTGAGAGCACAGGCTCTGGAGTTCACTGCAAGGGTGTGAATCCTGGTCCTGCCACTGTTGACTGCACAGCCTTGGACAAGTCATGTAACCATTTACGTGCCTCAGTTTCCTCGTCTGTATATTAGAGCTAATACGGGCATTTAACTCCAAGGGTTGTTCTGAGAATTAAATGAGCAAATATGTGCAAAACTCTTAGAACAAGGCCTGGCACCAAGTAAAAGCTCCAATGATATTAGATACCTTTATGAGCTATGCAACTTTGGGCCAGCGATTACGTTCTCCAAGCCTCGGTTTCATCATCTGTCGAATGGGGATGAAAATGTCAACTACCCAATGGGTTTGTTCAGGAAAACCTGATGAAATAACCTATGGAAAGTTCCCAGGACAACCCCCGACGCACAGAAAGCACTTCACTAAATGTTCGCTCTCGTTAGTACTATTACTGCCACAGCATGCTCCTCAATTGTCACCAAGGCAAGACAGGGTCCCTACAGCAGAGAAAGGAAGTTTATTAGTGGGAATTACCCCGTGCCATTCAGCAGCCTCATAATGAGATTGGTGTTATTCGAGGCTGATCCTCCTTATCGGCGGCGCTGTGAACCTCGTGGCTCATGACGCTTAATTTCTCTCTATGGAGCCAATCCTTTAATCCCGATTCAGTGTGGCTGGGATTCGCCTGGCTTTGCACTGGATTTGCGGGCAAGGCATTTTCTGGCAGCGCCGGACCAGAACAAAGCAGCCCACAGCTCCTCGTGGAAAACAAGTCAAGATGCTTGGGAGAGGTGGGGCCACCTCAAGGCTCAGCCTTGAGGTGCATTTTAATGGCCTTGGTCCTCCACCTGCCTGAGCGACAGGAAAGCACTGGCACCCAGACCCTACCCCTCATTACCCATCAGCTTCCAGAAGCTGGGAGGGGGTGCAGGAGGCCTCGGAGGAGGAACACAGGAGGCTGGGCTATGGGAGTCTCAGGACCAAGAGATATGTCCAGGCTGTGGTCCCCAAGCAGCCTCCCACTGCTGCCACTAGCGTGGGGCTGCTGGCTCCCCACAGGGTCAAGTCCAAATGCCTTGAGCTGTCATTCAAGGCCTTCCCTGGTGAGGGATGGATGATGACAAAGGCAAGAGGGAGGCAGGAGACATGGGAAGCTTGGTGTGAGGAGGGCAGCTGGAGACCTGGAGGTCTTGGAGAGACGGAGACAAGAGTCATTTCTAATGCCTCTAGAAGGTTACCCTGAGGGAGGGACAGCTAATTTCCCTTTGTGGAGTGTCTTGGTGTCCCTGGGCAGTGGCTCTGGACAGACTTCTGTCTATGGATTCTGGCTGTCCGTGTGACTAATTCTTGCCACTGGAATTTAAGCATCTATGACATGTGTCACTTGTGCTCTGAAGCAGCAAAGCACTGTGGCTTCCCCACAGTTTCAATCCCCACCCACCAGAGAGAGGGGACTCCGAGGAGCTGGGTGTGGGTGGAGCCACAAGAAGGAAGAAGCCTGGATCCCTGAATCACCATGTGGAAGCCACCCAAATAGGTCGCTTGCTAGACTGTAACGTGAGTGAGAAATAAATGGCTTGTACATTAATCCACTGAGAATTGAGGATTATTTGTTTTAACAAATAGTGTCTCCCTGATCAAAACAGACATACCAGGAGGTGGGTCCTGCTGTGACAAAAACCCCAAACTGGAGGTGTGGTTTAGAGGCTGGGCGGGACGCAGTGAGGGAGCTGATGCTGCAGGCTGCAGAGATGGACACCCGGGTCACGCGTGGGGAATCACTCAGTAAAAACGTCGCCCGGGTGGCACACGACGGAGCCCGCGGCTGCAGAGAAGTGGTTCTCAAAGTGCGGACCCCAGAGCAGCAGCATCAGCACTGCCCGACAACTCGTAAACCCAAAACCTAGCCCCCCACACCCCAGACCTCAGAGTGGGGCCTCGGAATCTGTGAAGCCCTCCTGGGGGTTCTGACGTGTGCTCAAGCTTAAGGACACCTGCTTTGGAGGCCATGGAGTGTTGCGATGGACGAGGCTGTTCTGAGACGGGCCATGTCCCTCGAGCCGCACAGCTCCACTTCCACCTTCTGCCTCTGCTCACCTTGATCTCAAACACATTCCATTTCTACCTGGATATCTCTTTTCCAAGTTAGCTCCCAGCTGGCCTTTAGGACCAAGCCCAGGAGCCACCCAGTCCAGGAAGCCTTCTTTAATCAACTTTGTTCCCACTCTGTGCTCCCACAGGGACTGTGCTGCGCCCAGGGCAAAGACCACCCTATGACAAAGACTGCCTGGCTGGAGCTCCCTGAGGGCAGGCTCCATGTCCTGTGACCACTTTCCGGGAGCCAGTGGCCTTCCCCAGGGGCCTCAGGCCAGGCTGGCGTCTCTTCCACTTGCAGGAACTGGGGAAAGGAGGGGACAGGAGCGGCATCCCCAGTGCACGCCGGGCCCTTACCTGCATGGGACTGCATGTGCTCCAACAGGTTGTTGTAGAACTGGAACTGGATCCCGCAGGCGCCGCAGGTGTAGGGTTCTGCGGGGGGAACCGAGGAAGTCGCATGAGGGGCAGACCCAACGCGGACGCCCTTCTGCTGGGCCGCAGGCAGCGCTGCAAGTAGGAGCCCAAACACACACTGGGTCCCTGTGCTCAGGGCTCTGGGTCTAGCCTGTCTGCTTCCCTGCTCACTAGACCCCTGAGGGAGAGGCCGGGGAGGAAGGAGCGATGGAGAGAGGAAGTCGTGCAGAGAGAGACCATCTAACTCAATCGAGTGGGCATCTATTGAGTGCTTACTGTGTGCCAGCTGCTGTTCTGGGCACCGGAGATGGGGGCAGGGGGACAAAAGACCGAGAGCTGGTCAGGACAGGGACTGAGTCTCATTTGCATCACAGCCCAGGTCTCTGCCTGTGGAGCCACACGGAGGTCACCATTTGCCGAGTAAACACAAGAACAAATGAATGAATAAGTGAATGAATGAATGAAAGCCAAGGTAACAGACACGAGGGCAGAGGAGAGAGGAAACAAGCAGCAAGAGAGAAGGGGAAGGAGTGGAGAAGGCTGCAGAAAGGGAGGAGGGATGGGGACCGGGCGGGGAAAGGGAACAGGAGAGGAGGGCGGGTGGGAGGGGAGAAGGCAGGTGGGAGGGGAGAAGGCAGGTGTGGAGGGGAGCGAGGGTGCACACGGACCCTAGCCTTCTCTCCGCTCCCAGGACTCACACCTGGCAGAGAAGAGGGCAGAGAAGAGGAAGGAAGAAGAAAAAGCCAGAGGGGTGGGAAGCAGAGTGAGGGAACGGAGGGAAGAGGAGAGCTGAGACGGGGCTCGGGAGAGGTGTCCTGAGGCTGCCGGGGACCATGACTGGGAAGGCCCGAGTTCCTGCAGGGGCTGGGGGTGGCTCTCTGCCTGCCAGGGGTCTGCCCCTCCTTGTGCAAACTCCTCCACCCGCCCAGGGCTGGGCCCTCCGCCTGCCTCTAACAGCTGCTGGGTGTGCCCGGGAGGGCGGGGCCGGGGGCTCGCTGCACACAGCCCAGGTCAGACGCTCTGGGGCGGTTCTGGTTGCATGTGGCCGGCTTAGTTCATTCCCTGCCCTGCCTCGCCCTCTCCAGCCCCCCAACGGGACCACCACTTACTCTGTAGGAGAGGGAAAGGGTTGGAAATCAGGGGACTTGCAGTTTCTGCAAAAGAGAAACAGTTTAGCTAAGTCTCTTCCAGTTCTGCTGTCCTGTGATGATCGTTACAATTTTCATTCTTAACCAGGGAGCCAGATGGGGCTCTCAGAAGAGGGGAGCAGCTGAGGGGCAGCTCACCGTCTGGGCTGAGGCCGGGGGAGGCTGGACGTGGAGGCCACGTCCTTCAGAGAATCCTAGTTTTCCCCTGGGTGCTGGGGATACCAGGCAGGGCTGTCCTTCTAGGACACCCCAACTCTGCACAGCAAGGCCACAGGGAAAGTGGTGACAGATGCCCACATGTGGCAGCTCACTGCAGGACAGGGAGCTGGAAGCTGCTTCTGGGTTCTGGCAGCAGGACGGGAGTGTTTCGTGCCAAACGCCAGAGCAGGTGGGGAGGAGGGCTGTGCTTTTGAGGCCTCCTGCTCGCTGGCCTCTCCCCTTCGCTTCCTGGCACTGCTGGAGGTTGGCGAGGCCCAGATGGACCAGACAGGGAATCCCGGCTCCACCACTTACGACCTGGGGAGCCTGGGACAACAATCGACCTCTCCTGAGCCTCAGTTTCCTCATCCGAAAAGTGGGGATCACAGTAACACTGACCTCCACGGGGCTGTGGTAAGGATGGAGACAGATAAGACACACAGAGCTCTGAACACACGCCAGGCACATAGTAAGCGCTCAATAAATGGTGGCTGCCGGCAGCAGTACTCGTACCCCTGTTCCCGATTGTGATTGTCAGCTCTGGTGGCGGGAGGCGCACAGGGGGTGCAGCATGGCTTGGCTGGGGGCACAGGGCACACCCGGGGACCTCGGTTCCAGGCCCGGCATTGCTACTTATTCCTGCGTGGCCCTGGGCAAGTCACTCCATCCCTCTGAGGCCCGTCTCTTGGAGAGGTTATGTGGTTACATCATTTAAAATCTCACCCTCTTCCACAGGGCAGTCATCAAATCACTTGGCTTACTTAAAAACAAATACAACAAAAAACCCAACAATAACCACCAAAAACACACACCCCTGACCTCAGAGTGTGGAATCTGTTCTGGGCACTTGCTAGATGTTTGTGAGCACCGTGGGGCCATGTGTGTTCTCCGAGCCGCTTCACAGCAGAGCAGAAATGAAGACACTGGCCTCAGTCACCAGCTAGTAAGTGGTAGAGCTGGGGTTCAAACGGGCCCAGAGCCCAAAGGTGGGCTCCTCCTGCTGGGCAGACGCCTCCACGCTAAAGTCTGTGCTCCTGGGTGTCTCATCAAGGCCCTGACAGGGGAGCCTCGTCCGTCACCTGTCTATACCCGGGCAGAGCCTAGCACAATGCCTGGTCCCAGGCTGATGCCCAACAGTGGGTGAATTCGACTTCATCTGTGCAAGAATGTGAGTGGGCGCTTTAATCCAGTGTGACCCCAATGCCAGAACTCCTCTCCTCGCCTGCCCTGGCTCTCACTGTACAGACTGGCTCGCTGTGCCTTTCCTGGACACACCCGCGGCCCTGCCCGGCAGACGCTGGGTCCGGTGGGGAGAGCGGCCCTCTGCTGCTGTTCTAGAGGCTCGCGGGCTCGGCCGAGGTCCTGCACGCGGCAGCCATCAGGGGGCGCCAAACACCACCGGGAACCTCGGCGGACGCACTGGAGTGGCAGGCGCTGGAAGGGAACCTTTGTTCTAATGGCCCCAGGTCCAAAGCAGGCCCTCTGGCTTAGTTGGAGCTCTCTCAACTGCTCCCCCTTTGCCTCTCCGGGAAAGAAACTAGCTGAGACGTTTACCTTAAAAACACGGCAATGGCTCTCTTAGGCCCAGCCATCTGGGGCCGGCTGAGCTGATGCTGCAGGCCAGGGGGAGAGGGCAGCTCCTCTCTCCACGGGAGACAGGGGAGCCACAGTCCCGTGATGCTCGAGGCCCCTCCCTCTAATCCCCAGCCCCCAGCCTCCTCCCAGCAAGATCCGCTGCGTGCCGCCAAGACCCCAGCCCGCAGAGGGCCTGTGCTGCTGCCCGGCGGGGCGGGCGGAGGTGGCAGTGGCCGCAGGAGATGGCGGCCGTGGGCACACTCACCGCTGGAGTTCTGCGAGCTGCTGTTCGTCTCCTCAAAGTGGTTTTGTGCTTTGCCTTCTACTCTGCGACTGAAAGCGCTTTCTGCTGGGTGGGGGACAGGGGAGGGAGGGAGAAAACAGTGGTGACTGGCCGGGTCTCAGGGGAGGGGCATGCAGGAGGTGGCCCCCGGGCTGGGAAGAGTGAGGGTCCTGGGACCCCAAGCCAGACCTCCCTAGCTCGCCAGGCCCACCTGAGTGGCCTGATCCCTTGCCAGGGCCCCAAGAGACCTTCCAGGAGTGCTCAGGAGGTCCAGGGAAGGGGTGGCGGTGGGGTGACCTGCCCAAGAGCACACAGATGAAATCCTGCCAGACAACAGACGGCAGATGGGCCTGGGTCTCCCACATCTGTGACATCGAGTCATCTGGATCTACCACCCACCACTCTTGTCAGGTGCTGTGGCCACAGCCCCCACAAAGGAGCAGGGACAATGACAGCCTGGCTCTGCTGATTCCAGCTCCATCAGCTAGGCGGTCCCTGGTGGCAGGGAGGGCAACCTGGGACAAAAGGCATGACTGGGAGAGTCCGGGGCAGCCAAAGCCCAGGGCAGGTCTGGTCAGAGTTCACTCGTGAAGGGATCGGCTCCCCGAGTGACATCTGGGATGCCTCTGCTGACAATCTGGTACCTTCCAAAGGGGCTCAGCCTCTCCCCGGTGCTCTCTGGAAACCCCCACGATGCAGAGAAAAGGTCCCACCAGGTGGGACACCACGACCACGAATTTAGCACCCCTGCCCCCCCCCCCCACAGAAGGTACTGAGACAGAACACCTTCTTAGCACTGCCGGATGCTGGACAACCCAGGAGATGGAGGCCTTGGAGACTAAGGCACACTGGGGTGTGCGGCTGACCTGCCCCTTTCTTAAGGAGGAACAACTTGCACAAAGACCTGAAAGGCTCTGAGAAGTTCAACTGGAAGGAGACCCATTTGGCATTATTTAACATACCCTTCCCCAATCATAACAGGAGTTCCTACAGAACCCCGTTTTTAAAAATATTAGACTCCATAACATCCCACAAAATTGGTGATCCTGGGAAGCCACTTTGGGAAATGCCACTCATGCCGGTCCACCCTACTGCAGTAGGGAACGTGCTCAGATGCTGGGCGGGGGTTCCAGATGGTTGCAGGGGACGAGGGGGAAGGAAGCCAGAGGCAGCTCCTCCGGGCCCTGCTCAATCCCAGGCCTCCCACCAGTAACAGGGCCTCCTTCCCGCAGAGGCTGTTGCTCACTTCACAAGGACGACCCTCCCTTCAGAACGTGTCTGTAAAATGCCACTGAGGGCCTCAAGACGGCATCTGTAAACTGGCAAAGAAAGCTCAGTTCTCCACCTGGGCCCCCGCAGTAGGGGGAGTGAGGAGGGAGGGCTCTGTGTACTGAGCACCTACTATGTGCCAGGCACCGGTTCAGATACTTTACACGTCCATGTTCTCCCTTAATCCTCCCAAGAGCCCTAGGAGGGCTATGTTGTCATTCCCATTTCACAGATGAAAAAATAGGAAAGAGTGAGATTATCAAGTTCCTGGGGCTGGATGTGTTGCTAACCCTCTAAGATAGCAGACTAAGGCTTCGTTCTTGGGGCAGACGCTGCCTTTTTAAAAAGGTCTGGGGTATGGAAGTGACTCCCTTCTCCATCCTAATCCTTGTGTACAAATGGGACACTGGTACCCATCTACAGAGGATTTCTGCTCTGATCCACGCGTTGGCAGCACAACTGAGGATGCAAACTCTTAAATTAGTCTCCGCTGCTCAGGTGATAGTGCAAACTGTCAACGGCGTTCCCTGCCACAAGCGCCTTTGGCTGAAAACCAACGTGCGGGACCAGAGGTGAGGTCCCACGCACCGGAATGTTCATGAACACACAAAGAGCCACTCATTCCAGGACAATGAGGGCAGTGACAGCTTCTACCCCCAGCATGCACCATCTCATATGCCCTGCAGGTTCCTGCTCCCAACCTGGTGCTCTCTGACCTGCCCAGATGGGACCCCCACCACGCACGTCTTCCCAGGCACAGGGAACAGCCCGAGGCATGCCCCATAGCTCGCTGGGTGCTCACCTTGGAGACGCCAAGGTTCCAGACCTGCCACATACCACACCAGCCCCTGCAATTTCTCTGCAGAAACTGCAGACATAAAAACTCCTGGCCACAAAGCACAAGACTAAAAGCAAGATCCAAAAGCCATGACTCCATTATTTAGTTGAGCCAATATTTACCACCAATGACACCGTCCTGACCAGTCTGTTTCTAACTTAATTTTTGACTACTGTTGCAAAAGCACAACGGTTACTGAAGTTTCTCAACAGAGTACCTAAAAAAACCATTACCTTCAAGGCTGATTAACTACTATCCTTTTGGGAGATCTAAGCACAATAAGCACATCTTCAAAGAACCACACTATTACCCAAAATTAGGCCCCTGAAATAAAGAGTAAAGGCAAACACAGCTAGCCACTCAGCTTGGTCATTAGTCCCTAGATGAACCAAGCGGTTCCTTTACCTGAGTTCTCAGCTTGATTGTTTATATATTCAAGAAGTGGCTTTGGTCTCCTGAGGGCAAACCGAAAGGCTCACAGTCCCAGAAGCACCAACCAGCACTCCACCCTACAACCCACACATCGCAGGCGGGTGGCCTGAGACTTGTTCCACCCAAGTACGAATCTAAGGATTCCTGACAGCTGCTGCTCAGCACAGCGTGTCTGTCTGATCAGGTTTCCCAGAGGAAATGACTGCTGGGAACTTCCTACTGTCTGTTCACTCTGCTGGAGCCACAGCCCTTTGCTACGTGGACTTGGAAAATGCTGAAGCCGGCAGCCACCAGTTTCCTGCTGGTTCTATCCCTCATGGAGGGGTTTCACGGGTAGTACTAGGTAGGGGAAGGCCAAGAAACCAAGGCTCGAGGTCAGCCATAACCATCCTGTTTCGTGGAGAGCAGATCCTTGTTGAAGTGAGATTTTTGTTCGAGTTTTCTGAAAGGTGGGAGATGCGAACTCATGCCAACAGTCCAGGCAGGGCACATAAATGGATGAACTGGGCTGGATGTAAGACAGACAACAGTGTGATCACAATGAGAAATGACACCTGCCACATGGCCATTGTGTTGGGGAGGCAGTAGGGAGAGGTGGGGACTTTGGAAAAGTGGAGAACACATGCCTTATTAAAGGAGGCAGCCAATTGCGGCCCTTTAGCAAAGTGGGCCCAGGACGGCCAGAGCTGACTTTTCAATCTCAGCTAGAAATCAAAAGTTTTACATAAAATCTAATGTTCAAATGTTAATTAAAAAAAATTTTTTTTTTTTAAACCTTGAGAAGGCCAAATAAAACAGGCCCATTAGGCCATGATTTGGGAAAAAAATATTCCATTACTTAAAAATGTTTGCAAGTACCCTCGTAAACCCCCTCTGATTTATGGGGAGGAAACCTGGCTCAGAGAGGCCAGGTGGCAGCCAGAGCCAGAGCTGGGCCCCAGATCTGTCCCAGAGCACCACGGGACCTCCTGTCTTGCTCTTGCGAGGGAAGAGTGACCCCGGGCACAGCTGTGGCAGGTGGCGAGAACGGGCGTGGAGGAAGCGTGGGGTGACGGAGGCCATTGGTACCTGCAGTTGCCTTGCTTGCTGGAGATCCCGAATTTGGAGTGCGGAACGTCTGGGTTTGGGTGGCTGGAGGGGTGCGGTGTAAGAGGGTGGCGCATCGGACCACGGAGGCCGGAGCTTTTTTCCCCGACTGGTTCGCCTGGGTCTTCGCTGCCACGAAGCGCGGAGACGGGGAGACCTCTGGATGTGAGCACTCAGAGCCGGTGTCCGGGTCGTCCGGCGGCTCCCACCCGGGGGCAGTACCTGAGAGGGTCACGCTCTCAGTCCCCGAGGGCCTTCGGAGCGGCCAGACCGAGTGGCTAATGTGGCCACAGGCCCCACGTTTGAGGCTTGGGACTGGCTCTGCCCAACCTCTTCTCATGCCACAGAGAGCAAGCACTCTCGCTTCCACCCAGGGCCTGAGATCCAGAGCCTTCCCCAGCCTCTCGAGGGAAGCCTGGCCACCAGCTCACACTCAGTCACCTGGAGGCCACTGGCAGCCCACTGGGTAGGTCACTCGTAACCCCTGACCGGCCTAAGAACTCAGCCTGTGACCCATGCCTAGGGCACCTGCATTAGTATCCCAGGCCCAAGTGCATCTTCTAGAATGTTGGCTTAAGCCTCTTTTCCTCCAAAGGCAGGCAGCTCAGAAGTGATGAGAGAGAGCAGACAGGAGGGGCAGGCGGGGTTGATCGGTGGGGTGGGGAAGCACAGGAGAAGGCTCTGTAGCACCGTGTGGGCCCTGACTGGGAACTGCCACCTGCAGGGGACAGTGCTGAACCCAACGGCTGACGCTTTCATCGAGATAAGTGCAGCTGTCCCCCGATGTCTGGGGAAGCCTGGGGCCCTGTCACTCAGGCCCCGTCTCTCTTCCCTGAGTATTATGCAGAAGCTGGGGTCACTGGGAACTGGGGGCTGGCTCTCGAGTGGCTTCCACCTCTGGCGCTCTTGGGTGTAGGTGGGCAGCCTCCTTCATGCTGTCCTGAGCCACCACCAGTGGTGGCAAACCCCTGAACCTGGCCACACTCCCACGACGACAACTAAAGAGGAGGGGGCAGGGGTACCCTCGCTCAGAGATCCCAGGACATATGCAGCTCTCCCCTGGAGGCAGGCACAGGACCAGGCAGCAAGGGGAACGGCACCGCTGGTGCTGCCCAGGGGCTCAGAGACCCCCAGGGGTTAATGACACCTGGGGCACCCTCTTGCCTCAGTACCTGGCCACAGCCGGGGCCTGCCTAGAGCAGCCCTGGGTGCTGCCTCCCTGCCCCTGGGATGCAGGTGGCCCCATGAGCTCCTGGCTCTAGGATGGCATCTGTCCTGGGCATCTAAGACTCCACCCACTGCTTCCAGAACCCAAATGTAAGGCCCGTCCCCACCCCCCCAGCTCTGCCCATCATCCTGGCAGACGGGGAACAGTTCAGGGGCCTTGCCCAAGGTCACACAGGACCACCCTGCCGCTCTTTGATCACTGCCCTGGGGCACTCAGGGAAGCTCCAGGGACTCAGGGCTAGCCCCAGCCCCTTTGGCAGGGCCACCCGCTCTTCCACCCACAGTGGTGGCCGGATGCCAGGAGCTGGGGAGCTCTTCAGTCATGGCGCCTTGAACAAGCCCTCGCTGGCCCTACCCCAGCCCCAGAAGGAAATCCCCATGGCCTGAGTGTGCGGAGGACACAGGTGTCCGTCCCTCTTCCCTTAACTCCCACTCTGGCCTCTCGCGTTCTGATCCAGGCGCTGAGGCCCGGTGGGAAGGACACTTCCCTGTGTTCCTCCCACTCTCGCTCCTCTGTCCAGCCAAGCACTCAGAGGCCCCGGAGTCCAACCAGAAGGACGGCTCGCCTCAGAGTTTCCAGTTTTGTTTTAGCCAGGGAATAAACCTACGCAGTCGTGTTGTGATAGGTGTCCAGAGTCCATCTCCGGTTTCTCTGCTGTCCCCGTGTCGGGCACAGTGTGGCAACCACAGCGAGCGGCTCACTGTGATAGCCATGGACGCCCGTCCCTGCACGGCCGGCCTCGCGGGGGTTTGTGGGAGTCCAGGGAAGCCAGAGAAGCACCCTGAATGGCAGCCTGCTCTCCCAGTGTAAGCGGCTATGGCTGGGGCTTTTTAGAGGTAAGGAAACCAAGGCCCAGAGGTTGATTCTGGCTACAGACATAAGATGTTTGTTTATGGCCACACGGAATGTTAGTGCAGGGATGAGATAGGAGCTTGAGTGTGCCAGCTACTCGGGGACACCTTTGCACAAGGTCACGCATCCCCAAATCCCACTGCTGCCCCGTGGAACTCACCCACACATCCTGGCAACCTGGCACAAGGAACAGAGTTTCTAACAATAGTCCCGGCAAGCTGCTTTCCCTCTGATCCTTTGTCCCCACCCCTGCAGAACGGTTTCTAGGATCCCCTCGGAACCAGACCTTGCCATGGCCTACCATTCCTACTGTGAGAATGCTGGAATTCCTCGGGACAGCGCCCCCTTTTTTCCCTGGGGCAGGGAGCTCAGGGAGCACACGACCTGGGGGTATCACCAGTGCGCTCCAACCCTCCCCAGCCTGGGACTGGCCGCTCACCTCGCCGTCTGACCTCCCACAACACCTGCTTCTCCTCCAAGCTCACAGCCATTGCACATGCTGTTCCTTCGGCCTGGAGCATTCTTCCCTCAAATTTCTGACTGCTGATCCTAAGTATTACACGTAAACATCACTTCACTGGGAAGTCGTCCCCGATACCTCCCCACCTGGCCGTTCATCTCAGTCCCCTCCCGCTTCCCGTCCAAGAACTGACGGGAACCGTCAGTAACAACGCACGCTGAGACCTTTGACGGATGGCTCTTTCCCCATTGGCCTGTGCACTCCGCTCCGTGGGGCAGGAACTCTGCCAGTTCGGCACGCCACGCACTGAGTGCCTGGCAGAGCCCCTGAAACAGTTAGTCCCCAACAGACACCGTGGAATCTGTGACCTGAGGCATGAATGGCCAGCAGAGTAAAACTCAGCACGGCTGAAGTAGAGCACATTGAAGATGGGGCGCACAAGGGACCTAACTGTGCCACGAAGCTACCTGACATAGTATCCTCCCACTGGCCCCAAGGGTGGATGGAGCCAGGGAGGCTCAGAGAGGTATGGGCACCACTTCAGGGTCACAGAGTGGGTCAGGGCTGAGCCAGGATGAATTTCCCAGGCTCCCGGCTCATTTCACTCAACAGTTTGCTCCATCTGGTGACCTCACGTGGAACATTATTAGCACATGAGCACGCTGCAGTTCCTACCTGAGCCATCCCCAAGAAAGAGTCTCACACTGGCTTCCCTTGTAAGAAATAGACATGCGACATTTATACCTAAGTGACAGCTAAAAAGTAACAAAGCACTGTGGTCTTCTCTTTCTGGAAAGCTAAAAATTTAACCAGACCAACAACAAAAAATATTCAGAGAATATAAGGACTCAAGAAAAGTAATCATATAACTAGAGAGGGTGGAGAGACCAGGGAGACAGTCTCCCAGAAAACCTCCACAAGGTAGAGGACAGTGGAAATGCATTCAGAGCTAACAGAATCATGTGCTCACAGGCTGGAGGTGGGAATGAATGGGAGGTGTGACGGCAGAGGAGTCAAACTGGGGAACTCTTCTTGTGGCTTTTCCTCTTTGAAAGAGAACTAGAAACTTACATAATTGGTATAGGACCAGCCCTCCTGCCACAGTCAACTGCAAAGCTGGACAAAGCTGGTGCAGAACTGTGACTCATGAGAAAAGACAAGATGTGAGACCCTTGGTCACTCCAGCTCTCTGGACCAGGGTGGAGAGAGGTGGAGCCCAAAGCATGCCATCCTGCTGAACCAATGAGGCAGTGATGAATGTTCAGGGCTTCTGAGGTGGCTCAAATTTTCAGGGCAAAATAACAAAAAGGAGATAGAATTGTGCAATAAAAAGGAACTTCAGAAATGTGCACAGAGGCCCCCTTGAAGTCTTTGGCTGCATACCAAACTGCATTTGAGTAGAATGAGTTTCTGCAAAGCCTAGCAGGAAACAGCTACTGGAGGGCTGTCAGCTCAGTGAAGATTCAGAGGTCACACAAGACTAAGAGATGTTTTGGAGTTCCCACCTGCCAGAGAGGAAAGACTTGGTGAATACGAATACTTCAGGCATTCAGTTGAGACCCAGAAAGGCCATGCCTTAGAAAAAAATTACTCTCACCCTAGAATAAAAACTATTCTAGACCTGCCTGAACACAGCTTAAAAACCAGCTTTTGAAGTATCAAGCTCATCTGTAAGTGAAATAACTACCTGCCAGAAAAAAACTCGTTTCAAAGGAAGATAACAAAATTCCAGTCAGCAATACAGTATCGGCAACATGTAGCACAGAATGAACAATTATTTTTCAGGTGAAGCGGGAAAACGTGACCAATAATCAAGAGAAAAACCAGTCAACAGAAACATACAGATATGACAGAGATGATGAAACTGGGGGACAAAGACGTTAAAATAGCTGTTATAAGTATGCTCAAAGATTTAAAGAAGAACATGAACATAATAAAGAGAGATCACCTATACTTGATTTCTGGAAAAAAGCAAAAAAAAAAAAAAAAAAATAATAAAGAGAGAAATGAAAGCTATAAAAAGGAACCAAACGTAACTAACAGAGATAAAAAATTTGATAGATGAAATAAAACATTTACTTAATGAATTTGTCTCATAAAGCAGACTGGTCACTACACAAGAAAAGATCAATGAACTTGAAGACAGGGCAATAAAATCTATCCAAACTGAAGCACAAAGGGAAAACAAGGTTGAAAAAAATAAACAGAGCTTCAGTTGATCTGTGAACATTATCACATGTCTAATATATATGCAATTAAAGTCTCAATAGGAAAGAAAAATATTTGAAAAACTATTGGCTGAAAAATTTCTAATTTCAATAACAAATACCAACTCAGAATTCAAGAAGCTCAATGAATCTCTCAAACAGGATAAACACACACAAAAAACTATCTATCATAATCAAATTGCTGAAAACTAGTCATACAGAGAAATATTTTAAAACATCCAGAGGAAAAAGACAAATTAAATACAGGAGAATAATAATCAGAATGATCTCTGACTTTTCATCAGAAACAATACAAGGCAGAAGATAAAGGAATGACATTTTTAAAATGCTGACAGAAAAACTTCTCTGTCTAGAATTCCATATCCAGAGAAAATAACCCTCAACAGGGAAGGTGTAATAAAAACATCTTCAGTTGAGGGAATCTTTTACCAACAAACCTACAATGTAAGAAATGTTAAAGAAAGTTCTTCAGAATAAAGGAAAATAATAGATGGAATTCAGATTTACATGAAGGAAAAATAAAAGCACAGGAAACAGTAAATATGTGAGTAAGTATAAAAGGTATTTTCTCATGTCTTAATTGCTTTAACAAATACTTGACTGTTTTAAGCTAAAAGAGTAACTGTTGTGTTTATAACAGATGTAGGCACAAAAGTAAAAGAAAAGTACAAAGGATAGGAGGGTAGTAAATGGGAATTGTACTGCTGTAAGGCTTTTACATTAATAAACTCTCTAAAGAGAGAGTTTACATTTTACATTATATATGATGTGTCATGATATAAATTCACGGTAAACCGTAATACATTAAGTATGTACATTATAAACCACAGAGTAACCACTATAGAAAAAGAGTTATGGCTAGAAAGCTAAGGGGAAATTTTAAAAAATACATGATTAATACTAAAGAAGACAAGAAAATAAGAAAAAATGAATAATAAGAGCAAAGGGGACCTATAGAAAAAAATACAAGATGGTAAACTTAAATCCAACCATATCAATAAATTATATTAAGTGTAAATGGATTAAACACTTTAATTAAAAGGCAGGGATTGCTAGACTGGATGAAGGAGTAAGAATAAACTAAATGTACACACTTCAAATATAAAGATACAGATAGAGTAAAAGAAAATGATGAAAAGAGCTATACTATGCAACTGCTAGTCCTAAAAAAGCTGTAATAGCTGTAATATCAGATAAAGTAGATTTCAGGACAACAGGTATCACCAAAGATAAAAAAGTGCATTGCTCAATTTCAAAAAGGGTCAACGTATCAAGACATAATGATCCTAAGTGTGTGTACCTAATAACAGAATTTCAAATTACATGAATCAAAAACTGACAGACCAAAGAGGGGAAACAGACAAATCCATAATTATAGTTGAGAATTTTGATGCTTCTCTCTCAGTACTTGACAGGACAAATCAATTTTTTTAAAAAGCATGAAAGAGTACATACAGAGATTTGAACATTATCAACCAACTTAACCTAATTGACATTAACAGGATTCATTTTTTTTCTTTTTGGTCAAGTGGACATGAAACATACAGCAAGAAAGACAATGTAGTAGGTCATATAATATCTCAATAAATCTCAAAGATTGGAAATTATATAGAATATGTTGTATGACCACAATAGAATTAAATTAGACATCAATAACAAAAAAAATCTAGATAATTCCCAAATATTTAGAGATGGAATGCATTTCTAAATAATCCTTCCTACAAAGAAAATTTCAGGCTTGATGGCTTCACTGTTGAATTCTATAGAACATTTAAGTAAAATAACACCACATTCTAAATAAACTTTTCAGAGAATTGAAGAGGAGGGAATACTCTTCTCTACTCATTCTATGAGGCCAGCACTACTCTGATTAGCCAATGTAGACAAGGAGATTACAAGAAAAATACAGTGCTGGTTGGAATGTAAAATAGCATAACCACTTTGGCAAACAGTTTGGCTGTTTCCTTAAAGTTAAACATCCACCTACCATATGATCCAGCCATTCCACTCTGAGGTTACTTACCCCAGAGAAATGAAAGGATTTGTTCTTTCAAAGACATGTACACAAATGTTCACAGAAGCTTTATTTGCATTGGTTCCAAACTGGAAACAACCCAAATGTCCATCCGTATGTGAACAGATAAAGGAATTGTGGCATGTATATCTAGGCAATGGAATACTACTTACCATCAATTAAAAAGAATGAATCACTGATACACGTAAACATGGATGAATCTCAAAACAACTATGTGGAGCCAAAGCCAGACCAAAAAAAAGTTCACCCTGTAAGATTCCACATATGTAAAATTCCAGGAAATGCAAACTAATCTACATTAACAGGAAGTGGGTCAGGGTTTGCCTGGGATGAAGTGGCAAGTGAGGGATTACAGAAGGGCTCGAGGAACAGGACATGTTCATTAGGCTATGTTTCATGGGTGCACATGCAGGTCGAAACTTACCAAACTGTATACTTTAAATTATGGGCACTTTATTGTAGGACAATATACATCAATGAAGATTAAAAAAAAAATTCACCAGATGGTCTTGGTTATGACCATGATTAAACCACCACTGACTGAGTATGGGACGCTCTGCTAACCCTAGGACTATAGTTCCCTGCTCTTGAGGGGGCAGTTTGGGGAGTGATATTAAAAGCCAGTTTAAAATCCTGGGGAATTTTAGATAGAAGTGGGTGGAAAACATGTTCTTGAAAACAAATGAACTATACAAACTACCCTGGCTCTTTAATTTAGATGCCTCTGCAAGAACTTGATTGTGGTGATTATTTCGCAATGTATGTATATCAAATCATCTAGTTATATACCTTAAATATATCCTGTTTATAAAGAAAAGAAGCTTTGAAGGAGGAAGTCATTCTGTGGCAAAGAATAAACATCCTCATGTTGTAACTTATTTCAGTTCATTTCACTGTTTGACTTTCTGATATTCTTAATATATTTTAATAAAGTATAGGCATGGTGACTTATTTTTAAAAAACCATGTGATTTACCAACCCTAACAAAATAAAAGATAAGAATCCATAGAATCACCTCAATAGATGTAGGGAAAAACCATGTGATACCAATTTATAATAAAAACTTTCAGAAAACTATGAATAGAAAGCAACTTCCTCAACTAATAAAGGGCATCTATGTAAACCTACTTTAGCTAACACAATACTTAATAATGTAAAACTGAGCCCTATGATCAGGAACAAAGTAGAGATATCCACTCATTTCTTCTATTCAATATGGTACTCCAGTGTCCTAACCAGAATAGTGAGGAAGAAAAAAAATAACAAAGAGAATACAGATTGGAAAAAAGGATAGCTGTCTTTATTAACATCCACATGTACAAGGAAAATCCTGAGAAGTGTACAAAAAAATCTATTAGAATAAGTGAATTTAGTAAATTTGCAGGATACAAATTCAATATACAAAAATTGCTTGTTTATATGTAATAGCAACAATTGAAAAATTAAATTTAAAAATCACAGTAGCATCAATAAACATATGCAAGACTTCTCTGAAAAGTACAAACTATTGCTGAGAGAAATTAAATAAGCCCTAACTACTTGGAGAGACAGATATACTACTATGTTCAAGCATTGGAAGATTCAATATTATGGCAATGTCTATTCTCTCTAAAGTGGTCTATAGATTTGATGTAATTCCCAACAAACTCCAAGTTGGAATTTTTTTTGGTGGAAACTGGAGAAAACGAACATTTATATGGAAAAATAAAGTTCTTAGAATAGCCAAATATTCTTTAAAAAGTAGAAGAAAGTTGAAAAACTAAGAGGAGCTGATTTAAGACTTACTACAAAGCTTCAGTAAATAAGAGCACATGGAATTGGCATGAAGATAGACAAACAGATCCATGGGAGAGATAGAAACTCACACTTACACATTTAAATACTTTAAACAAAGGTACCAATGCAATGCAATAGGAAAAAATAATCTTTCCAACAAATGGTACTGAACAACCAGGTATCTGTATGGAATACAATGAATCTCAACTCATACCTCAGATCATTCCCAAGAGTTAACTCAAAATGGACCACAGATCTAAACTCAAAAGCTAAAACTATAAAACTTCTAAACAATAAGGAAGGAGGATATCTTCGCCATCTTGAGGTAAGTAAGGATAGCCTTGAGGTAGAACCCAGAAAGAACTAACTATAGAAAAAATGATAAAGTGGACATCAACAAAATGAAAACCATCTGCTCATCAAATGATACGATATGAAAATCATGTAGTATGGCATGCCAGAGACCAGGTGAAAATCTCCATAATACCTATGTCTGACAGAGAACCCAGACCTATTAGACTAGATAAGGAACTCCTACAACTTAATAATAAAAAGACAAACAGCCTAATCCAAACAGGCAAAAAGGCCTAAACAGATAATTCCCAAAGTAAAAGATAAAAATGACCAAAAAGCAAATGCAGAGATGGTCAACATAAGCAGAAAATACAGTCATTTTCATCAGGAAAATACAAATTAACACCACAATGACATACTACTACCCACTAGCTATAATAACTAGGATTCAAAACCCCGATGCCACCAAACACGGGCAAGAACACAGAGCAAGTGGCATTCCCAGACATGGCTGGGGGGAGTGTAAGATGCTACAGTCATTTTGGAACATGGTTTGTCAGTTATTAAAAAGAGAAACATACTATCCCCCCATGGCCCAATAATTTTACTGCTTGGTATTTATTTATCCAAGAGAAATGAACACATGTGCCCACAAAAAGCCTCATACAAGCACTTTCATAGCAGCTTTATAATAACCTAAAGCTGGAACCAACCCAAATGAATAGGTAAATGGCCAAACAAGTGGTGGTATTTTCATACAGTGCAATATTGCTCAGCTGCAAAAGAATGCACAACTGATACATACAAAAACATGATATGAATCTTAAAAACATTTTACTGAGCCAATGGAGCCAGACATAAAAGAATATATATTAAATGGCTCCATTTGTAAGAACTTCTTCTGTACTTGGCCCACGTCCTTCTAGATCCTCTCCCCAGGCTCAGGGTCGCAAGCCCAGGCTGTCGATAACACTTGATGAAGCCCCAAGTCCAGCCCCGGCGTCCACACAGAATCCGTCAGCCCACAAATCTCTAGACCCAGAGGCCACCACCAGGGCTGTCTCTTGGGTCAGCTTTGGAGTTAGTCCTGTGTTGGATCTAGCCTAAATCTCTCATGCTGTATTTTAAACACAGACGCTCCTAGAGTCCCCAGACTTCAGTGGGCAATAGATTCAGTCCACAAATGCGGAAGGACAAAGAGAGAGTCTACAACAGAGGGCACAAGAAAATGAGGAACAGAGAAAGAGGAGCAGACTGACCTTCCAAGTATGAGGCTGTTGAGAAGAAATGAGGGTACAAGCAATGCGCCCGTTCCGGGACGCACCCCTTCTTGCAGTACCATGTGACTCGGGACAGCTTCATGGTCAGGTACGGGCCTGGAGCCTGCCTGCCGGGATTCGAAGCCAAGCTGCCCCTTTACTAATCCGATGACCTGACTCAACTTACCCCAGAAGAGCAGAAGCAGGACTGAAGATATTCTCCAAAGGCTGACACCAAGGCTGCAGCTGGCCTTGGACCTAACGCCCCAGTGAAAAAGTGCGTCCTAGGTGGCATGTGCCCTGGGCACCACTCACTGCGTCACTGGAGGGCACGGACACAGCTGGCCCGCCCTGCCCATGGAAACCCCGATCCCCAGAGCGGCCCAGGTTGTGGAGCTCAAGCCCAGCTACAGCCCTGATGTCTGGCAGTCAGCACCGTGAGTGGGTCAACTGGACGAGCCGGGACCCACCCAGTGGAACCTCCGCATCCTCTCCCCACCCAGGACCTGGCTACGTGGAGGGCGCTCAATGAACCATACACCCCCAGCGTGGCTGGTGGGATGGGTTCCTCGAGTTGGGCCACAGCAGGTGCCTGCCTGAGGGTTACCTCACATCGGAGCTGTCTGGAATCCAGACCCGGGCTGGAAAGACCTCAAGAGCTCTCATAGATGGGAAACTTGAGCCCAGAGAAGGGGAGTGACAGGCAAAAGGTCACACAGCAGTCAGAGGCAAGCTAGGATGAGAATCCCAGTCCAGTGCTCGGCCTTGGCACTGGAGCCATTGCCCCTGGGGAGACCCCTCAGCCCCTGCCACTCTGCCCAGCAGGGAGGAAAGCTCCGGACACCTCTCCTCCCACCAAAATACCCTGGGGGAAGCCACCTGCCTGTGCTGCTCTTATCGGGTCTCCAGGAGGGTCATGGGCCTTCCCAGACTTGGCAAGTGGCTTGAAGCCCCAGTGACCTTGGGTAAACTCTCCCCCTCTCTCTGGAACTAAGTCCTCCCCCAGCCATAGAATGGGGCGTGGGATACCCATAGCTCTACCGTGAGAAACACTCCCAGACAGGCTGCTCACATCCAGCCCTGCTGTCCTGACACTCTGCACACGTCCCGCCCCTGCCAGAACTTTGGTTTCTACAGCTGTACAAGAAAGGGTAGACGACTGAAGCCCCCAGCTCATATCCTCAGGGATCTAAGGATGGGTACCCCTTTGATGTCCAGAAAGGGAGATGGAAATCACCAGGCGAGCCCACAAGCATCAGGAGGATGGAGGGCCAGGATGTCCCCAGGGCAAGTGTCCTTGGAGCCCCTCCCCTCCCCTGCCAGGGGAAGAGTGAGAGATGGTGGGCCAGGGACAGGCTGGGGCCTGCCCAAGGTCACAAGCAGGCCTGGGGCCCTGGGGGGATTAATACTCAGGGCCTCCAGCTCCCATCTCAGTGCTCCTGCTCCCTCCTTAGCTTCCCACCACCGAGGACAAAAGAGGAGTTGTTCTGTCTAGCTAACTGTACCCCTGGCCTGGGTTCTTCCTGCATTAGTTCAGACTGAAGATGTATCGCAGGGCACTGGCTCTGGGGGTGGAGATCCAGGAACCACATGATTTGGAGGTGCCCAGAGGCAGCGGGGACAGGGCCACTGAAGGACTTGGACAAGTGATGCTCACCCTCCTAACCCCAAATCCACATGGGCCCAGGCGTCTGAGTCCACTAAGGGAGGGCTCTGCCTCTGCTGGCTTAAGGGGACAGAGGGGGCTTCCCACCTCTTACGGCCACTGCAGGCTGGTGGCCCTGGGTCAGACCTGGACACCTAGAGGCTGACCCAGAATGGAGCTCGCACTGCTTTCACCATGCCCTGGCCGATGGCTGGCCACTCCGCTCTGCCACCTGGCCCCCGTCCCCAGCCAGAGGGGGTACTCACTGATGGGGGCGTGCAAGGCCACGTGCTCCTGGTAGGGCGTGTAGTACTTGTACTGCTTCCCGCAGAACTCACAGGTGTAGTTGCCAGTTTCTGTCCAAGGGGGAGAGGGACGTGTGAGAACAGGTGAGAACGGGCACGTGTCCCCACCCAGAAGCACCAGCATGCTCCCACCCACCCCGACACACTCCTCCTCATTCTGGGCCCACCAAGCGAATCCACTGTGACCCTGGAGTCAGAACGCCTCCGTTCATATCCCAGCTCGGCCATGTCGACCTGTGTAACCTTGGGTAAGTCCCTTAACCTCTCTGTGCCTCAGTTTTCCTATCTGTAAAATGGAGGTAATAACAGGACCACCTTATAGGATTGCTGTGAGGATTAAATTCATATGGCAAGTGCTTAGAACAGTACCTGGCACATGCTGTTCTCCCTCATCGCTCCCTCCCCAGCCCCGGTGCTCAAGAAATGCGTGGTGACCTGAGCTGACCTCCAACGCCAACCATGCCAACAGCCCTTCTGCAAGCCCTGCCCTCTGCAACGGTCACACCTGGGTCCCCTCATCTGCAGGACCTGCCCTGTCCCCAAGAACACCCCCACCCACTGGCAGCAGGGGGTCACTTTTTCCTCTTGGGTCCCACCACGCTTTATCTTTACCTCTCTTTTGGCACTGCCTAACTTCTTTCTTCTTAAAAATGTCTGATGTAATATTGTTCACTGGGGGAAAATTATAAAATACGGATAAATACAAATATAAAATTAAAAAATAAAGAGAAATTTCAAGCATCTGTAATCCCCAAAGAGTAGTATCTACCCCCTGGGGGTAGGGCGTGCACCCTGCCATCTGCCCCAGCCCCACCCTTCGCTGCAGCTCGTCTGGGGCCTGCTTCTCAGCTGATACTGTCTGGCTCCTGTGGGCCCTGAATTAGCCAGCCCTGATCAATATCCCCTTTGTAACCCGGTGTAGTCAATCGACAATAACTTTGTGGACATCTTGCCCCATCGATAAATATCGATCTCCACTGCATTTATTGGCTGCAAGGTTCCTGCTGGACTTTGGAATTTGCTGAGCCAGTCCCCTACACCAAGGGACATTTAGATTGTTTCAAGAATTTTTCTCTGTTAAAAAACGCTGCGATCCACATCCCTGTAGAAATTTTTGCACGTTCACTCATTAGTTTTGCCCGCTATTGCAAAACAAAGATTATCTCACATCATCTTTGCACAGTATTTCCTCAGGAAAAATTCCAAAAGGTGATGTATTTTTAATGCTTTTGATAACTGTAGCACCATCATCCCAACGAGAAAGGTGTGAAAATGACTTTCAGTACACTGCAGCCAGCATTAAATATCATGATGTTCTTAAATTTTGCCTATCTGATGAGGGGAACTACATTGTGCCACTGATTTTATCTTCCATTTCCTTGATTTCTGAGGAAATTAACTATTTTTCATGTTTAATTAACTACAGTTTTTCTTTTGGGACTTTCCCTTTGGGTTTACAAGCAGTGCTTCTATAGGTATGTTTACCTTTTAAAAATCATTAAACTCAGGCCGGGCGCGGTGGCTCACGCCTGTAATCCTAGCTCTTGGGAGGCCGAGGCGGGCGGATTGCTCAAGGTCAGGAGTTCAAAACCAGCCTGAGCAAGAGCAAGACCCCGTCTCTACTATAAATAGAAAGAAATTAATTGGCCAACTGATATATATATAAAAAAAAAAATTAGCCGGGCATGGTGGCGCATGCCTGTAGTCCCAGCTACTCGGGAGGCTGAGGCAGAAGGATCGCTCGAGCCCAGGAGTTTGAGGTTGCTGTGAGCTAGGCTGACGCCACGGCACTCACTCTAGCCTGGACAACAAACCGAGACTCTGTCTCAAAAGAAAAAAAAAAAAATCATTAAACTCTTCTGTAGATTAAGGATATCAGCATTCTATTATATATAATTAATTTTTTTCTTCATTGGTTTCTCAGTCTGTTTGTGGCTTTTCCCCTCCCAATAGAGAAGATTTAGAATTTCTGGTAGTTTAGTGATTTTTGTAACTCATTCATGAACACTAGAAAAGGTGTATTATTTGCTATTTGCTGTAGGCTTCATAGTTGTTGGATGGACTGTATCAATTACACCATTTAAATTCCATATGACCTTGTCTGCCCACTTGCTCTGTCAAATACTAAATGTTGTGATAAAATCCTTCCATTTCATTGTATTTCTAAATTCATTTTGTATGTTTAGATACAGTGTTGTTCGGTGGATAAAGCCCATGGGATCAAAGTCTTCACCGTGAAGTGGGCTCTTCATTAACATGGAACTATTTTCCAACAAAGTGCACCTCCAAAGTCTGGTCCCTGGACCAGCAACGTCATCTGGGAAGCTGTTAGAAATGCAAATTCTCACCTAAGACCAAATGAAAGAAAACCCTAGGGGCTGGGTCTAGCAAACTGTGTTTTAACAAGCCTTCCAGAAAATTCTGATGCATGGGAAAGTTTAGGAACCAGTGTTTCTAACATTTAATTATTCTGCTTTATCAGTTCGTCTGGTACTAATATTAATTTGATAATTATTTTGTCAGGTCCTGCTTCCTACTGTTTGCATGTATCTAAAGATACTTCCCTAAATGTTCTTGTACTTCCATTCATTAAACAGGTACTGTGCTAAGTTCTGGCACAAAATGCTGAGCAGAAACAGGTATACCTCAAAGAGTTTACAGTCTAAAAAAGGAGACAAAAATCAAATAATGACCCAAACAAATTTAAAACCGTAACCATGATAGGTGCTCTCTGGAGACACACACAGTGCTATAAAAACCCATGATAGGAAGTCTAATCTAGTTTTGGAAGATAGAAAAGCCCAAGCACAGAGTGAAAATAAGGAATTAAACTTGTCTCTAATAAATGATTAACAACTGGATTATTTTAAATCAACCTGACAATCTTTGTCTTCTAATAAGGGAGATTATGCCACTTGCTTTTATTGCTGTAATTGATTTGGTTTTACGACTTTTTCATGTTCCACCCTTCTGATTTGCTCCCAGTTTTCAGCTGTTTGATATATGAACTCTTTGCTTTTCCATTATTCTCCAATATTCCATTATTTTCCAATATTCTCCACTGTTTTAGACAGTAGATAAGATATATTTCTCTAATTTTTAATAGCCAAGTGGGAAATGATAGTTTTAAGTCTATCACTAGTGAGAAAGGTAGCTTAAGCCAGTGCTTCTCAGACTTTAGCATGTGTAAGAAACACCCAGAAAGACTGTTACAACATAGATTGTTCAGCTCTGCCCCAGAGACTCTGATCCCACAGGTCTGGAGTGGGGTCTACGAATTTACATTTCTAATAAGCTTCTAGAAGATGCTAATCTTGCTGGTCTGGGACCACACTATGGGTAGGACTGGTCTGACCTACTTTACTGTATCCTTCAATAATTCCTCCCCTTTTTAAAAAAACTATTTTTAATATTATAGAATAATTTTTGTCCTTTGCATTCAATATTATAATCAGATTTGGAACATTTTAGACTTCTAGTTTATCTGGTTTTAGTATTCACAAGTCTTCTTACACGGCAAATTCCTCATAATTGAGCCTTTAAATGTGCCCTACAACTCAGTTCATCAGAGTGTATCTTCAAATAATTTTGAAGATTACACAGATGAAGGTGGGCACATAGGAAAAGTAGTATGTTTTTGAGCCTTTGCTTTTCTCTGTACACACAAATCACAACTTGTCCAGATATAAAATTCTTAGGTGACAACCTTCTCCCTTTAAAACTGGTCCATTATCTTCTGGGATTTAGTATTGCGGAGAAGTCTAAGGCATGTCCACCTTGAACTTATGTATAGATAACATGCTTTTTTATACCTGGATGCCTGTATAGCTTTTTCCCTGTATAGCTTTTTCCCTTTATATTAATAGTTTTAAAAAGTCACAGATCTATTAGGTCATTAAATATGAAATGTCTGATTTCAAATAAAAAGTGTAGTTTATTATATCTCAAACAAGAAGTAATACAATTAATCAAAGTATGCACCTAAACTATCAAACCCAGTTTTGCCATCTTAACAGCAGCTTGTTTGTGCTGGCAGTGAAGAAGCCTGGAGACCGAGTGGCAATGACATCACGAAAGGCATTTTCCGCAGCTTGTTGAGAATTGAATACTTTTCCTTGCAAGAAGTGGTCCAATGCCTGGAAGAAGTGGTAGTCAGTAGCTTCGAGTTCTGGTGAATACAGTGGATGACAGAGTTTTTCCAAGTTCAGCTTCTGTAGTTTGACCAGCATTGGTTGTACAATATGTGGTCGAGCATTCTCTTGCAAAAGGACTGGCCTGTCTCTATTGACTAATCTGGGCTGCTTAATTGTAAGCATCCTCATCATTTCATCCAATTGGTTGCAGTAGACATCCGCTGTAATTGATTGACCAGGTTTCATGATCCTGTAGTGGATAATACCAGCGCTGGACCACCAGACACCATTAGCTTTTCTTGATGAATATTCAGTTTTGGACTGGGTTTCAGCACTTCATCTTCATCCAGTCATTGTGCCCAATGTTTGCAACTGTCAAAAAGAATTCCTTTTTCATCACACGTAACAATACGGTGTAAAATGGTTTGCCTTTATGTCATGACAGCAAAGGCATGCAAGCTTCAACGATCTCTCTACTGATGCTTATTTAATCCATGCGAAACCCATCTATCTAGCTTCTTTACCTCGCCAATTTGTTTCAAATGGTCCAATAGTTAGAATAGTAACGTCAAACCTTGCTGCTAATTCACGCGTAGGTTGAGATGAATTCGCTTCCACTACAGCTTTCAGCTCATCATCATCCACCTTGGTCTCAGGTCGCCCACATGGCTCATTTTCAAGATTAAAATCACTGGACGGAACTTCTCAAACTATCAACATACTGTGTGTTCATGAGCCACATCCTTCCCAAACACTTCACTGATATTTTGAGCTATCTGTGCTGCACAGGTTCTACAATGGAACTCATATTCGAAAATAACACACATTTTTGATTTATCCATGGTTTCACAAAAAATTGCTCTAAAAAATGTGAAAGACAGTCAGAAGCCAACATGTGCATTTGAAAGACTGAGGATGTACCTTCTCAATAAACATAAAACAAGAAGTGTCAAAGTGAAATGTCAGAGTGAACTGTCAAACTTAATACTTAAGGAAATTGAACACTTCATACTTAATAATCAAATATTTTTTTTAAGGTATGGGTCCTTTATATTGACTCTGAAACATGACAAGCCCTTTAAATCTGCATAAATAAGTTTTCCTTTAGCTGAGCAAATTTTTCTTCTAATAGATCTTTAGATTTTTCTTCTAATAGATCTAATAGAGTACAGCTTCTGCCCACTCGTCCACAACACCAATTCCCTGGAACTGGCCCCCGTTCTCTATATTTATCATGCTTTCCTCTCATTACCTTCATGTGTTCAAGTCTGTTCTTCACATCGCTCATTCCATTTCTGCAAACCAATCCTGCTCTTTACTATCTATAGCAGGTGTCCTCAAACTACGGCCCCCGCCTAGCACATTTATCCAGCCCTCTAGGTGTTTTTGCCGCCACTGCCTGTACTACTTAGCAGCCGACTCGTCCTAGGCCCACAGTGCACACTCTCTAATGGTCTGAAAGACAGTGAATTGGCCTGTTTAAAAAGTTGGAGGACCCCTGATCTATAGTGTAGGTTTTAATTCTGTTCTTGATTTCTGCTTCCCTGCAATCTTTCCTCATCTCACTCCTCTCTTTACCTTGTTACCTTATCCCGTTGCTTTTTCACCATAGAACTTCAGGCTCCTTTTTCATAAGGGTCATGCTGTGTATGGAATCGTGCCCTCACCCCCAAATCCGTATGTTGCATCCTTACCCCCCAGTGCGATGGTATTTGGAGATAGGGCCTTTGGGAAGTAGTTGTGTGGAGATGAAGTCATGAAGGTGGGGCCCTCGGGATGGGGTTAGTGCCCTTGTACGAGGAGATGCTGGAAACCTTGTGCACGTGCACATCTCTCTCACCATCATGTGAGAACACACGGCTGCTATCTGCAAGCCAGGAAGCCAGCCCTCACCCGAACCCAACCAGGTGGGCACCTTGGTCTTGGACGTTTGAGCTTCCAGAGCTGTCAGAAATGAGTCTGCTATTTTTATCACCCAGTCTGTGGTATTTTGTTATGGCAGCCTAAGTGGACTAAGACAGGTCATATTTTCTCATATGCTATTGAGCTTGTCAAAAACAATTTTCTTCTACCACTTTGTGGTAGATCATTTTCAGAGGCTCTTCCTGAGTCTTGTAAACTCTCTTTTTCTTATGTGGAATTTTCATAGTGCTCATGTTTGTGTTTTTTGTTTTTTTTTTTTTTAATTTTCCAAGTTACTCTTTCTTATGCAGGCATAAAATGAAGTAATGTATACATGACTCTGACATACTCTGTTTCAACAGACAACATGAATGAATTCTCCTGGACCCTCTCTCTGCCCAGGATCACGGTAGTTAGTTCTCAGACCTGCAGCTAAAGAGCGAACTGATGCACAGGCTCCTTAGACCAACTTCCTCCTTCTAGCAGGATCCTCCTGCTCTGTCATGGCTCTGGCTTTGCCTAATTCTCTGATTTGCTCAGCTGATGCCGACTTCAATGTGTGCCTCCCGGCATGCACTGCTGCCAGGGTGTTTCCTCTTCCTCTGACCCACAGAGCATTACCTGGGGCAACTAGTCCCTTCCAAATGCAGGGTGCCTCTACTGGCTTCCCTTATTCTATGTCTATGTTTTTGGGGTCTGTGGGATTGGCCTGCTGACAAGAAGTGGCAGAGGCCCAGGAAGCAGCGCTCTTTTCTCACAGCACAGCTCGAGAGTGGCAGCGAGGAACCAGCTCACACCAGTAATCTCAGCTCCATCAAGGCAGGAGGAGCTCAGGGGCAGCCAGGCCCAGCTGGGCGCTCTCAATGCCATTCTACACTCCTCATGCTCTGTGATGATTCCTCCCAGGTCCTAGTGCTGGCCCGTTGTCTGTCAGACTTAGTTACAGACAGTACAGGACAAGTCTAGCCTTGTTCTGCATCTTCTCGGGCAATTAACAGGCACCACTTATTTAAAGGCTTTCTAGGCACATGTCACGGATTAAGCTAATTCCTTTACAAACATAATCTCACCTAAACCCCATGACAATCCTGAAAGGTGAGTTTTACTGTCATCATCCCATTTTAAAGAAACTGTGGATTAGACAGATTAGACAATTTGTAGGATATCACGCAGCTATTAAGTGCAGAGCTGGGACTCATGTTTGGGCTGGCTTTCGAACGCTTGCCCTGGACTCTCTCAGTCAGATCTCTCACTATAACCTGAACACAAGCCAGGTGCTCAGCTAGACACTCTACGGTTGCATCCTCCAACAGCCCTGGAGAACTGATAGATGTGCTTGTCCCCAACTTACAGACGAGCCAAGGGACAATCACAAGGGGTAAGTAGTAAGCTGGTGATGATGCATTCACACCCAGGCCTGTCTGATTCCCAGGCCTATAATGATAACGCTACAGTCAGAAGAGTGGCGCTACACTGGGACTGCTGGCAGGTACTGGACAGATCCCTCTGTCCCTGTCCTGTATCTGTCTACGAATGTCTGTCTCTCCCACCAGACTATGTATCCTTTGATTGCTGTGAACATGTCTGATTCATATCTGTGCTTCCCCGGCAGAGTCTAACTTCCAGCAGTTTCAGTGTCGAGGATTTCGTCATTTTCATCTTTAAGATTATTTTAATGCTCCTGTTTATCGAGTGTTTACTTATGCGTGTGACAAGCACTGCGTTAACCACTGTATAGACATTATCTCATCTTCAGTTTCCTGGATGCTTTCACAAGAGTTAAGAAGAAAGCAAAGACTCATGCTCTGACCACAGACAAGGGGCGGGGAAGAGAAAGCATTTAGGGTGGGGGTGCAGGTGGGGGGATCCACCCAGCACCTTCTAAGGGCTGGGACACAGCTCTGCCCTCTGAGCAATGTACCCGACTCAGTGTTTCCGCGCCTCTGATTTTCCTTCCTGTCCTCATCCGCTTGTTGTGTTTCTGTGTGTATTTTTGCAAGCTGCCTTACATCCTTGTAAGGAAGCAGAGACCATAAAGGTCTCTCTCTCCTTGCTGACAGTAACTGAGGCACAGGAAACAGAGCGATGAATAAGTATGGACATTCCTGCAGGGCTGGAAAGGACAAGCTCCCATCATTTGTGGTCCCCCCACACCTGCCCCAGGCTGCCCACAGGGTCTTCCCAGCCTACCCTTCCCAGCAGCCACACCAGTCCTCCTAAAAGGCAAATCTGATCGAGTCCCTTCCCCACTTCGTAAACTCACTGGCTCACTCCCCCCTAGGTGAAGTCTAGATGCCGCCTCCTGGCATTCAAGGCTCCCCGAGACCCCAACTCGTCATCAATTCTCGGAACCAGCAGTGCTCTCCTGTCTCTGCGTGTGACACACGGGCTCAAGCCCGACCCTCGTCCCCACTCTGAGAGCCTCCTGCAGCCCCCAGCACTCTCTCTGTGTTGTACCTCTGCTTGATTGGACACTGTTTCCGTCCCCAACCCCAGTGTGCATGACCCAAGGGCAGGGCCGCCGCTGTCCTGGTCACTGCTGTGTCCCTACAGCACTCAATACAAGTCTGCCAGGAACAGGCCGGTCACGTGTGTGGCTCCTGCCCTCAAGAGGTTTTCCTGGGACAAGGACAGAGTGTCTGCACGTGGCTGCCCTGGACAGCTCCACTCGCTGGCAAACCCCTTCAGATGACTACGGTGACAGTTACTTTCTGAGCACCTACTATGTACCAGGCACTGTGCTAACAGGTGGTTTACATCCATCATCTCATTTAATCCCCCAACAAACCTGCGGGGAAATGTCACCCTGGCTCCACAGGCGGGAGGCTGAGGTTCAGGATGGCTAACAGACCGCGAGGGTGCCGGGACTCAGCCCCTGGCCCGGCTGCCTTCCCGCCCCGCCCCTGGCCCTGCACCCTCCCGCAGTTCCTCGGAAGCTGAAGCCCTAAGCCCGGCCAGCCTGACTGACAGGTGGGTGCCGCTGCCGTGGGGTGTGCGATGCCACGTGCCCTCCCCGCACCCAGCAGTGGGACTCAGCCCTGCCGCCCCTGCCGGCCCCACCCAGCCCTCAGCCCCAGAGAGAGTCCCGCATACTTGGCCCGATTTTCTGGAACGGTTCCGGGGGCTCCTCCTTCACCTCGTCAGTGGCCACGACACCTTGGTCGAAGGGGTCTGTGGGAGAACACATGGCCCTTAGCGCCTGGGTCCCCCAGGTCTCCGGGGCCCAGCCGGGGATGGGGGAGGTGAGCAACCAGGAGGGCTTACCTGCGCGATTCTCGGGGGCCCCCTCCACGCTAAACACTGCGCCCGGCGGGGGACGGCGGCCGCAGGAGGAAGGAAGCAAACAGGAGCCGGTTAGTCCCTGCCCAGAGCTGCCTGTCCGCGGCGGCCCCTGTGTCCATCCCTGGGAGTCGGCCTCCGGGGCCAGCGCGGAAGCCCCAGGGAGCCAGGGGCAATGGGAGGACATGTCCCAGCCAGGACGCAGCCTGTGCCTCAATTCCTCACCCTTGCTGCGGACAGGCTCCCACCCCGGGGCGGGCAGACACGCAGGCCCCCAGCATGCACTCGAAGCGCCAGGGCAGAGGGAAAGGAAGACATCAGGAGAAGAGAATAAGAGGAGGTGAGAAAAAGGGTGAGCCAGCGGCAACAAGTGGTGGCCTGGTTGTCAGGGCAGGGGGTGGGGCCAGAGAGGGAACCCCCAGGGTCCTTTCCAGGTCCAAGACCCTCTTTCTAGGATGCTTAAGACTCTCAAAACATGCTACCTCAATTTACTGTTCTAATTTCTAACTCTATAATTGAAGAGGTTAAAATGCCATCATTCATTTTAAAATATTGGTTTAATTTCAGCAGAACGTGTGAATGCAAAAAAATCAGATGACACTGTAAAATGACTCGATATGAAATCCCAATATTCTTCTGATTTTGACCTATAAAAACGGCGATTTTACTTGGGTTAACCTAAATACGAGCGCATGTGGAGTATGACGGGGATGTTCCCTTCCCTCGAGGCTCTGACCGCTGCCAGACATTTCTCTGGGTAGCAGGGCGGGAGGGAGGGCGGGCGGGTTGGGGGCTGGTGACCCCAAGGAAGAGCACCTCTTTGCACAACTCCAAGCATCGAGGGGCCTGACTCACCATCCACTGCGTGCAGGTCTCGGTGCTCCTGGAAACAGCTGTAGTATTTGTACTTCTTCCCGCAGATGTCACACGTGTACCTGAAATTGTCTGCAAGGGATGGGAAGACGCCTGCGGTCACCGGGGCTTCCGGTCACTCGGGGTGGGGTTTTTCTAGCTGGATCATCTGCCTCAGGAACCAAAGATGGGACTAGCCCAGTCTGGCCCCAACCGGATGACCCCATGGAGAATTGGTCCCTGAGTCCGTCTGCGCCTTGGCGCTGCCCAGCTCTTCTGGACCAGGGGGGCCACGGCACAGCCACTGCCTGAACGCCCAGCTTCTCCTCCCCTTGTGCTGCCAGTGCTGCTTCCTGGGTCCACAGGGTGGACGCTGGGGTGTTCGGAGCCCTCTGCAGAGATCCAGACCACACAAGGTGACCAGGGAGCCTGGAAGTGACTCCCCAGCCAACCCCCAACCCTGCCCTATGTAGGCCGAGCTCCTGAGGGCCTGGTTCATAACTGGTCCCTCACACCCTAACAGCCCCACGAGAAGAATAACAATCACCATGCACACGACACTGTGACGAGCAAGGCGCTCTTCCCTACATTGCCTCAGTTACTTCTCACAACAGGGAGGAAGGAGTCTCTCATTTTACACGTGGAGAAACTGAGGAACAGAAGGGACCTGCCCCAAGTCCCACAGCTTCAGAGATGGCGCCCAAGGATCCTCTTGCCTCCTGGTGTTCGTGACATGTGTGACCCCTTCCCTGTGAGGCTGGGCTGGACCTCAAGAGTTGCTTCCCATGAATAGAAGGCAGTATAAGTGACGGGATGTCACTTCTGACATGAGGTTACCAAAGACGGTGAGTTTCATCCTGAGCACAGCTTCTCTCTCTGGCTCGTGTGCTTGCTAGCTGCCATGCTGTGAGCTGCCCCCGCAACCCAGGTGGCCAGCAGCTGAGGGCAGCCTCTGGTGAATGGCCAGTGAGGAGCAGAGACCCTCAGTGCAAGGGCTTGGGAAGGACCGGACCCTGCTAGCCACCCCGTGAGCAAGCTTACGAGCGGCTCCTCCCCAGTCGAGCCTTGAGATGAGACCCCAGCCCCGTCCGACTCCTTGACTGCAACCTGTGAGAGACCCAGAGCCAGGGGACCCAGTGAAGCCACACTCAAATCCTGACCCCAGCACCTGGGGAATAACCATTATTTGTTGCCTTAAGTCATTCAGTTTTAGAGACACAGCAATAGAAAAGTGACACAGGCCTGAGTTTGGGTGAGCTGCCCAGGTTTCCCCCAAGTCTGAGGCAGGAAACACACGGGACGCCACCCTCTCCGGGTAGGCACGCCTCTCGCACCTGTGGGCACGTTCCTCTGGCTACACGGGGAAGGCCTGATGCCATCTCCGTGAGATGCCCGGGCACGGAGAGGCTCGGCGGCTTGCTCGAGGCTGCGGGGAGAGGAAGCGCCAGGATTCAAACATTCGCTTAATGCCAAGCTGAGACGGAGTCGGGGCACACGGCCCTTCTCTAAGCCGCCTGTCAGTCCTGGGCTCTGGCACTTCCTTCTTGGTCCCTCTCCTGCCTCTCAGCACCTGAGCAGAGGCTCTGAGGGGATCCCCATCCCCGCCATGTGTTTCTAGGTAATTCCGTGGGAAGATTTCTTACCCTCTCATAGCTGAACTCGGGGACACAGATGACATCAGCTGTATCCCCTCTCAGTGCCACCCTCCCCTCCTCCACTGCACTGGCAGTCTCTGGAAATGCCTCAGCAGACACCAGGGCCCTAGAGACAAACTGGTCCCTGAGTGGGGAGCCCACAGCCATGGCTCCGGCAGGTACCGTGAGGATGCCGGGTACCAGAAGCATCCGAGGGAGAGGTGGTGGGGGTGGGGTGAGGGCTGCAGATGAGGTGAGCCCTGGGGCCTCCCCCAGGCTGGCGGTTCCAGGATCCCACCCCTGGCTCAGGCCTCCCTCCTTTCTCACGGCCAGCCATCCAGCCCAGACAACAAGCTCCCCCACCAGGCCCCGTGCGATGCAATCCCAGCGCTTCCTACACTGACCGGTATTGCTTGAGGCCTGCTGACACCTGCCCTCTTGCTCGTGTCTGCCACACGCCCCCCCGGCCACTGGGCCACCCCTCAATTCAGGGCCACACGAACTGTCAACCCTCTGCTGCTGAGAAGCACCCCCACACCACGACGGCCACTTGACCTGGATGGGAACCCCACTCCTGGGCCCTCCTCAGGCAGGAGTCAATTAGGGCAAGAGAGAGATCCTCAGAGGAGGAGGGCGAAGTACTCTCTTGTCAGTGAAACTACACTTTCAGAACCCCCCGAGAGCTCAGTGTCTCCAGGAATACCACTGCAAATCCATTTTGGGAGGCGGGCCCTGGGTTTACCCGAGCTCAAAACCCAGCTCTACCACTTACAAGTGCGATAGACCTCAGACACGCTCCCTAACCCCTGGGCCTCGGTCTTCTCATCTGTAAAATGGTAATAATGACAGATTCCTCAGCTCCCAGGCTTGTAATAAAGGAGCAGAATGCCTGACATCCAATAAATACCCTGTAAATGTTACCCAATATTGCTTGACAAAGTGAATCGACATGACAATAGGAACAGAATCACATGTGGGGCTCATCTTTTATTTTGTTTGTTGAGAGATGGGTGAGTAGATACGTCTTTATGCTTCTATGTGTGACTGCACTATTTTCCTAACAAATAAATGAAAGGTCTCTGGACTAGAATGTGCGAGACCTCATTTCTAGGCCCACCTCCACTACTAACAAGCTCCCCCCCCCGCCCCCGCCCCGGGACTTACTGTCCTCATCTGCAGAATGGGTAGAGGACTCTCAGTCCTCTCAATTGGACCCTTTTGGCTCCAAGACCCCACGACCGGGCGATCTAAGCAGGCGCTGCCAGCCTGGGTCAGGGAGGGGGTGTAGGGCTGAGAATAAAATAGAGCATACCGACTGTGGGGAGAAAACTCCACGGGGGAAAGGGAAAAGCGATGGAAGAACTAAAAATACCCCCGGCTGCAGAGCCCTCGACAACCGGCAGCCCGCGCACAGCGGAAGCAGGCGGAACACAACGGCTCATTGAGGGGCTGCCGGAGAGGCCAGGGGCCCAGAATAGCCGAGGAAGGAAAGATAAATAGGGAAGTTCTTTAAACGTGTGGCTGACCGCAGGCAGACCATGGGAGCTGGAGAAGAATGGCGCTATTGAGGGACGTGGGAGTCAAGGGCCAGGCCGGCAGGACTGGGGGCAGGCGGCGGGGGGTGGGGTAGGGGAGGCCTCCGCCTCCTCCCGGCTGGGGGCTGTGGCAGGTGTCTGCCAACCTGGGCCTCAGATTCCCCTACAGAACACGGAGGAATCACCGCAGCCCCGCCTGCCTCTCCTCCAGTGAGCAATCCAGACAGCGAGTGGACGGGAAGTGCCTTACAAGGAGCACCATTAGGACTGGGCCAGCTAAAACCCTTCTTCCAACTGCTTTGATTGGGGGTTTTGCGGTTTTTGGGGTGCTATTTGTTTATCATCTTAGAAACCATTTATGGTGGTATAACAAACACGCAGAACAGGGGCTGGCGCATGACGGGCCGTGGGCCAAACCCTGCCCAGCATGTGTGTGGTCAGGGATTCATGTACATCACGTCTCTGGCGTGTTCCCGCGACAAGGGCAGGGCCCGATCGTTGTGACGGAGACGTCTGGCCTGTAAAGTCTAAAATACCTACCATCTGGCCCTCGACAGAAAAAGTCTGCTAACCCCCGATATAGAAAAGTGTACAAACCATAAATGCATAGTTCATTCAATTTCTGCAAACTGAGAACACTCACGTAACCAGCACCCAGCTCAGGACACAGAACGCAGAAGCTCCTTCCCCGGGGCAACCGCTCTTCTGACCTCTGCTAGCATCAGTTTTAGCTGCTTCTGTACTTTCTACACATGGGACCTTCAAGGATGAACTTTTGTGCCCGGCTTATTTTGCTCACTGTATCTGTGAATGTGAGTCAGCCATGTGGCCGTGTGTGGCTACGAGCCGTTCTTTCTGACTCCCGTATAGGAGTCCTTCGTGAGAATGTGCTTGTTCATCCCTCCGACTAGCACTGGGCATTTGGGCAGTTTCTGGTCTGGAGCTGTTAGGAACAGTGTGCTAAGGACATTCTAATTGGCACCTTCCGGCAGACGCTGGCACACGTTTCTGCTGGACACACACTGGGGCGGAACCGCTGGCTTCCGGAGCTCGGTGTTGCACACCCACCCGGCAAGCTGCCCACCAGGCCCCTGGGGGCTGGAGTGGGGAGGGCCTGTGTGCAGCGGAGCAGAGTGCTGTCCCCTACGGCAGGGCCCCGCGCCGCCACAGCTGGGATACGGCACCCGGGCAGATCACCGATAAGTAACTGCCGCCTCCATCTCCATGGGTGCCTTGGAGATGACTCCGAGGCAGCGTTTCCCAAAGTCAGCTACGGAGCCCCAGGGCCACGAATCAGAGTCAAAGAACACAGGAAACTGCACACGCTGGGTCCCCACTGGGGACACGCAGGCACATCTGCCAGTGAAGGGTCCCAAGATGTCCGCGGCAAAGGAACCCACCCATCCTAGTACAATCCAGGGTTGCCCAAGGTTATGTGGCCGGAGAACCCTTTCTTGCCACGGAACACACTTTGGGAAGGGCTGCTCTGCGTCACTGTGCTCCGGTTTCATAAGGACTCTCTGGCCCAAAGCCTGGACCCCAGCAACGTGCCCCTCAGAGGCCACTCAGGGCAGCCCAGGGGCAGGGGACAAGCGTCTTCTCTTCCTCCCTCCCAGCCCTCAGCCCCACCAGCTACGAAGGAGAACAGTACTCACTGCTTTGGGAGGCGCCCTCCCCCGAGGTGGCTTCCGTGTCTGCGGAGAGAGAGGGGGAAGGAGTGAGCGGATGGACAGGGAGCTGGCGCCCAGCGTGAGGGAGGGCCCAGGAGGGCTCTTCCCATGGGAGCTGCAGGGGACAGCCTCACGGTCCTCCCTGGGCCCTGACGCCAGCTGGGCCCTGACCTGTGCCTGCCAGGCTCAGGGAGAGGCAGCTGCCATCCCTCCTGTGCCTCAGTTTCCTCATCTTCAGAAAGGGAAGCAGCCGCCCGGCCCCTTGCTCAAGGTTGCCGTGAGTAACACACGCACTGACTCGAGCACGTGCCGCTGACACCTTGCAGTGCTGACGTGTCCTGGAGGACTAAGGCCGGGGGGCAGGCGGCAGCCCCCCAGGAGAGGCTGGGTGGCGAGTCCTGCTGGCTCCCCTCCGCCCCTGTGCTCGCCCACACCCGGCGGCCGCCCTTCTCCTGCCTGGCGCCCTCCCACTGAAGGAAGATGGAGGAGACCGCGGGGGCCGGGAGCTCTCAGGGCCTCAGTGCTGCCCGAGAGGGGCCCAGGTGGGAAACGGAATCTCCTTCGGCTCTGCCCTGGGACGCCCCACTCACCTCGGTGTGCCCGCACGTGGGTCTGGAAGCAGTTGTAATACTTGTACTTCTTGCCACAGATGCCACACTCGTAGGACCCTGGAAAACAGCAGAGGGGAGGACTGGTCAGCTGGCACCCAGCGTCTGTGACCAAAGTCCCAGGACCCGAGTCCGAGCACAGCTGACTGTGGATGGGGGGCAGGGGTGACCCCGGCAAGCAAAGAGGCAGCACCGAGCCAGACGTCAGTCAGGACGCCCGGGGTCTACGCCCAGGTTTGCCTCCTGCTCTGAGTGACCTGAAAGCCCCCCTCCCATCTCTGGGCCTCAGTTTCCAAATCTGTAAGGTGGAGAAGGTAACTTCTTCAGCTAACCCTCATACTTATACCTTGAGAGGAAAAAGGAGATGGACATAAAAGTGCCCTGAAAGGAATAAATCATATCCACATAAGGAAATCGTCACTTCAGTGCAGTAATTTCCAGGTACCCCTTTTCCTTGCCAGGATGAGACAGAGGTGAAGAGGGCAGACTGTGAAGCAGACACACCTGGGTCCCTGTCCGCCACTTACTGGCAGCATGACCTTGGTAATTTCCTGAGACACACCAAGCCTCAGTCTGCCCATCTGCAGAATGGGGCTAAATGTACCTACCTTACAGGGGTGGTCCACACTTCCCCTGGCATGTTGCCCAGCCCTACTACACATATGTCTGGCTAGCAGAGGAACACCCACACCCGCTGAGGAGCTGCCTTGTTCCCTGAGACATATAGAGGCCAACACGGTGGAAACACCTGACTCCAGCCCCCTGCCAGGCCTTTCTCCCAGGAGCAGGTAGACTGAAATGGCTGAACTCCCAGTGGGCACTGCAGACAGGCTGAAGGAGGAGCCCACCCACGCAGAGCTCAGGGCTAAGGCCCATGGCAGGAAGCCAAGCAGAGACCTTCAGACCCAGCCTGGCAGGGACCCCAGGAGTAGAGGCTCTGCCCATCCCCCACCTACTGGCACCCTCGTGACAGCCCGATGACACCTGGGCCTAGGGCCCCACACTCTGCCTAACAGAACGGCCAGGGACAAATGCAGAGCCCCTGGCCCATTCTAGCACAGTGCTCTAGAGTGGCTGGGGAATCCGCCTCTTCCAACATGGTCCTTGGGGGATGCTGGTACCTGGCGTCCGGGCGTGGGAAGCGCCAGTTTACAGCCAGATGTGCGATGGGGTCTCAGCCCTGCCGCTTACTGGCGGGGCCTCGGTGTCCTCCCTGGGAAAAGGCGGATGATGTAGCAGGGTCGGCGAGAAGGCTAAGTGTGAACGGTGTTCCCGGCACAGCAGCAGACCCTCGGTGAGGGTGGGACCGTAGCTCACACTCTTTGGATTTAACTAGAACTAGAGGCCCATTTACTAGGTGGGCGCCTGGGGTCCTGGATTAAGCCAGAAGAGGGCAGGATGCGGAGTCTGAAGGTTAGCTTAGCCCTGCCACCCCGTAGCTGTTTGAGCTCAAACATCTAAGACACGTCCCTTTACCTATCTGAGCCTCAGTTTCCCCACTTATAAAATAGGACTAGGATTCCTGTATGTCACGATGAGGTCATGGTCAACAGACTGACCCTGTGAGTCAGCCGGCACACAGCAGGTACTGAGGGACAGTAGCTGGTGCCACTGTGACTGCTTGGGTCACTCCAGGGGCTGCTGCCATCCTAACAGCAGCGTGGGATTTAGCAGTATGCCATTCGGTGGTCTGTGTACATGTTACCTTGTCACACAGGGAAAATACAATCACGTGAACAGATTAGGCAAAGATCGGGCTGCATATTTCTCCGCATTCAGCCTCCCTGAGACTGGCACACAGGGAAGGCCTGGTAAACTCGCATAGTGTCTTGCTGTTGTGCTCATCTGTCACCAAGTGCTGATGCCTCCGGCCCTTCCCGCTGCCTCTTCCCACTCTTCAGCAGCTCCTGCCAGCTCCCTTTCAACCCACTGGGAACCTACCGTGCACCTGCGACGTGCCCAGCACTGAGGCTCCAGCCGTGAGCAAGGTGTGCTCCCTGCCCTCTGTCTAACAGGAAACGGACAGGCCACCAGGCACCAGGATGATGATGTTGGGACAGCAAGTTCAGGGCCTGGGGGCACAGGGGCAGGACCCTGCCCAGCCACAGTGAGGGCCCAAGTCAGTGGAGCCCATACTGTTCATAACCAACCCAAGTCCCGACAGGCTTTAGGGGGTCTGCCACCAGCCCACAGAGAGGGCTAAGGGTACAGGGGACCTTGCTCGTGGGTCTCACCCCATGCAGGTAGCCCTGGGGGCCACGATGGCTCCTCAGCCATCTCTTGACCCCCTGATGCAGAGTGAGGCACCTTGCCCAGCACCCTGGGCCTCCAGGCTGTGCACTGGGTGCTGCCAGGAGGGGCCCTCAGTCTCCCACTCACCCTAAGACCTTGGACCCCACCTGCCTCTCACCCGCCCCAGGACCCTGGGCCCCGCCTGCCACTCACTCACTGAGACCCTGGGCTCCAGCTTCGCTATCTGTAGATGGGCCCAGAGGGGCAGAGAGGTGGGAGGTGGGGTGTGGGGAGAGTTTACCCGAGTGGCAGCTCGCAGTACAGTGATGTCAGCAAACCTGGGTTCAAATCCCAGCTCACCAGGTATCAGCGAGGGAGTCCCTGACAAATCATGGAACAACTATAGCTCAGGCTTCCTTGCGGTGAAGCTGTGCCCACCTCGGGGGAGGGGGTGTGAGCAATGATACCACGTGTCCTTAGCACAGTGCTGGGTATGCTGCAGGCGCTCGATAAATGACAGCTGCTGCTACCACCAGTATTTTCCGAAGTGTCTTCTTTGGAACCCAACTCTCTAAACGCCTCTCAGAAAAGAGAGGAGCGTGGCCCAGCGGGCATGAGGAAGGCCTCGTGGCTGGCCCGCTGGGAGGGGCCCGGCGGTGCAGGGAGCCCGCCACTGTGTAACCCGGGGCTCCCGAACACATCTGGCCCCAGAGCCATCTGCCCCGTTGGCTTGTTTCAGAGTCGCAGCCCACAGGAAGTGCTGCCAAAATGGTCCGGACATTCTAGACTTCCAGATCTCCAAATGCTCTACCATCCCTCCAAGACCCACGTGCTTCCACGGTCCCCAGGGCAGGCTCAGATGTGCTCCCACGCAGCAGGGGAAGGGTGTTGGGGAGGGTGGCCCCTCTCGGCCCTGAGACGCCAGTGGGGTCTGCAGCTGATGGCTGCGTCCAGTGGTGCCTCCCCCCAAGCCGGCCCCAGCTCAGGCCCTGCCCCTCGGCCATCACGTACCAGATGCATATCTCAATGCTTGGTCAAAAATCCAGGTCCCTGAATACCGGCTTCGCACAGATCCACCGTGGGGGCTGCCTTCGGGCGCTTTTCCATCTGAATTACGTAAGAAATCAGAAAGAGCCCTTAAAGTTGGAGAATGCCTGGGATGCCAGGGGAGGAGCAAAGTCAGCCGGGGAGGGGCTCTGCATCTAGGGCTGGCTAGCCACCTGTGCTTTCAGGGCCTCAGTTTCCCCAGCTGCACTTCGGGAAGGGTGGACAAGATCACACTACGTCTACATCTTCACTAAAGAGCTTGTGCTGGCCGAGGGGCATCCATGTGTTCCCCGGGAGGCTGGGGTATGGTAGAAAGAGGCAGCAAAAGGCTGCAACCCCCATGAAGTTCCGTGTTTTCTCTGTATTCGGAGTCAACACTTGGCTAGAACATGAAATTTCTCCCCCAAACCCTTCCAGCAAAATTACCCTCCAAGGAGATGTGCCCCAGGCCTGCAGTGGCCTAGTGTGACCCCGGCCCATGGATACCATGGACCCCAGGTTGGTCCAGTGGGGCTCTGGAGGGCCTTCTCGGGACTCTGGGCTTGATCATTCCCGGTCCTGACACCTGGCTGCCTGCCTGGCACACTTCCTCTGTTGCGGCCACAGCCCCAGGCACTCTTCCTTTGTGAACCACGCATGCAGCCACCGTCACCACCTGTCTGCTAAGCACCACGTGGAGCAGGTTCATCTGCAACGCTTCTGCACAGACTGGCCTCTGCCCCCACTGCCCAGGTGAGGAAGCGGAGGCTGGGGCAGGTGTGAGCCGCAACTCCCTCGGTTCACACTGCCAACTCGTGAGAGCAGAATCCAGACTCAGGTCACCCTCACAACCCCAGCAGACACAGGTGATCTTCGTCCCCATTCTCAGATGAAGGAGGCAAGGAGCAGAGAAGCGACACATAGCACCAGAGACCACACAGATCTGGCTTGCTCCTGAGCCACACAGTCAGCCCCTTGGAAAGCGCCAGGAAGACATGGTCCTTGGGAACCTTTACCGCTGACCAAGCACATCGTTTCCATCCTCCACCTTCCCAGAAGTCCTCATGAGGCTGGGGAAACTCGATACCCGTTTGCAGGATGAGCGGAAGGTTCCAGCAGCCAGGATGCCCAGGGCTGGGGTTACTCAGTAGTGGCTGGTGAGGAACTTTCAGGCCTCCAGAGCCATTGTATCGACACCATGCCAGGACACCTGCTAGATGCCAGGTGAGCTGTGTACCCCCTTCAGGGATGGGCTGCTAGGGACAGCGGGCAGGGCTGGCGAGCACACGGGAGCCTAGCCTTTTCCTCTCCCACCCCTGCTGTCACGAGTGATGCAACAAGAATCCATGGTCCCCATCCCGACAAATGAACATTAACAGCTCCTGTCCAGCACTTTCCATAAGCACGTGGCAGAGACCTTGGCTTAGCTCCCGTCCTGGAGCACTGGACAAACCAGGGGAGGCGGGTCTCGTGCCGAGGTCAGGGAAGGGAGCAACAGGCAGACACGTAGGAGAAGACAGTCCTCTGAGGAGCAACGCGGGACAGCAACCCTCAACTCCTATCGTCAGCACCGGCTGGCTCGAGAGAAGCTTGGAAAACCTTTCAGGACACACAAAGGGCAACAAGACAGAGATCCAAAGCAGGTGCATGAGAGAAGAGCAACCAAGGGTGGGGACAGAGAGATGGTTCCTTACGATGTGTGGTCCTGTATTCGGCCCGGAGTCTTTCAGGAACCCCTTGTTCCCAGATGAAACGTTTAGGAGCGCCCAGCCCTCTTGGTTTGAAGGTGTAAGAGAGCTGCCTGCGCCCAGGACTCGCCGGAGGAGAGGGGACTTGGAGAGGGAAGTCGTGGACAAGTGGGTTTCCTGAGGTCCTCTGGAGCAGGGTCTTCCCAATAGAACACAATGCCCTGGGCATGTGTGGAGGCTGCTCCCAGGGCTATGTGAGCACAAGTAGTCTCAGGAATATCACCAACTTCCAAACACATTCTTTCCTAAACTCAGCACACCAGAGAATGGGGCAGGTGGGGAGACTCCACTCACTGGTTGTCTTTTCCATTTGCAAGGTCACCCTTCTCCCACATTACAAACAAAAGACAATTCCTTCACCCACCTCCAATCCTGCTATGGTGCCTTCCCCAAGGGAAAAAAAATCTCGGGGCTCTGAGCAAAGAGATGACCCCAAATATCAGTGTCAGGCATAGAAAGTGAGTGGATCTAATGACCAGGAACAACTCCTCTTTTGAATCGGGTCGTTTCCAATTCTCTGCTTTCAACAAAATTGAAGGAGGATATAATGGAGTTGTCACTGAAGAGACCATTAAAAATACTGTCTTGATGATAGACCCCCGTGCGATGTTTGGCATACAACTTGGAAGGAGTTCAAAGAATTGAGTGACACTGCTAAAACGGAACTCCATCCGGAGCCAGCTCTGTAAATGTGATCGGGCTTTCTAAGCACTTACACCTACAAACCCCCCCCCAAACAGGAATTAATGCTATTTAGAGAGACAGGAGAAGGAATCCTGTCTCCTTCTAGCAGTAAGAAATATTAATTCACAGATACGTGAGCCAATTGAGAAAGAAAGAAAGCCCTACTCTTTTCATCAAGAGGTGCATTTTCAATAATTTTTTTACTTTTACGTCTGCTATTTATCCAAATTTGTTTCTGATGAATTGTATGCTAATAATAACTCAATCTGGGAGGAAAAAAAGTGTTTTAGAAGGTACAGCTTTATGATCCCAGGAAATTTTTTCTTTTTTTTTAGAAATTTCAATTTCAATTTATGTACCTCTTGTTGTGGCAGATGAGTGTGAAACACTGATCAATAAAAGACTTTCAAGCATAAAAAATATATTACATTAGGCTGAAACCCTGTGGGGGAAGTGGACCGGAAATATGAGTTCAAGGAGAGAAGGAAAGACGTAACATTTCTGACTGTTAAAGATTAGCTTTTTCGTATGTTTTTTAAGTGATGACGGTGGCTATCAAATAGCAGAGGTGTCTGGATCCCTTGGATACATTTAAAAGAGTGGTTCACAGTTTTATTTCCAAAATGCCACCTTTTTCTTTTTCTTCTTCTTTTTTTTTTTTTTTTACAGAATATTCTGGAAATGATATCCTTTCTGATTAAACTTTGGATAAAAATGTTAGGTATCAACGCAAACATGTGAAAGAGGACATACAGTTTTTCAAAGTTGTTTTCGGTGACAGTGAACAGAGAGAGTCTGAAACCATCGGTCTTCTACATTCCTGTCCCTCCAGAGGTGTAACCCCAGAGGTACCAGCAGCCTGAGCCTTCAGCTTCAACTGTTCTGCATTTTTTGTCCCCATTTAAAAACACTTTCATACATATGACTTCACTCTGCCCCCAACGATTCTACTGTCAAGATGGGCAGATTTTTATTGCACCCACTCACAATTCAAGACACCGTGCCGCAGAGAGGTTAAGGGGTTTGTCTAAGGCCCTACAGCAGGGTAGATCGTGGATCTCTTGACTTACAGCCCAGGGGCCCTCCAACCAGGACCCCCTTCCCGCCTGAGACCACCAAATGAAGAGTCAGTAGCAAAGACAGGACGCGCCTGGGATGGCAGCCAGAACCCTTCCTTTCCAAGTGGCTGCAGCAAAGAGCTGAGTGTTGGTTCTGGCAGGCTCAGGCGCGAAGCCCTGCCAACAGCCTATTGAAACAGGAAACGAACTATCAGCTGGCACTATGAAGCAGGACCTGGCACCTACGCTGCTTGGGTTTATCACGGGATGAAACCCACGTGGCCATGTCTGAATGGCTGGCATGCTCTTCTGTTGTTCCCTCCAGGGCCATGGCCCAGCCACCGCCTTCCTCCTCCTTCCCCGGCTCCCCCGGCAGCCCCGTGTGTGGGCAAACCCCTCCATCCCTTGGTGCAAAGCTCACTGCCCAGAAACGTCCTTGCAGAATCCAACCTCCCATCTACCTGAGCCCTGACATCCCCTTTCCTGCACCTGCCCAGTGACCCTCCCTGAGCACCTGGTCTGGGACAGGGAACTCACCCCCTCGCGGGCCTGTTTCCAGTTACCAAACAGTTCCCACAATCACAAAGTCACTCCTGTCATTGAGTTGAAAGCCCTCCTCCTGGTGACTTCGTCACATTGGCTGGAGCTTCCTGGACTGTGCCTGCTCCGCCTGTCCCCTGCAAAATGCTACACGTTGTGACCACTTAAACTCTACCATCCTCCTCCTCATCCCCTCACGGTCCTTAGTCTCTCCTCCCAGGACAAACAGCCCTTAGCTTTTCTGGGGGGCTCTTCCCACGCTGAGCTAACTCTCTGGAAATACCCTGGTTGGTCCACGACCCTCATCTGAACTGGAGCCCAGTTGAATCTGGGCCACTCCCTCCCTCCACGGGCTCCTGCACCGCCACTGGGGATCTCGGGACCACCCTCCACCAGGTCTCTAGGCCCCTGTGGCTCTCCCTGGGCTCCCTCATCTGTAACCACCTCTGGATTAAAGACCAACAGTCTCACAGCACAGGCAGGAACACCCACTGCTCGAAAGTACTTTTTGACCATCATGATGAGATCCCGGCATCCCTGTGTCTTGGAGCCAGGAAACTATCCCTGATGCCCTCATTGTAAACCCTGCTTGCCTTGTCTTCCTCAAGAACAAGAATGGCAAGTAGGTTTCCCAATTTTTCAAGTCCAGTTGACTGGCTGTGACTTCTTGGTGCACTGTGTTGAGAAGGATTCTGAGGTGCGCTGTTGGGGCGGTGTACAGCGATCGATTAGCAATGCCTGCCGTGAATGTGGACCTGGGCGGCAGCAATGGCAGCGTCTCACGCCTTATCGTTCCTCACAGAGGAGGAGCTCCTGCAACCTTGAGCGTGGCTCTGCCGCTCCTCCTCGGGCCACTGTGCAGAGCTGCTCGTGCTGCTTGTCAGGCGGGCAAAGGCATCTGTTAACTCGCTTCCTTTCCCTTCTGGTTTTACCCAACAATGTCATCAAGCTTAGTACGAGCTCTGTTCTTCTTGCTAAAAAAGGAAGCTCTGGGTCCTGTCCCCGAACGGCACACCAGCTCCAGTTGGCAGAGACGTGCTTTCTAAGAGCGCGAGGCGCCCTTCTCAGACGCGGATCCTCTGGGCAGCAGGAAGCAGCAGCCGCCGCCGCAGACTTGGCGGCCAGCCTCCTGGGCTCCGAGGCCCCCAGAGTCCCGGCCCGGGAGCCAGAGCTGCCAAGAGCCCCCCACGTGCCCAGGACCCGAGCTCCTCCACGGGAAGTGCCTGGGATGATGTCTGTGTCACTGGGAACACTGTTTGTCTGATGGCTATTAAGGGGCCAGTGTGGACTCGGGGAGGCCCCTCATGGCACAGCACTGGGGGACCAAACGGGGACGCCATTCTACTCTGCAACAGAGCCCCGTCTCTGAGGCCCGCGTGAGGCCGGGAGCAGGGCACTCAGGAGGCCCTTGGCTCCGCTCACCAGGCACTCCCCTGCCAAGGGCCTCGGGACGTGTTAACTCCCCCGAGCCCGGCCACCGGGGCACAGAGGGCTCACTGTGGCACAAGCCTGCTGAAAGGCCCGGCTCTGACCACCATCCCACCCCCAGCTGCGTCCCGGGAGTTTTTTCTCTACTTGCTGTACTTTCAGAAGCAAATGGGAGGCTGATGCTATGAGGTGGAGTGGGCCCTTCCTGACATGGAAGAAAATGTCCCCAACTCGCTGAGTGACCCTGGGCAACTCTTTTTTTTTTGCCTGCCCCTCTGTAAAAAGAGGGGGTCAAATGTGTCAGATTGATAGCACGTGTAGCCCCGCTACCCACTTTTACATCCAGGGCAGACATCAACAATCGATCACACTACCCTTTAGAATCTTTAACACAGAACAGCCAGTAGCAACTGCTTGGACTTGGACCATAAGAGAAATCTGCTTGGCATTTTGAGATGAGTGAGTTCATGAGGCTCAACGCTAACGTTGATGTTTTAATATCTTCCTCTTTGGGTGATGAGGCCAAGCTGGCTTCCTCCCCGACACCCTCGGGCAGGAAGGCCTGGCTTCACCACGCAAGATGAGCCACCACGACCAGCGGGGAGCACCTGGCCCTGCTTTGAAAGGACTCCAAACCGGTGGCTCCAGTTATAACTTGCCACTGGGGCTTGTGTATCTTTTTCACAAGGGCCTGCCACAAACAGGTTACTCCAAAGTTCCACAAGGTGCTCCAAGTCCCCAAATCCAAGGGCGGCAGTACTAGAAGGACAGCAGGAGCCGAGCAGGTTCCCTGTCCGGGTAGATGAGAAAGCTGAAGCCCACTTAGAACCTGTGTCTTCTGACACCTTACCCAGCGCCAGCTTTCTTCCCTGTGCCACTGTTTCTCCACATCGCACCAGCTTCCTTCTTAGACTGGGAAGGAAAGCAGGAACGATCACTACTCCTGCCCCTTGAAGAAGTACATTATGCTATTAATACTGGCACTACCGAGAATAACAGCTCACCGTTTACCAAGCGCGACGCTGAGCCTCTGCATGCATTCTCTCCGTGCAGCCTCAGATAGCCCCATACATTTGCAGTTGTGGGGACTGAGGCACAGAGGACAAGGGACCGGCCCGAGGCAGCACACCTACCAAGTCCTAGAGCCTGATTCACTCTGAGCCCAAGGACCCCAGCTCATCCTCTGCACGCAACACTGTTCCCTTCCACGGCTGCTTTGCGTGCCCACCCCTGTAAGGTGGCCGAGACAGGGACCACGCCTCATGTAACAGACGAGGGCCCTGCTGGTGCGTGGCAGCTGAGCTGGACACCAGCATGGGCGGCTGGCACGAAGCTGGAGGGCCCCAGGGCTTGCACGGGGAAGATCCCCCCAACGTTTCCTGGGCCGCTTTCCCTGCTGAATCCAGACCGCTGGCTCCATCCCAAGACTCAGATTCAACGACCCCCCCCACCCCCACCCCGGGCATCTCCCGGTGAAGGGCGTAAACAGCTACCGGGTTAGCTGAGTCTTAACACCAAAGGGAGCAGGCGAGACAGGTCCTCCCTTCCATTAGCCAACAAATCCATCAGCGATTAGCGCCGTCCTTGGCCTCGGGAGGCGACACTGACGAGGGGAGGGCAGGCGAGGGCCCTGAAGGAACTCGCTCTCCCATTCAGCGCCGGCTGCCACCCCTGCTCCTCCCCGAACATTCCCGCCTCGCTCCCGTTCTGTCACGTGGGAGGGTGGCATTTCCTGGCTCTCAGAGGTTGGGTGGGGCCCTGGGATCTGTGCGGCCAATGACTGTGAGCGGAGTCACCTCGAGGTCTCTCGCTGTGCCTGCCTACAGCAGCTAATCGCCAGCGTGAGCCCTTCCAGAGCTCGCATTCCCTGTCACTCGCTGGCACCATTCCACGCGATGACGGCCCTCGGCCTGGCTCCAGAGCAGAGGGGAGCCCCGTGTTCACGGTGGACGTGCAGTGTGGACGTGCAGTGTGGACTAGAAATAGACCTTTGTGGTTCTGAGCTATCAAGATCTCGTGTCGCTTTTAGGGTCTTTTGTTACTGCGGCATGACCTGGTCCCATCCTAACAGTCACAGCACCGATGTCGACATCGCCGTTCCCAGAAGCCAACGCTTTACAAGGCACTGTGAGGTGGACGGGGGGAACATGGGGACATAAATCAGGCAGGTCCTGGAGCTCCAATCTCTAGGGGCCCCCAATCTCCAGGCACAGACAGGGCCCCTCTAACCCAAAGAGACAGTGGGAAGTGCCCCCAAGTGAGGGGCAGGGTAGAAACAGACCAGTCCGACCACAAGAGACCGAGGAAGGCTTCTGGGAGGAGGTGGCGCTGGAGTTGGCCTTAAAGGATGGGCTAGATTGGGCATGTGGAAACGGGCAAGGCCTTCCTGGGAGAGGGAACAGCATGAGCAAAGTAGAGGAAGAGCAGACTGCACTGGAATGAGAGGTCGGGGGAGATCAGAAGCAAGAAACAGGCCCAGGTTATGGAGGGTCTTGATGACACGCCCCAGACTCTAGAGACAGTGGAGAGTCCGGACGTTCAGAAGCAAGGGAGCGACACTTGCATTTTGTTTTTGCCTCCTGGCGGCCAGAGTGGAGGGCCGGTAATAGCGGGCAGGGAGACACAGACACACGGCCTTTGGGGGAGAGGGGACGTGCTGCGATGCCCCAGGTGGGGCTGACGACGGCCACCGCCAGCAGAGCAACAGCCGGGAGAGCGAGTTCCAGGCTGATCCCCAGCAGTTGGGAAGAACAGGCAGCAGGACTTGAGTCTAAACTCCCAGAAACAGACGCAGGGAGCCTCCCCATGAGCCCGGGAGCCACGCGGAGCTGGGCAGGGAGGGCAGCGGAGAGGAAGGCGCTGGCAGCACCTCTAAGAACACGCCGGGCATGGGAAACGCAGAGGAGGGCGCAGGCGGAAACGGAAGTCTGGGGCCAGGACCAGGCAAGGCCTCTGGCTGAGGAACGGGGACTTTATTTCACAGACCAGGCCTCGCACACTCTGACCCAAAGACACGTTTTGTTTGGCTGATCTCAAAAGACGAATTGGTTGCCAACATCTAAAGCCAAAAGCATTCGTGTCAAATTTTCCTTTCTGGGGTGTGCCTTGTTCAGAGATGAGGCAGTGCTGGGCCTGTGACCCACCTAGCCACCACTGGCGCAGCAGCTGGGAACAGCCCCACCCGCACACGCAGTCTGCTGGACGCAGACACGGTCCCGCCACCTGTCCCCTTGGCTCATCTCTGTCATGCTAACTGCTCCCATTTGTTGGGCCTTGTGGGCATCTGCGTCTGTGAACCTGGGGAGCCCTGGCTCGTGCTGGAGACCCGAGGGGGAGAAGTCGTTACTGAGATGCCAGTTCCCACGGAGCTCCTCGGGGCCGGGCCCGGCCAGGAGAGGCAGGGGCAGGGGCCGTCTGTCCCTGAGCCGATCCTGACCGGGTATCTGCTCTGGGCAGGACCTGGGCTGGGATCTCCCTCCCTCAAGGCGGGAGAAAAGCAGACAGGCATTTATGACACCGAGCGAGAAGGGCTGTGCTAGACCCGCCAGGGCTGTGGGAGTCCCGACGCATACAGATTCGCTGGGCCCACAGAAGGTTCCAGGCATTTGACTCAAACAAGGTCTTGAGCAATGGGTAGGGTTTTGCGGCATTAGAAAGAAAGAGAAGAACTCTGCAGACTAGACCTGCGCAAGCAAAGGCGAGGGCTGAGGAGCTCGGCTCTCTCCCTGAGGGCAGAGGGGAGCCCTCAGCCGGGGAAGGGGCAGAGAAGCCAGGCTCCACGCTCCCACCCTGACCCCAGCCCCAGCCACCAAGGACGGGCACTCACCGAGGGTCTGCTGGTTGCGGACGCCACCGATCACCACGCAGATCTCGGCAGGCACCTCGCCGGCCCCATCCTTGCCAACCGCCTTCTTCTCCTCCTTGGCCTCGCCCTGCCAGATCACCTCCTGGATGTAGTCATCGGGCAGCTCCGTCTTCACCTTCACCTCCGTCATCGTCCCCTGCTCGGCACTCAGCGAGGCCTCAGCCGGCACCGGCTCTGGGCCCTCCACCTTGGTGCTCTTCTGGCTGCGCTTCAAGCGCTCCCTGGAGAAGAAGAGAGTCTGTTCGGGGTGGACCCCAGCCCCAGCCCTACACGGGAGCCCACCAGCCCAGGACACCACAGAGACATGCAAGGCTGTGTATACAGTGAACAGCAGGGCCCCCAGCCCACTTCGCCTCCTACACGCCCCCATGGCTGCCCTGGAGGCTCCTCTAGGGAACCCCGAGGCTCCAGGGAACACAGTTTGAAAACCGCTGGCCCAGTATGGCTCCAACTCCATCCATTTTACAGTTGGGGAAGCTGAGGTCTAAAGAGGTCCAGATGTGCCCAGCTGCCTCACCTGCCACTTATTTGCACTTCATCACAACTGGAATTACAAGAGACCTAAGAGGGTGCCTCTGGCTGGTTGAAATCAGTTCTTATCAAATGTTGAAGTGCTTACAAACTGGCTGGGGATCTTGACAAAATGCAGATTCTGGCAAGGCGGGTGTGGGGTGAGGCCTGAGGTCCTGCATTTCTGACAAGCTCCCGGGTGGGACCAGCGCTGCTGGTGCTCAAATTGCACTCTAAGCAGCAAGGGCTTAAGTGAGTTAATGAACACAAAGTGTCCAGTGCTTTTGGCCCCTTTGTTCCTAGGCATGAGGGCTCCAGATTGCATCCCAGCTCTTCCCCGCTCCTGTTTTATACCCGACACAGGGAAACTACAGGGCAACACAAAGCTCACTTGGCGGAAGTGTCATGGAGCCAATGTTTCAGCACGTAGGTGGCTCTTCAAACATCAGAAAATATCAAGATAATGAGGTCAGTATTGAAGTGAGCAAGGCATGTGTCACTGAACCTTCGTGACGGGGACACTGGGCCCAGAGCAGAGCTGTGACTGCTCAGGCCGTACATAAAATTGGAGGCAGGCCAAGGCATGAAACAGGTGCCTACTATCCACTCCTGAACCGTTCTCCTTTCGACACGACTCCTGTGTTACCTTAAAGGGCCCCCACGTCCTTCTGGCAAGGGGAAGTGTCACCTTGTTGCTGTTTCTGAAGGTGGGGAAGCCAAGGCACACACAGAGAGGGAAACTGAGTCAGGCTCCAGGCCTGAGGATGCTGCACTGACCACATCCAGCCCTCTCCCCTCCTCTGTGGAGGAACGTGGACTGTGAATTTCAAGGCCCAGCCTCCAGGCACAGCACACGGGCACCGAATGGGGCACAGCAGAGGTGCCGGGCCAGGTGGCAGGGACCTGGGCTCCTACCTGGGATCCATGTGGCTTGCTGTGTGGCCTTGGGCAGCAGCCCCATCTATCACAGCAGCATGGGTTTTACCACGTCTGCTGTCCCTCCCAGCTCCAGCTCTCTCCCAGGATGCAGAAAAGTTGGGAAATTGAGCAAAGAGAGAGAGGGAGAGAGGGAAGGCCTTAGCTACCAAGTGGAGAGAAAAAGGCCACAGGGAAGTACTATGGAATGAACTATGTTCTCCTCCAAAATTCATGTTAACATCCCAACCCCCAGTGTGACTGTATCTGGAGATGGGGTCTTTAGGAAATAGGTGGGGTTAAATGAGGTCCTTTGGGTTGAAGAAGAGAGAGGGACTGCTCTGTCTTTCATCTGAGGACACAGCAAGAGGATGGCCCTAAGCAGCCAGGAAGGGGCCCTCACCAGATCCCAGCCGCGCTGGCACCCTGATCATGGACCTCCAGCCTCCAGAACTGTGAGCAAACGCATTTCTGTTGTTTATCAAGCCACCAGTCTGCGGTATTGGCACAGCAGCCCGAGCAGACTGCCGGGCTCGGAGGCCAGGATGCAGACGGACAGGGCAGGAGTGAAAAAGCATGCTGGGGAAAACGGGGCAGCCACTTCCTCACCGTGTGCCTTGAGCTAGACACCTGACCCCTGAGCCTCAGTTTCCCCATCTGCAAAATGGAGCTAACAGGGCTGACACGCACATTTTGGTCAACTAACATAAGGAAAGCACTCAGCACAGAGCCTGGCTGTAACCGCTCTCCAGATGTGGTCACTGTTACTGTTATTAATGACACACTTGGAGCATCTTCGGCCCCCAGTGGGCCCAGTGATGCCGCCTCCTTGTGTGTCTGCCATGCCAGGGCCACCAGACACTGTCTGAGCATTTACACTTTTCTGCAGCGGGAAATGTAAAACTGCATTTGTGATTGAATTGCCTCAGAATTCATTTCTTTAATTTATTTAAGAAACACTTAAATAGAGGCTCCCATGTGCCAGGTGCTCTTCTAACTCACTAACTCCCCTCACCCTCAGTAACAACCCTGGGAGGTAAGTCATGGTACCACCTCCGTTTACAGTCCAGGAAACTGAGGCACTGAGCGGTGAAATAACATGTCTAAAGTCATATGTGTGGCACGAGGGACCTGGCGCAGCCATCCTGGGCTTAGCTGTGACGCATCTGTACTGGGAGAGAAGCCTGCAGAGGGACGCCCCCCGACCCCGGCCCACAGCCGCAGCCGCCGTCACCCACTCGTGACCTCCAGCCTCCAGGAGAGTCAAAAGCAAGGTGCACATGGGCGAGTGGGAGGACGGGGCCCCCCGGCTTTGCTGCCTGTGCTGCCTCTGTGGGGGACAGGATCTAAAGCCAGAGCCACCCCCCACCCCATCTCGGGGAGCGCGGCCCCGGCTGGCCTTAGGGTCACCACGGGGCAGAGAAGCCTCCGAGATCTGTGAGGCCCCAAGAGATAAGCAGAATCGGCAGGTCTGACAAGTCACGAGAGGACAGCTGTGGCACTGGAGAGGAGATGCCCGCTGGCCAGCAACGGGGACGTCGTGGGGGTGGAGAGTTCCCATCGGGATAGGCGTTAGAGCCTCACATGATGTCACGAAGTTAGATGGCATGGGCACCACGCTTGGAAGTGAGATCATCCCAGGGTCAGATCTGGGAACTGCCACTCTACAGTTGCTGGTTCCTACGTCCGTGACTTCCCCCCTCAGAGCCTCAGTCTTCACGTCCATAAAATGGGGATAAACACGGTACGTACCCACAGTAGGGTGATGCGGAGACAACAAGGCAATGTCTAAATAGGGCCCAGAACACTGCTACCTGCGCAGATGTTCTCCTGGCACCTACTATCTTTACCATGGGGGCAGGGGAGGGGAGTATGCAGAGGACACAAGGGAAGGACCTTACATGGCACAGGTGTCAGTGCGTGGGCTGTGCAGTTAGATGGGTGAGGGTTCGAATCCCAGCTCTACCACTTTGGGTAACGGGATATAGGCCTGTGAGGGTGTGAGGACCCTGCCTAGAGCCACTCGTCGAGCAGAGGTGGCCGCTGATGGAAGCTGGTAGTGAACCATGTTTACCAACGTTCCAGCGGGGCGGTCCGGGAAGCCGCTGACATTCCTATTCCCTAGTGGAGACCACGTGGGTGCCACTGGTCAGTCAGTCCTTGAGGCTTGCTGGGCACAGAGATGGGAGAGGAGGGAACAGGACAGGCCCCCAGCCAGGACCCCCTCCCGGCCAACATTCTGAAGCTCAGCCTGCAGCCTTGAGGGCACCTTACCATCCCATCTGAACAGACTCAGTGTCCCTGCCTACTCCGAGGTCCTCACCAGCACCTCGGCCCCCAGCTGGGGAAGGAGAAACTGCGGGAGCCAGAGGCTGGGCAGAACTCTCATCCGCCCACCCACGCGCCCTGCGACCTTGAGAAGAGACTGTCCCCTCTGAGCCTCAGTTTCCTCGGCTGTTAAAGGAGTACCATGACCCTTGCCAGCTGTAGGGGTAGGAGACAATGCCTACAAGGAGCCCAGCTGGGGCTGGCACCACAGATGGCAGCTGCCATTGTGATGGCGACACTGGTTCACGATGATGTCCTCGCCTCTGGGAAGCCTTCCCGGCTTGCTCGGGTTTCCTCAAACAGGTGACACTCTGACAGCCATCCTCACACGGTGATCTAATGGACTCATCTCGGCTCACTGGTCACCCTTCTGCCCTCCCGGTCTAGCTTCTAGCTCATTGCCTTGTTTCATTTCCTCTGTAGCCCTAGCAGCTCTCTGCAAATACCTTGTCCATTAATCAACTCAAAGTTGCCCTAAGACCCGGTGGAGCCCTTGGGAGTCCTGTGCACTGCTGTACTCCTGCCATCAGTGGACGCACAGTAAGTACTCCGTAAGTACTGTTTGCTGAGTGACCTAAAGAATACCTGCCTCCCGATACGCATAACCCCGTGGGGCCCACTGGACAGCTGAGTGGATCTTGGGATGGGTCTGCAGAGGGGACAGTCATCCTTGGAACAGGCCTGGCTCAAACGCAATCCCAGGAGAGGCCCTCTCCAAAGGCACAGAGCATGGAGCAAAGCTGAACTCAAACCCACGTCTCCTGACATCCCACCCTTTGTCCTTTCCACTGAACTACCTGCCTCAGGTCACCTGCAGTGCCTCTAACACCTAGGGTTTGTGGAGGGAACAGGGTAATGGCTTCCTCCCATGGGAAAACAGCTTCCCCTTAGTTCTTGCGCCCATATTACCTACCCCGAACGAACCAGAGGCCACATGAACAAATGCAGCTGCTGCCGTAGGACCAGCCAGACTCCCGACTTAGCCCACAGAAGGTGGGGGCTACGTCAGCCACCCTCTCTCGCCCACGGGCAGGACAGCACATAACCATCCCCTCCCTTGAACCTGAAGCCCTCCAGTCTTTGCCTCACCGAGGACTCGGGCTACTTCTCTTCCCCCGACTTCCACGCTTTAGATTTACAAGCCCAAATGTTGCTTTTCTCAGATGCTTTGCATTTAATTAGGTGTCCTAATAACAATGGAATTGCAGAAGTACTTATATCACTTTGAATTAGTGGTGCGGCTCCTTCTAACTTCTTTAAAAATTTTTTTTCATATATCATTTTTTAAAATAGAGCTCATTATTTTAATTATATCCATTTAAATGTACAGTGGAGCCCTTGGATATTCTCAGCACGAATCATTAGGTATATTAGTGAAAAAGCACTTGGAATCTATCTACATGCTGACACTCCATAATCTATTCTATTTGTGTCGCTGTAAAATAGATTTATATATAGATAACTACAAAATAGTTGCTCAAGATATGCTATGAATTTTATATTTAACCCGAGTCACACTTCAACATAAAATCCAAAGTCGGGCATTAAAAGGATATTTTTCAGTAAGTATGTGCTATCGGTGGCCACTGGTTATTAATTGCGCCAGTCTGTCGGGAAAGAAGCCAGGCCAAGTGGGTCCCTGCCCAAGAAGTTCTCCAAGAGCGCTGGCCTTTCTCTAAGGCAATGGTTCTCAAAGTAAGTTCCTCAAAGGTCAGGAGTTCACAGCAATGGCTCTTAGAAGCATCCATGAGGCCACAATGGGAAGGGTGGTGTTGAGGCCACAATGGGAAGGGTGGTGTTGAAAAGGGCCCTAAGACCCCTATTACCTCCTTATTCAATGTGCACAGCTTTGCTTCTTGCTTAACATAGACTTGGGCTTCTATCTCCCTGTAGTGGGGTGAATGGTGTCCCCCCTAAAAGATACGCCCACATCTCAATCCACAGGAACTGTGAATGTTGACCTTATTTGGAAAAAGGGTCTTTACAGACTTGATTAAGTTAAGGATCTTGAGATTGAGCTTATCCTTGGATTATCTAGGTGGTCCCTAAATGCAGTAACAAGTGTTCTTGTAAGACAAAAAAGGATTTGGGACAGACAGAAGTCACAGAGGAGAGAAGGCGGCAATGTGCCCACAGAGGTAGAGATTGGAATGATACAGCCACAAGTCAAAGAATGTCGACAGCCACCCAAGCAGAAGTGGCAAAGATCAGATTGTCCACTAGAGCTTCCAGAGGGAATTCAACCCTGCTGACACCTTGATCTTGGACTTCTAGCCCAAGAACTGTGAGAGAATAAACTTCTATTGTTTAAAGTGATCCCATTTATGGGAATTTATTTCAGCAGCCACTGGAAACCAATGCACTACGTGAGACCAAATTTGAAGAAAGGGCTCCAAAGCCATGCAGTCTGTAAACCACCACTATTCCCTCCGTTTTCTCTCACTTTGTTCTTGCTCTTCACTGCCATTGTGTCTGGCCAGCCGAGTGTGCCTGCAGAATCTACCTGGGAGGTTTCAGAAACCAGTCTCCTCCTCTGGGTCTTACCTGACAGTGCTTCAAGTGCTCAGTAGTCCCACCCCACCGCAAGAGCCCTGTGGCCAGATGGGGAAACCCAAGCCCAGAAGAGCCCAGGTCTGTATCCCCCACCCTAGTGTCATGCCTGGCACATGGGTGAAGGAAGGGCATTCCCAGGGCTATACAACCTTCAGTGATAAGCTGAGTCTGAAAATAATCCTGGCTCCTGCTCTAGTGCCACTGCCACTAAGCCCTGCGGCCTGGGACAACACAATAACTTACCAGTGGATCTGAGCCCCAGAGACATGCCACGGCCAGGCATGTTGGAAGAAGAGTCCCAGGTGATGCTGGACGCCTGGGAGTCAGACAATTTTGTTTCCGGGCACAATTTCTGTACCATTCCACAAGAGATGCTGATGCTTGACGCTCTACCAAGTCACAGTAGACAGGACAATTCCTCAGCACCTTGCACTTCGGTGCTGTTTCTGTTGTCGATTCCCTGGGCTGCCCTCCCTGAAACTCGGTTTTTCCATCTGCACCGTGAGTGAGCCGGAAGCTGAGACTAAGGCCTTTGCAGAGGCCAGACCTTTACCTCCAGCAAGGTGTGTGTGTCTCCTTGCACAAACGGGGAGCAGGGCGTCCAGCTAAGCCCCAAGACTGAGCCCAGCGACCACTGCACTTCCTCCAAAAGGTGCCATTACTCTGGTACCTCACCCATCTGAAACAAAACTGAGAGGAACAAACCTCTAATCACAGAGTGTAAATAATGACTTGGTTAACTCCCTCTAGAATAAAACATCATTAAAAGACTCCACTTGGAATGAGTGTTAACAGGTCTCCAGCTGAGCTTAAATACACTCTCCATAAATGCATGGGATGTTACATGAATTAACAACGCACCTCCAGGCATGACTTCAGGGGCCGTGTCTACCCTGCTGCAGAGGCTGACCACTGACCAAGTCCTTCACCTCCACCCACCGACCATCAAGAGTGCAAATGATTCCTCTCCATGTGCAGACGTCAGCAGGCCTTCTCCTTGGCCATACTTCATAAGCCCAGTGAGGTTTTACCTCCACTACTCCACCAGAGTGGCTCTTTTCAAGACGTCCTGTGGCCACCATACTGTTAAATGCAGTGGTCCCGTCTAGTCCTCACGTGATGTGCCCTCCCATGGGCAGCCTTTGACAAAGCCCCGTCTCTCTCCTCCATCCGGCTTGTTCTGCACTTGGCTGTGCACCTGCCTGGTGGGCCTCCCACCTTTTGGCCATTCCCGTGTCTTGTGATGAGTCCACTTCATCTCCCCAACCCCTACACTGTGACATGCTTCAAGAATCAGCTCTAGAACCTCTTGTATTTTTATCCATACTCACCCCCCAGAGCGATCTAATGAAGACTCATACTAAAATATTAACCATATGATGATGAATCCTAAATTATATCTCTAGCTTGGACCTCCCCCTAAAATCCAAACATACGTAAACAAAGGCCTATCAGACAGCTCTGCCCAGATGCCTAACAGGCATCGTGAAGCTAACTGGTCCGAAACTGAGCTGCTGCTACATCCCTTCCCCCAAGACAGGAAAACATTTCTTGTGCCTCCTAACCCAGCACTCTTTCCGCTAAACCCTGCAACCTAAGACGATGCAATCAAATAACTACTGTCTTCTCCACTTCTGCTAATAGCAATCCCATCCTTCCAGCTCCTCCTGCCTAGACTCTGGAATTATCCTTGACTCTCCCCTCCCTCTCACTTCCCACCAATCAATCAACCAGCAAATCGTGCCAACGCCATCTCCAAGCGATGTCTAGACCTGAACACTCCTTGCTGCCCCGCAGCCACCACTCTGGTTCAAGCCACCTTCCCCTTTCTCCTGTCTTGCAATCACCTCACAGCCAACCTCCCTTGCCCACCACCCCTAAATCTCCATTCAACATGGCAGCCAGGGTGATCCCGTTAGAACAAGCCAAGTCACATCATTCCTCAGCTGGAAATCTTTCATGGTGCCTCAGCACTTACTCAGCTGTTAGCTCTTTGCCCACGTTATCACCTGTTTCCCCAGCTAGAAGGTGAGCGCCAAGAGGACAGGTCCTTGTCTCACTGGTCCGCTGCATCAGAGCAAAGGCCGGCGTGTGGCCGATGGTCGGCAACAGGCTGCTCACCAAGTGACCCAAGGAGCGAGCCCAGGAAGGGTCAACGCCGGCGCGGCCCTGGAGACACCTGCCGACTCTGACGCAGGCAGGCGTCTTCTGCGGTCGATCCCTCAGCATCGCCAGAACTATCGGTGGTTTCACGGCCTCAGGTAAGGTTCAGAACTGACCAATGTCCCGTGCACCTGGCCCTCAGCACGACACAGGATGGAGGCATTCCACAGAAGCCACTTTTCTACAGAAGTGAAGCTTCCTTCTTCGGTGCCAAAGTCATATCTTTATTACTTTTTGATGAAAATGTTTTAATATAACATACTCTTCCCACTTTCTGAAATGCCAAGAAGGAGCAGCCTGGTGACATGTGACGCCCTCTCTTGAGGGTTGGGGTCTCCATGATACACGTCAATGAGCACAGACCTGGGCCCTCGGGGCATGGGTCAGCTGCTCTGTCGAACGGTCCAGAAGCCTGCGTTGTTCTGGAAACACTCCTCTCCGCTTCTCACGGGCTCCTGCTCCAAACTCGGAATCTGCCCTCTAATTATTGTAATTCCATGTGGTCCTGGGAGACCCCCAGGGGCCAGGGCTCCCTACCCACTGCTTTCTGTGTCCCTGCGCCTGGCAGCCTGGCAGGTGTCAGCTAAGGTCTCCTGACTGATACAAACAGAGAACGACCAGACGTAAATACGCCAGCATACAGGGTGGAGGTGACACCAGTGGTGACGACAGCGATGGTGCGAATGACACAAATAACATGGAGGGTGGTGCCAAGGGCAGCTGTGACACATTAAGTGCCAATGACATGCCGGGGCAGTGCTTCACACCCCCCTCACACACACACACACACACACACACACACGCACCGTCTCACTGTTTTGCACAATGCCTGACACAGTAGGCATTTTTTGTTTTTCAGGTAAGAAAACCAAGGATCAGGGAAAAAGAGTGACTTTTTCATGGTCTCACAGCTTCCCAGGGACAGAAGCAGAATCCTACCAGGTCTGCCTGACTCCAAAGTCTGGGCTTTTAACTGTCTGGATAATTTTTGTTTTCTTTTCTCAAAAGAAGAGAAAATAATAAAAACACTCTCACTGAATGAATCAACCAATAAATAATGCCAGAAGCTCCAAGAAATGAGAAGTATATTCTCTTGTTTCCTACTGTCTCTTTGGTATCCCGACAGCACTGGGCACGTACTAGATGCTAAAAGTAACACAGAAACGAAACTTAAAGAGAATGCCGGTTCTGTCTCTTCCACAGGGAAGAGTGCCCGGGCTGTGTGTTTGCCGTTAGAGCCGCTCCTTCTTCCTCGTGTGTCTCAAATGCTGCTGTGCTCAGATACGTCCTTCAGATAGAAAGTTCCCCGTATTTGGCAACAAGGACAGTGACCACAACGGGGGAAAGCTGGCTGCCTCACGCTAGCCTGGGAGGGCCGGGGCAGAGAATGTGGAATGACACTCAGTGCCACCAACGCCGGAACGAGGCCTGCGTCTGCACCTACCGTTCTGCCCAAGCTTCCCGTCCTCACACCGTCCCCCGTTCGTTCCTCAAGAACCCTCAAAATTATCTACGCTTCCATTTCTGTCATGTATCACTGATCTATTTTAATAAACAGTCAAGCAGAAAAGATGAGATTAATAGACTAAAACTATTAACCTATTAAACAACTCTTAACAGTCTAGAAATTCAAAATACCCTGCAATGCATAAATATATCATTAGTTTGAGATAATTCTTAGGCACTTAATTTTCGTCAGTGTGCGGTGTCAGTCAGCGCTGGGTGATATTGTAGTTCAGAAAGATAGCACGGGGGGTTAAATATTAAGAGTAAACTTCCTGGTTAATTTAAACCTAGGACGGGGAAAGGCAAGAGTCTTGAGCAACCCTGTTGAGTCGCAAACTCCAAAATTTAGCAAGCTGGGGCTCTCCCGTTAAAACTGGAAACTTCTCTGTGGGTGCAGTGGCACACGGAAGGTTGGCTCAGGTCGTCAAAAAGAAGAACCTTGAAGAGCATTTTACGTAGACACCCTGCCTTTGTGTTCCAACGGGTCGGGCAGGGGCACAATTCTGATCGTTAGCAACGTGCACTGCTCTCTGCAAAGCCCCCTTGCCATGTCTCCACAGCTATGGGGACCCTGCAGACCTGGGAACTCTCACCCAGATAGAATCCCCCAAGAGGCAGGTGGGGAGTGGAGGCCACCAAGGCGCCCATGCCCCCCGTCCTGCAGAGACCCTCCCTCCAGGGCACACGGGGGCCCCACAAAGACCCAGGAGGGCAGGGAGCTCAGCCAGTGAGGAGTGAGGCCACCCCTAAGCCCTCGCGCTGGACGTGTGAGCAGGGGACAAAGACACTCCTTCTGTCCCCCATCGTTCCCTGCCAAGGCTGTGACTCGCAACTATCCCTTTCTCTCATGCCCTGAGGCCCGACTCCTCTGGCCGTTTTCTCCTAGGAACAAAAGGACCGAGAAGCTCCGCAGTGGGAATGCAACCCCTCCACCTTCCTACCCACGTCGCCAGCTGATGCTCTGCGTGCCCAGCTGCTGACAAAGCATTGCCGTCCCTCCACGGCGCTGTCCCTGTCCTGGCATTCCAAGTGACTTCCTCCCTTCCACACTCCACCCTGCAGTCCTAGGACCCGCGGTGACAGCCAGTCAGCTCTGTCCATGACACCCTGGGGTGGAAACTCAGCCTGGCTTTACTCACTGCCTGGAGCCACGCTGCCCTTGGACGCACACACGAGACTCTCCCAACTACACGGCCCGGTCCTCGAGGGGTGTCTGGGGATGACAAAGTAGATGCAGGGACCATTGCCAGGCTTCCCAACCTGCCACACCTCCCTCTCCTCACGTGCGCACTGGGATGTTAATATTCCCCACCACGGACGGGGTGACTTGGAAGATGAAAGGACAGATGTCTGAACGGCCCCAGCATGATGCCAAACACATAGTAGGGACTCAGTAAACAGCAGTTCTTTTCTCTTGTCGCTGCTGAACACTGGCCAGATGAAATGTGAGAAGTTCGGCAAAACTGTGAAAAAGAGGAGGTCTCAGGCCATCGGTGGAGCACTCACACATGGAAGGAGAGGAGCAATGTTTAGCCCTTCTGAAAATAAACGAGTGGTGGGCAAGGCCACCCTCCCCGCAGCAGCGAGGAGGAGAGACGGGAGACATTTGCCACAGCCAAGCCCGCTGCAGGAGGGACAGGCGGGAAGGAGCCGGAAGGTGGTCTGGGTGTCCCCACATTCTTAACCACCTCGCTCCGAGCGTGCGGAGTTTCTCTTTCGGTGGCAGCAGCAGACAGATGGTGTGGTCGTGACGGTTTCCCGAGCCGCCTTCTCAGGCCTTCATTTTTAAAAGCCTTAAGAAGCAACCAGGTCAGGGACCATTCCCAAGACTGTGTTTCTTTAGGACGAGGCAAGATTCTGACAGCCACAGGTTCGCAAGAAGAACTTTCTTTACTCTGTTCGAGAGGCCCAGGTGGGAGGCGTGCAGAGCGTGCAGACTGAGCGGGGTTCCCTGGAGACTCTAGGTCCCTTCCCCATGGAAGTGCCTCTCGCAAAAGTCACTTACGGATTTTGATGTGAGCTGCGGTTTGCATTCCTCTGGCTCTCCCCAGAGGACAAACCTAAGATTAAGAACGAATTTTCAAGAATCTGCCCTGTTTACAGAGTCTAGGTTTAACGGTAACTGATTAAGCAGAGTGAACTCTGCCCACCAAGACAGTAACTGGCCCCTTTGCACTAGGCACATGAGCCCCCAGATCAACCTGCAATTTAGGATTTCTGTGGACAAAAATAAACTTTGCTCCAATTTTGGTAGGGCGAGAATATCTCTGGAAATATACTTCTGGAAATCAAATATAAACCTAGAGTCAAGATAAAGATGCCTCCTGACTAAAATATACCCAGTTCTCAAATGATTCATTCTGCCAATACCATACTGTTCACTGATTAGCACTGGGTGAGTGGCCCTTTTCTGAAATGCTTGGGGCCAGAAGGGTTTCAGATTTGAGAATATTTACATTATACTTACCAGTTTGGCATCCCTAATTCCAAAATCTAAAATCTGAAACCCTCCAGTGGGCATTTCCTTTGAGTATCACATTGCTGCTCTGAAAGTTTCAGATTTTGGAGCATTTCAGATTTCAGATTTCCGGATTAAGAATACTCAAGCTGTACTACTGTGGAATTTTGTGCAAATGAAATCAATTTGTTTAGAGCTGCTTTTATTTTACTGCTGAAAATCAAAATGTTAAACAAGAAGGTATTATTAAAGAATAATACATAGCTGCACACCTGTGATTATCTGATAAAATGGTGCAGCAGGGAAAACCCAAGCTTAAAGGGTAAGACCCAGCTAGGTCCAAAGCCATTTTACTATACAGGTGACCTGGGACAAGTCACTTCCTCGATTTCCTCTAAGAGAGAGAGAAATACCAGTCACCACCTCTGTGGGCTACAGGAGATCTAATGAGACACAGGACACAACAAGTGGGTTGCATTGGCCCTCGACAAATACGGGCTCATCCGCACTCTCCCCGCTCCCTCCAGTCCCCCCTCCGATGTCCACCCTCTTCGAGGAATCAATCACCCCACTGTTATTGCCCCCAACTGGAACCCCGCATGGTGGTGACAAAAATGAACGTTTACTGAACACCTACTGTGGGCCAGGCGCTGTGCTAAGGGCATGTATGTTATTATTCCACTGAATCTTCACTGGCAACACGGTGAAGGAGATACCAGTATCAACATACTCCCCAGCGTACAGATGAGGAAACTGAACCGCAGGAAGTCGGGTAAGGTCGGACAACAAGGCAGTGGACAGGCCAGAATCTGAATCCAGCCGGTCTGAGCTCTTCATCTCTGCGCTAGGCTGCCAGGCCCAGAACAGGGCTGAGGAGGGGGCCAGGAAGATGCCCGGCACACCAGACAGGGAATGTGGGGCGGGGCACGGAGAGTGGGGACCACAGGAGTATGGATGCTCCACTCCAGGGCCACCCCAGGACCAAGCAGGAGGCTGTACAGTCTGGGATGCAGGCTTCACACCACTGTCTGCTGGACTGGAGTCCTCAAGCTTGAGAAAAGTGACCATTCAGAAAGTCACTGCTAAGCCTGCTTTCTAAGGTCCTATCTGTCCACAACCCTCAGAACCATCTCTTGTAACATCCAACCCCCCACCCCCACCGCCATTGCTCATTCTCCTACTGGCAGCCACAATGATCCTTTTAAAAGCAAATCATGTCGTGTCATTTCTCTGCTTAAACTCCCCAGTGGCTCCTGATCTCACACAGAGTGAGGGCCAAAGTCCTGATAACGGTCTCTAATGGCCGACGTGGCCACACCGGCCTCCTGACTGCTGCCCCAGCTCCAGGGCCTTTGCACCTGCTGATCTCTCTGCCTGGGACGTGTCTCCCCCAAATGGCCCCTGAGCTCCTTGTTCAGGAGTCGCCTTCCCAACGATGCCTTTCCTGACCACTCAAATTACCCTCTCCAGCCCTCCCCATCTCCTGCTCAGCTTCTCCTCCCATAGAATTCGTTACCATCTAACAAGCATGTATTTTAAGCTTTTATTACGACTGTACCACTCCAACTGGAACATCAGCTCTATAAAGGCAGGGATTTCTGTTTTGTTTACTGCTGTATCTCCAGCACCTAGGACAGTGCCCAGCACTTAGTAGGCACTCAGTAAATATTTGTGGAATGAATGAATGAGACTTGGCTTTATCATCTTCTCCCCGACCCAACCTCCCTGTCTAAAAGATTCTGGTCACTTCCTAGGTAAAGAGTTTGTACAACAAAGAAATGAGTCCTTAAACTATTCTATACCCGGTTTCCTTGTTTCCAAAAGGAGAGGGTTGGACTAGATTATCTACAGAGTCCTTCCAGCTCAGAAAACCTTCAGCAGACAAAAACAGGCATCATTCTTCATTACTGCAAGCCCATAACTGCATTTACTTAATTATAAAAACTGTGTTTCCTGTAGAACGCACAGTTAAGGCCCTACAGCCCCCAAACCCTTGGAATAAGTGAGGCTCGGCTGCAGTCGTGCTACGTGGATTTGTAGCCTGCGCACCAGGTCAGGATTAACCTCAAGTGCTGGGATCACTGCTCTTATAAAATCCACCCAGGTTGGGTTACAAGGAAGTAAACCAAACCACATTCGACATTCGGTTGTTCCTTAAATCAGAAACACCACCTCTCCTTGTCCCCCTCAATTTAACACTAATTCCTTAGCAGCCCATGCTGTTGATGTTGGGGTTTAGCCAGAGGCCCTCTGGAGAAATAACAAAATTACGTGTTCCAGGCCAAGAGGAAGGCGCTGGGATGAAAGCAGACCCTGGTGCAGTAACAGAGTGTCCCCGGGCAGAGCTGGGGGTGAGGCCCATGTCAGGGTTGGGGGTCCTTCAAGGTCATTCCTGCCTAGGGCTAGGGAGCCTAATTCTGTCTTTGGGGAAATGTTAGGGCCTTCATTTCTCCCTCTGTAACAGGGACTAAATGAGCAAAGCATCTACCCTTCCAAACCCCACCTGGCCAGGGGCAAATTCACCAGTGGTTATGGGTAAGGCTGCTCACGTTGTCTTAATGTTTAATGCACAATTCACTTCTCAGAATGAACATCCCGTCACTGTAAAGTGATATTATGTTGGGCTTTCAAAGGATGAGTTTGAAACACAGAACTAGTATCAACCTGCCTGTGAGCTCCACCAGAGTCCTGCCTTCTTGACAGGCTCCCAGCTGACCACATGGTCCCCGGCCCCAAACGGGCTCCTGTAACATGCACCAACGGATCTATTTCCACCAAGCAGCAGGAGGGCGCAGTGGCTGAGAGCACAAGCCACAGAAGTCAGAGCTGGGTGGGCACCCTGGCTCTGCTGCTTACTTCCGGCTAGGCAGCCTTAGGCTCATGACCCTCTCTGTGCCTTGGCTTCCCTGTCTGTGAAGTGGGAATAACAACAGTACCTCCTTGTGGGGTTGTTATAAAGATTGCATACAACTGATAAATATTAATACACACAAATCACTTAGCTCAGAGCCTGACAAGGAAGTGCTGACTAAATGGTAGCTATTATTATTAGAAAGTTTGTCTTTACATCTCAAGTCACACATGACCCTGAGGTTTGGGCCGGCCCTCCCTGGTGCATATTCTGGTACCAACACCGGGGCTCAGTCACTGAGCATGCATGCCGGAGAGCCTAGGCCAGCCAGGGAGAGGAATCGATGGCACACATGCCACCCACCCCTTACCCTGACCAGGAAGGCATCTCTAATCAACCTCAGCACTCTTCTCCCACTGACTGCAGCCTTATGCTGATAATACTCAATTTGGAGCTTCAGGCAGCCACGACCACCATAGGGAAACCTGCCTGCTGTCCTCTGGCTACGATCGCCAGGCGGAGATGCAGGTGAGGGAGAGATCCGTGCATGGGAGAGTGAAAGAAGGAACCACATCCCCACGAAAGTGATGAGGGGTGGCTGGAACTTTGCAGACCCAACACTTAGAACGGTGCGTGCCAAGCAGAAGACCCTCAAATGTCTGCTGGATGAATAAATTAGCATTGAATCCATCTGACCCATAGCACACAGCACTGGGCTGCCACAGCAGGTGCTCGGTAAACGTGGAAGGAAGGTGGGAGAGGCTGCGGGACCTCACTGGGGCACAGCATCTCTTGAGTGAAGAAGGAAGTGGCTTTGGTAGGTTCAAGGCCTGACGTAGCCACTCACTCATCACGTGACCCTGAGCACAGCCCTTCCTCCCAAAGGCCTCGATCTCCCCACTGTACAATGAGAGGGTGAACTAGACAAACCCCAAGGCCCCTTCCAGTCCTAATGTTCTGATCCAAGCAATGCTTCCCGACACCACCAGTCTGAGGACCGCCACAGCCTCATACACAGTTCTTACAGAGAATTCCACTACCAGGGGCCCAAGAGAAAAATGCAAGAGGCTGGGCAGCTGCCAGCCACGGGGGTCACTGCCAATACCCACAGGCCCACGGCCACCGTCTCACCTCCGTCTGGGCTCTTCCCGCTCCATCCCAGCCCACACTCCCTGCCCCTCCATCACTCCACACCTGCCCTCTCATCCAGCGCACCCATCCCGTGGACATGTGCAGCCTGCCTGCTAGGGGCCCGGCCCACAGCAGCCAACGAGACAGACAAGGTCCCGCCCTATGGAGTGGGCACTCCAAGGGGGACAGGGAAAAAGGTACAGAAATAAATGGAATCATGAAACAGCACAAACAGGCTAGAAAGGCCACCGGCCACAGACTGGGGTGGTGGGTCCCCTGAACAGGGAGTCGGGGAAAGCTCCTCCAAGGGGATGACTGAATCTTGACCCAAAAGACGACAGGGCACTAATCACAGGAAAACCAGAGAAAGAACATTCCAGGCACAGGGAACAGCAGCTGCAAAGGCTCTCAGGCAGGAGCTAGGGTAGACCGGGGGCTGGCAAACAACAGTCATTTACAGACATATTTATGCATCACCTATGGCTATTTCAGCAGCACACTGGCTGAGCTGAGGAACTGCCACAGAGACCGTATGGCTGCAAAGCATAAAATATTTGCCAGGCCTTACAGGGTCTCAGGGACCTCCAGCCTGGTGCCATGGCCTGCGTCCCACCTGCCTCCAAACCACTCGACAAATGGCTGACGGGTTCTTCCTGAAACACAAAGCCATGCACGTGACTCTTCTGTTCAAGGAACTTCAACACCTCTTCATAGTTTCCCAAAGTGTGCTCCAAGGAACACTCGCTCAATGGAATGAACGTCAATAAAAGGGTCCCAAGGTTAAGAAGGATGAGAAGCATGACATTCTCATCTCCCTCTTCGATGTTCTCAAGCGTGCACATTAGTACATTAAAAGTCCCATGGCAAAGGGACCTGTTTGACTTTGTTTAACCCACTGTCCTCTGAACTTATTCGGCCACAGAAAGAATCCTTTTCCTTCCCCAGCCCCCCAAAGCTATTAACATTTTAAAGAGCTAGTGTTCCATAAGCTAAAGGGCAAATTCTTGTGCTTGGCATTTGTAATGTCACCCTCAACCCTAATAGGTGACCCCTAGGGCCTATTCCAGATTTTATGTACATGCTCTGGGGAGTCATCTCTCACGCCTGTCCTTTGCCTTCTTCCCACCTCCAATGCCCCACATAAGGGTCACGAGGCCACTCCAGCTCTGCTCCACCCAATGGAACAGCAGCAGCAGCATCAGTGCTAACATTTACCAAGTACCCACTTGTGCCACCTGTGATGACATCCTATCTGGTATCTCTTTCATCCGTTTTGGTAACAACAGCCCAGCTTTCCTGCGGGGACCTCCCCTCTCCCATCTCACGCCAGCTCCAAGGGTGAGGACAGTCCCCTGGTCTGGCTAATCAGAGTATCCCATCCCCTGCTCTGGAGTGACTGTTTCCAGGAGAGGAGCTCACAACCCAAGCACATGGACCAGTGAATTCCAGGCAAGGATGGGACTGGCTCCCTCTGGAGTTCACCATGTGGCAGCCCAGCTGAAATTCAAGCCCAGGTCTTCCTGCCTTCCCCCCAAATTGCCTTCTCCCAACTTGAACAGCCAATGGCCAGTTCAGAAGTGAGTCATCCTTGGACTCTGGTCACAGGCACCTACACAGTGCACATGGAAAACACTGCCCACGACTTCACATCCCCAGGGGAAGTGTGGACACTTCTCAGCAAAGAGCACTGGCCTGGCCCATTCGTCCTTTCAGGTGGAAGGTGAGGACCAGAGAGTGGTGGCTGCTAGTCGTGAAGACCTGGGATGGGAAGGGGGACACAAGCTGGGGTGGGAGGTGTACCTGCTTGCAGTGCTTTTCCTTCCAGCTGCACTGGCTCCGTCAGCCTGCAAAAGAAACCCAAAACACCTGCATCAGCCAAGGCAGAGGACGCACAGATTCCACCCGCTGCCACCCCACCACACTCCTGCTGAACACCAACCTTCAGACAGAGGGGTGGGTCGCCCACAGCCCCCTGCCCCATGCCTCCAGGCTGGAAAAACCTGCCCCCAGTGGTAAGAGGGAGTCAGGACACCTCCCCCAACCCCATTTGCTTGGCTCTTTAAATCCGGCTGATCACCCACTGCCAACACAAACCCAGCAACCACAGAGCCCTAGGGACTCAGTGAAAAGTAAGTAACCAGCTAAATCTGAGATTGAATTGCACCATTTTTATTTTCAGCTGGGATTTCCAATAAAACAGTAGCTGCAGATTTATTCCTACCAACCGGAGGGGAAAAATCCTATTATGTTAAAATATTCTGTCCCCCAACCCTATGAGCAGGGGAAGGCAAGAGAGAGCTGGGTCTTAATCTCTTTTATTTGGCCATGGGGGGAGGGGGAGAGAAGGCTGACCAAATGAAATTTCCAGAAATCATAAAATTCTGGTTCAGATGAAGAGACTGAGGTCCTGAGTGCCGGGGGAGCAGCCTGAAGTCTCATGAAAAGAAACACCTGGGGTCCTGGCTTGTGGGCCGGTATCAGGGGGACCTCGGTGCAGAGGCCAAAGGAAGCCACAGTCACAGGAGCAATGCCTAGATCCCCCCCCCACCACTGGCTGAAGATGCGTTCCCCTAGCTTTGTCCAAACATTTATAGTAAGAATCATAGGATAATGGGGGTCTGACAGGCAGGTGCACGTGTGTTTCCAAATACAGAGTTCTTCCAGTTTTAGAAAGGCAATGTATTACATATGTCCTATATTTTGAAACAACCCTGGTGGGGATTGCGGAACCTCCGGTAATCAAGCGCTTTGATAGTCTGTGGCGAGAGGCGTGCCCAGGTAACCCCACTTGGGATAAACGACAACAGTCTCCCTGCAGGTCAAGTTCGGCTGACTCCTCAAGTTACGAAACATCTTTCGGTTTTCACACCTTTCAAATTTCAGGATTTCTAATGAAGGACTGAGGATCTAAAATAAAAACAGCAGCTAGCTACCTTTTGATGAGTGCTTACGAGAAGTTGCAAACTGGCAAAATCAGATGGCAGGCTTTGATTCGAACAAATCGGCAACATGGGAAAATAAAAGGATCGTGCCACAAAAAGGCAAGGTTTCCAGCTTCTCTTAAAACATTGGATAACCCAGTGACACCCAGTCACACATGGTGACAGGCAGCTAGAGCTGACACACCTGGTTCTCCAAAGTCCACACCTCTCCCTCTCGCCTTACGCTCAGCACCTGTTTTGCCCCTATGGGTATCCATACATGCTCACCCAGAGAACGTCCCATCAGCCATGAGTGGAGGGACATTAATGCCTTGTCTTATTTAATCCTTCCCATAGGTCCCCCCCACACACACACACAATATCCCCATTTTACAGATTAAGAACACTGAAGGTCAAAGAACTTAAGTTATTTATGCAAAGTCCCACCGTTGCCAGCTGTGGTCTGGGTCACTCCAAAGCCCACCTTCCTCAGCTCTGGAATATCTTATCTCCTGCTCACATTCAGGAGAGCCAATCGGGAAACGGGGTGACACCACACGGTCCCCCATGCCCACACGAGGGGAATGGAAAGGTTAAAGACAAATAAGGAGGGAGAAATGTGAAGCCTGGGAGGGAGAAATTAATGGGATGCCGATGTATTATTTCAACGGGAAACTAGAAAGCAGAAAACAGTTTGCATATCATCTCACTGAGAGGCAAAGAACAGCCCAACTGCAGCCTTCCCGACATCTTGCATTCCTGAAAACCAGGCAAAGCGAACGGGCAGAAGTTGTTCTCATGTTCGCATCACAAGCAGAAGTGGTGGGGGTGGAAATTCTGCTGCCCCAGAGAGCTTTAAAAAAATCGCAAAATCCCAAATGATCTCTCCACCTTCCAGACTTAATTCTGGGTGTGTATTTTTAGCATTTCGTACACACTTTTTAAGTTGTCTTTTTTGTCCTTTTCCTTCACCATTTCACACAGAGTTGACCAGCTCAAGTGCAGCGAACATGTGACAGAGTGGGGGAAAGATCCCCCGTTTTCAGCACACCTGATAATCTCCACCTTTGTTTCTCTTTTTCAAGTGGGTGATACTTCAGCTTTGTATCACTGGTAGCTGCACCCCTTTCTGTTTTCCACTCATTTTCATAAAACAAAGACAAAATGCTAAAAATATCCGAAGAGTTACAGACACAAATCCCTTTGCAGAGCCTAGGGTGGTGGCTGGGGTACTGGGGGTGACGGGAGGAAGGTGCTCTACCTGGGCAGATGTGGGATGCTCTGGGCGGATGAGGGTGTCTCACTGGGTATTGACGGACGACTCAGTGGGAAATGCTCGGAACACACCTGTCAGTGTCACAGCACAGGCACTCATGGTGTCTTATGACAGGGCCAAAGCCCAAAGTGCTGGGACCAACTCCCAGGGCAGAGACCCCCATGACACCAGGCTGGCTTGGTCTGTGTCCCCACAAATATATTAGAGCCATCTCCTCGGTGTGAATTAAACCGAACCTCTGATGTCGCCACTTTGCAGGGCCAAGAGGGTCTAATATCATCCATTTTGTACGATTCAACCTAAACCACAAACTCACCCTTTCCTGGTGTAAGCTGACCTCATTCTCAACTTGAACCTCAGCTTAAGAGCACAGGGTTTAGGTCAGACAGTCTGAGTTCGAGTCCTGGATTTGCTGTTTTCTAGCTGTGTGAACTTCAGCAAGTCATCTGTATTCCTAAGGCCTCAGTTTCCTCATCTACAAAACGGCCAGACGTAAATCCTAGGACCTACCTCACCGGACTGGGGGGAGTCTTGAACATGACAACTTAAATAAGGTGACTTATGCAAAAGTACTTAGTGATTATTATAATTATTACAGCCAAGCCCACACTAACAACCCTAGATATGGTTATAGAGGCCACCATTTACTAGGTCTAGGAAACTGAGGAACAGAAAAACACAATGACATGTACAAGATTATACAGCAGAGGAACAAGTCGCAGAGCCAGCCTAGAATGGACCTTGGGCCTTCTGCCCCAGAGCCTGCCAAGAATCCCATGCTACAGGCTGGCATCTCACACATGTCCAACAGACCGCCCCGGCCCTGCGATCTTATCTAACGGTCCGGTCAGAATGATGCTGAATACAACCATGTAAGTAAAGTACTAAGCCCATGCCACACGGCAATTGCTTAAGTAGTGGAAACCCCTACCCTAGGTGCTGTTGTACCACTGTCTTCTGTCCCTGGACCGTGTGCTCCTCAAGGATGTAGCTTCTTGCCCTAGCTCTGTCTGGGTCTCCTCTCTCTGGACCTGAGGTTCTCCATAGGCAAAATGGGGTTGGGGACAGGGGGTTAAGTCAGATCATCTGTCCCCTCCCATCTATCTCTGTCCCAGTGTTGGGCTGACCCCAAACTTAACCAGACCATTTTATGGCCAATGAAATAAGGAGGGCCCAAGGGAGACCCTCCTTCTACTCCTACACAGCTGCAGTGAAGGTATCCAAGCCCTCCAGCCCCCCACAAGGGTACCCGCCCCCCTTTTCCAGCCCCACCCGTTCCTCATTCACCAGCTTCCCCTCAGGACCTGGGCGAGGCTATTTTTGGTTTCATTTGACCCTCCTCTTCCCTCCCAAATGAATGTGAAGTTGTTCCTTTCCATTCTCTTATTAAGGGTTTTCTTGGAAAGAAAATATTATTCCAAACCCAGAAATTTTATTTCTAAATTTGTGCAAATGTAAGTTGTAAGACATTAGCTGCATTTCACATTTTGTGCAAATGGCAGAAACAGGCAATTCGTGTGCTCCAGGATGGGGGCTGGCCAACGATTTCGATAAAATAAACCCTTTTTTAATTTAAATGCTAATGCACTGAATTAAAATTTAATAACTGAGGAAATTGAAAAGCCGAGCAGGAATATTGGAAATAAATCCAAGCAGAAACAGCTGAAATTAAAAATTCTAGAGAGTGGGAGGATAGCAGCTAAGCTGTCTTATATGATTACATTTTTTTTTTTTTTCAGAATGAAGCAAAAAAAAAAAAAAATCCTATCTCTCGCTGGCTCTAGGGCAGTAAATCCACAGTGCTGTGATTTATTGCTCAATTTTCCTGAGGGAAAAAGGCTTTCTTTCATGCTGAAATATTTCATAAATTTCAAGCCAGCATAAATTCTTAATTTAAAAGTTATGGAGGTCACATTTAGTGCACTGGTACGGTTCCAAAATCTTAAAGGAATAGCAGCGACCAAAAAAAAAAAAAAGGCAAAAAGGTGGGGTGGAATTTGCTCTTTTCTTTTTTTCCTTTTTCTCATTTTGGTTTTAATTCACAAGTTGAAATTTCATTATTAAAGATTCCTCCTGGATGGGTAGAAAACCCAAGCGCATGGGGGAACCGGTGTGTGTTTGGAAACGTGCTGCAAAAGATGAAGAGATAAAGATTTAATTCAATTATAAAAAGGCATTTTTTTTTTTAAAAAAAGCCACTTGAGGAATTTCTGGTAAAAATTTCCTCCCTTCATTGCCTGGGAAGGGGTGAGGGTGGGGGAGGGTGGCCAATGTAATTGCTTCTCTTAGATCTCCAATCTTTTGTGCACACTGATATATTCATTTGTTATACAGCTGTTCAGCGGCGGAAAGAATGCTGGGGCGCCCATAATTCTAAGCAAATCAATCAAAAATTAATGATTTGTCATGCTTGCACAATGGAGGAAAAACAGCTCCTTGGGTCCTAGCTGCCTGATCTCGCAGAATGAAATGCCTTTCTTAGATAAGAGCCGAGCCAGAGGCTCAGGGAGGCTGAGGTGCCGCCACACATGTGGGGGCTAAGGGGGCCCCCCAGCTCTGGGAGGACGGAGGGGGCCACCATCTTGGAGGGGGCATTTCCAAGATGGCGCCTCAGCCAGTCCAAGCCCAGAACGGACCTGCCACAGCACATTTCCGAGGTAGTATAATTAGGATCTTGCCTTTTCCCTCCCCCACTGCAACTCACAAATTTCTTCCTCTCTGGAGAATTGAATGGCTCCTCCCTCCCCCCCCACTAGATTTAATTTGTCCCTGTTCATTGTTCTACCAACATGGCTAACACAGAGCCATCGGTGCCTCCCACCAACAATATGGGACTGGGACCACAGCTCCTGGAGTGACTGTCACCACCCAGGCAGGCTGTGCACTGTCCCCCGCCCTGGGCAAAGACCACATCCCTATCTGACCATGTCTCCTGCACCCAGCTCAGGGTCTGGCAAGGGGCAAATATTCAGCAAAGACGGTTGAATCTGTTAATTTTATGATTATTTCTCAGGAAATACTGATAATGAGGTTGCTTAGATGAATGATGAATGCTCTTGGCAATTATACTTGTATGAAATGTATTTATTGGTCTTAAAAAATCAATCGCTGCTTTATTCACTCAGCAGGTATTTCTTGAAAGCCTACTATGTGTCAAGCACTGTGCTGGGCTCTGGGTGCACAGCCTCAAATCCACTGGGGGCAATGAAGGGGAAGCATGAACGTGAACCCGGAGAGAAAAGGGAAGTTCTCTGTGGGCTCAAATGCCTTTTGAAGTCTTATTAGTTTACGAATTCTTACCAATTCATTTGACTGTTATATTCACAAGTACCAAATGCATATTACACCAAAAGACATGTATCTTCCATATATATGTATGCTAATCCAAATATAAAAATTGTTTTTAGTGACCAACTGGTACAACTAACCCTGCAGGAAGATGTGCAACCTCAGCGGTGGGGGCAACAAAGTGCGTCCAACCTGGAGGCCCGCAGGAGGCACCGTCCCCAAACACGTGTGAAGGTCAGTGGGTATGAAACAACTCAAGCTTCATTCGTAGCTCTTTTCCCCTTCCAACAGCCAGTGGATCCCTAAAATTCAGCGTCTAACTTTGTGTAACCTGGACACACAAGATTCAAGTAAGGAGATGTCACTGGCTCATGCAACACAGATTCATGGAGCTCCTTCTATGAACTGAGCCAGGCACTGTTCTAGGCAGTTGGGATACACATTCAACTGGGGGGAGACGGTAACAGTAGGGGTGATAAAAAGTTAAAACATACAGCATGCTTGAAGTGGCCAGTTCTATGGGAGTGGTGGGACAGAGAAGGACAGGGGTGGTCAGGCACGCTGGGGACAAGGGAGGAGCCGCAGGTTGCAGTTTTAAATAGGGTGGCCAGGGCAGGCACCAGTGGGAGAACACTGGGGGGTGAGAGAGCTGGCCCTGTGGCGTCAGGGGAACAGTGAACAATCAGGGCCAAGCCCTCCGGGCAGGAGCGAACGGCAAGCATGCTAGTGTATCTGGGGTGGGGTGAGTGAGGACCAGAGGAGTAGTAGTAAGAGGTCGGCTTGTGCAGGGCCCGGCGGGCAGCTGAACAGCCTTGGCTTTTCCTCTGGGGAGCCACTGGAACATTTCGGCAAAGTGACATAATTTGACTTCCATTTTAACAAGATCGTTCTGACTGCTGTGTTGAAAATAGACCGTGAGGCTGAGGTGGAAGCAGGAGGCCAGTCAGGCTACTGCAGCAGTCCAGGAGTGGGGAAGGATGGGGCTCCGAACATACTGGAAGGCAGAACCAACTGGACTTGCCGAAAAAATCGAATGTAGGGTAGGAGAGAAAGAGTCTAGAAGATTCCAAAAATCCTGGGCCTTAGCTCCAAGAAAAACAGAACCACATCACTCCAGTACATGAGAATATTAACTGTGGGCCCAGAACGTTACAGATGGTTCCATGAAGGAGATCCGCCCACAGAGACACTGAAGTCTAGCAGGATCCTTCTATGACCAAGAATTAACCAAGCACCCAAAGGGGCCAACTGACCTGCCCAAGGTCACAGATCTGGCCAGTGGCTTGGCCAGGGCTCACACGTCTTCTCACCCCAAGTCCATGGCCATTTCCTCCACACACCTGCCCTTTGTCTCTGGGACCAAAGAATCAAACCTGGCCCCAAACAATGTGCATGGACTGTTTTCCTATCTAACTGCTGTGCCCCAACTCGGGCACAGGCAGTTCCAGCGCTTATTTACCAGGTGTTCCTGAAAAACACCATTTAAGGGTGACCGAGCCAATGCTGAACAATAGCATTGCAAGTTATAAAGAGGATCCTGTTCCCAGGAAACTGAGTATATGATGAATTCTCTAATTAGACCTTGCCTCTTAGATCGTATTCAGTGATACATTTCTAACACATGGTGTTTGGTATTTAATTTTGTGTTTTCTTTCCCAACTGAACACAGCTACTCAAAGCCACTGACTGCCCTGGGTTCCAGGCATGAGGGGTGGGTAGAGGCTGCCAGAGAAGACCCCTGGGCCAAAAGAACTGCAGCTCACGTGGGTGTGTGCCATTTTTCCATAAACAGTAATAAATTTAGTCCTTAAGGAGGACTGACACTAAGATGAATCAGACATGGCTCCTCATTCATTCACTCCAGTATCACTTATTGCCTAAGTAAGTGCCTACTATGTGCTGGGCCCCAGGAAAGTCACTGGGGAACAAAACAGTGGACAGGACAGGTGGTGACTACTTAGTGACTTCAAGCTATCAATGTATAATTACCAACTGAAACATGTGCTCAAAGAAAAAGGTCCAGGTTCCTGAGCATCTTTGACAGCAGGAACAGACTACAGCACCCTGGAACAGGGAGCACAGAACTCACCCTCAATGGGAGGGACATAAAATCTAGATGCAAGTGAAGCTAACATGGGCTGGGTGCCAGGGAGCAACGCCCACCTTGTGCAGAGCAGCGAGGAGAAGGGTGCCACCTTGCCCAGCTGGGGGACCTGGGCTGCAGAACCTGGCTGGGCTGCAGCCTCCCGGCTTCACCGCTGGAGGGTGGACCAGCCCACCCAACATGCCCAGGCTCACGCAGGGAGTTCCCGACTCGACCCTCAGGCCAGAGCTCACACCTCCATCTCGACTTGGCAGCTTCCAGCTCTGCGGGGGAAGAACAGTGGTTTGATTTCCCTCCCCTGCCTTTTATTTTACTGTGGGCTGGCCACAGTGCTCCATGGAACAGAAATGAGGGACCGTCCCCAAACCAGGTCCAGGCAGCCTCTCTGAGGGAGGCTCCAGAGGCTAAGTTTCCAACTGCAGGGAAAAGCTAGGGGAAATGACCAAGTTCGTCATCCCTCTCGGTTCCAAAGCCCTTCCACCCTCCCCAATAGCCCTTGCTCTCTGAGGTCAGGTGTCAAGACATAAATCAGGCTTCCTCGGCATGAAACCAGCACAGGCCTAGTCTGCTTCCTGCGAGTTTCCAGGTACAGGTGGGTTCTTCTCCTCTCTCTAGTGGGCAGCCATGCAGACGGCATCCAGACCTTGGTACTGTCATCATCATCACTGTCTCTGTCACCATCACCAACAGTCAGGAATCAGCGGGTACCTGTAAGTTAGGCTAAGGGAGGCTTATGGCAGCCCGGGAAGGCATGCACACCCTTAAAGCAACTGCTGGCTGCAGTGCGCGGACTGGCCACAGTAGCCATCCAAGAGGCCACTGTCCTCTTCCAGGGAAGAGAGGATGGCGTCTGGGGAAGGTGGAGGAGGAGAGAGCTATTGGGAGCGGCAAGGATCAACAGGGATAACGTGGGGGAAAACACCCAGCGTGACGCTCAGTGAATGGCACAGGTATTTTTATTGTTGTTGTTGTTGTTTAGAATAAACTGCCGCAGCTGTTGAGAAGCCTCTGCCAGTCTTAGACTGTGTGCAGAGCGCCTGGTCTCCTCCACGCACAGACCGGGCACCTGGGAGGGATGGAAGTAAAAGGAAAACTCACCTGCAAACCTGGGGCCTGGGTCACAAACTTTAAAGAAGGGGGGGATCCTGGATTCAGAGAAGTGGGGAGCAGCTTCCCCTGCTCGGCCACGGGGGCTCCCCAGCCACAACACAGCCTGGTTCCCATCCAGGGCACCAGCGCCACCATGGCTGGGCCCACGTGAGCCCAAAGGGTGCTACGACAGCCTCTGGTTGTTTCACGTGTGTTCATTCTATCCCCCCAGCTGGCCTGGGTCAGAGACGGTTCTAAATTCTGCTTCAAAAAGATGAGGTTTATCCAGGATCAGGCCCAGTGAGGTGTTGTGTTTGGTTTTTTGTTGTTGTTGTTGTTTTTACCTTTTAATATTGAAATCATTTTACATGTACAAAAGAGCTTCTCAGAGATGGTAAGGAACTCCCTATCCCCTTCACTTGCAATCAGGGGCTTCAGGCAGGGGAGTAACAGTCAGAAGCCTGTTTTCAAAAGGGCTGCTGGCAGGGGTGGTAACAGCGGGCACTGAGGCCATGTAAGCGGCTGATGTCAGCCCAGGGAGTGTCAGCTGAGGTCTGAGCTAAGGCAGGGTGAGGCCGGGTCTCCCTCCTGGGGACCAGCAGTCAAAACGCCCTCAGGCTCCAGGACTACACCAGGAAGAAAGAAGCCAGCAGGAAACACAGGGGTGACTATCACTGGGAGTTAGCCCAGGCACAGGCTGTGCCACTTGCTAGTAGGACCTTAGACAAGTGATGACCTCTCAGGACCTTAGTTCCTTTCCCTGTAAAGTGGGGGTGATCCTAGTTGTGAGGGTAAAATGAGAGCAGTCATGCTTGGAGCGGGGCCTTCCCAGCTACGCAGTGCCAGCGAGGATTATGAATTCAGCATAAAGGGCGTCAAATGAGGATAATGTTAATACCAGCAATCCAGGAGCTGCCGGCATCTACCGAGCCCCTCCTGTATGCCAGCCCTGGCTCAGGGCGTGGCCCGCACCATCTCATTTAATGTCCTCAATGACCCAAAGAGGTGGGGACCTCACCAGCTCCCTGTGTCCAGGGGAGCACTCAGAGGCACGCCGAGTGCAGGGACCATCACAGAGAAGTTCAGCCAGAACTCCAACCCACCTGCTCCCAGTCCAAGTCCACAGGTTCAAACCCTCCGCAAGACCTGCCTGCAAGACCAGCAGGGCGAGTGACCTTGGAGAGTGACTTTCCCTGTCTCTCAGAGTGGACACGCTCCTCCAGGTGCATAAATGCTGCTCTGCCTGCTTTCTTTTGAAAAAAAGAAATGCATCTCAGTTCTTCAGAGTCACACAGCTAATCTCTCGATTTACAAAAGAGCAAGTCATGTGACTGGATTCCGCAAAAATTCTCTCTCCAGGTTTATGATTTTACAGAAAACTCCAGGGAAAACCGCCTGGAGCGAGTTAAAACCAGATCAGCCATAAACCATGTCCTGGTACAGCCTCACCAAGCCAAGACTCAGATTACTCATTAAATATGTGATAAATATTCACTTCAGATCAGCAGGAAGTGGGGGCAGGGGGAGTTCACAAAAAAAAAAAAAAAAAAAAAAGAAAAGAAAACTTTTTTGCTCCATGGGGAAGAAAACATTATAAATACAAAGGGTCGCAAACTCCAAATGGGGTGAACTCAAAATTGGGTGACTGGGTTTTAAGTTGCCCTCTTAGGTATTTTTAAGTAAGGCAGCAGGGGAAGAGGCTCCCCTCAGATTTCCTGGAGGGAACCGAAGGCTCAAGCCTCCTTTGCAATGGCCGAGCCCTTCACTAGGAAGGACCAAGAGCGTCAGGCTCCTGGAGACCCACACAAGTCCCAGGCCTTCTCTGACTTGCTGGGAGAGAGATAGTTTCTGGCCCTCCGGGACTGACAGTTTCCGAGAAACCTTCCAACTCTGATATCTGGAGCCAGGCACACCCAGATTCAAATTCTGCCTGGGCCACTAAGCAGCTCTGTGGTCTTGCTCAAGTCACATCACATCTTTGAACCTCAGTTTCCTACCATGTAAAATGGAGATATGCCCCCCCCCAATCACATGGATGCTGGGTGGATGAAATGATAAGAAGTCTGAAACCTCAGCCAGTGCTAACATACTCCACGAGCCACAGATCTGGATGATGTCATTATGATCACACTGATGGTGGTAAGTAAAATTAATACGTTAAAAAAAGAAAAGCCAAACCTATTCTGATCACTCCAACTCAATTTACCTGGTATGGAAGGTCCCCACATAGAAGCTGGAGGCAGATGGGCTGGGTTCAAATCCTGGCACCACCACTTACAATGGGTAATCTCTGTGACTCAGTTTCCTCATCTGTCATGTTGGGATGATAACAGTACTCACCTCACAAGTTACCGGGCTCCAAATCAGTTAATATACATAAAGCTCTCAGAACAATGCCTAGTGCACAGTAACTGCTACATAAATATTCCCTATATAGTTATCTTTTATTACAATGATTTATCAATGTTAGCTATATAATTAATCATTTATTGAAATTCAGGCAAATCCCCTTTTTCCTCTGAGCCTCAGTTTCCCTAGCTATAAATTAGAGAATTTTGGCCAGATGGACTCTCAGGACCCTCTTAATTTAGAAACATGCTGTCTCATTGCCCAGAATACAGTCTACTCTAAGCACCTCCAGGAAGTCTTCCCTAACCACAAGGACAACATCCTAGAGCCCAAGGATGTGCCTGAGCACACCTGAGAACATCACCACTCTTTGCAAACTTGATCCCAACCAAACTGGAGGTTCCATGAGGGTGGCTCGCATTTTTGAGCTCCTCCATGGCTACACAGTATCCAGGGTTAGGGCTTAATAAAGGTCCATTGGCTTAAAACATAAAAGAATTGTAGTGCCAATACTTAGAGAACCATGGTGGTGAATGGGGTCTATGGAATCATCCAGTCCAAGAAGGGCCTATTCTAAGCAATTAGTAGTGGCTGCCTGGGAAAATGTATTAAGAAGGATTTTGGGGCTACATCAAAGCACAGCTAGAAAGAGTGCTGTGATTGATTATTGATGTCTGCAGTGAGTATGGTAAAGTTGGGCATGGTAGCACACATGCCCTCTCCAATCTAGTCCAACACCTTCCTTTTACAGACAGAGACACTGATGTTCCTGAGCCCTAAAGCACTCTTCTTCCCAAGTTCTCCCTTGCAAAAACATTCTTGCACAAAGGAAGAGGCTGTGGCCTTTTAAAATTTAGAGTAAAAAGAGACATCAAAGAAGAGAGAAGACCAGAGACAAAAGATATATATACACAGAAAAAAATATGCTTAAAGCACAGGGCTTACTTTTGTTGCAAAAGAGAAATAATTACAGAAGGGCAAAGTAGATGTTCTAAGAAAGTTTGTTTTTTTTTTTTTTTTTTAAAGAAAGAAAAGTCTGGAACACATGCTCAAAGTAGAAATCTTACAAATTCCTGTTGCAAAATAACTCTTGGTCAGCCAACCACAATCTCTATAAATATATCACAAGATCAACAGCCCAGGCAAATAGGGGGAGGGGGAGAACAACTGCATAAATTTTTTCAAAATCAAAAGTTCCTCTCATAGTTAGATAGGAAGGAGTCACTCATTTTCCTACAAAATGAGAGGCCCAGGAAGAAATTTAACACATCCCAATGGGCGCCTGCTGAGAAATCAAGACAGCCAGACTATTTTGAAATTATTCTACAATTTTGTTTTCTTTGCAAGGGGGAAAGAAAATCTTTGAATTCATTAGGGCAGCCATAAGCTTTCAATGGCTTCCACAGGATTATTCAGGGTAGTAACAGCCAAACACTCTAAGGGGTCTGATTTGGGAATGTCCTTCAGGGCCTGGGCCAGAAAAAACAGAAGTCACTCTAGGTCTTTTAAATAGAGACAATTTAATACAGGGATCTGAGAGTCCAGGTGATGAAACCTGAAAAGCCAAACATGAGACAGAGAGGCAACCAGGGATTCGCCTATGAGGAAGCTTCTGCTACCACCTATAGGCCTGCAAAGATAAATGGGAAGAAATGGTGTGATGAGAAAGTTGGGGCTGTCCAACAAGAGGTAAAATTATGACCAGGGCTGCCCACTGGGCATGGACCACAGCAGGAGGGGGCGGGAGCTACACAGAAAACACCACCAGAGGCAGAGAATGGGGGGGGGGAATACCCCAGGCTTCTCCCTCCTTCACTCATCCCATTCTCCCTGCTGAGCATCCGACCGGCTGAACTGTCTGACGGCCAGAGACCAAGGGCCCCTAGGAAATGCAGTTCCTTGCAGTGCAGAGCACAGCAGGGAAAAGGAGATGTCACTGAGGTCACACCAACAGATCAGCTTGGATGGGAACCTCCAGGAGGGCAGAGGTGCTTGATGACACTGTCCTGCACAGCTAACCAAGGAGTGCACCTGAGTCCAGCTCCCCCATCTGGACTCCAGCTTCCTCATGGGCAAGGGCTGTCTTGTCATGAACTGTATCATCCTCTGCACTGCCTAGCAGAACTGCAGCTCAGAGTTTAAAGGACTCTGAACGCCCAAGAATGGAAGCCTGGCCATCTAGCCCAGTCCCCCAACATGCCAGATGCTTGAGTGGCCCCCCGGCATATTGTATCTCCAGATTTTGCTGAGAACTTATTATTGACAGAATACCCATCAACCAAGAAGACTCCAGCACCCAGAGGACACTCTAGAAGCATCCCTTGCCCAGACCATCCCTTGCCCAGAGCAGAGGCTCTGGGGACCAAAGTCTGCGGACAGCTTGGCTAGGGGAAACCCCTTTCTAGGGCCCTAGAACTTCCCATCATCAAGACCACTCCAGATGTACACTGGAACCTTCTGTTGTTTTCTGAACAGTATTATAAAATGCAGAAGCATTCCTGCCCCACACAGACTCAACCCCGAGAACCTCTTTGTCCTGGTTGTTGCTAACAGCTTGATTTAACTACACTCTGCAAAGAAAGGGCCCTTCCCCTTCCTTCAGGGCTCCACTCCCAGGCCACAGGGGCGACCTCCCTCCCCTGTTTTCTTAAAGCACTTATTGCCTGGGCCATTCAAACGATATTGATCAACCAGCTGGTATACTCAGTCATCTTTTTATGACCTGTCTTCCCAGCTGGACCATCCATCTTCCCCGGGCAGGGGCCATGGCTCTGGACTCCCAGGGCCCACCAGACAGCCCAGCACACAGTGTCTACACTGCATCCTTAAAGGGGAAGACAACTCAGGTTCCCAGAAGCCTGAGTCTGGGGTGAGGTGACAGAATAACATGCCATATCTATCAATGGCCTACGTTTGTTTAGTGACCGGCAGGACTTTTATACCCATTACTTCATTTAATTCTTCACAAGGTAGCACTCAAGGTTTCCATTCCAGAGAGGAGAAAGCAGAGGTTAAGTGACTTTGCCCAAAAGACACATAGTTGCTGGCAGGGCTGAGATTCACACCTATGTCTTCTTCCACGACAAACACCAAGCCCCTTCCTTACCCAAGATCCCACGTCTTGCTTCTCTTTCAACCATCATTTCTACTGTTACCATCCTTATTTCTCCATCACCACTGAACCTACTTCAAAAAAACCCATCACAACACCAATAGCTAGCAAACTTCACAGCCAATGCAGAAGAAGATGGAAAATGCACACATTTAATTCAAACTGGGAAATTACAGAAAACTATATGGCTTCGGTATATGAACGACAGGACTTTCCCATCAATGTACACAGCCTTTTGAGCCAGGAGACCTGTTGTATGGAGGGAAAATAAAGGCCTGGAAGTGGAAGTAACATGCACATCACGTGCCTGAATGCAACTCATAAGCCCCTTTCATGGTGTCAGCCTTATCCCTCCTTTGTTGGGTGCAGCAGGGGGCTCTACAATTGTGGGCACCAAATATGTTCTGCCGGCCGGGCATGCAAAAACTAACATTCCAGCCACCAACTCACGGTTTGGCCCAAAGTCTTTAGACAAGTAAAACGAGTCAGCAGCTACCAACCTCAGCTAATACGGAGGGTGAGGAGGCAGCGCGATGGTCACACTGCCATGTCAACCCTAACCCCGCTGACAACAGGGGTTCCTGTACAAGAATCTCCAAGGCAGCCGTGTGCCCTCAGCTCTCACACCCCCCGGCCACCTGTCTCTCATCTTAACTCGGCACTGCCACAGCCGCCTTACCAACCCCACAGCCCTGGTGATTCCACTTCGGGGAACAAATTCTACAAATGTTGTACAAAAGGAGGAGAACCTTTCATGCGCCTTTCATGTCCACTGCATTATCTGTCATACAAATCTGGGAACGACCAATATGCACAACAGTATAAACACATATCTACTTACAATGCCATCAGAGTGGATGCCCACAAATGGTGCAGAGCTTTGCAAAAAATACGTACTAAACTGAAGTGACAAGAACAGAATCAAAACTATATATATAACTTTATATAAAGTTTATCTAAACAAACAAGTACACACACATGTACATGTACATTACCCCCAAAAGCATCTGCCCTGGATGGCTCGCTAATAGATGGGTTTTTTTCCCTCTTTCCTGCTTAGCTTTCCATTATTACTACTTTTGAGGACAAACCCATTATACTCTGAAATACTCATGCTATACCTCCACATAGGCAGGTATCTGGACAAGGTGATTTCCTGGGGTTCCACCCTAAGTCCAGATTGAAGACCTGTGACTCTACAAAGACCTGCTGCATCTACCATCTGTCCTCAGGACAGGCCTAGGTACACGCTCGGCCAGCAGGAAGTTCAACACTCAGGGCATTCAAGCTCCACCTGGGAGCTGAACAAGACGACCTCAGAATACCTTTAAGCACGGAGATTTTCTCTTTCTAAGGGGCTCTTGGGGGATGTAATCTTTAAGCCTATTGCCTTTTTAATACAGTAGACCCTGGGAGCGGAGCTTTTATACTGTGTGTAGTTGCAACCACAATAGATATATGACTGCTATTATGTATTAAGATACTATTAGGTGCCAGCAACTCTAAAAGGCTCATTAAATGTGTTTGATCTCATCCAACATCCTCATTAACTAGGGATTATTCATCTGCTTTACAACTGGGGAAACTGATGTCCTGAGACGTGACTTGCTGTTTTAGGGAACGGAATTCAATTGAGAACATTTGTAGCTGAGCAGTCCAACCGCACGGCACAGTCTGCAGAGTGAATGTGGGTCAGGCATCTTTAGTAAACCATTTCATTTTATCCCCACCACTTAACTGTCTGATGAAGAATACCACTGCCACTTTCTTGGGACTTCCCAGAGTACCTGCAACTACTGTAATTTTATAGATAAAAAACTGAGGCTCAGAGAGTTGGTGAAGCCACCTGTTGAAAACCACACAGCTAGTAAGCAAAAGGGTCAGTATTTGAAGCCAAGCTCGTGTGGCCCCAAATCCCACGCACTCGACCATCACGCCGTCCCTCCCCAAAGGAAATAAAGTTAGAGAGCTACAGGGAGTCAGACTGCACCTCAACATAAGGAAATACATTCAGGGTCATGGTCAGAGTTCACCCCAACATGGTGAGCCCCCTGTGAGAATGAGGCTGTTGTCAGAGGGTGGGCAGACACCTGGTGAAAAAAAGAAAAAAAAAAAAAAAACATAATAGTTTTTAGCAAAAAGACAGATCAGCTACCTGGTATGCAGGGAAAGGGTGGGGAAAGAGGCAGTGTTCCTTGCCAGGATATTCCAGTTCTGGATCCTTCTGGAAGATTCCAGTGCTTGCTAAACACTTCTTCAGACCAGGCCTAATGATCCAGCTTTTGTCCTCCATATTTAAGGGCCACCATCTTTTAGTGAAATGCTGTGGACCAAATATTTCATTTCCTTTATTCCCCTCTTCCTGGCTTCACATGTGTAGTAAAAAGTTAATGAATCTATAAATTGTTCACTGGCTTAAAAAAAAGAAAAAAAACAGTTAATGGAAATTTTAATGAAACGCCCTGTCCACATAACTGATGGCCAACCCAGGGCTGGAATACCTACCGGGCCCTGTCACGGCCCAGTCTGGGTGCCACCAAAGCCTGAAGATGGGTACAGAAGGCAGTGGGGCTCCGAGCACATCGATGTCTGGAAGATGACCAAGTCTGCACCCCAGGCTTCAAAGTGGCGACTGAGTTACATCTGCCCAAAGGGAAACACGTCAGCACATTCGATCATCCAACTGGGAAGCCTTGTTTCTGAGGAAAGGAAGACGGCACAGAGACACAGTTGTTCCCCCGAGGCATGAGGCCACGGTTTGGAACACGACTCCAAGATGGGTGATGTCGAGAAATCCGAAAAGCCACCATGTACCCAAGAGACCCATCAACATAGAACTGCCTGAGTTCCCCTCCCCTGGAAATGCTAGTGTTGACGGGAGAGGGCTATGTGTGTTTTAGGAAGAGTGCCCCAAGCCATCCTGATACAAGCTCCCTTTTCAGAAATACTGCTTTGATGCCTACTCCATGACAGACATTGAGCAAGAACCTTTATAGACCTTATTTCTGATATGCCCCCTACATCATGGAAAGGTAAATATGAATACCCTCACTTTAATCTGGTGAGGAAAGGGAGGCTCAGAGAGGTTAAGCAACCACCTCCAAATCACACAGCTAGTCCAGCCCCATCACGGCATGAAAAACCGCCTAGGCTTTTTCAGAAGCCTCCTAACAAGACTTCTAGCTGCCATTCAAGCCCCCTCCCATCCAACTACCTCCACCTGTAGCCTGTTTGGTTTTTTTGAGACATAAGTCTGACTCTGTCATCTCCTTGCTTAAACCTTTACTTCCCTGACTCCCTTTTCCTACCCAGGTGAAAACCACACTCCTCCTCCTCTTCCTCCTCTGCGACCCGGCCCCTGCGCTGCTCCAGCCTCAGCTCCCACCATGGCCATCCTCACACCTGACGCTCCAGTCACACCGGGGCTCCTGGACCCGCTCCCACACCCACGGCCTGGCTAGCTCTCCTCCCCATATTCCGCGTCTCCCACCAGGAAACCTCTCGGACATGCCCGCCCTCCCGTTCCGCCTCCCATCTCACCCTGCGGGTCCCCCAATGCACACTCTTCCCAGTGGTCCCACCGCTCAGCAACCTGCCTGCCTCCTTCCCCAGGCCACGGGCAGCCCAGCGACGGGGACCAAGGCTTGTGCGCCGGGCGCAGGCCTAGCCCAGGAAGAGATTTAGAAAACACTGAGAACAGGAGGGAGGGAGGAGACGTCTCCCTCCAGCATCCTTGTCACACAACCCTGGGCTCAAACCCTAGGACCAGGTTGAGCTGAGAATCACATGGGTCATCCAACCCACGGTGACCGGGGATGACGACGTGCTAGCCAGAGCGGGAAGAAATGCCATTTCCCCCGCCCAGCACCTGCGACTCCTCTAACAGGGTGAAAGGAGTTGAGACAGAGTCAGAGCAGAGGGAGGAGGCCGAGGAAGGGCAGGGACGGGACGGGGTGCCCACCAGCGAACACTCAGGAGAGACAGGAGTAAGGTTGTCCTCATGGTATCTGAGCCAAAGGTGAGCCACGCCAACGAGACGCCAGCCAGCTGGCAACCAGGGCTCTCAAAGAAACACACAGGGAAGAGAAATACCTGGAAATTAGAACCGCTGCTCTTAGTTTCCAGAGATTTTGAAGCCTCTTTCTCTTTGTTTTTCCCCTAAACCAGTTACAATTAGCATCGAGGGATATAATTACGTTGTTAGTCTAATTGCCTGTTTGAAGCAGGATCTATGGGGGTTTAATGGAAGATTTGAGGGGGGCAGATAAAATAAAAAGTCAGGATAATCACAGAAGAGATGTGCACTGTGACTTTCTTCCCAGGTAGAGACAAGGCCTGAACCACGCCGCGGCCGGGGAATTGCCTCTCGTGCCAACTCCCTCGCCCCACTGGGCGGGGATCGGAGCGACCAGGCGGCGCGACTTCACTGGAAATTGATTTTGGAGATGGTGACCTAATTAATCAGGAAACGATCCTAGAAAGGCCCTCAGATTTGGAGCCTTCGCACTATTATTGGCAGTGACACACTTAACACATCGACGGGCAGTATTTCCCGGGCGGAGTCGGCATGGTGGCGGCTGACAGAGCTGAGCCGTGTGGGACCAGAGACCTGCCCTTCGCTATGGGGGGTGGTGAGCACATGGCCCCTGGGGACAGAAATCAAAGGGAGGCAGCTCTGAGCTCAGGAGGAAGAGGCACATCCTCCTCCAGGGAAAGAGTCTGAGAGAGAGGTAGTGAGCACCTCGACAACAGAGGCATTCAAGTCGCACAACCCTGTGGTGAAGATGCGGAGGAACCAGCCACGAGGAAGAACCAAATGCCTCTGAGGGACCGTACAAATGACTCCTGTCTCCAGACCACGGAGGGGAAAGGGCCTGGAGAGATGGTGGGTATAGAAATGTTCTCGTCACATCAGAGACCATCCCTGTCAGTGACTTCGTAAGTTACAGGGCTTCCACTGCGAAGACCCAGCCCTCAATGGAGGGCTGCAATAGACATGCTCCTTCTCTAAGTGTATTTTTCCAAATGCAAGCAGCAATTTGTAACAACCAGCAGCTACCTGCATGTGGGAGAAGAGAAGCTCCAATGCAAAAGCCAAAAGCAAGGCAATCTCACGGGTGATCATGGCCACCCCACGTGGCCTCACCCCTCCATCAACCCATCTCACCCAGTTACAACATCTGGACGGGCGACTGGGAGGCCTGCACCCCAGCTCTATTCCTGCCACTGAGAGGTTGAGAAAACAGGCAGAGATCAATTACCCACTGTCCTTCAGTTCCCCCTCTTGGGGAGAAAAAGGAGGTCACAGAGACCTCCCAGTTCCAAAACGCAGAAAAGCAGGAAGCTTCCCTTACGAAGCCAGTAAGTGCTGAGATAATGCCGTCAACAGAGCCGACCCTGGGCACACGCCTCATCTGCAGGAGGGCACAGCTGTGTTGTCACAGGCACCGCCTTCTGTAACCAAGGATGGCATCAGGGACTCCCATCCGCTCCCGCAGCACGGGGGGCTGGCACACGGTGGGCACTCAAAGGCATGTGGGTGGATGGATGGCACAGGACAGGCACCTAACTGGCAATTACCAGGTGGGTGTGGTGCAATTACACATGACCTTTTAATCAACTAAGTTTGGATCGAAAACATTTCAGCTGGAGAGGACCTCCCAAATCTTTCTAGAACCTTCTAATACCCACAGCCACATGCCTCCTCTGATCCCTCCTCCAATCCGACAACTGCAAAGCTGTGATTCCCAGGGCCTTGTCAATCCTCTTTAAGGCCCTGACACATTCCACAGAAAAGCGTGGGGATTTGGACTTCCAGGCGAAGACGGCCACTTGGTGCCGCGGTGGTGGGAGAGGCCGCCTCTGCTCTGTCCCCACCCACCTTCCCACTGGCCTGAGCCTATGAACAGAACGGTCACACCCCAAGTCCCAGGGCCACTTCGGAGAAATCAAGGCTGTGGGGTTGCCTGCGCCTTCCCCATCCGGGTTGGAAAGTGGCAGTGGAGTGCGCCTGGGGCCCTCAGTACAAAGGGAAAGAAAATTCCACGGCTCTGTTTATGAGGTCCCCCTGCATGTATGACCCAGAGCAGAAAGACTCATTGAAATCCAATAAAGATGAGGGCGGGGGAGGCCGCTCTGCTCCTTCCACGCGATCGGCCCAGCTGGGGGAGGGGGTGACAGGCTGCCATGCTGGCGCTCTCTGTCGAGAGGGACAAGATGGCGACCCACCGAGGGGTGGCCTGGACCTCCCCTCTCCCTCCCGTCCCCCCAGGCCTTCCACCTCCACCGAGAGGACTTCAAAGTCTCAGGCAGCTGTGGTTTCCTTGGAGGGACAACGGGGAGGGGAAGAGAGTAAACATTTTATTTATGGTAAAATGTAACAATAGAGCTGCAGCACTTGTTTTTCTAGTTGAGACCACTACTGGCTGCGTTCACATTCTACAAGGCCGAGAACTTGAACGTGCTCAGAAGCCTCCACGGCAGGGACAGCACGGCCTCCGGGAGACAGGGACAGCCAGGTGCCAGGGGCCTCCCGAGGGCCTAACGCTGAGCTCCATGAAACCCAGGCCAGAACTCTCAATTCAGTTCAATTCAACAGTCATTTAATAACCTCATGGTGGCCTTGGCTGTGGGAACTGGAAGGTTCCAGAAGGGGTCTGTGTGCCAAGGCCTGCTGGACATTGGGAGTCGTTTCATGTACTGAGTATATCTAGTTATTTCCACCCTCACTGTGTGTTCTAAGGACTTCACGTACGTTACCCCTTTCCATCCCTGCAGTAATGCTGTGGAATAGGTATCCTGCAGCTCAACTGTCCAGGTGAGGAAGCTGAGGATTACTGAGATTAGGTATCTTGCTCAAGTGGAGGAGCCCAGGCTCAGATCCAGCCGCCTGATTCCAAAATCCCCTGGACAATCCCAATAGACCAGTGGAGCAGTATTCACTAAAAGGCCCCAGGACAGACGCTTTGTCAAGAGAGCCAAAAAGGCAAGAGCGTGCATCCTTGCTTCATGTTGCAAACCTTCCCCAAGCCCCTCCTCCGAAGCAGGTGCTGTGTGTAGGCGATTTCCACCGTGGCACTAGATAGCAACAGACTTCTGCTGAGACAGGGAGAGGGAGATGCCGTCTATGTAGTCCACAACACAGAGCTAGGCGGCCCCCAGGAGGCGGCTTCCCGGGAACCACTGAAAACAGACTGGGCCGCAGGGAAGGAACGGGTGAGCCCAACACTGGAAAGAGGTGGGCACCCGTCAGGGGTTCTGCAGGGGGAGCGGACACCCAGAAAGGGCCCCTGGAACGACCGACCACGGGGCTCCCTTGCAGCCGAGTCTCAGCGCAAGGTGCCCGGCTTGCCCGCTGCCACTCACGGCGCATAAACGCACGCTCTCCTGTCCGCCCGGCCCTCACCGCACCCTTCGGGGGCACTTTCATACCCTTTCAGAGATGAGGAAACTGAAGCGTGCAGACACTCACTCCTCGCTGAGACGCTGATTAACATCCCAGCCCGCCCCCCACCTCGCGCTGGTAATTACACACTGGGTCAGGCCGACAGCTCCCTCTAGGCACAGTGTCTGCCATCAGGGGAAGGAAGGTGGGACGTCCTGAAGGAGCGAAGGGCTGTCTGTCTCTGTGAACTCACAAGAAGTCCCAGGACTCCTCGTTTCCTTGGAAAACAGTTTCTAGACTTGTCACCAATAAATTGCCTGACCCCTTTCTTTTTTGAAGGCTTCCCCCACTTCACTAATTGCATTCACTGCCTTTTTCTCTGTAAATTTAATTAACTTGCTATGTGACCTTGGGTTAGGCAAGCCACCATCCCTCTCCAAACTCAGTTTCCCTCTCCGTAGAATGAGAGTGGGCTACAATCTCAGAGTCCCGGCAGCTGGAACATGCCAGGTCTCTGTGACCGGGCTAGGCCCCGTGACCTTGATGTTCCCGGCTGCTTCGGCAGGGAGCTCGGCGGTGCGCCAAGACCATCCTGCTCCGGAGGCTCTCGGCCCGACAGTGGCGCTGGCTCTCGGGCAAGGCCTTGCATTATCCTAGACGCAACGGCAGGGCAGCCTAACTTGGCTAGGTCCTCTTTGTCCCTGACGGATCCCCAAAGCTCAAATTTGCCTCCAGCATTTCAGCGGAGCCGCCATTCCCTGGGAGTAGGAGAGACTCCAGATCAGGGGCTGGATCAAGAGCATAAGCGTGAGGTTGAAATTGTAATAATAATAACTGACATTTATATCACGCCTTTCATCCCCAAATCCCAAATTAATTAACTTTTTACGAGACATTTTTAAACTAGTGCCATTTAATAAAATTCTATTAGGAGAAGTCTTTTTTTTTCCCCCCAGCCCTATATTTTTATTAACAGCCACCAAAAATATAATTTACAGGCAACCAAAAACCAGTCAAGAGAGGGACAGAGAGAGGCTGACTCTGCCAACGACAAAGCAGGAGATCCAGCAATGGCCACAGGGGCTGATGCCCTGGCCTCGCCGGCAGGGGTCCAGGTCCTCTGGGGGTCCCATGGGCCTGGGTTACTCCACAAGACTGAGCCTCAGCCCTGCACCATTCATTTCATGTTTACTGACCATCTATTTTCTGCAGCCACTGTAAGAGCTACTGTGGACACAACGAGTGGACGACGCCATCAAGGCCCGTGCATCCTTGCAGCGCACAATCTGATGTGGTAGAGAAATGCTAAATGACACTAAATGACAGTCTCAGTGATGACTAGGTAACCATCACGGTGTTGAGAAGGAACAGGCCCCTCTCTTTTCCCCCATGACAGCATAGAACAGGAAAACGTAATCTAGTCTGGAGTCAGAGACAGGGAGGTGAGGAAAGGCCTCCCTGAGAAACTGATATTTAACCTGAAAAATGGGTTGGCATAAACCAAGCAAAGGGAGGAGAAGAGGGAGGGGGCACAATCCAGGCAATGGGAACAGCATGTGAGAGTGCTCAGAGGCTAGGAGGCGCTGGGCACGTTTAAGGAAGGAAGAGAAGGCCAGCCTGGCAGGACAGAAGGGGGAGATGTGAGACGGGGCTGGGAAGGGGACAGAGCCGGGGAGAGAATGGACAGCTGACCGCGGCTCGAGCAGGGGGAAGCATGATCAAGCACGTCCTTTTCATTAACTGGTTCACGGGTGGCCTGCACACTGTCTCCTATCTGCACACTTCTTCATGTGCACCTGTGACAGCCACACCAGCTAACACAGTTGCTACTAACCACTTGTGGCTATTGAGCATTTGAAATGCGGCTAATATCCACATTTCAAGAGGATGGGCTGCCACAGAAAAAATACACACTGATTTCGAAGGCTTCGTACAAAATTAAAAATGTATAATACCTTAATAAGGATTTTTATTATGATTACATGTTGAATTGATAACATTTTAGAGATAATGAGTTAGATTAAATAAGTTATTAAAATTTCACCTGTGTCTTTTTCCTTTTCAATGCGGCTATCAGAAAACTTAAAGCTAACATGTGGCTTGTATGACATTTCTATTGGACAGCTTTGTGTTATGTATCTAAGAACAAAGAATTTTAAATAAAAGATTTATTTACCTACTCTAGCGGGACAAAGAGCATTCACTAGCTAGTGAGGCAGAAAAGTCTACATCAATGGCCAGTTTAGGCCAAGAGTATATTAATCCGCCCTCTCCCCGGTCCTCAACAAAGCAGAAGAGGAGGGTGGAAAGGGGAGAAATTCTACGTGGGATCAGACTGTGCGAGGCCAGGCACAGGCAGGGGAAGGGGAGGTTAAAGGTTCCAAGAGGTGATCCAGCCTCAGCTATCATCCATCACACTCCCTGTCCAGATTTAGTAAGGGGGAATAAAAGGTATTAAAAGGAGAAACCCTAAAAACCTAAACCTCTTTTAACTCCCACTTTCTGCATCATAATAAAATAAGGTCAAGGAAGATCAAAGTTCTCCTTTGATCATCTGCACTCCATCTCAAACCTGAAGGCCACGCCCTGCACCCCCCTTCCCAACACTGGCCAAGGGGAGGCTGGACAGGGCATGGTCGAGGCCAGACCTGGGGGCCCGCCCGAGTCCCTCTGACCCTCGCTTCTCTCTAGCCCCTAAACAGGTTTCACAAGCTAGTGGCCTACAGTGGAGTTTTGGGGGTTTTATCTTATTTAACTTTTTTTTTCCAACTAGTTGTCATGATATGAAATTTCAGAATTTTTACATAAAACTCCAGATTTAGAGCTTCTCTTTGAAAGAAAAAAAAGAAAATCAGAAGATCTGGCCACGCTGGGCCCGTGTTCTGCCGTGGCAACAATCAACAGTGGCTGGGTGGCACCTGCTCCCCCGAGATGGGATATAGGGCTCCCTAGCTCCACTGCCCGTGGGCCTGCGCCCTGCCCTGATGCAGCCTAGCTATACACTGGGGATGTGTAGCTGCCACGTGTACGGCATGTGCTTTGAGCCTCTGCACACACGTGTAACCACCGCCCAGAACGCCCTTCTCCGGTCTGTGGACTGGCTCCTCCTCATCCAACTCTCTTCTCCCAGTCACAGCTCTCTCGACCCTTCCAGCTCTTCTGGCTAGAGAGGAGAGTTCCCATTTCCCACACGTCACTGCGATGATTCATTCCCATGCCCGCTCTGGGCCACTTGAGGGCAAGGATGACACCCTGCCTGTCTCACCAGTACCAGACAAAGGAGAGAAGGTATGTTGGAAATCACACCCTACCCCATCCTCCCCAGCTGAATTTCTTCTCTTCCAGGTGATGTTTCCAGATGTACCTAGAACAGTTTGTCAACTTGGAAAAACCAACCCCAAATACTCCTCTCAATATTAAAAAATAACACTTTTACCAATTACCTTAGAGGCTAAAAAAAAAAACTCATCAGGAGGTGAACACTACATAGACTTTGGGGTGACTTGGAACCCATGGAACCACCTAAATGGCTCTTTCTGTTGAGCAAACAAGAATTTCTTAATTGCCCTTTTTGAAGTTGCCAGGGCCCTGTCTTGCTGCTATTAAAATGGAGTTTCACAATGGTTATAAACCAGTTCTTCTCGTTTTCCTGAAAGGACTGTCATTCAACTACAAATAAAATCTTTTATTAAACAACAAATGCAAAGGAGACCTGCCCAGTGAAGTGAGATGCAATCGTTTCTCCATGTAGGAAAAATGATGCATTCACTCATCTTCTGCTTCATAAGCATTTTCTGAGCACCTACTGAATACACGAGCTGGGGACACACTGGGAAGCCTGCAGCCCAATACAGCAGCTACAGAGGAAAACCCTAGAAGGCATGCCAGAAACAGATCAAGCACATGGCCATCTAACTTTTCATTTATTAAATCAAAACAGGTTCAGGTAGGCAAGTCTGAACCCCTGAATTCCTACCTTCAACAAAGTCACACCAACCAGAAAGTCCAAAGACAATGGGGAAAAAGAAAAGGAGCCGGGCAGGAGGAGAAAGAAGCCTTAAGATTGAGGAGTGAGAAATAATCTCCTATCAAGCCACTCCTGTAGGTGAAATTTTAAAAAGGGAGAACTTATTACCTAAAAACCTGTCAAGCTCCATCATTTGTAGTGGGGAAACTGAGGCTCAGAGCGGGTCTTATCTTGTCCATCCCTCAAAGTCCAGCTCAAAAGCCCGCTCCTTCCTCCTTCTCTGACACCAGCAAGGAATTACGAAAGAACAGTTCCTGTTATTGACTACTTCCTCCGTGCAAGACCCTGTCCTAAATGTTTTGTTAGCTGGGTCCTATTTCATCTCCCCACAGCACTATGTGGTAGAGCTGTTCTCACCTGCCTGTTCCGATGGGGAAAGGGATTCCAGAGCGGGCTAACCATCTGTCCTGCTGCACTTGGCATCCCAGGCATCCGGACCTCACTGTCTCCCTACCCTGCAAGCCCAACGTTGACCCAATAGTCACTCATCTCTCGATAGCAGAGAACAGGGAAAAGGGTTGGAATTTTCAGAGCAAAAGATCTCAGTACTGAGCACAAGATCCACACCTAGACACGTCCTGACAAAATTTCCCAACTTCAAGAACAAAGAAGAAATCCTTAAATGCTTCCACAGAAGGAAAAAAAAAAAACCTGTAGAGAAGCAAGAGTCGGTCTACTATTAGACTTTAACCTACAGGATCAAAAGCCAGCAGACAAGAGTGTGGCCACTGCGAGATCCCAAGAAAAAGGATTCTGAACCTAGAACTCAACTGCAAACCCACCCATCATTCCAATGCAAGAAAAATAATGACCCGTTCAGATATACAAAGACTCTGGTGCCACCTCAGCACCTTTTCTGAAAAACATCAAGGAAAATGAATTCAAAAAGGAAGACATTAGACAGAATTTTAAAAAGAAGAGAAAGTAACCCCTCCAAAACAGAATTAAGACTAAACAGTAACTGGAAATATAGCTGTGAAACTCAAGAGAGCTTTTACACATAATGCAGAAAACATAATGCAAGAAAAAAAATGTTTAAAAAGCTGGAAATAAAAATTCTATATCATATTAACCAAGAACAGATTATAGAAGGAGGATGAGGAAAGTATAAGTGCATTCAGGGGTGAAATATTGTGTTGGGGGGATTCCTTGTGGGGAGTCAGAGATGTATTCTTGCCCAAGTTTAAATATGTTAAAAATGTAAGTGTTACTTAAGAAATGAGAAATAGGACTATGACTTCCAAATCAATAAACGCAAGGAGCAAGGGAGGGGTTGAGGAGCAGGGAGAAGAAGGAAGAAAGAGAAGTAAAGAAAATCTGAAATAAAGACAACTTTGGTATAATGCAACAACAAACTGGACAAAAAATCGTGGAAAACTAAAACCAAAATTAGGTAGCAGAAAGAAGCTGACACTTAAGCAATCGCAGTAAGTATGGATAGTATACAAATTCCCTGTTACAGGAGAGGATTTCACAAATTGGGAGATGCAAGTAGGCCAGGGGCTAAGACAAAAAAGAGTCAGAAAGGCTAAAATAGAAGGATTGTGGTGACATGAGATGCCATCAATGAGGAGAGTTGGAGGAAGGGTGGATGGGAACTCTCTGCATTGTATTGCAACTGCTTGCAAGTCTTAAATTACTTTAACAAAGATTTTGTTTTAACAAAAATCACACCAGGCATATGTCAATAAAAAGTAGAAATTGATTAACAAAATCACACCAGGCATATGTCAATAAAAAGTAGAAATGTTAACAAACTCCAAAGCAAAAAAAAAAAAAAAAGAATTATAAAGGATAAAAAGATATTTTAATTGATATAAAATTCAACCAAAAGGATATACAGTAATGAGCTTTTATATATCTATAAAATAGAGAGCAAAAATTGTTGGAAATATAAGAAATGGAAAAAAGATCAGTTATAACAGGAGATTGCAGCATAATTCCCAGAAATAAAACATGAGGATACAAAAAATAAATAAAAGAGGCAATTAAAACTTGAAAAACACAACCAGTTCAATGTATTTTTATACATACTTATAAAACAATACACATCTTTTCTAAAATCCATGGGACAATTACAACTGATCATGTGATAAGCCACAAAGAAAATCTCAATACTTTTTTTTAAATTAGAAATTATATACGCTATATTTTCTGACCACGAAGCAATAAAACTAAAAAGTAAACAAAAAAAAAAGAGCCGCAAAAAGTTTAACCACTTGGAAATGTAACATAAAAAAAAAAAACTTTTCTAAATAACCTTTAAGAAATTAAAACAAAGTGCAGACTATTTAAAAATGAACAATGAGAGTACTATATAGCAAAACCCATGGGATACTGCCAAAGCAGTCACTTAAAAAAGAAATGAACTATGAAGAAAAAAAAATCAAAAGTAGAAAATGAATAAAAATAAGTAGAAGTTAAAGAAATAGAAAACAAAATACTTGATAATAAAACTAATAGCATGGTCTTTTAAATTACCAATAAAATAGTTAATCCCACCTCCCCCATGTGTCAAGCCAAGAAAATAAAAAGTAAATTTAAAATATTAAGAAAGGAAAAAGTAGCTGTAACTACAGAATCAGGGGGAGAGACAGAGGGAGAGAGGGACAGAAGGAAAGAGGGAAGAAGGGAGGGAGGGAGGGAAGGGAGGAGAGCAAGGGAGGGAAAAGGAGGGAGAGGAGGGAAGGTAGCCTTTAGTTTAATATATTTTAAAATTTACATGAAATAGAGCATTTTCCACACAATAAAAATTACCCAAAATTGACTCAAGAAGAAATAGAAAACTTAAATGGGCAAATAATCTGAGGAAAAAATTTGAACTATTAAAATATTGTGAATGTCCAAATGATTTTACTAGTAAATTCTGCCAAATCCTCAATAAACAGATGTTTTCTAAATTGTGGGGGGTAGGGTGAGGACAGGAATTTTTGCTATAAAGTCAACATAATTCTCATATTAAAACTGAGCAAGAATAATTTAAAACAGAAAATTACAGCTAAATCTTACATAAATAAGATCCAAAATTCCTACAAAAATATTAAATAACATGGCAAATATTAGCAAATTACAAAAGTAATACAACTCCAAAAAACATCACCCTAGATCTTTTTGGATAGTTTGAGGCAAAAAAAAAAAAAAAAAATTGATCGATATAATTCACTAGGAATTTCATAAACCTCCATAAAGGGTAGATCTCAAAAATCTCCCTCAAATACTTATCCATATAATGTCAGAGCTATTCCAATTAAAGTCAGAAAGAACCAAGAATGCCCAATATCACTACTATATTATTTAAAATCATTCTCGAGATCCTAGCCAACTTGAAGACAAAAACAAGAAGCATAAATATAGGAAAGGAAGAAATGAACCTGTCACTATTTGCAGATACAAGTGCCTACATAAAAAACCCAAGAGAATCAACTGAAAAACTAGTAGAACAAAAGAGTATTTGGCTAAGTAGCCAGATCAGGATAAATATTCCCAAGTCGATGGCTTTCTTATATACCAACAATAATCCATCAGAAAATATAATGGAAGAAAGAATCCCTTTCCTGTGAGTAACACAAGCTATAAAACACCAAGAAACAAACCTGTTAAGAAACATGCATGATCCATAGGATGACTGCAAAACTTTCCTAAAAAACATTCAAGGCCCGAATGATGAAGAGACACATTCCTGCATAGGAAGACTTAATATTTATATCATAAATGCATTTATAAAATCATAAAATTAATCTATAAATTCAATATGATTCCAGTCAAAATCCCAATTGGATTTTGGGGAGACTTTGTGGAGTTGATATAAAGTTCATGTAGAAGAATAATTTTTTAGAGTCTCTAGTATAGACTTTATATATGGTAGTTTTAAAAAGAATAACTTACACTGTCACACTAAGAAGGTATAGTAATAAAAACACCAAAAAAGGGGTGCATAATTAGGTAAAACTGATTTAAAAGAATAAAGCGACCAGTGGCAGATCCACGTATATATGAGAATTTAGAAAACTGTGAAGGTGTCATTTCAAATCTGTGGGAAAAGGAGTAGACTACTCAGTAGGTAGTACCACCCTTGATACGATGCACTGAGATGACTACAACATCACTCCTAGGTATTCATTCAGAAATTGTTTAAGCTGAATCTAATCGCAAGGAAACATTGGACAGACCCAAATTGAGGGATGTACAAAATAACTGGCCCGTACTCATAAAAAATGTCAAGCTCATGAAAGACAAAGACTGAGATTAAGAGACCAAAGGGACAGGAAAACAATTAAACTTGTGATCTAGGGTTTTCTTTTCCTGTAAAGAACATGGGAATACATGGTGAACTATGAATAAGGTCTGTAGATGTGCTAGAGTATACTATCAGTGTCAAGCTCCTCATTTTGATCATCAATCTGTGTCCCTGTTTTTAGGAAATACATTTGAAGTATTTGGGGGTACAGGAGTATGTATCATGGCTACCATTTTGTCTCAAATGGGTTAGAAAAATAAAAATTTATAGATAGAGCAGGGTCGGCTGAGGGGAAGAGAGAGAGAGAGAATGATAAAAGCAAATGTGGGAACAGTTAATATTTGGGGGCCGTGGGTGAAAGGGACATGGGAATTCTTTATACTATTCTTACAACTTTTCTGTAAGCCTGAAATGATGTCAAAATAAAGTTTTAAAAATAAAATGTAACTTGCAAGATCCCTTGGGTGGTTAAGATTTCATCCATGCATAGCATTATTACCAAACGTATCTGGGAATTACAAGCACCAAATTCTTGATTGTTGTTACCTCTGAGCATGGGGGAACGAGACTGGGGGATGAGACTCTCTCAGTAAAGTTTTATAAATAAAATCAGACATGGTAAAAACAAAGACAGTTCATAAATAGAGATAAGAGTGAGACAACTGCAAAAAATACACAAAAATAAATTTCAGATGGATTACATAGCTAAACAAGAAAAAGAGACTTAAAGATACTAAATAAATATAGTAGAAAAATAATATTGGCATGAAGAAGTATTTCAAAGCATCTTCGGAAAATGAAGTAAAATAATGGCAAAAATAATAGTAAGACCATGTTCTGGTATTATTGCCAAGTTCTGTTAGAAGCACTTCCCACATATTATGTCAACTGATCCTTATAACAACCCAATTATGCAGGTGCTATTCTTATTCCCAGTACATAGATAAGGTTCAGAGAGAAACTTCGGTCACAGACTCAAGACACCTTCCAGAATCCAAATCCTGTACCAATTCCCGTCCTATGCTGCTCGTGGCAGAAGCCCCTGACTCACTCCTGTACAATTCCTGCACAACAAACTAAAGAAAATAAACTACGAGTAGCCAGATTCTAGAAGATTCCAGAACATTCCCATTCAATCTTTCAACAAGTATTTACTACAAATAAATTCCTCTTTTTTATTGGCCCCATAGTAGGTGCCTTCACGTATTTTATTTAGTCTTCACACCGCTATCATGGAAGGTGACTTTTTTGTTCCTATTTTTGAGCTGAGGTAACTGAGGCTCAGATTCGGGGAGCTGCCCGAGGTAACACAGACAGGTAGAGCTGGGATTTAGAGCCAGGTCTGTCTGCCTCTGGAGCCTGCTCTCTGACCACCAGGCTGCATTAATGCCTTTGGCTTCCCCTGGAGAAGGACAAAGAATCCCAGCCTGTGGTGTTGTGTCAGGCCACCTGCCCCCTCCTCTGGGATAAGCACAAATCAAACCAAAGCTGCCGGGAGGAGCCCTCCGATCCACCCCATAAGCACCAATGTGATCCATTCAACAAACATTTGTTGAGCATCTATAATGTGCCAGGTCCTGGGGGCACGGCGGGAGTAAGAGAGACTGTGCCCCATCCTCAAAAAGCGTGCAGTCCAGAGAGTTGGGTATCAGCCACCACAATTAATGATGGAACCGGTGAAGACTGACTGGGGTTTGGGGGAGAAGGGTGGGGGTGAGAGGCTTCTCAGAGGCCCAGAGAGAGAACTGTTTATTCAAAGACCACCCAGTGAGGAAGTGGGAGACTCAAATTCAAGGCATCCAACCCCAGTCCCATCTCACCTTCTCTGGGGTGAGGGGACACAAAGACACACTCTGGGCAGAGCTCTGGTGCTTCCAGGGCTGGAGAGAGAGTAGAGTGGCTGGTGCTTCCGTCCCACTGAGTAACTCTTATCCCAATGGGCCTTCGTGGGAAGCTGGCCAGAGGTCATCGGCCGAGCCCTCTCTTAGACCTGCCCCTGGGCTGGCAGCTCCCATTTTATGTTCTAAAATGACACCCTTAACCCTGGTGAGGTGTTCCCCATAGTGACCCTGCTGTAGGTGGCTGTGATGTAATCTGGGAGGAAATGTCCACCTGCTTCTGTGGAGCTACTAGCTGGAGCCGAGCCATTCTGAGTGGCCATGTGAGCCTCTCCATCCGGGGGCCTGGGCCATAAAGCAGCTTCCTCCCAGGCCAGGGGACACTGGGCCACGGCCCCACATCAGTCACAGGGGCTCCGGCCAGGACACTTGCAGGGCCCCCATCCCCAACCACCCCAGGGCCTTGTGGCCTTGCATAAAATCAGGCCCTGGGTCTGATGCCCAGGTCTGCACTTGGGGAGAGCCAGGCTGGCTCATATGGGATCCCGAGCGTGGCCCCACAGCGCTGAGCCCCATTCCCTCCACATCCCGCCGCGCTCCTTCACGGAGCCGCCGTGGCAAATGAGCTTATTAAGCACAAAGGGCTGTGCAAATAGGATACCCTGGCGCCCCCCAGCCTCTCTACAGCCAAGCGCATCCTCACGCCAGAGGTCTTCCCTGACTTCCCACGTCTGCCCCAAGCCACACGCAGCTCAGGAACTAATTTAATCCAGTTTGTACCATTATGTGTCCCTGCACTACGTGCCTAAAGACCGCTGCTAACCACCAGGACACAGCCCTCTCGCAGCGCCCTCGGGAGGCTGTGTTCGCACTCCAGCAATCCCATTTTGGGGGACACATTTGTGAATCTCTTTGGAAACAAATCCTCCCCGAGTAAGGACAGTTCTGTTTTGGCGGAAAAGCCCTACCCGTCTGTGGGTGCTTTTCGCAAACCAAGCATGGGGTTTCAGCACATTCGTGTATTCTGTCCACTTAATCCTCACGGTCACTGGAAGGGGTTGGCGCGATTGTCAGCTCCACTTTGCAGATGAGCAAGCGTCACCTGCCGGCTGTCAATCAATGGGCAGCAGACCCCAGCTGCCCCGGACCTCGTGCACTGTCCTCAGCACAACTTGCCGACTCCACAGCACGGACCCACCAACCTCCTCGTGCTCAGCAGTGACACTGAAGCAGCGTGCCCAGCTCACGCGCTGCCAGGCAACGCCTCCCACAGCCCTCCCGGTGGCACCATCTAGACACCATGTGTCCATGAGGTTGAGACCCTGGCTCCCTAACTTCCTTCTGTCTGCAATTTTAGCAAGAGGAACAACTCATGCGATGCTGTGGCCAATCAGCTCTTTAATCCCCCTTCTTCTGGTGGCCTTCCCTCCCCCCGACCCTCTGGCTCAACCCCCACTCTCAAGTGACACCCTAGACCTAGTCCTTGACAGTGACGCCAGCACACCACAATCTCATTTCAGATGTCCCATCCCTAGACTCCCAGACCCTTCCACCAATCCTGGCCCCCATGGGACCCCCAACCCACCGACCTCTCTCCTTTCCTGCTCCCCCATTGCGATCCCTGCCCAGCTAAGACCGGGTCCATCCCGACACGGCCACTCCGCATAATCTTCCAACTCTCTGCTCTCCATCCTTTTACTCCCTGGCAAAATCCCAAGTCAATTCCTTGCCTGCCCCACGCCGGAGAAACGCACGCAACCATGCGGACTGTCTCACTTCAGAGGTGCGACCACAACCCCCCAGTGGGCCCTTAGCTCAGCCAACAACTTCCCTCCTCCGTCCACTCGGGCTGGGGACTCCGCCCTCTCCTCAACCTCAGACAGCCTGCTCCCGCCCACAGCTACTTTCCCTGAGAAAATAAACGCAGTCAGAAGGAAACTGCTCATCTTCCCCCACCAAATCTCACGGACTACCTCCATGTGGACGGAGCCCCTCTTTCTGCTGGTCGCCCTGGCCGAGCTGTACTCCCCCCAGCTTGGCTGGGCCCGCCCGGCTTGCCGACCCAAGGCTGAGCTGGCAAAGTGCCCTGCTCTCTCCCGAAACGCCGGCTGTCCCTCCTCTGCCAGGCGCTTCCCGCCACAGAGAGGCAGGCCGTGGTCCGTACCCCCGCCTAACTCTGTTCCCCGTTACAGCAGAACTCCTTCAACCCACCTGTGCCCACTGGCTCCGCAGCCTCAACCCCCGCTCTGGCGACGCCACTCCTCCCTAAGTGAGCCAGGCCCTCCCTGGACTCCACTGAAACCACTCTCCCCGGGTCGCCAGTGCCGGAGTCGCCAAGCCCAGGACGCGCCTCGGTTCTCATCTCAGCTGACGAGGCTGATCTCTCCTTCCTTCTTGAAACTCTGCTTGGCTTTGAGAACCCCTCCCTCCTGGCTGGCCTCCCACCTCGAGGGCTGCTCCTTGGTTCCCTTCGTGGATGCCTTCTTTCCCCAAGTCAGAGGCTGCTCTCAACCCACCCTCACTCCCCAGGTGAGCTCAAGTCCCACAGGTGAGTGCCATCTACGTGCTGATGATCTGCAGATTTAACATTCAGCCCCGATCATGCTCACCTGAGCTCCAGAAACATGGCCAAGCGCTTACTCAATGTCGGCACCTGGGCACCTCGGAGCATCTTAAACTCTGCCTGCCTAACGCTTCCCAATCTCCACCTCCCCCACACCTGCTCCTCGGAGTCTCACCCCTCTACGATAGCCATGGTGCCCCCAGCTAGCCAGTGCCCAGGCCAACACCCAACCCAGGCTGGAGCCAGCCTCGACTCCACTTGCCTTCATGCTCCACATCCCGCCTCCAGTAAGTCCTGCTGGCTCGAGCATCAAACTTCACCTCCGATCTCCCGTCACCCTCTCTCCATCACCTCTCCACGGCCCTCTCCTCCAGACCAGCACCACGTCCTACCCAGGCTCCCTCCAAGATTCCCAATCAGTCCCCTCACTTCCAATCTTTCCCCTCACAGCAGCCAGAAGACTCACTTAAAATGTACATCGGATCCCGTGAACACCCCTGCTTAAAGCCTTATGAAATCCCCCAGCCCTTTCCCAGTGGCCCGCAAGGCTCTCCGTGACCGGGACACCCCTGCCTACTCCCTGGCCCCATCTAGCCACAGCGGCTCTCTATTGTTCTCCCGACACACCAAGCTCATTCCACCTCAGGGCCTTTGCACTCACTGTTCCCTCACCTAGAATGCTTTCCCCACCAATCACAAAGTCTGCGTCCTCATTTCATTCAAGCCTCTGTTCAAAGAGCCTGAGAGGACCATTACCTGGTCCTCTCTAGACCCCAAATCCATTTCATGTTTGTTTTATTCACAGCACTTTACATGATCTGAATTCTATTACTCATCTAGTTGTTTAATCTCTTGTGTGGGCAGCAGTCATGTCTTACTCATTGCTGGATTCTCAATGCCCATAGTAGGTACCCTATAAATGCATGGTGAATAAATTAATTCATGAATGACTCAATCACTAAACAGTCTGCCATTGGCCCAGAGAGCAGAGAACAGCACTGTCCAACAGAAATAAAATCTGAGCCACATATGGGATTTTAAAGCTTCCAGTAGCCACATTTAAAAGAGTAAAAAGAAACAGAGAAATTAATTTTAGTAATACAGTTTTACTTAAACCAATGTACCAAAATGTTATTTCAACATAATATCAATATTGAAAGAATTACTAATGAGATATTTTACACTCCAGATATTTTATGCTGTTTCGTACAAAGTCTTGGGAACCTGGCATATATTTTACATGTATAGCACATCTCTGTTTGAGCTAGCCATGTTTCAAGGGCTCGATGGCCACATGTGGCTCTTGGCTATTGCATCAGCACAGATCTAAAACATGAACCTGTTCTGGTCACCCCATACCTAAGCCTCACCCTGACACCAAACCTCAGGATGAAGTCCCAACTCCTCAGCCGGGCATAAGACCTGCCCCTCTGGGCTCTGGAACCTTGTCTCTCAACACAGCCCCCAGCACCAAACACACCTTCAAATCTCTGTGCCACCTGCTCCCTGCCTCTGAGCTTTGGCACATGCTGTCCCTTTTGCCTTAGAGGCTCCTGTGCTATTCATCTAAAGAACTCCTACTCAATCATCAACTCCATGCTCCCAAACTGCCATCTCCCTGACAGGTGTGTGGTCCTGGAGGGCAGGGGCCACCTGGCTCCTCCGTGCTGAGCACACAGCAGGTGCTCTGTCATTACTGCTGAATTACTGACTGATGGGGGCTCCCTCCCAATCAGGTCATAATTCACCCCCTCTTCTGTGTGTTCCACCTCTCAGCACCTTGCTCGCCACACCATTCACAAAAAACACAACAATGAAGCAAGCCATGGTGTATCTCTGTACGACCTTCCTTATTTCTTCTGGATCCAATCATCCTCCTTGAATTCTATCCTAAGTAAAATTCCTTGTAAATTCCATTATTTCCCCCAGGATTCTAACGGTGGTGGGGGAGGCAGAATAATTAACACACAGTTTAAGGTAAAATACTTTGCACATGCTTAAATGGCCTTTACTTCCTTTCCCTACTCCACACAAGGCTAAAATCCAGGCAAGAGAAATAACTGTCTATTAAAACTGATCCTCTAGGATCATCACAGTCCTGAGCCCAGAATAGCAGCAGATCAATACCAACACCGGGGCACTGACAGCCACCACTGTTGCCCCCCGCAGTACCCCATCGTTACAAGAGAAAGATCAGATCAGAGAGAGGAAGGAAAAGAATCAGAACCTCCTTTGCTTGTGGGCACCTGGTCAAGCCGTAATGGACAGAAACATAGGTACATTACTCCTCTCACTAATTCATTCCACAAATAATAATGAGCACTTCCTCTTCCCAGGGCGCCAGCCCATACGCTGGGATACAGCCTTAAAGGACAGAAATTACACCCTCTGAGTTTGTGTTCTTAAATGGCAATAATTTCTTGTCCATTCAACCAGCCTGCTTCTTTTGAACAAGTTAAAAAAAAAAAAATAGGAGAACCCTCAATCTATGAAATTCACCATTGTGACATTCAACGTATATCCAAAATCTTACAAACTTTTAAAGGAATTCAAGCCGTAGGATTGGGATTATGATTTCAACTAACTGTAGTTTTAAATGCATAAACCTAACATGATAATTTCATGAGCAAACAAAAGATGTGCAAAGCTTTTCCTGCCCCTAAATGACTTACGTGACATTGCATCTAAGAAAAAGGAGCAAAAGATAACTCTGACATATATTTTAGTTCCCACCCCCAAAATTTGGGCAGAATTCCAGAAGGCAAGCAATTTCCTCAAGTTTTGGCTTCAGAACCTACAGACAACGCGTAATATCAGGTCTCCTCTGCAAGCAAGGACGAATGAATGAAGGCCACCGGTTTATCACACGCTGAGACCACCCTACTTCTTCCAGAACACATGAAAGCCACATAAGCCAGGCCCGTTATCAAAGGAAATGCCTTTTAAAAACACACTTACCCATGGGAAGAAAAGCCAAGATAAACATGCCCTGAGTTACTGGTTATACACATACAATGTCATGTGACCGCTATTTCCACTGTTCTATTAGGAAGCCCTTTTATTACTTAAAAGCAACAACAACAAAGACAGAGCTGGCATCTGGAAATACTTCCATGAAACACAAGCTCATTTACAAAATCATTTCCTTATCTCTGGTGAAGCATCAACTAAAGGTTGTGTTAGTGTCCTACCAGCACAGAGTGTTGGAAGGGCTTCGGCCTCTTTCCCACTATAAAGCTGGGAAAACTGAGGCCCAGAGGACACAGCTTGGACCCAAACACAGAACTCCCAGCCCAGGGTGGCCCGCCCATGGTCGGTCCCTCACGGAAGCAGAAGTACTAACCAAACCACAGAAGGCAGCAGGCATCGTTACACGCCCAGGCCCTGGCCACGTCCCTGCTTCCCGGCTCATTTAAGGGCACCAAGTTCTCCAGCACAGTCAAGAAACAAGAGAACATCAAAACTCAGCAGGTGGGGACTTCGAATCTCAGCTCTGACACGTAAAGAGTTTGGAAGTCATCACTCCCATCCTTACGAGAAAAAAGCTGGAAAAAGCGGAACATCAACACGTTTTCTTAGATACACCAGAGAACCAAGGTCACAGAGCAAATCACCCTAAAAACTGGAGAGAGGAGCAAATGCAGAGAAACAATAGCTCACCAGGAGCTGGAGTGGCTGGAGCTAGTCACTGGCAGGAACGCTTGAACAGTAACCAGCTACTGCTACAAGCTGAGAGTTCAAACCTCCTGGTGGCCGGTGTCAGGGGAGTCACCACACTTTCCTGGGGTTTTGATTCCAGGAGCTTTGACAAGTTCTTACAGTAGAGACTGGAGAACAATCACTTCGCTTCAGAGAGATAGAGATGGGGTTTGGAATTGGAAGTAATTATTTTAAAATACACCAAGAAAAATGTAACCATTTTGAAACAGCACAGAGCGTTCTGTTCTCCGGACTACTGGCCTGCCCTGGAGTGGAACTACTTCACCACAGACTTCTCTGAGCTAGGGGAGAAGCAACTGGACAACTCCAGCCTCTCTAGCCTTCCTGCCTCAGGTGAAGGGAAAAAGCAAAGGCTAAGAAATGCTTGTGAAGGTCACAGCCCAGGGATGTAGCTGCACTTTAAAAAAACTGAGATTTAATCTTAAGAGTGTAGACCACTTCCTCTCCCTAATATCTAATGACCGTATCAAAAAGACTCCAGTAGAACAACAGTGCGTTACAAATGAAAGAGCTGCAAGACACAGATTCCATTTAAGAAGGAGTTTCTAGGGAAAAACAGGGAATGGTGGAAAAAGCAAAAAACAAACAAACAAAAAAAGGTACTTGAAGCTTTTGGCATCTACAGCTACAACAAACATTAAATGCTGCCCAGTTCCTAGGCACACAAACATAAAAATTCACACTAAAATCCTCATGACCTCAGTTCCCATTACTAGATACATGTCTAACTTTCAACAAAAAATTACAAGGCATGCTAAAAGGCAAAAAATAATCTGCAGAGACACACACCAGGCATCAGAACCAGGCTCAGATATGACATAGATTTGGGAATTTAGAACAATTATGATTAATACACAAAGGGATCTAATGGAAAAGGTGCACAACATGCAAAAACAGCTGCTAACGTAAGCAGAGAGATGGACACTCTAAGACAGAATCAAAAGGAAATGCTAAAAATAAAAACCCCCCAAACTGAAAAAACAAAGAGAAAAAAGAATGTTAAAAACATTGCTTAATATTCAAGAACTGTGAGATAATTACAAAGGTATAACATACATGTAATACCAGGAGGAAAAGAAAGAGAAGAAGAAGAAATATTTGAAGTAACAATGACTAAGAATTTTCCAAAATCAATGACAGACACCAAACCACAAATGCAGGAAGCTCAGAGAGCACCAAGCAGGGTAAAACCAAACAATTGACACCTTAGCATATCATATTCAAACTGCAGAAAATCAAGGACAAAAAGAAAATCTTGAAATGAAGCCAGAGAAGGGAAGAAAACCTTACCTATGAGAAGAACAAGGAGAAGAATCACACTGGACTTATCTCTAGAAACTATGCAAACAAGAAGATATTTAAGTGACATATTTAAAGTACTGAAAGAAAAAAACCACCAACCTAGAAATCTGATCCCATGAAATTATCCTTCTAAAGTGAAGCAGAAATAAAGAAAAACAAACTTTGAGGAGATTTGTTGCCGGAAGACTGGCCTTGCAAGAAATATTAAAAGAAATTCTTCAGAGAGAAGAAAAAAACAATATAGGTCAGAAACTAAGATATGCATAAAAAAGGAACAATGTTAGAGAAGGAATAAATAGAGGTGAAATAAAATCTTTTATTTTTCTCATTCCTAACTGACCTGACAGATAACATTTTGTTCAAAATAATAAAATCAACAATAGACTGCATAATTATACATAAGTAAAATGAATGACGGCAGTGTTATAAGGGATGGGAGGGAGGAATTTGGACTACTCTGTTATAACATACCTGGCACTATCTGTGAAGCAGTATAATGTTATTTAAAAGTAGACTTAGATTAACTGTAAATATATATTGCATATTCTTGGACACTCACTAAAAATTTTTTTAAGATTAATATGCTGGGGGGGGTGATAGGAAAGAAAATGGAATAATATAAAATGCTCAGTTAAAACCAGAAGAGGCAAGAAAAAGAAAAAAGAGTGGCAGATACAAGAAGAAGTAAAGAACAAGGGCACGAAATAGAAAACAATTACAAATATGATAGGTATTAATACAACTATATCAATAATCACTTTAAATGTGAATGGTCAAAATACCAATTAAAAGACAGAGACTACCAGAGTGAATTAAAAAACAAGACCAACTATATATTGTCTATAAGAAACCCACTTTAAATATAAAAATATAGATTATATTTGGATTAAAAGTAAAGATATAGAGAAAGACAAATCATGCTAAAACACTAATTAAAAGAAACTTAGAATAGTTATATTAATTTCGAACACAACAGATGTCAGAGCAAGGAAAATTATCAAGGATTAAAAAAAGGTGTTATGTAATGATAAAGGGGTCAATTCTCCAAAAAAATATAACAATCTTTAATGTATGTGTGTGTGTGTATGTATATATGTATATATATATATATATATATATATATATATATATATATATATATATATATACAGTGTCAAAATATGTGAGACAAAAACAGAACTGGAAAAGAAACAAATCCACCATCAATATCCTGTATCAATAATTGACTGATCCAGCAAGCAGAAAATCAGTAAGCATGTATTAAACTAAACCATCACCATCAATCAACTGGGTCTAATTGACATTTAATAGAGTATTTCATCCAACAACAACTGAATACACATTATTCTCAAGCACCCATAGAACATTCACCGAGGCAGATCACAGATTAGGGCATAAAATACATCATAACAAGTTTAAAAGAATAGAAACCAATTAAAAGTATGTTCTCAGATCATAATTAAACTAAAAATTAATAACAAAGATTGCTGGAAATTCCAAAATATTTGGAGACTAAAGAACACACTTCTAAATGACACATGAGTCAAGGCAGAAATCACAAGAGAAATTAAGAACTATTATCAACTAAATGAAAATGAAAATACAGTTATCAAAATTTGTGGTGAGCAGCAATTGCAGTGATTAGAGGGAATTGTATAGCATTGAAAGCAGATATTAGAAAAGAAGATCTAAAATCAATCTAAGCACCCATCTTAGGAAACTAGAGAAAAAACAATGATATAAAACTAAAGCAAGCAGAAGAAATCATAAAAATCAGAGCAGAAATCAATAAAACTGGAAATAAGAAATGAATAGAAAAAATTAATGAAACTAAAGGCTAAAAAGTCTTTGAAAAGACCAATAAAATTGATAAACCTCTAGCTGGGCTAATCAAGGCAAAAAAAGAGAAGACACAAATTAATTACATCAGAAATGGAAGTTAGGTCATCACCACTAATTCCATGCACATTAAAAGGATAATAAAAGAACATTATATATAACACTTTGCCCAAAAATTTGATAACTTAGATGAAAGAGACCAATGCCTTGAAAGACACAACCTATCAAAACTCACAAAAGGAGAAATATATTGTCTAAATATGCCTATATCTATAAAAGAAATTGAATCTGTAATTAATAACCTTTCAAAAAAAAAGCCCCAGGCCCAGTGATGAATTCTACCAAAGACTTAAGGACACAATAATACCAATTCTCTACAATCTCTTCCAGGAAATGGAAGGAGAAGGAAGATTCCCTAACTCATTCTATCAACATTATACATTAATATATGTTGAGTATCCCTAATCCAAAAATCTGAAATCTGAAATGCTCCAAAATCTGAAACTTTTTGAGCACTGACATGACACCCAAAGGAAATGCTCATTAAAATATTTCAGATTTCATATCTTTGGATTAGGGGTGCCCAACCAGCTAGTGCAAATATTCCAAAACCTGAAAATATCCAAAATATTTCTGGTCCCAAGCATTTCAAATAAGGTATATTCAACCTGTACCAAAACCAGATTAAGACAGTCCAAGAAAGAAAAAATACAGACCAAGGTCTTTTCTGAACCTAGATGCATAAATCATCAACAAAATATCATCAAACTGAATCCAAAAATGCACCCAAATGGGATGGTTAGTTGAACACTCAAAAATCAAAGTATAATCAATCCATCACATCAACAGGCTAGAGAAGAAAAATCACATCATCATATCAATAGACGGGCATTTGACAACATATGACACTCACTTATAACAAAAACTCTTAGCAAACTTAGGAAAAGAGGATAACTTCCTCAACTTGATAAAGAACACTTACCAAAAAACCCTACAGCTAACATCATACTTAACGGTGAGAAACTAAATGCTCCTCCTAAGATCAGGAACAAGGCAAAGATGTCCTCTCTCACCACTCCTATTCAGTGTCAGACTGGAAGCCCTAGCTAATGCAGTAAGAAAAGGAAATAAAAGATATACATATTGGGGAGGAAGAAATAAAACTTTCTTTATTCACAGATGACATGATTTTCTATATAGAAAATCCCAAAGAATCAATTAAAAACCCTGGAACTACTAAGCAATTATAGGAAGGTTGCAGGATACAAGGTTAATATACAAAAGTCAATTGCTTTCATGTATACCAGCAATGAAGAATTGGAATTTAAAATTAAAAAACAAAACACCACTTATATTAGCACCAAAAAACCACTTAGGTATAAATATCTAGCAAAACATGCACAGGATATATAAGGAAAACCACAAAACTCTGATGAAAGGGATGAAAAATCTAAATAAGTGAAGAGATAGTCCATGCTCATGGAGGAAAGACTCCATATTGTTAAAAGATGTCAGTTCTTCCCAATTTTATCTACAGATTGAACACAATCCCAAGCAAAAGCCCAGTAAGTTATTTTGTGGATTTCAACAAACTGATTTTAAAGTATATATGCGGAAAGACAAAAGACCCAGAACAGCCAGCACAATACTGAAGAACAACGAAGAAGTGGGAGGATTGACACTACCCAACTTCAAGACTTACTAGAAAGCTACGGTGAACAAGATAGTGTAGTATGGGCAAAAGAATAAACAAGTAGATAAGTGAAACAGAATAGAAAGCCCAGAAATAGACCCATACAAATATAGGCAGCTGATCTTTGACATCCAGGCAATTCGATGGAGGAAGAACAGTCTTTTCAACAAATGATGCTGGAACAACTGAACATCCACCTGCCCCCAAAACAAGCAAACAAACAGAAACCCCTCTCAGTCCTGCCCCGTCTGCCAGTGTACATAACTTAGGACACCACCACAACCTCTTTCTTTGGACAGTATGTGCTGGTCCTCTGGGCAGCTACCAACTTGTCTTCCCTCTGCCTTATCCAGCCCCCCATGTCACGCCCACCCCCTTCCACGTGAGATCAAAACTCTCAGAGCCCATGGCAACTTTCACTATCAATTTTGGACCTTTCCTCAGCCCCATTTCTCCTCCAGTTTCTTCTCTCCCTTTTAGCTACAGAAATTGTTTCCTGGAGGAACTGTGTCTATTTTTTGGTCCCTGATTTATCCCAAGCACCATGCACAGAGTAGATGCTCAAAAAACACTTCTTAAATGAATAAGTTTTTAAGTTATGTCCATGTCACACGCGTACTGAGTACATACATCAAAATTATCAATACATCAAATGTCAACGTCCACAGTGATTATCTCTGGGTGGGAAGGTGATGGTTGATTTTAATTTTTTATGCCTTTTTGCTCATCTAGACTTCCCAACTGTGAATAAATATTGCTTTGGATAATAAAAACAACAATAATAGAAGCAAAAAAAAAAAAAAAACACTACAAAGGTCAGGTTTATACAAAGCAAGCATCAGGAGTGATGATTCACTTTATAGAAAGCATCTTTTGCTTTGTAAAAAGCTTTGTCATAAAAATCTTTTATATAAGGAGTAGTCAAAAAGAAAAAAAGGGATTTGACTTGCAGGAAACTTTTCAGAATGGTGTAGAGTTCGGAAAGCCCCATTTTCCCCAGGAGTACAGAAGCTGTTCCTGCTTCCCTCCTTCTAGACCATATGCTGTTTCCTTCTCTGCTACTCCAAAGAGATCACAGCACACTCCCAGCTGGTCAGGTCCAAGCTTGGTGACTCCTGACACCATTAGCCTCTGGGTTTCTCCTTCAGATATGGATGTTTTGTGACTCTGGAAAACTACACTGGATCCTCTGCCAGGCCATAACCAAGAAGACTCCAACCACCTGGCTCAAGAGAGAACACCCTCAGCCTAACAGGTGGAAGGCCAGAGCAGCTCTGGGTCTCTGGCCTCATGAAGACCCTTCCACCCAACGAAACTAGACGGTATCATCACAGCAGTCCCCACCGACAAAGGCTACCCTGGGCCAAGCAATGCTACCCAGTGCTACCTTGGGCCCCTGCCCACGTGCTTTGCGCTCATTCTCTCTGAAGCTCGGATCAGAATCTAGGTGTGTAACACTGACCCAATTTTACAGATGACAAAAACAGACCACAGAGGTGAAGTAATTTGCCTGTGGTCACCCAGCTATGATATGAAGTGGAAGAAACACAACTCAGAATTCCAACTTTGGCCTGATGGATGCCAAAGCTTCATAATAAATGAATACATTCACTTGAATAACTTTTAAAAATGGCAAAGGTATTTAGCACCTGATCTGTGCCAGGTTCTAAGAGACAGCCACGGAGCCAGGGCTGCCAATGTGACAGCCACTACTGTCCCTGCCCTGAGGGACAGCAAGGGCATGCTGGCAAGGGAAACGCACCACGCAACTGACTTCCACTTGTGAAAGGGCTACCCAGGTAGCATTTTCACCCTCAGCCGGGTGAGACACAAATGTAAGGCTAAGCGTAACTACAAGCGGCCTCACGGCAAACTGCAAAAATCTCCAACACTAAATCCTAGCAATGTTACCACGAACTCTTCCCATGTGCCAGCCTGTACTTGGCACTTCCTATCCGTTCTTTCACTTAATCCTCACAATACCTTATGATGTAAGCTCCTTCATCACTTTACAGGTAGGTAAACTGATACTCTGAAAATCAGTGAAAAATCAAGAGCTACTTCTCTTATAGAACCTTCTCCCCAGCACTTCAGCAAACTGCATGGGCTGTACCCTGCAGGCCCTCCCCACCCTAAATAAAGCTAAGGGGGCTCCACGCTAACAGCCCCTCTTGAGGCAAAAGTCTCAGACCACACAGGTAACTTCTGTGTTGCCTTGGCAACTGGTTGAGCAGGACCAGTCAGGAATATGGGGGTATAATGCCCTGAGGGAGGATGAACTCGGGGTACCTCTTCCAACAGCGATTCCCCATTCTGGACCTGGAGCTGCAGAGGCCCCATGCCTGGCCCAGGGCCCTACCTGCTCCTCCAACTCCAACCTGGCATCAGGGCCCCATATTGCCCAGGTTAGAAGGATCCCTCAGCATCCTCACTCACAGGCGACAAGAAGGGGAGACTGGGATGACATGATGGCTTCGTGCCAGGTCTGCCGCGGACTAGCTGTGATGCTTTTATAATTTCCATGATTTCCAGACTCCTGAGTACTATGGAGAGCCTGTCATTTCCTTTTGTCTGGCCTCAGCTTTCTGTATCTACAAAATGGGGACAACCTTCCTTGCCTGGTCCACTTCCCAGGACTGCTGTGCAGAATCAGCGAGAACACGGCTTCGCTCTGCGACCCGGAACTGCAGAAGCAAGGCAGCAGGAATGCCGTCAACTCCTCGTGGAGAAGGCTGGCCCTGTCGCCAGAGGACAACAGCAACGGCCGACCCAGGAGCCAGCCAGGCCTGTCTTGACTGGGAAAAGGCTACCGCTCGCCAAGTTCGCTCCTGGCATCGGAGCCTGCCAGCACGGATGGCAAGCCCGCCAGCCAGTTTTCCTCTGCAGGGACACACACACACAACACAATTCAACTCATAAATAAAAATCTGATTATCACAGGCTCTTTCAAAGCCAATGTGACAGAGTTTTAATCTTTCATAAAGAAAAACTCATAAAATATTCAAGCAAGGCCTGTGCATCTCAGGAGACTAAAAGGGGGCTCTCGACAGCCCCCAGCTACAGACACGCCAATGGGGGACCCCCAGGACCCCTGCCACCGGCCACCAGCGCATGTCACCCCGTCGCGGCTGCTGTTCTGCCAAGCCGTCAGCAGCGTGCAGGCCCGGGCTCTGCCAGCCCCGTCTAGCCATCCTGCCAGCCCGCGCACCTTGGCCGCTCTCCATGCTCTTGGCTCTTCCTGCTCTGCATGACGGGGGATGCCCCGCGCCCCTCTGCAGCCTGGGTAGCACGGAGAATAAGCCAAAAGGGACAAAAATGTGAGGAAAGAGGAAAAAGGCCCCTCCCCTTCTAATCCACTAACTCAGGCTCACCAGGGGAGGCTAGTGAGGGGAAGAATCATGGCCTCTGGAAGGCGGCCACTGAATCTTCCTTTCTGGGATTCAGTCAGTCATTCATCCATCCAAAAACTGTTGACTGTGACTCTACCACGTGTCAGACACCACGGGCACTGGGAACACAACGAGGAGTGACACAGACAGAAACCTTTGCCCTGCCCCATGGAGGAAGGGCTGATTCCAGGGCTGGGGTGCCAAGATGAGCCTGGAGCATCCTGAAGACCCAGAAAGCAAGAAGCATTCGAAGAATGGCAGGGACTTGTCCAAAGGACAGTGGAGCCTGTGTGAACGGGCTGCCACTGGCCAAATCTGGAATGATTTGAGCAATAGAAAAAAAAAAAAAGATAGTAATGGATTATATATAACCCGTAATATAAACACCCAGGGGTCTGATGTGAATGAGTAAGTGAATAAACAAATAAATAAATGGGGGAGAAAGGAGAGCTCTTCCTACAGCGGAGTTCCAATTAATGGATGTAGAAGGAATGATGGAAACAGGAAATCACTATTTGGCAAACATCACAGTCCTCATTGTTGCAGGCAAGAATCAACAATAGATGCTAAAATTGGTGGGCAAAAAGTATGATGAGTATAACAAGATATTTACATTGTCTCAAAATATCTCCCCACTGAAACCCTTATTAGTAAGACGGGCAAGGGCAAGAGAGTAGGAGCCGTACAGAGGAGGAAGCTGGCAGACAGCACCTTACCCGAGTGTCCGAAGCTGACACCCCAGTAGCAGTCTCATCAATACCCCTGCCCCCAATGCGATGCACTTGGAAAAGAACAGCATCACTTCTGGGGAAGTCCTGCCAGAAACGTGTCGCTTCAGTCATCCGACAAATGTCTCCCAAACCCAGGAGGGGCATTCTATGAAACCACTGGTGGGGCTCTTTAAAGGGGTCAAGGGCATGGTATTCAAAGAACGGCCAACCATCTGTCCCAGACTGCTAGACACTAAGGAGACGTGACAAGTAAATGCTAGGTGGGTTCCTGGATTAAATCCTGGGCCAGAAAAAAGGTCATTCGTAGGACCATGCATGAAATTTAAATAAAGTCTGCAGATGAGTTAACAGTATTGAATTAATTTAATTTCTTGTATGAATATTAATTTCATAGTATAATTTGAGCATTATACTATGGGTATATAAGGTGTTCATTTTAAGGAAGCTGGGTGAAGCTGAATGGAAACTCTTAGGATTATTTTTACAAATGTTAATCAGTCTGAAACTCTTTTAAAATAAAAAGTTTTGAAAAATCAAGTTCTGCCCTCACAAATTTTATACTCTTGGGAAGGAAGGATGACAGATAGGAAGTATATACATTTTTTTAATGGCAAAAAATATACTGTTAGATGGTAATATTAATACTACTACGGAGAAAACTGAAGCCCCAAAACAGAGGATGGATGGGGGCGGGCATAATTTTAAATAGCACTTAAGAGAAGGCATGCTAAACTAAGAAGGATATATCCAGGTGAGGCATTGAGCTAAGACAATAGCTGGGGAAGAGCATTCTGGGGAGAGGAACAGCAAGTGCAAAGGCCCTGAGGTTGCAGTGCATGGTGTGACAGAAAAAACAAGGCCAGATCTCTACATCCCCATTCCCCCTGAGCAAGCTGCCAGATCAGCCACCCAAAGGCAAGGCAGAGTAGCACCTTAAACGGATTAAGTCCTAAAGCCTGTACATAAAGTTTAAACTTCCCTTGAACAAGCCATTAAGGATACCCAACGCTGGAGGCTGTCTCCCCAGTTTTCTGGAAGCCCAAGACCCAGTCTGTCCTCCAGAATTGGAACACGGTGATGCTGTTCTGGTTGAGCACCAGATGAAGCTAGCTGTTGGCTTCTATTAAGTGACCATGTTGTATGAAAGATACACATCTTGCAACAGGAAAATCACAGTCAGCCAGGCAAGATGTTCTCATTCTGAGGGGCCCAAAAGCACAGTTCTCGACAACTAGTCATGCTCACCCCAGGGCATCCGCCACCTGCATGATTCCTATCTCCACAGCCAAGTGCCAATCTGGTGAGATATCATGATACTTGTTCAATCAATCCTACCTCTCCTTCCAGATCGTCAACGCTCTTCCCTTTCCACGGGTCAGTTTCCAAGCTAGACTGGTGCACTTTATATCTACAACTAAACAACAGCGGACATTTCCTAATTGCAAGAGAAACTGACTATGAGGCAAACTGAGTTTGGTTTTAGGCTATTCTTCTGGAAATTTTCTGCTGAGACCTGTCACTTCCTATCTGCAACTGGGCTCATCATTAGTACCACGAAGGAGAAAATAGCAAATGCACGTTAGCAGAGAGACGCGGAATCTACCAAGCCAGCCTACGTCATCAGCTTGTTTCGTTTTCTGGGCCTGGGCTCATGGCTGTGATTTTTTATTGCAGCCATATAACACGGTCATATTTTCTGCTAGTAAAATTGTCCCTGGGTCATACAATGGAATCAAATTGATCAATATTTCACAGAGCTGTTGCAGGAAAAAAAAAAAAAAAAAAGCTTTCTGATGTTCCTGTACTACACCATGATACACACACACACACAAACACACTCACACGTGTGCATCTAAGAATGGCGACACAAGGAGATAATATACACGATAATAATACACGGTTCCCATAAAGATAAATGTGATAAATGCTAACTAAGTATCTTCATTTATTCACTCAACAAATAATAAGCATCTACTATGTCTGGTCCTTGCTGGGGATGAGGACACAGTGACGAATAAAAACAGACACGAGCCAGGTGCAATGGCATGTGGCTACAATCCCAGCTGCTTGGGAGGCTAAGGCAGGAGCACTGTTTGAGCCCAGGAGTTTGAGACAAGCTTGGGTAACATAGTAAAACTCCATTTATAAAAATAGAAATAAACAATAAATAAAAATAAAACAGATACAGACTGTGCCATCATGGGGCTTATTTATTTCCTTGGCTAGCAAAATTCTCCTTGGTTTTCAGGGTCTTCCTTGCATCTAGCATTTTTCTGTCCATCTGTCTGTCCATCCACACATCCACCTCTCTCTATCCCTGCATCTCTCCCTTCCTCTTTCCCCCATACTCCCCACACACACCCTTTATGTCCCACCCCTCCCCAAATACTCTGTTCAAGTAGACCACCTGCTATTTTCAGCCTCCCTCAGAAGATAATTTTAAGCATTCTGAAATGCCATTTGTACATAAAGCCTTGGCTAATTATAATCTTTCTACCTCTTCCTTTGAGCCTGGGATGGCCTCATCTTTCCCCTCTGCCTATCTCAACAGTAACCACCCACAAGGCCACACACCTCCTCCAGCTAGTGTCCCCGACCCCCCGTGATTCCCCTACCGGTTTCCCCACCCACTGCTCCCTCCACCTTGGCACCCCCTAGGCTCAAAGGGAGCCAGCCAGGAGCCTGAGTTCCCTGGGGGCTCACCTCGTCCTTCTTCTCATCTCTGACAATGGCAGATGTCAAAGGCAAGGGCCACTGCCACTGTTTCAGAGTCTTCTGCCCAGGTCCAGCACAGGACAGGCAGGGCAGAAGGCTCTGGGTGACACCTGGCTGGAGACTAAAAAGCATCGTCAAATGCACTCAGCGACGCCCACCGTGGCAGACAGCGAGCTCCATGGAGGCGGGGAGGTGGGTTTTCTCAACACCAAATCCCGGCGCCTTGCACAGAGCCTGACGCATAGTAGGTGCTCATTAAATAATGATGGCTTGTTGCTGGAACTGTTTCTCTTTGACAGTTCTGCTAAGTGAGGTATAAGATTTCCTCTAAAGTCAGAGGGGAAATAACCAACTTTACGCTACCTGTGCTCTTACAGTATTAGAGAAAACTGTTCTTTGAAAGGCAGGGATGCAAATTTCAACAGATCAGGGCTGTGCAGGTAAATCTCTTAAGCCAGGCTGGGGACCAGCGCTGGCAAGATGAAGAGGCCAGGCTTGCTCGTTCCTGATGGCTGTTGCGTCCAGGTTGTCAAAACAAGTGAGACACTGAAATTTTTAAAGATGAGCAACTAAGTCAACTATTGTGGCCAGTGTTTAACCTCTGGTTTAACCCCTGTTTAAACACTCCTCCCTTCCCCCACTTAGCCTCCCCTCTTGTTTATACCAGTTTTGAACAGAAAAGGTGTTTTTAAAATGAGCAGGGTGTTTATATTCCCAGGAGAGCATTCAAAAGGCTTAAAAACAGATGATCCCTTGCACACCTTAGAGCTCTTCCCTTGAAATCTTGTTTATACGAGCACTTTTCCTTAGTAAATCTTTTGAAAGGTCAACCGCAGTTTACAAAATCTTAAACTGGCAGCTCTAAATGATTAGGATTTTGTAGTATTTCGGGAACTTTCAAATCCCACCAATGGGTTTTTTTGCCTCGGTGCTCGGTGGGGAGGAGGGCTTCCTGGAACCAACAAATTCTAGGGATAAGTGCATACAGGAGAGCCCAAGTATGTTCCAGGTCTTGAGCATATATTCCAGGTGTCGAAGGCCTGGTTATCCAAAGGGACACAAGAGAGGCTCCTGGAATCTTGCAGGCCTCTGGGATCCTAGAACAAACAGGGACTTTGTTTTAAGGAAATCCAACTCAGGGAATTAGACACCACCTTGCTAAGGGCTGACTTATCCAATTTACAGAAAGGGTGTTCTCACCATTACAGAAAGAACCAGAGAACCACTGCCTTTAAAAAGCAGCTCTCTCCTACAGTAATATTTAAAGTGTTTATGTCTCCTTACCTTAGCTAGCAGGATGTTAAACAAAAGGTATGCTTGAAGGGGTAAAGGGTGGCCAGGCTGGGGGAGGCTGGGTAAACAAAATTAATCTCCTTTCTTTACTGCAGGACTTTTCAGAGCCTTTAACGATCCAATAGCCACAGTGAACCTCAATGACAGTGTGCTCCATTCACAGGCACATCTGGCCCTGAACTCACCTCTGCTTTCCTCTTTCCTTCTCCCCATGGGCCACCCATGGAACATACAACCTTAGCCACCTTTCAGAGATAAGAGGAACAAGGTTAAACTTTTAGGACTAGGAAAGAAAGGGATCTGCCTAAGATCCACAGCTAATTAAGTGTGCCCTGGAATCCAGGGCAATGGTCTTTCTGAAGCACTCCGCCCTCCCAGTGTTGCCTAGCCTACTGGTTTGGCCTAACAAGATCTGACCGGAGGCGACACACTGACAACAGTGTCCAAGAACCAGCAAGGGATACCTGCCAGATTCCCAAGCCTGCTCTTAGCACAAATGGATGAAAAAGTGTGACGCAACAGCTGGGCCCAGAGTTGCAGGATCTTGGTTCTAAAAGGCCTGCCTGAGTGGCCAGCTGTTGCTTGCATACCTCCAGGGATGACAATGTTACCCCGTACTCTTTCAGGTTCCTCACATCTGGATACTGGCTACCGACAAAGAACACTTCTGGTGGTTTCTTTCCCATGACTGCAGCGTTGCATCTTCAGGGTTTGACAGGGGCATCCAGGTTTATTTTAAATACATCTGCAGAAGAAAGTGTCAACCACACAGACTTCGAGGGATAGCGCCCTGATTTCAAACCTCAACTCTACTACTTACTAGTGGGTAGGTTGCTTCAACCCTGCGAGCCTCAGTATCCTCATCTGCAAAAGCAGGGAGATACCACCACCCCATGTGTGGAGCGGGGTACTTCACTCAGCACAGGCAGGAAGGAAAGAACAGCTTTAACTGCAGCAGCGGTTCCTGGTAAAATCCACCCCGCTCATGCTCCTGCTTCCAGAGTCTGCACCCCCCTCTGTGGGTCTCCTGCCCTTACAGCCACCCCTGGAAACGGCCCAGATGAGCCTGCTGTGAAGGAAGGGCAGAGACCAAGCAGCACATCTGCAGCAACAGCTGCCTCCAACCTTGGAGAGTTTCTTAAAGGCCTGGGATTCCCAGGTATCGCACAGCCCGGTCCAGAAAGAATCAGAAAATCCTAGCAGCTGTGGTTGAAAGGATGTTCAATGCCGGTTCATCACTTAAGTGTACAAATGAGGAAACCAAGGCCAAGGGGGTGAGATCTCTCTCGGCACACAGAGCAGGTCGGCAGCGGCACCAGACAGGGGCTCCGACATCCGTCCATTCCTCCTTTAGTGCGTCCCGAGTCCCGTTACGAGGGAGGAAGGCGAGGGGAAGAATCCAGGAAGGTGATGCGCGTCCCCAAACCCTCATCACGTTCTGCTGATTTTTTAATAGACTTTAACAATTTACTGACACCAGCGGAGCTTATAAAGTAGTTTAATTGAATTAATTAGGCAGTCCCGACTTACTCCTGAGTTCCCCCTTTGGCTCCGGGGAGGCTGCGCCTGCTGCCTGTTTAACCCCTTGCGTCCCAGAAAGACTGTCGCTTGCTCTCATTTAGGATAATTCACCATATTCTCCGACAGTTTCTTTCCTAAACTAGCTCTTACCCTGGCCCCACCTCTATCCCAGCTGCTAAGCACACGCTGCACTCGGCACCTGCCAGGTGCCCAAATTGCCGAAATCTCATCCCAGGAAAACTTAGGTGGCAGAGACCCCTTGGTGTGGATGAGTGCTGCCTTCTCCTGGAGGTTCCCAGGGGACATGAGGCAGCAGGTGTGGGGTCAGTGCCCAGCATGGGAGCTGCTCACTGGTCCGGCATGGGCAATGGCCACTCCACCCCACCACAGCCACCTCCTTAGCTTCAACTTCCCTTGAAGGAGGGACTGGTTCCTGCCACTCAAAGTGGGTCCCTGGCAGCAACCACACCACCGAGGAGCATGCCAGGAATGCAGATTCTCGGGCCCCACCCACACCCACCGAATCAGAATGGGGGGGCAGCCCAGCAACCTGCATTGTAACAAGCCCCCCAAGGATTCTACTACAAGCTGAAGCTAAGTGGTCTGGGTGATCATTGAGATTCCCTCTAGATTAAAAAGTATGAGAAACAATCCAAAAGATGGAAACCAATTCACTCACAAGATAGTCTTCACACGTTATTTATAATAGGTAAAAACTGGAAATGGCAAAATATCTCCAAAACAGAGCATCGCTGGGCACGCGAGGGTACAGCCACCTCAGGGGATAACTTGAGTCAAAACCTCAGGGTTTACAATAACACTGGGAAACACAGCTCCTATAATACTGCACATTTTTTTTAAATTAGGAAAGAACTTGTATCCATCACACCTATTAGTAAAAAACAAAACAAAACAATACTTAGAAGGAAAAAGCAAAATGTCAAAGGTGTTAGTATCTGGGTAGAGCTCTAGGTGATTTTCTCTCTTCCTCACACTTTTCTGTATTTTCCAACTTTTTCTCTAAATAGCACTTGCTGTTTTTTACAATGAAGAAAAACAAGCTTGGTTTTATTGTGTTTTAAACAAAACAGAAACAGCGTCCTGCTTAGAAGGCAGAAAGTTCTGCGCTACCTTGGAATTCATTCAGATGTGGGCGAGACAGTGCCCTGTCAGCCCGGACAGGCCTGGCCCTGGGCACAGGTGCAAGAGAAGGACAGGAGGGAGGAGGGAGGAAGTGCCTTCAGACGAACCACTCCCTGAAAGTGACTTTGCCTAGGTAGACAGCCGGATGAATTGTTTAAGTACAAATGCGATGGTGTGCGAGGGAGAACGACCCTGCAAAGCCAGACCCAAGAAAAAGGAAATGCACCCCGAGCCTCTGAAGCCACGGCAGCCTCAAACACAGGCAGGCACACGCTCGCTGTCAAGCCAATACTAAGGCGCTGTTTCCAGGAACTTCTAAGCTCCGGAAGCTGGCACGAGGGCTGCAGGGCCTCCCCAGCTGGCTCCAGGCAGGAATCAATAATCGCAGAGCGCAGAGCAGGAACCAGGTGAACAAACACCAGACCTGGGGTTAGAACCTGGCCATGCAGGAGGCTGCCCCAGGTAGAGGCCAGGACGGATACTCTCGTCCTGCACCCGACTCCCTGTGCCCTGGGAAGCTGTCACAGCAACCGGCCCCACAGGAGAGACAGCATGAGCAAAGGGTGCAGGTGGGAAATCATGGGTGTACCTAGGAGAGCCATTTGGTACAGCAGGGGCAAGGGATGGAACGGGGGGAGTGGTGAGGTCTTACAGTCAGGGTAGGCCATGAGTACTAGGGGGCAGCGTACAGCATGGCAGTGTCTCTCGTCCAGGCACCAGGGGCTGGACAGGAGGGGATAGAACGGGCATTTCCGCTCTGCTAAGCCACCCGCCATCCCTAAACAAGCCCAGGCCTCATGGCAGTGACACCTTTAAGTGTGCCAGGAAGCCACCAGGGAGGGAAGCATGTCACCATCCTCACTCCCCTCTCCCCAACCTGAGTGAGCATACATGTGCCACCCCGAGGGCAGTGGATAGCCGCCCACTGGGCCCTGGGATGGCCACATTTTCCTAAATGAATCTAAGGAAATGTCCATCAGCAGCTTTGTAGGGGACAAGGAGTGACAAAATCAGACACCTGATTCACCCTTCCTTACCCTTAGTTTCTACACCTGTTGTCAAAGTCCTAGTAACAATGATCACAGGACCCAGGGGGACAAGGACACACAAGGTGTATGGCCTCTGACCTGCAAGCAAGAGCCAGCAAGCTCTCCAAGTCCCTGCATGACCAGGGCTGCAGGCACCACCCACCTGGGACGTGCCCTGGTCTTCTGGCACCACACAACTGCTGCAGGTGACAGGACCGGCACTGCCAACCCAGTCCTTCCACAAATGAGGCACCTCAGGGTCAGAGAGCGAGAGTGGCAGAATTTGTTTAAAGGTCACACAGCAGCAGAGCGGCACAGCTGTGCCTCAAACCCCAGACTCCTGACTCGGATCCCAGCTCAGCGTGGCCTGAGCACTGCGGGATTCGCCAGCTTACAGGTATGAATGGGGATCCACCCAGGGACTTGCTGGGTACGCCGACGTCCCACAGAACTGGAACAGCAGGAAGGACTCACACGGAGTCACGAGCTCTCTGTCCCCTCAAGGGGTTCAAGGTGAGGCTGGAAAGATGCTCACTTAGCAGGAATGATGCTAAAGACACTGAAAGACAAGACCTCAGTTTTCCGGGGGTGGGCATGGCAGGGGCGGTTGACATTCCATCCTTGCTGTGCTATCTTAGGGCTCTTCGATCTTCACTCTCCAGCAAAACAGAAGCAGTGCCTGATAAGCCACAAGTGGTGAGTCTGCACCATGGTCTTCAAACCAGGTTCCAGTCCTCCAGCCGCCCCAGGGGGGCAGCCAGGAAGCCACCAAGCAGGTAAGAACCTGTCTCCCTGGCGCCAGCAGGCACAGCCAAGGGCCCACGACACTTTCAGGAGTGCACAAAAATGCTTTCCTTCCTTTTAAAATCAGAATAAAGAAAATGAACTTTCAGGTCAAAGAAAATGTTTAACATATAATATTAATATATTCATCTTTACAACGATGCAGTCAATAAAATATAATTTTTAATATTTTTTATGGAGGTAGGAGCCCACGAAGGCAAAAGTGCCTAGAGCTTGCTAAAGTCATAACGTGGCCTTCCCTCCTCAATTTGAAAAAAAAATGTGCTTTTATCTACATATTTAACATTCTGAGCTCCCGTGTAAGACTTCATTTACAAAAGGGTTCTTCGGCCTAAAAAGGCTTTTGAAATCGCGTAGTGAGTGAAAATAATGTTTTTCTCTACAAAGCGTTAAGGTCTGAACTTAGGAACGAGGGAAATGTGGTGTCTCATCAGTCACTGAGCTTTACCAAGCCCAAGGCTCGAGACAGGACTCCTCCGACTGTCCTGACTGATGGCCCATCCTGACGTGTCACTGGCTTTGGGTACAGGTGTTCCCTGGAAGTGTAGGCACACCGTGCGCCACCCTTTCTTTCCATGTCATTTCCAGTTAGTGTCCTGAGACACAGAAAGCAGCAGGGGGAAAATGGTGGTGCTGACCTCTTCAGAAGGGGTTCCCGCACTGCAGACTGGATCTTTCTAATGTGAAGGAGGGGAATCCTCAAAACTGGATAATCCAGTTAAACGGGCCCATCCGGAGGAAGGAGAATCCTTTGAAGAAACCCCAGCTCCCCTGAGGACAGTCACCTAACCATACCTCTCAGCCTGCAGAGTGTGGAAGCATCCTGGAGTGTGTTAAACTCTCACTCTCAACAGCGCCTGGCAGAGTCAGAAACACCAGGTCTGAGGATGGGGGACAAGCTGCCCCTGGGGACTCTCACGCAGGAGGTCCCAGACAACCCTGGGAACAGCATTTGCCTACTAATGATGAAAGAGGGGATGTGGGGGTGTCCCCAGCCTGCTGGGTCCTTGTTTCCTGGTGCCAGTTACTAGGTAAGAGGGAGCAATAGGCAGGAAGCCTCATCACCTGGGCCAAGTCCCTGCCCAGTGGATGGCCAGACCCTGGGAGGGTGGATGTCAGTGTCAAACCAAGGCCCGATGAAAGAGCAGGGCAGGCACCAGGTGGACCTCTGAGCACCATGAATGATGGAGCTCGGGAGCTCCAAGGGCCAGAGTGGCTGTGCTTGCTTTCAGAGTCCAAAGGGGATGCAGTGGACAGTTCTGATCCTGCCTACTCAGCATTCCTTCTTCCAACGCAAAACTTTCTTGTCCTTTCAGGAATTCACAACCTAAGTGGTGTCGATGGGCTATCCCCAGCCCCCAACTCCAGGAGGAGAATCAAATGACCTAGGTCTGTCCAATCAGAACAACACATCATCCTGACACTGTGACTGGTTTAGGGATGAACCTATCTATAGCCCCAGCTGGCCCAATGAGAGCCTTCCCTGGGACGTCCTTCTGTTGGGGAACAGGCACTCTTCCCTCTCGGATTATGCCACTGGGGTGAGAAATAAGCCTGGTGGCCGCTACAACCATTTCTGCCACCACTCAGAGAAGGGCCTGCCTGAAGAAGTCAATCCAAGGAAACAAGGGCTGAGAGATGGAGAGCAGCACATTCCTGAAGACATCATCTGCACGTGTGAGCCAGCTGAACCTGAAACTATCTAACCCCTGGGCATTTCAGTAGGAACACCAGTACATGTTCCTTTTGCCTTAAGCAAGTTTTTGCAGCCTAAGGGGTCCTGTCTAAAATCAATAGTCTGTTGTATGAACTGGTAGATTTGGTTTAAAAGCAGAAGGAATCCTCACTTTGCTAGGAATTAGCTATGTAACCTTGGGCAAGCTACACCACCTCTCTGTTGCCATTTCATCCCAAGCTCCCCAGCTTGTGGTGGAGAAATTAAATTATATCACAATGACTACATGACATGAAGCACTTGGGACACTGTCTGGCATTTGCAGGTGCTCATTAGATGTCAGGAAAGAAAAGAGCAGTCTAAAGGAAGACTCCTCCCCAGCCACCCCCACTTGCTAAGGAAATAATAGTCCTGCAGTGACTACACAGCCTGATTATAGCTTGGAAGAGCAAAACAGCCATCAGAGACCCCAAGTAAAGGGACGAATAGCCACGAGAAGCCCTTTCTTAGGAGCCATAACCTTTAGCACATTCCCAGCTCTTTATAGAGCTCAAAGCAGTTTCATATCTATCCACTATCCCCTGCTATTAGAATGAGACTCTCAAAAGTATAAAATGGCACAACCTTTACCTGTGCCAATTTGGTAATATCTTAAAAATGTACAGAATCTATGACCCCACAATGCCCTTTCCAGTAGTTTGAGGCTACAGTGAGCTATGATGATGCCACTGCACTCCAGCCTAGGCAACAGAGTGAGCCCGTTTCTAAAAATAAATAAATAAATAAATAAATCTAATTAACATTTTAAAAGAAGCACTGATGGCTTCTAGTCATGCTAGAGTAATAAGGACCAGATTTACCACCCACCTTAAACAACTAGGAAACTGGCCAAAATATACGAAACAATGATTTTCAGACTGGGCAGCAGGCAACCCAGGGCAGTGAGCCCTAAGAAAGGAAAGCCAAGAAGCTGGGTCCTACCCCAGCTTACTGCCTGGACAATTTCAAAGCTGCAATGCAGGGAAGGGGAACCCAGGCAGAGTCCAGGGGTCTCCCCAAGTTTAGGAGATAGAGTTAGGAATCTGGGGAGGGCAAGGAAGGTAGAATGTGCAGGGTGGGGAATCGGAGAAGGAGAGCTGCACAGAGAATGAGCTCTGAGCCTTCCGCTGCTCCAGTACTGGTCAGCACATGTGCACAAGGAAACTACCAGAAACTGGAGGAAGGACCAAGTAGAACCATTCTCAGAGCTCACACAGGGCTAAGAGCAGTTCACATTCCCAACAGCCAAAGTGGAGAAATGTCACAATATACAGGGCACCAGATTGAATATTCAGAATGCTATGGCCTCAACAGTGGGGAAACATTAGCCCTAGACCACAGGTCAGAACACCTTTTCTGTAAAGGGTCACAGAGTAAATATTTGAGGCTTTGTGGGCCATTGTGGAATGGATGCAGCCGTGGATAGTACACACACAAATGAGCATAGCTGTGTTCCAACAAAACTTTATTTACAAAAATAGATGGCAGGCCAGACTTACCCCATGGCCTATAGTTTGTCAAACCGTTCTATTCTAAAGGCTGCACTAATCCTATCTAACAAGGCTTAAGAGCAAGCCTCGAAAAGATCAAACTGTTTCCAAGTAATCTAGTTACTGTGATAGGCAGAATAATGACCCCACAAAAAACATCCACGTCCTAATCCCAGAAACTGTGAATGCATTAGGATACGTGCAAATGAAATTAAGTTTGCTAATCAGATGACCCTGAGATGGGGAGATTATCCTGGTTTGTCCCAGTAGGCCCAGTGCAAGGGCCTTTCTAAGTGTAAGAGAGAGGAGAAGAGAGAGAACCAGAGAACGGGCAACCCGAGGAAGGCTCTGCCCAGCATTGCTGGCTCTGAAGATGAAGGAATGGAGTCACGTGCCAAGGAATGGAAGTAGCCTCTAGAAGCTGGAAAAGGAAACACACTCTCCCCTAGAACTTCCAAAAGCCCTTCCAATAATTTCATTTTAGTCCGTTGGGGCCCATTTCAGATTTCTAATCTCTAGAATTATAAGATAATAAATTTATGTTGTTTTAGGCAACTAAGTCTGTGATAATTTGTTAAAGCAGCCACAGGAAACTAATACAACACAATAACAGAACAAAAACATTTAAAGAGCACCGAACACAAAACAATGTAAAATTCAAAATGTCGAGCAATCAAAAATTACTGGGCATGAGGCTGGGCATGGTGGCTCACACCCGTAATCTAGCACTCTGGGAAGCCAAAGCAAGAGGATTGCTTGAGCTCAGGAGTTCAAGACCAGCCTGAGCAAGAGTGAGACCCCGTCTCTACTATAAATAGAAAGAAATTAGCCAAACAACTAAAAATAGAAAAAATTAGCCAGGCATGGTGGCATGTGCCTGTAGTCCCAGCTACTTGGGAGGCTGAGGCAGGAGGACTGCTTGAGCCCAGGAGTTTGAGGTTGCTATGAGCTAGGCTGATGCCACAGCACTCTAGCCTGGGCAACACAGTGAGACTATCTCAAAAAAAAAAAATTACTAGGCATGAAATAAGGACAAAAACCAATTAGTGGGAAGAGACCTAAAAATAACATAGACAGTAGACTTTAAGGACATTAAAAGAGCCATCATAAATATACTCTGTATGTTCAAGAAGGTAGAGAAAAACACAAGCATGTTATAGAGACGCAGGAGATATAAAAAAGATCAAATTTCTAGAGATGAAAAATAGAATGCCTGGGATAAAGAAATACACTGGGTAGTATTAAGAATAGATTAGATACTAAAAAAGAAAAGACTGATGAGCTTGAAGACATAGCAATAGAACTACTGACAAACAATGAAACACAGAAAGAAAAAAGATGGAAAAAAATAAACAGGGCATTAGTGAGCTGTGGGACAGATTCAAAAGGCCTAATACACATGCAATTGACATGCCTGGGGTGGGGAGGGGGGGAGTAAGAGGGGAAGTGCAAGATATGAGGAGGGTAGGAGAGAAAAGACATTTGAAGAAATAATGGCCGAAAGTTTTCCAACTTGGTGTGAGCCTAGAAACTCGATGAATCCCAAGTAGAAGAAACATAAAACTATTCTCAAGCACATCATAATCAAATTGCTTAAAACAAGACAAAATCTTGAAAGAAGTCAGAATTTTTTAAAAAGACATTACATACAGAGGAACAAAGAATTACAGCCAACTTAAAAGTACCGAAAGAAAAAAAGAAACCCTGTCAACCTGGAATTATTAGTTAGCAAAAACATCTTCTAAAAACAAAAGCAAAATAAAGAGGTGCAAGGCCGGGCGCTGTGGCTCACGCCTGTAATCCTAGCTCTTGGGAGGCCGAGGCGGGCGGATTGCTCAAGGTCAGGAGTTCAAAACCAGCCTGAGCAAGAGCGAGACCCCGTCTCTACTATAAATAGAAAGAAATCAATTGGCCAACTGATATATATATAAAAAATTAGCCGGGCATGGTGGCACATGCCTGTAGTCCCAGCTACCAAGGGAGGCTGAGGCAGAAGGATCGCTCGAGCCCAGGAGTTTGAGGTTGCTGTGAGCTAGGCTGATGCCACGGCACTCACTCTAGCCTGGGCAACAAAGCGAGACTCTGTCTCAAAAAAAAAAAATAAAGAGGTGCAAAAGCAAAAGGCATTCATCGCCATCAGCCCTAAACCACAAAAAGTGCTGATTCTCTAGCTTTAATAGCCAGAAAACTAGGAACACCCAAAATACCCACCAGAAGGGGACTGGTTACATAAAACTGTGATAGATCCTTACAATGGAATACTGGGCAATGATCAAAAAATGAGGCAGATTTATCTGGGCTAATGTGGTATGACCTTGCGACACCCAATGAAGTGAGAAAAGAGAAGCTAGCTGTAAAACAGTATGAATGGCTCACATCTATGCCCACTGTCACCAGGACTTACCTACTAGAAATGGGGCTTAGCAGGATGGGGAACAATGTCAATATCCATTTTTATTCTTTACTTATTTCTGTGTCATCTGTCCTGTTTCCAAAGGACATGTATTCATCCATGCATTTCAAGTTAAAAGTTTAAAAAACAAAAGGGGTCCTTAGCTGAGGTTCAAGGAAAGCCCAGCAGGCGGTCAAATTCTTTTCTGGCCAAGTGATTTTATGATTTACTCAATTCAGGGCATGGAAACATCCATTCTTTATGCGTGCTTCAAATATCCTCTATTTCATTCTATCCTAAATCCCATCCCGTAGATATCATAAAAAAGGTCTCATAGAGGTCCGTGTGGGAGCCTGTACAGGGATATTCACTGTAGTTTTATTTGGAGGGTGGAGTGGGAGGTAAGGCGAATAAGAAGTCCACAGGCAGCAGACCTACACTACAAGCAGCGCTGGTGCTCTGGTTATAAAAGAAAACTGGGAACACCAAGATACCCATCAGAAGGGCACTGGTTACATAAACTGGGGGCATGCAGTTCCTTACAATGGAATACTGAACGTTTATAAAAATGCTCAGAGGTGTACAGGTAAAATGTGGTGGCTTCACCTAGCAGCTGCAAGTAATGTGGATGGATCTCAAAAACTTTTAGAGCTGAGGGGCACTACACCATTCATGTGAGTGTTTAAAGCATGCACACAAAACAACAGTACACATTTCTAAGAACCCATATAAACAAAAAGATGTATGTTAACTACATTAGCATGAATGGCTTGGAGATAGGGGAGGAATGAAGCAGATGGAGAAAATAGGGATTAAAACTAAATAAAGGCAAGGTGTGGTGGCTCACACCTGTCATCCTAGCACTTTGGGAGGCCGAGGCAGGAGAATCACTTGAGGCCAAGAGTTCAAGACCAGCCTGAGCAAGAGAAATACCCCATCTCTACAAAAAAAAACAGAAAAATGAGCCAGGTGTGGTGGGGTACATCTGTAGTCCCAGCTACTCAGGAGGCTGAGGCAGGAGGATTACTTGAGGCCAGGAGTTTGAGGCTGGAGTGAGCCATGATGATACCACTGCATTCTAACTCAGGTGACTAGTGAGACCTTATCTCAAGGAAGAAAACTAAATAAAACAAGAAAGCATTGTCTATGAGCCAAAGCCGGCCACACACCCTAAACCGAGCATAGCTAACCTGCTGCACATGAGCTTACAAACGGAGGGGAAAAAATCCAGGTAACATTTGAGTTCTTACTGTGTGTCGGGTGTTTACCTGTATCAACTCACTTAATCATCGTAACTAACTCTCTTATGGGGGTTTTCTGACACACGCACACACTTCTCCCCGCAATTTACAAAGAGGAAACAGACACAGACAGGTTCAGCGACTTGCCTAAGGTCACACGGGTAGGAAGGAGCAGAAGCAACATTTGAACCCACAGCCTGCACTCCTCACTCCCACCTAAGCAGCTTCTGCTTCTTCTTACCCTACTTGGATGAGAAAAATGGAAGGCTTGCCTTTCCTTCTCTGAGTCACAGAAAGTTAGAATGAGAGTCTGGATTACAGCATATCAGACCCCTGCGTGTGGATGCAAAAACAGGCCCCAAAAGGCCAAGAATGCCTAGCCCAGTGTTCCTCCCACTGCCGCACGCTTAGTCCCACTGCTTCGAGACCAGTGAAAAACTCAGAGAAGAAACAAAACAAAACAGAAATAGCCTGGAGAACAGGCACTTGGAATAAAAGACTTGGAGGATTAGGGACCTAGGGGGAGGCAGGAGAGAGGACAAAACTTGCTTCCAGGTTTGGGGCCGGGCCACAAGGACACTTAGGACGCCTTAAAGCCTGTGTTCAGCCACTAAGAGGTGGCATCTATGAGCTGCAAGACCCCATGATAACCCTATACCTTGGCTGGAGCCTGCCACTCAGCCAGAATGGGGACTCCGGCCAGGGAACAAGGGCTTTTGCTGGGCCCCGGTTTGTCATGTCCCGGAAAAGCCCATGAGGCCCTGGCACGGGCGCTGAAGTATCAGCTAATGTCTCATTCAAGTTGTCAGCGTTTTGTTAGAGCCAATTCAGTGGGTAATTAAGAAAAAAGTTGAGACCAGATGGGGAAGCAGATGCTAGCTCAGCCGCAAGAACAGCTCCCTGCAAGTGTCTGGCAGAGCACCGGGCCGGCGGGTCTGGGAAGAGAAGGGCCACAGCAACAGCTGCCTGGGCAGCAGTGGCGGGCAGGAGACGCCCACTTCAAAGGTGGAGAAACTGAGGCCCAGAGAAGCAAGAGAGCTTGAGGGCTGCCAGAAGGATGACAGAGAATGGGAATGAAAGGAAGACCAGAGCTTGAGGAAAAGCAGTGATTCTGCCCTGGGGAGACCTGGAGACAAAGCTCAGCACCCCCAAGCAGGGAGAGGATGGTGCTAGGAGGCAGCAGCCTGGGTTCCAGCCTCTGCTCTGCCACTCCCTTGCTGCCTCACCTCAGGGAAGTCACTTGCCCTTCCTGTGCCTCAGTTTACTCATCTGTAAGATGGAAGAGACAATCCCTGTACCACCCATTCAAAGTAATCATGAGATTAACTATTATGCATAAAGTGTCAGGGTTAATTGTGTGGGGCGCGGTGTCAACGCCATTACAAGTTGGCGCCTGTTTCCGGCTTTGCCTAGAGCAGCTAACAAGTTCAGCGCAGGCACAATTGTCGGTTGCCCTGTGGCGCGAGAATGCAAACAAAGGGTCCTGATATGGGCTAATGCTTTGGTGGCTCGACAGTTGAGCGGCCTATCGCAGCTTAGGGGTTGTACTTCTGGGGTATATAGTGGCCTGCGCGCTGCCGGGCTGGGTCTTTCGCATCATGTAAGTCTAAAGGGAACCCCATTAAAGCACGGTCAGAAGAACTCCTGTTGCCGCGTCTTCCTTGCTGGCGAGGCGGGCGCGACAAGTGGTGCCGAAACCCGGGACTTGAAACAACTTTGAGGCACCAGCGGAGACGACCTCGACAGAGGTGAGTTCAGAACTGACGTGTGGGACGGCCAAAACTCCCCTGCTTCCAAAAAATGGGTAATATTCTGCTGCGGCGCTTTTTGTGGCCTATTATCATAAAATGCCTGTATGATGAGACTTCAGGCCCGCGCGTAGCAGCTAGCCAAAGTGCACTGAGTGACTTGCAAGAAGCAAGCTCAGAGAGAAGCAGTAAGGGAAGTACCGCGGTAAAAGGTGGAAAAAAGAAATATAGAGCTAAAAAAAGGAAGTGTAAAGCGCTTGAAAAGAAAATGCAGGGAGGGAAAGCGCAGCCCGATCTGCCTAATTGTGACCCCTTATCAGATTTTGACAATCTTCACTTATCTGACACTGCTGACTCTGAGGCAGACTGTGAAAATAGCCCAGAGTCAGATGAGGAATTAGAAAAGAAAGAGGAACCGGTTTTTCTGGAAGCGGCAGGTTGTGAGCGGTACCGCCCACCTCCGCATGCCCCGCCTTGGAAAGGGCTGGGTTTTTCTTGGGGGCTGCTCGCCGCTGGGGATCCTCTGCCCATACCCTAGAATACAGAGGAGCCAGTGTGGGTACCTAAGTGGCCCTTACCCTCTGAAAAGTTACTTGCGGCCCATAATCTAGTGCAAGAGCAGCTTACTCTTGGGCATCTTGAACCCTCTCATTCTCCTTGGAATACTCCTATTTTTGTGATTAAGAAAAGGTCTGGTAAATGGAGACTGTTGCATGACCTTAGAGCGATTAATGCCCAGATGCAGCTTATGGGGCCTGTTCAAAGAGGACTGCCCCTTCTCTCAGCTTTGCCTAAACATTGGAGTCTAATTATCTTGGACATTAAAGACTGTTTTTTCTCTATTCCCTTGCATCCACAAGATAAAAGCAGATTTGCATTCACGCTTCCTTCCATAAACCATGAGCAGCCTGATGCAAGATATCAATGGCAGGTTTTGCCTCAGGGCATGGCTAACAGTCCCACTATGTGCCAACTTTATGTGGCCTCAGCTATCCAGCCGGTTAGGCAGAAGTTTTCAAAGGTAAAAATTATACATTATATGGATGATATTCTCTTGTGTCATTGTGATAATGGCGTACTTCGCCAAGCTTATGAGTCTCTCCAGGCTCACTTAAGGGAAAAGGGCTTGCTGGTCGCTCCAGAAAAGGTGCAAGAGGGAGAAGTAGGCGCGTTTCTTGGTAGTAGCATTCTCCCTGACAAAATTGTGCCTCAAAGACTGTCCATCCGAAGAGATGCCTTAAAAACATTAAATGATTTTCAAAAACTGCTAGGGGATATCAATTGGCTTCGACCTTTTTTATGTCTTACCACAGCAGAACTGAAGCCATTATTTCAGATTCTAGAGGGAGACTCACACATCACGTCTCCTAGAACTTTGACTCCTGAGGCCCTAAAGGCTCTTCATAAGGTAGAAGAAGCCATTCAAAAGGCGCAACTAGTGCGCATTCAACATCATGATCCTTTCTCCCTCTGTGTACTCCCTACTCCCACGCTCCCTACGGCAGTGCTTTGGCAGGATGGTCCCCTTTTATGGGTGCATCCTCAAGCCTCTCCAGGAAAGGTGATTGGCCATTATCCTACCTGTGTGGCCGAGATAGCTTTAAAGGGTATTAGTTTGGCTGTATCCCATTTTGGACGTCACCCTGATAGCCTGATTTGTCCATATACTGCCAATCAGGTGAACACCTTATGTGCCACTCTTAATGCATGGGCCATATTGAGATGCACCTTCCCAGGGAGCATTAATAACCATTATCCCAAACATGCCTTATTGCAGTTTGCAATGAAGAACGAGCTTATTTTCCCAAGAATAACTTCACTGTTACCTTTGGTTGATGCCTTGGATGTGTATACCGATGGCTCTAAGACGGGTATTAGGAGCTATGTCATTCAGGACAAGGTGTATACCAAACAGTTTAACTATTCTTCTCCTCAGCTAGTAGAGTGTGCCGTAGTCGGTCTGGTTCTCAGTACCATCACTGAACCTATCAACATCATCTCAAACTCCTTTTATGTGGTCAATGCAGTTAAACAGTTAGAGAACTCCTTTCACATTCTTGCCAAGAGTACAGTCTTTTCTGTGTTTACAGAAATTAGGAATACTATTTAAAATAGGAAAAACCCATTTTCCATTCAGCATATCAAAGCTCATTCCTTGTTACCTGGACCTATGGCTGCGGGAAATGCTATGGCAGATCACGCCACTCGCGCCCTCTGGGTGTCTGATGGCCACGCCGCCGCCATAGACTTTCATAAACTTTATCATGTGCCAGCTGAAACCTTACGACTTAAGTTCAGCATCACACGTGCAGATGCTCGTGAGATTGTACTGCAATGTCCAAATTGTGCTCCTTATCGCACTGTTGTTCATACAGGCGTAAATCCTAGGGGTTTGCGTCCTCTACATATGTGGCAAATAGATGTAACTCATGTCCCATCCTTTGGAAAGCTTCAGTATGTTCACGTGTCTGTTGACACGTGCTCAGGCGTCCTTCATGCCACGCCTCTGGCTGGAGAAAAGGCAAGTTACATTATCATTCACTGCCTAGAAGCTTGGGCAGCCTGGGGCAAGCCCCAGATTATTAAGACAGATAATGGCCCAGCTTATACCTCAAAATCTTTTCAGCAGTTTTGCACTCGCTTGGGTGTGGAGCACCGTACCGGTCTTCCCTACAACCCTCAAGCGCAAGGCATCATGGAACGTGCTCACGGCACACTCAAAATGTACTTACAAAAACAAAAAGGGGGAGATGCCCTACAGCTAGGGCTATCACCCAAAGGACGCCTCTCCTTTGCTCTCTTTACTTTAAATTTTTTAAATTTAGATGTCAAAGGACGTTCAGCAGCAGACAGGCATGTCATGCCTGCTCCGCCACAGAAAGAATTAGTGAAGTGGAAAGATGTGTTGTCTAACCTATGGAAAGGCCCGGATCCAGTGTTAATGAGATCCAGGGGAGCTATTTGTATTTTTCCACAGGACCAGGACAATCCCATCTGGGTGCCCACGCGGCTGACCAGAACGGTGCAGCAGCCTCCAGAGCAGCATGGGGACCCAGTGGCTACTCCTCCTGACGACAGCATGGATGATCGCGAAGATGGCAGCGGAGCCACGCTGGAGGATCCTGTCAGTGCCTCCTCTGCCGATGCCTGTGACACATAACTCACCAATTTTCCCTCGCTTCTCTTCTACTAATGTTTCCTTGGGCACTGCGTACATGCCGTTGGACACGCGGAGTAGTAAACTGGAGGGAAATAGATCCTTCTCCTTGAAGGGGACTTTGTGTTTTGTGTGGGGTTAACGGAAGCTGCACGGACTTGGCCCCCCCTGTCCATTGGTGGCTGGGGGTATGACAAAGAATGCTAGTTTCGCATGGAATCTTAGCGACTCTTTTAAAGGTTCTGTGAGGGTGATTGCGGGAGGGCAAAACGCGACCTTTGCCCCTATACCTGTCTGGGTTTGGCCCCCGTTTATCTGGGTGGTATCCACGGAAAAACCCTCTGGTACACATGTGAATTGTTCCTCTAATACGTGCAATTATACATTGTGTTGGAATGCCATGTCTCACCCCTCTGCCATTGTTACCTACTTGTCTAGATACATTCCTGTTTCTGTTGAAGCTCCTAGCTCTATGACTTTGTTTCGGTCTTGCAGCCACGGACCATGTGGTATTGGCACAGACATTTGCTGCGCTTGAACTGAGACAGTCTGCACAGGTGTGGTTGACCATGCTAAAAGGTTAGCCTAGTTTTGGGTTGCACCTGCTCCTACCCCCAGGTATTTTAGCAGACATGGCCTTTGTACTCTGAGGGGTCTCTCCCATTGCACCAAATAAGGCATGTCTCCTATCCCACAGCCAGCCTTTGCACACCTCCGAGTTGTGCTCATTGCACGAGGATAGGTGGTTGCTGGTGAAAGTGAGGCTCTGCAACCTTGATCGCACGGTCGAAGGATGGTGCTGAACGGTTGCTCAGCTCTCATTAAATTAATAAAACAGGGGGAGATGTGGGGCGCGGTGTCAACGCCATTACAAGTTGGCGCCTGTTTCCGGCTTTGCCTAGAGCAGCTAACAAGTTCAGCGCAGGCACAATTGTCGGTTGCCCTGTGGCGCGAGAATGCAAACAAAGGGTCCTGATATGGGCTAATGCTTTGGTGGCTCGACAGTTGAGCGGCCTATCGCAGCTTAGGGGTTGTACTTCTGGGGTATATAGTGGCCTGCGCGCTGCCGGGCTGGGTCTTTCGCATCATGTAAGTCTAAAGGGAACCCCATTAAAGCACGGTCAGAAGAACTCCTGTTGCCGCGTCTTCCTTGCTGGCGAGGCGGGCGCGACATAATTGCATTTTATAATGGCAGTTTGTCAAAAAATTAAACATAGAATTACCATATAATCCAACAATTCCATTTCTAGGTAAATACCCCAAATAATTGAAAGTAGAGTCTCAAAGAGCTATTCATACACCCATGAGCATAGCAGCACTGTTTACAACAGCCAAAAGGTGGATGGAACTGAAATGTCCATCTACACACAGATGGATAAACAAACGTGGTATACACATACAACAGAATATTATTCAGCCTATAAACAGGAAGAAAATCTTGTCATATGCTACAACACAGATGAAACTTGGGGGCATAATGCTGAGTAAAATAAGCCTGTCACAGAAGGACAAATATTCTATGATTCCACCAATATGAGGTACGTAGACAGCAGCCCAAGTCATGGAGACAGAATAGACTGGGGGCTGCCAGGACTTGGGGGGAGGGCAGAATGGGGAGCTGTTCAATGGTTATCGACTCTCAATTTGGAATGATGGAAAGAGTTCTGTTTATAAAATGAAAAAAGATAAAAGAAAAAAAGTTAAATAAATCAATACTAGAGTTCTGGACGTGGCTAGTACAACAATGTGAATGTACTTAACACTACTGAACTGTAATACTCAAAAATGGTTAAGATGGTAAATTTTATCATATGTATATTTTACCACAATTAAAAACTAGAAATAAAGGGGGGGTGTTCTAAGATCTAGAAGAGATATGCACAGGCAACCTACTGAGGAATTTCTGCCAGATGTTTAGGGAAGTGCAGACAAATCAAAAGGCGCCACGAGGGTCCATCTCACTGCCACCTGATTGAGACTCCGAGGCAGGGTTAGTAAGATGAAAACCAAAATTGGGGTGGGGGTGGACAGGACCTGCAGGGATCCTTGTAGCAGCTAAGCTACTTCCAGGGAGGGTTTTCAAACCCCCACCACCAACAACAACAACCCTCCCAGGAAACAATCTGGACATAGACCATTCTGCGATCCCTGGTGTGGCTTCACAGAGCCCAATGCAGGGACCCCATACTGAGATAGCCACCTTCCCAGCCCACCCCATCCACCCTGGCCTGCCGATGACAGATTTGTCTCTACCATGTAAACACCAAGCCCTGCTCTCCCTCTTGAGACCTGAGGAAGCAGCTACTGCCAGCATTTTAGAATATACACCGACCAAACACAACCTTCCTTATTCTGAGCAAATAAATGAAAGAAATAGGGGGAGACAAAATGGGGTGACAAGAACAGGAGATAAGCATCCCACTCAAGGTTCAGAGAAGGAACATATAAAGCTCAGTTTTACTCCAGGAAATTGAAATAAATTTTAGGCACATTCTCCTTTGTGTGCTCAAAAGAATTAAAGACGACAAGAATAGAGTAAAACAGAAAGGGAATCTCAAGGAATAAGAAGAGTATAGGGAATGCAATAATGTCTTGCAGAAGTATAACTAGCATCAGAAGCAGCACAGAGCAGAACTGTCATTGCAGAAAACCGAGAAAGAGATGCAAAGGATCAGCCTGAGAAGCACTTATAAATCTCAAAGGAGAAAATGTAAAAGGACTAAAATAACCAAAAGAAGAGATAAGTATGGAAAGCAAACAAGAGGGGTATATGGCTATACATGGATAACTGCCATTCAAAAAAGAGATGAGAACAAGGGAACATAAGGAACAACAATTTTCCTATTATTAAGAGTGAAATCTGCCAAGGCGGGTGGATTGCTCAAGGTCAGAAGTTCAAAACCAGCCTGAGCAAGACCCCATCTCTACTAAAAATAGAAAAAAATTAATTGACCAACTAATAATATATATACAAAAAATTATCCGGGCATGGTGGCGCATGCCTGTAGTCCCAGCTACTTGGGAGGCTGAGGCAGTAGGATCACTTGAGCCCAGGAGATTGAGGTTGCTGTGAGCTAGGCTGACACCATGGCACTCACTCTAGCCTGGGCAACAAAGTGAGACTCTGTCTCAAAAAATAAAAGAAGAGTGAAATCTGTAGACTCAAAGTGCATACCATGTACCTAGCAAACTAATTAAAAGACACCAAAATATAAATATAACCTTGAATAACCTTTGAATTTCAAGGGTGAAAGAAACAATGATACAGGCATTCAGGAAGGTTGAGGGGGAAGGAGTGGAGAGTCAAGCACAAAAGTAAAATATCATGCGGTCTGTGAATTATCTTCTACAATATTAACAACGTAAGACTAGAGAACATCTATAGAGCACTAGGGAATAAAATACATAACCCAAAATGTATTCAGACCAGCTGCCATTCACATAAGAAGGAATCCAAAGTATCTTCTTAGTTATACAAGTACAAGTAGGGAAAAAAACTATATAATTAGGTGAAGGAAGTAACAAAACACATTATTATAATAAATATAAATAGGAGTAAGTTCCATATTAAAAGACACAATCTTAGACTCTGAGCTTTTAAAAATAAAAAATGACATGCCAACCAAAAGAAATATATGGTAGCTATTTTTTTAAGTGCATAAAAGATCTAAAGTAAAATAAATATGTAAAACTATACCAGGTAAATTCCAACAAAGAAAGCAGTAAGTGCCTTATAAAGATCACTAGAATTAAAGGTGAAAGGAAGAAATGCACTATAAAAATTAGAAAAACCAGAACTGAAAGTAGAAAGCATAAAACAGGTCACGGAAGGCCTTTTTTTCATAGATTAAGAGTACAACCCATAATAAAATGTAACAGGCAGGTATATGTCTGTTAAATGACCCAGCAATAAAATATATAAAGCAGAAGGTAAAATAAAAAACATATATATTATCCCAATATATTATTGGAAGACATTAACAGACTCTCAGTTTCTTTAAATAATAAACAAAAAAACTTAATAATATAACTAAGGCTCTTTGAGGAATTTTAAAAATATAATTAATAAAGCCAATGATATATGAAATTGAGGTGTAAGTGTATCCAGCAAACAATAAACACTAAAAACAGAAATTACTTCTTTTGCAAGCGAATTAAAAATTTCACAATATTCAAAAAGAACCCCAAAACTTCAACAAATTACAGAAAGCAAAGCTATTATTGGCAACATTTTCTCACAATAGAACAAACTAAAAATAAGTAAAAACAAATACATATAAAAAAGGGAATCAAGGCCGGGCGCGGTGGCTCACGCCTGTAATCCTAGCACTCTGGGAGGCCGAGGCTGGCGGATTACTCGAGGTCAGGAGTTCAAAACCAGCCTGAGCAAGACCCCGTCTCTACCAAAATATAGAAAGAAATTAATTGACTAACTAAAATATATATATACAAAAAAAATTAGCCGGGCATGGTGGTGCATGCCTGTAGTCCCAGCTACTCGGGAGGCTGAGGCAGTAGGATCGCTGAGCCCAGGAGATTGAGGTTGCTGTGAGCCAAGCTGACGCCACGGCACTCACTCTAGCCTGGGCAAGAAAGTGAGACTCTGTCTCAAAAAAAAAAAAAAAAAAAAAAAGGGAATCACACAGAAATTCAAATTGTACTTTTAAATAATCTTTAGGCTAAAGAGAATATCAAAATGAAAATGATAGAATATTTAGGGGAGAAAATAATAACAATACTTCACAACTAGGCTTATACATATGACCAAAGATGTACTCAGAGGAAAATTCATTGATTAAGCACTTTTATTCCTAAATAGAAAAAATAAAGAACTAAGTCTTCAAGAATTTTTAAAAATCTAAAGAAACCAGAAAGATGAGTTTATTTAATATAAAAGTATAATAATTTGGAAATAGTTTAAGTAGTTAGAATTGACAAATAACTAAAAATTTAAGGGGGAAATAATAAAACAATTAAAAACAATAAAACAGCCCTAGATTATCAGTCATTCAACCAAGAAATAAAGAAAAAAAAATACAAGTACAAAAAAATTAGATTAGGGAATGTAACCATAGAGAAGACATTTAAAAAGTCGCATTCTGTTCTATGCAAATACAATTCAAATTCTTGATGAAATAAATAAATGTGTGAGAAAATATAGTTAAAAAATATCTCGAGAAGAGCAAAAGCCAAAAGTTCTTGAAGATAGGATTACAATAGAAAATAATGATCTCTAAAAACCTAACATGATAAAGAGTTTTAACATCAGGTTATTTTAAACTTTCAAAAGATAGATAATACCCATGCAATATAAATCATTCCAGGCAGGGACTACAAATAAACATCTGGTATACACACTTAAACCCTCATTTCCTATAGTCTTATAAAACACTAAATTGTTTACACATGACAAGGCCTCAGAATCCTTCTCAACACAGCAATCTCAGCAGCCACGACCAATAAGTACATAATTTGAAATGTATTTATCCTCCACGTTCCAGATCATTGGAAACGTTGGAGAGCTTGCCAATTTACAACCCAGCTATACTAGCATAACCCCCACTAAAAAATGACAAAAAGACCACACTAAAAATAAAACTGCAGGGCAATCTCACTAATGGATATAGACACAAAACCCTGCAAATTGGACTCAGGATGTATTAAAAGAATAAAACACCATGAACAAAATGGGTTCCTTCCAAGATAGTTTAATATTAGGAAATCTATTAATATAATTTATCACATCAGCAGATCAAAGGAAGAAAACCATATGGCCATCTGGGTACACAATGAAAAGGCACTTGTTAAAAATTCATCATTCTTTTTCCACTCTTATTACTAAATAGCTTTATAATGGGGGAGGGGAAGGATTCACACTCCATTGCAAAAGAAAAACTCAAACTCAGAAAATTCAAAATCACTCCTATTATCGTATCACTCACCTCCATCTCAACAAAATTAAAAAAAAAAAACTCTTAGCAACTCAGAAGGATGCTTACTTAGTGACAAAAAACTATATATTTCTGAAACCAAAATAAAATGTCATACCTGATTACAAAATGCTAGAATACTTCCCAATAAAATAAGAAATAAGACAATACAAGAATACTTGTTATCCCTGCTATTAATCAAACCATTCTAGGTCTAGTGAATGCATAATATAAGAGAAAAAAGGCAAAACTGTAAAAGGAGAAAAAGGAATAGTATTTGCATATGATATTACCGCCTACCTAAAAACCACAAGAAATTCTTGGAACTAAGAAGATATTAAGTTATCCACTAACAAAACCACCACATAAAACCCAATAGTTTTTCTACGTACCCACATTAATTAGGCAAAATATACAATGAGGGAAATTATCTCATTCATAATTGCAGTAGAAAAAATAAAATATCTAGGAATACACTTAAAAATAAATTCAAAAACTTATACAGAAAACTACAAAACTTTACTATGAGTCATATAAAGGAGCATGGACGAACACAGAAACAGACCATGTTACTGGCAGGAAAACATAATCCTGTCCTTCCTACACAAGTCAATCTGTAAATTTAATATAATTACAATCACAACTATAAAGCCAAGCGCAAATGCCACGTCCTCCAAGAAGTTGCCTAGATTCCCTTTACCAGGAGTCATCTTTCCCTCCACCACCCTTGGCAACCAGTCTGAGAGCACTGAACTTTCTACAGCACATTATAGACGGCTGTGAACAGAATTCATATTGATTTAGCACTTTGGCACCTATTAAGGGTCGTTGCCCATAGCTGGCACAAATACGTAATGGTCGGTCAGGTGGATAAATTCAGAAAGTGTCTAAAATCTTGAAAGACCGGAATAATCATCCAAAATCAAACTGTCAGCATAAATGCAGAAAACTAGCTATTAAAGAAGCCTGGCTAACAAAATGAAATTAAAATAATTTACTGAAAAATTACTATTTGGATAAATAAATAATGCAAAGCTGGACATGCAATTATCTTGGAGGTGTGGAATTATGGGTCTTTAATTTTTTTTGCATATATACTCTTAAGTTTTCCTCATTGAACATGAACTCCTTTCATAATGATAAAGTCAAAAAAACATTTTTTAAAGAATTTACTGTATTATTCTCCAAATCAACAAAGGTTCCCAAAGCCTAGTACCAATAAATACCAGAAAAGGGTTGGGCTCTATGGAGACGTGTTAAACTATTGCGTACCCCTGATCCAGTAATCTCTCTTTGGGAAATACATCAAAAGAAGGTGGTTTTAAAATATTAAAAATAGTTTATATACAGAAGATGTTCATTAATATAATTTTATAAAAATGAAAAATTAGAACCAATCTAAATCTCCAACATAGAGATGTTTATTTAACATCATATTATATTATATATGTTATATTATAATATAATATATTATAATATAATATATTGTATTATAATATATTACATAATATATATTATATTATAATATATTATATATATTATATTATATAACATCATATTATCAGTTTATTTAACTCATAGAGTATGAGTTAAATAAACTCTGTTCACTCTCTCCTGTGAATATGATGTAATCTTAAAAAATGACTATTAGGAAGACAAAGCAGCTAAACAGAAAAGAAGGAAAAGGAATAGGAAGGATTAAAACTCTAAAACATTATGATTTAAATAATAAAAATATGCTTATAAAATAACTAGAAGGAAATGCACCAAAATTTTAACCATGAATATAAGGGGTCTGAAATTTATTTGGGGCAATCGTCTTGTTTCTTTATTTTCTGATTTCTCTGTAATATTATGAGATTGATTGTTTAAAAATTAACTTATTAAAACAAATATTAGCATGCACCTAACTACAGCCAGGGAAACAACTCAGATAAGCCATAAGTATTGTCTCATCCAACTCAATAAGCATGTACTAGCTCCACTCTGTGCCAGGCACGATATGGTCCCTGGGGAAAGATACACAGGTATCTATAAGATCTAATGTGTTGTAAAAGGAACTCCATAGGCTTTAGGGTTAGACAGGCCTAGACTCCAATTTCTGCTCTGCTACTTCTACAGCAAGTTACCAAACCTCACTGAACCTCGGTTTCCTTACCTATAACGGCACTGATGCCAGTCTGGGTAACAAGGTGAGTCTGTCCAGGGAAGGAGCCCACCAGAAAACTGCCCCAACTTAGCGAGCACCACAGGCCATATTTGCTATTTCATAAGCCTGCGCTTAAGACATGATTCTAATTCTAATGTTAACATTGATTTTAAAGTGATCAAACTATAAGTGTGATACTTGTACATCAAGACAACACAACAGAGAATCCAGAGAACCCTAAGAATACAGAAGTTTAATACAAGACAAAGATGGCATTTCAAATCAGAAAGGAAAAGATGGATCATTTGATTACTGGTGTTATAGCCAAGTAGCTCATGATCTGCGAAAAAACCGAGCCTGATCCCTACATACCTCCTTTAAACCAAATATAATCCAGATGGATAAATCATTTAAATATAAGAAAGCATGTAAGACAACAAAGCCTATATAAAGTAATAGAAGAAATAAGGATGAATAGTTTTAAAAATTCTTTTTTTGCTTGTTTCCAAGTATTTCATATTATATACAAACAATTCTACCTACAATGAGCACTTACGTACATATCAAACAGTAAACAAGCATAAGTATTTCTTGTGTGTATATTCCTAGAAGACAAATAGTTGATTTGTTAGGTTATGCAAATGTTTAACTTTTTTTTATCATCCTAACCGTATTTAAATGTATAATCCAGTAGTATTGAGTGCACAGTTGGCCCTCTATATCCACGAGTTCTGCATCCATGGATTCTACCAACCATGGATCAAGAATATTAAAAAAAAAAAAAAAAAAATGAATGGCTGCATCTGTACCGAACATGTACAGACTTTTTTCCTTGTCATTATTCCATAAACAATAGAGTAGAACAATTATTTACATAGTATTTAAGTTGTATTAGGTACCACATAACCTAGAGATGATGTAAGCAGGGGTAAAAGATGTAAAAGTTTGATGTATCAAACTTTTTAAACAGGGGGCCAGTTCACTCACTGTCCCTCAGACCGTTGGAGAGTGCGCACTGCGGCCCGGGACAAGTCGGCTGCTAAGCAGGACAGGCAGCGGTGGCAAAAACACCGGGCGGGCCAGATAAATGTTCCCGGCCGGCCGCATGTGGCCTGCGGGCGGTAGTTTGAGGACCCCTGAAAAGTATACAGTAAGATGTGTGTTGATTACAAGCAAATACTATACCATTTTATGTTAGGGACTTGAACATCATGGATTTGGGTATCTGTATGGGGTCCTGGAACTAATCCCCCACGGATACCAAAAGTCAACTGTATTCACATTGTTGCTCAACAGATCTCTAAGACTTCTTTGTTTTATGAAACTCTACACCCATTAAACAACTTCCCATTCCCCTGTGCCCTAGGCCTGAGCAACCCCCCTTTTACTTTCCATTTCTGAGTCTGACTTCAATACCTTGCAGGAGTGGAATCACACAGTATGTGTTTTTTGTGACTGTCTTATCTCACTCAGCATAATGTCCTCAAGGTTCATCCATGTTGCAGAATATGACAGGATTTCCTCCTTTTTTAAGGTTGAATCCACTGGAGGTATATATCATATTTTGTTTATCCGTTTATCTGTAGATAAAACATTTCAGTCGATTCCACCTTTGGGTGTGGTGAACAATGCTGCAGTAAATCTGGGTGTGCAAATATCTTTTCAAGATCTTGCTTTGAATTCTTTCAGACACATACCCAGAAGTGATACTGCTGGATCATATGGTAATTCTATGCGTAATTTTTTAAGGAACCACCATACTATTTTCAATAGCAGTCACACCAACAGCACACAAGGGTTTCAATCTCTCTGCATCCTCATCAACATTTATTTTCTTCTTTTTTAAAATAGTGGCTATCTGAATGGGTGGTGAGGTGATCTCTCACTATGGTTTTGAATGACTGGTGATGCTGGTCACCTCTTCATATGCTTATTGGCCATTTGTATATTTCTGTGGAGAAGTGTCTATTCAAGTCCTTTGCCCATTTTTTAATGGAGTTATTTCATTTTTTGTTGATCTGTAGTAGTTCTTTACACAATATGGGTATTAACCCCTTACCAGATACATATGATTTATAAATTATTTTCTGCCATTCTGTAGGATGCCTTTGCACTATTAATTCTCAACATGGGGAAGTCTTTTTAAGTATGACACACAAAAAAATGCAAAACACAAAAATATAAATTTTTTTAAAAGGTAAACATTTAACTACCACTGCCACCAAATAACACTAGGCTAAAAAAAAATCTAGAAAAAACATTGGAACCTTAAAAAACAAAGTCAAAATCTCTAAGATCCAAATAACTTTTTTTAAAAAAAGTAAAGGAAAGAATAAACACTGCAAGAGAAAAATGGGCAAAAAGGTTGAACAGGCAATTCACAAAAGAAGAAATGCAAGTAGTTAATAAAAATATACCAAAGTATATGTGACCTCCTTAGTTTGCCATCAGGCCAAAGATTTAAAATACTGGCAATATAAGGTGATGGCCAAATTGTGTAAAATAAGCAGTCTCAACTTGGCAAGTTCTGTCTACATGTAGAATGTAAATCCACTGTGCCCATACAAGTGAGAAATGGTGTGTAAAAAGATGTTTCTCACAGGGTGGATTATAACAATGAAAAATCAGAAATAACCAAAATCTGAAAGCATACTGAATCTGGGGACATATATACAGTGGAAATACAATGTGGGCAGTAAAATCGTGATGAAGATCTATGTTCACTATGATGAAAGATATCTATGAGTTTAAAGAGAAAAAAAACAGGCTACAAAACAGCGTGTAGAATATAATCCCATTTGTGCAAAATCATAATCATATATACTTAAATATGTAGAAATGACTTCAATAATGTTCATCAAAATATGAACAGTATCTCAGCATTTCAGGTGATTTTTTTAAAGAATAATTTTCATATTTTTCTGTACTGCTTGAATGTTTTTGTAACGAACATGTTATTTTTATACTCAGGAGAAAAAAATAAACCTATTTTCACTTTGGAAAAAAAAAATAGAAGCAGGGAACTAACTCTTGGTGAGACATTTCACACTCAGAAACCAGAATAGAGCCTGTGTCCTCTGCAAAGGCAGCCTGGCATAGCGTGGTAGGACAGTCCTCAATGCAAGTGGCCCTGAAAGTAGTTGCTCAATGACCTTGGACAAGTTACGCAGCTTCTTTGTGCCTTGGTTTCCTCCCTTTAAAATAGAGATGATAATAATTCTATGTCAAGGAGCTGATATGAGGTCGCAGAGACTAACATTGAGTAGGTTCTCAATAAATATTTTTCCCATTCTCCCTTTGAGCTCATTACTGAAAGCACCTAGCTGTACCTGGCACATAGTAGGTGCTCAAAACATGTTGGGAGATTGAATGGGATAGAAGGATGAACAGTTAGTCATCTAGAAGGACAGATGTCTGAATGCTGGAAAGATGGAGTAGGTGGGTAGGGAGAGGGATGGATTGGTGAACCCCTAAGCCCACACTGATGGGTAGATGGGTGGGTGGACAGGTATGACAGCCTGTATTTTCCAAAGATGGCCACATCGATATATATCCCATCCTACATGCTCAATGTGATGTTGACACTCCTGCACAGATAGGTGGAGTTGATGTCCCTCCCTCTGAACTGGGGCATACCTTTTTATAATAACTGCTTCAGTCAACAGAATGTGGTGAAGTTATGCTGTGTGACTTCAGAGGCTAAGTCATAAAAAGTGGGGCTGCATTGCTTGGCTCTATGTCTTTACACATGAGCCTTTGGAACCCTAAGAAGTCTGGCCATGTATGAAGCCTCTATGCTGGAGAGACCACACAAGGGGCAGGGGGAGAGGGGAAAAGGGAAGAAGGGCGAGAGAGAGACACACACACACACACACACACACACACACACACACACACACAGACCCAAGGCCCCTCAGCAGTTTGAGTCTTCAAAACCCTGGCACCAAATATGAGCATGAAAAACCTTTTAAGAGGACCCCATCACATGACCACAACCACAAAAAGACCCCGAGCCAGAACCAACCAAGGGAGCCACTCCCAAATTCCCAACCCTCAGAAAGCATGAGAGACAATAAATGATTACTGTTGCTTTAAGCCACTAAGTTTTGGGGTGATTTGTTACACAGCAATAGATACCTAACACAGACAGTGAGGTGAGCGTGTGTGGGTGAGAGGATGTGCTGATCCTGCGAGGGGAGTCCCGGCAGTCAGCCCATCCGGACCGGGTATCGGCCCTTACCCTGCACATCTCTCTCGTCTGTCCCAACGGCCTCCTGCTTACCTAGCTATGCCGGGCCTCTCTCATCCCAGCTGTTTGTACTTCCAACATCCAGCCCTCTAAGCTCGGATTCTCTAACTGCCTTCCTGCTGCCCCTCACCAAACAGCACGTGCTTTCTAAGACCACCTAGTCCAAGTCCCTATTGTACAGTAGGGAAACTGAGGCCCAAAGAGGGTAAAGAGTGTACCCAAGACTGGAGACCATGTTCCTGTCCTGAATCCCAGGTCTATTTCTCCTCCAACACCCTGTAGGCCCCAGTGACCCCCAGGGTGAGTCTTGACTCCACCTCTCACTGCCTGTTACTGTCCCATCAGGACAGCCAGTGACGCCGCAGGCCCTGGCTGGGACATGCCAGAGCTCTTGGCTCCAAGAGTACCTTACATCTGTCTGGGCATAAATTTGCATTCTGAATCCGGGAGGCCCCGATTCCAAGTATGTCAAATGTAATTAATTACAGCAAACCTTCTGCAACTGTTTTCAAACGTGGTATTAAAGGCTTTGTGCACACGGAACACACAACCCGCTAGTCCGCTGAGACATGTGCGCGCGGGGAGCTGGGGAACGAAAGCCAGGGAGTCCCAGCCCCAAGCCCCGTGCAGTGAGGGGGAAGATGGGCTTCCCTAGACGCCACGGTTCAGAACAACCCACCGCAGCCAAGAGGAGGGCATGGGCAACGGTGTCTAAAGCACCTGGGTTCAAGTCCCAACCCCATTACCAACTCCACATTCTGGGCAAGTTACTACGCCTTCCTCAACTGTACAATGGGAATAAGATTCTACACCTCGAAGGGCTGTCCACCTGAATTTGGATCCAACTGCCACTTACCAACAAAGTAACCTTGGGAAGTTCCTTTCACCTCTGAATCTCAACTCTCTCATATTAAAAAAAAAAGTTCCCTACTTTTTCAGGGTGATTATATTAAATGAGAAAATAGCTATCAAATGCTTAGTCCAATGCCTGGCATATAATAACCACTCAGCAAATGCACAATGATTATGCTTCAAGGCAGAAAAATTCCATTCTGCAAAAATAAAGTGAGATAAATAAGAATGCTAAACTTTAGCCTTTTGACAGAAAGTTCCCAATTAAAAAAGTAAAAATTCGTAAGGCTGAATTTCTAACATGTGCTTCGAAATTCTTTCAAAACACTAAGAGCAAGAGTCCCAGGGCTGGAACATTAGAGACTACTTCTCCCTTGGGCCAGTCACCCACCAGTAGGTCTCTGAACCAGGTATGAAGTCAGGGAAGCTAGATGACCTCCCACCCTGCCAGCTCTGCCCAGGACATCCAGACTGATGTCCTCTGGATCTTCTAGAAGCCTTGTTTCCCAAATCATTACTGGGAGCAGACACAACCTAGCAAAAAAATCATTTCCACCTCCCCCAGGACCCAAAATCCATAGCCCCCAATGTGATCTGGGTCTTTGTGCCCAAACCAGCCCAGAACCGCACCCTGATTCAAAAGGACCCCAGTTCAAATCCAAAGACTAAATAGGCATTGGAATATTTTGGCAGGCAGAGAAATTGTCATAGGTTATCTTTTAGAGTTGTTTTTGCTCATCCTGTTGGATCTACTTTCTTCTAAAGTGTTCAACTAATGTTTAGGGGGATGGATAACCAAAAATGAGAAACAGTTTTATTTTTCCCCCCTGAATTACTAACACTGCTCCTTCTCCCTCTTCTCTCTCATAAATTCCAATTATCTCCTCCATTTTAACCACCTAGTTATGCTAATGCTGACCCCACGACATGTCATCCCATGCGAGGCTCTGAGTCCTGCAGTCTGTCCGGGTACCTAAAATCAGTCACTGCTGTGTGACCACCAGCAAGCCACTCCCGCCCTCGGGGGGGTTTCACTTCCTCAACTACAAAGGGAGCATGTTGGCTGAGATCAGCACTGGCCAACAGAAACATGACACAAACCACAGGTAATTTCAAATTTCCTAGTAGCCGCACTGTATTTCTTTAAAAAAGTAAAAAGAAACCAGTGAAATTAATTTTAGTTACCTATCTTATTTAACCCAAAATATAAAATATCATTTCAACTTGTAATCAATATTTTAAAAAAATATTACTGAGATCTTTTATGGTCTCTTTTTCTTACTAAATCTTTAAAATCCCACGTGGATTGACTAGCCACATTTCAACTGCTCAACAGCCACGTGTGGCTACTGGATACTAATATGCACGGGAGGGCACAGGCTTAGATGCTCTCTAGGAAACTTTACAGCCCTAGACCTCTGATAAAATGAAGACTAGCCTCCCAACAAATTCCACCTAAAGCTAGTAGCACCTCAGGGACTCTTCCCTTCCCTAAAGCCTCATTTCAGGCTAGTTTCAGTTTTATTTCAGATCAGTTTCACTTTCTGCTTTTTTTTTCCAGCATGCATTATAAGAAACACCCACATAAACACACTTAAATTTTTATAGTTATTTTTCCCAGTTTATGAAATAAAAAATAAATAAATAAAAATTCCCCCCAGCACCCAAAAATGTCTTCATCTATTCTCCTGGGGCACCCCAAGTGCCCTGACTTATATCCTCTTGACTCTCAAAACTCTGAGCCTGAAAGAAACCAAAACATAGATTCTCTGCAAAATTCTACCCAACAAAAGTTCCCACCCTTCCTCCCCCCAATCTTCTACACAAATGTTGGGACAGGTGGGAATTTGTAAAACGCAGGCTCAACTCGGGGAGGCAGAGCGGCCAGCTGCCCCGGTACGCTGTCTTGGACAGTAACACCTCCAGAAAGAGCCAAAGCAGCTTCTGACTTTCAATGTTACCAGCAAACTGCCAACCCGGGGCTCGGGAGAGGCCCTAGGACCTCCTCCGCCTTGCAGGAGCCGTTCCCACCCATGGGGGAGATACTAGGTTTCGCTCCTCCCTGCACCCCACCCAGGACCAGGGCCAGCCCCTGGGAATCCAAGATCCAACCCCTGAGACACAGGGCTCGCTTCTCTAGAAAGCAGTTTTCCCCTGTGCTTTCTCCAGCAGACCGGGGAGCCCCGCATCACCTGATTCCATTTATTCTCTTTAGCTTATATATAAAGCCTCGTTCTGCTTTGTCAGCCAAAATATTTATATCGTTTTTCTGTCGACTCAATACCATCCTCACCTCGGCCTCCCTCCTTTCCTTTTTAAGAAAAGAAAGGAGTTGTCGCCAACATGCTTCTCCAGTTCTTTGCTGTTCATGAAGCACTTTCTAGTCCGTTAACTCTTGTGACACTTGCAGGAAGCCCGGTAGGGTTTACAAATGGACTGACCTCCCACTTCACAGATGAACAAACAGAGGCTGTGCTAGGGGTCCCAGATCCCAGGGCCTTCCAAGGCTAGGCAGGCCACGTGTATGTTTGAGACAGGAGGAGGCTGGGGACTGACACAGACAGGAGCACACAGACCCTGTAAAGGCAGCCCAGGCACCACGGCTCACGCCTGCAATCCCAGCACTTTGGGAGCCAGGGCAAGAGGATCACTTGAGGCCAGGAGTTTGAGAGCAGGCTGGGCAACATAGCAAGACCCCATCTCTACAGAAAATTTTTCTAAAAATCAGTTGGGCATGGTGGTGTGCATCCATAGTCCCAGCTCCTCGAGAAGTGAGACTCTGTCTCTAAAAATTAAAAAAAAAAAAGAGCCCCACAAAAATATAAAATATAACAAGGGACCCATTCACCTCGTGAACACTTCATAAAGCCTGTGGTTCTGAGTTTACACAATTCACCCAACATGGCTCCAATCATCAGTGATTAGTACTAGCTATAAAAATTAGCATGAATTAGATTAACACCTACAGGGCTTCAGAGTTTAAAGAGCATTTTTGAACATGTTATCTCATGTCATTCCTACAAAGGGTTATTACCAGTCCATTTCCCAGATGTCAAAACGAAGATGCAGAAGGACTAAGGAAGTCGTCTGGGGTCTTGAAAGCATGGAAACAGCAAACCTAACCCAAACCCTGGGCATCTTCCAGGAGCCCCAGGGCCTACGTCATCTATACTGTAGGAGAGAGCCAGGGACACTACCCGCCCCAGCCGCCCGGCCACGGCTTCTCCCCTTTGAAATCTGATCACCTCGGGACCAGGCAGAGAAGCAGGTCATCCATCCAGCCCTGCTTTGATGACAACCCCAAGGGTATCTAATTATAACAAGGAAGGGAGGAGTCGGATTCTCTCGCTATTTCTCAAGACCAAATTAATTTTAATTCCTTTTGACACAGCGTATGTGCATATAGCAGGAAAAGCATTCGCTGAGTGGTTAAGAAATCTGAGGCTTTTATTTCCACCTCTGCCTATTCCCTGAGATCTTGGGCAAGTCACTCCACCTTCCTTCCCAGGCCTGCTTCTTTCTTTCTTTCTCTCTCTCTAAGCCTCAGTTTCTCTCTCTCTCTCTCTCTCTCTCTCTCTCTCTCTCTCTCTGTGTGTGTGTGTGTGTGTGTGTGTGTGTGTGTGTGTGTGTGTGTGACAGAGAGACAGAGAGAGAGAGACAGACAGACAGACAGACTGGATCAGGAAGGAAAAATTGGCTTCACGTCCCATGCTATACCCAACTGATGGGTAGCACTGTACTAAGAAGGATGCAGAGGCCACTGGCCAGACTCAATGGAAAAGGCTGCAGTGATTGATTAGTGATGTCTGCCACGGGCTTGAAATAGGGTCCGGCAGCAAGTACGTTACTTATTTACCATCCATGGACTGGATGATATACAAATAACAGGCTGCAAGTGATGTTTGCCCTTCACAAAGCTCTTTTCTCACATAGCGCACAACCTTCACAAGAACCCTATGCTGCGTTATCATCATCATCATCATCATCATCGTCATCAGTAGCACTGTCATCCCCACTTTACAGATAAGGAAAATAAGGTGCAGGGAAATGAAATTCTTTGGCAAAGACCACAAAATGATTAAGTGGTGGAGCAGAGAGGGGAGCCGAGCCTTGTCCCCTCCAACATCTGTTCGTTCTACCCTTGGAAACGTCAAACTGGTGGTCTGCCATTGGTAGGACAGCTCATCTACAGAATGGACCGTCCAGAAGGGGCCCCTCTCAGTGGCTACTTGCACTCTGTAGAGATGGCCACAGCAAAATTACAAAACCCACCCAAAGACATGGCAGGAAAGGGGTGCCAATGGAACCCTAATAAAACACCGGTTGTGACCAAATGGCCAAACCTAAATTGGTCGTCCTCTCTTCAGTAGACTCAAATCTGAATGATCTGAGCTCTTTCCAAAAATCGAATTAATTCATCAAATATTTATGGAGCTGCTGCTCTGTGCCAGACCCTAAAATGAATAACCCATGATCTCTACCCTCAAAGAACTCACAAGTTGGCTGGAGAAACATAAATGCACACAACTGACTCTCACCAGCAGGTCCACAGGGTTTGGAAGTACCACGGGTGCAGGGAGGGAGGAACTCTACTGGGGGTGGTACCAGGGTGGTTGGGGGGCTCCACAGAAGAGGAAGTGCATCTGGTCTCCAAGGGGTCTCTTTCTCAGGCAGTGCAGATGAATGGGGGAAGGGCGCCACGGGCAGGGGGCCCTGTAGGAATAGACGCTCAAAGGTACACAGTTCACCATGATTAAGAATTATCCCTTTTGCTTCATCTTCTACAGCTATGTAAAAAAGCAAAAAAAAAAAAAAAAAAAAAAAAAAAAAAAAAAAAAGAATTATCCCTTTTCAAGACTGTGCCACAGGCTCAGAGAGAAATCCAGAAACATTAAGAGGAGCTAGAGCATCCCTGGAATACAAGCATCCAGAACACTTTGACAAGAAAGTCTCATCCCAGTCTGTTTTAAAGCAACAGCCAAAAAGTGTGTATTTTCTACTCCTGCCTATCACTGCCCACTAAAGACAAGCCGCCAGGTTTTCCCAGAACTACCACAACGTGTCATCAGCGCGGCTCGATCTCCCCAAATGGAGACCCACTGGCCTCTGGGTCGAGCATCGACTCACCATCTCCTATGGCCCAAGGGCTGGCTAGGAGTCTCCACATGTCACTTGATCCTAAAGCAAGGTCAGGATTTACCCACTTTTCCCCAATGCAGAAGCTGTGGTTCCAAAATCAGAAGTGACTTGCCTAAAGTCACACAAACCTCACCACACCACGAGATTGGATTTCAAACTCTGGTCTGGCTGACCTTAAATGTAGCTTTCCATTTTGCCAGCTGGGGGTAGATGACCCGTCCGACCCAAGGCCAATCCTGGGGGTATTTCCCGGTGGTTCCCCATGTTTTCAGGTCAAAAATAGGAGTGCACTGCCAGGCCCTTTCTTCCCCTCATCTCCTCCCTCCCTCAGTCCCCACCCATGGTCCCGGCCACCTGCTCTTTCCGCATCTACATCCTTCCTTCAGGCAACACTTCAAGACACGCACTTCTCAACTTGAACAGCACACAGACTGCAACACATCGTCCCAGAGTTTCTAGCCATCATCTGTCACTCTGAACGACAGAGCTCTGGCCTAACCCTGGCAGAAGGTCACTTAGGGACAAATAAAACATAAGTGTGGACCACTTTAGCCAGGAGGGGGCTATATAGATGGAACTCATCTCCACTATAGGCCAGAATGCCTCAGGGAATGTGGAACTCAGGTAGGAAGTCCCACCAACAAAACCAAGAGGTTTGAAAGATGTCACTGATCTCCTGGGGCCAACCACTAATGACAATGAAATGGAACATTGGTCTGGCCCTGCAATGTCCAACACGGTAGCTACCAACCACATGTGGCTACTGAACACATGAAATATGGCTAGTCAGAATTGAGATGTACTGTAGGAATGAAAGACACGTAGATTTCAAAGATTTAATGCCCCCTCTCAAAAGAACGTAAAATGTCACATTAGTGGGTTGATGGCATGTTGAAATGATAGCATTATGGACATACTGAGTTAAACTCAGTATTATTAAAATCAATGTCACCTGCTTTTAACTTTTTCTTAATATACTACCAGAAAATTGAAAATTATACTCGTGGCTCGTATTTGGGGCTTGAATCATATTTCTATCGAACAGCGCTAGTCTGACACATATAAAAGATGAGGAGACTAAGACAGTAATTCTGGAGTTTTTAAGACGTGCATACCCACAAAAATACAGACAGAGTCTGACTAAAACTTAAATATAGTACAAACATGGACTTTCTAACTCCAGGAAAATTTCTCTGGCAATTTGAAGCAAAAGTGCAGAATAAAGGCAACTCTGACAGGTACTCCTCCCACCAAGATATGGATTCCACATTACTTTACATCTCCTCTCCAGCAAGAGGACCTAGCAAAGATGCTGCCTTTGAACTTGCATCTGCCCTTCCACCTGCCCTTCCAGTCTCATCCAAAGCCAACAAGCTGGGGTACTGGGTACATGCCTGACCACACATGCAGCTGAAACTTCTTCATGGATGGCCCTCGACAGGGGCTCAACCAGGACCCAAAACATGTGGCACAGGATACCTATCCCACAGGGTTTGCCTAAAAGTTAACTCAGATAATAAATGAGAAAATAAAGTATAAACAATAAAGTAGAGTATACTTGCAGCACATCATGGTGGCTCATCCAGTCTAGTACCTTTCAAACTCTTTGATCACCACCCACAGGAGGCAATATATTTCACATCACACACATACATCCACACATACAATGAAAACAGAAGTTTCATGAGACTATACTTACCTGTTCTCTGTGCTATGCCTCTGCTATTTTTGTTCCCTATATTCTATTCTAGTCTTTCTTGAATGCTGATTATGATTAACTAAATTGACTTCACAACCCACTAATGGACTGTGATTCAAGGTCTAGCCCAGGAATGGAAACTAAGAGGTGCACTGCTATTTGACGACTGCACCCCTCTCTCCAGAATATCGGAGTCTGCAGGTGGCCTCAGAATCCCTCTCAGTACGGTGATCCAAGCAGCTCCAACCAATCCCTTGGAGTCGGAATTAGAGATGAAACCCATTTATTATTATCCTTGATCTGAGTCAAAGCGCTCAGTTCACAAACACAAAAATTGAGGCTCTGAAGGAAAAAGTGATTTGCCCAAGGTCAGACAGCAAGACCTTGGGAGTTCAGGCTTCCAAATAATCCACAAGTGAAGTGAAGTCACTTCACTCCACATCACCAGACAGGAGCCACAAGTGACACAAAACGTTACAAGAGCATGGAAAAAAACTCAAAATTTCAAGACTATGAAAAGTCAGCTTATATATATCCAGTGAAACACAGCAAGGAAGTTCTTATCACCCACCAAGGAGAAGACGTAAGGATTCTGAGGTCAGAGGAAGCAGCATGCCAAGAGCTGAGTCAAAAGTGGAGAAAAAATTGTATCTGACACTGGAGGAGTTTTAAAACTCAATTTCTCATAAGCCATTGGCTGTTTATTTTCTAGGATGAGGGAGAGGTCAGCCTTGCACTGACCAGCCATCTTTGTTGCTTTCCTTCTGCAAAAGCAAGAGCCCTTGTTCAAGTTCACCTCTGTGCAGGGCTGAAAGTATAAGCAAACCCTTTTTCCTAGCTTAGTCCAAAGTCAAGCTATAAAGCAGGCCCTTGAAATTTCAAACCTTATTAGAAAAAAAAAAAAAAAACCTCCTTAGGCAGAAAAGCAAAACATTAATAAGAGTCTCCACTGTGAAACTGAGTATAAATGATCTTTCACCAAAATAACTCAGACCATCATCAAATTACCACCCCTCAAGTCCAATTTGCCAGATATTTTGCCCAATATTATGAGAGAGTGTGGTGAACAGACACAGACTCATTAAAATTAGCTCATATATCCATTTCTGGTCACACGTCCACCTAAAATAGGAGGTGAGAGAGACAAGGCCCAGGTCAGATCTCAATCCAGAGACAGACACCAATAGAAACAAAAGAAAACTGGCCCCGCCCCCAACAAAACCATCATGCACCTCTACTTCCTTTACAACAAACATGATCAGAATCACTAATTTTTTTCAGGAAAGAAAAAAAACATGTCTATAAAAACAGAAATGATTTTCAACTTCTAGCCATGGGCTCCCTTTAAACCATAGACAACAGAACAAAATTTCAGCAGAAGAGAAGGAAGGAATCTCAGTTGTGTGTCAGGAGATCCAGGCCACACAAAGGGACATGCTGCAATATTTTTATTCCTTGCACCAGAAATAACCTGTTATCTACAACCCTGACTTTTTCTCAGATTCTCCTACCCCTACCCACCCCCCACCCATGCTTCCAGCCCAGCCCGTCTTCAGCACTGCTAAACTCAGGCCTTCTGCCTCATGAGGCCTCCAGAGCCCCTTGGAAATTACAAATTCCTTGACCATCCTAGGCATCGGCCTAAATAATTCAACAGAAAAAAAAAAAAATTTTTAATTATGCTACTTAAAAAAAAAAAAAAAAAAAAAACTCATTCCAAATATGTCAGAATGTGGCCAGTCAGCCCTGAAGGATTTCGTTACTAAAAAAATAAAATCTCCCAAATGCAATGGCGATGATGGGAAATGTCAAACCTCTGCCACTGTCAAATAGATTTCACAGAATTAGTATCCCCTTAAAAATCCAAATTTCCACAAGACAGGGTTGGGAATCTATGGACTGGGGCCACCAGTTCTTCCAAGACCAGCTAGTGGCTGGCGAAAGGGGCACACAATTTCATGTTCTTGCCCTCAGTGACCCACCATTAGCTCCCAACCAAAGGTCCCACCAAGATCCCACCCTGTAAATGCTAGCAATATATTCCTTCTGGACAAAAAAATTAGAACTTTTTTTTTTTTGGCTTAAAATCTCCAGCAAGTTCAATCAGATACTAATGTATCACAAATAACCCTTCATCTTTGAGTGGGTACCTTATTTTCATCTGTCAAATTTCAATTCAGTCAATATTGTTTTTCTTAAAATTTTTTTTTCTTTTTTGTTTCACCTTCATTTGATTCATTTTCAGGCCAAAAACTCCACATGAAATATTGTTTGTACATATGCTTTCATATTCCAAAAGCAAGTACCTTTGGGTTTGGCTTTTGTTTGTATTTTAATTTTTTTTCCTTAAAGGAAAATAAATTTTACTGTTAGAATCAGCTGAGTTGGTATTTTACCCAATTTCTTCAGCAAAGTAAGTGTTCCACCAAGGAAGATGGATAAAGAATCAGAATTTTCATCTCCTCTCTGCTCATCTTTCTTTTATCTTTCTTGTTAAGTCAGTAAAATTTGTGCATTTTTTTCTTTTGGTCATAAACCCCCCAAAATAATCAAGACTAATGGATTTTCCCCCTTTGAAAATAATCAAATTTTTAAAAAACACCAAATGTTAATAAACTACCAACCCCACATCACAATCAAAGAGGCCTGAAACCAATCTGGATTTTTTTAAAAAAAATAATAAAATTTTCAAATTGGAAGAGTGAAGAAGACAGAGAAGGGAAAATTTTCCTTACCAAGGATTCCTCAATCCTTGTCTTCATCAATTGATTCAGTTGCATGTCATAAAAAATGAGCTTCTGTGAATCCACTGTTAGTTTTTTCATAATAATGTTAATTATGCATATCTTATTTTAATGGCGGTCTCTCCTACAAATCTGTGGGCTACTCAATTTGTATAATATATGAATTTACATTTTTTCTACTGAATACTGCTCAATAAAGGTTCCTGACATTTTCTGGATAAAACAACAACAAAAAAGAAATGTCTGGACCTTTCAGGAAACAAAATCAGAAAACAGTCTTAATTATTCCATCAAAAAAAAAAAAAAAAAAACCCATACACAAAACCCAACAAATACAGAAAAAATAAAGATAGGATTTCACTCTAACTTTTCCAATTTCTGTTTTCTTTGAAATCTTAGTATTTAAATGCAGTGAAATGTAAATGCAAAATTAAAAAAAAAAAACTACAATTTTTGGGTGTGTCCAAAGCCAACATTTTAAGGTCTATTTTCTCTTTTAAATCCTTCCTTCTTGGAAATAGAAAAACTTTAAATATTGCCAAATAGTAAAATTAGTCTTTTTTTGCCCGCTGAGCTAAACAAGTTCCAAATTACAATGAAGTACAATTTCTAATTGCTTCATAAAGCCAATTCTCCCAGTTTTCCCTAAACTCCACAATTTCCCTCCTTTCCTCATTCCAATTAGTTTTTTTCTCAAACTAAAATGAGTTGGGTAGTCAAACTGACTTTGCTTTTAGGAGGTTTTTGCTTTCTCTCCTTCAAGAACTGAATTCATTCAAAATCCAGCTTAATTTTCATTTACATATTATCTGGATTTGGCTTCAGAAATAAAAATTGTCTCCATGCTTCTGGAAAGATCAAAGTGAAAATTTTCACCCGAAAAAAGAAAAAAAAAGAATCTCTTACCCCTCCACTGTCATGTAGCGCAAACTTTTGAAAAAATAAGAAATAAAAAATATTTCTTTTCAATTTTAATTTCTTTTTTTATTTACAAAATAGTATCCTCTAGGTGGCGTCGTTTTAATGGGAAAAAACTACCGTTTGAAGAAAAATTAGAAAAAAAAAATTGAGAAAGGGAAATATGGCCTAAAAAAAAAAAAGATTGTTGCAAAAATGGGGGCCCTGGAGGGAAAGACCTCCCAGGGGGTCATCGGGGACCCTGAGCGCAGACAGGGTCAGGGGGAAATTGCAAATTTCGGGGGGAGGGGGGAGAGCTGGAAGGGGTTGCATTTTTGCAAAATGTGAATTGTCCAAACTGAAATGGCTGCTCTGTTCTCTCGCCGCTTTGTTTTCTGGGCTCCGGTCCGAGCCCAGGGCTGGAGGGGGCGCCGGGTGGGGGCCCCAAAGACCCCTCCACCACCCCCACTCTCCTCACACCCCGCAGCGCCCGGGGGGGTGCTCTCCGGACCCCGACCCTCCCGTTTGCGCCCACAAAAAGCCCGCAAACGAGCCCAGGCACTTTGCATTTTGCAAATCTTGCAATGAAGTGGCGCAGCGCCCCGGGCCCCGGCCCCCCGGGGTCCCCCGCGCGGTGCATGCCCCCGGCCCCCCGCCGTACCTGCGGAGCCGCCGCGCCGCCCGGCTGGTTCATGGGTCCGTGCGGGAGGAGGCGGCCCCGGCGCGTCCTGCTCCTCCCGGGCCGGGCTGCTGGTGCGCGCACAATGCCGCCGCCGCCGCCGCCGCCGCCGCCGCCGCTCCCTCCTCCGCCCGCCCCGCTCAGGCCGGGGGGGCGGGGGCGCTGGGGGCGCGCGGGGGGGCGCCGGCCCTCGCCCCCACCCCCGGCCCGCACCGGCCGCGCCGCCGCCGCCGCCGCCGAGCCGCCCCTCGCGGGGCCGCCGCCGCCCCCCGCCGCCCTGCCCGCCCCCGGGCCGGCCTCGCCGCGCGGCCCGCGAGCTCCGGGCCTCGGCCTCGGCCTCCGCGCCGCCGGCCTCCGCGCCGCACACAAAGCCGGCCGGCCCCGGGGCGCGCCCGCCCGCCAGCCCCCGGCCGCGGCGCGCCCGCCCCCCAAACTTTCCCGCGCCCGCCCCCGGCTCGCGCCTGCCCTCCCCGGCCCTCCAGCCCCTCGGAAATGTCATTTTCGCCTACGAAGAAAAGTTTGGGGAGCCGGCTCCCGGCGGAACACAAGCGGTTAATGGGAACTCCTTACCCCCTACCCCCCCAAAAAAAATTAGAGTGATTTTTAAAATAAAAGTTTTGAAGAGCTGGCCTTATGGAAGGCTCAGAAGGCTTCCTGGGAATATTCCTACTGCCCCTGTCACCCCTCCTCAAAAGCCTGAGGTAATAAAGTTTGAAGAACTGGCCCCATGTCATACAAGAGGGGTTAAGGGGACTCTCTCCAGCCGCACCCCACCCCCGCCACGCCCCGCAGGTTGATTTTAAAAATAAATATTTGAGGAGCTACTTTTATGTGAAATGCTGGTGAAGCGACTGTTTTCTACCTACCTCTGCCAAATTAAAAAAAAAAAAAAATCAGATATATTTTTACGGAAAAGTTTGAAAAACTGGCCCTCCAGTAAGACAAGAGGGGGTAAACGTTAAGGGGGTAACGTTAGGCCCCCCCATATCCCTCAGTCAAGGTGATTTAGAAAAGAAAAAATTCAGAAACTGCCTCTATGTGAGATAGAAGGTGAACCAGGATACTTTTTGCCAACACCCTAGAAATTTCAGATTTTTTAATTTGAGAAACTGCCTACTTGTGATTTGGGAAGATTTAAAAGAGCTTTTTTTTTTTTTTTTATGTTCTCCTCCTCCAAAACCCAGATTTTTTAAAAAATTGAAAGTGTGAAGGACCTGCCCTATATAGAGACAGAAGGAATCACTTGTCATCTTGTAGGATCCATCCTTTATCTCCCACAATTAATTGATTTTTAGAGTAAAAATTTTAAGAATTGGTCATATATGAGATGCAAGATGAACATAAATCATTCTTTACTCCTCCCCAAGAGAAAACTATAAGGATGCTTTTTAAAAATAAAAGCATTAGAAATTTAGGCTAAACAGGTTTCTTTGCCCCCACCTTCAAAACTCAGTTGTTGTTTTTTTTTATTTTTGTAATGTTTAAAGATCTGGAGCAATATGAGACTGGAAGGGTTACAGAAATTTTTTCCCTGCAACCCTCAAAAAGTTATCATTTTTTCAAAGTCAGGAAACTGAGGCACTGTGTAGAAGACATGGGAGGCATGGAATTGAGAAACAACTCTCGTCCCCTTTAGCAAACACACATAAGAAGTTAAGAGGAATCTTCCAACCACTTCCCTGAATCCCCCAAAAGTTGGAGATTCATTAAAAAATTAAAAGTGGCCATTTCCTTCCCCACCAGCCTAGCAAGTGTGTCTCTGGCAGAGGTTTGGCAGCCTCTGCCAAGGCTAGCGTGCAGCAAGCACCAAGGGGAGCAGGAACAGCCTGCAGACTGGCAGAGTTGGGCTCCCCTTCCGCCAGCCCAGGGCAGCTCCCTGCATGCCTGCCCCTCATCCACCAGGTGGCTGGGACCTTGTTGCCTGGCAAGGTGCCCCAGGTTTGATGTCTCTCTGGCTCCATCCTGTGTGAAGGTTCCTGGCACCTGCCTCAAGACCAGGCCCTCTCCTCTACCCAGTGGAGCCAAGCCTGATCTTGGGGCCGGGGATAGAAAGAAACTGGACCCAAAATAACATCAGCTCAGAGCTATATGGTACTGAGGAAAAAATCCTGCCCTGGGAGTCAGGAAAACTTGATGCAATAAATCTTCATTGAGCACTTACTATGCACCTGACACGTTGTATCTAGTAGGGCAGACACACCATAAAGAAGAGAATTGCTTGCAGGAGGGCCTGTTCAAACAGATTGCTGGGCCCCACCCCCAGTCTCTAATTCATTTGTTCCAGGTTAGGGACCAAGAGTTTGCATTTCTAACGAGTTCCCAAGCGATGATGCTGCTCTAAGGGCCACCTTTTTAAAACCATGGCAATCCAGTGCGAACGGCTAGGTGCACAGGTGCAGGAGAAAGGAGAAGGGCCCAAGCCAGCGGGGGATGGGGTCAGCAAAGATTCCAATAGGAATAACACCCTGCTTGAACCCTGGGTAGAAGCATCTTTCCCCTCCAGGTCTTAATCAGATGGCAAGGTCTCTCTAGAGCAGGGATTCTTAGATGGGGTCCTGGAATAGGTTTGTGAGATCATGAAGTACTCTAAGCAAACTTAGGTCTGTATGTGGATTTTGAAGAAAATCTCTGGCTTTCACCAGTTTCTCAAAAACATCAATGACTCCAACCTGAAATAATCCGCAGCCTATCTCTGGGCAACTCTGGCCTGTGAAATCATGTAGTCCTTCTTAGCTTTCTCTTTCTGGAGGCCTGCAAGCCCTTTCTGTTTCTCTAGCACCCATGGGTCCTAGGAACCAGGCCGTCTGTCAGCACATCCCAGCATGCACTGAGCACCATCTTGGAGAGGCAGCTCCTCGACAGGGGTCTCAGCCCTGAAGGGTGTATCCCTTCTCCACTCTGTCCCAGCTGGGTCATAAACGGTATGTTGGGGGGACCACGGCTGAGCTTGAAGTCTTTCTGGCAAAATCCAGTTCATAAACGAACCCACACATTTCCCAAACCACAGCGGAAACTATGCAATCACCCAGGGCTGTGGTTTATCCCTGTTCAGGGGGGTGAACTGAGGTTAGATTTGTAATGGGGAACTTTTGGAGTTTCCTGAGGATTTGCCCAAGAACGTGGCTAGGTGCTGCGCGAGGTGGCTCTGGTCCCATCAAGGGCACCGAGGTCTCACCTGAGCCTCTCACTTGTGAGACCAGCATGGTGAGGTCACAGGAAGGCCGTTGAAGGGAGGACCCTCACAGACACCAGAGGAGCTCTGGTGGGGTTAGGGGAAAGGCGTGTCGGCAGCATATTCCGTGAGAACCCAGGGGGCATGACCAGACCTGCTCCACGATGGAACAGACTCCACCACGAAACATCGGCAAAATGACCGCCACTCAGAGCTGCGGAAGAACAGAACTCACATTGGTGGAAACATAGTCCAGTTGGGACCACCAAAGGCTCTCCCATCTTCTAAGGGTTTACGGTTCAACTTGACATTCCTGGATCTAGCAAATTCTGGAAAATTCTAGCCCCTTCCACAGCCAGAGCTCTGCCTTGAGAACTATCACAGCCGCACTAACACCTCATTAAGAGGCCAGCCTGTGGCCTCAACCCCAGGTCCAACCCTGGCTCTGGTCCTTGCCTGCTGTGTGATCTCGAGCAGACGGCTCGGCTTCTCCTTGCCTCCCTTTCCTTGTCTTTAAAGTGGCGCTGACAGTTGCCTCTACCTCGCAGGGTGCTCTGAGGACTAAATGAGGCAACACAGGTAAAGTCTGTAGAAAGGGACAGTCTGTAGACTCAGCCACAGGAGGCGTGGAGGCCTGGGACTCTGGCCCCTCCCTCACCGCCGGTGTGACCCTGCCCTCCTGGCTTAATCCCCAGCCTGAGTTTCTGTCCCTGAAAACTCGCGCTCCTAAAACCCTACCAGACTTATCAACATGCTTTCAGTTGTGAGATGGAATCACGCTAAATTTAAACAAACAGAAAAAAAAGGAAGGTGCTATTTATTAAATTGGGAGCAGACCATGGTACTCAAGGGCAGAAAACGAAACAAAGCCTCCGGAGGATTTGGAGCCGGGAACTAGAAAAGTTTCAGGAACTGGGCTCACTCTCTCCATCACTCTGGGCCACCGGACTCTTGACATCTCAGTCCTAACTTCCCTCCCCACTCAGGAGAGAGACTGGGAGAGCCCAGGCTTGCCTCAGTGCCACCAGGGGGATCCTCTATGGCCAAAGGGGCAGCGTCACAAAACACACAGAGCCTCCTGAGACTCACCCCCGAGGGAAGGGGTGTGGGGGACTCAAATGTTGTACCTTACGGGGGACTGTGAGAATTCACTGAGATCAGGGACATGAAAGTGTCCACGCCCAGGGCCCGAGGCAGAGACATACTCCGAAGCTGCATTGCTTGTGCTGGAATCCGGCAACATTGGGGGAAACCAGGGATTGAGGATGCTGAGGCTTTGTCTAGGGGATGAGGGCCAGTGTCCATCTTGTGTCACAGGCAGGTGAGGTCGGGAGACAGGAGTTGTCCCAGAAGAGGACTTTGGGTCCCAAACAGAACCTGGGTGCTTGGGTAAAATCTGGCGGGTAGATCTTGATGCAGAAGATGGCTTTATGGTGAAGCACTAGGCTCTGAAGAGCGTGGGACAGAACAAAGGCAGGGACCTCGCACAATGGTGTCTTCTTCCTCAAGCTAGGTTTCTTTTTCTTATGCCTAAAAAATGAGGGAAGTGCTCTCTTGTCACAGCCCAGCCAGGGAGACTGGCCACCCACTCCTCTCTATACACTGGGAGAGCATCACATGATCCAGGTTTTTTTTGTTGTTTTTTTTTTTTTTTTTTTTGAGACAGAGTCTCGCTTTGTTGCACAGGCTAGAGTGAGTGCCGTGGCGTCAGCCTAGCTCACAGCAACCTTAAACTCCTGGGCTCAAGCAATCCTTCTGCCTCAGCCTCCTGAGTAGCTGGGACTACAGGCATGCGCCGCCATGCCTGGCTAATTTTTTCTATATATATTAGTTGGCCAATTAATTTCTTTCTATTTATAGTAGAGACGGGGTCTCGCTCTTGCTCAGGCTGGTTTTGAACTCCTGACCTGGAGCAATCCTCCCGCCTCGGCCTCCCAGAGAGCTAGGATTACAGGCGTGAGCCACCGCGCCCGGCCAGATCCAGTCTTATAAAATTCCTTAGCAGTTTATCAAAACAAGTTGGGAGCATTTTCTCATTTGATCGACTACTTCTCTGAAGTGGGGAGAGGAGGCATAGTCACCCCCACTTTAAGGATGAGGAATTTAAGGCTCAAGTCCCTTGGTCCAAAAAGCAAGCGGCAGCCCAGGCTGCCTCTCATGCAGTGCTCTTCCCACAGTGCTCCAGCTGCCTCGGTGGAAGTGTTCAGTGATTGGAATAAAAATCAACAGATTCTGTAAAGCCTCTTGCTTTTGCTCTGGGATTTTCTTCTTTTCCTTCCTTTCATTTCTCTTCCTCCCCAGCCCCACTAATGGAGAAGTTGGGCAGCGGCAACAATTTATTTCCTTAAGAGCAGTCCCTGCAAGTCTCCAGAGAAGCAGGTGCCTGAGGCCTTGGCAGCCCCCAGGGAGGTGAGTCGTGGAGGAAAAGCGAAAGTGAAGTCAGGACAGGACACCACACTCAGGACAGAGACCAGCACCGAGAAAGAGAGAGATCAAGCTAATGGCCAGGGATCAGAATCGAGGCCAAATCTGAGTAGCCCATTTAGATTCAACTGCAAATGCCTATTTTGTGTCCACAATGTCCAGTATGTTTCATAAACCTTACTCTATGGAGTCTGCCATCCCATTAGGCCTAGAGAAAGTCGAGAATCCTGATGAAGATCTCTTCTGGTCTCTGCAGTTAGACCTGTACAGGAATCCCCCCATTGCACTCCCCAGATTGTGACATTAGCCACCGTAAAAAGTCTCAGTTTTCTCATCTGTAAAATGGGCAAAATAAGGTGCCTAACACATAGGGTTATTTAAAGGCTTAATTCGTGTTCTGCACTCAACACATGGTAGCTATTATCACTGTTCCCAGCTCATTTCCACTTCAATATATATACAGAGATTCAGGCCCCAGGGAGGGTGGGCGTGGAGTCTCCTCATTTTGAGCAGGGTTGTGTGGCCAGGAAGGCAGCGAAGTCAGCTTTGAAGGCGGCTTCCCCAGGCCCAACAGGCCCTGCCCCTCGCAGGCAGTGGTCCTGATTTTAGTTCAGCTGGATCGCAGAATGGAGACGCACCCAGGCCACGGGAAGGAAGGAAGAGAAATGAAGATGGCAGGAGCTGGCTCGTCTTGTTTTCTCCTTTGCCATCTGGAGGCCCCCAAACTAGGCTGTGATCCATCCTTTCTGCTGCGAGACACACTTGTGAATGGGATTAGCTGACAGTGTGGCGCGGTGCAGGGCTCAGGCTCTGGACTCAGCCCCAGCTGGGCTCAGATCCCAGCTCAGTCCGTTCCAGCCGCATGAGCCTGAGCGTATCACATCACTGTCCCCGAGCCTCAGTTTCCGTGATTGTTAAATGGGGATAGTAACATGTACATGCGTGTTTTATAGGAGGGTTAGAAAAAAGATGAGTGACAGCACCCAGAAGGTATCCTAGATGTTAGTGATGGTGATTATTAGTCATGACATTGATCTCAACAGTTTTTATCTGCAGAACTCTCCAGGGGTGGGGCACGTCTCAAATGACAGCTCAGCCATGAAGCCACTCAATCATGCCCCCAGTCATGGCCATAACAGATGAGGAGAGTGAGGCACCGAAAAGAGAAATGGAATGTCTCTTTGCCCAGTAATTGGACAAACCGCCAGCATGTGACTCCTGACAAGATGCACAAAGAAGAACTGACAGCGCTTACATAGAATTCTTGCCAAAAATGCATAACCCAGATCTAATCATGAAGAAACATCAGACAAACCCAGATCGAGGGACCTTCTACAAAACAACTGGCCTGTATGCTTCAAAAATGTCAATGTTATGAAAGACAAAGAAAGACTGAGGAACTGTTTCAAATTAAAGGAAACTAAAGCAATAAATAGGATAAATATGAATATGACAACTAAATGCAAAAAGTGATCCTGGATCACTTTTCTTTTCTTTCTTTTTTTTTTTTTTAGACCCTAAAGCAGAATGGGAAAAAATTGCTATAAAGGACATTCTGGGGCCAATTGGTAAAATTTGAATATGGGTGTATATTAAAGAATAGTATTTATATGGGTTAAATTTCTGAGTTGATAATTGTTTTACGGTTGTGTAAAATGATGTTCTTGCCCTAGAAAGAACACACTTTTGGTGTAAAGGCATGTGATATTTGCAACTCTCAAATGGTTCAGAGAAAAAATATATAGGGATATGTAGATGCCTACATATAAACAGACATCATGTGTATAAGATAAAGCAATTATATGTGACTACATATTAACAGCAAATTTGAGAAAAGGGTATGAGAAAGTTCTTTGTACTATTCTTACAACTCTTATAATTATGAAATTATTTCAAAATAAAAAGTTAAGAAAACTAAAATATCTGAAATGTCTGAAAAAAGTTAGAAGCCTACACTGCAATTATTTTCATCAGAATGAACTCTTTTTATTGTATGTTTGAAAACAAATTTTGATTCATTGATGAGTGTCTTGTCTGCATTAAAATTTGCCAATTATTTTTTCTAACGACATGAGTGTTCTTTTGTAGCAGTTATTTCTACCAGGTGTAATTTTCCCAGGAAAATTTTGCGATCTAAATTTTTTTCATGCAGATTTAGGGTCCTTCATCAAGTTTTAGTCAAAAAGAATATTTATTGTGTGCAGTGTTAGTCTTTGTTAGGTTTATTTTCTGTTGCTTATTTCTAATAAGTAAAAGTGTTTTCAGTTTTGCGATTTTCAGGGTTACCAATAAGCTATAATTCTTCAAACATTTCCCCCCCTCAAATTAGTTTTGTTGTGTGTAGTTTAAAGGGATCTCCAAGCCTAGCTGGGCATCCAAATCCTCTAAAAAGCATAATGTGATATTAAGTACGTTCACACTGCAGTGCAACCATCACCACTGCTCATCTCCAGTTTTCCTTTACCCACTCCGCAGATTCTGATCCTGCTGGGGCCTGGATATTTGTATTAAATATTTTAACAAGCCCCCACCCCCCCAATCTCTCAAGCTCTGTAATGGCCACTGGCCCATCACTTGGTGTGGTTATCATCTTGCCTTGTATCAGTGGTTATCTTAAACTCTTTGGGCCTTGCTAGCCTCAATGTTTCAACACTCTATTTCCCCAACTTACCTGTGAGGTCCTTGAATAAACGGACCAGGCTAATAATTTCTATATGGCCAGCACAGCCCATCACACGTTAGCTGAGGCAGTGAAAAGATATAAGCTGGGTGATTGTTGGCTCAACCAAAACCTTGAATATCAGCATCAAGAAAAGGAACTTTTTTAAAAAGTTGTAGAAAATTAGGCTGGGTGCAGTGACTCATATCTGTAATCCCTGCACTTAGGGTGGCCAAGGAGGGAGGATTGTTTGAGGCCAAAAGTTCAAGACCAGCCTGGGCAACATGGCAAGACCCCATCTCTACAAAAAAAATTTTTTTTTTTTTTTGAGACAGAGTGTCGCTTTCTTGCCTAGGCTAGAGTGAGTGCCGTGGCGTCAACCTAGCTCACAGCAACCTCAAACTCCTGGGCTCAAGCGATCCTCCTGCCTCAGCCTCCCGAGTAGCTGGGACTACAGGCACGAGCCACCATGCCCGGCTGATTTTTATATTATATATATTAGTTGGCCAATTAATTTCTTTCTATTTTTATGGTAGAGACGGGGTCTCGCTCAGGCTGGTTTTGAACTCCTGACCTTGAGCAATCCGCCCGCCTCGGCCTCCCAGAGTGCTAGGATTACAGGCATGAGCCACCGCGCCCGGCCTACAAAAAAATTTTTTAAATATTACCTAGGCATGGTGGTGCACGCCTGTAGTCCCAGCTACCCAGGAGGCTGACGCAAGAGGATCACTTGAGCCCAGGAGCTTGAGGCTGCAGTGAGCTGTGATTGCACCACTGCACTTCAGCTTGGGTGATCCTGTCTCCAAAAAAAAGTGGAAAAATATACATAACATAAAATTAATCATTTTAAGTATTTTTAAGTGTACAGTTTCGTGATATGAAGTCCATTCACATTGCTGTGCAACCATCACCACTATTCATCTCCAGAATTTTTCATCATCTCAAACTGAAACTCTGTACTTGCTAAACACTAACTCTCCATTACCTCCTACCGGCCCCTAGTAACCACCGTATGACTTTATGTCTCTATGAATTTGATTATTCTAGGCACCTCGTGTAAGTGGAATCACATAACTTTTGACCTTTTGTTTCTGGTTTATTTCACTAGCATGATGTCTTCAAGATTCATCCATGTTGTAGTGTGTATCAGCATTCCATTCCTGTTTAAGGCTGAATAATATTCTATTGTATGTCTATACCACATGTTGTTCATCCATTCATCCACTGATAGACATTTGGGTTGTTCCCACCCTTTACTTATTGTGCATAATGTTGCTGCAAACATCCATGTATAGATATCTGTTCAATTGTCTGCTTTCAATCCTCTTGGGTATATACTCAGTGGAATTGTTGGATCATGTAGTAATTCTGTTTCTGACTTTTTGAGGAATCACCATAATGTTTTCTGTAGTGGCTAAAGAAAGAATGTTTTTAAAAGCTTTTTAAATAAAGGTAGATTGATGATTGATCCTTTCTGAATTTTATCCCAACTATATTGAGAAACAAAATCCATACACCTATCTTTAGCAGCCTTAAAGGATCATGGGAAGTTACCTTTACCCTTTTGTTCTGTGGGAAATTGATTGCATTGAAGGCCCTCTGCACACCTTCTTGAATCTATCTCTCTTTGTCATGTAACTTTGCTATTCTTCTCACAAAAAAAGATGGAGTTTATTTCCCACTCCTAGAGCCTGAGTTTGCCACGTGACTTGCTTTGGCCACTGCAATGTTAGCAAATTTCACATAAGCAGAGGCTTTAAAAGTGCTTTAACAACAAAATTTGCACTCACTCTTGCTCTTATGCCTTTGCCATGAGAATATAGCTAGCCCTCCATATCTGTGGATTTCACATCTGTGGATTCAACCATAGTTAGGCCCATAATGGTTGTATTTCTACTGAACATGTACTGACTTTTTTTCTTGTCATTATTCCCTAAGCAATACAGTGTAACAGCTATTTACATAGCATTTACATTGCATTAAATGATTTAAAATCTAAGGGAGGATGTCCATAGGTTATAGGCAAATACCAAGGCGTTTTACATGAGAGACCGGAGCATCTGCGGATTTTGTTATCCACAAGGGTCCTGGAACAAATTCTCCATGGATACCCAGGGACAGGTATACACCCAAGCCAGTCTGCAGGAAGAATAGGAGAGAAAAGTGAGACAGAGCTCAGTTACCCCAGCTGACCACCAGCTGTGTGAGCCCCCAGCCAACAGGCAGAGGGTGACACAGCTCAAAGGAGACTGGAACACCATCCAGATCTAATCCCCAACCCACAGTCTCATGAGCTAAATAAATGCCTATCATTTTATGTGACTGAATTTTGGGGTGGTTTCTTATACAGCTTTAATAGATAATTGATACATCTGCCCTTCCCCTTTGCTGCAGTTTCTGCATCTGTCAAAAAAACGATGAGATAGTTTCACTGACTTCTAGAGCTGTCGTGAGAAGTAGGTGACAGAACTGGCCAGGTCTAGCATCTGACAGTCATAATCTAAGGGCAGATTTCTCTCTTTCCTCTCAAAGGGTACCCTGCATTAGTTTCTTGGAAAAGAGAGCTATAGAGGGCATTTGTTCTCTAATCCCCCTCATTCTAATGACAGCACCTCAATTTTTCTTGGAGAACAAGCCTTCCCCTATGCTCAGTCTATGCGTTCTGGGTAGAGCTATTCTAGCCCTGAGGGCCATCAGCAAATGGCCTGGGCCCAGCCAATCAGTGTATTTTGTCCCCTTGTTCCCAAATGGGTTCAATATGATAACATCATGGGCCAAGCCAATGAGATTCAGATTCAAGAGTTTGAATGGAAAGTTTTCTTTTCCATGGAGATTACTGAGAGGATATAGCTTAAGTTTAGAGGAGCCAAAGGGTACCATGTGGGAAAAACTTGCCTGAATTTAGCTAACACAAACGAAAACAGAGCCCAGAAATTAGAAGAAACAGAATCCTGATGACATGGTTAGAACTCCTAGATACAGCTGGGCCTGAAGCTGTACTTCCCTTGAACTTTTTACTTATATGAGTCACTACAAATTCTTTTTTTTTTTTTTTTGCTTTGTTTTGTTCCATTAAAACAATTTGAGGAAATATTCTGTCCTTGTAACTGAAGCAATGTGTCTTGCATTCCTTCTGGATCACTTTCTTGACTGCATGTTCCTTATCATAATAGGCTTCTACACGGTGCTCTTAGCCCCACTGTCTTGACAAACCACCGTGCTTGTCCCCGCTGGACACCACCTGGGACTCCCAGGCAAAATCCTCCAGATAGAGCAACGTTACTTCCACACAGGCGCCAGGAACAGGGAGAATGTGGGCAGGTCTGGGCAGACCAGGCATCCTGGTTTGCCCTGGACAGTTCTAGTTTATGCCTGTTGCCCCAGTCTAATTGCTAATAGCACTGCCTTTCACTACCACAGTGTCACATATGGTCCCCTTAGCAGGGCATACTTCCTTTCATTGTGTCACCACTTTATTGTCCACAACCCCCTACATAAGGCCGAGTGGCAGTTGCAGACTTTACCACCCAGATGGGGTGGCTGGAGCGTCTAACAGCATAGGAGGAGGCGTGACAGAGAACAAAGATGGCTGCAACCATATCTCCCACCCCGCATGCTCTTACAACTCGACCTTGCCTTTCTTCCTCAGGAGCTGCAGTCTAATTCTCCACCCCTTGAATTTGAGTGATACTGTGACTGCTTCAACCAACAGACCACTGTGGAAGTGATGTGGAAGTGATGAGGCATGAAGGACAGCGTAGCTTCCACTTTATTCACTAACGCTCATACTTGGAGCCCTGAGCCATTCTGTGAGAAGCCCAACTTTCCTGAGGCCGCCATGTTGTGAGGAAGCCAAACCACACTGAGAGGCCGTGTGTAGCTACTCGGGCCGGCAGTCTGTGGCAGACAGACTCTAACATGGCCCCCAATTATCCCCCCCTCCTGGTTTTCACTCCTTCGCATAATCCCCTCCTCTTGAGTGAGGGTGAGACCGTAACTTTCTTCTAATCAGTGGAATACTGCAAAGGCAATGAGAGGTCACTTCTGTGACTGTGTTACATGAGACTCTAACTTCTGTCCATCTAGCATACTCCACCTTGCCACTTTTGATGAAGCAAGTTGCCGTGCGTGGGAGTCCCACAAGGCAAGGAACTGAGAACAACTTGGTTGGCCAACAGCCAATCAGGAACCTTAACCCTCAGCCCAATAGCACAAAAGGAACTGAATCCTGCCAACAACCTTGTAAGTGAGCTTAGAAGTGGATCATTCCCCAGTTGAGCCTACGATGAAACATTAGCCCTTGAGTGCAACCTCGTGAGCAGGTTCCTGACCCACACACATTGTGAGATAACAGATGTGTGTTGTTCTAAACCTGGGGTGAGGAACCTTTCCATGTTGGAAGGATGCATTAATTTAGCTATAATCAAATAAGGCTGCATTCAAGAAACTTCCAATTAGATATACTTAAACATGTATATTATTTTGGAAAATCTAACTACTGTATACTCAATAATTTTTAAAAAATGAAGGCTATCTGTTAATTTTAAAGGTAACTAATTTTTAAATGACTTTGTCGTGTGTGCTTTTTGTTGGAAAGTATTTGAATATTTGCTTGCAACATGAAGGTCTGCAACTTCAGTTGAACCTCTAGATGAGTATCAGTCATTTGTGACCTTAAGAGTGGCTTGATTTGGGTCAGGTAGGAGAATGTAGCTTTGCAGTAATAAGTGGTTGAAAAGCAAGAAAGCATTTTTGGGGCATGTTGTCTAAGGCTGTGGTCCCCAACCTCTGGGCTTCAGACCAGAACCAGTCTGGGCCTGTTAGGAACGGGGCCACACATCTCGAGGTGAGTGGCAGGCGAGTGAGCGAAGCTTCATCTGTATTTACAGCCGCTCCCCATAGCTCGCATCACCGCATAAGCTCCGCCTTCTGTCAGATCAGCGGCAGCAGCATTAGATTTTCATAGGAGCGCAAACCCTACTGTAAACTGTGCATGTGAAGGATCTAGGTTGTATGCTCCTTATGAAAACCTAATGCCTGGTGATCTGAGGTGGAGCTGAGGCGGTGATGCTAGTGACTATGAGCAGCTGCAAATACAGATTATCCTTAGCAGAGAAGTCTGACTGCACAATAAATGTAATGTGCTTGAATCATCCTGAAACCATCCATGTCTAAGGCATGGGTATTCTATTGCATTATTCCGTGTTTCAACTGGATCTTTCTTAGCATCAAACAATGACTTTAAAATGTCATCTCCTGAGAGCTCAATTAATTCCATCTGTAGTTCTTTAGGTGCCTTTGTGATGTCAACTAGGTGAGGCTGAAATGTTAATTTGAGTGTGATGTCATGATTCTCAAAGTCAGTGAAACTTTCATTTTATCTTCCAATTAATAGGTCTATAGCAGCAGCATATTCTTCAAGTGATTTGCATATATCATCCTGCTCAATGACCTTTACTAACTGGGGAAAATGACCTTTGCTAAATGGGGAAAATGTTCATCCAAAATTTCCTTTTGAAGAAGTGGATTTTTTTGCCACATATCATACATAGACTTAGTATTACTTTGCAAAGAAATATTCAAGCCATCTTCATTTGACACAATATCTCACAGAAATGCTGCATTCCTATAGAAATCTTCTTTCAATAATTCACATTGCATATTCTGTTCTTCATAAATCTAACTATCTGTTCTCACAGAGACAAAATTTTGGCTAATACCTGTCCCTGTGATAGCCAACACACTATAGAATGATATGACAAATCCACACTGAATATCTCATCATTCAACTTTAGCATGTTATGAAACTGATGATGCCGTGTTGCATTTGCACAAATATAGTTAACAATACTTATAATTTTTTTGCAAAGTGTCACTTAAAATAGCAGGTTTAGCACAGAGATTTTGCTGATGCAAGATACAATGAAAAGGAATGGGAGCATCTGGATCTGCTAATACTTTTTTTTAAATCTGTGCAATAAACCTTTCATGTTTTCCTGTCATGGAAGGTTCACCATTTGTACATACACTCACTAAATTTGCCAAATTCAGTCCAACTTCATGACATTTATCTTGAAAGTTGTTGAAGATATCTATTTTCTGTGTTCTGTTCACAGGAGTGCCCAAAATGAGTAACTCATCATAGCAAAGAAAATCTTCTGTTATGACCCAAATGAAGTATAAAACCTGCACCAAGTTAGTGGTATCAGTTGATTTGTCCAAAGTGATTGAATAATACATATTTTCCTTTTGAAGAATTGTGTGAAGTTGTTCTTGTTAAGCTGAAGGCCAATTCATGCTTCTAATTAGTTATGGTTCTCCTTGAAAGAGGCAATTGTTTGTACTTTGAAACATTATTGGGGTCTAAGCATCCTACAACTTTGACAATGCATTCTTTCACAATTTCCACATCACTGAATGGCCTCCCTTTTCCCCCCAAGTATATAAGCTACTTTATAAGTTGCTTCAGTGGCATTATTTCCAGGACTTATTGCTGCTTGAAAGAATTGTCGGCCAGGCGTAGTGGTTCACGCCTGTAATCCTAGTACTCTGGGAGGCCGAGGCCGGCAGATTGCTCGATGCCAGGAGTTCGAAACCAGCCTGAGCGAGACCCCATCTCCACTAAAAATAGAAATAAATTAATTGACAACTAAAAATATATATACAAAAAATTAGCCGGGCATGGTGGCGCATGCCTGTAATCCCAGCTACTCAGGAGGCTGATGCAGAAGGATTGCTTGAACCCAGGAGATTGAGGTTGCTGTGAGCTAGGCTGATGCCACGGCACTCACTCTAGCCTGGGCAACAAAGTGAGACTCTGTCTCAAAAAAAAAAAGACTTGTCTTTGCTTTTGCTTTTCACCTTTTAATTTCTGCAATACAACCTTTCATTCTTCTCCCTCTAATTTAAAATATTTTTGGTCCTTATGAGTGTTATAATGTTGATGAGCATTGAATTTCTTTAATGTTGATATTGCAGCATCACAAAGCAAGAAAATCATCTTATCTTTAGCAGAAACAAGATAATATTGCAATTCCCAATCCTCATTTAAAAAAAATCTGTTTTCTTCCCTCAGTGTTCTGTTGGTCTCCTTTGACATGATGGGCTGCTAAGCAGACAGAATTAAAAAATACTGTCGAGCTATGCAACTACTCACAAATTCTACTTCATACAGAAACACAGTGCACTGTTGTCAAAAGCTGATAACAGACAGGCGTACTCGACCCCATAAACTCTCACCAACCAGCCTCGTGCAGTAGTGGCACCAGTCAGGCAGGGGAAGTTAGGACTAAATCATGAACATAGCAGTCATCAACTTAGCCCTTATGGTTTACTAATGTTCTAATTATGCCGGTCAATCTGGGAGGATTATTTCATGGAAACTTATTTTATTCTTTGGTATTTTAAATATGCTCATTTAAAAAATAAAATAAAGATAGAAATGATGAACAAAAATATAATAATACAAATGAAAGGATTTGTTCTGTAAAATTTGGATTCAGTCAAAAGGCCTCACTTAAGGACCTGGAAGGCCACAATTTCCCCACTCCTGTTCTAAAACCATTAAGTTTGTGATAATTTATTATTTATTATTAATAGATAAACTAATTCACAGTCTTTGGGTCCTCCCTGCTCAGGCATCAGACATGTGAGTGAAGAGCTTACAGATCATTCCTGATCCCAGATTTTGACTCACCTCCCAGCGCTTGAGTCTCCCCTGCTAGTCCCACACGTTGTAGAACAGAAACAAGCCATCTCCTCCATGCCCCTTCCAAATTCCTGACCACAGAATTCAAATGCACAATAAAATGGTTGCTATTTAAAGCCACTATGCTTGGGGTACTTTTTAACACAGTCATAAAGAATGGAAGAGGGGCCCATTTTTAAGCTGTACAGAAAATATGACTTTTCCATGATCTATGATCCATGATAGAAGTGAACCCCAAGTTTCTAACATCACTGTGAGGTCTCCAGATTATTCTCGCTCTTCAATAGTGTCACCTGCAGGAAGTTTCCACCGACCTTTCGTTGACTCTTGTGCCAAAGTAGTCTTGCCCCAGGTTTCCTGCCAACAGTAAATTTCTTAGCAATGTTAAAGCTCCTGTTAGAGCTTTGATGTTATTGCTTATAAAGACTAATTAAATTCTAGACACGGGCTATTACTTTCCATTGTTTGGGTGGATGGGGATGGCTTTATTCCTCTGGTTCTACACCATTCAAATCTCTCTAACTTCTATATATTCCTGAAAGGCTCTGGTTAAGAACCTGTATCTATTGTGGAGAAGGAGTGAAGGGATGGAGGGAGAAAAGGGGTGGTCAGAGAACTCAGCAAGAGAATGAGGCCAAGCTGTTGTCCAAACCACACAATCTCATTTTCCCCCCTGAATAGCAGAGACTCTTATTCAGGAGAATAGACCCCTCTGCACACATATGCAGGTGTACACACACGCACACACACATACACGCACACACAAACACACACCCTCCTTGTGTCTTTCCTATCATAGCAGGACCAAGAGATTTTGACCTGTCTCTATTACTTTGAAAAGCAATGCAGTAAAGTCATGGCTCTGAAGACTCTTCAGAGGAAGAAGTATTCTCAGCTGAGATTTTCAAGTAGTTGAGGATTACTTCTCTATGCATTAAAATGGTTACTTCAATAATTTGGAATGGAAATCTTTCTGAAATGCAGTGTACCTTTCCCTGTCTCTTAAACTACAGATAGCATCATCCCTCCTGCCCTTCCTGAAATCTTACATTGAGCACTTCCCCCAAACCTCATAAGATGAATTAACTGAGCCCAGGAAATTCTCATGATAGCGTGAATTTTCAAAAGGAAAACATTTCTTTCGCCAGATTTTTGAGAGCTCTTGAGTATGTATTCAGTTCTTCAGAAGTTTGACTATATGAAATGAGAAACAGCCCTTCCATGATGCAAATATATCCTTTCTCCCAAAAGACAAATGTAATCCAGACATCCCTGAGGCCTTGCCAGCCTATGGGTAGAAATGAGGTCACGCTTTATTTATTTATTTAACAAATACTTATCAAGGGCTTGCACTGAACTATTCTAAGTGCATTAAGATCAATTGATATTTGATAAATATGCCAAGAACACACAATGGGGAAAGGACAGTCTTCAATAAATGGTGTTGGGGTTGGATATCCACACACAGAAGTATAAAATTATGCCATTATCTTACACCATAATAAAAAATCAACTCAAAATGGATTAATCACTTAACTATAGACCTGAAACTGTAAAACTACTAGAAGAAAACATAGGGGAAAAACTTCATGACATTAGTCTAGGCCGTAATGTTTTTGGATATGAACCGAAAAGCATGGGCAACAATAGACAAATTGGATTACATCAAACTAAAAAGCTCCTGCACAGCAAAGGAAAAACAATCATCAGAGTGAAGAGATAACCTATAGAATGGGAGAAAATATTTATAAACTGTACTTCTGATGAGGAGTTAATACCCAAAATATTTAAGGAACTCAAACAATTCAATAGCAAGAAAACAATTAATCTGACTTAAAAATGGGCAAAGTACCTGAATAAACATTTCTCAAAAGAAGACATACAATTGGGGAACAGGTAAATGAAAAAATGCTCACTATCATTCATCATAAGGGAAATGCAAATTAAAACAACGAGATAGCACTTCACACCTGTTAGAATGGCTATTATGAAAAAGATGAAAGATAACAAGTTGTAGAGAAAGGGAACCCTGATACGCTGTTGGTGGGAATGTAAATTAGTACAGCCATTATAGAATACAGTATGAAGGCTCCTCAAAATATTAAAATAGAGCTACCATGTGAACCAGCAATCCCACTACTGGGTATATATCCAAAGGAAATGAAATCAGTATGTCAGAGAGATACTGTACCACCATGTTCATTGAAGCACTATTCACAATAACCAAAACATAAAATCAGCCTAACTGTCCATCAATGAATGAATGAATGGATAAAGAAAATGTGGTAAGAAAATCACTAAGAGAGTAGATTTTAAGTGTTCTCACCACAAAAATAAGATAACCATGTGAGGTAGCATATATTAATTAGCTTGATTTAGCCATTCCACAATATATACATATTTTAAAATATCATGTTATATACCATAAATATACATATATAATATTTGTCAATCTTAACAATAAAATTTAAAAATCATAATTCTTCTAACAACTTTATGAGGTAGGTGTTATTTCTTATCTTCTCTGTTTTACAAGTGAGGAAACTGAGGTAAAATAACTTGCCCAAGGACACAGAGCTCATAAATGGATGTGGGTTTTGGCCTCAGGAGTCTGAGTCAAGAGCTTTTACTTGTATTTACTTTGCTCTGCTGAATCTGCCTGATGTGGTCCCCCACCTATATGGTACAAGTATTTGAGTTACCTTAGTAAGGTTCCCTCCTTCCTCTAATTATCACTATTTCCAGGGGAGGTATTGCCTGTGGACTCAGTTTTCCCTTGAATTCTGTTCCTGAAGAGCAGGTCTGCCACTGCACTTATTCTAGCCACTGTGTATTACCACAATAATGCCATTTAACAACAAAACAAAACAAAACCCAAAATTCAGTGGCTTCAAAGAATAAGCATGAATCTGGTTCATGAGTCTGCAGGTCAGTTGAAAGGTTATTCTGGTCTAGGTAGGGCTTTCTTACGGTATGTCTGGAGTTGGCTGGCTCTTAGCTGATGTGGGTTGGCTGGGAGGAAGTGGGACCACTTGGATCTGTCACCTTCCAGCATGCTAGCCCAGGCACATGCAATGGCCAAGGAACGAAAGCAGACAAGTTTAATTGTGCAAGCACATTTTGAGCCTCTGTTTAAATCACATGTGCTACCATCCCATTGGCCAAAACAGGTCACATAGCTGGACCCATAGTCAGATGGGGAGGATTACTGCACAGTTACACGGTACAAGGCATGGAAACAGACAGGGACAAAAAATTGGGACCCTTAATACATTCAATCTATCACCAATTTTCTTTCTTCTCAAAAAATGCCAGAAAAATGGAATTTAATTAAATAATTTTTTTTTTTTTTTTTTTTTTTTTTGAGACAGAGTCTCACTTTGTTGCCCAGGCTAGAGTGAGTGCCATGGCGGCAGCCTAGCTCACAGCAACCTCAGACTCCTGGGCTCAAGCGATCCTCCTGCCTCAGCCTCCCGAGTAACTGGGACTACAGGCATGCGCCACCATGCCCGGCTAATTTTTTCTGTATGTATTAGTTGGCCAATTAATTTTCTTTCTATTTATAGTAGAGACGGGGTCTCGCTCTTGTTCAGGCTGGTTTTGAACTCCTGACCTTGAGCAATCCACCCGCCTCGGCCTCCCAGAGTGCTAGGATTACAGGCGTGAGCCACCGCGCCCGGCCTTAATTAAATAATTAAATTTCGAAATAAAAAATCATTTCAATAAAGCTGCCCAAGTTTCCATAAATTAAGATTGTGCCCTAAGAGATGGCAAAGAAGGAAACCAAACAAGGGGCAGTATGCACCAGTTCTTTATAGGAGGAAATAGCAGCATTCCTCCATGTCAGCAGGATATGAAACAGAATTCAGAACCAGGCCTGCCAACATGCCAGGGGGAGGCCCACATTCTGGTGGCAAAGTGGCAGTCAGCAGGGTAGTCATTGTACAGGCCGGGTGTCTAAGCAATAACGTTAGCACAAAAGTCACATCAGAGCAGGCCGCCAGCAAAACTGACTCAGTTAGCAACTTCTTAGCATATCAATGTCTCATTTTGTTTCTCTAGTGGAAAGCTCAAATATTGCATTGCCTGATTCAAAATTGGCCCCTAGGCAACCTCAGTTTTTCCAGGAGAGTACGAGCGAGTATCTACTGTATTCCCATTCCTGGAAAGCAGGGACTTGTCGTTTTCGGGGCTCACACAAGCTGCAAAGAGCCTGGTTATAACTCTTCCCCTGAGAAATGGGGGAGCCCCATTAAGACAGCCAAACTGGTCCCCAAACCTACAAACCTGTGGCCCATTTCTTCCCCTACGAGTGTCCCTCAACCCCCTGAGGTGGTAAAGGTCAAGCCCTGGGGATAAATATTGTTTTTTTTCCTTTGAGAAATCAGAAAAAGCCTCAGTAGACAGTAGAATTTACCAAAATCAAAAGCACAAAACACAGAAAGATGAGCCAAAGAGCCTGGAGCACTCTGCTTCCATCACAGGGACGGACATCAAGACATTTACAATGGTAACCCATTGCCTTAAAATTGGGACTTGATGGAGGAAAACAGGTGACTCTGGGGTCCCTGGGCCCCTTCATAGAGTGTGTCAGAGTTGGGGGGAATGTTTAGAATCCTTTGAATCCTTTTTGAGAATTAGCCCTATATTGGGTGCTTTAAACATATTGTCTCAGTTAATTCTCATGAGGTAGAACTGTACACATCCTCGTTTTACAGGTGAGGAACCTGAGGCACAAAGCTTCATTGAAGGAAGTTGCCTGAGTCACACAGCACATTGGTCTGACTCTGGAACTGGTCCTCTTACACGGAACTCTGTGAAGTCTCCCGTTCAGGGGGGGCCCTTCAGACACCACCAAGCCCAGTGGCCTTCAAATTAGGGGACGCTTCCACTGGGGATACGATTTGCAACGGGCAGTCGGCACAGAGAGTTGTAAGATAATCCGTTTCTGGAGTGTCAACTTCCATGTGTATGATTTGCTAAAACTGACCTGCCCAAAAACTCCCATGTGAAGGCACGAACCTGGATTTCCTTCCTCATCTTCCCTTCGTCAGCGCCCTTCTCCCATTTGACATGGTAAATCTTACTGACAGGACTTGCCTGGAGAGGAAAGCACCTGAGCTGGGGGCAGGGGGAGAGGGCCCCGAACAGGGCTGGTTCCAATTGCTGGGGAGCAGAGTTTCCTTTAATCAAGACACTACAGCCCTGACCTGGTCCCTCTCAGTAAGAGATGAATCCCCGTTCATTTTACTTTGTCTGTTTAACTATTAAAATGTTGATCAATTGTATCCCAAAATTAATTGAGTTGATGGCTCAATCCAGAAAAATGCCTAACCCTTAGGCATTTTCTGGGTCTTAGGATCCCAGGAAATATAAAAATTTTAAAATTTCCATCAATAAACATACTTTTGATTTAGATACAATGCCAAGATGATCCATATGAGACTTACCGGCAGAAAAATATATTACATTCCTATAAAATTCTGTTGGGGAAGTGGAATGGAAAAAATGATTTAAAGGAGAAAGAGAAGCATTATAAAATTTCTAACTGTTAAAAGAGAGTTTGTTCATCTATTTTTTAGATGGATGATGATGGGTATAAAATCACTATGATATTTAAATTCCATTGGCTATATTTAAAGGAGTGATATAATAGTTTTATTTTTAAATGTTAATATTTATAATATGCAAGACATAACCTCCTTTGCAACTATTTAAAACCATGATGAAAAATTTACAAAATATGTGATTATGAAGTTTTTCAGGATTCATTTTGGAGGTACATGAGCAAAAACTCTGATTTTGTCCAACTACTCTTTTTACAGATGAGGCATCTGAAAGGCAGAGAGTAGAAAGGATTCACTCAGGGTCACATGGCGAAATAGTATGTGAGCTAGGACTAAAGTGAAAATTTCAGGGCTCCCTGGTTGGCCCTCTTTTCCTTACCAAAGCTGGCTTTTTGTATCCGTCAGAGTCCCGGCAGGTCCCAACACTCAAACACAGGATAAAATGCATGCAAGTTCATCAAGTGTTTATCTGTAGGTCTGAGAGCAGGGTTAGGAGAAGGCAACGGAGGATAGTGAAGCCATTTCCACCCCTAGGCCTGGAGGGGCAAAGGGTAAGAGCCCTTACCTGGACCCTGTGAGACCTGTAGCTATAGCAGAAGGTCACCAACAGGATCCACGTCTTAGGTGGAGGCACAGGGCACTGCCAAACCATAGCTAGCGGGAAGACAGCTGGGAGAACAAATACCTGACCTCTCTCTGCTCCTGTGCTGTTTTCCTAGTGGTACCTCCCATTGGTCAAATCGACCATAAGCCAAAGGGCAGGGGAGCTGGTTGTTACCGTCCTTAGAGGTCAAACTTTTGGGCACAGAGTAAGATGGAGAAGGGTAAAGAGTCTAGAGGGGCAACCAAATAATGTCCACCCCATTTTCCATTTTGAACTTGACATTCCTATGTAAACAAAAAGAGTAGGCTTCCCAGTCAAGGTAAGCTGCAGGGAAACACAGAGATCTGTCCCAGAAGGATCAGAAAGCCTGTGTTTTCAAGGCAGGAGGAATTTCAGAACAGTGTAGAAAGATTTTTAGTTTTCATTTTGTAACTACGATGCACAGATATCGACTTATTTTAATACTATAATTTTTTTGTCATCTCCTTTCATTGGAAACTGATCTTTATTTTTCTAAAAATCACCTGGTTAAATCTCCACTCATGGAAGCTTTAATCGGCTGCTACAACTATAACTAAAACCCAGGAGTGGAGGTTAAAGTCCCTGAGAAAAAGCAATGCAAATGGACATTTTAAACAGAACTATATTATTAAACATAATAGTATAAATTATTAATACCCATCTATTAAAGACAGATTAATCCTGCTAAAATGAGATTGAAAGAATGTATGCAATTGCCATAATCCCAAGTGCTTCAACATTTAAATCACCTTTCTAGGCAACCTGTGCTCATGTTACAGAAAGGGCAGCACCCTCTAGGGGCAGGGAGCTCCAACAACCTACTGCCCTTTGACCTGTGGTTTTTCCTTGCACCAGTAAGGCCATGAAAGAGGTGGGCTGGAGGAGTGAGGAGGGGTTCCCTTATCCCCAACCCTCTCCTAAAAGAAAGCAGCTCGGTGATGCACAAATACACCCAGCTGGGAAGCAGAAGACCCAGAGTTCTAATTCTGGCACAGCCCTTGTACATCCTTGGTTAACATCCACTCTGAACCCACCTTTTCTCCTCTGTAAATATTTATCTCCAGTGTCTCTCATACTTCAATTGCCTTAGGCTTAAGACTGGAATAATAAAAGATCATTATTATTAAACCCAAAATTTTTACAGAATTTTCCTGGGTTAATTAAATAGTAATGTCTGTGAAAAAAAACTTGTAAATCATTAAATGTTAAACCAACTTAAGGGAAGCCACAGGGTATAGTAGAAAGAACACATGCTCAGGATCAGTTTACCTGGGTTTAAAATTGTAGCCTGAAATGTCAAACTTCTGGCTATGGTCAAATAATGAGATCAGCAAATATTCTCCCCAAAGAGCAACTATAAAGCTGGATGAAATTGACAAAACAACCCTTTCAATCCTTCAAAAACCAGCTAAAGGTATACAACAATCTGAGAGGCATTTATGTTTGAAAAAACTACTGAAGTTTGGGTAAGAACAGCGGAAAGGTGGTGTCCCTGCCTAGGGCTGCTCCAAACCCCTACCTTTCTCCCAGCTTAGTTGGTGCAGAGATTCGGCCAGGATGGGGAAGACCATGAAGACAGGCAGCTGCACTGCTGAAATCAAAGAGAACTTATTCAGTTTGGAGCAGCAGGTACCCATGTCCAGCAGCATTGGGGAAAGTGATTATCTTGGCAGCAGGAGAGCAGGGAGGGCCAATAGCTCTACTAGTCTGAGATTAAGGTTGTGCTTGGGGCAAGTATATTCCTGGCTGAGGCTGCCAATATGAGCAATAGAGACCAGAGAGGGCACAAGTTATATATACAATCCTGGCTGACTTGGAGGTTGAGCACATGTGCATTGGAGCCCCAAAGGGGCCTAGCAGAAAGTAAAATGCTGGAGCAGACTTAGAAATGGCCTAAATTTTGAACAGGTTCCCTCACCCACACACAGATTTCAGCACAGGACAGACACCTTACTTGCTTTAGGTGCTTCAACACAATCTCTGTCCAATCATGAGCTGACTACTAGGCTGCACAGGGGTGACCCTTAGGAAGTCAATCTTAAAAAGTAAAACAAGAATTAAAAAAAAAAATCTCGGCACAGATATCAGAAGCTGCATACCACTGGAGAGAGAGATTTAGCTCAGGTAGGTCATTAAACAAACAAACAAATTAAAAAAAAACCTGCAGAGGAAAAATATAGAATCCAGAGTTGCTGTAATATATTATCTAGAATGTTCGGTTTTCAACAACACCAGCAACAAAAATGAGACATGCAAAAAAAAAAAAAAAAAAAAGAAAGTGTGACCCATAGGAAAGGAAAGGAGGAAACAATAGAAACTTCCTCTGTGAGATTCCAGGATTTGATTTGGCAGGCAAAAACTTCAAAGCAGCTGTTTAAATATGTTTAAAGAGCTAAAATAAAAATCATGTTTAAAAAATTAAAGAAAAGTATGGCAACACGGAATCAATCAATACATAAAGAGATAGGAATTATTGAAAAGAACCAAATGGAAATTATGGAGTTGAAAGTATAATCACTGAAATGAAAACTCACCTCGAAGGCTTTAACAGAAGATTCAAGATGGCCAAAGAAGGAATCAGTGAACTTAGAGGTAAAAATTGAAGGAAAATGAATAGAGCCCCAAAGACCTGTGTGGGACAACATCAAGCATGTCAACACGCATATGGTGGTAGACCCAGAATGAGAAGAGAGAAAAAGGGAAGGAGGAGATATTTGGAGGGATAATGACAGAAAACTCCACATTTGAGGGAAAAAATGTTTATATCTGAATAATAAATTCAGATATCCCAGTTTTCACAACAAACTCTGGTAGATACACACAAAAAGACCCACACCTGGTCACATCATGGACAAACTGTAGAAAGTCAATGACAAAGAGAAAATCTCAAAAGCATCAAGAGAAAAATGATTCAGCATATACAGGAAAGTACAATATCTTTAATTCCTGATTTTTCATCTAAAATAATGGAGACCAGAAGGGCATATTATAAGTACTGAAAAAAAATTGCCAACAAAGAATTCTATATTAACCAAAACTATCCTTCAAAACAGAAAGCTAAATAAAGACATTCCCAGGTAAATAAATAAGCTGATAGGATGCATGGCAAAAAAGACCTGCCTTACAAGATATTATAAAAATTCATTCAGGCCGAAAGGAATTGATGTCAGATGGTAATTTGAATCCATAGGAAGAATGAAAATTAACAGAAAGGTAAATATGGAAGTTAATGTAAGAGAGTCTCTTTCTCTTTTTTTCTTTGTTTCATTCTCTTAACTTTTTTTTTTTTTTTTTTTTTTTTGGAGACAGGGTCTCACTGTGTTTCCCAGGCTAGAGTGCAGTGCATCATCATACCTCAAATTCCTGGGCTCAAGTGATCTCCTGAGTAGCTGGGACTATAGGCACACACCATAGCCAGCTACTTTTTCTATTTTTTTTTAGAAATGGGGCTTGTTCTTGCTCAGGCTGCTCTTGAACTCCTGGCCTCAAGCAATCCTCCTGCCTCAGCCTCCCAAAATGCTGGGATTACAGGTGCGAGCCACCGCATCTGGCTCATTCTCTTAACTTTTAAAAAAGACATAGCTTTCATAAAACAATATTAACATTATATTAACATTATATTTTTATGTTTATAACATGTATATTTTATATATACATACATACATACATATATATATATATCACAAAGGAGGGAAGGAAGGAATGGAGCTATATAAAAGTAAAGTTTCTATATTTTACTAGAATTAAGTTAGTATTAATTTGAGGGATGCAGGCTAACATGCATATTATAATCCTAGCTCAACAAATAAGAAAATAACTAAGAAATATATAGGTGTTAAATGATACACAAAAATATTTATTTAATACAAAATGATGAAGTATAAAAGAAACATAGGAACAAAAAAAGTGAGTGGTCTAGTTACCTCAACCAAAAGGAAGAGATTGTCAGACTTAATATGAAAGCACACTCTAACTACATGCTCTGTATAAGAAACACATCTTAGATTCAAAGACACAGATAGGTTAAAAGATAAAAGATGAAAAAAATATGCCCTGCAAACAGTAAACAAAAGAGAGCTGGAGTGGCTATATTCATATCATAAAAATAGACTTTAAGACAAAAAATATTACTAGAGACAAACAAGGACTTTTCATGGTAATATAAATCTAAATACATAGCAATTATATGTACACCTTATAACACAGCCTCAAAATACATGAAACAAAAATGGACAGAAGTGAAAAGAAAAACATAATTTAACAGTAGTTGAGAATTCATTTCTCCGGAAAATATTTTTAACTTATTGAAAATGAAAGCATAATATACCCAAATTTATGGGATGCAGATAAAGAGGTTCTTAGAGGGAGATTTAAGGCTTTACCTGCCTATACAAGATAGGAAGTTTGAAGGAGATAAGGAGTGTAAATGAGGCCTTGTAATACATCGATAACATAAACTTTGTTGTTAAAACTAAGAGCAAATAAAAACCAGACAGGAAAAAGGAAATAAAAATTAGAACAAAAATTAAAATAGGAAACAGATACAAAGTAGAGAAAATAAAGCCAAAAGTTGGGTCTTTGAAAAGATCAACAAAATTGACAAACTTTATCTGGACTGTCCAAGAAGAAAAGAGAAAAAACACAAAATCAAGAATGAAAGAGGAGCCATTGTTAGAGAATTTACCTAAATGAAAAGGATTATAAAGAAATATTATGAACACTTTGTGTCAACACATTAGGCAACTTAGATGAAATGGACAAGTTTCTAGAAAGACACAAATTTTCAAAACTACAGACTCCTATTTCTTATGAATGGAGATTCAAAAATCCTCAACAAAATACGAACAAAGTGAATCCAAGAGCATATTAAAAGAATTATATACCACGACCAAAATGAGTTTTATCCCAGGAATGTAAGGTTTGTTTAACATATGAAAATCAATTAATATAATACACCACCTTAATAGAATAAAAGTGGAAAAACTCCCCATAATAATCTCAATAGACTCAGAAAAAGCACTGGATAAAAATCCCAAAACTGCAATTGCTGATAAAACCCCAACAGACATGGAAGAGACAGGGGTCTGCAAAATAGTCACCACTATCATCATACTTAACTGTGAAAGACTGAACACTTTACTGTTCATATCAGGAACAAGGGAAGGATATCTGCTTTCCTCATTTCTATTTAATATTGCATAGGAAGTTTTCACCAATGCAATAAGGCAAAAAACAAACAAACGAATCAAAAGAAAGTCACACAAATTGGAAAACTGCCTTTATTCAGAGATGATATGAGCTTTTATGTACAAAATCCCTCAAGGAATCCAGAAGAAAATTACTAGGACGAAGAAACAAATTTCGAAAGATCACAGGATGCAAGATGAATATGCAAAAATGCATTATATTTCCATATACTAACAGCATACAGCCCAACTAAGTGATTCCATTCACACTAAAATAAAATAAAGAATAAGATACTTAACATTTAACAAATGGAGTTCTAGATATATGTACTAACAACTGCAAAACATTGCTGAGGGAAATGAAAGAAGATCTAAATAAATGAAAAGTCATCTTGTGTTCATGGGTTGGAAAACTCAGTATTGTCACCATGGCAATTCTTGCCAAATTGATCTAGAAGTCCTTTGTCCTTCTGGAACTCGCTTAAACCCTTTGAACCTTTTTCCTCATCCGCAAAGTGGACACAATGATCCCTTCTCACAAAGTGGTTGTGAGGATTAACTGAGATAATATGCTTGAGGATTGGCAAGTTATCTGGCACAGAGTGAGGGCAGGACAAATGACAGAAAGATAGGTGTCTGCAGATGTTACTTCTGACGGTGGCAGGAGCTATTTTAGGGGAGTTGTCTGTGTTTCTGTTTCAATTTTGACCACAACTTTCACTTTGGCTAAATTTTATCAGCCTGTGTTAATTTCCTGGTTCACAGAGTTCATGTTAATTTGCACAACCAAGTCAAAATTATACCAGTGGGCCCAGAAATTCATGCCTGACACAGAGAAATTATTCAAGATCACCTTTCGGTTGACATTCATGAAAACTGAGTCCCATGCCACTGAAGTCTTTTGTAGGAATGTTCATCTGTTCAATAGCATCTATAATATTTAGCACCTACTGTGTGCTGGAGACTGGAAGTATAGCAGTGAAAAAGAAAATTTTCCACAATGGACCTCACATTCTAGTAAGGGAGACAAATGATAAACATATAAATAGATATAAACAAACATTGTGCCAAATGGCAGACATTGCATTGGCAACAATGGCAAACACTGTGCCATGTGTTAAGTGCTATGAAGAAACAGAAATCAAATGAAGGTGAAGATACAAAGAGATGCGGGTGCTGTTTTAGTCCACTTATTGAACCTACATACATTATTTCATACAACAATCAAAACTATTCCATAAAGTATGCACTTATTAACCCCAAATTTACAGGCAAGGAAACAAGCTCAGAGGGGCAAAGTCAGTTGTCCAAGGTTGCACAGCTTCTAAGTGTCTGAGCTGTCATTTGATCCCCCAATCCTGTGGTCTTGGAATACTCTGTCCCAACGCTTTTCTTGCCCCTCTTGATGAGGATGCTAGGAGGAAGGAGCAGGAGGAGGGCAGCCAGTTCTTTCTTGGACTTCTCACTGGCCACTGATGAGGTCTTTGCCAGCTCTTGGTGGGTGCCATTTAGTCAGAAAAGTGGGTATGTGTTGGGCACAGATGTTCCTCCATGAACACTTGTTTGAATGAATGAATGATATTGGGGAACAGCGGGCAGAATGGAATTTCACTTCAGATTTCCAAGGATTAGTAGTAACAGGTTTCCTGCATCTGGCCAAGTGCTCCGGCCTCACATGCAAGCCAGGTGGGCTCCTGGGCTAGTGGACGAAAGTCTGAAGGAGCACACAGGCCCGTAAGCAGACAGTAATGTGGGGTGACGCGTCACTTGGCTGCGCTCCGGACAAAGGGCTTGATACGGATGAGAGATTTGACTTGAGAGCTGAGTACGGTCAATTGCCCTTCTTGGAGACACTGTCTGATATGAACGAGAACAGTGGTTGGTCATCACAGCAACAGAGCATGCTGGCATCAGACGGGTGAGCGGGCAGTGTGGAGCCCACACAGGGGACTGGTGTGTGGCCCCCTGGCAGGGGACTAGGAGCCCCAGGCCCATGAGAGGGGGCGGCTCAACCCTCACGGCGCCCCCTGGCGGTCCCGGAGTCCTTCCCTCCAGCCTGAGAAGGAAGCACGTGGGCTGCAGCTCCCAGACACCCCGGCAGCTTGGCCATCTTCTCTCATCCTACATGCGTAGCATTTCTATCAGCCAACGACATCAGTCTCTTGGGGCATGAGCCAGTCCCGGGACCAATCCCTCTATTCCCGCCTTGCAGAGCTGACAGAGCACATGCGTCTGAAGCATTAAGGACCAAACTTCATTGGTGGCAGCCTAAGCAACATTAAATAAGCACCACATATACTCACCAGCAAACTGGTATTAACTGAGCAGCACCTAAATGGACGCATAGGTACTACAGTAATAGGGTATTGGGCAGGGGGGAGGGGGGAGGGGGGCGGGAATATACATACATAATGAGTGAGATGTGCACCATCTGGGGGATGGGCATGCTGGAGACTCAGACTTGTGGGGGTGGGGGTGGGGGTGGGGGGAAAGGGCATTTATTGAAACCTTAAAATCTGTACCCTCATAATATGCCGAAATAAAAAAAATTTAAAAATTAAAAAAATATATACATATTATCGCAAAAGTCATCCATGTCTACTGTTGAAAAAATACAGTTTAGCAAAAAGGGCAAAAAGTAAAATAACCTTTAAGCCTACCTGACTGATACTTTCTACATTTATATAAAATGATTCAGATATGTAAATAATAAGCTTTTAAAAACAATGAAATCAGATTGTGTGTGCTGCCTGGAATGGTGATTGTAGTAATCGAATTTTATCAGGAACATATCTCCTACTCAAAAAATATGTATCCTATTTAGTGATAGCATAATAGTTCATCATACGACTATTCCACATGCTTATTATGTGGTGTATATAGTATATTATGTGGTAATAAGAACATATCAAACCCTTGTTATGTGGTCTATCTGAAGCTACCAAACGCATATTATTGACCATTTATGTTGTTTCTGATTTTTTGTTGATAGAGACAATATTGTTAAGAGCATCTTGAACATTTCTTATTATGAGCCTTTCTTTAAGTATGGAATTGCTGCATCAAAGATTATGAACATTTTAAGAATGTCACTACATACTCCCAACTGTCACCCCACTCCCCACCTCAAGCAATTGCTCCAGTTTACACTTTCCTTTCTCCATACACTAGCTGGGATACAATAGACTGTAGGGGTCTTTTTACTCTTGTCTTGACCAACACGATATCTTACTTTTATGTTCATTCTTTGATTACAACTGAGTTGCACATCTTGTCTTCTGCTTAGTGCCTGCCTGTGTTGATTCATAAGTATGCAGCTGTCCACTTTTCTGTTGTAATGTTCAACTTTTCCTTATCGATTAGTTTTTTCTTTATTTTTCACTTTATTCATTATTTCTATGCAATTATTTTATTATTATGTGGCCAAATCTATCATTTTTATGCTTAGAAAAGTCTTTTCTATTTCAAGATTATATAAATTTTCCTTTATATTTTTGCCTAATTGCTCAAAATGTCACACTGATGTTTAAATCTTTAATATTACTGGGATTTATTTTGGTGTATGATGTGAATTAAGCAGCTAACTTTTTTTCCCCAAATAGTTGTACCACCATTTATTGTTAGTCTTTCTTTTTCCTTTGAATTGGAGATGCTGCCCTTACAATATAGCAAAATGTTATATACCTTGGGTCTTTTGGGGACTTCTGTTTTGTTAATATGTCTATTTATTCTGGCCTTAGAAGTACATTATTTCCACACAGCAATTTTTTTTTTTTTTTTTTTTTTTGAGACAGATTCTCACTTTGTTGCCCAGGCTAGAGTGAGTGCCGGTGTCAGCCTAGCTCACAGCAACCTCAAACTCCTGGGCTCAAGCGATCCTCCTGCCTCAGCCTCCCGAGTAGCTGGGACTACAGGCATGCGCCACCATGCCCGGCTGATTTTTTTCTATATATGTATTAGTTGGCCAATTAATTTCTTTCTATTTATAGTAGAGACGGGGGTCTCGATCTTGCTCAGGCTGGTTTCGAACTCCTGACCTCGAGCAATCCGCCTGCCTCGGCCTCCCAGAGTGCTAGGATTACAGGCGTGAGCCACCGCGCCCGCCCACACAGCAAATTTTTAACCCATAATAACATTTAGTAAAGCAGACCCAATATTTTCCCACTCCATTTTTCTTTTCCTGCTTTTTTTTTTGCTATTCTTGCATATATATTTTATCGAATTTAATACCTATATAAAGACCTTTAAAATAATTTTATCAAATGCAAAAATAGCATTATTTTGATAGAGATAGTGTTAAAATATAGATTAATTTGGGGAGAGTTACAACATTGAATCCTCCCATGTAGGATAATAATGCATCTTCGTTTATGTCCCCTAGTCAAGTTCTGCTTTTCTTGTATGTTATGCACATTTTTCTTAAGTTTAAGTTGTCCTTGCTATATTGCTAGATATAGATGTAGACATAGATATATAAATGTGGACACACACTTTTTTTTGGCAACAGATTTTCTTACTAAATGCTTTGAATATTTTTTTCATTTAATCTTCTTGGCTTTCATACATCAATACATCACCTACAAACAATGACAATTGTAATTCTCTCTTTAAAATAGCTATAACTCTCTGCAGAGCTGGTATTCCGAGTTACTTACCAGTATATCTTACCAGTCTTTAAATGTTAAAATACTTTCATACCAGTTGATAAATAGTATGCCAGTAACAGCAAAGTACAGCAAAATCAGTTAATGGGATATATTCTAATGTAAATTCATTAGCTTAAGCTAGTGACATGGCAAGCGACAACAACTGCTGATAAATGGGCCTCCTGTCCTAGTGACATCTGAGCAATTTCTGCAGCAGACTCTGCAAGTTTGGTCCATTTCATAGAAGGCAGGGTGGCTTCGTGGCACATGCTTTAGAAAGTATTATATATTTAGGACAATGGTTCTCAATGTGGGCTGGTGACCCCTGGGTGTGAGGACAAAACTATTTTTATAATACTAAGACTCATTTACGTTTTTCGCTCTCATTCTCTCATGAATGTAAGTGGAGTTTTCCGAGGCCGCATGATGTGTGATATCATAACAGACTGAATGCAGATCTGAGAATACAGATGACTTCTTTTAAGTCACTTATTAAAGATATTTTTTAAAAAACAGTTTTTACCACCTTAAAAGTGTTCTGAGACCAAAAAGTTTGAGAAACACTGCTTTGGGAGAATCCACAATTTATTATTATATCCAAATTTTGTAATTGCTCTTGCTTCTAAATAGTTTATTTTTTACTTTGGTTTTATTGTTAATGTGTTATAATTCTTTGTTTAAATAATAATTTTCCAGTGTTTTGATGTTTATAAATTCATGACTTTAGAAAATAAAAAAAATTTTAAAGACTTCATAATAAAATATTAAAAATGAAACACAGATTGAAGATATAGGAGAGTTTGAATAAGTCTCTTAATGTTTGTCTTAAATATTATAAACATGAATCTTCTGACTGTGGAAGAACAAAGAAGAAATGCTATTAATAATGAACATGCTGGGAACAGCTTTTGATATTGTGCAAAAACCAGAACCTGGCACATCTTTTGATACTATGTAAGAAATGGTGCAAAATAAAACAAATAATTTGTAGAAGTGAAATGAAAAACAACTTAATTATTTCAATGAAAATAATAGTAACTGTATCACTAGAGTGTAATGTTGCTCAGATGATCAAAGATTGCTCAAAACTTTTATAATTAAAAGTTGAAAGTGTTATACTTCCACATTTCACTGGAATGGCAAACTCACGGTTCTGTTAAAACTCATGGTTTAAATAAAGAAAAAATTCTCTCATCAATGAGAAAAATTGTAAATAAAAACATTATAAATCAGTTCATAGAAAACTCAAAACTTCTAAAAAATTTATCAGAATACCAATAGAGCAAATGAAAAACATCTAGAAAATACCATCTGTATGTTTAAAAATAATTGAGCATTCTCAGACATAAAATATTTAATAGAACTTCAAAAAAGAGTATTATTAATATGGGATTATCATGACAGTATGAATTATGGACTTGCTTGTTGTAAAAATATTTGTTTACTAATATGAGAAAACAACTTTTTGGAAAAGATATAAATCAAGGCAGTAAAATTTCAATCATTATTGAGGCTGCCTCAACTGCTTCATATAAAATACTTTTAATAATTTATTTAAAATGTGAAATTCAAGACTTTGAAGATAATTTAATGGTTTTTGTTGATCTCCTGCAGCAGGAAGGAACAACATCTGAAATAATTCATGGAGATTTATTGTTGACACATGAGAAAAATGGTTTCAATGAGAGATATTTCCATGAAAACCTTATTAGATTTTGTACAAGCAATGCCTGTGAAAAACTGGGGAGAGAGTCTATAGTTTTAACCAAAATTTTAGGAAAATTTTTGGATGTTTTAATTTGGTACTGTCCTAGTCACTGAATCCAATTATCCCTGAATGATGCAATAAAATGCATAAAGCGGGTAAGTACTTATAAATCTTTTCTCATTGAACTTTTTATTTATCATCATGCATCATATAGCTTCAAGAAAAATATAATAATATATCTGGAGATTTGGGAATAGAAACAATGAAAATTAGAATACTTGGGCCATGATGAGCAGCCTATAATGCTATTATTACAAAAGCAGTTTGGAAATTATATCAAGTTTATCAATTTAACAGAAAGAGTGTAATAGTTTATATTACCAATATGATAGTTTAAATTCCTTGTTAAATATTTTGAATATCAGTCATGCTTTTATTATAGTTTATCACCTATTTGCATTGGTAGGCACTTATATGATGAAATTAAATAACACTGACAGTTGGGGGCCTTGTTTTTTTCTTCCTGATTTTAATTACGATGTTTATAGTGCTTTGCCATTAAGCATAGAACTGACATTTGATTTGATGTAATTTAAAAAATCATATTGCATGAGAATTATTTCTGGTTTAAAAAGAGTTTTATATGATTTTCCATCTTTAACATATTAATATGATTAGTTATAATAGTGGATTTTTAATATTGAATTGACCTCTTCTTATAATAAGCCTTATTTGGTGGTGGCGTATTATTTTTTTAATGTACAACTGGATTCAATTATCCTTTAATTTTTTAAAAGAAATTTTATATCTGTAATCCAAAGCACAACAGGCTATTAGTTTTCTTCTCTATGTATATCTATAAATGTTAGCAGACTTGAATTTGAAATATCCACCAATGAAACAATATGGACTTGATGCTTTTTTTGGTACAGTTCTTTGGCAATCATCTCAAATTCAGCTACGGTTTTTAGTCTGTGCAGATTTTCTATTTCTTTTTCCCTCCATTTAATTTATTTATTTTTGTTTTCTAATGCATATGCGTTTATATTTTTTTCCAGCTTCTATTTCTGTTGGTCCATTTTAAGGAGATAGAGTCTTATAAAAATAATCTAGTTCATTAAAATTTCCAATATTTGAGCATAGTATTTTTGTAATTTCTGTGAATGTGCTTACAAATAACATTTTTCTCTAGATCTTTGGTTAAAACTGCTTTATCATTCTAAATAGGGTAATTTTTTTTTATTGGGAGATAATTCACATACCATAAAATTTACCCTTTTAAAGTATACAATTCAGTTTTTTGTTTTGTTTTGTTTTTAATTGAGACAGGGCCTTACTGTTGCCCAGGCTAGAGTGCAGTGGTGCTAACATAGTTCAGTGCAGCCAGCCTAGACCTCCCAGGCTCAAGCAATCGATCCTCCTACCTCAGCTTCCCGAGTAGCTGGGCCTATGGACATGTGCCACCACACTCAGCTAATTTTTAAAATTTTTTTGTAGAGATGGGGTCTCACTATGTTGCCCAGGCTGGTCTCAAACTCCTGGCCTCAGATGGTCTTCCCACTTCAGCATCCCAAAGTGCTGGGATTACAGGCATGAGCCACGGCACCCAGCCAATTCACTGGTTTTTGATATATTCAGAAGTTTTATAATCATCACCACTATCTAATTTCAGACATTTTCATCACTCATAAAGGAAACCTGGTGCCCATTAAGCTGCCACTCCTATTCTGCAGCCCCTGGCAACCACTAATCTACTTTCTGTCTCTATGGAGTTGCCTATTCGGGACATTTTATATAAATGGAATCATACAATATGTGGCCTTTTGTGTCTTTTACTTGGCATAATATTTTCAAGATTCATCTGTGTTGTCACATGTATCAATGTTTCATTCCTTTTTATGATGAAATAATATTCCATTGTATGGATATATCACCTTATTTCTATCCATTCACTCTTGGTGGACACTTTGATTGTTCTCACTTTTTGGCTATTATGAATAATGCTGAACATTTATGCACAGTGTTTTGTGTGAACACATGTTTTCAATTCTCTTGGGTATATACCTAGAGGGGGTATTGATGGGTCATATTGTAACTCTATGTTTAATCTTTTGAGGAACTACCAAACTGTTTCCTAAAGTGTCTACATCATTATACATTCCTTCCTGCAATGTAAGAGGGTTTTAATTTCTCAACATCCTTGCTAATACTGTTTATTGTCTAACTTTTTAATTATAGCCATCCAATAGCAGGTAAGAAGTGGTTTCTCATTGTAGTTTTTATTTGCATTTCCCTAAAGACTAATGTTGAGCATCTTTTCACATGCTTATTGACAATTTGTATATCTTCTTTGGAGAATGCCTATTCACATCCTTTTCCTATTGAGTTATTTTAAATTGAGTTATTTGTCTTTTTATTGTTGAGTTGTGAGAGTTTTTTTTATATATTCTGGATAAAAGTCACATATCAGATATATGATTATCATATAAATATATGATTTGAAAATATTTTCTCCCATTCTGTGAGTTGTCTTTTCAACTTCTTGTGTGTCCTTTGAAGCATAACAATTTTAAATTTTGGTGAAGTCTAACTTATTTATTTTTTCTTTGCTTGCTTGAGTGTTAGGTATTATATCTAAGAAGCTATTGATTAATTGAAAACCACGAAGACTTACACTAATGTTTTCTTCTGATAATTTTATAGGTTTTTCCTTTATATATTCATCTTTAATCAATTCTGAGTTAACTTTTGTATATGGGGTGAGGTAGGGATTCAACTTCATTCTTCTGTGTGTGGATAGTCAGTTATTCCTGCACTATTTGTTACAAAGAGTATGATTTCCCCATTGAATCTTCTTGGCTCCCTTGTTGGAAATCAATTGACCATAAATGTATAGGTTTATCTCTGGACTCTCAATTCTATACCACTGATATATATGTGTATCCTTATGCCATACCACACAGTCTTGATAAATTTAGCTTTAGAATCTAAATTCTGAAATTAGGAAGCATGAATTCTCCAACTTTGTTTTTCTTTCTCAGGGTTGTTTTGGCTATTCTTAGTCCTTTGCATTTCCATGTGAATGTTACAACAGTTTGTCAATTTCTGCAAAAATAAAAGTTAGCTGGAATTCTAATGTAATATCAGAGCATTTTAAAGTCCCTATGAACATGTCATTCCACAGCTTCTCCTATTAAGCCTTTTTGTTTTGTCTATTATTTGTTCCAACTGTAATCTACCACTTCAGGAAACCAAGAAGTTAAACAATTGCTAGTCATTGTTTTTTTGACAAACACCTCTGGGTGTTTTGCATTGGGTAAGCACTGAATCAGGTCATAGCCTTGAACATGGGGTCTTCCAGGGACTCACCAGACAGGTCAAATAATGAAAATGCACTGTGAATGGGGCTTTGAAGGAGATACAGCCCTGTTCTGCTCTTTCTGATAGCTACCTGACTGCTGGTTTTCACCACAAATGCAGGCTATTGGTTTTCAGGGCTATTGCAGTGCTAGAGAATGGGAGATTGGACTATAGCAACTAAAACACTACAAACCCTGCTGTTCTTGCCAAGATTCAGCCACTTTTGTTGAATAAACACTCCCCACAATGCTGCAAGCCTTTGGTTCATTTCCAGAGGTCTGAAAACGTTGATTCTGACAATTTTTTTTTGCCAGTTTTCTTATTGCTATTATAAAAGAGAGACTTTTTGGAAGTCTTTGCTTTTCCATTTTTACTGACATCACTCAAAAAATGTTAACTTATATTTTCTCTCTTTATCTTTTCACAATTGATTAGCTTTGCCAGACTTTGTTCTATTAATATTTTTTAAAGAATCGTATCCAGAATTTATTAATTTTCTTATTTTCATTTTGCTAATTCATTAATTTTAATCTTATTCATTATTTTCTCTTTCTTTAGTTAAGTCCATTTGATTTTCCTTTTTTACTTCTTGAAATGAATCTTTAGTTCATTTAATTGTTTCTTCTTTGTTTTATAATAAACAACATTAAATTATGAATTATCCTCTGAGCATTACCTTGGAGTCTCATATATCTTGATACACAGTGCTATCATAATTATTTTCTAGCCTGTAGTTGCAGTAATGATTTTGTTTTTGACTTAAGCTTATTTATGAGGGCATATTTAATTTTCCACATGATTTTTATATATTATTTTACAACCCATTCCTTATTTCATTGCATTGCAGTATGTGAATGTGTCAATGAAATCTTCCTTTTTTAGGATTCCTATTTTTCTTTGTAACTTATGAGATCATTAATTTAAAAAATGTTCTATGAACATCTGAGAATAATATATTCATAGAATATCTTATTTATTTCTTTCTCTCATCTATCATAATTATATTATTCAGTTCCTATATTTCCTTATTTGATCTATCAAAAACTGAAAAATGTTTAGGTTAACTCTATTGATTTAAATAAAAATTAATTTGTGTATACATTACACACATTAAAATGTACCTATTTTAAGTGTGTACACTTCAATTAGTGTGACCCATGCTACAATCCAGATAGAGAACATTTCTATCATGCCAAAAAATTTCCTGTTCCCCTTCCCAGGCAACTCTGCCCAACAAACCAGTCCCAGGCATCAATTCTGCTGCTTTCTGTCACCATAAATTACATTTGCCTTTTTAGAATTTCACACAAAGGAAATCATACTGTCTGCACTCTTTTGTGTCTGGCTTCTTTGTTTGACATAATATTGTGAAATTCATCTAAGTAGCTGCTAGTATCACTAGGTCATTCCTCTTTGTAGCTGAGTTGTGCTTTATTGTGTAGATATACCACAATTTATCTATTCCCAGTTGATGGGCATTTGAATTTTTCCAGTTCAAGCTATTATGATTAAAGATGCTATAAATATTTGTGTAAATCTTTGTGTGATATATGGTTTTATTTCATGTATTAGAAATGCATGTCTTAGTGCATTTTCTGCTGCTATAACAGAATATCTGAGATGGGGTAATTTATGACCAATAGAAGTTTATTTTACTCACTTTCTAGAGGCTGGGAAGTCCAAGAGCATGGCGCTGGCATCTGATGAGGGCCTTCATGCTGCATCATACCACATCAGAAGACAGAAGGGCAAGCAAGAATGAGACTGTGAGACAGAGAAAGTAAAATTCACTTTTATAACAACCCACTCTCATGATAATAAACTCCCCAGCTATGAAATTGTGAAACCAAACAAGTTACATGCTTCCAAAATATGATGGTGTGATAGGCATGGAATAGACATTCCCAATCCAAAAGGGAGAAATGGGAATGAAGGAAGGGGTGACAAGTTTCAAGCAAGTCCAAAACCTACCAAGGCAAATTTCAGGAGGTCTTAAGACTCAAAAACAATTGTCTTTGGCTTGATGATTGGTCTTCCCCACACACTTGGGTGGCAATGTCACCCTCACAGTTCAGCAGGACACTACCCATGTATGGCTCTCTGTGGTGGACCCACCCATGCCATGACTCTGCTTGGTGGGGGTCATGCCTCTAGGGCTCTGCTAGATAGTCCCAACTCCATATCTTCTGTTGGGGGGTCATCTGCTCTGTTGATATCTCTAAATTACATTCAAGGTCCTTCTTCTTCTTCTTCTTCTTCTTCTTTTAAGGATAGCACATATTCCCAGATTTCCTTCATTCCATTTCATTTTCTCTATTTACAGCTAGCAGTATTTCTGCTGGTATCTTTCCATTTCTATTCTGGAGATCTGTTGAGATGGCTGATTAACCCCATGGTTTACACCCACAATAATCTCCTTATCAAATGGTGGGTATTCTTTTCCAAACATGGTTTCTCATTTTTTGCAATATGAATAAGCTGAGAATTTTCCAAATCTTTAAGTTCTGGTTCTTCTTTGTTTAACAATTCCACCTGTAATTTATTTTTCTCTTCTTTCATTTTACTATAAGCAAAATGGAGGAACCACACCACTCCACCACTTTGCATAGAAATTTCCTCAGCCAAATATTCAACGTCATTACTCATAAGTTTTATATTCCACAAAACACTAGATTTTAAGAAGAATTACCTTTTCTTCATTGCCCAATAACACGTTCCTCATTTCCATCTGAGACCTCAACAGAATCACTCAAAATGTATTTTGTCTAATATTAATACATACATTGCAGCTTTCTTTTGATTAATATTAGCATGGTATTGTTTCATACTTTGAAAGTATGGAAAAGTATTTGTGTCTAAATATTTACTGTGGGTTTCTTTAGATAGCATATAGTTGAATTGCTTTTTAAAAATTCAATTTGATAATCCTTTACTTTTAATTGGGAAGTTTAGACCATTTACATTTAATGTTATTATTGATATAGTTAGGTTTAAATCTATCAGCCTGTTATTTGTTTCCTATTTGTTTTATCTGTTCTTTTTTTTATACCCTTTCTATTTCTACTTTTATTTGAATTGACCAAGTTTTGTTTTTGTTTTTTATTTTAGTGCCCATTTGACCTCTTTTGTGGGCTTATTAGTTATATCTCTTTTACTCAAGTGATTGCTTTAGAACTTGGCGTATACATCTTTAGTTTATCATAGTTTACCATCAAGTGATAACATAACATTTCACTGGTATACATACTTCTGTTTTTTCATCCTCAAACTTTGGGCTAATTTTTATCAGACATTTTATTTCTACATATGTTATAACCCCATTTCATTATTTTTCTTCAATCATTCAAGTATCTTTTGAACAGATTTAAATAATAAGGAATTATTATTTTATATTTACCCAGGTAGTTGCCATTTCTTGGGCTTTTTATTCCTTTTGTAAATTCCCATTTTCTAGTATCATTTTTCTCTTTGTTTGAAGGACTTCCTTTAACATTTCTTGTAATACAGGTCTGCAGGTGCATCCTTTCAGTTTTGTGTGTCTGAAAAAGTATTTTGCCTTTATTTTTGAAAGATATTTGAGTTGGGAATAGAATTTCATGTCAACAGTCATTTTCTTTCAGTGCTTTAACACATTGACTGCCATACTAGAAAAAATTTTTTTTCTCTGGGACCATGGTGTTTTATTATGAAAATAGAATCAAAACTTTGAAAAAAAAATGATCCTTTCTAATTTAAGGAAAATTTTGTTGTTTTTTTTTTATTGTTTTTTATGTGTGAGTTATATGCAACTCATGTGGCACTAGAATCGATTTTTATACTGCATGCCAACTAAGTTGTATGTGACTCACAACATACTTATTGAATTTGTTTCAGAGAACTGAGTCTTCATATGCTTCATGAGGCCTGGGACTCAACACTAGCATGAGTTTAATGCAACTGACATGGCAGTTAATATGTTAAAGATGTTGCTACAATATCTTCTAGCTTTGATTGTTTCTAAAGAAAATTTTTGTGTCCTTTTTATCTTTGTTTCTCTATATGTAATATGTCTCTTTTCTAGCTGCTCTAGAGAATTTCTCTTTATCATTGTTTTTAAACAATTTGATTGTGGTGCACATTGGTGTAGTTCTCTAACTGTTTTTTGTGCTTGGAGTTTGTTAACTTTTTGGATCTGTGGGTTTATAAATTTTTACTTAATTTGGAAAACTTTATGCTATTATTTTTTCAAATATATTATCTGTTCCCTGACACTATAATGGATTCCAGTTTTGTTGGTTTGCTTAAAGTTTTTACATAGTTCATTGGTGTTTCATTGGTTTGTTCCAATCTTTTTTCTCTTCGTGTTTCATTTTGGATAGTTTCTATTCTATGTCTTCAACTTCACTAATCTTTTCTTATACAATGTCAAATCTATTGTTAATCCCAACCATGGTCTGTTTTATCTTGCACATTGTATCTTCATCTGTAGAAAGTTGATGTGGGTCATGTTTACCTCTCCCATGTCTTTACTTAACTTGCTCAACCTTTTTCTAATTTCTTGCACATACGAAATACAGTCAGAGTAGTGTTTTAATGTTCTTGTATACTCATCAGTATCATTTCTGAGTCAGCTTCAATTGATTGATTTTAATGATTATTGGTTGTATTTTTCTGCATCTCTACAAGGCTGGTATTTTTTTTTATTAGATGTCAGACTTGCCTGAAGATAGTTGCTTCATACATACCATCCAGTGTTCTGGATGTTCTTGACAGGAGGGATGCACTTATTCCAGTTACTCCATCATGGGCATAAGTGAAACCATAGATAAAGCATGTTTGTAAAGCCTCTCATCATGATTGTTTGCTTTGTGAATTATATGCCATGTTATTTAGTGCCTAAAATTTATGACTCATCATAAATGATGATTTTAGTTTTATCAAAATAATTTAGCCCAATTTTAACATTAAAACTTTGTCTTAAATTCAATTTTTTATATTAATATTATCCCTATATTCCTTTTGCAGGCTAATGGTCACCTTACATATTTTTGCTCATTTCTTTAAACATTATCATTTTAAGTGGCATTTGCTTTTAGACTCAATATAATAATCTTTGTCTTTTTATGGAGAAGTTTGATTTGTTTATATTTATTGTGATGACCAATATCTTTCTTGTTAATTCTGTCATTTTATTTTATGTTGTTTCTTATTTTATTTCCCAGTTTTTGGTTATATTGTTCATATTTTCTACTTTTTTTCTATTCTTTCAGAAGTTACATGCACTATTATTTTATTTTGGTTGACTCTATTTTAAAAATTAAAACCCTGTTAATCCTTGAGTCTTTCCCTATATGTTTGCCACTTGAAAATTTCATCAAGAGATGTCTACATGTGAATTCTTTTAATTAATTTTATCTGCTTTTTGTGGGTGTTTTCCCCACAAACTGTTATTGCCACTTTTAGATTTACTATGATATTTTTGCCCATCTCCTTTCATCTCACTATGCTTCTTTCTGAATTCTGGGAGATATTCTTTTTTTGAACAGACAATTTAAATTATTTATTCCCTTTTCTTTAATGTTTAATATTCTCTTCACTGCCCCTACTGCATTTTAAAATTCTGTAGTCATGCTTTTCATCTTAAAGTAAAATTGTCTTATCTCTCATGATTATCTTTTCAAAAATGCAATGTGTTCTCTAATCTCATGGAAAATATAAATTCGATATTAAATTTTTTTTCCTTCTGTTTCTTGAAGTAAGTCTGTTACTTGGGGAAACATTTGTTCTGATTATATATCTGATTTGGTTTCTTCTTGTGTACTGGTGAAAGTAGAATTCTTTATGATGATGGTTCTTATTTTACTTCTCCTTTGGAGGCAGGGCTGGATTTGCAGATGAAGGCTGTTAGAGGAGGAGCAAGTTCAGATCTTTTAAATTTAGACATAGAGAAAAAGAGAAATTTTATGTTTCTACAGTTTCGGCTATTCATGGTATTCAATTTATCATGTGCTATAGATTATAACTATTAGTAAGGCAGGGAAGCTCAGTTCTTTGTGGAATATGTGTGTGAGCACGGGCAGACAGAGTTCCTCAAGTAATTCTTGCGTTTCAGATTGGCTCACTTCTCACTGCTTTTTGTCTCGCTCTCCATGCCAGTGCCTGATCCTAAGCATCAGGATGAGCTCTAAGTTTTAGGTGCCAGTGGAAATTGAAAAATGTCTCTATCAAAGGGCTCTACAGAGCAGGGATATTTGGGGTTCAATCAAGCATATTTTGCTTTTGTTATTTGAGTTGGATGGGGACCCTAGTGCTCGTCTCTGACCAGCCTGATTACCCATCTCAACTTAGTGCACCGCCTCTTAGTGCACCTCAGGGCAAGACGGGCAAATGCTTCAGCCAGTGCTCTGCGTGTGGGCCTGGAACAATTCCTAAAATCTTTTAATTTGCCTCTCTTGACAACCATGTGGACCTCCACAGTCACGACCTTCTCAGAGTTTTGGGATTTCAAGCTTACTTCTTTTTGTTTTTCAGCTGAGTCTTTCTTTGCCTCATTCATTCTTCCTTCCATCCATCCATCCATCCATCCACCCATCCATCCATCCATCCATCCATCCATCCACCCATCTCTCCATCCATCCATCCATCCACCCACCCATCCATCCATCCATCCATCCACCCATCCACCCATCCATTGATATGTATTGAGAGTACCAAATGCCGTTCTGGATGCTAGAGATTCAGTGGTCGAAGAAGACGGATGTGGAACTTGCATTCTAGAGGAAGACTGAATTACATGGAGTGAGGTTTTTGTCTCCCTCAGTCTGGGCTCACTTCTATCATATCACTTCAAAATATCCTTGTATTCCAGCACTAACAGATATTTTGAATCCCTTGTGTGTTTGGAGGGATTGGTAGTAGGCTCAAATCATGATCATGAAGTGTAAATACTGCCCATCCCTCCAAAAAGAAAAAAGAAAGGCAGAAAAAAAGAAAGAAAGGAAGAAAGGAAGGAAGGAAAGAAGAAAGGGGAGTTGGGAAGAGGGAAGGAAACTCAGTGTCAACCATGTAGGTTCCTGGGCCATGGCCCTACTTGTCTCAAAGAGCTCATGGGTACAATTCGATTAAGTCAGGAGTCCTGGATTTGGGATGCGGCCCTGTAAGCTAAGATCCCTGCCTTTCTCAGATTCTATTATAGTACCGTGTTCTCTCTGTGCTTAGCACGAAATAGAACTTTTTATGTGCAATATTAGGGAAAACTTTTAAAAAAGTATCATTAACTGCCATTTTTATAATATTAACTACACACTTTTGTTTTACTTTTTTATTCAGCATATCATAATTGTTTTCTTATTTTCACAATTTTTACCTTAATGGCAGCACACCATTCCATCATGTTGATTGCCCAAATTGTTTGGAGTACCTCTGCCCCTTCTTTTAAGATTTAGAGGGTTCTGTTTTCACACTAACACAATTCATAAATGGTGTGACGAAGGCCTTTAAGGAATTTTGTTTCTCAAACTTATTTCACTAGTATGAATTCCCAGAAAAAGGGCAATTAGGTCGAAAATTATCGATGTTTTGGGGCTCTTGTTAAGTATTTTAAGTTACTCTTCCAGTGGGACCAGCAATGTGGCAATTTTCCTGAAACCTTACCGGCATTAGTTTGCTTTTTAAAATCAGTTTCATACCAATTGGATAATTTAGTAGGCAAAAACTGGAACATATTTTATGCCTATTGATTGTTTGCCCTTGTGTTGACTGTTTCTATTTCCTTTTCAGGGAACTGTTGGGTCAGACCTTTATTTCTTTATCTGGCCTTGGAGTGCTCTTAAGTATTTTAATGTATGCTGTTCTTTCTAGATGAGGTATTCTTAACCTTGGGTCTCAGAAGAGGCACGAGGTGTCCACCAGTCCTATAAAAATATATGTGCCATGTATGTGTCTGTGTCTATATATATATATATACCTGTCTATCTGTGTCAATGTGAATGTATGTGTGTGTATGCGTGTGTATGTATGTGTTCTTGCCTGTGTATGTTTATGTATGCGTGTCTGTATGTAAATGTGAAGGAGTTCTTCACTTTCTTTAGATTCTCAAAAAGGTCAAGTTTAAAAAAAATAGCTAAAACCCCATTCAATACCAGTCTTTTCCCTAGTGTATTATTTTTCTTTTACTTTCTGTGTTTGGGTTTGCATACATTTAACATTTTAATGTGGCTTACTCTGTCAACTTTCCCTTTTTGTAATTTCTTCTATGTCCTCTATCCTTGGCCTGTTATTATGATTTCTCGGATGGGTTAAATATACCATTTCACTTCCACTAGGTTTTTTATAAGATTTTTTTTTAATTGGTCTCTTCTAAATCTGGAATTTATTTTTAGATGTAGACTTAGTTAACTTCTCTGCTTATGTACTGTTCAACTTCTCCAATTCCTCTATTATTAATACATGGTGTTTCCATTCCCTATTATATTGTGACACCTTCTTTAGATATTAAACTCTCTTATGTCACCAAGTCTGGTTTTGGACTTTTGGTGTCAGTAAGTTACAGTTCTAATTTTGCTCTAGTGCCATACCACTTCAGTCATTGTACTTTAATGACTTATTTAAATGTTATCTATTATCATTGCTCTTTTTTAGAATATTTTTTACTATTTTACCTGTTCTTTTCAAAATTGTTTTTAAATGCATTTTGTCAAAATCTATAGGAAATTCTTTTGTATTAAATCATAAAATTATAATATTTAGATCTTCCATTGAGAAACATGATATATTTTTCCATTATTCTAGTTTTCTATAATGTTTTCCAGGAAATTTTGAAATTTTTTTGTATGCCATTTTTATGTCTTAGTATTTCATTATTTATATTTGATTGTGAACTGGATCTCATTTTTAAAATTTATTTCCTGTCTTGTTATTGCATTTAGTTAGGAAAGTTATTGATTTTTAAAATATTTATCATGTATCCATGATATACAGCCAGTTATTGAACCTTCATATTAATGCTAATATTAGTTTAGATGGGAACATCAAAATATTTTGAGTATATAATCATATCATCTGCAAATGGAGCTTTCTTTCTACCTTTCTAATAATTATTCCTATGGTTGGTTTTTCATGTCTTATTACATCAGCCAGAATTATCAATATAATATTAAATAATAATAGTGATACAGAGCTTTCTTGTTTTGTTGCCCTTTCTAATGGAAAAATCTCCAATGTTCTTCCATTAAAAAGGATGCTGGCTTGGTTTTAAATAGATTCTTATTATGTTAAGGAAGTGTTGTTCTATTCCTATTTTTAAAAATGTTTTGACATCTATTGAAATGCATTTTTTGGCATCCACTAGGATGATCATATGGTTCATATTATTTAATCTATTGATCTGATATATGATATTAATAGATACCCTTCTGCTGAACTTTCTTTGCTTTGCCAGAGAAACCCTTTGTGGTCATGGTGCTTTAGTCTCTAAATGTGCTGCTGAACACTATTTTCTGGGATTGTATTCTTAAATGATAGTGGATCCTATTTCCTTACGAAAAATTCTGTATCAGGGCTTAAAATCAGGACCGTATTTGCCTTGCAAAATGAATTAGTGGATTTTTTTAAACCATTCTTTTCCTATGTTAAGGAATAATTTATGTAACATGGAAATGCAGTGTTCTGTAAAATTTGGATAGATTTCTCTAGAGACCCCAAGGTGGATAAAAATGTCCTTTTCAGAGATGGGGAATGTTGTTTAATAAATTTCTCCCTCTTCTACCTTTTTCATTGCTTGCTGATCTAATCTACATTTCTTGTATCAATTGTATTGTTTTATATTTTTGTAGACTATCATCTAGTCAATTGACAATTTCAAACAAATTTGCTATAGAATCATGTAAAATCTCCCCCCATAGTTTTTAGTCTTTTCATTGGTTGTTATAATCACTTGTTCATTCCTGATCTCACTTGGGCCTCTTTTCTTTTTTTGATTCTATTTGCCAGAGGTTGGTCTTTTTTATTAGCCCTTCAGAGAGGCATCTCTTGGTTTTATTTATTGATTCCACTGTTTTTGTGTTTCCTAATTTGTTTATTCTTGCTACTGTCTTTCATTCCTGCCTACTATCATCTTCCTTAGGGTTTTTGTGTGCGGCGGGCGTGGGGTAGGGAAGACTGTTCTCCAAGACCTAAAGCAGCAAGCTTAATTTACTGGGTTTGCTTTTGTTTTTCATTTTTTGATTTACAAAGCATCGAAAATGGAATTTACCTCTGCATACTAGCTGAGTTGCTTATTGTGGTCTTAAAACGCCCTGTTTTAGACCCACTGTCCCTTGGTCCAATGTGTAATGTGGTGTGGACTTATAATGTGCTATCAGATGGGCTGTGGGGTGTACCTGACCCAAACCTGCTCACTTGTAGGAATTCTTTTATGCCACATGACCCTCCCTGTCCCCAACTCTGCCTGTCCTGTGTCCCTTCCACCACCTTGGGTCCCACCGGTGGCTGAGTTTCTGTGTGTGGTCATGTGCTTGTTAAAGGAAAAATATCTTCTCAAAAGACACAGTGGCTGTATTAGGGGCCACTTCATTATTAATAAAAACACTTTCAAACACCTCCAGGGACTCTTAAGAATTCAAGAACTCTACAAATTTGGATGGGGGAAAAAACTACATCTTTATTTTCACTGATCTCTTAACTGAAATTTAGCATTTTCTCCCATTTGAAATGTAGGCAACAAACCACAGTCACATTAGCAGTACTATGGTGTGTCACCAATAAAAATCACACATGCTTTCCTACTGTAATTCAGTTATTGCAGATATTTTGAAATATCATTTAGGTTCATCACTATTTCAATATTATGTCAGTTTATTAAATCTATTGATAGAGCTTATTACTTATTTCATTATTAGAGAAACATATCTATTACTATTTAACATAGCTGTATTTTTAATATGGTTAAGACTATATTTCAATGTAATTGATTTTTTCTGTAATCCTGCAAAATATTTTTGTCAAAATACATATGCACTTAAATATACCTGCATTATTTCCATTTAAAATATTATTCTGGGAAGGGGTCTATGAGTATCCCCAGCCTGCCAAAGAGGCCAGTGGCACAAGGAGGTCGGGAACTCTAACGTGTGGTTGGAACCAGGCCTTCCTGGACCTCTGCGGGGTTTCAGGAAGATTCGATGACTTTTGTTAACTCTTTGAAGGAATTTATGACTTAAAAGAAAGGTGGGTGGTAGTGGTGGGGGTGGAGTTCTCTCTAAATCTGATTTTAAAAAATATGATTTTTACTGTCATTCTTTCTGCCAACATGGGGTGTCTGCTATGTGCCTGGCACAGCCAGAGTCCCTTCCCTCACCCCTAACAGGACAGCACGGAGTTGCTTGGGCAGCTCTGTTCCTACTCTGGCCCCCAACTTTTCCAGTAAGTCAGATTTCTAATAATCAAAAGTCGTCTCATCTCCTCCATGGTATAAACAGAATGAGGTGTCTCTTCATTTCCACGTTCTCTGTGCCTAAGGCAGGAGGTGATGCTTCACAGACTGTAAGGAAATGGATATATATATATGTGTATATGTATATATCTAAAATATGTGCACATCAGGAAATGGACTTTCTAAGAGATTTGCTTTCTGTCCCTGTGGTTTCATGGGACACTCTGGCATTTGTATATACCTTTACAAAACTCAGTCACTTACATCGTCCTACTTGATCAAACCTTTGAGGAAACAGTCCCCATTCTACAGAGGGGGAAACTGAGGCTCTGGGATGGTAGGCTGACTGTCGTAAAGCCACACTGCCTCTTTACGGAAGGGCGGGGAGTTCAACTCAGCTCCTCTGACTCCCAGTTAATTGCTTTGCCTACGTTGCTGCAAAGCTTTCTGTAAATGTTAATTTTCTCTACTCACGCGTGTAACACCATGATGGTGGGGATTTTTCTTCATTTTCAATATTACTCTATTCTTATTTTAAATGGGACGCCCAAATATGCTTGAGGCTCTTCTAGGTAATGGAGATCGCATCCACCAATCTTCCGCTGTAACCCGATGTGTCTCCTCTGAGCTCCAGGGAAAATCAGAAAATCTGGAAAATACTCCCTTCGATCTATCTTTGTTCATAATCTGAACCCTTTCAGTACCCTTGAAACTTTTCTTTAATTAAAAAAAAAAAGACAAACTTGTTGCTCTTCATGCATTTGTTCAAAAAGTTTTAACTGAACACCTACTATGTGGCAGGCATTTCACCTGTATTAACATGTTTGCTGTAGAAAAATTAGAAAATACAAATAAAACAACCAGATGTCCGCCAACAGTAGAAGGGGACATGAGTGCACCAACTACAGCCACATGCGACAACAAGGATGTGTTTTAAAAACATAATGTTAACTTAAAGATAGACACATGTCCACAAAACACATGCTGTACGATTCCATTTGCATACATTTCAAAAATAGGCAAAACAGAACTGTTCTTTAGGGATGCCTACTTAGGCAGTAAAACTATGAAAAATAAAAATAAATAGACAGACAAAAAGCTGCCTGTCAAGGAGAGGGGCTTCTAAGCCGGTGGTGATGAGGGCAGTTACATAAATATCCGCTTTATAATCATTCTTTAAACTCCACCTTTATATTTCATTCACTCTTCTGTGTGTTCTGTTTCCCTGAAAAAAGGTTTAAAAATTCAGATAAAAGTAAGGAGAAAAATAAATTCTACCCCTGACTCTGAACATTTTGGGTATATTCTGCCAACCACTTGTTTTTCCTGTACATCTCTTGTTTTTCCTAACCAAAGTGAGATCTCACTTTAATAAAATGTTCATGTTTTTCATTTTGTTCCTGTATCAAAAATCATTACCCTCCCTCCTTCCCCGGGGGCGCTCCTGCCAGCCTTGCACATGAGCAGGTCTCTGATAAAGGAGCAGCCTTTTTTATACTCAGCAAGTTAAGGGACAGGACAGTGAACTTCCAGGGAGCTTATTTTGCTGTCAAACAACTACCTTTGAAATTCTGACGAGAGCATGAGCCTCCTCCTGCAATTCACAAAGCAATACCAGCCTTGATCCACCGCCCCATTTCACAGATGGACAAACTTAGGACCAGAGAGGTGAAGTGACTTGCCCAAGGCAGTAGAGCAAGCAGCTCCGTGGTAGAAGCACCACCTACTTCTGCTGTCTTGCTGCCCCTCCCTTACCCATCCCTGTCCACCCTACCATCCTGATCCAAAAAGCCTGTTCTAAATAAAATGGCCACGTTCCCCACCCCCAGTCTTGCTCCTTGCAGGAGTCCGGTGGCTTCCCCAGGGCCTGAGTCACGCAGCCATCACTCAAGGGAGGGAGCAGAGATGGCTCCGGGCTCCCAGCACGACTTATTGCATCATCACTCATGCCTTGTCAAGTCTTATTGCCCCAACATCCCCTAAATGACAAAGTTGGATTCATTAAGTGTAAATTCAATCAAAGTTGAAAGAGAGAGAGAAAATAAAAGTGACTTGGAATAAGAGAAATGGAAGTGCGGGGAAGAGGTTGCTGCTTTTCTCAGGAGAAGGGGCCCATAGGCCTCTTTGTGCTCAAGGCAGGGGGAGTCAGTGGAGTCAGCCGCCTCTGAGGGTGAGGCTGACCCTGCTGCCAGTCCTGCCTCTGGCACTTGCTAGCTGGGAAGCCTCCCTGAGCCTCAGTTTTCTCATCTGTGGGTGGGGTAATATCTACCCGGAATAACTGCATAGAGGATAACATGGAATCGTGCACATGATCAGCATATTAAGTCATGGAAGGTATGAGTTTGCTAGACCTTTCCTACTGCTGAATCAGCAGGTTGCTGGCAGTAGAAATAGACCCGCATAGGGATCCCTGGGCAGCCTGGGCGGCTTGCCGACGTGGAGACAGGGAAGGAGAGGAGACCCTGGATCTCAGGAGGCAGGGTTAGGGGCCCCGTCAGATGGGGTCTCAGACTGTTAGACTGTGATACACAAGATGGAATGCCTTCCACATCAGGATGTGTGTGTGGGGTGTATAGAAGTGGAACAATTTTTTAAAAAACAATGTTTACCTACACTATGGCAGATATATGCTAGTATTATTAATTGTTTTCTGATTAGTTAAACACCCACTAAACTGATTTCACAACCTATGAATGAGGGCCCTGGCCAAGGTCACAGAGCAAGCTAGAAGTGAAGCTCTCCTGGCCTCTGGTCCACCCTGTCCCCTCTCCCTGGCAGGTGCCCAGTCTGGGCTGGCCGGGTGCTTGTCCCAGTGAGTAAGGCCCAGGAAGCGGTGGGAGACGGCAGGTGTGGAGGGCGGATGGGCTGGGAACCCCCCAGGCTTGAGCAGTGAACTCATGGGGAAGGTCTTGCATAAGCATCTTCACCCAGTAGGACCCTAATAAATAGGGGCTGGGTGAAGGAAGGCATTCATCAATCACCCCAACCTGGGGCCTGATCTTGGCTCTGCCACTGTGTTGTCATGGGCCCTTGGAAGTGGCACTTCTGCTCCCCGAGCTTCACGTTCACCTTTACAGGTGTGTGTATGGGGTAGGGGGCTAAGGTTCCATCACCTAACGAGGAAGGGTTAATAGGAAGTTGCTGCGGGCATCCCACAGGCTGCTTTGAAGCACTGCCACCTACTGGTCACTCCCTCTCATTACACCTCATCCCTTGCAGAGGGCCCTGTCTTGGTGATAACTCCCTAAATGCATGCATGGTCGCTTCCAGGGTTCAAAACCCACCCAGGTCAAGCAAGTTCTCTGAACCCTCAGAACAAACCTGTGAGAAAGGCAAGGATCCTTATACCCATGAAGAAATTGAGGGCCAGAGAGGTTAAGTTACTCACTCAAGGTCACACAGGATTTTCACGTGGATGCCCCAGCTCCCAGTTCAATGATCCTTCTGCCCATTCCAAGTAACAATTCCCGGCCAGCTGGACAGCTAAAGGCCGGGAGAGTGGAGCAGGGATGTGGCTCTCGGACTGGTCCGAGGGGAAGGGGTGGGGCAGCTTGTTTGGGTGGTTCCCAGAACTACTGTGAGGTGTAGCCCGTTTCGCACTGGTGTGCCAGTCCTGCTTTGGGCACTCAGGTAACCTAGGCAGAGGAGAGATCTCAAAGAATGATGTTACAGGGCCATCCTGCATGAGGTTTTTTGGGGATGTGACAATTATCAAGCAACTTGGTCTATGTAGACAGCCGGACTGTCCTGCTTAGACCCCGGCGGGACTTGATTGCATGAAGCAATAAACGAACGGAGGTGGAATGGCGTGGTGGCTAAAAGGCTGGCTCCAGTGTCACACCCCCTGGGTTCAAATCCCATCTCTGCCATCCCAGTCTCCATGGGACCCTGGGCAAACGACTTACGCTGTCTGTAGAGCGGGATTCTCCGTTCCTTCATCTGTACAATGAGGATAGCGATCATACTTTGTCTCACTGGCTGTTGCATAAACTAAAGGAGCTAACATAGACTAAGCATTAGAGGTTTGCCTTGGAATGAGGCAGGCACTTGCTAAATATTAAAAATAGTTACCCTGGCCTGGATTAAAAATCCTAACTTTGTCACTGACCGATTTTGTGACCTTGGGCTGTCCTCTCTGCTTCTAGGCCTTCCCCGCCGGGGTGGCGGGACCCTTCTGCTGGGCTGTCCTCTGGCTCCTGTGCCTGCCGCACGGTGCCCTCCTCGCCGTCCCGGCCCACCTGCAAGGGCAGCGGGCGGTGGGTCTCGCTGGGGTGAGGGCGGGCCAGGCGGGCTGGGACACATCTGTTAGAATCGCTTTCTTCTCTTCCCCCCTCGGAACTATTTTATGCAGCAAGGTCAAGCGAGCAGGACTACAAATCAATTTAAACAAAAGCGCTGAGGCAGATACCCTTGAACTCCAGTGACTTAAAATAGCCTCGTCGTCATCCTTAGCCAAACACGCGGTACCTGAGTTCACTTGGCCTGTCATCGCCAACTAATAAACCGTCCCCCTCATGGAAACCGACCAGAATGAAACCTTTGAATCAAAGTGGATGTGAGGCCTGCTTGGATTAATAGAGCTGCATCTGCCTGGGCCGATGCATTCTCGGGGAAATGAACGTCTCATTCATTACTCTCAGGAAGACCAGCCCAGCCGTCTTAAGAATGACCCTGGCTGCTCCGTGAGTAGCCAAGCACAGAACCGCGCTCCTTGCGGGATGCCTCCAAGCCCCACCTTGGAAACTGGAGTGGCATTGCTTTAAGAGGGGCGGTGGCGGTGGCGGGGAGGCTGGGGACTGGGAGGTGTTTATTTGGAAAGGAAAGAAAACTAAGACGTCCCGAGTACTTCCCTGGTGCCTCACGCTATATGCCGGGTGCTTTAGATGCAAGAATTCATTTCACCCGCAACCACCCTGCGTGGTAGGCGTTTGACATCTGCTTAAAAATAACAGCTTTCTTGAGATATGATGCCCAAAACATCAATTCGCCTTTTTAAAGCACACAAGACAGTGGTTTTAGTATATCCACCAAATTGTGCCACCATCCCATTATCTAATTTCAGAATATTTTCACCACTCCATGAAGAAGCTTCATGCCTCTTACCAATCACTTCCCATTCCCGCTTCTCCCAGCCCCCGGCAACCGCTGATCTATTTTCTGTCTGTATAGATTTGTCCAATCTAGACATTCCTTATGAATAGAATCACGTAATACGTGGCCTTTTGTGGCTGGTTTCTTCCACGTAGCATGATATTTTCAAGGTGCACCAAAATGCTGTGGCATGTATCCATACTGCATTGCATTTTATGGCTGAATAATATTTAATTGTATGGATAAAAGAAATCTTGCTTATCCAATGATCAGTTCATGGACATTTGAGGTTTTCCTCTTTTTTGCCTATGGTGAACGATGCTGTTGTGAACATTTATGTAGATGTTTTTGTGTACACATATGTTTTCAATTCTTTTGAAATTGGGAGTGGAATTGCCAGTCATATGGTAACTCTATGTTTAGCTTTTTAAAATTTAAATTAAAAAAAATTTTTTTTAGAGACAGGGTCTTGCTCTGTCACTCAGGCTAGAATGCAGTGGTGCAATCATAGTTCACTGTAACCTCAAACTCCTGGGCTCAAGTGATCTTCCTGCCTCAACCTCCCCAGTAGCTAGGACTACAGGCATGCACCCTCATGCCCAGCTTATTTTTAAATTTTTTTGTAGAGATGGGGGTCTCATGATGTTGCCCAGGATGGTCTCGAAATCCTGGGCTCAAGTGATCCTCCTGCTTTGGCCTCCCAAAGTGCTGGGATTACGGGCATGAGCTGCCATGCCCAGCCCCCTGTGTTTAGCCTTTTGGAAAACTGCCACACTCTTTTCCAAAGTGGCTGTGCCATTGTACCCACCAACTAATGAAGGTTCCAATTTCTTCACACCTTCACCAATACTTGTCATTGCCCATCTATTTGATCGTGGCCATTCTAGTGGATGTGAAGTTGCATCACACTGTGGTTCTGATTAGCATTTCTCTCGCGACTAATGATGTTGAGCATCGTTTCATGTGCTTATTGATCATTTGTATATCTTCTTTGGAGAAATGTGTATTCATACATTTTGATATTTGATTAAAATCCAATTTTTAATTGGGTGACTTATTTTTTTATCGAATTATACTATTTCTTTATATATTCTATATACAATTCTCTTCTCAGATGCACAATTTACAAATATTTTCTCCCATTCTCTTTACTTCCTTTTAATTAAAAATTAGAAGTTTTCATTTTTGAATTCTAATTATTTGCTGCCATATCTACGAATCTATTGGCTAATCCAAAGTTATGAAGATTTATGCCTATATTTTCTTTTAAGAGTTTTATAGTTTTAGTTCTTAGATTTATGAACTATTTTCAGTTAATTTTTTTTTTATGTGTGAGTTAGGGGTCCAACTTCCTTCTTTTACTTGTGGATAGACAATTGTCTGAGACCATTTATCAAAAAGTCTATTCTTTCTCCATTTGATTATCTCAGCATCCTTGTTGAAAAGCAGTTGGCCATAGATCTATGGGTTTATTTCTGTACTCTCAATTCTATGCCATTGATTCGTATGTCTATCCTATGCTAGTACCACATTGCTTTGATTACTGTAGTTTTGGAGAAAGTTTTGTAATTGGGAAGGCTGAGTTCTTGAACTTTTCATTTTTAAGATTGCTTTGGCTATTTTTAGTTCCTTGCACTTCCGTGTGAATTTTAGGATCAGCTTTTCAATTTCTGAAGAAAAATCAGTTGGAGATTTGCAGGAATTGCACAATGTAGATCAACTTGATGAGCACTGCCATCATAACAATATTAAGTCTTCTATGAACACAGGCTGTCTTTATAGTTAGGGTGATTTAGGTCTTCTTTAATTTCTTTCAACAATGTTTTTCGTTTTTGTGTGCAAGTCTTATACTTCTTTTGTTAAATTTATTCCTAAATGTTTTATTCTTTTTGAAACTATTATAAATGGAATTTTTTTAAGAAAATTCCTTTTGGATTATTTATTGCTAATGTATAGAAATACAATATATTTTTGTATATTAATCTTGTATCTTGCAACATGGCTGTTGATACTATTGCAGAGATGAGAAAACAGAATTGGACAGGATGGGTGATTAGCTTGAGACTACCTGGCTTTTTGTCCTCCCAATCTGCCTTTCTTTACAGAACCACTCTGCTCTGTGGAAATCCTGCTCAGTCTATGCCGTGGGCTCATTCCACCACCTTTCCCTTCCCCCAGGGATGGGCCACCTCCATTTCTCCCACCACTGGTGAAACCCTGCAGGAGAATAAACAGAAAACCACAGGTAAGAGCTGGAGGGAGACAGAGGGCTCTGTCACCATTTTGGAACTCCTGCATCCAACCACACCTAAAGCTAGTAACTCTAGAGTTTTGGGATACATTAGCTAACATTTCTTTTTAGCTTAAGCTCATTCATTGGGTTTCTGTCACATGCAACCAAAGGGGTCCTGACTTACACAGCTAGTAAAGGGCAGAGTATGAGTTTGAAAGCAGGCCTGTGTGATTTCAAAGTCGTCTCCTTCCACGATTTCTGCATGGCCCCTTCCTGACGCTCGAACTGGCTTGGTGGGTGTTTGAGAGGCTTCTGGGGAAAAGTGGAGCTCGAAGTAGGTGAGCAACAGGGAGACCGGAGTATAAGATCCCTACAGCCTGCAGGTGCGAGGGAAGGCTCAGGAAACCAGGCACGAGGACAACTGGATTGGAGTCAGACCCCAACTCTTACTGCCTGTGGGGTCTTGGCCAGTCTCAATCGCTCTGAGACACCGTGTCCTGGGTTAGAACACCCTTTCCGCTGTGTGTTGGGCCCATCCCAGGCACACAGGCCCTCGGAACAATCATGACAGCTGCTGCAATGTACCTGCTCGATCATCTCGTGCAATTCCCAGGAGAGCTCGCTCAGAGAGGTCAGCAGGGCAGAGTGATCCTGGCCATTGTATTGCTAGGGAAACTGAGGCTAGGCAGTGTTGGGTGACTTATTTAAAGATTCCCAGCTCCTGAATGGAACTCGCATCTCATGTCTTTGTGTCTAACATTCTCACAGTAAACCAGGGGAGGCAGCAGTGCCTCCATGGGATTTGCCTGGGGCCTGAGACTTCCCATAATCCAATTAATAAATTGTCCAAGATGGAGGGCCAGCTCCCAATTAGTTCTCCTCCCTCCCCAGTGCCTCTTGGAGCTTTGCGGGTAGCAACTCCCTGGAAAGGGAAGAGAAGCCCCCACCCTGCTCTCCCTCCCCGGGAATCAGGGGTCTAGAAATTAGCTGATTCTTGATAAGCCCTAATTATAAATTAGGTCTTATTATCTGTGGCTCCTGAAACTACGCTGGATGAATTAAAACTCTAGGAAAAGGAATATTTCAATTAACCATATGAACTCAGGTAATTGCCTACCGAGGAAAAGCCCTTACAGAACGAGTCTTGGAGCAGTTACGAGGACGTCAGAAGGGGAAGGCAGGGGCCAAGGCGTGGGTGGTCTGAATGAGATGGAAACGAGGGGTGGGCCCCTCTGTGGCTACTGCTTTCTCAGGACATGGTCCTATTGTCACCACCACTTTGGTCTTGGAACCAGGACCGGGCTCCTCTCTGTGTTACCTACTGCCCCGGAGACTCCTTGCCTCAGTTGCCTCACCTTAAAACGGGCAGCTCAGATGAGATGATGGATACGAAAGGGCTTTGTCAGCTAGAAGGGTGGCAAACACCCCAGATATCATGGGTTCGGTGCAATTAGATGCTTTTAAATGAGGGAGAGAGAGAGACAAGAAAGGGATCGAAAGCTATGTTTTGACTAACTTCAGGGTGCAAGAGGGAGTGCTAGTCATTCGTTGACAAACACTTCATGGGTGCTTATCAGGTGCCGAGCACTGAGCTAGGTGGCATGGGGCATGGGGTGGAGAAGCCACAGGGTCGTGGGAGAGAGACAGGAGAGCAAATAGGCAGGACACGCCACCAGGACAGGGCCTGCATCCTCCTTGCCCGCCAGCTCGGGCTCTCCCAGCCGTGTCCCTCCATGGGGATGTTGGAGGAGGGACAGCAAAGCCTACGATGGCACTGGGGCCCCTGCACAAAGGTCAGCAGGGACTTTCACAAAACCTGAACCCCACTTTCTCTTGCAGTTCACTCATGCTGCCAGGGAACCACGGAGAGTCCTGAACTTTCTACGAGGACGTTCCAAAATCCCTGCAGCGGTTCTCAAGCAACCCAGCGTCTGCTCGCAGCTGACTGCTGACATGTGGGGAGGGAGGTGGAGATGCCACTGTGAGTCAGGGTCGCAGTAACAGAGTAAGGGACAGTAAACAGAGAAGTAAACAGAGAAGGGACGGACCCCACGGAATCCTTCTCGACTCTCCTGTCCACGTTCCTTCACCCACTCGCTGGAGGCTCCTCTTAGAAACACTGAGGACAATTCTGCCAAACCTCACCGAGTTTGGGAGGGCCCGTCAGAAGAGCAGCAAGTCTGGAGTTTAGGTCTAGGTTAAAGAAGATTCCACTTCATTACTCTGAAGTGTATACAATGACTCAGAAAAATTCATCACATTCCCAGGCTGGCAGGAATTAATGACTGGGAAAAAAACAGAGTGGATGAGTCATCTAAGAGGAGCACATCATTGGTTACCAGGCAGGTGCCACTAAAGTCCTGTAAATTGGTAAAAAAAAAAAAAAAAAATCCCCATATAACCTTCCTCGTAGCTCATGCTAAAAGATGCCCCTGTGCAGGTCTCATCCACAGATCCCTGTGTTTAAGAATAAGAAACCCTTCTCTAATACTAGAATCCCCTCTACTGCTCATCAGTTTACGGGATGTGCTTGAATACCACCAGCTATGGGGAACTCACTACCTCAAAAGGAAGTTTGGCCTATTGCCAGATTATTGTAATCATCATAAAGTTCCTCTTTCTAGTGGGCTGAAATCTGGCTCTCACCTCAGCTGTGGGTAAAGCAGTAGTAGCCACCTTTGTTTTCAAGGCCAGGACCGTTGCTGGATGAGCAACGGAAGGTCCTGTCTTTTCATGGAAGTACACTTCCTTCCTCTTATTTGCTGGTGCAACCAAACATTTAATTATAAAAGCTTCTCCAAGGCAATAGATGTTAAAAATGAAGATGAATACGCTCATTTTGGCCAATAGCACAGACTGCTATTACTCTGAAAGTCCCAATTCATTACTGTATATTGTGACGGAACATTAACACTCGCATAACGACCTCAGGACCTGTCTTGCATGCACAATCAGTAGGCCCTGCCTGGGCTCTGTTATACCCGGGAAAGAAAGAAAGAAAAAAAGAAGGAAAAAAAAAAAAAAAAAAAAACAGATGCCCTGGGAAAATTGCGCTTGCAGTGGAGACATTGACAGACCTTTAATTACAATTGCTTGCCAGGCCGTCCGGTGCGACAACTCAATCCCGGCACCCAGTCAGGTGGCGATGGGGACGGGGTGTGAAGCAGAGGGGGCTTGGGGGCTCCAGGTCCTCCAAATCTCCCAACCCACTTGATCCCTCTCCACCTCCTGTGTCTGCTCCATCTACCAGTCTCCCCACCCCAAAGGATCCAGGACGGTTGGCCGAAAGTGAGGCAGGCTCCCAGGGACTGTCCTGCGTGGACCGCTGTCCCCCACCAGGGACATCCAGGCACATTGGGGACCAAGAGTGACCTTTGAGTGGACCTTTGAGTCACCCTCTACTTGAGATCCTTCCATGGCTCCCATTGCCTTTGGGGTAAAATCCCAAGTTCTTGCAGTTGGGTCCCAGCCTAGCCCTCTGCCCGCCCCTGCCTCACGTTTCCTTTCCCGCCCTCTGGGCTGTCTCCCCTCTGCCTCTCTGCACTCCTTCCTAACGCAGCGCCCTTGCCCACATCCTGCTGTTCCCTCCACACTGTTCCTCTCACCAGCTGCCCTGGTTGGCCTGGGACTGCCCTGGCTTTAGCACTGAAAGTCCCGCGTCCCTGGAAACCCCCCAGTCCTAAGCAAACCAGGTCGGCCGGTCACACCATAGGCCCTGCTCCTTTCTAGTTGTGTGAATGGGCTCATCGCTTTACTTCTCAGAGCCTCAGTTTCCCCACCGGTAAAATAGGGATAATGTTCTAAGCCAACGGTCCCTGAGCCAGCAGCATCAGTATTGCTTGGGGACTTGTTGGAAATGCAAATTCTGGGGCCCCAGCCCAGATCTACTGGGATTAGAAACTCTAGGGGTGTTTGACAACCCTCTGGGTGAGTCCAACACCTGCTGAAGTGTCAGAGGCACTGATGTAAAGCATGTCACAGGGTACTTCCCAAGGTGTAGGGGGCTGAAACCAGGCCAGGCAAGCACCGAGACACCATGAGCAGTCAGCGGCCGGTGGGGAGATGCCGGTGGGGCATCATTACTGTGAGGGCGGAAATCGGGGTGAACTCTAGGATCCTCCAGCCCAAGACTTCTTTCCAACTTGGAGCCCGACATTCCCTTGGGTTTTGCTGTGTGAAAGCTGGGTTAACTTCCTGCTTTCAGACAACTTGGTTCCCTCCTTCTCTTTTTGAAGATGAGGCAGTTACAACCTCAACTCAATGCCTCCTAGTTGAAGGCGAGGGAATTTGGAGATGTGTGGCCACCCAGGTGGTGTTCCTTCTGTGCCCTGCTTTGACCCCTTGGGTTGAGGTGGGTGCAATGATAATGATGGCAATGACCATTTATTGGATCCAAACTGTGTGCAGGTACCATGGAGTCATCGTGGGGCCTGGGGCTGCCTCTGCCTATCGTAGGCCCACTTTGCCCAGCACACTGCCGGGCATCAAATCAGTGCTTCGTAAGTACTAGTTAAATACGTGGTCACATGTTCTGAATGCATTATACACATTATCTTATTTAATTCTCACAATACCTCCATGAATTAGGTACAATCATCACCCCGGTTTTGTAGATGAAGAAACTGAGGCCAGAAAGCTTAGATGACTTGCTTAAAGCCTCCAGTCATAAAAAGCAGGCCTGGGACTGAAAGCCTAGTTCCTTTCACGGAGGAGGGGCTGAGGACATCCTGGGCTCAGCCCAAATATTGCCTCGTCCGGGAAGCCTCCTTGACTCTCTGCCTCCTCCCCTCCTGCCCTGATCACACATATCGCGAGAGGTCCCTCTTTGGCCCTCTCAAGGCTGACGTTGCCTTGTCATTGTTTATGCAGGCGTCCAGCTCAGCGTCTCCAGGGCCGACCTGTTTATCTCTGCAGCTGAGTGGAGGCCCAGTACCGAGAGCTCTCGGAGGAGCCTGGGTTCATGAATGAACCTGCAGGCTCTAGAAGGAGCCAGAGTGTGGCCCGCAAGACCAGGCAGTGAGTTCTCACTACCTAACTGAAGGGAAGGCGAATTGAGATCCGGCCAACGAGCCCTCTGCTCTCATGACAGGCGGAGTCTGTGAGGCATTGAGCTCCCAAGCTCTCCTTCGGATGTTCTCAAAAACCAGGATCCGCCCAAGGCGCTGCCATACCCTGTATGGACTTAGCTCTTCAGCAGACATCGGAGCTGAGCACAAAACTGGCTTCCTGGGGTAACGCTCCATCCATGTGTTGTGTTTCTGGTGATATATTGTTTTGCCTATGACTTTTTGAAACAACAAAAATGTCAAAGTGAAGGGCCCGGCTGCCAGGAGAGAGGTGCACGATCGAGACCGCGAAGTTTGATTTAGTGTCCATTTCTGAGTAACTGGGGTCGTGCTGACATTACCCAGAGCACCTCCTCATTCCCAGATTCCTCCCCATTCCCGGGACTGCAGGGAGCAGAGTGGCCGAACAGCCCCCACCAGCCCTCGGGTGATTTAAAGGCTTTCCAATCTATAAACAAATATACTCAGAACAAGACCCCCAGTGGGAGGACGAAGCCAAATTCCTTTTGTCAGGGAAACTCTGGTCAGACATAATTTTCCCTACATTTCCAAAGCCAGACTCTTAACCTTGGCTATCAAGACAGAGTGGCCGTAAAGGAATGTGAATGTTAATTTAAAAAAATCCCAACCTTGCCATCCTTGGGGAAGTTAGGTTTGCCAGAATCTCACAGATGAAGAAACTGAGCCCGATTTCTCCAGTTTCTCCCTGGTGTCACGGTTGTCACTGGACATGTTTTCATATCATTCTTCCTCGATGGCCAGCCCTTTGAGGAAAGAGTCCAAGAGAAAGTCCGTCTTTGTCCTCTGTATTCCCTAGGGCTGCTTGAGTCCCGGATGCCGCATGTCAAAATAGTGGCCCCTTGCTGAGCAGACTGGTTGTAAGGGGTAAGTGAGAAAATTGATCCTGCATACACCTGGCAGCATGCCCGGCAAATGAATTAGGGTGACCAACTGTCCTGCTTTGCTCAGGACTGAGTGGGTTCCCAGGATGGACAGTCCTGGGTACCCAGGACTAGTTGGTCACCCTAGGACAAGTGGTGGGTTACCGATTGAATGTGTGTGCCTTGTCAGGCATGGCTGGTGCTGGGTAAATTACATGGATGGTCTCATTTAAACCCCACAATGGCCCTGTGAGCTAGTTGTGATTATTCCCATTTTACAGAGTCATAAATTGAAGCCTTAAGTCATATCCCTCCAGCTTCCAGCTCCTTCCCCATCAAGGAACTGATTTTTAAACAAGAACATGACTTCACTGTTGTTTTATGACACTGTGGTAACTTGAGTGCCCCTCCCTCCCAATTATTCACTCCTCCTTATATCCACACCCTTGCCATGTGACTTGGGCTTGGCCGTGTGAATTGGCACGTGGCGTGAGGCCAGAATTGACGCTGTGCAAAACCCAAGCATAGGCCTTCGTGGCATGTTTCTGCTCACACTCTTGAGCTTCTGCCAGCCCCATGAGAAGATTGTGCCCTGGCCAATCTGCTGGGCCAAGGAGCCTTTGAGATCCATGGAGCAGAGCTGCCTGGATAAGCCACAGACCTGCAAGAAGAAGAGGCACCCAGCCGAGCCCAGCCCAGGTTAGCCAAGCCCCAGCTTGCCAGCAGATAGGCGAGTGATAACTCATCATTGTTTTTAAGCTCCTGAGTTTTGAGGGGCTTTGTTACATAGCAATAGCTAGCTGATACATCCACCAACTTGACATACGCTGTGGGTGAGTAGATTTTACTGCTAAAGACTTGCGATGAGCTAAACTTGTATATTACGTCTGGCGAAGTATTCCTAATTGCTGGGTTCCTAAGTTAAGGGGTGGTTGCTATCCCTTTCAGCGTATTTCAAAAGGTTAGAAGAAGGAAGAGAAAGGAAAATGCTTACCATGTGCCCGGTGCAGTGCTTGGTGGTTTCACACGTCCTCTTGCTTAGGTCGTGTTGCATGAAATCTGTTGACCCTGAAGCCATCTCAGGCCTCCCTCTCCCTGGGGACAAGGACATCAGACTGGACAAGGCAGTTCTAGGGGAGATGGAGTTGCCAGAGAGGTCATCTTTGGGTGGTCTTCTCCATATGAACCACAGGGTACAGAGGAAAGGGGCAGATGGTGGGAAACCTGTCTTGGCTAGGGACTTGCTACATGACCTCAGGCAAGCCCTTCACTGGCCACACCTCTGCCTCCCCATTTGCTCATCAGCATTTGGGACTGCAGTGGAAGCTCTCCCAGGAAGCACAGACAGAAGCAGTGTGCAGGTGGCTTTGCACAAAGGTTTTGGAGTTTATATCCTGCTGCCTGAGCTGCGGGACCCTGGGCAAGCCACTTCCCCTCCTGGACCTCAGTTCCTTGTGTCTGTGAGAAGGTCGTTGTGAGACCCGGACGCGATAAAGTACGTAATGAGCCTGGCACGAGGGAAGCTCTCAGCAAGTGGTGTTTGTTATTACTGAGATGGTGCAACTAGTTAGTCTCCTGAAATCAGCTGTCTCAAAATAGCAGTTACTTCCAATAGAGTAAATATTTTTCCTCTTCTGGATCTTCTCAGGCATTCCCTCTTTAATTTTACAGTTGCATTTACAAAAGAGTTATTCACAGTGCAAAGGCACAGGATGGGCTGCCTCCTTGAAATGGTTTCACAAATTTCCTTCTCTTCCTGTTAAGATATTAGCGCCCAGTAATTGTCGCTCTATATAAATGTGGAGTGTCGGCTGCGAATGTGCGCCCCGTAGTAATTGTGAGTTGTCTTGACGCTAATTACATAGGGGAGCCTGTTTAATTGCCAGTTAAATTGACTGTGTGTGTTTTCTCTAATCTGTGTTTCCGGGCAAGTTGGAATGACATCAGCTCCTCGTTGGACTAAGCATGAATTTGGAAGACCCCAAGAGGCCACTGTAGGAGAAAGTGAGGCTGGCGGAAGGCAGGTGGGACATGGCAGCTGGTGACAACGGGATTGTGTATGGCTCAGTGTGTGGCCATCATGGAATCCAACCTGGGGTCTCCTGGAAATTGAGGAAAGTAAGATTTCTTTTCAGCTCACATGCAGAACTGATCTGGATGAACCTGGAGGGCTGCACAGGGCAGAAGTGGTAGCTTGGGTGTGACATCAGGACTGAGTCCCACCTGATGGCACCCAGCGCTGCCACAGCATCCCTGTACTGTCTGCTCCCTGCACGTGTCCCTCCAGACCTCTGCTCAGGCTGATCTAGAAAGATCTAGACCCGGAGTGTGCATCCCAGTCCTTGCTCCGCCAGCCTCCTAACTCTACATGTGCAGTGTCATTCAGTGCCCAGCTATAATCCCACCTCTTCCACACAGTCCTTCTTGATTTCCCCTCTGGGAGAAAGGGTCTCCCCTGGTCCAAACCCCTAGCTGTTTTCTGTATTCTGGTGAGGTCATACTCATGCCACCCTTGTATTCAGACTAACCGTGAATGACAGTGTGGGTCCCTAAAGGTTAGGTCACGCCTCCCGCAGAGTGGCTGCTTAGTAGCAGGTGGGATTCAGAGGCGAGGAGGGGAGGGAAGGAGGCAGCTCAAAGGGAGGAAGGAAGGAAGGGAGGAAGGAAAGCTGAGGGCTAACAATAGCAACTAATACTTTTTCAGCGTTGTGGGTGTCTGTGTGCACATGTGCACAGGTCAAACACATGCCAAGTATTTCGTCCTTGTCAATTTATTTAATCTGCCCCACACTCCTGAGGTAGGTACCGTTATCATCCCCATTTCACAGATGAAGAGACTGAGGACAGAGCCATAAGTGGTAGATCCAGGAGTCCAAGCTCTCAACCAGTGGGCCAAGCCGTCTTGGAGGCCGGGAGGGAGAGGGGAGGAGAGTTGAATTCCATAGCATGAGTTCTCCTGATGTTTAAAAACCTCTCCAGCCTTCCACACACGCTTTCTCCTTAGCTCAAAAGCTAAATTAGAGTGGATTGCACTCTCCTCACTTTAGTAATTTAGATAAAAGTAAAATTTTGTCTGAGAGCAGAAGCAATTATAGCGCGGGTTTTGTGATTAACTTGATTAACACTGTTTCACTCTAAAAGTGATCCCCCCCCTTGGCTGGCGACTGTAATCAGAGCCACGTCTTTCAACTGTGCTACAGCTGCTCTCTCTCCCCCCACTCCCCAAAAAAGGATTTTGACATAAATACTTATTAGGGAGGACTCCAGTCTCTGGCTGGAACAGTCGAGCAAAAGAGGAGGAAAATGTCTCTCTCTACATTAGCATCTGTAGCCGATTAAAAGGCTGTCGCCCGCTACCCCGGTTACTGACAAAGATCCCAATTATGCAGCAATGAAATATACATACACGATACAGGAGGGTTTATACATTTTTAATTTTTTTCAAAGAGAAAACGTTCAGAGGAAACTCTAATTAGAGATTTCGTTTCTTTAAGAGGAAAATGATATGTGGTTTCAAGAAAGATTATTTGGGGTTTATCGTTGGGCGATTGTGAATATTTCTAACGCCAGGTTTCTGCTCCTGAGCATGGGACTGGAGCCCACTGGGCAGTCGTGGAAAGGCTGAGGTCTTCCCTCCTGCGGAGCTTGGAGATTTGGATCCCAGCAGGGCTGTGGGTCTGAGCTGGCCCCCTGTGGTCAGCCCCCTGGACACTCCCCCAGGCTTCTGGTGTTTATGTTCTCGTCTGATCCTTCCACTCTGGGCCAAGCCTTCTTGATCATCAGGAAAGCAGCTGCAGTTTCTGGAATCCCCACTCCTAGCGAGGTGCTCTACAGAATCTTCTCGTTTAACCAAACCTACCAGCCTAGAGGTAGGAATTACCACTACCCCATCGTGGCAGATGATGAAATGAGCTGGGGGTGGAGGGCCTCTAGTCACCTGCCCAGGGTCACACAGCTGCCTGGTGGTGGAGCTGGATCGGAAACCAAGCAGACCGGCCCCTGCACCCCTGCCTGCTCTCCCTTGCTGTGCAGACAGATGCACGACAGTGCAGAAGGGTGACGACAGAACGGTGCAGCCTGAGGGGCTACGGAGAGAGGCAACCCACCCACTCAGCAGCAGAGGAAACCAAGGCCCCGGGACAGAGAGTGAGGCCTGACCCTGGGCCTCTCCCCTCTCCTCTGTGTCACCCAGCTTTGTCCTAGGTCCTCTGTACTGAACTCTGGGACCCATCAGCTTCAATGCCTGGTGCTCAACGAGCCAAAGATGTGTCTCCTCTTCCTGGAGAGAACCTTCCAGAACCTTTTACTAGAGATGCGATTGCTATGGGCAGCTCCTAGGTCCTCTCTGGAACCTTTCTGGGGGCCTCTGATGCCCCTGTGTGTGCAAAAGTCCTAAACACTACAATGCCTTTCATTTGATGTCTCTAAATTACCTGGATTTGCATTAAAATCAAGTTCGTGCAAATTTCATGTCAGTGATGGGTTCAAAGATTGCAGTTTATCTCCTTCTCTCACATTGACTCTATGTAGGCAGGGGAATCTGAAAGCTAGAGCCTTCTGTCTCGCACGCACAGCAGCAGTGACCTCCTGGGAAAGGTGAAGCAGAAACGGTGGCGTGGTGTGTCACTGAGAGGAGCTCTGGGGCTAGACAGGGTTCAAATCCCAGCTCAACCCTTCTGTCAGCTGGGTGACCACCAGCAGGTTCCCTGACCTCTCTGGGCCTCAGTTTCCCCACCTGTAAAATGAGGATGATAATAATGGCATAGTCCTCATAGGACTGAAGTTTAAAGGAGCTTATTTGTTGGAAGCCTACAGACTAGAGCACACGGTAAACTCTCAGCGTTAGTGCTGTGGTCTTGGTTACCACTTGCATCTGTAGGTTGAGCCATCTGAAATGTCCTCATGGAGGTTTCAGCTGGTCTCCTATCAGCAGTTCAGTATGTTCCAGCCTCGTATCTCCTGAGCATTCACTGTGGGCGGACGCCGTGCTTTGCAAGCAGCGCCTGGGCAAGTGCATGTGGGCGCAGATGCCAGAGCGAAGCAGAGAGTCCAACCTGGGCTGACCTGGTTCTCAGCCTCCTGGACACGCAGGAGGTCATTCGGCAGTCCGCGCCGCATCTCCGACCCCCAATCCAGCTCTCTGTCCACTGCGGGGGGAGGCAGACAGCCTGCAGGTGGAGACACGGAAGCTGGCGGTGCTCGTCTTCTTCCTCAACGACCCACCAACCTGCAGGGGCTCGCAGGGGTCCATCTCCGCCACGAGGGCCCTCCGTCCTCATCGGCCCCCTCCCCTCCAGCCCTCAGCTGGCCTCCTGATTTCCCATCCTGTGCCACCAGCCTCCTTCCTGCCTTTCCTGGGGCGGGCTCGGGCCTGGCACCACTCCAGAACGGCTTAATCAGAATAAATCCTGAGAAAGCACATGTATTATTTATTCCAGCAAAGGTTAAATAATTTGATGAATTTCTCAGGACGCTGCCAGAATGCTGATGGCCTCTTAGAAAAAAGCACACACAAACACAAACAACAACAACAAAAAAACGCACAACCAATCTCCCTCTACACACACGCACACACACGCTCGCAGCAGCTACGGCCGAATGGCCCATGTGGGCTCGTGCAGGAGACCAAGTGGCCAGCCCTGGGTGACACCAGCACTGGGCCCAGGAGGACGCATAGATTTTCCTGCTCGCTGAGTGGGGCTGACAGCTCCCGCCCCTGGCTGCTCTTGCATGATGCATTTTCCCGAGCTGACTTTGCCTTTCGTTCTGCGAATGGCCATGGAAGCCTATTGATTTACAGCCCAGATGATGACCTTGCCTTAAATGGCTTTGTTTATGGAGCTCCTTATAGTGGGGGCTCTGGGGGCTGTTGGGATGAAGGAAGGGACTGTCGTGGGGGGGAGAAGCCCCCTGCCTGGGAGCTCTGGGTGACTGGGCCCTTCTTGCCCTTGGCCGCCACAGCAGATTGGCTAAGCCAAGTGGGGAGGCCAGAAATAAAGGCAAGTCAGAGCAGGTCATGGGTGTCCATGTTCTCCTCTTCCTCCTCATCTTCTTCCTCTCTGCTTCCTCCTCTTCCTCTTCCTTTTCTTCTCCTCCTTTACTTCCGTCCCCTCCTGGCCAGCACAGCTGCTGCTGTTCATTTAGCTCTTCCGTGTGCCAAGCATGGAGCTGAGTGTTTTAACGCCATTGTGCCCTGAAATCCCCCGACGGCCCCAGTGAGCTGGGTACTTGCATTTAAATCTCCATTTTAGAGATGAATAGTCCCAGGGAAGTTCAGCGAGTTGCCAAAGGCACAGAGCTACCAGGCCGAGCCAGGCTTCTCACTGCCTACCTGGGCACCAAGCCGGCAAGTTCTTGCTGCCATGCAAGGGCTGAAGTGTCTTCCTGCTGTCACGTAGGGGGCTGGCACGGGGCGTGGGGGTCAACAGAGACACTCTCTGCAGACAGAGGCAGAGGCTTCGTGAACCTCTCCCAGACCAAGCGCTTCTCCGGGGCAGGTATGGGGTCCTCTCCACCTCTGTGCCCCAGCACCCCTCACGGGGCCTGGCACACAGTAGGTGTGCAGAGTGCTTGCCAAGCCCCAAGCTAAGCCTTGATCCGGGCTACCCGGCGCGATGCCCACAGCTGTTAATCAGCATCCTGCCCTGAACCCAGGGGATGTGATTTACAGAATTGAAAGAATATGTTGGAGAAATTTCAGGATGAGGTTGTTCTGTGTATTTGTGTTAGTCAGAGCTGGCTGGGCGGGTAGTGGGGCGGGACTGCTGTTAATCCACTGATCATGCAATCAGAACTGCAGCTCACCGAGAAACGTCCAGATTCTTTGACGCCCAGGAGGGCTCTTCCCTATACTCTCAGTCATCCATGAAAATTGAGAGGCAATGGTGGGAAAAGCTACCAAGATGGATTTGGAACTGTCCCCAGAACAGTGCTGATTCAGGGGCATTGCCCCAACTCTGAGTGAATAGCATGCACGCCCAGCTTTCCGTCTGTCTGTCCATCCATCCATCCATCCATCCATCCATCCATCCATCCATCCATCCATCTTCCTGTCTACCCATTTACCCATCCATCCATCCACCTACCCATCTACCCCTCTACCCATCTACCCATCTAACCCATCCATCATCCATCCACCACCCAAACAACCAACCATTCATCCATCCATCCATGAATCTATCTGTCAACCATAGGATGAATGGTGGGTCAGACATAGTCTCTGCTTACCACAATGCATTGGTCTTAGTGCTTCAGAAAGATTAAAAGACCCTTGTATTAGTCATCTCAGGCTGCCATAACAAATTACCACAGACTGGGTGGCTTAAACAACAGAAGTTTACTTTCTCACATTGCCGAGGCTGGAAGCCCAAGATCAGTGTGCCAGCGTGGGCGGGTTCTGGTGATCTCTGCCTTCTGGCTGTGTGCTCACAGGGCCTTTCTTTTGTGGGTGTTCATGGAGAGAGAAAGATCAAGATCAATATCTCTTCCTCTTCTTATAGGGCCACCATTCGTATTGGATTAGGACCCCACCCTTATGACCTCATTTAGCCCTAATTACCTCCTAACGGCTCTATCTCCAAACACAGTCGAACTAGGGGTTAGGGGTCCAACATATGAATTTTGGGGGGATACAGTTCAATCCATAGCAACCCTCAAGGACAGGAGCATCTTATTGGGCCCTCTCTTCCCACACCCATAGCCTAGCAGGATACAAATGAAAAATACTTGTCGGTCTATTCTTTGGCCTTCGAGTACTCACAACTGGAAGAAGAAATGCAGGATGGAATATTTGGAGACAGGCAGATATGGATTTGGTTCCAGCTCTGTCACTCAGCTGGTAATCTCCAAGAGACTCTGTAAAATGGGGATAATTACAGAACATGCTTCATAAGATCAGATCCCCCAGGTCGAATGCAGAGTAAATGTTTACCAAATGGAAAAGCTAATTATTACTGGAAGGGCCCAGGCCTAGGAAAGAGCATTTCGGAAAGCGAGAGGCAGTTGATGATAGTGCCTAAGGGGTGGGATTCACAGCCACACTCCCCAACTTTAACTCTTAGCTGTGTCTCTTCTTAGCTGAAAGATCCTGGGCATGTGGCTCAGTTTCCTCAGCTGGAAAAATGGAGCCACTAGTGGCAGCTCTCTCATGGGGTTCTTATGACTTAATACCACTGTTGTTCTGACACCAGTGCCTGGAACATAGTAAAAATAAAGATACTCGCTGTCATCATTTGAGAACCAAGAAGCTGTGGTCTGTCTCCAGGGGGCAAAGTTTTTGTCTCCTTGGGTGCACTCCGTTAATTTATGAAAATCTTTGTTAACTTCCAACGCTTGCTGGGATGAGCGATGGGTCCCAGCTGAGGTCAAGGGCTGTGTGTCCCTGTCTTTTCTCCCTCCCTGCTTCACCCCGGGCAACCTCTGGCCAGGGCAGGGACAGGGCCCAGGGAGATTCCCCGTGAGTCCTCCGCACCCCCGCCAGCGTCCCAGGCCTCGGTGGGAAGATGCGACCGGAGAGACTGCATGCTGTTCCCCCTTTTTAATTACCGCTTCCTTAATTGAGTCACAAGTGGTGTTTGTGTTGCCATCAAACCCACGAGGACCTCGTTGTTTATGTGAATGACTCTCAGTGGAGTGACAGCTCCGAAACGTGAGATGTTCTGTTTGTACCAGTTTTAACAAAGTAGCTACAGATTTCCTTCTCAACGTATGGCCTGGCAGCTAAAAAATAAATGGATGAAAGGAGGCTGGTGTTTCCTTTGCAAAGAATGACATGAAACATAGAACGGAGGCCCAGCGTCACCGGACCCTGGAGCCATGGGACATTGGAGCCACCGAGGGTCTCCCATCTGCTGCTCTGGAGTTCCTGGGGATGGGGAACCTCGGATCTTATAAGCAGCTCGTTCCCCGAGGGGACCACTGGCCACTGGGAAAATCCTCCCTGGCCATTGAGCTCGACGCCACAGTCACGGATGCTAGCTGAGCACTCCGGAGAGGCAGCTGGAATGGGAGACAGTGGCAATGACCTTGACACATTGAGACTTCAGGCCGTCTTCCTTTTTGCCGAGTGATAGCTGCGCGGAGAGACTTCCTCCGGGCCGGGGTGTGTGCGGCAGCCCCCCACAGAGTGGACAAGACAAGGTTCCAACGGGGCTTTGTTTCGGAGCCAGTTGCACCCAAGCTGGCAAGAGCCACCCGCATAGGACAACAGGGATATTACTCAACAGAATCAAGGCCAAGTCAGGTGGCGCATATTCTACAAGCAACCGGGAAAGGGTGCAGTCAAGGAAGGCTTCCTGAAGGAGGAGTGTTCATGTGAGCCAGGCCCTGGGGGCTGAGCACCATGTGGACGGATGGGAGGAGGAACAGAAAGAACGGGCAACATCTTCTGCTCCCTGTGGGGTCGAATCGAGCCCCAGGCCGGCCACTCTCCACTCTCGCGCCTCCCTAGCACTCTGGCCAGGCACGAGCTCAGGAGGACGCTGTGTCTGGGGAGCCTCCCGGTTCGTTATTTATTTTTTCGGTTTATGAAAAGGTAATTCAGGAGACATTATTTCAATCAGACCCCTACGCAGTTTAGGAATGCTAATGCTTCCTCTATTAAAAAGGTGTGGAATAATTAGGATGCTGATGAAGGCTGAGCCAAACCATTACCCGGCGCTCGATGCCTTTCAGTCCCCTCTGTATCCCCGAGTGACAAATTAACACCTAACAGAACAACGGCTGCTAACACTTAGGGCACGTTGAGCTCAGACTGGAAGCTAGGTCTTTAACAACAGGGAGGTTTTCATGGCTCAAACTTGGAACGACGGGGGATCACAGAGAGGGGCGGGAAGAGTGTGAGCAGCATGTGGAAGGGTGAGGCGGGGGGTGCTGAGGGGCAAGGCGGCGGAGCCAGGCCTGGTTTCGGGGGAAGAGGTCGGGGGTTTCATCTTGTGGACTCGCGGTGTGACCTTGGGGTGCTACAGCCTCCTATTTGGGGACAGTGAAAAGGTGAGTCTCATTGGAGGGGAAGAAGAGAGAGAGAACTTTAAAAACCCCCAAATAATAATTAACCTTCAGCCCCGGGGAGCCAGGCACTCTTCAGAGAGCCTTATTTGCATAAACTCCTTTAACCCTCAGAGTGATCTCCTGAGGTAGGCACTATTATTATCCCCATTTTAAAGATGAAAAAATTGAGGCACAGAGTGGATGAATGGGCTGATAGGTTGCAGAACGGAAAATTGCACACCAGTATAACTCTGCCCGCCAGTGTTGGAGCCGCAGCTTTGCAGGCACAGGGATGGTCTGGGGGTCTGGGGACAGAGAGTGTGGGCTCAGCCTACCAGGGGTCTTAAAACACAGTCGTTAGGGGTTGGATTGTGTCCCCCCCCCCAAAGATGTTGAAGTCCTGACCGCCCAGTACCCGTGAATGTGACCTTATTTGGAAATAGGGTCTTTGAAGATGATCAGGTTGGGACGAGGTCACTGGGGTGGCCCTAATCCAATATGACTGCGTCCTGACGGAAGGAGGACACTTGGACAACACGGCGACAGACCCGCGTAGAGGGAAGCTGGTGTGAAGGCACGGGGGAGGCTGAGGGGCGCCAGGGGCCGCACGGAGCTAGGAGCGGGAAGGGGAACAGATTCTTCCTCCGAAGCAATCCGTTTCTGTTGTGCAAGCCACCCGGCTTGTGGGGCTTTGTCACAGCAGCCCCAGGAAACTAACACGGCAGAGAAAGGAGAAGGATCTCAGTGGCCCAGGCCATAGGGAGCTACCACGGGGTTCTGAGCAAGGCATCACACGCAGCCGGTGTTTTAAAAAGCTCACACCCTGGAGTGTGTACCCAGGGTCCCGGAGGGCAGAAGAGCTACTGTCATCGTGTGCGAGATTGTGTCACGGCTGGCGGGGGGCCGTGGGGGGCTGGGGGCGGGCAGGGAAGGAACCACAGAATTCCCAACAGAAAAGGGACAGTCCCCTGTTCTGGGCTGCAATGATAATGAAGTTAAATAACTTTATTCACTAAATCAACCGCCCCTTTCATCGCTTCTTACCCAGGGGAAACTGAAATGCTCTGATTTAATATCTAAAAAGGAAAAAAAAAAAAAAACAACAACCAGAATTGAGGGATCAAACAACTTTTTTGATGAGAGAAGTGTTATTTCTACCCAGCCAAGACATCAAAGCCTGTGAATGGTGTTTTTAGGTAATGTTAAAGTGGACTCTAAATAATGTTTGACTATGTCTCTGCTTTTCCCAGGGATCACAGCCACCTCTCCTGGAGGAAGAAACTCCAGTGATGTCCCCAGCCAGCCCCTCTCCAGGAGGACCTGCAGGGTCTCCTAGGAACGCAGCACTTGTGTAGACAGGGCTTAAATTTCTCCTTGCATTTAGCAGCCCAGGCATTAAAATTCATTGTTCTAGGCATCACATGCATTCCTGTAGATTAAGTTGGCTAAAAGCCTGACAGACAATTCAGCTATGTTTTGACAATTCTATTCGCACAGATGGCCCCTGTGTTAGGAGCTGCATCTACATTTTGGCAAAGTCACCCATCCAGTGAGTTTCTGAAAAGGAAATTCCATGTTCTCATGTATCCTGATTATTTCTAATTAGATGATTTTTCTAATCTACTTGTAATAGTTAGCTTTTGCTGTGTAACAAAGCACCCCAAAACCTAGTGGCTGCAAACAACAATCATTTTGTTATGCGTGGGAGTCTGTGGGTCCCGCAAGACATTCTACAGTCAGAGGGTGGGTCGGCTGGGGCCTGGGAGGTCTGGGATGGCCTCTCTCTCTCGTTGGCTAGTGTGAGCAGAAGAGCTGGCCACCTGTCCGTCCCCACCCAGCAGGCTAGACTAGGCTCTCTCCTGTGGCCAGTTTCAGGGTTGTGCTTTTCAAGACTCAGTTTGTGCCTCATTTGCCGATGCCTCATTGGCCAAAGCATTTCACATGGTCAGGCCCAGAGCCCCTCGGGGAGAGGCAGACCCCGCCTCTAGATGGGAGGAGAAGTGACTTCACATCGTGAACGAGAATGCTTACAGGGCTAGGAAGAATTCTTGGTCAATTTTGTGACCATATAAAACTTTTACAAAAACAAAGAAAGAAAGCTAGCATATTTTAACACACTCTGTGGCAGGCACCGTGTTAGGTCCTTCATAATGTATATCTTGTTTAATCAGAGGTTATGTAACTTCCTCAAGGTCACACAGCTACTCATCACTGGAAGACTCAGTCTCAGGACTGTGTAAGCCTAAATCTTAGGCTGTTTTTCACTACTCCTTTTCTATCAGGTGTGCAGTTGAATTTGTCATTTCATGTGTTCCTGGTACACATTTTTAGAGTTTTCACTCTATTGTAGTCAGTTATTTATTTTCTGTTCTATTCTCCCCATTAGTGGTCATCCAATCTTCACTTGGTTACCTCCAGTAATGGGGAGCTCACTACCTATCTTGACAGCCTCATTTGTAGCTGAAAGCTCAATCTATTATTATGGTTAAAATGAGATTCTAAAAATCTTGAGTGGGAATGAGGGGAGTTGACAGGTAAAGTTTTGTTTCAGTTTTCTTTTCTGCTCTGCAATCTAAAGTTTATCTTTTTGAGCTGCCTGGTTTTGTGATTGTGGTTATCTTTGTTCTGCATCATATGGAAATTGTAATTTGTATTGAAAAAAACCAATGGAGGAAATTTTTTATTAACTAGGTGCTTTTTTTCCTTAAAGAAAATGAAGATAAGGGAATAAATGTTTTTTTTTAAAGCCTTATAAAACAGGAGCCATGATAATGCAGCAATAATTACTTCCCTGGAACTCCTAGGGCTATGCACATGTGGTTGCCTCAGTACCTATTCTGGAAAGTCAATGGCTGTGTGCAGGGGATGATGTTCATGGAATCATTCATTCATGCATTCATTCATTCACCATTCCTCAAACACTATGAAGAGTTTGCTATATTCTAGACACCCTATTGGATAAACTTGGGGGTATACAAATTGTTCAAAGCCTGCACTCACGGCCTTCAGAGTCTAGCAGGGCAATAAGGCAGATGAACCTGACCTGAGGGGGGAGGTGCCAGCAGTCTGTTAAAGGCACAGAGTGCAGCAGGAGCTCTGAGGATGGAGCGATCACAGCCAGAGGGACCAATTCTGTGTCCTTTCTCTTCATCTGAAGGCAAAAAACAGGAACGCAGTCTCTTCTGCCTGCGTCCACTAACACGTTGCATCAGAAATCGTTAAACCTAACTCTTCAGGGCTACCTCTCTCTCTGAAAGCCCTTGCAACAACTGACAACAACAAAAACATGGCAATAGGAAATCTCACACCTGAAGGCTGTTCCTATGCAAACGCAAAACCCAGAAGGACTCAGAGATGAGCAGCCCGGTGGCCAGCCTCCTGTGGATGACGGAAGGAGCTGTCCTGGGAGGCGGAGATGTCAGGAAAATCAGCAGCAGAGCCGGGGCACTCCCCGGGCTCCTTAGCTTCCTCCCTGCAGATGGTTTCAGACGTCCCCTCCATGAAAATTACCACTGGGCAAACACAAATAAACTTAACGGATTTAACTGACAGAGTTAAACAAGCAGAAGATAGGATTTCTCTTAATGAGAATAAACTACTTGCATATGAAAAAGATTTAAAACTGAGGATCCAATAACTCACCAGAAACTTGGAACAGATTCCCAGAACTGGTGGGGGAGAGTCACCAGGCGGGAAAGCTCCGGCTGGAAGCTGGGCACAGCGGAAGGGCAAGGCCAGGGCGGTGGGAGAGGCACGGGCAGGGACGGGAACAGCCCTTCAGTGGAATCAATCGGCCCCTGCAATGACAGTGGCAGCCCTGCAGCCACCAGGAAAGGGTTCTGAGCAGGGGGTGATTGAACTTAGCGTGACTTGTGAGGTCGCTCTGGTTTCCTGTACAAGTAGAGGTAGGGAGACCACTTAGAAGGGGGCTGTCAGGGTGACCGATGACACAGCACCGGGTTTAAGAGCCTCATCAGAACCTGACCTCTGCCACTGGCCAGCTGGGTGAATTTTAAGTTCTTATCTTATGGTTTGGAGCTTCCAATCATAATGCCACCTTATCACAGTTTGTATGATGTAATACTCACTTATTATTTATTCATTTAACAAATATTTCTGGAGAAACTATTATGGGCTGGGGACCGTTCCTAGGACTGGGTATACAGCAGTGAACAAGACTGCCATGGCCCTGCTCTTGAACAATTGGATTCTAGTGAATCTAATCTTCTGATGTACTTGTCTGAATTTCTGAATGTCTTGGTTGCAAGCGACAGAATCCCAACTTGCTGAAGCAAGGGAGAAAGGAATTGATTGGCTCCTACAGTTTGGAGCACAATGAGGTAGCCCACTGAAACTGAGGGACCAGAGGCTCAGCGCCTAGACCTGACAACTAGACACTGAACCACCACGACTGTCTCTCTGCATCTGTCTCTTGTCTCTGCTTGTCTCTGCCTGTCTGTGTGTCGGGTTTTTTCCCTCCCCCTGCAGAGAGGCCCTCCCCGTTTGATAGGGACAGGGCCACAGCAGCACCAGCTTGGGAACCCCAAGAAAGTGCGTCCTTCCGCATCTGCTTGGCAAGTCCAGAGAAGTTCCCTCTAAGCCCCTGCTGAGGTCACCTGCCCACCTCTTGAACTAATTGCTGTTGCCAGTAAGGGACGGGGCTGTGATCCGCCAGGCTTCGATCACTTTTCAATCCCATGGCTTCACCAGAAACACACGGAGAGGAGAACTAGTGCTCCTTAATAGGAGGGAGCAAGGAACCCAAACCAGCAGGCATCCCACCATGACAGGCACTTAGCCCAGAGCCTGGCAGGTAGTAAGTATGCAATAAGGAATAACTTAAAGTAGTGACGGTCCTCCATAAGCCCCAGGAGAAGCAGGCCATCCCTTCGTTTGTCACCTTCATTGTTACTCTTGACTCTAAGGCTATGCCCAGCAGGAAAAAACCACTCATTCTCAAAGCCAGGAGACACTTTCTTTGGTTGATATAAGAACTGTGAGCTTCCTTCTTTCTAAATAGGTGTGAATTTCAAGAGTGTTAATGGTGCCTGCAATCCTACCTTACCCCAAAGTGGAAGCTCTCTGCATTTCAAATCACCTGGAGATAAATGTATTCAGACAGTTCTTGGGGGTGAAATTTGGTTTCCTTTCTTCCCCTTGCTGAGCTAATAGCCAGAGCGATGACATTCCACACTCATAATCAGAGCCACCCACCCACCGACCTAAGATCCTAACCATTTTCAGACTCTAAGAAATGAAGAGAATTCTTTTTTTTTTTTCTTTTTTTTTTTTTTGAGACAGAGTCTCACTTGTTGCCTAGGCTAGAGTGAGTGCCGTGGCGTCAGCCTAGCTCACAGCAACCTCAAACTCCTGGGCTCCAGTGATCCTTCTGCCTCAGCCTCCCGGGTAGCTGGGACTACAGGCATGCGCCACCATGCCCGGCTAATATTTTCTATATATATTAGTTGGCCAATTAATTTCTTTCTATTTATAGTAGAGACGGGGTCTTGCTCTTGCTCAGGCTGGTTTCGAACTCCTGATCTTGAGCAATCTGCCCGTCTCGGCCTCCCAGAGAGCTAGGATTACAGGCGTGAGCCACAGCGCCCGGCCTGAAGAGAATTCTTAATAACTCAACCTCATGAAAGTCTTCATGGAAGTAGGTATAGTGGTGAGCAAAGGGGGCCCAGTCACAGCAGTGAATTTTGTGTCCCATTGTTCCTTTGTCCTCTAAAGACTCTAAAGTTGGACCACAGTTTTGGATCCAGCTCCAGATATGACTTTGAGTGCTGTGGTTTTTTTCCTCTCTCTCTCTCTCTCTCTCTCTCTCTCTCTCTCTCTCTCTCTCTCTCTCTCTCTTTCTCTCTCTCTCTTTCTCTCTCTCTCTCTCTCCTTTTCCTACTTTCTCCCTCCCTCCTTCTCTTTCTCTTTCTTCATTCCTTTAAATCATAAAAAATTGAAGCAGAAAAGTTCAGAAAGCAATTTTTAAAACCCCATGTATTCACTAGCTAGAATTAACAGATGCTAACACTTTGTTCCTTTTGCTTCAGATTTTTTTTTAAGTTATAGGTTGCAGATAAGGTTGAAGGTCTCTTGTACTCGACCTGGTCCTGTTCCCTGCCCTGCTACCCAGGGACAACCATTATCATGAATTTACTGTGCATCTTTCCCACTTATGTTTACATACCTTATTATAGAAGTGGGTATATCCGTGAACAATGCAGAGAGCTTCTGGTGAGTTTTAAAAATTTACTTAAATGTCATCATACTGTGCTTATTCTGCAAATTGCTTTTGTCACTCTATTGCTTTCAAGGTCAAGCCATGTTGTTTTCACACACACACACACACACACACACACACACACACACACACACACAGTTAATTCTTTTTAAATGTCATCTAACTTTTCATCCGATGATCATAACTCTGTTTATTTGTCCCCTTATCAATGGTCATTTAAGTCATTCCCAATTTCTTGCTATTGTGAACAATGCTTTGGGGTTATCGTCTGGCATACGAGTGGAAAACTAGTCTAAAATCTACCAGGTCTCCCTTGGTAGAGAAGGATTCAAAGAAGTATGTGCTTTTTTGTGTTATTATTGTTACGTTGTGATAAGAGCCCTTCCCAGGTGCTGGTGCTTCAGCCAAACTTTACAGTACGCGGCATACTTTGTCACCCCCGGTTTCATCGTCTTCACAACAGCCCGAAGTTGCAGACAGGATGGGTTTTCTCTACCTGTTTTGCTCATGGGGAAACTGAAGCCCAGAGACGAAAGGACCTGTCTCAGAAACAGGGCTGCAGCCTTCTTTGGAGAATCCACTTTATAATCTCTCAGATCTCATTACCCAGCCATTACCTGCAGGGAGCTGCCACCCCTGCTTCTCTTTCTATCTCATCCCCAGATGGGGCCATTGGTAGCAGCCCGATGACACTCCCATGGTCACCACAGGATTAAGTAGAATGGTGACTACAGCACATAAATATAAGGCAGAAACTGAGTACTGGCAGCTGTGGCTGAGACTGGTCCACAGATGTTTTGTTTGGCTCAGCCAATGTTTTCAAAGAATTGAGCCAATATTTAATAATTGGGACATTTTACATTTAAAAAAATGCAGATTTCTGGCTTCTCTTGGAAAAAAAAAATCAAGAGATCTGACAACTGCAGATCTGAACTCTCACATGGCAGCAGTCAGCTGAACCGAGTAGCAATCACGCCTTTAGACAGGGCTAGTGCCCTGCAGTTTACCGCAGTCCTCACCACTCCCTATTGTCCCCGACACTGAGGCCAAGGCACAGCCGCCGTCTAGATCTGTGCTTGCACTGGTGTTTTTTCTAAAGTGGAGAAACATTTTCCTGTGTTCATTTCTCTTTCAAAATGGAAAATCAAATAGATTTGAGGGAGTCACACAGTTTTTCTTACACCCAGCTCACTTCTTTTCCCAATCCCTTTGGGCATTTCAGTTTATGAGTATTGTTATAGGGGATTATTATTTTTATTAGATCATTATTTCCCAGCGAAGAGAACAAAAGGCAGGCACGACAGTAACCTTTCTGGAAAGAACAATGCAAGCCATTTCCCAACACTGGCTCTGTCTTAGACACTGTTTTAAGCCCTTGACATATGGTAATTTATGGACTCTTCAAAACAACCCCATGAAGTGGGTACTGTTACTATTCTGACTTTATAAACAGGGAAAGTGAGGTGTAGAGAAGTTAAGTAACTGGCCCAAGATTAGCATCGAAGGGACTTGAACCCAGACATCCTGACTTTATAGTCCAGGCTCTCACGTTTTATGCTTTACTAAGATTGCAGGTGCTTGTGTGTATGGGGGTGTACACAGACAAGCACACCTGTGTGCACATGCATGTACAAGCCATGACGCTGTGGTTTGTAAGGCCAGGCTCACAGGGTGACTGAATAGAAAGGACGGAGACCTCATGGGGTTGAGGACTGGACTCTGGAAGGCAGAATGGCCGGGTCTTGGTCGTGACCCACTCTGGTGGGCAGTCTCTCCAGCCCTGTACTGGGAACTCGGTTTCCCATCTGGAAAATCAGGTTGAGAGGTCTGGACTACATCAGGGGTCCTCAAACTTTTTAAACAGGGGGCCAGTTCACTGTCCCTTAGACCGTTGGAGGGCCAGACTATAGTTTAAAAAAAAACTATGAACAAATTCCTATGCACACTGCACATATCTTATTTTGAAGTAAAAAAAATAAACGGGCAAAAACACCCGCATGTGGCCCGCGGGCCGTAGTTTGAGGACGCCTGGCAGATGATCTCTAAACTGCCTTCCAACCCTACTGCTCCGTGGTTCTCTGACTTTCTCTCCTGTCTTTCAAATGGCCACCCCAAGACGAGCCAAAGCCAGGTCAGAGCCAGGTACCAGCTGGAAGAATGAAGGGAAGCTGGTCCCAAGACGGTCTGTCCCTGCGGGCCGTGCGGGTGACCAGAGTGTGCGGGCACTACAGGAGCGCTCCGCCAGCGCGGGGCCGGCAACGGCTGCCCGGCTCCCACGGGCTCACCCGCTTCTCCCTCGGGATTCTCTTGGGAAGTCAGAAGATATGACATGCTCCTTAGTTACTTCTGGCCCTTGCCGGTGACCTTGTATCTATCAATGCTCTCATTCCCTGTGTGATTTGCCCTTTTTGAGGCTCAGTTTTCTCACCCGAATCGCTTTAGTAATTGCAAAGTGCTATACAAAAAGAAGAGACGAGCGGCATTACTTGCACAGAAGCCAATTTCCTATTAAACCGTGGCTGGGCCCAGGGACCTCGGAGAGAGCTCCACAGAGGGAGGGAGGGTGAAACCAGGTGCAATGAAACCCTCCTGGAGCTGGCGGGAGAGCAGCAGTGAGCAGGGCTGGAATTCCCGCCATCGCTCCCTGCTGTCGGGTAGAACACCCTTCTCCTCTGCACGTCCACGCTGCAATCCCGAGCACCTGCGAATTTGTTAGGCTACATGGCCAAAGGGACTTGGCAGATGTAATAAGGTTACAAACCTTGAAATATGGAGATTATCTTGGGTTATTCAGGTAGCCTAATCTGACCACATGAGCCCTGAAAAGCAGAGAACTTTCTCCGGCTGGAGTTGGAGCGATGCAGCAGAAGTCAGAGCTATGGGAATCGTGAGACAGACGTGACCCACCGCTGCTGGAGGGGACCACAGGGAAAGCAGCAGTAATGCATGCAGGCAGCTTCTGGCTGCAGCGACAGGGCCCTGGCCGCCAGCCAGCCACGGCACTGGGGCCTCGGTCCTACAACCGAGAGGAACTGAATTCAGCCAACAACCTGAATGGGCTTAGGAGCAGAATTTCCCTAGAGCTTCCAGGTGAGAGCCCAGCCCAGCCAACACCATACGAGATCTTGAGCAGGAAACCCCACTGAGTATTGGGTCCTTCTTTCAAGCCACTAGGTTTGCAGTAATTTGTTGTAGCAGCAATAGAAAATAAACACAGACCTCTTGTTGCAGATAGAGGCCAAGAGACAGAATGGCAGCACGTGGTCTCATGAGGTTCTGCATTGTGTGAAGAAGTGGGTGCAGAAAAGGAAAGCAATGGGCTCTGGCTTCTGAAGGCGGGGGGTGTCCTAAGAATCAGACTTTAAAGCAGCAGTCAGATTTGGAGATGGGAGAGGGGGAAGCTCCCTCTGGGTGGGGGATGGGGAGACCTTTGCTGGTTTCCAGGGGCCTCATGTCAGTGCTGAGAAGAGCATTTGGGGCTTGCAAAGACCCTGCAGAGCAGAGAGAGGGTGTCTCAAAAGAGAAGAATCTTGACATTCCAGGAGCATCCCAGGCCCATGAGAATTGCAGAGAATCAATACCCCTCTTCAATGAAAATGATAAATGATCATACTAGTATTTCACGTTTTCATCCCATTGCATATTTCCTCCACTTCTGAAAAGCTATAGAATCCAAATTGAGAATGTAAATGGCCACAAAAAAGGGGTTGTTTGTAGGATGAAATTCTTCCTTCCTAATCACAAAATTGTGATAAATCAAGCCCGTCTGTCGATTCCTCCTTTGTTGCATTTTTATCAAACAAGTCTAGGCTGAAAGGGCTTTGAAGGAGGAGCAGGGTTATAGACCTCTGTGCCGACTCAGTTCAGCCCAACATTTATTATGCACCTACTGTGTCCCATGCACCATACAAGTAAAGAGGAAGTAGAATTTAGATGGTCACAGGCGAGCTGAGGTTTTATGCCTGAACGGGAGACAGTCCCCTCGCTGACTTGATCTCATCATGACCAGTGTGGACTGGAATGCTGTTTTGCTTGTCTTTAAAGTAGATTGACATGCTATGCTTCCTAGCGTTCATGCCTTCATTTGTGCTGTGTCTTCCAGCATGCATCTCCTCTTCCGCTTTCAGCTCTGGTTGAAATCTGATCTTTTGAAACCTGACAGTCTATAGTCTTTAAAAGTCCTAACATAGCACATACCCTTGGACTCTGCAATTTGCCTTCCAGGAATTGATTCTTTAGAAATAACTATGGATGTGCACACTGATGCATGTTTAAAGCTGCTCCTCACAAGGCTGGAAACCATGTGGACGTCCACCAAGAGAAAATTGGTTACACAAATTATATATCCAAACATAGAATATCTATGCAACTATTCAAAATAATGTAGATGCACGTTCATTGTTTTGGAAAGGGAAATCAACTTACAATGCTGGAAGGAACCTAGTTTACAAAATAATATAATAATATCACAGTTTTGTAAAATAGTCTCTCTATAGGAAGGGTCTAGAATTGTGTACTCCAAATTATTAACAGTTTTTTTTCTCTAGATGTTATTTTCTAAATCAAAACAGTGAAATCGAATTATTTTAAAATTATAATTAACAATAGAGCTAAATTTGAAAATTCTTCTCCATTCTTCCAGGCCCATCCAGAAGCACTTCAGTGTCATTCACGCCTAGGAAGCTGTCCCTGCTGCCTTAATTGTGATTTCCCTGGCACTGGCCTCACTAGTATTCTTGGCTCTCTATTTTGGCAACGATCGTGGTTTGCCTTGTATTTGGTTTCATTCTTCTCCCTTGCAAAACGGCAGTATCCTTTAGGGTGGTGTCTATGTATCATCCTATTGGAAGAAGACAAGCATGGCCACAATATGTCACACGTGTTAGCCAGACAGCCGTGAAATTGTTGATTGGAGTCATGGAAATGTCTGTTCCTATGTCCCATGGTGCCCTGGGGCTGGTCCAGATCACAGTATCCTAAGGACTGAGCTGTGACCATGGAGCAGGCCAGTGAGTTTGCATGAGAAAGAAGGATCTTTGTTTCCCTGTCTATCCTTACATAGTCAATTTGCGCCAAAGATCTGATGTGTAGGCACCTTTCTTGGAAACAAATTTCTGAGCCACACAAGTATGGATGACACAGGGTTGAGCATTTATTTCTCCAACAAATTGAAACAGTGTGGATGGTCAGAAAGAAAATAAACAGAAAACCCACATGCTTGTGTAATTCTTTACTATTTATTACATTACTACCTTATCCTTTATGGTTTAAATAAACTCTACGTAAAACCACATCCAAGATACAACATGTGGTGGATGGTGTGATTGTCCGTCATTGGCGTCTCCTCTGTGGCACCAAACACACTCCCCCTTGTTGAACTCAGGCATGGCCAGGTGGCTTTCTTTGGCCAATTAGATACAATTAGAAATGACATTGCTGGGCAGAAATTTTGAAGGTGAATGTGTGGTTCACCATCTTCTCTCTTCCCGTCTTAGTGATCAGCCATGTCCCATGTAGGAGCTGCTCCATCAGCCTGCAGCCCACAGTGAAGGCAGCTTGATGGCAGAAGGAGGGAGAATAAGGATTTGTAGCCATGGCTCACTTCGATTGCAGGTGGGGTTCTGTCGTTACTGCAGCATACATTTTCCTACCCTGGCCGATACTCAGAATAAAACCCAGTGTCCCTCCCAGTACCACCAGGAATTTTCAGAGGCTCCCTCCTCTGGGTCTGTATTTTGGCCTTTACCTAATTAAGTCTTATCTTGAGTGACAAGCAGCTCCATTTTCTTGATGTCCCACCAAATCACCCACCCAGGTCATTTATGTATATAGAAGACTTAATTTTTTTTTCCAATTTTTTCTCAAAAAAACAGGATCTCAGAGTATATACAGAAGACTTTGACTTACAGTTTGGGTGTGAAGAACGTCGTTCATACTGCCACATCACAAAGAACCTCACACTGAAAACTGATCTCTCTGGTCATCTGAAGTCTTTTGACCACTTTGTCACTAGAAATTTGTCATGGGCCACTCCTCTGTAGAGCTTCCAGCCTCTCGCCATGGTGCCTGGGTCACCATCTTTCTTTTTCTCTCTTTTCTCTTTTTCCCCTTCTCTGCTCTCTGCCAGCTCAAGATTCTTGTTCATTTCTTATGCAGAATGTTTAGCTTTTTGAGGTCTCCTTCCAGCTAACCCTCTCATATCCTCAGTTTCTTCTCCCGATCAGCTTTCTAATGCATTTTTCAAAATAAAGACAGTTCCTTCCCTGAGACGAACTCCAGGTCCTGCTCTTAAATTACTTTTCCCCTGGCACCCACATACAGATATGTAGAACGACCCTTGCTTTCAAGGTGCTACAGATCTAGAGGGGACACACACTTTCCAGAACCTAATTGTAATTTACCCATAGTTGAAAATATCTTCAAGGTAGTGAGCCGCAAGCTTCTCCTCCATGGAGAAACATCTCTAAGTAGGTTCCAGTTCAGAATATCAAATGTGTCTCTTGACTCTGAGGACCTGGCTTTTGCACTTTTCTCACAATATTAAAGATATCTAATACTCAAGCACAGTGTCCTGTCTCCAAGCTCAAGAATCCTGTCTCCAAAATTTAAAGGAAATCTTTAAGCTGAGCTTGCAGGGCAAATGCAGGGCCAAGTTAGTGCAGTGAACACGTGAGGGAGGAGTTGCCTTCCCTACGGCTTCAGAGTTTATCAACGAAAGGAAGAGAAAGGCAAAGCATCTCTGGTAGCGGAAAAGCCACAAACGAGAGGTCCCCAGACTAAGTGCATCTTTGGGGAAGACAATAGACTCAATTAAGAGCTAGAGTTGTAAAAGAATGCAAATCTCCCAAACAAAACATAATTGAGCGGAGAGATGAGACCCGATCCCATAAATAACCCACCATAATTAGAACATATCAACAGTTCCTATTAAGGAAACATCAGGCAGTCAAGTACTGGAAGTCTGGGAAAATTGAGTTCTTAATTAAACCCTCACCAGAGTTACTGGTACCAATATCCTCCACATCCCATTTCCCCAAGTCTCAAGTGTAGGTGCACCAGGCAGTGGCTTGGTTCCATGTAATCACATGAAATGAATTCTTCCCCTGCTCAATCTTAACAAGGACTGATACAGAGGCACTGGGTCCTCATTCTTGAGATCCTCAAAAAAAAAACTGGCTGAATCTCAGTATTCCCAGAGAGGAGCCATGCATGCAGTCTTCTTCTAAAGAAATGTTTATCTTCTCTTAATTACACTCCTCTGCTCAACGCCTGCCCTGGTTCCCTAATGTCTGTAGAATACAGTCCAACCTCCTGCACCTGGACTTCCAGGAGGAATTCTTGTTTCAACTCTCTCTTCTCTGTTCCCTAAGCATGGCTCATTCTTTGTTGGCTCCCTTTATTGCTGACTCAGCCTCCTCAGCCTGGCATGTCCTTTCTCTCATTCTGTGATCATTGAAATCTCACTAGAATCCCACTATTTCACTGGAAATGTTCTTATCAAGGTCACCAGCCGTGTTCACTCTTCAGCCCTCCTCAGGAGGATTCGATCTGTGTGCCCGTCGCCCCTTCTGGAAAGACTCTGCCCCTAGGTCCTGTGACTCAGTACTCTCTTGGTTTTCCTCCTAATTCTCTGACCACCTCTCCTCTGTCAACTCTTTGTCAACTCTTCTTCCCCTCCCCCATCTAAAGAGCTGCCTCACTGCCTCAATGATCTCTTCCACGCCTGATTTCCATGCCGGTGACTCCCAGGGTCATACCTCTAGCCCCGATCTCTCTTCGTAGCTCCTGATGCATATGCCCTACTGCCTAGAGACGTCACCAACCAGACATCCTTAGGCATCTCAAACTCAATACACCCAGAATCTTCTAGAGCTACCTCCTTGCCCTCTTCCCACAGTTGCTCTGCCTCCTGCATGCTCTAGCTTGGTGAGCACCCTCCCTTTCATTCCATGACTCAAACTCCAAACCTGGACATCTTTCCTGACACTTCCCTTACCCTCATCTCTCACACCCGCATCCTTCTATCAGAAGGCAGCAGACTTTTTCCTAAAGGGCCAGATAATAAATATTTTAGGTTTTGACGGTCATGTGGTCTCTGCCACAACTACACAACACCATGCTGTGTCCTATTTTAAATACTAATGCTGATCTGCTGGTGCAGAGTGGTTATATAGTATGATTTCTCAGCAAGTCAGCAAAGGTCAATAGGTCATTTTTGAACATTTTATTTATTTTTTTAAAATAGGTAATAAATGGGGGGGAGGATCAAGATGACGGATGAGAAACACCGCCAGACAAAGTGTCTCTGCAAAAAAACACAGATTCTAGCAGAAATTAGAAAAAAGAAGCAAGCAGACGAGCATACAGCGGATGAGGGCCGGAAGGAGGGGTACCTGAGACCCCGGGAGACTCCACGGGAGGAGGCTGCGGAGGAGAACTGGAGGCTGAGACCGCCGGAGCAGCCCGGAGACCAGCGGCAAGGGTAGGTGGATTTGCCATTTCCCCTCCCCTGCATTTGGGACTGCTGGCGGGCTCCCCAGCGGGTGGAGAGACCTGCGGACACCAGCCCAGAGACGGCCGCCGCCAGCTAGCGGTGAACCTGTAGTGGACGCAGCACCAGGCTCCCAACTCCCTCCCGGCACCTCCGTGTGCACAGACCCGAGCCGCGAGGCAGGTGCCATATTGCCTCCTCCTCCCCTCCGCCGACCCTACCCGCGGCTGCCCAGAGAGACAATACAGCCACCAGCCAGAGGCACCTCCAGGGAACGGGACCTTCCCTTTTGGGGCCCCACAGCTGACTAAGGGGAACTCGGACTGTGAGCTCCCTACCCGCCAGCCCTCCCAGGTGCTGCTGGCACGGTGTTCCCAGGAGAACAGTGCAGACACAGAGGCTGAGAGACATAGACCCAGCTTGGGCTCCCTGTGGGTGAATTGGGACCGGAAATCCTCTCCCTGGTGGGGATACAGTTTGAACTCTGGGACCCAGAGGTCGGACCTGCAGACCAGATCCCGTGCACTGAGGTCTCTCATTGCCCGGGGCACAGAAGGGATATACATGAACAGCCTATTGAGGTGTGTGTGCCTTCAGGGGCAGATCAGCGTCCTAGAGGGCAACCCTCCTCCCAAGAGGAGGCCCTACGCCCAGCCCAGGTGGCGTTCCTGCACAGGGAAAATCCCCCCCCCCGCGCATCACAGTCCGGGGAGGCCTGGTGTCGTGTGGTCTGGCCTGCTGGCAGAGGCCCAGGAGTAGCTGCAGAGTTGGGGAGGGTGGAAAGAAGCGAGGCCCGCTCCAGACTGCGGGTCTCAGACAGCCCCACCCCCACACGCAGACTTTCTGGCTGAGCGGGACCATTCCAGCCCCGCCCTGACAGCTTTTCCTGGAAGCAGAGAACAGAACTCTGACCCCTGCTAACAACATTGGTGGTACCTGAGGGCAGGCTTACCCAACCCAGCTCCGCCCAGACTCTCTCCTAGACCAGCCCTCACTGAGGGGGAGAAAAGGACACACCTGGAAGTCCCAGGGCCCCACCGACCACCTGAGGCACTAGAGTTCTCTCTACAGGAACAAGAGCTGATAACAGGACATAAAAACAACAGCGTAGCCTGTTCCTCCAAGCAAGCGCCACCTACTGACAGGGAGGGCATCCTGCACAGCCTTTTCACGGCACCCACTGACTCATTATACAGGGAGTGGTCGAATCTCACCCACAGACACCACCTACCGGCTCAGAAACTAAACAAGGCGTGTGAATACCCAAACAAAAACCTAAAGGAAAGAAACAACAACTGATCAACATGGGAAGAAATCAGCGAAGGAACTCAGGAAATATGAAGAACCAAATGGAAAACACACCACCAAAGGGGAGCACCAGCCCCCTAGAAATGGACACCAACCAAAATCAGGCAACCAAAATGACAGAAGAGGAATTTCGTATGTGGATCATAAGAACACTTACCGACCTGCAAGAACAACTCAATAACCAACACAAAGAAACCACAAAAAGCCTCCAGGACCTAGAACAAAAGTTCACTAAAGAAATAGACACAATGAGGAAAAGTTTAACCGAACTCCTGGAAATGAAGAATCAATTCAGGGAACTACAAAATACAGTGGAAAGTCTCAAGAACAGGGTAGATCAAACAGAAGAAAGAATCTCAGAGATTGAGGATAACACCCTCCAACTAAATAAAACCGTCACAGAGATAGAGCAGAGAAACAAGAGAAAAGAACAAAGCCTACAAGAGATGTGGGATTATGTGAAGAAACCTAATGTGAGGGTCATAGGGTTCCCAGAAGAGGAAGAAAACAACATTCAAGGTTTGGACAAGCTATTTGAAGATATAATAGAGGAAAATTTCCTAGGCCTTGCTAAAAATCTTGATATACAAGTTCAAGAAGCTCAGAGGACCCCTGGGAGATTCAATGCAAACAGGAAGACGTCACTACATGCAGCCATCATACTGACCAAAATATCAACTAAAGAGGCCCTTCTAAGAGCTGTAAGACGAAAGAAGCAAGTGACATACAAGGGAAAGCCAATTCGAATAACACCAGACTTCTCTAATGAGACTTTACAAGCAAGGAGAGACTGGGGCCCCATTCTCACTCTTCTGAAACAAAACAATGCCCAGCCTAGAATCTTATTCCCTGAAAAACTAAGCTTCCTACATGAAGGAGAAATAAAGACATTCTCAGACAAGCAAAGTCTCAGAGAATTCACCAAGACAAGACCAGTCCTACAAGAAGTACTCAAAACAGTGTTACGCACGGAACACCATAATAAAAACTCACTAATATAAAAACAACCAAGCTCCAAAGATTAAAGGTCAGATAATACAATGGCTCAAGAGAGAAATCAAAGCAACAACATCCAACCCAACAGAATGAACAGTAATGTACCTTACCTATCAGTTCTCTCAATAAATGTGAATGGCTTAAACTCTCCACTCAAGAGACATAGGCTGGCTAAATGGATAAGAAAATACAGGCCAAGTATATGCTGTCTTCAGGAAACACATCTAACCTGCAAGGATGCATATAGACTAAAAGTAAAAGGGTGGAGATCAGTATTCCAGGCAAGTGGAAGCCACAAGAAGGCTGGCGTGGCTGTTCTAATTTCAGATGATTTAGTTTTTAAATCAACAAAAGTAGTGAAAGACAAAGAGGGTCATTATATAATGGTGAAGGGCACACTTCAACAAGAAGAGATAGCAATTTTAAATATATATGCACCCAACTTAGGTGCACCCAGTTTCATAAAGCAAACCTTACTGGATCTAAGCAAATGGATTAATAGCAACTCCATAATCGCCGGAGATTTCAACACCCCACTGACGGCACGAGACAGATCCTCCAAACAGAAAATTAATAAAGAAATAAATGGACTTAAACAAAACTCTGGAACAATTGGTCTGACTGACATTTACAGGACATTCTACCCAAAATCCACTGAATATACGTTCTTCTCATCAGCGCACAGGACATTCTCTAAGATTGACCATATCCTAGGACACAAAGTAAATCTCAAGAAATTTAAAAAAATAGAAATCATACCATGTGCCTTCTTGGATCACAGTGAAATAAAAGTAGAAATCAACCCTAACAGAAACTCACATTTCTACACAAAAACATGGAAATTAAACAACCTCCTACTAAATGATTACTTCATAAATGAAGAAATCAAGATGGACATAAAAAAATTAAATGAACAAAATGACAATGGAGAGACAAGTTATCAAATCCTCTGGGACACAGCTAAAGCAGTTCTGAGAGGAAAGTTTATCTCCATAAATGCCTATAACTAAAAGACAAAAAGATCACAAATAGACAATCTAACAAAACGACTCAAAGAGCTGGACAAAGAAGAACAGACCAACCCCAAACCCAGCAGAAGAAGTGAAATCAACAAGATCAAATCAGAACTAAACGAAATTGAAAACAGGGAAGCGATTCAGGGGATTAATAAAACAAAAAGTTGGTTCTTTGAAAAAATAAACAAAATTGACATGCCATTGGCTAAGCTAACGAAAAGCAGAAAAGAGAAATCTCTAATAAGCTCCATCAGGAACAAAAAAGGAGATATCACAACTGATCCCAAAGATACAAGATATAATTTATGAATACTACAAAAATCTTTATGCACACAAACTGGAAAATGTGGAGGAAATGGACAAATTTCTAGAAACAGACAGCCTCCCTAGGCTCAACCAGGAAGAAATAGATTCCCTGAACAGACCAATCTCAAGAGCTGAAATAGAAACAGCAATTAAAAATCTCCCTAAAAAGAAAAGTCCTGGTCCAGATGGTTTCACACCCGAATTTTACCACACTTACAAAGAAGAACTAGTACCTATCTTGCAGAAACTATTCCACAACATCGAGAAGAACGGAAACCTCCCTGATACCTTTTATGAAGCGAATATTACTCTGATACCAAAACCAGGAAAGGATGCAACAAAAAAAGAAAACTTCAGACCAATATCTCTAATGAATATAGATGCAAAAATTTTCAACAAAATCTTAGCTAACCGAATCCATCACAACCAAGTGGGCTTCATCCCAGGGATGCAGGGATGGTTCAACATACGTAAATCTATAAATTCAATTCACCACATAAACAGAAGCAAAAACAAAGACCACATGATTCTTTCAATAGATGCAGAAAAAGCTTTTGACAAAATTTAACACCCTTTCATGATACGAACACTTAAGAAAATAGGCATAGAAGGAACATACCTAAAAATGATACAAGTCATATACGACAGACCCATAGCCACCAACATACTGAATGGGGAAAAATTGAAATCATTCCCACTTAGAACTGGAACCAGACAAGGCTGCCCACTATCTCCACTTTTGTTCAACATAGTGCTGGAAGTCCTGGCTACAGCAATCAGACAGGAAAATGGAATTAAAGGTATCCAAATAGGGGCAGAAGAGATCAAACTTTCACTGTTTGCTGATGATATGATATTATATCTAGAAAACCCCAAAGATTCAACCAAGAAACTCCTGGAACTGATCAATGAATTTAGTAAAGTCTCAGGATACAAAATCAATACATAGAAATCAGAGGCATTCATATACGCCAACAACAATCTAATTGAGATCCAAATCAAAGACTCAATTCCCTTCACAATAGCAACAAAGAAATTAAAGTACCTAGGAATATACTTAACCAAGGATGTAAAAGACCTCTACAGGAAGAACTATGAAACACTGAGGAAGGAAATAGCAGAGGATGTAAACAGATCGAAATCCATACCATGCTCGTGGGTCGGCAGACTCAACATCATCAAAATGTCTATACTACCCAAACTGATCTACAGATTCAATGCAATACCTATTCAAATCCTATCAGCATTCTTCACAGATATAGAAAAAATAATTTTACGCTTCGTATGGAATCAAAGAAGACCCTGAATATCAAAAGCAAATCTAGGCAACAAAAACAAAATGGGAGGCATTAATATGCCAGATATCAAACTACACTACAAAGCTCTAGTAATTAAAACAATCTGGCATTGGCACAAAAATAGGAATATTGACCAGTGGAACAGATGTGAGAATCCTGATATAAAACCATCCTCATATAGCCATCTAATCTTTGACAAAGCAGACAAAAACATACACTGGGGAAAAGAATCCCTTTTCAATAAATGGTGCTGGGAAAACTGGATAGCCACCTGTAGAAGGCTAAAACAGGACCCACACCTTTCACCTCTCACAAAAATCAACTCACGCTGGATAACAGACTTAAACCTAAGGTATGAAACTATTAGAATTCTGGAGGAAAATGTTGGAAACACTCTCCTAGACATCAGCCTAGGCAAAGAGTTTATGAAGAAGTCCCCAAAGGCAATCACAGCAGCAACAAAAATAAATAAATGGGACATGATCAAACTACAAAGCTTCTGCACAGCCAAAGAAATAGTCATGAAAGTAAACAAACAACCTACAGAATGGGAGAAAATTTTTGCATCCTATGCATCCGATAAGGGACTGATAACTAGAATATACTTAGAACTCATGAAAATCAGCAAGAAAAAAATCAAATAACCCTATTAAAAAGTGGGCAAAGGACTTGAACAGAAACGTTTCTAAAGAAGACAGAAGAATGGCCAACAAACATATGAAGAAATGCTCAACATCTCTAATCATCAGGGAAATGCAAATCAAACCCACAATGAGATATCACTTAACTCCAGTGAGAATGGCCTTTATCAAAAAGTCTTCAAACAATGCTGGCGTGGATGTGGAGAGAGAGGAACACTCCTACACTGCTGGTGGGACTGCAAACTAGTTCAACCTCTGTGAAAAGCAATATGGAGATACCTTAAAGCGATACAAGTGAATCTACCATTTGATCCAGCAATCCCATTGCTGGGCATCTACCCAAAAGATCCAATGACACTCTACAAAAAAGACACCTGCACTCGAATGTTTATAGCAGCACAATTCATAATTGCAAGGCTGTGGAAACAGCTCAAGTGCCCATCAATCCAAGAATGGATTAATAAAATGTGGTATATGTATACCATGGAGTACTATTCAGCTCTAAGAAACAATGGTGATATAGCACATCTCATATTTTCCTGGTTAGAGCTGGAACCCATACTATTAAGTGATGTTTCCCAAGAATGGAAAAACAAGCACCACATATACTCACCAGCAAATTGGTATTAACTGAGCAGCACCTAAGTGGACACATAGATAATACAGTAATAGGGTATTGGGCAGGTGGGAGGGGGGAGGGGGGCAGGTATACACATATATAGTGAGTGAGATGTGCACCATCTGGGGGATGGGCATGCTGGAGACTCAGACTTGTGGGGGGAGGGGGGAATGGGCATTTATTGAAACCTTAAAATCTGTACCCCCATAATATGCCGAAAAAAAATAGGTAATAAATGCATATGATGCAAAACACAAAAAAGATAAAAACACATCTGAAAATCTTCCCCCAGTCACTCAGCTCCCTTGATGAAACAATGAACTATGACCAGTTCCATGTGTATCTTTCCATAGATAATTTATGCACACACAAACATATACAAATACCAGCATATTATGTGCATGATTTGAAAACTTGCTTTAAATGTGTTTCTCTTATCTAATCCTTACTATCTGCATTGTGATCTCATATGAACATTCTACCTTCTCCTCATTATTAAACTTTAGTATTTTTTCTTCCTCTTTTATTATGTAAATGTTAATTATATATGCAAAATTCAAGATCTATGAAAAGGTTTAAAAATAATACCATGTGTATTCACATACCTGCCACCCAGCTTAAGAAATTAAACATCACCAACACAGATAAATCTTTTTCGCATATGCTCTTCTGGAATCCCTTCACCCGACTCCCTCCTACAGGTAATCACTATTCTGGATTTGATGTTCATCATTCCCAAACATTTCTTCATGCATTTGTTATATATGTTGTATCTCTGAGCATAATTAGCTTTCCTTTGCCTGTTTTAAAGCTTCATAGTGTCACTGTATGTGTGTTCTTCTGCCCTTTTTGTCATCCTAAAACCATGTTTGTCACATTCATCCATGTCCATATATGTCATTCCTGGGTCACTAATATTCACTGTGATATAGTGTTGCACTGTGTGACCATTCAACTATTTTCCCTTTTCCTGTTGATAGATGTTTTGAGATTGTTTCTAACGTTTTGCTGTCACAACATTGCTATGAAGCAATTACATGTTTCCTAACACACAGAAACAGTTTTTCTAGGCTTATGTAATGGGATAGCTGGTTCATGGAGTATGCACCCATTTCCAAGTTTCTAAAAATTGTTCAATTGATCTCAAAAGGGCTTTTACGAGTTCACACTCCCATAGCAGTATGCGGCTTCCTATTGTTTCACCTTTTTATTTGTTTTTATCTGTACAAATTTGTAGGGTACCTGTGCAATTTTTTACATGCATAGATTGTGTAGTAGTCAAGGCTTTTAGGGTGTCTTATCACCCAAATAATGTACACTGTACCATTAACCAATTTCTTCATCCACCTGGCTCCCAACCCCTCACCCAAGTCTCCATTTTCTAGCATTCCACTCTCTACGTCCATGTGAACACATTTTTTAGCACCCAGGTATGAGTGAGAACATGAGTTATTTGTCTTTCTGTGCCTGGCTTATTTCATGCAAGATAATGACCTCCAGATCCATTCATGTTGCTGCAAAAGATGTGATTTCATTCTTTTTTATGGCTGAATAGTATTCCATTTCCTTGTCCATTCATCTGTTGATGGACACTTAGGTGGATTCCCTATCTTTGCTATTATGAAGAGTGCTGTGATACACATATGAGTGCAGGCATCTTTTTGATATATTGATTTGTTTTCCTTTGGGTAGATACCTAGTAACAGGATCACTGGATCGAATGATAGTTCTATTTTTAGTTCTTTGAGAATTCTCCATACTGTTTTCTATAGAGGCTGTCCTAATTTACATTACCACCAACAGTGTATAAGAGTCCCCTTTTCTCCACATCCCCACCAACATCTGTTGTTTGTTTGTCTTTTTAATACTAGCCATTCTGGAAAAATAAGCACCACATGTACTCACCAGCAAATTGGTTTCACTGATCAACATCTAAGTGCACATATAGGAATAACATTTATGGGGCGTCAGGCAGATGGAAGGAGGGGATGGGTATATACATACATAATGAGTACGATGCACACCGTCTAGGGGTTGGACATGCTTAAAGTTCTGACTCAGTGGGGAGGGGAGGGCAAGGGCAATATACATAACCTAAACATTTGTACCCCCATAATAGGCCAAAATAAAATAATAGCCATTCTGACTGGAGTAAGATGATATTTTATTGTGATTTTGATATGCATTTCTCTGATGCTTAGTGATTTTGAGCATTTTTTCATATACCTATTGGCCATTTGTATGTCTTCTTTTGAAAAATATCTATTCATGTCCTTTGCCTACTTTTTAATGCAATTATTTGGGGGTTTTTTTCAGTAGGTTGTTTCTTCCCTGTATTGATTATTTCTTTTGCTGTGCAAAAACCTTTTAGTTTAATTAAGTCCCATTTGTCTATTTTTGTTTTTGTTGCCTGTGCTTTTAAGGTCTTAATAAATTCTTTGCCTAGGCCAATGTCCAGAAGAGTTTTCCCTAGATTTCCTTCTAGTATTTTTATAGTTCTGGGTCTTACGTTTAAGTCTTTAAACCATCTTTAGTTGATTTTTGTATATGGTGAGAGACACAGGTTCAATTTCATTCTTCTGCACAGAGCTCTCCAATTTTCCCAGCACCATTTATTGAAAAAGGTGTCCTTTCCTCAATGTATGTTCTTGCTGGCTTTGTCAAAGATCAGTTGCCTGTAAATATATGGCTTTATTTCTGGGTTCTCTGTTCTGTGTCATTGATCTATGTGTTTATTTTTATACCTTAACATGCTATTTTGGTTACTATATAGCCTTATAGTATAATTTGAAGTCAGGTAATATGCTTTGTTCTTTTTGCTCAGGATTGCTTTGTCTATTTGGGCTCTTTTTTGGTTCCATTAAAATTTTAGGATTATTTTCTCCTAATTCTAAATTGGTATTTTGATTTTACATTGAATCTGTAGATTGCTTTAGGCAGTATGGTCATGTTAATTATATTAATTCTTCCAATCCATGAGCATGGGATGTTTTTCCACTTGCTTATGTCATTGACAATTTCTTTCATCAGTGTTTTATGGTTTTCCTTGAAGAGATATTTCAACACCTTGATTAAATTTATTCATAGGTATTTTATATTTTTGTAACTATTGTGAGTGGGATTGCCTTCTTGATTTTTTTCTCAGCTGGATTGTTATTGGTGAATGGAAATGCTACTGATTTTTATACATTGATTTTTGTATACTGAAACTTTGCCAAATTCATTTATCAAATCTAAGAGGTTTTTTTGGTGGATTCATTAGATTTTTTAAGATAGAAGATCATATCATCAGCAAACAGAGGTAATTTGACATCCTCTTTTCAAGTTGGGGTCCCTTTTATTCCTTTCTCTTGCCTGATTTTTTCACCTTCTTGACAGTACTTAGTGTGTCAGGCAGTCTTGGCAGGAAAGAGGACACACTCAAATGGGATAATTAAAGAGAGTTTAAAGAAGGTATTTTTCATATAGTTGTGCACTTGGATAAAGGAGACAAAAAGACCTGGTCAAGCATCCAAATGGGGAACTATCAGCACCCTCAGGTTTGAAGGGGTAGGCATGGAAGTGTTCCTGGAGTTTTAGAGATGTACCTATAGGAGAAGATGTTCAATAAGAGATGTAGCCTTCAGTAGAACATCACAGCCATAGTCAACCCTAGGCAGAGCAGGGAGGGAACCAGGGAAATAAAACTCATTTTATCCATCCTTGATTGCTTTATCTATAACTATTTTGGTAAAATTCCTGGGTGGTAAGATAACGGTGAAGAATTTTCAACATTACCTGAAATGATTATTTTTTTATTTCAGCATATTATGGGGGTACAAATGTTTAGGTTACGTGTGTTGCACTCATTATGTACGTATATACCCATCCCCTCCTGCCCCTCCCACCTGCCTTACACCTGATAAATGTTATTCCTATATGTCCACTTAGGTGTTGATCCGTTAATACCAATTTGCTGGTGAATACATGTGGTGCTTATTTTTCCATTCTTGGGATACTTCACTTAGTAGAATGGGTTCCAGAAAAAATACAAGAGGTGCTGTATCACCATTGTTTCTTAGAGCTGAATAGTACTCCATGGTATACATATACCATATTTTATTAATCCACTCATGTATTGATGGGCACTTGGGTTGTTTCCACATCTTTGCAATTGTGAATTGTGCTGCTATAAACATTCAAGTGCAGATATCTTTTTTATAGAGTGACTTTTGTTCTTTTGGGTAGATGCCCAGTAAAGGGATTGCTGGATCAAATGGTAGATCTACTTGTATCGCTTTAAGGTATCTCCATATTGCTTTCCACAGAGGTTGCACTAGTTTGCAGTCCCACCAACAGTGTAGGAGTGTTTCTATCTCTCTGCATCCATGCCAACATTTATTGTTTTGGAACTTGTTAATATGGGCCATTCTCACTGGAGATAAATGATATCTCATTGTGGTTTTGATTTGCGTTTCCCTGATGATTAGAGATGTTAAGCATTTTTTCATATGTTTGTTGGCCATTATTATGTCTTCTTTTGAAAAGTTTCTGTTCATGTCCTTTGCCCACTTTTTCATAGAGTTGATTTTTTTTCTTGCTGATTTTCCTGAGTTCCAAATAGATTCTAGTTATCAGCCCTTTATCGGATGAAATCAAGCACAGTATCAACTTAAAAAAATTCAAGAATATTTGTGAAGATAGGATCAATTTTAGAGTGGTCAGAGCTGAAGTGAAAGTGCTCTTATCAAAGCCACTGCAAAATATGAGGGCTGCACTAGCTATCATTCACTAATGATATTTTGCCTTGAAGTGTTTTCCACTCAATTTTTTCCGTGTGTTGGTGAGGCCAAAAAAAGGCAACTTTTGCCAAAAATAGCAGAGTTGGATTCATCATCATTTGAGACAAATATGTAATGAAACAGGAAGTAACTTTGAAAGGCCTCTTAACTACACTGATACACATTTGTTTTAGCTATGGCGGGGGAGGGTGCTGGATTTGAGAAGAGAAACACCAGAGGTATTTCTTCCAACAAGGCCAGTGGGAGGAAGCATTCCAGAAGCTCTCGTGTTCGAGCAAAGGGAGGAGAAGTCTGGGTTCTTAAAACATTGTGACTCTAAGTCAAGAGAAAAGTGGCAAGGACACCAACCCAATGGAACATCATTGCTCTAAACTTCTGCCCTCTTCCCCGGCACTGGTGAACTCAGGACTGCCAAGTGTACGGTTTACAGGTCTGGGCTGTGGAGTCACACTGGCTTGGTTTTTGAGTCCTACTTTGCAACTCGCTAGCCATGTGACCTTGAACAATTTAACTACTCTCTCTAAATAAGTAAGAAAACGAATTGGCAAGCTGTTGGTATGGTGCCTGTTACAGAGGAAGGATTAAGCATCAGCTATTGTTTTTAGCAAGAGCACCTTCCCCATGAATGTACACACCAGGCAGGAAGTCTTTTGTTGTTGATTTTTGTTTTTGCCCAATTTGGGGAATCATTTTAAACACTTTTATATTAAAGACAGAATATTATGGAGTAGGATACAAATCCCATTAATTTTCAGCTTCAAAGACAAGACTTCAAAGGCATTTTCTGCTTTGTGATAGCCACGGTGGGCATTGCTCCCCACTCTCAGGTGGAGGGTGGAGAGGGCATCCGTGTAGGTCAAGTTCTTGCTCACTTTCCTCCACCGCTAGGGAGATTTGGGAGGGCAAGTTTACAGAGCACAAGGTAGTGTCCTTATGGCTCCTCCATTCTTAAAGATGTGGAAAGAGAGGCACAGGTCAAAGGTGATTCTATGGCCAACATTTACCAAATGCTTTCCTTTGCACATCTGAGATTTTAAACCACACCTCCCCCCTCTCTTCAACATTCATTTCTTTCCTGCCAATAAGCAAAACACACTCTTCCCTTTGAAATTCTGCATGTTCAGCTGGATATTTTTGGGCATCGAGGTGGATTGTAATGCAAATGCCCTTGATTTTCTTGGGATTCTCTTTCTCCTGTGAATTTCAGTGAGCGATAGGCCCCCTTGAAATAAATGTGCTTTTGATAGAAGAAAATTCTCCTTTCCCTTGTGAAATGTGCTTGGTGGCAGATACTTCCATTTGGTGGAATTTGTTTAATGACTCGGCGTCATGCGGGGCTCGGTTGAGCTGACGAGTAAGATGAAGTGAGGACCTGGGGGAGGACCTGGAGAGGCCCAGGTGGGATCAGAGTTGAGGCCAAGGTGCAGTGAGGTAAAACCTGGGGTGACCACATCAACCAAGAACTGGAGTGATTGTAGGTGACTAAGTGGGTGCAAAGAACACAAACCTAGAGTCAAGGTAAGCAAGGGGAGGGGAGGGTTGGATGCAGGTGGGCAAAACTCAGGGGTGGGACCAGCATCAGGGCAGCCCCTGTTGGTTCTGCCCGTTGTGTTGAAGCAGTAGGTGCCACAAAAGCCACTCCATTGAGAACCATGCATGCTTATCTGTTAGAGTCCTTGGTGGCGGGCAGCCTACTGTCTTCTCCACTGGGATCCCTGAGGGTTCAAGAGAGCTCCGTGCAGTGGTTCCCACTCCCAGGAGAAACTTGTTTGGGCTGATTCGTGGCAGGGCCAGCAGCACCTTCCAGCATCATGATTGATCTAACATCACTGTCATGGTCAAGGGACGTGGTTTGTTGGTCCAGAGGTGGATGATGTGAGAAGAAACAGCAGAGTTGTTTAGAGTGCAGGCTACAGCTTTTAGCTCTCATCACGTGGAAGAATTCTCTTCTAATCAGAGCCACCTGGCAATGTCGGCTACCCAGGAGAGGTGAGCTTCCTGTCACCAGAGGCGTGCAACTTTCAGCGGGACTTCCTGTGCAGAGCAGTGGTTGGAAGGGACCGCTGGTGAGGTCCCTCCTGCACTCAGATGCTGCGATGCCGTCGGTCCTTGAGGGAACACTCTTGCATGACTCCCCGTTGCCTTCCGCACCACGGCCTGACTCCTGGCATGGCCGCCGTGGTCCCCTGTGCCCTGGCCCCAGCCTCCTCTCTTGCTATTCCATCAGCCTGCCAGCTCTCCGGGTTCTGCCTTAAAACCCCTGGGGTCATCTTGCATCTGGGACCCTCCTCAGCCCTCTCCCTGTTACACCATCCCTCCGCTGTGTCCCTCATCTGGTTGACTCCTACTCGTCCTTCAAGTCCCTTCCTCCTGGAAGCCCCTCTTCCTGAGCCCTGGAATGGATCAGGCGTCCTTCCTGTTTCACAACACGGGACAAGCTGCTCTGTGACGGTGACTCCCAGCACTGAGTGCACCAGAGTGCAGGGAAAGGTCCATCTTGTTCAATTTTGAATCCTCAGTGCCCTGCCTGTTCCCCAATAAATGCTCAGTACAAACCTGTTGATCTGGAAGTGGTTGAATGTCTGCAGCCACTAGACCCCTGCTACCCTGTCCCCCAGCCCTTCTGCTCAGTCCCTTAGGCTGCTGGCTGAGCGCAGGAATTTGGTTATGTGGCTGACTTTGGAAGTTTGAAATTTAGTTAATTTTCTTCAAATCAAGTTTTTCCCATATTCATTCTATGAGTAAGGAGATTTTTTAAAAGGTTAACACAGTGACTACCATGTGAGTTGTATTTAACTCAGGCTAGTTTTGAGCCTCGGGGACTCATGAAGCAAAACCCTGTAGTTGGTTCGTGAAAATCTTACTCGTTGATGTTCTTATTGTTACAATTAATATTGACAATTTAATTCTAAAAATGTGGATTGCGTTGGATATAACTCACACACAGAAAACAATAAAAAATAACAAATTAGAAAGGATAATTTTGTTTTAATAAAACACCGTGGCCCCAGGGACAATTTTTTTTTCTAGCATGGCAGTCAATGTGTTAATTGAGGCAAAAATCAGAGAGAACAGCTGTCTTCTTCCCCCAGTGAGAGAATGTCATCCTCCATGCATAGGCGGGGCTGCTAATAAATGGAGCACTCAGTGTGGAGAGACCAGGATTCTAATTCTGGATCCTTCATTAACCTGCTGTGTGACCCTGGGCTAACTGCCTATCCTCTCTGGGCAGTGTTCATTTGGCAAATATTTATTGCAGTCCTACCATGTTCCCGGCACTTTGACATGGTTGGATATAAATATAATTGAACACAGATGTGATCTTTGACCTCACAGAATTTACAATCTAATGGAGAGACAGACAATGCATTAGGAAACAAATAAATAAATATCTAAATATAAATTATGATAAGAGCTACAGAGGCACTGAACAAGGTATAATAAGAGAATGATGGAGGTGAGTGTGGAAGAAACCACTTAGATACTGAGGAGGTGATATGTAAGTTTGAAGGATACAAAAAAGCCAGGGATAGAGTATGCCAGGCAGAGGGATAATGGCATGTGCAATGGTCCTGAGGCATAAATCACTGAAAAATAGAGAGGAAGCCGATGTGCCTACAAAATAATATAGGTGAGGGGGAATCTCAGGTGTAAAATGGGAGTGATAACATTTGCACTAGCTACCACCCAGGGTCTTAACAATTAATTGGCAGGTGGCAAATCCAATTTTGCCAGAGTACCAAACACATAATAGCTGTAAATATCCGTTAAATGAATGATACAGTGCTTCCTTTGAGAGAGTAAAATTATTTGCATTGGCAATTATTAGGCAATTAAGACCAATCATTACATTCATTAATGCATTTCAAAGACTCAGGTGTGACCTTCAGGATTCCTGAGGTTAACGGCAGCTACTTAAATTCAAATCTGTCCATACATCCTCCTGAGAATCTTACAGGACAAAAAAAGAAAGAGCAAATAAAATTACTCTTGGTGCATGCCTATAATGTAACTAGAAGTCAGAAAATATTAGAGGCTTCAGTTTACATTTAAGTGAAAAAACACACATCTGAAGCCAATGGAGTTCATTGTTAGTCGCAGCAGAGCAGAATGGCAGGCAAAGACTGCGTGGAATGGGGGTGGGGGTTACAAGAAAGTCCTGGAACGGTAGAACTCAGGTGACACCAGCCAGATCTCCTTCCAAGAAAGAGAGGTACTTCCCCATCCTAAGTAAGAGAACCCACCAAGAACAGGTCTGAGACCTGGTAGAGTAAACACTGGCTGTGGGGAGTCACAAATAAGAGATCTATAAAGAAGTGCTCCTAATAGAGGTGACAGCTTGAGACTGTGCTGCACAGGAAGAGGGAAGATTCTTAGAAAAGAGGGTATCTCTTGAAGGCTTGGTAGTGAAAAGAAAGAAAAACATGACCAACCCCCACCCCTGCACAAAAAAATCCAACCTTCAAATGAGGGAGTATCAAAGAATGAGCAAAAATCAAATGAAAAAGCTCTCTATCAAAGAATCTGCTCTTTTCTGTAGCAATAAGGGAAGAAGATTTTTAAACTCAGAAGCAAGTAAGCCCATCAAACCCTTTCCTCTTGTCTTTATGCTCATCTGGTAGGAAAGTCCAGCTGAAATAAATAATAATAAACATTAAAATAGCACAACATCTACATTAAATTACTTTAAGAAGAAAATGGAAAATGAGAATCGAAACATTTCAGCAGTTGAAAACACACACTCACAAAGACATGACACAGGAAAACTATAGCACAACACTCCAATAGGAGCTAACGTAATTAAAAAAAGAAATTTTAGATATTAAAGATCAGCACTTTTTGACAAGTTCAAAACTCAGAAAATAAGTGGTGTAAACCACAGAAAGATATGAAATGGGAGCTGGCTGAACTTGAAAAAGAAATGGAAAGAAAACATAAAATCATATGAAAAATAAGGAATCAATTATAAGGTACCCAAGGGAGAACAGATACAACTAAGAAGATGGAAATGAAAAGAGCCAAGAAAATAAAATGAAAAGAAAAGTCTGTAATGGGCCGGGTGTAGTAGCGCACACCTGTAATCCCAGCACTTTGGGAGGTTGAGGCAGGAGGATCACTTGAGACCAAGAGTTCAAGACCAGCCTGGGCAACATAGCAAAATTCCTTCTCCACAAAAATATAAAAATTAAAAAATTAGCCAGGTATACTGGCACATACCTGTAGTTCCAGCTACTCAGAAAGCTAAGGCAGGAGGATCACTGGAGCCCAAGAATTTGAGACTATAATGAGCTATGATTGTGCCATTGCATGACAGCCTGGGCAACAAAGCAAGACCCTTGCAGGAAAGGAAAGGAAAGGGGAAAGGAAAGGAGAAAGGAAAGGAAAGGAAAGGAGAAAGGAAAGGAAAGGAAAGGAAAGGAAAGGAGAAAGGAAAGGAAAGGAAAGGAAAGGAAAGGAAAGGAAAGGAAAGGAAAGGAAAGGAAAGGAAAGGAAAGGAAAGGAAAGGAAAGGAAGGGGGGAGAAAGAGAGAGAGAGAGAAAGGAAAGAAGGGAGGGAGGAAGGAAGAAAAGGTTATAAGGATTAGAGAGACAATGATAGACATTGAAGATAGGCAAAGAAGATCAATGTATTTATCATCAGAGTTCTTGAACTAGAAAAGAAAAATAAATGAACCAGAACTCTAGATTAAAACTATAATTCAAGAATTTCCTGCAAAAAAAGAAGATATGAATTTACACATTGAAAAAGCTCCCCAGAATGATCAACTCCAAGTCATAAACAGAGAAAATACTAGATATTCAAGTAAAAGAAAATAACCTTTGAGCCTTCAAACAGGAAAGAAAATAATCTTGACATCACATTCATCGATAGCAATTGTCTAAGTCCGTTTGCTCTGCCATACACCTGAAACGGAGTAATTTTACAAAGGACAGAAATGTATTTCTCACAGTTCTGGAGGATGGGAAGTCCAAGATGAAGGTGCTGACATTGGTTCTGGCGAGGGCTGCTCTCTGCTTCTAAGAAAGTGCCTTGTTAATGCGCCCTCACATGGTGGAGGGTGGAATGGCAGGAAGGAGACGGATGTGTCCGCACATGATGGAAGAGCAGAGGAGAGTGAACCCACTCCCGCAAGCCCAGAAGATAAAGATAGATAAAACTTCTAAACAACATAATAAGATAAATCTCATGTGTATCTAAAAAATTTACATCCCGACAATAGAGAATACACCTTTTCCTCAAGTGCATATGAAACATTCACAAAAATTAACAGTACACTAGGTTACAATGGAAATCTTAATAAATTCCAGGAAAAAATACAGACTAAATAGACAAATAGTTAACTTAGTCATGAAAGATAAGCAGAAAGAACAAATGCACAAAATAAGAAATGACAAAGAAAAAAATAACCATTGAAACAGAAGAAATCTGTAAGAGCGCTTCGCACAATTGTGTGCACATAAATTTGAAAGCCCAGATGGAATAGATAATTTTCTAGGAAAAATGTCATTTTCCAGAATTGACACAAATGGAGACAGCTTATATGGATCAATTTCCATAATAAATAAAGTTATGGAAGAGCTAACCCACCATAAAAATACTCAGTCCAGATGGTTTCAAAGGGGAATTATACTATCTTTTCAAAAATCAGATAATCCCAGTGCTGTTTGAACTGTCCCAAATGGTAGAAAAAGAATGCAAATTTTTGAATTTTTTATAAAGTGAAAATAATATTGATATCTAAACCTGATAAATATTGTGCAAAAAATAAAGCTATAGACCAATTTCACTTATCAATAACTATATATAAATTTTAATAAAATATTTTCAATAAATCTAATAACATTGAAAACAATACATATGATCAAGTTTTATTACAATAGTCCAAGGATGGGTCAATAATAGGAAATTAATGTAACTTTAAATATTATAATTCTAAGTAGAAAAAGAATACAATCATCTCCATAAATACTCATCTTAGATAATACAACTCAATATACCTCCAAAGTAACAAATAAATACATAAATGATAAATTTAGCCCAATCACTGTAAAAATGCCAACACTTTCTTTCTTTGAAATTAGACAACTTGATTCTAAAGTTCATATGGAGAAAAGCAAGAACACCTAAGAAAATGCCAAAAACTTAGAGCAATATCCAGGGGAGCTAGTTCTCTCAGATATTAAAATTTATATTTAAAAAAAAACTCTAAAATTAAAATAATATAGTAATAATGCATAATTTGAAAGATATATCAATCAATAGAACAGGATTTTTAAAAAGCAGAAGTAAACTCACTACACATGGAAATTTGATGTTATTAAAGGAGGAGTCTCAAATCCTCTGGGAAATACGGACTTTAAGATAAGTGACATAGGACAACCAGACGGTCACTTGCGAAAACATAGACTTGGTTCCTTGCAGCATAGCTGGATGAATTCACGAATGGCTGGAGGGATGGATAGAAGAATTTAAAAGCCCATAAGTCCTGAGTAAATGCTTAAAGAGAGAGAATAACTGGGGGTGGGGGTGAGGCAGAGAGACAGAGACAGACAGGAGGGAGATTCTGATGCCGACATGAGGAGAGATCAGTACTCCAACTCCTTACTCTGAGACTTGGTAATGAAAGGGAAAGAATTAAGCCCTTACTTCGCCATTTTAGGAGGATCTATAATCTATGCCAACTAGTTGATGAAAAATACACAAGATACAGGAAAATATTAAATTACACCACAAGGAAATAATCAGAAAACTCCAAAATGTGGAAGATTCTACAAGACAGTACCTAGTATTTCCAAAAGCCAATAAAGGCCTATGTGAGAGACGCTTTAGATTAAAAGAGACAAAAGAGATGTAACAACCAAATGCAATATATGAACCTTGACAGAATCTTGGTTGGGGGCAAACTATAAAAGACACTTACAGGGACAATTGGGGAATTTTAATGATAACTGGATATTAGATGATAATAGAGAATTATTGTTAATGTTTTTAGGTGCAAAATAGGATTCGGCTATATAAGAGAGAATGTTCTTATTTGTGCATGAGAGATGCATGGGAGTTGAAGAATTATTGTGTCTGCAAATTCTTTCAAGTGCTTCAGCCAGAGAGAGAGAGAGAGAGAGAGAGAGAGAGAGAGATGGTTATACAAATCTAGATAAATAGATAATAGATGGCTAGATGAACAAATAGAGATAGGTAGATAAAGCATATATGCCCCCAAATTTTTCTTTTCTTTTGAGACAGAGTCTATCACCCTGGCTACAGTGCTGTGGCATCAGCTTAGCTCACAACAAGCTCAAACTCCTGGGCTCCAGCAATCCTCCTGCCTCGGCCCAGAGAGTAGCTTGGACTACAGGTACACGCCACCATGCCCGGCTCATTTTTCTATTTTTAGCAGAGATAGCATCTCACTCTTGCTCAGGCTGGTCTTGAACTCCTGAGCTCAAGTGATCCTTCTGCCTCAGCCTCCCAGAGTGCTAGCATTATAGGCGTGAGCCACCATGCCCGGCCCATGGCCAAAAGTTAACAACTATTGAATCTAAGTGGTGAGTATACAGGTGTTTCAAACATACTCGAGCAATTGGATATGCTAATATTGCCTAAGACCCAGATTTCAAGATTAATGAAGTCCTATTATATGCCAGGCTCATTGACCAGCACTTTTACATGTGCAATTGTATCTGATTCTTATAACTGATCTGTTAGGTGGGCATTACTCTCTCCATCTTATAAATAAATAAATGAAGCTATTGATTCTTGATCAATGCCTCGGAGTGTAATCCAAACACAGATCTGTCTGAACTCAAGTCCAGAGTTGGTTAAGCTGCAGCCATATCTACACAGGAACCAGGCAAACTTAGTCTGAAACTGAAACATAACTCAGAACTATACAGAAACATGTTAAATCAAAGTCACTTCAAGTCTTCTTCAGCACTCCCCATAGAGGACATGGGGTGAGCAGAGGCAGGAAGGCTGGAAAGTGGAATGTTCTGGAACAGCAGCTGTTCCTGGCTTCTGGGTGTGTTGGGAGAAGGAGGAGAGGAGCTGAGCTAAAAAGCATAGTTGGGCCAGGTCTTGGCAGGCCTTGAGTGCCATGCAGAGAAGTATGGTCTACCTCTCAATGGCAATAGGGAACCATGGAAAGTTTATATGCAGGGGAGGGACAGGGACAGACAGTGATGTGGTCACCACTTTCTTCCTTCTCAATAGACCATTTTAAAACAATTGCAAACAAACAAAACCTACAGAAGAAATTGGAGCAAATTTTTGATGTGTTATTTATGAACTGAGGATTGGTCAAGTGGAAATAAAAACCTTAACAAGATTAAAAATTGATGTACAAAGAACCACTCAGTGGCTTGTAAAAGCCCTTAGTAAAGAAGGAAAAAATGAAAAGCTATTTCATAAAAGATTGAAACTCCAGGGTTCTCAAGATTTGAGCACAGGCAGAGAGCTCTCTTGGCACCATGGTTCTTTAATAAATTGAAGTGTTTCTATGGTGGGAAGACTTCATGGGGAGCAGGCACTTTCTGCGCTGGTGGCATAACTGGCCATTGTCCAGGGGCTTGGGAGCCACCAAGCCTGGAGAAGACCCTTCCAGCCTCTCATCACACCATGGGGCCAGAAGCCAAAGTTTGGGGGGACCATGGAACTGGAATCTCTCACACTTGGAGAGGCTAAAATGGTCACAGGGTCTGCTGTACCCTCACCACCTCCATCATGGGATCGCTTGTATGTATTTCCTTCCCCAGATAACAGAGCATTTATTATTTATTTCTGACCACAAAACTAACAGATGTTCAATAGTAATTTGGAAAATATGAAAAAGCACAAAGGAAATTTTAAAAATCGCTCGTCATTTTATCATCCAGAGACAGGTATGTACTTCTTTATAAAATGTAATCATATTGAATATGCTATTTTGTGATGTGCTTTCTTCACCTAATAATATATCATAAAATTTTACCTATTTAAATGAACAATATTCTATGATGTCATTTAAAATGCCAACTTAACTAATCCCCTTTTGTTGGCCATTCAATTTGTTTCCAATTTTACTTTAATGACAAATAATGCTACGTAATAAACACCTTTGAACACAAATATTTTTGCAAATTCTGGTTATTCTATTTTAAAAAACCTTTTAAGATAGGAAATCATGTGTTTTTGCTTCACTGTGAGTCATGTTGTCCTGTGACTCCTTGGCCATTAAATCAATGATCTCTATTTCTTCAAGAAGAGGTGTGGGTACCACCTACAAGCCATTGTTCTACCTTAAATAAGACTAGAATTTTGAAGCTAGAAATATAGGCTTTTTTGAGAAAGACCAAAACTCTTTAAATTCAAAATCCTCCTTTACTATCAAGAACATAGCCTGGTGGCCTCAGATTATAGAATTTTTCATAACATAGAGAAGATGAAGGGTATCGATAAGTTCCCATCAGAGAGAAAGGGGAAGGACAGAGAAGAAGGGGAGAGAGGTGGAAATGTACCAAGAAGAGAATCAAGTGTCCTGGCTCTCTTTTGGAGTGGAAATCCCTGATGGGGGCTGGGAAGGAACAGGTGGTAGAAAGGTCTCGTACATATTACAGGTTGAGGGTTGAAACAAAGTATGTTTATGCCTTGTTTTACCTTTCATTCCTCTGGGAGGCAACACCTTTACCAGGGCACGCCTGCACCAACGTGGGCAGCTGGAAGGAATTCTAGTGTGGTACAATAGAATTAGGCAGAGAGAGCCCAGTTCCTCCTGTGTATCACATAGGGGAACCAGAATTTCCCATATACCCAGGCAGGGAACACAGGTGAGGCTGCTCGGGTGTGAGCTCACCCCTTGGGGCAAAGGAACCCAAAGCAGGGAGGCTACAGGATGAACCACTGGGTCTGGACATCAAATGGCATATGAGCCAAAACCTGGGGAATGTAGTACCAGCAAGACCATTGAAGCAGCGACCTGGTTAGCAGGGGAAATGGCAGAACTTGTGCGAGCCACCAAGAGGCATTTCCAGAGCACTGTTCACTGCATTGAAGAGCCTTGGCCTCCCGTTCTTGAGCACCAGTGACTGTCCTTAGCTGTTCAGGTGCCTGGTCAGATAAAACTGTTAAGTCTGAACTCTTGACACTGGAAATGCATCCACCACATGCCAGTGAGGACCCAGACGCTTTCCTTCCACCAGACGCCATCCCAGAAAGGAAGCAGCAGCCTCTCCTTGAGCAGTGATGAGATGCCCCCGCCCCCAGGAAAACTCACTCCATCTTTGCTTCTAACAAAATGTTTTTCTCTTAATGTTAATGGCTTCTCAATCGTTGATCTAGTTCTGTGTTCTAGACGAAGCGTCACACTTCTATTTCATCTTGTGCATCAGCTCTATTCAATTTGGCTATGGGAGTTTGGAGCGCAGTGTTGAGAAGGATTCTGAGGCTTGGTCTGGGTCTATAGGAAAGTATTCATGATCAATTAGGGATATTTGCCATTGGGTCGGAAGGGATATGTGGTGGAACTTGGGTCACTTCCCTGCAACCCCTGTTGTAAAGCCACGTAAAATAAAAGGAATCCAGTTTTCAAATGCTGGTCCTGCAGGTATTGAAGACGGAGCTTATTTTCACCTGCCTTTCTGTTATAAACATTCCCTTGTGTTTTCATTGTCCCTTAAATGATATGGTTTCCAGACTCCTAGCGCTGGGCAGTTTACTATTGTTCCCCCCGTAAAATGGGCACATAGAAACAAACACATTCAAGTGTTAGCTCAGAGCTTCACTCACTGAGCAGTTAATGAACACCCACCATGCTCCATGCCCTCTGTGCAAACACCAGAGTAAACAAAGAGTGAGACCGCAGCCCTGACCTGAAGGGCTTGACCAGTGAGGGTTCGTGTGAGATTGTCACCTGTCTCATTTGGGTCATGAAGAATGTAGTCAAGCAGTCAGAATCCCCATCTGCTGAGACCCCTGAGGGCTCTGCATGCCTGTGCCTGTGGTCACCTCAGCCTGTGCTTGTCCCCTGGGGGTGGAGCCGGGACAAGCCATCCCTTTTGTCTCTGCCAACTCCATCTTACTCTGCTTGGTCCCTCTCTCCTGGCCGTTGAGATCTCTCTCCCTCCAGAAGCTGCCACCCGGTATGTGCCCTCTCAGGCCAGTTCTCGTGGGAATGAGGGGATGGATGGGGCTCTGACTTCTAACGAGATGGAACAGCAACGCCAGCCCCACCCACGGAGGGGCCTCGCTGCCGTGAGTGTACACTTCAGTCAGCCCTGGTCATCTGTCTCACGCACTGGGGCTCCCCCCTCGGTGCCCAGCAAGTCTGGGCACCCACAAGCCTGTGACAGATCCCACAGTTGTCCAGGAGCGACTGCACAGCTGCTACGCGCCAGGCATATATATGTGTCTGCAAAGCCCCTAGCCCTTGCGGAGCTTACGTTCCAGTGGGGGCCGCCGGGGTGGGGGAGGCAAACAGACGAGAAACTTAATCAATTCTCTAGTGGCAATGAGGATGTGGAGAAAGATGTCGCGGACTAGAATGCCGACGGAGAGTTCCAGTGCTCAGTGTGGTGGTTAGGGGACGCGTTACCGAAGGTGACGTTCGAGCAAAGACTTGGAAGAGGTGATGAGGTCATGTGGAGTGCAATGAGTGAGGGGTGGGGACAGTCCCTGCAGAAGGAACGGCAAGGGCATACCCCGTGTGCAAGGAACAGCGAGGCAAGTGGCGGAAAGGATGGTAGGAGATAAGGTCGGGAAGGTGACGGAGGCAGGTGACACAGGGTGTGGTCCACAGGGGGATCTGGACCCCGCCCTGGGTCGGATGGGCCGCCATTGCTGAGAATGGTGTGACCTCCTTAAACACGTATGGGTTTCAGGGCCCTGCTGGCTGCCACCGGACTCTGCACAAGGGGCAAACGTGGAAGCTGGGAACAAAGTCGGAGAAACTGGAAAATGGACCCCAGAAAGAGGCCAGTTTTCCTGACAGCTGCTCCTCAGGGCCCTCCCTCTGCCCCTGTCCACACAGGGCGCCCCCACCTTCCGATCAGCCATCCACCCCATCAGAGGGACTTCGAGTCGGTCCCCAAACCCCGAGTGAGGCTCCTATGAAGAAATGGTGGGGGCAGCTCTGGGATTAGAGCCTTAATTTTGCTCTGATTCAACACAGCTCTCCCCTCTGGCATGATTAGTCAGGTACCATTACCATTTTGTAATGAGATTAATGAGAGAATTCATTCAGAAGTCATTATCTTACCTAATAATGACCTTACTGATTACTGTATCTCCTTCATCTAGGTTACTGATTTTGATGAAAATATAATAAATATAGCTTGCAGCACCTGGAAATTTGTTCTCTGCCTGGAATAGTTCCGAGGTGAAGACTTATTTTTAAGAATTTCTTGAAAGTGATTAAATATTTTGGTTCTCCTGAGGCGGTATTTCTGTGTTTTCACAGATGACATTTTTGAAATGTATGAAATATTTGATGATAAAATATTTAATAAGCCTGGCGTTCATATTTTTCAGACATCTGTTTCTACTTTGAGACTGTCTGAATGTGATTTTACATGAAATTTCTATTTGCATGTTGTGTTGGTTTAAGAAAAGGGCTTGTGCTACGCATGACATATGCGTCTCATAAAATAATGAATGCCCGCGCCTCGCAGTCCAGAAGATATTGTACAAGCAGCATTGCGGTCTGCATATTAAAATGCATCTAAGCAAATCATTAAATAAAAACAGAACCATTTCCACTGGGGAATAATGCAACTTAACTCCTATTAATTGAGAGCTTACCAGGTATAATGGTACTCTAAAGAATGGGGATTACTGAAACATGAGTTTTGTCCTCAAAACTCAGATTCAGTAAAGGTTTATCAAGCTCCTACTCAGCGCCTGGTGTGTTTAGACTTGCCATCTCACTTATGAGATAGAGTGGTACGGGACATAGGTTTCTGGACTCAGATATAGGGGTCTCAAACCCTGCTTCATCGATTGATAGTCATGTCCCCTTGGGCAAGTCACTTACCCTCTCTGTATCTCAGTTTCCATATCTGTAAAATGGGGATAATAACCAACTCTTTGGTTTGTAGAAAGGATGAAGAAAAAAATGAGAAACTAGATTCTAAGGGGTTAAAGAGCTTATTCAAGATCACAAGCCTAGCAAATAGTGAAGCTGGGACTCCCAGCCTTCAGGCTTCAAAGCCTTTCTGTTGCGACACTCTGTCTCTTATCCCTGAAGTTTAACCATGCTGTGAAAAGAGAGCAAGCTTCCATGTGGGGACTGGGTGTAAGCTCTTACACGATTTTCATAAATCTAAATCGTTATCCTATGATGCCTGCTTCATCCACGTTCGTCTTAATCCACGTGTCACCTGCGAAGATGGATGAGTAATTTGGAGACTTGATTGATGTGGGTTTTGCCTTATGATTTTCCTTGAAGTTAATGGGAGCCATGCGGGCCCAGCTCCATGAATCACCCCAGCTGGAAATGCTCCATTGGAAGGAAAGAGAGAAGAAAAGATCACAGGACGCTGGGGAAACAGTCACACTCAGGGCTGTGAGTTGATGGTAATAAAACTCCACGTTCAGAAGCATGGAGAGGATGCAAGGAGCACTGGACTTGGAGTCAGAGTTGGTTCCCTGCTGTGCCAACCTTGCTGTAGGCTATTGAGTGCAAGTCCTTTCTCCTCATTGGGCCTTAGGTTCCTCATCTTTAAAATGGGAATAATAATTCACTTTCCTCATGGGATTGAGGAATATAACATTGCTGACCATTACTAATCACCTACTATGTGTCTAAGTGCCTCACACACATTATCTCATGTAATCCTCACAAGGGCCTTATAAAGCAGCATTAGACACATTTTGCAAATGAGGAAACTAAGACACAGAGAGGTTAAGTAACTTACCCACGGCCGCTCAGCTGGGAAGTAGCAGAGACAGGATTTGAACACAGGCAGGCAGACTGTGGAGCCCTGGCCCACAGCCTCTCCCTGTACTGTCTTGTGGGTATTAGAGTGCTTTGTGCACAGGTGACACCTGTCATTGCCATTATCGCATCATTCGTTGTCCCCTGATCGAGGCCAACACAATGCTTCCGGGTTGCCAGCTAGGGAGTGAGGGATAGAGGAGATGGAGCAGAGCCAGGGAGAGGGTCTCGCAGGAGCAACTGATGAAGACAAAGTGAGAGGCGAAGCTCTAGGTGGATACTGACCAGCCTCCATCCTTGCCCACGTGGGCAGGGGCTGTACCCCCATATGCGAAACTGAGTGGGAAAACTTCTGAATGAGACAAAAAGGTAAAGTCTAGTTATTTGAAATCAGCCAGCAGGGACACCACTCGGGGCTTGTCAGAAATGCAGAATCCCGGGTCCCACTGCCAAGGCCTACTGAGTCAGAATGTGAGTGTTCGTAAGATGCCAGGTGATTCCTTTGCTGGGGAAGCCCTTCTCTACTGCCACGTGCTGACAGCTTGGGAGGTGGTATGGCAGTGAGTCCAGAGGCAGAAGTCGTAACCTGGGAAGCACGTTCCATATGAAAGATGCCCAGTTTATGTTTTTTCAAAGGCAAAAGATGCAAAGTCAGGGAAATTTATAATATAGGGATGTGTGATAGATACATACAGACGGGGTGAGGTTGGGGTAGGGCCTGGCGCTGGACATAAAAAGGCATCCATTTTCAGGGTGATGAGAGCTCTTTGAGTGCAGTGGCCCAGCTCGGTACAAATCAGACTGCCTGGGGTCTCATCTGAGCCCTGACACTACTGCGCTGTGGGATTAAAGCTAGATTAAAGGGGACCACTGGACAACTGCCCAGGGCACACATTCATGATGGGAGCTAAAAAGATTGCTAGAATAAACTGGTGAAACGAAACACGGTTCCACTTCCACCAAAGTAGACAGCGCCCTCCAGTGGAAAATAAAAATAAAATGTTCCTCCCAAGCACAACCCTCTCTCCTCCCGTGGGAAGGTCATGGTGGCCTGAGATTTTGTAAAGGAGTATTCCATGGAGTACGGCTGTTTACTGGGATCAAGTGACTTCTTTCATTATTTAAATATAAAATCATTTAATATACCTGCCAAAAAGTTGTACAGTTTAGTAAATTGCAAAAGGAAGCTGAAGACACTATAAGGACTACAGAAAAATGGGAAACATTTGGCAGGCATTTTTCTGAAGGTTGACACAACTTCTGCCCAAGGAGATTAATTAGTAGTGAATTTATTTTTCTGTACAATTTTTATTACCATAAATCCAATCTCTCTCTACTCTCTTGAAATACATGTTAGACAAATGTTTAAGGATATTCTTTGAAGGTTTACCAACTTAACCACCAGCCTGGACCACCCATGGGTGCATAATCGACTCTGCCCTTAGCTGAGTCTCTTTACTACCCGGTCCTTCCCTCGAGTAGGAGGCTCAAGGGAGAAAGTGGATTTCAAAAAAATCCAGCAAAGTGCCTCCAACTATAAACCCAACAAAGGAACATGCTGGGGCAGCAGAGATGAAAAGGCCCCGAGGCAACAACACTGGTTCCTGCTCCCAGGGGAATTGTCCTAGTAAAGAAATTGGCTGAACTTGAGACAAGGACAAAGCAGCAACATACATAGACCAGAATCTGAAGTCTTTAACTAAACTCTCTGCCATGAGCCTTTTAATAAGTAGACATTTTGCCACCACTACTGGGAAAGTGGAGATGTTTTATTGTAATGCTTTTTTCCGAAGAGTTTATAAGCTACTGGGACTCGTAACTAAAGGCCAGGGCTTGGAGCAAGGCAGATTTCGTTTCACAGTTCTCTGCTCCTTAATATTTAGGTGACATCTCTGCTAGGTGACCCTAGCAACTCATGGCTCTTCTCATCGTGCTTGTTTCCTCGTCCATAACACGGGCAAAACAGTTCCTCCCGTTAGGGATTATTGTGGCGGAACCTTCGTTCCTTTTGCCTCAGGTTTCCGGGTGGGCGGATCGCCAAAACAGTAACACTCCTGGCCTCCTGCCCCGCCCCTTCCCTTTCCGCCCCGCAGAGGGGGTACGAAGGAGTTACCTAGGGTTCTCATTGGCTATGAGACTGGGGATGTTTCCTCCTTTCATCCCCTTTGTCCACACCAGCACCACGCATGAATCCTAAGTAGGGCGGGTGACTGTGAACCCCACGCTTCCCCCTAGTGGGCTGTTCAAGAGTACTGGGTGTACAGAGGGTTAATAGGCAGCCCCTCAACCACAAGTGTAAAGTCATGGTCTCCAATCATTTTATCAATAAAAAGCTAACATTGATCTCCATTTGCCAATCTCCTGGATCTTACTTCTCAGCTAGTCTCCATTTCTGAAGGGGAGGGAGATGTGATTTTTAATGAAACTAAAAGTCTAACAAGGGTGTGGTGGGAAGAAAATGAGATACGTCTATAAAGTAACTGTTCATAAGAGGCATCAGTAAAAGATTATGGTCACTTGGCCCAGTTAGTAGCCCAAATAGAGACTTTTTATCTAGTCCAGAGAAAGACTGGAGTTGTAGAGGCCTCCAGAAGGAAATCAAGTATAAGTTGGGCCTGGAGAGATGAGGAAAGAAATGGTGGGGCATATCTCATGTAAGTCTTCGGACAGGAAGACTTACATGAGATATGGATGTGGGAATGTTTTCCAGTTCCTTGTCACCTGGCTCCTGCTCCTCATTTTTTCAACATTCCTTGCCATTTGTACATCTTTGATGTCACCTTTTCCCTTGCTGGAGTGGTTAATTCTTCATTCACCCACCCTGTCTGTCCTTTCTGTTTTCACAGCTATCATCCATATCCAGCCATTCCCCAATGTCAGTTTTCCCCTTCTCTCTCATAAAAATAGAGGCTTTCCAGAATGAAAACTATATTCCTCGCCTTCCTTGCGGCTGGGTGTGCCCACGTGAGTCAGCTCTGGCTAATAGGGAGTGAGTGAAAGTGAAGGAGGGACACCTGCCCTTCCTGCTCACCTGTCCTTTCCATGTTGGAGGACTCATCTCTGCCCTTCCTCCCAGAAGCCTTTACTTGTAACAATGACTTTTTGTATGTTTGTCTCAGTGACAGAGAACCACCTTGGACAATGGAGAGAAAGAATATGTCATCCTCAAGATATAGAACAATACTGAAGAAGTCTGCATTACAGACAGCTTTGTAAAGCAGAACCTTCCTACTAACTAGGACTTTAGTTGAGAAAGAAATTAACTAGTATTTAATGGGATCTACTCTTATTTAGTCTCTGTCACATGCAGAATTGTCATAGTCAATACTCGCTGTTCATCACTTTTATGCAAGGGAAGGCTTGCTGGAGGAGGGAAGGGCATGGATGCATTTCCAGGTACAGGGCATAGCATTGATACAGGCTTAGAAGGTGGATGAATTCACAGACCTGCAAGCAGCTGGGTATGTCCAGGGCCAAGTCTGGGGTGGAGGATGAGTGGTGAAAGAGGATGGTAGGATCCAGATTATGCAGGGCCTTTTATGGAGGTTACAGAATTTGGACTTTTTCCTGAAGACAATGGACAATCATGGAAATGTTTCAGGCAGGTGAATGGCTGGGTTAGACTCTGTTCTATAAAGACAATTCTGGCCCTAGTATGCAGGGGGTTGGAAGAGCCAGATTAGGGGTTGCACATGAGAGCCCATTTGAAGCTGGTCTCCAGACCCTCAGGCCAACATCACCCTGGAGGCACATCCCACACTCTTCTCCAGGAGTTTACCCCTTAACTGGAGAGAACCCACAAACTCAAGAGAAAGTTTGATATTATTTATTTGTTACAAAGAGATTTTTCTGGAACGATACCTGCCCCCCACACACACACACCCAGATGTCAACATTAAAATAATTGAATTCCTCTACCCTTCAGAGCTACGTCTCTAGCCAATTGATTAATATTATTTCCACATTTGGAACACTGAGTTGATCCATAAAAAGACAACGGGAAAATTTCACATAAAGCCACTAATTTTTTCCTTATGGTGGGGTCTTCAACAGAATGGAGAAGGTTGTTCTTAAACATTCAGGTGCCTTAGGAGTTGCCCGATCCTCAAGCCTGCACTCAGAAACAACTTCGCTGAAGGACATCAAGCCTGCACAGACCACACTGTATGCCTTCAAGTTGTTTTACTTCCCCTACCACTCCCCTAGAGAACCGAAATGGTTTTCACTCACTTCTATAATCCCCTCAATGCCTAGCACAAGAAACTGTACCTTGTAAAAGTTCAGTAAAACTTGGTCAAATTGGATCAGGCTAATCTATTCCTTATACTTCTAGTTAGTGAAGTTTTACTCAGTTGGGCATTACAGTTTTTCATCCAGGCTCGTATGTATGCATACAAGTATTATAATTAGATGGAATCATGGTTTTTCTGGGAATTATTTCTATCCTCCACAGAGCCACTTCTTCACCCTCATAAAACATGCTTGACAAAAGAAAAGGAAAAATTCCTTGTTGTGGTGATTGGTGCCTTCTTTCTGTGTTTTTCTAGAATGTAAATCAAGATAAATGCTGAGTGTATTTATAACCTTTTGAAAGCAGAAGTAGTTTTAACAGAGAAACATACTCAGAAGTACTGCCCCCCAGTGTGCAAGCATGACATAGATATGTATTGTCATTTTTAAATCATTTTAGGCTAATTTTCTCATCTATCAGGAAAGAAAATCAATAGATACTGTCTCAGGTTGAAAAATAATTAAAAATTTTAAATGATGGCAGATCTCACACAACATATAATCAAGATGATGATGTTCATTCATGCTTTGTCTATTCCTACAATCCTAAGCCTTCTTGCACCAAACATATAGCAACAATAAACAAAATGTAAAGAGGGAAAATTAAAAAGGCATAGACCTGTCCAAAAATAAGAAAAGACTTTCCATGGACTGGAAATAAAATTGGGAAGAAGAGTCTATCATAGTGAGGTTCCTGGGCTCAAGGTCAGGAAGCAAAGAGAGGGAGTGGGAATTTGGATCCTAGGGTGCAACAAGGAGTTAACAGCCTTCAACTAGAGTCAGGCTCACTGCTCGAAACCACGGGTTCAAATGAGTACCTTCTGCTCTTGAAAAGAAGCTAGAAAATCCTGCTAATAGCTCCCAGTTTCATCTCATATGAAACAAATGTAGGGATATAGGGGGAGGAAAAATCCTTACAAACATGACATCAATCAACCTGTTGACTTGATGAAAGTACCTGTAATATTCCCAATGTCATTACTGGGCTAGATCCCCAGACTGGTAATGTAAAACCTGGTTCTGAATTAAGGGTCTTGAAGGGTTGGGCAGAGACAGCATCATAACTGCTAGACATGGAGGAATGCAGGGAGAGATAAACAGCTCTCACACTCAAAATGAGCCTGTAAATCAAAATTCAAAAATATATGATAAGGTGAAACCAGTGAAGATGGCAGAGTTAGAACTTCTAAAAATTCATGAGAAAACTGGCAAAAATTTTCAGAATCAACTTAGAACTCTGGAAGGTAACCACATTCATGCAGCAATCTATGGAGCATCTATTAGAGACAAACAGCAAGATTTTGGTAAGGGCAGCAAGTGTTGTGGCATTTTAATTTGCCCTATTTCCCTCTCATGCTCTCTAGCTCCTCACCAGCTTTGAAAATTAACAGCCTAAATCATAGTAAAAACCAGCCCCCTGACAGCCACTAGAAGGGCATGACAGTGTTGAAGCTCCTTCAAGGCCTCATTTCCAGAGAACTGTCATCATTTGACCTGTCAAATGGTTGCCTGAAAGACCCCACTTAAAAGGCTGTCTTTACTTGACCTGACACAAAGCCCACACAGTGCAAAAAGCCTTTTTCCATGGGGGTATTTGTTAAAAACAATTAGAGGCAATTGATTAAATTTGTGGCTTCCTTGGACAGCTAAATAATTGGGGCAAATAATAGGCTAAATTAAAAAAACTTAAAAGGAAAATCTGAGGCATGAGATGTCCATAGGGTCTTTAAGAAGTTCTGTCATGTTCCTGAGAGTCTAGGCCACACACATGCATAGGCCTTTGCATATGTCTAGAGCTGTGCAAATGCTCAGGAAGAACCTGAGAAGGTACTAAGTTCCCACCTTGAGCTGACTTTGAGATCCTGCACAAGAAGTGAAAGCTAAGACAGAGCTGTCAACTGACTGGATAAGTTTAGAAAGCATGCCCCAATGCACACAGACAATAGAGTCCCATGGCAAAGAGATGGAGACTTAGACTTTAAGAAATCTCTATCCAATCATTCGCTCATTGTTAAGGTAACTGAGAAGAGACTTCCATGGCCAAATACAATTAAGAATACATATTTTACAGAATTCATTCAGAAAAGTCACTAAAGAAATGCACAAAAACAACAAACTTCAGAGGGAGGGAAGAATCTGATTTCTAGAGTTGCCAAATTACAATATATTATTTAAAATGTATAGTTTCTAACAAAATATTATGAGGCATGCCAAGAAACAAGAAAGTATGTCCTATACACAGGAAAAAAAGGCAATCAATAGAAACTGCCCCTGAGGAAGAGTAGATACTAGTATTACTAGACAAAGACTTAAATCATCTATTTAAAATACATTCAGTGGGCTAAGGAAACCATGTCCCAAGAACATAAAGGGAAATATGAGAATGATGGCTTGCCAAATAGAGAATATCAATAGAAATATAGAAGTTGTAAAAAGAAACCAAATAGATATTCTGGAGTTGAAAATAACAATAACTGACATGAAAAATTCACTGAAAGGGCTTAACAGCATATTTTAGCAGACAGAGGAAAGAAAACATATGTTCTGGGCATATATCCAAAGGAGAGAAAATCAATATATTGAAAAGGTATCTGGACTCCCATGTTTATTACAGCACCATTCACAATAACCAAGATTTGGAAACAACCTAAGTGTCTATCAGCAGATGAATGGATAAAGAAATTGTGGTATGTATACACAATGAAATATTATATAGCCACACAAAGAGTGAAATTGTGCCATTTGGAACAACATGGATGGAACTGGAAAACATTATGTTAAGTGAAATAAGCCAAGCACAGAAAGACAAATCTTGCATATTCTCACCCGTATATGGGAGCTAAATATTAAAAACAATTTATTGGAGGCAGAGTATAGAGTGATGGCTGCCAGAGGCTGGAAAACATATTGAAGAGGGAGGGATAAAGACAGGATGGTTAATGGGTGCAAAAATATAGTTAGTTAGATAGAATGAATATTTGATAACACAACAAAATGACTATAATCAACAAGTTAGAGCACACTTCAAAATAACTAAAAGAGGCCAGACACTTGTAAGAGAGGCCAGTGGTTCACGCTTGTAATCCTAGCACTCTGGTAGGCCGAGGCGGGCGGATCGGTTAAGGTCAGGAGTTCAAGACCAGCCTGAGCAAGAGCGAGACACCATCTCCACTATAAATAGAAAGAAATTAGCCAAACAACTAAAAATGGAAAAAATTACCTGGGCATGGTGGCGTGTGCCTGTAGTCCTAGCTACCTGGGAGGCTGAGGCAGGAGGATCGCTTGAGCCCAGGAGTTTGAGGTTGCTGTGAGCTAGGCTGACGCCACGGCACTCTAGCCCAGGCAAGAGAGAGAGACTGTCTCAATAAATAAATAAACAAATAAATAAATAAATGAGAATTGGGATGTTCCTAAACACAAAGAAATAATAAATGCCTGAAGTGTTAGATACCTCAATTACCTCAATGTGATTTGATTAATTCACATTGTGTACCTGTATCAAAACATCACATGTACCCCATAAAGATATACAACTATCATGTACCTAAAATAATTAAAAATTTTCAAAAAACCATTTTGGGTATGCGGGGTTAAAAAATTTATTAACAATATACCTTTTAAATGGGACTATTATAGACACAAGAATTAAAAAATTAATCCCATAATCAAGGGATGGTGTAAGTGTTTAAAATAACTCTTAGAAATATAATATCATCAGAAGTGCCCTTAGATGATTGGATAAAAAAATATTTAACATATCAAAAGATGGCATAATGCAGAGTGGTATAATGGACATTAGAGACTTACAAGGGGGGAGGGATGGAAAAGTACCTACGGGGTACAATGTCCACTACTCATGTGACGGGTGCACCAAAAGTTCAGACTCCACCAATATATGATATATACATGTAATGGAATTCAACTCATACCCCCTAAATCTATTAAAATTTTAAAAAAGGAAAGGAAAAGGAGGCAAAATGAAAAAGAATTAATAATTGAATAGACCCAGAAACACCTAAAGGCATGGGGGTGAATTTTGAGAGAATCAGTTATTAGATGGATTGATCATTAGGCAGAGATTTTCAGGGATTTGGTCTGTTACCATTTCAAACTAGTTGCAATCTGAATATTCATTTTATGTTCTATTTCCTTCTCATTTCACATTATAACTTACATATTTTCTTCTTTGTCATGTATTCCTTATAAAATTAATTGCTATTTCAAGGATGGTCGTCTTTTCTGGTTATAAAAATCATATGTGTTCATTATAGAAAATTTGAAATATATACCTAAAAGCATAAAGAAGAAAAAAAATCAACCATAATTCCATCATTATAAAATAACCATTGTTTCATTTTAATGAGCATCATCCCGGTCTTGGTGGTGTTGACGGGGAGGGAGTATCTACATGGCAATTACTACTTCTAATGTCACTTTATTATTCTGTTGTAAGTTTTTCCATAATTCTATCAGCTACTTCCAATTCATGGGATATTTTTGTTGCTTTTGATTTTTTGCCTTTGTAGATAATACTGCACTGAACAATTTTAAACATGTAACTTACTGCTTTCGTTAAAATTTTCCTTCAGGAAAAATTCCCAAGTATAGGATTATGGGATCAAAAGTTTTTATTATGTAAAAATTCAACCCGTAGGTTGTTCTAAAGAGAAAATCGAGGCCCAGAGAGGAGAAGGGAGTTGCCTAAAGTCATCTAGCTTTTGAGTAGCCTGGGACCCAGGTCTCTCAACTCCCAAATACCCCCATAGTCTCCAACCATCCCACCCATTAAGGATGGAAAGACATTATAGACACGGGGAATCCATTGTTGTTGGAAGCCAATAGGGTTGTTATTCTTCCCCCATTAAATTAAAAAGACTATAAAAGTTTTCTAATAACCAAATCTTTCCAAATAAACTGTTTAAAGGTTCTAAAGTCTCACCCTGAAGTAAGACATTTACTAGACTGAAATAAATCTCAGAAGAGCCTTTAGAGGATCCTTAAAACACAATTTCACAACAAAATGTTTGTTTTGTTATAAATTGAGTTTTAATCATCAGGATGAATGCAAATAGTGTTGCAGTCGTGGTGACCATAAGCATATTTGCAGTCATAAATACTCACACACCTTTGGCAGATATAATTGCAACCTAGAGCAACAGTTCTAGCCACATCCTGATGCGTACTCCCACTGACATGGAGGATTTAATATGTGAGACAGTCCCCCTTCCCTTCAGAGGAAGGCAGAGGTGGGGTGAAGAGCATGGTGGCCCTAGCTCTGAGGGCCTGGGTGGCTGCTCTGTGGAAAACATGAAAGGCTGGGGCAGAGGGGTCTCTGTCCATGTAGGACTTAAGTGCAAGTGCAAGGCAGGCACCATCGGCTGATCCACCCTACCTCTTTTTTGCTTTTATCAAAGTACAATTCCTTTAACATAAAATTCACCGTTTTAAAGTGCATTGTTCATATACATTTAATACATTGACCATGTTGTGCAACCATCGTATCTATCTAGTTCCAAAACAACTTCATCACCCCAAAGGGAAACCCTGTACCCATAAGCAGTCATTCCCAATCCCCTAGTAACCACCGGTCTGGCTTCTGTCCCTATGGACTTACCTATTCTGAATGGTTCACACAAATGGAATCATGCATTATGTGATCTTTTATGTGTCTAGCTTTGTTCACTTAGCACAATGTTTTGGCAATTTGTTGATGTTATAGCATGTATCCGAACTTAATTCCTTTGTATGGCTGCATATTTCCTTGCAGGGATAGAGCACATGTCATTTATCCCTTCATCAGGTAATAGACATTTGAGTTGTTTCTAGCTTTTAGCAATTATGGACAGTATTGCTATGAACATATGTACAAGTTTTTGTTTGAATACTTTTCCAATTCTTTGGGAATTGGAATTCCCATACCTAGGAATAGAGCTGCTGGGCCATATGGTAATTTTGTGTTTAAGTTTCTAAAGAATAGTCAAGCTGTTTCTACAGTGGCTGCACCATTTTACATTTCAAGTGGCAATGTACAAAGATTCCAATTTCTCTACATCCTTGCCAACACTTGTTATTTTCCATTTATTATTATTATTGTTGTTATTATTATAGCCATCCTGGTGGGTACAAAGTAGTATCTCATTGTTTTAATTTGCATTTCTCTGATGACTAATGATGTTGAAAAGCTTTTCAAGTCCTTTGCCCATTTTTAAATTTGGTTTTCTTATTGAGTTTAATGAGTTCCTTATATATTCTGGACACAATTTCCTTGTCAGATATACAATTTGCAATTATTTTCTCCCATTATGTAAGTTGTCTTTTCATTTTCTTGATATCTTTTGATGCACAAAAGTTTTTAATTTTGATGAAGTCGGATTTATCTGTATTTTTCTTTTCTGGCTTCTGCTTTTAATGTCATATCTAAGAACCCATTACCAAATCCAAGCTCATGAAGATTTACCCCTGTTTTCTTCTAAGAGTTATAGTTTTAGTTCTTATGTTTAGGTCTTTGACCCATTATGAGTTAATTTTTGTACTGTGTTTTCCCGGAAATAAGACAGGGTCTTATATTTATTTTTCCTCAAGAAGACACCCTAGGGCTTATTTTCAGGGGATGTGTTATTTTCCCCTCAAAGCCTCAGCTTGCAGCACACACAGGATGGCCAGGACTTGACAGGGGGGGCCGACCTTGTTGGTGGGGCTGCCTGCACCTTTCCGGTCACCTCTGGGATAGTAGCTGTCACGATGGGGCAGATGAGAAGGGCTGCTCATCTTCTTTACCACTCCACGACGAAATGCGTGGGTTGTGCAGATACGCTGCGTAGCCACGCCCATCACTAGGTCTTATTTTCAGGGTAGGGCTTATGTTGTGCAAATGCTTAGAAATCCTGCTAGGGCTTATTTTATGGGTAGGTCTTATTTTCGGGGAAACACGGTATATACGTTTAACTTTTTTTTTTTTTTTTTGCATTTTGGAACCAGTTGTTCCAGCGCCATTTGTTGAAGAGGCTATTCTTTCCCTCAAGGAATAGGGTCTTGGTATCATTGTAGAAAATTAATTGACCATAGTATGGGCTTATTTCTGACCTCTCAATTCTATTCCATTGATTTACATAGAGTCTATTCTTTTGTTGGTGACACACTGTTTTGATTATATAGGTTTGCAATAAGTTTCGAAATTAGGATGCATGGATTCTCCAACTTTAGTCTTCTTTTTCAAAATTGTTTGGATATTCAGGATCACTTGCAAGCCCATATGAATCTGAGGATCAGCTTTTCCATTTCTGCAAAAGGCTATTGGAATTTGGATAGGAATCACATTGAATTTGTAGATTGCTTCAAGGAATATTAACATCCTAGCAGCATTACATCTTCCAATCCATGAATATGGGATGCTTTTCCATTGATATAGATCTCTTTCAATTTCTTTGAGTAGTATTTTATATTTATCAGTGTACAAACAAGTCTTGTATCCCCTTGGTTAAATTTATTCCTTAGTATTTTATTCTTTCTGATGGTATTTTAAATGGCCTATTGTTTTCCTGATTTCATTTTTTGGTTTGTTCCTTGCTAGAATATAGAAATACAAATGATTTTTACATGTTGATCTTTTATCCCATAACTTTGCTGAATTTGTTTATTAGGTTGAATAGTCTTTTGTTGATTCTTCAGCATTTCCTATACATAAGATCACATCATCTGTGAATATAAACGATTTTACTTCTTCCTTTCTAATTTGGATGCTTTTATTTCATTTAAGAAATTGTCCTTTCCAAAGATCTATTGTACAACACAGTCACTGTAGTTAATAACAAGGTATTGTATACTTGAAAATCACTAAGAGTAGATTTTAAGTGTTCTCCCTACCAACAAATGAGTATGTGAGGTAATGCATATTTTAATTAGTTTGATTGAGCCAATCCACAATGTATACTTATTTCAAAACAGCATGTTGTATACCATCAATATATAATTTTTGTCAATTTAAAAGATAAAGAGCAGCTTTCCAGGAAGAACAGCTCTGATGATGGCCCAAACGGAGAGAAATTAGCTGGGTGGAGTTGGCAGGGGACAGATCACACAGACTGTATTAGTCTGCTTGGCCACTCTGACAAAATACCTGAGACTGGGAAGCTTAAGCAACAGACATTTACCGTCTCATAGTTCTGCAGGCTGGGCAGTCTAAGCTCAAGTCTCCAGCCAATTTGGATTCTAGCGAGGGCTCTCTCCCTGGCTTGTAGACGGCCACCTTCGCACCGTGTCCTCACATGGCAGAGAGCAAGCTCTCTGGTGTCTCCTCCTCTTATAAAGACACCAATCCCATCAGATTGGGGCCCCACCCTGATGAGCTCATTTAACCTTCGCGACCTCCTAAAGACACTATCACATTGGGGGTTATGGCTTCAATATATGCATTTTGCAGAAAGACACAATTCAGTCCCTGGCACAGGGCTTTGGACACTTTGTCCTGAGGGTAGTAGGGGAAACAGTGAAGGATTTTAAGCCTCAAAATGCCACAACCAACTGGATGCCTGTGGCCATGGTGCAGAGAATGGACAGGAGGGAGGCCAGAGTGAAAGCACAGATACCAGCTGTGGAGGCCCAGGCCAGAGGTGACAGGCCCTTAGCACAGCTGAGGCAGAGCCACGGAGGGCAGCTGTCAGAGGGCCAGCTCAACAGGAGGGGTCGAAGGGCTGGTTGTGGGCAGGGAGGGAGAGAGAAACCAAGATATGGCCCAGTTTGCTAGCTGGAGCAGTTGGGTTTCGGGTGGTATCATTCATGGGGACGGAGTTCAACAGGAGGAGACGAACACAGTGAGGTCAGTTTGGGCCACTTGGAGATGGCGTTACCCGGGGAACATCTGGGAGGAGAGAGGTGTAGCATTAGTTTGCCACTCCTTAGAGCCAATCTGATGTGCTTTCCTTCCTATAAATCACCTGGCCCCAGCAGGTCTGCAAGAAGTGTTTGTTGATTGAATAAGTGAGTGACTGACTGTTGGCCCTTATAGATACCTTGCTCACTTTGTTCTCTGTTCCCTTCATTTCTTTCTTTCCTTTACCAGCCTCAATCTTACCCATCCCATCAAGAGCCACCTTCTCCAGAAGCCACCACCTCTATGGCCAGTCTGTAGACTCCAGGGCAGAGACCATGAGGAGCCTTGGGGGTTGGAGGGTGTGACACACACACTGCCCTATCAGGAGGCAGCCCATGGGGTCTAGAACAATCATCTCGTCTGTCCTGGCATGGACACAGGGACAGTGGAGGCCTTCAGAGCAGGCCCAGGCTTAGAGGCAAGGTCAGGGGAAGGGGCCAGACACGCTGGGTCAATTGAGAAGCCCAGAGCTCTCCAGCCCGCACGGCTTCCTGTCTGCCCACCCAAGTGGAAGACTCAGCGAAGGCGGCCATGCAGCCAGCAGGCCCTGCCAGGCAGGCTGGAACGGATCGCGCGGTTGCCTGTGATGTGGGTCAGTGTGTCAGCCGCCAAGGCCCTGGAGGGAGCCAAGGAGGAGCAAACATTCCTCCTGTGTTCCAGGGCTAAGGACAAGCAGGGATGGAGGCGCTGGGGTTGCAGGCCAGGCGCCCTGCCAGCTTCTTATGCCGTCTCGGGCCTGCACCAGTTGGCTCGTTTTCTCACTGTCCCCAGTGCTCTTTATATTCAGGTCCCAGCTCCCTGCTTTGGCCTCTGCAGCGGTGCCATCCGTAATCCCTCTCCAGTCTCCCTGCACGTCCCCATTCCACCCTGAATCGGAGCCTGAGCCAAGTGGATGCCCAATCCTTCTTCGCCGTTACTTTCTTTGATTAAGTGCCACCTACCCCAGGAAGTCCTCCCTGTGTCTTCCAACCCCTCCCAACTGCCTCCCACTGAGCACCTAGAATCCTTCACTTGAGGTGCTTGGTAGAATTTAGAGGTTCAAAGGCTGGACTCTGGATTCAGCTGGTCTGGGTTCAAACTCTGGTCCCACCACTTAGCAGCAGTGAGAGTCTAGGAAAGCTACGTAACCCCACCGTGCCAGTTTTCTCACTGTCAACTACGGTTAATAATAATTTCTACTTCATAGAGCCCTTCCAGAGATTAAGTGGATCTTTAGCTGTGTGTGTCCCTCTACCCAGCTGTCAAGTGTGACACCCTCCAATCCAACTAGGGAGAAGAATATACATCCTGACATGGGAATGTCTGTTATACATAAACCCAAGATAGGAGTCCACATCCTAAAGCTGAGCTACTGAACAGCTTGGCCTAATTTACAGCCTGTCAGGCTTGGAATGGAATTGGGGACACCAACTGCCAAGCTTTAGCAAGTCAGTCCACTGGTCTGAGCCTCAGTTTCTGCATCTGTAGAGTGGGAATAATCATGCCCACATTGCAACATTCTGTGAGGGATAAAATGAGATGATGTCTGTGCAGTAGACACTGTGGCACATCACCCAACCCCTCCTTCCAGCTGGAGGTACCCATGCCCCAGGGTGCAGGGAGAGTTGGGCACTGATGGCTCTCAATTCAGACCATCTCTGTTTTTAGTCTGTGCTGCTACAACAAAACCCCTTAAACTGGGTAATCTACAAACGACAGGGATTGACTGCTCACAGTTCTGGAGGCTGGGAAGGCCCAGATCAAGGTGCCAGCAGGCTCAGTGTCTGGCGAGGGCTGCTGTCTGCATCCAAGCTGGTGCTGTCGCTGTGTCCTCGCATGGCACTAGAGCAGAAGAGCATGAACTCACTCCCTCAAGCCCTTTTATAAGGGTCTTAATCCCAACCATGACAGCTGTGCCCTCATGACTTAATCGCCTCTTAAAGGCCCCGCCTCTCCATACTACGACATTGGCAATGAAGCTTCAACAAATGCATTTTGGAGAACATATTCAGATCAAGCACTCTGAAAATACGTCCCTCCCCAGGGCCAGCCGCCACCTAGTGATTGGTCTGTGCAAGGGGATGATGGCCCAGCCTCCCTGCCTTGATTCAATGGGAACAACAGGAGATACCAGCTTCCAAGCTCCCAGTGGGATCGGCTGAGGTCTCTGATGGGCCTGCCCTGCAGCCCGACTTTCTCTCTGCTCCACCCTTTTGCCTTCCATCCCCAGGTGTTGCTCCCAGGAGTGCTCACCTGTGCACTGTCCGCATGCATGTCCCCAGCTCAGAGTGGTGGTTCATTTCATGTGTCGACCTGGCCACAGTCAGTACTCAGACGCTTGGTCAAACACCAGTCTGCATGTTGCTGTGAAAGGATGTTTTAGATGAGATCAACATTTACATCATTAGACTTTGAGTGAAGCAGATTACCCTCCCTAATGGGAGCGGGCCTCCTGCAGTCAGGTGAAAGCCTTAAGAAAAAACAGCCTGAGGGCCCTCGAGGAAAAGGGAGTTCTGCCTCCACGCTCTCTTTGGACTCAAGCTGCAACATCAACTCTTCCCTGGGTCTCCAGCCTGCTGGTCTCCCCTGCAGATTTTGGACTTGCCTGTCTCCTAATTGCATGAGCCGGTTCCTTAAAATCTCTCTCTCTCTCTCACACACAGGCATCTCTACCTTATTGGTCTGTTTCTCTGTAGAACCCTGATTAACACACCCAGCACCCAACCTGAGCCCTGTAAAGTGCCTGTGGGATGTGGTTTGTATTAATTCACTGAAGAGCTGAGTGGGTTTGCGTGTTCTTGTCTACACAGCAGAGATGTATCGTCACAGCCTCGATCAGCTCCCACCCCCCGTGGGTCGATGCAGGTGCCCCCAGCTGGGCTGAAATGTGGGGATAGAAAAAGACCCAAGTTCTTAACTCAGAGGCCCTGGAATTAAATGAGCTTTGGAGGAGGATGTTGAACATGGTCTCTCTAACTGATGTTTTCCCTTTGATTTCCTTTCTGGTGCTGTATTTTGAAATCAGTCTTTGTTAAGTAACAAGGGTTTATGACATATTATTATTTCCCTCCCAACAAGTACGATGTGGTGGGTAGCAGTCTATGTACTTAGGTAACATCTGATCACCATCACTGGGTTTTGGTGTCACCAACAGTTTCCTGTAAATGGATGTTAAAGAAGACATACTCCAAGACTTACCCTCTGCAGTTATGATTATGAACATCTGTTCATGTTTACAGAGGACCCAGATTAAGTTAGAAACTGTCAGAGCAAAGAACGCACAAGGAAATGCCCACACTCTTCAATCTTTTTTACTTTTATCCACAAATGTGACAAGGTACTCAGGGCAGAGGTTCATGAAGCCGATGTCCGCAAGGAGAGACCCTTTTATCAGGATCCTCAAAGCAGCGTCCGTGAGAAGAAGACTGTCTCAAAGGCTGGAACTTGACCACGAATCGAGCGTGCCTGGGTACACCAGCCTCGCCTGCAAGCACGCTCCAAGGTGTGAAGCTTCGCCAAGCAAAAGAGGCCACGGGTGACTTCAGACGCCCTGCAGAAACCCTTGAGCTGGTTTGTGGTTGGAGGAAAATCACAGCTTCTGTCAAATGATGTCATCTCAGCCAGCAGCCCTGGCGTGTCTGAATAACATTTTGAGGCCGATCCTGACATGCTTGATCAAGCTACTGGCAGAAGTTTCCCTTTAGATTTATTTATTTAATTGACTCGTATGTGGTCGTGAGGAAAGGAAAGGCGGCTCTCAGAACCCTTTGATGGGAAGGAGTTCCTTCTGCCTGGGCTTCCCTTGGTGGCTGATTTTTGTCATACGGATAAGGTCCACGTTTGGAGGCCCCTGGTAGTTTATGGATTTTTTAAAAATGATCCATTTTCATGAAGATGATTCTAATGTTTGAATGTGAAACTGTGTGTGGTGTGTTAAATGTTATGCCACTTCTCATTTTGTTTATGTGTTCTCTTCCCTCTTGATTGGATTTCACAGAGGTTTGTATATTTTGTTGATCCTTTTAAAGAGCTAGCTCTTGGTTTTATTGATCAATTCCACTGGAGGTTTTGTGTTGTTGTTGTTCTCTAATTTATTTACTTTAGCTAATTTATTTACTTACTAAATTTATTTACTAATTTATTTACTTACTTACTCTAATTTATTTATTTATCATTATAATATTTTTACCCTTTTCCTTTGGCTTGTTTTTGTTCTTTCTCTAGTACATAAAGTTTGTTGCTCTTCTCTTTTTGGTGATAATATGCTTAAAGTCATGAATTTCCCTATGAGGACTGCTATGGCTGCATCCTGCAAAATCACCTCTATTTGTTACTTTGATTGGTCTACATATATTTTATAGACAAATGAGATATTTTAGAGGAAACATAACAATAAGCAAAAAAAGAGAACTCAAAAAATCAAAAATAAAAACAACTAAGTCACCAGAAATCCCACTTCCTAGATGGTTACATTGATATTTTAGCATACATCTTCTAGATTTTTCCTTTGAAAATTTACATGTATAGATTTTTGTTGGCTTTTTTTTTTTTTTACAAAATCAGGTCACACTTTACACATTTTGTACACATTTACATTTTGTAATATGTTTTATTTATCTAAATAATAAAATTAAAACAACTTTTCTTGTTATTAAAACTGGATCTACACTGTCAATTTTAATGCCTATTGAGCATTTATTCTGTTGTGTGGATGGATAGCCCATAATTACCTATTAGTAGACATTTAGGTTTTCATTTATTTTTTCATGATAAAAAACAAACCACAGCAATGTATATTCCTTTTTTTTTTTTCTTTTTTTTTGGAGACAGAGTCTCACTCTTGTTGCCCTGGCTAGAGTGCCATGGCGTCAGCCTAGCTCACAGCAACCTCAAACTTCTGGGCTCAAGCGATCCTCCTGCCTCAGCCTCCTGAGTAGCTGGGACTACAGGCGTGTGCCACCATGCCCAGCTAATTTTTTTCTATATATTTTTAGTTGGCCAATTAATTTCTTTCTATTTTTAGTAGAGATGGGGTCTCACTCTTGCTCAGGCTGGTCTTGAACTCCTGAGCTCAAACGATCCACCCGCCTCGGCCTCCAAGGGTGTAGGAATACAGGCGTGAGCCACCACGCCCGGCATGCAATGTATATTGTTGTTGCCGAATATCTATCTGCATACTTCCATGATTACCTCCTCAGGATAAAGTTGTAGTGATAGAATTGCTGGCAGACAGAGGTGGGTGTGGTTTTAAGACTTTTGACGCATCACGTTTCATTTCCCCGCAGAGGAGTTGTGCCAGTGATCTTCTCTGGCCCAGGCCACCCCACAGCGGGTTTCACTCGCCTGTCCACGTCTCACCACCTTTCCTTCTCTGTGCACCCTCCCTTCTTCGCTCTTCTCTCCCAGACACGGGCCCACAAATGCCTCCTCGTGCCTCAGACGGAACGGCTCGCCCATCCTCTGGCGTCCTCTGTCCCAGGGGACTCCATCGGGCATCTCCCCAGAGATGGTTCCTCCTGAAGAGGGATTCTGCCACTGCGAAGATGCCGCTTGTAAAGATGCTACAGTAGTCTTCAACGTGCTGTGTTACCGACAATAACGATAACAATACTAGCATCCACAATTGCTAAATGCTCACCATAAGCCAGACACGCACTCTGTATTATGTCTTTTAAACTTCACAACAATTCTACAGGGCAGCCACTGGGGGAGGAGAGTGTTGGAAGGAACATGGAGGAGGCTCAGAGAGCTGACGGGAGCGGATCAGGCCACGGGGTAAGGATCAGAGCAGGGTTTTGAGGCTAAGGATGCCCCACTCCAAAACCTGGGTTCTTACCTGGACCCTACATAGGTGTCTTTTTAAGGCTCTTGATAAATATTTCTAACTTGCCCTGGAAGACTCTCCCAGTCTTTTGGTTTCAGGAGGGTGAATGACAGGATCCAATGTGCATCTTGGAAAGGCCCTTCTGGCTGCATTAGGAGAGTACATGGACCACCTTGCCGGCCACCGTGGCTGGCCCTGTCCATGGCACAGGCTCAGACAGCTTGTCCTAAGCAGCATTGATTATCTTCTGCCTTGAGTGTCCATCTCTGTAGTATGCGGATCTAGTCACTGCCCTCTTATCACTAGGCCTCATCAGCAACCTTAGAGCTAAATGCATAGACTATGTAACAGCCATGGAAGAAAGTTAGACAGGTGTAGTTATATCCACTTTACACCTGGAGGAACTGAGAGGTCCAGAGAGGTTAAGGAACCAAGCCAACTCCACACAGCAAATCTCTAGCAGAGCTGGGATTAAAATCCAGACCTCTCAAACTTGGTCTGGCAGCACCGCACTATTCCACGCTGCTCCCAGCCACCTGTTCTTATGTCCTTTTGAGGACTCCCAGAGTCTGCTTCCAAGGACAGCCCTATCTCTCCTTTCTTCCAGGGATGCTGATTTTGTTTCTCTTGGTCACCTGAGTCTCTGTTCAGGTCTCTGTCTTTGGGGGCTGAACGGCTCAAACCCTCCCAACACTTACACGGTCAGGATTGGGACTGGTGACTTTACTGGTTCACTGGATTCTCAAGAGGACATTGTGAGAGGGACATTAACATCCCCACACTGGGGTTGCCCAACGCAACAGCCGAGCGGCCCTTCCACGGTCCCCGCTGGGGAAAGCAACTCGGGCCATCCTGTGTGCAGGGAGCCACTGACGGGTCCAGGGATTGGTCCACTTGAGCCACAGAGGCCCACACATAGCCTGGCCACCTATGATGGGGCAGACCCAAAGTCTTCCACCCAACAGAGTTCCAACCCCTCTGCCTCCCTCAGGACCAAACTGGCAGGGAGTGAAGGAAGGAAGCAGAATGGAAGAGACTGTGAAACAGAACTTGTCCCCAACTTGTCCACAAATCCTGACGCCCTCCAATCCACGTGTGTCCTTACAATAAGCCTCCTTTTCTCAGGATCACACACAGTGACCCAGTCCTTGCAACCATGATTCTAAAGCACTCCCATTTTACAGAGGAGGGAGCACAGGCTCTGGGAGGTTTCAGAACAGGGTCACACAGGTAGGGAGTGGCAGAGCTAAGACTCTGACCCAGAACCCCCTGATTCCAGAAGCTTTGATCTTTCCAGAGCTCAGCACGGGGTTTACCAGGCACTCAGAGGGGTACAGCCAGCTGGGAGACACCAGGTCCACCTCTCCTGTGTCAGTCTAGTCCCCTGGACCAGCCAACCGTCCTTCGCTCCCCTGCATGGGGTGCAAAACGCATGTCAAAGGACTAAGGCCTTTACCTACCGCACATGGATTTATCTTCACAACTCTTTAAGGCCGGTATTATTATCCCAGTTTTACAGGTGAACAAACCAGAGTTCAGAGAAATGACTTGTCAGACTCACACAGTAAGAAGTGATGATGCCAAGACTCAAGACAGTTTGGTCTGCCTAAAGCATCTGCTCTGAACGCCTGCAGCATGGCCCAGCAGCAAGGGTAGCAGGTCTGTCCTCCTCCACACGGCCAGCCTCCTTGCTGGAGGCTCCTTGCTGACCCCGTGCTCACCAAGGTGTATCGGTGCACTTTCTCATGCTGCTCCCAGTCTTCCTGTGGGCATTCTACCTACCCCTCAGCGCCTGTTACAGCTCCGCCTCCTCCAGAAAGTCTTCCCTGATTCCCCTGCTGACCTCTCCCTCTCTCTCTCTCTCCCCCTCCCATCCCACAGATGTCACTCTCCTACCTTGAGCGGTGGGTCACCTCTCATCTCGTTATTTGATTGGCTTGCTAGCAAGGAGCGGCCGGGATCTCTGCTATGTTCATCTCTGTGTACCTGGCAAAGCACCCGTAAGTCCAATCTCTCTCTCTCCCTCTCAGTTCTTAACGTTGACCGAGAGTCAGCAGGACAAAGACAAGCATTGCACTTCAGAAATGAGGAAAGTGATTTCCTATGGCCTGATCAAAAACCTCTGTTTTCTGGACTTGGCTTTGTGCTGCAGATTTCACGGAAAGCCTGGGCAGTGGGGGACTCCAAATGCATATTTACCAGTTTGTAAATATGCATACAGAGACCTCATGATGGCCAATGAAGTCACAGCTCCCCCACCCACAGCCCTGCCTGCGGACACCAGCGTGTCCCTCCCAGGGCAGGAGCCCACTGAAGGGATTCTCATCCCTGGAGGGCACCAGGGCACGCCCCTAGGGGAGGGCCAGGGGACTCCCGTGTGACTGTCGAGGTAGCTGGGGAAGAGGGGCTAGGGGTGTTCCTGGATCTTGAAGCAACTCATGGCGGAGCCTTCCTCCCCAAGTGGGGAGAACTGAACTGGAGTCCTGAGCAGGCTGCAACGGCCGCCCCTGTCGGCGCCTTTCCCTCGCCCTGTGTATTGGTCACAACCGTCTGGGTGATGCAGGAATGAAGTCCTCAAATCTCTGCATCTTACCACTACAAAAGTTCATTTCTTTCGCATGAAAATTCACTGTGGTCCCAGTGAAGTGACTTTGTGACACAGGCTGCTTTGGTCTGTGGCTGCCACCTCCCTGTCAGGCCCCCTCCAGGACCACAGTGGCAGGGGAAACAGAAACCACGGGAGCGGTGTGCACGGGTGCCCACTGAGTGACACTGCCGCCACCCGAGAGCACCGCATAGCACTGCTGCTTGTATTTCACAAGCCAGAGATGTCATTAACAACACGGCCCTGACTCATTTCCCCAAGGTTGGAAGGTTTCCCATGAGCCAGGGGGAAAGGGAGACCCGGGGACCAGTAATGCCCATCGCACTCTTTCCAGGGACCCAAACACTGTAGCTCTCCCCATGTCCCTCCACTTGAGCCATTTTTAAAAAAATGCTCCTTTAGGGAAGTGCATTAGTCAGCGATCGCTGCACTAATGCTATGTAACAAGCCGCTCCAAAACTCAGTGTTTACAACAGTAAGCATTTATTTTTTGTTTCCTCAGGAGCCTGTAGATTGGCCTGGCTGTATGCCAGCCTGCAGGCTGTGGGTGGGATGCAATCTGCTCCTTGGCCCCGCGGCTGTTCTGGGTCTGCTAGCCGAGCGCACGAGCCACCAAGCGGAGCGCACGAGCCACCGAGCGGAGTGCCATCCATTGCAGGCCTCGGCACGCGCCACACCCACTGACACTGTGTTGGCCGAAGCGAGTCACACGGCCCAGCCCAAGTCAAGGGATGAGGAGGAACCCTCTGCCCGCCATGGAGCGCGGTCGATGTGAAGATGTACACTTCTAGCATGGGAGGAAGTACAGATGTCCGGGCATGACCCAGTCAGCCGCGAGAGTCTTTGGGAAAAGCGTGGGGTCTGCAGTCCCACGGCCGGTGGCGAGTCCCAGCTCCGCCACCTGCGGGCTGCGTGCCCTACGTGACCTCCCTCGGCTCCGGGGGAGGTCACGCGTCCTCCCTGCGGCCTCCTCGCTGCGGCCGCCGCGTCCCTGAGACGGGCCGGTACCCTTCTCTGGAGGAGGCGCCAGCGCCGCTCAGTGGCCGCCAGTAACAGGCGCGGGGCAAGCGGCAGGAGAACGCTCGGCGCCATGTTGGCTCTTCACCCCCACAGCACCTTCTCCCCGCCACTCACACACGGTGTGGACTCGCTCACGGTGTGTGCCCCGACAAGAGAACAGGCTGGGGAGCCGGGAACCGACAGACCCACCAGGGCAGAGAGAAGGACGCCGACGGGAGAGCAAATCCCAGCTGTTAAGGTCACCAACTTCACAGATCGTCCGAGCGCTGCCGCAAGGGCTTTGGAAGAGCTGTGGCTTTGTCACGGAGACCCCTTCTCACTCAGGCGTCCCTCCTGTCAACAAAGATTGACCGAACGGCTGCCCTTCCCTGGGCTCTAAGGATGGGGAAACTGAGGCACAGAGAGATTCCTGCTGTCACTGAATTCACAGCCTGTGTTAGCAAAGGTTCTCAGGAGAAAAAGAACCAATATTAGATATGTGTGTATATATGTAACATTATACATGTAAAGAGATTTATTATAAATAACTGGCTCACACAGTTGCGGAGGCTGAGAAGCCCTATGATGTGTAGTCAGCAGGCGGAGGGTGATGGGCTGGTGGTGTCGTTTCAGCTCGAGTCCGAAGGCCGGAGAATCAGGGGAGCCAACGATGCGCGCTCCTGTCTGAAGGCCAGCAGGCTCCAGAACCAAGAAGAGCTAATGTTTCAGCTTGAGCGCAAGGGCAGGAAAAGGCCGATGCCCCAGCTCTCCGCAGTCAGGCAGAAGGAGCCCCTCTTACTGGTGGGAGGGGCAGCCTTTTTGTTCTAGTCAGGCCTTCAACTGATTGGACAAGGCCCACCACATGGGGAGGGCCACTTGCTTTGCTCAGTCTACCCATTCAAATGTCAGTCTCATCCAGAAACACCCTCACAGACACCCCCCCCCCCAGAATCATGTTCGGGCAGATATCTGGGCACCCTGTAGCCCAGTCAGGTTGACACATAAAATCAACCATCACATAGCCTCACGGGAAAGGCAGAAACCGAAGAAGTAAACACAAGCGCAATGAGGTTTAAGAGAGCGGGAGGCTAATTCCGTGAGTACTCACAGCAAACGGTCCTTGCCTGGTGTGGAGATACTTTAGCTGTGCTTAGTGGTGGAAGGAGAGGCAGACGTACTGAGGGGCCGGGGGGGGGGGGTGGCAGCACTGTGAGCAGGCTAAAGGGGCATTTTTAGAGCTGGAGGACTGCCTGTCTGCCTCCCCAAGCATGCGCTGATGATCGAGGCACCACTGGTCCCAGTAAAGTGACTCCATGACACTTGCTGCTTTGATCTTGTGGCCCCCATCTCCATGGGGAGACTGTGGCGGGGGAGAGAGAAACCGTGGACATGCACTGGAGTGACGCCGCCACAGGGTGCTTGCAGGGCAGAGCACTAATCCTAAGATTTTCCACCAAACTAAACATTCTTACGTAGGGGAATTTGGCTTAAAGTGTCCCTGTGTATTAAAGGATCATTGAAAGTAAATAGGAATAAGTCACCCCAAGGAAGGGTCCCCAGCGTGAGGTTTTGCCAGCCCCTGGCTTTAGTTTTAAAAATATTGCCAGATATCTTTCTAATCTTTTTTTTTTTTTGCAAAATTAATTCATTTGCTCCTCATAACAATGTTATAAGGGAAGTATTATTATTTCTATTTCTTTTTTGCAGATAAAACACAGAGGAGTTAAAACTAGTTCACACAGCTAGTGACCGGCAGAGGACAGCTCGGGAGACCGACAGCCTTATCTCCAGGCCTGTGTGCTGACGCCAGGCTGGCGTCTCACTTGGTTTTTTCCAACAAAAACATCAATGTTTGTTTCTAAACAGTCAGCCAGATGACCTGTGTCCTCCAGAGGAGCTTCACTGGGGTGACCCTCTGAGGCAGATAGGGTTAATCATGTGACAATGCAGATTTGTTGGCCAGGCATTTCCTTATGTGGTCAGCCCTGTGCTAAGCACATAAACACGTGAGAGAGGTTCCTGCCTTCATGGACTCTGCAGATTCCTGGGATTCCATACCTCCACCTCCCTTCCTTGGGCTAAAGGATTCCATACACTCTAAATGGAGAGCGTTCATTTGCCTAATGAGCTGCAGACAGTAGGATGACCCCCAGATCGCAGGCTCAAGCATTGCTTAATTTTGCACGTGAGCACCCACCGCAGTTTCATTGCAACAAAAATGGGCCCGAGGTCATCTTGGTAAAGGGTAAACCAATATTTGTTCTTGATTTTGAAAGAAGGCCGGGATTAAATCTGCCTGTCCCAGCCGTGCCTGGCTGAGCTTATGAGAAGGTGACTTTTCCATTAAAAGCCCAGCTCATGTTTTATGTATTTCTAAAGAGCCACAATTTGAACTTAATTCCTCCGTTAAGACAAGAACCCCAAAGTTAGTATTTATTATAAAATGTCACACGCAGCCAGAGGCCTTGATGGGTCAGGGAGGGCTGGGCGACGTATACTTGAGAAGTAATAAAATTGACACTGAGTGACTTCCAGACCCGGAGAGTTGCCCTAAGAGTTCAAGAATAGAAAATCTGAAACCAAACCATGAATAAATCTTGGGAAAGTTGATAGCGGAGCTTTAAAGAAAGGAAGCCGGTAAATAGGCTGAGTCGAAATTGTGAATTCGCGTGATGAGGGTTAAAGGAAGTGACCTCAGGTTGGCAGTGAATTGTAGAGGGTTATTACGTGCATAAAGTGGGCGCCTCACCAAGGGTGCCTCCTTTAAAGCAGTATCTTTACCCACTTATCTTCCACTCACAGCAGGCAGGGACAACCTCCCTTGGGACCCACAGCTAGTAAGTGGCAAAGCCAGGATTTGCACTCAAGTCCGTCTGGGTTAATACATGTGAAGGGCTCAGAACAGGGGGGCCAGGCACCACACAGAAATCACTTTATCTATGCTGGCTATCATCATCATCATCATTATTATTATTATATTTCGAAGCCTAAAGACAAGGCCAGCTTTCTTTACCGTGGGTCTCAGAGTGAGCCCTTCAAAGATTCTCCATGGTGTCACCTGAAAGTTGACTCAAGTTAATGTGCTGCCCAAGTGGATCAGGGTAGAAACTACTAGCCATAATTGGCTAATTCCCCCACCCACCGCAGCCCCAAGACACCACATGTAGCAATAGCTTTTATTACCCATTTTATCTTGTGGTTCGCTTTCTTTAATTTACTAACGTCCGTGTGCATCTTTCCACACCGGCACACGGAGCCCTACCCACTGTCCACAGAGGCTGCCCGGCAGTCCCTCGTACTGCTATATTGCGGTTTAAGTGACTGTTCCCTTGTATCGCTGGACACTTTGGTTCTTGTCGTTTTTTTCAACATGAAAAACAATGCTGCCCTGAGCATCCCGGTACGCTAACCTTGTATGCTTATGTTAGAATTTCTGCAGGATAGATTCCTACAAGTGGGGTGACTGGTCAATGGTGGACACATTCAAAATGTTGATAATGCCAAGCTTCCCTCCCTAAAAGTCCTGTCTACACTTTCACCAACATTAGAGATTTCCCATTTTCTTCATCCTCCCTAGTATAGATTATATCAATTTTTTTATATTTTTACCCAGATAGGTGAAAAATAGCTATTATTTAATTTATGCCTATTTCATTATTAATGAAGTGGAACATCTTTTTATATATTTATTGGCATATAAATCTATACTTTATATGTATTTCTCCTTCTGAAAATTACCTCTTCATATCATTTGCCCATTTTTATTGGATTGTTGTCTTTTTCGTATTTATTTGTAAGCATAGTTAATACCTTATGGATACTAATCTTTGGTTTGTTATATAGGTTGCAGATATTTTCTCCTAGCATGTCATGTGTTTATTATTTATTTTCCTAAGTAGAGTTTTAAATTTGGGGGACAACCAATCTGTCAGTCTTTCCCATTGTAGCTTCTGGGCTTTATGTGATCTTTTAAAAGGTCTTCCCCACCCTATAATTATGAAAATATTTTTCTATATGGCAATTTTGCTATTTTATCTTTTACATTTATGTCTTTAACCCATTTGGAGCTTATTATTGTTTGCAGTGACTAGTTGAATTTATTTCCAAATGTATAGCCAATTGAACGAGCCTCATTACTGAATATTTCCCCTTTCTGCCCTGATCTTAAAATTTCACTTTTACCATATACTAAATTCCCACATATACCTGAGCCTTTTTCTAGATTCCCTAATCCAGTGGTTCTCAAACTTTGCTACACAGGAGAATTGCCTTGGGGACTCTTAAAATTCCCCATACCTACCGTGTTTCCCCCAAAATAAAACCTACCCATAAAATAAGCCCTAGCAGGATTTCTAAGCATTTGCACAATAGAAGCCCTACCCCAAAAATAAGACCTAGTGATGGGCGTGGCTACGCACCATGTCTGCACAACCCATGCATTTCATCGCGAAGCGGTAAAGAAGATGAGCAGCCCTTCTCATCTGCCCCATGAGAGCTCTATTGCTCGACATGAGAGATTGGGGCCAATGGTCCTAAAGGAAATAGAGTCTCCAGAAATTCAGGATGGAATTCAGGGTTTGAAGAGTTATGATGATGTTCCAGAAGACGACCTAACTCTATTTGAATAAATGTAGATTGTTGTGCCGTACTTAAAAAAAAAATAACACATCCGCTGAAAATAAGCCCTAGGGTGTCTTCTTGAGGAAAAATAAATATAAGACCCTGTCTTATTTTCGGGGAAACATGGTAGGTCACACCCCGGACTAATGGATCAGAATCTCTGGGAGTGTGACCAAGGCGATCATATTTTTTAACTCCCCACGTTTGAGCATGAATGCTCCAATGCAGAGGTTCTCCGACCTTGGAGTCTGTCGCAATCACCCAGGGAAACTTGGTTAACATACAGGGGCTGTTCTCTTTCAGTGAGCCTCTGTCCTATCTTATTGTGTTCCAGGTGATTTTGACACCTATTATGTCTGATAGCCACTGCTCTAATCTGCTAGAAGCTTCCAGAGAAGCACAATTCCATGAACAACCCCACTGCCCCAGCAGCAACCAAAGGCATCTGAATCCTGAATCTCAGGGTAGGGATTTGGGGGGGCGGGGTGAGATCTGTTTTCAAAGCTCCCCCAGGAGTTAGAAGGTACAGCCCAGCCTGAAGGCTTCAGAAACCCCAGGCTGAGTCACATGGACCTGGCCTGCATGGGCCCTTCCTGCCCTTGAAACTCAAGGCAAGTCTCTTGGGGTCACCATCTGCTGCACCTGCTTTATAAGGGAGAGCCAGACACTTCCAGCAGCCTAAGGGTGCCTGGGCATGGCCAGCTGCAGGTTGGGGACTCTCGCAAAGCTTGGGACTGGGAAAGGCTGTTCCTGTGCAGCGAGTGAATTTTGCACCGAGTATCATTTCTCCCTGTAACCAAACCCAATTATTTGCATCCTGTGCATGAATTTCTTCTGCGATTGATCAATCTGGCCATGAGGGTTGAGCAGGAATCAACTCAATGAGCACACACACCAGGGCGCAGAAGGCAGGGCCACTCTGTGTTCTTGTGTTCTGTTTTGTTTTCTTTAGTTTAAGCATCTACGCCCCCAAAGCAATGCTTTTTCATGCTTTTACCACACAAATCACTGCAGCCCTGCATGCTCACAATGCTCCCCTCCTCAGCCCCCTCTGCCCACCCCCGGACTTCCTCAGCCAAACAGAGCCCTGGTCCCCTGTTGAGCCACTGGCTCTCAACCTTAGCTGCACATTTCAACCTCCCAGGGAGCTTTTTAAAAATCCTGAAGCCTAAGCCCTGCCCCGGACCAATGAGAACAGCACCTCTGGGCGACCCGGGCATCATGAATTCTAAAGCTCCCTGGGTGACTCCAGAGCAGGGCCAGGGGTGGGCACCACTGAATTCTTAGCCAAGCCCAAATGCTGCTGTTCTGTGAAGTGGTCTCTAATTTCATCCACTCCCACCCTAACATGCACTCATACCATAATTATTCTCTTGTAAATAAAAATGTTACCTTTATTTGTTCATTTTAGAATAGGTAATATATTCAAAATATAAAAGGTACAAAAGAATAGGGAGAAAAGTCCTCCTCCTACTGTTTCTCTCCCAGCCGCCCTCCCTGGAGGGAGAGGTTCAGCAGGAACAAAGGCTCTGCTCTCTGCACCACAGCGGAGAGAACTGGCCAGGTCTTGGGGTCACAGAGGCCTGGATTTGAATCCACTTCTGCAGTTGTCTTCACATAGGATGTTGGACTAGTCATCTTACCTCTCTGATCCCATTTCCTTACCTGCAGAGATAACACCACCGGCCTCTTGGAGTTGTGTAGGAGGATTAAAGAGATGTTTCGGTTCTCTGTTGCAGCCCTAGCAAACTGCCCCAACATGCAGTGGCTTATAAAAATAATCATTTTATTTGTTCATGATTCTGTGGGTTAGGGATTCGGGCCTGGGTGTTTCTGGTCTTCGAGGTGTCCCATGGGGTCATTCTCCTGGCTGGTGGATGGGCTGGACTACAAGGTTCAAGCACGTCAGCTTCACTAATGCAGCTGATGGATTGGGGATCCTCGGCACGGCCTCTTGCCTCGTGATAGCTTGGGCTTCCTCACAGCATGGTCTCTGGTGGTCAGATGCAGATAGTCCTCCTCACAGGGTCCCTTCACAGCAGGAAAGAGGACATGCTACCAGTCTCTTAAGGCCTCGTCTCAGAAGTTACACAGTCAACACAGATTCAAGGGGAGGAGAAATATACACCTATTCTTGATGGGAAGGTGGGGTGGTCACATCGCAAAAGAGCATGAGGGATGGGATATTGTGGCAGGCATCTTTAGAAGCACAATCCACCATCAGGGGAGTGAATACAAAGTGCCTGGGACACAGCAGGTACCCAACAGATGTCAGTTCCCATCTTTCTTCTTGGCACACAGTTCTTTTCCTTTTACTGTTCGGTGTTTGTAATACCTTAGAAGTTCCTTCCTAGTGCCTGGCCAAGAGCCTGGCACAGAAGCGACGGCCAATAAATGTTTATATACAATCTCAGAGGTGGCCCTGAGACTGGCATCATCCAGTGCTGTGAGTGCCAATGGGCTGGGTTCCTAAAATGCCAAGCCAGGGGCTTCTCCCTTCCTGATCCCCACTCTCCCTCTCCCCTCTTTCTTGCCGGTCACTCTGGCCTGCTGTGCCCACGGCCTGAAATATCCTCCTCCTCTCTTGTTACTGCAGTGTCTTCTGTCCAATTCTCCACGTTTGCCCGGTGAAACAAATTGAATGTAGCTTCATCTCTGAGACCTTCCTTAGTCTCCTAAGTGGGAAGACTGAGCACCTACTGTGTCCTGGGCTCCGTGCCAGGCACTCGATATGCATGGGACTGGGAGAGGTGAGGGGCCAGGAGGAGCAGGGCCAGAGGTGGAAGAGGTGAGAGAAGCTCAACAGGGCTCCCACCTGGAGGGTCGCAAAGTGAGTGAGAAAGGGGTTTGGTGACCAGATTAAGGAAGGTCTCAAATGCTATGTAGTGAGTAGACCTTCCATTCTCCAGGCAAAAGGGAGCCAGTATAGGCATTTTTAAGAAAGGAGAGACATCATTAGATATGTAGGGAGTTGTGATGGCACCAGATGAACAGAGAGCAAACAGATGACATTTCATCCGGCACCACCTTGGTGCTCAGAGTTCTGGAACCTGGGGAGTGACAGCAAGGCTGTCCACCAAGTCTCCTCCCTGCTGGAGACAGGGAGACAGGCCTGGCAGGGGAGGGGCTTGCCCACGGTGGGGGCCAGGCTGTGTGGCTGGATTCCAGAGACTATGTCTGCTAGGCGTGTGTCTGACATTGAGCAATGTCTCAGCAGCATGGGAGTAATGATTGACAGGTCTGATGCACGCGGCCCCATTATTATTGAAATTTATACACGTACCACCGATCGAAGAATCTCAGTGCATGTGTCTCATTGAGTATTCACAGCTGTTGTTTTTCAACTGGGAACCCGACAGTCTGGCCCCTGGATTGACAGAGCTGAAATCTGGGGGCACCTTCCTTCCAGGAAGCAAATTCTGGACATAAGGCCCCCCCCCATTTGGAAACTGCCATTCATTTGCATGCAACTTGGGCAAGGTGTCTACTGTCCCTGGGTCATGTTCCAGGATGAGCCTGGTCAGGACAAGACAATCCCACTCAGACCCTCTCATGACCTAGAATATTCCAGTTCCCTTTGACTGTTCATTTAGTCATCCATAGGTCGGCAGGTATTTTTGAACACCTGCTCTTTGCCAGGCACCATGGTAGGTGCTGAAGATATGCAAAACCACGACGGAGAGGACCCTGCTCTCCTGCGGCTTATTGTTGCATGGAACAGACAGACTTTAAAGCAAACAAATAAACAAAGCAATATGAAAATAAATACCACCTGTAAAAATGGCCATGGAGGAAACAGACAAGGTGCTGTGAAAAGCACCCGGCAAGAAGTGATGGGTTTGGGAGTGTCATTTAGGGAAAGCTCCCGAGCCCTAAGGAGTGCTGGACACCAGTCTAGGCCTTTATGCTCCACGTGATAAAGGTGATCCAAGATCACAGAGGGAGGAGAGAAGTGACATATGAAACCAGGCAGGGCACATGGACAGGCATGAACATCAACCACTCTGCACACCACTGGGGTTTATCTCCTCACACTCAGGCGTTGTTTCTACAATGTTCCAACTGCATCACGGCGTCATCCAACTGCATCATCCACAGGTTGGCAGATATTTCTGAACACCTGCTATTTGCGGGGCACCATGGTAGGTGCTGAGGATACACAAAACCATGACAGAGAGGACCCTGTCCTCCTGCAGATTAGGGCCTAAGACAAGGTGCTTAGCCCGTTTGTGCCTCAGTTTCCTCATCTGTACGATGACAATGATAAGACCCTCTTGAGGTGGTCCCTCTAATCCGTGGGGATTAGGTGAGTTAGTGCATGGGAAGTGCTTAGAACGGTGTCTGGCACTGAGTCTGAGCTACTATGACTCCCACATCCCCAGGCAGGTCCCCACTGGCTGGGCCTCGAGGGTCTGTTCTGTGTAGTTGGCTGAGGGCAGAGGTTCTAGGCGGGGCCTGTCTTGGTTTGGGTTCCCCCGGAAGCACACCTTGAGGCAGGGTTCGTTGCACACAAGTGGTTTATTTGCGGGGTAAACAGACACCTTGGGAGGCGGGGAAGTGGGGTAGAGAAGGCAGCCTCCTAAGGCTGTGTTACCACCAAGCCCATTAGTGCTGTTGGCAACCGACCCTGGAGAACCCTGAAGCCATGTAGGACACAGCCTCAAGTGTACCTCGAGAAAGAGCGAGGGAACTGGGCCGTTTATACCCCATGTCCCCTCAGGTATTGACCCAAGTCAATTTATACCCCATTTATACCCCAAGTCCCGTCAGGTATTAAGGGCTATGTGGTAGGTAGCACGGGACAGGGCCCTCATTTTCAGCAAGCCGGGTGGCCAGGGTAGGCCCTGGCACCTCAGACAGCCCTCAGGCACGCCATGCAGGTTCCGGAAGCGGGGACGTAGCCACGCAGCAGCCGAGGGGAGGAGCTGCAGACAGACTGGACAGACCGGAGTGGCGTGAGTGGAGAACAGTCTGGCAAGGGCACAGCCTCTTCAACCTCTGGGGGCCGAGGAGGAGCAGTAGGAGATGGACGCCACGCTGATTCTAGGTCATGGGTGCCTTGAATGCTGAGGAATTGCTGTGGGCAGGAGGCAGCCCCTGGAGGCGTTGGAGGAGGGGAGAGACGTAGAGCCATGCGACAGATAAGAAGAAATCAAATCATTAAGGGTGGCTCTACCCCAGCCCCAAGTGTCCCTGGAATATTCCAGTCCAGCTCTGCTCCTGCTAAGCCTCCCTCCACAGCCCAAACCTGATTAAAAGATGGGCCAGAGGTTTCCCAAAGACACAAACTCTAAGAGCAGCTTAGAAAGAACATGCCCAGTAGCCACTAGCAAGAGGAGTGTCACCCCCAGGGACCCTCTCCAGCAGCACTGGGTCACCAGCTCCCGGGGCGCCCATGGCTATGCGAGAGTCAGAAGTGCCAGTCTGGGGTGGCGCTGAGTTCCTCCGTGCTGTGGTCCAAGTGCTTTCACTAGAAGGTCTTCTCCCCTGCCTCACACCCCAGGGCCTCCCCTGAACTGATGTCAAACATTGAGGACTGTTATTTGAAAGAATGGCCATTCTGCTAGCATTCCCACGGAATGTGTGTGTCAGCCCTGCCCCGGCACCGCCAAAGAGGGAGACCGATGGGAGGCTGAGCAACCGCAGGCACCGAGCTGGCGTGGTCACTGTGCTAGATCCTGTCCAGCAATCCTGATCACCTCTCCCTTATCCAGAGGTGGAAAGGCAGGCTAGGAGAGGTCAGGCATCTGTCCCAGTAGCAGAGCTGGGTTCACAACTGGAAGGCTCTGAGCACTCCAGAGCAAGGAGTCCAGGTTTACCGAAGGCCTGTAGTCAGGCGTCGCGGTGATTCCATCAGAGCCGGGAACCTGCACAAGGAGGCGTCGACATCAGATGGGTCTTACCGTAAAGGAGGGGAAGGAAACGGACTCAGAAGTTAGACAACTTTTTAACGTTTGTGTCACCACAATTTGTAGATGAGACACCAAGTTGGGAGAAAGGAAGGAAGAGACAAACCGCACTAGAGAGGAATGGAATGTACATGAATCACCAGGCGGTCTGCGAGAGCGCAGGAGAACGTGCAGGATGCCAGCGCCGTTCTTCAAAGCAACGTTTGCTGACATGAGGAGGTGGGAGCTGGGGGAGAGTGATGGAGGGGAAAGCAGGTGGGTGAGGGGTGGGCTTGTTGCTCAGGAAGCTGCAGGTTCCCGGGTCCCTACAGAGCTCCCAGAGCCAGAGAAAGGCAGACGTGTTCGACTCTGGATGTCTGTGTATGTGCGTGAGTGTGTGCATGCGTGCATGTGTGCAAGTGTGCATGTGGACGCATGTGTCTGTGTATGTACGTGAAAGCATGTGTGCTTGTGTGTGGGGGTGTGTGCATGCATATGAATGTGAGTGTGTATGTGTTTGTGCTAATATATGCTTTATGAATGTGTGCATTGTTCATACATGAGAGTGTTCGCATGTGCATTTATGCAATTGTGTGCGTGTCTGTGAGTGCTCATTGTGACTGTGCATATGTGTATGCTTGTGAGCTCATGTGCATATACATGTATGTACACATGCACATGTGTGTGTTTGGGGGGGCGTGCCGTCACATTGGTCTTCCCTGCCCCTGCCGACGTCACTGGGAAACCAGCGTGCAGGAGGAGCACACACAGCGCATAATCTTGAAACGTGGGCTACTCTGGCACACGGCAGGCGTTAATGTTTAACTAAGTCAAGCCTACAAACTTGGGTGTCTTGCCCAGAGTACCCACAGTCTAATTCCCCCAAGAAATGAAGAGTTTAAGGCCAGGGGTTGAAAGTGAGGTTTTTCACCAGTGGAATGGGAATTTCTGTCCTTCTCTTGCTGGTCCCTCCTGCCCATGTCTCCCAGCCCACCTCATCCCTGGCTCTGCTTCTGCATTCCAGCCCTGCTGCCCTCCCTTCAGCTCCAGGACCTTTCCCTCCCCTGGGACCTTTGCCCAGGTGCTCGCCCAGGTGCACCCATTTTCCACACTCCTTCCTCTGTCCCCCCACCAGGGAAGCAGCAGAAAGTCCCAAACATCCCCTCCTCCTGCTCATGCCTCGGGTCTCAGTTTAGACATCACCTGCTGGAAACCTTCCTGCTCAACCACAGCTTTTATTCAAACAACTTGATTGAGATCTAATTCACATCCCATACAATTCACCAACTTAAAGTCTACCATTTAATGATTTTGGCAAATTCACGGGGCTGTGTTACCATCACCACAATCTAATTTTAGAACATTTTCATCCTCTTAAAAGAAACCCCATAACCACTGACAGTCACTCCCCACCCTCCCTCACACACACCCACATCCCCCCTCAAACTATTTTCTGTCCCTATAGATTTGCCTATTGTGGACATTTCCTATCAATGGAATCATGCAGTAGGTGGTCTTTTGTGATTGGCTTCTTTCATTTAGAATAACGTTTTCAAAGTTCATCCATCTTGCAGCCTGCATCAGTACTTATTTCTTTATAGGTGGGGGGCATGGGGCGGGGGGAGAAAAAAAGAAAGAGAAAAATAAAATATGCCTTTATACTGCTGAATGGCATTCCATTGAATAGATATTCAACATTTTACTTATCCATTCATCATTTGGTGGACATTGGGCTGTTTGCATTCACTTTTTGGCTATTACGCCTAATACTGCTGTGAACATTTGTTTGCAAGTTTTTGTGTGGGCACGTATTTTTATTTATCTTGGGTCTATACCTAGGAGTGGAATTTCTGGGTCAAATGGTAACTCTATGTAACTCTTTGAGGAACTGCCAAACTGGTGTCCCTGGCTAGCAACTTTCCTAACAGCAATGAAATCTTATTAAATTAAATTGAAAGGCTCAAGGAGGAAGCACCAAACGAGGCTCCTGGGTTTCCAGGCCTCAATTTCTGCCCCCCCACCCGGCTGGCAGGTGGGAGGAACACGGTGCATTTTCTGCTCAGGAACACGACTGGTAGGGGCAGGAGAAAGTGCTCTGATAGAGCCTGAGCAGTGTCTTGCATTAAGTACTAAAACCCCCTTAGATGAGATAATGCACAAGATGATTCTTCTGGGCAATCCCCTCACTGTCGCTGTGAGTGGCTCTGCTCGCAGATGGCCATTTCTGCCTTCAGTTTTGATGCGATAGCATCTCAGTTAATCCATTTCTCTGCTGAAACTTCTCCCTTAATCTTCATCATCTCCTACCATATGCTTTTGTTGGGACTTCACTGAGCCAGATTCACCCCGGGGCCGGGCACTGTTCTAAGAAGAGGAGATAAGGTTCAGAGCCACTCAGAGCTCTGCCCACCCCGGGCCGGGCAAGCTGCAGCGTCCCCGAAGTTTCGTAACTGGACCCTCAGGCTCCCAGGTCACAGGAAAATCCCTTAGCCTGACAAGCCTTTCCTCTGGGTTGTCTGTGATGATTTTCTGACAACAGAAAAGAATAAAAATCCAACTATTTGTCTGCCACAGGGCACTTGCGTCAGAAATCAGCATTTCCGAATTTTAATAGTAATCAGAGTGGTCTGGCCTGAGACTGTAGACGGGGCCACCTCTGACCCTGTCCCCAGGGAGAAGGAGAATCATTTGCCCTATGATGGCTGGGGATAAAGGAGGGGGTCTCTCTGCTGGTGGAGACAGCACCCTAGAGCAATCAGGAGACCTGTGTCATGTACCAGTGGGCAGGTTTTGCCACCCTCTAAGTGACAGATTTGGGGTGGACGGTCTCTAGGCTCATGGAGAACTAAGCTGGCTTCTGAACTCACGCACACTTGGGCAACAGCAACTGCTTGGTGGCAAAGTGATTGAGAGATTTAGTTCCTACCCTGTGCTTCCTGGGGACTGCTTTCGTGCACACACTGAGTACGATCTGCTCAACACCTTGTCAAAGTAACTGTTATAATTTCCTTTTGCTAAATAGAAAAACCATGGCCAGTGAAGTAGAGTAATTTGCCCGAAGTTACTCAGCTGGTAACGGACCCCCCCTGTGCAGCACAGGGACAGCCGAGCCAGGACAAGCATTTGCCTTCCCCAGCTGGGGAAACCAAGGCTCAAGAAGTCACGTGGCTTGGTCAGGCTTCCCTGCCCTGCAGTGGCTCGGAGAGGCCTCTGGCCACCCAGGCAGCAGGGACCTGTGAAACTGGGGCTTCTGGCAGCTGGTCCTAGGCTGCAGGAGGAGCACCTTTTGCCTGGCAAGTGACAAGTCAAGAGAAAATTCATGCTTTTGCAGTGATGAAAATGGAAATATCTAATTTGCTAGTCAAAAGCATTTCCCTATTTAGAGATAAGAGTAAATTCGAGTCATTGTTATCAGTGATTAATGCATTCCGGTGCAGAGCCTCCTTGAAGTCCCTGTCCCCATTCTGTGGTCTAGGAAAGGTACCTGGCTGCAGCAGCTAGCTGATCCCCAAACTCTATCTTGCCTGATCTTGTTGCCAATACTGCTGGGAGATTTTTTTTTTTTTAAGTTTAAAGGAAAGTGTGCCATACAGGAAGGATTTATGTGTGTGTACATGTATGTGTACATTTCACAGTGTCTGGGGCTGTCTCATTAGGTCAGAGAAATGTGAGAACCTTTGAATGAAGCGGCATTCTAACTGGCAGAGCACTGGAGTGGGTGGGTGGCAGAAAATTGGGCCCTGAGCCGAGCTAGCTTGCCTCTTCCTTCTTAAGCCTTTCAAGTGAATTTAATAAGAATTTATCGCTGTTAGGGAAGTTGCGAGCCAGGGCAGCAGAGTGGGTCTCAGCTCTCAGGATGCCTCCAATTGATCAGTAGTGACCACCTAGAGTGCTGGGTGGAGAAGCACTCTAAGGACACTAAGGGGTGACAGCCCCTGATTGATTGTTCATGTCTGCCAGGGGCCCAGGAGCGGGAAGTGGCAGCATCCCACAGTAAAATGAGATAAATAGTAATGATGGTATGAATAATAACAATAATTACAGTAAAACTTCCCTGGTGGAGTCCTTGGGAATATCAAGTAAAATCATGAAGATGAAGGTGCTTTGGGAACTGGACAGACAGACTCATGATGTCTGGACTTTAAATGCTTCGACTGTGAATATGGTCTCCTTGTTCACGCTACTTAAACCTTTTTCCCCGGAATGTCACCCAGCCTTGTCATGAGCCTGGAGGAGGCAGCAGCAATATGAAAGGAGACTCGTGGGTACATGTACATTCTTTCATTCATTCCTTCACTCAGCATCCTCAGCTCTGTTCGGTCATTCAGGACACATATCAAGGGGTCTTTTAAGGTCCAGGTCCTAGCACCAAGACAGTCCTTCCTGATCCCTCCGTTGTCAGAGCTCCGGGAACAGCTGGCCTTTGGGCAAGTTTCGATCAGCTGCAGCATTTAAAGTTCATCCGATCAGCGATCTTATTACCAGCCCGGGGGAAGCTAGACTTGGAGGCGGTAGGAGACGCACACGAGTTTGCAGAGCAAGTCACCAGAAATGGACAATGCCCCTAAGGCCAGGTACCCGGGAGGGGCTTTGCACAATTAGCTCTAAGCCTTGCCATTACCCCACAAGGTAGATGTTACCGTCAAAACCGGGCTCTGAGAGGTGAGGTATTGGCATCAAGTATAAGCAGCAAGACGGAATTCAAACCCGCTCTGTCTGACTCCATAACCCAAAAATAACTGTCTGCTCTGCACAACCAGCAGGAGCCCGGGGTTCTGCCCGCTGCCTCGCACAGTCAAGACAGGGGGCCTCAACCTAGCAGGCCATTCTGCACTCCCTCAAGAGCTCAGAGCCAGTCCACTCCTGGGCATCGCTGCTCATCCTGAAGCTGCACTCTTTTCCGCAGAGGAACAGCCTGGAAAAGAAGTGGGGGCAAGTTGGGAGCTGAGACTAACAGGAGAGCTAAGAGGGGGGAGCCCTGAGGAAAGGCACCCAGAACCTAGAGCATCGCTTCCCCGGCCTGCAAAATGGGGTGATCCCAGGGACAACTCACCGGGGCTTCTCATGGCCCTCACGCCTCCGAGCACTGCACATGCATCCACACATTGAATTCCCAAACTGCCCACAGTGGGTGCTACTAACACCATCCCCCACATCACGTAGGGGGAAACTGAGGCACGGGAAAGCTGAATGACTCTCCCAAGGTCATTCACCTCTGGGATTAGAATCCAGGCAGCTTGATTCCAAAGCCTGTCACCTACCCCTCCAGCACATGCACAGCGAGCTCCTCCCACGCCCCCAACGTGTAAAATACATAATCCTTGTGTGCAAAATGGTTGTGTTTTGACAAACGATCATTCGCTCTCTGGGTCAGCACTGCTACAGATCGCTGTAGCTTTCTAAGGAGGAAACGGATCAGAAAGGGCCAGAGAAGTCAGGTGTTAGGCCCGCGAACTTACCTGCTGGCTGGCTCTCCCAGGTTACTTCGGGTGCGTGCGGGCGGGAGGGGAGCGGGTATTTGGGATCCGAATGGGGGAAGGGAACCCGGGGTTGAAGAGGGAGTGTGCAGGGTGCGGGCTGCGAGGTGGGACCTCCCGCTCCCTGCCCCACCCCCACCCAGTCCGCCGGTCGCTGGGCCGGCGGAGGCGCTGACTCCGCAGTTTCCGCACCTCGGTGCCCTGGAGCGCTCCGGAAACGTCCCAATTACACTCGCCCGCGGCGGCGAGGCCAGGCCCCGCGGGAGCGTTTACAGGGAGCCAGTGGCAGGAGAGATCGGTGCAGAGGGTCCAGGGACACCCCCCACCTCCCGACCAAAAAGCAAGGGCAGAGCGGGGAGGGGAGGGGCTGAGGACAGGGCACAGATTTACTAGAAGCCAAGAAGGTGCCAAGATCCACCTTGCGTGGGTGGCTCCAGAACGGAGCAATTAACTCCCCAACCCCCTTGGTGCCTGACTCTGCCTACCCGCCCCTCCAACACACACAGCCAGAAGAGAGACAGCCAGCAGAAAGGGCGCTTAGAGGCCTTCCAGTCCCGTCCCATCCTCCTTAGAAGGAGAAACTGAGGCCCCAGGAAGAAGGAGAGACCCAGGGGTCCTCATTCCCTGAGGAGGGTGTTATTCCTTGCTGTAACAGGTGATGCCAGGCCAATGCCACGTTCCTCCTCCCTCCTCCTCCCTCCCCTTCCACCTCCCTTCTCCATCCTCTCTTCCTCCCTCCTCCCTTCTCTCTCCTCTCTTCCTCCCTCCTCCCTTGTCTCTCCTCCCTCTTCTCTTCCTTCCCTCTCCTTCCTCCCTCTTCCCCTCCTCCCTCTTCACCTCCCTTCCCCTTCTCCCTCCTCCGCAGCATTTACTGAGGCCCCAAGCAGAGCTATCCTAGTCTCTGCCTTTGAGAAGCTCCCAGTTTTCCCACTAGCAAGGCTCCTGTTTCAGATCCTGGGTAGGCCCTTTGCAGAGAGGGGCGGGCTTGTGGCCTCACTAGGTAGGGCCGGGAGGGAGCAGGAGATACAGGGCCTGTGCCTCCCGACCCACTAGGAGGCCTGGCTCCCAGCCTCAGCCCTGCAAAGGCAAGTCCCTCCCCTGTGGCTGTCCTGTGCTTCCCGATGTGTCCAGGAACAACAGGCTCCCGTCAGGGCCTGCGGGGTGGGATTCCGCTCATGTCCACTCTCTGCCCCTAGCTCCCATGCACCTGCTGTGCCCTCCACCTGGAACGCCCCCAATGTGATTGCAAACTGGAGGGAGATGTTCAAGGACCCTCTCACAGCTGGGGGCAGTGGGGCCCCATCAGGGTCTGGCCATGGAGGGGCCCTTCAAACCCAGCCCCCCGGATTCTAGGTGGCAGGGGAGCTCCATGGAGTCAGGGCGCCTTTTTCTCCTAAACAACCCAGTTCCCAGGCCCACATGGCAGGGATTTGGGCTCCCCTGCAAGGATGCAGAGGGAGAGCTTGGAGAGATGATGAGAGTAACTGAGAAGGAACCTTGCCACTGTCTTCATGGCAAGGCCTTTTCTTTTTAAGTTACTAGCATGTGTTATCACACTCCATGCATAAATACTCCATGCATTTAACAGAGAATGTGACAACACATAAAGAACAAGAGGGAGAGGGAAAAAAATCACCCATGACCCTCAGCACCCAGAGATAAAACCACCAAGCTTGTGGTGTGGAGCCTCCAGAGTGTTTGACGTGTATACATGTGTATGGTGGGTGTGGCTTCTACTCCAGAAACTCCAGATACCAGAAATATCACATTGCTTATTTCTCTAGAATCAAAACTAACTCTCACTCCAGCCCCTGCCTCACCTGCAGCCTGGCACCCGTGGGACGTGCAGACCCATGCTGCCTCCCTGGTCTTGGGGAGCCTCTCTCTGCCCTCACCTGGTTCCGTGCTCAACATGCCAATCAGATTTTGAGTTCTAACCTTTCCCCCCAACCCCTAACTCTTGCCTTCCTCAGTAAATGGTTTCTCCAGCTGCCCAGTTGCTCAAGCAAGAAACAGGGGACTCATCCTCTGTTCCTCCCTCTCTTCTCTCCTTCCCATCCAAACCACGGCCAAATCCTGTGTCTTAGCCCAAAACCATGCCTGCAGGCTGTCCTCTCTCCACCCCTCTAGCCGCCTCCAATCCAGTGTCCGCCCAGCAAGCAGGGAGGTCTGAGACACACTAAATCAGTCCTGGATGCTCCTGTTCCAACCCCGTGTGACTCTTCCCATTGCTCTGGGTGGACCCTGATCCTTCCGCTCCCACGTGGTGCAGCCCCAGCCTCCTTCGCAGGCGCGCCCCCCCCCCAGCCTCCCTTCAAACACGGGTGCCTCCTCTGGTGGCAGCACCTCCACACTGTGCTGTTCCCTCTGCCTGAAACACCCTTCCCCTTCCTTCCCTCTCCCCTGCCCATTGTTCAGATCTCCAGGCTGCCCTCACTGGGTTTGTCACTTTATACCTGTCCCGTCTGGCACTTGGTCACATCATGTCTGAGGCCAGGGACCACACTGTCCTGTGCTCACTGCTCTATCCCCAGTGTCTTGCACAGGGCAGGCTGTCAGTGTTTGCTGAATGAATGCATGAATGAATGAATGAATTCCCAGATGTGTGGGACGTACAGCTACAGGACAGTCACACCTTGACCTAATGTCCCTTCATTCCTCTCTACTTCTCACCTCCACCTTCAGTCTGTCAATGAATCCCCTGGACTTTAACTCCGAAATATGCTCCTCCAAATTCATCCTCGTCATTTCCACCACACCACCCTGGACAAATCGCCAAGTCACTTCTCGCGGCGGGCGACAGCCTCCAGCTGTTCTCCCTGCTTCCTGCCTTGCACCCCCATACGGACTATTCTCCACGCTGATAAAAAGAGCAGCCCCCAACCCTCGTGAAATATGCAAAATCAGATTCGGCTGGGACCCTGCGTAAAGCCCCTCAGGTGCTTCCCACTGTGCTTCGAGTGACGCCAGCTGCTTTCTGGTGGCCCCCAGAGGCCTACGGGGTCTTGGCCCATCCCTTCTCTGTCTCCTGCCCTTCACAATCACGTGGCACTGTTTCAGCCACACCGGCCTTTGTGCCTTCTCAAAATGTGGGAAACTCACTCCTACCCCAGGGCCTTGGCACTTGCCCATCCTCCTGCCAAAGACCCAGAGGGTCTTTGCCCCCTTGGCTCTCTGCAGGACCCCAGCACTTCAACAGCTGACGCACAGTAGGTGCTCAGTGCAGATTTGTCAAATAGCTGCAAGGACCTCCACATGCCTCTGCATCTTGTGCATCTGTTTGGAGCCACAGTATAGACCCAGCTGTCTCGTTTTCCCTTGTTAATTACTGCAGCGTAATTACAGTACGAAGTGTAAGTACAGCGTGCATTAATGGGGAAAAAGAACAGATTTCATACGCTAGCTCGCAGAACATTTGAACCAGAGATGGGCCTCCCCGCAGCCTGCTGGAATTCTGGAGCGGGTGATTTGGCCTCTGGAGTCAGGGCCTGAGCCCAGTCCCGCCGGGCGTTTCATGACTTCTCTGGAAAGTCACCCCTAAGCCTGTCTGTGCCTCAGTAGCAGCAGTGGTGCGGCTGAGGGGAGCCTGAGCCCTTCTGGGGTTAAAAGCTTGGTGCTGTGTGTTTCCAAAGAGCTGGGTGGCATTGGGCAGATGACTTAACTTCTCTGAGCCTCAGTTTCCCCATCTGTAAAATGGGGATAGTGATAGCCCCTTCCCAGGGTGTTTTGGATCCTAAGAAAGATGACATATGCAGCGTGCCCGTTAATGGTTTCAGCCAAGTCAACTGACTCCCTTCTCGCCCTTCCCAGTGCCGCAGAGGAAACACAGGCTCCCTGCCCACCCACCTCGGGCCCTCCTGTGACTCTTCCCAGGAGAAATGGTCCACCACTGTGTGTCCATTGCTTTGCTTCCTCTATTTTGACAGACCAGGTTGATTATGACAAGCCTGGTGAAAAACATCTTTAATATGGTTGCCGCAGACCCAGAGTTTCAAAAAGGAGGTGCAGTCGGCAGAGTGGGAGTGCCGCATCTTCAGGAGGGGGCTGCACAGCTTGGGCCGGGCGGTTTGCATCTCTGCCCTCCCCAGCCACACCCACTCAGGGACACGCATTAAAAGCCAGGTGCACCCCACTAGGCAAAGAGAGAACCCCAAATGCCCACAGGGGTGGAGACCACAGGGAGAAATGACCTTGGGAGTCTCAAATAACATGAGGAGGAGCAAGAGTCTAATGTATGCCGGACACGTGGGCTCCTTGCCGTTATTCCAGAACCCACGTACTGGTCATTTGCAGCTACTGGGAGGTGGATCTCCGCCGTGAGTTTTGCTTTCCGGATGACCCTGAAACGCCCTCTTGTGGGCATCAGCGGTAGCGGCAGGGTTTCCAACTTGCTCTGCCTTTTGCCAGGTGGAGCTTTTCTTCTTCTTTTTTTTTCTCTCAAGTATTCTTTAGTTCAATGCCACAATCCTTATGACCATGATATCCCCAAATACCACTTTTCTGGGTTACAAAGTATTGAAAGATGAAGATCCAATCTCATGATTTATCCACCTAAAAAATTAAACATTAATTTTCCCTTTTAAAAATCATCATACAAAATTTTGAAAATGCCAAAAAGCACAAACAAGACAGTAAAACTCAAGGGTTACGTTTCTAACTCAGCATCACAGGCAGCAGGAGAAAGGAAGGAGGCCTTCCTGCTTCGCTAGGTGTTGCTTCAGAAAGAATAGGAGCATTTCCACAAAACATTTTGCTCCTTTGAGCTTAACTATGAACCTGTGAAGGAGAGTGGGCATCAGGGCTCAGGAACCAAATTGGATCAAGCTGTCAGTCCTGTAACTCAAGGCTCTTTCTGAGACCCTCTTTTCCTTCCAACTGAGACCCCTGTGCAGTTAGCACAGTGGGTAGAATGAGCTCTGGAGTGTTGGGTTCATTTACTCATTTATCCGTTCATCTCTTCATTCATTCATTCGACAATGCTTATTTGCCATCTACTTTGGGCCAGACCCTGTGCTGGCACCTAGAGATACAGAGAGGACTAAACCACGGTCCCTGCGTCTCAGAACTCATGGTCTAGACTGGACACCGTCATATAAACAGGAGGTTACCAAGCATGCTTTGATGGGGGAGTGCAGGGTTCTGTGGGGACCTGGAGGCTAGTCCTGGATCCACTACTCCTCAGTTACATGACCTGGGACAAGCCACATCCCCTCGCTGAACTTCAGTTTCCCCATCTGTAAAATGGGGATGATAATTGCACCTACCTCATCAAATTAAAGTGATGATAGAATGGGGAGAAAGTCCATGCATACAAATATAGTTTCTCTCAGTCCATGTGCATAAATTCTCTTTCTTTAAACTCTGGAGACCGAATTTGACCATGATCCCCTATGAAAGTCTGGATGCCTACTGGACCTTTGGGAAGATCAAGAAATTTTATATGTAGTCAATGCCAGAAAGGGTCCTAGAAATCATCCAGCCAAGTCCTTATTTTAGAGAAGAGGAAACTGGAGCTCAGAGAAGGGAGGGCATTGACCCAAAGTCACACAGCAGATCTGGAGAGGCTCCAGGCTGGTGGTTAAGACCCCCTGCACTTGAACCCAAGGCTCTACTCTTACACTTGCTGACTTGGGCAAGTAAATTCAACTCTCCATGTCTCAGTACCTTAATCTGTAAAATGGGCATAATAACAACCTCCTTCCTAGGGTGTGTGGGAGGATTACATCAATGGACTCCCAATCCAGTGCTCAATCTACTATGCCTAGAATTTACATAGCTCAGAATTTTAGAAAACAATTCCTCATTCTGAATCTGCACATTTTTGCATTCAAAGTCCATGGGTCAGGACTTGGCTCAAGTTTTCCCCCAAACCTAGAGGCCTCTTGGTTGAAAACTTGAGCAAAGAGGAAACGAGTTCCTATTTCAAGCAGCAGAGGAATAAATTATGACCAAAGGGAGTTAAGATCCATGCCGTGCCACCCACCCCTCTGTCACGTGCTCTACATCAATTCAGCGAGCAAGACTGGGTCATATTCAAGAAAATAGGCTGCTTCTTGGTCACTAATCACCCATCGCCTCTCTTGGCATGCCCAAGATGAACTATAATGGTTTAAGGTCAAAAACAAAATGCCAACAATTGCATCAAAACATCAGATTAAATAAAAATAAAAATAAGCAAACATCAGAATAAATTAGCACCGGGGTGAACTCTTGCTAATGGTGGCCACCCCTCAGCGTTTCCTCTTCTCCTTCAAAAATAGCTATTATGCTCAGAAGCCTTTCAGGGGTCACCCAAATAAAAAAGAAATCCCGGGAGATTGGTTGCAAACTCCAGTTTATCCATTTCTCTTTCAATATCACAATGGAAAATCACCAAGACCACATGGAGATCTATAATGATTTCTGTACACTCGTGTAAACAAAAGAACATACAATTTCCCTTTTCTCCCAGATAGAGTGTTTTATTTGTTATTTTTCCAGTTTAGGGGAAATGTTAAGATCATTTAGAGGGTTGCTGAAATGTCTTGAAATCAAAGATGCGCTATTAAAGAAGCCAGTTGAAAGGGCTGCGTTTGTGGTGAAGCTAGTTGTTTTATTTCATTATAAGGTGTCTGTGTTTTCAAGGAAGCAAGCGCAAGAGGGAAGGGAGAAGTGGAAAATTCCAGAAAGGGGAGGACGCCAGGCTCTCACATTGTTTGGGAGCACCCATGCCAGCTGATAAGCCAGTATATAGTTTTGTTTTGTTTTGTTTTTTTTGAGACAGGGTCTCTCTTTGTTGCCCAGGCTAGAGTGAGTGCTGTGGCGTCAGCCTAGCTCACAGCAACCTCAAACTCCTAGACTCAAGCGATCCTGCTGCCTCAGCCTCCTGAGTAGCTGGGACTACAGGCATGTGCCACCATGCCCGGCTAACTTTTTCTATATATATTAGTTGGCCAATTAATTTCTTTCTATTTATAATAGAGACGGGGTCTCGCTCTTGCTCAGGCTGGTTTTGAACTCCTGACCTCGAGCAATCCTCCCGCCTCGGCCTCCCAGAGTGCTAGGATTACAGGTGTGAGCCACCACGCGCGGCCTAGTATATAGTTTTGAATGATGGATTTATAGACTATTTTCAAGAATTGCTCACGGCTTGACAGTCCTGTGCCGTGTCGCAGGCCACGTGAGAGGTGGCAGAAAGAACCTAGCTCTCCTCTCCGACAAACTAAGGTCCCAGTCTGACTCTGGCCGGGGGCATTTGCCAGGCAAGTGACCTTGGGTGAGTAGCTTTACTTCTCTGAGCCTCAGTTTCCTTATCAGCAAAACGTGCTATTTATGGTTGCGATAATGCGTGAAAGCACCTAGAACGGAGCCTGGGACTGATGGCCAACGCTGTCCCTCCTCCTTTTACTGCTGTCAACATTCTTTGACAAATAAAATTTTATTTGATCCCCTAAACCTTCTGAGGTCCTCAGAGCTGGGATCCTTGTCCCCACTTCACAAATAAAGAGCTTCTAGTCCCCTAAAGACAATCCACTTCTTAGTTAAGAGTGTGGGTGTTTTGGGGGACACAGGGAGACCTGGGTGCAAGTCCCAGCGCGTCCGACTGATGACATCACATGGGTGGATTCCACATCCTGGTACCTCATTCCGCGCTCCCGCCCCTCGCCCACCAGCCGGGCCACTGCAAGAGCAACAGCCCTGGACATGGCAAGCTCTGTGCGGGTTCCAGACCCCAAACATAGTCCCCATACTTCAGGGATGGACTGGGGGACGTCGGAGCACCCAAGGACGTCCACAGAGGGGGTGAACCCCTCAGGATAGCTAATCAAGAAGGCAGACAACTTCTGCAAGCACGGATATGTCGCTGGACTTCCCCTAACAGTCTCAGTTTTGTCCCCATGCTCCAGCCTGCCTCTTTTCCTAAGGGACGGGCACAGGGACCCAGGTCAGCGGGGCTGAGGTTGGGGAGAGGTCATGGACGGTGACCCCTGTGGTCAAGGGTGTGGCGTCTCCGCAAGACGCCAGCCTGGGTGACCCGTGGAGAGCGTGGGAGCTCCCAGTTCTTTACCTCGAGCATCGCTGCCCATGGCAGCTGCCCACACCGTAGGCTTCCTAGAGCCAGGTTTGGCCTTAAAGGAAAAAGAAAGGGAAGGAAGGGAGGGAGGGAGGGAAAGAAAGAAAGAAAACTTGAGTTCGAGGGCAAAGGGTGCGGAAGAGCCCTGTGTAATGAGTCAGGAGACCTGGGCTCCAGCACCAGCTCTGAGCGGTGACCTTGAGTGTGGCCTCAGTTTCCCCATCTGTACAACAGGAGGTTGGATGATGTCGTGTTTCTCTGTTTTACAGAACATCAGTTCTATAAGTGGCCCCCAAAACCAGAGTTCCTGGGTCCGATAACGCTAGAAACCATGGCACGCTTTCCCTGCTTTGGGTGGTGCCCGTTAGTGCACAAAGGCTCTGAGAAGTCCTGCAGAGGAGAAGATTCTTCAACCCCCTCACTAAACTATAAGCCCCAAGTAGGGATTTTTGTTTGCTTTGAAACCCGATGTGCTCGCAGCCTCTAGAACGCTGGCATATAGTAAATATTCAATGAATATTTGTTGGATGAATGAACAAGTGCACTTTCTTTACCCCGGTGTTTTTCAGACTTCCATCGCAGGACCTTTCTCTAGTTGTCAGGGCAGCCCTAGACATCCCTGAAACGCAGCCCCCGGAGGGACTGGCTGACGGAACTCTCAGGTCTGTCTGAGTTTCCACACTGAGTCCCAACTCCACGCTCTTCCGCCCGTGCACGCATCAAGCCTGGGGTCTGGACACGCTTGGGGCACACGGAGGACCTGGGGTCTCAGCCCTTCTCTCAGGGCACCCCGGTTTTTCCCGCCTACCCTGAAGCACTTCTGTGGTTCTGAAGATGGGGGTGAGGGCGCCTCAACCGCAGGCCACTCAGACCTCCAGGAGGGCCCTCCGGCCCGCCAGGGACACAGGCTCTCAGCCACGCCCCTGCGCACACCAGAGCACGCGGGACACTGCAGAGGACCGCCACTCCCACCACCCCCTGCGCAGCCCTGCGGGGACTGAGAGCCGAGCTCGCCCCGCACGCGCCCCTCCACTTGTCCCCGTCCCATCAGGTACCTCCAGGTGTCTGGACAGCCAGATAGAGTGGCTGTCACCGTCCCCACCTCTGCTTGCCCCTCGGGTAACTCCTCGGCCCCTCGGCCCTCTGCCCCTGTGCCCGTCCTCAGCATCCCCGAGAAGGGCCGAGCTGCAGGGCCCGGGCGGGACCCCCTCCTGAGCCCTCGCGCTGCCTCTCTGACCACGGCCGTCCTGGGGGTTGGGAGGAGGTTTCTAGGCGTTGCTTTAATTTAAGCACCCCGATTTCTAGGGCGTCTGTGCGGGTCTCCACGCGCTTGTTGGCCATTGCATCTTCTCCCTCCGCGCACTGCCTGGTGATACCCTTTGGCCATCTGTGTTGAGCTTCCTGGGGGTCTCTCCCTGTCCCCCACCAAGGGGGTTCGTGTTTTGCGGATGACGGTCCCTGTCTGCTTCAGACCCAGTGAGTCCCCCGGCCCGACGGCTGCGTGCCCGCTTCCTCCCACGCTCTCTTCTGCCCGACAGCGGCCCTTGTCTTGACGTCGTCAGACCTAACGACGTATTCTTCATGGCTTGTGCCTTTCCGGTCTCAGTCAGGAAGTCTTTTCCTACACCCACCCCACCCCAGGTCAAAACCCCACGATCTCCACTTTTCTTCTAGTCTCTGCAGAGTTTTAACTTCATTCTTCCACCTCTCCGGGTCCTGTGGGGCCAGGCCGGCTTTCGCAGCCTTTATCTCCTGCCTTGGGCCAGCTGTCCAGACAGTGGGGGTCTGCTTTTTTCTGTCTTGTCTTCTGGCACCTTCTTTACCTTCTTCATCCACTATTAGCAAGTTCCCAGGCCCGTGCGAGCCGCCCTCCGCTGGCCTTTCTATGCCCTGTGGCACGTTGTCTCGTCTCTACGGGCCGCGCTGTGTCTTAACGTCCTGCACAACAGGGCCACACCCCAGAAGACGGAAACAGAGGAGGACGCCCCGGCCAGAGAGCCCAGGACGTAAGCCGAGACCTGGGACCTTCCGCCCCTAACTCCTCTCCTCGCTCAGCCAGCTCCTCCTTAGCCTTCCTTCAGGCTTGGCCTAGGCGTCCCCTCCTCCTCAGAGAAGCTGGCCCTGCCCCCCGATGTAAGATGCTGGCTTATTCATAGTCTGCTCCCTCACCAATCAGCAAACTCTGCAAGGGCACAGGAACTCCGTCCACTGCAAACCGTGCCCAGCGCAACGCAGGCCCACGACAGAGTCAGCGTAGGCTCTGGGCTAAGCACGTCACAGTGCTGGTGTATGCACCTCCCGCACCAGCTCTCTGACATAGGCACCATTACTCTCTCCATTCTATAGCTAGGGAAACTGGGGCACAGAGAGGTTAAGCAACTTGCCTAACACCACACAGCTGAAAAGTAGATGAGCTTGGATTTGAGCCCAAACAATCTGGCTCTGGAGTTTATGCTCATGTCCACTTGCTTTACCAGCTCCCCATACCTCACAGAGTGTACAGTGAATGAACGAAAGAATGAATAAATGCAGGGGGAAAAGGGAGGGGGGCGTGAGCCAGATAATTACAACAGCATTTACAACCACATTTGGGCGCAGCTTCTTTTCCCAAGTTATTATGCTCCTAATAAGAGTTATTTTTTCTCTAAGATGATGATTTTCATAAATTATGGAAAATTCCTTGGCTATTGCTTTTTATGTTATGGCCTGGGGTGGAGCACAAGGGGATGAGGAATGACTTTTTAAATTCCTTCACACTGGGTTAAAGAATTCTCCAAGACAAGACCGCATGTAGAATCTATAATTAATTATTATTCACACTTAATACGGTTAGATAATGTGAACACATACTTTCCATTAATTTATGTGGCTGATTCCTCATCATTTTCCCATAGGTATAGTTCACTGATTTCTCAAGTTATTAAAAATTAAAATTCATATTAGGGAGTTAGAGGAGCCTGGTGCCCCTGTACCTATTTTTAGTCTAAAGTCACAAGCTGGGTGGGGAGTTGAACACAACCACTTCCTTTGGACAGTTCTGAAGGAAAACGAGTGGGCACATTGACTCTTGTATTTGTTAACTTTGCAAAGGCTGATTGGTGACAGCTGAGTGACAGCAATCCCAGCCACGTGCTTGGGGTGCACAGAGAAGACCAGAGGGTCTCTGTCCCCAGTGGGCTCAACACCTCCTGGGGAAGGTGGACAAGCAAGCAGCTGGGAAGTGCCATCAGGGAAGCTGGGGACAAGGGTGCCTGGCCAGCCCGAGGAGGGGGTGGGAGAGGGGAGGGGGTGGGAGTGGCAACATGGGAATTGAGCCTTAAAGGAAGGGCAGGCATTAGACAGATGGGGAGGGGGAAAGGTATTCCAGGGAGCGGAAATGGCGTGTGCAAAGCACAGGAGGCAGGAAGGGGCAAGGCAGGTTCCAGAAGGCCAAATACCCACTGTGGGCGCACACACGGAGTAGTGGGAGAGGGTGCTGGTGAGGGGTAAGGCAGGGGGCAGCATAAGAAAGTATTAAAGAAAAAGAGAGAGGACAGTACTTTCTAGAATCTAAACACTTCGGGTTCTCACAGGATCTTGAAGCTCATTGAGACCAAATCACCCATTGTGAAGGTGAGAAAACTGAGGCCCACCTGCTTTAAAAAATGAAAGCAAAAAACTTCCGGGTCAAATAAATCCATCCCTGCCAAGGCATTTGGGGCCAACACTGTCCATATGGCAGGGGCGTTTACCTTCCAGCTCCTGGACACAGCTCTTAGGGGGGACTCTCAAGAGGTACAACCCTGTGGACAGGAGCCCAACACTGGCTCCACTGCCCATGCCAGCAGGAGGCTCTGCGGGCAGGACTTTTCAGATCAGAGACTCACAGGGGCCCTACTGCTTACAACACAACCAGAGCCACTCCTGATTTGCATATTCTGCATAACTTTGCATAAAGCATTGACAAGTCTCAGAGCCTGTAAAATAAAACTAATTAGAGCAGTGTCTTGCCCTGGTATCCAGACTTTTGCAGCCAGGAGGAGGGGAGGAGCAGCTTTGTTCTTTTACAGCTCAGGGAGTACAGCTGTGGGGGCTGGGGAGGGAGAGAAAGAGCAGGAACACTACCAGCTTGGAGCAGGCTGCGTTGGAAGTCCAACTCTGCTGTTTTCCCATCTGTAACCTTGAGCAAACCATGTCGCCCTCTGAAACTCAAGAAGGGCCCGCCAATCCTAAATACACAAAGGAGTGAGCAGAGTCACGTGCATCGGTGTGCCCAGCACGCCTGCCACAATGTCCAGCACATATCTGACACTCAGCAAATATCTAGGCACCAGGGCCTGATCTAGCCACAGCAAAATTTCCCACCTAATAATCTATGCCAGAAAACTCGGATCTCCAGTTCCCCATGAATTTCTTGCCTATTCCTCCCAGAACAGGAAATGACCCATGTCCCTGACACAGAAGGGAAGTCCCAGGTCCCCATAAAATCACCTTTCACTGAAGAGCTAGTGGAATCAGAACCTTCATGCTGGATGTAAAATGCAACCGAGTGAGAAAACTGAAGCCCAGGAGAGAGAAGTTAAGATCAGGGGCTAGAACCTGGGTTTCTCAACTTCCTGCTGGAGTTCTCGCAACTGCCCCGTGTAGACCTGGATAGAGGACATTTTCCCCTGTTCCGGCAGTCCTTGCGATTCCGGCCCCGTAAGGATAAATCTAGCTAGAGGTCCCGAAGATCAATGCTGCTTCCGATACTCTCTCCCTGCGGCAAGCTCACGACATATTTTTTTCACAAGTAATAATTAGCGACAGAAATATCTGACCTACTTACAACTCCACAAATACACACATTTGGCTGCCTGAACATCAGCTCCGCGGCCGGCAGAAGGAGCCTGTTTGGGACTAGCTTTTTTTAACCTGCTTAAATGGCACTTCCGCGGTGGGCAGTTTGGGATGCTAATTTCTGCCCACCTTACTTTGTGCGGCTGGCACCGCTCCCCTGAGCCCTTCCACCTCCCCTTCGAGGTGCCTTTCGGGCCCTGAAGCTGGTGATTATTTTTACATTCAGTTCCCATGAGCAGAGGGGGACCGAGTTGTCTTTGGAAAGATAGATTATGCACAGATCTTTTCAGATTTCTTAAGGCAACTTAGGCAACTAGGTGGTTTTTTTTTTTTTAATGCTAAACCTAAAAGGATAGTTTAGTGAGTGTCCAGTTGGACAATGTTAGTTCTGTCCTTGCATTTTCTAAGCCCAGCCTTCCCAGTTTTGGTCTGAGGTTTCCAGTCACCACCACTGCCCGTCCCTACCTTGTCCCAGGCAAAGACCCCACTGACCACATGCTTTCCTAGATTCTAAAATATTCTTTTTTTTTTTTTTGAGACAAAGTCTCACTCTGTTGCCTGGGCTAGAGTGCCGTGGCATCAGCCTAGCTCACAGCAACCTCAAACTCCTGGGCTCAAGCGATCCTCCTGCCTCAGCCTCCCGAGCAGCTGGGACTACAGGCATGTGCCACCATGCCCGGCTAATTTTGTTTTTCTATATATATTTTTAGTTGGCCAATTAATTTCTTTCTATTTATAGTAGAGACAGGGGTCTTGCTCTTGCTCAGGTTGGTTTCGAACTCCTGACCTTGAGCGATCTGCCCACCTCAGCCTCCCAGAGTGCTAGGATTATAGGTGTGAGCCACCACGCCTGGCCAATTCTAAAATATTCTTGACAAAATTAAACTATACAGGATGTGTGGTCCTGGCGCAGGGCAGGGACAGGGCGGAGCTGAAAGGACCTCGGTCAGTCGAGCAGGACATTCTGGAGCTGCCCTGTGGCGGCTGTGGTCCCTCCCAATCACCTCTCCCAGAGCCCCCACTCCACCGACTTTTGGGACTCAGTGCAAAGTGACACTTGTCACAGTGCTGCCTGTTAGCAGAGGCGCACGGTGCAGGTCTGTGAGGGTCGAGTGGGCCTTCGTGCAGTTCCGCAGGCTTTTGAGGAGCCCTGGAGACACGGTGGGTGGGACCTGTCTGTCACCTTGCAGAGTGAGGCTCCGGGCTGCCAGGACCTTAACCGTGCCTGGCACTAAACAGGGTTCAGGAAACGTGTTGGGGACAAGATGGCAGCACCCAAGGGACCTTGTCCGGTTGGGGAACATCGGGGAAGGGGGCATGCAGCACATGCACCTACATCCTGTCTTGTTAGTCTCTTCCCGGTGGGGATGGGCTGGGAGAGGCGGCCACTGCAGCCCAAGGGCCAGCTCGTGTGAAGCCACGTAAAGTTCAAGGGACTTTACTGGAGGGACGCAGGTCACAGAGGAGGGCATGACATGAGACTGGAGGGAACTTAGGGGAGCGTGTGAAGGGATTCAGACACTAACGTAGGGCACACTGGAGTCAATAAATTGCTTTCAGAAAGAAGAGCGCTCCAATGATGCAGCGCTTCCGAGAGGTCACGTCCTACCAGGGCAGGAGAAGGAGGCAGGAGAAAGTGGCTGTGGCAGGTCCCCCGGGGGACACAATTCTGCCCCCCAGCTCTGCTCAGAATACGGAGGAGTGGACAGTCGAGGCAGGAGGAAGGCACAGAGGATCCGGGTTTTACTCCATGGAAATTCCCTGACAACTGGACATTTGACCGCTATCTGCAGACGCCCGTCCGCTTGGCCTCCCGCGGAAGGGCTGCGAAAGTCGGTCACCGCCAGGGAGGACAGAGCAGATCGTCCGGCCTCATGTGCTGATGAGCAAGAGGGAAAAACCGATACCGACACTCGCTATGAGTGAAGATGAGCAAACCTCCAAAAATGACCCACCACGGGGCAGCTGGGGCAGCCTCGCCAGAGCACGGCAGGCACAGAGCCTGCAAAAAGCGACAAGGAAAAGGAGACGGGAGAGGCGAGGAAGGGTCGGGTGGCAGGATGCCAGCCCACACCTGTGGCAGCCAGCAGAACTACCTGACGCTGCAGAGCATTGCACTGCCGATTTGGAGGAAGAGCGCAGAGGAAAAGACAAACACAAATGTTGACAGCTAACAGGATCATTTTGGAGACACGGGGAAGAAAGTAGAGTTGACCGATGAATGAAAATATGGTGTTCACGAATGAGAGGTGAGAACAAATGAAACAAACTAATCCAAGAGGCAACGCAGGGAAACCTTCTCAGCTGCAAAAGGAACCGTGTGCCCAGATCAAAAGGACTCCTTACAGTGCAGGCAATGGCGTGGCAACATTTTCAAATAGAAAGAAAGAGAAAAAGTCCTAAAAAATCATCCAGGCAGAAAAGGCAGCTGTATACCAGGGAGGGGGGAGGAAGGGATGGAGAAGAAAAAGGAGCGTCAGTGGGTCTGTGTAAAATTCTAAGTGTGCAAATGAGAGCTGCTCACACTCACACCCAGCTTACTACGTCCCGGGCAAGAACGGTACATACATTAACTCATCCTATCCCCCTCCCCCAGCCCTGTAAGACAGGGACTGTAATTTTCATCGCTGCTAATAAGAGATCAAGCTGAGATCAGAGAAGTCAAGTAATCTGCCCAATGTCACACAGCTGAGGACAGAGCTGTTACTTGGCCATAAGCTGTCTGGGACTAGAATCTGTGCTCTTCCAAACTACGTCACTACACAGACATTATCAGATGACAACGGGAAAGCATCTAAAAAGTTAAAAAATGTCAGAAAGCAAGAATTCTAGACCCAGCCAACTGAGCATTGAGGTAAGAGAGCAAATGAAATTTATTCTTAGATATGTAAGGGCTCAGAAAATATACTCCCTCTGTGCCTCTACTTAAAAAATTACTTAAACAATTTCTCCAACCTATTGAGGGATAAGACAAAATTAAGAGCACAGGCAGGAGAAATCACAATATAAGAAGGGACTGGCAGCAGGCACTAAGATTAGTCAAAACAGACAAACGTCTAAGTTATTGGGGTAAGCCTGGCCTCGACACAGAATAGAAAAAGTCAAAGTATTATAAGAGCAGTTACATAACAAAAGGCCAAAAATCTCCTAATTATAACCTGGCTCCAAAACCCTCAGATAATATCAACAAAGTTTGAGAAGAAAAAAACACAGGTATACTACTAACTCTATCTCAAATGAGAGAAAGCTCAAAATATATACTAGAGAATCCTGGTGGAAGACTTCAAGGTCAAATAAAACCAGAATATATATTTTCTAAAATGTTAGAGAATATACAATAAAAGTAAACATGATCTGTCTAGTTTTTTAAAAGATACAAAGCAGACAAGCCCATACAGAGAGGGGTGAGCAGGTTGCATGCACGTGGGAACAGAGTTGGGCGGAAGTTCTTGGTGAGGGACCTTCAGGCTTCTGTCTGAAGGACCCCATGCCAGTTGCCCCCAAGGTCCTGGCAAATGCAATCGTGACATCCAAAAAGGCTGCACCTCGTCCTGGGAGCAGGAGCCCCCAGAACCTCTGTGACATCCATTTACAGCGGTAAAAGCAAACAGACAAGCTACCGTGAGCAGATGAGCACCTCCTTCCCTTTAATTCTTCCAGGGCCAGCAGTTGCTAATTCCACTTCTCTCAGGCGTGGGCCCAACGTGCCTGTCCACGTGGGCACGTGTGTCTGGAGCGTGGCTGCCTGCACACGTTCTGATCCCTCCTGACATGTGACCTGGGCACCAGCGTGGGGAAAGCCCTCACACCCAGGGGCCTCAGAGCTGGCGCCCTCGTCACCTGCTCCTTCAAGGTGGCTCAGATCGCTGCCATCCCTCTACACCCGTCCCTACGGAAGCCATCCTCCATTCGTGGACTGTAACTCAACTGTGACTCAGATTCCCGGTCAAACTGCAGTCAGGCTTCTAGACCCATCTGTGTACTTCCTTGTAAAATCCAGTTATAGCAGAAGAAACCTACTAAGTCAGTTAGCCAGAACCCTCCATCCTTGATATCTGATCAAGTTCCTCATCCTCCACCTCCCCCAGGTGGTGTCCCACCACCCTGGCCTGTCTTCAGCAAGAGTCCTGTTAGGCCAGTTTGGACAGAATCCCCCTCTCCCCTGGGGTTTCCTCTTAGTAACTTCCATCCACTACCTCCCACCCTGCTCCTTGGCGGTAAATTCCCACCTGCCCACACCTGCTCTCTCCCGCACTGCAAGGCCCCTTTGCAGGGGTCCCTGTACCCATCTCAGGGTCCTGAGTAAGTCTCCCTTACCTGCTGTAACAAGTGCCACTGAATCATTTCTTCTTTAACTCCCTGCAGGAGAATCCCCCGGACTCCGAGCCCCAGCCTGAAGCACACAGTCAGAACCTCAGGTGCACCTGCCTAGAAACCTACATTTTAAACAATCCTCCACCCACTCCCAGGTTTTATGCCTTATCAAGTTCAAGACCCATCCACCTAGGAGGGGCTTAGATGCTCCCGCGTTTATTTAAGAGGAGAGGAGCCTTGGGAGTGAAGCTGGGTGATGGCCCAAGAGTCTTTCTGCCTCCACCTCTTCAGCAGGCTTTGCCCCACCCCGACGTGGCTAGACCACGTGGCTGCTGTGGCCTGTCTGCTGCCCACTGTCAACCTCAGGCACAAACAGTGGTATCCTTTATTCCCATTCTGGCACCATCACCTGCAGTCCAGGCAAGCCCCCTCCACCTTTTGTTTTATTTAATTCTTTAAATGCTCCCCCTCCCCCTCCATTTCCCTGTAAGCCCACCCTACAGCAGGATGACCAATGGGGGACATTGCTCAGGCCCAGGGGTTTCCTGGGACATGGGACTTTCAGAGCTAAAACTGGGAAAGTCCAGTGAACAAGCCCTCCCTCCCTCCTTCCCCTCCCTCTCTCCCTCCCTCCCTCCTTCCCCTCCCTCCCTCCCTCCCCCCTCCCTCCTTCCCCTCCCTCCCTTCCTCCCTCCTTCCCCTCCCTCCTTCCCCCCTCCCTCCCTCCTTCCCCCCTTCCTTTCCCCCTCCTTCCCCTCCCCCACCTCTCTGCTTACTTCCCCCTCCCTCCTGCCTCTCCCCTCCCCCTCCCTTTTCCCATCCCACATTCATTGAGCCCTGTCTGTACGGGGCCATGTGGTGAGCTGAGCACAGTCAGGGCTCTGCCCCTGAGGAGCTCGCAGTGGGGGTGCGGGGGGTGCTCCCAGGAGGTGGGAGCACAGCAGAGCAGGAGGGAAAGGATTAATGGGGCAGTGGGGAGAGGTGGGCCCATGACCCTGCTCCAGGTCCCACTAGTCACCCACAGCACCTGGCAAAACTGTTGGCTTGTTCCAGGGCATGGCAAGGCTGGGAGACAGCTAGAGTTTCCCAGGAGCCTGGATCCAGCCTGGGAGCTTAGCTGGGACTAGAACTAGGGAAAGGCCTCCGTGGCCGACTGGTGCCATGTGGGAAATGGCCACAAGGTGGCAGCAGAGGACCGGTGATATGACCACTCAGTCACTGGGTCCACAGGCACTCAGAGCCCTGGCTATTGAGAGCGGTCAGTCTCCGCGCCAGATCCTGGGCAACGTAGTCACCACTTCAGTGTGGGGCGGAGGTCAGCCTCAAGGTGTCAGAAGTGCATGTGTGTGCATATGTGTGTGGGTACATGTGTGTTTATGCATGTGCATGCACATGCTTGTTATGTATGCACATCTGTATTGTGAGTGTGAACACATGTACATGTGGGCATGTGTACTTTGTACATATATGTGCATGTGTTTGTATATGTATGGGCATGTGTATATGTGTGTGTGTGCACGCATCTGTGTGTGTGTTGACTCTCCAGTCTCCCTCATCCTGCCCTCTAAGGGTCTGTCGTGAGAGCCAAGGAAGCCAGGACAAAGGATACTGGGACCCACCAAGTCATGCAGGACTTGGACAAGCAGCTGCCCACACCGTGCCTGGAAGGCCCTTGGGCGCCAACCCCCTTGTGCACTAAGCCAAGCGCAGGAGGTGGCTACAGTGGAGAAGGTGGTGGCTGTCAGGGAGAAACCTGAGGCAGGGAGAGCGGAGGGTGTTGGTGTTCGGGGGCTTGGAGCAGAGACAGGAAGGAAAGGAGGCTCCAGGCAGGCCATGCAGGGGTGGCCCAGGCACTCCTGAGGCAGGACTGGGCTGGGGCGGCCAAGCAGCAGCAAGGAATGGTGAGGGTGGAGGGAATGAGGGATTCCAGAGCCCACCTTCATCTCTGCCCCCCACCCTTCCTCTCTTACCTGGACGCCTGCAACAACCCCCACCTGCTCTGTCAGGTCCCCCCAGCCCGATTCGTCTCTGGTCTGCAGCCAGAGGCTCCTCCAAAGCCTGGATCTGGCCCTTCCCCGCTTACCAAGGGCCCCGCCCGCAGGCGGAGCAGCTCCCCCGCCTGGCAGACCAGCCCTGAGGCTGGCGGTCCCTGTGCAGCCCTATTCTTCCCTCTGCTTCTGCTCCTCCCGCCAAATTGTACATCTGAATCCTGCGCAACCCATCTGAATCCTGCTCAAGCCCATCTTACCCCTCACCTCCTCCCAGATGCCCGCCCTGCCCTCTGAGCCCCTCCTCACAGCCCAGTGGGGCTGGTTCTGTCCCCACAGCCAGCCCCTCAGGATGCTGGATGGCAGGGCCATCCAAGCCACCCTCTCCTCCCCAGTCTTTCCAACTCAGGGGACAGGAGGCTACTCAGCCATCTTGGGTGGTCTGGGGACAGGGGACTGCCCAGGATGGGCTCTGCTGAGCCTTCTTGGCTGGGCTGGGAGGAGAGATGGGCACTGGGTTTGTGGCCACCCTCCCTGAAGCCCGGGATGTCAAAACTCCTAGATTTTTCTCACAGTGTTAAAAAGACAGGCTCTGGAGCCAAACTGCCTGGGTTCAAGTCCCGGCTCTGCCATGGAGTAGCTGCGTGACCTTGGGTGAGTTATCTACCCCCTCTGTGCTCTGTTTCCCCTTCTGCGAACTGGGGCGACAATAGCATGGTTGTGAGGAGAAAGCAAGTTAACACATATAAAAGCACGGAGTTCGGCAGCACCTGGCACAAGTGTAGGGTTTACACAGTTATCAGCTATGACTATTATCACCAGGTTCAAACCTAGCTGCATCTCTGCGAGCTTGGACAAGTCAGTTGATGTCTGCATCACCAAATCCCCAGCCACTGTCCCCCGAGCGTCTCAAGCATGCTTGTCCACGCGCACACACACACACACATGTATGTACATGCATGTACGCATACACGTGCACATGCACACACATGCACACGCGTGCACATGCGTGCACACACACAGAGTTTGTTCACTTGTTCACTGTCTGCCCTCCCCGTCGCAGCCCTGAAGGTGAGCTCCGTGGGGGAAGGACGTTAGTGCTGTCCGTCCCTGAAGCACCAGCTCCCAACAGAGTGCCGGCAAACAATAGGTACTCCATCATTATTTCCCAGCAAATGAAACAAAGTGAGCTTTCTTCACTCGCAAAACAGGGGAGATCACCCCTGTCCCGCAGGGCTGCTGTCAGCAATGAGGGCGACCACGGCAGGGGAGGCGCCCAGCTTCCTCCATTGAGCAGGACAAGTGTCGGGGGCTGTTGTCTTAGAAGTGGACGCCAGGGGGCAGCACACAGCCGAGTCCTGCAGGCCCGCTTGGCCCTTGGCAAGGGTTTCCAACCCCCCAGCAGGGAGGGGAGCAGGAAGAGAGGGGTCCTCCTGCAGCTCCTGGGAGGGCTGGATTGGACACCTTTAAAAGCCACCCTGCTTACTGGGTGCCGGGAGCCGTAGGCTCTCGCAGGGCAGATGGGCACATTTCACTGATTCCTTCACCAGGCCTCGACTGGGTCGCAGAAGGGTAGACAGATTCTCACGTCCATGGAGCTCGGAGCCTAGCAGGGAGACAGTCTCTGAACGTGTAATCAAAGGAAGGTATTTCCTCACGGAAGGTGGCATGCAGGATGCATTGAACCCGGTGACCCTGTGTTTTAGGCTGAGGTGCGATGGCTGAGCAAGAGTTAACCAGGTGAAGAGGAAGGGAGAACAGGTGAGAGCTGTTCAGGCAGAGGGAACAGCCTGTGCAAAGGCCCTGAGGCAGGAAAACGCAGAGCTATTTGGCCCAGAGACTAAAAGCAACTCCCCGAGCTCACACAGGGAGCGCAGAGCCGGGGCTGGAGCCCAGGCTCCCCGTCCGGGCTCCGTCTCTCTCCCTCAGTTTCCCTTCCAACAAGCTTCATCTCTGATGCAGCAGCAGCTGGGCTGGAGGCAGAAGAATTTTGGCCCTGAGACTGCCTGACCCCACTTCCCCAGAATATGAGATTTTAATTTTTATGTCTAGACTAAGACAGTGACCAAATGTCCTGCAGCAGATGAGGCTGATAAGAGCCTAGATTTGGGGAAATGAGGCGCCCCTCTCTGTTATCATGTCTCCGTGGCCCTCGGCTAGGGCAAGGCAGTTCCTGGGGGCCGGCACAGCTGAGCACAGAGACGACTCCTCACAGGGCGAGGGCACTGGCTGGGGGCCAGAGACGCCCGGGAAGTTCCGGTTCAGACCGACCCTCATCTAGACGGGCATTCCAGTCCAGGGAGCCTTAGCCGGGGACAGGGCAGCCCTGCTTTATCAGTCGGGGGAGATAAGGTTATGCTGGGAACAGCACAACCCTAAGTCCGAGAGGCTTCGAAATGCACAGATTTATTTCCCTTGCAGGGTCCACAGTGGAGACAGGCAGGACCTCCACGCTGGCTCGGCGTGGCCCGTGCACGCCAGCAGGGACGAGAGCAAGGGAGCAAGAGGAGCAAGGGGAGCACGTGCAGTTAAATGCTTCCACCTGGCGGCACGTGGCGAGGTACGCGGCCACGCTAGGCTCAAGGTGGTGGTTTGGTGCAGCCATTGCATGTGCTAGGGGAGGAGGCACAGGAGTCTGGGCAGCACTGATGCCCATCTACCCCCCGTGGCACGGACGGTCAGAGATGCCGGGGAAGCCACAGTGGAGGGCCGGCCCTCCCTGAGCTGAATGTTCCAAAAATACTGGGCCCAGGGCCGGACAACCCGCCAGGGACAGTTGCCTCATTTATTGAGCACCTACTATCTGCCTGGTGCTTCGTGGCTGTTAGGACATTTAATCCTCACCACAATGTCGTTAGGTAGGTACTGATGTTCTCCCCCATTTTACAGATGGAGAAACTGAGGCATAAAAAGGTTTAACCAATCTGGCACAAGTCTACACAGCAGGTGAATGCCAGAGTAAGACGTCACACCCAGGCATCTGAGCTGCACACCTGTGCCCCTAGCCACCAACAAAGTGTTGAGAGGACTACTCAACAAAGAAAGCCCCAGAAGGCAGGCAGGTGAGCCAAGGTGTGGGCAGGATGTGGAAGGCTTGCTGTTTTGGGAGACAGAAAGGGGAAGAAAAGAGGGATTTTATGAGGAGCAGCTTCCGTGAGCAGTGAGGCTTTGAGTGGTGGGGGACTAAGAGGGTATGTAGGACATTTTTTTGCCATATGATGTAGGTCCTGCTTTTGTGTCACAGATTTTGGCTTTTTCAGTGCCTTTTTCTTTTACAATTGTTTGCCCTTTTTTTAATTTGGAAGATTATCTAACACAGAGGATAGTTGAAAGAATATCCCTCAGTGAGCTCCCCCATCATGTCTTGCCGGGCCCACTCCATAGCTCGCTCGCTCTCTCTCTCTCTCTCTCTCTCTCTCTCTCTCTCTCTCTCTCTCTCTCCACACACGTGCACACACTTCTCTTTTGCCAAGCTATCTAAAAGCAAGCTAGGCCAGGCGCAGTGGCTCACACCTATAATCCCAGCACTCTGGGAGGCTGCAGCAGGAGGATCGCTTGAGCTCAGGAGTTTGAGACCAGCCTGAGCAAGAGCGAGACCTCGTCTCTACTGAAAATAGAAGAATTAGCCAGGCACAGTGGCGCACGCCTGTAGTCCCAGCTACTCAGGAGGCTGAAGCGGAAGTATCCCTTGAGCCCAGGAGTTGGAGGTGGCAGAGAGCTATGGTGATGCCACTGCATTCTAGCCAGGGTGACTGAGTGAGACCCTGTCTTAGAAAAAATTAAAAAATAATAAAGTAAGCTGAAGATATCACAGTACTTCACCCCCAAATGCTTCAGCACACGTCTCTCGGGAACAAGGGAATTCTGCACAATCCCACGCCAGTGCCACACCAAAGACAGCTCACCTTGATGAGCAACATCACCCACACAAAGTCCACGGACGCCACATCCCCCAGCTGCCCCCACGCATGCTCTGTGGCTCTTTATTTCCCACCCCGGGATCCCTCAAGTGTCGTGCATGGCATTTGTCCGTTGTGTCTCCTCTGTTCTGTTCCTCACGACACTAAATCCTTTGAAGCATCCAGGCCAGGTGTCCCGCAGAATGTCGTGTGTGGTTCTCAGGTTAGCTTCAAGCAGAACGTTCCAGCAAGAGCAGCACGTCCGTCAGCCCAGGTCACCAGGGACGAGACCCAGCCTGACTGCTCTGGGCAGGGGCTGGCGTCCTTCCGGGACCCTCCACCTGCAAAGCACAGCCCCCTCTGCAGCGAATGAGAAATCTTAGGGGTGACGCTTCAAGCTTGTGAGTATCCTGTTCCCCGACAACTTGCACCCTCATGTGCATTCACGAGGTTACAGAATCACATCACCTTGGAGGTTATGGAGTATCAATTTCCTCGTCCTTTAGACAAGATAGTGAGAGGAATCTGGTTCTCTCAATGCACTACCATCTGAGAGGGGTCCCGGGCCCCTGATGACAGGTGGAAGGAAGGGGACGGCTATTGTGGCAGAGGCTCCACCACCGACCGCCTGTGGGGCCAAGTGTGGGGTCAGGACCGGCAGCACCGGCTCACCTGGGAGGCAGCCGGCAGCTCAGGCCTCGGGAACCTGCATTCCAACAAGCCCCAGGTGCATGTCTGGGAAGCGGTGGCCGGGGGACCTCCCCGAGCCTCTCTAGGTGACACCATGAGTCCAACTGGCTCAGGCCCGTGTGTTGCAGAAAAACAGATTCTATTAATAGTACCTGCTTGTGTAAGAAGGTGAGGGATGGTTATGATGATAATGGCAACAACTGCCGTTTCGAAGGAAGGAAAATGAGCTTGGCTGTTTAACCAAGGTTTCTGAATAGCATGTTTGCAATAAACAAGAGGGGTGGAATTTGTGGAGGAAAGAGCCTGGGGGCTGTTAATCAGAAATCTGACGGGCGGCTTGGCCTGTGTCGTCACAGGGCCGTGTGTAAGTTCTCCCTGAAGTTCCTCCTCTGCGGAAAGAGAATCAACACGCTCCAGTGCGTACGGGGGTGGGGGTAGGTGCTGGGGAGGGGAGGGGACAGCTAGGAGGGACAGGGAGGGCAGCTCCAGGCCAGGCAAAAGCGGGCAATTGCCTTAAAGTCTTCTCAGCCTTGTGTGTGAATCTCCAAAACTGATGCCAATTTCTCCTTCTGTTTCAGAATCCATCCACATTTGTTTCAATATTTGAAAAAATGTTTAAAATTCCCATCAGAAGAAAATAAGTTTCCTCCCCTACCAATCCCACAGCTTTGGCCCTGGCTAGAGCAGCGCCGGGACCCAGGGATTTGAGAAGTTTGTGAAGCAGGCATCTCAAGGTCATTGTCACACCTGCCTGAGGCCCCGTGGGGCAGAGCCGGACCTGTCCACAGCTGCGGGAGGCTTGGAGGGTGGATAGCAGTTCCCAGCTGCAGAGGGTGCCAGGGGAGGCTCATATTTGTCCGGAATCTCACCTGAGTGAGACACTCTTGTGCCACGTGATTACCACCTGTGTCCAGAGCCTTCATCTGCGAGGCTCTCACTTCCAACCGCCGCCTCTGTGGGTCCTGCCGCTCAGAGATTATGACACCCCCATCGTACAGATAAGAAAACCGAGGCCCAGAGAAGCAAAGCAACTCATCCGCGATTACACGTCTCATGAGTTACTGGCAGAAGCGTTGCTCAGACTCCCGAGTTCTGGCTTCTGGACTGGTGACACTTCCTGCTGGCCTGTCCCGAAGTCTCATCCCTTCTGCCGCGAGGAGGGAGGCATCGATGTGGGGCGCTCGCAGGGCCAGGGGTGCTGCCAGGGGCAGAGAAAGTGGTTCCGCCCGCCTGCTCCAGGGCAGCCGGAGCCTCAGGAAGGGAGACCCTTCTGCGACAGGGGCCAGGTGAGAGGAGGGAGGCTGGGAGACCTGCAGGCTCTTGGCACCGGGCAGCCTCAGAAAGGCCCATTTCCAGGGCCTGTGGCCACCCGGGCTGGGGCGTGGGGAGCAGGAGGCCCTTGGTGCAGAGTCAGGGCTCAGCCCGGGTTGGGGCTGCTTGCTCGCAGGCTGCCTGAGGGAGTAGTGAGCTTCCTGCCAGGGAGCTATCCAAGCCCAGGCTGGCCGGCCTCACTGTTCACCAGGCGCCCTGCAGGCATCCAACGGGCCAAATATCACGTGGAACCTCAGAAGCCCCTTCCAACAGGCAGGTGGAGCCAGTTTGAATGCTTCTGCCCTTGCCCTCCCTTTCGGCTCCTCCACGAGGGGTGCTGGAGGTCCGCAGGGCTGAAGCCACGTCTGCTGTCCCCATGTGGTCTGGCAGAGGGCAGTGGGTCTCCCGGGGAGGAGATGACCACAGAGCTAGAAATCAGAAACCTCCCTCCAACCCCACAGCATTGACTCATGGATGCTGTGTGTCTTTGAGCAAGTCACTTGACTTCTCTGAGTGAGGTTCATTCCCTTCCAGGCAGGGAGAATATTGCTCTTCCTACCTCAGAGTGCTGGCTTTGGACACTCTCAAGAATGGGACAAGGGGTCAGATTTTCAAAGGATCCTCTCTGCTGCCCTAGAACACCTTAGGATACCATTGTCACCATTTTCCAGATGGAAAAACAGAAGCCCAGAGAGGGGAAGCAGCTTGCCCAAGGTCACAAAGCATGTCAGAGGCAGACTCAGGACTTGAACCCAGGGCTCCCAATCCCAGTCCACAGCTGTCTCTCCCAAAAGAGACCCCACGAGCAGGATGACTGGAGAAAAGCAGTTCTCCTCTCGCCTTCGAGATGTCGGTTTCACGGGTAAATGGTGAGGGAGCCCTTTGGCTTTGTGGTAGGAGTCAACTGGCTGAACGGGTGGACGCTGCCGTCTTGCTTCTTCTGGGAATGGTGGGGGTTTCTCTTCCAGAAAGCTCCATGGCTCTGAGCCCCACACTCAGCCGGACAAGGAAGATGCCCACGTGTACCTGGCCAAAGGCAGGCTGGGGACCCCACTCGGGTCTGCCCTTGTGTCACCCTGGCTGGCATAGCATGTCCTAGTTCACAGAGTGCTAGGTGACCTTGGGCAAGTCCCTGCCCCTGCCTGGGCCTCAGTTTCCCCAACCATAAGATGTATCGGAGGCTGGGGTCAGTCGCTCACCACTGTCGGCTCAGTGCCAGCTCTGGCACACACAACAGAGAAGAGGCTTGCTTTCTTCTTGAAAGCAGATGGAAATATTCTGCTCTGAGGCAGATTTGTCGCTCTCACAGTGGGGTGTCCTCCCAAGTCCGAGGGCTCCAGATGGGGAGGCGGCCGGGCACATCAGCTCCCACCCAGCGGCTCTGCCCAGGACTTGGCCCACAGCCTCGCGGGCTCTTGGGGCCTGGAGTCACCGCCGGGTCCCATTATGGGAGCGACAAAGGCCCCTGGCAGGGCCACGCTCGTAGGTCACACTTGCAGGTCAAACTTGCAGGTCACACTTGTAGGTCACACTTGCAGGTCACACTTGCAGGTCATGCTTGCAGGTCACGCTTGCAGATCACGCTTGCAGGTCACGCTTGCAGATCACGCTTGCAGGTCACGCTTGCAGGTCACACTTGTAGGTCACACTTGCAGGTCACGCTTGTAGGTCATGCTTGCAGGTCACATTTGCAGGTCACACTTGCAGATCACGCTTGCAGGCCACGCTTGTAGGTCACACTTGCAGGTCACACTTGCAGATCACACTTGCAGGTCACACTTGCAGGTCACACTTGTAGGTCTCACATGGCTCTCCCAGCCCTGCACTGGCAGCCAGGCCTGCTCTCAGCCCCAGCAGCTCACACAGAGGCAGGTCCCACAGGGGCAGGGAGGGGACGCGGCAGCCCAGAGGCCCAGAGGGGCCGGGGGAGGCTGAGAGGCCTCTCGGGCCCCGTGGAGGTGGGGGGCGCTGGCTTCAGCCTTAGACAGACCTGAGTTGGAATCCTCACTCTGCCGCCTCCCGGTGATGGGGCCTCACGCACACCCCTTGCTGTCTGTCTCTGGGTCCTCATTTGTAAAATGGGACGATGATGTCACCAAGTCACACTATCATTGTAGGCAGTAAATGAGGCAAGGTACGCACCATGTCGTCACATGCCAAGTGAACAGTAGTTGCTGTTATGACGACCACTACTGTCACAGCAGCGTGGGGAAAATGACAGAAGTCCTGGTTTGGTGTCTCGCTTCCAATACATGGCCCCACATGGCGATCCGCGTAGGGTTCTAGATGCCCCTACGGCCAAGACAGAGGGGGATGGGGCAGGAAGTCCCATGGGGACTGGGTGGGTGGAGCAGACCGAGGAGGGAGGGGTTGGGGCCCAAGGCCACTCCTGCTACACCCCCCTGAGCTGCCTCAGCCCAGTGCCACCCTGCAGGGGTTCAGGGCCCGCGGGCTCTGACCTCAGTTCGGGACTCTAGAGGTCCTCACTCAGCAGGGCGGTTACAAAATCTATTTTAAGAGCTAAGGGCAGTGGAGCCAGGCCTGTGCATCCCCTGGGGCGGAGTGGCCTGACCCTCCCTAACCGGGGCAGTGCGACTTCCCAGCAAGGGCATGGCCACTGGGTCAGCAAGCTTTCAGCATGTCTTAGGAACTTTGTTTCTAATGGAAAGGACAGCATCCGGGTCCTAGGGTGCCTCGGGGGACAGGGGACAGGCTGATGTGGGGGCTGCTTTCTACAAGGCCCCACTTCTGGACACGGCAACTTAGGGAGAGGGGCTGACCACTCAGAGGCACGGCGTCGTTCTTCTTTCTTCGAGAACATGGCCATGATAGTTTATCAGTTGATGCACAAATATTTGCTGAGCACTTACTTTGCTGGTTTGGACAGATATGGAAAGCAAGGCAGAGCTGTGGCTGAGAAAAACCAGAGGATGACAGTTTCCCCCGGAATGGTCGGGGAAGCAGGGAAGGCTTCTCCCAGGGGGTGACAGAGGGTGAGAAGACACTAGGTAGAAAGAAGGGGACAGAGATGAAAATACCCCAATTTTTCTCCTTTCCCTGTGTGCAGACCTCTTGCCCAGTGACCTTGCAGTTGGTTCTTCTTCACTAAGAAGGCAGAGTCTATTTCCCTACCCTTGAATTTGTCCTGGCCATGTGTCACGCTTGGGTGGCAGGGTGTTAGGAGACTTGACCCCAGCAGAGGCTGAAAACATGCTTCAGGATTCTACCTGCTCCTTTGGACTCCTGCCTTCAGCCCAGCAAGCCTGCCGGAGAGGAAGGAAAGGAATGCGGAGAAGGAGCCGGGTTGTCTAAGCCGTCCCTGTCTAGACCAAGCAACAGTCCATCGACCACCGACCACCACCGAGTGAAGGAGCGGTGGGGTCAGCAGAGCCACCTCGCTGACCCGCAGCTGGCTGCAAAGGCACGAGTGGGCCCGCCAAGATCGGCCAAGCCCCGCCAGCTCCGCAGACCCGCCCAGCCTGCCCACGGCCTCCTGAGGAACCGCCAGTGGTCGCTGTGTTAAGTCACTAGGTTTGGAGATGGTCGGTTACCTGGCGACAGTTAACTGGTACAGGGGGAGAGCATTCCAGGGAGTGGGAACAGCATCGGTAAAGGCTCGGGAACAAGACAGAGTTGAGCGAATTGAGAGAAATAGAGAAGAAAGCCACCATGGCTGGGGCTCAGCGAGAGAGCAGGAAGGAGAGGGAAAACGAGCCCCTGGAGGTTGGCAGGAGCCAGATCTCGCAGAGCCTCGAAGGCCATGGTGGGGACTTGGATATCTCTCTAAGCACAGTGCAAGCTGGGGGCAGGTTTCAAGGACATGGTGGACGGGGCAGGGGCGGTGCAGGCATCTGGCTGTCCCAGGGGAATGGATCATAAGGGCCATGTGGAAGTGGACAGGGTGGTTACTGGGCTCTCCCATCTGCAAAGCAGGTCTCAGGCTCTGGTCACACCAAAGCAGACATGGGGAAACTGAGGCCAAGCGAAGGGGAGCAAATTGCCAATAGTCACACAATGAGTCCCACAGCAAGGATGCACCCTAGGATTTCTAGTCTAGAATTTTCTCTCCTGTTCCCCTTGGCCTTAAGCAAGGAGCAAGAGGAAAGAAATTCATTGCCCTGTCCCAAATCTCTCACATCCACACACCAATGTCTCTGCTCCTGTCGGTCACCTCTCTGTTCCATCTCCTCTCTGCCCGTTTCTGTCACTGAATGAAAGGTCCTCCTCCCCACTCAGCACCCAGTTTCCTCAGACTTTTGCCTCCAGCACCCAGGCCTGACTCTGGCTTACCTGTGATTCTTTCTGTCTTAAGCAACTTCCTAACTAACCACCACTGCAATGCATCCTCCACCCAGCCACCAGAGGGGTCTTTCTGGACGTGCCCCCTCCCCTCTCTGCTCAGAAATCTTCCATGGCTCCCCGTTGCCTTCAGAATAAAGTTCAGACTCACCAGTCGGGCATTCAGGGGCTGCATGATTGAGCTTTGTAGTGGGACTGTCTGGGGTTCAAACTCCAGCTCCTCTCTAACTCTGCGGTGGGCGGGAAGGAGGCAGTTCCCTCGACTCTCTGAGCTTCCACTCCCTCATAGCTAAAGTGGGTACAATAGCAGGACCCACGTCACCTGGCTGTGGTAAGAAATGCCTCCCCTGCTGGTTCAGTACCTGGCTCGAAACAAGCTGTCCGTGAATGGCTGTCCTGTGGCCGCTGCCCAGCCCGCGGGGGAGAGTTCTAGTGAAACTGCACCCTGGGGGGCCCTCCCTGCCCACACAGAGATTTTGGTTCTGTAGAAGAAGGGAACTTTAGATTTCATGAGTCATGGAGTTTGTGAATGTTTTATCTGTGCACACACATAGTAATCTGCTTGTAAACCTGACTTATATCCAGTGAAGATAGGACCTGTTCACTCATCCACTCAGCGGGTCTCAAAACCAGGGCTGCCCCTAATGCCCTTCCAGCTCACCTCTCTAGGCACTTTTCTTAAAAACAAACAAACAAAAAAAAACCCTCTGCCTTATTAAATGCCCTATTACATCTGAATCATCTGATTTTTCTCATAATATGCATGTTACTTCCTGTGTAATAAAAAATAATGAAAATGGTTTAGACAGTCAATTAAGGCTATGTAAGGCTTGAGCAATGCTATCAACCAACTGCACTTAATTGACATTTAAACAGCACTCCACCCAGCAATAGCAGAATGCACATTTTCCAAGTGCACGTGGAGCACTCACTAAGATAGACCATATGCTGGACCATAAAAAAGTCTCAGCAAATTTAAAAAGATTGAAATCATGCAGAGTGTGATCTCTGACTACAACAGAATAAATTCAAAATCAGTAACAGAAAGATATTTTGAAAATCTCCAAATATTTGGAAATTAAACAAAATAATTCTAAATAACACATGGGCCCAAGAAGAAATCACAGGGCAAGTAAGAGAACGTGTTGAACTAAATGAAAATGGAAGAACAATATGTTATAATAAAATGAGTGAGATGCAGCTAAGAGAATGTTTAAAGGGACATTTATAGCTTTAAATGTTTGTATTGGAAAAAAAGTAGATTTTAAATCAATGATCTAAGCTTTCTACATGAAAAATATTGAAAAAGAAGGCAAATAAACCCAAAGGAAAGGGAAAGGAGAAAATACTATTGAACAGCAATCAATGAACTAGAAGAGAGAAAACCAATGGAGTAAATCAATAAAACCAAAAGATAGTTATTTGGAAAATAATTAATACATCTCTAACCAAACTGATCAAGAATAAAAAGAAAGAAAGAAGACATAATTACCAATATCGTGACTGCAAAACAGTTATGGCTATAGTTCCTAGCAGGGTAAAAAGGGGATATTATAAGCAACTTTATGCCAGTAAGATTGACAACTCAGATGAAATGGAAAAAAATTCCTTGAAAGACAGAAATTACCAAACTAACTCAGGAAGACATAGAAAATCTGAATATTCCTATATCTATTAAAGAATTAGATTTGTAATTAAAAGTTTCACACACGGGGTGGGGGGCATGGGCAATATAGATAACCTTAACATTTGTACCCCCATAATATGCTGAAATAAAAAAATTAAAAAAAAAAAAAAGTTTCACACAAATAAAACTTCAGATTCAGATGACTTCAATGATAAATTCTATCAAACACTTAAGGAAGAAATAACACTAGTATTATACAAACTCCTTCCAAGAATGTAGGAGGAGGAAGAATTTCCCAACTCATTTTATGGGGTCAGCATTCCCATGACGGCAAAACTAGACGAAGATAATACGAGAAAAAAAAGATGGAAAGAAGGAAAGAAGGGAGAGAGGGAGGGAACACAGAACAATATCCCTCATAAACAGAGAGGCAAAAATCCTTTCTATTTTAGCAAATTGAATCAGGCAATGTATAAAATGACCAACTACTTTATCCCAGGAACTCAAAATTGATTGAACATTTGAAAACCAATTAATATTATTCACAATATTGACCAGAATAAGTAAGTAAAGCCATGCGATTATTTCAGTACATTCAGAAAAAAAATTGACAAAATTCAATACTCATGCATGACTTAAACCCATCAGTCAGCTAGAAATAGAAGGAAATTCTTTAATTTGATAGAGAACATCTATGAAAAATTAGGGCTAAAATCATGCTTAATGGTGGAGTTGAATGCTTTTTCCACTATAACTGGGCATTGTAATCATCAGACATTGTAAAATTGTGAATGAAGCGTAAGATTTTCATTGAGGCCAAGTCAAAAAAGAAGTTTCTATCCTAAAAGAAACGTTTAATAATAAGGCAACACAATTATAAACACAACTTTTTTTCTTTTTTGGTGGGAGTCACACAAAATAGATAACATCAGAATTGTCTTTAAATTTCCTGTTGATTTGACATGAAATACTGACCTTGGTGAAGATAATATAAAATTCACACCAAACTACTAGAATCAGTGCCATCAGTGACAAACTGGTTAATGAGTATTGTCAATTCAAGGAATTCTTACGATTGGTCACTGTATTAAAAAATTTCTTTTTATCTTTTAATTTATATATGAAAGAAATTTTACAGCTTATATGTAAAAGAAACTAGAAGTTTCTCCAAAGTCGATAAGAATCTTAAACATTTATATGATAATGTATATTAAGAAGCCAAAACAAGCTAAATGAAGCTAAAAGAAACTGCAATTAACATCATTGTTTAAGATTTTATATTTTGTTGCAATTTCTTTTCTCGTAAATAAATGCCCATGTTCATAAAAAAAAAAAAAGATACTCACCACTTTGATTCATCATTGTACAGTAGGTACTATCCATGCAATAAAACAAGAAAAAGAAATAAAATACATAATCATAATAAAATACATGTTGGAAGAGAAGGAGTAAAATAATTCCTACTTTAAAAAGAAAACCCAAACCCCATAATTATATACATAGAAAATCCTAAGGAATCTAATAAAAAGCTACTGGAACTAATAAGTGAATTCAGCACAGTTGCAAGATACAAGGTCAATATTTTAAAATGAATTGTATTTCTATATACTGGCAATGAACATTTGGATATTGAATTTATAAAAACATCATTTAGATTATTATCAAAAAACATGAAATACATAAGGATATATTTAACAAAATGCATGCATAGCTATATGAGAAAAACTAAAAAACATCATTGAGTGATATTAAGGAACTCCCAAAGAAATGGAGTGATAACATATGGTTTGATTGACAGCCTCAATATTGTTAAAATTGATCTACAGATTTTCCCCAAATGGTATCTACAGATTTAGCACAATACCAATCAAAACCCAGCAAGCCTTTTTATAGAAATTGGCCAGGTGATTATAAAATGTATATGGAAAAGGAAAAGGCCTAGAATAACTAAAATCATGTTGAAAAAAAGAATAAATGTGAAGGACTTAAACTACCTGATTTCAAGTCTACTATAAATCTATAGTATTTAAGATAGTGGGCTACTGGCAAAAGGATTAGCATAAAGATCAATGGTACAGAACAGAGAGCTCTGAAATAGAACCAACTATGATATATATGGTCAATTAATTTTGACAGATGTGCCAAGGTAATTCAATGGAGGAAGGTTAGACTTTCAGCAAATGGTGCTAAAACAACTAGATATCAATAGGAACAAAATAAATGAACCTAACCCTTATCTCCTACTATATACAAAAGTTAACGTGAAATAGACCATAGACCTAGACATAAAAGTTAAATTTATAAAATGTCTGGGAAAAAACAAAGGAGAAAATCTTGGCCAGGCGCAGTGGCTCACGACTATAATCCTAGCTCTCTGGGAGGCCAAGGCAGGAGGATCATTTGAAGCAAGGAGTTTGAGACCAGCCCACAAGAGCAAAATCTGGTTTCCACTAAAATTAGAAAAAAGTAGCCAGGCGTAGTGGTGCATGTCTGTAGTCCCAGCTACTCGGGAGGCTGAGGTAGGATTGCTTGAGGCCAAGAGTTTGAGGTTGCTGTGAGGTATGATGAGGCCACTGCACTCCAGCCCCGGTGACAGAGTGAGACTCTGTCTCAAAAAAAGAAAGGAGAAAATCTTTTTCACCTTAGATTAGGCAAACATAGACCTGACACAAAATTCACTAATCATAAAAGAAAAACTTTGTAAATTAACTTCATCAGAATTGAAAGTTCTGCTCTTCAAAGACATTGTTAAGAAAATGAAAAGGCAAGCTACTGCCTAGGAGAAAATATTCACAATACAAGATTCTGACAAAGGGCTTGTATCCAAAATATGTAAAGAACTCTCTCTACTCAATAATAAGAAGACAATCCAATTTTAAATATATTTCAATAGACACTTCACCAAAAAGATACACAAATAGCCAATAAGCACATGATAAGATACTTGATGTCATTGGTCATTAGACAAATACAAATAAAAATGACGGTGAGATGCCAGTACACACACACCCCAGAATGGCTAAAATTAAAATGGCTGACAATATCAAGTGCAGACAGGATGCGGGATAACTGGAACTCTTCAGAGATTGCTGCTGAGGTTGTAAACTGATACTTTGAAAACAGGTTGGCAGTGGCTTATAAAGTTAAGAATACCCTTACCACATGATCTAGCAATTCCACTCCTCAGTATTTACCCTAGAGCAATGAAAACATATGTCCACAGAAAGACTTGTACATGAATGTTCATAGTAGCTGTGTTCACAGGACAGTACCCCCAAACTGGAAATAACCCAACATCAGTCAACCAGTGACTGTATAAACAAACTGTGCTATAGCCACACACCACAATCAAAATAAGGAAACTACGGGATACACAAGTGGATAAGTCTCAAAAACATTGTCCTGAGTAAAAGAAGCCACACACAAAATACTACAGGCTGGATGATGCCATTTATATGAAACTCTAGAAGAGGCAAATCAAGTCTATTATGATACAAAGCAGATCAGTGTTGATCTGCCAGGGGCGGGAGGCAGTGACAGAATGGGTGGTGAGGGGATTTCAGAGGTGCTGGTGATGTTCTGCATTTTGATCTTGGTGGTGATTACACTGATGTAACATTTGTCAAGATGCATCAAAACGTGCATTTAAATAGATACATTTTATTGCCTGTAAAAACTCTATCTCAATAGGGTTGCTTTCTAAAGAGTTATTTAAACAAAGCATTTGTGGAAGGCAAGCAGAACTGAAGAATTAAGTCTAACCCTACAGCGTTTCCCACAAGATGGTGAGATCCTGGGAAAAACACTGGGGAGGAAGGTAGACAGGCCCTGCTTCCAAGAAACTTGCAAAAGAATTGCTAAGGGGGAGGCTGGTACCAGGGTGGAAGGTTAGGTGGAAGCCTGTCTTATGTGGAAGTTGGTTCTAAAGTCAGCACATAAAAGGAGCACTGGGCGCCATTAAAATCATCCTTGAAAATCCTTTATGGAAGCGCCATTTTGGAGACCAACTTTGGATAACAACTCCCGCTGCATCCAGCACAACCAGCTTCCCTCCGGCATGGATCTGACTGCAATTTCTTTGGTTGAACACAAAATGGTTGGCTTGCTGAGACCTTGTTACACACAGGAGTGCACACATGCACACACACGTTTAAACACTAGGTCCCACCTGGGAACTAACACGGCCAGGAAGAAACTGTATTTCTCCAGTCTCCAGTCTCGTGCCATCCATAGCATTTAACATGTGTGATTTCTCTCTCCTCATTCTCTTGTGCTCTCCGAAACCTTTTAGGTGATTGTGGGCAACAATGTGGAGGGATCCTCCACTCCACTCAGCAAGGAAGGAAGGCCTTGGGATGCAGAAACGAAGAGAAGCCATTGCTCCTGCTTGCTCACAGTCTGGGTGGGAGGCAGACACAGCATCTACAATCCAGCACTATGTTCCGTAAAGGGTGAAAGCAGAGCATTTGAGGATGAACAGAGGGGCGTGTGTGTGTGTGTGTGTGTGTGTCTGTGTGTGTAGTAGAACTTGAAAGGTTGATTCTAAAATGTATATGGATACAGGCATGAAACATCACAAAAAAATTAAAAAATAAAAAAAATGGAAATTCAAAGGGCCAAGACACTCTTGAAGAAGAATATCAAGGTAGAAGACTTGTCCTGCGTGCTGTTAAGACTTAGTGTAACACCGTAGTGTAGTAAAGTAAAGCTACGGTAAGGTGTGATATTAGTGCAAGAATGGACTCACAGTCCAACAGAACAGAATCCGGAGGCAGACCCAGGCACAGATGGGCAGTTGACTTATGACAAGTGTGCTATGGTGGAAAAGAATAGTGTTTTCAACAAATGATGCTGAGTCTTTTGGACATCCATCCACATGACAGGAAAAAAAATGAACCTTGACCCCTACCACACACCATTAAAAAAAAAAAAAAAAACTCCATGTAGATTGCAGACCTAATAATGAAAAGCAACTATAAAGCTTTTAAAAGACATTTTGAACCCAAGGCAAGAAAAGATTTCTTAAAAAGTACTAAGGATAAAGGAAATTTATGACATTAAATTTTAAAATGTCTATTCACCCAAAAAAATGCAATTAAGGGAGTGAAAAGACAAACCTAAGGGTGGAAAAAGATGATTTGTGACAAAGAACTCATATCCGGAATAAATTCCAACAATCAGTAAGACAAAGAAAAGACAAAAGAATTGAAAAGGCATGTCCCCAAAAAGGAAATACGAATGGCTAATACCAATATGAAAAGATGTTCAAGCTTACTGGTAATGAGGGAAATGCAAATTAAAACCACAATGAAGTGGAATAACATAAGTACTAGATTAGTAAAAATTAAAAATCTGGCAATAACAACTGTTGGCAAGGATGTGGAGCAATGAGAACTCTCATTCACTAATGAGAGAATATAAATTGGTACAAACACTTCGTAAAATAGTTTGGCATTATTAATAAAATTGACAAAATGTATATTCTATTAGTAGCATTTCTACTTTGAGTACTCAAAATTTGAGTGTACGTGTGCCCCAGGAGACATAAAGAAAGCAAACTTATAGCAGCACGGCTCAAATGTCTATCAGCAGAACAATGGATAAGTCAGCGATGTCATGCATACACTACCAAGAAAGTGCGTGAATGGCAATTGCCGGCCCCAACATGGATGAGCCTCAGAAACATAATATTGAGCCAAAGAAGTCAAACGCACACAAAATACATGCAGCATGAGTGGTGCACACCAGTTGTCCCTGCTATTGAGGAGGCTGAGGTGGGAGGAGCACTTGAGCCCAGGAGTCCAACCCGGGCAATATATAGTGAGATGCCATCTCTAAATAAATAAATAAATATTTTTTTAAATGGACAAAATTAAACTCTGTGGTTTAGGAATGCCTATGTAGATAGTAAAACTATAAAACAAAGCAAGAAAAGGATAAAAAATCAAGCTCATGGCTAATTCTGGTAGGGAGAGAAAGGTACACGAGGGATCCTAGTTGCTGCTAAAGTTCTATAGCTTGACTTGGGTGACCATTAAGTGCATGTTTGCTTTAAAATTATGTGTTAAACTATACACATATGTTTAGGCACTTTTCTATATATAAAAATATTCCAAAATAAATATATCATATACACACCATATAATAAGGAAGAAAATGCTGGGAGATGTGCAGTCAAGAGAGAAACTCAATGTGCCTGAGAAAATCAAGGAGGACTTCGTGGAGGAGGGGTTTCCTTCAGCAGATGCACACTGAGAGCCCTTCACATGCCAGACCCCGAGAGTCTGACAAAAGTAATCAAACACTCACTCCCTGCCCCCAGGGAATTTACATTCCAGGAAGGGAGACAGGCTGGAATCAAATAAACACACTGTAAATGCTTAAATTACAGGCCCACATAATGGCCTTGAGCGTGAGGTCCAGGCCTCACTCTGTGTGCGAGAGATGCCACTTGCGTGAGATCTGAAGGGTGAGGGTATGGATTGCTCAGGAATGGCGACTGGGAGCAGGCAAAGGGCACAGCACCCCGTGAATGTCCTCAAGAGGGTAGGACCAGGCCCCTCCCCACCCCCAACTGCTGAAAGGTCACATGGCCACTCACAGAGAACCAGTGAGGAAGTGGCATGAAGTAAGAAGCATGCAGAGGTGGGAGAGGATAACCTGAACTGGGTTTTGAAGGGTGGATAGGAGTTCATCAGGCAGAGTTTATGAAATCCTTGAGGACTTGGATTTCCGCGCCTTGCTCACCTACGCCTAGGACACAGCTGTGCTCAGTAAACGCATGCTGATTTCTCCTGGAAAGTGAAAAGCCAGAGAATAGAGAAAGAATGTAAGGGCTTGGCGCTCCTTGACCTCAGAGAAATGAGGCTGCAGCTGGGGGGGGAGAGTTCCCTTAGCATCCTGGGCTCTATCCCATCTGTCAGCAGCGTTAGTGGCCCGGTGAAGTCACCAGCGGAGGGGGAGGCAGCTGGAAAGGTCAGCCCCAAGACACGAGCCATCTGCTGGCGGATGCAGCTGACGGCGCTGCCTGCCCGCCACCGCGAGCCTGGCTTGCACCGTGCCTGCCCCATCCCCGCCCCAAACCCCAGGGTCCCAGGAGGGTGACAGCAGCCCGGCCGGGGACGCTGGAGCCAGACGCAATCAGAGTGGGCAGCCGCGGCTGCAGTGGCTTCGGAATCTGGTTGTTAGTGGGCGGCCGAGGGAGCCGCGCTGTCTCCCCTGTGTTTACTTGGCTCCACGGAGGGGCTGGAAATCTGATCTCCGTGGGGACTGGGCCCTGGTTAGCCCCCGCCCGCCCGGAGTCGGACGGAGCCCTGCCCTCCCAGACAGAGCTGCCCAGAGCCATGCTGCTGTCAGGAGAAACTGAGGCCAGGGCGCAAGCGGAGAGGGATCATAAACCAAGTACTAGCAGCTCCTGTTTAGGGGCTTCTTCTCATGTGCCACGCACTGGGCCAGTGCGTTACGTATAAAATCCGTGTGAGGAAAGTGTTATTATTCTTGTTTAAGAGTTGGGGCAACTGGGGCTCAGAGAGGGCAAGTGATTTGCCCAAAGTCAGAGAGGGCAAGTGATTTGCCCAAAGTCACACAGAGCTGGAGTCGGGTTAGAGTCCAGATCTGCCTGATTCCAAAGCCAGAGTCCCTAACCACTCTACCACCCTGCCTCCAAGGGCAGTGTTCGCTGTGTGGCTGGGGCTCCTCAACCATCTCTGGAAGGGCAAATGACCCCTCCATCGCCGATCCTGGAGTAGGGGACATCTGTCCTCACCTGGCCTTCCCGCAGAGTCTAACCACCCAGTGCCCTCTCGGAGCCCACCTTCCTTGAGCCCCTGCAGCCCTGCCTAGAGTGCCCACTGCCTTCAAGTGGACCCCTGGAATGGGTCAGAGACTTTGAGCTCCCAATAGCAGGAATTCCTTCTCTAAACTGGCAGCAGAGAGTATCTAACTATGAGGACAGGGTCTGGCCTACTGTCCCTGGACCCCACACCATATAGCACAGCTGCTGCCACAGAGAGGAATGAGAAAGGCCCCCAGCTTGGGCACCTAGCATGGGTGTGTATGGCATATCAGGGAAAGCCAGGTCTGCTGGTGACAGCTATGTGGCCCTGGGCAATGGGCACAGCCTCTCTGAGCCCACAGCCCCTCTGCAAAGGAGGGAAACTGACCACTACTTGCTTCATGCATTCCACGATCTCATGCACACAAAGGGCTTGGCACTGGGCGTGCGCCCAATATTACATCCTGGATTTGAACTTTGACTGTTTTCTTTTTTCTCCTTTTTTTTTTTTTTTTTGGCTTTTGACTCTAGTTTTCAGATTCTCTCTTCCAGCCATGTACGACAGATTTCTGGGGAACAGATGCCCAGTGCAGTACCGGGAAGATGGCCAGCGCTTAGCGCTCCTTTGTTGATCCGAAACCTCCCCTTCTCCTCACTTTGTGTTCAGAGTCTGTGGACTTCTCCAAGCCTCGTGAAACCTGTTTACAACGTCAGGCCAAATCCTGCTCAGAGTAGAGGGACCCAAGCGACTGCTTTATCTGGTTGCACTAAGTGTCTAACCTTCATCGCTCTTGCTGTAACGGCAGCCCGTTTCCCACACTCGGTCCAGAGGTATGGGAGCAGCTGTTCTCGGTCCTCTGAGAGGTCACGTGGCCCCGGACAGGAAGAAAGCACCCACCCACCCCCTGCAACCCAGGATTGTCCCGGGTACCTTTCCTACAGGAAATTTCTGCACCGAATTGTTTTCCTTTTCTTTGATGCAATTATGCCGCTGTGGGCCACACATTCACCCAGCAGGCCTTTTAGGGCAATGCTCCTGGGCCTTCCCAGCCAGGGGAATTCCTCGGAACTCAGTCAGACTCCCAAGACCCTCCTCACTGCCACAGGAAGGAGCCTAGCCCAGGCCCCCGCTTGGACGGACGGCGAGAGAGCCGGTCACCCGGGGGGTTGGTGGCACAGCAGATTCCTGACGCATCGTCTGCTGCTCCCAGGCCCCTGGGCCCACCTGTGGGGCTCTTGTTCCCCTGTTTCCCAGGGCAGGGTCCTCTCTGGCCAGTCCCAGAGAACAGACGGGTGAGGCTTTCTGTATGAAGAATGTCGGGGACTCAGTGGTCACCAAGCCTCCAGCCCTCCTCATCATCTTCCTCCCAGAGTTTCGTGCCTGTGTTCTGTGTCACCGTCTGTGATCTGAGGGCAGACTGTTCCTCGTGGGGTGGCCTCAGCGGCAGTGCTGGGCTCTTGGTGAAGGAAAGAAGGCAGCGCCGACTCAGAACATGTTCTCTCTCTCTCTCTCTCACACACACACACACACACACACACACACACACACACACACACACGTGTACACACCCCAACTTACATGTTAGGATCAGCATGGGACCTTACAGGTCTGCCAGCTTTCTTACATGCCCTGGCCTTCAAACCCCACGACCCCGGCCTGGAAGCCCACCAGTACCCCCACGACCCTTCCCAAGGCCTAAAAGCACGTCACAGGGTTGACTCCTAGAGCCAGGGACTGTCTGTTCTCCCGCCCAGAGCAGAAATCCTCTTCCGGTCTGCCTAGTGATGGGGAGCTCATTCCCTCTCAGGGCAGCTTCTTCGACTTCCAGACGACTCTGGAGCTGCCTAGAGCAGCAGACAGAGCAGGGCTGTGAGGTACGAGAGACCTGAGTTCAAGCCCTGGCTCCAGTGCTTGCTAGCTGTGTGGCCTCAGGCAAGCCACTGTCCCTCTCTGAGCCTCTGTTTCTCCATCTGTGCACTGGGAGTTAGAATGTCTGCCCCGCGGAACTGGCGTGGGCGTCAGATGGGAACGTTTGTGAAAGCCCTGTGAGCTGCGGTCTCCCGTCCCGAGACAGTGGAGCCCAGGGACTGCGGAGACCTCTCATGTGACGGGGAAGCAGCGTCGGGCTGCACTCGGCGCCCTCTAGGACCACGCCGTTTGATCCTCGCGGCGACCTCTGGGGAAGCCTGAACGTCACCCCACTTCACAGGTGATGACCCGGCACTCAGAGAAGCGTGTGTGGCTTGCCCACGCCGCAGCCCCCAGTAGAAAGGCAAGAAAGGCAGGGCTGGGTTTGGACCCGGGTACCCTGACCCTGGAGCGGGCTAGGTTAACCACTGTGCCCCATGGCCTCGTCACACCTGCCACGGGCTGAGTGTCCCATAAACTTGGGTCACCACTGTCATTGTGATGAATAGGTCGCCACAAGCCCCTCACTCCTTGCTCCGGCGGTTGAAACCCTTTCCTGAGATTTCACCGGGGGGCTAGAGCCAACTCACGGTCTCTCTGGTCCTCACCATTGTCCTGCAGAGCCGCCAGCTGTCGCCGCCCAGCTGTGGGGCATCTCAGCGGCCCCCTCCTAAGACAAACCACTCAGCCCTTCCACGATTACCATTCTCCCAGGCGCCTATGGGTGCGTGTAGACCGAACCGGCGACGGAATGTGGAGCACGTTTACACCGCAGAACACACTTCGCACTGAACACTTGACATCCCTGGCTTTCAACACCCTTTCCTGCCCAACCCCATGCCTCCGAGAACTTGCTTCTGCTCGAGTTGCCTGGCAGGGCCCCACCTTCCACGGCCCAGCATCTTCCACGGCCCAGCACCCACCATGCCCTCTCCCCCCAGCCCCGCCCCCTGTCCCCGCCCCCTGTCCCCACCTCCAGGCTCTGTCATTCTGTCAGGGTTGGGAATTCTGTCCGGGCGTGGTGGCTCACGCCTGTAATCCTAGCACTCTGGGAGGCCAAGGTGGGCGGATTGCTCGAGGTCAGGAGTTCAAAACCAGCCTGAGCTTGCCACAGCATTTTTAGGGCAAAAAAAAAAGAAAAAACAAAACCAGCCTGAGCAAGAGTGAGACCCCGTCTCTACTATAAATAGAAAGAAATTAATTGGCCAACTAATATATATATAGAAAAAATTAGCCGGGCATGGCGGCGCATGCCTGTAGTCCCAGCTACTCGGGAGGCTAAGGCAGGAGGATTGCTTGAGCCCAGAAGATTGAGGTTGCTGTGAGCTAGGCAGATGCCAGAGCACTCACTCTAGCCTGGGCAACAAAGCGAGACTCTGTCTCAAACAAAACAAAACAAAAAAATGAGTTGGGAATTCTACTCCCTCCGTCCCTTAATCCCAAACCTTCCCACAGTCACACCCATCCAGGAGCCTCCCAGTGAGCCAGACTCCCCTCTCACAGGGCCGTGGGGCTTTCGGGGGTTTCTTCGGTCCCTGGCATCGTGCCCCGTATTTGGCGGACTCAAGTGATGATAGCCACATTAGCATACGAAAATTCTTCCTCAGAGTATGTAGCAATGAGCTCTTTTCCAATAACTACCCTACAATATCAAAAGCCATAGACCTCAGAAATGACCCCACCCAGAATTTCTCAGTGAGACACAACAGTCCCTCATTATATGGGGCTGTCCTGTGCATTGCAGGACACTTAGAATCCCCAGGTTGCCCGCACTAAATGCCAATGGCACCCCCCCATCATTGTGACAACCAAAAATGCCCCCACTTCCAAAGTCACCAGTCTGTGACATATACACACTCATGCATAGCACACACACTCACACATACACACACACACAAGTGGAGAACCAATCCTTTCTTGGTATGCATGGGCTCATGAGGCCCAGAGAGGCAAAGGTCTCTGCCATAGATCACACAGCACGTGAGGTTGGCACACAAGACTAGGGGGTTGGGGGAGAACTTCTCTCCCAATGTGGAAGCTGAGGCCATCCTGACACTAGTCTAGGAGCCAGGGGACAAGGGTCCTCTCTCGCACCCGGCTCCAGATTTCTGCAATTCCCTGGATCTGCTGGCGAGGGCTGGCAGGATGCCAGACAGACACCAGCAGAGAAAACCTCAGCCTCTCATATTTTGAGGACTCGGCGGATTCTGCCTGGTTCCCAGTAACCAGAAACACCAGCGTTAAGTGAGGTTTGGCCCAGGGAAGGCCGAGCCAGCCCAGCCCCGCCCTGGCAGCTCTCTGGCGAGGCAGCAATCCTCCCCAGGGCTGGACCCCTCCCGCCTGGCTGTGGGGATTCCTGCTGTCAGCTGCCCAGAGATGGGGTCAGGGGACAGAAGCGGGATTTCCAGAACCCGAAAGCCCAGCGTGCCAGCAAGCCCGTGCTTTCCAGATGTAAGGAACTACCAGGACAGGCACCCAGGTCCAGTCCTGCCCAGAGACAACGCGCCAGGGGCTGGGGGGAGGGTGGGGGGCACAGGGAGGAGAGAGCAAACCTGACTGTGCCTCTACTACGCACAGAACATTTCCACTCATCTCCCAGAATTAATCCTCATGGTCCCGTTAGGGGACCACAGCAGTCCCATTTCACAGAGTAGGAGATAGAGGCTCAGAAAGGCGGACCTGCCACTTACTAGCTGTGTGACCCAGGACACGCAGCATAAGCACTCTGGATCATCTGGAGGCTAAGGCCTGCCTCTAGGATGTGTTTAAGGCTAAATGAGGCAAATCTTTGTCGCGGTAGCCCAGTGCCTGGCTCTCAGTGGGTGCAGAAATAAAGCCATTGGAACCAGCAGGCTGAACAAGCCAGACTGGTGATGCAATCAAAACCAACTTAATTCTGTGTCCTGCTATCTCTTTAAAAATGTAGTCAGTGGAGCAACTCCATTTGGGGGGGGTCGACTTTTTTGCTCAATCTTAGTAATGACAGTTCCTTTAAGTTGCAAACTCAATCTGAAGCAATTGTGAGAATACCCAGAGCCATGAAGGATTTTCTGGTCCAGAAATAGGGACAACAGTCAGCTTCTCCCAACCGTGCACACCCCATCCAGCCTTCCCCAGACCCCTATTCCAAGCTGCAGTTTCAACCCAGCCAGGGGTTGAGCAGTAGGGAAGAAAGAGATAAAGGGAGGCACGGGAGAGTTCTTTCTTGCGTCATTTTTAAAATCAAGACAAACATGGCATGTCTTATGAGTCTGAGTTTGCGGTGGCATCTGTGCCTGCTATACACATGCACACACACACACACACACACACACACCAACAGTCTCTCTCTCTCTCTCTCTAATACTGTATAGTATAGAGTATAGTAGATACTGTAACTAAATTATGTACCTTGTGTTTTCCCTTTCATAAATCATGAGCACTTTTTTATATCATTGAACATACTTTTATATTTTTTGAGACACAATTCACATAACATAAAATTCACTACTTTAAGTGCATGAGTCATCGGCTCTTAGCCTATTCTCTCTGTTGGACAACTATCACCACTAATTCCAGAACGTTTCCATCATCCCAACAAGAAACCTCATACTAGTTGTTACCAGTCAGTCCTGATTGTCCTTCCCACCACCTCCAGGGAACCAATAATCTACTCTCTGTGTGCATGGATCTGCCCTCCGGATTGACCATATAGATAGAATCATACCGCATGTGGCTATCTGTGACTGGCTTCTTTCATTTGGCCCAGTGTTTTCAAAGGCCATTCAGGTTGTGGCATGAATCAGTACTTCATGAATAATGCTCCATCATATGGACAGATCACATGTTGTTTATCCATTCGTCAGTTGATCAACATTTGAGTTGTTTCTACTTTTCGGAAAGTGTGAATGATGTGCTATGACCAATCATGTATGAATTTTCATGAGAACATGTTTTTATTTATCTTAGATCTATAGCTAGGAGTGGAATTGCTGGGTCATATAATAACTCTACATTCAGCTTTTTGGGGCCCTGCCAGGCTGTTTTCCACAGTGGCTGTACCATTTTACATTCCTACCAGAAAGCATGAGGATTCCAAGTTCTCCACATCCTCACCGATGCCGGTTATTTTCTCTCTTTCTTTAACTAAAGCCATCCTACGAGTGTAAAGTGGTATCTCCTCCTGGTTTCCATTTGCATTTCCCCAACGACTAATGCTGTTGGCCATGCTTTTAAATTGTGAGTTTAATGGCCATGCAGATTCCATTGTAGATTACTATAATGTATTTTTTAATTGGCTATTATTGAATCTTCAAGTTTCTATTTTTTTTCTAGTTCACTCATACATAGAAGCCTTTGGATATTGTAATCATCTCTGATTCAACAACATTAATTCATTTATTCAACAACTATCTACGAAGGCAGGCCTATTCTAGGGGCCATTGCGCAGTGCCCAACAAAACAAAACAGATCCAATCCCTGCCTGCCCGGGGTATGCAGCCTGGTGATTTATTAAACAATCATGCAAATAAGTCTATCATTAGAAAGACTGAGCAGTAGTAAGAAAATGCAAGAGGAGCGTGTCATTCAGGGTGGGCTGCCAGGCAAGGCCAAAGGAGGAGGAGCCAGCCAGGGCTGCGGGTAGGAGATGGGAAGAGCATTCCAAACAGAGGGAACAGCAGGAGCAAAGCCCTTGAGGAAGTGACAGAGGCCTGAGGAGGTGGCTGAGAGCAGAGAGGGGGGTGGGGGTGAGGCAGAGGAGATGGGGTTGCACAAAGGATGGGCGGAGCTGGCCTGCAGCCTGCTGCGGCATGGCTAAATATGTCGACAATTGTTTCCTTTCCAATTTGCCATTTAAAAATAGCGAAGGAGAGATGAACAAGAAGAAGAGTGAGGGAGAGAGGGTTTCTAAAGACAGAGCACTTAAAAGAATGGGCTCTTGCCCTATCTGTCCCTGCACCAGCCAGGCTGACGGACTACCAGTTGCCCAGCCCCCTTCCATCACCTGCCAGTGCTCACATCCAAACCGGCTTGCCCGGGGGCTGCCACACACAGCGCTGCTGCGTGGTCCTCCCACCCAGCCAAGTGGGGGTTTGACCTCACAGCAGCAAATCTCAAAGCTAGAAGCTGGTCAGTGGCCTGAGAGTGGCCCGAGGTGGTATCAGAAAAATGTAAATATTTGGTTTGGGTCCCAGTTCCTGGAACAGAGCTATTAAAACCCTTGTGACATATAGTCTTTTGTATGCTAATGAGATGACTGCAGGGCAGCCTTAGGTAGCTTCAGGGTGGGACCGCCTGCCCCCGAGGCTCCCAAGCTCCACGGGGACAAGATGGGCTGGAGATTGGATTCAATTGCTCACAGCCAGTGATTTCATCATCGTAAGAAACTGCCATAAAGACCCCTAAACAACAAGTTTGGAGAGATTCTGCGCTGTGCACACAGGGCTGCAGGAGGGCGGAAGCTCCGTGCAAACTGCTCCTGTCTGTCCTCTGCATCTCTTCCCTCCGCTGCTCATAGGTGTGACCTTTGTAATAAACCAGTAATAGCAAGTAATAAACAACAATACTGTAATAAACCAGTGATAGCAAGGAAGGCCTTCCCTGAGCTCTGTGAGCTGCTCTAGGGATTTATCTCGAGGAGGGGGTTGTGGGAACCCCCAAATTCATAGCTAGTCAGGCAGGCAGACAGGTGGTCCCTGGACTTGTGACTGGAGGCCACAGTGGGGCAATCCTGTGGGACTGCACCCCCGCCTGGGGTCTGCATGTCTCCCAGAGCTAGTGTCTGAAGAGTGGGACATCCAGTCGGTGTTGGGCAATCAGAGCTCATTTAATCCTGGGCCTCTCCTGGTAGGGGACTTCCAAACCCATCAAGTCCTCCCCATGGGAGCGTTAGAGTGACTTGGGGGGTTAGGAGACAGAGCAGAGCCGAGAGACACGGGAAGGAAAGTGAAGAGGAGCTGCGGGCTGCGGAAGCCACGCGCTCACAGGAGCCGCAGGGCAGGGGGCCCACGGGGAGGCAGAGGCCATGGACACAGAAGACACAAGACAGCAGAGGAGGAGAAGGAGGCGGCCGCGGGGCAGAGGAAGTGGCAGGGAGGAGAGGAGGGAAGGGCCGGGGAAGGCAAAGTAGCCCAGGTCTGAACAACTCTCCGCTTCCCCAAGAAACGTTCCGGGCTCCGAGCGCCTGGCTGGGCCATGGTGCGGATTCTGGTTTCCTCATTTCCTCTCGCAGCCCGTTTGCTGGAACCGACCTGGAGCGTCTCTGCTCCTTACACACGTCCCCGCTCCAGGCACGTGCGCCTGGGCCTGGCTCTCAGTCTCCTGCCCCATTTTGCAGGGAGGGGGCCCAGGCGGGAGGAGAAAGTCTGTGGAAAGGACTGGAAGCGCCCAGCCAGAGTGCTCAGGGCCCTGAGCAAGTGCTGCGCCCTCTCTGGGTCTCAGTTTCCTCAGCTGTCAAAGCAGGTGACTTCTGCGCCCCATCCCAGCAGGAAAATTTGGTGGATCTGTGACATGAAAGGCAAAAACTATTAAAAAAAAAAAAAGCTGGAAACTTAAGAGTCCACTAGGCCAATTATTGTCATTTGTTTGAGAAACACATCAAGCATTTAAGATAATCGACTCGGTTTTACTTTTAAAATCTGAAATGAGAAATCTCAGGAAACTGGGATATTTGCAACGCTGGGCTCTGAGGGCTGGGGACCGGGAGGTGTCAGGTCTGCTGACCAGCGTCCTCCACTATGCCAGGAGGACGCCTTCCGCCTAAGATCTACAGAGCCCCCAGCTGAGAAGGTGGGGAGACCGACATCACGAAATGTCACAGAGTTCGAGACCCTAAAAGTTCTCTAGGTTTAAAGATTCCAAATAGTTTTAAAATTCCAAGATTTCAAAAGATGCCGAAAGCTCTAAAGTTTCCCAGATTCTCAAACTTCCATGGGCCTCAACTTCCCAAATTCTACAAGCCCCCTATGCCGGCTGTGAGCCCAGCCTCGGCCTTGAGAAGCCTGAGGCACAGGGCCGCCCTCGGCACCAACTGCTTTCTCTCAGCCCAGTGGCCGAGGCCCTGGCACAGCTGTCCTCGAGGGCCGGGAAGGGGCACTGTCCTCTGAGTTCAGAGTGGTCTCCGTGACAAGGAGCCCGAGAGTCCCCTGAGTGGAGTAAGCTGGGCCTTACCCCTTCTCCATGCCCCGGGCCCTAAACCTCTCAGAAGGGACAGCTGCTGCCGGGGCCCCCAGCCCCAAATCCCACCTGGTCACTCTTCCCCAGGCGCTCTGTGCTCCAAGAGTGCAGCCTAGCAGGGGCTGGCACGCCAGCAGCAGGGCGGCCTGGAAGGGGTGTTGGCAGGGCAGCGGCCTGGTCGAGTTTGAGCCCCTCTCACCTGCCCTGCCGTTGCCTCCCCACCTGGCGGCCACACCCAGGTGCCGTCCCCGGGACACCAGTCACCAGCTCCTGCCACGGGAGTCGTGGGCACCCCCAAGACTGCTGCCGGCCTTGGCTTCTGCTGTCCCACCCCAGTCCCACCCCAGGCTGGATCTTCCACCCTGTGCCCCATCAGGGCGTCCCGGCTCAGCCTCAGCTCCGGCCCTGCCGCTCCCTGAGCCGGCCTGCACTTCCTGCCTCTGATCCTCAGGAGGTGACCATGCCTCGAGTCTCAGGAGAGAAGACAGATGGCCGAGGCCAGCCACCCCCTGCCAAGTCAGGGTTCCTCCCCAAGGGGCTGCCACAGGGCACCAGGTAGAGGGGAGGAGACGTTGGAGGGGCAGAGACCCAGAGCCCAGACTTAACTGCGTATCCCCTGCCGTGGATTCCGGAAATGCCCATTTCCCCCACTGTAAGGAGAGACTTTAACGCCTGCCCCACTCAGTATTAGGGGATCGGGTGACTGTGTGGCTGGTGGCGTCTTACTTGTTGGAGGACCCATCAGAGGCACCCTCCTTCCCCTTGGCCCTTCCCCACAGTCCCCCCGACCTGGTGAGTCTCCCAGGAGCGGCGGCACAGAGGGTGGTGCTGAGCCACACGCCTGGAGAGCCAGGGACTGGCTTTAGCACAAACGCTAATTGTGGGTCCCAGAATGGCCCTCCCTGGCTCCATTCATGAAAGTGTATTTTTAGCCCAGGACTGGCTGCCTGTGGTCTCAGTGGGGGTGGCCAGGCCATGTGTCATGTCTGAGTGATCATGGACTCACTTTGCCCAGGAAACGAGCCCCCAGGGGCCCGCTGCTGGATCCCAGGGCTGCCGCCGCAGCTGGGAAGAGGTGGGAGGTGGTCAGTAGGACTGGAAGCTTAAACCCTCTCACCCCCACGGGCACCACAGGGCGTTGGGAAGAATGACAATAGTTAATATGCATTGAACATGTATTAGGTACCAGGCACTGTTCTGACTTGAGAAGCATTAACTAATTTAATTCTTAGTAAGAGGTAGATACTATTATTATCCCCATTGTACAGATAAGAAAATTGAGGCTGGAGCAGTTAATTAACCTACGTGAGTCCAGCACAGATTTGAAGCCAGGCAGTCAAGCTCCAGAGTCCGTGCTCGTCCTGCCTAGTCCCTGCAATCTGAACCATGGGTGGCCAGTCCTCAACTGCCAGAGGTCCTCTTGCCTCTGGCCCCAGAGCCTGGGCCCATCCTCAGCCTGCAGAGGTCTTTGGGATTGCAGAGCACACCCAGTCCAACCCTCCCTTGGAGGTGACGAAACTGAGGCCTAGAAAGGGGTCCAAGGTCACAGAGCCATTTGGCCCTAAATCCCAAGCTACAACTCTTCTCCCTGAATGACGCCATGGGACAAGCTCATTGTGTTCCTGACCTCCTCAGCTCCCTGCTCAGCTTAGCTTTCTTTGGAGCAAAGAGACCCTGGAAGCAGATTTGAGTCCTGCTCTGACTTGCTAAGTGATCTTGGGCAAGTCACCTCACTTTTCTGAGCCTTAGTTTTCTCCTCTGTGAAATGGGTCTGATTGGGCTGTCTTCGTAAGGCTGCACGGTAGATATAAATTGCCTGGTTCAACAAATCTGGGTTTCCCTATGTTGGGCTCCTCAAACTGTTAATTAATTCCCCCCGTGAACAAGACACACAGTATATACCTGGTCAGGGTTACTCCTGGAAATGGAAGATCTGAGGGTGGAATTGTAGACACCGTGCCCAGCTGCTGGGAAGATATTTGGAGAAAATCGTGCCGTGCCCGGATCTACCCAGTCTCCAGATTCCCAGCAGGAGAGAACTTGGCAGAAAGAGAGAGAAGGGAGACAGGGCCTGTCTGTCCTGAGCCAGCTGCCGGGGTAGGGAAATAAACAACACCCCCAAGTTCCCCAGGCCTTAGTCTTCCAAATGCAGGGAGGGGACAGGCCTCAGCCCCTGAGCCACATGAGCTGCAAGTTCAGCTCCCCAAAGGTGACTTTTTTTTAGTTTTGAATCCCAGTTGCAAATTTCCTGGCCAGAAAATCTGCTTGGCCCAAGTGGCATGAGGTGGCCAGTGGTCGGGTCACGTGCCATGTGCCATGTGTCATGGGCTGGGGGTGGAGCAGCTCTTCCAACAACAGGTGAGATGAGGAGGACATGAAGGCATCTCTAATTCAGAAACAAAACGAGTTCACCCGCAATGTAAGTTATTAATAGTTGTATGGAAAAATGAACCTACGTTTATTCCCCATTTACCCAGAAAGCTATCCAGAAGCATCTGGTCCTGGGCTGAATATTAGAAAGAAAAGAACTATCCCCTCCAGCTGCCAAAATAAATGTCAGAAGTCCATGCCCTTGACTCATTGGAGAATCTTCTCAATTAACTCTCATAACACATGCATTTCTGATACCTGTGAGTTATTGGTTTTCCATTGGAAGGAGATGTGAGGACATGCTAAGAAGCAACTGCGGATGTCTCCTGGAGAAGAAATCTTTACAAATATAAGAATAAAAGAAAGCAAAACTTTTAAAAGCAGACACAAGATTAAGGAGCTCGGGGGACATTCAGTGTTCGGGCACAGTGAGCACACAGTTTAGGAGTCCCCAAAAGCATCAACGCGTGCAATAGCTGAAGCTCACAAGGACAGCCCTGGGGCACAGAGAATGAGAAAATTGTGTTTCCTGACCCTCACATAAGATAGTATAAATAGGTGACACATTGTGCAAGATTTCCATTTAAAAAAAAAAAAAAAGGGTTTAAGTTTTTAACCGAAAAAAATAGATCTCATCTGGAAAATGCATTCCTATGAAATAATGCACTATAAATGATGTATGACTTATACAAGGGTTTACAAGCCAATCCAACCAAAATAATAAATGGCACAATTTTAAAACCAAACTCTGTAACTAGCAGCTAGAATTTCATTTCATCATTGGAGGAATAAAGTGCTTTAACAGTGACTTCAGCTGGATGGAAGACTTCAGGGACTCTGCCAAGAGCTTGAAAGCAGATCACTTTCAGGAGCGAGGCCCAGGCCCAGCCCACCGCATGATTTTACCCTCCCGTCTCAGGCGAGACCCTCACACTGGGTTGCGGGGGCAAAAGCAGACTGCAGAACTGTAGTGTGTTCGAATTTGAGACAAGGAGCGTGGGGAATTGGGGGTCTTTGGTATTGTGGGTCCCATAAGTTACATACAACCAAATCACTCGGAAGTTCATAAAAACCTCGGGAGGTCTGGGAGAGGCCTCAGGAATATGCACTTTAAAAACCTTCCTTAAGTGGTTCGGGTGCACGTGGTCCACGGACCCTTATATTGAGAAACACAGCTTTTCCCATTTTACAGATGGGGAAATCAAGGCCCTGGGAGGAAAGGAGCAACAGCTGGAAGTCACAGAGCAAGTCAGAAGCTAAGCTGGCCTCTGGCCTGTCTAGGGCTTTTTTCCACCGCATTCCTCCTGCCCACGGACTGCCTCCCCGGCTCACATTCCATTCCAGGGAGCCATGTAACAGAAAAGGAAATGTCAGCGGTGCCTGTCCCAATGTTCGAGGGCCCATTGCAACTCCAGGTTCCGCTAGACACAGCCCTCAGAGCTCGCTCGGGTGGCCAAGCTCCATGAGCCTGGTTTTTCCAGATGGGATCGGGGATGGGATTACAAAAGCCAGCATTTATTTTTATTTCCCCAAGAAAATAAATTGGCAGTTTTGCTCCAAGAAAAGTGGCCAGAGGAAGCAGTGTTCCTAGCCAGGAGGAGGCCCGGGACCCCCTCCAGCCCCGCGCAGCCCCCTCCGGGCCTGCCCCAACAGCCTGAAGGTGTCCCACAGGAAGTCGGATCCTCAGACAAAGCACCCTTCGGGCTTTGGATTCTAGAACCCTCTCCAGCCAGCAGTGGCTAGTGGGCCCCCTAAGCAAGAGCATATGGCGACATCTGGAGACATTTTTGTTTGTCAGAACTGGGGAGGGGAGCTACTGGCATCCAGTGGGTAGAGGCCAGGGACGCTGCTAAACACACTGCAATGCACGGGACAGGCCCCCCGGCCCCGAATGTCAATAGTGTTGAGGTTGAAAAACCCTGAACTGTGGGCAAGTGGCCATGGATGTTAGCAGTCTGGGTGAGAGTCCAGGTTTTGGCTCTAAATGCTGTGTGAGCTTGGGCCGGGCCCCGCCCCCGCCCTGTCCCTTTCGGAGGCCCCAGACTCCCATCTGCACAAGGAGGAGGCAGGAGAGGCCTCCTGGGGTCCCCGCAGCTTTGGTCATTCCTGGCTCAATGGGAAGTGCAGGAGGCCTGAGACAATGCCCTGCCTTACACCTCAGAGACAGCTGCTGGAGGGGAGGGGTCTACACAGCCCCCCCAACCCCCCACCCCCCCCCCAAAGGGTGAATTATCAGCTCTCTTGAGCCCCACCCCCAAAGCACTGTATCTGGAACTCCTGCTCCACCAGGAATGGAAAAACCATTATCTGCAGATGACATCACTTTGCAAAAATGCAGGCGGGTGGTTGCCAGGCAGAAGTCCAGGGAAGGGGCAGGAAGAAAGGGCTCAGCGCGTGCCAACCACTGGTGCCGGCATCCAGCGCCTTCCCGAATCTCAGCACAACCCTCAGCACAATCTCTGGACTTCTGCGCCCCCACCCCTGCGCTATGAGGCTTCCCCTGGGTATACCGTGTTTCCCCGAAAATAAGACCAACCCATAAAATAAGCCCTAGCAGGATTTCTAAGCAATTACATAATATAAGCCCTACCCCGAAAATAAGACCTAGTGATGGGCGTGGCTACGCAGCGTATCTGCACAACCCACGCATTTCATTGTGGAGTGGTAGAGAAGACGAGCAGCCCTTCTCATCTGCCCCATGTGACAGCTACTATCCCAGAGGTGACCGGAAAGGTGCGGGCAGCCCCGCCAACAAGTTTGGCTCCCCCTGTCAGGTCCCAGCCATCCTGTGCGTGCTGCAAGCTGAGGCTTTGAGGGGAAAATAACCCATTCTCTGAAAATAAGCCCTAGGGTGTCTTCTTGAGGAAAAATAAATATAAGACCCTGTCTTATTTTCGGGAAAACACGGTAGCTCGGAGCCCTTCCCATTGAAACAGTCAAGATCTTCTGGGCTGCAGGTGCACAATGGGATTCCTCTCGGCACAGGGAGCCCAGAGCAAGGCATGGGGGCAGCAGGGGCTGGAGGAGGAGAGCATCAAGGGTGTGTGGCCACCCTGCTCCACTGATCCACACAGGGCCACCAATGCCACCGATGTGCTTGCAAACAGGCTCTCCTCCTGCAGAGCTGGCCATGTGTCCCGCCCACCTACCTAGCTTCTTTCTGGGGCTAGAGTTGGGCAGCACAGCCTGAACGGGCAGAGTGCTGGCAGACAGCAGGCCGGGGACACCCGCCCCAGCGCGTGCATGAGAACGACCCGCAATGCCCATCTTACCAGCCATGGCTGCTGGGAGACAAGGGCAAGAAAAAGAGCAGCTCTGGTGAGCAGAGTGAGCACAGGCTACGCTGGAAGGGGCCCTGGGATGACAGACAAAGAGGCCTGGGTTCTAGTCCCAGGCATGAGTCTGGGCCTAAGTTTCTCCTTCTGGACAATGAGTAGTTTGGTCGAGAGAGTCCTTTCAACTCTAGGATTTGGTGGCTCCAGGAGCAGATAAGAACAAGTTGCAGTTAGAGACTCGCATAGGGACAGAACTTGGAGGAACTGGCTGTCTTTAGGGAGGTGACTATGCCCTGTCCTACCCCCACTCCCATCAAGAACAGAATCACCTTTCAACCCCATTGCTTTCTAGGTGGAGGAAGAAGGAAGGAGGAGGAGGCAGATGAAGCTCGGCCAAGCTCAAGGGAGGAGCTGGCACTGGGGCTGGAAGAGCCCCCCTGCTCAGTGCCCCCTCACTGAGCACCGCCTTGCCAGGAGGCAGTGTGACTTCACGGTTAGAGCATTCAGGCTGGCGTCACCCAGATCAGAGTTCAAATCTTGATCCAGCCACCTCCAAGCTGTGCCAGGCGTGGTCCTCAGTTTCCTCAACTATAAAAAGGAGTCAGCCACATATACCTCTTTTGTGGGTTATTCTATTTGGCACCCCCTGTCCCCCCCAGATTGATTCTCACCCCTCCCTGCCCTGCTCTGCTCCCTGGGAGGCTGAGCTCACTCAGGCAGGATATCGGAAGGCAGTGGGAAGAGAGCGAGGTCAGGGACTCTCCCTGCTCGCTCTGCTGGGCCGTAGTTGTGGCTGTGGCTGTATCCCTCTCCCGGGGTCCCAATCCTGGCCAGGCAGCCCCTATTTCACAGCTTCTGCCCTGAGGTTCTGATACCCAGTGGCCTCCTCTTGCCTCCAGGCCTAAAGGTGGTTACAACTGTCAGCTTTCGCTAGTTTCTGGTTCATCATTATTCCCTATGGATCCATTAACCTCGTGGCCACGCTTCAATAGAAAGTCACTTCAGGCTGGGTACAGTGGCTCGTGCTTGTAATCCCAGCACTTTGGGAGGCAAGTAGGATCACTTGAGCCCAGGAGTTCAAGACCAGCCTGGGCAACATACCAAGACCTTGTCTCTACAAAAATTAGAAAAATTAGCTGGGTGTGATGGCACATGGCTGTAGTCCCAGCTACTCAGGAGGCTGAGGCGGGAGGACGGTTTGAGGCCAGGAATTTGAGGTTGGTGTGAGCTGTCATCGTGCCATTCATTGCATGTCAGCCTGGGTGACAGAGGAATGAGACTCTGTTTCTAAAGAAGAAGAAGAAAAAAAGTCCCTTCATTATTTCTCCAAAGATGAGTTACAAATGGCCAAGAAACACATGAAAAGCTGCTCCGCACCATTAATCGTCAGAGAAATGCAAATCAAAGCCATAACGAAACAACACCTCACACCCATGAGGATGGCTACTATCCAAAAAACAGAAAATAACAAGGATGTGGGGAAGTTGGAACGCTTCTGCGCTGTTGGCAGGACTGTAAAATGGTGCAGCCGCTATAGAAAACAGTATGTCAGTTCCTCAAAACCCTAAAAATAGAATCACCATATGATCCAGCAATCCCGCTTCTGGGTCTCGCAGAGATGTTTGCACTCCCACGTTCGTAGTAGTGTCACACGCGACAACCGTCACTCCACAAGAATGTCCCCCAACAGATGAAGAGGTAAAGAAAATGTGGCATATACACACAATGGACTATTATTCCCCCTTAGAAAGGAAATCCTGTCACATGCTGCCACACAGATGAATCTTGAGGACGTTGTGCTAAGTGGAATAAGTCAGTCACAGAAATACTGTCTGATTCCACTTACAGGAGGTAGCTGGAGTTGCAAAGTCAAGGAGACAGAACGTGGAATGGGGGTGGCCGGGGCTGGGGAGGGAGGACAGGGAGTTGCTGTTTAATAGAGTCTCAGGTTTCCAGGATGAAAAAGTTCCGGAGACCCTTGCACAAGAATGAGACTATACTTAACACTATGGAACTGTACACTTAGAATGGCTGTGATCGTTTTTTAAAAGAAAAACTTACCAAACTGTATATTTTGAATGTGTGCGGTTTATTGTATGTCCAGTATTTCTCAATAAAGCTATTGTTTTTCTTCAAGCTCTTTCATTAAATTCTCTTGGAGAAAGAGAGAGGCGACGGTTCCCAAACTTACCTGCACATTAGAATCTTTTAAAATTTCCCAAGCCCACGCCACACCCCAGAGCAATCAAACCGCAGGCAGCAGGAGTAGTTGGTACTCCCCAGGCGATTCCAACACGAGTCTGACACCCAGTGAATGCCTCCCTGTGCCCGGGCTGTGCACTTCCCGGCAGGAGTCTGCATAATCAGCTGCTTAGGCGCATGGTGAGGATTAACCACTTCAGTAAGGCACTCACCGGCCACGAAACCTTGCCCGCAGCCGGCACGCATAGTCCGCAGGATAGTCTGTGCTGTGCATTGACCACGAGTCCGTTTTGCTCTTGTGTGATGAGGAGAGCTTTCAAGCACTGAAAGCTTGTTTTACTTTACAGGCAGCTTTGCTTGTAATGTAAATCAGAATAGGTAACATATACATATATGTTTTCATTACGTTGTTTTTTAATGTTCACAATTTTCTTTTGATAAATGAAAAAGTAGAAAAGTCATATCATGGTTGGCTAAAGTCGACACTCGGCTGTGCGCCTTCCTACCACAGCTGTCGGCTAAAGTCGCTGTGCGCGTTCATCTGTGGCTATCGACTACAGTCGGCGCCCGCACCGAAGTGGTTAAAAGGAATGGCGAATGCATTCAGTGCAGCTACGGGACTTAGTTAGTGCTCAATAAAGGGTGCTGAAAACATCATTGCTGTTGCTGTTGTTACCATTTCTGGGGCCCCCAGGCTGCTGTGGGTCCCCGAGGGGGTCAGGACCACACGAGCCAGGCAGGCAGGAGGGGCCGGGCTGAGGCAGAGCAAGGGGGTACCCGTGCTGGCTGGGGGATCTGGGGGTGAGACTGTGAGGCGCCCAGGGCGGAAGGGTGGCCGACGTGCCAGCATGCCAGGAGGAACCTGGCTCCAGGGGCTGGCACCCCTCAGACGCTCTGCAAAACACTGGGTGGCACCAGGGCCGGCGGCAGAGTCTGTCTGGGCAGCAGCGTGGCCTGCGACCAGCACACACTCACCACGTAAGGGCTTGTGGCTGGTCTGGCATTGCAGGGCTTCACTTTCCAAGGGTCTCCAACCCCCTTGCAGCCCTGCCAGCCCCCCTCCCAGTCTCCCCTCTGGGCTCCGTGGTCTCAGGCAACTACTGTCAGCTGCGTTTACCTCCAAGTGCCTGCCCCGGCGCCCGCCCTCCCTGCGGGGCTGGCCGTGGGGGCTGCGGGAAGGGGTGCAGGCCGTCGGGGAGCTGCCCCCACTGGGAGACCGTGTTCCCTGCCTAGGCTGCTGCCTGGGAACTGGAAGATGTCGAAAGGCCCTCACACTGGGGTCGCCTGAAGTCGGGGAGCCCCCCGGCCAGCAAAGGGTTGTGGACGAGGAGGTGGAGGCGCTGGCCCAGCCCGGACTCTCTGCCCAGGCCGCGCTTCCCTTCACAAGCATGTCCTGGGCACCCACGCTGTGCCCGGCCTGGGGCCCTGAGACCCACGGTGACCATGACGCGCTCGCACGGCCCCAGTCGGGCAGGAGGGAGCAGCAGTGTGGCGGGGAGGAGAGGCCCCCAGCAACCAGGGCAGCCAGGCCCGGGCACACATCCTGGCTCTGCTCCGCAGCAGCTGCCGGTCTCGGGGACATTCAATCCACCTCTCAAGCCCCAGTTCTGTCGTCTGCAAAAAAAAAAAAAAAAAAAAAAAGGTGACAAGCCCACCCTCGCAGAGCTGCTGCGGGAGGAAAGGAGACAAGATGCCACGAGGGTCCCCGTCTGGCACTACTTGCGGCTCCTTCCCCAGGAAGGAGGAACAGGCGCCCCCTCCCCCCAGCACAGGCCCCGGCCTGTGGCAAGACAGATCGGAGAGGCAGCTCCCTGGGGACAGGGCTGTAGCCAGAGGCCAGCCCCAGGGGGCCCCATGACCACAAATCCACACGGGAAATCCTCCTCCAGAGCCTGGAGCCTGGGTGCCCTGTCCTCGCCTTGCCGGCCACTGGCGCGCTGGGTGGCGGTGGGCAATCCCTTCCCCTCTCTGGGGTCCGGTGTCCGCCTCTGTCCAGCAGGCCAGCAGCCTGGACACCTGTGAGCCCTCCAGCATTGGCATCTTAGGGAGACGGAAAGGTCTCATGGTCTCTTTCTGCAGGTGGGAAAGTAGAGGCGTAGAAGGACCGTCTATTCAAGGACACACAAGGCCACAGCAGAGTGAGAACTGTCACAGAAGCTGGCTGTCCTGACTGCAAACCAGCCCCTCTCCACGCCCCCCTCCAAAGGCTTGTGCCGGGCTGTGAATGAGGGTACTGGGAAGCCCCGTTAGAAGTGTGGCTCCTTCTTTAAGGGAGCCCCCAACAAAGCTCTCAGCTCCAAGGAAGTAACCAGCCGCTCCCTCCAAATATCCTCCAAGCAGCCCAGCTCCAGACAAGCCACTCCTACGCTCAAGCACCTCCCATGGCTCCCCATCACCTGATGAACATCTCACCCAGCATCCAGGGTCCCAATCTACCTCCTCAGCTGCTCTCGCTCTGTCCCCCACCTTCGCCTTCCATTCTGGTCACCACGCAGTGGTCACTCTCCCCAGCTCCAGGCCTTTGCTGATTCGGGTCCCTCCTCCTGGAACACCCTTCCCTGTGTCCTTCCTTAAGGCCATCCAAATGTCACCTGCTCCCCAGAGCAGACAGGGCCCCTTCCTCCTCTAGGCCACCAGAGGACTCTCGCAGGCTGTCTCGGGTACCTCATGCGCCCACCTTTCTCCCCCACGAGATGGGGAGGTTCCAGGAGCAGAGTCCGAGTCACACCCACCTCTTGTCATCTTCTCATCCTCAGCACCAGGAATTAGAACAGGAAGGGCAAAGTGACCCTGGCACCCTGAGCTCACACCAGGACGGACAAACAGGGCCCGCTTGGTGCCCATTGGGATGGGATTCCAGGTCGGAGGGGGCCAGAGGCTGAGCCCAGGGCCTGGACGCAGGCCCGATCCCGCCTCCAAGCGCTGTTTGTGTTTTCCTCCTCCTGGGCAGAGGCCGCGGGGCCGTTCTGAGCCACAGCTGGTTTTTATTGCATCGAGGCTCAAAAAAGCCCAGAGCATATTTTTAGCAAGAAGAGGAAAAAAGAATATTTTCTTCCCTGACCCAAGATGAGGGCTTGCTCCAATTTTCCATCTGCTCTCTCAGCTGGGTGGGGCCGGCGGGAAGTTTCTCTGCAGGAGGATCCTTCAGGACAGCGGCTGTGAGCGCAGAGAGGGCAGGCAAGGGGCCGAGGCACAATGCCCCCCACGCCCCCCCACACGCGGACGCAGATGCGCACGCACACTGCGCCTCGCGCACACACAGCCCCGGGTGTGTGATGTGGGCAGAGAAGGGCCACACGCTGCACTGAGGACGGAGGAGGGGCAAGAGGGACTTGGAGCCACTTGGAGCTCCAGCCCCAAGTCCCACTGGAAGAGGGTAACTGGATGTGGCCCCCAGACACCTAGGGTGCACAGCGCGCCCCGGGTTCCTGGGCCCAGGAGACCTGAGAGTGTGATAAAGACAGTGCTTGATGCCTCTCTGACCGGCCGGCTTTCGATTGTCCGAGGGCGCGGTTGGCATGAATGGAATACCCAAATACCAACTCGTGTTGGGCACCACCCAGCTCTCAGAGCTCTTGGAGAAATGCATCTTCCCAATCAAAAGATGCCAAACGCACCAGCACTCTGCTGGTGTGTGCGTGAATGTGTGGTGCGGGGTGTGTGTGAACCACTGCGTGTGATGTGTGTGACTAGGGTCCATGTGTGTGACTGTGTGGTATGTATGTGTTGTGTTGTCATATGTTTGTATGTTGTGGTTTCTATGTGATTGTGGTATGGTATGGTGTGTATTTGTGGTATGTGTTGTGTATGTGTGTGTGGTACACGTGTTTGATATGTGCTTTGTATAAAGTGGGCTGTATGTGTGTGTTGTGTGTTTGATAAGTGATTTCATGTGTGTTGTGTGTGGTTGATATGTGCTGTGTATATTATGTTGTGTGTGCTGTGTGTATATGTGCTGTGTATATGATGTGTGCTATATATGTCACGTGTGTTTGATGCATGGTGTGTGTATGTATGATGTGTGCTATACATATGTGTCTTGTGTGCATCAATGCATGCTGTGTGTGTAGTGTGTGTGTTATGCGGGCTGTGTGTAAATAGGTGTTGCATGTGTCTGATGCATGGTGTGTGTTGTGTGTGTTTGATGTGTGCTGTGTGTCTGTCGCGTGCTATGTGTGGACATTGCAATCGGGCCATCCGTGGTACCGGCCGGCAGCACATCCGGAGCTGGGGAGGGGACTGTGTTGGGAGGAGGGTCCCTGCTCCACCGGAGCACCCTCTCCAAAGTGGCGCCTTTTTGAGATCTTCCCAGGGCTCTCGTTGCGTGAAGCACACAGGGCGAGAAGGCAGCGGAAGGGAAAGGCCCGTTCCACGCAGTGGCTCCCACCACCAGCCCCTGACGGGCCAGTCTTTGCCTCTGGCGACACCCCTTCCTAAGATCCTCCAGCCGGAACAGCTGCAGTGCAGAGACGCACAGGCCCGTGTCCCCCATGGGACAGGATGAGAGCCCAGCCCATCGCCCCCAGGGTGGGCCAGGCTTTCAGACCCCTCGGTGCCGAGGAGCTGGCCAGCAGAGACGTGGTGAGGCTGCAACAGCAGCAAAGACCACCACAAGCCCAGAGACGATAATTACAGCCCAGCAAGGCGCCCGGAGCCGGCTCTCAGGGGCCTGGGCTCTCTGCGAACATGGCCTATTTTCCTCTTGCACTCACCCTTCAAGGGGCCATCATCGCCCTGTCGTATCAGAGGAGGAGACAGGCTCAGAAGGGAGACAGAGGTGAAGGCAGGATCCTGGCAGCCACTAGGAGAAGAGAGTCCCTAGAGCCAGGAGGGCAGCTCCTTGGCTTTGGGGGTGAGGCAGGGAAGTCGGGGCAGCTTCCAGTGTGCAGGGGTTTAGCTCCACCAAGGGACCCTGCCTCCTCTTTCCTGTCTGCTGAGACACAGGCCCTGCCCAGGATCAGAGCTGGGAGGAGGTGGGCACACCAGGGACATGGGCCTGTGCCCTGCTCAACTCTCCACCTTTCCCGGCAGCTCGGCCAGGCCAGGCACCCTCTTACCCACGTGTCCCCTTCTGTCCCCAGGCAGGAAGGGCTGCTGGAGGTTCATCCCCCACTTGGAAACTCCAGCAGCCCAGCTAGGGCCCAGGGGAGCTTCTTGGGAGATGGGTTTTTTTGGGTAAAAGAAAGACCCCAGATTCAAGGTCTTTGCAGTCCTGGGGCCTCGTGCAATTCCTCTATTCCTGAGCCTCAGTTTCCCCCTCTGTAACTGCTCCCTTTTGGGATGGTCGGGAGGACCACATGCAGGCGCATGACATACTTGGCATGGGCCTGGCACAAGGGAGGCACTTGGTCGACGTGTGTCCTGTTCCTGTCCCCGGCTGCCCTGGTCAGCCGTGATTTATAAGCTCGGCTTCACTAGTCCAAATGTCCCTCCCTGCTGGCCCCAGCAGAAGCTGCTAGGGAAAAGCAGCAGTTCTTGGAAAGTCACAAGCAAGTCCCTCCAGGAATAGGAGGGCCATTGGTCAAGGTGGCCCTGGCATTTGCACCAACCACTGGGCCTGGAGTGGCCCTCCCTGACCTCTTCAATGCCGTGGTCCTGTTCAGGGCTCCATGTCTACCTCTGCATCGGGCACTGGGCACCCATCAAAGCCTCCTGGCTCCTCACCATGGGCATAACCTTACTCTGCGGCTGGGCGCTCCAGGCCTGTCTGTCGGGCCAGCACCCCTGTGGTCTCTCCCGCACCTCTCCGGCCTGCACCCCGCACGCCAGCCCCAGCCAGCGCGCCAGTCCCGTCCCGCACAGACACCTGCTTCCCTTACCTGTGGGCAGAGCTCAGTTCAGGGCCTTGCCAGCAAGGGACAGCTAAGCAAGATGTGGTCCAGAATCTGCAGGAACACCCGCTTCTGGCCTCACAAGGTCCCTTGCCTGGAATGCCATCACCCTTCCCAGGCGATCTATGACTCACACGTCAAGACCAACCTTGGGCTTCACCTCCTCCAAAAAGCCCCCCTTGCTGCCGCCTCTCCAGGCCAGCGTAGGTGCTTCCTCCCAGGTGGAGCTGTCATTGCTGTCCCATCAGGATGAGATACCAGTCCCCACACACCAGCCTGGTGTGTCCTCCTGGTTCCTACAGATTGGGTGTCACCTGCTGGTCCTCCTTGTTCTCCGCACGTACAGCTGCCCTCTGCCCCAGCTCCGTTCCGGAGACACCCCAACTCCCACCTTACCCCGAAGGCCAGGCAAGGCAGAGTTAATGCGGATAACGGGTTTTGCTGATGTGCTGGAGGTAGTGGGAGCCGTTCCAATGCTGGCCACAAACCAACCTGACTTTCAGGCAACTCTCAGGAATCTGTCAACCATCCCTCCCCACAGAGAATCTCAGCAGCTGGGGCTGGGGAGATCTGACCTCTGGGAATATTCTAGAAACTCCCTCTTCCCTCTCAGATCCCCTCCCCCTTCTCATGTTATAATGCCAGAGCTGTTCAGAACTGCTCGGAGACCCCAAGAGGGGCCCTACCTGGTGGGATTTGCTATCTGCCCGGATGCAAAAGCGGCTGCAGTCAGTCATTTTAAATCTCCACTGTTATGGGTTCAAATGTGTCCCCCAACCCCCAAATTTCATATGTTGAAGTCCTCACCCCCAGTACCTGAGAATGTGACTGTATTTGGAGAGAGGGCCTTTAACTAGGCGATTAGGTTAAAATGAGGTCATTCGTCTGGGAATGACTGTCTTTCTAGTCCAGCGTGACCGGTGTCCTTATAAGAGGAGGAGACGAGGACACAGACAGGTGCAGGGGGAAGACCACGTGAAGACACAGAGAGACCACGGCCAACTGCTGGCCCGGGAGAGAGGCCTCAGAAGAAACCAACCCTGCCGACACCTGGATCCTGGACTTCCAGCCTCCAGGACCACGAGAAGATAAATTTCTGTGGCTTAAACCCCTTCGCCCAAGCAGACTGACGCAGATGTTGCTGTGCGCCTTGCGCAAGCGCCATCATCCGCTGCTAGGAGCCTGCCTCCCCTTCCAGGCCATGAATTTCCTGACGGCACTGGGCGGATTTTGGACCTGTCCATCTCCTGGAGCCTGGAACCCACCACAACCCTGAGAGGGCCGGAGAACGTTTCCAGGTGGATGCCTTCCAGGAACGAACAGAACTTTACGGGCTTTTCAAATCGTCAAATGCTGGAAAGGAGGGTACCTGACAGCGCACACCCTTCCCTGTTCGCTGTCCCCACCTCTGTGAAGCACCACCCCGCTCAGCCTGTGGTTTAACCCTCCACACACACAGCCCCATTTCACAGATGAATAAACCGAGGCCCAGGGAAGACAAGTGACTTTCCCTAGGTCATTCATGGAGTCAGAGCCGTTAGGGAGCAGATGCTGCAGCCCACAGGTCCCAGAGAGGGCCTGAGAGGGGGAAGGCTAGGCTTGGGAGCCTCTGCAGTGTCCGAGACAGAGAGTGCCTGGGTTCGAATCCCGACTCCTCCTCTTGCTTGCTGTGTATGAGCACGTTCCTGGCCTCTCTGAGCTGAGCCTCAGTTTCCACGTCTCTGCGATGAGTCTGATAAGTAGGAGAGGATGAACAGAGATCAGCACAGTGCAGGGCCCACAGAAAGGGCTGGAGAAATGTCAGTAATACTACTGCCACCGCCAGTGAAGGCAGTCTTCCCCATGGCTCGGCTGGCCCAGCACCTGCACCCACAGGAAGCCTGACAAAGAGCTCAGGATAGGAGCTTTTCCTGCCGCTCGGCCTGGGCGTGGGGGGCAGGCGACCTCTGTCCACCGCCTGTGAGCTCTGCCCCGCCCCCGCCCGATAGACCCTCCTCTGGGCCTTATAGGGCCCAGGGCTCAGAAAAGGCTCAAAGGCTCATTGTTCCCTCCCGGCCCACGCCAGGCCAGGCCTGCCGGGAACCAGCAACTAAAAATAGCCCCACCGGGTGTTTGGGTCCAGCTGCTTCTCAGTCTGGGGGTCAAGAGGTGCCCATGCTCTTCCTGGCCTCTACTTTGGCGGAGGCCGGCTTGGCCGGCTCCCAGGTCACTCTGACTGGAGAGCCCAAACTCACACCCACAAAATATTTAGTGGAAAATTCGAGACCGGCCATAATTCCCTGAGGAGGGACAGAGCCCTGGTGCAGACTTTCAGAGCTGTCGGGTTCAGAGTTCAGAGGTGAGGTGAGGCTCAGCCTGGGCGGATCGGGAGGGAGGAAAGGTCTAGAAGAACAGGCTGCAGTTGGCTGGGCAAAGACAAACAGGAGAAGGCTGCCCAGGTGGCAGGGATGGCGGAAGCCCTGGGACGAGGGGCTGAATGTGACAATGAGAGGCTGTGGGAAGTCCGTTTTGCAGAATGGGAGGGGAGTCTTCAAGGGGAAGTTCAGGCTCAGATGAGAAGGGCCTTGAATGCCAGGCAAGGCTTTTCCTGACCTTCAAGGTCATGCCTTTTGGAAAAAGAAAATTGGGAAGAATCAGTCTATCTGATTTCAAGGCTTATTATATAGCACAGTAATCACAACTGTGTGGTATTGGCAGAGAGACAGAACACAGAACATCAGAACAGAAGACAGGACCTAGAAATAAATCCATACGGGTGTGACCAACTGATTCTTGACAAAGGCACAAAGCAATTTAATGCTAGCACTTCACACCCGCTAGGACTGTAATAGAAAAGACATTCTAACAAGTGCTGGTGGAGACCTGGAGAAACTGGGCTGGTCACACGCTGCTGGGGACAATGCGAAATGGTGTGCTTTGGCCGTTCCTCAAAAGGTTAAATGTAGGCCGGGCGCTGTGGCTCACGCCTGTAATCCTAGCTCTTGGGAGGCCGAGGCGGGCGGATTGCTCAAGGTCAGGAGTTCAAAACCAGCCTGAGCAAGAGCGAGACCCCGTCTCTACTATAAATAGAAAAGAAATTAATTGGCCAACTGATATATATATAAAAAAATTAGCCGGGCATGGTGGCGCATGCCTGTAGTCCCAGCTACCCGGGAGGCTGAGGCAGAAGGATCACTTGAGCCCAGGAGTTTGAGGTTGCTGTGAGCTAGGCTGACGCCACGGCACTCACACTAGCCTGGGCAACAAAGCGAGACTCTGTCTCAAAAAAAAAAAAAAAAAAAAAAAAAAAAAAGGTTAAATGTAGGGTTTGTTTATGATCCAGCAGTGCCACACCGAGCCATACACCCAAGAGAACTGAAAACATATGTCTGCACAAAAAACTTGTACATGAATATTCATAGTAACATTATTCATAATCAACAAACAGTGGAAACAGCAAATGTCCATCAACTGATGAATGGGTAAATCAAACGTAGTATATCCTGTGGCATATAAAATATGGTATTAATATATACAATCAAATATTATTAGCCAACAAAAAGAAACTAAGTACTGATACATGCAACTATGTCGATGAACCTTGAAAACATTATGCTAAGTGAAAGAAGCCACTTGCAAAAGACCACATATTGTGTGATTCCGTTTACAAGAAATGTCTAGAATAGGCAAATCTTTAGAGACAGAAAGTAGATTAGTGCTTGCCCAGGGCTGGGGGGGCGGGGTGGAGGTAATGGGGAGGCAGTGACTGCTAATGGTTATGGAGTTATTTTAAGGGGTGATGAAAATATTCTATAATTGATTGTGATGATGACTGTACAACTCTGAATAAGTTAAAACCATCGAATTGTACACTTTAAATACGTGCATTGTGCCATTTACAGTTATAGCTCAATAAAGCTGTTTTGTTAAAAAAGCAACTCATGGAAGAAGGATAGTCTTTGCAACAAATGGTTCTGGAGCAACTGGCTATCCTTACACACAAAAAAATGAACCTCACCCTGAACTTCACATCTTACACAAAAGCTAGCTCAAACTGGATCATAGATTTAAATGCAAAACTATAAAACTTTTAGAAGAAAACATGGGAGAAAGTCTTCAGAGCCTAAGGCTTAGTGAAAAGTTCTCAGGCATGACTGCAAAAGCATGATCCATAAAGGAAAAGAGAATAAATTGAACGTCATCAAAAGTCTTTTTCTTTGCAAAAGACACGTTAGGAGAATGAAAAGACAAGTTACAGAGAAATTATTTGCAAATCACACATCTAACAAAGGATTCATATATACACTGTGTAAAGTACTCTCAAAACTCAACAGTAAAAAAGCAAGCCATCTGGGGCCGGGTGCCGTGGCTCACGCCTGTAATCCTAACTCTCTGGGAGGCCTAGGCGGGAGGATTGCTCAAGGTCAGGAGTTAGAGACCAGCCTGAACAGGAGTGAGACCCCATCTCTACTAAAAATAGAAAGAAATTAATTGGCCAACTAAAAATATATAGAAAAAATTAGCTGGGCATGGTGGTGCATGCCTGTAGTCCCAGCTACTCAGGAGGCTGAGGCAATAGGATTGCTTGAGCCCAGGAGTTTGGGGTTGCTGTGAGCTAGGCTGACGCCACGGCACTCTAGCCTGGGCAACAGAGTGAGACTCTGTCTCAAAAAAAAAAAAAAAAACAAGAAAAACAAAAAGCAAACCATCTAGTTAAAAGACGGGCAAAAGACATGAAGAGACATTTCACCAATGAAGATACACTGATGGCAAGTAAGTTCATGGAATATCACTAGCCGCTAGGGAAATGCAAACTAAGATCTGGATGAGGTATCATCATATCCATTATAGCAGCTAAAATAAAACATAGGGACAATATTACATGCAGGCCAAGATGCAGACACAGTGGATCTCTCATGGGACAGCTAGTTTGGAAATTGTTTGGTAAGTTTCTTAAAAACCAAACCTACATTTACCATATACCCAGCAATTGCACTCCTGGATACTTATCCCAAAGAAATGAAGTTCTGTCCACACAAAACTCTCTACACACCAGTTCATAGCAGCCAAAAACTGCAAACAACTAGAATGTCCTCAAGAGGTGAATGGTTTAAACGAACTGCATCCATGCCATGGAATGCTACTCAGCGAGAAATAGGGCTGAACTATGGGTATCCACAGTGGCTTGGGTGGATGTAAAGGACGTTATTCGGAGTGAAGAAAGGCAATCTCAGAAGCTCACATACTCTGTGATTCCATTTATATAACATCCTTGAAATAACAAAATTATATAGATAGGCTACAGATTAGAGGTTACTAGGGCTTGGAGATAGTGGGGGTTGTGTGTGGCTATAAAAGGCTATCGAGGGAAAGCTTTGTGGTGATAGGATAGTTCCGCATCTTGATTGCAGTGGTGGTTACACAAATCGACACATGACAATATGACATAGAACTATATGCACGTGTAAACCAATGTCAATTTCCAGTTGTTTTTTCTTTTTTTTTTTTTTGAGACAGAGTCTCGCTTGTTGCCCAGGCTACAGTGAGTGCCGTGGCGTCAGCCTAGCTCACAGCAACCTCAAACTCCTGGGCTCAAGCAATCCTGCTGCCTCAGCCTCCCGAGTAGCTGGGACTACAGGCATGCGCCACCATGCCCGGCTAATTTTATATATATATTAGTTGGCCAATTAATTTCTTTCTATTTATAGTAGAGACGGGGTCTCGCTCTTGCTCAGGCTGGTTTGGAACTCCTGACCTCGAGCAATCCGCCCGCCTGAGCCTCCCAGAGTGCTAGGATTACAGGCGTGAGCCACCGCGCCCGGCTAATTTCCAGTTTTGACATTGCACTATAATTATATAAGATGTATTCACTGGAATGCACTCAGGTGAAGGGTACATGGGACCTCTCTGTGCTATCTTTGCAATTTCCTGTGAATAGATATTTATTTCAAAATTTAAAAAATTAAATAAAACTCTCCATGCTTTTAATGCAGTGAGAACTTTTCCAAGGTAGATGCCAACTCTTCTGCCTGCAGGGAGGGGTCCCACGGTGCAGCCCAGCCCAGCTCCTCCTGGACCAACTGACTCCAGATTATGTGCAGAAGCATAAGAGAGAATAAATCATTGTTATTTCGAGCCATTGCGCTTTGGGGTGGTTTGTTTTGCAGCGCTATTACTTCAGTAGCTGACGGATACACGCCCGTGTGCGGCACCTCCTCTCCACAGCCCTAAGACGACGGATGTCTGTCACTGGTGACTGCGGCAGAGATAGCAGGTTGTCCCCAACAGCTGTTCTGCCCTTAATGTAACCCAGAGCACAAGAATCTCTGATTTTTATCCAGTCATAGGGCTACCTAGATGAAGACCACATTTCTCAGCCTCTCTTGTAACTGGGTATGTTCATGTGACCAAGTTCTGGACAATGGGATGTCAGGGAAAGTGTCACGTGACAGTTTCTAAGCACCTTCTTTAAGAAATAACTGGCATTCCCTTTTGCCCCCTCCTTCTCGGCCCCTTCGCCCTTCTGTGATGGCTGGAGCTCAAGCAGCCGTCATGGACACGAGGTGGAAGCCACATTTTGAGAATGGCAAGGCAACGAAATAGGGTTTTAGGGTTCCCTAACAAGGAAATAGGGTTCCTGCTGATCATGAAAATGCCATGCCAACCCTGGTCTGCTTCTATCTGAATTTCCTTTATGTGAGAGAGATATAAACTTTTATTTTGTATATTTGTCACTTGTTGCAGAACTTGCTCTTTACTTACACAGTGGCTTCTCACCCAGGCTTCTTTTCATGAGCTTATCTGCACAACTCACCATGCTCTGGCCTTTATCCATTAAATAAGTGTTTGTTGAACACTTACTATGTGCCAGGCACTGTGATAAGGCTGGAGATACAGTGAGGGGTAAGACACATGTGGGCCCTGCCTCCAAGGGCTTATGGTTGAGAGGAAGAGACAGCAAATAAATGAACACACACGTGCATGTAATTACAACCTGCAACAGGGGCCGTGAAAGAAGAGCACAGGGCACTTTGTGGGCAGACCGCAGGGGCCCTCTTCTAGTCCAGGTTACAGGGAAGGCGTCTCTAAGTGACATCTAAGCTGGGCTCTGGAGGGAAAGAGGGGCGAATACACCGACTCTGCAGCCAGCCAGCCTGAGTTCGACTCCCATCTCCTCTTGCTGCTTTGCAACCTTGGGCAAAGCACAATCTCTTCGTCCCTCGGTTTTGTTTTTTTCCTTATCTGAGAAATAGCGGTTTAGATAATAAAACATTCATATAGCATTTACAACGTGCCAGGTACTGTTCTATGGACTTCACAGAACTCTTTTAATTCTTATTATAGCTACCTTTTAGTACAGGCACTATTCCTCTCCCAGGTACAGCTGGGTAAACTGAGGCCCAGAAAGGGAAGTCACTTGCCCAAGTTTACTCAACTAAGTGGAAGAGCTGGGAGTTCCCCCAAGCAATCCGGCTCCAGGGCCTGTCCTCAGGACGCTACACTGAGGCTGTTACTATTAATATAATAGTAATAGCTCTTAACTCACAGGATTGCTGTGAGCGTGAAAAGAAGGAAATGTCAGTCAAGCACTTAGCACAATGCCTGGCAAATAGTAAACGCTCAATAAATGTTAGCTGTTATTGTTATCGTCAGTATTGTCATTATTAACTAAGGGAGAGAGGAAGGGGTGCTCCAGGCAGAGGAAACTAGCTGCCTGTGCAAAGCCCTGGACAGAAGGCAGCAGGGTACATTCAAGGCCCCGAAGGCAGACCAGCAGGGCTGTGTGCAGAGAGCTCACAGCTGCTTTTATCTTATCACAACAATCATATTAGGTAAAAAACTATTATTACCCCCTCTTTATAAAGGAGGAAGCAGTGGCCCAGAGAGGTTAAGTGACTTGTCTGAGGTCACACAGCGAAGAATCATCTGAGTCTAGACTCAAACCCATATCTATCGGCCTCCAAAGCCCGTGCTCCTTCGCTGCCTCGGACTAGACAGAACTCCAGAGATGGAGCCAGTTCCTGCTGCGAGATCACTTCAGAGGGAGAAGCGAATGCAGCCTGAGGTGTAAGAGTCTGATAACACCCCTGACCCATTTTGCAGATGGGGAAGGCGGCCCAGGGGGGAAAGAAACTTGCCACAGAGTAGCAGCGCAACCAGACCTAGAGGCCAGGTTCCTTCCTGCAGTCCAGAAAGCCTCAGCTCTGCCTTTGTTCATCCCCTTCCTCTTTTTCCTAATGTTGGGGGGGGGGGTTGCAAACTGAGCTGACTCCCCCCAGGGGACGCTGTGGCCTTGGGCTCCGGGTGTGTGTGTGGGGGGCCTGGACTGTGCTTCAAGGGCAGGAGCTTGTAGATAGCCCGCAGATGGGACAGGGAGGGCAGGGGTGTGAGCGTCCCCAGGGGCGTGAGCCCTGTAGACTCTGGGGCATGGGGTAAACAGACGGCTCCCTCCAAGTCGGAGTCCAGTCCCTGGGGCAGCGGCTACACAGAGCCCTGACGACTCGCAAACACACACACTCCGCACAGAGAGGGCGCCTGCACCGGGATCCCAGCCCCCACGCCCCACATGGCAGCAGCTGCCCCTTGGGACAGTCCTCACCCAGGAGGAAAAGGGGGACTTTGCTTGTGTCTCCAGAGAAGGAAGGAACTAAGGACCAGAGAGGGGAGGGACCCTGTCCAAGGTCACACAGGGGGCTCGGACAGGTCTAAGAGCAGAGCCCAGGACTCCTGACTGCCAGGCCGGCCACCTGGCAGCACAGGTGCTATTCTGTTGCGCTTGACACAGCAGGCAGGTAGGACGCCGTGGGTGGCTCAGTCCCCATGGGCGTCCCTCCCTCCCGCCCTCTGTGCCGTGCCCCATGCCGAGGGGTCACAGGCATTCATGATCTCACCGAGTCCACACGAGCACCAGGAGGTGGGTTATTATTCCCATTTCATAGCTGAGGCGACTGAGTCACACGGCTCCACTGAGAACTGACACTGAACTCAACCAGACATTTCCCCTCAGAAGCTCACGCTGCTCCTCGGCCCTCCTTTGGAAGGCTCTGCCCCCACGCCCAGGAGAGCTGGGCCAAAAGCCCCGTCTGCCCCTCCAGCCCGGCCACCAACCCCAGACTGGTGGAGGAGGGGCTGGCTGAGGCTGCCGGCAAGTGAGGGATTGCGCCCCCGTCCCCGCTCAGCCAGGACGTGCTGCCCTCTCTCTCGGAACCTTGATTTTCTCATTTGCAGAATGAAAATAACACTCAGACTTTCTTCCCAGGGCTGCCGTGGGGGCTGAGGGCGATGAGGCAGGGCGCGCTTGCTGTGTGCCTCTGTGCCTCCATGGGCGCCTGGCACGGCCGCCCCCCGCCACGCCCCACTCCGCCCGTGCCCAGCAGCCCCACGGCTGCCCCGCAGTCCCCCACTGCCTCCCCCCAACCAAGGAAGGGGCGCCGCGGCGCAGGGGCCCAGCGCACCCCCTTCCCTCCCTCCTGGCCCGGCCAAGGAGGGGACAGGCAAAGCCAGATGTTCCACAGATGTTGTAACTGTAAGCAAAACAACAGCACACAAGTGGCTTCTCGGAGACCCAGGCTGGGGTCCATTGCTCGAGGCCCTGCAGGCTCTGCGCAAGAGGCAGGGCCGGGGAAGCCAGGAGCTTGGTGGGGAAGAGCGCTGAACCAGACAGGCCTTCTAGGGTAGGGTGTCGGCAGGAGGGATCCAGGGAGGGGACAGCAGGCAAAGGGACCAGGGGGCCGAGGCAGGGAAGTGGGGCAGGGAGCTCAGAGGAGTAGGGTGACGGTGAGTGGAGCAGGGAGGGGTGAAGCTGGGGAATCTGGGGGGTCTCCAAGTGGTCACCTGGGCAGGAGACCTGCAGGGGCCAGCACTGACCTGCCCCTCCTTCCCCACCCCCACCCCTGGATCCCAGCTGAACGTGGAGGGAACTTTAGAACCAGCAAGGGGCTCACGGGCCCTCCTGAGCTCCTGTGGTGGCGGGATGCAAGCAGAAACCCAGGGAGGGACCCCAGTGCCAGGCAGCAGTTTGGGCAGGCTGGAGAGTCCAGGCTGCCACTGTTCACCCAAGCCAGGCCAAGAGAGCACGCCAGTCACAAGGCAGAGACTGCAGCACAAGGGACTTGACTCACCGGCAAGGAGTCCGGCTGCAGTTGGCACAGGCGATGCCGAATCTCCTCCTGCTGGCGTCCAACCCAGTGGCACCGCTGTGCCCTCTTCCCTCGCCACCCGTCCACACCCTGTTTGCCAGCTGACCCCAGCTGCGCCTGGCCGGGCCAAGAATGGGCAGTGGTGAGGGGACAGGCTGTTTCTGACTTACTCCCTGGAATCGGGCAGCTTTGTCCTCCAGCAAAACTATTCCTGGAAGGACAGGATCTGGGGTTGGGACTAACGGCTCCCCTCTGCTCTGACTTCGGACAGAGCCCTGGCCTGGACCGCTGGGCAATGAGCTTTGCCACTCACTCTGTGCCCTCACGTTTAAAGAGCACACACCCCGTGCCGGGCGCCGAACTAAACTTGCCACACACACGACCTCACTTAGTCATTGCGACTCAGGGGTAGGTGCCAGTACGCACAATTTACAGATGAGAAAACCAAGGCAGAGAGGTTATATGATTTATTCAAAGACGCGAAGCTAGTTGTAGGGGACTGACATATATTTTCCTAGTTTAGGAATTAAAGTTAGTGAGTAATGTACGTGTTCTGCCCAGAGTGTTTGAAAGTAATGTGCTCCAGACAGACCCCCTGTGATAAACAAACGTGTTGCCTAGAGGCATAACAAAGGACCTGAGATGCGAGTAACAAGAGCGGCCCCGCCCCACAGCATTGGGGGTCTGAAGGCCACACGATAAACATATTGTTCCTGTGATTGCTGCGTACACCCCATAAGATGGCTGGTTAGTCAATGACAGGTAAGACCCCCTCAAGGGAGGGGCGACCTAAGCCAGGCACAGCCTCCGGGCTTCAGCCGAAGATCTTAGTGGGTCACCCTAAGAGAAGCTGGGGATGAGAAATGCCCCCTGTGGCTCACCTGGCCCATCCTTGCTAATCTCGGTCCTTTATCTATGCCTAGTGCCTAGAGCAACCACCTTGAAATTCTGAGTCAGGGGATATCTGCTTCCCTAAGGCTACGCTTTCCAGAATTTATGGCTATCGCTGCCACGCCTGGGTGGTTACGTACAAGGAACTAACTTTCATCTTTTAGAGTATAAAAATAAAACTGACCCGGTGTATTATTACTTGAGTCAACCATTTGTACGTGTGTCTGTGTTTTTCTTTGTGTTCTGCGTTTGTGTTTTGTGTTCTGTGTTGATCCTCTGTCCTGTAAACGGGCCAAGACACTAGTAATAAGTGGTGGAGCCAGGGGTTGAGCCCTAGAGCCTTACTCCAAGGCCTTTCACCTCTACGCTGTACTGCTTCCCTTCCCTCCGCCTCAGTCTTCCCATCTGTGGGATGGGGTGGGGCAGAGCATAATGACCGCACAGCCCTGACATCCCACCTTCACCAGCCTGCAATTGCCAGACAGAGGCCAAGGAGCCTGCTCCTTCCTCACACGTGAAAGAAAAATGGGAGCAGCCCACACAGCACCACACAGGTGAGGGGACTGAGGCCTACGGGGGCTGGGGACATCGCCAAGGTCCCCCAGGGAGCCCAGGCAGGGCCCAGGACAGGGGAACCCATGCGCCTTTCCAGGCTGTTCTCCAGCTGCTCTGCGCAGCCAAGGCCGCTCCGAGGCCAAGGAACCAGGGTGTGAGTAATGGAAACCAGGCGGTGGGGCCTTCCGAAATGGGAATTCCATCTGCCTGACTTTGTTCTCCTGGGCTTCGGTCTCCATGGCAACCTGGGGATTGGAAGGTGGAGGGTCTGGCCCAAGGCTGAATCCCTAGAACCTAAAGAAGGGTGAGCGTGAGTCTCTCTGTGACCCGGTGGCTCCTCCAAGCAGAAGATGCCACAGAGAGGCCAGGTCAGGCTGGGAAGCCCTGGGCTCTGACCCAGTTCTGCCTCTAACCATTTTTGGGGAGACAGGGAGTGGTATTACAGTCCTCTCCGGGCCCCCAGTTTTCCCAGATCTCAGGTCCCCAAACCTCAGGCCTGGAAGAAACCTGGCAGGTGCCCTTGTTCAGAATGAAGAGCGTAACTCTGCTCTCTGACCCTTCCCGCCCCAGTGAGGCCCTGGGCCCTGCAGCGGGAAAGCCCTTCACAGTTCACAAAGCCAAACGGGGCTCGCCGGAGGTGCTCATGCTCAGGCGCCAGGGAAAAGGCTGCCAACAAGGGTCAGCACCTGCTGCATGCCTGGCCCAGGTTAGGTCCCTTACAGATTGGCTCCCTGGCTCTTCATCCCAGCGCTGAGAAGACAATAGTATCTTCCCATGTTTGCAGGCACAGAGAGGGGCAGTGACTTGCCAAGGTTGCAGAGCAAGTCAACTGTGAAGGGAAGACTCAAACTCAGGACTGCCTGATTCCAAGCTTGAGCAGCCTTTGGAGACACATAAGCCACACCTGACTCTGATGCAGTTTGGTAGGGCTAATCCAGGAGGGGGAGCGGCTGGCTGCCTGGGGACAGAGGGAAGGGGGTCATCTACTGACCAGGGCTGCTGCTGGCACACAGGTTTTCCCAAGGCAGGCTTCAGGGGTGAGCGGGAGATCCCATTTGCACTGGGCAGGAACAGTCAGGTGCAGTAAGAAGGGCTGTCAGACCGCTCACCTCTTCCCCGGAGTGAGGCCTCAGGAGCAAGTGGGAGCAAGAACAAGGACCCACTCCACACCCAGGCCCCAGCCCGAGCCTCCTGCAACCCCAAGGAGGGCTCAGCCCCAAACTCCCCAGTGGCCTCCAGATGCCACCAGTTCTGATCCTCCCACTGTGCAGGGGGCAAACAGGGGTGGCCTTGCCCAGGAGACCAGCAGGGAGAGGCAGGGAGCCCCGTGTCCTCTGTGTTTCCAAGTCCCCAGTGGGCAGACCCGACCCCAGGACCCCAGACAGGGAAGAGGGTACAGGGAGAAGGGACCCAGCCCCTCCTGCACCAACTCCATCCAGCTTCACCTCAGTCGGCCCAGCCGAGCCAGTCCCCACCACGGCCCATGCCCTGGGCCCAGCCCCTGCACCCTGGGAGCTTGGCTTGGGCCCTCTTATACCCACTTCCAGGCAAGCGGTCCAGGTCCTCCCCTGAAGCATGCCTTGGGACCTGGCTTCTCTTAAATTTGCATCTCCTGTTAGGCAGGAGGGGAAACAAAGGCACAGGGGGGAAAGCCACAGAGAGATGCTCTGTGAGTCCTATCTCCTGTCACCTCTCCCCAGAAAGCCTCCATGCGCCTGCCACTACCAGCTAGCCCTGTCCTACTCCACCTACTACCCTTGTATCACCTGAAAGTTCCATTAGAACCTCAGGGTGAGGCAGGGCAGAGACGTGAAAGAACTTGCTGAAGGACACATAGCCAGCTGGTGGCCGAGCGAGGACTCCATCCTGTAGCTGGCAGAGCACAGCGATCAGGCTTAGACTGACCCCCCTCTCTGCCACCTGCTGGCTATGTGCCCTTGGACAAGTCACTTTACCTGTCTGTGCTTCAGTCTCCTCATCTGTGAAATGGGGACAAGCTCAACCTCCCAGGCATGGGGAGGAGATCAATGAGCACTGGAATGAGCGAGGCTGGGGTCTGGCAGAGGAAGCAGTTAGAGAGCAGCAATCACCAACGTATCTGGCTGCAGGATGGCGACAGGTGACAGCAAGAGAGGAGAGGCAGCCGGATCAACACCCCAACGACCCGCCCTCCCAGCCCCAGCACCCTGGGAAGGCTCGAGACCAGAAACACACAGAAAGGTCAAGAACAATAACACAGGCCTTTTATTTGCTCCAGAACTTGGCTACTGTGTGGTCTGAGGGCGCCACGCTTTCCCGGAGCCCCTGAGGGACACCCTACCCAGGGGGTACCAGATTTCTGTGTGTGGTCAGACTGTGGTGTCCCACTGGGCCTCATCAGTCCAGAAGGCACAGCTGCCTGCCACTGGTGCCGGGACCGGCAAATCCCCTGAAACTCAAGAATGATGTCCACCTCTGCGAGGTGGCTTTTCACAAGGCGTTGGTTAAAATATTGCACTTGTAAATTAGGAAAACTGATGAGGCAAGGGTTTCCTATCACAGGACGACGTGCCAAGCATCCAACTACTGTTTAAATAAATAAAACCCAAGGCGAGGGTCTGAGCTGCGAGCCCCAGTGGCCCCCAGGAGGGCCCCAGAGCCCAGGCCTGGGCCTCCTGCACCATCAGCCAGTTCTTTAAGGAACTTGGTCAATGCGAAGTCTCCGAAGTCTCCACAGCAGGGAGCGGCAGCTCCGGATCTGGCTTAGACAGGCCCCTGACCTGCCGGGGCCCTTGGGCCCCCCTCGTACCGGGACAGCGGGGACCCAACAGGGCCAGTCGTTCTACTCCTCCAGCAGCCTGGGCCTCTCTCAGCCCAGGCCTTGCATCCAAATGTCCATCTGTCTGTCCGGAGACACAGCCTCTGGGGGCTTGCTTGCCCCCTCTGTCGCAGGGGGGAGGGAGGCAGGTGGGCAGGGGGCCCAGCCTGCCTGGTGTGAACGCTGAGCTCTACTCCGGTGGCCCCTAAAGTGGGGGACTCATCTTCTTCTGGTTAATAAGGTCTAGGTAGAGGTCAGAGCGGAGAAAGCGAGGGTACGAGTCCTTCTCCATGAGCCCGAAGATGCGCTTCTGTGCCAGGTCGAAGCAGCCCCGAGTGACGCTCTGCAGGTTGTCCTTGGTGTGCTCCCGCGTGTACGAGTCCAGGTTTACCTGCAGAGGCAGAGAGTGACACGGTCAGGGCTGCCTGCGGCGGGGGTGGGGCTGACTCTAGGGGGCGACGCAGGGATGGGGCCGATCCAGCCTCTCACCTCCAAGCCCCTCTGCCCACACCTTAAGGTTCAACGGAAGTGGAGGCCCTTGGGCCAGTGGATTCAAGGGCCTGAAAACACCACCCCTAGCAGGCTGCCTGGGTTCAAATCCCAGCAGTGCCACACCTGGGAGTGTGAATTAAAGCAAATCACTTAAGTCCACTGAGCCTCCGCTGTCTTACCTATGGGCTAGAAATACTAGTATATTCCTCAAAGAGTTGTGAGAATGGAGCCAGATTACCCATCTCTAAAGCACTTTGCACACAGTACCTGGCACACAGTAGGCACTCAATAGGTGTTGGCTACTATGATTAGGCTCTCTGAGACTGTGTCCGCATTTTTAAAATGAAGATGATATTAAAACCTAGTTCAGGGAATTTTGTGAGGATTAAGCACAAGGGCACATGCGTAAAGGACCCAGCATGTGCCTGGCACACAGCAGTGCCCAGGCGGGGGCCATGTGTATCATTAACCAGGATTCTGTTCTTCCCCTGGCCCCGGCTTGCTTCTTCCCACCCTGGGCTCACGGTCTCTCCCCTTCCTGAGTCGCTGGCTGCCGCCTTGCAGCTGAAGGGCCACTAGGCAGTGGGGTTGGGGGCACAAGGCCCTACCTCCTTGCACGCCTGGATCGCGATGTACTCAGCAAAGATCTTCTTGGCTTTGGCTGCCATCTTGGACTGTGACTTGACCTTCTTGAAGTCCTCACAAGCCAGCCAGAACTCCAGGTTCTCCTCACTGAACTCGGTGCGCAGGAAGGCCTGGAACACCGCTAACCCATCTGTAAGCAGAAGCCCAGAGCCTGGAGTGAGAGGCAGAGCCAGCCCCGCCGGCCCTTGGGACCCCCAGTGTACCCGCCTGGGGCCTTGAGGATGCACATTCCTGGAGCTTAGTAGGATCGCCAGCCCGGGATGTGGTCCCTGCCCTGCCATTGCCTCTTTATGAGCCTCGGCCAGGTCTCTCCCCTCTCTATGCCTCAGTGTCCTCATCTGTAAGATGGGCATCATCAATCCTGTGTCCTGGAGCCCCAGGAGGATCCTCGGGATCCTGCCCAGGAGGACGGCAGGCACATTTGGCCCAGTGTAAACTCTCAGTACTTGGAGATGTTTACTGTTTTTCTGGGAATGCGGGTCTGAGCACACAGGTCCCAGGAGCCGCTAGCAGGCAGTGCCAGCTCCCACGGGCAGGGAGGGGCTGGCAGAAGCCGGCTCCAAGGCCAGACCAAGGGCCTCCACTCAGGCCCAGCCTCTCCCCAGCAGCAAGGACACCTGCCTGGGCACAGGAGCGAGGGACGGAGGCCCCTCCAGCACCAGATGCGTCTCTGGGTCGGGATGAGGAGGAAGGGGAGAAGGAGAGTGGGAGCACAGGGAGGGACGCAAGCCGGCTGGCCCCCACTTACATTTGTGAAGCAGCAGCTTCTCCAAGGACTCGCCCCACTTGAGGGCTTCCTCTGAGGTGGGCCTGAGGGGTGAGGGAGAAACACAGTAAGGCTCGGGGGGCCTTTGTCAGCTGCCCTGGGCCCAGGCTACAGATGAGCTGGGCTGGGGAGGCCAGGAGGGAGACCCACTCCCCATTCCCTCTCTCCGGGCCGATATCACTTCCAGCCCCCACCCTCGGCCTGCCTGGCCCTCCGAGCCCCCACCTGGGATCAAGCCAACAAGCCCCTTCCCCCTTAACCCCACCACTCAGCCCTGCTCCCCGGGACCACTGAGTGCCTGAGGAGTGGCTGAGGGACCTACTTGAACGACTTCATCATTTTGTCTGCCTTGCCCCCTGGAGGGGCCCCAGGGGACTCGTTGCGCCGTCTGAAGATGCCCAGCTTGTTCTTCATGTCCTTGGCTCTGGGGGCAGAAACAGAAAGGGAAGTTGGTTGCCTGGCACCCTCGGCCCCTGCAAATCCAGCGGTTGAGGGTTGGGCTGAGGGCACCTACTCCTTCATCGTGTGTCGCCTCTGTAGGTTCCCGTTGCGAGTGAGGTACATGCCTCGGAGCATCGCTGTAGGCCCCCCACCTTGGGGCCCCAGGACAGTGTACAGGGAGCACCCCTCGGGCTCCTGCCCCTACCCCGAGTCCCGGGCAGCGGGCAGCAGTTGTGCAGGCTGCAGCTGCACGCTCACTCGCTGGAATCCTGGCCGGACGACTGGACTCCCAGGCACAAGCCAGGGCTGGGACTCAGACAGGAGGAGCCAGGAAATGGGAGGGACCAGGAGGGGGAGCGGAAAAAAATACTCCTCCTGGCTAACCCCGAGAGGGAGAGGGAGCCCTGAAAGGGGTATGTGTCTGCAAGGGACAGCCTCTGGGGCCGGTTGCCGGCAGGAAGCCAGACCCAGTTATTTGTGACAGGCCTCCCTGTTACCATGGCAGCAGCAGGGGGGGGTGGGGGGAGGAGGAACGAGTCAGCAAATTGCTGAGCGGGAGGGAGGGAGCAGGGAAGGCTCTGCCCACCAGAGTGGCAGGACCGGCTATTTTTAGCCAAGAACCATTTTTAGCCACACCACCACTGCCTTCCCCCAGGAGGCAGTAGATTTCAGCGCTGGGCAGAGTTGCTGGCAAGAAAGGGGTTAAATACTTCACGCTCATGTCCCCAGACCCCAACACCGGGCACCTCCCAGAGAAGAGTTCCAGGCCCTGGCGCTGGACACATCCACCCACGAGCACACGGCAGGTCCCAGAAGTCTTAGCAGTTTTAAGCTTGAATTACACATCCAATAAACTTACAGAAACTTCATATGAACGTTTAATTATTTAATTCTTTGTGTATATTTGGTTTTGTGATTTTTGAACAATACATTTTTCATTTTCATTTTTGGTCTCTGTCCTCCTGAAGATGGAAAATGCTGACCGAAACCAAAAATGAAAATGAAAAATGTATTACTTCAGAAATCACAAAGTTAAATAAGTGTAAAAGAAATGTAAAGAATTACACTTTCAAATGTGTTTGGCAAGTTTGTAGCATCTATACTGCTGAGAAATAGCACTAAGACCTAGGGGAAACCCTGTACAATCAAGGGACTTGGTGGCAGGTGGCGGTTGAGCCCAGGCTGCGGGGCCAGACAGCCCTGGGTTTAAGTCCCAGCTCCAGCAGTGACCAGATGTGTGCCCTTTGTCAAGTTCCCTAACCTCTCTGCCTGTCAAGCTTTCCTGTCTGTCACACAGGAGCCAGCCTGCCAGACCCCAGCTCTACCACCTTCTTGCTCTGTGATCCGGACAAGTAACTTAACCTCTTTGCACTCAGTTTACTCACTAGTAAAATAAGGATAAGGTGAATAAGAAAAAAAGGAAACCTAAAATAAAAGTAATGGTAAAGATGAAATTAGATCATACATGTAATGCACACAGAACAGTGCCTGGCACAATAAATGTTAGCAATTATTTTTATTATTGTCCCAGATGCCGAGTCTATGCATAAGCTTTTGAGAGTGTGAGCTTCAGGCAATTCAAGAGGCAGCACCCGCTCTGAAAAGAGGCTGGTGTCGCCGGACAGGGCAGCTCCAACACCCTGGGTGCCTGCCCTCCACTGCCATGCACCGCCCCCAACCCCGGGGGGCGCCACCCACAGCAGCTCTGGCGCTGGATGGACCCTCCCCCATCCTACAAACGTTAACAGAGGTTAGTGGTGCGAAGGACTATTTCCGTTTGTGCATTCCACCTTGCCTAAAAAGTGCGATTGTTCTGCAGAATGAGGGATGCACACAGTTGCTGCAGAAGTCAGAGGAGCTGGGGGTAGAAAGGGTTTCTAGGGTAGTGGACCCCAGCCAAGGTCAAGGCCAGGGAAGAGTGTCTCAGGAGGCAACTAGAAAGGACTCTTATCCTCTCTGCCTAAGCCCAATCCCTGCCCAAGGGTGGGTGCTATAGGACCTTGAGAGGAGGGGCTCCCCTAGGGGTCACCGTGCACCCTGCTGCCTCCCCCTGGACCTCCCCTAGTATCCATGGCCTTGGGCCTGGGGGTACAAGGAGACCTGAGGAGAACCCTCCACACACACCTTTTTAATTGGTACCTCCACAAATATAAGGGGGCCGGAGCATGCCAGAAAGGCTTGGGGAGCACGGCACACAGTAGCTGGGCCAGCAGCGCCCCCTCCTGGCAATGCTCAAGACTGTCAGCATTCGAGAGGAGAAAGAGAAACCGGTGAACTGTCAGTTGGGTCATTCGTGAGGCCAGAGGCAGCAAAGGAGTTGTGGAGGTCACTTGGCCACCGCCTGGCTCAGAGGCTGGGCTGGGGCCAGGGCAGCCTGGCTGGTTGCCTTGGTTCACCGTGGCTTCCGGGCACCAAAGCCCCACCTTGCCTCCCTCTGAGTGACTGCTCAGGACCCTGGTGACCTCAGGTGCTGTTCCCTGGTCTGTCTGGGGCTGTAGGTGGGACCAGGTGCAGCCCCGTCCCACCACCTGGACCCCTAGAGGGGGACAAGCCCTTTGCAGAGGAGGAAGAGGAGTGTAGGGAACCTCCCTGCCCACAGGGTGAGGGCCATGCATCTCTCCAACGTACAGGTTTTTGCTCTTTCTCTTCCGGGAGGCTTCGTCATCGTCCCCAACCGCGTCAGCCCCGCTCATCTGTGGAGAGAAGACACACAAGATGCAGCCTGCACATCCCAGGCCTGCTGCCCAAGCAGAGAGCCTCGGGGATCTGAGAGCTCCTGCCACCAGCCCTCCCTCCCCCCAAAACCCCACCTCTAGCACAACAGGTGCGGGAGGGAGACCCCACTACTGGGAAGAGCTTGTCTTCTGAGTGTGATTAGCTTGGTGGAGCCTCCAGCCACAGGGGTGCCGCCTGGTGCAGCCAGGACCCCGGCTTGCTGGGAAGAAGCCAGAGGGACGGCACTCGGGACAGAGGCTTTGCTGCGGGCAGTGGGACAGGCCAGAGAGCAGGGCTCCAGCCAGGCTTCTGCTGTGTGACTCAGCCAATCACTGCCCCTCTCTGAGCCTCTGTTCCTTAATTTCTAAAATCAGGAAACAGTTAATTGAGGATTCCGACATTTGAAGGAGACGCGGCTTGGGTCGGCAGTGTGTACAGTGAGTCGTTACACAGGCCTGAGAGCACCTCTCCTGCCTAACAGCTTTCCATGGCTCCCTAGTGCTCTCAGGAGTGTTCCAACTCCATAACGGGTCGGGGTCTACCGTCATAGGATTGGGGCAGAAAGTCCCATTTTAACACCGGTTACAACTCCTTCAGTTGTCTCTCCAGCCTGGCCCCTGCTCCAACCTCCTCGACTGCCTTCCAGCAAAAAATGTCTTCGCCTGCCCTGTCCCCCTCACCCCAGGCCTTTGCATGTACTATTCCTCCCATGTGGAACACTTTTGTCACCCTCCTACCTCCCTTCCCTCCTAAGACCCAGCTTCAGGCAGACCTAGACCTCAGGTAAACAGCTTAAATGCCTCCTCCCTTGGAAAGCCCTTCCAGACCCCCAGAACAAGGTTGTGCCCCCTTTGAGGTCCCCACTACACCCTAATTGTATTGTTCCAAGTCTGTCTCCTCTGCTCAGCTATGAGTTCCCAAGAGCAAGGCCTCTGTCTGCCTGGGCCACCTTCACAGGGTCTGGCACGCGTTAGGAGTTCAGTACGTCAAATCTGTCGAATGAATGAATGAATGAAGAGATGCGGAAGCAGACAGGGAAAGAGGGGTCCGGAGGCCCCCCTGCCTGGTCCCACAGAGCCCCGCTGCAGCCCGCACACTGCACTCCACCCCAACTCTTTGCCTTTGCCGGGAGTGCCCCCATCTCGTCCTCTCCCCTAGACTGCTCCAGAGTCCCTATCAGGGCCACCCTCTGTCCCCTTTACCCTGCCTCTGAGTGTCCTCCTCCAGGGGGACCTGGGGCCCCAACAGAGCAGAAGCCCAGGAAATGCTCTGAGATAGCAAAAAAGCTAAAGCTCAGAACCCATGTCCCCAAACAGGACAGAAGGCCACTAGGTGTGGGTCTTAGTTCTGACTCCTCTTGACACCTGCCTCAGTTTCCTCCTCTGTAAGGTAAAGAAGATGGGCCAAGCTTTCCATGCTGTGCTCTTAATTCTGGAAAGAAAAGCGGCCTTATTTCAGCTATGCCAGCAGGGGAAGCTACAGGCCTCAGTGGAGCACCCACCCCAGGCTGGCCAGATGATTCCACCTTCATTTGTGGAGTTCATGCTACAGGCCAGACCCTGGAATGGGCATAATCCAGATACTAGCTCATTCATCCTCACAACAAATCCATGAAATAAACAGAGGATCAGAGAAGTTAAGTCACTTGCCCAAGGATACCCAGGATTTAAGTTACAGAGCTGGAATCTATATCTGAAGTCAAGGCCTGTGTTTCTCCACCAGAGGATGCTACTACTCAAATGTAACGACAGGCACATTTTGAAGGTTTTCAGTAAAAGACGCAGGGGAAATGCCACCTCCTTCCTGAGAATGCTACTCCACCAGTGTCGTAAACACACGCGTGTGTGCGTGCTCACAGGGGCATACAACATATGGTGTGTGAATTCAGAGCTAGGGTTTGGAGCCAGGCCTGGGTATAAATCCTGCTTCCAGCAACTTCGGAGACATTTCCTAGCCTCTCAGCTTCCGTTGTTTTGGCTATAGCTTAGGCATGTGATGACGCCACCTCACGGGGCCGATGGAAGTTTCACCAGAATAAAGTCTGGGCCCCTGTGGCTCAGTCCTGGCACCCAGGGTGCCCTCTGGGTGCCCGGCTGAGCGTTACCGCTGTCGCCCAGTGCAGGGTGTACAGGCTGTGGTCACGCGGGCCAGGGCCCTAGGCCCCCACCCGTGGGAAAGGGCCCTGAGGCCCTGGGCTTCCTCCCATTCTGACCTTGGCTTCCGCACTTTATCAGCCCCACACAATGGGCCCGGGGACCACTCCCGCCCCACCCGCAGCCCCCAGCCTCTGCACTGCTGGGAAATGGGCTCTTCCTTCCACTGCCCGGAGGGATTGTCTTCGGCAGGGACCAGCCCAAGCCAAGCAGCCGGACAGAGGGGCCGGGCAGCTCTGGCCCCCCGGAAAGCCGGGGACACCCCAGCACCAAGGGGAAGTCTGTGGGCCAGGAAGAAAATGAGATGGGACTCCCCAAGTCTGCAGGGAAGCTTTGGCCTCTGGCCTTGGAAGGGGTCTGAGTGGCCCCCAAGACTCCTCCCTCCTGCAGCCGTGGCGAGGCCCCCGGGGCCCAGTGTGCAAAGGGCCTGTCCACAGGGATTCTCTCTCTTATCTTCTCCCCACTATCTCGATCCATGACCTCGCTCCGCTGAAAGGCAAAGGGAGGCCAGCCCAGAGTCACCCAGCCCTTCTTTCAGTCTAGGCAAGAATCCCAGGAGCCTCCAGGGACTCGCCCAGCCACCTCCAGGGACTGGGAGCTCACTGCCTCTGGGAATAATAATTATGAAACTGTAATTATAGTAGTGATTAAGAGTGTGGATTCTAAATTGCCTGGATTTGAATCCCAGCTCAATCACTTACTAGCTAACTGACCTTAGCTCTCTGTGCCTCAGTTTCCTTATTTGTAAAATGAGGGTAACAACTGGCTCCACCTCGTAGGGCCACTGTGGGGATTCAGTCACCACAGGTGACGTGCTCAGCACAGCAGCCAGCACAGGCAGTGCTCGGGAACTCTTAGCTAGTGTGGTCTTTGCTGCTGTTTATCGAGCACCCACTACATGCCAGGCACTGTGTCACAGTGCTTTACTGTCATTATCTAATTGAATCTTGGCAGTAATTCCAAGAGATATGTGTTGTTATTTCCCCCAGTTTACAGCGGAGGAAACTGAGGCCCAGAGCAGTGTGGTAACTTAGCTGGCACATGGCAGAGACTTTTGAGTCTGGCTACAGAGCCCACTGGTGACTGAGGGCTCTTCTGTGAGCAGGGCCTTAACTGGGTCCCCTGCTGGTCCTGCTCTGACTTCTGAGGCACCTGGCCAGGCATGGCTGCCCTCTCTGACCTGGCCCGGCCTTGCAGGCCCTGTGGAACCCTGGGAAGAGTGGATCTAAACTCTATACTTATTTGTTTACACATAGGAAATAATTCTTCTTTAGGATTTCCTTACATAGGAGGCTTGAAGGCACTATCACACCTGGGAGCTGGAAGGCATTTTCGGGGTTCTCCTATCTGACTTCCAGTCTAAGCAGGCGGTCAGTGCAGCAGGGCTGGCACCCTCTGTTGACAGGCTCTGCCCGAGCCGGTGCCCTGCAGGGGAGGAAGGAGGCGCAGCCAAGCAAGGACCACACTGTGGTCTGCTGTCGAAGAATGGCCCGTGACCCTGTGCTGAGCCGGGCCAGGCTGGGGTGGAGTTCAACGACAGCACACGGGCCCAGACACAGAACTTACTCTCTGGGGCTTCCCTGGCTCCCCAGGGAAAAGGCAGAGGCAGGCCTCTGGATCTGCGCCGCGGGCCTCCGGGGAGCAGCCAGGAGGGCAGGGGTCTGGCAGGCAGCAGGGGGCACCATGAGACAACTCAACTCAGTGCAGGCGCCAGCCCCCGCGGTGACCCACTGGATAACCGTGGGGGCCTTCCCCTCCCTGGACCTCCGCCGGCCCATCTGTAGGATGACCACGGCCAAGCAGACCGTCTCTAAGACCTGTCTGGTTCTAACACTCCGGTGGGGGGAGGGGCAACATCGGGACCGCGTGTCACCCTGCGGCAGGCAGCATGCGCCTGGGCAGCCTCTGCTTATCACACAGCAGCACAAATGACCAGCCCAAGGCCACGGCACAGGGCTTTCTGTGTCCTGATACTTTGAATCCTTGGGACAATTCCAGGAAGACGTAGTGTTCCCATTTTGTAAGAGAAAACTTAAGCTCAGAGCAAGAAGCAACTTGGCCAAGGTCTCAGAGCCAGGAAGGAAGAGGCAGAGCTGAGACTGGAACCTGGGTCTGTCTGACTCCACAGCCTGAAGACTGCACCCCTCTCCTCGTTACCTCCTGCCTGGCCTCGCTTGGGAACAGTGGCCGTCAGCATCAGCTGACCCTCCCAGGAGAGCCAGGCCAACGCCAGGAAGATGGAAGCCACAGGGCACCCACTGCCTCCGCTCTGCCAGCCCCCGCCCCCAGCCCCGCCTCAGCATGGGCACGCAGGGTCTGGGTGCAGTCACAGAGGCCTGGACGAGGGTGAGCTCCCACCCTCACTGGCGGTGGGCCTTGGGCAAGTTCCTGCCCCTCTCTGCGCCTCAGTTTCCTCACTGGTGAAATGAGCATGGTAATAGCCCCTCCTCCCTAGGGTTGCTGGGAAGACCAAATACGTGGACTCGGGCAGTGCCTGGCACTCAGCACCCGGTGGGTGCTCCATAAATGGTAACCCTGGGCTGAGGAGGAAGAAGAGGAGCAGAGGATACCAGTAGCAGGCATAGAACCAGCTACCAGTCACAAAGTGCCACCATGCCCCTCTGTTCACCTTCCCAGTGTGGCCTCGAGGTGGGAGTGGCACTCATCCCACAGCGGGCAGGCTGAGGCTAGGGAGAAGCAATTTGTCTCAGGCCACAAGCGAGCAGTGATGGAGCTGGACAATGGCCTGGTAAGTGAGAGCCCCATGCAAGAGTGGCCACCACCGCGCTGGGGCAGACTCTGAGGCCCCCGCCAGCCCGGTCACTCAAGCCCAAGGAAGGAGGTGACAGACCAAAAGAGGGTGGGGGAGAGGAAGAGGCCAGTGGGAACTCTGGGCACCAAAGGAGGAAGCTGAGGCCAGGAGAGGGCTGGTCCAGGCCTGCGGGACTCCCAGGCTGAAGTATCTGTCCCAAAATAGGAGCTGAGGTCAACCGAGCTGGGGAACTACATAGATGTGCACGCCTGAGTGTGTGTGAATTTTTCTGTGTATAAATATTTTTACTGGAGTAAAGGTGGCAGGGGAGTAGAACTGAGAAGACTCTAGCAGTGGGCCCTTGAGCCCCAGCTGCCCTCCAGAGAGGAGTGCCCAGGCCTGATCTGAGTAAGCCCGAGCCTCGCCTTGGCCAGAGAGTTCCAGATGCTCTCTGTAGCAGCTGCATCAAGAAATGACCTGAGATGGTGACACTCAAACTTTCATGAGATCATGATCCCTGGGGGGCTTGTTTAAAATGCAGGGTCTGGGCAACACCCCTGGAAATTCTATTCCAGAGCTCTGGGGCTGGGGGCTGGGAATCATATGTTACTAGCCTCCCCCGGGTGACTCTGGAGCCCCACAGAGGAAGTCTGAGAACCACATGGGCTTACAGATGAGGAAACCACGATCCAGTCCCAATTTCTTTGGGGTTTAATCCCTGATCTGGGGCCAAAGTTCAAGACCCTTTTCTGGAGGGCCCCAGTCTACCCTTCCAGCCTGACCTCCTTTCAGCAAAAGGTGTCTCCCCAAATGCCAGGTTTGTCATACTGCTAGGGGCTAAGAAGCTAATCAAGCTCTTGAGGCTATCTATGTACCAACCTGGTAAGGAAGCATGCTGGGATCCATTAGTGATGTCTGCCATGTGTTTGGAGGAGGAATGGCAGCATGCATGTCATGTGTCTGCCACTCCTACCCTTTAGGAATTCCCTACTCCAGCCAAAGAATGCCTGCCTCATCTTCTCTGTTTATTCTAAACTTGCTCAACCTTTAAGCCAACCTGAGCAGCATCTGTCTCCAGCCTTCCCTGATGGCCCTAGGCCCTGGGGTCTCTCCTCCTGAACTTCCAGATCTCTGACAGTCAGCTGCACTCCACGGGCACTGACCACCCAGCCACCCGGGCTCACAACAGTTGTCATATCAACCCCTCGTATTGGCTGCTGTACTTCGAGAGGGGTGGAAGCAGCGTTCCCTAAGGCGATGTGGCTAATATTGTCAGGCACCAGTCTCTCCCGGTTCATCCTCAACCGCCCTGGGACATGAGTGCTATGAGCCCCTACTTTTCAGAAAAGGAAACCAAGTCTCCCGGGAACTCAGTGATTCAACCAAGGCCACGCAGTAAGAAACAGAGCCGACTCAAGCTGGATGGTGGACTTCAAGGCCACGGCGCAGTCTGTCGACTCTCAGGCCACGTTCGAGGCCCACACAGATAAATCATTTCTCAAAGGCTGAGATCAGCCTCGCACATTTCTGTAGCCCCTGCTGTGTGGCACAGAGCACAGGGCCTGGCACACGGCAGAAAATCAATAAACACTCATTTATCTATTTATAAATATTTGCAAAAGGCAAATAACATGGTGGTTAAGAGCGCTAGCCCTGGTACCAGATTCTAATTCTGGTTAAGACATTTATAACCTGGGACAAGTTAGATAACTCCTCTGTGCCTCGGCTTCCTAATCTGTAAAACGGGCACAAAATCCTACCCACTTGATAGGGCTGTTTCAAGAAGGAATTAGTTAATGTCAATTGCTTAGAATAATGCGGGGACAGAAAACTTGAGCACTGTCACTGCTGCTGTTGGCTGGTGGATTTCTGGTATGGCTAGGCCTGGCCCATGTCTAAATTGCAACTCTGTTTCTCTACCCGCTATCGCAGTGGTTTTAGATCCCCATATGCAGTGGCGCGGGCTGGGCCACCCCTGCTCTGCTTTCTGCGGGGACCAGCAGCACAACGAAGCTATAAGAACACAGCATCTGGAGTCCTAAAGTCATGAGTTTAAGTCCAGGCTCTACGTTCTTGGTTCCCTTGGGCCTCAGTTTTATCTTCTGTCAAAGGGTAGAAGGGTCACTGGGAGGCTCACCAAAGAGCAGGGATGGGACAGGTGACAGCTGGCTCCCTGCAGTCCATAGGCCTGCCCCCCCTCATCACAGGTAACCTGCCCTCCACCCCTCGGCCTCTCACCTTCCTGTGTCCTGTGAAGAAGAGGGAGAGGTGGTGCATGGAGCCGCCATTGCGGCCCAGCTCTTTCTTGAGGGTGCGGGGCGAAGGCATGGCCCAGGCGGAGGCCGCGCCCTCGCCGTCTGAGCAGTGCAGGGTGGTGTCGGAGGCGAAGCAGGGCCCGCGGGCCTCCTGCAGCAGGCTGCCCTCGCTGTGCGTCCGGCGCCGCAGCGAGTTCTGCACACGCAGCGAGAGGCCGCCCTCCGCGCCCTGGCTCGTCTCGATCATGCTGCTGCGCTTGGCCTCGCTGCGCTCTCCGTAGTTGTCGTCGCTTGTGTCCTCATCCTCCTCCTCGTCCCTGTCTTCCCCCTCCTCCGCATCTTCTGCATCCTCCTCCTCTCCCGAGCTGCCCCCCTCTGCCCCTTCCTTCTGGCTATAGGCACTGTCCAGCCGCACCTCGGGGATCACAAAGGTTGGCCTGGAGGCCGCAGGTGGGTCCCTGGTGGCTGCTGGTGGGTCCCCAGAGCTCACAGTCTCCTCAGTAAGGGCCGTGGCTGGCACGGTGGTCTGGCCGGGAAGCAGATCTTGACAGGGCGGGTCCTGGGCAGGGGGTTCCTGGGTGGCAGGGAGGTCTCTGCTACATAGGGGGTCCTGGGGAGGAGGGGGTTCTTGACTAGCAGGAAGGTCCTGGCAGGGTGTGAGGTCTTGGGCTGGAAGGGGGTCCTGGCATGGTGGGGAGCCCTTGCCCAGCAGGGCTTCTTGGCCTGGAGGGAGTTCTTTGCTGGTAGCCGAGTCTTTGCTGGACAGTGGTTCTTGGCCAGGAGCGAGTTCCTGCCCAGAAGAGGAGTCCTTGTTGGGTGGAAGGTCTTGTCCTGGAGGAAGCCCCTGGCCAGGAGAGGGGTCCTTGCTGGGTGGGGGGTCCTCAGCACCTGGCCCCTTCCCTTCCTCCAAAGGCATCACCCTCTTCTCATCTGCTTCTGTCTCAAACATCTGGGAAACAGAAAGAAAACAAGAGAGGCTCAGAAGAGGAGGCTATGAGATGCCAGACACCATGCTCAATTCACTGTCATAGAGGCTGGTACAAAATCAGGCAGTGGCTTGAATCATGCACTCCCACGTCTGAAAAGCCCTCTGGCTGAGCAGTGGAAGGGTCTCACCCTTGTCTCCTTGCTTGAACTTCCTGCTCCATCAAAAACCCAGGCAGTTGTTTGCAGGAGATGAGGGAGAGGTAATGACCATCTATGTGGCTCCTGTTAGATGTCAGGCACCATGCCAGCTTGAGCTCCCTCTCTTTTTTTTTTTTTTTTTTTTTGAGACAGAGTCTCCCTTTGTTGCCCAGGCTAGAGTGCCGTGGCATCAGCCTCGCTCACAGCAACCTCAAACTCCTGGGCTCAAGCAATCCTGCTGCCTCAGCCTCCCGAGTAGCTGGGACTACAGGCATGTGCCACCATGCCCGGCTCATTTTTTCTATAGATATGTTAGTTGGCCAATTAATTTCTTTCTATTTATAGTAGAGATGGGGTCTCACTCTTGCTCAGGCTGGTTTTGAACTCCTGACCTCGAGCAATCCACCCGCCTCGGCCTCCCAGAGTGCTAGGATTACAGGTATGAGCCACCGCACCCGTGCTTGAGCTCCCTCTCTTACCTGGCCTTCCTAGCAGCCCCAGAAGGGAAGTGTCACTGTCCCCAGCTTACAGAGAGGGAAAGAGTGGAGAAGTTGCCTCTGTGAGTAAGGAAGCAGCCAGGCAGTCTCTGCCTCCATGGACCAGAACCAAGCCAAGCCCCCAAGCCAGAGCAGCCACTGAATGTAGCCACAGGGTCTCACTACCTCACTCAGAGTCTTAAAAAGTTCCTAGTGAGTCATTCAAACAAGAATGTGCTCTGAGTGTTTAAGTATCTTTGAAACTAGTAAACTGGAATGAAACCGGAACTTTAAAACATTGTTCACACCTGCACTGACCAGATGTCACAGACACAGAACCTCCCGGGGATCACCCACCCAGTGACTTTTAAACTGCTTGGAGAAACCTCAGGGACTCCTTAAAAAAAGAAAAAAGCAAAGCATTTCCTGCCTCTCACACAGCCCTCAGAACCCTCAAGTTTTTGCTGCGTTCTGATAGTAGATTTCATTTGCAAAGGAAAGAATAGTTCCTTTGGTGAAAGTCTGAAAAGCAACGATCTCACAAGAAGATTAGGGCCCCGAGAACATGAGGAATGTGCCATAGCCGCACGGGGGAAGCAGGGCTCAGGCCTGGGCGGGGCCCCCCTCACTCAAGGACTTAGACTGCTAGAGCTAGAACTATTCAGAGCCCAGGTTTTGTCCTTCAAGAAGCCATAGCCACATAGAACTAAAAAAGAGAAAAACCCCACACATACCTTGGACTGTACAGATGCATGGGAATATGTGTACATGTGTGTGCACAAGCGTGCACACACACACACACACACACAGGTGCAGAATTTCATGGGTAAGTACTCCCAGAACATGGGCTAAGAACTCTTATTGTAGACCATTAATGTCCATTTGGTGGATGAGAAAACTGAGCGTAAAGAGCAGTGACTTATCCACTATGCACAGCTGCTCCGGCACCAATGGAGGCCATGCCTATGCTGAGTCGTCTTTGGCACCCTGGGCCATCTGCAACGGTGAAGGCCCACAGCTGGGAGTAAGTGCCCAGCTGTGGTTCAGGGCAGCGGCAGGGTGTTGCACCCACGTGTCAGGGCTCACACTGGCATGTGGGCGCACCAAAGCGGATGTGAAAGCGCAGCATGGGTAAGAGCCCCTGCCTGGGAGCATGAAAGTGAAAGTGGAGCCCTGCCGAGCAGAGAGGGTGACTGAGTAAGGGAGGGGAGGTCCCAGAGGACTCCAGGACGATCTGGCCAGGGTCAGGGAGGGCACACCTTGGGCTCTGGTTCTCAGGCCAAAGAAGGTGTCCACTGACCCTGTGGTCTTCTTGCCCTGGAAACCCTGCTTGTAGCTGGAGGTGACTCCACCCAGGGCCCCCCTCAGTCCTCACAGCCTCAGACTCTGAAACATCAGCAATCCTAAATCCCCACTGCATAGACAGGAAAGCTGAGGCCCGGTGGGGATGGGATGGGGGCCAGCTTAGAGTCACACAGAGGGGTCAGGAAGAGCCAGCTACTAACCATCTGGGCCTAAAGGTCTCTACCTGTGAAATGGGATAACTAATATGCCCAAGTGACAAACCAGGAGCACATATTATAGAAAGCATAAAGCTCTTAAAGGACATGATGATGGTGGTGGTAGCTGTAGTGATTTTAAAGGTGGACTATGTCAGAAGTGAAACCTTGGGTTCATCATACCAAAGTAAAGAGGTGTCACCCCCAATGGAGGGGTCAGCCTTAAGTGATCTAAAGTATCTCTTTGAGATAAAAAATGAAAATGCTGATATTTTCTACTATTTTTTGGTTCTATCTACAGGATAAAGGGACAACTCCTCAGTGAGGATTTCCTGGGGCTAACGCCTCTTCTGTTGTTCTGTCTTGCTGCTGGGTATGTTGTCCTAAACTTCATTTGGTGCAAGTATTTCTGTATATGATTTCTGAATTTGCAGAAGCTGGTCTCTTGGATCATCTACAGGTACAACTAATGGCTCACTCAGGGGCCCCACATTTCTTTTCTAACCCAAACCGATATCGGACATTGTGTGCAAGGCACCAGTCCATTTCACCTCATCATTTCTCACGGTTGTAGTTATTGCTTATGCCCTTTTATTTCACCTGATAATCTGTACCTTCCATGTAAAACATCACCCCGATTCAGCAGGAAGTAGCTCGATGACTATGTCGCCCCTCCTTCCATATACACGGAAGGGAAAAGTGACAGTGGGGAATATGTAACAGGGAGAATGGCCTGAAAAGGGGTAAAAATGTTTTCTGTCTCTTTAAAACCCCTTTACCCTTTTTGAGAAATAAACCTATATCCCTGTCTCAAAAAAATAAAAATAAAAATAAAATAATAGAATAAAATAAAATAAAAATGGATCTGAGGGAAATTCTGAAGTTAAGGACCGTAGACAGTAGTGTCTCTTTCCTATGTATCCCTAGAAGCAAACCCTGCTGAATGCCCAGAGTGGAAACTGGCGATCTTGATGCCAGACCCCCCAGTCCAGAGCCCATCTGGAAACTATGGGCTATGCTTCAGCCCCACCCCCAGGCAGCTCCCAAGTGGAGAGAAAGACCCTCCATTGAACAGACAGGAAGACTGAGGACCCAGCCTGGACAGTGACTTAGTGACCGGCCCAGAGCCTCCCTGCACCAATCAGGGGCTGGGCTGGGACTAGAGCCAGGCCTGCTGACTCTGTTCATCCCAAGCCCACTTCAGATCTCGGTCCCCGTGAACATCCAGGTCTCCAGCCCATCGCCCCCACTGCAGGGAGCAGTCTTCTTCATCAGGAAACCCACACTGCCCCACAGCCAGCTCCCTGGTGCCCCACATCCATATGACCCTCCCCAACAGCCAGGCCTCCCCCAAGCCCGGCCACCTGCCTCTGAGAGTCCTTGGGGAAAGACGGAAGCAGCATCCGGGTGGCCTCAGGGCCTGGCACACAGTGGCACTGAGGGGAGCAGACCGCATTTCCCCTTTCCTGGGTGCTGGGGGCGGGGCCCAGGCCTGTCCCAGCGGTGACTGTCAGCCTGAGCCCGCCCACCCCTAGGGGAAAGTGCAGCAACAAACCCAAAACCAGAAATGCAAGTCAGCCTGCCTCTGCCAACCCTGCTCCAAACCCAGGCCAAAGCAAACAAAGCCGGCAGGGGTGCCTGTCCCCAGAGGGCCCCTGCCCAGAGGGACTGACAGAGAAATCACCCAGGACTTTAGGGCTCTCAGGGTACCCAGTGGTTATGTTTCAGATGCCCAAGTCAGGCTTTGATTTTGATCCCCAGTGGGGCCACTTTCTCACTGTGTAACTCGGGCCAAGCCTCCCAACCCCTTGAGCCTGATTCCTCACGTACAGCAGAGCCCAGTGATGTCCCACTGCACTCACAGGACTCCCTCGAGTCTCCTCACAGCCCTGGCCAGGAAGAGCATTGATACAATAAGAGCTATCAGTAGGCTCCTCTTATTTTAGAGATGGGGAAACTGAGGCTCCAGAGGGTAAAGGAATGACCTAAGAAATGAGAGGCTGATGCAGGATTAGAACTTGTGTCTTCTGTCCAAGGTCTCTCTCTATTTCCTGGCTCCTTACACACAAATGTTTGGGGACTTCAGGGGGATCTGGGTGCGGGGGAAGAGGCCAGGAACGCCACCTGAGGACCCTCACCTGGGCCCATCCCACGCTGAGCAGGCCCAGAGCCCGTGGGCAGGCTTGCGTGAGCATGGACCGTGTGCAGGTTTGGTCAGGCCAGCGTTCCTGGGACAGCTGGGGTGGGAGGTGGCTTGAGGGGGCTCTGGAGCAAGTACAGGAAACCTGAGAAATGCAGGGTGGGAGGTGGCAAGTATAGGAGAGATCAGGGCAGGAGAGGAGACATAGGTGAGGGCCAGGTCTCAGAATGAAACGGAGGGCCTGGGGTTGCCCCAGGAGCAACGGAGTGACACCGGCAGAGCTGTGCCACATCAAACCCGCAGCGCACGGTGCGGGCAGGACGGTGTGAGCAGGGGAGGACTGGGGCATGCGTGCATTCACGCGTTCATTCATCCTCCAGGCACTGAGGGGGGTACTGAGAGGACAGCAGGGAAGAAGTCAGACACAATCTCTGCCCTCAGTTAATTCAGAAAAAGCAGAGGCGAGACAGCTCATCTTAAGGAGTGCAGTGAGTGTGCTCTGATGGAGGAAGTGCAGGCAGCTGGGGACACCCAGTTAGGCAACCAGCTGGGGTGACAAGAATCCAGCCAGAGCTCCCCAGAGAGACCAGCCTGCTCACCCAGGGCCCTGGGTCCAGAGTGCTGGGTGCCGCTGCCCCACCCTCCCGAGGGGGTCAGTGTCTCTCCCATCCAACGCTTCTTTGGCATCACTGGACCAGGGCTAATTCTGCCCATGTCTCACCTGGTACAAGCACACAGGAAACGGACCAGGCCCTCTAAGTGGAGCCAACTGCTTAGGATCTAATAAATCCTCTGCCAAATCCAATCATAAGCTCAAACAGGCCGACGAAGGATGGCAGCTATGACACCAAGAGCTCCTGCTCACTCCAGCTGTGGCTCCTGGGCCCCAGACCCCCACCAGCGGTGGAGTTTGGGGTGGTCATGGGCTACTGGAAGTGACTTGTCCAACATCACACAGCTACGAACTGCAGGGACGGGTCTGCTGACCCAGAGGCAACCTGCAGCCCTCACTGCGATGACTCATCACGTCCACCACAGATGCCAGGCTCGGCATCTGCCCTCAAAACCACTTCCTGCACTGGGGGGCGGGGGGCTGGGGTTTGCCTCTGTCCCAGGGTGGCTCTTATGCAGCCAGGATTTTACAGAAGGAGCACTGGATGTCAATCCAAAGGACCTGGGCTGGAATCCTCATTCTGTCATTTGCTAGCCTGTGATCCCAGGCTACCACCCCTGCAAGCCTGGTTTTCTCTGCCTCGAAAGGGGGCAAGGATGCCACCTGCCTCCTGTTCCAGAGAGCTATAGGGACCAAGTCTGAGAAAGGACAGGAAAGGGCTCTGTGAACTGCTAAGTTGTTTGAGGAAGGGAGCAGCTCTTAGAATTCCTGCCCAGTGCTGGACCTCCGGGCTTGACTTTCGGGATGGGCTGTTCCTGCAAATTTGGCACGCTCTGGTCCCCAGCTCCAGTCCCTGGCTGTATGCCGCTCAGGAATTGCGGCTGCTCAGCAAACACGGAGCTCCCCTGGCCCAGCCGCAGTCCAGCTCCTCCAGGTCTGGCTTCTTGACACCCAGAGGCTAGAGCCCAGTGATGCCTCTGCCACCAGCCCGGAGACCCTCCAGGCCACTCTCTGCCCCCAGCCCACCCCAACACCACAGATTGGCAAATTCCAGGAGGATGGAGTGGTGACAGCTTCAAATACTGGTCCCCACTTCACACTTACTGGCTGGGTGACCTGGGGCTCAATCTCTCTGTGCCTCAGTTTCCTTAGCCACAACATGGGATTAATAATACCTCCTCACAGTGTTGTTAGAGCAATAAATGAGCTAATAACGTCCAGAGCTCAGCACCACGCTGGCACACATAGCAGTCAATAAAGGGTAGCCTCCCCCACCCCACGCAGCTTGGCTTTGACGTCTTCCTGCCTGGATTTCCACTTCTCCACTCCTTTGTGGGCCTCTCTGCCTGCCCATCAGGACCTGTCCCAGGCCCCCTCTCACCTCAGTCCTGCACGCTCCCTCGTGCACCCACCCACTCCTCAGGCTACAGTCGCCCTTTGCACCATCTGGCCACTGATTACTCCGGGTCCTCACTGCCAGCCCAGACCCCGCTCTTGCATCTAGACGCCATAGGCAGGTATTCACCAAATCCTCACGGAACAGCTCTGCACCCAAACTGTTCTAGGCTCTGTGCATACAGCAGGGAATAAGAAAGACATGATCCCTGTCTTCATGGAGCTTGCAGGCTAGAGAGGAAGGACAGAGGTTAACCAAGTCGTCACCCACATAAACAGAAGATAAATACAAAGCGTGATCTGCCTGGGAGACAGAATAAAGGGGACTTTCGGGAAAGGTCGCCCTGGTGGAAGACCAAGACTGAAATCTGCTCAAGGGGCAGGGAGGGGCTCACTGGGGGAGGAAGCAGCACATGCAAAGGCCCAAGCCAGGAAGGGGCTCAGCCCACCACTGGAACAGAGAGGACAGTGGCTCTATCCACTGACAGGGCCAGGCGTGGAGACCACTTCCGGACATCCCATCAGCGCCCTCAGCCCAGCGCCCCATGGATGCATGATCTTCCCCCAGGCCCGTTCCTCCTCTCAGGGTCCCTGTATCAGTGATGCCACCGCCAGTCACCCAAACCAGGCAGTTGGATGTCATTCTCTGCTCCTTGTCCTCCCATGATCAATCCTCTAATCCTCCCGACTGTCACTTACTAAATCTCAAGAATCTTTCCACTAGGGAGGTTGTGTGTGTGAGGGGACAGAGCATATAGGAACTCTCTGTACTTGATGCTTAGTTTCTAAAACTACTCTAGAAAATAAAATTGACCAATTTGTTTTAAAAAAGAATCTTTCCTCTCTCTCCATGGCCACTACCACCACCTCCCTCCAGACCACGGTCACCCCCAGTCATGATGTCCGCCTCCCAGTCGTGGTCCAGACCCCTCTGGTCATCCTCTGTGCTATGCCAGGCAGACTTCTAAATGCAAATCTCAACTTGCCACCACTCTGTTTGAAACTTTGGTGCTACTCCCCAGTACCTCTCAGATAAGTCCAAATTCTGTAGCCCTGGAAGACCGTGGGCTGTCTCTCTGTCTCCCTCTAGCCTCATGTCTGACCACTCCCCACCTTAAGTGTTTGATGGATGAGTGAATGAGTGAATGAATGAATGAATGAATGAATGAGCAACCCAGCCAACTTCACAGGACCACGCAGACTCTTACTACTCAACCTGCAAAGTGCGGCCTATAAACCCACAGCAGCACCCAGGAGCTTGTGTGAAATGGGACTCTTAGCTGCAGTCCGCACCTGCCAAGCAGAATCTGCATTTCAACAGGCTCCCAAGTGATTCGTTTGCATATTAAAGTTTGAAAAATACCGATCTGGACAGTTGGTTCTCAACAGAGAGGTACACTTTAGGATCAGCTGTGAAGTATATAGGTATTTTTAAAATACCTCTATCTGGGCCCAGTGCTAGACCTACTGGCTCAGACACCCTATGAGCAGGGCCCAGGCATTTTCACTTCTTTCTCATTCCCCAGGCAATTCTGATCAGATAAGGCAACAGAGGCCCACAGAAGGGGGGTGATAGGCCCAAGGTCATACAACAGAATCAGGACTAGAATCCAGCCCGGAACCTTGCCTGGGACCAGTCCCAATACACAGCACTCCCTTTGTCATGGGAAGCCGGAGCAGAAGACACATGACCTCGGTGCAGGACGGGGAGCCGGGAAGCCATTGGAGGCAGCTCCCTGTTCATGTTCCCTACAGCTGAGGCCCAACTGCAGGAGGAGAGAGAGGAAAGGAGGAATTTGACCAGACTGAAACTTTCCTATCTCTAAATAATTTCCTATCTCTAAATAACTTCTCATGGGTCTGTCAGAGGCTCAGGAAGGCAAGCCGCCACAGCAGCGAGCATACCCATTCTACTGAAAGCAAGACTGAGGCACAGAAAAGTATCTCACCCCAGTTCAGAAACTCAGGGCAAAGCCAACACTCAGGGAAGGGGAATCCCTGAGGAGTGAGAAGACAGGAGAGCCCTCTTAGCAACCTTCCCTACTCTGGGCATTGTCACCTGACCAAGCCAGAAGGACACCGTGCCCTTTGCAGCCTGCTGGAGATCCCTCCCCACCAGCCTGAATGCCAGCTTCTCACTGGGCGGGGAGGCAGCTCCCAAGGTGTAGGTCCCAGCACTGCACTATCCCATCACTGCCTCGCCAGGCCCCTTCTCCTCCCAGGGTCTCAAACGCTTAAATGCTTAAAAGCTCAGATGCTTAAATGGGGGTGGTGGGGAGACTCACAGCCTCTGCCCCCGCCCACAGCCCCAAAGACCCCTTCTACCGCTCCAGCTCTCTTCTCTGAAAGGCAGGGTGGCGAGAGCTGGGGGGTTCCAGTCTCTTCCTGTGTTCATGGGGACTGATGCCTCGTCAGAGGGCGAGCACCAGGCCCCCTGGGCCTCTCCTGCCCCACCCCTGGGTGCTCTGCTCAGGAACCAGTTCACCCTGGGCTCCACCCGTACCTGGCACCCTGCTTCTCTGCCAGCTCCACGTGTGTGCACATGCGTGTGTGTGTGTAGCTATGTGTGTGTGCCTGCGCTGTCTCATTTCCCCAACACCTTAACCTCCTCAAGTCCTATTCTCACCTATCCCCATGAGGCCAGGTTTAATGCTGCCTTGGACAGGGTTCAACCCCTTGCCAGGACTAGAGTGCAGTGGTGATGTCATTATAGCTCACCCAACCTCGAACTCCTGGGCTCAAGAGATACTCCTGCCTCAGTGTCCCGAGTAGCTGGGAATATAGGCATGTACCACTATGCCCAGCTAATTTTTTTATTTTTATAGAGATGGGGGTCTCGCTATTGCCCAGGTTGGTCTCGAATTCCTGGCCTTAAGCAATCCTCCCACCTTGGCCTCCCAGTGCTAGGATTACAATCTTGAGCCACCACACCCACCTGATCTTTTTAATAAATTGGATATTTACCCAGAAAAAATAGTCTTAACCTCTACATCACACCATGTATAAAAATCTATTTCAAATAGATTTTAGTTCTAAATATAAAATGTAAAACAATAAAACTTCTAGAAGATAACAAAAGAATATATTGATAACCCTGTAATAAGCAAAGAAACAGGACTCAACAAGCAGTCTAAGACAAAGAAAAAGATTGACAAATTGGTCTTCATTAAAATTAAGAACTTCTGTTCTTCAAATATACCCTTCAAAGGGTGAAAAGGCAAGCCCCAGAGTGGGAGAAAATATTTGGAATGTATATATCCAACAATGAACCCATATCCAGAATATTTTTTAAGTTCCCACAAATCAATCAGAAAAAAAAAAAAAATCCAACAGAAAAATGGGAGAAAGACTTGAACAGGCACTTTGCAAAAGAGGTTATCCAAATGGTTAATCAACATATGAAAAGATACCTAACCTCATTAGTCATCAAGGAAATGCAAATTAAAATCACAATTAGATAGCACAATATCTAATACCAATAATGTTGATAAGGATGTGGAATAACAGGCTCTCTCATATACAACTTGAAGGAGAATGTATTGGTGTCACACTTTGGAAAATTATATGATTATATCTACCAAAGCTAATTATATACAACTCTGTGACTCAGCAATTGCAAACCTTAGGCATTTGCCCAGCAGAAACCATATATAGCGCTTCAAAAGACATGTACAAGAATATCCCCAGCAGCACTATTCATTATAGCCTCCAACTGGAAACAACCCAAACGTTCATCAACAGTAGAATGGGTAAACTATGGCATTTTCACACAATGAAACGCCACAAAGCAATGAGAATGAACAAAATAAAACTTGATACAATAAAATTGACGAACCTTATCATCAAAATGCTGATGGAAAGAAGTCAGCATAAAAGAATACATACTCAAAGATTCCATTTACACAAAGTTCAAAGACAGGCAGCATTAATCCATGATGGAAGTCAGGGCAGGGGTCACCTTTGAGACCACAGTGACTGAGGGTACATGGGGGTACATGGGGGAGATGGGGTTCCTGGGGTATCAGAATGTTCTATTTCTTGATCTGGATGGGGACTACATGGATATGTTCACTTAGGGAAAGTTTATTGGCTGTATAGTTCTAATCTTTCTGTGTGTGTGTTATCCTTCACTTTAAGAGATTGTTTTAAAAATGAAGACCATCTTCCCAGCATCTCCTCCTCTGCTCCCTGAGCGGAGGCAGTGGCTCTTTCCTCTGTGAGCTCCTTGACTTTTGTACACATCTCTAATTGCACATTCCAACTGTTTCCCCGCTGTACAAAGGCTGCTGTACCACCCCCTGTTTGCTGAATGCCTCCTCTGTGTCAGACCCGTGCCAGGCATCTCAACTACATCACTGAATTTCCATGCGAGAAGGAGCTAGTGGCACTCCCACTGCTACGCAACCCAGAATCAATAGGGATGAAGCATGTCTAAGGGCCTTACAAATACTATCTCATTTAATCAGATGAGGTTGAACCACCACCTGAGGAAATGGAGGCTGGAGAGGCTGGGTGTCTTGCCCAAGGGCATAAAACGGTAAGGTAGGAGACAGCCTGCTCTCAAGTTCAGAACCCACGTTCCCAAACAACACACTAGATGGCCTCCCTCAATAAGGAGGAGCGTGTGGTTGGACATACAAAAGCAGTATCTATGGCCAGGAGGGAATCACATCTACACCTCAGAGGGGTGGATAGACAGAGACCTGCTCCTTCAATGTGCAAGTATTTGTGCCACCAGATTCAGCCTCACCTCTTGCAGGAAGCTTTACTGAGGCTCCCAGGCTGGGTTGGATGCTTCCCCCAGGCTCCCACGGTTTCCTGCGCCTCGCCATGAAAGCCGTGTTGTTACTATCCATTACCTGCCCATCCCTGGCACTAGACTAGGGATTGGACCCTTTAGATCTACATCTCCAGTAACTGGCAAGTGCATGGCACACAGTGGGTGCTCAATACACATGGAAGGAAAGAAGCAAGGCGTGGGGAGGCAGAGAGGACAGGACAAAGCTGCTATTTGGATCAACTGGGGGCTCCATGAATCGAGGTCTGAGAGGTGAAGGTCTCGTGTTCTGGCTGGACATCAGTTACTACCCTGGCCTTGCAGGGCACAAAGCCACGCACCTTTCATTCCACAATCTTCCTCTTGGCTGCCTCCAGCCTTCCCTCCAGGTTCCCACCAGCCATTTGGTCCCCAGAGGCTCTGCTAAGACCTTTCTCCACCTCTCTGCTTGTTCCGTCACCCCCCTGTTTCCCTGCCCTGAATACCTGAGGTCCTGCTATTTTGCCCAAGGCTGACCCCAGCAAGAGGTACTGAGGACACCACAGAGAGCCCTGGCTTTGTGGTAAAAAGCATGCCTACTGCGAAATAACTTCTTGCATGCTCCCTTTCTAAGTTGGGAGCTGCCGACAGTTCTCCAGCAGCAGCCTGAGCCACAGTGCCAGGTACAAGTAGGCTGGTCCATGGAGGGCAGGGAGAGGGGAGGAGCCTGGGGCCATCTGGAGCACAGGACACACCTGGCAGCTATCCACACATCTGGAGTGATGGCCTAGGCCCATTGCCAGAAGGAAGAGGTATCCTGGGACACTATCCCCTCTCCTCTGTGCCTGGAAACTCTGATCTCCCAAGTGGCTCGTGGCCTCAGCACTCCTCCCCCATCCTGCCCCCACCCCCACCCCATCCTGGAAGCCAGGGTACAGCTGGTTGTGCAGGGGAAGGCGGTGGCTCCCTGGGGCTGAGCCTAGCTGGCCTGCTGTGAGTGGCTCCAGCTTCTCCGGGCTTAAGGGGCTGAGCCATAAGCAGCCTTGTTTATCCCTGGGAGGAATGATGGTTTTCCCTGAGCAATGACATCTTGGAAACCGCCTGGCTCCACAAACAACAACAAACCTCCCAGCTTCGGCCTGGGCTACAGCTTGCTTGAGAAGGCTTCTTCCCAGAAGCACCCAAGAAACAGGTTGGGGGTTGCTTCCCTGCTGAGCCAGACCCTGGTCTGGACTACTGACTCTTAGAACCCAGGAGGAGGAGAGAGTCCACAGAGAATCAGAGAAGTGGATGTTTGGAAGGGGTCTGGCAATATCTTGTCCAGTCCCAAAGGGGAAACTGAGCCAGAGAAAGAGGCATATTTGCCTGAGATCATCAGTGAGCAGAGCCTAGAAGGTACTTCAGATTCCAGCCTATTGACCAAGGGTTTCCCCTACCGTACATGTTACTTTTGCACAGGATAGCAGGCTTCCAGTCAGTAAGCCCAAAGATCCAAAAAGGGACATGTCACTGGTGAGTCCAAAGACAAGGAAGCCCCAAGATGAAACTCGGGTACTCTGAGACATCCACTCAGTGCAGTGGACAGAGACCAGAGACCTGAGTTCTCGTCTCTGCCGTGCTGCTGAGTCTCATGTAACCTCAGGCAAGTGCTTCCTCTCCTGCCTCTGTCCCCTATCCAGAAGGCAAACAGACAGTGTCATCTCCAGGGCCTTGGGAGACCAAATGGGAAGCAGCTCTAAAGGTCCCCAGCTGGAGATAGGCACTCCTTCCTCGGGGCTGTGCCTCTTTTGAGGGAGCCACAAAGACCACTGTCTGAGAATCAACCCCCAGATCCGCCCTGGTTGGCACCATCCCAAGATGCTCCAGGGAGCTACACTCCAAGGCCTGTTGTCTGTGCAAAGGCCCATGAGCATGTCATCTGAACCAGCCAGGGCTCTTATCTCCAACCGCCACAGCCCAGGCTACGGTGTGGATACCACCCAGCCCAGCAGGACTCTCTCGTAGGCTCTTCCTATGGCCTCAGCCAGGACAAAGCCAAAATTCTCCCTGCCTCACCTCCCATCAGACCCAGCCCCCACCCCTTGGCCCGAAGGACACAACCCTGACACGCAGAGACTAGGCCTCTCCCGAGGGAACTGCTCGCCAGGCCATCTCTGCAGGCGCGGAGCTAGGAGACGGGCAGACAGAGCTAACTTGCACGCCAGTGTCTGTCCTCAAGGAAACCTGCCCTAGCCAGGACAATTCAACACCCCTCTCCAACAATGCCCCAGGCCCCAGGCTAGGCATTGGGACTCAAAGACCAATAAAGCCCAGATTCTGCATAGATAGAACATGAAGCAACGACCATGGGTGGCACCACCAACAGACAGACTTATTCTAGCGTGAGTTGTAGACGTTTGGGTAGGATAAGACCTGGAGAGAAGAGAAGAGAGGGGCTTTCCAGGTAGATGGAGCAGCTCGTGGAAAGGCAAGGAAGCACGGTGGTTTATTGATACCAAGTACTTACAATCATAAGCCCCATTGATGATTTCTAGCTTAGAGCCCTGGAGACTTCCCAACAAGGGGTGGCCACTCGCCTCAAGTGCTTCCATCTTTGCCTACGACTCAGTTGCCAGCTAGGCCTGGAGCAAGCCCTGCTGTGGAACTTGGCTCCCTGGAGGGCCCGCCCTAGGCTAAGCCATGCCACGTGCTAGGGCTGGGGAAGAGGGGAGGTGCCCCTTGGCTGGGCTCGGAGGACTCAAGGGGCGCTGGTGGAAACTTTGACTACTCAGAGCCCTGGCTGGGATCCCGCAGGCACCAGTGGGGCAGGCCTTGCAGCTCCTTCCTTCCAGGAGATGTCCCCACTCTAGTCGGCATGATAGGGGAGGCAGACAGCCCCCCAGCCATTGGGTCTGAGAGCAGCAGGGTATGGAAAGTTCTCAAGAGTTGCTGAGGGGCCTGGTGCCCCTGCACCAAGCGAGGCATCTCAGGCCAGGAGTGTCAGATTCAGAGATGAATTACTGAGCTCAGGTCAGGGTAATGGTTCCCCCATGTTCTGTCCTCACTGTTCTGGGAGGCAGGCGTCCTCCATCCCGGTCCTGGCTCAGCCACAGACCTGCTGTTCAAACTTGGCCAAGGCTCCTCCCCTCTCTGGGCCCAGGTTTATCCTCCAGCCCTGGGTCCTGGGGTTCCAGGGCTCTTCTTGCACACCTCGGGACAAGAGTAGAGACACAGCCCTGCCAGGATGAGAAAAGAATTGGCCTCTGCCCACTCTCAGCGGCTAGCTCTGTGGGGTAAGCATCTCTAACCTTGGCTGGAGCCAAGGGAGCAGGTGCAGGCCCTGTCCCAAGGGGTTGGAGCTCGGAAGCAGAACATCCCTGCTTGTGCTTCCAGCAGACATTTCCGCAGAAGCAAAATCTCAGGGATGAAAGCCAACTCCCCAAGACTACCTCTTTCCCGGCCAGTGGAACTAGGCAAGAACTGCCATCCCTGGAGCCTGGTGTGCGGCAGCATCCCTGGTACAACAGCCAACACTGCCGGCTGAGTGCTCCCTCCCCAAGCAGTGTCCCGACTTCTCGACTTCTCGGTCACCAAACATTCCTTGTCTCTCCCAGAAAGAAAAGCTGGCTGGCCAGCCTGGAAGTGGGAGCAGCACACAGTGAGAGCAATCCCCTTAGCCTTGCGGGGCCCTCACCCCCTGAGACAGACAGACACACACACACACACAGAGACACACACACACACACAGACACAGACACACACACACACATACACAAGAGCCCTCTCAGAGCAGAACACAAATGGTTTGGTTGCAACATGTCTATCAATGGCTGCCCTGGGGAAGAAACAATAGAAACAGGGGCACGGGTGGCTTGGACCAGGGCCCCCCGCCCACCACGCACACACCCGTCACTGAGGCACCTACCCAGCACACTCCAGCAGGGACCCAGGCGACTCTTGGCTGCCGCTCCCGCCCGCCCGCCCGCCAGGCTCTCCGCCGGCTCCTCCCGCAGGCGGGCAGGCGGCTGTAGCGGTGGCAGCTCCTGGCGGCCGTGTCAAGCGGCCGCCTTCCCCAGACAGAGCTCCTTTGTGTCAGCGGAGCTATTTATGGACTTACCCAAGTTCCCCAGGGGAGCGGTACCTGCTAGGAAAAGCAGAACCAAATGACCAGGTTCCACCTCCCACATCTAGGTAGCGTTTTCAAAACCCTTGCATCACCCGTCCCTCCTCCTCTTCCTCCTCCTCCTACTTGTCCTCCTCCTCTTCCTCCTCCTCCTCCAGCGCCCTTCCCAAACACACACCCTGTCCAGCCGGCCACCGCCACTCCGGAGAGAGGCTGGATTTCTTCCTTCCATCAAATAGAAAACTCTGCGGTTTCCCAAACCACTTTTATCCAAGGAGTCCGGGATGTCTCAAGGAAGAGAGTCCTCGCCAGCCCGTCCTTCAGCCTGCGAGGGGCTGAGCCGGCTCCTCGGTTTCAGGGTCTCACACTCACGAACGCGGGCCCTGGGGCCCCTGCAGCGCGCCCCCAGGGCCCAGGCTGGCCCCCAGAGTGCTGCTCCGGAGGGAGAGGCGTCCATGCCTCACAGTGGCACCCCCTGGCACTGGGATCCCGAGCCGGCTCCACCCCACACACATCCCGAGGGCTCCCGGGCTGGGGCAGGACGGAGCCAATCACCGCGGCTGCCCTAGCACACCCCCACCCCCACCCCCACCCCCACGCCGCTCTCATCCCAATGGGCGGCTGCAGGGAACTCAGGGTCCTGCAGCCAGCACGCGCTGACTCGCAGAATGCCACCGCCCCCAGGGAGGGGGAGTGGCAGCTTCACTCGCCTCCCAGCAGCATCACACAGCACAGCTCGACACACATGGTTTCTGGGGGGCACTTTTGTCTATCAAACTCTGGGGACTCCAAGATAGATAGAGAGCTTGAGGCTTCCTCACCCCGTATTAGCAGGGAAGAGCACTTTACCATAGCTCAAGAGTTACGGCCATGAATGACAAAGACACTAACAGAGGAGCCATGGGGGGACACTGGAACAAGCACTGTACTTCAAGGTGAGGGTCCCCAATTCCAGCTCCAGCTGCAGCACTGGTCGACTGGGTATCGCTGAACGAGTCCCTGCCCCTCTCTGAGCCTTGGTTTCTCCATCTATAAAATGGACTGCTAACCCATGGCTGCCCCGCTGTGGGATTAATAGAGGATTCAATGAGCTGGCTCTTGGCCACCTTCTCTGGAGCATGAACGTGCCAGATCCGGTTCCCAGAGCTCCGCCTGCATTAATTCATTTCATCCTCACCAGCACCTTGGGAGGAGAGGCCCATTATTGCCCTAGTTACAGATGAAGAGTCCAAGGAACAGAATGGCAGAGGAAGTGTCCTACAGTCACACAGCTGGCTGGCTGTGAAGCCAGGATGGAAGACCAGCTGTTCCTACTCCCAGACACCCACTCTTACCCACTGCAAGAAGCTGCCGTGCCGGCACAAAGCTGCCCTCCGGTGCTGTGGCTGTGGCTGCTGCTGCTCATTGTCTGATGTGACAAATGCACCCCGAGCTGCGCCCGGGGCCCAGGTCGGGAATGCCCATCCTGCGCTGACTCCCACCCGAGCAGCAGGCACCCTGGGATGTCGGCATAGGAGAAAAATGGCTGGAAGGGGCCCATATCCTCCTGTGCTCACCCCACCCCACCTCCACCACCCAGGCTGAAGCACTTTCGTCTGCTGCTTTCTCTCCCTATGGTAGTCTCGGTGTCCAGAGTGTCTACTCCTGTCTCTCCCACACGCACAAGCATACATGCATGCTGCTATAAGAAAATAGCCTTTATCGAGATTGACTCAGAACAGCCCTATCTGAGTCAGTCACTTACAAACTCCAACCAGTGCTTCATCGTGTCCCTGGGGCAGAGCCAAGGCAGTCCTTGCAGGGCCCAGGAACCTTCCACTTTGGAAGGCTGTCATTCTGCAGGCTTCTGGGAAGCAGGGCCCAGCCTTGGCCTGGGAAACTGAGGAGGTGAGTCTCAGGAGATGGCCAATTCCCAAGGAGCTGGCCAATTCCCAGTGTGGCTGGCTGGGTCCCAGGATGGAATTTCTGGGGCTTAGAAGATTTCTTAGAGTTCCTTAACATGAGAGGTGATATCGAGCTCTAGCTGGGCTTTCACCTTCTTTCAATCATCAAATAGTTCCAGAGCATCGACTATGTGCCAGGTTCTGTGCTGGGCCCTGGGCATGCAGTGGAGAACAGGCAGGATGGGCCCTGCGCTCATGAAGCTGACAGTCCAGGGGACAGACATCAGCTATAGAGTCCGACTAGTGAGTCCACAATTAGACATATTGCTGTGACAGGCAAAGCAGCTCTGTCAACCCAGGGCCCTGGGTCCAGAATACATTCATCAGTGCCCTGGATCACAGCGTATGAGGAAGGGGCAGAGCAGCTCAGTGCCCCACAGCCCAGGAGCCTGCCAGGCCAGGCTAGGAGAGCATCCAGGGGTCGGGGCAGCCCTGGGGCAGGCACTGCCCTCTGCCTCCTCATAGCTCCAGACACAAATCACCAGGGCAGGTGGCACCCAGTACACAGCCTGAGGCAGGATGGGGACATCACTGGCAGCCAGGCTATCTAAGCCAGAGGGCCCTTGGAGATCTTTCACTCCTTTTTCCCATTTATAGCCAGCGAAACTGAGGCCCAGAGAGGGAAAGTAACTTTCCCAAGGAAATAGAGCAAGAGAATGGCAGGGCTGGGACCAGGACTCACTAACTCCCAGTCTGCTGCTCCTTTCACCACATCCCAATGCTTCCCAGACAGATGTAAGTGATGGTACTCTCTAGTACAGGAGGAATTGGGATCTGGGGAGCAGTAGATCTAGGTGGCCCCCAGGCCACAGGGATCGGCACCTGAGTACTAAGGGACTGGGCCCCATTCATTGATTCATATATTTTATACAATAAACACTTATTTGACACTACATGGCAGCACTGTGCTAAGCACTTTCTGATTATTGATTCATGAAATTCATATAATCCTATCAAATATGATTTCTAATATCCCCATTTTACAGATGAGTAAATAGAGGCACAGAGAGATTATGAAACCTGCTTGAGGTCACACACTAGTAAGTGCAGAGCTACAGATCAAGCCTAGTCTGCTTTCCACAGTGTCCTGCACCGCTGCACAGGGCAGCCCACAGCACAGGCTAGTCCACTGGTGACACGGAGAAGCCAGCTGGCCATACAGCCCAACCACACAGGCAAACCGCCCACTGCTCAGACTGGCTGGCAGCAGCTCCCAAGGCTGGGAGCGGGAGGCTCAGCAGGGCCCCACTGCTCATTTTTGGAGAGTAGCACCCTCAGGCAGGGGCCCCTAGGGAGACGCAGCAGCAGCCACTCCCAGCAGCCTGCACCACGGTGAGAGTTCCGCTGTCTCCCTTAATACCTGCACTTCGGTAAGCCCACATGCCGGGGCTTATGTTCCCGAGACCCTGTCACGAGCCCTGCACAGACAGAAACCCACTCACCTTCCCCGTGCAGACTCCGCCTGGGGGAAGCGAAGCCTTGGCAATGCCCTTCTCAAAGAAAGAAGGACACCTCTCAGAGGCTATGTAATGAGCTTCCCCATCCTGGCTTCTGATCCAAAGTCCACTGGGATTTTGTTCCGGAATTGGGAGGAGTGTGATGCTGCTATGGCAGAAACCGGGCGGAAGCCAGGGAGAGGTGTGGTCCCAGGAATTCCAGAGCACTGGACAGAGTGAAACCACCCTCTCGCCCCTGCCAGCAGCTGCCTAGACATTCATTATACCCAGACACCCCGAGCCTGTGCTAGGGACGCACTGGCCTCATCTGCTACAGAGCCCTGTCCCTATCCCAACCCACTGTATGACAAGTGCCAACCCTTTGGAACCCACTCCAGCCCACAGTTTGAATCTGCAAACCCACTTAGAAAGTTCTGGGCTTTTACTCATGGGGGCTTATAGCTCTGGTCAGAAGATATACAGACTCCATGGAGAAAGGCCCTCCCCACCACAGAGTTGGCCAAGAAACTTTAGTTATTTCAATAATCGCTGAATCCCTACTATGTGCTGCAGCCTATAGTAGGAGCTAAAGACACAGAGCTGGCGGGGAAGCAGCCTGCTCCTGGGTTGGATCTTAGAGGCAGGCATAGCAAATTCAGGCACTGATGCTCCAAGCAGGGAATGTCTTGACATGTTTTGTCCTCCGGGACCCTCACACCAGGGCAGGGAGTTTGCTAAGGGTATGCACCTTGTTCTTCCTGGTGGCACGTGCATTATTTCTGGGACACATGCCACAGTGGTGGGGTGAGGGTAAGACAGAGCAGGTTTGAGTTCACAGGGAGCTCTGGCGTGCAGCCTGCACAACCCAGGGTGAGCAGGGTTGTGCTCCTGGCCTCAATCTTCCTGGCCTCAATCTTCCACTCGTAAAATGAGGCCAAGGAGTGGGTGCCCAGTGGCCTCAGCCCCACTCCTGCCCTGCAGTGGGCAATCCCACACCCCTCCAGGCTCTCTCACTAAACAAATCGGCTCAGTCTACAGTATTTAGGAAAAGCACAGCCTTTGAAGTCTAAAAAATCTGAGTGGGAATTATCTTGGGCAAGTCACTTTAATGTCCAAGTCTCAGTTTCCTCCTTTGTAAAATGGGGCTAGTACCATCTCCCTCCCTGGGCCCCGAGAGGGACTAAATGAGGTGGTACATGTGGAATGCCTGGCACACAGTAAGTGTGCCAATAAATGAGAGCCGTCATTATTGTTGTGTTGTCATTGTTGCTATCACCCATAAAAGGACAGATTTTACCATGAGAGGGCTGAGTAAATATGGTAGAGTTAAATATGATAACGTGTTGAGGGGCTGTGCCTGGCGTGTACTAGGAACTGATCATTGTCAACATTATTGAGTGATGGCTAGTCACATCATGCCCACCCTACAGATCAGGAAACTAAGGGACAGAAAGGTTACCTGGCAAAGCAGTGGCCAACAGGAAGCATGGCCCCAACGCCTGTGCTCTTAGCTGTATATCCTGCCCCCTACTCCATGTTCCCTAAATGTCTCTCCCTTTGCCATTGGCCTCTTCAGGCAGCAAAGGACCCTTCCCAACCTGCCAAAGGGAGTGGTGACTCCCAACCACAGCAAGGAGAAGCCCACATGCAGAGAAAGTCAGGAGACTTAACGTCCCCTATACAGAGCCGGCCCTGAGGACGGCTGCTGGCCAGCTTCTGCCTCCAGCCTGGGACATACTTTGCAGTCACCTCAACAGTATCAGCCTGACCTTGGGCGGCTGCGGCAGCACAGGATGGCCAGGAGCCATGGCCGTCTCCCTTCCTGGCTCCAATCCAACCAGCCATACCCTGGCCTGAGATCTCAGGCTTTTGGGAGCAATCCTCAACTCACTGTGCTTGTGCCAGCACCAGGGTCAGGCTGTGTCCCAACAGCCCATGTTCCTGGGAAGTGTTCAGCACAGAGCCACTGGCTCCGCCACGGGGAAGCCAGCCCTGTGGCCTTGGCTGCCGGATATAGTTCAACCATGCACTCCCCCGGGGCCACCCACTGCGTGGGCTGTTGTGCTTGAGCCTGGGCCATCGAAACAGAGGGTCAGTAGGGGAAAGACTAGACTAAAATGCTAACTTCGCTGCTGCCTTCCATGAATCCTGGGGCAAGGTCAACCCCTCCTCTAAGCCTCAGTTTCCCTATCTATACAATGTGCACTGGGGTTGGATTAGTCCACTCAAAATGTGATCTGCAGGATGGTACTGGTTCATGGGCTGCTTGTCACTGGTCTGCAGTGAGATAAGTAGCAAAATTGAGAGTTTAGAGACTTTCATGGCCACTTGACATTATAGCATCTGACCACGAGATAAGTGGGCTGTTCTCATTGAACAGGGTACAGGCTGGTTCAGGTGTTGTCGAAACAGCGTAACAAACCACATGCAGTGTGATTCTATAAGAGCATAAGGCCCTTCCCCACAGGTAGTTTAAGAAGCCATCATTGAAATGGTCTTGTCCCTAGGAGAACTCACTAAGTCAGACTCTATCATGATCCTTCCACCTCCAGTGGGACTCGATCCTGCCACCCAAACTACCCCTGCTCCGCCGCTCCCAGCTCAGAGAGTGGCACCACCATCTGCCTGTTTGTCTGAACCAGGCTCTTGCGAGTCATCCCTCTCCCAAACACTACCCCCATCCAATTAGTCACCAAACCCTGCAGATCCCATCAGGCGGCTCTCCCACCTCTCTCAATCCCTGGTGCCTCCACGCCAGTCCAAGACACCATCTGCTCTCCCTGGTGAAGGACAGCAGCTCCAAACAGCCCCCTGCATCTTGCCTTGCCTTGCTCCACGCCATTCTCCTCCACGAGGCCACCGTGAGCTTTCTACAGCACTCTTCCAACCACGGCAGCTCCCACTGCCCGTGGGATGAAGCCAAACTCCTTCCCACTGCTTCTCAGGACCTTCCGCTGTCTGGCCCTGAACACGCCTCCAGCCTCATCTCATGCCCATCCCACTGGCCCATGCTTCCACCTACGCTGGCCTGCTTGAGGGTCTCGCCTAGAACAATCCTTAGATCCCAACCCCTTTCCTCCAAAGCCTCCAAAGCTTTTCTCCCATCTCCGACCAGGTCCTCCCGATGGGTGCTCTAATAGCACCCTTTGTCTCAACTGTCATCAGTCCATTACATGTTGCTCATGGTGTGTCTGTCTCCTCCTACCGTCCTTCCTCCGCACTAGACTGCTAGCTCTGTGGGATGAGGATCGTGTTTGGCTGATGACCCGCAAAGTAAAGGACATCTGAGATCCGCCTGATCAGCCTCCATTCGCCCTGTTTTGCCATCTGAGGAACTAACCTTTCCTCCCTCATTCTCAAGCCCGGTGATTCACATGGAGCCAACCCATCTCCTGCTCCAGGGACGGGCAGGTGACCCAGCCCTCAGTCAATCCCACTGTCTTCAGTGACTTCACGGATCGGCACATGATCCAACCTGGGCCAAAGAGAGTCAGGCCCAGGGACTACTGTTGAAATGACTAAGGGAGTCAAATTGTAAGGCCATAACCCTGGTACTTCTGGCAGCTATACTCTTGCCACTAAGGGAGTGAGCCAACACATAAGTAGGTAGAACCAAGAAATGGAGAGGGTAAGGCCAGTTATTGATAACATTGCTCAAGATCCTGAATCCAGCTATGCCTGAAGGCTACTCTCCATAATCCAAAAAATTCCATTTATGGCCCAAAGCTAATCTGAGTTGGGTTTTTGTCACCTGCATTCTACATCACCAGTATTTAGTAGTGTCTGACGTTCATCAGATATTCTAAAATTATTTGCTGTTTCATACAGTCATTCAACAAACATTCAGGAGTGAGAAGGTGATCAAGTTTGTTCTATAGGAAGAGTCATTTTGGCTGCTGTTTAGGGAGGTGACTAAAGGGACAGGAGTAGGAATCGGGAGATCCACCAGGAGGCCATGCAGTAGTCCCAGGGACAAAGACGAGGCCTAAAGAGGGTGGGTGAGGCAGAGGGAAAGGGAAGGATGGCAAGATACCCAACTCTAAATTCACTGGAGAACCTTTGATAATCCCTGCCCTTCTCTGGCCTCAGTACCCCACCATTCTAGCATCTCCAAGTTTTCCTCCTGTGGTTGTAGAGCTCCCACCTGTCAACACTCAGCATTTTCACTGGAGAGTACCGGGGGCAGAAGCAGGGGGGTCTGGGGTGGGCCTGACAGGTAGGGGTGTAGTGTGGTAGCTAAGGACACAGGCTCCAGAGCCAGATGCTTGGGTTTGGATCACGGTCTGCACCTCCCAGCTGTAGGGCCTTGTACAATCCACTTAACTGCTCTGTTCCTTTGTTTCCTCAACTATAAAATGGAGATAATAACAATAGTGTTGGGCAGATTACATATTACAGCAGAAAGAGGTCAGACTCAATATTATTATTATATATTATTATCATTTGTAGTAGGAATTCCACAAAAAGGGACTTAAACATACAGAAAATAAACAATTCCAAAATTTAACAGACAATTTCCCCGAACGAATGGAAAACTTGGGTGTTCAGACTGAAAGGGCTTGCCTAGTTAGAACCAGGGACAACGACCAAGAGAACAAACAACTAGAAATAATCTAGTGAAATTTCTCAATTCTAAAGATTGGAACGAGGAATCCTGCTTGTTTCCAAAAAGAAATTTTAGAGAATCGAGTGAACATTGCCCTGTTAGAACACTAAATGCTGGGGGACCGTAGAACACAGCTCTCAGGCTTCTGGGAAAGAAGGGCTGTTAGCCTAGAATTTTCTATTCAAGCAAATTATGACTCAAACACGAGGGCAAATGTTTCCAGACTTACAAGGACTCGGAAAGGATTACCACCCACAGACCTTTTCTGGAAAAATTACTCAAGAAAACTCTCCAGACAAAAGTGAATCTAAATCAAGAAGTCCAAAATGAGGTGACGTGGTGTCTGAGGACAATGACAAGCAATGATGCAAGAAACACAGCCTTAACTACCAATAATTGAGCGTTAAATGCGATTTCATATAAATGACTCTTAGAATAGAACTAACAGTTATATTCCATTGTTAAAGTAGTAACAACCATAAACTAAAATTCCAGATGATCTCAACAACGCCCAGGAGGTATGCAGGGATGCAAAGAGCAGTATGGGCCAGCCAACATGCTCATTATGGGTTGTAGGGAGTAATGGCAGGCTACTATAGATCTTATGGAATTTCCGATGTTGAAATATGTTTGTAAGAAAAAAGTTAGGGTAAAATCACTAACACGGTATACTTAGGGTGTATAATTCCAAAGGAAATTTTGCAGAAGAATGAGGGTTGGCCTTGGGATGTTTGATGCTACTAAAATATATTATGAAGCTACAGCAATGAAGTCTCAACCTGATGTAGGAATAGACAGATTAATGAAGGAGACAAGAGAGTTCAACAACCAACCCACCTATATATGGAAATTTGGTCTATGATAAATGAAAAAAAGGACAATTCAAAAAAGAGTGTTGGAAAAACTGGTCAACCATTTGGGAAAAAAAATAATGAGAGTTCCATCTGACACCAGGTAATACATTAATTGCAGATGAATTTAAAATATACATGTAAAAAAAAAAAGGATAAAAGTACCTGAAAAAATATAGAATATTCCTTACAATCTCAGGGTAAGAAAGGCCTTAGAAAGTATAATCCTCCCCAAAATGACTTGGTTATAAAAATATTTGACTACCAAAAATACGTTAACTTCTCAATGATAAAAGATACTATCAAGTTAAAGTGCAAATGACAAACTAGAAAAATATTTATTACCTACATAATAAGCAAATGCTTAATAAATTCTAACCACATAAAGAGCTCTTACAAATAAGATAAAGTCCCAGTAGAAAACTGGACAAATGATATCAATGGATAAGCCAAAGAAGAGGAAATATGGATGACTAATAAACATAAAAAGAATCCTAACCTCACTAATAAATAAATGCAAATTAAGATTAGCTATAATTTTTCATTTCTTGTACCCTCAAAGAATTAAAAGAACCAATAACATCAAATATTAGGCGGAGCGTAGGGCACTCTCATTCACTGTTAGTGGGATGCAAATTGTACATCTGCTTCACCTCTGTGTTCCTTTGTTTTTCATCTATAAAATGGGGATGACTACTATAGTGGTGTTGACAGGTTACATGTGTAAACGGAAGGAAAGCATTTTTAGGGCATGCTGGTAGTGTTTTCCACACTCCACTCCACAGAAGAATGAAGCAAGATGTGATATGCAGGGCATTCTTAGGATGTTTACTGCAGCAGGGCTCAGACCTAATTGTGCATCAGTAAATTAAATAAAATGTGGCCCATTGGCTACTAAAAATAAAAAGGGAGAACTTTGCCTATTGATGGGAAAGATTTCTATTATATGACGTATTAAGTTTCTAAACATGAGTAACAGAAACTTATGTATAATATGACATTATTTGGCAAAATAAAACATAGTATATGTCTAGATATGTGTATGGAGAAAGATTTGGGGGAACCACATCAAACATATATTTGTGGTTATTGATGGGGAAAGGGCTTAGGGACAAGGGGTTTTCTTTATTTATTTTATTCAGTTCATTAATTGTTTAGGATTTTTTGGCACAAGTTTTATACAAGTATATCATCAATTAAAGAACATAAACAATGCTAAATAAATAAATTTCCCTATTCATAATATAAATTAAAATTTGTAATTACCTCAAATAAATTTAACAAAAGTATGTAAAACCTATAAGAAATTTTGTTCCCAAAACTTTGCTCAGGAAATCTCAAAATAAGATTTGCATAAATTTAGAGACATAATCGTATTCCCAGATAGGAAGACAGAATTATGTAGATTTTAATACTCCTCTTTTTGATGAATTTTTTTTTAATATTATTACAACAAAAATCTCAATGAGATTTTTTGGGAGGGGCAGGGAGGAGGTGAGGACTGAATTATAAAATTATAATTAAAAAGCATATTGAATTTGGTGGAGCCTCAGAAGCAATTAGCTGCTTCAAGATAAAGGTGAACATCTCCTTCCCAGCTACTGGCTGCCAGAAACTCAATGACGTGGACAATGAATGCAAACTTCATACTTTTTATGAGAAGCATATGGCCACAGAAGTTGCTGCTGCTGCCCTGAGTGAAGAATGGAAGGATTGTGTGGTCTGAGCCAGTGGTGGGAACAAGCACGGTTTCCCCATGAAGCAGGGTGTCTTGACCCACGGCCATTTCCACCCACTACTGAGTAAGGGGCATTCCTGTTTTAGACTGGAGAAAGCAAACACAAATCTATTTGGGGTTGCATTGTGCAATCAGAGCATTCTAAACTTGCTTATTACAGAGAAAGGAGAGAAGGATAGTCCAAAACTATGGTGCCTCGTCATCCGGAGCCCCCCAAAATTTGCAAACGTTTCAATCTCTCTAAAGAAGATGAAGTCTGCCGATATTTTGTAAGAAAGCCCTTACAGAAGGTAAGAAACCTAGGACCAAAGCACCTAAGATTCAGTATCTTGTTATTCCATGTGGCCTGCAACACAAACGCCAGCATATTGCTCTGAAGAAACAGCATATTAATAAAAATAAGGAAGAGGCTGCAGAACATGCTAAATTTTTGGCCAAGAAAATGAGGAGGCCAAAGAAAAACACCAGGAACAGACTGTCAAGAGGTGCAGGCTGTCCCCTCTGAGAGCTTCTCCTCCTAAGTCTGAGTCCAGTCAAAAATAAGATTGTTTGAGTAACAAATAAATAAGAGGATATTTAGCCTAACATAAAGTATGAGCATTGGAGCAAATAACTATTTGGGAAAAATGAAAAGTGTTATTATTCTGTTTTATACTATAAACCAAAGCAAATTCCACATAGATTAAAATGTTAACAGTTGAAAAATAAACAAACATAAAATTCAAGGGGAAAAAGTAAGTATGACATAATCCTGGGGTAAATACCACAACAACAAAGGCAAAAAAAATTAATTTTTAATTTAAATGTATATATGAGTCATCAGAAAAATGAGATGCTAGGCACAATGAGATACTACTTCACACATATTAGGATGGCTATAATTTTAGCAAATGGAAAAATAATGTGTTAGCAAGCATGTGGAGAAATTGGAATCCTCATACCTTAATGGCAGGAAAGTAAAATGGCACAGTCACTTTAGAAAACAGTCCAGCATACTTGGAGAGGAGGAAAACAAAAAAAGAAAAAAAAATAAAATAAAAATAAAAAAAAAAAAAAAAAAAAGAAAACAGTCCAGCAGCTCCTCAAAAAGTAGAGTTACCATTTGACCTGGCACTCTTAGTTACCCAAGAGAAATAAAAACGTATATCCACACCAAAACTTGCACACAAATATGTATGGCAGTATTACTCATAATAGCCAAAAGGTGGAAACAACCCAAATGTCCATCCGCTGATGAATGGTTAAACGAAATATGGTATAGCTAAACAAGGGAATATTATTCAGCCATAAAAAAGAATTAGGTACTGATATATGCTACAACATGGATGAACCTGAAAATATTATGCTAAATGAAAGAAGTCAGTCACAAAAGAACAAATATCATATGATTTCATTTATGTGAAATGTCCAATACAGGCAAATCTACAGTGACAGAAAATGGATTAGTTGTTGCTTAGGGCTAGAGGAGATGAGGTCATTGGTGGGTGACAGTTAAATGGTATCATTTCTTTTTGAGATAATGAAAGTATTCCAAAATTGATTACGGTGATGGTGGCACAAGTCTGTGAATATACTAAAAATTATTGAAATGTAAATGGGCGAATTGTATGGTATTTGAATTATATTTCAATAAATCTGCTACCAAAACAAATTGTAGATATGACTACCTATAAATCAGAAACATCTGTAGTTTAAAGAAATAATAAAAATAAAATGCTAACACACAAATATCCTTCATATGTAAAGCTCTCTTCATGAATTAATAATTAAACTATTAGCATAAACAGTCCAATAGAAGAAAGGGCAAAAGACTTGAAGAGGCTGCTTCCAAAAGAAGCAATGCAAGGACTAAGAGGCATGTAAATAAATGTTCAATGTCTATAGTAATCAAGAAATGACCTATTTTAGAAATGTGCAATATACAGTGTTGGTGAGGATGTAGGGAAATAGACGTTCTCTTATCCAGACTGTCTCATTTTAATGTTTGACTGAAGTTTCCCAGGAAGCAGGACTTTGCAGTACTAAAAAGGGCAAATCTCAGGCAAAGCAGCATGAGCTTGTCAGTCTAGGATAGGATTAGAAATTGGTACAACCATTTTGAAGAGTAATTTGGCAATTGGATCAAGAATTCATTTTACAAATATATACACTTTGACCCAGAAATTTGTACTACCAGCAATTTATTCCAACAAAATATTCATTTGTTCAACAAATACTTGTTGAGGGTCAAACATGTACAAGGTGTTGAACTAGATGCTACGGTTACCAAAGTAAACCTACAAGGATTTTTATCTCAGGTTTTTGTAACAAGGAAAAATTGGAAATAACCTGAATGTTGAAGTACTACAGATTATTTAAATAAAGCATGTTTCATCTACATAATAAAACACTCTGCAGGCACTGAAAATGATCTTGTAGAAGAACATTTATTGACATGGAAACATGAGTACACTACACTGTTAAATGGCGGGGGCTGGGGGAAGCAGATTAAAAAATTGCACCAGTAACCCCAATTTGCAATTAAGGTATATGTGAGTATAAACAAATGCCTGACAGGGCCGGCGCAGTGGCTCATGTCTGTAATCCCAGCACTTTGGGAGGCCAAGGCAGGAGGACCACTTGAAGCCAAGGGAATATATTAAGACTCCATCTCTACAAAAATATTTAAAACTTAGCCAGGTGTGGTGGTGTATGCCTATAGTCCTAGCTACTCAGGGGGCTGAGGCAGTAGGATCTCTTGAGCTCAAAAGTTCAAGGCTGCAGTGAGCCATGATCATACTATTGCAGTCCAGCCTGGGCAACAGAGTGAGACCCTGACTCTAAAAAAAATATTAAAAATGCCTGACAGGACACACTCAACATGTTAACAATAGTTATCTCTGGGTGCTGGAGTTAGGGTGAACTTCATTTCCTTCTGGTTCATCTGTATTAAATGTTTTCTTCACAATAAACATCAATTACATGAATTACTTTTGCAGCAATACAACAAAAAAAATTCAACTGTATTAGAAAAAACAACCCTGCCATGCCCCCATGAGTCGAGGCCCCTAGGAAGGGGGTTGTGGAGGGTCGAGCACACTGGGCATTACAACAGACACTTCGCACACACCGTCCCCTTTGATCTTCACAAGACCCCAGTGAGATAAGTATTCTTTCATATTCCAGATGCTAGGTGACCCACTAGTAATCCCACAGCCAGTGAGAGGCAGTGCTGGGATTTGAACCCTGGCCTGCCTACTTTTAAACCCACAGGCCCCTGCTACTACCTTAGCTGCCTCTGTTTGTTCCTGGGGAAGGGCAGACAAAGGTCCCGAGCCACTAAGCCCTCTGTCCTGTAGGCCAGTTCTGTGCTGGGCCTTGTCCTCCCCTCCCTACAGACAGTCCAGGGGGCAACAGGAGGACAAGTCAGCAAGGGAGGAGACACCAGCCAGGGGAAGGTGTGGCACTGGAAGGCCAGCTGGCCGAGGTCAGGGCTCAGGGTGGACTAGCTGGGGACTCCTGGCCTGCTTGGCGACTCTCAGGAAGCCCAGTCACATCCGGCCCCAGGAGTTCCCAGTCCCTGTGCACCCAGAGGCAGTGAGAGAAAACTGGCGAGGCCTGCAGCTGCCCTGCTGAAACAGGAGGAAGAAGGGAAGAAGACAGCCTGCCATTTGGGCCTTTCTCCCTGGGCTCGGTGACCTTGGGCCAGTGAATTTCTCCCTCTCTGGGCCTCCAGGGCCCCCTCATCTGTCTGAGAAGTGGGTGTGAGGGCTGATGGCTCCAGGACCCTCCCAGAAGGAATTCTGTCAATCTGTGGGACTTCCTCACAGAGGGCCTGGCAGAAAGGGGAAGGGGGTCAGGTATCCCCACCCAGCTCCCAAAGGAGCCCCTCCTCTTCCCCTCAGCTCCCGTCCCACTGCTATTTTAAGAACAGATGCCCCTCCCCCCCACCCCGCATTCCCCAGAGGGAGCATCTCCACCAGTCCTGCCAGGCTCATAGCTGCAGGTAACGCACAGCAGCCCATTCATTCTGCTCCAGTAAGCAGGCGCCAGGAATTTACAGGCAAGCCAGCCCTCTAGACAACCTCTCCCCACGCCATTAGCTGGGCTGACTTCTCACTATTTCCATGACAGCCCAAAGTGGTGACTTACATTTCCTAAGGTCAACACAGTGGGTTGCTGAGTGACAGGACCTCAAAAGCTTCTCTGAGACCATCTGTGCCCTCTCCCCAGCCTCAACCGAATCTTCAAAAGTCACCACAGTGTGCCCTTGGCCAAGTTCCTGCCTCTGTCTCGGTTTCTACAAATCGGCTTGTTAATTAATTCATCTCAGTGGGGGAGAGGGGAGGCTTTTCAGCTCCACTTTCAAAGATTCTATAATTCTACTAAAATTCTAGTGAATCATAAAATAAATACTATATTCTCTACTTTTATTAATAGGTACATGGCGGTTTATGTTCCCAAAGTCCATCTGAGTGTTGATTACAGGTCTCAGAAGGCATTTTTTTCATTGAAAACTGTTATAAATGGTGGCCAGCTTCCTAGGCTAGCCTACTTAACCCTTAATGTTTTTCCACCAAGGAGAAATGGCGGAGAACTATGTTGCAATATGGAAAACCACTAACATTTAATTTCCTTTTTTTTTTTTTTTTTGAGACGGAGTCTCACTCTTGTAGCCCCAGCCAGAGTGCATGCATTGGTGTCATCGTAGCTCACTGCAACCTCAAACTCCTGGGCTCAAGCAATCCACCTGCCTCAGCCTCTTAAGTAGCTGGGACTACAGGCACATGCCACAACATTTGGCTAATTCTTCTATTTTTAGTATGCCCAGTTAATTTTTCTATTTTTAGACAAGATGGGTCTTGCTCTTGCTCAGGCTGGTCTCGAACTCCAGAGCTCAAGCAATCCTCCCATCTCAGCCTCCCAGAGTGCTAGGATTACAGGCATGAGCCATCATACCCAGCCAAAACCACTAACATTTAAAATACCTTTTTTTGAAAATTTATCTTAAGCAGTTTTGTCTGAGCAAAAGAAGTTACACATTAAAGGCAATGAAAAAGTCAGTGGCAACTTCTGAGGAAGAGCGTGCAGGAGACTTGTTACCACACTAGAAACTAATGGCACTGCATATCGATCACCACAAATTCTACTTGCAAATTAGCCTGTTGCCTTTTCAAACTAGACTGGTAGTTTGAAAGGTGAAAGAACATATGTGCATACATATACATGTGAAGTTCAGACAAAAGAGTCCAGTGTAATGTCCAACCACCTGAGCAGAAAAGAAGAAGTGGGGAAGACACTGGGTTAGAGAGCTCCTTGTGCTGGCCTCCCAGGAGGAACCTGGTGGAGCCACCTTTGGGGGAGAGGAGGCAGCAATGCACCTAGAGATGGGGTGTCTGTGATAAGGGCCCTTCTCTATATAAGTATACCTATGTGTTACGAATACATGATGAATATTAACCAGGTACATTTACATATATCCACACACACACTCTCGATTCAACGTGAAGCCTGAAATGTCTGTTTCCTTTTTCTGCGGAACTTGTACGTGTTTTGAGACAGTGACAGTGATGAAGAACCTGAACCAATTCTTGCTCTAGATCAGGGTCTCTACTTTGAGGACAGTAGCTATTTTATAGTTATTTTTATCATTATAGCCTGATATTTTGGAATCAGATGACTCTTGGAGACCATCTAAATTCAACTCCTTCATTTTTCTTGGTAAAGGAACAGAGATGATCAGAGACTTGAAATAATTGCTCAAGGTCACACAGTGAGTATCAGCAAAATCAAGATTCAAGCCATGATCTTCACAATGCTACTCTGGTTTTCACTGAGGCCAAAGGGCCCAGGAAGAGGGAAGCCCCATCAATCTGAGGAAAAGGACCACAGCAGCAATGGGCTCCACATGTACTCACCATCAAATTCGTACTGACTGATTAACACTATGGTGCTCAAAGGGTGGTGGTGTTTACCAGGGATTCGGGGGTTGGGGGGGTATTCCCACATCTGAGGGGTGTGGTGAGCATTGTGAAGGGAAAGGGCATACCTCTAACCCTTGCTAGGGACAGGCAAAGATATAAAATGTAATCAAAATGTTAAAAAAAATTATCAGGTGCTGGGCAGGTGGGAGGGGGGAGGAGGGGATGGGTATTTACATACATAATGAATGTGATGCGCACCATCTGGGGGATGGCCACGCTTGAAGCTCTGACTCGAGGTTGGGGGAGAGGCAAGGGCAATGTACGTAACCTTAACGTTTGTACCCCCATAATATGCTGGAAAAAAAAAAAGAACCACAGCAGCAGTTCTGATCAGACTTCCTTTCCCTCTGGTGACCTCCTGGAGTTAGCATGGAAATGCAGTGGTATTCATGACCCTGGAGTGAACCCGGCCAGACTGCCAAACCAAGTGGGGACCTGCACTCCAGTCTCCGCAAAGCTGAGGTGCAGCAGAAAAAGCTCTGCGTCAAAAGAATCAGGAGACCTGAGATGTGGTCCTGGCTCTGACAACAACTTGTCCCATGACCCTGGCCAGGTCGCTTCCCTTTTTGAGCCTGTTTCTGTGTCTAGATTCTATAACGTGGGAGGGTTGGACTGGATGGCCCAATTCAACTCTGCAACATCTACTGAGCGCCTGCTATGGAACAGGTAACAACAGAATGAAAGACAAATAAAATATGACCTCGAAGGAGCTCACAGTCTTACAGGTGCTAAGGAGGAACTGTGCTAAGAATGAACAAAATACTATGGAAATGGAAAGGGGGCAGCCATGACTTCTGATGCATTCCTGAGAAAGTGTCTCAGGGGAGGTGCTAAGCCGTGAAGGCTGAGAACTGCATCTGCCAGGGACAGCAGAGAAGGGCACGCAACATCAGGCAGAAGGAACAGACTAAACATGAATGTGCACGGTGAGCTTAGAGAAGGGGAAATAGTGCCGTGTGGCCAGGCTCCAGATACAAAGCAGAAGTGCAGTGCCACCAAGGAGAGCCCGAGGAGCCACGCTGAGACCTGGGCTTTATTCTGGAGACAATGGCCTCCTATAATGTCTTTATGCAGGAGTGTGGCTGCCAGCCTCCCTGGCCCTCCTAGGTTGGATGGCCCGTGGCTGCAGAGCAGAATAACCAAGAGCAGGTGCCCTGGAGCTGGGCTGCCCAGGCTCCAGTCCTAGCCACCCCATAGCTGTGTGACCTTGGGCAAGTTTCTTAACTTCTCTAAGATTCAGTGTCTTCATCTATAAATGGGCATAATGAGAGTAAGTGTACAACGGGAATGACAAACCTCACAAGGCTTCAGTGAGGATTAAATGAGACAATGTAGGTCAAAAGCTTGGCACCATGCCTGGCTCAGAGTCTAAGCGCTCATCAAATTACCTGGTGTTATCATTCTACCCTTAAACCAAGGAACCGGGAACAATTTGGAAGATGGTGGGTGGCCTTATTCAGAGCAAATCTTGGGGGAAGAGAAGGGGAAGACAGGATGGAAGGCAAGGTTGTGCTGTCTTCATTAAGAGCTAAAAACCTAGCAAGATGGCTGAGGCCATGAGCGATGGAGAAGGTGGCAGTCTGTCCACAGCCTGAGCAGCGGCACGGAAGGGAGGAGCCGAGTTGGAAGCCTCCTAGAAACAGTTAAGCCTTTTAGGGAAAAGAGTCTGCATCTTTGGCGGAAGCACTGAAATCCAATCCATTTGATTCCCAGTCACCTAAGGCTAAAAGTCTAAATCAGTCAATTAGCAAAATTTGGGCACAATAACCTGCGGTGTTAGCAGGGGCAGGTTCCCTCCTCACCCTCAGCTAGGGTCAGGTCAGAGGCCTCCTTCCGTAATTAAGCTCGGCACAGCCAGGCCGGAGCTTGCAGCCATCCCTCTCTGCCTTTGGCCAACCTTCCACTGCTGCCAAGTGCCCAAGATTGCATCTGCTGATCCTCTCGAATGCCAACGCAAAGGGGCAGGGGCGCAACTTGACCCTTCCAGTGCCCCCTGAAAGCCCGTCTTAAGGGGCTCAGTCTTACCTTTACATCAGACCCTTTTCAAATCTTATGAGAGGTGACTGATCTTTTCAGCCCGTGCCACCCCTCAGGAAAATGAATTCTGGAGGTTTATCCTCCCCTGGGGGGAGAATAAGGCCTCTCACTTTATTTGTCCTAAAAGCATCCCCTCTACAGCATGAGGGGCCACGACTTCTGACATGCCGGATAGCCTCCTCTGGCTTCTTCCTAGAGGAGATGACTGATTTCTCTTACTTCCATCCCTACAAGGCAAACCTTTGCATCTGGAAAGAGTGATGCATTAGGTAGAACGGCCATGGCTTAAGGAAGAGTTCAGCCCCCTACCAGCTGTGTGGCCCAGGAGAAGTCACTTGACTTCTTGGAGCCTTGGTCTCTTTCATCCGTATGGCGAAGCTGCTGGGAGGCTTAGGGGAGATGATGCCTGGGGACCCCCGCTGCCATCTCCAAAGCCCATGCCCTCACTGTGGAACCTCCCCGCCTTGCAAACTTGTCTACACCTCCACTTTGCAGAGTCCTTTTGCAGCCTCGGTGGTGTGTGTGACAAATGAGGGCTTTTGTGGTGGAATTTATGAAAAAAAGTTTTAAATAAAGAATAAAAAACAAGACATACATAAATAAATGTCACTGTTTCCAAGAGGTCCAAGTTGTCCCACCTCCCAAAGGGCCAAAAGACCTAGATCAGTAGAGACTCAGGCTTATGTGTGGGAAACTGAAAGGATCACTTTGTATTCAAATCACACAGATGGTCTTTCCAACAATAAATGGTTGTGCTCCCATCCTCCCAGCTCCCGGGCCTGAGACAACAAACCAAGACAATTGGCCCATCAGGGAAGAGGCCATTGTGTGCTTCTTAGTGTGATTTATGTAGCGGGGAGGGGCTCAGCAATGTTTCCCCCGATTATGACCCTCGGGTGCGATTTCGATAGCTTGTTCGTCATCCTGGACGGCTGGGATGGACTGGGATGCTGTGGAGTAGTGGCCACCAGGTCATATTTCATCTTCCTGAGCCTGTGGAGCCAAATTAATTGTTCCATCGATTTGAGAGGCTGAGCGGCAACGGTGCTGTGGCTCACCACACTCACTGGGCAGACCAGCCCGGGCCCACCAGGAGCCCCAGCGGCGGGTCCGGGACCCTGGTGTGAGCATCCACTTGTCAGGACAGACTGGGTGGAAAGTCCAGTCCCCAAGGCTGGGCGCTGCATTCAGACTGTCCATTTCTTTGTGGCCAGAGCTCCTGTCCTCTGCACCTGTCTTGTGGACAGAGGTAGGTCACCAGGTCCAGGAGAGACAAGCTTGCTGCCTTCCCAGACAGGCGATTCTCCTGTGCCTCACATTCCCCTTAATGTCATTTGGTGAGGGAACCAAATGAAATCAAAGTGCAGCTTGCTGTCTGTGCAGACCCAGCTGATCAGCCTCTCAGAATTCACCCTGCGGGCTGCGCCCTGGCTGACACAGACACTGTGTATCACCGGTCCCCATCCAGGCAGCATCTATTCCCCTGATGGGTGGGGGCATCAGCCTGATCACGGGCAGATCTGCCCCATGCCCTGTTAGACTGTTGATTCAGTATGCGGATCTTCCCTAACTTGGAAGGAGGACAAGTGGGAGGTAAGGAACTTATTCCCTTCTAAGCCACCATTTTGGGGGTTCAAGTGGCCACAGCAGCTGAGAAAACTCACAAGGACACAAGAATCCTCCTCTACAGGCACTGAGGTCTTACTGACACAACACGGACAGTGTCCAAGGTCAGGGGGCTTCTCTGGCCTGAGCTATCTCTCTAGCTTCTCTGACTGCCTTTTCCTATGCAAGTGACCCTGATCCTGCAGATATCCTTCTGTGCATGAGCCATGTCCCTCAGACCTGCAGCCTTGAGCTTCCCTTCCTCTAGTTCTGGCAGTTAGAAAGGGTATGAGTGCTGCCAACCTTGAGCTCCAGCTGCGGGTGCAACAGGCAGTGAGCGAGTCTGGGCTGTAAGCACTGTCCCCTTGGTAGATCTCTCTTCAGCCGTGTGGCAAGACTGTCTCCACCAGAGGTGCTGAGCTGTACCTAGCCCCAGTCCTCCACAGAAAACAAAGCAAGCCAGTTTCCGGAACACTGTGTCCCAGCCTCTCACCAGACCTCTCAGCATGGGAATGGAAGGGCAGCACGGGCCACCCCTGCTAAGGCCTGAGGGCCATGAATGTCCCCACTTTGGCCAGACTGGGTGAGAATTCACTGTTCCTACGCCCAGGGACACTCCTAGAACTTGGCACTGGTCCCAGCCCAGGCCTGGCCAGAAGGGGGCTCTGTGAGGAAGGCCCCAATCCTCAACATCCACTGAGGGAGCAAGACAGCGGGAGGATGAGGGCAAATGGGGGATGGGGCAGGGAGCAATCTCATCCCAGAGGCTGGCATTCACATAGCCGCCTCCCCAGCCACCATCCAGCACAGCCCACCATGCCCCTCACCTGGAGGACCAAAGGGGCCCCCTAACTGGTCTCGTACCAACATGGGCCCCCACCATGTGCAATCTGATCTAGTAGAAATATACCTGTGACTTCCTTCCTCAAAAGCCTTCAGTGGCTCCCCACTGTATCTAGAATGAAATCAAGAACACATTAACTGCCAAAGCCCTACACAATCTGGCCCTCACCCACCTGTCCTGCCCCTCCATCAGCCTGGAACACTCTTTCCCAGGCCTTGACTGACTGACTCCTTTTCAGTCCACAGGTCTCAGCTTAAAAGTTATGCCCTTCCCCTCCCCACCCCCGCGTGTAGCAATGTAAATACAATTCCCTCTTAAAGGAAGCTGTTCTTTTCCTTCAGAGATCATCACAGTTTATAATCACGTGTGTGCATGTGCGTGTGTTGTTGTCGATTTATTTAATGCTCATTCCCTACTAGGACTGAAATCCTGATGAGAGCAGAGGCCATGTCCATCTCGTTCTCCACAGTGTGCCGGGATCCTAGCACAGGGCCCGGCATAAAGGAGATGTCCCCAAAACATCCATTGAATGACTACGCGAATGTATGCAGATCAAAAGTGAGTGAATGGGTGGAGATGTCTTCTGGCAGCAGTGGATTGTGGCGTTGTTCTCCATCAGGGGTGACCTCTCAAACCTCTCCTGCTGGAACCACCACTGGAAGCCCAGATGCCATTTAGCCTCCTTCTCCTCAGAAGGAAATAAGCTCTGAGTCTTGTCCACTTGGGATTTCTGCTGCCGAGTCTGCACATGCCCACAAGGCCTCTCACACCACTGTGGTCCTGCTGTTGCCAGTCCACACACGACCTCGGGACCACTCCCCTCGGATGACCCTAGGTCCACCATCTTGGTCCTCCGTTTTGGGTCCAGGTGAGGTGAGATTACTGTGTGGTGGGGGATGCCCAAGAAAGGGTTAAGTTGTCAGAAGCAGAGTCCCGCCCTTGGGTTTGCTCAGCCAATCAGAGTCTGTCCTGATGAGGTAAAGCTTCTATCCTGGATAGCACTGGTTGAGTTGACAGGCCCCATCTCCTGCTGGAGAGAGCCGTAAGGGTGGAGTTTCTGTGGAACCAGACAGAACTGGAATTAGCTCACTGTCTACTCAGGCCTGGGCTGCCTGACTCCAGGACCTGCCTCCGCTCCTTTCTAAGGCATTCAGACAGACCTTGGTATCTCAGGGGCCCTGTCTCTAGCGGCCCCAGTGGAGACGACAAGGTGGCACGCACCTCGGCTTCACATCTAGAAGTCTTACAGTGAGAGCAGACCCAGGAGGCCTCAGTTTCCCTGCCTGGGCCCTGGAATACAGCAGGTAGCTACCAGGAAGTGACATGGAGCAGTCGTCACTTGCACTCAGAGCAGCAGCAGCGGCTTCAATAAACAAGGCCACCAGATGAATCTTCCTATACAGACATCACTCAGAAATAATGATGATGATAACAATGGCAGCTACTTCACAGAGTTCTTCTTGTATGCCACTTTGCCAAGCACAGCATGAGTTTAGTCCTCACAAGAACCCTGGAAATCCATCCACTTTATTGATAAAAACACTGGGTCTCAGAGAGGCTAGGTGGCTCCCCTGAGGACACGTCACTTACTAGGTTATTTAGAACTATGTGTTGCCATGTCTGTTTCTGCCAGTACACCGTAACCTCCCGAGGAAAGAGCATTTCGGATTCCTCTGTGCATTTCCCCCATGGAGCCCTGGGCCTGCCCCGAGAATGGGGCCAGGACATGCTGCACTTCAGCCCCCCTTCTCAGCCCAAGGGCTCGGGGGAAAGCCTACTCTTCCCAGAGGCTTCCCCGATCCCAGCCCAGCACCATGCCTTTGAGGGGTGCTCAGTGGGAGGCTCGCTGTGTGGATGAGGAGTAGATAGCCAGAACCCCACTGGACTACTCTTAGGACTCGCAGGCATGGCCTTTAGTGCTTGAATCACCACTCCAGTGCCCTTGTCACCTCTTTCCTGTTAGAAAGAGAATTCCACAAGGACGGGAACTAGGTCTTACTCATCTCTGTGACCCCAAATGACCCAAACCAGTGTCTGTTACAGAGAAGGCATTTATTGTGTATATTTGCTTGAAAACCAAAATAATATATAACTGTCTCTCCCTACTAGCTTAGGACCTCAATTGCCACAGGTAGGACCAGTGCCAAACTACTCTGGATTAGAATCCTCATGCAGTCCCCATGCAGGCAGTTTAGTACAAGGTTTCCCACACAGAAGAAAGGTACATGCCCTCCGGTGACAGGCAATGAAGTAAGAGAGGGGGCAGAGCTCTGAAGAGGAAGGAGGGGGTGACAAGCAGGAGTAGGAAGCTGGGGCAGGAAAGGAATTGGGTCATTTATTTCAACAGGAAGAAGAGAGAACCTTCAAACCTGCCCAGAGCAGCCCCTGACCCCCATAGTCAGCTGGGAGTGAGCAGGAGAAAGGCAACAGAGCCACAGAGAAGGGAGGCCGAATAGCTGCTGCTGCCCCAGTGCGATCACTCTGCCCAGCTGAGACCCCCACGCTGCAAGGCCACAGGCCCCTCAGAGAGCACAGAAAGCTTACTCCTGTCCCTATCCATCCTCAAAAAGAGAATAGACCTGGTCCCTAAAAGCATCGGATTTCCTAGGAAGACAAGTTATATAGAAATCTTTAAGGTACAATTCCCCAAAGGAGCCTGGATGGCCCCAGGCCCTCAGCTTCATAAAAATCACAAAACTTGAAGAGAAGGAAAGCGCCACTGGACCAACACACACAAATGGGGCCACTGAGGCCACAGCAGGAAGTGCTTGCCAAAGGTCACATGTCAGATAGTGACACACCTGCCCATCTTCTTCCAATTCCCTCTATTCATTCCCACAAGCACCTATTTCATTTTCAGGGCACTTGTTATGTTTTGTGAATTTGGGAAGAGCTTTACATTCCATGAGATGTTTGAAGAATCCTCCAACCTGAGGTGTCAGCAAACACTGTTGAAAGGGGCAGGGGACAGGGGTTAAGAAGGGGCAGTGTGGGAGTCTGGGACATTGCCTTACAAATCCCTCTTTCCCCCAGAGGCACTTGAGTGGGGAGTGGAGCGGGGGCGGGGTCAGGCAGTGTTTTCCATTGTGCGGCAGAAGGCAGAGCATTCCCAGAAAGAACACAGAAAAGGCATACAAAGGCATGCTACTGAGTCACGACTCAGAAGGAATCAGTCAAGCAGGACCTTTCATGCCTGAAAAGCAAGAAGCCAGTCTCTGAGCTCTGCTTGGCCATCCCTCTTCTCCCCTGGAGGACAGCAACCTTGGTAGAAAGGCTGTGGCCCAGTTCTCGGGAAGGATGCTCACATCACCCTGAGGCTGCCAGACAGAGCTGAGCACAGGCGGATGAGGGGGTAGGCCAGCTGGACTGCCACCTGGGCCCGGTCACTAAGGTCTCTAAAGCATTCCTGGAACTATACAGGGCTGGAGACAATCGTATTGACCAGACAGACTGCTCTCCGGAAGCACTCTGTAAGTGACTAGAAGGGGTAAGTGTGCATGGTGGAGGTGGAGCAGCGAGACCCGGGGGGCCTGCCTAACAAAAGGCAGTTGCATAACAGCCTTCCCAGGAGGGTAGGCCAAGCGGAGTGTGCAAGCCTGGCATGGGGCCCAGTTCGCAGGCCCAGGAAGCAAGTCTGAGTCTGTCCCAGCACTCACGCCCCTGCTTCACCCTTTTCCTGCCCAGCACACAGCTTCTCCGCTGAACACACATTTGAAGAGTTTTGATGTGAAGAGGCGTCCAAACTGTTACCTGTCCAGGACGCCCAAACATCTTGGCGTGGCCCTGAAGCCAGGCCCGCAACCCTCAAGCCCTTCCAAGGTCAGCCAGCCAAGCCTGCAGCCTGGCAGGGACCAAAGGTTGCCTCGGAAACAGCCCAGGTCCTCCCGAACCTGAGCATGGAGAGATTCTCCCAGGCGTTAAGAAGGCTGTTGCCAACACACTCCCAAGCCAGCAAACTCTGATGCTGAGGCACAAAGATCTCTTTCCCCCTCAAACAGGAGGAACTAAGCACCAAGAAAAGAAAGCTTGGAGCCACTGGACATCCCAGGGCTGTCCCACTGAAGAGGAAGTGGCCTAGATTCTGACTGTGACCAATCCAGGGTAAATGGGGCAAGGCAGCCTGCATAGGCACGGTGACAGCCGACAGGTCTCTGCTTAATAGAGGAACCTGCCAATGAGAACCACCCGTTCTTCAATAAGCCACCTGGGGCCCGCGCCAGGGGCAATGCATTCCCCACAGCTATGGTTGAATAAGCACCTACTGCATACCAGGCACTGTGCTATGAACTGTATATGCACCCTCTCATTTAATCCTCACAACCACCCTGTGGAGGAGGAACTATTGTCCCAGGTTACTGATGGGAACATCAAAGCACAGAGCAGTAGAGTGACTTGCCCAAGTTCACACTGCCAGTCAGCAGGCAGAGTGTGATTCGGAAGCCCATACTCTCCCACTGTCTTCCCTCATCAAAGTTATTCTTGTCCCTGGCTAGTATAAAACAGGATAACTTTCATATCTCATATGATGTTAATTCTCAGAGCCTCACTCACTTTGGGGACAGCTGGAGAGCGGCTGTTGCCACTGGCCCTCCAGAGAGGCTGCCAGCCACTTCCTCCCCGCCTCCTGCCCCACAGCCCCCCCCACAGGCCTGCTGCCCATGGCACAGGGTGCCCGGACACACCAGGAAGAAGCAGTGAGGCCAATGAGTGTATAGGCTGCAGCTCACTTTCATCTATTCTCTTCCCCCAGAGCCAGCAGAGCAACCACCTCAGCAACTTTCGCAGCCAACCAGACCAAATCCCAAAATGGCCAGCACTTTTAGCAAGAGAAGGGATCTGAATGACTCACAAATGGAACACAACTGTGCCCTGTAGCTGGCATCCGGGTGTCAAAGGAGAAGGCTGTGGTCCAAGCTCCTATCCATCCCCCTTCCCCAGGCCCTGGACCAGCTGAGCAGTGCCCGGCCCAGATCAGCCTCCACTGGGATGCTCTAATCTTCCCTGATGCTCCAGCTGGCCAGTCCCCAGCCCTCAGCAGTCCAAACTCGGCTCCATTTGGCTCTGGCCTGCATGCAACTATAACCTATAACAGCTCCTGCTGCAAACATCCCCTCAATTATGTCTGCCTCGGGCCAGTGTTAAACACCAGTGTGCTGCCCCTGGGCACAGCCTCCCCAGTGGCAGAGGGGGATGCGTGCCAGGCAGCAGCGGGGAGGCCAGCTCAAATTAAACCTTGCCATAGGCAAACTGGAGAACAGAGTGGAGGACTGACGGGTCATGCTCAACTTGGCTCTCTCGCTCTACCCGAGCAACGTCAAACTCACTCACAGCCCCAGCGTAATGCCAAGGAGGAGAGAGATTCGAGCACAGGCCCCCTTGCCAAGAGCTCATTGCCCAGATCCAAGTTCCAAGCTTGGGCTGGTCCCAAGTCCAGTTCGGAGGCTGGAGGGTCCAGGCTGGCTGAGGGAAAGCAAGGCAGCCAGGCCCGGGGCCGCTGGCAAGGCCTTACCTTGCTCTCTGGGGGCGGCGCCGCCAGCTGTTGCTGCTTGGCGATGTTCTCCGACAGGCACCAGCACACTCTCTTCTTCTGCTCCTGCGAGTGCGCTTCCAAAGTGAATAAGCACTCTGCCTTCTGACGTCAGGGAAAACAGAGAAAGGGATGGTCAAGACTGCTCCCTGGTTCAGGGGGCCCAAGCCCATCCCTGGGCTCCAGAGGGCGAGGCTATAGCAGGGAGGGGAAGGTCCGCCAAAAGCCACAATGCACATTAATCCCCAGTGACATCAAGGCGGCCGGAGGAGCAGGGAAGCAGGTTCAGGGGCCAGCTGGCGAGCTGTAGGCCTACAGGTTGGGGGAAGGGAGGGAGGCAGTAGCTCTCGGCACAGTGGAGGCCTGTGGAGAGCTGCAGGACAGAGCCGGTGAGGTCACCCCTGGGGGCAGGCAGCACAAGGCAGCAGCTGGGGGAGCTCGTGGGGAACCCAGAGGGCCAAGGCCTCCGGCTGATGCTCTGTGGAACCGGGAACTCTCCGCCCAGCTCACAGAACCTGTCTCCCTCACAGCACACTCAGCTGATCACAAGGCCGAGCTTAGGCAGGTGGTTGGATGGACATACCAACAGACCCAGACAGCAACTCAGGTCCCTTTGGAACGTCTCTCGCAGGCACAGCCATGTGGCCTCTGCAGCCTCACTGCCTGGCACGCGACCTGCATCTGATCCGTGACTGCTCAGATGAGGGTAGCGACATCTCCCGCAGTGCTGACACGTACATCCCACTTTGCTATTTAACCCTGCTAAGTGCTACAGTCTCCTGTCCCCAACTAGACTGTAAACTCCTTCTAGGAAGGCCTTTTGTATTTGGGCCTAGCACACTGCTCGGCAAGTCATAGATAGCCTTGGTAAGCTCTGGCTGCCTGGAGGAACTTCCGGGATGAGGTCAAATGCAGGCCAGATTTGGCACAAGCCCCAGGGAGCTGTGGGGACCCAGGAGGTTGCCCCCCAAAGCAGCTGGAGGTGGGGTAGGAACTGTGTGGTATGCCCAGGGTTACCACCCACCACTAGGAGCTCTGATCAGGGGATTGCAAGCTCTCTCTGACTCCACTGGAATTTGATTATAACCCCACAGGGCTGAGATTAAATGAACTTGCCAGGAAGCATGAGTTAGATGGCCTGCAACAGGGAAAAAGACAGTGTTTCTATCCAGTACCCCCCGTTTTACAGTTGGGCAGGCCTGGTGCAAATTCCAGCTTTGCCACTTCTCAGCTGTCAACCTCAGGAAAGTTATAAGCTGTCTGTAAAATGGGAATGACAATGGCATCACCCAGCTCTCAGAGCCACCGGCAGGGCAAGCTCAGGCCTCAACAAACAGTAGCTATTGTTATTATTCAGTAATCCATTTCATTTAATAAATATTTATGGAGTACCTGCTATGTGTCAGGGACTGTCCTAGGTACCACAGATAAAGAGGTACATGAGACAGACTAAGTCCTTGCCCTCAGGTTCAAGGGCAGAGATAATAAACAATAAATAATAAAATAAGCAATCTACAGTCAGCCCTTCATATCCATAGGTGCTGCATCCATGGACTCCACTAACAGTGGATGGAAAATATTTGAAAATATTTATATTGTGTTAGGTATTATAAGTAAACTAGAGAAGATTTAAAGTACACGGGAGGAGGTGCATAGGTTATATCAGGGACTTGAGCATCTGTGGATTTGGGAATCCCTGGGGGTCCTGGAATCAATCCCCTGTGGATACCAAAGAATGACTATAATTACAAATTGTGAAAATGTCACAAAAGTCATAAAGAGAGAGTTTTTAAAGGTGAGCTAGGTGATGAGAAAAGGCCCCTTTGAAGGGATGACACTTGAGCTAAGGCTTGAACTCTTAAGAAGGAGCCAGCAAGGAAAGTGCTTGGGAGAAGTTGTTCCAGGAACAGTAAATGCAAAGCCCGGAGATGGTTATTCACATCCTCTGATGGCATCTGGGGACTTTGTCTGCCCTGACGTCCTACCCAACCCTCAGGAATGCTACTCTTCATGAAGAGGGGGCCGCCTCCCATGCTGAGTGTCCCCAGCCATTCCTCTCCTACCAAAAAGTACTTAGAAGCTGATCTTCCTAAAAGCATCAGAGGAGAAAGGGAAGAAAGCCCCACCTGCTGGCTTCAGGAAACTGGGTGGGTATGCTGAGGCTATCCAGGAGCTTCCAATTAACAACAGGTCCCCTCTGCTTCCCAGAACCTTCTAGCCTACAGCAGGGGAAGGATACATCCAGCAAAAGACCCCAAGATTCCCCAAGGAGAAGCTGAGTGGGACAGACACTGACCAGAGGGCCCTCTGCTCCCTTTCTCATTGTGGTCCCCTGCAAAGGGAGGGGTGAGGCAGGAACTGTGGTCCCTTCCAGCTTGGAAGGCCACTACTCCAAAAACCTGGTGCTGGCCTGAGCCTCCTAGCCCTGTTTTTACTGTGAATATACTGAAGGCCTCTTCTTTTTCTGTTCTGAAGGAGGAATTCTGCCTTACTAGTAATTTCTCTGGTCTAATAAATTAAAAAGAACTTTCCCATCAATTATCTCATTTTGATCTGGGCAATTCAAAGAGGAGAGAGGGAGGGCATGGAGAGTTATTCCCATTTTATGGAAGGAAACAGCCAAGGCTGAGTGTGACTGAAGACCTCCCTGAGTCTTATCGCCAATGAGCGCCAGAAGGAAAACTCAAAGCCTTGAAGAACTTTCGTCTCCAAAACCTGGGGAGGCCTCCTCACCTCCTGGTGAGGCTGCCATACCTAGCTGGCAAGAATGCTGTCCCTTGCAGACTGGCCCAGGAGGCAACCAGAGTACAAAGCCTTCAAATGAAACTCTATAGGCCAGTGGGTCTCAGAGCAGCTGCAGAATTTACTGGCAGCTTTATGTACAACTGTGCACTGCTCTCAGCTCTAGGAGGTACACTGCATTCTGGTGCACTGCTCTCAGCTCTAGGAGGTGGTCCCCTCCCTACAAAAGTACAAGAAAGCTCCCCAACCTGGGAGGGCCTCTCACAGCAAATGAGCTGCCTACCCCTAATCCTGAGACAGACCCCTCAAACCCCATTCCCAGTACTAAGCACTTTAGCAGCAATGCCTAGATATTTCTTCCAACAACCTTGCAAGGTAGCAGCTGGGATTATCCTCATTTTACTAATATCACAAGAACCACCCTGCCCTCCCCTGCCCCTTTGGAAAGCCATGTTTCTCTACTTGGGATGGCAACTATATATATTGTCTGTCTCAACTGCAGAGTGTAGGGTTGCCTTCGGCTCTGAGAACTTGAAGCTGAAAACCTCTATAATGCTGGAGAACCTAGTAAGAACCATAAGGCTCACAAGGCTCCAAGGACCTAACTTCAGGCCTGGCCCTGGAGCAGAATCTGGCTGGCTTAGATGGGCAAACATTTTTGGGAGGCCTAAGCTTTGGAAATTGGCCTGGCCAAAAGAGCGAGAACACTAAGCCTGCTCCCTCCATGGAGGCTGAATTCTCTCCTCTGGCTAAATCTATCTAAATTGGGAGCCCTCATTGCTTGTCTGGCTGCTCCCATATGTGAACTGTCTCTCTTAATCCAGCGTGCGACCCAACTCATTAGGTTCAACGCTGATACGCACTGTGTCCTCAACACCAGGCTATGGGTCAAGAGAGTCGCTGCCCTGAAGGCATCCCTGTGGAACTCACTCAGGCACTGCCTCCGGACTGCAGGGTGGTCAGCCAAACGCGGAGCTTTCAGATGCACAGTTTGGACCCAGAAACACTGGGCCCAGACTTCTTTTCACTTAAATATGGGCATCCTCAAATCCAACCAGACACCTCCCATTCTCTTGGCCTCTTTAAAAATCCCCGTCTTGCCTCACCCTCCTTGCTCCTGAATTAACTTTATCTTTGTAAAAGCTAACACCTCTTCAGCTATAGTTTAAGTTGGTTCATTTGCTGTAGAAAACATTTTCTCACTTAATTCAATTCTCCTAATGATTCTGTGACAGAGGTAGGAAGGAAAGGCATAGCTGTTACCATTTTTTAGATGAGAAAACTAAGGCTCAGAGAGGTTACATCATCAGCCCCAGGAGGTTTCCAAAGAGAAAGATTCAAAGTTTGTCTTCTGCCTCCTCCAGAGCCCATGATCTTGCCTATTTGTATAACTGTATATGCACATTACAAAGAATGTGAGATATTCCTTTTAGCTTTCATTTTAAAAGATCAATAAATCATCTGTGATATCTCTAACGGAGAATAAATGAATATAAAAAGCTCTTCCCCTTATTAGGAAGCTGACAATAATAACAGCTACCACTTATTGAGCACTCACTGTGTGCCAGGCTAGCGCTAAGTGCTTAGATGCAGTATCTTATTGAATCTCATTTAATCATTACAACAACCCTACAAGGTAGGCCTCATCAGCCTTGTTTCAGAGATGAGTATGTAACTTGTCCCGATCACTCAGGAAGTGGCAGAGCCAAGGTTCAACTCTAGGTCTTCTTAACTCCAAGGCCAAGACTCTGAAATTAGTGGGGCCAGCCTCAAATCTAGATTAGAGAAAGGTCCCTGATCAACGTGCCCACCAACGTGGTCACCAATGTGGTCCAATGCCCCTGGTGCTCTGTATCAAGTTGTGAGCTGCATCTGTCCTATGGATTTTCAGGGACTGAGGGACCCCAGTCAAGAGGAATAAAGACACAGAGCCACCCCACCCCCACCCAGGACAATTCCACCCAGGACCTTGCAGCTGGGAACAGCCAGAGCTGCTACCACCCAGGTGATTGGGGCTTTCTTAATGCGGAGTGGAAAGACCTCTCTAAGCTCTGACTCTCTTCCCCCTTGATTCTTCTTTGAGTGATGCTTACGTGTCAGGCAACGAAGAGAAACCACTTATCACAAGTTCCAACTAAAGTGTGAGTTGTGGCTCTCTCCATGGGATCCCAAACTACCCATGTCAAGAATGGCCCAGACTACAGAGCAAGCAGACAGCCTGTCTTCCCTGCATTGCAGACGTGCCTCTAATAAACAGCAACCCATTAAGAGAAGAGAAAGGCTTCTAGCTGCCTGTGAGCTCAACTCCCCAGGCCCTTGGGGTCAGATCACCTGGCACTTTACTGAAATAAAAAGCCCCAAATCAATATCCCTTCATCAATCTTTGAAAGGCTAGGAGATAGATCCCTGGAAACCAATGGAGCAGAAGTGCTTTTCTCTGGGAGAAACAAACCCAGCCTGGCAGGAAGCTCTCTTGTTATTAAAGAGCCGGGAGCTTCCTTTCAGGGACTGCCTGAGAGAATCAGAACCCAGAGCGGTGAGGCTGGAGACACAGCCCAGCCTGGCTCACGGCTTCCCCTATATGCACTCTGCTCGCTTAGCTCTGCAGAACTAAACACCCTCCAGCACGGAGGTGATTTCACCAGCTACTTCTTGTGCCCCAGCGGGGATGTAGCTGACACAGAGGAGGATGTCCAGTGCCCTCTTGGCCCTCAGGTCTGCCATTCCAGGCAGCCTAGGTCCCCAGCTGAGCTCCAACCAACTATGTCCACTGGCTCTTTGAAACTTTCTGCTCTCCCGTGAAGTTAACTTCTCTTCAACTGTCTTCTCCCTCAGGGATCTTTTTGAAGACTCACCCAAGGCCTTGCACTGCTAATCGTAGCCAGGAACTGTGTTTTCAATCACAAACAGTGCCGAAATTCCTTCTCAAAAGGTGAATACCTCTTGGCCAGCCAGTCTAGACTATGCCCTACCTCCCACAAGACAGGTTCCCAGGACTGTTGGCTGAGACAAACTTAAGCAGAGGCAGAGGGCAGGAAGGAGCCCTTGTTCCCTACTTAGTCACCTACCACCCTGGTCACATCAGCAGAGACACAAGATTGGGAATAGAAACTTCACTGAAAATTGGAAATAGTTCGTATGGCTCAGTGGCTCCCAATTTTTTCATCATCGAGGACCTCTTTGGTTAAACCCCAGGCTTAAATATTTTATCTACTGAACCATATCAAGCAATAAGTTGTTTGCCAGATTTTGCTCAGCAAAGGTATAACACTGCCCACCCAAGCTTCTGATCAGACTGAGGATAACCAGGAATATCAATCGCACTGAGTGAACATTCCAGCCCAAAACGCAGACACGTGTTTCCTTTAGTCTGTATTATCTGGCCCAGGTAAAGGTACAATTACTTTCAGGTCTTTGCAAACACTGACAAGACCCTATAGGAGGGGATGTGGGAGGTAGTTCCTGGAAAAAGTAGAAGAAAGAGGCAGGCACAGGAATCTGGGCTATTAACAAATAAAGAGGGGGACGCGCACCTGCCAGGCCACATCCTCATTATGATTCTTGCAGGTGAGGGAAGTCAGGAGGTCCTGAGCAGGAGATCCCAAGGGTCAGTTCTAAGTGCTTTTTTGCCCACAGGTCTTGCACACAGAAGTAAGAGAGGCATGGGCAGGGACTGCTATTCCCATTCTACAAAGCAAGAAACTGCCCTTCTGAACTTGCCCTGGGCCACTGCATGAGCTGGTGTGGAGGCTGGTGTGGAGGCATCAGAGCCCTGGTCTAGAACCCAGCCCAGCGTCTTGTCTCGAGTGCCAGGTCACGGATCTCTCTCCTCAAATGCACAGGAAAGGACTCACCTCTGCCAGATACAGCACACAGAATTTCAGATCTTCAGAAGAACCTTTGAGAGAACAAAAAGACTTACATTAGAATTGGCTAACGAGTCCCCACAGATTGCTCGAGCACAGTCGGCTGTCTTGCCCAGAAGGCCAGAACACTGTGTGTGGTGCTTCCTGGAAAAAGAAGGAGAAAGAGGTAGGCAGGAGACTGGGAAGTTCCTGGAGGAAGGCTGGCTAAATAAATAGCCGGCGTGGTGTGCCCTGCCCGCAAGTCAGCCTGGCCCAAGGAATGCTGGAATCTCATCCCCAGGAGGGGTGGCCAGGAGCACCCTCTGGGCATCAAACAGCCAGGTGCACGGAGCTGTCATCCACCCAGGAAGGCCTCCTCCTTTCCGGGATCCCTACAATGAAGGACATGGAGGCAGCACACAGCTGGGGTTTTCCTTTGAACACACCAACTGTCTTCACCATTTAGAAATTCAACAAGGAACTGTTTAGTTCCTAGGTGGGCCTTGTTTCCTACCAGCAAATGGCGGGCCCTGCAGAGGGGATCCCTAGTCATGGGCTGGGTGGAGCCCAGAGATGGTTTCCAGGCTGGGGCTCAACCCCTCTGAGTGTTTTCCTACAGTCCCCTCACCCTTGGTCTGGGACCCCAATTGCAACCCTTCACCAAGCCCCCTCTACCTGGGAGGCAGCTGGGAGGGGCTGTCAGCTGGTCCCTCCTCCTCCAGCAGAGGCGCTAAGGTAGAATACTGACCTAAGGGCTGATGATTTGCTCAGAGTGCCTCAGAGGCAAGAGCACTGAGAGATGACCTCCAGCTGTGGACCTTCCCATCTGAGTATGGGAAGAAAGGGCACTCCAGGAGGTGGGAACAGTATGGGCAAAGTCAGGCAGATGGAGAAGCACACGTGCTCGAGAGTGAGCAAGTGTGCAGAAGAAGCCCTGCCCCCTCCTCCAGGACACCTGCCCTCACCACCGCAGCCACCCCTCGGGACCTGGCGGCACCCCCCAGTGGGGCGCTCGTCTGGGCATGGGCCCAGGATGATCACTAACTCCCTGCACTTCAAGCAATAGGCTGTCATTGTTGAGGGAAGCGACTATACAGAACTTTAGAGTGCCATAGTGCTGCATGCCAACCACTGTCCTAAATGCTTTCCGCGTATAAACTCGACCCTCACCACAACCCCTGCAGACAGGGGTCTTGTCCTCTGGGACTCACGAGGCACAGATAGATTAAGTAACTTGCCCCAGGTAATGGGGGAGAACCAAGATTTAGGCCTGGGCAGCCTGGCCCCAGAGCCCACACTCCGACCCACTACATGCCCACCTCTCAAATGCCCACCACACAGGCCCTACCAGCCCCTCTGTCTTCTCAAGCCATGAGGCCCAGAGCTGGGCTCAAAGTAGACCCCCCAACACATACTTAAAGCAAAGACACTGTCAAAGAAACCAACATTTTTTAAAAAGAGAAGGTGGCAAGGTAAAAAATTGTGGGCCACACCAATTCCTAAGAAAAGCAGTGAGTGAGGGCCCTGGTGTGGGTGAAGGCCAGGGCCCCTTGAAGCAAGCATATGGCAGTTCCCTAGACAAAAATTATCCCAGCGCCAGGGGCTGCCAGCCAGAGCCAGATAAAAAATAGCCCGTAAGTAAATGAGGATTCACTTTGGACTTCGAGAGAATAAATCTTTCCACTTCTCCCCACCTATCGATGGGCTGGGAGGAAGGAAGCCCTGCCTAAGAACTCCATCATATTTAAGCAAACTGTAATTTCAAAGCTGGTTCCTTGCATTGCTGAGGGTGGAGACAAGAGGAGGTGGTTTCTTTTGTTTAGGAGAACATACTGGGACATTTCCTTGACTTTCCAGAAGCAGACCCTAGTGCCAAGGGAGAGCCACAAAGATCTATGTAAGAAAATAACAGAAATTTGGGTTTCAGAAACTGGCCATGAGAAGAGAGAAGGCTCTGGAAGGGAGGAGAAAGCCCAGGAGATGAGAGGCTCGGGGAGACAGAAGACCGGGGTTGGTTGGGGAAACACACACTAAGACACAGTCCCTGTGGCAGGGAATGGCCGATGAATTGCCTTGACAACTTTTCTGTGCTGTGACACCCCTGCCCCCCACTCTGACCTCCCTGCATTACTGTAAACTTTCGCTGAAATCTGCTCCCCATCACAGCCTGTGCTGGCAGGACTCAGAGAGGAGGGAATCAGGGCAGTGCTCAGCATGGTTCAGAGCCTCACAGAAGAACAGCAAACACAGGGAGTCAAGGGGGCCAGGGAGGAGGAGCAGCTGCTGGAAGAGGCTGCAAGGGGCTGACCAGGACAGACACCTCGGCCCCTTCTGCAGCGCTAGACCTGGGGGCTAGTGCACAGGAGAAGGGACACTGAGGCAGCACACATGTGGGTTGTCCTTTAACATTCCCCTGCCTCTGCCATTTTGAAATTCCACATGGAGCCATTTGGTTCCAGAGCGTACCTCACTTCCCACCAAGGAATGCCTGGCCCATGCAGGGGGGATCTCCAGTCATGGGCTGCGTGGAGCCCAGGTCCGACCCCTCTGTCATTTTCCCAGAGCCCTCTCTCACCTCGTCTGAGATCCCAAACTCAGCCACTCACTGAACCCTTTCCACCCACTGAGGCAAGCTGGGAGGGGTGTTGTCTCCACTCTCCAAATATAAACACTGAGGCCCAGGGAGGAAAAACAACTTGCACAAGGTGTACAGTGAGTAAGTGACAAAGCTGAGATTTGAACCCGGGTGGCCTGCCTTCAGATCCTGTGCTCCTGACCATGGTGTCATACTCCTGTCCCTCCACAGGTTACTCATCTGCCATTCCACCAGGCTATGAGGTCCAGAGGTGGCCATGTGTCCCTTCCACTGCTATCACCTCAGCATACAGTGCTGCGTGGGCTTTCAGGAAGTGCTCGGAAAATGTCGACTAAGAGTTAACTCCAAGCACTCCAGCAGCTTGGACCTAAGCAAGTAAGCTTCTGAAACTGGGTACCCGGCTCCCCAAGGTGGGTGGAGAGTCCAAGGATCAGCTGAACATTTCCAGGCCACTTCTGAGAGACATGCGCAGGCCAGGAAGACACACGGTGGGCGTGATGCTGGCTGCCTAGGAGGCAGAAACACAAAGAGTAGCAAAGCCAGCGGGCGGCAGACAGGAAGAGACCACAATGGGCCCCGGCTGACCGGAGATGTCCCAATTGTTAGCGCCAGCTCTCCGCCTGTTCCCATCACACTGCCATTCAGGCCTGCTGAAGCTTGCGGGAGGGCTGGGCAAGGAGGAGGGCAGGCAGGGTTTAAGAGGCCACCGGCCAGGAGCCCTGGGGAAGGGGTGCACGCCCAGCTCCGGAGCTGAGGCAGTGTTCCTGGTCTCCTTTCAGTCAGTCATTCACTCACCCAACACTCACTCACTGGGCAGCCACAGTGTTCTGTGCCCCATGCCAGGCCCTGGGAGTATGCTTGGCCAGTGGAGCTAAGGACTCTTCAGACAAGTCACACACATGAAGGCGTCCTTGGTCCCTGGAATGCGGCTGATTCTCCCCTGCCAGGGAATAGCCCTTGCCAGCCCCTGCCAGCCGGAAAGGGTGGGTACATTCCTTGTTTACCATTTTCTTTGCCCCAGATTGAACTCTGCATACATGTTGATGTGAAAGAGACAAACAAGAAAGCTAGGCGTCGTGAGCAATGTTAATCAGAGACCATTCTGCCAACAGAGGCCCCAGCTAAGGCACCAAATGCATCTGTTAAAAGCCTCACTCAGGCCCTTGCTGCAGCAGTGGGTCTCTTGGGGCACAGGGAGGCGGGCAGGAAACCGGGCGCCAGGACTCAGAACATTGGTTCCTGCGGCTCCAACTATGACTGCACGGGAAGGGGTCACTGAACTTCCGTGGACCTGTGAACCCACATGGCTGTCTTAGGGGAGTGGCGATGGCAGGGGGGAAGAAGCAAGGGCTCTACTGGTGCCTGGAAAGAATTCTAAGCATTGGAACGTGCACCTTCACTGCTCAGTGTCATGGAGCCATTTCCTTCTCTCTTGGCAGCTCTCAGGCCTAGAGGTCTACTCCAAACCATCTCAGGCCTGAGGGCTACCCCTAAACTGTCTGCACAACAAATCTAGGGCAGGCACGTACACACACACATAGACACACCCCTCTTCCACACGAACCCAGTGGGCATTCACGGCCATGGTCATCTCTCCTGAGAAGGGCTGCCTTGGCCACCCTCAGCCCTTGTCTAGCCTGCCCACCATCTGCAAGGAGAGGAAGCCACAGAAGCCACGGGAGCCACGGGAGCCATGGAAGCCAGGCCTGCACAAGGCTACTGCTTGAACACAGCTCAGCATCTACAGAGTTTCTCTGCTATACCTCGAGGCCCCACACCAACCACCTTGACCATCACAACCCAGTGGAGGATGAAGTTCACCCCACCCCTAACCAATTCCCTGTCCAGGCCCCCCAAAGGGTGGAGGCGAGATGGTATAGACACTTCCCAGCTTCTCACAGCAACCTTGGGGGTTCTGCATGGGGTGTCAGAGCTGGGAGGAAACACAAAAGGCTGGCCCAACCCTTATTTCCCAGTCAGAGAACTGAGGCCCAGAAAAGGAAAGGGCAGGAGAAGTCGTGCACACAGGACAGCAGCAGCGACGCCCAGCCCAGACCCCCAGACTCCTAGCTACTGCCCTCTTCCCCTACCCCCACCCCAACCTCCACCCACAGCATAGCCAGTCTGAGCCCCCATCTTTCCCCTCCCTCCTTTCAGCAGGAAGCTGAGCAAACCTGGGCTTGTGGCCCAGACTTATAGTGGGTACAACAGAGTAACAGTTCAATTCTTCTAACCAACCAGGGTACGTTACTGCCCAGGCACTGCTCAAATGTGACTGGGTCTAGATGTCTGAGCTGCGGTTAGGGAGGAGGAGGAGAGAAGGGACTGTCCTGCGAGAGTGTGTGTGTGTGTGTGTGTGTGTGTGTGTGTGTGTGTGTGTGTGTGTGTGTGTGTGCGCGCGCGCGCGCGCGCGCGTGCGTGCTCTAGGCAGGCCAAAGGGACAGGGGAGAAGGGGCATGTGGGTGGGAGGGGAGCCCAGGGCAGAGTCTGCTGCAGCTCTAACCTGCCCCACTCCAGCAGGCACAGGGGAGCACCTGGAACACCAGTGCCTGGGCAGGAGTGGCTCAGAGGACTGCTCCTTCCCACTGACCCTGGGTCAGGCTGAGCCTGCCCCGAGGGAGGGACTGGCCCCAGCACAAGGTGACTGACTCGCTTTTCCCCTCCCTAGGCAGGAGAAAGCCAGAGCTAGAGAAGCCGTAAGGGGCTTCCGGTGGGGAAGTGAGAGTGGAGGTTCTCACACTGACCGGGTTTCCAAGGAGGAGGAACCGCCAGGGCACCGAGCACACAGGATGGGTTTGCAACAGTCAGGAAGTTTTCCTGGAGCAAAACCCGCCAAAACAGAATTCTTTCACTGGGTAATATTTTCCTCCCTGCCCCTGTCACCCACCCTCAAACAGGTCTGTTGTTGTTTTCATAATCTGGGAGAGGAAATCAAGCCCCTTTCAGCAGAGACCTCAGGCGCCAAACCAAACCGCCGACAGATACTCCCAGCTGGCTTCCCGTCCCACGAGCGGAGGAGGGCTCGGTGGAAAGTTTGGGTTAGAAATTCCCTTCGCACTCCCACACGTGCCTGCGCCCATCTGCCTGGGCTCAGGCTGGGCCGTGCGGCTGGGTGGAGGGGGAGCTGTGGTCTCTGTCCATGGATCTGTGGGGTGGCAACAAGCTCTTATTGAGCAGGCATTTTGCACTTACGACCTAATTTAATCTTCACAACAACTTTCTGAGATACTGTTATTATCCCCACTTACACATGAGAAGACAGGCTCAGAGAGGTTGAGTAACTTGCCCAAGGTCACACCAGTAGTAAGGGGCAGGGCCAAGATTTGAACACAGGTCTGTCTGAGTCCAAAGCTCTTCCCACCCTACTCCATTGCTCCCTGAAAGGTCTCTAGAATAGAAACCTCCCTGAAAAGCTCAGGGCATATCAGAAGACTTGCCAGCCTAAAGAACTGCCAATGTCTGAGAGCCTACCAGCCCAGGGACGGAGCCCGACGGCACATGCTCAAGTGCCCCGCTGATGGCTGGCAGCCAGATCCCAGACGGGTGCCCAGAGCAGCCCGGCACCTGCTTACCCTCCTGCAGCTTCACACTCTGGAGGTAGAGGGGGTTCCTCAGGACGTCACAGCGGCCGGGCTCGTCCTCCTTGGTGAAGAGCAGCAGGTCCGAGTAGGCAAACAGTGTCACCTGTGTCGCAAGAGAGCAAACAGAACTGGCTGCCCTGTTGTCCCTGGGAGGCTGGGGGCCGTGATCATCTCAGGCGGAACCAGGAGCAGCGCCCAGTGTGGCTACAGCCAAGGGCAGAGACCTGACCTGCGGTCCAGATGGCCTCATCACCCTCCAGTTTGCCTAACTTTCACTCCTTGAGTAGGAAAAAACAGAAGAAAGAGAAGGCCCTCACCCTGCACGTGGATGGTGTCTGCAAGCCTCTCTACAGCCCAATGCCCCCAGGCCCACCTCTCTGCCCAAATGTCCCTGGAGTCTGCAGCCCAGCACTCCTGGCTTGGAGTCAGTCGCCCTTGAGCTATGGGATGTCCCATATTGGCTTTTATTCCACTGTCAGTGACTGACTAAGAGAGCACTGGACTTGGAGTCAGAAGTCATGAGGCTCCTATCCCAGCTTTGCCACTAACTAACCACAAAAAAAAAAAATTGGTTAATTTCCCTTAACCCGAGGAGCCTCAATTTTCTCATCGGTGCAAACAGTTGCTCACAGGTTTTTTCCAAACAAGCTCTCCTCAGACTGCAGTGAAGCGGCACACAGCGTGAGGTCATATTACTAAATTCCTTGCAGATAATTTTAACTGCATTAATGAGAAATTAGCTCAAGAAAAAGCCAGTTACTTACGCTCCAATACAGACACGTACATAACTTTTATCTCTTTTATGCACTAGCTGCTCCAAAAATAAAGGCGAAAGCTATTTTTAGACATTATAGGTAAACCAACAGGCATGCTCAGCATAGTTTTGTGCTAAAAAAATCCACTTGATCCTCTAATGCCACTAAAGATTACACTGTTCTTTGTTTTGTAAATCCTGCAGTGGCCTTTCTCAAAAGCAATAAAATCCAATTTTAGAGTCTCCAAAGAAAACAAAATATTATTAATTATGTGAACTTCCCTTTGAGGTGTCAAAACCTGATACTTCATCTCTTCTGAAGCAAGAAGAGTTAGCCAGAAGGGCTTGGCGTGCACTGAGGGGCACAAGATGACCCCACAGCTCTAATCTAAGACTCTGTCCTACAGAAATACTTATAAGGATATATAAATATAAACATATAAGGATGTTCTCAGCAGCATTTTGCTTTTAATTTAGAAAAAGAAAATAACAGAAATGCCCATCAAGAGAGGATGGATAAAATAAATTATGCAACCTTCATATGGTAGCATTTTATGCCACTATTTAAAAAAAAAGTAGAGCTATGTGGGCAGAAATAGAAATCTGTCTATCATAAGTCAAAATAGTGCAAGGTGCAAATACCTAGAGTATAATCTAATTTTATAAGACAAATCTATAAATCTCTCTACATTTACACATTTTAAAAAATATCTAAAATACTCAATACAGTCCTCACTCCAGGGAGTGGGATTTTACTTACATATATTATGGTTTAATTTGCATTATTTTGCAATGAGACTATTACTTTTGTAATTTAAATTTATATATTAATAAAATATATCAAAGGATCACTTGACTTCTGAGTGTAGCGCAAACAGTGGTTTGAGGAAATACGGGTCACAGAGACAACAGTGGGACATCCTTGAGCAGGAGCTCTCAGGGGGATCCAAGGGGGACCAAGCTTCTCCAAGGGGGTCCAAACACGAAGGCTGGAAGGGATCTTGGTGGTGGCCCTATCCAACCCCATTCCCAACACAGCCCTGTCTCAATACAGCTCAAGAGAAGCCTCCATTTGTTAAACGCTTAGTTTCTGCTCAGTGGATCCTCACTTGTAAATGACACCATTGCTCTCATTTACAGATGAGGACCCCAGAGCTCAGAGAAGCTAAGTGACTGTCCACAGCCACACAAGCAGGGCCATTGCTCATGTCTGGTAGACCTTAAAGCTCCCCCTCTACCGAGAGGTAGCAATATGCCTATGGAATGTGAAAGAATCCAAACAAGGACTGAAAAAGAGGAGCAAAGAAGACCAAAAATAATAAAGTTAAGAGAGGAAAAGAAAATGACCTGAGAGTTCAGAAAGATTCAAAGGGTTGTTTGTCTGAGGAGAAGACTCCAAAGTCCAAGCAATGGGAAGAAGACTCTAAACTGGCAGAAACACAAGGCAAACCCTCAGGCTCCCACAAAACGTGTCCCTGACTCAAGGGAAGTCTGTCAGTCACCTCCAGACCCAGAGGGAGGCTGGCAGGGGAAGAGTTGGAGGAGACGATCAGGAGCCTAGAAAGTCAAAAGGCGGCCCAGCCCCAGAGCGGCATGGAAGGAGGGCACGGAGGGAGGAGCCACTGGCAAGGTGAGAAAAGGGCCAGGCCACTGCTCCAGCTCAGATTCCCAGAGCTGAGAATATGGTCTAGACAGGAAGTGATTAAGGCATGAATGAAGAATTTCCCCAAAGGTCGGGTCAGGGAAAGGCCAGCGCTGGCACATAGCTGGAGGCAGGGCAGAGGGGCAAGCGTGCCAGGAGAGGGCATGCGGACCCCTCACATCTCCCCAGCCCACGGCAGAGCAATGCCCATCCCCATGGCCCGATTACCTGCTGCCTTCCACAACAGGCCATGGGGCTCACCAGTATGTCTTCCCCATACTTGCTCCAAGGTCCCATCTGTTTTTCCAAAGGGTCAAGGGTTGAGGGATCACTTAGTTAGGGAATCCTTACAACTTGGAGTTTGATTTCTCCTAAGTAGCCCTAACCAAGTTTCTTCCTGGGAACCTCGCCCAAGGGCAAGGTTTGTAGAAAAGACCTTGGTGCCTTTAGTTAATGTTAAACTCCCTGAGTCAGTGAGTAAAGTGAGGGTGTGTCTGTCCTGTGCTTCATAGTATTCCTGGAACCTAGCACTTAGCCTGGCTACGTTGTAGATGCTCAATAACTATTGTTTGAATGTATAAATGTGGCAGCTCCAAAATGCTGATTTAACCTCAGGCCACACTAATCAAGTGTGTGACTTCTGGGAGGGGTTATGACCAGGGCTGTTCGGAGCATGGTACTGGATCAGCTCACAAAGTCAGCAAACTTGAACATGCCCAGAGAAGAGATGGGACAAAGAACCAAGGGGGAACAGTCCAGAAATAAAGATTTCTATTAAGAGGAAGGGAACACTTTCCACAATTTAGCACTCTCCAGTAATAAAACCACTGTTCAGATGGCTGCCCCTGCAGATTCAAAAACCATTAGCTGGGAAGTTACAGGGAAATAATTAGAATGGATGACTCCTGAGGGCCCAACCAATACTGCGGTTCTATGAATTTATCCAAGTCCCTCTTGAATTGGTTTATGTTTTTGGCCTGAGTAACATGATAGGGTACCAAGATCTACACATTTGGTTGCTATAATACTTCAAGAAAAAGGAATGTATTTATTTTACTTGTCTTCAAATCACTTCCTTCAATCTTAGGGGTGGGGCGGGGGCGGGGGGGGGGTGTCTCTTGGATTTAAGGCTCCAAAGAGCTATGAGTGAAGACTTTTTTGGACAAATTGTAACTGCAACCAGGCTGTGGTTTCAGCTTGTGCTCCTTAGTTGGCTTTTAAACAAACATACCAGCGGCAGCAGGGGATCATGGAAAGCATTGCTGAGCCAGAGCGAGCTGGAGTGCTAATCCTGGCTCCATCCCTTGCCAGCCTTGAGACCCTCTGGTCCCAGTTTATCTCACCAGTGTCTCAGCTACAGAATGGGGACAAACATGCCTCTTGTGGGGGTGCTGCAAGAACTAATTGGGATCAAGTGTGTGAAATGCATACACAGTGAGGATGCAAAATAAGTACCCAATGTTTGCAAATTTAATGGTGAACGGACAAACAAAAGAGCGAATTTAACATATGTGTATGTTCCAAGGTGGCTGCCATTTCTAACTGCCTTCTTAGGAGTCCGGGGAATTTACACCACACCTTCCTTTCTGACCCTTGGACACCTGAGTTCCACCACGCATTTATGTTTCAGCAAACATAGCTCCAAGTGATTTCTCGTTCTTAAAACTTAAATCTCCCCCAACAGATGAAGTTTTACTCCCACTGATACAGCTCAGAAGATGTGCTGAGATTCTTAAGAAATTTCCCAAGGAGGAGGTCCAGAAAAGAGGAAGTCCAGAAACACAGTGAGCAATACTGAGTGGTAGAAATAAGCATGCAGTCCCCCTGGGAGCTCCTTTAAGAAAGACAAGGTTCATTTGGAACATATGAGTTCTGGTCGGCTTGTTTAAAAACAAAACCAACTTCCTGCTTTAGCCACAATCACACACAGTACCCCCGAATGCAGAGGCTAAAAGGGCCCTTAGAGATCAGTCAACCGCTGACCCTGCCCTTGCTGCCTCAAATACACACATACCCACTGTTCAGATAGGAAGACTGAGGAAGAAGGGAGAATTCACAAGTGAGCCATCAGCAGAGCTGGGGCTGGATATAAGCTTCCTGCCTCCAAGTTTCCTGATCTTTCCACCAAGCTGCCACGTGACCAGGCCAAGCCAGCTGTGCATCAGAGCCTGACCTGCAGCAAGTCCCACCCCCCCCAGCCCCACCCATGGCCCCAGGGAACTGGGCCAGATCTCAGGGCTTCAACTTCTGTTCCCAAGTAGTTTTAAGCTCAGGGACTGAGCTGGAACCTGGCCAGCTCTGGGGACTGTGTGGGTGAGTGACATCCCCCCCAATTCGAGAGAAGCAGGGGTTTCTCCTAGGAAGAGTGACAAGACCCCACCTCGGCACCCTGTTGGCAGAGCTGGAACCCAGGAAAAATCATAGACTCATCTCTCCGAAGAGGATATGGGAATTGGGTCAATACAGACCCAGAAAACTTGGGTAACTGATACTTCTCTAAAAATTCTCTTTGGTTAACAGCTTTAATCTTCTCACCCCCAAAGTTACTCACCATGGCTGGGGTGAATTACCATCTCTTCGGCTCCTTAGAAGAGTTTGGAGTAAACAATGGGATGTCTTTAAAGGCTGAAGAAACTTTCTAATCATCGGAAAGGGACTAAATAGCTTTGAGAGGAGTGAGTTCCCCATCACTGGAAATGTACAAGGAAGGGCTGGCTAGCCATTTGGTAAGGAGGGCAGTGGGGATGAGGTGCGGGGACTTTTTATTTCTCCTCTGGCCTGAGACTATACAACTCTAAGACGACCAGGAAGAGAGAAAAGCGAGGGGACTGGAGGATGCCAACGAAGCCCACCAGGAAATCCCACCACCACCCCGGGAAACACAGATGAAAGTCTTACCTGGGCAGCCTTGTTCCTCCCCTCGTACAGCAGCAGCTCTTCTGACAACAGGAGGGTCCGGGCAGGGTTACAGAGATCTAGAGGCTGAAACAGAGCAAGGCTCTAACTGAGTGGGCAATTCAAAGAGGCCTGGTAGAGACCACGGGGGAGGGAGCAGCAGCCAGTCAAAGCTAGCCACAGAGAGCCCTCTGACAGAAGTCTGGCAGCCCTCCTCCAACCTGAGAACCCACACGCCCCCTCATCTGCAAGAAGGAAACAGAAAGACGGACTGCTGCTGTCCTGTGCAGAACCCTTGCTACCACCTTCCCCACCAACTCTCACCATAAGAGCTACGCTCTCTGGCAGGAAGTCCAACCACATGCTTAGGGCCCCTGCACACTTCACCCCCAGCTCTCTGCACCCTACATGGGCTCCTGGGCCCTTCCAGCCCCCACACATTCTCCCACCATCTCGTTCATGTCACACAGGAAGGTCCCTGCTGTCAGCCCCAGGAGGCATCCTGAGAGCCACATACCGAAGATTTGGTCACTTGAGTTCCTTCAAGACCAAGACAGTCCTTACTCTGCTTTCATAATACACTTGAGCTGACACTTTTTCAGCCATCAGTTCCCTAGGGACCAATTCTCACCCAAACATCTCACGCCACCCCATCACCCCACCTAATCCAGCCCAGCCCAAAGGAAGCTCCCCAAGTTCTGGATCAACCAGCAAGACTTGTCCTTATGAATGTGTATTTATAACATGGCTTCTAAGTACATCACATCACACAAAGATAGTGAAATTGATGTCAACTACACATAACAACCCGATGGCTCTTATAAATAATGTGAAGCAAAAGAACCAAGACCCAAAAGAGTACATGCAGTACGACTTCATTAAATAACTTTCGGAGAGGCCAAATAAAACATGTGATTTAGGGAAACATACATAGATGGTAAAAGTAAAGAAAAGCAAGGAAATGGTTACCCTAAAGTCAGGCTAGTCGGTACCTCTGATGGGAAGGGAAGACATTCTGCTCAGGAATACATGTATGGGCTCTGGAGTGGTGGTAATGTTCTATTCCTGTTATCTCAGTGGATAATCACTTTGTAACTGTTTGTTAAACTGTACATTTAAATGTTATCCCATTTTTAGTTTATATATTTCACAATTTAAACATTCTCATAACTTTTTGAAAACCAATTTCAATTTCTTATAAAAATTTTAAAATAAAAATGAAAATTAACCCCCATAGATGTCAAGAACTTTGTGTCACATCCTAAGAAAGAGACCAACAGGAAGGCAAAGGCCAGGCCCCGCCAACAGAGCTAAGGAGAGGCATGTGGCCTGCCAGAGATGTGTTGTGCCCTAACAAAGTCTGAGTTCTAAGATCCACTGGACGGTGACAGGCTCAGAGTAGGATGTCAGGGAGACTAGAGAAGCATGATCAAAAATGAAGCCCTAAGGGCCATGTCACCTCTATGCTGCTAATGAGAGGATAAAGCAATAGAATCTTCCTGGAAAGCAATTTGTCAGTATGTGTAAAGAGCTGTTAAAATGTTTATGACCCACGACCCAGTCATTTTACTTCTAGGAATCACTCCCAAGGAAAATAACCAAAGAGCCAACTCATGCACAAGGATTTTTATCACAGTTATTTACAATAAAAGAGTAGACAACGTACCTGAGTGGGGAACTGGTTAACTAAACGTGGTATGTCCACATAATAGAATAGTGTGCAACCTCTATAAAACACAGGCTCAAAGAACATTTAATGATGTGCGAAATGTTCATGCTACAATTTTCATTTAATAAAAGCAACAGGATATAATACAGAATAAGATATGTTTTCATTTTTTTAATGTGTTCATGCACACACAAAAGACATCTAAATGTTCACACTCTTATAACTGGGTGATGGAATAAATAAAGGTTATTTCTAAAAAGGAGAGAAAAACAGGGAGGAAGAGAGGGAAGAAGAAGAGGGAGAAGTAAAAGAAGGGAGAGCCAATGAATCTCAGGCCACCAACTAACACTGGCCAGACATGTAGCAGAGACCAGACACGACGCTAGTGCCAAGCCTCAGGGTCTCCCTTGGTCACTTCCAAATATCAAACCACCAGGTGAGCCAGGGAGTGGAAGCCTCAGCAAACAGGCCCTGTGACAGTACAAGCAGCTGCTTCGTACCTGCCCTGTCCTCGGGTAGAAGTGGGGGGAAGTGAGGGGAAGTGAGGAGGGGAAGGAGAGGACTCTTTTACTGCTGTGCTTGCCTGGCCCCACTTTTTCCTGTGTATCCTCCTGGAAATCTCTTCTCCCTCAGTACAACCCCAGAATCCTGAGCATCTGAAGCTATTTTTCTCTCCCAAAAGGGGGCCCTCAGTCCTGGGATGAGGCAGCATCCCAAGTCCAAGGCAGCAAAAGCCCTCCTCTTTCTCACTTCCTCCTGAGCAAACCCTGGAGGCCAGCCACAGACTCACCTGAACAAAGACAGGGAACACCAGGACTTTGGGGGCCAGGGTGACATAGGTGCCATAGCTTGAGTGTGTGGCATGCGGCCTCATGACCGGGCAGTTCTGGTAGTTTCCATGGCCCTTCATGGTCTGCACCGTCTTCATCAGCCTGGACTTCTTCCCCAGGCCCGTGTAGGACTTGCCTTTACTGGGACTCCCTGATTCTGCAGAACAGAGATGGGGGACTGTGAGATGTTTCCGTCACTCCTGCAACAGCAGGTTCGTCTGTAGAAATGGGGAGCAGAGACTCTTTCCATCAACAACCATTTACTGAGCAGCTACTCGGTGCCAGGCCCTGGTTCAAGGTGCTAAGACTATTGAGAGGCTTCAGACGGTCCTCAGGCCTCAAGGAATTCCCTCCCACTGTAGTAAGAGACACTGACATGTCAACAAGCAACTCCAGGGCTAGAATGCAGCTGGGGACCACCAACTAGGATAGAGGCAGCAGTCCCCACCTGGTGATCCAGGCCTAAATCAGACTCATCAGTTTGGCTTCATGCTTTTAAAAATCAAGAAATCTGTCCTATTTGAAAAATCAGAAGATCTGACTTCACTGGGCCCACAGTCCCATGTGGGACAACCAGTTGGAGCAGAGCAGTGACCATGCTGTGTGGCAGGGCATGTGGCCCCCACATCCACCCTGCCACCATCCCCACTATTCCCTGCACATGCCCAGCCCAGCTCACCCACTCCATCACCTCCCAGCTCCAGGGACAAAAACCCATTCTCTGCAGTGGTGGCAGGGACCAAGGCTTTCCCAGGAGGCATCAGAGCCAGCAGCCTGGCTCACTTCGGTGAGTCTAAAACAAGGAGTGGCACTGGCTGCCCCAGGTCTTGGTAAAGAGCACAAGCTCTGAAGCCACACGGCTGCACTCAAATCCTGCTCCCCTCTTGCTAGCTCCGTGACCTTGAGCAACTTACTTCACCCTCAGAGTCTTGGTTTCCTCAAGTATAACAATAGCACCAAGCTCATTGGGCTGCTGCGAGGATTAGAGATGCTCTAATGAGATGCTCTAAGTAAAGTCTTTAGAACAGTGCCTGGGGCCTGTTGAATGTGTGATCAAAGTTAGCTGCTCACTTATTGTTGTTTTTGTTATTGTGATTCCTCCACTTGAACAAGCAAGTTTGGAAATCAGGTGCCCCATGAAACTCTGGGAATCCCAGACTTCACTATATCCAGGAGGTACTTCTGCTTGGCCACCAACCAACAAATTATTCTAATTATAAAAAGGAGAGAGAGAGAGAAAGGGAGAAACAGGACCATCCCCAGGGAAGAAGCACAGGCTGCAGCAGCAGGGGGTCCCTCATTGAGGGAATACTGCTGGACATATACCCTCACCTGAACAAGGGCTAGTGTACAGGTCTTTATCATGCCCCAGCAGATGGGCAGAGGGACAAAACACAGAATAGCTAAAAAGTGAGGGATTCCTGGACACAAGCAGGTGGGAGACAAACTAGAGTAATCAGGCTCCACACACCTGGGCCCCTTCCAGGGGGTTCCTGCCGCCAGGTGGGCAATGGACAGGTCCCTCCTGACCTGGGTGCCTGACCTGAGGCCCAAGGCCCAGGCCTCCTTCTGCCACCCCCAGCCCTGGCAGCCAGGGTGAACAGGTGGCCTGACCCCAGCTACACACCAGGGAAGCTCCCCACCAACGCAAGGCCCATGGCCTCAAAGGAAACACTGCGCTCAGAAGGTTTCACACTTGCTTCCTCCTCCCACCTACCAAGCAGGGTGAGAAAAACAAGTTGACTCTCCCCACAAGTGACCACTGATCACAGTCGAGTCTGGGGGCAGCAGGCAAACCAAGGTAAGTCAAACCACTTCCTGCCTCTTCAGTGAGCCGCTCAGAGAGGAAAAGAATGAACATGAGCCTGGATGGGCGCAAGGGGAGCGGACGAAAGGCAGAAGTTCCACAGCTCCTTGTCCCAGCGGGCTCTGCCCCTCTGCCCCAGAGGGGCGTGCACTGCCAGGCCCCAGCCCTGCTGCCGACGTAACCATCCTGAGTCCCGAGATCTGCACTGGATTTGAGTTGGAACTCGATCACTGACTTCCCAAGGCAGGTACTGGCTGTGCAGCCCCGAACAGTTTCCTTCCCCCTCTGAGTCTGGGTTTCTCCACAAAGTGGAGATGATACAGATTGCGACTTGCTTGCCCAGGGCCCGCGCGGGAGGCTCACACAAGGGACTTGGTAGGAAAGGGCTTGGCGGATTGTATCAGAGTGTGAGTGCACCAGGGATTATCACAACCCCTAAGCGGCTGAGTCATCCACCCAGCAGGGCAGGTGGAAGGACAGACAGGGCCTCAAACCACCCTGCAACTGGGGCTCAGGGGCAGCCTGGATCTAGACAGTCTAATTTAACACGGCCAAGCCTCGGCCAGGGAAGGCAAAACCACACAGGACTGACAAGCAGGGGACTGAGGCAAAACAGACCAAAATTTCAAAATGTCGCTATCTACAAATGCTGCCCCAGTCTCAGACTTAAAAAAAAAAAATCTTCCCTTCCCTTCCCTAGCCCAGCTGCCCAGGGCTGTCACAGAATCTTTACCTAGGGCCTCAAGAGTCACAAATAAACCACCCAACACACAACTCTGCCCTCAGAGAGGAAAGGTGTGCTTACTCCCATTTTATAGACAAGGAAACTGAGGCCTGGAGTGGTTGGGTGACTTGCTCAAGGTCATTTGGCCAGTAAATCAGGTCATTTGGCCAGTAAATCATACAAGTCGGAATCAACCCAACCTATGTGACACTCATGTCCTAGTGCCCCAATCTCCACCCACGCCTGGATAATGTGTCCCAGGTAGGAGTGGCTCTCCAAAACTGATTTTTGAAGTATCTTTTTTCAGAACAGTCCAGGTTGCAGCCCAACTACTGAGCTCCGTGAAGGAAAACTCATTTACTTCCCACCTGCTGCCTCTTACAATGTCTGGTCCGGACCCCACGGCACCCCGTGTTCCTCTGATACCTGCTTCACTGAGCAAACACAGGAATCACACGGCTTTGCTACTGGCTTCCGAGGGGAGCCCTGGCAGCCACCCTGCTCTTGCAACAGCAAATCCGAGGCCAGGCCACCTTCACAAGGCAAGGGACAATACCGAGAGCACCAGTGGCCCTGGGGAACATGCCAACCACAGCCAGGCAGGCACCCCAGGCCCCGGAAGGGCACCAGACCCTATTCAACTCAGAATGGCTGAACCCTCCCTCCTATTCAACTCAGGATGGCTCAACACTCCTCCTGAAAGGCTACCACCTGGCAGCCTGGCCAGAGGAGGGGACTGAGAAGTTGGCGCCCTGGTGATAGCCTCAACCTCTGGACAACCCCAAGTGTATTTAAAGGAAGCTCTGTGCCCTGAATTTCACCCCTTCCTCTGAACACCAGGACTGGGAGCTGCAAAGACTCGATCTCTGGTAAAAAGCAAAGATGTCCTTGGATACCAAAAGGATTATGCTTATGAAGAATAAATACAGTAGGGTCAAGATCTTAACACAATGCTTTCAAAAAGTTACCATTGTTATTAACATCATCATCATTTCCTGACTTGCCCCTTTTTGATTCAGTAAGTATCACACCCTCAGAGGGGAATGAAAACATGAGCACAGGTTGGGAGCATACCAGGGCGAGACAGAGCGATCTCTTGGGCTGAGAAGAACCCAGTCTCAGACCATCTGGCCTGTGCCCTTGTGCCCACTGCAGGCCACACACCAATCCAGGTCCCTTCCTCCATGACCAGCCTCCAAACCCTTAGAGGCAACCAGAGTCATCCTCCTTCAGCCAGTCACTCAACGGAGACTCCACTGAGCTATCTGCCAGGCCCTGGATCCAGCCCTGGGCCCACAGAAATGAGCCAGGCCCAGGCCGTTCCCTTAATGAAGTCCCCTAGCAGTGGCACCTCCACTCGAACCTAATGTGCGGACTAAAAGCTTTTTAAAAACTCATTGTTGAATCGCCATCAGACTCCTCCCCAGAAGGAACGTAGATTCATTTCCAACAGACCAGGCCCGACTGCTCAAAAGCCCCAGACTGGAGGGAAAGAAAGTGGCTTCCATCAGCACCCCTGAGCCTGATGGGAACCCTCCGCACCCAAAAAAGGCACAAGCACTTTTCTAAGTATCCACTATAGGCATCGTCTTCATGCCGCCGATAGAGGAAAGTGGCAAGGAAGAAAGTCTGCAAGTGGCTCTGAGAACTCCCTCGAGGAGGGAGTTCACGGGCACCCTTAAGGCCCCAGGAGAATGGCTCAAGCCACACCGAAGGTGAGCATCACAGGCCACCTGGCTGGTTTCTACCTTCCAGGCACCAGCTGGACGTTTGAGTCAGAGCTCTCCGCAGACACATGGAAGGCCCCACAGAATGCCTAGCCAGTCAGCACCAAGACGGACAGGTTTCCTGGGAGAAGGAACTGGTTTTGAGGCTAATTTCCATCCCTGGCCAGGATGTGAAGGCCAAAGGAGAAGAATGCATCAAACAGCAGAGACATCTCTGCCCTCCAAAGACAACTACCCTCTGTGTAGCGTCTCTCAGTGCACGGGCTGCCACTCACGACCATGTTCTCGTGTAATCCTTCCCACAGCCCTCCGAGGTAGGAATTATTAGCCCCATTTTCTAGATGAAGAAACTGAGGCTTAGTGAGGGGGTATGATTTGCTCAAAGTTACACAGCTTAAACTCCAATCTGAGACTTCCAGCTCCAAACCCCATGACTCTCCTCCATGTAGGCCCAAGCACGTTGCCTGGTTGCTCAGTAAAACTGGATGAAACCCAATTGAATGCCTGAGTCCCGAACACTGTAGCTCTTAGATCGTTCTGGTAAGATCCCCTCTCTTCCTTCTCAATTCTGGCTTCAAGGAAGACAGACGCTGGTTCAGTGAGGGAGCAAAGGTACCAAGGGGAAAGAGAGTCTGTGTCAATGGGCTGGGTGACCGTGACTCCATCAGAAAGGTCTCTGAACTCAAAGGAGGAGGCTGGGCCAGGCCTCCTCTGGCCTCCACTGTCCCTCAGGGCTAGGAGGGCACTACAGTAGCAGAGGGCAGACTCACCTTCGGGGATGGTATCCTCCTGGTACACAGGTCGAAGCAGCTGCAAGGGAAAAACAGGAGAATCATCTCAGCCCCAGGAACGGGGCAGGACAGCCCAGCAGGCTGCTGGACGCAGGGCCGGGGATAGGAAGTGGAGCACCTCAGGGCAGGAGGGGAAAACAGCAGTTCTAACCAGCTGAGGGAGGAGGCCTGGAGGGAATACAGAATCCCAGAATATTGGACTTGAAAGAGGGTTTCTGTGCCACGAAGTCTAACCCCTTGGCGAGTCCCCACCTTCCTTTACAGCAGCTTGTTCCAAAGTGCATCCATGGAACACTGAAATAGTAGGACGCTAAACACCATGGCATAAAGGGTCCACCGTCAGGTAAGTTTGGGAAATGCTGCGTTAAACAAGGTCAAGCCACCTTCTTCACTGCAGGACACCCTCAGAGCTTCCGACAGGCTAATTTGCATTAGAAATGTCCCAGAAGAGGAAAAGAGTGTGGGCTGTTTCTCAGACTTTTTTGACCTTAGAACACCCTTTTTCCAAAGTATCTCATGGGACTAATGTTTTGAGGAATTCATTCCGTCTTCCCACCATGCAATCATGCAGTGTCTGCTTTCACACCTCCTATGACAGGGGGCTCACTACCTATCAAAGCAGCCCATTCCACTATGGAAAATTGCAGGCTGGTAGAAAGCTCTTCCTTCTTACAAGGTGAAACCTTCTAGCCTATGCATGCCCTGGTCCTGGATCTGTGCCCTGAGGCCACGCAGACCCCCTGCCCTCTCTACCCAGCACAGCCTCAGAGTGAGGACATAGCCTGTCTCCTTGCTTAACACTCCCTTCCCCTTGCAGGCTGCTCACAACACAACTTTGAGTCCTCAAGTCTTCCTGGCCTCCCACGGGGACCCAATGCCCTTCACCTTCTCCCACACCGGCTGTCCCTACCTGGCTCCCAGGGTTCAGTGGGGCCAGGATGATGTAGTTGGGGTCGGTGGGGGCGGTGGCACGGGACAGGGCAGGCAGGGTGTGCTGGCCCCCACGCTTGGCCACCTCGGTGTAGCGCTCCCAGCCGCCAAGCAGCAGCCCATCAGAGCTGTCACACACCAAGTGGCAGCTGTGGCGCTGCTCGGGCCGTGCCTGGGCCCCATGGGTGCAGTTCTTCTCCCGCTTGTTGGGCGGCGACTGGAGGTCATGTGTTGACTTGCAGGAAGCCCGCCGCAGGACCCCGCCGTCTGGCCCCGGCTTGACCTGGGGGACCATGCGCCACACGAGCAGGATGATCTCACTGGGGCAGCTCCTGGAAGTTGGGCATCACACAGAGAGGTTGAGCCTGGGGAAGACCAGTATCAGCCAGGGCAGGGGCCTGAGAGGAAAGGAAAGGGAGGAGGAGGCAGACACAGGGGAGAAGCCCCCAGTGTCAGGACAGGAAGGGATGGAAGAGGCCATTTAAAGCAGAGACAGCAAAGGAGTCTCTTAGGTCAACTCTTTCTAATTGACTGGCAGTGGCCGAGAAAGACCCTGAGGCCAAGGCCAGGTTCAACAGGAAAGAGCACCAGACTCAACTTATGATGCCCGTCATAGGCAAAATATAAGCCAGCAGGAGTCAGCAAGCCACCTGACTGCAACCCCTCATCTAGTCATTCTGGAAGAAAACCTAAAATGGGGCTATCAGTGTTTTACCCTAGGGGGTCAAAATTTAGAGGACCCAAACATTTTTAAAAATAATTTCTTAACTGTGCAATTGATACATTTGCAACATCTACACATCGTAAAAAAGAATGGGCTTAGCTCTTAGGTAGCAGAAATAATTAGCTAAAGTGGAAAGCAACCCTCTGGAGCCATGTCACAAACCACAGGGTCTGTTTGAGAGCTTCTTCCCTGCTGTTTGCTCTGGGATCCCAAATTGCTCTGAGCCTGAACCTTCCATTTTCAGGCCAAGAAACCGATTCCCTGAGGAGCAAAGTGAATTGCTCACAGCTGGGCAAAGCAGGGACTGACTAGAGCAGGGCAGGGCAGGGCAGGGCAGTGTGCCAGGGCTGGGGGGGAGAAGGGAGGAGTGTGTCATCAGCCTGAGGCCCGGGCCGCCCACTGCCCCCTGTCACCGGATCTCGTGGGCCAGCTCCACACATTTCCAGTGCTCCACAGGCCTCTCATTCAGTTGCAGCACCGTGTCCAGCTGCTGCAGCCCAGCACGCTCTGCCGGGCCCCCTGCAGGTACAAAGAAAAGCCATTCAGGGCCCTCCTCCCCCGAAAGCCCAAGACCCCCTCAAAGGGCCTGCAGTCCTTTGCTTCCATGGTGACCTTAGACAAGGACTGCCCTTTTTCTCTCCGTTTCTTCATCTGTGAAATGAGGGGCCAAACTTGGCAGCCCTCAAGGGCCTTGCAGGGAGGCACCCCTTTGCCCTCACCGCCTCCCTGCCTGCCCTCCCCACCCCTGCCGGAGCTGGCTCACCTCTCTGCTGTCCTCCCTTCCTCAGGCCCCCTCGTCCTCCCCAGGGCCTCCTACCCCCTTGAGAACCCTCCCCTCTGCCAGGCTCACACACTTCACTCGCTCCTACACCAGTCATTGAGCACCAGCCCCGTGCAGGCACTAGGACACCCTAATCACTGAGTTCTGGCTTCTGCCCTTAAGATGCTCACCCTGTGATTAAGAGAAATCTTTTATTTGTGAAAAGTAGGGTAGGAATGACTATTTTAAAGTGCTAATCCGGCTTGGTCTAGGATAAAATACTGATTCCAAGCAGACTTAATAAATGACTTTCATTTTCCCATGCAGCCGTTACTGATACAGGTTTAGTTCCTGTTTAAACTGATTGAAAAACAAAATATAAAAACCTATTTTCATTTTGATAAAAAAAAAGCAGACATATTTTCATGAACCTCAGTTTCATCTATGGTCATTTAAAAATATTATTCTTTTCAGTTTGCAAAACCAGGACACTTTGCTCCAGTTTGGGGCTCCCCTTTCTGTTCCAGGCTCTGTTTGCAAAGCCCAGGTGCATGGCGGGCAAGTAGGCCTGGCCTCCCCCAGCCACTCACTTACCAGAATCCACGGCCTGGACGCGGACCGGAGAGTCGCAGCAGATGGTGAAGCCAAAGCCGTCCTTCCCCCTCGGGATGGTGATCTAGGAGACAGCCCTGCCCGATCACTTGCAGAAGCCGGAGGCTGCTGCCCCTGGCCCTGGTCGGGAAGCCCGTAGACCCCACCCCAGAGCCACCCTCCTCTCCAGCGAAACCAGAGCCAAGGAGCTGACCAGGCGCTTGCTGTCCCTGTCTCAGCACAGGCATCCTGGGCCCTGGGTTGTGGGCCAAGCGGGAAGGCTGAGAGCTCAGGAGGTAAACCCAAGCCAATGCAGGGAGGGCCTGGGATGGACAAGGTCTTGGAAGGGCGAACCTTGCCCTCCTCAGCCCCAGCATCCCCCGCCCTGTTTCCAAGCGCCCACTGGTGCCGCATGCCCCCACTTTGCCTGTGACCCACTGTGTCTCCTCTGCCTGTGTCTCCCTCCCTTCTTCCTGTCCCACAGAGACTCACAGAGCACTGGCCCAGGGCTGGCCCTGTGCCGAGGGCCCAAAGACAAAGCCAGCCTCGTCACTGTCTTCCCAGAGCACAGAGGAGGGAAAACTGGGTCATACCCACTCAGCCTCAGGCCAAGGATCAGAGGAAGAGAGTTGGGGTTCTTGGGTCAGCCAGAGGCTGCCAGGAGAGGGGAGGGGAGGGCACGGATCGGCCTCCCAGCTGAACCCCAACCAGCCACTGGCCTCTCTGTGCCTCTGAAGACCTGTGTGCTTGGTAGGTCCACTACCCCTATTTTCAGAAGTCCATGAAAAGGGCCCTGCTATCTGGATACTCTTTTCAAACCAATACACAATTATTGAGCTCCTACTGCATGCCAGACTCTGCTGAGGCATAAGGCATGAGGCCTTGGTCTCTGGCTCCCTGAGGAGCATGAGGATGCCCAAATCTCTCCAAAGCAAAGCAGGGCAGAAAGCAATAGAGCAAAGCATGAGGACTGTGCTGCAAAGAGTCCCTTATGCTTTGACTTTGGGCCACACTTCCTAATGGCAGGAACTCAGACAGCCTGGCCTCATCCCACCCGTAGAAGGATGCAGTGTGCAGTGTGATCTGCCGGCTCATTCAGGCTGCTAAGGGAGCATAAGTCAGGAAAGGGGCTCGGTGGGGTCCCAGGAGACCCCCTGGAAGAAATAGGACTTTGAGCAGACCCTGGTGAAGCACGAGGAAGGGTGTCCGAGGCAAATTGAAAAAGCAGCCAGCTCAGCAAGCCTGGAAAAGGTCAAGGGCGACAGCCTTGTCAGAAGACTTCTGTCTCCTTCCTTTACTGGTTGTCTCTCCAAACCTGGGCACCTGCATTCACCTGCTGGCCTTGATGGCCGGGCATGAGGAAGGGGAGGGAGGAGGCCCGGAGTGACAGAGGCCCTTGGAAGCGGCTGGGGCCCCTGAGGCTCTGCTTCCCACCAGCCCAGGGCCTGGACTCAAAGCAGTTTGTAAAACAGGAAATCTGACAGACAAGGGGAAGGGGGAGGGGGCAGGAAAATACCCCGTTCCCATAAGAATTCTGGGAAAGCACGCAGCTAAGACAGGAAGAGGAAAAAAATGGAAAGAAAGAAAGAAAAACAAACCCAGGGTAAGCGGGGAAAGCTGGAGGAAAGGAGCGAGCACTAGTTGCCAAGCCCACCTGAGGCCACAGAAGATGCCAGGAGGCTGGCCCACCGTGGGACCAGGAGGAATTTTTAGGGGTCTCTCAAGTCACCACTCAGCCCAGACAGAAGCCAGGGTTCCAAAGCCTTTCTAGCACTTTCCCAGTCTTGCTCCAGCACAGGCCCACAGTCCCTTCTGCCTGGAAAACAACCACCAGCACCCTGGGCTCGTGGCTGGCTGGTTTGGGTAACAGCTCCAGAGTTGAGGCTGGAGAGGAGTGAGCTCCAGCAAGACAGCCTCTCGCCAGGCTCTGGTCCCCTCATCCGATCAGGACTGTGGACTACAGCCCCCTCACCCTGCTGGATGTGAGCCTACGAAGAGCCGGCCCAGACTGCAGTGCAACCCAGCTGGGGGGTGTGAAGGAGGAGTGGAGGGGGTGTCAGGAAGCACGCTCACCTCCTAGCTCAGAGTGAGGGGTGGACTACACGGAGGAAGCAGACTCACGATCGCTGACCACATTGAGAGGGTAGTGTCCAAAGAAGGTCTTCCCTGCAGCCCCAACGGGAATGCAGGGCTAGTTTTAGGATGCCCATTTTACAGAGAAGGAAATCAAGGCCCACCACCCTCCTGCTCTCAGCCTTCCTCTCTGACCTTGGGCCTCTCAAGATCAGGCGGTGAAGGGGGCAGCCCTGCCCTGATTCCTTGTTGGCTCCTGGCAGAAACTGTCCTTCCTGGGGTGGTTCTTGCTCTTTCCTGTCCAGGGCAGGAGCTGCCACTGCTCTCGGGCCCCACCCATGCCAGCACCTCACTTCTGTCCTCCTGCCTGGTTTCTGATCCTCTCTCCTGCCTAGATTTCAACCCCCAACTATTGCCAGATGTATGCTTCCTAGATGTCCATAGCAGATGCTGGGCCAGGTACTTCATACGCCTCATCCCTTTTACTCTCAGACCATCAGCACTGGACTTTATTATCCCTATTTTACTGACAAGGAGAGTGAGGCTCAGAGAGGTAAAGTGACTTGCTTAAGAGCCACAGCCAAAGAGGAACAGAGCTAGATTTGAACTTAGGTCTGACAAAAAACTTGGTACTCTCAACTCTGTGCTGGTTTCTAACACAGGAGCTGTCCTGAACTCTGAGTCCCAGGGCCCCAGGTCCAGCCCACAATCACGCCTGGCCCCCACTCCGACTGCCAGCATGCCCCAGTCTTCTGGCCCATAGTCCCAAAGTGACCAAGGACTTCCAGACATCTCATCCAGTGCTCTCTTCGCCTCACCACTCTGCCACCCAGATGCTGGTGTCACAGGGGCTGCTCTGCCTGGCTCCCAGAGGGCAGAAAGCGCAGAGTGGGGCTGCAGGGCAGACCCTGGGACTAGGGAGGGCTGGAGGGAAAACACTGGGTCCCCTAGCGGGCAGCTGCCAGATCCTGTCAGAGGAGTCAGGACTCACATTCCAATGTGGTCATTAAAACAAACAGAGGGGCTTCTCTATATTTTTAAAATCAGAACAACTTCTGAGCTCCCCTCCAGCTTAGACATCCCTTGCCTTCACCCTCCCTGACTCCATTCCTTTTTTATAAGAAAAAAATGCCCCATCGCAGTTCCAGAAGATGCTCTGGGGCTAACAGGATTATCAGTCCCCACTCTGTCCCTGCTTGCAAAACTGAAGCCAAACCCTCTCAGCGAAGTCTCCAAAGCCAGAGGAATCCTAAGCCACCGCCAGGCATTGGGGCTGTGCGGGAGGACGATCATATGTACGTACATACATACAAAAACATCCCAGCCCACATACAAACACACAGCAACACACACGCACAGGGCAGGACAGGCACTGCTGTCCCATCAGATGTAGGGAACGTGAGCAAAAATACAAACCCCCCTCCAGAAACACCCAGCTGCTCAGCAACTAAGTCATCTTCAACCTCAGGCTTGAGATGTCTTTTTTAATCCATACCGCTCCCCAGAGAAAAAGAACAGAAAGTCAGCGAGACAGTCTCACCAAGCACACCCCATCACCCGTCAGTGGTTAGGACCACGCACAGAGCTGGGCCGCGTCTGGCCCTGCGGAGGGGCGGTAGGCAACAGGCTGGGCGGTGGGTCTAGCTCCTACCCCCAACCTCCTCCCCAGATCAAAATGAGCCTGCAGGGAGCAGGAGGAGGCGAGGAAGGGCTCATGGGGAGAGAGGTCCTGCACAGATGGGCCCCACCCTCTACCCCCAACATGCCATAGCTCCCCCCATGGGGCCAAGCACCCACCTGGCGGTAACGGCGCTCCGAACACACCTTGCAGAGCCCATTGAAGCGGTTCATGGCTGTGGGTCCTGCCTCGGCTGCCGCCCCATGAAAACCCAGCTCTCCCCCCAGCAGCGGGAGCCCGTGCTGCGCCCGTCAGCCTGGCATGACCGCCCTGGGAAGCCCGCCCCACAGAAGAATGGCAGGAAATCACCTCTCACCTCCCCAAGCCCTGTCTGTGCTGTGTGCCTCTACACGATAAGCCCGAAGGCTTCCTGAAACCTCAGCATGACAAGGAAGAGAGAGAGTTTTATATTAAAATTCCTGTCAACTAGTTAGTATTCCCCCAGCCTGGCGGGGAGAGGGCGCCTTTGTTCTGGCTGCATTCTCCGCCATGGGCCACTTTGTGATTCCAATGTTCTCACAAACACCCCTCACTGGAGGAGACCCAGGCAGAAAACACGGCAGCTCTATAACAACGCCGCCTCTCCCTGCAAGTCCCAGGGTCCCCAGCAGCAAATCCAGGGGACTGCCCCAGCCTAAAGAATCCAAGGACGCCGTGGGGGGTTGCACTTGCAGACATCCCATCTCAAGACAGGGAACACAAAACATCTAGCGTCTGAGGACCTGCCTGCCACTCAGAAGCTACTTAAAAGTCGCTTTCCTTATCCATGCAAGTGGATGTGGTGCTATGTGTACTGTAAAGTCAAATGTGGAAGGGATTTCCAAATCATCAGCTGATCCAGCCTCCTCATCTTACCGACAAAGCAACTGAGGCCTAGAGAGGTAGGGGTCACACAGCAGGGGAGTGGGGGCTGAGCCCAGACCTCAGGTTCTGTTTTCTGCCTTGCAGTCCCAGGATGTGTCCAGCAGAGCAGTACATGGTGAGCTCGGCCCCCTTTGCCCATCTCAGAGGCCCTGGGGAAACCCACCCACCCCCTCACATCGTCGATGACAGAGGGCGTACCCTGGTCCAGCCCAGCTTTGGCTGCTGTGTGACTGTGGGAAGGTTACCCGGGTTTCTGGGCCTCCATCTCCCTACCTGTACAATGCAGGGGCTGAACAGGTGACCTCTGGAGTCTCTCCCTGAGCCCGAACCAAGCCTCTGCCAATCACACCCTCTTTGTTGAGTCCTACAGATATCCTCGAGTGTAAAGCTCAGGAAAACCCAATGCACCTCAGAACAAGCCCCCAGGAGCTCACAGGCTGTGTGTGGAATCCCCCAGGACTTCCCCAAGCCACCAAGAACATTACAGTGTTAGTGTGTGCGTGATTCCCACGGATCACCAGGAGGCTCCCTGGTCACCTTCCTCTCTGTGCTCGGAAAGTACAGAGGGAGGGCAAAAGGTCTTTGCAGTTCCCCACTGAAACCAGAGAAAAGCTTTTCAAATCCTAAGGAAGCCACAGAAAACGGATCCAACAGACCTGGCAAGTCACTCTGACAGCTGCAATGCTGTCCAGTGCGGCAGTGACTGGACACACGTGCAAGGTAAATTGAAATTCGTTAAACTAAACAGAAGTTCCCATTCAGTTCCTCAGGCACACTTGCCACATTTCAAGTGCCCAACCGTCACAGGCAGCAGGTGGCCGCCACCTTGGACAGTGCAGCTCTAGACTGTATGCTCCGCGAGGGCAGGACCCTGGGCTTGCTCACAGCTGTATCCCAGCACAGGGCCTGGCCCACATAGGCGGAAATACTTAATGAATGATAAGTGAGTGAATGAATTGAGTCAATGAAAGTGAAAATGTTTTGTAAATTATAATACGCCTCTATGTAAGGTACTATTATGAAATATATATATCTGCCCCCCAAGGTCGTAAGCAGGAGGCAGCGGGGCACAGTGCACCTACGAGGCAGCCAGACTCGCTCAGAGCCTGCCTCCGCCACTTGCTGGCTGTGTGGCCACAGAGAGTCTCTGAAATGTCTCTGAACCTTACGTGTCCCCTCACCTCTAAGATGGGAAAGTAACAACTACCTCAGAGGTGGCAGTGAGGATTAGATAACAACAGCACCTGGTACAGAGGGACTGACCAGTTGCTGGGAGGTTGTTTTTCCCTCTCTTAGTTGTTAGAGAAAACAATGGGGCACTTGCCATGCCCTGCAAAGAGCAGAATGAATTTTGGAGAATTCTCCCAAAATGCTACCTGAAGAAGGCTCCTCTCCAGACTCAAAGCACTAATGGAGTGAGAACCCATCCGTTTTGGGTTCAGAATCACAGCTGTCCCCAATACTAAGCAAGCCTGAGAAGATGGTTCAGCCCCAGTGCCAGGGGAAGCAGGGGATCGAGGGGGCCTTAGGAAAGTCAAGAATCAATCCCTTCTGAGTACACGACTTGCTAAGTTTCAAGCACCAAATGCTGACCTCTTTAGGGGTTTCCTGGGCCAAGGGACTGACAAGGAGCAGATTAGAGCCCCTGGAGCAATGCCCAGGCTTGTCCCCACCTACCTTGAGTTTCTCCCCATTCTCAGTGTCCCCACCTCCTGGCATTCTCAGCAGCGGGTCTGAAAGGTGACAGAGCAGAGTCAGAAAGCTTCTGCTTGCATATAAGGGCCCATTCCAGAGACCTCCCAGAAGACAACATCAGGCAAGAGGCCCCTGTGGCTGCCTGGGCCACTCCCGGCCTCCAGGATGTGGGAATGCCTGAGGCTCAAGCCAGGCAGGGGCTCAGGAGCCAGGACAACACATGGGAAAGGCAGAACCGAAGTCCTGAGCGTCGGTGCTCATGGCAGGGCCTAAATGCTCTTTCTGCAGAGGCGGGAACCCCAAGGTCTGCAAGGCAGCCCAGAGGGGATCCCTAAGACACAGAGCTGGGAAAGAGCCATGGGGGAAGCACCCAGCCCTCCGTGAGCAAAGGGTGAGGGGAGCTGAACCATGTGGGGTCAGGCCATAACCCTCTCCAGGAAAGCCCAGTCAGACAAACAAATGTGGCTGCCTGCGGCCTGCATTCTAGCAGGTGCTCACAAGAAGCCCCTGCACCCTATAGCCCAACAGCAGCGTGGAGTGGCAGGGGCCACCAAACACAGGGTCTGATGCCACTATGCAGGAAGTGAGGGAGGGGAAGGTCCTGGGAAAGGAAGCTAAGGGGATGTACATGCACCTCTCAGTGGCCGCAGTCGCCGCCTGGCCACCTTCAGGTGCTTTGTCCGGCCCAGGTCCTCCCCTAGAAGGTAGTACCAGCCACTGATCTCCTGTCACGAAAGAAGAAATGACATGCTCAAAAAGGAGGCAGAGGGCACAAGTCAGGAAGCCATCAACCACCCTCAAAAAGTAGCTGCTGAACACCCTCCCTCAAGCCTCCTCACCCCAAAGATGCTATACCTGCTACCCCTGCACCTCCAGGAGGCCTCCCTGAGGCTCTGGGCAGAGCTGGCTCTCCCCTCTGCCAACTTCCTGCAGCTTCTTATCCCTGGAGGACAACCATCTGCTTGCCTGCCTACCTCCCCCACTAGGCTGTGCTTAGGCTCTCTGATGTGCCTAGCACTGTGCTAGCATACAATAACAGCCAAATAAATGTTTGTTGAGAGAACAGAGGGGAGGGACTGACAGAGGGATGGAGAAGCCAAAAAGTGGGCATCCTGAGGCTCCTGAGCAGTCTCCAGGGGGAACGAAGCCAGGGCTGTGGACAGGAGATCATTGGGACCCATGTGCAGGATAAAGAGTCCTCACATCTGCCCCAGAATGCACTTCCAGACTCAAAGCTGGTGGCAGGGCCATGCATCAGACCACCAGGACATTTCCAGGGACATGCAAAAGGAGTGGCTCCCTTCCCTGCTCACCACCTTCCAGTGTGGGGGTGCAGTGCAGAGTAGAGATGGATAAGGGACTGGTGACCTAGAGGCAGGGGTCTCTAGCTCGCAGGGTCCTCACCCAGCCTAAAGGAAAACTCCATAGAGGATGGTGCTGCTGGCTCCTTCCCTGCTAGACCCAGAAATATCAGACCTGGTAGACACATGAAGAGCTCCCTGGAATGGGCCACAAGAAGCACCTGGCCCCCCTCTTCCAGGGCAGGCCCAGGAGTGCTCCAGGCCCCAAGGGACCTGCCAGTGTCCTTAACAGCAGACTCCAGACTCAGAACTTCCTGGGAGGACTCGGGGCTGCCTAACAACTGCTCTCTTGCAAGACAAACCAAAAAGGGGATCCAAACCCTTAGCTAGGCAGGTGACATACTGCTGTTATTCAGGCCACTCAGTGGGACACCATCTTATAGACAGAAGCCTCACCCCAGGGCTTCTAGACAAAGCCTGCCTGTACCCACCCTGGCCCAGGTGGGAAGACCCTGCCTGAAGCTTCCTAGGACCCACCTTGTCCGGAGTCAGAAGGGACTTCACCCCAAAGCTCATGCAGCCGATGAGTCCACCCTGTCTGGGAGATCAGCAGAGGCTTGAGTCAGCACTTTTTGTTGGGCTATATCAGGAGGTTGCTTATCAAACATAATATAGGTTTGCCTGATGCTCTGCAATTTACAAAGCATTTTTACATGCATCATCTTGTTTGATCTTTCTGGACTTTGTGAGGTGTGGTACAGAGGAGTTACCATCTCCATTTTACAGAGAAAAAACTGGAGGCCCAGAGTTGCTTCCCCTACAAGGTCACAGGACTAATTAGTAGTCAGGTTTGGGGCGTGGGGAGGACTCAGTCCTCACTCCTCCATGGACCTCAGAAGCTTAGGATGACTTGGCGGTTTTAGCTGCTCTGGTGCTGGGTAGATCTGAAGAGCTGGTCCCTGCAGGGAATCTCAACTCTCACATCAGTTGGTGATGCTCAGTGGGGGAGAAAAGTTATGGGACCTCAAACTCAAGAAGCTTGGTGTCAGGCCCAGGCATGACCTAGGCAGTTCTTATATGGTTCCAGATCGAGGTCCAAACCAACCTGACACACAAAGTCACTGTGACCAATCTGACCTGGCTGCCAGCGGAGCAGGTAGGCATGAGCCAGGTCAGGCCTTGCAGGAATGCAGCGAGGACTGGGTTTAAACTGGTGAAGAGGAATTCAGAGTTCCTGGAGAACATTCACTACTGAGCTCCAACATCCAACAGTCAGGGACTGACAAATACTGGGCAGCTTTTAATAGTGATGGCATAGATTAATTTTTATAAAATGCAAAAAATAATCTTGCTATTGTTAGAGAAAAGGAAGTTTACAAAGCTGTAGTTTAATGAGAAAGATGCCCATGAAAATATTAATAATGGATGTATCTGGTAGGTGGGATTATTATTTTTGTTTTCTTATTTGGATTTTCACTATTTTCAAATTTTCACAGGGACCAAACACTACTTTTGTAATCAGGGAGATAAAAGCCAGCATCAACATACTCTTAAGTAATTCTATTGTACCACACCCAGCTCTAGCCTAACACTCAAGTTTTGTGTATTTTTTTTCCTGTTCTCCTCTCCCTTACCACATTCCCCAACTTAGACTCCTTCATAGGTTGGTTTGATAACTGTCGATCAAGAAACATCATGGATATTTAGGCTGCAGCATAACCCTGGTGGTTGACTTCAATATCTGAAGTGGATGAGAGAATTGGCACGTCCTGTAGAAGGCACGATATCAAAGCCAAAGACAGAAAGGGCTGCGGGATGGGTAGTGAACTCCCTGGAGGTGGGCCTCCCAGGAACCTGCTCTAAGGGGGCCTGTGCTGGGGCAGTGGTTCTAACCAGGAGTGCACCACAGAACCCCTTGAACAGCCTGTCTGAGATCTGTGCTCCAAGCTGGGGTCCAGGCATGGGAGCCTGGAAAAAGCTCTCCAGGGGATCCTGCAGGGCACCCACCAATTTCTGCCCCAGTCAAAGACCAGTGGTCTAGAAGAGCTCTACAAATACACACTGTCTGGATTCTCCAAGAAGGGTGGCAGCTTACCACCTGACAGTCCTAAGCAAAACAAAACTAGCCTCTCAAAGGCAGCCTAGATGAGTGAGGGGTGAGGATGCAGAATGCTGGGGGCTGGTTCTCAAAACTGGTCCACTTGGCCGGGCGCGGTGGCTCACGCTTGTAATCCTAGCACTCTGGGAGGCCGAGGCGGGCGGATTGCTCAAGGTCAGGAGTTCAAAACCAGCCTGAGCGAGACCCCGTCTCTACTATAAAAATAGAAAGAAATTAATTGGCCATCTAATATATATATATATATAAAAAAAAAAAATTAGCCGGGCATGGTGGCTCGTGCCTGTAGTCCCAGCAACTCGGGAGGCTGAGGCAGTAGGATTGCTTAAAAAGCCCAGGAGTTTGAGGTTGCTGTGAGCTAGGCTGACGCCACGGCACTCACTCTAGCCTAGGCAAGAAAGCGAGACTCTGTCTCAAAAAAAAAAAAAAAAAAAAAAAAAACTGGTCCACCTGCCTGCAGATCCATGCTCCGACTCGCATCCAGGGGGCTGAGCCCTCTACATCTGGCTGTCTCTCAATAGCTGCTCTCACTCTACCATTCCTCCTGCTCCCATTTCCTCAGCCTTGGCTCCATCTGCTCCCCTCTCCCTTGCCCATCTCATCATACAAGGCCAAGTTAATGATCTATTCAAAAAGGATAGTACAGTCACCCCAATAAAGGGACCTTTCCACATGTACCTCTCCAGCCCACTGTCAAAACCAAATCTCCGAGGCCGGGCGCTGTGGCTCACGCCTGTAATCCTAGCTCTTGGGAGGTCGAGGCGGGTGGATTGCTCAAGGTCAGGAGTTCAAAACCAGCCTGAGCAAGAGCGAGACCCCGTCTCTACTATAAATAGAAAGAAATTAATTGGCCAACTGATATATATATAAAAAATTAGCCGGGCATGGTGGCGCATGCCTGTAGTCCCAGCTACTCGGGAGGCTGAGGCAGAAGGATCACTCAAGCCCAGGAGTTTGAGGTTGCTGTGAGCTAGGCTGACGCCACGGCACTCACTCTAGCCTGGACAACAAAGTGAGACTCTGTCTCAAAAAAAAAACAAATCTCCTTCCTCTTAGGAAGTTGCCAAGTCAGCACTAACAGGAGGCAGTCGCAGTGGCCATCATAAGGAGAAGACACTAATCTGAGCTGCTATTCCAGAAAAGCTTTGTCAAGATTTTTCCAAAGTCCTCATACTGATTTAATTTTATCAACACATTCAGCTGGTATCTAGATGCCCACACTGCCTTGCATACACTTTTCTTTTAACTGGGTATGGCCGAAACTTTCTAAACCTTCAGGCCGATGCATTAGCTTGGCTGCCTCTCCCTGCTTTTCAATAAGTGGAATTGTCATTCCTTGGTGCTTAGAGAATGTTAAATGGTTAATAGCCTCCCTTGAGCTTTGCTTCCTGCCAGGGGGCCTCCAATGATTTCATGATAATTCAGGCCAAGTAAATTGTCACAATTAATGTCCATAAGCAGGAACCTCTAAGTGTTCTTCAATTAGCTATTTCTTAAGCCTGTTTTTGAAAAACCTTTGGAGGAAGAAAGATTTCTTTTACAAGCAACATGAGTATATGGCAATACCGCAGTCAGTTTATAAACTTGGGAACTAGCGTTCACCCTCCAGGATGACCCACCAGGGTGACTGCCTAAAATTTCACTAGGTGCAATGTCTCCAGAACCAAGCCTTGGTTACTTCTGACTGCCAAGGCCTGGGCTCTGGCCTTGGTGCACCCAGTGAAGGCTTGACAAATGGATAAATCCATCATGCCTATGGTTGGCAGGCACTGGGCAAGGAGCCGCAGTGTTAAGGAAACAAAACAAACATGCAGGAATTTAAATAGCAGTTCAAGACAGCAATACAAGGGATGTCACAAGACAGGGTGAGATTGACAGATGAACAGTGCAGGCAACAAAGTCTGAAGGCTTGGGGATGCAAGAGGTAGTTCAGGGCTGAGATGCTTGAAGAAGGCCTAATGGCTTAAGCCAGAGAGAATGAAAAGAAGAGCATTTTGGGCAGAGGGAACTGCCAGTACACAGGCTCAAAGGTAACTTCATGCAGCACACATGGAGAATAGTACTCAGTTTACTTTAGAGCCTAGGGTGGTAGACCCACTGCAAGATGAAATAATGCATTACTTTTGAGGGAATGTACTTTAATTCTCTCTCAGGGGCCTTACAGGGTTACATCATTTCATCTTAATTTATTTTTAATTTGGTGGCTTAAATTGAACACATATTTTTCCATTCACTTATTTCCTTAAGCTCGGTATCCATCACTGGTCACAAGCCTTCAGACATTAGGCCACTGTATGTGGCACTGAGATCTGTTTATAAAATGGAATAAAGGAGAGAGTACACTTACAGCAACCAGGACAGTGCAGCGCATGTAGCAAGCAGATCTTCTGTATATGTAGCTACTAGTAACATAAAACATTATGTTCTTTAATTTTATATATATATATACTTTTTTTTTTTTTTTTGAGACACAGTCTCACTCTGCTACCCAGGCTAGAATGCCATGGTGTCAGCTTAGCTCACAGAAATCTCAAATTCCTGGGCTCAAACAATCCTTCTGCCTCAGCCTCCCGAGAAGCTAGGACTACAGGCATGTGCCACATGCCCGGCTAATTTTTTCTATATATTTTGAGTTGTCCAGCTAATTTCTTTCTATCTTTTTAGTAGAGATGGGATCTCGCTCTTGCTCAGGCTGGTCTCAAACTCCTGAGCTCAAATGATCCACCCGCCTTGGCCTCCCAGAGTGCTAGGATTATAGGTGTGAGCCACCACGCCTGGCCTACATATGTACTTTTTTAACTTAGTACATAACATTACAATTTTCTCCAAGACTGTTGTCTGGCTACAAATTCTGAAAATGCTATGATTGATACTAGAAGCTTTAGTTTGGCTTTCACCATATCATCAAATAGAGCTTTTAAATAGCTTAGTTCCATATTCAATGATATCGAGGAATTACTATTAATTTTTAAGTGGGAAAATGTCATCACAGTTATTTTTTAAAAAAAACATCTTTTTTCTCATCTTTGAGAAAGATATACTGATGAAATGAGATGATGTCTGGGATGTGCTTTAAAATAATTCACTGGAGGATAGGAAAGTAGGCGGGCATAGATGGAATAAGATTGGCCAGATATTGACAATTCATGAAACTGGGCTATGGGTCTATGAGGCTCTATTATATCATACTTCTACCTTTGCATTCATTTGAAAATGTCTATAATTTAAAAAAAACCTCACAGAACCTTGAAGTTGAAAGAAAGCTTAGAAACCACTGCATTTTACAGATAAGGAAACAGAGGCCCAGAGCAGGGAAGGGACTGACCCATGACCTCACAGCAAGTCACAGCTGAGCCAAAACCTCCTGCTTGAGGCCTGGTTCTCCTCAGCTCCCACCATGATCACCATGATGAGCTGAAATCATCCAGCCCTTCCCTAGAACTTCTTTGCAGATCACCTTATGTCTCTAAAACAAGTTTACAGCCATCACTGGAAGGATCATGAGAAATCGTGAAGTAGATGCTTCCCTTTTATCTTCTATAGGCCAAAATGTGACCATCACACATTTGCCTGAATGATTTATAGAAAACTACATGATAAATGCTAAGAAAAGCAGCCTGAGCCCTGGAGAGGAGGTGTACTGACACATTAAAAGTATGGCTTTGGGCCGGGCGCGGTGGCTCACGCCTGTAATCCTAGCACTCTGGGAGGCCGAGGCGGGCGGATTGCTCAAGGTCAGGAATTCAAAACCAGCCTGAGCGAGACCCCGTCTCTACCATAAAAATAGAAAGAAATTAATTGGCCAACTAATATATATAATATAAAAATCAGCCGGGCATGGTGGCTCGTGCTTGTAGTCCCAGCTACGCGGGAGGCTGAGGCAGCAGGATCGCTTGAGCCCAGGAGTTTGAGGTTGCTGTGAGCTAGGCTGACACCACGGCACTCACTCTAGCCTAGGCAAGAAAGCGAGACTCTGTCTCAAAAAAAAAAAAATAAAATAAAAGTATGGCTTTGGAGACATTTATAACCCACGTGAGGCGGTCAAGTGTGCTGTAGTGCGGTTACGAGTACACAGGCGTGGTGCCAGTCTGCCTGGATTTGCATCTTGTTTTCACTGCATCCTAGCTGTGTTACCTTGGGCAAGTTACATAACCTTTCTGTGCCTGTTTCCTCACCTGTAAAAGAGCAACAATAATAATAATACCTACCTCACGTGGTGGTGCAAATCTTAATTACAAAATGCATGGCATGTGTTTACATTAATGTCCACACATAGTAAGTGCTGAATAAATATGAGCTGTTATAAAACCTCAAGCAAGTTCAAGGCTTAGCCTTCCTAAGCCTCAGTTTTCTGTTCTCTGGAGAGAGGGACAATAATTACTCCTACCTCTCAGGGTTATTATGAGGATAAAATGAGATAATGTATGTAAAGTGCTTGGCACAGAGAAGAGTTCAGTAAATGTTGGTTTCCTTCCTTCCGTAATTGTCTTTCATGTTGATAAGTTGAATGTCCGTCCTTCAGAGAAGCACAATTTGATTTGAGAGTGTTCAGCAGAGCCGAAGTTTCCTGCAATCGCTCTGTCTGCCTCCTCCAACTCAGTGGCCTTCTCATTCAGAATGGATCGATAAAAGGGAGGGTCCACGGAGAGCACACAGAGGCTGCGCCAGCCAGCCCGCAGTGCTGGCGGCTTTGCAGGCCCTGTCCTCCGAAGGCAGGCCTGTCTGAGCCTGCCCTGTCCCTCTTGAGCTTTGGGCTGGGACTGGGCCCGTGAGCTTGGCCGTGCTTTTTTTAATAAGGAATCTCACTTTCCCAAAATAGGCAACAAGTGAAGACACTGCCCCGTCACGCTGACTCACTTTCCCCGGCCTCGCTTTCTTTCCTAAAAGCCATGATCCGCATGACTGGCTCCTGCTCCAGCAGCTCTGCCCCTTCAGTCTGTTCTCCAGGAAGGGAGATCACAGTGGCAGGCGTGGCTCCTCCCATAGTTTGGGGTCTGCTTCCATCCAGTGGGCTGGACCCTTGGTCACTGATACTCAGTGCTGTTCCTGGTCACACCTGCTCAGAATTTCAGCCACTGCCACTGTAGTCATGGCTCCCACATCTCGGCCACTGGAACAGACCTCTCTCCCTCCGAGCTCCAGGTTAGTAAGAGCAAGCCTACAAAGCACTCACCTGGCTGCTCTCTAGGCACCTGCATGCCAAGCTGCATGCCAAACTGATTCACCTTCCCCTCTAGTACATTGTCTTAGTTGGGGGCACCACCAGCCACCCAGGAGTTACCCTTGACTTCTCCCACTGCTCTCACAGCCAAATCACTGCTAAGTACTACTGATTCAATCTCCTAAATATGGCCCTAGCCTGCTTCCCTCTTCTCTATCCCCAAAGCTTCTCTCTTACCCCAACCCTCCAAAGACCTGCCAAAGTGATAGATCCAGAATGCGCATCTGTTTTTCCTGGCTTGACAGCCTTCAGTATCTCCCAATGGCCAAACAGATTCCTGAACACCAAAGTGGCGGCATAGGGTTTACCCTGCGAACTTGATTAAATGCAGATTCCTCAGCCTGGCCTATGAAGATTTAGATTTAATCAATCTGATGTGGCACTTGGGGATCTGTGTTCCTCATAAGCATCCCAGGTGAAATTCTGATGCATATTCAGAATTAGGAACCAATTCCCTTAAGAGAAAGCCCACGCCAAAGAGAACCTACAGGATCATCTGATTTGGCTTATGCCAAACTCTTCACCTAATCTCTAGCCAGTCCCTACTTTGAACTTGACCCTCCAGCAACACCTATGAGTTTGCAGATCCCTCCTCACTCCATCCCTGCTCTGCCCTGCCCTCTCTACTCTACTGGCTCTTTCTTCTGTCATTTGCTTGTGCAGCCATGAGGCAGTACAGTGTCGAGAGTAAGGACACTGGGGTCCAACTGCCTGGGTTCTCATCCTAGCTCTACTGTTCACTGGCAGTGTGACCTTGGTCAAGTTCCTAGCCTTTCTCAGCTTCAGCTTTCTCTTCTGAAAACTTAAGACAAAACCACACTCTTCTTAGACTTGCTGTAAGAATCAAATGAGATGATGCACTGTTAACCCCTGGCTCAAGGTCAGCACCCAGTAAATGATTGCTCTTGTCATTAAGGTGACATCCCCCTCCTCACTCACACCCCCAAGTCTCTATTGGTGATCCTCCTGAGAGCAGGACAGTCTCTGATATCTCCAGCACCTAGAATGTTGTTGCTACCTTGGTACCTAGGAAATGGCAGCTGGATGGATGGATGAGGTCTATAGTATTATGAGCACCACTCTATGATGAAAAGTAGACACTCTAATAAAAGAAAAATTGTGCATTTTGAAGGCTGAATAAGGCCCAACTTTAAAAAGCATACTAGCTAATGAAATGTAGGATACTAAAAAAAAAAAATCAACCCCAAAATATTTTCCAGGTCTAAGAGGGTAAGTTGAGCTGATTTTAAGTCACCATATAGTTCTGACTGCTCAACAAATGTTACTGGCCACAGAGTCTCCCAGATTCCTTAGGCCAGGCATCCTCAAACTACGGCCCTCGGGCCACATGTGGGCCGCCTAGCACATTTATCCGGCCCTTTGGGTGTTTTTGCCACCGCTGCCTATCACGCTTGTCCCGGGCCCACAGTGAGCACTCTCCAACAGTCTGAGGGACAATGAACTGGCCCCCTGTTTAAAAAGTTTGAGGACCCCTGCCTTAGGCTGTACCAGCTAAATAAGCCACAGCTGTTCACAGTGGGCCATGGCAGTCAATTGCTCTCACTTAGCAGCCAATTCTCAGGCTCACCTACTCAACACCCACCCCAGCTCTGCACTAACCGCCATCACTAATGACCACATCGGCCCTCTTCCTATGCCGTGCACTGCCTGCAAGATCAGCCTGTTTGGATTCTCCTACACAAAACTTCTGCTCCCCTAAACTGGCCTCCTCACAGCAGCCTGAGCCCACAACACACATTCCTGCCTCCTTGCCTTTGCTCGTGCTGTGCTCTGCCTGGAATCCCTTTCCAACCTTCCCTCCTTGTCTTATTCTTAATCTCTGCCCAAGTTCAAAATTCTGCTTTTTCCATGAAGCCCTCCTTGATCATCTCAGCCCACAGTGAACTCTCCCTCTTCTCACACTTCACGTCCTTATTGCTCATTTCATTCCTAGAGGAACCACTAAATGTCTATATGCTAGGCACTAGGTACAGTGGTCACTAAGAGAGAAACAGGCCACTTTTGCATGGTGCATAAAGTCCTGTGGAACTGAGTATATGCACATTGTTACTGTAACTTATCTCCATGTGCCTGGTGTCCCTGCCTGAACAGCGGGCACCTTGAGGGCAGAAGCCATGTGTAGGCCGGTTGGCATCCCCAGTGGCCCACAGAGTGCTTTGTTGCTACCAAGAACTCAGCAAATGCTCATTGATAACACAGTCCTTGGCATCTCCTGGAGTGACAGGGACTTGGGGATGGCAGCCTCTCCAGTTGAGTGCTGCCACTGCCACTCATTTTTCCAGCAAGCACTAACTGAGGCCCTGCTGTTTGCTGGCTGCCGCCCCTACCCCAGAACAGAGTCTCCCTCCAGCCCGGCAGTTCTCCTCACCTGGACTCCCTGGCCCTGTTCCACACAGTAACCAGAAGACGCTTCTGATCATCCTCCTCTTGGACAGGACTGCGAAGCAAATCAGATGATCAGAACGTCAGCGGGGCTGAGCTCCGGGCCAGACCCATGCAGTCAGTCATAATTCCAAAAATTTAGAAATAAGCTAAACAGCTGAGTAAATAGACTACAGTACAAATAGTGTGAGAGATGAGTACTCACATGTAATAAAGAGTTTACATTACATTGTTAAGGACAAAAAGGAGGTTACAATACACTATTATAAAACAATTCCATTTTTGTAAACACACACACACCAGACATACACACCCACACAAGTTAAACAATCTGAAAAGAAATACAGCAAGGCAGCTGTGTCTGTGATTAGCAGGGCTATGGGTGTTTTTTATTTTCTTCTTTTCATTCATCTATATTTTCTGTTTTTCCATAATAAGCAAAATTACTTTGTATAGTGAGAAAAAAACCAAAATATTATTATTAATTTTCACTAATAGGAAAATATAAAGTGTCCATTACCTTCCCATTGGCCCCAGAGTTCAGAGATGGGGAAAGAAATAATAATAATAACCATAGCAGCTGCCACTCTGCCGGGTGCTGGGTTACAGGGTCCCATTTGCAGCTCACAGTGCTCTGAGGTTGGTGCTATTATTAGCCCCATTTTACAAATAAGGAAGCCGAGGCTCACAGAGGTTAGCAAGTTTAAATAAAAAGGGGGGCGGGGAGGCAAAACATCCCTCAGCTTGGAAAATTCCTTCTGCTAAAGGAGAAAGCCTGGCCCAAGGCACACTGGGAAGCTGCCTACTCTTTCCAGGGGCTGCCAGCCCCAGGCTGGGCATTTCAGTTGTGAGAACCAGCCGGGCGATACCTTATCACTGCGGACCTCACTGCTAGGCCCGCTGCCAGGGATGCAAGGACACCAGGGAATGGGAAAACAAAGACATCCTTTAGAAGTCACTGTTTTTCTGCTTAGATCTAGTTCTAGATTTGGCAATCAGAGCTGTTTCCAGATAAGCACTCCTTCCCTCTCCTCTCGAGGGCCCGGCTGCTCCAGATTCTTACAAGAAAAAGTGCTCATGGAAAGCTGGGTCTCTGCAGTCTGGAATGGTCTGCGTCTTCTGACGGTGGATTCGATTATCTTCAGGGATCAAAGACATCTTGAATTGGAGAGAAAAGTAAGCATTAGCTCATCTGGGGGCCATGTAATCACCTAAGCCCAGCAGCTGACCCTGCTCATCTCCAAGTTAAAGGCCTCCTAGTCCTTCAAATCAGCCTCTGCAGAGGACAAATGGAGCCCCTGTCAGATGCTGGAAAAGAACAAGGAGCCCAGGGCCAGACCCATTGCAGTCAGATGCCAGGACAGGGCCTAAGGGTGGGTGGTACCAAGGAGGCGGCCATGCCCCAGCCAGAGATGGGATACAACTTTATCATCTCTGCTCTCCCTCCAAGCAGAGTAGTGTCTCCAAAAGCAAACGGCCTCCTCTCTTCTACATTTCCAGCAGCTGCTAGGTGCTCCTTTCACAAGAGCTCCAGGTCAGCCTCTTGCTAAGCCCCCAGATCCATGCCCTGGCTGCAATGCTGCTCTTCTCCTGCCTCAGGGACCCACCTCCGCTCCCAGTCAAGTCCTTGCTCACAGGGGCCTCTGACCTGCCCAAGGGTTTCAGGAGGAATGCATCAGGACCTGCACCTTGTATCCCAGCTGCCACTCTCCGGGGGGCCTGGCCTTTGGCTCTTACTGGAAATAGATCCCTGTCCCCGCAGAACCTCTGGCTTCATGGCAAGGGCCTAATCCAGAAGGATTTTCCAGCCCTCAGGGATACTCCCTCTACTCTACTGCCCAAACCTGACCATCCCACCTCTAGTTTGGGGAGGAAGGGGGTGAAGATATTGCTTTTCACAAGAATGCTTGGGATTATCTGTGGATATCAGTCACCCACACACTCACTGTGTCCACCTATATGTATGACCAAGATCACCCTTAAGATTTTGGCTCTTGCAGAAGGCCCTAGGGACCAAGCCAGGCTAAGGGAAGGGGTCTACCCTAGCACAGGGCTTATCACTGTGTCTAATAAATGCCTACTAACCAAATGAATGAAATGGCAGCCACCACCTCAAATGGCCCCAGGCCCACAGGTGTGCTGGGATCTTGGAACTCAGCCCACTGACATGGCCCCTCAGCACCCCTAGCCCACCGCCAGCCCCATCATATACCTTCACATAGGGATCACAGGCGCCAGGCTCTTTGCTCATCAGGCCTTTGCCTTCTATGACTAAAAGAGAATGAAAATGTTGGGGTGGATGAATGGGAATATATATACATGCACTGGACTTTCACAGCTGGAAGGGAACTTAAAATGTATTTGAGGCCAACCCTTCGTTTAATGGAGAAAATGAGGCGATGAGGAAAACCCAAAGATAGGAACTTGCCCCAAATCGTGGAGCAATGGGAATGACAGCTGCATTTAGAACTCATGTCTCTTGACTCCCAGTCCAGTGCTCCTCTTAACACATAAGACTGTCTTCTGGGAAGGAAGAGGCCAAGCTGGAGGACTTACCATGTGCAGTGAGCACATGAGCTGTGCTGCAGCTGAGGGACAGTATAGCACTGTAGTCACAAGCTCGGGTTCCAGAGGTGGACAGACCCAGTTGTACCACTTACTAACCATGAGAGCTCGAGAGAGTTGCTTTGCCTCTCTGAGACTGAATTTGCCATTTTTTATGGGTTAGTGATAATAATATGCATTTCACATGGCAGTTGGGCCTATTAAATGAGATACTGTGTAGAGTGCTTGACAAGTATTATAACTGCTCAACAAATGTTTCCTAAAGAAAAAAATAATAATAAATAAAGGCAAAGGATTGGTGTGGGGTGGGTGCAGGTGTGGTCATGAAAGCAGCATTGCCATTTGCCTGAGGTCTGTAGAAATCAAACAACAGTCCTGAGAGAACTGAGCCTCCTTTTTCTTTTCTTTTATGTTTGGTTTTGACTGAGCCCAAAGTTCGGCTCAGACAGAGCTCCCAGTAGTCTGAGGTGTGAGGCCTGGGGAGCTAAAGGAAGGAGTGGGGACAAGCTGGAAGGGCTGAAGGGCCTGAGACTGGGGTGAAGCCAAAGCAAACTGTGCAGGACAAATGGAGTGGTGGAGGCCAAGATGCATTTTGCAAAAACTGTTTGCACAGCTGGAGTCAGGCCCTGGCAGCCAAAGAACACCCTTCTGCTGGTCCTTGGGAACTTCACCTTGGGCCCCCCATGGCCAAGACCAGAGGACTCCAGGCGCCTGCTGGTGTACTCTGCCTAGTATCCTGGTTACTGTTCCTGTGTGCATCCCGCCCCTGGAGAGTGTAGTTCTTGAGGGCAGGATCCAGGCCTGATGACCTCTTGGGTCTCTCTGGCCACCAGTGGCAGTGAAGCAGACCTGGCCCCTGCCCTCACTGCATTCCCAGTCTGGTGGAAAGATCAGTCACAGGGAAGCACAGTGTAGTCAGGGCTGTGATGAAGACACACAGGAGGAAGCAACAAACCCAGCCCAGGCAGGTGGGTTGGGGTGAAGGAAGGGGTGATTCCTGGAGGGGAAAAAAATAAGGCAAAATGAGCCTTCCTTCCTGACTCTTAATGATGATTAAGGCAGGCATATTTCTTACAAAATTAAAGTGAAGGAGAGTTATTTTTCAAAAGGAGTTGAAAAAAGAAGGAAGGTTATTCTAAACACATTGAATAGTGGGTGCAAAGGCACTGAGGCACAGGCAAGCAGATGCATTCAAGGGATTCAAGTAGCTGGACAGAAAAGGGGTGCAGGGCACCTTTAGCAGCAAGAGCCAGGGAGGCTAGCGAGACGGGCAGGACCTTTGGGGCTAAACAGAAGAGTGCAGGCAGTGGGTGCCGTGACAGAAGCTCAGTAACTGTGTATGTGCTGGACAGAAGGACAAACAAATGGATAAATGGACACATAAAGTACAAAATCCTCTTGTGCTGTGCCCCAGTCATGCTGGAAAGCCCTTCAAATGCACCCTGCCCTCTCTGACCCCCAAGCCTTCGTGCTTGCCACTCTCCCTGCATGAAGTTCTCCCACATCCACTGCCGGTTCCTCCTTCAGGATGGAGTGTGGACATCACCCCCTTTGTCAGGTCTTCCCTGGCATCCCATCAGCACCACATGGGTAGGTGCTTCTCCATGGTGTCCCCAACCAATGCTCAACCATTATTTTGGGAATTTATGGTTTTCTACTTTATTTAACAAACACTTATACAAGGTATACTACATGCTCGGCACTGTTCTAAACACATTACTAATTTTAATTCACTCAATCTTTGTAACAACCTGAAAATAGACACTATTACCACTGCCCTTTGACATATGAGAAAACTGAGCTTGCTCAAGGTCACTCAGCAAGTAAATATCAGCGCGAGGATTCAGATTCTAGTGGTCTGGCTACAAAGACTGTGATCTTACCAGTGACACTGCTGCCCATAAGTGAATGAATAAATGAATGAGTGAGAAAAGGGAAAGAGAGAAGAAGAAAGGATGGACGAAAGAAGGAAGGAAGGCTGGCAAAGCTCTTCTGTGGCCCTATTCTGTAGGAGCCAAGGAAGGTGTTGAGAGGCCTGAGGACAGCTGTAGCCTGCTGAAGAAAAAGGCCCACCGAGTGAACTCCAGACACTCCAGGGGCGGGCCCAGGGCTGCATCTGTAGAAAGAGCCCCAAGAGGATACCCACTGTTTTCAGTGGACACATGGCAGGTTGCAATACGAACGTGAGAAAAGAAGCCTTGGCCCATGGTAACACCACCCCCCGACCCTAGCTCCAGGCAGGAGGCTGAGTGGCTGCCCTTCCTTGGTGAGCCTGCACAAGGCCATACTCACTGTGGAGCAGCAGAACCCGGTCCCGGGCTTCAATGGACAGCTTCAGCTGACCTAAAGAAACGACAGAAACAAGCTCGCCTCAGCTCCCTGTTGGGTGAAAACTGGAGTAAAAGTGACAGGAATGTTCTTTGTTCGTGGGAAACCCACAAAGACTCCTACAGCCTCTGGTAGGAAGGCCTCAGAAGCCACCTGGCTCAGCCTTCTTGCCACCTCAGGAGTCCCTTCCCCAGTGCCTCCAGCAAGGGTTCCCTCGCCCTGCCTACGCCCTCTGACACTAGCTCACGACTGCACCGGCCAGCCCAGGTGGATGCCAGGGAGCTCTCGCTATTGGGCAGTTGTCCAACATCAGTAATGATGTAGAAAGACAGGAGCTCTCACATCGTGAGGAAGGAAGTGTAAATACAGGGTAATTCCTGGCAACATCTGCTGGAATTTAAGTACACACATCCTCCAACCTAGCAATCTTCATTCCAGGTAACAATTATAGACAAAAACTCACGCGTGAGCACAAAGGCTGACACTACAGCATTGTTTAATAAAATAAGGAAAAACTGGAAATAGCTGAAATGTCCATCAGTACAGCAATAGTTAAGTAAAGCATCTTTGGCTGCACTATGCCATACTGTGGGCTATTGTGAAGAATGGGGAGCTCCATGTGACCTGGTGTGGGAATTGTGTTGAGACAAGGTGTTAAAAGGAACACACACACTTCAGAAGAACAGGTATGGTATGTATCTCTGGGTGTGCATGTGTGTGTGTGTGTTCTGAAAGGATGCCAAATTAAAAACAGGGACCACCTCTAGAGAAGAGCCTGGGAATTGGAGGCACAGTGGTCAGGAGGAATTTTAATCTATGTTATTGTTATTTCAACAATACGAATATGCCCATGCAATATAGCACCTCTGTAATTAAAAAGAAAGGAAAAGGGAAAGAAGGAAAGAGGGGGGAAAAAAGGAGGGGGAGGGAAGGAAGAGAGAGGAAGGGAGAGAAGGAGGATCATAGCAAGGAAGGAGAAGAGGGAGGAGAGTGGGGTGGGGGGGAACATAAAGACAAGAGGAAGACGAACCCTGGAAAGCAGGGGAGGAATGAGGGGCTGGGTGAGGATTTTTCCTTTGGCTTTTCTCATTTTTATTTAAATAAAAGAAAAACAAAACTTCAGACACTCAAAGGCCTCTAGCAGGGACAGAGAAAAGAGAGGGCCTCACTCCTCTTCCTCATTGATAGATATTTTTCTCTCAGTCCAATATACTCTCCCTGGAACCTCAAGATGCCACTGAACTCAACTCACCCATGGACAGGCGCTAGGGACCCAGGGAGAGCGGGGCAGGGCACATCAACCAGAAAGCCCATGCATGGCTCCATCTACAACACCCCTGTCTAGTAGTACCCTCCCTCTGCTTGGTCACCGCCAGTGGTGGTGAGCTTGCTCCCTGCAATGGAAGCCCTTTCTCTTTTAAAACAGCTCTGATTGTTCAGTGCTCCGTCTTTATGGAGCCAAAAGTGGACTCACAGTAACTTTCATTGACCAGCTCTGGTTCTGCCATCTCTGGGCTCTCTCCTCTAGACCTGAAGTCTTAAGTCCTTCCACCATTCCTCAAAGCACAGTGAGATGCCCCCTCATCATCACAACTGTTCATATCTGGACGTGCCCCATGAAACTGGAATGGTGGCTGGGGCTTGCACTTTGTCGCTGGCTAAAGGAAGGGCAGGCAGGGTTTGAAGAACAGAAAGGAGGGAAGCTTTGTGTCTCATAACTCTGCCTGAGTCCACCAACCACTGTGACCTGGCCATCACTTGATCCTCACGCTTTAGGCATTTAAGCTTCAGTGCAAAGTGATGCAGACTCCAGCAAACCCTGGCCCAGCCCTTCATCCTTCAGAAATCCCTGCTGCTCTCCTGCCCAGGATGCATATCTGAGAAGCCCAGGAATTCTGTTCCAGTGCCAGCCCTAACTGCCCTCCTGTCTCTCAGGGCCACCGTGTCACGCATATGAGGTGGAACTAATCATAGGGGTTATGGCACTCTCCAAGCTGCGATCAGATAACACTGGAGTGTCAGGAGGTCCATGGACGAAAGGCGCCATGAGAATCCATGGTATTGTTATCTCAAGGTTTGAGCAATTATCTCATTAGGGTTCCCTAGCACTGAGAAACCTTATACAAAAGCTGTGCCTGATCCAGTGTGGGGCGGGAGAGGGAGGTTTGGAAGCAGACAAAGAAGGCCAGCAGTCACGGATGAGATCTTGAAGGCATCTATGTTTAACACCAAACATGTCTCCACTTCCCAAGGAAATGCAGTTGGGCACCAATGCTATCCACAAAGGGTGGCAGTAATGGGTACAAGAGAGGCTACAAGAGTGTATCAGGGAGCAGGGGCCCAAAGCCAATGGGAGAACAGACGGGCCCTATATGGCAGGAAAATGCTAGAGAAGAGTGGGCTTCAGAAAGCTTGGAGGAGGCAACAAACCCAAATTCTGCAGGGCACAGGACTTTCTGACTCTCAGGACACAGTCGGGCAGAGACACACTCAGAAAATGAAGCAAGAAGATGGGAGCTACAGACCATTGCTGGACTTAGGGGTCTGCAAGAGTTTGTCCCAGAGGGAGCCCATGCCACCCTGGATATGCAGAGAATACATCTACGAGGGACTTGCCTGGCTAGCACAAACAGCAGTCATCCTAAAAACCCAATTTATCCCAAAAGCAATTGCCCGTTTAAGAACCATCATGTGCTAAAAGTCACAGGAAAGGTGACAATATCAGGACAAATGTACAAAGGAGGTTGGGTCTACACAGAGCCTAGTCAGCCACTAACAATCACAGATTTTCCCTCCATTGGTGAGGACAAGCCTGTACTGAAGCCTTTTGTGCAGGAGGGAGGGAGGGAACCCAGCTGGGCACCCCTGTCTCTGTGGTCCTCAGCTGCCTCTTCCACACAGCCCTCTCTGAGCCCTGAGACGGCTCAGAGAGGGCTATGCGTGCTTACCAAGTTCACTGCCTGCCCTGGAAGGGAGAAATGCTAGGCCGCAGTGCTGCTGGGGACGGGGAGTCACACAGCTCTAGGGACACAACCCTGCAGAATTTCCAGTGTCTGTTGTGTGAAGACAGAGAATCTTGAGTTCCATTCAGAGAAATGGCCCTGGCCTGTGATGGTGCCGCTAAAGGAGACCCAAAGAGCCAAAATGAAGCAGACTACTGCGGTGGGATAAAACCCGTGATGGGTCAATTCAACTGCCTTTGCTTGTCTCTCTGCTCCCTGTGAAACTTGATCTTAATGTGCTTTCCCAAAACTGTTTTTCCTTCCAAAAAGAGACTTCTCTGGTCAGTGTAAGTCTTCTAGTCTACTCAGCAATTCTATTTTTTGGCATAAACTGTAATAATGAATTAGCATTCAGGTCTCCTGATGATTTAGATTCCTGCGGATCATTCACAAGGGATTCTAGGTCCTTCCTGGGCAAGCCAGTAAAATAAAATTTTTGAATCCACTGCAGTCAGCATCTAACCTTGGCTGGACCATGACACCACCAAGGCCGGCAGTCCCATGGGGCTGAGACTCCAACTTCCTACAGGCCTCGTGCACAGTTCACTTTGGAGTTCAGGGCCACAGTGAACTACTAGGCTGGGCACAAGCATGGGGAGAAGAAAGCCAACGCTTTCTGGATGTTTACTAGGTTTTCAGCACTTTATGCTTTTTATTTCTCTTCTTTATATCCCAATTTACAGGCAAGGAAACTGAAGATTAAGAGTTAAACTCTTAGGCCGGGCGCTGTGGCTCACGCCTGTAATCCTAGCTCTTGGGAGGCCGAGGCGGGCGGATTGCTCAAGGTCAGGAGTTCAAAACCAGCCTGAGCAAGAGCGAGACCCCGTCTCTACTATAAATAGAAAGAAATTAATTGGCCAACTGATATATATAGAAAAAATTAGCCGGGCATGGTGGCGCATGCCTGTAATCCCAGCTACTCGGGAGGCTGAGGCAGAAGGATCACTCAAGCCCAGGAGTCTGAGGTTGCTGTGAGCTAGGCTGACGCCACGGCACTCACTCTAGCCTGGACAACAAAGCGAGACTCTGTCTCAAAAAAAAAAAAAAAAAAAAAAAAAAAAGAGTTAAACTCTTATAACAAAAAACATATGTACCCACATAATATTTTAGGGAAAAAAAGACTTTGGCTTGGGGTGAAGCATTACCCCAAAGCAACTGGAAAACTTGTATTTTCCCAAATAACTCAGCCTCTGCAAATCTTTAATTTGAATAATCCTAGTAGAAAATAAGTACCTACTACCCTCTCAATTATATAGTATTTCAGAAAAATATATTTTGGGACTATTTATTGTTTTATTTGAATCAAATCACATGAGCATACTGATTATTTTTATTTTCTTCAATGTTAAAATCGTGTCATTTATTTAAAAAAAAATAAGAGTTAAACAGGTCATCCAGGTCACACAGCCAGTAAGAGGCAGAGCTAGGTTTGCACTGAGGCAGTGCAGCCTCAGGAACTCCACTCTTAGCCACTCTATACCTGTGATGGGCTTAAAATTTGTCCATAAAATCTTTTCTGCTCTTCCTTTCAAAGGTGGAGCCTAAGTCCTCCCTTCAGATATGGGCTTAGTGACTTGCTTTGAACCATAGAATATGGTATAAGTGACAATAGGTGACTTCCAAGATTAGGAATAAAAAGCCCTATAGATTCCCTCTTTTTTTTTAACAGCTGCGGTGGGATATAATTCACACATCATACAATTCACCAATTTAAAGCATACAATGCATTGTCTTTTAGTATATTCACTGGATTATATAACCAATCATCACTATCTAATTTTAAAACATTTTCACTTTACCTTAAAAGAAACCCCATATCCATTAGCAGTCACACCCCATTCTCTTCTCCCCCTCATCCTCTGTCAAGAATTTATCTACTTGCCGGGCGTGGTGGCTCACGCCTGTAATCCTAGCACTTTGGGAGGCCGAGGCGGGCGGATTGCTCAAGGTCAGGAGTTCAAAACCAGCCTGAGCGAGACCCCGTCTCTACCAAAAATAGAAATAAATTAATTGACCAACTAAAAATATATATACAAAAAATTAGCCGGGCATGGTGGTGCATGCCTGTAGTCCCAGCTACTCGGGAGGCTGAGGCAGTAGGATCGCTGAGCCCTGGAGATTGAGGTTGCTGTGAGCCAGGCTGACGCCACGGCACTCACTCTAGCCTGGGCAACAAAGTGAGACTCTGTCTCAAAAAAAAAAAAAAAAAAAAAAAGAATTTATCTACTTTTGGCCTCTAAGGACTTGCCTATTCTGGATGTTTTATGCAAATGAGATCAATCAACGCATGGTCATTTGTGAACAGCTTCTTTCCCTTAGCATAACATTTTCAAAGTTCACCCATGTTGTAGCATGAATCAATATTTCATTTCTTTATATGGTCAAATAATATTCCATTGTATAACTAGTCAATGTTTTGTTTATTCATTCATCTGGTGATGGATCTTTGGGTTGTTTCCATTTTTTAGCTATTATGAATAATGCTGCTATGAAACTTCTGTACAAGTTTTTGTCTGGGCACGTTTTCATATTCTTGGATATATACCTATGAGTGGAATTGCTGGGTCAACTGGTAACTCTGTCTTTAACTGTTTGAGGAACTGTCAAACTCTGCACCATTTTACATTCCTGCCAGCAATGTACAAGGGTTCCAATTTCTCCTCATCCTCTTCACACTTGTGATTGTGGCCATTCTAGTATAATAGTACTTTTTTATTATGGCCATTCTAGTGTAATAGTACCTCATTGTGGTTTAGATTCACATTTCCCTGATTCACATTTCCCTAATGATGTTGAACATCTTTTCATGTGCTATTGGCCATTAGCATATCTTCTTTGGAAAAAAATGTCTATTTAAATCCTTTGCCCATTTTTCAATTGGGTTATTCATCTTTTTATAGGAGTTCTTTCTTGCTTTCACTTTTGTTGTCACTTGCTCAGAAGGAAGCCAGCTGCCATATCATGAGGAAACCCCAACAGCCCTATGAAGAAGCCCATGTGATGAGAAACAACAGGTAGCAAGGAGCTGAGGCCTCCTGCCAAGAGCCATGTGAATGAGCCATCTTGGGAAGGGATCCTCCAGTACCAGTAATGCCTGTTCGGATAAATGTAGACCTGCAGGAAGGAAGGAAGGCAGGAAGAAAGATGGGAGGGCAGGAGGGAGGGAGGAAATAAAGAGAAAGATAGACAAACAAAAAACAACTCAGAAAAATTAGAAAACATTTGTAGGGGACTTCTATTCCTGGGATGATAGACCCACTGAGGAAAAATGGATAAGCTAGACAAAATATTTAAAAGCATCTTCTTAGAGATGTAACAAGATAGAGCTAGGAACTACCAGGCAGATCTTAGGAAATAGAGGTTCTGTGGACATGAGCCTAGTGTTTTTCTGGGCTAGTTTTTTCCTGGAGTGTTTTCAAATTCCAGATGGTTAACTGAAGGGCTAAGAGCAGAGTCTCTGCCTGCCTCTCAGGGATAGGGGAAGGGAGTTAGAGACCAAGGCCTGCCAGGAAGTAGGATTCTTCTGAAGTTCCACCTTTTAAGTTGACCCTAAAGGGTTGCTCCTGAGAAGTAGGGTGGGCTGTAATCAGACACAGTTCCTCAAGGGACTGCATCTCAACTTCAAACACTCTCAATACCTAACATTGAATTAAGATTAATCTAGATTGCTAGTGACCCCAAGCACCTAACAAGCAAATAAAGATCTTTTTGAAGGAATATATCATCCTAGGTTTGCGCTGAGATGAAAAATAACAACTCTGTGCCAGCCCTTTGTAGTAGACACAGCACACTTAAAATGTAAAAATACAGAAGAGTTGAAGGAAAAAAGATGAAGAAACGTGCTAGGCAAATATTAGCCAAAGAAGCCTGGGTAGCTATAATACATTAATGTCAAGAAAAGTAGACTTTATCTCCACTAGAAATAAAGAGAAGACCTCATAACAATAAAAGAAGACTTTATAATAAAAATTCTAAATTTGTATATCTTTAATATAACTTCAAAATAAAGGAAAAACTGACAGAAGTACAATGAGAAATAGTCAAATTTACAATCATAGTAAGAATTTTAACACACGTATATTGGTAACTTATAGAACAAACAGGAAAAAATCAACAAGGATACAGAATATTTGAGCAACATAATTAGTAAACTTGACCTAAACTTGACATATACAAAGAATACTGTACCCAACTGCTACAGAATTCAAGTACACACAGAACATTTACAAAAACTAACCATATCTTGGGCCATAAAGCAAATCTCAATGAATTTCAAAAAAACTAAAAGAATTGAGAGTATATTCTCTGACCAAAATGTAAAATAACTAAACATTACTAGAAAGTTCCCAATATTTGGAAATTAAGAAATACACTTCTAAATAACCCCTGGATTAAAGAAAAAATGACAATGAAAATTAGAAAATATTTTAAACTGAATGATAAAGAAAAAAGCTACATATCAAACGTGGGTCTCTTGGATATTAGTAATGTTCCTTTTTGACTCCGGTAAAAGTTATAAAGCTATTTTCTTTGTGATAAATCACTGAACTGCACATCATCATTTTGGGGGGACACTTTTCTTTCTGTATGTGTGTGTATTTTGTAATTAAAAAAAAGTTTAAGGGCCAGGCATGGTGGCTCACGCCTGCAATCCTAGCACTTTGGGAGGCCAAGGCAGGCGGATCATTTGAGCTCAGGAGTTCAAGACCAGCCTGAGCAAGAGCAAGACCCCATCTTCACTAAAAAAAGTAGAAAGTAATTAACTGGACAACTCAAAATATATAGAAAAAGTTAGCCAGGCATGGTGGCAGATGCCTGTAGTCCCAGCTACTTGGGAGGCTGAGGCAGGAGGATCACCTGAGCCCAGGAGTTTGAGGTTGCTGTGAGCTAGGCTGATGCCACGGCACTCTAGCCCAGACAACAGAGTGAGACTCTGTCTCAAAAAAAAAAAAAAAAAGAAAAAGTTTAAAAAGAACAAAAAGCAGAATTTAAAAGAGGACAAAGAGCTATCAAACAGCCAGAAACTTTGAGGACTTTCTGAAAGCTCCCTGTAGCTGAACTGCAAATGACAGAAAAGCCAATAAATGCTGAGGAGTCTGAACAGCAAAGGATGGGCTTCTGAGAAACACATGGGTGGGTTTCCCCAGCCAAGTCCAGGGAATCTCCCAGGCTCAGAGCAGCGGGACTGGACACAAGGGGAGCCAGGGGCCGCTGTCAGGGACATTTCAAAGGCCTCCAGTTCAGGGTCTGACCACACAGTGCCTGACATACTGAGCAGCTAGCTGGCATCTGTTCCCAAGCTTCATGCTCATTACAGAAGATGAATTATTTATCTCTGTGGCTTCTAAAGAGAGGCATAGAAAGGAGTGGAACAGGCCCCAGTTAACATTGTGCTGCCACAACATACATGGAAAAAGAAAGAAAATGCCCAGCAAATCAATGGCATTTCCAAGTCTGCTCTGCCCTCAGAACCACATCTTCCCAACTTCCCTCTGGCAAATCTAAGATTCCAGGCACTCCTCTAGAGTCTGCACTTAAGAGCTGCTTCCTACAGTTTTCATCTCACAGGTTCACTGGGATCTGACATTTCTAAAGAAGGGTGAGTTGTGTCACCCAATGTCCGCAGCTAATGGCAGTCCTCAAAACATGTCCAGCCTGCTCATCATCTCCTGGCTCAGACACTCTGGAGGAAAGACAACCCTCCCCTGACCACTCATCACATCCCGGCCACCAGACGCCCCAGGTAGGTTAATAATTTGGTTCATCAGGCAAGCTAATAAGTTGGTATTCCCTCAAGAAGATATTTTATATTTATCCAACATTTCTGTAAACTTGAGTTTTTACTTTCTATATAGAAATTATGCCTGAAAGTCACATGGAAATTCAAGGAACCCAGGACAGCCAAAATGATCTTGAAAAAGAACAAAACTGAAGGATTTACACTTCCCAATTTCAAAACTGACTACAAAGCAACAGTAATCAAGACAGTGTGGTACTGGCATAACGACAGACAAATAGATCAATGAAATAGAATTAAGAATCCAGAAATAAATCTATGGTTCTTTGGTCAATTGATTTTCAACAAAGATACCAAGATCATTCAATGGGGACATAATAGTATTTTCAACAAATGGTGCTGGGACAACTGAATAGCCAAATGCAAAGCAATGAAATTGGACCCTTACCTCATACCATATTTTTTATAAAACTCAAAGACCTAAATGTAAGAGTCAAAACTATAAAACTCTTAGAAAAAAACAGATTTCTTAGTAAGTGATATAACCTTAGATTTGGCAAGGGATTCTGAGATATAAAACCAAAGTACAGGCAACGAAAGAAAAAATAAAGTGGACATCATCAAAATTAAAAATGTTCAATTACATTTAAATAAAAATAAATGTTTATTTTTATGTAAATAAAGTTTAATTAAAATTAAAAATAGGGTTCAAAGAACACTATTAAGAAAGTGGAAAAAAACACAGATTAAGAAAAAATATTTGCAAATCATATATTTGACAAGGGACTTGTTTCTAGAACATATAAAGAACTCTTACAACTCAATAATAAAAATCCCAATTTAAAAATGAGCAAAGGGTCTGAATAAATTTTTCTCCAAAGAAGATATACAAATAGTCAATAAGCACATGAAAAATGTTCAATATTACTGGTTATCAGGAAAATGCAAATCAAAACTGTAATGAGATACATCACATCCCCAGAATGGCTAGAATTAAAAAGTCAGATTGTGGCCGGGCGCTGTGGCTCACGCCTGTAATCCTAGCTCTTGGGAGGCCGAGGCGGGCGGATTGCTCAAGGTCAGGAGTTCAAAACCAGCCTGAGCAAGAGCGAGACCCCGTCTCTACTATAAATAGAAAGAAATTAATTGGCCAACTGATATATATATAAAAAAAAAAAAATTAGCCGGGCATGGTGGCGCATGCCTGTAGTCCCAGCTACTCGGGAGGCTGAGGCAGAAGGATCACTCAAGCCCAGGAGTTTGAGGTTGCTGTGAGCTAGGCTGACGCCACGGCACTCACTCTGGCCTGGACAACAAAGCGAGACTCTGTCTCAAAAAAAAAAAAAAAAGTCAGATTCTAATAAGGATTGGTAAGGATATGGAGAAATCAAAACCCTCATATACTGCTGGTGGAAATGTAAAATGGTGCAGCTACTTTGGAAAAGAGTTTGGCACTTCCTTAAACTTATTTATTTATTTATTTATTTATTTTTTTTGAGACAGAGTCCCATTCTGTTGCCCTGGGTAGAGTACAGTGGCATCATCATAGCTCACTGCAACCTCAAACTTCTGGGCTCAAGTGATCCTCTTGCTTCAGCCTCCAGAGTAGCTGGGACTACAGGCATGCACCACCACAGTTGGCTAATTTTTCTATTTTTAGTAGAGATGGAGTCTCACTCTTGCTTGGGCTGGTCTCAAACCCCTAAACTCAAGCAATCCTCCTGTCTCGGCCTCCCAGAGTGCTAGGATTACAGGCATGAGCCACCATGCCTGGCAAGTTCCTTAAACTTTTCAGCACAGAGCTACCATATGACTAGCAATTCTAGTCAGAGCTACCATATGACTAGTATTCCTAGATATATTCTGTGTGTATGTGAAGAGAATTGAAAGCATTTGTCCACACAAAAACTTGTACACAAATGTTCGTGGCAGCATTATTCTTAGTAGTCACAGGGAGTTAGAAACAACCCAAATATCCATTCAGATGAATGGATAAACAAAATGTGATATATCTATACAACAGAATAATATTCAGCTATTAAAACAAATGAAGTACTGATACATGCTACATGGGTGAACCCTGAAAACTTACACTAAGTGAAAGAAGTCAGTCACAAAAGATACATATATGATTCCATTTACACGAACTGTCCAGAACAGATAAATCTGTAGAGACAGAGAACAGATTACTGCTTGCTTAGGGCAGGGATTTGGGGAGGACCCCTCCTTAGGGAGGACTGGGGATTGGGGGTAATAAGCTAAAGGGTACAGTGTTCCCTTATGAGGTAATGAAAATGTTCTAAAACTTATTGTGATAATAGTTACTCAACTCTGTGAATATACTAAAAAACTATTGACTTATATACTTTAAATGAGTGAATTGTGGCCGGGAGTGGTGACTCACGCCTGTAATCCTAGCACTCTGGGAGGCCGAGGAGGGAGGATTGCTCAAGGTCAGGAGTTCGAAACCAGCCTGAGCAAGAGCGAGACCCCTGTTTCTACTATAAATAGAAAAAAATTAATTGGCCAACTAATATATATAGAAAATATTAGCCGGGCATGGTGGTACATGCCTATAGTCCCAGCTACTCGGGAGGCTGAGGCAGCAGGATTGCTTGAGCCCAGGAGTTTGAGGTTGCTGTGAGCTAGGCTGACGCCATGGCACTCACTCTAGCCTGGGCAACAAAGTGAGACTCTGTCTCAAAAAAAAGAGTGAATTGTGTATATCTGAATTATATCTCAAAAAAGTTGTTACCAAAAAATGTTAACAAATATGCTAATCAAAATTAAACATATAGTCCTGGAAAAAATATGATGTACACCTATCATGACTTCTTCAAATTGCAGCAGTTATTACAATAGGGAAAAAAATCCCTCTAGAATAGCTGGGTCCCAGCCTCAGCTTGCATACTGCCCTCCGCTGAAGTCAGGCCATCTTCTCAGAAGGCAGTGTATGGTCAATTAATGTTACTTGAACATGCCCCTTTTGGAGGGACGAGGGGTTATACTCATGGACACACACAAACAATATATATACCATACAGTACTCGCCTTGAAGGGACTCCTGATGACAACAATTTCGTCTCATTATGTTTCCATAGGTGCTTACGCTGCCTTTAAATGTTTATGTTCAGGAAACTACCAGCAAGGCAGCATCTTCGTCTGGTTCTACCAAGGCAAAGCCCACTGGTGAAGGCCAAGGGCTTCCTGCCATGCCAGGGGAAGGCCAGTGAACTGAGGAAAACTCAGCAAAGACTTTCACAGTAAAGGGAGTCCCACTGGCTACCAAAACTGACTGAGTCCAAACCTGGCTGATGGTAAGAGTACTTCTGTGGCTTCTTAAATTTATGCATTCTCACGCTCTACCCTAGACCTATTAAACCAGAATCTCTGGAAGAAGATCCTAGGAATATGTGCATTTTAACAGGCTCCCCAGATGCTTCTGATAGTTGGCCTGGTTTGGAAAACACTGATAGGAATCTTTGTTCGTAAGCAGGCGAGCAAAAGTCACTCAGTGTATGAAGAAAATCAGCACCTTGAAAGAGGGGCAACATGACAAATGGCACCCAAAGAAACAGAACTAATGCAGGAAACAGGCAAGAACCTTTCAAACATGCTAATTAGTGTCCTCGGAGAGACTGAGAGGAGACTACATGAATAAGAGCGTGTAGCTCCTCACCCCACCTAGGCTCCTGCCTGCCTCCTGCACACTCAGGTCTCAGCCACTTGTTCAAGCAGCAACCTTCCCTGATACCCATCGGACCAGCCCTGAGGCCATGGCCCAGCAAGAAGATCCACTTCCTGCTGGACCTGGACCCTCCCCTCCCTAACTTCCCAGATCTGGCAGGGAGATTAAGGCTACAGAAGAACATTCACTGATGCAAAGAAAAGAACTGGGTTTCAAAAGTACACATATGGTTTGATCTCAATTTTGTTAAAATTTGACCCCTCCCTCACACACACACAGAAAAAAAGTTTGCAAGGATATAAATCAAAATATGAACAGTAGTCTCTCTGAGGAGTCAGATTACAAGTGATTGTTCACTGTCTTTTCACTAAGTTTTCAACAAGAAACACAACTTATCATGATAACATAGAGGTGAGAAAAAAAAACATATTTTTACTTTTACCTTACATCTAAGGTAAGAGGGCCTTGCAGCTCCCTAATATTCTTTCCTGACCAGCCCCCACCTCACCAACCCCAGTCATCCTGGAACTCTCTGGTATCTCAGAGGCTCCTGCATCCCAATGGGCTTAACAGGAACTGCCTCCTAGGGTCAGGTTTACCAAATGAAATAATACAAATAAAGCACTTGGCACAAGGCATGGCACATGGTAAATGCTCAACAAATGGTAGCTTGTTAATTACTCTTAATTATCTTCCACCAACAGAACCAGTGAATTCCAGGATGCCAGACAGCAGGCCATTTACAGGGGCCAAGCTGCTGCTCCTCCATCACTCCCTGTGCCCCCAGAGAATAAAGCAGGTTGTGAAGAGCCACGTTGTGTTAGACAGGAGTAAGCCTGGGAGCAAAGGAGCCAGGAACCCCAGGGAGGGACTAACTCTTTGGGTGTTCTGTCTTTGAAAGCTGGGCAAAGTCCAGTTAAGTTGCAGTAATGGCCCTAACTTTTACAAGGAAATCATATGCAAAAATGTTCAAACAAAAATGCGTTGGCACTTTGGGAGGCCGAGGCCGGCGGATCGCTCAAAGTCAGGAGTTCGAAACCAGCCTGAGCGAGACCCCGTCTCTACCAAAAATAGAGAGAAATTAATTGACCAACTAAAAATATATATACAAAAAATTAGCCAGGCATGGTGGCGCATGCCTGTAGTCCCAGCTACTCGGGAGGCTGAGGCAGTAGGATCGCTGAGCCCAGGAGATTGAGGTTGCTGTGAGCCAGGCTGACGCCACGGCACTCACTCTAGCCTGGGCAACAAAGTGAGACCTGTCTCAAAAAAAAAAAAAAAAAAATGCGTTGGACAGATCATCTCCAGACAGCTTGAACTCAGGTACCAACTTTACCACTGGCTCATGGGAAATCTTCCTCCCTCTGGGGCTCAAGCCTTCACAGAGGAAAAATAACCCAGTTTCCACAGGGAGTTGCAGGACCAGAGAGGGAATGGAGGGCTGTACTCTAGGGAACGACTGTTATCGTCACTATGGCTACCTAGAAGGCCAGGTTCGCCCAGGCCTTTGGGCAGCTGCTGCCCAGCTGTTAATTGGGGAACCCACTCGCTTGGGAATAAGGCCCACTGCCCATTTCTTTCCACCTCAATCCCTGAGGACATCCCTGGGACCCTCCTAAGGGATTGGTCTGTCTTGGAGGAGAGAATTCTCCCATCTTCACTGTGGGTCAGATACCCAATGAAGTCAGATTACAGCCTCCAAGGTGAGGCCACAGGAGGCAAGGCCACTGGGCTAGCCCAGCACCTGTCCCGTCCCTGAGCAGAAGGAAAGTGGGTGAATGAGATCTCCAGATGTAGCAGTAAGACCTTGATTTAACCTGAGCTGCTTGTTAATGGCAACTTGATGGTGACAAACCAGGTTTCTGAAAGATTAACTCAAGTGTGATTATTCCAGCCAAGTGAGGCAGAACCAACTGCAGTTGGCACTAGTGGCGGGCAGCAGGTGGTATCCAGCGGCTTGCTTGGCCTGAGCCTGTGCCCTGAGCCCATCCTGGGCAACTGCAGGGGGAAGGGGCCAGAGAAGGTGCCCCCAAACAGAAGGAGCGCCTACTCCCAAGCCTTGCCTGTCACCATGGGGGGCTGCCTGCTGGGCGGTGAGAGCAGGGTGAAGCAGCCCCTGGCAGCCAGCCCCAGAGGGCACTTACCAAAGGTGGTGAGGTAGAAGGACAAGTCCCGGTGGGCACGCCGGCTCCCGAGGGAGACACGGTGCAGGGAGTGCTCCATGGTGTCCCACTGCGGCACGGGCGGAGCGCCTGTAACCCTGTAACCCGAGGCGGCTGTGTTGCTCCCCAGTAACCGAGGCAGCAGGTTCGCAGCCTCCCCGCCAGTGTCCCGGAGGGAGGCGGGAGGAGCGGGAGGCCGGCGGCCGCAGCGCGTTGGAACCGGCCGGGCGCGCCGGGCGCTGATTGGCCCGCGCGGGTTTGAATGGGGAGATTTCCACCTGACGGAGCAGACGCGGCCCGGGGAGGGGAGGAGGCGCCGCGCCCCGCGCCCCGAGCTGAGCCGCCAGGGCAGCCACCAGTGGTTGGAGGTGGCTCCTTCCTGGGAGCCTGCAGGACCGGGCTACGCTGACGCTCCCGGCTCCACTACCGCGCTTTAGGCTGGAAGGGCCAACTCACAGGAGCCCCGGGCCAAGCGTGCCCACTCAGGGCGGGCTTGGCCTCCCGGCCAGCTCTCCCAGACCAGCAATTAGCTGACTGTGTAACCTGCTTTGAAGCTCAGACCTGTAATCATCAGAGCCAAGCAAGGGCCAAGGAGCACCCTCCTGGCCCAGTGCAGTGGGGTTTGCAAAAGTGTTCTCTGCACTCGGACAGGTCGCCCCCACCAGGCTGCAGCCCCTTCCCAAACCCGGCTACCTGTATTGCCTTCTCAACCCTCCTCTTGGATGAGTGCTGCCTGACACAGGTCCAGATGGGAGCAGCTTGCTCCAACCAGCCTCATGCCACCCCCAGCCCACCCTACCCTAGCCTGGTGCCATCAGACAGCAGGACAGCCTCCCAGCATCTGAGGAAGACAGACATGCAGGACACAGAACGGGTGGGCACTTTGAATCTCCCAAGCCTGGTGCAGGGAGGCAGAGCTGGAAGCCCCTGCACTGTTTTGTCAGCAAACATTCACGGGACACCCCCAGGAAGTGCCTTCACACCCAGACATCTGCTCTGCAAATCTCCAACTGTTGCCACTGTGGGAGGGAAAGCTGTTTGTCTCATGTAAATCTAAAAATGAGAAGTGTTGGTATTTGTCCCTGTTCCTCTGATATCATTGCCAAGTGGATATTTGTGGTTCAGTGACCCACTCAAGACAAGATCCAGAGATGCAAGAGAGAAAGTGGAGAAAAAAGTTATACATATGGAGCACCAGGTGCCAAGGGCTGAGCTGGGCAATTTACACACATCATCTCACTTTATCTTCACTGTAAGCCTAGAAAGTAAGCCCCAATTTACCAGGGAGAAATCTGCACCTCAGGCAGAGAAGGTAGGTGACTTGGCCAAGATTTGCAGAGCAAGGAACAGGCAAAGCTGAAATTTAAACCCAGGTCTGTCTGCCCCAGAGGCCATTGTCCTTCTGTTCTTCCTTGGCCTCCACACTTGCTCCATGGCCCAACAGCAGGTAGAGGTAGCAGGCCTGCCTTCTGAAGGCAGGTAAGGAAACTAGATGCCACAAGGCCAGTTGGCCACCAGTGGGGAGCAGAAACTAGAGCCCTGAAATCAGCAAAGTAGGGTCAAATAGGAATGAGTCACATAAAGGCCGGTGGATTGTTTGAATCCTGGCACTTCGTGAAATCCTGCCCTGCTCTTCCCCCTACCCCCACACCACAGATATTGTCTTTAGCTGGGGCAGGCCCACTCTCCTGGCCCCAACCCAGTGGAAGATGGACTTACCTGCACCCTGGACTTGGGCACGCCTGATCCTCTTCCTGGCTGGGGAAGTCTGAGTCCAGGCATCCTTTCTGGACAGGGAGGTATCCTGGCTCACCCACTCCATCCAGCCAGGCAATATGGGCAACCTCAGGCTCAAGCCACAGGATGCAAACAGGACATGGAGCCTAGAGGTGCTGCAGACCTGCAGGAGCAAGATGGGAGCATGAGTTAGGCATGGCCTGAAGATGCCCCCTGTAAGGGGTTTTTACTCCAAGTATGAACTAGAAAACATGACATTCAGGAGCCAGGGCAAAGGATGATACACAGGGAAAGGGAGGGTGATATGCCCAAGGGACCTATGTAGAGCCCTCTCCCAAAGGGAAACCCACCTTAGATTCAGGAGGCTGTGAGCAACCTGCACGTACAACACTCAGGAGCGTGAGACCCAACAGGAGAACCGAGCAGAGTTGCACTGTCTGGAAGTGACCTGGGGGGTGGGAGGAAGACCAAGGCCCACACTGGGCACCTTATGGTCTACTGGGGACAAAGATCCTACTGCCTTGCAGGTCCCCTCCTGACTCCTCCCCAATTCAGCAGCTAACCTATTCAGTTGGAAGACCCCAAAACCAGCCTTATCCTGATCTGACCCCTCTGGTGGCACCACCTCCACCACCACCAGTAAGGCTCCTTAGTAGAGCACTGGAAGCTTCCTTTTCTTAAAGGGGCAGGTCACCTTTTTTTCAGAAGATGAAGGAGAGAGGTGAGTGGGAGCCTTGGCAGTGACACTGCAAGAGAGACTGGCCCTATTTAACCAGTCTCACTGGTTAACACTGCTGTCTACAGGTGACATTCACAAAGGGTCACAGTCATGGCCCTGCTTTCCCCAAGAAGGCAGGGCAGTTTTAGGACCAAGCCTGGCTCTCTGATTTGCCCTGAGCACTCTAGCACCTCCTAGGGGCTCAGTATCTGTCTTCCACCTCACACATACCCACACACACTCCACACATACATAAACATAGCACACACACAATACAAACATGCACTCTGCACACATACATACACATACCTTAACACATCCCATGTACATAGGCAATCACATCATACACACACAAACACAATTACATACCTCACATATATATATATATACAAATACACCCCACACACTATACTTGCATTCTATGAACATACACAAGCACATATACATGAACCACACAGATATGCACACAAAACACATTTAAATTCACCACATACATGCACTATATTGACATACACAGATTAATTATAGGCATTTTTTGAAAGACTAACTTTGTATCTGGAAGAATAAGGAGTACTTGGGTTTGGAAGGAAGGTACCAGAAGCATTTATTTGGGTGCATTTTCATATTAACTCTCAAAGAATTTTAATGACTTTAAGATATATCTGGCCCAATAACCAAGAAAATTTTTTATTTTTATTTATTTTTTCTTTTTTTAATTAAATTTTAAAATATATTACATCTTTTATTTTCTTTTTTTCTTTCCGATTCTAAAAGTCATCATTCAGTTGTGGAAAATTTTTTAAAATAATAATGAAAAAAAAAATAAAATAAAATAATAATGAAGGGGAGTTGGACTATTAGATGTTGACAGTGTTATAATAATATAATATCAAAAAGAAAAGACAAATAGATCAATGAAATAGAATAGAAAGTTCCAGGAAAACATTATTTTATTTAAAAAACAAGAAAGATTTTAAAAAACTAAAGATTCAATTTAAAAAGTTAGAAGAATGGCCGAGCACATGGTGGCTCAAGCCTGTAATCCTAGCACTCTGGGAGGCCGAGGCGGGAGGATTGCTCGAGGTCAGGAGTTCCAAACCAGCCTGAGCAAGAGCAAGACCCCCGTCTCTACTATAAATAGAAAGAAATTAATTGGCCAACTAACATATACAGAAAAAAATTAACCAGGCATGGTGGCACATGCCTGTAGTCCCAGCTACTTGGGAGGCTGAAGCATCAGGATTGCTTGAGCCCAGGAGTTTGAGGTTGCTGTGAGCTAGGCTGATGCCATGGCACTCACTCTAGCCTAGGCAACAAAGCAAGACTCTGTGTCAAAAAAAAAAAAAAAAAGTTAGAAGAATAAGCCAATTCAGAAGAAAATTTTAAAAAGAAATAAACTTTAAGTTGAAATTTATTCAAAAAAGAAAAGTAGACTTCAACAATAAAACCAAAGCCTGATCTTTGAAAAGAGCAATATGCCGGGCGTGGTGGCTCACGCCTGTAATCCTAGCACTTTGGGAGGCCGAGGCGGGCGGATTGCTCAAGGTCAGGAGTTCGAAACCAGCCTGAGCGAGACCCCATCTCTACCAAAATAGAAATAAATTAATTGACCAACTAAAAGTATATATACAAAAAAAAATTAGCCGGGCATGGTGGCACATGCCTGTAGTCCCAGCTACTCGGGAGGCTGAGGCAGAAGGATTGCTTGAGCCCAGGAGTTTGAGGTTGCTGTGAGCTAGGCTGACGCCACGGCACTCACTCTAGCCTGGGCAACAAAGTGAGACTCTGTCTCAAAAAAAAAAAAAAAAAAGAAAAGAGCAATAAAATAGACCTCTGGTAAAACTTATAAAGAAAACTACAAATAAACAAGTTTAGAAAAGAGAAAGAAAGCCAATAAACACAGGCAATTTTTTAAATTATAAGGGAAAACTATTACAACCTTATTGAATAAATTTGAATATCTGGAAAAAAATGGATGATTTTCCAGAAAGCATTAATTACTAAAATTGATACAAGAGTTTGAAATTTTTAATAGATCACTAACCATAGATAAAATAGAAAAGGAAGGCTGGGTGTGGTGGCTCATGCCTGTAATCCTAGCACTCTGGGAGGCCCAGGTGGGCGGATTGCTCAAGGTCAGGAGTTCAAAATCAGCCTGAGCAAGAGCAAGACTCCATCTCTACTAAAAATAGAAAGAAATTAATTGGACAACTAAAAATATATAGAAAAAAGTAGCCGGGCATGGTGGCACATGCCTGTAGTCCCAGCTACTCGGGAAGCTGAGGCAGCAGGATTGCTTGAGCCCAGGAGTTTGAGGTTGCTGTGAGCTAGGCTGACGCAACAGCATTTTAGCCAGGGCAACAGAGTGAGACACTGTCTCAAAAAAAAAAAAAAAAAAAAAATAGAAAAGGAAACCAAAACTCTACCTGACAAAATTATAGAAAACCCAGGTAGTTTAAGAGGCCAATCCTATAAGACCTACAAGAAACAGATGATGCCAATATAATTTAAACTATTGCAGAACCTAGAAGAAAATTGGAAAATTTGTCAGTGCTAGGTAGGAAGCTAGACAAAGACAAAAACCAAATGAGGTTAGGAAATGAAAATTATACACCAAAGGTCAAAGATAAAAATAAGAGTAGACATTAATGAAATAGAAAACCTACAATGAAGCAAATCTTTTAAAATATGGCAAAATTGGGCCAATGTTCTCTCAATTTTTGCCACATTTCTTTTTTCTTTAAAGAAAAGCCAGGAATATAAAATTATGAGTATTAATATTTCCCAATTTTTAAATATTGACAACTCATTCAAAATTTTTAAGTATTGGCCAGGCATGGTGGCTCACGCCTATAATCCTAGCACTCTGGGAGGCCAAGGCGGGTGGATGGCTCAAGGTCAGGTGATCAAAACCAGCCTGAGCCTGAGCAAGAGCGAGACTCCATTTCTACTAAAACATAGAAAGATATTAATTGGACAACTAAAAATATATAGAAAAAAAATTAGCCGGGCATGGTGGTGCATGCCTGTAGTCCCAGCTACTCAGGAGGCTGAGGCAGAAGGATTGCTTGAGCCCAGGAGTTTGAGGTTGCTGTGAGCTAGGCTGATGCCACGGCATTCTAGCCCAGGCAACAGGGTGAGACTCTGTCTCAAAAAAAAAAAAAAAAATAAGGATTTTGTAGGATAAATAGAATACATCTGTGTCCCACACCTAGTTTGAAATCTCTGCATAGACCAATCTGACTTGTGATTATAGATGCGAAAGTCCTAAATAAAATATTAGCAAATCAAATCTAGCAATATATTCATGTTCAAGTGGTATTTATTCCAGAAATGCAAAGATAGTACAAATTTAGTGAACATATTAGTCCAGGGTTGGCAAACTATGGCCTACAGACCAAATCTGTCCAACTGCCTGTACAGTAGGTGAGCTAAAAATGCATTTTATATTTTCAAATGGTTGGGGGAAAAATAAAAAATAAAAAAATTAAATACTTTTCTATGGCTATAAAAAAAGTAAATTTTTAAATTAAAAATGAGTTTAAGGCCGGGCGCGGTGGCTCACGCCTGTAATCCTAGCTCTCTGGGAGGCCGAGGCAGGCGGATTGCTCGAGGTCAGGAGTTCGAAACCAGCCTGAGCAAGAGCGAGACCCCGTCTCTACTATAAATAGAAAGAAATTAATTGGCCAACTAATATATACAAAAAAAAAATTAGCCGGGCATGGTGGCGAATGCCTGTAGTCCCAGCTACTTGGGAGGCTGAGGCAGGAGGATTGCTTGAGCCAGGAGTTTGAGGTTGCTGTGAGCTAGGCTGACGCCACGGCACTCACTCTAGCCTGGGCAACAAAGCGGGACTCTGTCTCAAAAAAAAAAAAAAAAAAAAAAAAATGAGTTTAAAATATTTATAAAATGTATGGAAAATATGTACAAAGAAGTTTTATAATGCAATAGAAAAAAGAGAAATGTACCAAAAAGCATGAATTATCATTATACAAGAGAGGAAATATAATTGACTAATGCACAAAATACTAGTAACCAAAGAAATGAAAGAGAAAAAAAATCGAGAAGGCACCACTTCACTCTTGGGTCAAAATGAAGGGCAGGCCAGCTGTTGCAATATCAGGCTGGATGGTATTCGAAAATGGTATTATAATGCTGCAGGATTCAGTAAACTGGGGTTAATGCGAGATGATGTGATATATGAGGATAAAGACGTAAAAGAAGTCATAAGAAGGTTTCCTGAGAACTTTTGTAATGACAGGATGTTTCGCATTAAAAGCACACTGGACCTGACCATGAGGCAGCAGATCTTGCCCAGAGAACAGTGGACAGAATATGAAGAGGATAAATTCTACCTTGAACCATATCTGAAAGAGGTTATTCATGAAAGAAAAGAGAGAGAAGGATCAGCAAAGAAGTAATTGTATAGTTGAAATCCGTGGATGCAGCTGTCCTCAAAGGATTTTTATGAAGATGGTTAGATCTTAAACATAAAAGTTTTATAACACAATAAGTATTTCATCTGCAGATGTATTACTTTAAATAAATGTCTGTTGTAATCATAAAAAAAAAAAAAAAAAGAAAATGGTCCCACCATTTTCCTTGAGCAAGTTCAAGTACTTGAACTACTTGTATTTATATATGGAGCAACTAAGGTGCAGAAGTATTAACTGAATCATGTTGCTAAACCAGTAAATAAAATATGGAGAAACAAAAATCCAGCTTCCAGCAAGAGAACCAGTATAGAATAGAATAACCACCTTTCACACTAATCCCCTTGCTCAGAGTGGCAGGCTACAGACTGGTAGGACTAAGACCTCCGTGGCTACTGACACATTAAAATTCAATTCAACAAACGTTTGCTAGGTACCTATTCCACTGAGCCTTACACCAGGCAACGGGGACAGAGAAGTGAGCAAGATGGCATTTATAGTCAAATGGGAGATTGGATGAGTGTTACAAGAGAGGAAACAGCGACCTGTGGAAGCATAGAATAACACCTCGCTTAGTCTGGGGAACTGGGAAGACCAAGATAATAAAGGAAGTCAGAGAAGATGTCTCAAAGAAAGCCACCTGGAGGAAGATTTAGCCAAGCAAACGAGGTGAAGGGTTATAGGCAGAATGAACAAAACATGTAAAGGCCAGAAAGTGAGAGAGAAGCATTGTATGTTTGAGAAATTGAATAATGGAAAACATGGCAGGGAACTTAGAGTGTGAAAGCAGGAGAAATATGCAAAAAGGAAAATGGGCCAAATTATGCAGGGTCTCATATTTTATGATAAGGATCTTAGTCTTTATTCTAAGAACATAGGGCAGTTATTGAAAGGTTTTAAGCAAGATCCCAACAGGCTTTGTGTCTTAGAAAGACCACCGTGGCTAGAATGTAAAAAGAAAATGGATGGGAGGAGAGGTGGCATGAGAGTTAGAAGCAAAAATTGCTGTTAAGAGAAGTCTTTTCCAGTCCTCTAGGTGAAAGATGATGGTGACCAAACCAGTGTATTATCAGTAGGGATGGAAAGAGGTAGAATCCACAGACATTGGTGACTGAGTGGAAGAAGGAATGCTGGCTTGAGAGATCAAATGTTTCCAGGTACCCTTTACAGAGATGGAGAACATGGGAAGAAGGGTTGAACAAAGAGGAGAATTGATGACTTAAACTGTGAGCCTGCTAAGGTTGAGTTACCCATGTGCTGTCCAAGTGAAGATGCCAAGTGAACAGTTGAACAAACTAGATTGGCACTCAGAAAAAATACCTGGACTAGAAATATAGATTTAGGAATTCACAGTGAAGCCATGGGTGTAGATAAGAGAGCCCAAAGAGAATGTTCAATGTGAGAAGAAGGCCTAGAATAGAACCAAGGAGAATATCAACTGAAAAAATAGGCAGAGGAAGAAAGGCCAGAAAGGAAGACGAAAAGCCAGGGAATGTATTAAGGAGATAATAATCAACAATGTCAAATACTGTTAAGATGTCAAGTAGGTTAATAACTGAAAAGTGTCCATTGGATTTAGTAACAACGCAGTCATTGTTGACCTTTCATCCCAGAATAAAATGCCAAGAGGCAACAGCTCCACATGAATGAAAATGTACCAAATTTACTCTAAAAGGAAAAATACCCTGGGCTCAAAGCCAGAGAATATTCTTGGGTCAGGTTTTTTTCTTGTCCTAAATTTAACCAGCTGGAATGTTTTGTTAAGTGGTGTTTTATTCACTCCTAAAATGAAGGATTTGCCTTTTCAAGGTATGTCTGCAATTCATCTTCAAGGTAGAACACAGTATCTTTGGGTTAGTGGTTCTCTACAGGAACAGATGCTGGTTGCTGTAAATACCACTGAGAAACTTTAATTTGCCTCAGATGTAGAAGCCCTTGGTGACCTAGATACGCAAACAGGGTATAAGTAGGAACAAAGAGAAATTTAAGACTTCAAGTAGAAACTGGGAGGTATTGGTTCAAAGTGGAAGAGACTGGAACCTTCACCACCAAAGGAATGTGAAACAGTAAGTTAAGTCCAAAGATAAAAGCCAAAGACTTGATAAGAGACAGAAAAGAGAAGCAGAGAGCCCCCTCTCTGCTAGAATGACTCATTATGCCCTTGTAGTGAGGTTGGAAGCCCTTTTAGCCTCTTCAAGAAGAACTGCTTTTCCTGGCCTGATAACAAGAAACTTGGCTTGGCACAATCTTACATTCCAGAGGCCCTCAAAAAGTGTTTCAAAATTAAAAAACAATATAGACTTTTGCTTTGAGCCAAGATGGAATAACAGGAACTGGATTTTCCCTTTCACCTGAAACAACTGAAAGACTGGACAAAATATAATATATAAAACAATGGTTTCCAAGATACTGGCCATCAGGCAATGAAGGACAGTGATCGTTGAGAAACAGAAAACAAACAAGGTAAGCCCTGTGATTATCCCAGTTTATTGCCAGGAGAGACTTTCAAAAAGGAAGCGGGAACCCAGGCCAACTCCAAATGCCTGAGTTGAGGAATTCAAGAGGCTAAGACAGTTAGAGTTCACTGGACAGAATCCCAGAGAGGGGACAGCCATACAGAGACAGAGATCTGCAAAGGGCTCCCCTCAAATCTTTAGCTTAAGTGCTGATGAGCTCAACAGGGTGAGGAAAGTATCCCAAGGCTAGGGAATGAACCACCCAAAGGATTAGAGGGAACAATCTTTGAAATTTACACAAGGCCAAGAATAGTTCTTATGGCGCAGTGCCTCACACCTATAATCCTACCACTCTGGGAGGGCAAGGTGGGGAAGATAGCTCAATATCAGGAGATTAAAACCAGCCTGAGCAAGAGAGAGACCCCATCTCTACTAAAAATAGAAAGAAATTAATTGGACAACTAAAAACATATAGAAAAAATTAGCCAGGCATGGTGGAGCATGCCTGTAGTCCCAGCTACTCGGGAGGCTGAGGCAGAAGGATTGCTTAAGCCCAGGAGTTTGAGGTTGCTGTGAGCTAGGCTGATGCCACGACACTCTAGCCCGGAAAACAGAGTGAGACTCTGTTTCAAAAAAAAAAAAAAAAAATAGGTTAAGTAAAGATATAGGAGATAGGCCGGGCGCTGTGGCTCACGCCTGTAATCCTAGCTCTTGGGAGGCCGAGGCGGGCGGATTGCTCAAGGTCAGGAGTTCAAAACCAGCCTGAGCAAGAGCGAGACCCCGTCTCTACTATAAATAGAAAGAAATTAATTGGCCAACTGATATATATATATAAAAAATTAGCCGGGCATGGTGGCACATGCCTGTAGTCCCAGCTACTCAGGAGGCTGAGGCAGAAGGATCACTCAAGCCCAGGAGTTTGAGGTTGCTGTGAGCTAGGCTGACGCCACGGCACTCACTCTAGCCTGGACAACAAAGTGAGACTCTGTCTCAAAAAAAAAAAAAAAAAAAAAAAAGATATAGGAGATAAAAAAGACCCAACTGAACATCCAGAGGTGAAAAATACAATGTCTGAGATGAAAAAACACACAGATCAGGATTAATAGTAGATTAGATATTTCAGGGGGAAAAAAGATTAGTGAACTTGAAGATATGCCATTAGAAACCACACAAAATGAAACACAGAGAGGGACAGAAAAAGAATGAATGGAGCATCAGTGAGCTATAGGCAACTTCAAGCAACCTAATAGAAATATAACTGGAATCCCTGAAGAAAGTAGGGGACAAAAAATATATTTGAAGAAAAATGATTGGGCTTTTTCTAAATTTGGAAACTACAAAAAACTACAAAATTTGGAAACTACAAAAACTACAAACCTACAAATCCATGCTCAATGAAGTCTAAGCAGAAGAAACATAAAGAAACATATACCAAAGCACATCATGATCAAATTGCTCAAAACCAGTGACAAAGACTGGGCATAGTGGCTCATGCTTGTAATCCCAGTATTCTGGGAGGCCAAACGTGAGAGGATTGCTTGAGGCCAGGAGTTCAAGACCAGCTTGAGCAAGAGCAAGATCCTGGTCTCTACAAAACAATAGAAAAATTAGCTGGGCATGGTGGCATAGTCCCAGATATTGGTAGGCTGAGGCAGGAGGATTGCTTGAGCTGGGGGGAGTTGGAGGCTACAGTGAGCTTTGTTTGCATCACTGCACTCCAGCCAGGGCGACAGAGCAAAACTCTGTCTCAAAAAAAAAGTGAAAAAGAAAAAATCTTAAAAACAGCTAGAAAAAAAATACATACAGAGGAACAAAGATAAGAATGATATCAGACTTCTCATCAGAAACTATTTGCCAGAAAACAGTGAAGCAATATCTTTAACATACTGAAAGAAAAAAACTTGGCCAGAGTTCTTTACCCAGCAAAGATATCTTCCAAAAATGAAAGCAAAATAAAGATTTTCTCAGGTTTATAGAAACTGAATGAATTCACCATCTGCAAACATGAAATGTTACGTCTTACAGGAGAGAGAACATGATACCATATGGAAGTTTGGATTTACACAAAAATAAGGAAAACACTAGACATGCTAACTATGTGGGAATATACAAAAGAGTTTTCCTTATTATTTAAAGCTCTTTAAAAGAACAATATAAGTAGGAAAAGGAACCATTGACTAAAACACTCCCAGAGCTCTCTGCATCCTGGAAAAAAATTGTTACATGTTGCCTTGTCTAAATTCTGATGAGATAATTGCAAGAAGCAAACTCCAGGGAAGCTATTAGCAAGTTAGCAATTGAAGTCATGTGGGAATGTGGATTCTACTTACAGAAGAAAATAATATAGATATGCTTAGTATAAAACGCAACAACCTCAGTTGAGATCTGCAGCTCAGCTGGATGGCACTCAAGCTTGAATATAAGGCTTCATTTCAGTAGAGCAAAATCTATTTCTGGATCAGTGCTCTGTGGTGGCGAAGTGCCCCTTCCAGTGGACAGCAGCAGATCATACTGTGAAAAAATACAAGGGCAGAGGTTACAGCATCCAGAGATCCCAAACATTCTCCAGGGAAATTTCACCGGGAACTAGAGGACATGTCTAATTTGGTTTTACTGGAGCTGTAACTGAGAGAAGTGGCATGCGTTTCCTTTGTTTCCAGATTCTTCCCAATCACTCTTGGACCTTTTTTCTGCACCCACCACTCTAGTGAAACTGTTCATTCACTCAGCAGTCACCATTGTCTTCCTAATTATGAAAATCACTTGCCTGTTCTCAGTCCTCATCTACTTTGCCTGAGGTTTCCTCCCGGCTCTCTGACAGTTCCTCTATTTTATGGACTCTGCCCACCTTCTTACGAAAGTGTGTTCCCAGCCGAGCCCTTTAGTCCCCTTCCTTCCTCAATATTCTCTCCCTCTGAGATCTCTTGCACTCCTGTGGCTACTCTCACCTGTTCTGATGATGACTGCCAGATCCCTCTCCATTTCTGGAGCCCAGGGCTGCCTCTGCCTTGACACACCAGCCACCAACCTCCCTCCTCTCTGCCCCCACCTTTCTCCCTGACTGCCCACCTAGGCTGTAATGCTAACTCAGCTTCCATATCTTTCTACCCGACTGACAGTGTGCAACTCCAGTGCAGTGACTGAAATGTATCATCTTAACATCTGCCCACTGCTCAGCCTAGGGCCTAGCATACATTTTTGAAAGCTAAATCTTGTTAGGGAATTCAGTTCTAAAATCAGCATGTAAGACATAGATTGTGAATAACCACAATGACCCTCAAATAATCCTTTAGGTCACCCATAAATTACACATGGTTTTCATAAATAAGAAAACAAACAGCAAATTTACCTTCCCCATCTCACGCTCCCTCTGGGACATATTTTCCCAGAGTAGGAAAGCTGAAAGAGCCCCTGTTAGTTGCATTATATTTTCTCTGTCACTTTCTCCTACTTGTGCTTTTTTTTACCCCACACATTTATTGAATTTCCATAAATGGAACACATATATAGCCATAACTCCATTAAAGATTTGATGAATGTAATCTTTTATTTGATGAATGTAATCTGAATGTAATCAAATGTAAATATTTGATGAATGAACTCTTTTACCTTTCCTTAAACTGGTTCCTCCTCTTGACTTCACCTTTCTGATAATGATAATAATAATGATAATGATAATTTCCCTTTCTCAATGGGAAATTCTGGAAATTCTTTGACACCTCCCTCTCCATCACCCTTTCGTTCCAGTTTCCAGGTTCTAGTTCATTCTTTGCACAACATCCATTTTTCTCCATTTTATTGCCACCTACCTGCAGGTCCTGCTCACTTCTCATGGTGACTTCTATGGTAGCCTCTTGGTATGCTCTCACCGGTCTCTCTCCAATTCATGTTCCACGTTGCCATTAGATTAATATTCTCTAAAGCGTTCATTTAGTCCTCTAAAGCATTCATTTAGTCCTATCACTCCCCCATTGGAAAGCCATCAATGGCTCCCCATTGACTATCAAATAAAGTCTAGGCCCTGCACAATCTAGTCACAGGCTATCTCCAGTCCTACCTCCCACTATTCCCAGACAGGAACACTATACTCCTTGCCTATCTCCCAAACTCTTCCCACCTATATCCCTTCCCTCCACCTCAAATGCCACCTCCACAAATAGCTCCACTTGCCAAAACTTAACCCAGCCTCAAATGGTAACATCCAAAGTGACCTCTCCTTCTCATCACTATTATTCTTTGTACCACTTATACTGCTAGATTATAAATATATATTCCATTTTTTTCATTTATTGGTTCATTCAGCACATATTATTGAGCACTTCCAATGCTCAGCACTCAGCTAGATACTGGAGATATATATATATATACAGTGAAGGCAGTGAGGGCCCTGCCACTCACAGGACTCACAGTCTGGCAGTGGAAGGTGGCAAGAGACAAACTGTGAGCCCCAGTAGAGGCTCTGAGAGGAAAAGCACAAGAGGGGAACCTCATCTTGACAGTGGTCAGAAAAAGTTTATTTCTAAAATAAGTCATATATGGGCTGAGACCTAAAGAATGAGTAGAAAGTAGCCAAGCAGAGAAAGGAAGAAATGAATTTTCCAGGTTGAAGACAAAGTAGGGGAAAAAAAGAAAGAAAAAAGTCTGAAGGTAAGAGAGGACATCGCTCATTAGAAGAACCAAAAGGAAAAAATCATGGCTGGAGCACACAGAACAAGGCAGTGTGGGGAGAACTGGGGCTGGAGAGGCAAGCCAGGTCAAAGCCCTGCCTCGTGAGGCTCATAAACCCAGTGAAAGAGGTTGGATTTGATTCTGAGGGCAAGGGGGAGTTTTAAGGAAAGGTATAGCATGATCATATTTGCATGTTAGAAAGATGGGAGAATGGAAGATAATGACAGAGATCAGGAGTTAATGCAGTAACCCGGATGAAAGAAGATGGAGACCTAGACTAGGGTAATAGCTGAAGGAATAGAGAGGGACGGTTGGATTCGGATGCTACACCTAATGTGGTTAACTGAATTTGTGATTAACTGAACTCAAAGGGTTCATGAAAAGAAAAGGTCAGAGATGATACACACCCTAAACCAGTGCTTCGTACATAACAGGTACTGAATAAATATTTGTGGAATCAATGAATTTATAACAAATAAAGGAATGAATGAGCAAATATACTAATGAATGACAGGAGGAGAAGAGTAAAAAAATGATTTTTGGAGATCAATATTCCTCTCTGAATCTCTGCCCAGCTGATGATCTGTCAGGATCATCAATAGCTCCTAACTATCAATAGCTCCAATTCTGGGCATGTTCCAGAATTTGCTACACCTTTGGAATGGTTCTTTCAATGATAATCTAAATTGTTCAGAGATGGATTTATTCATTTGTCAAGTATTTATTGAGTGCATCCTTTATGCCAGAGCTATAACCTGGGGTTATAACCGTGACAACAATAGACACAGCCCATTCCTCAAGGAGCTACCAGTCTCCTTGAGTATTTAAATCGAATCATATATGTAAATGGTTAAATGTATTTCTGTTTCTTCATTTACTCACAAAGTCGTCTCTGGCTGTATAGAAACTGGCCTCTGAAATAACCAGAGGCCTCCAGTCTTTGAAAGATGTCAAAGAAAGGATGTCATTTTCATAATGTAATATCACCACCTAGTGGTCCCCCAAAAACATTACTGATTGATCCAAGAAAAGTCTCTTCCAGAGTTATATTCCTGGGAATGACTCTCCACCATTCCTCTGGAACTTTTCCTTTCTCTATCAGGATAATTTAAGAGTTTACTCTCGAATATATATAATAGATACTTAATAAATATTTTAAATGCATAAATAGAAGGGCCAATTAATTTCATACCCTGGTACTTTATGGCAAGAAAACTTTAGAAATTCTTTCCCAGATTCCTCTGAACTGCAAAGGGCCTCTAATCATTTCTATTTAAAGGCCAGAGGTATTTCTGTCCCTAATTTAACGAACAATTCCTTTAGGTGCATTTGAAGAAACTTATTTGGGTTTTTTTTGTTTGTTTGTTTGTTTTGAGACAAAGTCTCACTTTGTTGCCCAGGCTAGAGTGAGTGCCGTGGCAACAGCCTAGCTCACAGCAACCTCAAACTCCTGGGCTTAAGCGATCCTACTGCCTCAGCCTCCCCAGTAGCTGGGACTACAGGCATGCGCCACCATGCCCGGCTAATTTTTTCTATATATATTAGTTGGCCAATTAATTTCTTTCTATTTATAGTACAGACGGGGTCTCACTCTTACTCAGGCTGGTTTTGAACTCCTGACCTCGAGCAATCCTCCTGCCTCGGCCTCCCAGAGTGCTAGGATTACAGTCGTAGGCCACCGCGCCCTGCCCTTATTTGTTTTTAAGGGTATTGTATCATAGAGGAGACCCTAACTCCCTCCCACCAAACCCTGGGAGTTTTCTTGAATTCAAAAACAATGAAGAACAGGCCAGGTGTGGTGGCTCGTGTCTGCAATCCTGGCACTCTGGGAGGCCGAGGTGGAAGGATTGCTTGAAGTTAAGAGTTTGAGACCAACCTGAGCAAGAGTGAGATCCTGTCTCTACTAAAAATAGAAAAAATTAGCCAAGTGTGGTGGCACATGCCTGTAGTCCCAGCTACTCAGGAGGCAGGGAGTTTGAGGTTGCAGAGGAGTTTGAGGTTGCAGTGATCTATAAAGATGCCTCTGTACTCTGACTGAGAGGACAGAGCAAGACTGTCTCAAAAAAAAAAAAAAAAAAAATGAAGAACAGAGTATGTCACTCCAGAGGTCAGCTAATACCAAAATAAAGAACAGCTAGCTCTGAGAGGAGGCAAGTATGGGACTAGAATGTCTGAAACTGTTTTCATTGACTTGCTTCTATATACATGTCAAACTGGGCAAGGTGTCACTGGAAAATGTGCTTAGAAAATCATGGTGACTCAAATCAAGTGGCCTGTCTCTAGCAGGGATCACAAAGTAGCAAAGAACAGAAGAAACTAAGGACTAGCTCCTTGGAAATATAAGCCTCCTAGGACAATATTCCAACAGGCTAAACCTAAGTCCTCTTGTTGGCTTAAGTATATAAAGCAGATCTCCAAGAAATTCTGACTATTATTAATAATTAAGCCTTACTTCTCTAATTCCTTAGGTGGAGAAATGGCAGTTAGCAACAGTTACCTGGCTCCTCCCCTCTCAGAACCTGTGAAGCTGAAGCAAAAGATCCACGAGGGCTCCTCCTCCTCGGTCAGTTCTTTTCTCCATGATCGCATCCTTCATTTCTGATTAACGGTGCCCGTCTTGGTTGTGCAGTAAAGAGAAGGAGTCGGAGGGGCATCAGGGTCCAGTGGATGAGGAGAGAGAGTATATCCAGGTTCTAAGCCCAGCCCCCTTCCATGCTGGCCTTTGACTTTTGGCAAATTATTTAACCTCTCTAGCAGGGCTACCAGGTACATTGTGAAGGCTGTGGACCAACTCTAGGGGTGCCGCTCATATTGTAATCATCATAGGTTTGTATATTCATTGAGTTAACTTTCAACGGACAGTAGAAAAGCATCTTAAGGAGTGCCTTTTTTGGCCGGGCGCGGTGGCTCACGCCTGTAATCCTAGCACTCTGGGAGGCCGAGGCGGGAGGATTGCTCGAGGTCAGGAGTTCGAAACCAGCCTGAGCAAGAGCGAGACCCCCGTCTCTACTATAAATAGAAAGAAATTAATTGGCCAACTAATATATATAGAAAAAAAAAAAAAAACTAGCTGGGCATGGTGGTGCATGCCTGTAGTCCCAGCTACTTGGGAGGCTGAGACAGCAGGATTGCTTGAGCTCAGGAGTTTGAGGTTGCTGTGAGTTAGGCTGATGCCATGGCACTCACACTAGCCTGGGCAACAAAGTGAGACTCTGTCTCAAAAAAAAAAAAAAAAGAAAGAAAAAGAAAAAATTAGCCGGGTATGGTGGCACATGCCTTTAGTCCCAGCTACTCAGGAGGCTGAGGCAGAAGGATTGCTTGAGCCCAGGAATTTGAGGTTGCTGTGAGCTAGGCTGATGCCATGGCACTCACACTAGCTTGGGCAACAAAGTGAGACTCTGTCTCAAAAAAAAAAAAAAAAAAAGAGTGCCTTTTATATAATTCACTCAAAGGCCCCAAATGGACTATCATCAGCCCTGCATTCTGAGCCTAATCTATAAAATGGAGACAATCCACATCTGTCTATAGAGCTGGCCAGAGAACCAACCAAAATAATGAGTGTAAAGCATCTTGAAAGTTGCGTACATAGTACGAAGCATGGAACATAGATTTATTTCCCAAAGTTCTGTTTGTGATCATACAACTTTGAGGAATTGGTATGACAAAGGTGAAACAAGTTTCAGCCTGCAAAGGTTTTTTTCCCTTTGAAAATAGAAGCAAAGTCCAGTGTTTAGATAGCAAATTTCTCACTCAAAATATGTTATGATTCAAAAGGTAACTTTGTACTCATCAACAGAACTTAAAAGTATGTTCTAGTTTCTGAGAGTTGCTTCACCAAGTAAATAAAGTAGTTGAATTAGTTATAAAATAGACTTTCTTTTCTCTGCCTGAGTCTTCAGATAAAATAAGCAAATGAAAGATAAAGCCTGCCTCATCCTCACTCTCGCCCCCACACACTGACCATTAAAAACTGGGTATGTTCCAGTGGACAGGTCTGACAGTAGGCTAAGGAGAAGTGAAAAAAGTTGTAATGTTTAAAAGTGAGCCTACAAAAGTCATTCTGCAATGTAATGCACATTCAAGAAATAATTATTTTCAGGAAAACAGCCCACATAATACCTTTTTGATTCCTCTCACCATGAAGATTCAGCTAAGTATAGTTCAGTCTAGTAACACAAATGATGTCATATAATTTTGATTTAGCTTAGAAAAGAGGAGGCATAAGTAGGGAGCAGATTTAACTTTCTAATTTGGTCTGTTTTGAGACAATGTTTAGAAGGAGTTGAACATTTAATCTGGGTTTTTTTTTATATGAACTGTACTTAGGGTAACCAAATAATTGATGAGTGAAAAGCTTCTCTTTAGAAAAAGAGGCTGGATGCAGTGGCTCATTCCTGTAATCCCACCATGTTGGGAAGCCAAGGCAGGAGGATCGCTTGAGGCCAGGAGTTCAAGACCAGCTTTGGCAATAGTGAGACCCCATCTCTACCAAATGAAACAGAAACAAAACCTAAAAAAATTTGCCAGGTGTGGCACACATCTGTAGTCCAGCTACTCCCAGCTACTCGGGTGGCTAAAGCAGGAGAACTGCTTGAGCCCAGGAGTTTGAGGTGGCAGTGAGCTGTGAATATACCACCGTACTCTAGTCCAGGCAACACATCAAGACACTGTCTCAAAAAAGAAGAAGATCTCAGGCCCAGCCTATAGTTCCACTTTTGTCATGACAGTGTGAGGAGCTCCATGGACTGGCTGCCCTTATTAAAAAAAAAAAAAAAAAAAAAAGCATTTAAAGTCTCTGTAATTGGCCATAAGGGCATAACAGCAAATGAAGAAATATTTGTTCAAAAAAGAATCTACAAAAACTCAGTAAGAACTATAAGAGTCTGTGATATGTGAACCAAGACCCGTGCCTTTTCTGTCCCCCGTACCCTGAGTTCAGTGAGACCGAAACTCCAGACTACTGCAGCCAAGAACACAGTGCTGCCTCTGCCCGCAACTCTAAATCAGAGGGGTATTTTCCCAGGAAGGAAAGGATGTCAGCATTTCTCATCCTTCCCCTAGGTACCTGTTGTGGAGGCTAAGTTACAGGTGAATACCACCAATATAAGTGGAGGTTCCCTTCTTCCACTCAGCCCCCACATGTGGAAGGAGGCTCTACCTTAAGCATGGTATCACTGAAAATACTGGGGCCCTGATTGACTTTGCCCTGGCTCATGGGGTGGGGATCCACACTGAGAGAGGCAAGCCAGGAAGACCTGTAGTCACACCTGTAATCCTAGCACATTGAGAGGCCAAGGCAGGAGGATCACTTGAGGCCAGGAGTTCAAGACCAGCTTTGGCAATAGTGAGACCCCCATCTCTAAAAAAAAAAATTGAAAAAAAAAATTGAAAAAATTAGCCAGGTGTGGTGGCACGTATCAGTAGTCCCAGCTACTTGAGAGGCTAAAGCAGGAGGAATGCTTAAGGCCATAAGTACTGCTCCCCCATCTACAATGCAATCAGCTCCTAACATTGGGGTGTCACTCAGAGAGAGGTACATTATGGTCCCCATGCCTATTACCAAAGCCTTGGTTTGTAGATTCCCTCAGATACAGATGTAGGTTATAAAAGAGAGAAATTTGGGAAATGCACAAATATGTGGAAATTAAACAACATATGCCTAAATAACTAATGAGTGAAAGAAATCATCAAAAGAGAAATGAGAAAATACTCGAGATGAATGAAAATAAAGACATAACATACCAAAACTTACAGGATACAGATAAAACAGTGCATAGAGGAAACTTTATAGCTGTAAATGCCCATATTAAAAAAAAAGAAAGACATCAAATCAGCAACCTATCTTTCACTCTGAAGACATTAGAAAAAAGAAGGGTAAACTACAACCAAAGCAAGCAAAAGGAAGGAAATAAAGATTAAAATGAAAATTAAGAAATCGAGAATTTTTAAAAACAGAGATAATCAATGAAAATAACTGTTTCTTTGAAAAGATGAACAAAATTGACAAACTTTTACCTAGTTGACCAAGAAAGATGACTTACATTACTAAAATCATATACAAAAGGGAGACGTTATTAATCTTACAGAAATAAAAAGGATCATAAGAAATACTTCAAATAAGCTAAGAGATGAAATGGACAAATTCCTAGAAACACACAAACTATAAAAACTAACTCAAGAAGAAATAGGCAATCTGAATAGACTTATAACAATAAAAAAACTGAATTAGTATCAAGACACTACCCACAAAGAAAAGCCCAGCCCCAGATTGTTTTACTGGTAAATTCTACCAAACATTTAAAGAATTAATAGACACTCTTCACAAACTGTTTCAAAAAAATAGGAGAGGACACTTCCCAACTCATTCCATGAGGCTATGATACCAAAACCAAACAAAGACATCACAGGAAAACTATATAGCACTCTCATAGTATGGATGCAAAAAATCCTAGCAAACCAAATCTAACAACATATAAAAATAATTGCACACCATGATCAATTAGGATTTATCCCAGGAAGGCAGTTGTTTTAACATCCAAAAATCAATTGATGCAATATAATGCAACAGAAAAAAAACAAAAATAATCATCACAATAGATGCAGAAAAAGCATTTACTAAATCCAATGTCCTTTCACCATTTAAAAACAAAACAAGAAACCAAAAAGCATTCAACAAACCAGTGATAAAAGGGAACTCAATCAAATAAAGGCCTTCTACAAGAAACTCACAGCTAACATCATACTTAATGATGAAAGACTGATTGCTTTCCTCCTAAGATCAGGAATAAGACAAGGATGTCCATTCTCATCATTTCTATTCAACACTGTACTAGACAGACAAGAAAAAGAAATTGAAAGCATTAAGATTATAAGAGAAGAAATAAAAATATCTCTATTTGTAGATGACATAATCATGTATATAGAACTTCCTAAGAAATCCACTTAAAAACTGCTAGAACTGGCCAGGCATGGTGGCTCACGCCTGTAATCCTAGTACGCTAGGAGGCTGAGGCGGGGAGGTGGGCGGATTGCTCAAGGTCAGGAGTTCGAAACCAGCCTGAGCAAGAGCAAGATCCCATCTCTACTAAAAATAGAAAGAAATTAACTGGACAACTAAAAATACATAGAAAAACCAGCTGGGCATGGTGGCACATGCCTGTAGTCCCAGCTACTAGGGAGGCTGAGGCAGAAGGATTGCTTAAGCCCAGGAGTTTCAGGTTGCTGTGAGCTAGGCTGATGCCACAGCACTCTAGCCTGGGCAACTCTGTCTCAAAAAAAAAAAAAATACTACTAGAATAAAAAAACAAATTTAGTACAGTTGCAGGATAGAAGATCAATATACAAACATCAAGCAAGGATCATCATTGGCCCCTAAGCTCAGAGAACAAAACACCCAGACATTATGGGCCTCCTAATGGAAGTACATAATGACATCTATGACATTTTCTTGCCAAAAACACCTGAACCAGCTCAAGCCTCCAAATCTAAGTGATAGTTTGCAGGAAATAAAGACAATGGAGAAATATGTTAAATAACACCACAGGGATGCAATCAGCAAAATCCAGAATATGAGAAACTATGGATCAAAAAACTCAGTTTCAGGTACTACAGTAATAGGGTATTGGGCAGGTGGGAGGGGGGAGGGGGGAGGGGGGTGGGTATATACATACATAATGAGTGAGATGTGCACCATCTGGGGGATGGTCATGATGGAGACTCAGACTTTTGGGGGGAGGGGGGAAATGGGCATTTATTGAAACCTTAAAATCTGTACCCCCATAATATGCCAAAATAAAAAAAAATTAAAAAAAAAAAAAAACTCAGTTTCTTTAACAAATAAATTGAAAAAGAAAAAAAAAGAGAAAGGAGGACCTATAGATTAAAAGCGACTTTAGACCATATCAACCAAATGTAATTTATGGACTTTATTTGGATTCTAATTCAAACATTATCAACAGTATAAAAAATCAATAAATAAGACAGGAAAATTTGAATATGCCTGGATATTTGATGATAGTAAACAACTATTACTAATTTTTTTGTATAGATCCCTGGAAGCAAGATGGCAGACGAGAAGCACCACCAGACAGAGTGTCTCTGCAGAAAAGACAGATTCTGGCAGAAATGAGAAGAAAGAAGCAAGAAGACGAGCATACATTGGACGAAGGTCGGAAGGAGGGGTACCTGAGACCACAGGAGGCTCCACGGGAGGAGGTTGCAGAGGAGAACTGGAAGCAGAGACCTCCAGAGCAGCCTGGAGATGAGCAGCAAGGGTAGGTGAAGTGGTTAAATTTCCCCTCCCTTGCATCTCCGACTGCTGGTGGGCTCCCCAGAGGGTGGAGAGACCTGCGGACACCAGCACAGAGATGGCCACCGCCAGTGAGCAGTAAGCCTGTAGCGGACGTGGCACCAAGCTCCCAACTCTCGCAGGGCATCTCCCTGTGCACAGACCTGAGCTGCGAGGCAGGCGCCATATTGCCTCCCTCTCCCCTCCCCCGACCCTATTGTCGGCTGCCGAAAGAGACAACATAAGCCACCAGTCGGAGGCACTTCCAGGGAACAGGACCTTCCCTTTTGGGACCCTATAGCTGACTGAGGGGAACTCAGATGGTGAGCTCCCTACCCACCAGCCCTCCCAGGTGCTGCTGGCACGGTGATCCCAGGAGAACGGGACAGACCCCGAGGTTGAGAGACATAGAACCAGCTTGGGCTCCCCATGGGTGAATTGGGACTGGCACTCCTCTCCCTGATGGGGATATAGGTTGAACTCTGGGGCCCAGAGGTCAGACCTGCAGACCAGATCCCATGCACCCAGGTCTCACATTGGCCGGGGCACAGAAGGGATATAAGTGAACAGCCTACTGAGGTGTGTGTGCCTTCAGGGGCAGATCAGCGTCCTAGAGAGCAACCCTCCTCCCAAAGGGAGGCCGTGTGCCCAGCCCAGGTGGCGTTCCTGCACAGGGAAACTCCCAGCCGGCATCACAGCCAGGGGGAGGCCCAGTGGCGTGAGGTCTGGCCTGTTGGCAGAGACCCAGGAGTAGCCGCGGAGTTGAGGAGGGTAGAAAGAAGTGAGGCCCACTCCAGATTCCAGGTCTCAGACAGCCCCACCTGTCTGAGTCTACTGTCCCAAAGTCTACACACATAGACTTTCTGACTGAGCCGGGCCATTCCAGCCCCTCCCTGACAGCTTTTCCTGGAAGCAGAGGACAGAACTTTGAACCCTGCTAACAGCATTGGTGGTACCTGAGGGCAGGCTTACCCAACCCAGCTCCTCCTAGACTCACTCCTAGACCAGCCCTCACGGAGGGGGAAAAAGGGACACACCTGGAAGTCCCAGGGCCGCACCCACCACCTGAGGCACTAGAGTGCCTCCCTAGAGGAACAAGAGCTGGTTACAGGACACAGAAGCAATAGCGTAGCCTGTTCCTCCAAGCAAGCGCCACCTACTGACAGGGAGGACATTCTGCACATCCTTTTCACAGCACCTACTGACTCATTATATAGGGAGTAGTTGAATCTCACCCACAGACACCACCTACCAGCTCAGAAACCAAACAAGGCATGTGAATACCCAAACAAAAACCTAAAGGAAAGAAGCAACAACTGATCGACATGAGAAGAAATCACCGAAGGAACTCCGGAAATATGAAGAACCAAACGGAAACCACACCACCAAAGAGGAGCACCAGCCCTTTAGAAATGGACACCAACCAAAATCAGGCAACCAAAATGGCAGAAGAGAAATTTCAAATGTGGATCATAAGAAAATTCAACAACCTACAAGAACAACTCCATAACCAACACAAAGAAACCACAAAAAGCCTCCAGGACCTGGAACAAAAATTCACTAAAGAAATCGATACAATGAAAAAAAGTTTAACCAAACTCCTAGAAATGAAGAATCAATTTAGGGAACTACAAAATACAGTGGAAAGCATCAAGAACAGGGTAGATCAAACAAAAGAAAGAATCTCAGAGATAGAAGATAACACCTTCAAATTAAATAAATCGGTCATAGAGATAGAGCAGAGAAACAGGAGAAAAGAGCAGGCCAGGCGCGGTTGCTCATGCCTGTAATCCTAGCACTCTGGGAGGCCGAGGCGGGCGGATAGCTCGAGGTCAGGAGTTCGAAACCAGCCTGAACAAGAGCGAGACCCTGTCTCTACTATAAATAGAAAGAAATTAATTGGCCAACTAATATATATATAGAAAAAATAAGCCGGGCATGGTGGCGCATGCCTGTAGTCCCAGCTACTCAGGAGGCTGAGGCAGGAGGATTGCTTGAGCTCAGGAGATTGAGGTTGCTGTGAGCTAGGCTGATGCCACGGCACTCACTCTAGCCTGGGCAACAAAGTGAGACTCTGTCTCAAAAAAAAAAAAAAAAAGAGAAAAGCCTACAAGAGATGTGGGATTATGTGAAGAAACCTAATGTGAGGGTCATAGGGTTAACAGAAGGGGAAGAAGAAAACACCCAAGGGTTGGACAAGCTATTTGAAGATATTATAGAGGAAAATTTCCCAGGGCTTGCTAAAAATCTCGATATACATGTTCAAGAAGCTCAGAGGACCCCCTGGGAGATTCAATGCAAACAGGAAGACATCACAACATGCAGTCATCACTAAAGAGGCCCTTCTAAGAGCTGTAAGATGAAAGAAGCAAGTAATATACAAGGGAAAACCAATTCAAATAACACCAGACTTCTCTAATGAGACTTTACAAGCAAGGAGAGACTGGGGCCCCATTCTCACTCTTCTGAAACAAAACAATGCCCAGCCTAGAATCTTATTCCCTCCAAAACTAAGTTTTGTATATGAAGGAGAAATCAAGACATTCTCAGATAAGCAAAGACTGAGAGAATTCACCAAGACAAGACCAGCTCTTCAAGAAGTACTCAAAACAGTGTTACCCATGGATCAGCACAATAAACATTCACAAATGTAAATCTACTCAAAGCTAAAGATCAAAGCCCAGAAACTACAATGGCTCAAGAGAGAAAACAAAGCAATAAAGTTCAACCCAACATAATGAACAGAAATCTGCCCCACCTATCAGTTATCTCAATAAATGTGAATGGCTTGAACTCTCCACTCAAGAGACAAGGCTGGTCGAATGGATAGAAAAACACAAGCCAAGTATCTGCTGCCTTCAGGAAACACATCTAACCTGCAAGGATGCAATTAGACTAAAGGTAAAGGGGTGGAGAACAATATTTCAAGCAAATGGAAGCCAAAAGAAAGCTGGCATGGCAGTGCTGATTACAGATAACTTAGTTTTTAAATCAACAAAAGTAATAAAAGACGACAAAGAAGGTCACTATATAATGGTGAAGGGTACAGTTCAATAAGAGGACATAACAATTCTAAATATATATGCACCCAACCTTGGTGCACCCAGATTCATAAATCAAACTCTACTGGGTCTAAACAAATGGATAAACAACAACACCATAATAGTTGGAGATTTTAACATCCCACTGACAGCACAGGACAGATCCTCCAAACAGAAAATCAACAAAGAAATAATGGACTTAAACAGAACCCTAGAACAAATGGGCCTGACTGACATTTACAGGACATTCTACCCCCAAACCACTGAATATATGTTCTTCTCATCAGCTCATGGGTCGTTCTCCAAAATTGACCATATCCTAGGACACAAAGCATGTCTCAAACAATTTTAAAAAATAGAAATTATACCATGTATCTTTTCAGACCACAATGGAATAAATGTAGAAATCAATCCTAACAGGAGTCCTCATTTCTACACAAAGTCATGGGAACTAAACAACCTTCTGCTAAATGATCACTTCATAAACGAGGAAATCAACATGGAAATCAAAAGATTCTTTGAACTAAATGACAAAGGTGACACAAGTTACCAAAACCTGTGGGACATAGCTAAAGCAGTCCTGAGAGGAAAGTTTATTTCCATAAATGCCTATATCCAAAAGTCGAAAAGATCACAAATAGACACCCTAATGAATCATCTCAAAGAGCTGGAAAAAGAAGAACAGACCAACCCCAAACCCAGCAGAAGAAGTGAAATCAACAAGATCAAATCAAAACTAAATGAAATTGACAACAGGGAAACTATATGGAAGATTAATAAAACAAAAAGTTGGTTCTTTGAAAAAAATAAACAAAATTGACACACCATTGGCTAAACTAACAAAAAGAGAAAAGAAAATTTTCTAATAAGCTCCATCAGGAAAATAAAGGAGAAATTACAACTGAAGCCATTGAGATACAAGATATAATTTATGAATACTACAAAAACCTCTATGCATACAAACTGGGAAATGTGGAGGAAATGGACAATTTCTTAGAAACACACAGCCTCCCTAGGCTCAACCAGGGAGAAATAGAATTCCTGAACAGACCAATATCAAGTACTGAAATTGAAACAGCAATAAAAAACCTTCCTAAAAAGAAAAGTCCTGAACCAGATGGTTTCACACCCAAATTCTACCACACCTACAAAGAAGAACTGGTGCCTATCCTGCAGAAATTATTCCACAACATCGAGAAGGATGAAATTCTCCCCAACACATTTTATGAAGCGAACATAACCCTGATACTAAAACCAGGAAAGGATGCAACAAAAAAAGAAAACTACAGACTAATATCTCTTATGAATATAGATGCGAAAATTCTAACAAAGTCCTAGCCAATCGAATCCAGGTGCTTGTCAAGAAAATAATTCATCACAACCAAGTGGGCTTCATTCCAGGGATGCGGGAATGGTTCAACATATGCAAATCTATAAATGTAATTCACCATATAAACAGAAGCAAAAACAAAGACCATATGATCCTCTCAATACATGCAGAGAAAGCATTTGACAAAATTCAACACCCTTTTATGATAAGAATGCTCAACAAAATAGGCATACATGGGGCTTACCTAAAAATGATACAAGCCATATATGACAAACCCACAGCCAATATCATACTGAATGGGGAAAAATTGAAAGCATTCCCACTTAGAACTGGAACAAGACAAGGTTGCCCACTATCTCCACTTCTGTTCAACAAAGTGCTGGAAGTTCTAGCTACAGCAATCAGACAGGGAAGTGGAATTAAAGGTATCCAAATAGGGGCAAAAGAGATCAAACTTTCACTGTTTGCTGATGATATGATATTATATTTAGAAAACCCCAAAGATTCAACAAAGAAACTCCTGGAACTGATAAATGCATTTAGTAAAATCTCAGGATACAAAATCAATACACAGAAACCAGAGGCATTCATATACGCCAACAACAATCAAATTGAGCACCAAATCAAAGACTCAATTCCCTTCACAATAGCAACAAAGAAATTAAAGTACCTAGGAATATATTTAACCAAAGAGGTAAAAGACCTCTACAGGGAGAACTATGAAATACTGAGGAAGGAAACAGCAGAGGACGTAAACAGATGGAAGAATATACCTTGCTCATGGGTTGGCAGAATCAACATTGTTAAAATGTCTATACTACCCAAAGTGACCTAAAGAGTCAATGCAATCCCTATCAAAATACCATCATAATTTTTCACAGATATAGAAAAAATAATTTTACACTTCGTATGGAAACAGAGAAGACTCCGTATATCAAAATCAATCCTAGGCAATAAAAACAAAATAGGAGGTATCAATTTACCAGACTTCAAACTATACTACAAGGCTATAGTCATTAAAACAGCTTTTTACTGGCACAAGAACAAGGACATTGACCAGTGGAACAGAACAGAGAACCTAGATATAAAACCATCCTCATATAGCCAACTAATCTTCAACAAAGCAGACAAAAACATACACTGGGGAAAAGAATCCTTATTCAATAAATGGTGCTGGGAAAACTGGATAGCCACATGTAGAAGACTGAGATAAGACCCACACCTTTCACTTCTCACAAAAATCAACTCACGCTGGGTAACAGACTTGAACCTTAGGTGTGAAACTATTAGAATTCTAGAGGAAAATGTTGGAAATACTCTTCTAGACATTGGCTTAGGCAAAGAATTTATGAAGAAGACCCCAAAGGCAATCACAACAGTAACAAAAATAAACAAATGGGACCTGATCAAATTAAAAAGCTTCTTCACAGCCAAAGAAACTGTCAAGAAAGCAAACAGACTACCCACAGAATGGGAGAAAATTTTTGCAAGCTACACATCTGATAAAGGGCTGATAACTAGAATCTATTTAGAACTCAGGAAAATCAGCAAGAAAAAAATCAAACAACTCTATCAAAAAATGGGCAAAGGACATGAACAGAAACTTCTCAAAAGAAGACAGAATAATGGCCAACAAACATATGAAAAAATGCTCAACATCTCTAATCATCAGGGAAATGCAAATCAAAACCACAATGAGATATCACTTAACTCCAGTGAGAATGCCCTTTATCAAAAAGTCCCCAAACAACAAATGCTGGCATGGATGCAGAGAGAGAGGAACACTCCTATACTGCTGGTGGGACTGCAAACTACTTCAACCTCTGTGGAAAGCAATATGGAGATACCTCAAAGCGATACAAGTAGATCTACCATTTGATCCAGCAATTCCATTACTGGGCATCTACCCAAAAGATCAAAAGTCACTTTATGAAAAAGATACCTGCACTCGAATGTTTATAGCAGCACAATTCACAATTGCAAAGCTGTGGAAACAACCCAAGTGCCCATCAATTCATGAGTGGATTAATAAAATGTGGTATATGTATACCATGGAATACTATTCCGCTTTAAGAAACAATGGTGATATAGCACCTCTTGTATATTCCTGGATATAGCCGGAACCCATTCTACTAAGTGAAGTATCTCAAGAATGGAAAAACAAGCACCACATGTACTCACCAGCAAATTGGTATTAACAGATCAACACCTAAGTGGACATATAGGAGTAACATTTATCGGGTGTCAGGAGGGTGGGAGGGGGGAGGAGGGGATGGGCATATACAACCACAACGAGTAAGATGTGCAACATTTGGGGGATGGACACACTTGAAGCTCTTACTCAAGGGGGGAGGGGGGCATGGGCAATATATGTAACCTTAACACTTGTACCCCCATAATACGCTAAAATAAAAAAAAATTTTTTTGGTATAAAATTATTTTGTAGTTATTTTTTAATACTTTTCTTTTAGAGATGCATACTTTAATATTTTGGGATAAAATGAACTTTGCTTTAAATAATCTTGTTTGGGGTGGGGGTACAGATGAAATAAGATTGACCATAAATTGATAATTTTTAGATAATGAACACATGGGACCTCATTAACTTTTGTATGTTTCCAGTTTTCCTGATTTAAAAGAAAAAGGAGCCAGCATCCCTGGGACCCACACTAATTAATTATAGAGGAAGAAGGGTAGCGCACCAGAAAGGAAAGGAAGTCAATCTTTGGCTAAATATTCTAATGAATAACTTTACATGGTTTCTGTAGAAAAAAGAGAGAAGCAGAGTAAAGTAATGAAAAAAGCTCTGACTTAGCACTAGGAGACCCAGATTTGAGCTCAGCGCCACCAATTCCCAGCTGATGACTGCATCACCTCTCTGAGCTTCACTATGCTCACCTTTAAGATGAAGCTGCAAACTAATTATCTGTAAGCTGTGGGGTTAAAGTCTCCCTCCTTAAAATCTGTCCCAAATGATGGGTATGTGCATTCTCAACCCTAACTTTTGTAGGACTCAGGATAAGAATACAAAAGCAGGTCTACTAACCATATCTGAACATTTAAAAACTATAAATCAAGATAACAGATTGTTAAATGAAACATGTTCTATCCTCCCACATTGATCAGTATACTTTCATGACCCAGAAGACCAGGTTCATTCAAAACTCACAGATTCCTGGAGGTTCCACACCTGATGTGCAGCATGAGCAGAACCAGCCCCAGGCCATGGCCCACCCTTCTCTTCTCATCCCCAGCTCCCAAGCTTACTGGGAGAGGCCACACATAGAGCTATTCCAGTACACATGTCCAAGCTCTGGGCACATTCCTCTCTAAGTAGCCTCCTCTTAGGTACCTCAAACTCAGCAGTGCTCACACTGGTCGGACAGTTCACCCTTGAGAGGGTGAACCCAGGAAAGAGGCCTGCACAGGCATGGAAGCAGGCATGAGGTCACTGGACAGGGAATTCCCTGGTTCCAGTTACCAGAAACAAAGTCTAGAAGGAAAGAAATAGACTCCAACTAGGCATACAACTCCTTGGCTCTGCAGACTTCTCCCCCCTTGAGGAATAGCTTGGCCAGGAGGCCAGAGCAGGACTTTCTAAAGCATGGGGGCAACATAAGGGCTTTTCTTGCCCAGATCTAAGGTACTGAGTATGTGAAAGTTTCATTGTATTATTCTCTTTCCTTTTATGCAATTTTTAAATTTTAGTATATTAAAATTTTTTTAAAAAACTGAAACATAAAAAAATCCTAAAAACCGAGTTAGAAGTCCCCTGAGACTTTGAAACTGAGTCTCTATGAGCATCACTGAAACTTTCCCACAGACTCAGTTCTCCAGAAACTGGAGCTTTATAGTCTCCCCGATTAATATAAGTCCAGTTCTACATACCTGGGGACACAATGAATATTATTCAATAATGCTGTGGATTCTATCTCCAAAAGAAATCATTTCTAGGGAAAGAGAAAAATCTAAGGAGTACCATGGGGGTTCCCATAGGCCAGATCCAGCTTCCTACAGCTGGAAACCTTTCAGAGTTTTAGAGATGAGATAAAGATGACACAGAAAATGGTTACCAAGAAACATCTCTTCCCTCCTTCCAGAATTAGAAAATGAGTCTTTTGATTGAGAATCAGTTGTGTTTAATCACTAAAATTATTCTGACCCTAATGGAAGAGAAATAATCTAAGTTTCAAAGGGGTTGGAGCTTTTTCTCCCTCAATTAGAGGCAAGTAGAGGTAAATAAAGAAAACAGAATCCCTAAGTTCAGGCCCTAGTAAAGGCTCCAGAGAGCAGAAGCCCCCTTTCCTTTCTGCCCTTATGTCAAAGGTTGTTGTCCTCAGGATGCCAAGCATCCTGCTCTGGAATAAGGCTGCCCCAAGTGATACTTTCAGTCTGTGCCTCCAGAGACTTCATACTGTGCTCCAAAGCATTGGTTCTCCTCATCCTCATCCTTGTCCTCATATTCATCTTCATCATCAGAGCCCTGAAGAATCCTTAGGAGTTTGAGCTCAGGGCTCCAGGTTCTTCCAGGCATGGAATCCTGGGCTTCCTGCCCAGGCTCCACTGGAGCACTAATATCCTTTATAGTGAGTTCTGCTTCAGACAATACAGGACCTAAAAGAAGATCCAACCATTAATTGCATCTGTGACAAATAGAGGACAGAAAAGAAAAGACTGGGGTGTTTGTTAGGACCTCCCTGAAGGAAGACTGTGCCTTCAGGGAGGTAAACTAACTATCCTGGTCAACACAGGTTCAGCTCTCCCCATCCTCATCACTTATTAAGGCTCCTCCATCCTAATAACTTACTTTCCATACTGAGGTAGTCATTCATGTACTTCTCTAACTGTTCCATCTTTGTTCTCTCTGTGTAATCCTGAAATTCATTGGGGTAAGTGTAAGGAAACTTGAATCAAGACATTAGGAAACTAAAAGGATTTTTCTAAAAGATGCTTTTCTCATAGAAATTAATATCTAAAACAGACCAAAGCCCCACCTTCTAGGACTGAAGAGAAGCTAGTATCACATGTTCTTTGCCCTCCAAGCTGCCCAGATGAAGCCAGAATCTACTTCTCGCCATTCCCAGTGGTCTATTCAGATAGGGCAAACCACTTCCAAAGATGGCTGCCAACATTTCCTCCCATTCCTGTACGCACATGCTATTCCCCACATAAAGAGGTGGAGTCTATTTCCTCTCCTCTTGGATCTGGGCTGGACCTGTGACTTTTTGGGGCTACTAAAATGTGGCATAAGTGATCCTATTTTAATTCTAGGCCCATCCTTTAAGAAAGTGCTTTTATGAGACTACTATACCATCAAGAAGCCCAAACAAGCCACATCAAGAGAACTCAGGCAACTTGGCCAACAGCCCCAGCCTAGCTGCATTAAGTGACCTCAAGCAAGACAAGAATAAATGTCCAGTTGACCCACAGAAACATTAGAAATAACAAATTATGATGGCTTAAGTTTTGTGGTGGTTTGTTACATAGTAATAGATAACTGAAACTGGGTCCTAGCAAAGGCCCTGGTACACTCTCACCTGTTTCAAGGTGGCATGTTCTAGCTCCATCTGCTGCTGCTGCTTCATGTCACTTTCCTGATCTGGCAGAGTTCTGTGACCTAGTAACCACAAAGCTAGTTCAATCCTCCTCCTATTGGCATTTCATATCCCATTTTTGGGCTTCTAGTTGATCCCTAGTCTACAAGCGACTCCCCATCCAGGACAAGACAAGACCTTGGTAGCAGGTAAAAGGGAGTTTGACCTTCTTAATTCTATTTGAGATTCTGTCCTCCTGGAACTGTGACCATATCTATTACAGAATTAAAGATTGAGGTAAACTATGTGTTTAAAGACCCAGGACTCCTCCAAGAAACCTAAGGTGTGGGTACCTGCACATTATAGCAGCAAAAGAAACCCTAACTCTGCCTTGTCAGTTTGTGAATACTCCTCTAACGAGAATGTGTCTCATCTTTTTGCACCATCACTAACGTACCCACATTGGCTTCTGAAAAACAAGCAAATTTTTAAAAGCTCTAGTTTTACATTTCTTTTGCATCAGCTGCTTCCCCAACTAGTCCCTAAATATATGCATTCTTTCCTTTCTCAATCTCCCTTTCTCTAAACAAACATGTTCCAAGCTGCCACTAGAGATATTACGCTAAAGGACAGCATTTCTATTGGCTCCCTCCCAGTACCGGTTCTCACTTTAGCTGCACCCTGGGAGCACTGGGGAACTTTTAAAAACACTAAGGTCCTCGACATCAGAAACTGTGAGTTAATACATCTGGGGAGCATCCTGGTATTAAAGTTCTAAAAACTTCTCAGTTGGTTTCAGTGTGCAGTCAAAGTGGAGCATCACTGAACTGGAGGACAAAGGTCAAACGTCTTTGCAATCTGCATAACCCCCTACCTACCTCTTTAGCTTGATCTACCACTCTCCCTTAAATACCCAACCCCACAGCCACACTGAACTGCTCAGTGTTTCCTGAGCAGTCATGCTCCTTCAAGATGCCTTTGCACAGGCTATTCCCACTTCCAGGAATTCTTTTCCATGTCAGGAAAACTCCCACATACATTCAAGATCCGATGCAAAAATCATCTCTTCCATAAGCCTGTCTCATCTCAGTGAGGATGGGCCACCACTCTAAGAATATGAATCACAGGGGCACCCAGTCATGCAAGCAAAACTCTTCCTATTGGAGGCATCAGAAAGAGGAACAAAAGGCACCAGAATGGAATTTAGGGGAGTGGTAGTGATCAGCCTGGACAGGAAGCTAACCTTGGACATGTCATTTCCTGCCCTGGGTCACAGCCCTGATTCTATCTACCTCCCATGTAAAGGGCAAGAACTTTCTTAGATCTTCAGGTTAGAAGACATAGCTGGCATCAGAGAGCTAAGTGGGATGGGAAGAAAAATAAAAGGGGAACATCCTTTCCAGGAAACATCTCGCCTGAGCCCTCCTAGTGCCCCAGGACTGGAGAGTTAATTCTGATGACTAAACAGCTGCTTCCACATTAAAGTCAGCAATGTCCAGTCTGAGCAGGGCACAATGATCTTCCAAGGTTATGGGGGATTCTTTTTCCCTCTCTCCCATTTTGTACTCAAGCTGAGAAATGTCAGAGGGACAGGGGTAAGTATATCCCTCAGCTCGGAACATGATAAGGACTCCAAAAAGGAGAGATGTCCATTCTCATCTCCAGCATGAGCCCTAGAGGAAAACAATTGCCTGACAAGAGTTAGTTACCTGCCTCCTGAATGAGGCTAGACAATGTGTTGATTTCAACATGAGGCTCCAGAGACTCTCTAGCTTGTCCAGGGAAGCCAGGAGCCTTGGAGCTCTGCTTACTTACAACTCTTCTGGGCTCTAATGAGGGGCCCCAGCTCTTCCCTGCCTCACTGGACAATGGGCCCTCAGGGGTCTTCTCTGCAGTAATCTGGGCTTGCCCCTGTTCTTGATCCTCCAACTACTCTGTGTTTTCTAAAGGAGGACTTGAGGGGAAAATGACAGTGACTCATGCTTGTGATCATCTCTCAAATCCCCACACAAGCAGACATCTGGCCCAGCTGGGTTGCTTAGTAAATATTTGATGGAAGAATGATGCATGGTAGACCAGCCAGACTGAAGCATTCCAAGAAGAATTCTGAATGTCTGACAAAAGCAGGTTTCAAAAGGCAGGGACTTTTCCTGGCCTTCACTATGTCCTGGGATTCTAACACCCCCTGAATTCCACCCCCAACCGGGCACATGCTCTCCTTACCAGAGAGACCGTCATGAGCAATGGCAACTGACTGTTTATAGGAAGTTCTCTGGCTCCCTGGATCACTTTTGGCTTTCTTTTTAACCTCCTAAAACCCATATGAGGAGAAAACGAATTAGGACTTTTGAAAGTGAAGAAATTTTTTTTCAGAAAGAGTCTAAAAGAAGGAATTTAACATCTACAACTAGACAGGAACTTTATGTCTATAACCAGAGAACAGGGAGACGCCCTCCCACCTCTTATGCGCCCCTGCCCATTCCAGGCTGCACCCACTTCCGCCAGTCCCAGCAGGTCCCTCAGTGCCACTCTACCTGTTTGCTAGTAGGTGTTTTCACCATCCTCTGTTGCTGTCGCTGCTGCTGCTGCTGCTGCTGCTGTCGCTGCTGCTGCTGCTGCTGCTGCTGTCGCTGCTGCTGCTGCTGCTGCTGCTGTCGCTGCTGCTGCTGCTGCTGCTGCTGCTGCTGCTGCTGCTGCTGTTGCTGCTGCTGCTGCTGCTGCTGCTGCTGTTGCTGCTGCTGCTGCTGCTGCTGCTGCTGCTGCTTACTTGGACCTGGTGACCAGAGTACCAGCTCTACCTTCTTCTCACTGACAGTCCCCACCCTCCCACAGGGCTGCCTTCTGGGCCCTGTTCCACAGGTGACTCTCTCCCTGATCAGGACCAAGTGAGAGAGTGGGGGGTGGCTCCTGAAACCAGAGTTTCCTGAGTTCTACATGTGACCCCACATGACTAGGCCATAAATGTAACTGAATCCGACCAAGTCAACGTATGAGAACTGTGGGCTGGGCAGGAACAGCACTTAGAGTTCCAGCAGCACTGGCAAATCTACCTTCTGTCTTCAGGTTACAATTCAATTTCTTCAAATGTTCAGGATATCTCAATGCTGGTTTCTGGAGGAAAAAGAAGAAGAAAAGTTCTACTGTAGGTCTTTCCCTTTCCCCCAAAATGCATTTATTTATCTCGTCAGCAAGCACATTTTGAGAACCCAGTGTTTCGGAGCATTGTTCCAGGACTGTGGAGGAAGGAAAACGTTGTGGGGAACAAAGTGCTGAAGAAACAGAGAAGACTGCTCTCCTTAAACTCTTCCCCACAGATTGGCCTTCACCTACCTATAAGCCCAGCCTTCTATGGGGCTTGGGTCCAGAGCAGAAGGGCAGAAGAGAAAGAAGAAACAGAAAGTCAACTCTACTGGCCTTGAAGAGAGATGAGTTCGGATTTTCATGTAGACCTCTTCCTCTGAGGCTCCCCAGCTCTTACCTGCAGGGTGAGGCGGTGTACAGATAGATACATCTTTGAAGAAATTGCACTGTCAGGTCGGTTCTTTTCCAGGGGAAGATTATTTTTCATCATAGTCAACTGTATCTTCATCTCTGGACAGGGTATTGGTTTCCCTCCATTTGACAAAAGTCTGAAGGGGACAGAGACAGCCAGACAGTCAGCAATAGCTCTTCTCAGACAGTACAGCTAAGGAGAAAGACATGGAAAGGGGCTCCAAATTAGAAGAACCTTCCACTTTGGGTCTGAAAAGCCCTGTACCAACAGGTGCTCATTTGGTAACATCTTTTGGATGCAACTGTGATAATCATAACTATATTTATTAAATTAAGTGTTTACTCTATGTCAGGCTCATGTGCTTTATACCACTGAATCCTTACAACACCCTGAGGACAGGTATTATTATTCCCCTTTTGCAAATGAGAAAAATGAAGCCTAAAGAGGTTAAATAAATTACCAAAATTCACAAAACCAGTTAAGTTTCAATATAAAACGCAAAGGTCGTCTCACTCCAAACCACATGTACCATTCTGCCTCCCACTATTCATAATTCACCTATAAAAAGAAGAGAATAATAGTGCCTACCTCCTTATGGAGGTTTAAATGAGAGTACATGTAATGTGCTTAGCACAGGGCCTGGCAGATGGTAAGTGCTTGATAAATGGTGGTGATTATTATTGTCATCACTGACTATTAGTAAGTGTAAGAATTCAACAAACAAGTCGGGTGACATTTATCTCCCAGCCCTACTGAGAAAGAGCACATGCTTAGACCCTTCTCAGCCTCAATGAGAAGCAGGTGCTCTGGCTCTCCCACCAACCTACATGTAGGTACTTACTCCTCCAGTAGGTCCTGAGGTAACGTGTCCAGTGGGGTCCAGAAAGGTATAAAGTCTGGACCTAATTGCTCAGACAATGGTACTGGGGTCGGGGGAGGCACAAGAATTCTTGATGTTGCTTCTGGGGGCTGCTTTTCAGAGAGATTCAGAGATGAACCTTTTTTCTGGAAGATAAACAATGGGAAGAACTCTCTAAAGCACTCTCTTTGATCCCATTTCTATCAACTTTCTAGCCTCCCAGCACAACCCTAGCATGGAAAACTTGTTTCCAGGCTACTCCAGTCACTCTTGCCTCCTTTGAACTATGAGAGCAACCACATTTTTCCTTCTCAGGTTCCCAATCCTATTGTTATATTCAGATCACATAGGGATTAGTTGTTTTGTTGGGTTTTTCCAGAAAGGTCATTGATTTATTCACTCAACAAATGGAACAAATATTTATTGTATAACTGTGGCAGGCATAGGGCTAGGGATGGAAATTCAACAATGACCAAAATGGACCAACACACTACTCTCATGGACATGGCAATCTTACAGCTCTGTGACTTATCAGTGGTCATATTTACCCATAAATGGTAGAATTCAAATGAGAAGCCCAGGTCTTATAACTCCTGGTCCACTGAAATTCTATCCCATTTACACTGGGGATTAGTTTTTAACTGACCAAAAATTCCCCCTAAATATCCAACAGTTCTATTATCTCAGAGTGCTCTTCATCTCCCTACAGGGAGGAGATAGGGAAATGAAGTATCTGAATAGAAAATGGTTTGGTAATTATTCCTAAAGAAGGGTTTTCGTTTGTGGATTTTGTCCATTTGGAGAAAGAATGGGAGTGGGGGAGACCTGAAAGGAAAACAAATGTAAACTCCACATAGTAATATCATAAAGGTTTAGATAAAACATCCAACTCACCGTTGCCAATTTCTTTATTTTCTTCTTCCCATGCTGGCTGGGAAAATAATGCTTCTCAGCTAGACTTGACATAAGAATAAATACAACTTATTCCCAGACATCTTAAATAGAAGCAATAATGATATTTGTGAATTATGATCACAAAGATTCCTCTCTCATCAGCACTCCAAGGCATCTGGTTGGGAGATCAGCAGTACCTGCTGCTCAGTTCTTACCACTAAAAAGATGCCCCATCCTCAGGCATAAATTAGGTTCTCAGTCAGGGTTCAGTGACTCAGGCCTGTAATCCCAGCACTTTGGGAGGCTGAGGCAAGAGGAACACTTGAGGTCAGGAGTTCAAGACCAGCCTGAGCAACATAGTGTACAACTCGTCTCTACAAAAAATTTAAAAATTAGCCAAGCATGGTGGTATACACCTATAGTGCCAGCTACTTGGGAGGCTAAGGTGGGAGAATTGCTGGAGCCCAGGAGTTTGAGGTTGCTGTGACCTATGATCATGCCACTGCACTTCCGCCTGAGCAACAGAGCGAGACTCTGTTTTTTTGAAACAGAGTCTCGCTCTGTTGCCCAGGCTAGAGTGCCATGATATCAGCCTAGCTCACAGTAACCTCAAACTCCTGGGCTTAAGCAATCCTTCTGCCTCAGCCTCCTGAGTAGCTGGGACTACAGTCATGCGCCACCATGCCCGGCTAATTTTTCTATATATATTAGTTGTCCAATTAATTTCTTTCTATTTTTAGTAGAGATGGGGTTTCGCTGTTGCTCAAGCTACTCTAGAACTCCTGAGCTCAAACGATCTGTCCGCCTTGGCCTCCCAGAGTGCTAGGATTACAGGCATGAGCCACCGTGCCCGGGCTCAAAAAAAATATTTTTAATAAATAAAAATAAATTAGATCCTCATCATTCACTCAGAAAATCCAGTTATTTACTTTCATAGCATGAATCCAAATTAGACATTATATACTCAGGTGCGATTATGTTTGTGACATCTGACTCCCTTGCATAACATTCCAGGAGGACAGGGACCAAATCTATTTGCTTCTCCACGGATCCTCATTGCTTAGCACAAAGGAAAGGCTCAGGAAGTATTTTCTGTTATATCCTCTTCCTCCTTTTTGCCTGGGACATGGATATGACACCTGGAGCTCTAGCAGCCAACTTAGACCTTAAAAGCACCCATGAAACACCTTAGAGGATGGCAGACATGGATGGACTAAGGATGATGGCTCAGAAAGCCAAAAGAAGCCCTCGTTACTGTTTATCTCATGGAACTGACATACTCGCCCTGGCTTGCCTTCTTCTGGGCTTCTTTTACATGACAGGAAATAACCCCTTAGGGTTTTTTGTTTGTTTATACTATATACATGTATGTGTACTCACACACACACACACAAAATGCATTAAAAAAGAAGCATTCACAGGATAACTTTTTACAAAGGAAACCAAAATAAAATAAAAAGAAATTCTTAAGTCTCGACATCTGTAAGCAGTCACTTAACAAGAATCTGAAAGCCTCAATGATCCAAAAAGAAAAACCAAACACTTTCCCCATGGTTGTTAACATTAGCAAGCCTTTGGGCCTTCACCAAATGATTTGTCACACTCTGCTTTGTACACAAGTCCTATATGCTATCCATTTTGTACCACCGTACTCAGATTTGGGTTGAGATCAAAGATTCATGTGCTTCACCTGAAAAATTTTTCACTATTTACTAACTGCTAATAAGAAAAACTAATAGAAAACATTTATTTCTTAATCAAACCTTATAAATAAGTTGGGTCCTATCTTGTATGCCATTTACTGTCATGTAGAATTCAATGTAGAGAAGTTCACGGCATGAATCTCAAAGTGCATTAAAATAAAATTCCAGATAGTAAGAAGCAGATGCAAGAGACCAGGACCTACTTCTCTGCTTGGCCTCCTGCTACTTGCAATGAGGTGGCTAAAAGGGAGATGACAAAAAGGAGGCCTACAGAGGACAGTAGAAGTTTGTAGAATATAAAGGTCAATGGCTCCCAAGTTCTAGAGATGATATTTACCTCAAATCCTTCTCTGATTCTTCTGGGATCCAGATTGCAACCATGTTTCGAGCATTTTTAGAACAGGGAAGCAGCGTCTCATTCAAATTCAACACCGAAAGCTAAGAGGAAGATATAAAACCAACATATGGCTTGAGGTGCCAGGGTCCTGTACCAGACTAAAGACTGAATTATCATGCTAACCAAAGAGTTTGGTGGCTCAGAAGATGATAAAAAGACATTTCCTATCCCCTAAAAAGTTTCATAATATTTTCCCAAAAAACTAGACTACATCATCAGATATCATTATAGGTATTCTGAAAGAGGGAACATTTGTAAGCAAATAATCTTCCATGCTTTCCTGTGACACTAGGGTGACATTTAGTACAAGCCCATCCCAAATGAGGGTGTGCTGGGGCTAACTAAGGAGAACACGACTCACCCTGCCTACAATACTCCAAAGACTTAGATCCCTGCAGATAATCGGCAGTTTGGGAGCAGGGAAAGAATTGGTAGAGAAAGAAGTAAATTCTCTACTTTTATAGCTTGTCTACAATTATAGGCATCTATATAAAAGTTCAGATACTAACTCTTCTCACATTTAGCAATTTAGGATCCTAGAACACTAATGCTCAAGAAAAGCCTGTAAATCACCTAGTCCATATTCCTGGTAGGATACAAAAAAACCAAAACTTAAAAATGAAGTTGCCGTATGAAAAGGAACTGATTGGTGGGGAACAGGAGAGACTCCTTTTCATTGTAAACTCTTTTATGCCTTTTGAATTTAGAATCATGTTCATGTATTAACTATTCAAATAATTTTAAAATAATTTAATCTAATCCTCTTGTTCTAAAGAGGTCAAAGAGGTACAGTGATTTATTCATTAATCACATTCAAACCTGCCTCTTAGTTCCTTACACTTTCCACCATGATACTGAAAGTGAAGACTCTCATGAAAAAAAAAAGATATCCAGCAGGACTGCAAAGAATAGTAAATCTGTCTTTACTGCAAGTAAGTACGAGGAATTTTCTTCCTAAAGTTCTAATTTCACTATATCCCTAACTAACTATGTGCTTTAACAAATCACTTCCTATCTGGGCCTCAGTTTCTTCAACTGTAAGATATATGAGATAGACCATAGTAATGTTCTTCAAACTGCAACTGCAACTTACTCATAGGTCATGAAACCAAATTTTGTGAATCACAACCCACATTGTTTAAAAATGAAATAGAATAAAACAGAATAGAGCAAGGTGCAGTGGCTCATGCCTGTAATCCTAGAATTTTGGGAGGCTGAGACAGGAGGATTGCTTGAGGCCAGGAGTTCAAGACCAGCCTGAAAAAGAGCAAGACCCCATCTCTACAAAAAATAGAAAAATTATACAGGTGTGATGGCACGTGCTTGCAGTCCCAGCTACTTGGGAAGCTGAGGCAGGAGCATTGCTTGAGCCCAGGAATTTGAGGTTGCAGTGAGCTATGATGATTCCACTGTACTCTACCCTGGGTGACAGAGTGAGACCCTGTCTTAAAAAAAAGAACAGGACACAAAATATCAAATATCAGAGTAAATGACCCATAGTTATGGTAAGGATTATTCCATGATATTTTTGTTGTAAAATCTATTTGTTACCATGGTTCACAGCTTTAGAAGTTTGAAAGTTATCAGACTAGATGATCTTAAGTACCATTTTAGGTCTGAAATTCCCATATTCTAATTTCCTGATTGAGATGACAATATTTACCTAGTAGCTAACATGCTCTATGCAGGAGACAGAAAAGTCTCACCTACACCAAACCTCTACAAATCAATCCCACTTGTGTCTGGAATTTCTGAAAACAACATAGCATGCAAAGCCATTAGCATAGAGCCTAGCATATAATAAGGGCCCATAGTAAATAATCAACATTATTATTCAGATTATAGTCATCCCAAGGAATGTTAAATAAAGGCAAAATATTTTATTTCCACTAGTACAGAGAAAATACTGAAGAAGTACCTTTTTAAATCTGTGACTTACTTTGGGAGATCTATCAGTACTGTTGATCAAACTTTTGTCAGGCAAACCTTTCTGAGGCCTAAAAAATGAGAGTTCCAAACATAAAACAGAGATACCATAGACTTATTTTATTGTGATGATAAAGTTAGTGCTATGAGGAAAACCCTTCTACTTATCTACAGAAAACCTTGGGCTTAATACTTACCAAAGGAATATAGGGTCTCACCATATCCTTAACTTTTATTTGTTTTTCCTGGAACAGCTCCTAAACAGGTATTACACACTGTGAATAATTCACAACTGTTTGTTGCATCAAAGTGAATTCATAGCCTACACCTCTCTCTCTAGCTAGAGATAATTATATCACCATCAATAAAGGTTTATTATGTACCTTTAATGAAGATGCTTAAAACATGTTAAATAAACAAAATGTAGTATACACATATAGAATATTATTCCGTTTTAAAAAGTAAGGAAATTCTGATACAGTAGTCCCTCTTTATCTGTGGTTTCAGTTACCAATGTTCAACCAGTCTGAAAATAGGTGAGTACCTATAAGATATTTTAAGAGATTTTGAGAGACCACATTCACATAACTTTCATAAAAGTATTTATAATTATTATTATTATTGTTTCTAATGTCTTATTGTGCCTAATTTATAAATTAAACTTTATCATAGGTATACATAGGGAAAAACATATTAGGTCATTAAGTATAAAATGTCCAATTTCCTTTTAAAGACTAAGTTTGACAGTTGATATCTCTGACATTTCATTTTGATACTTTTTGGGGTTTTTTCTTATTCTGAAGGTACATCCTCAGTCTTTCAAATGCACATTTTGGCTTGTGATTATTTTTCACATTTTTCAGAGCAATTTTTGTGAAACCATGGATAAGTTAAAAAAAATGTTATTTTTGAATATAAGTTCCATCATGGAACCAATGCAGTGCAGACAGCTTGAAATATCATCAAAGTGTTTTGGAAGGATGTGGATAATGAATGCACTGTACATTGATGGTTTGAGAAGTTCCATTCTGTTGATTTTAGTCTCAAAAATGAGCCATGTAGCCATCCACCTGAGACCAAGGTGGATAATGATGAGATGAAACCTGTAGTACAAGCGAATCCATCTCAACCTATGCATGAATTATCAGCAAGGTTTGACGTTACTATTCCAACAATATTGGACCATTTAAAACAAACTGTCAAGGTAAAGAAGTTGGACAGATGGGTACCACATGAATTAAATGAGTGTCAGAAATCGTCTCAGGCCTGGCCCAATGACTCACACCTGTAATCCTAGCACTCTGGGAGACTGAGGCAGAAGGATCACTTGAGGTCAGGAGTTTGAGACCAGCCTGAGCAAGAGTGAGACCCCATATCTACTATAGTAGAAAGAAGTAGCTGGACGACTAAAAATATATAGAAAAAAAAATTAGCCGGGCATGGTGGCACATGCCTGCAGCCCCAGATTCTCAGGAGGCTGAAGCAGAACGATTGCTTGAGCCCAGGAGTTTGAGGTTGCTGTGAGCTAGGCGGATGCCATGGTACTCTAGCCTGGGCAACAGAATGAGACTCTGTCTCAACAACAACAACAAAAAGAAATCGTATCAAAGCTTGCCTTTCTTTGATGACACAACATAAAGGCGAACCATTTCTTCACCATATTGTTATGTGTGATGAAAATAGATTCTCTGTGACAATTGCAAGTATTCAGCATAATGGTTAAAGTGCCAAAACACAGTCCAAAACCAAATACTCATCAAAAAAGACAATGGTGTCTATTTGGTGGTCCAGCACTGGTGTTATCCACTACACCTTCATGAAACCTGGTTAATCAATTACAGTGGAAGTCTACTGAAACCAATTGGACAAAATAATGAGGATGCTTCTGATTAAGCTGCTGAGATTGGTCAATAGAGACAGGCTAATCCTCTTGCAAGACCACATGTTGCAAAAAACAATGCTGCTCAAACTATAGAGGCTAGACTTAGAAACTCTTTGTCTTCCACCATATTCATCAGACTGCACCGACTACCACTTCTTCCAGGCTTTGGACCACTTCTTACAAGGAAAAATATTCAAGTTTTAACAAGCTGTGGGAAACACCTTTCATGATTGCACCGCCACTTGCTCTCCAGGCTTCTTCACTGCTGGCATAAACAAGCTACCCTTAAGATGGCAAAACTGTGTTGATAATTAGGCACGTACTTTGATTAATTGTATTGCTTCTTGTTTACAATATAATAAACTTGTGATTCGAAATCGGACATTTCATATTTAATGACCCAAATAGCGTGTGTGTGTGTGTGTGTGTGTGTGTGTGTGTGTGTGTGTGTGTGTATAACCGTGTTTCCCTGAAAATAAGACAGGGTCTTATATTTATTTTTCCTCAAGAAGACACCCTAGGGCTTATTTTCAGGGGATGTGTTATTTTCCCCTCAAAGCCTCAGCTTGCAGCACGCACAGGATGGCCAGAACCTGACAGGGGGAGCCGACCTTGTTGGTGGGGCTGCTCACAGCTTTCCAGTCATGTCTAGGATAGTAGCTGTCACGATGGGGCAGATGAGAAGGGCTGCTAATCTTCTTTACCGCTCCACGATGAAAAGCATGGGTTGTGCAGATATGCTGCATTGCCATGCCCATCATTAGGTCTTATTTTTGGGGTAGGGCTTATATTGTGCAAATGCTTAGAAATCCTGCTAGGGCTTATTGTATGGGTAGGTCTTATTTTCAGGGAAACATGGTAGGGTTCACCCCATCCGTGGTTTCAGGCATCCACTCCACGGATCTTGGAATATATCCCCTGCAGATAAGGGGCGACTAATGTTCATGTTAAAACATAGCTGAACATTATATTATGTGTCATAAGCCAGACACAAAAGGACAAATATTGTTATGATTCCACCTTATGTAAGGTACCTAAAATAGGCAAATTCAGAGAGACAGAAAATAGAACAGAGATCAGGGGCTGGGAAGAGGAGGGAATGGGGAGTTATTGTTTAATGGATACAGTTTCTGTTTGAGACAATGAAAAAGTTCTAAAAATGGACTTTTTCCATTTCCAGATGTGGTGGATGCTACACATAGTAGTGATGGTTGTACATTGAATGGACTTAATGCCAATGAATAGTACACTTAAGAATGGCTAAAATAGGCCAGGCACGGTGGCTCACGCCTGTAATCCTAGCACTCTGAGAGGCCGAGGTGGGTGTTTTGCTCAAGGTCAGGAGTTCGAAACCAGCCTGAGCAAGAGCAAGACACCATCTCTACAATAAATAGAAACAAATTAATTGGCCAACTAATATATAGAGAAAAAATTAGCTGGGCATAGTGGCACATGCCTGTGGTCCCAGCTACTCGGGAGGCTGAGGCAGCAGGATTGCTTGAGCCCAGGAGTTTCCTCTAGCCTGGGCAACAAAACAAGACTCTGTCTCAAAAAAAAAAAAAAAAAGAATGGCTAAAATAGTCCTTTTTTGTTATGTATATCTACCACAATAAAAAAAAAATCCCCTTATATTTGCATATCACTTGCTGTTTTTATAAAATGCTACATGTATAAATGATGAATAATGCAAAGAAGCATAAGATAAAGACCCAGCTCTCAGCCTGATCTGTGAAGTCCTGTCTGAAGTAGGCCCCTGCTTTCTCTCTCTCCTTCTTTATTTCAAAAATTTTAGGGGGTACAAGTGTTTTTCATTACATGGATGAACTGCAACATGCTGAAGTCAGGGCTTTCAGTGAACCCATCCCCACCTGCTTTCTATTTCTACTCCAGTGCCCCAGCCTCATCTCTGACCATTCTTCCATTCCTGCTCTATGTTCCAGATACAATGAAGTATTTTCCTGATACCTAAAAAATTTCCTCTTGCCTCCAGGACTTTGAATATGCTATTCCTGTAGTTAAGTCTTCCTGCCCACCTCCTACTTGCAACTCCTAGTTCACTAGACTGCTCAGACCTCAGGTGTAGGCACGAATGCCACTTACACAAAAGCTAGTACGCTGTATAAGGAAACTTTTCCAGCGCTTCCACACACCCAGGGGGCGTTTCCTCTCACAATACTCATCACACCAGATGGTTCCTGCTTGCTTATTTCTTTTCTTCCCCAAATAGGCTGAAAGCCCTTTGAGAGTAAAGACTATATGTCAAACACAGTGGCCACCACTAAAATATTAATAATATTTGTGAATTGAATGTCTAAATGAATGATGTGATGGCCCTGCCTTCAAAGGGCCTAAAATCTAGTTGGGCAGACAGGACATAGGCATAAAAATATCAGTAAGCATGCTAGAGACAATAAGTGGTGGGCTAGTTTGAAAGAGAGAGTACCCAGGGCTAGTGGTAAATGAGGAAACTCAACAGAGAATGAGGACATATTCACTTATTCAACAAACACTTATTGAGCTTTCACTATATGCCATGCACTATTGAAGGGACAGAAAATAGAACAGTGAAGAAAACACACAGTCCCTGCTCTGGTAGAAGTGATATTCTAATGAGGGGAGGGAAACAAATCAACAAAAATCACTTCAGATCAGAAGAAATGAGGAAACAAGATGCAAGGTCAAACGATGGTGAGAGCAGGCCAGGTGCAGTGGCTCACACCTGTAATCCTAGCATCCTGGGAAGCCTAGGTAGGAGGATCCCTTGAGGTCAGGAGTTCAAGACCAGCCTGAGCAAGAGCAAGTCTCTACAAAAAATAGAAAAATTAGCCAGGCATGGTGGTGCATGCCTGTAGTCCCAGCTACTTTGGAGGCTGAGGCAGGAGGTTTTCTTGAGCCCAGGAGTATGGGGTTGCAGTGAACTATGATGACAGTACTGTACTCTACCTGGGGCAACAGAGCAAGACTGTCAAAAGAGAGCAGAGGAGAGGAGAGGAGAGGAGAGGAGAGGAGAGGAGAGGAGAGGAGAGGAGAGGAGAGGAGAGGGGAGGGGAGGGGAGGGGAGGGGAGGGGAGGGGAGGGGAGGCGAGGGGAGGGGAGGCGAGGGGAGGGGAGGCGAGGGGAGGGGAGGCGAGGGGAGGGGAGGCGAGGGGAGGGGAGGCGAGGGGAGGGGAGGCGAGGGGAGGGGAGGCGAGGGGAGGGGAGGCGAGGGGAGGGGAGGAGAGGAGAGGAAAACGGGGAAAGAAAAGAAAAAAAAAGAAAAGAAAAGAAAAGAAAGAAGAAAGATGGCATGTGTGGACACAGTTTTCTGATGACCTATAGAAGCTGGTAAGATAGGCTGAATTGTGTTACCCTAAAATTCATCTGTTGAACTGGTTAACCCAGTTCAATCAAGGTAAAATGAGGTCATGTTGGTGAGCCCTAACCCAATATGACTGGTATACTTATAAAAAGAGCAAATTAGGACACAAACACAGAAGGAAGACCACGTTAAGACAAAGGGAGAAAATGGCCATCTATAAGGAGAGAGGCCTCAGAAGAAAACAACCCTGCTGACACTTTGATCTTGACTTCTAGCCTCTAGAACTGTGAGAAAATAAATGTTGTTGCTTAAGCCACCCAGTCTATGGTACTTGGTTATGGCAGCCCTAGCAAACCAAAACACCCCAGCACCACCACCAAATTAACAAACTCCTAGACCAGAGCAGGGATGCTTTATTTTTGTTTTCCATGGCCTAGTCCCTTCTTTAACTGAATTCATGTTTTCTTTTTAATCCAGCTTTCTCAAAGTCTACTACATGAGTAAGGGAAATCATAACCCAGACTTCTGAAGCAATAGACTGTTAAAAGGAGATTCAATGATAATTTACCTGCCTTGAAATTTGGAGTTAAACTTTGAACCACGAGACAATAAAGAATGAGCTTTAGTGAAGGTAAATGCTGATAAATGACGAGGTAAGGAGCAGGAATCTGGCATGTTTACAATGGTGAGCTCTGGGAGTTTATCTGAGAAAGCAGACCAGAAGAAAACATGTTATATGTTGCCTGAAGATAGGGAGCCAAACAGAACTAAAGACCTTGTGAGGAAGAGAACAGAGGGTGCTTAATTCACCTTCATCATCCAGGGGAATTTTGCAGGGTGAGCCCAGGATTCGAGGATGGCCCCTCTCAATCCGGCGGATACTTGCCCAGCATTGTGGATGCTGGCAAATAGCCATCTTACAGGTGGTTTCGTCCCACTTGCTTTCATCTGGTAAGTCCATAGCTATAAATGGTTTAGGACAGAAGCCAACCCTGAAGCTTTCTAGCCCTCTGGAGAATCAACAATCACATAATTAGGGAGTATTATAATTAGCCATGCGATCCAGATCTCAATTTGGACTCAAAGCTTAAAATATTTCTACTGAACCTATATAGTAAAGGTGACCACAGGATAACTAAGGATTGGGTAACAAGTAACTATGAAAACAACTCAGCATGAGGTAGAGTGGCAAGAGCCTGGGAGAGATTGACTTCAGGTCTCCAAATAGTCCATTTAATAGCTGAGTGACCTGGAACTTAACCAATCTAAGCCTCTTTGTTTCCTTATCTCTAAAATGAGGATATGTCTATTTCACAAAGTCATTACAAAAATTAGTTAATGGATATTAAAAGCCTGGCATATACTTTAAAATAAATATTAGCATCCTTGGCCGGGCACCATGGCTCACGCCTGTAATCCTAGCACTCTGGAAGGCCGAGGCGGGTAGATCGCTCAAGGTCAGGAGTTCAAAACCAGCCTGAGCAAGAGTGAGACCCTGTCTCTACTCAAAATAGAAAGAAATTAATTGGCCAACTAAAAATATATAGAAAAAATTAGCCGGGCATGGTGGCACATGCCTGTAGTCCCAGCTACTCGGGAGGCTGAGCCAGAAGGATTGCTTGAGCCCAGGAGTTTGAGGTTGCTGTGAGCTAGGCGAATGCCACAGCACTCTAGCCTAGGCAACAGAACGAGACTCTGTCTCAAAAAAAAAAAAAAAAAAAATTAGCATCCTTTCCTTTTCTCCTTCAGTAATCATTAGGGAGAAAACGCCACCATCTCCAAAAGGTCTTATCACATTACAACCAATGCGGTCACAGAAATACCTACATTATTTGAAGGCTTAAACTTTTGGAAGATAAGTTTCATTTTTCAATGTGCTTCAATTCCCATGCAAGCAGATAAAATACCCACCAGCAATGAATGGGTTTGCTCAAACAGCAAATCAGTAGACTTCCAGTTTGCATTGTAGGCCATTCGCTTTTCATTTACTGGCTCCCTTGGTCTGTTTCCTCATATAAAGTAGGGGGAAGGAAATGCCTAAGTAGGATTGCAGAAGCATTCAGTTAGATAATGCACTTTTATGTATGATAGGTGCTCAACAAATACTATCACCTTTTCCTCTCTAGAGATATTTTAGGCCATCCCTATCACCTTATCCCTAATAACTTTTTAAGGACCGTGTCCATTTCTTCTTTTATTCAACAAATTTATTGACTACCAAATACACGATGGGACCCATTTTGGACATAGAGAACAGTAACGAACAAACTTCCTGTTCTACACTGCTTGTAATCTAGATCAAAGATAGCAAACTATTGGCCTAAGACTGCACCTGGCCTATGACTTGTTTTGTTTGGCTAGCACTTTGAACCAATACCTCAAACTTTAAATAGTTCATAGTATTCATATTTCTGGCTTTTAGAGATCAAAATAACTGACAACACTGAGCCCAATTACAGCTAGACAGCAATTGGCTGGAGCTGAGTTGCTCCTAACGTGTTTACAGCAGGTCTGCTCTATTCAAGTGGAGTTCCTCCACCAGACCTTACAGTCTCTAACTTAACAGTTTCAGATGCCGTTTATCATAGCATTTGCTCCATTGTTTCCTCCTAAAAGGGAAATATTTCTCTGTAATCATGTCTCCATTGAAAGCTGGAAAACGAAAAGGCGACTTGAGACAGCATGTTTCAAGGGGAAAAAAAGCATCAGTTCTCAGTGGGAGTGAAAATTTCTAAGTACTCAGTATGAAAATAATACAACTTCCAACACCATTGCAAAATTCCGAGAAGGACTTTGACTGCAAAAGATCTAGAATGAACAATTTAACGAACTAAAAAATAAATACAATTTTAACAGGGTTTGTTTTTGAATGCAAATTCACATTAGTCTTAGAACTGGCTGCTTCTCGCCCTTTCTTCACCTGCCCAGACCGAACTGAGCCCCGAAGTCTAATCAGGTGCATATATGTATCGCCAAAATTAGCGTTGCGCCAGCAAAATACTCCGCATTATAAAACAAAAACAAAAAAAAACTAGATAACACTTATCCTTAATACCCTTATTACAAAGTTGTGAGGAGCGAAAAGATTAAAAATGGACATATGCTTCGGCAGAGCTGGAAGAAGATTCCCCGCTTCATTCCGGAAAATGGAAAAATAAAAAAACGTCGGGGTAGACTCGGCCTCCCAGCCACCGCTAACCAAAGCACATTAAAAACCACTAGGGTTTCGAAGCCGAGGCGTTAAGGAGGCTAGAGGTGGTGGGCCCCGCCCATCGGGCCCCGCCTCTTGTCCCCGCCCAGCAGGTTCTGTCCACGCCTTCGTCTCCCACGATAGCCGCCTTGTCGCGTCGTCGCCAAGCAGCGGCGCAGGGCACTATGGGAAACGGACGGAAGCCCCAGTGAGCCAAATTAATTGGTGAGAAAGTCCCAGAAGTGGCGATGACGTGAAACAGAAAACGGACCTGGGGAAGGACGTGCAGGGTACGGTGGGGCTGGACAGACCCGGCCGGGCGCAAATCCCTGCAGCGTGGGAAGTTCGGATGCACCTACGATTTGAGGTGGAGGCAGGGCTGGGGAGGCGGAAGGCTATGGCGCGCGGGGCACTATGGAAGGCAACGTCAGGAACGTACGGCGGGACGGAAGCCTCTGAGGGTCAGACGGTAGCGACGCGGGAAGTCTGGACGCAGTAGCTGCCTGAAGAGGAGGCCTGAAGCTGAGGCTCGGTCCGGGCGGCGGCAATGGCGGAAAGGCCGGAGGATCTAAACTTGCCCAACGCCGTCATCACCAGGATCATCAAGGAGGCGGTGAGCAGCTCGGGCTGAAGGACTAGCTGTGGGGGCGGACGAGCGGGCAGGAGGGAAATAGGTCCTGCGCCGGCAGCTTTGCTCACACCGGCTCTCCTCACAGCTCCCGGACGGCGTCAACATCTCCAAGGAGGCCCGGAGCGCCATCTCCCGCGCCGCCAGCGTCTTCGTGCTGTACGCCACGTCCTGGTGAGCGGGGCAGACATAAGCGAGGCGCAGAGAGAACTCTTGGCTTGGAGTTCGTCGCCTGGAGCCCACAAACCCCAATCATTGTGCCCTACCTCAGTGTTGAGAGGTTCACAGTCCTCTGCTAGTTGTTAGACGCCCTGAAGCAAAATAAAACAACAAAATAACTTTGTTTTACCCCTTTCGTACAGAGAAGGGCGGGAGGGACTTACACTGCCAGACAAAACTCCATGCATCTAGGGAGTAGGCTTTCCCATCCCACCTCTGGTGCCCTTTTCCCCACTCCCTACGCGGCAAGAGGGAGTCTGACAGCCTCTCATGGCCCTTTCTCTTTCAGTGCCAACAATTTTGCGATGAAAGGGAAGCGCAAGACACTGAATGCCAGTGATGTGCTCTCAGCCATGGAAGAGATGGAGTTCCAGCGGTTTGTTACCCCGTTAAAAGAAGCTCTGGAAGGTAATGACCCTCCCATGTTCTCAACCATGCAGAAGATGGTCATCCGATGTGACCTGTTCACTTGGCCCCGAGGCTTTCTCAGCGTGGGCCCCTTTAAGTCCAGTAAGCTAGTACTGGATGTGACTCAACCCAGACCAGTCGACACCACCTTAGATCTGTTTTACGATGCTAGGCAGGTTATTTTGCCTTCTGTGTCTTGGTTTTTCCAACTGTCGATGGGGTTAGCTTAGCTGCTGAAGTCCATCTAGTTTACTCGTCCAGCCCTCCCTCCTAACCCCTTTCTTCTCCTTGCAGCATATAGGCGGGAGCAGAAGGGCAAGAAGGAAGCTTCAGAGCAAAAGAAGAAGGACAAAGACAAAAAAACAGATTCGGAAGAGCAAGACAAGAGCAGGGATGAGGACAATGATGAAGACGAGGAAAGGCTAGAAGAAGAAGAACAGAATGAAGAAGAGGAAGTGGACAACTGAATAGGGTGGGATACTGGCACCTTGGAAGGTACCACTCTGAGACTTGCTACATGTCTCTGTGAAGCTTTTCCCTGCTGGGCAGAGTAGTCTTAGGCAGAAGTGCCTGAGAAGATCAAAATAAAACCTGACTAGAATTATCGCCAAAACCAGCACTTCCCAAACTCAAAGCATCTGAGTAGTGGAATCCTGTTTTGTTCAATCAGTCTGAAGGTTATGACTTTCTGGCAAGAGGGATTCTGAATGGCTAATTAGTTTGATCACTCTTGTTTACTTATATGTATGGTTAGGTTGGTTTTGATCTCCAGTTCCCCTGCTCCCCTCCAAAAGTAATAATAACTTCCGTGCTGCCTGCTGTGTTCCAGATCACAGAGGCAGTCAAGGCTCAGGAAAATTGGGGCTTTGATCATGGTCAGCCTATATTTGGTTGTACAGTGCTTGGCAATAGTAGCTTATTAAGAGTGTTCAAAACAATAAAACTTAGAGAAACTGCTAAAAAGCTGTGGGAAAATAATGAAATCTGTTGTCTCTTCACTTGACAGTAGCATTAATTGAATTTTGTTTTCTATAGACCCACTTGGTTTGGAGCCCTTTTGTGTTGCATGTAGACATTTGACCTGCTAGAGTGGCTGCACTCTGGGTACACAGGCCCTTAAATCAGCAGTGTAGGTTGGAATTAGTCAAGCAAAGGTGCTAATGTCTTTCTTTTACAAAACAGATGGTTTAGGCTTAGGTATCTCATTGCCTGCCTAACATGCAGCTTTAGGATTTATCGACACCTCCTGGGAGGTGTAAAATCCAGGCTTTCTCTTCTTTTTTTTTTTTTCTTTTTTCTTTTTTTTGTTTCTTTTTTGGGCTTTCTCTTCTTATAGTCCCGTCTCAGACTTGTGACTATGGTTTTTCATTCTTCAATTCATGATGAGTTCCAAACTTTATTTCCTCAATGCACAACTTTCTCCCTCTGTGCTTCTTGCTTACTGTCTTTCTTCTGCCTCTCCCCTGCTCCCCATCCTCACTTTTCTTCTCTCTTTCCTTTTCTCTTATCTACTGTCAGTCTAGGAACTTTGTTTACTTGCTTAATATTTCAGAGTGCAAGTTCCTCTGATTCCTTAGTTCTAATCTCATGTCTTTTCAAAATGGTTTTATGAAACCCCTCTAAACCTTAAGGGAAATCTGATGGTGCTCAGGAATCTAATTCCCCCCAAACCATCCCCTTTAACTGCTTCTAAAGTATCTCTGTTGGCCTTTCTTAGCCTTTTTCTTTACATTCAGTACTCCAAGCACTTTTTTGTTTGTCTCTAAGTTGAGCGCTTGGAGTTTGACAGGTAGTGAAGTGTAGTTTGACACTGTTAACTTGTTAAATGAATACAGTGAAAAGTTTGTTGATAGATGAGTGAAGAATGTTGAGAAGATTATAATGCTTTGTACCAATAAAGAACATTCTTGTTAAAAGTGATGCCTCCTGTTTCATCCTGCTTGTTTGTAGTGTGCTTTTGGAGAGAAACCCTGATCACGCTCCATACAGTTTTGTGGTGTCAACTGAACCAGACCTTTGTAAATGTGGGCTCCTGCAACACCTTGGATGACCAGCAGATGCTGCTCATATACAGGCAAGGGTTCTAGACCACAGCAAGAGCTTTTGATGACTCTGCTGGGTACCCTGTGTACACTAGACTCTCAGCAGCCCCGTTTATTGAATCCCTACTGTATCTGACACTGTTCTAAATGCTTTCAAGTATTAACTATGAAATCCTATGAAGTAGCACTACCATTACCTCTATTATCTCTTAACCACAATGCAATATTACTTCTAACCTACATGGCTTTTCAAGTCATAAATCAAATTTATAAATAACATTTCAGAAAGATACAACCCCAATAGTCATTAGATCTAGTGACATTTTCCTTCTCCAAATTCCCATAAGCACCACTCTAGGCTAAGCCCTCAAGTCCTATGTAGACTCCTGTAGCTTCCTTTGAGCTCAGTTCCCTGCCTCACTTCTGCTTTCCCTAGTACTTTAGCATACTGCTTTCCAAGTGGATCTTCTTGGAACTTTGCTATGTCCCGCCCTGCTTCCTATTAAATTACCTCCATACTTTATTATTTAAAGCCTGCATAAGGAGCACTCACCCTACCATCTATTTTAATCTGCCACTCTCTAACATAAGGCTATATGCTATAGTCAAGAATGTATCCAGGCTGGTTCAGTAGTGGGTTATCAGAACTCAATAACAATGTCACTAAAGTTGGTATACAGCCAACTTTGGTATACAGCCCCTCATTGCTAAATTTGACTGGCTTAAAAAAATGTGTGTGTGTGTGTATATATATATATATGAATAAATAACCAAAAGAACTCTTTTCACATGGCTTTAGTTCATCCTGTCCCATTCCTCACCAACATTTGACTAAGAGAAACATTTCCTAAGAATAGGGACTGTAACTTAAAATCACAGAATTTAACAATTGGGAAGAATCTTTGAGGTCATCTACCAGTTTTTCCCAACCATAGTAAAAGAGGTAGTTACTGTAGTGCTATCTAGATTTTGAAGGTTCCTTACTAGACTAAGGTAATATATATTATTTTTTAACCATGGAACTTCATGCCCAGAGATTCTGATCTGGATTTAGGAAATGGGAGGGTTCTAGTCCAAACCCATTCAAAACTACTTTTACTTTTAACGCCCTATTTTTACCATTGGGGAACTGAGGCTTTTCAAACAGAAGTGGCTTGCTCAAGATCTTAATACTAATTTGGAAAACCGGGAGCCTGTTCCAGTGGCCATCAACTTTACTCCTATTTTATTTTTTTAGTAAACTTTTGGTGCATTTGTCAAAACTAAGAAACTTTTTTTTTTTTTTTTGAGACAGGGTCTCATTCTGTTGCCCAGCCTGGAGTACAGTGGCACAATCATAACTTACTGCAGCTTGGAACTCCTGGGCTCAAGTAATCCTTCTGACTCAGCTTCCCAAACTAAGACTACAGGCATGAGCCACTGTGCCATTTAAGAAAAAAAAATTTTTTTGAGAGAGGGTCTCACTCTATCCCCGGGGCTAGAATACAATGGCATCATCATAGCTCACTGCAACTTCAAACTACTGGGCTCAAGCAATCCTGCTGCCTCCATCTCCCAAGTAGCTGGAATTACAGGTGCATGCCACCATACCCAGCTAATTTTTCTATTTTTTGTAGAGATAGGGTCCCACTCAGGCTGGTCTTGTACTCCTAGCCTTAAGCAATCCTCCTGCCTTGGCCTCCCAAAGTGCTAAGATTATAGGCTTGAGCTGTAGCACCTGAGCAAGAAAAACTTAATTAAATGCCAGACTGTATTTCTCCAGTTTTTCTACTAATGTCCTTTTTTGTTATAGTATCCAATCTAGAATACCACGCTGCAGTTAGTGAACTCTTTTAACTGAAATTCACAGAATATAAAACCATTTTAAATAAGCAATTCAATAACATTTAGTATAGTCCAATGTTGTGCAACCATTCTCTATCTAGTTTCAAAACATTTTCATCACCCTGTACCTATTAAACAGTTACTCCCATCTTTCCTCCCCCAGGCCCTAGCAATTATTGATCAGCTTTCTGTCTTGTTTGTTTTTATGCTCTTCATGGCATTTAGCACAATGCCATGTACCTACTCAGAATAGTTTTAATTCTTTACAAAAGTATAATATACATACCAAAAGGTGCAAATAAGTATAGAACTTGATGCATTTTCACAAACTAAACACGTCCATGTAACCCACACCCAGCTCATTAAACATTATCAGCACCCCAAGAAGTCCCTTTGGTCATTGTACATTACTTCCTTTCCACCTCCTTCCTTTTTGAACACAGATCAGAACGCTAGTAGCTGGGAACTAACTAGTGTAATATTTTCCTAGCTTTAAGCCACTAGGCCTCTTAAAATATAAAAAAGTATACAACAGGTTTAAGGTACAGATTTTGAGAAATGAAATCCAAGAATAAATGTAATGCAACCCACTGGCATCTTCATGTAAAATTTTCAATAATCCCTGAAGAAACTTTTCAAAGACATTCCTTTGCTAGGGTGATGATCCCCCCCAAGCCCACTTCACCCATGCAATCCTACCAGTTCACCCAGGCCCCGTGAGCCTCACCAACCAGATCCCTCCTGCCTGTGAACATACTCTGCTCCAATCCCCCAACCCCCAGACCTTTTGGTCAGCTTGCTCACTGTACTCATCCAGATACAGGTCTGATGCCCCTAGCAGACTGGGAGTTTGTCTAAATGCCCATGTCTTTGACATCACATTTCCCACAGAGAAGGCCCTGAGTAATTGCACTGGAAAAAATTTTCTCTGAAAACTTGAAAGTCTGGTGCTAAACTCAACAACTTTAAAACGCTCAGTCGGCAAAAATGGACTTAGCTATTGTATTAGGCATTACGGTGTTGCTTTAATGTCCTCAACATCCAATTATTCTTTCACCAAACCACCCACCGCCGCCAAGTTTGCCTTAGGCTGGGAAGAGGAGGACTGTGAAGTGAACCCAAGGCTGTGACAGCCTCAGGGGTGGGCTCCCGCGCCCCCACGTGGGCTCCCTACGGCCTTCCCCGGCCCCAAGAGAGGCGGGCCCTCCAGCCGCTCCGCACACCCGACTGGCCCGGCCTGGAGCCCGACGTATGTGGGCGGGGCCGGGGCCGGAGCGGACCAGCCCCCTCGGAGAGTGCCCGTGGGGCGTGGCCTATACTGGAGTGGGCGGGGCGCGGGAGGAGCTGCTTCCGGGTGAGCCTCCTAGCCCTCACGTGGGCCCCGGGAGACTAGAGCGGGAGACTGCGGTGGCGGGAGCGGCTCGGAGTCCGTAGGGAGGCAGGTGAGCGTGCACCGGACGCGGGCAGATGGCAGGCTTGAGGACGGCTCCAGGGCGAGGCGGGGGCGATGGCACCGAGAGTCCCACGGCCCCAGATTGTGCTGTGCGCCTGTAGCGCTGGCGGTGCTGCGTAACGCAGTCCTTGTGGAGCCCCTGTTTGGGCTAGTCTTGCTTCAGTCCGAGTCCTCCCGGGTACGGACTCCGAGCCTCCTTTATGGGGTTCACACCCTCGGAGACCGCCGGGGCAGTCTCCATCAGTGCAGAGCCCGAGGTGCCCGGGGGAAGGAGGTGGAAACAATAACAGTCGCTTTGTGCTAGGCATTGCATGCATGGGCTCATTCAGTTCCTACAACAGCCCATTGAGGTCAGTTCAAGTCCCCATTTACCAGATGAAGAAACTAAGGTCACACGACTAGGAGTGACAGAACCCGGATTTGTATCCACGTCTTTCAGACTCCAAAGCCCACACACTTAACCATCCTGCTACCAACAGCAGCCAGGTCCAGAGTCACAGGTCTAACCTCTTCCCTCACCCACCCTCTTCACCTAAAGCTCTCCACAAGCCCAACGCTGCTGGTAAGCAGATTTGAAATCTGCCGTTAAAGTATCAAGGGGTCATGGTGGGCATTGAGGACTGGGCTGCTGGAAACCGAGATGCTAACCCCCAGATCTGCCACTGACCTGCTAAGTGATCCCAGGCCAGTGTCTGCCCTTTTTGAGCCCTGTTTCAGTGATATAATCAGCAAGCTTTAAGAAGCCTCTTAGCCAAGATATTCTAGGAGTCCGGAAATGGCAGTTTGTCCTTTTAACTCCAAATGGCTACACCAAAAGGAGAATTAGGCTCTTCAAAGCGGTAGGACAGGCTGGGGTCTCATTCTTCTCTTTAATCCCTGCATCTGGCACTACAGCAGGCCCAGAGCAGATAATCAGGAAATGCAGGTTGACTGAACACTTGGTCCCTTTTCAGAACTGCTTGACAGCTACCATCTAAGCCCTTGTGGGGCTTTGGATTTCTCAGTCCTGGCCACTTTCTACCTCGCTGGCTCTCCAGACTGCCTCCTCCCCAGCCAGTGACAGAGCCTGCCAGACCTGGCAGAAGCTCCCAGCGCTCTTTGCCAAGACCACAGCCTCTGGAATCCTCAGTGTAGCACAACATGGGGGGACTTGTGCCCTGCAGCTTTGTCTCCATCCCTCCTGGTGGCAGCTCTCAGGTGCCAACTTATGTGATTCCCAGGTTGGGGATGTTGCCTTCCAAAGGAGATACTTTCACAGTTAATCTAAACTGTCCCCTCTTCCATGAAGCCATCATTGACTCCCAGAGATACAGGTCGCTGTCACAGCACCTGGTGCACCCCTCTACTCTGTGTGGTGATTATTTTATTTCTCCTTCACTGCATAAGCTGCTAGAAGGCAGGGACCTCACCTCAGAAATCTTGGGAGACCCCATGGCCCACAAGAGTTTGTGTACACATGCTTCCTTTGGGTGTGGTGCAGAAGGCACAGTGTGGTGCCAGGAGATCTCATTCCAGCTCAGCCCTATTCCTAATAATAATAAAATTAGCTACATGTTTACTGTATGGCTAGTTGGTGCCAGACACGTACCTCATCACTATCTGTGACCTCTGCAGCCTTGCAAGTTTCATAATATGCCCAGTTTATAGATTACAAAAAGGCCAGTGACCTTGCCCAGAGTTACACAGCAGAGCACAGACCAGATCTGGGACTGTTTGACCCATGCAAAAAGAAATCTCGATCCCTTTTGTACCACTCAATAATGCCTTCTAGCAAAGCTAATCTGCCCTGTCAACAGGGGAAAAAAAGCCAAACTCTGTAAAATAATTTTAAAGAGATTATTCTGAGCCAAATTTGAGGACCATGACCCAGAGCCACTCCCAAGAGGCCTTGAGCAAGTGGACTCGCTGTGGCTGGGCTACAGTTTAGTTTTACACATTTCAGGGAGACAGGGGTTACAGGTAAAGTCATAAATCAATAGATGGGAGGCATACATTGACTTGGCCCAAAAAGGTAGGACATCTCAAAGGGGTGGGGGGGCTTACAGGTTATAGGTGGGTTTAAAGATTCTTTGGCTTGTAATTGGTTAAAGTTTTGTCTAAAGGCTTGGAAAGTTTTAACACAAGGAGCTGTTTACCAGAGACAAGCCACCAGACATAGATTTGTTGTATAAATTGAGGACCTGCAGGTTTGTCTTGCATACCCTTAGGCCTGTTAATGGGTTACAAAGGATGTATCCAAGAAGGGAGAGGGGCATGATGAGGCATTTCTGACCTCCCTCCTCCTGGCAGACAGTTTTAGGATATTCCTTTGGCCATGAGGGGGTCTATTCAGTCAGCCCTTGGAGGAGGGGGTGAGCCTTAAAATTTTATTTTAGTTCACAGCCCTCACATGGGTTGACCTGGCAGCTTATTTCTGTCTTCAGTTTGGTGTCACAGGATTTAAGCTGTGGTTTGTAAGCTCCCTTGATTTGAGAGAAGGGCCTGCTATATGACAGTCCCCCAAACTTCGAGGGACTTTTTGCAAAACAAAACCCCAGCATGGATTTGGCTCTGCCAAACAGATACGCAACTCAGGGGCTGTTTTCCCACCCCACAGATACTTATTAAGCACCTGTTGTAGTGGAATGACTCTGTGTGGTGTAGGTAGCAGAGCACTGGGCTAAAAGCCAGGAGCTGCAGAATCAGTTTCTAGGTCTGCACTGCCTTCCCTGTGATCTCAGACAAGTCCTGCTGCCTCTGTACACTCATTTTCCACATTAACATGTAAGGGACTAAACAGGATCAGTGATTTTCAACGTTTTAATTTTTTAGCACTGACACCCATTTCTCAAATATCTCTCTGAACTCTAATATTCAAAAATAGATCAAAGTGGAACTGCTCCCCCACTTCTCTTTCGCTTCCTGCCTCTCCCAGACTCCTGGGGTGAAATTTGTCCAGCCAGGCCCCTAGGGCAGCCCTGCTGCTTTGCCTCTGATAAGCAGAAGGCAGTTGTTCCCTGGCCTCAGTGGAATGCAGTTTTGGATTCTAGAAGCCAGAGACCTGCTACAGAGGTAGTTCTCTGAAAGTAAATCAGAGATATGTAGACCCGGTTTCAAAATCTGGCTTGACTCCAGAATGACACTGAGCAAAGTCACTTAACCTCTCAGAGCCTTCATTTCCTTATCACTACAAGTTAAGACAGTTCTTGCAATTAAATGAGATAATATAAAGTACTTAGTCTGGTGCCCAGCATGTAACTAATACACTCAGTATGTTTTTCTGTTGTTTCTTCCATCACTCCAGCGACCAAAGCAGAGACAGTATGGGCTGAGAGACTCCCACTGAATCAAGTGTTTATCATTATTATGGGTTTATCATTATATGATCATTTGATATGTATGGCATGTCAAACCCTGCATTGGGAGTCTAGAACAAATTCAAATTCTGGCTCAGTCACTGGCTGTGCAGTCTTGGGCAGCTGACTTAACCTCTCTGAGCTGGGTTAACTCCTGGCAGACATGAGAGCAAAATCTTAAACAAAATGGGCCGTCAGGGCCTCAGATCTGCTGAATGATTGCTCATTTGGGGGTTGAGACATCTTTGGGGAGGCCTGGCCTGCCCCTGTGTTAAGAGATGAGGCTGGGCCACCCAGGGTGTGGTGGTAGGGCAGGTCCCTATGTGGGTCCTGATAACTCCAACCCTGCCAAGGAGGAAGACCAGATAAAATGGGTCCCTGAGCTGGTTGGGGGTGTGGGCCAAAGGGGCCTAAGAGACCGGAGAAAGGCAGCACCAGCATGTCAGAGGATCTGCCACCTGGAAGCTGACACAGCAGGGTTCTTGTCCTGCTGTTTTACCTTCTTACTCGCTGTGTGGCCTTGGGTAAGTCCCTGCCCCTCTCTGGACTGTGAGGTCCCATTCATACAAGGAGCAGTTGCACTAGGGCCTGCCAGCCCCCATTTTCTGTGTCTCTTTTTTTCCTGCTTGGCTATGGGGTGTTCCCCCAGGCACCTCCAAAAGAAAGTGTCTAAGACAGAGCTCTCCCTTTGCTCTCCAAGCCTGGCTCCCCGCCACCCTCTTCCTGCCTTGTCCCCATCTCTGCTGCCCTCTGGGTCAGGCAGGCTCATCTGCCCTAAGAGACTGCTTCTTGGCCGCCTTAAGATGGCCCTTCCTTCTCCGCCCCCTGACCCCCTCGCTCTGCTTGCTGTCTGTTCCGCTCAGCCTGCAAAATTGATCCTCCTAAAGCCAGGTTTCTACCAGCCCACTCCCCTACCCCCTGTTCAGAAATCTTCCCTTGGCCTCTGTCTGGCCCTCTTTCCTCCCTTCCCCTCTGTACCCCTGTGCCTTGATTGCCTCCTCCTCAGGTCCTCAGAACAGTCCTAGCCATCCTCCTTCCTCGCCTTTGTCCCTTTCTTCTCTTCCTGAGGGATCATTGTCCTCCTTCCCTCTGCCAGGCTGAACCCACACATCCTGCAAAACCAAGCTCCAGCCCCTGTCTTCCAGCAAACCTATTCTGACCTCCTGACTCACATTAGAACCATGGTGCCTTTCTGGTCAGGCTCTTCCTCTCCAAAATACACTCAGTCTGCCCTGCTTCCCACAACTGTCGTGGAACTCCATAGAATTCACCTGTGAAGGTGTCCAGTATGGCCTGGCACCCAGTAGGTGCTCAAGAAACAAATGTTAACAAATGTCCCAGCTTCCTTCTCTCTTGTATTGCGTATTTGGCATTCAGGGCATACTGTCCTGTACTTCATGTAGTTAAATATTTCTCATGTGCCAGAGTCAGTGTGTGGCAGAGTGCTATGGGGAGGCAAAAATGAACTGGCTCTGGACCCTGCCCTGCAGAAGCTCTGGCTACTGGCGCCAGAGGAGACAGGCCCACAAACAACTTACATAAGAGAGATTGCAGTCTGGGCAAGAAGAAAGCCTCAGTGGGAGAGGGGAGGAGAACTCTAGATTTGGGTAGGAGGAGGTTGCAGAGAGAGCATAAGCCCTCCAGGTAAAGGGAGCAAGGTGAACAAAGCAAGAAAGTGTAGCTTGTGCTTGTGGAGCTGCATTCCTGCAGCTCTTCCTTGGGCTGGAAAAGACAGCTTCAGTGGCCACTCTATAGAGTGTGTGTCTGTCTGTCTGACATACATAGTACTATTTTGCCCTCTTAGTATGTGTTATGCCTAACAAGAAGTCCATGTACCAAAGCATTCACAGGGCTTTGGTAGAATTACAGGAGATTGTTCTCTTTTTGTTTATCTGTACTTTTCTAAAATTTCTGCCATGAACCTCAACATTTTTCATGGAATAAAGTTTCGATGTTGGCTGGATTGATGCTTCTCAAATTATGCATAGGGAAGAATGAGTTCTTTTCTTATTTCCAATCCATTGATTCTTTGATAAAATGTAATAAAAATAAATTAACTAGGAAATTCTTTTTTTTTTTAAGCAGTTGGCCAAGTGTAGTTGCTCATGCCTATAATCCCAGCACCCTGAGAGGCCAAGGTGGGAGGATCATTTGAGACCAAGAGTTTGAGACTAGCCTGGGCAAAATAGTGAGACCCTGTCTCTAGATAGATAAATAGCAGTCATATAAAATACAAGCCCAGGTTTTCTCTCATTAGATTCAGATTGCTGTGAAAGCTTCCAGAGGCTTACTTTTGTTTCTCTGCTTAGCTTGGTGTAGACCAGCAGGGATTGGTGAACCACACAATGAGTAGCACTGGGCTAGAGAGAGGGGAGGCAAGAATGTGGAAGAGCTGTCTTCCAGATCTGACCATTTCCTGAGGACAGGGACCATGTCTCACATGCCTCCCATTCCACCTGCCCCCCACCCCCTCCAAGACTGAGCACACAGCAGACGTCCAGGAGCCCTTGAATCCAGCCAGCTGACTGCCCCGTGCCTGCACCGGCCCACACCATGCAGCCCCAGTCTGTCCTGCACAGTGGCTACTTCCACCCTCTGCTTCGGACCTGGCAGACAGCCGCCGCCACCCTCGACGCCTCCAACCTCATCTACCCCATCTTTGTCACGTGAGTCCCCAGGAATGGGCCAGGCCTCTGATCTGCTTGGGGGGTAGTGACTGGAGTGGGCATCAGAATTGCTAAGGGTGACAAAGTGGGCGGTCAGCCTGGAACTCAAGGTATTGGAAATGGCCTGCTGATTAAGGACAGCAGTCTTAGGAGCAAGACAAACCTTGAAAATAATTCAGTCACCCCATTTGGCAAATAAGAAGAATAAGACAGAAACTGAGAAGGTGCTCTGTAGATTGTAAAGTGCTAGGTACATGTAAGAGGTGGCAGTCATGATTATTAATAATAGCAACAACAGACATTTATTGACTACTTCCTGTGTACCAGATACTTTGCTAAGCGTCTGCGTTCATTATTGCATTCAAACCTGACAGCATTGAACAAAGGAATAGATATTATCCCCTAGAATGTCAACTCCATGAGGGTAGAGATTTTTGTTGGTTTTTCTTCACTGTTGTATCATCAGAGCCTAGAACAGTGCCTGGCACATAGTAAGTGCTCAATAAATATTTGTTGAATTAATTAATCCGCCCAGGATACAGATGAACAACCTGAGGCCCAAAGAGATGATACACCTTGGCCAAGGTCACCCAGGCAGTAAGTGGCTAGGATAGGAGACAAGGATGTTCTGGCTTCCAAGTCCAAGTTCTTAACCACTTTATTCCTTCCTATGATTACTATTCTTTGAGTACAGTTGCTCTTGTTGTCACTGTTATTCTTGTTGTTCCTATTATTATTTCAGGCCCTGGGCTTGGCCAGGCAGGGGAGCCAGACAGTGGATCCCATCCCCCTCCCATCATCACTCCCACATTCCTTCCCAGCTTCCCAGCCATGCCTCCCAGTCACCCCTCACTACCGCCCCTTCCTACAGCCACCAATCCATAGCCCACCCCCCACTCTTGCAGGGATGTTCCTGATGATGTACAGCCAATCGCCAGCCTCCCAGGAGTGGCCAGGTAGGAGACAAGGAGGGGATGGTGGGGGGAAAGATTTCACAGGTGGAGGTGCCAGGAGGCAGAAGATCCGCAAACCTCAGCGCAGTAGAGAAAAGGGTTTCCTCGGGGTCAAAGCCCTTCCATAGTAGAAGAGGCAGCTTCACAAACTAATGAGCTGCCCATCACCAGAGGCCCCACAGCAGAGGCTGGCGCAGAAGGGGGCGGGCCTTCAGATGGGAGGTCAATAAGAGAATCTTGGAGGAGCCTTCACAGCTGAATTCCACAGCTCGGCCATTTAGTGCCTTGGCTTTCCCACCTGTTTGCTACGTGCATTCCTGTCCTCCCCTGTACTGTGGGGCTTGTGCCCTCCTGGTGCTGTGTGCAGCTTGGCTTTTAATAGAGGCACAGTGCTGAGGGGTCAGGGGGACCGTTGCCTGGGACCTGCCTCCCTTTAGCCCCTCCGCCCCACTCCCACCCAGGTATGGTGTGAACCGGCTAGAAGAGATGCTGAGTCCCCTGGTGGAAGAGGGCCTGTGCTGCGTCCTGGTCTTTGGCGTCCCCAGCAAGGTCCCCAAGGTGAAGAATCGGAGGAAAGGAGGGTGGGCAAGGGTGGGCTGAGGTTCCACACTGACCACATCCTCATTCCGGCCTTGTGCTGGCCCCAGGACCACAGGTGAATGGACATGTTCCATGCCTTATAACCCATGTGGGTCAGGAGGCTAGGAGGGGCTGCAACACCCTGACTGAATAAATCAGGTCCCCTCTCTGAGCCTCTCCTGTCCCCTTGCAAATGGAGACAGTCCTCTGTGCTTCCTCATCAGGAGCTGTGATGGCGATAACAGGAGAGGGCCGGAGCTGTGCTGTGGCAGGCCATCCTGCCTTCCCAAGGCTTCATGTAACAGACACACTGCTTTGTCCTTCCCTGGCCCCTAGGATGAGCGGGGCTCTGCAGCTGACTCCGAGGAATCCCCAACTATTGAGGCGGTCCGACTGTTGAGGAAGACCTTCCCCAGCCTCCTGGTGGCATGTGACGTCTGCCTGTGCCCCTACACCTCCCATGGTCACTGCGGTGAGCCTCCTCCCTCCCAGTAGCCTTGCCACCACTCACACGCCTACTGCTCAGTTCTCCCCAGGGTGTGGACAGGCCAGGGCCCAAGGTGCTCCCCAAAACCCAGCCATCTGTCCTGCAGGGCTCCTGAGTGAAAATGGAGCATTCCTGGCCAAGGAGAGCTGCCAGCGGCTGGCAGAGGTGGCCGTGGCCTATGCCAAGGCAGGTGAGAGAGCCACCAGCAGGGATGGGCACCTGTGGGCATGGGAGGTGGCAGAGTGGGTAGGAGAGTCTCAGAGTGCTGAAGGCCACCCTCGGCCCCTCAGGATGTCAGGTGGTAGCCCCGTCGGACATGATGGATGGACGCGTGGGAGCCATCAAGGAGGCCCTGATGGCACACGGACTTGGCAACAGGGTACAGTCGGGAGTGCAGCGAGGGGTTTGGGGAGGTGAGGAGTCTGGACCAGCCCTGCCCCCACATCTGCCAAGAATCACAGAGCTGAGGACAGTGCTGGAGGAGGCCTTTGGGGTCTGGCTTCGCCTCTGCACCTCAGATGGGAAATCAAGCCCAGAGCTCCAACAGGACTAAGACCCAGGCATTCTGCTTCCCAGCCTAGGTCCTTTCCCTCCCTGCCACACCACACCAGGGTGTCTGGAAAGGGCCAGCTAAGCCCAGACCCCATGGTCTCCCACAGGTATCGGTGATGAGCTATAGTGCCAAATTTGCTTCCTGTTTCTATGGACCTTTCCGGTGAGTGGGATGGGCAGGGGTCTGCTGTTGAATCCCTGGCTCATTAGCCCAAAGCTGGAGCCCTCCCTGATCACTCTGCTTCTCAGGGATGCGGCTCAGTCAAGCCCAGCCTTTGGAGACCGCCGTTGCTACCAGCTGCCCCCAGGGGCACGAGGCCTGGCCCTCCGAGCGGTGGTGAGTGACCAGGCTTAAGCCCCCACCCCTTCGCACCCTACTCCAGGCACTGCCCACACTACACCCTCATCCATTAGGACCGGGATGTGCGGGAAGGAGCTGACATGCTCATGGTGAAGCCGGGAATGCCCTACCTGGACATCGTACGGGAGGTGAAGGCCAAGGTGAGCACAGATCGGAGGCAAAGGTGGCTCAGGGATGAGAGAATTTGTCCACAGATGCTAGAATCCTAAAGTTGAAAGCAGTCTGCCCTTGAATAGGAATCCTCTCCTCCCCGTCTCTACCCAGGAACCGCCATGGCCTTCTGAGCCAGGGCTCACAGGAGCCTTTAAACAGCTCTGGTTTAACCGTTTAAGAATGGGCTGGGCTACCAGCAGCAGTGACTCTGGGCATGGGGCTTAAGATGGTCACAGATTGGGCAGGGAGGATGGGACACTCCCAGAGGCACATCCACCCTGCACTTGAACCTATCTGCTCATCACTGCTTCTCTGTAGCACCCTGAGCTCCCTCTCGCTGTATACCACGTCTCTGGAGAGTTTGCCATGCTGTGGCACGGGGCCCGGGCCGGGGCATTTGATCTCAAGGCTGCTGTCCTGGAGGCCATGACTGCCTTCCGCAGAGCAGGTAAGCGGGCAGCGGTGGGGTTGTTTGACGTGTGCCACAGGGATGGTCGGTACTTTGCCCAGATAGGGAAGTGAAGTCTTGGGACGTGTGCCTGGAAATGCTAATGATCTGAACAGATGCATGGTGAGGAAGGGATGTGGAGCTACAGGATAGAACGTGAAACAGTGAAGCAAGCAGGGCCCTCTCTTACTTTTTGGCTGTAAGAATATGGACGTGGTTCTAGAACCTCAGTGTCCTTGTCTGTAAGCTAGTGGATAAGATGCGGGTGCGTGGTTGTCCTGAGGATTCAGTAAGGTAATATGGATAATTGGCATATGCTGTTCTCTCCATGAGCAGGAGCTGGTGTTGGTAGTGTAGCGCATCAGCATGGGCTTGCAGCTTACCTACTTCCCCCACTGTGCATCTTATACTTTGAAAAACTGAGGCCCAGAAAAAGACTTACCCAGGGTCTAGAGCTGCCCAAAGCCAGGCTCCATCTCTTGCCGTGCCACCTGCAGTCTGTGGCTCACCGTGGTAGCCTTCTTTCCCGCCTGGCCCTCCTCTCCCAGAGTGTGTGCTCAGAGCTGACGCCCACCCCTCTCCCCTGCTTCCTGCTTCTCTCCCAACACAGGTGCCGACATCGTCATCACCTACTACACACCTCAGCTGCTGCAGTGGCTGAAGGAGAAGTGATGCAGAGAGTGCAAACACCCAAGGACTAGAGCTTTAAAAAGTTCCCAGGGCCTCCGAGAAGTGAAAACCAAAGTAAACGCTGCTTTTAGAACTGTGCCCTCGTGCCCTCTTCCTGCTCTCACGCTGGCGGGGACCCAGCAGCCCTGGGTGGTTTCTGCCAGCATGCTAACTCTTAGCACTGGCAGCCACATCCTCACGGGCTCTCCCAGGCTTCCCCACCCAACCCCGGGGTCGGCCCGGGGCTTCCCCTTGCCACCCCCAGCTCTTTCCTCCGGTGTGGCTTCAGCTTGAAAGCAACCTGGAGTCCCAGGCGCAGCTTGGTGGGGCCTGGCCGGGAGAGGGGCGTGGAGCACGAGGGGAAGAGGAGTGCAGTTGGATCTTGCATCCTAAGAAGCTTTGGAAAGCCTTTGGCAGCAGAGCTGGGTGCTGGCACTGAGGCCTAGATCCATGTTTTCGGGTTAGAGTTGAAGTTTGCTGCGATTCCACCGGAAGGCATTTCCCACACCGGCCCATGGTTGTCAGGCTGCCTGAGATCGCCTGTTCTACTCTGAGCCATTAACCCAGAGGAGAATTACTCATTAACGAGCAGAAACACTGCCTGAGGATCAAATCCAGAAGCAAAGAGGGAGCTCCTGACAGCTGGAATGCCACATCCAAAAACATTTTTACTCAAGAGAGATTTCTCTACTCTGTGCCCAGGCACGGTGTTGGGTACTGGGGATACAGCAGGACAGACCTCAGTTTGTCTCTTCTTGGAGTTTATACAGAGAATAGAGAATGGGGGAGATAGATAAGACAGACAAATAAAGTAGTTACAAATTGTCACAGTGCTTTGAAGGAAAGAGAGGGTCTGAGACAGAATAATGGCAGCAGCCTCTCTGGAGAGGGTGGTAGGGAAGCCCTCCCTGAAGTTGAGACCTGTGAGGGACAAGGAAAGATCCTTATAAAAAGCAGAGGGCGGCAAGAGCCATATGACATGTGCAAAGAGCCTGTAGTGGGAGAAGCTTGGCAGGGGAAGGAAGAGAAGGGTGGGTGACAGGGCTGGAGGTTCGAAGGGTAGGCCAAGGCCAGATCCCGTGCCTTGTGAGAAGCTTGGATTTTATTCTACATCTGATGGGAAGCCAACAGAAGGATTTTGAGTTACGTGTGGTCCAAGTTCCCATATTCAGCTGCTATGGGAGAAATGAAGCAGCAAGAGAGGAAGACACTGAGGTAGTCACACATGGTGGCATGTGTCTGTAGTCCCAGCTGCTTAAGAGGCCAAGGCAGGAGGATGACTTGAGCCCAGGAACTCCAAGCTACAGTGAGCTACCATTGTGCCACTGCACTCCAGCCTAGGTGACAGAGCAAGACCAGGGTAGTGGCAGTGGAGATGGGAAGAAGTGGATGTATTCAGGATACGTTTTGGAGACAGACTTAGCAGACACTGCAATGCTTCAAATCCAGGGGAGGTGGTGGGTTGGGGAACTGGAATCAAGGATGCTTTTGTGGGTTTCTAGCTCAAACAGCTTTTTCTGAGACTGACATAGCATAATGTTTCCCCCTAGTGAAAGTTAAGGCCCAGCTAAGGAGGGACTGGTTTGCAAATCCACCTGCCCGTCTGCAGAGTGGCAGGGAATCCCCACTCGAGGGCCAAAGCTAGTTCAATTTGGACCTTAAAGCAATACAATCCATTTTAAAATGTAGAATTATAAGCTGTGGTCAGACCAGTTCTCTCTGACTCGTCCTGAGAGTCTTCTCCAGAGCTGTAGCTGACTCACCTTAAGACCTGATCCCAGCAGGAGGCTGGGGCAGGTCTAAAAAGAAAAATTAAGACCTGGTCTCAGCCTTCTAGAAGGTAGCCAGCCAAAATTAGGGCTTGAAGAGTCCCAAGATTCACCTTCCAGGAAGCCTGAGTTTGGATCTTCTACCTAGGGGCCTAAAGACAAGCCGTTGATGGGCCAAGGGTAGACCAGACCAAACTTCAGCTGTCTTAGCTTATGGGTCTCCTGTCTCCTGGCCCCTGAGCTCATTTCTGGCTAAAATGATTAGTGTGGAAGGAAAGGTTCTTCAAGATCATCCCAGACTCATTGCCAAGCAAATGTAGAGCCTGGCTCTGTTCTAAGCACAGAGAGACGGGACACACTGTCTTTTAGGTACAAAGAGAAGGCTGCAAACAACCCCGTGTGTCCAGACCCCTCAGTGAACACATGGTAAACGATGAGCAGAATGAGGACAAGTCTACCTGGGATCCAGAAGGCAGATGGATCCCAAGGATAGGGGTGGCAGGTGCTGTGAAGGAGGTTGCCAGGATCTAACCTTTGAAGGGTCAGAAGATGCTTCCCTGAGGGACTGACATTTGAGCCTAGACCTGAAGGATAAGCAGCCAAACTAAGCTAAAACATAATTAGGGAAGACCATTCTAGGGAGAAGGAACAGTTGTACAAAGGCCCTGGGGCTAGAAGGAGCTGGAAGAATGCAAGGCTAGCCTGTCCAGCATCAGGAAGGATGGAAGAAGAGGTGGCTTGAACTGAGTGGAAAAAGAAAGACCAGGGCCAAACCACGCAGGGCTCAAAGGCAAGCTCAGCCTTTGCAGACTTTATTCCAAGCCATTTAAAGAACTTTAAGCAGGGAGATGACTCAATCTAATTTGCATTTTATAAAAGCATTTTGAAGGTACAGTAGTAATGTACAGATGAGAAGCCCTGGACTGGATTGGTGACTGGGGATGAAGAGAGGATGGATTTAGGGTAGGTTTAGATGTGAAGGATGAACTTGGTTTGACCTTCTAGACCATTTACTGAGGTAGGGAAGCCTGGATAGAGGAACAGAAGCAGGGTCAAGGTGGAGGAAGAATATTAAATTTAGCTTGGGGTGTTTTGCAATGAGGAAGCTATATCTAGAGACCTTATGTGACTCACCTGAAGCCACTCAGCAAGTCTGTGGCAGAACTGAGTTAGAACTTCAGCCACACAGAAAACGGCAGGGCTGGGATTTGATCCCATACCATATAGTCCAACTGCAAGGCCTCTGCCCTTAACCACCGTGCCATACCACCTCCCAATAATCAGTAGCAAAATTATGGTTTTGCCACTTGGCAACAACACCATTACTAATTACTTTAGGCTTAAATGGTCCTTAAGATGTATAATCCCAGGGAAAGATTCTTTCTGTCCTGTCACACAGCAAGTCTCCGGAGGTCTCTCATTGGCCCTGCACTGGTCACATGGCCCACCTCTTGACTCAATCACTGTAAACAGTGGCATGGGAGATGGGGCACTGTGATTGACCAAGTCTGCTTCATTAAACAGAAGGCTGCCAAGGTCTCAGAGCTTTTGTACCAGTGGTACAAAAATGTTAGACAGATGTCCCTCAACTTACGCGGTGGGGATATATCCCAATAAGTCCCTCATAGGTTGAAAATGTAAGTCAAAAATGCATTTAATACACCTAACCTACCAAACACCAGAGCTTAGCCTAGCCTACCTTAAACATGCTAGAAACACTTACATTAGCCTACAATTTGTCAAAACCATCTAACACAAAGCCTGTCCTATAATAAAGTTATAAAGAATTTTGGATCGAAATTCAAAGTATGGTTTCTACTGAATGCTTATCACTTGCACCACCACAAAGTCAAAAAGTCAGGAGTCGAGTCGTCAAAGTTGGGGACCATCTAACTAGCTCCAGGAATGAGGGAAAACCAAGGGGCCAGTTGCCTTCAGGCATCATGGTCTATGTGAGTGTTGCCCTCTGGAGTCAGGACTTGTCACCTAGGGTGCCAGCTTACAATGTTTTGTCTACAGAAGCAATGATGGCCTGGCAGCAGCACTCAGCAAGAAACATTAGGGTGGTCCTGTGGGATCTGGCTCTGCTGTGGTCCCAGTCTCCTGCTATGTGACTTTCCCTTGCTGGTAATTTTATCTCTGGACAGAGAACTCAGCTTTCACAATCTGGCAAGGCCTGTGATAGTATCATGAGACTTCCAGGCATCACTGCCAGTTAGTGAGCATGAATGTTCTCTATTAGTGAGACTTAACTCTCTTGTTTCCCTCTCAGGTGTGCCGGCCAGGAATGTAGCTTGTCCCTTTCTCATAGGACCTTACTAAAGGCCACAACAAGTAGACAGCACATTCCACTATTCTCACTTAGTTTTACCTAAGATCCCTAAACTAGTACCTCAGTGGTTGTGGCTCCAAAAAACAGCAGGCATTGTAGCCAGCCTCTTTACTGGCTGAGAGCAAAGAGTGTCAATTTCCCAACCAGGCAAGGGGGGGAGTCCTCACCTGCTCCGTGCCTCACATGGACTCTGCCAGTTCCACATATTAGGGCCCCGACTTGCAGCAAACCACACTGTACCGTTCTGGGTGCCCTTTGCCGCTAGTGACAGAAACCCAATTCAATAGCAAAAAAGGAAATGATAGGTTTTCATAACTGGATTGTGATAAGGACAGGTGTGGTTGGATCAAGGTTCAAATGCTCTCCTGGAGGACTCTGTCCCTTGCTAGCTCTCAGCTATGTTTGTCACAGCTTGGCTGTATTCTCAGAAGGGCTTTTGCCACTTGGCAATAACACCATCACCAATTGCTCTAGGCTTAAATAGTCCTTAAGATTTATAATCCCTGGGAAGCCGGGCGCGGTGGCTCACGCCTGTAATCCTAACACTCTGGGAGGCCGAGGCGGGAGGATCGCTCGAGGTCAGGAGTTTGAGACCAGCCTGAGCAAGAGCAAGACCCCGTCTCTACTAAAAATAGAAAGAAATTAGCTAGACAACTAAAAATATATAGAAAAAGTTAGCTGGGCATGGTGGTGCATGCCTGTAGTCCCAGCTGTTTGGGAGACTGAGGCGGGCGGATTGCTCAAGGTCAGGATGTCGAAACCAGCCTGAGCAAGAGTGAGACCCCGTCTCTACTATAAATAGAAAGAAATTAATTGGCCAACTAATATACAGAAAAAATTATCCGGGCATAGTGGCGCATGCCTGTAGTCCCAGCTACTCGAGAGGCTGAGGCAGGAAGATTACTTGAGTTCAGGAGTTTGAGGTTGATGTGAGCTAGGCTGATGCCACCGCACTCACTCTAGCCCAGGCAACAAAGTGAGACTCTGTCTCAAAAAAAACAAAAATAAAAATAAACAATAAAAAAATATGTAATCCCTGGGAAAGATTCTGTCCTGTCAGTCTCTGGGGGTCTCTGATTGGCCCTGCACAGGTCACACAGCCCACCTCTTGACTCAATCACTGTAAACAGTGGCATGGGAGATGGGGCACTGTGATCCACCAAGTCTGTTTCATTAAAAGCAGAGGGCTGGCCGGGCGAGGTGGCTCAAGCCTGTAATCCTAGCTCTCTGGGAGGCCCAGGCGGACGGATTGCTCAAGGTCAGGAGTTCGAAACCAGCCTGAGCAAGAGCGAGACCCCGTCTCTACTATAAACAGAAAGAAATTAATTGGCCAACTAATATATATAGAAAAAGCCGGGCATGGTGGTGCATGCCTGTAGTCCCAGCTACTTGGGAGGCTGAGGCAGCGGAATCGCTTGAGCCCAGGAGTTTGAGGTTGCTGTGAGCTAGGCTGACGCCACAGCACTCACTCTAGCCTGGGTAACAAAGTGAGACTCTGTCTCAAAAAAAAAAAAAAAAAAAAAGCAGAGGGCTGCTGAGGTCTCAGAGCTTTTGTGCCAGTGGTCCCCTCTGCCTGGAAGGTGTCTCCCCTAAATCTGTGTGGCTGTCTCCTTTCTGTTGTTAAGATCTCAGCTTAAGTGTCACTTCCTCCAGGAAAACTGACCCAATGCCTAATCTAAAGTCATTCTCTATTCACTGTCTATATTAGTCTCAATTTAGGTTCAGTGGATATAGCAAAAGTCAAAATAACAATAGCTTAAGATGGAAATTTACTCCTCTCTAAGCAGTCCACGACTGGCATGTCAGGTACATATTGTGAGGTCCCACCTCTTGCCTTGTTCTGTCGTCCTCAATCTATCCTGGCTTCCATCTTGTGATCAAAGATGGTGGGTCCAGTTCCCACCAGGTCCTTTTGTCAGCTGGCAGAAAGAGAAGAGGGCAAGAGGAGGGCATGACCCCAAAGTGGCACACATCATTTCTCTCCACACACCCGTGTCTGAACTTAGTCACACGGCCACACCTAGTTGTAAGAGAAGCTGGGAAACAGTCTAGAGGGGCAGCCATCCACTCAACTAAAACTCAGGAGTTCAATTACTAAGGAAGACAGGGATTGGACATTGGGGGCAAATAGCCATCTCCCCCATGTGGAGGTTTTTGGAATCACAGAAACAGTGGTCAGAATATCAAAGTAAAGAGGTCCTTAGAGACCATCTAGTTAAATACTCTCATTTTATAAATGGGGAGACAGACCCAGAGAGGTGACTTGTCCAAAATCACACAGCAAACCAGTGGTAGACCAAGGCTAGAATTCAGTCTCCTAACTCCAAGCCCAGTGCTCAAAACTGGGAAAGAGATTGGTTTTAGAGGGAACTTAGCTTCATATATGTTATTCATACATATATTATATATTCATATACTATCTTTATTCATGTGTTATATATAACAAGAATATATTCTTGTGTGGTTGTATAAATTAAATAAGAACTTGGCCAATACATGTATAAATTTCTCCATTAGCCAGTGGAGAAATTCAAATTAAAACTACAATGAGATACCACAAAATACATTCATCAGAATGCCTAAGAGTAAAAAGACAGACAATGCTGATTGTTAAAAATGTGGAGCAACTGGAACTCTTGGATATTATTGGTACAACCCCTTCAGAAAACTGGCCCTGTTTTCTAAAGCTGAACACACATACATGTACCTTATTACCTTGTGATTCTACATCTAGGCATTTACCCAAAAGAAATATATATGTATGTTCATCAAGAGACATGTTCAAGAATGTTCATAGCAACATTTTGTAATATGTGTAATAAAATGAGATAACTCAAATGTTTATCAGTAGTAAAATGTGGTCCATTCATATAATGGAATATTATAGCTATGAGAATGAACAAACTACAGCTACACATAGCAACATGGGTGAATCAAATAAAATTTTGAGCAAAAGAAGCAAGTCCCAAAAGAGTGCATGCTGTATTATTCTATTCATATACACTTCAAAAACAAGAAAAACTATGCAATTAGAAGGGAGTATAGTGACTCCTTGTGCAGGTAAGCAACTAGAATAGACTGGCTATCGGGTTCTGGAAATTGTTCTTTTTCTTGGTCTGGGTGCTGGTTACATGGGTTTGTTCACTTTGAAAATTCAAGGGCATGTATACTTCTTTGCACTGCTCTGTGTAGGGTATATTTGAATAAAAAGTTTGAAAAAATAAGTAAAAGAAAATTTAATAGTAAAGAGACATGTGTCCAGTGGGCCCTGCCTGGGTTTACTTAGTGCTTTCAGTGTGAGAATCTCTAGGAAAAAGCCCTCATGTAAGAAACTTGGTTTCCCAAAGAGAAATACCTTAAGCCAGCATCCAATATAGTAATATGGAAGGTGGTCTCCGGCAGCAATCACCAGGCTCAAGTCCACACAGGATAAGCCAAGAGATGAAACCGGCAGATTTCTGTCATTGAACTTAGGGAGGAAAATATAGCCATTAAGTGTATCTATTTTTGAACTGACAAATCAAAAAGAAGCTTGTTCCAGCATATCGGGGACCTGTCATTGGCTTTCCTATGACAAGCAAGGCACCTTTTTCTCTGCAGAAAAAGTTATCCAGAGAAAATTAAAAAGCAGAACCCTGAGGACAGAGCTAAATCAGGGCCACACCTCCAGGGAGCACATTCACATAGATGACAATGAAATGCCCTCTTCCTGGAGTTGTGCAATGCAGTGGCCCTGGGTTGAAATATGATGTGACCTTGCACAAAACCCTTAACCTCTTGGATTCTCAATTTTCTTAGTAAAAGAATCATCTTTTACTTCTCAAGGAGCTTTTCCCTGGGATCTCATTTGGTCATGATATAGACATTGTTATGCCCTATTTACATATAAAGAAACCAAGGTTTGATGGGCAAAGTTATTATTTATCTTGGAAATTAACTTAAAAGCTAGCCTGGACTTCAGTTGGAAGTTGTTTTGTCTAATCCCCCCATTTTGCATATTGGGAGACTGAAGCCCAGAGAGGAAAAGAATTGAACGGAGCACGCACAGAGGGTCAGATGGCAGATCTGGGACCAGAACCTAAGGGATTAGGTTTTAGGTGTCCCGGAAAAGTCAACAATCTAAGACATTCTCAGATTCTGTGAAATGCAAATGGACCTCTGGCCTCCCAGGGGTCCTTCCCACCCCCGCTTCTGGGAATCATGCTTGTGACACAAAACCAGTTTTGCAGGCGTCCCTGGAGTCAGGTTCTTCCTGGCAGGCCCAAGGTCTGTGACTCTGCACTTTGTTTCCTCCCAGGCCGGAGTCCAGGGTAAGGTGGCTCTGAAGTGAACAGCCTTGGAACACAGGAGGAAGTTTTTGTCATGTTTTTAAAAAGAGGGGTAGGGAGGAGGAGGAAGAAAGAAAGAATTATGTACATGTGTGTGTGCTCCTAGCAAAATGTCCTATAGCATTACCAAAACTGTCACTTCAGCAACCCCAGGCAGGGGTGGAGGAGTGAGATGGGGTGGGGAAGCCCTTCTCCCCCCACCCCGCCAGGAGGCCACTGCCTTGCTCAGTAAGCAGCTGGAGCTCCAGCGCCTTCGCCCTCACCGGTTCCTCACCTTGTTGTCTGCCCCTCCCGCGTCCCACAAAGGCAGGAACTATCTTGTTTCCCACTGACTCCTCCGCGAAGGACGGTGTCAGACACAGAGCAGACGGATGCGGTGAATGAGGTTGGGGGAGAGGCCTTTCACTTTTCACTTTGTACACGTTTGCATTTTTAAAGATTTTTTTTAGATAAGCGTGCATTACTTTTGCAAAAATAAAATTAAATTAAATTAAACGTCCTTTTATTTTTCTTTAAAAGAATACAAAAAACTAGGTTATTGCAGAAGGCTCTACCGTCAGCAAATCGTCTGGGGGTAGACAAGTCTCCAACTGAAGAAGCAATGCCCTCCTAGGACCCACTGGGGACCCTAAGACCAGAGAGGGGCAGCGCCTTGGCCGTGTCCACACAGCACCGAGCAAGCCAGCCCGGGTCCCAAATCCTCTTACTCCCAAGTCAGCAGGGGTACCTCCCTGGGGTGTCCCGAGCCGTGCGAGGCGGAGGGGTGCAAGGTGGGGGATGGGAAGAGGGGCGAGCAGGGGGGGCGGGGCGGAGAACAGAGAGGGTGCGGGGAGGGCACGGAGGGGCGGAGAGGGTGCGGGGTAACGGAAGGGACTAGGGGGCGGAAGAGCGCTGGGAGGCGGGTGACAGAGGGGCCCGGAGAGGCGCACCGGGTGACGGCGGCGGGAGAGGGACGGCGAGGGGGCGGGGACGGGGCGGGAGGAGGAGGAGGAGCGGCGGCAGCGCGAGCCCCGCCGAGCCAGCCCCGAGCGTGCGCGGGCCTCTGCCCGAGCCGGACCGGCGGGGGCTGCGGCTGCGAGGCTGGTGGGTCCCAGGCCCCGGGGACGGGCGCCGAGCCTGGGAGCGCGCTGGAGCTGAGAAGGGACCCAGGGTCCGGCCCCGGGCCCGGCCTAGAACCCTAGGACCTTCCCTCCCCAGGCCACACTGCACGTGACAGCTGTGCAGCTTTTGCGTGAACTCCGGGCTCCTGGATTTGGCCTCTACGGAGCCGAGACCCGGAGGTGGGGAGGAAGGGCGAGCGATTCGGGCCTGCAGCCCAGAGCCCCAGCCTGGGCTCCCAGAAGTGGAAAACGCGCGGGTCGGGAGCCACAGCCCTTTGTTCTAGTCTTAGTTGTGCCCGTGACTCCCGGTGTGATTTTGGGTAAGTTCCTGCCCTTCGCTGGGCCTCCATCTACCCACCTGCAAAATGAGAGGATCTTTGGATGGGTCTAAGTTCCAGACTGACTTAAATTCATTTCCTTGACAAACTTCCTCTTGAGGCTTGTCCCCATGGTCACCAGCCACGTCCCTCCCCCAGCACCAGCCTGGCTGCACGCTGAACTCTGGCCCCTCTGGCTCCTCGGGTTCCACGTGGACAGCCGTGCGCTGTCTGCAGTCAGCTCTGTCTGGGGAAGAAGCTGCGTCCAGCCTCTGGACAACAGGCTGAGGAATTTGTATCCTGTGCAACGGGTCAGTAATCTTTCCATCCGTTCTCTTCCCGGGCAGGTGTTACCGCTGGTAAAGATGAAAAGTTGGTGCTCAGATTGGGTCAGGACAGGAAGGAACAGGTTCCTCTGTCTTGTCTTTTCTTTTGTGCTCTACAAGTTCACCAAAATCAGATTTAAAAAAAAAATCCAAATATATCTAAGCATGATGCAGGGGAGTCTGGAAGTTTGGGTTCTAGTCCTGGCCGTGGGGCTCACTCTAGCTGTGACTTTAGGCAAGTATCTGCCTCTCTCTGGCTCAGTTTTCCCCAGACTTCCCTCAGCAGTCAGGATGTTGGTCAGATAGGCTGCAAATGCTTTTCTGTCTTTGACAATGCTAATAATAGTAATGGCAATCATCATAATTGTTTCCTTTCCTTGACCTACAAGGCCCTGCCTGAGCTGGCCCCTGCTACCCAAAGCACCAAACTCCTTGCCCTGCCTCAGGGCCTTTGCACTTGATATTGCCACAGCCCGGAGCACTTAACTACTTCTGCTTCTTGCATATTCATTCTTCAGATCTCCACTGAAACTTCACTTGCTTATAAAATTCCCAACAACAAAGACTAGATTGGGTCCCTGGATTTATCCTTATGGTATATATTGACTTCATTATGCTTAATTATTTGTGAAGTTCTTTGTCTAATCTTTGTATCCCCTATTCTTCAATGCCTGTGACTCTCCTAGGGTTGCACAGTTGGCAGCACCAGAATTCAAACCCAGTCTGTCTGATGTCAGGGCCTGAGCTTCCATCTCACTTGCTGTTTTTCATTCCAGGATCTTGTGCTGTGAAGAAGTTTCCCAAGTGCCTCATGTCAGCCGGCAAATCTGACCGACAAGGCCTGGAAAGAGAAGACTGTTAGGTTGTGGAGGGGTGGTCTTGTCCGGTTCAGTTTTCCTGTGGACCGACCGTGGGACCTGAGGTAGCACTGGGGTGGACTTGGCCTCCTCCATGGCACGCCAGCTGCAGATACGACTGCTGACGTGGGACGTGAAGGACACACTGCTCAGGCTCCGCCGCCCTGTGGGGGAGGAGTATGCCACCAAGGCCCGGGCCCACGGGCTGGAGGTGGAAGCCACAGCCCTGGGACAAGCCTTTGGGCAGGTGTACAAGGCTCAGAGCCACAGCTTCCCCAACTATGGCCTGAGCCATGGCCTCACCTCCCGCAGGTGGTGGCTGGATGTCGTCCTACAGACCTTCCACCTGGCAGGTGTCCGGGATGCCCAGGCTATAGCCCCCATTGCTAACCAGCTGTATGAGGACTTCAGCAGACCCTGCACCTGGCAGGTGTTGGAGGGGGCCGAGAACACCCTGCGGGGGTGCCGCACACGGGGCCTGAAGCTGGCAGTGGTCTCCAACTTTGACCGACGGCTAGAGGACATCCTGGTGGGTGTTGGCCTGCGGGAACACTTTGACTTTGTGTTGACCTCGGAGCATACTGGCTGGCCCAAGCCAGACTCCCGCATTTTCCATGAAGCCTTGCGGCTTGCTAATGTGGAACCAGCAGTGGCAGCCCATATTGGGGACAGTTACCGCTGTGATTACCAGGGGGCTCGGGCTGTAGGCATGCACAGCTTCCTCGTGGTTGGCCCAGAGCCTCTGGACCCCACAGTCAGGGATTCTGTACCTAAAGAACACATCCTCCCCTCTCTGTCCCATCTTCTGCCTGCCCTCGACTGCCTAGAGGGCTCAATGCCAGGGCTTTGAGTATGGAGAGGGAAGTGGCTGGGGTCTAGGCCATGGAGAAAACCCTAAACAAACACTGGAGACAGGGGGCCTCTTCTTTCTCTGCAGCTCTGGACTTTGCCCGTCTCCTTGCAGCCTCCGTAACCTGTTCACGATAAAGCAATGAGTGCTGGCTTTTCAGCCTTGTCCCACTAACCCACTCATGGTCTCTGAGTTCACTCATTTCCATTCACCCTATGTCCCTTTCCCATCATGAGACCCTTCACATCCAGCAAGACTAACCGAGGGCGCAACTAGCTTCAAAACAAAGCACCTTCGAACTGTTTTAGCAGCAGGGCCCTTTTATCATGGGAGATCTGAAACCCCATTATGCAAAATGGAAAAACCATAAACCCCCAAGAAACTGCTAGAGTTGAAGCAAAGGTCCTAAGTCCTCTCATTCAGCCTCTGAGATGCCTTCCCCCTGGAAGCCTGAGGTCGGACCTTAGTTTGAAAATCAGTGCCAAGTTGTGCTATAAGGACACTGTCCATTAAACTAGCCTAAACAGGAGAGTTTAGACAAGGAACAGCATAATTACAGTCATGAGAAGAAACACTGTTGATTTATGCTTGCCAAGTTTGTTTTTTGTTTTCATTTTCCTTTTGAGACAGGGTCTGGCTGTGTTGCCCAGGCTAGAGTGCAGTGGTGGCATCATAGCTCACTGCAACCTCAAACTCCTAGGCTCAAGCAATCCTCCTACCTCAGCCTCCTGAGTAGCTGGGAATACAGGTGCACGCCACCATACCTTGCTGATTTTTTCTATTATTTGTAGAGATGGGGTCTCAGCATGTTAGTCTGGTTGGTCTCAAACTCCTGGCCTCAAATAATCCTTCCACTTCAGCCTCCCAAAGTGCTAGGATTACAGGCATTTAGTGCCACCACACTTGGCACTAAATTCTTTGCATATATAACCCTAAAGCTACCTAATGGGCATAGCTGGTGTCCCTCACTTCATCAAAGAGAAAACGGATTCAGAGGTTAAGTAGCCTGCCTGAGGTGACAGCTAGCATGTGAGGGAGCCAGGATTCCAATTTAGGCACATCAGACTCAAGCTTCCCAGCTTGACCACTAGGTTGCAAGAAAACAGGAATCCATGTTATGTGGGACAGCGCAGCAGGGATCCTGGGAAGTGAGTGAGGCATTGGAAGTAGGGAGGAAGGGTGAGCAGTCCGGGCCTACAGCCTGGAACTAGTGTGTGTTCTCCAGAGTAGACCCTGAATTAAAGGTTGGCATTGGGGGTGACATTTAGGTGGGGAGAGAGATGGGGAGAACATTCCTGCAGTAGGCCCTTGAGCTGGGGACTCAAGGTTGCTGTGGGGAGTTGGGTTGATGGGTTTGGGATAGGGCTTGGCATGGGGACCTCATAGAAGACCCCTTCTGGATCTGTCGGTTGGGACTGACACTAAGGCCAGGCAACTCGACAGTAGTTCCTGAGTGTCAGGTGGTGAGGACACAGGTCACGAGCTGTGGTCTCAGAGCTGCAAGGGCCTCAGAGATCACCTCAACCAAAAAGTCACCAGTAGGAGGTCTGTGGACTAAATTTGATCTGCCTAGTGTTGCAAGTAGATTATTGACCAAACATAAAAATCAACAGACTTCACATAAAAATCAGGATTTTTTGGCTTTTCTCTAGAGAGCTCTACCCCTGACCATTCTGGGTCCACATTCCTGCATGGCCACAAAGGGCTGGGGATGATTGGTTGCCGTCCCTTACTCTTGGACTGTTTCACTCATTACCCACTGACCCCAACCAGTCTTACTTTGTGACCTCCAATGATTAAACTGATTTTCTAACTGCTCAGTGGCTGTCATCCTCTTTGGACACAGGAGCCTGGAGTTGTAGGTAAGATTGCTTTAGAAGAGTTCCTGTATGAAAGTTAGAAGACCACTATTCACAGAGGAAAAAAACATGAAGGGTGCCTTTGGTCCCAGTAATGTCTCCAGGTTTTTTCTGCTACGCTGAGCTGTCACTCCTTTTTTTTTTTTTTTGAGACAGTGTTTCATATGTTGCCTGGGCTAGAGTGCCATGGCATCAGCCTAGCTCACAGCAACCTCAAACTCCTGGGCTCAGGCGATCCTTCTGCCTCAGCCTCCCTAGCAGCCGGGACTACAGGTATGTGCCACCATGCTCGGCTAATTTTTTCTATTTATTTTTAGTTGTCCAGCTTATTTCTTTCTATTTTTTTAGTAGAGATGGGGTCTCGCTCTTGCTCAGGCTGGTCTTGAACTCCTGAGCTCAAATGATCCGCCCGCCTCGGCCTCCTAGAGTGCTAGGATTACAGGTGTGAGCCACCACGCCCGGCCACTTCTGAGAATGTGGGTGAGGGCAAGGAAGACAGGCCAAGATAGGAATAGACCCAATTACCAACAAAGAGTGTGGAAGAAATCTTTAAAGCTTTTAAGACCTTTAATAATGTCCAGGTGCCCTGAGGCTGGCCCTCGTACCCCCTCAGCTCTTTCTGGCTAGAAGCCCTCACCCCAGGTCTCCACTTTATGTCAGAGGAGGCTGTCAGGTGAGAGAACTCATCAGCTGCAGGAGGACGACAAAGTTAATCTCTGTGCCTGGTGGGCACAGGCTGGAGTTCAGTGCCATGTCTGAGATGCCAATAGTGATGTTGCAGCCAGGTCACCTGGAGACATGATCCCTTGGTCTTCCAAAGTCCGAGGAAGGACCTGGGGGAAGGACAGAGCCCCCAGGCCAGACTCCTCTTGCCAGTAGACTTTCAGGTTGTCCATGTGTGCCATGTCATGAAAAAGATTGAGAAGCACTGACCTTAGGACATGAAGAAGCTTCAGCCACAAGCTTCTCTGCCAGAGAACCACTTCTAAATGCACAAAGCTGGGGGGAGAGGTCTAAAAGGCAGAGCCTCTCCAGAGACTACCATATCCATCCACTCACCCACCCATCTGTCCGTCCACTCACTCGCCGTGTGTTTATTACATGCTCGCTACGCACCAGGCGCCATGCCGGATGCCAGAGATGAAGTGGTAAACAAGACACCCTCGGAGGGCCAGGTGTGTGGTGGATTTGGGAGACTAGGGTCCAGGGAGTGGCAGGTTCCACGCAGATACCCAGTATTCAAAGTTTGGGCCCAGGTCTGAAACAGGCCCCCACCCTTCCTAAAGCTGCCCATTGGGCCTGGGTCCTGTTTTCCTTAGAAACATCACACACATCGTTTGGGAAAAGGACAGTGGATGGAAACATGGCCTGAAAGGGTGGTGGGGAGGATGACCTGGCATTACTGCGGCCAGAGGTCAGTGGACGATGGAGATGTTCTGATCAGCCACAGCGAAGACTGGGAAGAGGGGCCCAGGGAAGGGTGCGTGGTAGGTGTAGAGCACCGTGCCCGAGGCTGGATCATAGAAGAGCAGCTCCTGAGCCTGCAAGTCCAGCAGCACGCCCAGCTGAGCTGGGCACTGCAGCAGCCCCAGGGCCTCGTGCTGCCCATTGTGCAAGAAACGGAACTCCTGGTCGTAGCGAGAGAAGACCCAGGAGAAGGCGTTGTAGCCCAGACGGCAATCACTGCCAGAACCCTTGCGGGGCAGCTGGCCTGAGGCCACGCCCACCTTATAGGCACAACTGTTCTGCACATTCACCATCCAGGCGTGCAGTCCGGCCTGGAAGGAGGTGGCAGCCAGGGCATTGGGCCAGTGGTCAAAGCGCTCTGGGCCATCTACACAGGCCTTGGACTTCTTGGCGTTGTAGGTCAGGGTCCGTCGATCGTCTGACAATTGCAGGAAGGGGCCAACGGTCCTCTCATCAATACGAATGTCCTCTGTGCCTGCCAGAAAGAATTCTTAGAGTTGCCCAGGGTCCACCCTTGCCCTAACCTGGTCCCACCAGGTAGCAAAGGGCTTCCTTACCACTCACTGTCAGTGTGACCTCAGACAAGTCATTTATTCTCTCTGAGCCTCAGTTTCCTTGTACATAAAATGGGTATCAAAATAGGACTTAGCACAGGGTGGTTATGAGAATTAAAGGACATGATACACGTAAAATGCCCAGCATATAACAGGTGCTCAATAAACTGTAGCCATGATAACAGTAGTTATTATTGGTCCAAGACCTTCATCTGTAAGCTCTGATAGAAATAAGGCCCAGAGAAAAGTGAGTTGCCCAAGGTTACACACTGAGTTGGTGGCTGGGTCAAAATGAAGGCCTGGCATCTTGTTCCTACATCTAGCACTGATCACACTGCTTTCTACTTGGCTGTATCTGTGGTCTCTAGGTCAGACTTGTTCTATCTGGAAACTAGGGCATGAGGCATGAGATGCAGTTTCCAGCAAATAACTAAAATGGACTGCTGGTAAATCAGGCACTGATATCAGGATCTAGAATAGACAAGCTATAGCTTGTACCAAAATGTTAAGGATAACATGTGGAGAGTGTGTTAATATTGAAAATAAATCCGATCTATGAACCTAACGACTCCATGAGTTGTGCAAAGACTAGGGAGTATAGGTGGGAGTATGGATGCTACCATCCAACTTGGGGAAAGCCTGCTTTGAGAATCCCTGTGCTAAGTGGGAATTCCTAGAGGCAGAAAACCGTGTCACATTCACCTCTGTGGCCACAGCATGCAGCACATGGCCATGGCCGGGCCCACGGTTGGCCTGAGTCAATGTTTGTTAAGTGAATAAATAGGCAAATCCAGGCAGTCTAATTCTCGGTCCAGACACTCTCCAGTTAGCTGTCAGTTATATCTTCATAAAAGAGAAACCCAAGGTTTCCAATAAATAACACTGAGCTGCCCCAGCAGGGCAGGATGTAAAGAGGATGTGATTTACAGGAACAAGATTTATCCTAAATCCAACCACAGAACAGGTTGGTCTGGAAATGGGAAGGATCAGCCTGCATCCAGCATTCCTGGTGGCTTCAGCTACCATCCCAGAAGCAGTGGTCCCCAGTGTGACCCAGGAGCAAACCCCAGACAGACAGACAGACAGACAGAAGCCCAGTTGCTCCCGATGGTAGCAGCTCCTAACCTGAGAGGGTCCCAAGAACCGCTGTTGCCCAGAGTTGAGTCAGTAGCGGGCTCCGAGTGCACTTCTCGTTAAAGTTTAACTTTTCCGACTCCTGAGGATCCAAGATGCCCTCTGCTTCTTCAGTCCTTATGCAGGGAAAAAACAGAGACAGAGATTCGGGAAGGTTCTGGGAATGTATCTGGATCAATACAGGGGGAGGGGAGGGACACAAGTAAAATCCTCCTCCCACCGGGGTGACACCAAGATTGACAACCAGGCCCCACTAAAAAAGAGGGCTTGGATTCAACAAGTCCTGCCTCCATGCAAAAATAGAGCAAACCGGGGTTAGAGCCCAGGTACCATTCAATAAAATTATTTCCTTGGCCATAAGTGAAATCTCAAAGGGGTATAGAGCAAAGTGGGATTTTTACCTCAGAGCTTTGCAGCCCTCTGACCGGGTTCTGAGAAAGAACTTTCGACTGCCTCTAATCCTGATGACGGCCCTGAGATCAGGCAGTAGCTCCGAGTATACACCCTCTCTCCCCAGATCTCACGGCCCTGCCTATAAATGGAGGGTGGGGGACAGGGTGGGACATGTGCCCTGACGGATGCAAGCTCTTTGCAAGGCTGCCACTGACTGTCCCGGCTTGGGAGGAACAAGGTGAACAGAGCCTCAGAAATGCTGGCAGCAGGTTCTGGTAACAAAGGTTCTTTGTGGTCAGGACAAGAGAGGGTCTGTTGCCATCTTCTCAAAGCAGGGAGGCTCAGTCTAGAGGAGCCCCAGCCAACAGGTGGGGAGGAAAGAGAAGTCGATGTCCACGGTGCTAAGCTGTCATCCCAGGGCAAATCTGAGACCAAATGTGACGCTACAGTCTACAGAGAACCATCCTGGACCAGCTACCTCAGGGTACAGAAAACTCATGGTCCCCAAAGGGGTGGAAGTGAAATAGGGCAGCAGGCCCGGTAGTCTGTACAGCAGGCTCTGTTGCCTTGTCAGGTCTGAGCTGCACCCAGCCATGGACATGGAATCAACACCGAAGCCAACGAAAGCACTTCTTGGTTAGGCAAATGATTGTCCAGCTAGATGGGGCTTGACAACTTTTGAACATAAGTGCTTTGAGAATATACACCCTCAGCCTAAGGGCACAAAGAACTACACAAATCTTGAACTCTACTAGCAGGTTTGTCAATAGCAGTGTGGGCGTAGCAATTCTCAAACGATTTTGTGTGTACTGTAGGATTGACCAGATGAATAGATATATTGATTTTGTTGGGAGCCAGGGTTCTCACTGCCAAAGAAAAAAGATTCAAATATAGAATGGAGTAGGGCAAAGGAAAAAGCCTGTGGTGTTAGACTGGAATTAGAAATTGTCAAGCATAAAAAAAGTAAAACACACACTTAAACACACACTTCTTAGCTCTGTCTGCTCTACTGAGAAGGCCTGAAAACAATGACAATGAGTACACTTAGCACCCAGATCTTGGTTTAACAGGACCCTTGTTAAAATGACTGATTCCAGGGCTGGGGCAGGAAAAGAACAAGTTGAGCCTGGGATGTCTTCTTGGGCCTGAGATCAAGAAAGTACTCAAAGAATGAGGGGGACTTATCAAAAGGACACAGGATCCAGCTTGAAGGGGCTCCTACTGGCCAAATCTGAGGCAGTCTGAACATCAAAATTAAGAATGGCAATAATAGATTATAATGAATTAAAGAAAATAAGAATCCATGAATCTGTATTAATACTAAATAAATGAATGAACAACCAAGCTAACAAATGAATGAATAATTCAGGCAGGAATTATCAATGGATGCTAAAACTATTGGGTAAAAGTTTGAAGGGAAACAGAATTTTTTTTTAATTCAAAGCAATAATAACAATAACCCAAAAGACCTACATATCCTTCTGTGACTATACACAAGAAAGCCTGAAAAACACACATCTATTAAAACTGATTACGGCTGGGGAATGGGATTGGGAGGGGGTGATGGACTCATTTTCCATTTTAAATAGTTTTATATTGGTGGAGTTTTTTCTCTCATGCACATGTATTACTACTGAAACTTAAATATAAAAATAAATAAGAATAGACTGGTCCCTATGTATAGCTCTTTTTTTTTTTTTTTTTTTTTTTTTTTTGAGACAGAGTCTCGCTTTGTTGTCCAGGCTAGAGTGAGTGCGGTGGTGTCAGCCTAGCTCACAGCAACCTCAAACTCCTGGGCTCAAGCGATCCTTCTGCCTCAGCCTCCCGAGTAGCTGGGACTACAGGCATGCGCCACCATGCCCAGCTCATTTTTTCTATATATATTAGTTGGCCAATTAATTTCTTTCTATTTATAGTAGAGATGGGGTCTCACTCTTGCTTAGGCTGGTTTCGAACTCCTGACCTCGAGCAATCCGCCTGCCTCGGCCTCCCAGAGTGCTAGGATTACAGGAGTGAGCCACTGCGCTGGCCCTACATACAGTTCCAAAATCTTGTACAGAAGGTTTGAGAAGTTAATTGCTTTGCCTGGCAAATTACACCCACTTGGCCATCTTTAGGCCCTTGGCTCTCAGCCTTTCAAACTCCAGGTAGGACCTGGTAAAATTCTCTTATTATTGAATAATTAAAATGCAAAATTTGAATGGTAATTAAGACTTAAGTTCCACAGATGTTTTCATCAGAGAATGGGGAGTGGGGCAGAGAGACAGCACTCTCACAGGCATCTGGTGGGTCCAGTCCAGGGCTCTAGGCTTAGGCAGGTCCCTTCCCCAATTTGAGCAGCATTCTCATCTATAGGTGGAGACGGTCAAACGCTCCGACAAGAAGACTGCATTTTAAAATAGGATAATGTCTAAGAAAGCCCCGTGGCAAGCCTCTGATTGATAAGTATTTCACTGCCCTTCCATGTGAGTCTAAACCAAGGACAGGAAGACGCCGCCTGTCCATCGAGCTGGGCCCCAGGGAAGCCACTCAGCTGCATGCCGAGTGTTTTCTCCCAAGAGCAGTGGGGCCTGAATGCAGTGGACTGGGTAGAGGCCCGAGAGTCTCTGTGACTGCCCAAGCAAATCGTAGGGCCATACTCACCTCTCGAAAATCTCCTGCTCCTTCTGCTGTGAGAAAAGAAAACAAAGTCAGGCTTGGCACCAGAAACCCAGCAGGCAGTCAACACTTGAACATAGTTAACTATTGTAGAGGACTCCATGCGGACAGACTCGAGAATAAAAACTTTCTTTAAGACCCAGCACAAAGTTTTCTGGGTTGCTCTACACACACACACACACACACACTCAGGATGAAGCATTCTATCCCCCACGTCCCATCACATCCTGGGTCCCCTCAACTCCATTCACCTATTCACCCTGACAGCATCCCATACGACAAATGTCAGCTCCTGGAAGGCTGTGATTCCTTCTGAATCTTCTATTGTGACTGTCCCAGTGTCTGTGACAGAATGTGCTCTGTACCCGGAAGCTGAGCTGTGTGACTAAGTGAATGCACAATCTAGGGCAGTCATGGAAACTGCCCTACTTGAAAATGCAGTGGGACAGCTCAGTGTTCCACATTCTCCTTCCCTCTGCTTGGCATTTTTACTCAGATGTCACTCCGTCCCCCCGACACTGGAGGCATCTGCATATCTATACAAGACACTTTGAAAGGCTATGTACCAAATATTAATCTGGGTGGTAGGATTAAGATGAGCTCTATGTTTTCATATTAGAGCCCTTGTCAGCTCCTCCAAGCACAGGGTTCTCTCTGCATGCTTCTGAACTCTCTCCACCTCCCCACTTCCTTTAACATAGCTACTCTTCTTATCTTCTGAGTCACTTCATCCAGGAAGCTTTCCTTGGCCTCCTTCCCCCAGCCTGCATGGCTGGGACCCAGGCTGAGTGATTTCCTCTACCATAGCTCATCTCCTTCCGTATCCTGTCAGCTGATGTATTCCTCTCCTTCCTGAGACTGGGAGCAGCTGGTAGCTGTAGCCTGTAACTCTACCCCATAACACAATGCTTTGCGTATAATAGCCACTCAGTAAACAGTGGTTCACTATTGAAACAATACTGTTTTCAGGTATCTTACAAATGCGTATAATTTTACTCCCCTGCCTCATTTTAAAGAAGAAATGATTCAATGGCACTTGTTAAAGCACAGTAAGGAAGACTTTACTCAGGACCCTCGAGATAGGTACAGGGACCACTGCAAAGGGGCCTTGCAGTGTAGGAGAGAGACCGGGCTCAACCTTACATACAGCGTGAGCAGGTGGGAATTTACAGCCAAGGAGCAGGGTGGGAGGTAGTGGATGGAAAGTTACTAAGAGGAAACCCCAGGGGTGAGGAGGATTCTGTCCAAACTGACCTAACAAGATTCTTGCTGAAGACAGACCAGGGTGATTGGACACCACCTGGGGAAGGTCGAGGACGAGGAACCTGATCAGATATTAAGGATGATCAGATATCAAGGATGGAGGGTTCTGGCTAACTGACTTAGCAGGTTTCTTCTGCTAAAACTGGATTTTACAAGGAAGTACACAGATGGGACTAAGAGAAAAGGTTCAGAAGCTCGACTAAAGTTTGGCCAAGAAAAGAATCTAACACTCTGGGCGGCCACGGTGGGAGGATCACTTGAGGTCAGGAGTTTGAGACCAGCCTGAGCAATACCAAGACTCAGTCTCTACCAAAATAGAAAAAGAAAATGATCCAGATGTGGTGGTGTACACCTGTAGTCCTAGCTGCTTGAGAGGCTGAGTGAGGCAGGAGGATCACTTGAACCCAGGAGTTTGAGGTTGCAGTGAGCTATGATGACACCACTGCACTCTACCCAGGGCAACAGAGTGAGACTCTGTCTCCGAAAAAAAGAAAAGAATCTGTGTCATTCATCCCTGCTTCAAATTCTCATTTCCACCTACATCCTTCCAATAAATATTCCTGATGGTTTCAAACTTTTTGGGCGTCTGGCCAACTGGTCATGTCCTCACGCTTGCCTGACTTACAATCAGCTGGAGGTCATCCAGGTGGGTGAGCATGCCCACCAGGCTGGTGCGGATGGTGTCAAGCTTCTGCTGCTCCTCGGCCCAGTGCACGCGCTGCGTCAGGATATTCTGGTGGGCCCGCTCCTCTTCACCGTGCACCTGCTCCAGCAAGCGCTGCTCCTCACTCTCGCACAGACTCCTCACCAGACTCAGCCGCTGGATAACCAGTTCCCTCGCTGCACTGGCCATGGTCTGACAAGGAATAAAAGGAGGAATTGGGCCCTGGAAAAGCCCCAGTCAGGATTAAGAAGGTTTAGGCTGAGTGGGAAGGAGTGCAGAGATTGATTAGCAATGTCTGCCATGGGCTTAGTAAAGGAAGTAACGGTACTTAAGCCATTTACTTTGACAGCCCAGCCCTAAGACTTCTCGGATATGGTTTGGAGTAAAGAAATTTGACATCCAGACACCCAAGCCATATCTCATGGAGCCATGATCACAGAATGGAAAAGCTGGGCAGGGCTTAGAGATCAGCTAGAATCACCTGCTTGTTTCACAGTTGACAATACCAAGGCCAAGGGATCGAGGTTAGATAATCATAGAATTGCAAGACAGAGGGCCTAAAAAGTCATTCAGGGGTTAGGAACCTGTGGCCCTGGGCCACTTGTGCCCTTCTGGATCTTTAAGTGTGGCCTTTTGATTGAATCCAAATTTTACAGAACAAATCCTTTTAATATTACGATCCAGTTAATATTTCACCATGTCTGAGGACAGAAAAAACCCTAGTTCCTTCCTAAAGCTGTCCATTTCAACTGGTTCTATGGTAGAATTCTCATCTGCTACAGAGGGAGCCTGAAATCAATTTTCGGACAATGAAGTGACTGAATGTCTTCTTCTAACTCCTGGCACAGTGCTTGGTATCCAGTAGGTATTCAAATATTGAGTGAATAAGTGAATGGCGATTTTTTTTTCCTGACGTAGTCACAAATCTCTTAGTAGCACTCACGTGGCAAGTTAGTAGCAGAGCCGAGACTAGAAATCAATGCTCTTGACTCTCGGTCCAACACTATTCCCCTACACCAGATGCCACCTGGTAACCAATCCTCTCCAAAGGCGCCTATTACATAAAGCACCTGCACTTATACTCTTGCCAGACAGGTGAGAGTAGAATTGTCTCCTTTATGTCAAAAAGTCAGGGTCGGACAGCAGCTTTCCTGTGCCTTGTCCCTGAATACCTACTTTGCACAGTGCAAGGCACAATCATCCCTGTTTTACAGAAAAAACTGAGATCCACAATTTGCCTGATAGGCAGGAAACAGTGGCTAAGCGAATGGCAAGTGAACCCAGAAGGTCAGACTCCACGTTCGCAGTGTTCTCTTGAGGCAACATAACATTGTGGTTAGGAGATCAAGCCTTAGAGACAGGGTCTAGACTTAAATCTTAACTGTTCCACTCACTAGCTACAGAACTTTGAGCATGTTCCTTATCTTTCCCATGCCTCAGTTTTCCAATCTGTAAAATGAGTATAATATTATAATAGTATCTATCTCATAAGGCTATTGTGAGGATTAAATGCATTAATACATATAAAGTAAATAGAACATAGCCTGGCACATGATAAGTGTTCAATAACGTTTGCTATTACTCTCTTGTCTATTTTACCTTTATGCCTTCTCCACGGGGTGGGCCTCTGTAGCCATGTTTGTGCTGTGTGATGCTGACTCAAGGCCTCACCCATGATGAATCATAATCTCTCTACCTAAAAGAATCCAGTCAATTTAAACAAATTTCTTGAGCCATCCTCAGGAAAGGATAACAGAGAAAAGAAAAAAAAAAAACTTTCCTTTCCAAAGATATGACAGAATAGATACACTAAAAACACTCTCAGAACAAAACACAGAGATGCTAGAAAAGTAGTCTAAACATTCTTTTAAAAGCGTAGTTGCTCTGGCAAGGAAGTAAAGAAAATCCTCTGGGGTCCAAAAATAGAAAATAAGTTGAAAACCATTTTAATTAAGGGCTGAGGACTCAACTACCCTGGTTGGGGCTTACAATTCACTTTAGAATTCTAAGCCCATCTAAACTATCATACAAACAATGAGACCACAATAAAGACATCTCTGATCAAAACCAGAGTATTTCCTATGAATGAGAAGAATTTATTAGCAGTTATACTTTAATTAAAATATTGGACATGACCAGAGGGGTCAATGAATAAAGCATCTTACAGTGCTTGTATTATCCTGCAAGAGGTCAGAGATGCTTAAGTCATTTTAAACATTGTTAAGTATTCATGTTAAAAATTTTAGGGGTACCAACTATAGACCATAAACAGAATGCATAATTTTCAAACTAGCATAGAGAAAGAAGGGGAAGGAGTTGATTAACTCAAAAGAAGGTAGGAAATAAAGACAAAACCATAGAAAAAACGGACTACAGAGAAAACAAAATAAAATGAGAGTTATAAATCCAAGTATATCAGAAATCACAATAGTGATAAATGGATTAAATTCCCTAGTTAAAAGGCAAGGATTATCAGATGGGATATATTTTAAAAAGGAAACAAAATCCAGTTATAAAACATACCTAAAACAAAAAAAATAGAAAAGTTAAAAATAAACCAAAGAAAAAGATATGTCAGGAAAATATTTGCTGGTGTAATAATGAATGTAGAACTCAATAGACTTTAAAGCAAAAAGAATTCCCAGAGAAAAGAATTCCCAAAAAGAATTCCTAACTTTTTAGAAACAAATAGGAATGATTTACCAAGAATTTAGATATATAACAAATCTAAATTGTGTATACTTAATAACATAGTGTCAAAATATAAAATAAAGCCAGGCACAGTGGTTCACACCTGTAATCCCAGAAATTTTGGAGACCAAGGCAGGAGGATTTCTTGAGGCCAAGAGTTTGAGACCAGCCTGGGCAACATAGCAAAACCTCGTCTCTCAGAAAAAAAAGAAAAAGATTAGCTGGGTGTGGTGTCACACACCTGTAGTCCCAGCTACTGGGGAGACTGAGGCAGGAGTATCACTTAAACCCAGGAGTTCAAAGCTGCAGTGAGCTATGAGTGTGCCACTGCACTCCAGCCTGGGTGATAGAACAGGACCCTGTCTCAAATAATAATAATAATAATAAATATATATATATATAAAATAATTGACAGAATTACAAGGAAAAATAAATAAGTCTATAGCCATAATACAAAAATTTGATAGTAAACATATAGACATATAGAGAACCCTAATAATAGACATATATAGAACCCTACATAGTTTTTCAAGTGACTATGAAACATTTACCTAAATTGACCATATTTTAGGGCATGAAACGGGTCTCAACAAATTTCAATCAATATCACATATACTATAATACAGTTAAGTTAGAAGTCAATAATTTTAAAATTAAAAAGTAAAACATACATTTGGAGATTTAAAACATATTTCTAATAGCTCATAGTAAAAAGAAATCATAATGGGAATTTTAAAATACTAACTGCATGACAAGGAAAATACTACATATCATATTTATGGATGTCAATATGTAAAAGAAAATATATAGCTTTAAATGTTCACCCTGAAAAAAAAGAAAGACTAAAATTAATAAACTGTGTTCAACACAGGAAGTTAAAGAACAAGAGTATATCCAAAAAATAAACTAGAAGGGAAAAAATATAAAGACAAGAGGAAATAATTATGAAATAAAAAACAAAGATACAAAAGAGTAGATCAAAATAACGATGAACAAAATACTCAAACCTGTTGTTACTTTGATCAAAAGTAAGAACAGGCCAGGCTTGGTGGCTCACGCCTGTAATCCTAGCACTCTGGGAGGCTGAGGCGGGCGGATCGCTCAAGGTCAGGAGTTCGAAACCAGCCTGAGCAAGAGCAAGACCCCATCTCTACTATAAATAGAAAGAAATTAATTGGCCAACTAATATATATAGAGAGAGAAAAAAATTAGCCGGGCATGGTGGCACATGCCTGTAGTCCCAGATACTCGGGAGGCTGAAGCAGGAGGATCGCTTAAACCCAGGAGTTTGAGGTTGCTGTGAGCTAGGCTGACGCCACGGCACTCACTCTAGTCTGGGCAACAAAGTGAGACTCTGTCTCAAAAAAAAAAAAAAAAAAAAATAGTAAGAACAATTTTATGCAATCTTAAACTCTTCAAATGAAAATAGAGTACTGTTTCCTAATTCATATAATAAAGCTTATATAATAACCTTGATACCAAATCTGATAAGGACTTTATAAGAAATAAAATTAATAGGCTAATCTCACTCCTGAGCATAGATGCAAAAATCCTAAAACAAAAGTAAAAAACCAAAACTGAGAATGGCAATCCAGATCCAGAAATTTTGTATTAACAATAATACAAGGGAGAGAGGTGTATATGGCTATAAAAGGGTAGCACAAAGAATTCTTGTGATAGAACTGTTCTGTATCTTGATTGTAGCAGTACTGCTACATGAATCTACATATGTGATAAAACTGCATAGAATTAAATACACACATGCGTGTGCATGTGTACACACATACAAATAAGTGCATGGAAACTGGTGAAATCTGAATAAGGTGAGTTGTAGCAATGCAGTTTCTGGTTATAATATTGTATTATAGTTAAGCAAGATGTTGCCATTGGGAGAAACTGGATGCACTGCTATACTATTTCTTACAACTGCATTTGAATGAATGAATGATGAATTTACAATGATCTTAAAATAAAAGGTTAAAAAAATACATTATGATCAAGTTGAGTTGATTTTCCCCAGGAATTCAAGGATGGTTTAGCATTAGAAAATCCATCAATGTATTACTACATTAACAAAATGACAGACAACAAAACATATCTATAAACTGACAGATGGTACCATTAAGAACCGACAGCAAAGGTGACAATTAGTGCAAAATAGAAGTAATCAGAAGAACTTCTACAAGCTCTACCCATCACCTACCTAACTACCTCCACGTGTGCCCATACACACAGCCTTCCCTGTTTCTGTGGATGAGCTGTGTGCACTCTCTCACCTAAGGCCAACTCTTCCACTTGTCTACTAGATCCCAACCCCTTTGCTGCGCCCAATTCTCTGCTTTCTCCTGCATCATTAATTTTCCCCTGTCTACTGGACCATTCCTAACAGCATACAATTAAAGCGATTTCTCCCATCTAAAACAAACAAAACCCCTCTTGATCCCATATCCCCTTCCATCTATCATCCCATTTCTCTACTCCCTCCCACAGCAAAGCTCCTAAGAGTTGCCTGTACCAACTATCTCAAATTGCTCTTCTCCCATTCTCTCTGAAACCCACCCCAATCAGACTTTCGCCCCAACCACTCTACAAAACTCCTCTCATTGGGATCCCCAGTGATGTGCATGTTACTAAATCCAATAGTCCATTCCCAGTTCTACCCTTACTTGATCACTCAGCACCATTTGACACCAATGGTCTCTGCCACCACCTTGGAATAGATCCTATGCTCTCTTAGTTTTACTCCTGTCTCACTGACTGCCCCTTCTTGGTCTCCTGTGCTGTTTCCTCTTATCTTCTCAATGGCTAAATGTTGAATTGAAGTGCCCCAGGGCTCAGTCCTTGCACTCTCACTCTTTCCTATCTTTACTCATTTACTTAGTGAATTCAACCTTTCCTGTGGCTTTCTTTTTTTTTTTTTTTTTTTTGAGACAGAGTCTCACTTCGTTGCTCAGGCTAGAGTGAGTGCCATGGCATCAGCCTAGCTCATAGCAACCTCAAACTCCTGGGCTCAGGCGATCCTCCTGTCTCAGCCTCCCAAGTAGCTGGGACTACAGGCATGTGCCACCATGCCCGGCTAATTTTTTGTATATATATTTTTAGTTGTCCAATTAATTTCTTTCTATTTTTTTTTAGTAGAGATGGGGTTTTGCTCAGGCTGGTTTTGAACTCCTGACCTCGAGCTATCCGCCCGCCTCAGCCTCCCAGAGTGCTAGGATTACAGGCAGGCGTGAGCCACCCTGCCCGGCCTCCTGCGGCTTTCAATACCATTTATACACCAAGGAATCCCAAATATATCTCTCCATCCCAGCCCTCTCCCAACTCATACCTACTCAGCACCTTCAGTTGAATGTCAAATTTAACACATCCACAACGGAACTCCTAATCCCCTCCCTTGCCAACCATCACCCCACATGCAGTCCTTCCCCACCCAGTAAATGGGTGCTCTATCCTTCCAGTTGCCCAAATAAAAAAGCTTTAGAGTGATCCTGACCCCTACCCCCTTTCTTTCACAGCCTAAATCTAATCCATCAGCAAATCTTGTTGTTTCTTCAACATATATGCAGAATCCAGCCACTTCTCCCCATCTTTGCCAGCATCACTTGGGCTCAAGCCACCCTGTCTCCCACCTGGATTATTACAATGGCTTCCTAACTGGTCCCCCTGATTCTACCTTTGCTGCCTATAATCACTTCTCAACATACCAGCCAAAGTGCTCCTTTTAATCTTAGGTCAAATTATCTTACCTTGCTCAAAAATTGTCAATGGCTTCCCATCATGCCCAAAACAAAAGGAAAGTCCTCACTGTGGCCAGTGAGGACACAATCCAGCTCCCACATCTCCCTGTTGCCTCTCTGAACAAACGTAACTCCTACTGCCTTCTCGTGTGTTTACTCTGCTTCAACCTCACAGGCCTCCTTGCTGTTCCTCCAACACGCCAGGTACACTCCCACCTTAGGGCCTTCTTTGTATTTTATACTTGCCATTCCCTCTTTCAGGAACACTTTTCTGCAGGTGTGTGGTCCATTTCCCTACCTCCTACCTCCTGGGTTTCTGTGCAATTCGCAGCCTTCTTAATGAGGACATTCCTGGTCATAACACAGGAATTTGCAATCCCTGTCCCCAACACATCCTATCCCCTTTCCTATTTTACATTTCCCCATAGCACATATCACCTTCTGACATAGCATATACTTCATTTGTTATTGTCCTTCTCCCCAACAAGAATGTAGGCTTCATGAAAACAGGAATTTTTATGTTTTGTTCACTGTAGAATGCCTAGCACCTTGAACAACAGTGCCTCACATGGTAGGTGCTCAATAAGGACTTGTTAAATAAAAAAATGGTGAAATGTTGGAAGTTTCCTCCTTAAAGTCAAGATCTGCTATACTATTGTCTATTCAACATAGTACTGAGGTCAAAGCCAGTGCAGTAAGACAAGAAAATAAAAAGAATGACAGGGATGAAGGGGATAGCGGGAGGAGGAGAGGAAGATGGAGGGGGAGGTTGGTTAAGATATCAAGAGTATCATACAAAATGAAGCAGAGATGGACACCAAATAGCTGCCTGGACTCCTTGAAGCTCTAAGAGACCCCTGTATTATGCCAGGAAATTCCGTTTTGCTTATGCTAGTTCAACTAGGTTTGTTCCATGCAATTACAAGAACCTCGACTTAAGCAGTGCCAAGCCTATTCTGTATACTAGGGGGAAGGAAGGAGGGGATGTGCAGAAAGAAATTCACAGGCCCTGCCCATGAAGGACATACTTGAGAGTAAAGACCTAGCAGTGGCAATGAGTCCACTGAACAAAGAATCAGCAGAGGGATACAGCAGAAGTAGCACTGCCCAGGGGGTCAGAAGGTCCAGGTCATAGAACTGACTCTGCCAGTAGGCTGTGGGGCCTTGGGCAAATCTATTAATCTCTATAGGATCCATTTCCCCATCTGTAAATGGGGATGTTACTGCCACCTGCTGCATACAGTTGTCATAAAGAATAGTCAATGTAAATTGAATAGGTTATTTTATAATTCTGGAGCTGAGCAGAAAATAATTAGATGGTAGAAGAATACTATGCTTCTTGTTCCCCTACCCCAAGAAAGTCATTTTCTAGCAGAATCTTTGCACCCAAGATGGTAATAGGAACAAGCCCACTCTGCCCAGATGATAAAATTGAAGCTCAGAAAGATGGGAAACCATCCTTCCTGGACATCCACCTTTGCTAGTAGAACAATGAGTCTGTGAGGTTGGGAAGGGACCCTAGACTTGTCCACATCTGTAAGGGTAGGGTCTTATCATGGGTGGGGACCCAGAGTAGAGGGGAAAGGGGAGGAATTACCACTGCTCTCTGGTTCTTCCCTGGCAGGACCTCGGCCACATATTTGGTGATGCCAGCACTCTGTAACTGCAGCCTCTCACACTGGTCCACAATCTTGTTCTGCAACACAAACAATACTCATGGGGTCTTGATCTCTGTATATGAACCATTCACTCTATTCCCATGATTTTTTTCCCTTTCACTGCACCTCAGCCACCCACACCCATGGTCATGTCCTACATCTCATCATTATCAGAACTATACCACCTCCAAAACCTTCATTTCAAGGACCCACACCCTGCCCCCCATGGCCCATCCTTCTCACTCACTAATGCTAGAATCCCCATTCCAAAAATTCTTCAGCGCAGTTGGGGCCACCAACACATCAGTCTTACGCTTCTCACTATCATCATCCCCTTCGGTGGCCTCACTTCCTTCTTTACCCTGAAATCCCATGGCCCAGTATTATAATTAATTACTTCCTGGCATGCACTCTCAACCCTCCATCATACCCAGCTCCCTGACTGTCCAGGCCCGCACCTGAGCAGAACATGCTTCTCAACTTGCTCGCCACTAAGTTATTCCCATTCATGAAGCAGCACCATCAGTCATCCATCTCTTATCTAGACCAAAACCCCAGGGGTTTCTCTCAAACCCCATATCTAATCCATCCAATCCCATCAGCCCTGTCTCCAATGTCTGTCTGTCTGTCTCTCTCTCCTGGCCATTTCTGGTCACTTCCACTCTAGTTATTCTACCCATATTGCCATCATCTCTCACAGAAACCACTGTTAGAACCTCCTAACTTGGCTTCATTCTTGACTCCCCCTACGACCAGCTTTTGTAAGGAAATCAGATCAGGTCATGCCCCTGTTCAATACCCTCCAATGGCTTTCCAATACACTCACAGTAAGATCAAGCTTCTTACCTTAGTGAATATGGTCCTATCTGATGTAACTCTGCCTATTTCTCCAATGTCATCTCCTACCACTCTTGACACTGGCCTCCTTTCTGTTCCTTAAACACACCAAACTTGTCCTGACCTCAGTGCCTTTGCACTTGTTGTTCCTTCTGTCAGCAGACATTATGTGTGTATGTGTATATGTGTATGTGTGTGTGTGTGTGTGTGTCTCACTCCCCCACTCCATTCATACATCACCTCTTCAGAGAGGCCTTCCCTGACCATCTCCCTCCTCACCCAATCTCTTCCTTTGCTTTATTTTTCATCCTTGCATTTATAAATTTCTGACTATGTGTTTGTTTACTCTTTAATATCTATCCTTCCACCACTGGAACAGAAGCAACGTAACTTTGATGTGTTCTCTATGCCCCACTATCTCAAAGAGAGTTCCTGCACATAGAAGGCCCTGAATAAATATTTGTTGAATGAACGAACTCCCATTTCCTGGACCACGAAAGGTTCAGCACTTCACGGCTCCCAAAGCTACAAGCATCATCCATGAGAGTAGGAAAGAGTTTTAGAAATGGGGAAGCTGAGGCCCACAGAGAAGTGTCTTGCTCCAGGAGATATGGCCAGGCCCCTGCTTCTCCACTCCATTTCTCCAGGTAATAGCTGGAGACTCTCTAAGCCAAGTCCCTCCGTTATTTCTCTTAAGAGTTTTGCCTCAGTTCTATCTCCCAAAAGACAACTCAGCTACCACTTCCAGGAAGCCCTTGTAAATCCCCCCCACACACACAAAGTGGAAATTAGTTTTATCCATCACAGGTCCAAACACAAAGTCATAGAATTGAATTGACTAGGAGGAAGCTGTGATCAGCAAGCACCATGGGACTGAGGGAACTGAGACTAGCTACAGGGCAGGAATCCAGAGGTAAGACAGCAGTAGAACTGGGGCTGGTTTTGCCCAATTCAGTAACAATCTTGCCCTGGGTGAAATTTCTTTGCTGGCTGGAGGGATAGAGAAGGATTGTGCAAAAGACAAAAATCCACTCTAGCCCGGCGTGGTGGCTCACGCCTGTAATCCTAGCACTTTGGGAGGCCGAGGCGGGTGGATTGCTCAAGGTCAGGAGTTTGAAACCAGTCTGAGTGAGACCCCGTCTCTACCAAAAATAGAAATAAATTAATTGACCAACTAAAAATATATATACAAAAAATTAGCCGGGCATGGTGGCGCATGCCTGTAGTCCCAGCTACCTGGGAGGCTGAGGCAGTAGGATCGCTGAGCCCCGGAGATTGAGGTTGCTGTGAGCCAGGCTGAGGCCACGGCACTCACTCTAGCCTGGGCAACAAAGTGAGACTCTGTCTCAAAAAAAAAAAAAAAAATCTACTCTATATCGGAGAGAGAGAGGACAAGACTTACCTCCCTTCTGGCAGAGGAGATAAATAAGCTTAGGGCCTCAGGGGGGTTCAGGGAAGACTCCCTGGGCAGAGTACATTCCAAAACAAGTGCCAGGCCTACCACCTGCCCCAGCCTTCACCCCTTCCACCACTCTGATCCAGCCCTGATGGCTACTTTTAAAGGTTTTCATTAAATTCTTGCCCCCATTAGCTTCACTTCTTCCCTCCAATCATTGAAGCAAAAAGGCAGTTTCCTCTTGCCTACTTAATGACTCTGTGGGTCCAGCCCTGAACCTTAAGAGCCTTAGAGGAGTCACTGTCCTGTTCTCAGCCTCAGTTTCCTCATCTGTAAAATGTAAGTAGGACCACCACTTCGAAGATGGGGAGTGGGTTTTTCTTCCACATGCTTATTTGCATATTCCATTTTCTTCAAAATAAACATGCATTGAACAATGTAATTGAACAACATTACTTTGTTCAATTCTAGTTTCAAAAGAAAACCCAGATATTCAAATTCAGAAAATTTGGATGTAAATACTTCTGGAAATCAGCCTTAACACAGATGTTTTTCCTCGGGTCTCATGTGTTATGAAAAAATTATTAATCACAGTAACCTTAAGTCAAACTGCCTAAGTTCCAATCCCATTGCTATCAATTAGTAACCGTGACCCCTGGCACCTTACTTAACTTCCATAAAAATGGGGTTCATAATAGTACTCTCCTCCTGCTATTAGACAATAAGCAAGTCTATGAGGTGGGCACTCTCACCCCCACTTTACAGGTCTGGATAGAATGAGATGACAGACAAGTACTCTGCAAAGTTTCTAGCCATCATGCAAACTGATTACATCATGTTCTCCAAGTCTATTTTCCTCATCCCTATCATTGATATCAGTAACAAAAGGACCAACTAGTAGCTTTTAAGTGTCGCTGAAAAACTGAATCCCCCCAAACCAGGCACCATGAAAGGTGTGTTTATTATAGTCCAGTCTGAACAGGTGATGTCCCCAGTGAGAGCCCTCAGGCCTCACAGCAGGGCTGAACTCCAGAGTGGGTGTGGGAGAAACAAGCTGCTTAATCAAATTGCAAGGAAATCCCCAAGGGCCACAGCTAGTGTGGAAGAAGGGAAGAAGCCCCAGGGAGACTTCTCTCTCCAACCTTAGCAGCTCAGGGGAGAGGTGGTGACATGAAGGCCACCAGCCAGGAGCCGAGCTGGAAGTGGAGGTGGGGAGAAACCCTGGGTGAAGGAGAACCTCCTGATATCCTCCCTGCCCCCTCCGTTTATCCAGGTGAAACCAGCTTCAAGTACAGTCAAGGCCAGCCCAGAAAGCGAGATCACCTCACCAGGAAGCCTGAAGGGGGCAGGAGGGGAGGAGGAGGCTTTGAGTTGAGGGGTTGAGGGGAAGGCTTCGAAGGGCCAGGTTTTGTCAGCGGACGGCTTCCACAGGGGCGGGGGTTGGGGCACACCTTGCACTGGGGAACTGGAACAGCTGAGCCCTTCATTGCCCAAGGCCAGCCCCAGCTCCCAAACGCGCAGCGGAGGGGGACGTGGGAGCAGGGAAGGGGCTGGATCCTCCACTGCGTGATAGGCACCGACGGGTAAACAGCACGTTACCCATCATCCCATTTATGTCTCACAACAGCTCTAATACATACGCGCTATTATTATTATCACTGTCCCAAAACTACAGATGAAGACACCGAGGCGCAGAGCGCTACAGGACTCACGGGGAGGACGAGAGGGAGTGGATTCGAACTCAGGCCAGCCTGACTCCACAGGCCACACCCTTAACCGTCTCGTTCTACAGCCGAGGCCACTGCGGAGCCTGGGCTCCTGGCTCTGCCGTCCCGTCCGCCGGGCCCGGGCTCCGCACTCCCCGCCGGCCCGCCCGGCGCGCCCGCCTCCGGAGCCCCCGCCTTCCGGCGCCCACGCCCGCTCACCCGCAGCTCCTCGGCGCGCTCCTCCGCCCGGCGGATGCGGTGTCCCTGGCAGCGGCCGCCCAGCTCGGCGCAGGCGGCGCACACGGGCCGCCGCTCGGAGCCGCAGAACCAGCTCAGAGCCTGGCCGTGCTCCGGGCAGAGCGGCCCCGGCCTGGGCCCCGGCCACGGCCCCGGCCCCGGCCCCGCGCCCTCCGCGGACATGGCCGAGTGGCGGGTGTCGCGCGCTCCACCTGTCGCAGGTGGCTGCAGGGCGGGGCCTCCCTGACCCCGCCCCGGGCCCGCCCGGTGCGCCCGCGCGCCCCGCCGCCGCGCTTCCTCCCACCCGGCGCGGCACCCTCGCCTGACCCCCGCTCCCGTCCCGCCCGCCTCGGCACTTTGTCCTTCTTTGCTGAATTAGATGGCGCTGTGCGCGGGCTTGTTTATAACAAACAAATCCCACCAAAGACTACTGGGACCGTCGGAAACTTTACTGAGCACTTATTAAGTGCAGGGCTTTCGCTGGGCGCTTCATAAGCGTTCTATCCTGTAATCCTGACAACTGCCCTTTTTGACGGGCCGCTTTAGACCAGTAGCTTAAAGTTAAGCTCTGGTGTCAGACTGCCCGGGCTCAAATCCCACCTAGCTGCTAGCTGGCTGAGTACCTTCAGGATCCTAAGCTGTAAAATGGGGATGACACTGTCCACCTCATAGACTTGCTAATTGTCTCATAGCAGGAGGAGAGTACCATTATGAACCCCCATTTTTATGGAAGTTAAGGAAGGTGCCAGGGGTCACAGTTACTAATTGATAGCAATGGGACTGGAACTTAGGCAGTTTGCCTTAAGGTTACTATGACTAATAATTTTTTCATAACATATGAAACCCTCGGAAAAAACATCTGTGTTAGGCTGATTTCCAGAAGTATTTACATCCAAATTTTCTGATTTGAATATTTGGGTTTTAAACTAGAATTGAACAAAGTAATGCATGTTTATTTTGAAGAAAATGGAATATGCAAATAAGCACGTGGAAGAAAAACCCACTCCCCTTCCTGGAAAGAACAACTGCTAACATGTACCTGAGCTATTTTAGGCAATTTTCCCCTCCAGAATCTGATGCATCACTCTGAGCCCAGACTGAGCCCTTTCCTAGGGACCCAGTCCAGTCTGTCTGGGCATACAGTGAGAACGCTGCTCCCCAACCCCAGATTGCCTTTGGAGGTCTTGGCAGAAAACTCAGCCAGAGAAAGCAGGGCCCACGCTTTAGGTGTCCGATAGTATTCTGAGTTCATCAGAACTGCACACAGGTGGGTGCAAAACCTGAAAGAGAAACATTATATCCTGAGGTTCAGAGGGGCTTAGGCACCTCTATTCTGAAGCCCCTCTGAGCTACAGCTACACAAAGGGGCTAGAACCCTTCCTTTCTCAGCCCCTACAGTGTTAGCCCCTGAGGGTAAGGACAGCTAAGAGCCCCAGAGCTTTCCAGAGCAGTACTGACTGGTGTGGTCATCCAGTGAGGGCATATTGTCACTCCAGATAGACAAATATTATACCATGTGACTAGACAGAACATAGAGTGGAATACATAGAGTGGAATATAGAGTCAATGGTTTGATTCCAGCTATGCCACTTACAGCTATGGGACCTTGGTCAGGTTACTTAGTCCCTCTGTGGCTCAGTTTCCCCATCTCTACAATGAGGGTGATAATAATAGTATCTACCTTAGAGGGCTTAGAGATCTTGTTGGCAAAGTGTGTACCTTGGGTGTCTGACATACAATAAGGCATAATAACTGTCTTTATTATATGTGTGAGGATCTGTAAATACCCTTGTAGCAGGTTTCAGAATGTAAATTTCGTGAGTTTCTTTGTCAAGGGGTCTGCATCAAAAGAAGCTTTCCAGTGCATCCCAGTGGGAGGGTGACGGCTTCATAATGGCATCTACCCTCCTCTGGGCTTGGGGATGGAAATAGGCTGTGGTAACTAGAGATTGTGTTTAGAATTTTTTTGTTCTAAAGACTGAGGGTGGGGAACCCTATGGTGAAAACAAAGAAAACAGGAGGTGCTTTTTGTGTGAAGGCAAAAAAGAAAAGAGGCTGTGGGGGCAGGGGGAGGAAACAGGGGTTAAGGTCCTTGGGGAAAGCCTGGGTCCTTTTGGGGGGTGTGGCCCTATAATGGCTGAGTCTGGAAGGCCCAGTAGAATTCCCAGAGGTGCTTCCAGGCAGAGGGACTAGCAATGCAAAGCGCTAAGGTGAGTAGATTTACTTTTATAAAGTTGGATGCATCCGTTCTACTTCTCACAGGCTGAGTTGGACTGGAACTAGAATATCAACCCCTTTCCTAAACATACATCAAGCCCCGCAGGACCCACTTCCCGGATACTCATAAACTCCCTGGCTGTGGCTCTCAACTTTATTGGGCTTCAGAATCAAGAGTCACCAGTTGGGGGGGGGGGAGGGGCAAGAAGAGGGTTAAACTTGCAGACTCTCCATTAAGATTCTCATTCATTAAGTCTAGGATAGAGCCAGGAATCTGCATTTATAGCAGTCACTCCATGATTAGGATGTAAATGAGCCCTCTGAGGCTTCTAGAAACACTGCCCTAGGGCAGTGGCAACTCTTTATTAGGTTGTATATCAATTCAAGGGGTGGAGAGCACCATCTTTAAAAAAAAAAAGAAAGAAAAAAAAAAAACTAGAAAACTTGCCCATAGTTACATATATTAAAGGTAAACAAAATTTATGGAATGTTATTGTGTTGGACTAGGCTCCTGCACTAGGATCCAAGAAACCAGATCAAAGCAAAATGGAAGGCCGGGCGCGGTGGCTCACGCCTGTAATCCTAGCACTCTGGGAGGCTGAGGCGGGTGGATTGCTGGAGGTCAGGAGTTCAAAACCAGCCTGAGCAAGAGCGAGACCCGTCTCTACTATAAATAGAAAGAAATTAATTGGCCAACTAATATATATATATATATATATATAGAAAATTAGCCGGGCATGGTGGCGCATGCCTGTAGTCCCAGCTACTCGGGAGGCTGAGGCAGAAGGATTACTTGAGCCCAGGAGTTTGAGGTTGCTGTGAGCTAGGCTGACGCCACGGCCCTCACTATAACCTGGGCAACAAGTGAGACTCTGTCTCAAAAAAAAAAAAAAAATAAGCAAAATGGAGTCACTCATGCTAAAGTTCCACTTCACCAAACCAAAACCAAATCTGACCTGAGAAATTGGTGGGGGGGGGGGGGCGGGGTATGGGAAGAATAGCCAAATCCTCAAAGTATACAGATTTAGCTGACATAATAAGGAAGTCCTCTCTGTTTTAACCCCATAGGGAAAGTAATTTTGTTTTTGTTTTTGTTTTGAGACAAGGTTTTGCTCTGTCACCCAGGCTGAGGTGCAGTGGCACAATACATAGCTCAACTGCAGCCTCCTGGGCTTGAGCAATCCTCCCGCTTCAGCCTCCCAAAGACCTAGGATTACATGTGTGAGCCACTTTACCTGGCCAGAAAGTACCTTTGAAATGACCAATCTTCTTTTTGTTCCTTATTTCTGCTTTCTTCAGCCTATAAAGCCAACTTCCTCTACTCAGATTGTTGGAACATTTTATTTTATAGAATCAGGTGTTGCCTGACACTAGAATCGCTAATAAAGGCCAGTGAAATCATTTAACTAAATTTATTGTAATTTTGTCTTTTGACTACATATAAATACACACACACACTATATATATATGTATGTGTATATATATACATATATATAGGCATTGGTGTATATACGTGTGTATATATATATAGAGAGAGAGAGAGAGGGAGAGAGAGTCACTGGGGATTGAAGGTATTTCTTTCTGAGGGTTATGGTCAAGAAAGTTTGGAAGCTGCTTAGAGGTCTTAGGGGACTTCTGGGGCCTTTGTGGGTGTGGACAGGGCTGTACTTGAACTTTAGGGCTTGCCTAGGCAGGACACCCTCAACTGGGGACAGCAAAAAATGGACACCTTTGTTACACTTTAGTCATTCAACAGATTTATTGAGCCCCTACCTGCGTTTGTTTGTGTGCAAGCCTCATTTAAGATACAGGGAAGACAAAAGTCAAAGAGAACAAAGTCTGCTTTCGTGGACAAATAAAACAGATGGATATGTAATATAATGTCAGCAGTGGTAAGAGCTACGAAAAGATTCAAGTACTAAAGGAAAGAGGACATGGTGGAGGTGTGGTGTGGAAAGGATGATCTCGGAGGCCTCTCAGAGAAGTGGCACAGGAAAAAGCAAGCCATGAAAACACTGGGGAAGGAGCTTTCCAGACAGAGGACCAGCAAGTGCAGGATTTCTTTTTATGGCATGAACTCTGCTTCTCTGTCTCCAAAGAACCTCATATAACTTTATATTGTGTGAAAATCTGCTACAAATATATTCACAGATTCTTACACATATGGTAAAGCATTCATTAGCCTCCATTGTATGACACATGTAGGAGTGTACTTATTTTTATAAAATTGGGATTACGTGTTCGTCCAGCTCTATAATCTGCCCTTTCACTTACTCATTTATGACATTTGGTTTTGGTCTTTTTTTTTTTTTTTAACTTTTTTTTAGTGAACATTTTGGAAAGTCTTTGGAAAGAACTATTTCTCCTCAGCCTTTCCTTTCCCTCAGGTGGGCTCCTCAGTGGCAGGTCCAGCCTTTTCTGCCAGCCTGGTGGACCCCACCTTGCTAGGCCCTATTCCCATTCCCCTTTCCTCCTCAGCCCCTGATCCAACATCTCTGGAGCTGGAGCTGGAAGTCATCTGCCTACAGTTGCACAGTGTCTAGGAGTAGCAGGTGAGACTATCGACATTGTGGCTTCTTTACCTCCTGTGATGTTTTCATAGCACAGTCAGTTTCAACTGCCACCTTTAAGAGGGACTTGGCAGTCTGCCAGTACAGACAAACTCTGATCACATGGGTGCCCTGTGATGAAGTCTAGGCCCCCAATGACAGAGTCCTCTCCTCTCAGGCCAGACCAAACTAGATGAGACCAGCTCTCTTCTCCAGAGGGCTCTTAGGACCAGTCCACTTCGCAGGAGGGCCATTATTAAACTGAGCAAGTACAGGAAAGAACAACCAACTCCGGCAATAAAGAGTCAAGAACTAGGATTATATTTATATAAGACAGAGCTGGAGGCTGCTATGGTTTGACTATGACCCTGAAAGTACACACGCTGGAAACTTAATCCCCAGTGCAACAGTGTTGAGAGATGGGACCTTTAAGAGGTGATTAGGTCATGAGGACTCTGCTCTCCTGAATGGATTAATGGCATTACTGTGGGAGTGGGTTCCTGAAAAAAGGATAAGTTCAGTTCCCTTCTCTCTATCGAGCTTCTTCCTTCTCACCACGGGATGCCTTCTGCCATGTTATGATGCAGCAAGAAGCCCCTTACCACATGCCATCTCTAAATCTTGGACTTCTCAGCCTCCAGACCCATAGCAAAATAAATTTCTGTTCACTATAAATTGCCCAGTCTGTGGTATTCTGTTATAGCAGCACGAAATAGGCTAAGACAGAGGCACTGGTAGTGTAAAGCTGAGGGATGAGAGGTGAAGGTTAGGGAGGGGTGTGCATGAAATTATGGATTCAAAGGTGACAGCACAATGAGTCAGGAAGCTGCAAATAGTTCAAACCACTGAAGCATATAATGTGGGGGCAGAATTAGAAAATGAGGCTAAAGAGATATATACCAAGCTTTACGGATCTAATGAGGGAATTTGAATTTCACTTTGGATATCCATTATCTGTTGTTTATACAAACCACCCCAAAGCTTCATGGCTCAAAATGAAAACTGCTTTATTTATAATTCTGTGGATTACTAAATTGAGCTGAGCTCAGCTAGGTTGTTCTGATGGTTATTCATATGGTTGCAGTCCTCTGATGGCTCAACTAAGGCTGGATAGTCCAAAATAGTCTCACCCACATGTCTGGCATTTGGTGCTGGCTATTGGATGGGCCATGTCTCTCAAATAGTCTAGCCTAATCTTCTTCCCATGTGGCAGTGTGCCAAGAGGATCACAGCAGAAACTGCAAGGCCTTTTGAAGCTTAAACTCAGAAGTATTGCAATGTCACTTCTGCTACATTTTATTGGTCAAAACAAGTTATAAGGGCAGCCCTGATAGGAGGAGCTACAAAGAATTTGTGGTCACTTTTAATCTATCACACCCTGGGATGGTGTTGGCCTGAACCAAGGTGGTAGGTAGAGAGAAGTGGACAGACTTTTATTTTTAGGATATTTTGGAGGCTGAATTGAGAAGTCCTGGGGATTGTTCATGAACAAGGAAGATAGGGAGAAGTTATAAATGACTCCTAGATCCTTGGCTTGGGTGATTGGTGAATGGTAGTGCCCAGCACTTAGAGAGAAAAGAGGAGGAACAGGTCTGGGGGGAAATGATGTTTCCAGTATGAGTCATGTCAAGGATGAGGTGTCTTTTAGACAGCCAGATGGAGATGGGCAGAAGGCAGCTGGATATACAGGTCTGGCTCAGGAAGAGGTCTGGTTGCAGTACCAGTTTGGGAATCTCTGGTGCTTTAAGCCTAAAGCATCTCTCAGGGGGGCTGCATCTCCAGAGCAGGAACATCATGAGGGCAGAGATCTAGCAACTCAACTCTCTAGCAGCACTGAGTCTAGCTCCGTGCTCCAGGACAAAGCAGTAAGTCTATGCTGGTTGTGGCTTACTAGGCTATTATGGGGAAGAGAGATTAAGTTTGTAGAGAGAACCCCCAGCTCTGAACTAAAGTCAGTGTTGCAAGTGGCAAGAGGGGTAGAGCCCTCTCCTGCCAGGAGGAAATCTCCCAACACCAGGTCACTGACTCAGAAAGTAACAAGTGCATCATCACCGAAGGAGCATCAAGGGATGCTCAGTGGGCACTGCTGTAGTGGGGGTTGGAAGATAGACCCAGTGGCCATCCCTGATAGTCTGTGAAGGCAAACTTCTCTTTCCACCCCCACTCTCCCACAGGCACTCAACTTTCAGAAACTCCACAAATCTTCACTGAAAGCTATTCTGGTGGGAGATCAGCACAGCAGAGGCACCTACTAGGGTGCAAAAGAAATGTTGGATAGGATCCCTGCCATTCATTCATTCATGCAACAAACAGTCAACAAGCCCCTTCTGAATACCAAGCCCTGTGCTGTGCAACCGGAATACAGAGGTGAATGGACTCTAGTTTGGAAGCAATGCCACTGCAGCTGTAAAAACTTTGTCTTGTAGCTGTTGTTGGTTTATAGAACTGTCTTCCCACTGCATCCCATAAAGGTACTGAGAGGCCTTCTTGCTATGGTACCTGGCTGTAACAGTCTGATGAAAGAAAAAAAGAATGAAAGGAATAAGGGAGTGGGGGACTGAGGAAGTGTCCAAAGGAGGGATCTCTGGTTGGACTCAGGGAAAACTTCAAAGAAATAAGGCAACACCTCTATCTGAGCTAATAATAATTTAAAAGATGACATTAAGTGCTTCCTCCGTGGTTGTTACACTGATATCCGCTTTCCTTGGATTACCTAGATTCTTCTGGCAGCGTGGTCTTGGGCACCTCCGTCCTTTTCTTTGGACCTTATCAACGGATCGTTACATTAAGAAAACAGAGCGGGGCGCTCTCGTTCGGTTCACCGTAGACGTCAGGCGAGCGGAACTGCTGTTCGGCGGCCGACAAGGGCGCCCGGAACCTTTTACCTGGGACTCCCGCCCTAGCGACGTGAGGCTCGTTGCTAGGGGCGGAGGCGCGGGAGACGGTGGAGCTCGGAGACTACGGCCGCCCTCCGGCTCCTAGTCCCAGCCGGCCTCAGCTCCAACCCCGCCAGCCCACCGGTGGGTATGGAAGCCCAGGCGGGGAGGGTGGAGCCCTCGCGCTCTCTGGGCCGCACCCGCCTATTTCTGGCCGAAGCAGAGAGTGGGTTCTTAGAGCCAGCCTTGGGCTGGGTAGCGCTAGGTTGCCATCCATCTTGGCGGAGATCCTCCTCACCTTCCTCCCCCATGCACATAAAAAATAAGATTTAGCCGTTTGCATAATGGGCAGGGAGAGGAACATTTGTGATCTGAAGAGCCAGAAATGAAAAACTGCACGCAGGTTGTCCCTAAAACTTGAGGCAGCTTTAGTAGTTCTTGCCTAGTACTGATTCCTCGTGTAATTTTGGGTAAAACCCTCTTATTCTCTGAGCCTCGGTTTCCCCTATCTGTACCGTTAGAGGGTGGAACTAGATCACCTTCTAGGTATTTCTACCTGTGGTTTTGTTTCTGTTGGAGCATGGTTTTGGTATAGGTGCCTTGGTCTCCCAGAGTATAGGTTAAATGTATGCAGAGGGAGATTTGGAGAGAGGGAGGAAGATGAGAAATAAGCATTTGCATGAGCAATGGACCGAGGAAGTCCAGGGAAATTAGGTCTGGTCCACCAGGTCTGCCCTTGTGACCTTCACCAAGTCATAAATGGGTCCTAGTTTCTTCATGGAATAGAGGGGTTGGATATGTACTGGTGTATATCAAGGAATATTGTATTGGAGAGTTAAAAGAGAATCTTCTGAGTTATGTTTAGAGTGACCACGGGGTATTTCCAAGCCCTTGGAAAGCAGATTGGGGCAGAAGTTGGTCTGGGATTCAGATTTAGGCCTGGTTCCAACTAGAACTAACAAGGACATCCAAAATCATAATCAAGTTTATAGGCTTTCCCAGTCTTTTCCAGCCTTTCTGGGCTTGAAATCTGAGACAAGGCAAGGGTGACTGCCCCTTGAAGGATATGTTGTTGGGCAGTTTAAAGGGCCCTTATGTTGTTGGGTCCTTAAAAAGCATCCCATAGGCCGGGCGCTGTGGCTCACGCCTGTAATCCTAGCTCTTGGGAGGCCGAGGCGGGCGGATTGCTCAAGGTCAGGAGTTCAAAACCAGCCTGAGCAAGAGCGAGACCCCGTTTCTACTATAAATAGAAAGAAATTAATTGGCCAACTGATATATATATAAAAAATTAGCCGGGCATGGTGGCACATGCCTGTAGTCCCAGCTACCCGGGAGGCTGAGGCAGAAGGATCACTCGAGCCCAGGAGTTTGAGGTTGCTGTGAGCTAGGCTGACGCCAAGGCACTCACTCTAGCCTGGGCAACAAAGCGAGACTCTGTCTCAAAAAAAAAAAAAAAAAAAAAAAGCATCCCATGAAGCAGACTCTTTCATCTTAGTATGCCATTCATTCATTCAACAGATAGATTTGCCTTGCATTCGTTCTCCATACTGAAAGCACAGATACAAAAATGAACAAGATGTTATCCCTCCTCTCAAATATTACACATTCATAATATAAAGAAAGGAAGATAACTTAATAGTATTTTCGTAGTCTTAGTTTACTCGTAAAATTGCAATATAAACATATACTTTGTTCTTGAGATTTTTAAATTGCCTTGCTATATAACATAACTAATTCTTAGCCTTATTGGGATCAATCACCCTAGTCAAGGGCCATAGTTGACTTCAGCTTAATATCCTCCAGACTCATATCCATTTGTATATATGTTCTCTGCATATTTGGTATATATGTTTAATATACATGTACCATGTTTCCCCGAAAATAAGACAGGGTCCTATATTTATTTTTCCTCAAGAAGACACCCTGGGCTTATTTTCAGGGGATGTGTTAATTTTTTTAAGTACGGTACAACAATCTACATTTATTCAAATATAGTTAAGTCGTCTTCTTCTGGAACATCATCCTAACTCTCCAAACCCCAAATTCCATCCTATATTTCTTGTGACTCTATTTCCTTTAGAACCATTGGCCCCAATCTCTCATGTCGAGCAATAGAGCTCTCATGGGGCAGATGAGAATGGCTGCTCGTCTTCACCACTCCACGATGAAATGCATGGGTTGTACAGATATGCTGTGTAGCCACACCCATCACTAGGTCTTATTTCTAGGGTAGGGCTTATATTATGCAAATGCTTAGATATCCTGCTAGGGCTTATTTTATGGGTAGGTCTTATTTTCGGGGAAACACAGTAGTATGAGCAAAATTAATACAGGTGAAATTGCTGCTTCCATTTATTTTTTTTTTTTTTGAGACAGAATTTCACTTTGTTGCCCAGGCTAGAGCGAGTGCCGTGGCGTCAGCCTAGCTCACAGCAACCTCAAACTCTTGGGCTCAAGCAATCTTCCTGCATCAGCCTCCCGAGTAGCTAGGACTACAGGCATGTGCCACCATGCCCGGCTAATTTTTTTTTTTCTATATATATTAGTTGGCCAATTAATTTCTTTCTATTTTTTAGTAGAGACGGAGTCTCGCTCTTGCTCAGGCTGGTTTCGAACTCCTGACCTCGAGCAATCCGCCCGTCTCGGCCTCCCAGAGTGCTAGGATTATAGGCGTGAGCCACCGCGCCCGGCCTGCTTCCATTTATTATTACTGTTAATTTCATAATCATGCTAGTAATGATCATTTATTATTAACAGTTTTCCAGGTTGACTTTACATGCACTAGTTTTTGTAGAGATGCAGTATAGTATACTTGTCAAGAGCAGGGCCTCTGGAGTCAGATTGCCTGGGTTTAAGTTTTGGTTCTGCCACTTATTTGTGATGTAAACTTGAGCAAGTTATTTAACATCTCTGTGCTGTACTTTTCACATTTGCAAAATGGTTATACAGGTTGAGTATCCCTTATTTGAAATGCTTGGGACCAGAAGTATTTCAGATTTTGGATTTTTTTTTTTTTGGATTTTAGAGTATTTGCATTATATACTACTGATCGAGCATTCCTAACCTGAAAGTCTGAAATCCAGAATGCTCCAATGAGCATTTCCTTTGAGTGTCATGTTGGCACTCAAGAAGTTTCAGATTTTGGAACAGTCTAGATTTTGGATTTTCAGATTAGGGATGCTTAATCTGTCGTAACAGTAACTATCTCAGAGGCTTGTGGAATAAATGAGTTAATAAATATAAAGCACTTAGAGCACTTCCTCACACATCTTAAGTGCTATTTTTAATCTTCATAGAAGCTAGTGATAGAGTTATTATCCTATTTTACACATAGGAAACTGAGACTTAGGTTCAACAGCTTGACCAAGGCCACAGTAGAACTGTGATTCAGAACTAGCCCTAATTCAAATACTAATGCACTTCATGGAATCGAAGGATTGAATATGTACTGGTGTATATCAAGAAATATTTCACTGGAGAGTTAAAAGAGAATTTTCTGAGTTATGTTTAGAGTGACCATGGGGTATTTCAAGAGTCTTCTATGCTGCCCTCACTTCTCAGAATAAGCTAAACTGTCATTCGATTATTAGGATTTATTTGAATTCTTAAAATCGAGTTGTTAAAATGCAATAAAACGATTTCTTCTTTTAGACATTTATATTCTGAACTAGAAGTCAAGAGATCTACCTAGTTATAATTTTGAGCAAATAATATTTCTGCTACTATTTTCCAGATCTTTAAATAAAAGGTTTATATGATGATTTTCAAAAGCTCTTCCATCTCAAATTCTAGGATTCATATATTTAAAAGAAAAATTGCCTTTTTCTCAAAAGCAGTAAACTCTGAAGTAAGTCAATGCTGAAGATTTTTGATGAACAGAAGTACTATATTATGAGTAAAATACAAATGTTTAATGATGCATTTACATATATTTTGCATATTAAAAAACAGATGTATAATTAACATTACAGTATACTTTTCCTAATTGTTGGAAATGTGAGAGTTATATAATCTTGGAATTTTATAAAATATTTCTTTCTTTGTGAGGGAAAACTACACTTAACAATCTCTTTAATTAAACAAGGTCCGTATTTACCTTATAAATCTCTTTTCAGTGCAAACATGCTTAGAGAAGAGATTAACTTGAGCATCTTTTCACTAATTACAGAGATTAAGAAGTGGCTGCCTGAACTATTAATATTTTTCAGAAGATACACATTACAAATCATTGAATACGGCAGTTCACCAAGAAGATCCTATTCATTTGCGGGTAAGTAAATTTTAAAAGTTATCTTTTCCTTATAATGTCCCATGAATACTCTTTACTTGGGAAGTATGGCTCTCTGAATATACCGGCTAATAATCCAATCAGTTCTAAGCAGAGCCAATCCATTTATAGCACCTGCAGTTTCCAGTGACCTAGATCTATGAATGCCATCTGTCTTTAGTTTGATAATAGTGTTGAAAAATGGGTTAGGCTGGAAGATGTGAAGCCCTGCACCATCTATCTGTCCATAAACAACACAACATCCCAAGATTTTTGTAAACTATCCTGGACTTTTTCCTCTTAGCACATCTGTGGCCTCTTATAGAGAATTCTAGAATGTCTGAACTGGAAGGAACCTTCAATTTACTACTGCACAACAAATACTTTTGTTGTACAGTACTGTGCAAGCTACTTGATGTACAGAGATGAATAATGAGAGGGCTTATTCTTATGGAGCACATACTCTACTAAAAATCATTTAGAAAACCTGCCTAATGGGTACAATGAGCACTATTTGGGTGATGGGCACACCTGTAGCTGAGACTCAAGTATTACAAAAGCGATCCATGTAACCAAAAACATTTGTACTCCCTTAATATTTTGAAATTTTAAAGATCATTTAAAAAATCATTTAGTGCCCTAATTTTCTAGATGGTGAGGCTGAGACCCAGAGTGGGGAATGGAGCTATTCAAGGATAAACAGTGTGATGAGGCAGAGCTGGGGTACAGCCCAGGTGTCTTGATGCCACTCACAGTGTTCTTTCCACTGCATTGTGCTTTTGTACCAGTTACCTGTTCTTGCTAGGTCAATTCTGGCAAATTCTTGAAATGTAGGCTGAAATTCTCCTGGAATACTCTATTTTTTAATGATAATAGTATAAATGAGAACACTTAACTTGGTGAGTTTTACCTGCTATTCTCCATGTAGACAGTTCTTCCTAGAAGTAGGCTGGTCATACCCAGTGAAAGTTCATCCCCTAGAACTTCTTTAAGCAAAACCCCAGAAGAAATAGGGACTGGGTATTCCCACTGCTCCATTTACTTCCCTCAGCTCTTTGGCGTCCCAGGGAACAGCTAGTTGCAGAGGACACATGATCTATAGTATCTGGGATTGGCCCCTAGTCAGATTCTTTCAGTACCAGCAAATGTTTAATGTTTATGCTGGTCACATCTTCAGGCTTCTCATATTTTCCTCTCTGTTGCACAACTGGTTTAGGAACTGCACAAATTAGGTGCTTAGGAGGGGTTTCCTGAATGAGTAAATGAATGAGCATCTTTGAATGTATAATTCATTCTCTTTCTTTTTAGTTCTAGTCATGTTAGTTGAGAGGGACAAGGCAAGTATACCTGGAATACATTTAATTTTTTTATTCTAATTATATCATCCAACATTAACATTATTTAGTTTCTAGGTTAGTAGTTCTCAAACTTTTTGGCCTCAGGACTTCTTGCCACTCTTAAAAATTGTGGACCCCCAAAGAGGTTTTGTTTATGTAGATTGTAGATTGGATTCATATCCCTGCTCTTCTACCATCTTTTGACATTAAAAATGATAAATTTTAAAAAATATTTACCTATTAATTATAAAATAACAATAATAAACCCATTGTATATTAACATAAATAACATATGAGAAATAAATATACTTTCCAGAACAAATGATATTATTTTATGTTTTTGCAAATCTCTGTAATATTTGGCTTGAACAGAAGAAAACTGGATTTGCATAACTGCTTCTGCATTGAATATATTGCAATATATTGTTTAAGTCAAAATACAAAAAGAAAAGCAGGCCTCACACAGAGTTGGAAAAGGGAGGTCTTCCAGGACATCTGGAGAGGCTCTCAGTTATCCCACGTGGTCCTCAGATCATACTTAGAGAACTGCTGGCCTAGGTCATTACCTATATTGTCTCATTTAATGTCATTATCTCTAGTATCGCCTTCATATTAAATATACTTCATGATTGTGGCACACTGATTTAGAGAAGTGCCACAATGAAATTATTTAAAAATTATCTGGCAACCAATTAAAGTTATAACCTTTTAGAATAACTGAGGCTTTTCTTTTTCAAGAAGCTTCACTAGTATAAATTATCTTTAATTTTTAATTACATGCTATTAGTATTTATTTATTGTGGTAGAGTACACATAACATAAAATTTATGATTAGTGACATTTAGTATATAGACAATGTTGTACAACCATCATCACTATCTAGTTCCAGAACATTTTCATCACCCCAAAAGGAAACTCTGCACCTATTAAGTAGTCACTTCCCATTCCCCTCACCCCAGCTCTTGACAACCACTAGTCTTTTTTTCTCTATAGATTTGCCAACTATGGATATTTCATATAAATGAAGTTATATAATATGTGGCCTTTTGTGTCTGGCTTCTTTTATGATGATATTTTCAGGGTTAACTCATGTTGTAGCATATATCAGTACTCCATTCCTTTTTATGGCTTAGTAATAATATTTCATTGTATGGATAGACCATATGTCATTTATTCATTGATGGACATTTGAGTTGTTTTCACCTTTTGGCCACTGTGAATGGTGCTGCCATGAACTTTCATGAACACATTGTTGTTTGAATACCTGTTTTCAATTCTTTTGGCTGTATACTGAGGAGTAGTATTGCTGGATCATATAGCAATCCTGTTTTTAACTTATTGAGGAACTTCTTATATATTTTTTGTTTTGTTTTGTTTTTGAGGCAGAGTCTCACTCTGTTGCCCAGGCTAGAGTGTGTGGTGTCAGCCTAGCTCACAGAAACCTCAAACTGTGCTCAAACGATCCTTCTGCCTCAGCCTACTGAGTAGCTGGGACTACAGGCATGCACCACCATGCCCGGCTAATTTTTTCTATATATTTTTAGTTGTCCAATTAATTTCTTTCTATTTTTAGTAGAGATGGGGTCTCGCTCTTGCTCAGGCTGGTCTCGAACTCCTGAACTCAAACAATCCGCCCGCCTCAGCCTCCTGGAGTGCTAGGATGACAGGTGTGAGCCACCGCGCCCAGCCAAGAACTTCTTTTTATTTCTGTTTCTGTTTGTCTGCTAATGCTTTATTGGAGGCTACAATCCCAGGGCTGTAAGAGTGAAGCAGGGAAAAGAAAAAAAGCAAATGTACAGAATTAGTCTTTTTTAAAAAAAAGAATATAATTTTAACATAACAATACTAGTAATTTGGCCCAACAAAATTAACATTATTTATTATTCTTTTTACTAAACAGGGAACACAACTTCCAGCAGCCACAAGGGATGCTGCTACTCAGATGCCAACCGAAACGAGTACCTCCGCAGAAGGTTTTTTGTAGGTTCTGTGCGGGGATGGGGAAACTACAAAGCAAACTCAAACATGGCACTTATAAATACAGGTACAGCAATCCTACCCTGGGATCCCAAGTTTTATTATGCCCCATTAAAACTCTCCACTAAAGAAAGAGAAGACCCAGGGCAAATATTTTCTTTTCTTTTTTTTTTTTTTTTTTTTTTTTTTTTGAGATAGAGTCTCACTGTATCACCCAGGCTGGTCTCAGACTCTGAATTCCTGGGCTCAAGTGATCTTCCCGCCTCAGCCTCTGAGTAGCTGGGACAACAGGGGCGAGCCACCACACCTGGCTAATTTGGTCTGTTCTCTTTTAAGTAAGAAACAGTCAGCTTATTAGCTAGTATTTACACCCACACACAGAAGGGCCCTGCATCTTTGGGATTAATCTCTGTGTGAGCAAAGACTCCTGACTTCTTGGCCTCAGGATTCCCCTTTATCAGATTCTAATCATTCAGTCATTCTGTATACTTTCAGAGTAAATAATACCATTGCTGACAATGTCAGTGAATCTCCTTTCTCTACTCCTTTTTCATCTTCCTTCTTGCACCAGCCTGAATTACCACCACCTTAGCCCACATTCTCCTTCCCCTTGCTCCCCGTTCTACTCCCATGCTATTGGTCCTCTCATGTTCCATCCTCTCTTTAGCAGGCCCGATGGAATTATAGAAGAGAGAATTCAAACTAAAGTTTTTCAAGAGTATAGCCCAGCTCATGTGGATACCGTCTCTGCTGTTGCTGCTCTGAACTCAGACCTTTGTGTCTCCGGAGGAAAAGATAAGGTGGGGTTTGCAGGGTTTCCTGGGAAACCAACTGATTGCAGGGAAGGGAAGCTATTTTGAAAGAGGGCTAGGGTTTCCGTTGCTGGCAGCAGAGTTGACTAGAGTAAAAATAGTCTAGTCTTCAAGTTAGAAAGACTAGGTTTAAATCCCTACTTGGCTACTTTCTATTACTTAGGGTAAATATTTAAAATTTTTGAGCTTAGTCTCTTTATCTGTTAAGTGGGTATATAATAATGCCACTTCATAGGACAGTTGTAAGGATTAAATAAGAGAACACAGGTAAGACCCTTAGCACTATGCCTGACCACCCACATGCTTTTTATAAATGGCAAGGATTATTCTTCCAGCCAATCCCTTTTTACATCTACAGGCAGACACAGAAGTTATTTATCTGCAAAAGGAACTCTTTAGTCTCTTCTTTTATGTTACGCTTTTGCCAAAATCTTTATACTTGTGTGGCATCATGATTCCTTCCTTCCATGTTTTATCCTTCCTCCCATTGTCACTTTGAATCTGACTGCTTTCTCTCCTTCATGTTTGGATCTATCATAGCCTTCACAGCTAGGATATTGGTAGCAAAAAAAACACTGATTGTTTTTATAGAGAATAATACTAATATTGCCTCTCATTTTTAATAGCCTTGAATCTTCATATTCCATTTGCATACTATATTTCACCAGTTATAAAATGTGTACATGTTTTCACATTTTAACACCGCTGAAGTCAGGGTACATCTCAGTATCATAGATTAATTGGCAGCATTTTGTCTTAAAATCTATATCATCTTATTTGTAAGAAATTTTATTTATATGAGCCTCACTCACACCAGTGAGGGGTAGATGGGCAAGGATTATCTTCTCTGTTTTATAGATTAGGAGACTAGGAATGGCTCTCTCAATAGCCCTTTATTTAGAAAGATGAGGTCAAGTATAACAAGGCTGGGTCCAGTATAAATACATGCTTCTTACTCTCTTGCAACGAACTGTGGAGACTTGGCCAGAAAATGCTTTAAAAATCCTGTTTAGGGAAAGAAATGCTTACAATGAGATGTTAAAGTATATACCTGAAAAAAGTATGGGAAGAAAATTTTAACAATGATCTTTTTTAGCAGATGGGATTACGGATGATTTTTTTTTTGAAATGAAAAAAAAAGGTGCAATCCATTTCACAACAGTGTAAATATACTTAACTGTACACTTAAAAATGGTTAAGATTGGCTGGATGCAGTGATTTATGGCTTTAATCCCAGCACTGTGGGAGGCCAAGGCTGGAGGATCGCTTGAGGCCAGGAGTTCAAGACCAACCTGGGCAACATAGTGAGACCCTGTCTCTACAAAAAATAATAATAAAATTAGCCATGGTGGTGGTGTGTGCCTGTAGTTCTACCTACTTGGGAGGATAAGGCAGGAGGATTGCTTGAGCCCAGTAGTTTGAGGTTACAGTAAGCTGTGATCACATTACTACACTCCATCCTGGACTACAGAGTGAGACCCTATCTCAAAAAAAGAAAAAAAAACATGATTATGGTTATAAATTTAAAAAAAACCACATACAACTAAAAAAAATTATAATACAGTAGGGGGGAACCTAATCCTATGTAGAATTCTCCTTCAGCATCTATAGCCAAACTCTCAAGCTGAAACAGTCCTTGGGGAGTATTATCCCACTCTCATCAGTAAGGTTTAGAGGAGTGGCTCAATGTCTTAGGGAGAGACAGAGAAGTGATCAAGGGGAAAGAAAAGAAACTGAAAGGAAGGGAATGTGAGAAGGAGCATAACAATAAACCTCTAAGGCTCGAATCAAGTCACTTGACAGAGAGGGAGTTAGTGACTAGGGAGAAATTAAGGTGAGGATTGAAGTAAAGGCTAGTTTCAGATAAACAAAAATTCAGAGATTAAACTAAAATATTTTAATGACTCTCTGCAGACAGTTGTGGCCTATAATTGGAAAACTGGAAATGTGGTGAAAAGGTTCAAAGGACATGAACGTGAAATCACCAAGGTAATTGTCAAATTATTATTATTATGAAAGGAATTTGGAACTGAATAAAGGAATATCTAATAGCTCTAGATATTAAGAGTGATTGAATGTTCAGTCTTAAGGGAAAATGCAAGGATTTCATTTGATGTTGTGAAGCCGGGAAAAGCAGAGCAAACCATTCACTTAGCTGTTGCTACAGGTATACTGGACACAATTTCTCTTTGGTTATTAACCCTGTAATAGCTCAGGTAGTAAATAGAGAATAGCTGATAACAATTCTCCTTGACCTATCCTAATTTAACAGGGACATATTGAGGGCTTACTGTGTGTTTACTATAGCTAGAAAAATGACACAATCCCTATGCTCAGCAACCTTCTAGTCTAGCTGGGGAAGTTTTTAAAAAGTCAACAAAAGTAAATAACTATTCATTTGTTAAATAGCTTTACAGGCTGGGCACAGTGGCTTACACCTGTAATCCTAGCACTTTGAAAGGCCAAGGTGGGAGGATTGCTTGAGCCCAGGAATTTGAGACCAGCCTGGGCAATCATGTCTCTATAAAAAGTAAAAAAAGCTTAGCCGGGAGTGGTAGCATATGCACGAAGTCCCAGCTACTCAGGAGGCTGAGGTGGAGGCTCAGGAGCCCAGGAGTTTGAGGTTGCTGTGAGCTGGGCTGATGCCACGGCACTCTAGTCTGGGTGACAGTGGGAGACTCAAAAAATAAAAATAAAAAAAGAAATGGTGACCTGGTGGCAGACTAAGCATATGGAATATAAATGAAAATAAAGAGATAAAAATAATTGGCAAGAAGATGACAGATGTGGAAAGCACACAATAGAGATCTAATGTACCCCCATAATTGGTGTTCCTAAAAAAGAGCAAAACAAATGAAGTAAAAAACATTTAAAGAGAAAATTAGAAAAAAAAAACTTTACTCAAATGAAGGAAAATTTTAAAAACTTGATGCATAAAATTGTTTAAGGGCTAATTGAGTACCAGGAAAATTAAATAATCTGTACTGAAACATATCCAAGCAAAGCGGTTAAACTTTAAATATAAAAAGTGAGTTTTGCAAGATCCTAGCAGAAGAAAAAGGTCACCAAAATGTAAAAGAAAAATTAGTTGGGCTTCAAATTTCTTCTCAGCAGCACCTGCTTCCATAGGACAGTAGAACAATGTCTATAAAATGGCAAGAGAAAGAATGTGACTGAATCCTTTATGCAGCCAGAGTGGTGTCCATTTTTAAAAGCAATAGAGGCCAGTGCGGTGGCTCACGCCTGCAATCCTAGCACTCTGGGAGGCCAAGGCGGGTGGATCACTCAAGATCAGGAGTTTGAGATCAGCCTGAGCAAGAGTGAGACCCTGTCTCTACTAAAAAAAAAAGAAAGAAATTAGCTGGAAAACTAAAAATATATAGAAAAAATTAGCTGGGCATGGTGGCGCATGCCTGTAGTCCCAGCTATTTGGGAGGCTGAGGCAATAGGATCACTTGAGCCCAGGAGTTTGAGGTTGCTGTGAGCTAGGCTGATGCCACGGCACTCTAGCCTGGACAACAGAGTAAGACTCTGTCTCAAAAAAACATTTTTTTTTTTAAAAGAAAAAAAGAAAATTTTTTTCCATAAGGGAGAGTCTGTACATATACTGTTTTCTTTCTGAAGTTAATAAATTGGGAATATAGGTTTAAGGATATTAATACATATATAAAGATATCAATTAGAAGATTTTAGATTATATATTTTTACATTAAAAATATAAAGGAAGGGAAGAAATAAATCTAAAAACAAATACGGAATTTCACAGAAAAGACAATGAAAACAAAGTGTTTTTTAAAAAACAATAGAAAAGATGAAAGAAACAAGACCAAACATATCTGTAATACCAATAAATGTAATTGGGATAAATTCACTTGTTAAAAGAAAGTACTCTTAGTTAAAAACTAAAGGCACCTACACATTATTTAAAAGAGACATATCTAGTGCAAAGCAGCTTAAAGATTGAAAGTAAAACAGTGAACAAAGATAGAACAGATATATATACACCCATGTTAATAGCAGCATTGTTTATAATAGCCAAAAGGTGGAAACAACCCAAATGTCTATTGACGTATGCATGGATAAACAAAATGTGGTAATATACATACAGTGGACTATTTATTATTCAGCCTTAAAAAGGAATGAAATTCTGATATGTGTTACAACATGGATGAACCTTGAAAACATGCTGAGTGAAAGAAACCAACACAAAAGTACAAATATTGTACAATTCCACTTATATGTGGTAACTAGAATAGTCAAATTCATAGAGAAAGAAAGTAGAATGGTGGTTCCCAGGGGATAGGGTAAGGGGAAAATAAAGAGTTATGGTTTAATGGATAGAGTTTCAGTTTGGGATGATGAAAAAGTTCTAGAGATGAATAGTGGTGATGGTTGTACAACAATATGAAAGTACTTGATGCTACTGTATTGTACATTCAAAAATGATTAAAATGGTAAGTTTTATGTATATTTTACCACAATTTTAAAAAAAGGAAACACCATGAAAGAGGTCAGAACAGGAAAGAAAAAGGTAAGCAAAGATATACAGGCAAATGCAAACAAACAGCAGGAGTTGTGATAATAATATCAAATAAATTTGTATTCGAGGTAAAAAGTATTAAATGGAACAGAGATTCACCTTAAATTCATCATGAGTACAACACAATTACCTGTTATAAGAGTGTTAGGCTACGATGGTTTCAAAGGAATTCTTTCAAATTCACAAAAAGAGATAGTTCTGATGCAGTTTAAACTGTTCCAGAGGAAAGAGACAGCTTCTTAATTCTTTTTATAAAACCAGTATAACATCAGTAGCAAAACCTGACAAAGAATATGACAGACCAACAAAAATCTGTATTAGATGAAATTAGATATAGCTTCAGATAATAGAAACTATGTAGTTGAAGGTTGATGTGGTGGCTCCAAAGTCATAAGGGAGCCAGGATCCTTCTCTTTCTTGTCTGTCATCAGAGTTTGGCTTTCTTCTTCAAGGTTATGTCCTGTTCACAAGATGGCTGCTGCAACTCCAGTCATCATATCTAATTTCAAGGCAGCAGGAAGAAGGGACATGAGCAACAGGTTGTGCCTGCCAGCTCCTTTAAAGAGTTTTCTAGAAGTCCCACTTCCACGTATATCTCAGTGGCTACCCCTTCAAGGGGGCTGGAAAATCAGAATTTATAGCTGAATGCATTGCCATACCCAATAATATAGAGGTTTTATTATTAAGTAAGAATAGGAAAATGGATGGTGGACATACTACTCACACTCTGCTCCCATATGTATACAAACATCATAAAGAAGCATCAGGAAATAGATTCTAGCTTTTTTAAAAAAAAGAATAGCATACTATGGCTAGCTGAGCATTATTCTAAGAATGTAGAAATAGTTTAATATTAGGAAATTAGTAAATATGATTCTCTATGTTAATTGGCCAAAGGGAGAAAAACATGATCATTTTAGTAAATCAGAAGATCCAGCATTCTTTCCTATGGAATCCCTGGGCAAAGTAGAAATAAATGGATCTTTATGTGATTAAAAATATAGAAAAGATATTTCTTTAAAAACAAAATGAGTGACATTATAACACAAAATAAGAGATAATATAAGGTGGTTCCATGATTAACGAGATGAAGTATGTGAGAGTGCTTTGTACACTGTACCCTTTTGGAGGGGGGATCCTGAAATGCCAAAGAAATCACACAGAGAGGAAGTTCTACAGGACCCCAAAGGGGAGCGATCCCATGGAAGTGAGATGGTCTGAGAAGGTTTCATGGAGGTGAGATTTTTAACCTTACCTTGAAGGACAGGAGGAAATCTGCTACTTAAAGAGGACAGGGTAGCACAACATGGATAAAGGTGGAAATTCAAACCAGCCTGTACTTTCCATTCATGGATTTCAAGTTTAGGTATTACTCTTTTAAAAAGTGTGTGTGGGGACAGAATTATATAGACCCATCTTTCCCCCATTTTATTTTATTTTATTTTATTTTTTTTAAAGATTTCATGTCTAAGCTTATTTCCCCCATTTTAAAGTCCAATCTAGCAAGCACACCAGAGCTATTTCAGTTTTGTTTTGTTTTCTACCTGAGCAGGTAGCCTGTATTCCCCAATCAAACCAGTTCTTCAGTGCCTCTCGGGACAGGATGGTCATGATGTGGGACTTGCATGGTTCCTCACAACCGAGGCAGCAGTTGTCTGGCCATGCCATGGTGGTCACTGGATTGGCTGTGGGTCCAGGTAAAGTAAAGTAGATCTCTTCCCAATACAGTTGTGCTTCAGAAAACCCCGTTCAAGCCTCTGCTCATGCTTTGTCTTCTTACCATTGTTTCCAAAGACTTGTCACAGCTGTGCACTGGCTCTCGGGACAACACCCTGCTTCTGTGGGATGTGGGGACCGGACAGTGTGTGGAGAGAGCATCTATCTCCAGGAATGTGGTATGAACTCAGACTTGGCACAGAGCAGGCAGAGGGAGCATGGGGGGAGGGAAAGGGCCAGGAGAGAGACTAGCCTTGGGTCCTGACTTTCTGTGTGACCCTGGCCTCTCAGGGTTATTAGATTAGGTGATCTCTTGAGTCTTCTGCTCCAGAGAATGAGCATTTTTTTTTTTTTTTTTTTTTTGAGACAGAGTTTCGCTTTGTTGCCTAGGCTAGAGTGAGTGCCGTGGCATCAGCCTAGCTCACAGCAACCTCAAACTCCTGGGCTCAAGCGATCCTTCTGTCTCAGCCTCCCAAGTAGCTGGGACTATAGGCATGTGCCACCATGCCTGGCTAATTTTTCCTATATATATTAGTTGGCCAATTAGTTTCTTTCTATTTATAGTAGAGACGGGGTCTCGCTCTTGCTCAGGCTGGTTTCGAACTCCCGACCTTGAGCAATCCGCCCACCTCAGCCTCCCAGAGAGCTAGGATTACAGGCGTGAGCCACCGCGCCCGGCAAGAATGAGCATTTATATTAGCATTTATATTAGAATTTAAAATAGTACTCTCATTTATTCCTTCAAAATATAGTAACTCCATTTCTTCTGTGGGCCAGACACTGTGCTAGGAACAGGGTTAGTGAACAAGGACACAGTTCCTTACAGGAACTCACAGCTTATGCTTACTGTGCATTCTGTATATGTAACATCATGCAGAGAGATAAGCATTACCTTCTGCTTTATGTATGATTTGCTCTGTTTCTGAAGGCTAATTTTCTGGTAGCAGCCTGGCATATAAACTGCACAGCCTTTGGGGTCAGCCATAACAAGGTTTGAATCAGGGATCAATCACTTACTAGCTGTGTTACCCCAAGAAAGCTACTTGTGCTCTTAGAGTCTCAGTGTCTTCACTTATAAAGTAGGGAGAATTATATCACCTGATAGGGTTCTTCAGAGGATGAAGTAAGATAATATATGTGAAACACTTGTCATTGTGCCTGACCCAGGGTCGATGTTCCTTTATTGGTCGTCAAATTTGAGTGATAGTCATTATTTATTTATTTAGAGAGAGTCTCCTTCTGTCATCTGGGCTAGAGTGCTGTGGTGCCAGCCTAGCTCACAGCAACCTGAAACTCCTGGGCTCAATCTATCCTCCTACCTCAGCCTCTCAAGTAGGTGGGACTACAGGTGTATGCCACCACGCCCAGCTAATTTTTTCTATTTTTAGTAGAGACAGGGTCTCACTTTTGCTTAGGCTGGTCTTGAACTCCTGACTTCAAGTGATCCTCCAGCCTTGGCCTCCCAAAGTGCTAGGATTACAGGAGTGAGCCACCGCACCCAGCCCATCTTTTCTAATTTTGCAAACAACTGTCAATGGCAGAATGTGCTTGCCCCATGCCCTCCATATTTGTGGAGGTTATTAGAAGACAATAAAATCCTGTTATCTTGAGTTGTGTTGAAAAGTGTTTCATGCCTGTCCAGCAGGGGGCTGCAGGGATAAAAAGAAATATGATTGCTCTTGCTGAAACCCGTGAGGTGTTGGACTCAAGTTTCAGTGGTCCCACCTTATAACAAGGGCTGTTCTCCTAGCTGCCACCTGGCCAGCAGTTCTCTGCCACATGGCTGGAATTTCAGGTGCCTGCATGCATTTTGGTACTCAAAACTGGCCCAGCTATTACCTTGCTTCTGATAACCTAAGAGCTGCAGGTAGAGCATGAGTGATAGGCATCTGCAAAGCATAAAATCCCTCTAAGTCAAATTTACTGCCTCAGTATCCTTAATAAGAGGTGCAAAGATGCTAGTTAGCACAGTTTACATGAATTACAGCAGAAGACTGACTTTGTATAGAGAGGTTTTGAAAATTTTGCTTTTTTCAGGTCACTCACCTGTGCTGGGTTCCCAGAGAGCCATATATACTACAGACCTCTGAGGATAAAACCATCAGGTAGGCTTCCTGAGCAGCAGAGAAGGTGTTTCTGGTGAAGTTTGTGGCTCTCATGCTTACGTGACTCTGTTCTTACCCTATATCTCTGCATTGCTGTGTTCTTCCCAGGGCCTCCCACCCCTCTGCCCCTCACTGGTGCTGAGGCCTCTCTGATCTGGCCCCAGGGATCACCAGGGTAGAGACTGTATACAGGATATCAGGCCCTGAGAAAGCCCCTGTCCTGGATAGCTTTGAAGCAGCTGATTCAGCAGCTTCCACTGTGGGAATGTGTCCGGATTAACTTCAGGATCAGGCACTTGCTTGTCCTACCCTTCGGGCTGCCTGCTCTGCTTGCTCCCCCTGCATGGCTCCTGGCATTCTCAACTGCCCAGCCCTCAGCTAAAGCCCTCCCCAGGAAGCAGGGTCAGAGTCAGCATCAGAGAGTCAAACAAAGCCAGCACATCTGGAAACTTCAGATCTGAGAAGAGAGTCTACTTAGAAAATGTAGGAATGGCTTAAAGAGGTAAAAATAAGAAAAGAGGCAAAACAAAACCCTCCTCAGTGGACCCCATGGCCAAGGCTGACCAAAACTCGTGAATCTCTTGTATCTGATTCTGAATGATGACTGCTTTTCTGTATCATAAAAAGTATCCTTTTAAAAACTTAAATCACAGGCATAGAAATATCCTCTTGTCCAGTGAAAGCAGTGACCCAAAGGACCAAATTAACTTGTACAATTAAGATGCTTGGTCTAAATTCCCATTAACTGATCTCAAAATAGAAAGAACTCAGACGTCATTCAATTTGGTTACTTCCTACCAGCTTTAGAAGCTCAGAGGTTGATCTGGTTCATGCTGCTGTTTTTAGGTAAATCATGACATCCAGTCTGACTGGCCTGAGTAGCAAAAGGCCAAGATTTTATGGTAGTGGGATATTACTGGTGTATTTCAGACACATTTACTACAAACTCATTTCCTGCTTGCATTTCTTTCAGATTATGGGACAGTCGGGGGCTGCAGGTAGCTCATATGTTTCCCGCAAAGCAGCACATTCAGACCTACTGTGAAGTCAGTGTGGATGGACATAAGTGTATCTCCTGCAGCAGCGGCTTTGGAGGGGAAGGCTGTGAAGCCACGGTAGGAAATTGTGTGGGGTCCGGGAATCTGGTTGCTGATGAACAAATCACTCTGGCTTCGTGCCTAAGCTGAGCTACATAGGCAGGCTCTGCTAATGGCTTAGGCCTATTCAAGGGCATACTGTGAGTGATCCTTCATATTCCAGATGCTGCTTTTAAGAAACAGTTATTAACCTAGGGCTCTCTGAATTTGCAGTAGAAAAGAGGAATGGGCTGAGAGTCAAGATAGGGAGGAGCTAAGCACAGAACCAGCCTGCTGATGTCCCTACTCCCACCAGAGCTTGGAAAGGGGAGGGACTGTTTGAAGAACCAAATGTATTTGCATTATACATGTGGCCACAGGAAAGGAAGTTGAAGCTCTTTAGGAAATTTGGGGCTCCAGCCTTGGTCCAGGACCCATACCATCCCTTACCCATATACCTTCTTTGCAGTAATTTGGGGATAGATTGCCTAGACTCCTCCCAAGAACCTTAGATCCATAATTGTAGAATATCAGTTAAAAGGGTTGTCTAGTATCCAGATAGAACAGTTACAGCTCCCATTTTATCAAATAATTATTATGTGCCAGGTACTGGGCTGAGCACATTACATGTACTATCTCATTTAATTCTTAGAAACAACCCCATAATTTAGGCACTATTACAGTTCTCATTTTACAGATGAGGAAATGGAGGTGTCACAAGTTGAAATCACCTTGCACAAGACCACACCCCTAATAAGTGGTAGATCAGGCTTTGCATGTAGCATCTTTTCTCCAAGATAAGCATTTCCAGTACTACAACTATTCCCTGGATGACACAGTGCCAGTGACTTCATTACTTTTTGGACACAATTCAGTTTGCTCTCCTCCTTGAACATTACTCTCTAGGTGTGGTCTGATCTATATTAATAAGAGTGGACTGGCAGCACTGACTGGCACATCCCTTGTTGTAGACACTAGTCTTCATGTATCAAGTTTCAGTATCTAGGCATTAAATCAGAATGTCTGCATCTGCGTGTACTTATGAGAAGGTACTTCTAACTGCGGGGTTCCCATAGGACTCACTGGTGCCAAAAGGCTGCTGATAGAAGGCAGCTCTTGGGTTGTCATGAAAGCAAGCGACCCCATACTGTTCCATCATGCTATCGGACTGGGTGCTTTTACTTCCCTAGCTATGAAAAAGACAATAACTTTTCTGGCACATCCATAACCAGGGTTGTTTGGGACATAGTTGGTGCTTAAAATAATCATCGGATGGATGGGCGGTTGGGCATGTGAATGGGATGGATGAAGATAAGTGGCTACGTGAGTAGGTAAGTGGAGGGAGTAGGTGGATCCTGGGAGGTGGGGAGATGGATATTAATGGATGAAGCTAGATAACTAGGATGTATGAGCTGGTCCATGTTGCTCCTTTGCAGTTGTGGGATCTAAGACAGACACGGAAAAGAATATGTGAATATAAGGGCCATTTCCAGACCGTTGCATCCTGTGTCTTCCTACCAAGAGCATCGGGCTTGATGCCTATAATTGCTACCTCATCACATGATTGCAAGGTGAAGATTTGGAACCAAGATACTGGAGGTAAGAAGCCTGCTGTCAGTGCTTCTTAGAAGGTACATGAAGTCCTAAAGGCTTTCTTAATACTCTTTCTTCCCATTGCTCAGCATGTACAAAGCGACCCATGTCCTGAGGCTGTCCAGTCTCCTAGTGGTTAAGTGATGATGTCAAGATGCCAGAGTCTCACTGTTCAGCCTCTGGCTAGAGAACATCACCATGTACTTCCTGGTACCATGTTGTATAGACTCATTCCTGAGAACTCAAATATATTTGGCTCTTATATTCTTTTCTACCTGAAGTTCCTCATTAGGTTTTAACTTGTAATGCTCAAAATGTCTGCAAAAGGGAACAAGAATGACCACCTTTTAGTTTTTTTTTTAAAGACTAAATCAAAAGCCTCAGCACTTGGAGAGTGTGAAGGTAAGTTAGGAAAGTCTCAGAGTGCTTTTGCCCTGTTTTGACTCTGTAGCTGAGGTTTAAGATCACAGTAAGGTCATGACACCAGGGATAAAAGATGCCTTATGAAACACAGCTCATCAGAGTTCTTGAACTGCTGGGGCCACCTCCTACTGGCAGATTGTTAAATATTCAGGAATTTTGCGAGCTGGTTTTTAAAACTTTGGTAGCTTGAAATCTAGACACAGTGGGGGTAATTTACACTTTATAAAAATTGACAAGTGCTATAAGTAAGTGTTGTTTTTTTTCTTTCTTAGTTTACCAGCATGCCACTGCCTCCATGCTATTCTGTCCTGGACACAGGGTTCTGCCAGAAACAGGAATAGCATTAATGTAACCAACTTTAAACCTAAATCCCTTCTACAACAATCCTCCAGAATTTATCTCCTCTCAGGAGGAGATAGGGTATCTTCCTGAGAGAAAAAAGGCAGGACTGTGTGTAGTGACATCTGCAAACAGCTGTGGTGACAAGCCAAACTTTCATAGCAAGGACAGCCCTGCTGTACCCTCACCTGGAGTTGGCTTCTCCAACCGCCCAGGTGTAACAGTTGTGGGTGGTGGGGAGAGCAGATGTTTTAGATTTAGTGATCATATACCTAAGACCAGGGAGAACAAGGTCTAGAAGTATTGACCTATCTGGGTGGCACAAATGCCCTGCCCACAAGCGGTGTGCCCACAGTTCATAGAAGAGTGGCCTTTAGGATGCAGGTGGAGGCAGACTGCGTCAGCTGGAAAGCCCCAAATACTGCCTTTCTAGTTCCCTGCACTATCCTTTACCTCAAAGGGAGCAAGACCCCAGGAAGCCACTAGCTAAAAATCAATATCCTTGGCCATGTACGGTGGCTCACTCCTGTAATCCCAGCACTGTGGGAGGCCGAGTCAGGAGGATTACTTGAGGCCAGGAGTTTGAGACCAGCCTGAGCAACATAGTGAGACCCCATCTCTACAAAAAATAAAAAAATTAGCCAGGCATGTGGCACACACATGTAGTCCCGGCCACTCGAGAGGCTGAGGTGGGAGGATCCCTTGTTCTCAGAAGTTTGAGGTTGCAGTGAGCTCTGATGATGCCACTGCACTCTAGCCTGAGTGACAGAGTGAGACCCTGTTTCCAAAATAAGGAAAAAAGATTAGAATCCTTATCTGTTTTTCTCTGGCCCCTTCCTTGTTCTCTGGGTAAGTGACTGAAGGCACTTTTTTAACGTGTGCTTAGCCGGTGAGGCCCCAGTTGTCTAAACATACTTTTTTGTGGTATACATCCTATTTGGCCCATGTGCCACTCTCTACAACTGATGTCTTGGGGTAGACTCAGGTTCTGACTTGCCCACTGGTTCACTTTCCTCTGAAGCAAGCAGGGCCTGTCTTATATGGATTAAGTATATACAGGAAATGCTTTATTTCCTTGGATTTCTCACAAAGACATCATGTTTCATGACATTGCACTCTTGGCCTAATTTGCTCATTCCCCCTGCCTTCCCCAGCCTGCCTTTTCACCTTGTCTCTGGATGGATCAGGACCTTTGACTTCCCTGGCTGTTGGTGACACCACATCCTTACTGTGTGCAAGTTTCAACAGAGGAATTCACTTACTCAGAGTGGACCACAGCCAAGGGCTGGAACTGTGGGAAGTGGCAGCATTCTGAGACCAAGAGACACTCACTGGACAATATCAAACTGTGGCCCCTCCTTTCTCAGTGTGGCTTTGTGTCTTTGTTATTTTGTGGGGAGTGGAATGTAGAGCTGGTATTCTTTGATTAGTTTCACTTAGATGGTATATCAGTGTTAGAAGTCAGTTTAAGTCCAGCGGTTCAAAATCAGGTATAGAGTTCAGAAACATGGACAAACCTAAGGCTCTCAATTTCAGTTAAATGAAAATATAATTTTTTAGTGAGCTTTTGGAACTACTCGTCCAAAAAAGTTTATTGCCCAAAATGGTGACCTGTAGGTGTAAGAGTGGTAGGCACCTGTCTGTGAGAGTCAGAACACAGGGCTTGAGTCTATGGAACTGATCTTTTCCATGTCTCCACAAAAGAAAAAAGGCAGTAGGGAGAGAGACTGTTTTGGTTACCTCAAAAATAATCAAGATGGGAAAGAAAAGTGCAGCTCCACAGAGGAGCCGGATCGCACAGTGAGCTCAAGCTCCAGTCGCTGCTCCTCAGCAAAGAGAAAAATCAAAGTTAGGGCAAGAAAGCAAAAGGCTTGGCTTCTACTCAGAGTAGTAGCAGAATGGGCGGTGGTGATCTCTGCCTGTTTTTGGTACCTGCCTAGCACAGTGCTGCTGAGCTCACGTGTAAGTCAGACCTGAGCTATCTTGAAGAGGCCGATAACTACAAGAGTGTTGCCCAGAGTTACAGGAGTTAGCAAACCCCTTCTATGGATGAGAAAACGGAGAGGTTGTGAGATTAAGGCCAAAAAAAATATGTCATTTGCAATTTTAACATTTTTATTTAGTTTTATATAAATAAGACTTTATATTATAAAATATACATGTATATATATTTATTTGTTTGTTTTTCCCTTGGGAATGGCCAGAGTGAGGCAAAGGGGATCTCTGAAATAATAACAGACAGTATAGAAAAAAAGGAGAGGGAAGCTGCATGTGGTGGCGCACCTGTAGTCCTAGCTACCTGGGAGGCTGAGGCAGGAGTATGGCTTGAGCCCAGGAGTTTGAGGCCAGCCTGGGCAGCATAATGAGTCCTTGTCTCTTTAAAAAAAAGGAGAACGATGGCGTTAACTGTGCTCAGCCATTGAGCCTGATTCAGTGAGGAGCAGCAGGGTGCTCAGGCTGCCTGTGTGGCCCCTGGGAGTCAGTCCTTAGCCTGGTGTTCAGCCCATTTTCCTCCAGGGAAAATGAAGTCCTTCCTGCCTTCAGACAAGCTCACACATAAGGCATGTGAGGGCTGGAGATTCCCTTTCTGATGAGTCCCAGACAAAGGAAGATTTTGTGTTTGTCTTCTCTGGCCTCTGCCTGTCCCTGACACCAGTGGCTCTCAGGTGTCTTCCTTGTCCCCTCCTGCTTCAGGTCCAGCTCCTGCCCTGTGCTGTCTCCAGTGACGGGAGGAGAGAGAGGTGGCTATTCTTCAGCTAGTACAAAGTCAGACCCAAGAATCTCCACTTCTCCATTTAGCTGGATGACCTTGGGCAAGTTACAAAAAGCTCAGTTTCCTCCTCACTTAGAATATGGGCTCACCGTCACACCTCTCTCACAGGGCTGTTCTGAGGACTGGACTTAACCATATTAAATGCCAAGCAAAGTAGTATAGTTATTTCTTGTCCTCTCTGTCCAGACTAAATGCCCTCATTTCTACATTAAATGTTTCCATTCCTTCATCCATTCTTCTTAGATCTTCTAACCCTCTAGTCATTTTTCAGCTTTCCTTTGATTCCTTCAGTTATGGATCTTTGAGCTCTGGAAAGACAAAGGGGTAGTGGGAGAGGAGACTGCTTCAATGAGCACCCACAGAAGGCTGGATACATTTATTCTCACTACAATTCTCATTGTTATTTCTGTTTCACAGATGACAAAGCTGAGGCCCAGAGACATGCAGTTCTTTGCCCTAGTTCCACATATTCGACGGGGAAAAACTGAGCTTTGAATCTGGGTCTGCCTGACTCAAAGCCAGAACACCTTCTTTGCACCCTTTTGCCTTTGCATGATATCACAAAGATTTCCTGTTCAGTTTAGAAATTCATAGACCATGACATTGTTTGTATATTTTCAAGATCAGTTATTAACTTTTTGGCTCCAAGGAGATCTTCCTGGCCAGGTGCCCAGGGGCAGTAGACAGCTGTCTCAGGGAAAGTGCTAGCATATTCTGAATTATTAGTGCAGCAGCTGACACTTTCTCCTAGAAGGAAGACAGGTGCACGTCAGAATGTCCAGAGGAGTTGAGAGGGGGTCCCAGGGAAGGGGGACAGGCTACTATAAGAGGGAAGGGTCATGTGAGAAAATAGGAGACCTCTGATGAGTTAGCAGGGTTCTACTACCAATAAAATTATTTCCCAAACTCTACATGTATGCTTGATGTCTTTATGCCTTTTAAGTAAAAAACAGATAAATAAATGCTAGTGTTTATAGAGGACTTTTTTAGTCTGATGTGCCCTAATCAAATACCCCCAGCACTGAAGATACAGGCTGCTAAACATTCATTCATTCATTCACTGAACAAGTCATTTTAGAGGCTGCCCCTCTAAAACCATATCAAGGAATTTTCCAAAGACAGTTGACTTTTTTCCAGGAAAATATATAAGCCTTGGAATCTGGCCAGTTATACATTTTAAATTTTAGATTAATTTAGATGTTTACTTATATATTTATCATTTAAATATATATTTAAGGAAAATGAGTGATGATTATTAACATTTTTCATTTTGACATAGCAAAGCATGAAACTCACATCACTTGGTGTTTTTAATCTTTTGATACCGAGGAAAAGGAACTTCTTTATTTTCAAGTGACCTCTTGAAAACATAATTATTAAAGAGCAGCTTCACCATTAAAAATGTGGTAGACTGCTTGCTAGTTGTCTTCCTGAAATTGGCACATTTCCTTGGCATAGGCTGCTCAGCTAAGACTACATCCCAGCTAGGCATGCCATGGGAATAAGTTCTTGTCAGTGGATTGTGAGTAGAAGTGATGTGTGTAACTTCCACCTAATTAGCTTGGGAAGAATAGCTTGTCCAGGACTCCCTCTCTGGGTCCCTCCCCACTAGATGGAATGCAGACTGGCAGTAACAGCTTCAATTCTTCAGAAGGACAAGATAATTAACAGCCAGACAGAAAGAATGGGGGAGGACATGAATAAATGAAAATGACTAACCTAACCCTGAGGAACTGGCCTGCTTCGCCAGCCTGACTGGCAGGACTGTTACCTGAAAGGGAATGAACTTCGCTCTTTTTAAACCACTATATAATTTTTTAACTTTTAATTCAAGAATGGTAATATAAAAAAATGTCAGATGTATAAGTTTATAGCTCACTGAATTTTCATAAACTGAACACACTCTAGTAGGCAGTACCAAGATGAAGCACCATAATATCTGGGAATCCAGATGGTCTCCCTCGTACTCCTCTCCAGGCCTATCTGGCAAGGAATTTGTAAGAGCATAAATTGATTTTGCTTGCTTTTCTACTTTATGTAACTGGAATCATATCATATTGTAGATGGACGACAAATTTCTCCATTCCTGTATGCAGGATCCTTTGCACTGTGACTTCTTCTCATTGAGAGTTAGGGTCTATTTCCACAGCCCTTGAATCTGGGCTGGCCTTTTGACTTGGTTTGGCCAAGAGAATGTAGGGGAATGAATACAATGCAATTCCTGAAGTTAGGCCTTAAGAGAATATGCAGCTTCTACTTTCACCCTCTTGGAATGCTGCCCTCAGATGGCCACGTAATGAAGGTGGTCGAGGCCACGTGGGCAATAACCAAGCACCACTGGAAGAAGGTCATGTGAATGAGGTCACCTTGGGCATTCCCACCCAGCCAAGTCTGCAACCGACTGCAGCCTTATAGGTAAACTTGGCAAAATAAAGAGAAACTGCACAGATATTCCAGGATCTGATGAGAAATAATAAGATGTTGTTTTAAGACATTAAGTTTTGGAGGGGCTTGTCATACAACAATAGATTTAAGTGAAACAAGTATGTACTCTTATTTTTGGTTGTGATTCTTTTGCTCAATGTGTTTATGAGATTGAGCCATGTTGTTGCATGTAGTTGAACACCTTTCATTCTCATCGCTGTATAGTATCCCATTGTGTGAAAAGATTGTAATTTATCTATTTAATTACTGATGGGCATTTGGGGGTAGTTTCTAGTTTGGGACTCTCACAAAAAAGCGCTGCTATGAACATTCTAATAAAATGTCTTTGGGTGAACATATGCATGTATCTGTGTTCATGATATAACTAGCAGAGGACTTGTGGGGCCATAGGGGAATTTATATGATCAGCCTTAGTAGATACCATCAAACAATTTTCCAAAGAGGATGGTACTATTAGATTATTAAATATGGAATGTCCCATTTCCTTAAGTACTAAGTTTGACAGGTGCTATCTCTGACATTTCACTTTGACACTTATTTTTTTATTGTGAAGGTACATCCTCATTGTTTCAAATGTATGTTTTGGCTTGTGATTATCTTTCAAAAAAATTTTAGAGCAATTTTTGTAAAACCATGCATAAGTCAAAAATTCATATTATTTTTGATTATGAGTTCTGTCATGAAACCAATGCAGCGAAGACAGCTCAAAATATCAATGAAGTGTTTGGGAAGGATGTGGTTAATGAACGCACAGCATGTCAATGGTTTGAAAAGTTCCGTCCTGGTGATTTCAGTCTTGAAAATGAGCCATGTGGGTGACCTGAGACCAAGGTAGATAATGATAAGATGAAGGCTTTCTTTGCTGTCACAACATAAAGGCGAACCATTTCTACACCATTTTGTTATGTGTGATGAAAAATGGATTCTTTTTGACAATTGCAAGCATTTGGCATAATCGTTGGATAAAGATGAAGTGCCAAAATTCACAGTCCAAAACTAAATATTCATCAAAAAAACTAATGGTGTCTGTTTAGTGGTCCAGCACTGGTATTATCTACTACAGCTTCATGAAACTTGGTCAATTGATTACAGTGGATGTCTACTGCAACCACTTGGATGAAATGATGAGGATGCTTGCGATTAAGCAGCCGAGATTGGTCAATAGAGACAGGCCAATCCTCTTGCAAGATTACCTGTGGCAAAAAACAACACTGCTCAAACTACAGAGGCTGGACTTGGAAACTCTCTGTCATCCACCATATTCACCAGACCTTGCACCAACTGACTACCACTTCATCCAGGCTTTGGACCACTTTCTTGCAAGGAGAAATATTCAATTCTGAACAAGCTGTGGAAAACACCTTTCACGATTTCATGGCCACTCAACTTTCCAGGCTTCTTTGTTGCAGACATAAGCAAGATACGGTTAAGACGGCAAAATTGTGTCGATAGTTTAGGCACACACTTTGATTAATTGTACTTCTTCTTGTTTGAGAAAAATAAAATAAAATTCTGATTTGAAATCAGACATTTCGTATTTAATGACCTAATAATTTACTTCCCACCAGCTGTGCTGGAGAGTTAGTGGGGTTTCAGTTGTTCCACACTTTTGCTGACACTTTGTCCTTTTGACTTACAACTCTCAGTTTTAAAGATGAGTGTGTAGATGTTGCAGAGTGCACCAGGGGAATGTTGGCTCTGTGAGCCAACAACAGAAGAAAGCTGGGACAACTGGTTTTGGCATCAACCTTTCTCCCTGATGCCTCCAGTTAAGAGGCCAGAATTTAACAATACAATTGCATATGTATATAGTGCTCTATATTTCACATACTACTTTCATAATCATAATCTCATCTGAGTCTTCCAATAAAATAAGACTCTCAGGCAATGTGGAGAGTATTGCCTCTGTTCTACAGAGAAGAAAAGTGACTTGCCCAAAGTGACACAGCATGTGTCAGAGCTCAGATGGGAGCTCAGGTCTTTGGACGTGCAGACTGGCTCTTCCCACCAAGGCCTTCTACTTTCAATGGCATTTTCCTGCTGGTAGTGGGCCCAGAGACTGAGAGGACAGCAGGCAGCAGGTAGGAGGTGTTTGCTCCTATGCAATAAGTGATATAGGTTTAAACACCACAGACAGAAGGAACATACAAACCACTCCCACATGTTCTCGCTCCAGGGTCTGAAACAGAGCATCCTGCCTATTTAAATTAAGGTTCTGCACGCAGCAAATTGAAAAGCCCAGCTTTGGGTGATGGAGGTTGGTGTCAGTTGGCACTGCATGTCCAGATACTGGACTCAGTTCATCTGGAAATAGGTTTTTGGTAACTGGCTAATTTTACCTGACTGATAACCATGCAGATATCTAAAATAAGGCTACATGGAATGCTACCTATGATTCACCCTAAGTGGAAAACACAGATAAGAAAACACTGCTATACAACACAGTCCCATTTTCATAAAAATATATCCATACATATGTCTGTACATTCGTAGCTAGAGGCAAAAATATTGACAGCATTATATCTGGGTATTGAGTTTAAAGATGAATTTATTTCCTACTTTATGCCTTTCTATATTGTTTGACTTTTTTCCAATAGGTATGTGTCAGTTTCATTTTTAAATTTATTTTTGAAATAGATGATACATTCACATAGCCACCATCAAGAATACTAAGGTTATACAATAAAAATTCTCCCTCTCATCCCTGTCTGCCTTCCCTCGGGCTCCCTCTACAGGTAACCGGTGTGACCAGCAACTGGTGTATCCTTCTAGAGCCATTTCATGCATATACAAGCAAATACGTGCTTTTTTCTACTATCACTTTTACAATCAAAAGACAATAAGACTACCTTCATTTTGAAGAAAAGGCTGTAGAAGACTATTTTACGATGTAGAAGATAAGTGAAAAAAGAGGCTATAAAACAGTACATAGAGTATGACATGTTATAACTTATGAAGAATGTGTTTTTCTATATTTCAAATATAAAGAGACAGAAAAGTGATATATCCAAATGTGTGGGTGATTATCTCTGTGCACAGGATTTCAGGTGAGTTTATTTTCTCCTTATAGGGAGCAGTGGGGCCTAGTGGTTGAAGGACTCTGGCACCCGGCTGCCTGATACAGATCCCAGAATGCCACTTCCTAGCCTTGTGACCTTGGGCAAATGACTTAACCTCTCCGTGGCTTAGTGCCCTCATTTATAAAGTGGAGAAGATGATGATGGGACCTCCCTACAGAGCTGCCATCAAGGCTAAGTTATAAAATTCAGGTGGAGCCCCCAGAATAGTTCCTACCATTGTTTGTAAGTGTCAGGAATTAATATATTCATCTTCGTATCCTAATTTTCCTATATTGGACATGCACTATACCAATAGTTAAAGAATAAATTCCCTTTAGAGAAGAGAAGCTGTACAGATATAGAGAGGGCACAGAGGAGAGAGGGAGTGTGGCCATAGAGAAAGGGCAGAGACCAGGAGGCCTGAGGAGGAATAGAAGGAGAGTCTGCAGACCCAGAGAGGAGGGCAGTCTCTGGTTTCCTGATGGAGGCATTATAAAAGCCCTGGGAGAGTATCCCTTTGCCACCGTTGCCAGCCAAGCATGACAAGAGCAGATGGACCCTGGCCCAGTAGCCTTCTTTCCTGTTATTTGGAGAAGACCTTTGAGGCCTTCCTGGAAGCTCCCCAGACCTTCCCTGTGCAAACAGGCCCAGCCTACTCTTTGCCAAGGTATTCCCGGCAGAGCTCACCGAGAGAAAGGCTTCAGGATAAGCGTGGGCACTCACCTTCTGAGGGCCGGTTCCTGCCACCGTCATGTGGCTGGAAGTCTGGAGGGCTGAAAGACCAGATGCTTCATTCACAGACCAGCTGGAGAAAGCGCTGGCCAATTTCTGTTCTGTGTTTCTAAACATACCAGCCGTCATGTGCAGACGGTACTTTATCCTTCATCCTTCAGCCCCATCTCTGCAGTCACGCACGGTAGCTGAGAGGGCCCAAGAGCTCACACACACTGTCCTCAGGGAAGGGGTGAGGAAGGCACTGGACTCCGGGATCCAGCCTCAGCTCTGACATGTAGCCTCCAAGTTAGCTAGGAAAAATGCCTTAACTTTGCCAAAAATCAACTGTTCCTCAAAGAATTGTTTGGGTTGAGCTGAGAATAACCATGCCAGATGTGACCTGCTTGATAAGATGAAGTATGTGGGCTACTTTACATTTGAAGACTATCAAGATCATACAGTTCCTGCTAAGTCTGAGGTTAACAAGGCTGGGAAATAGTACTGTATCAGTGTTTCTAACTTTATGCAGTTGACACATTCTAAAAGTAAAATAATAAAATAGTCCATAACCCTTATCTACAATTCTAAAATCCCCACATTCTGAAAACCAAGATTTTTCACTAAATTTGGTGCCACAACTTACCTGATCTTATGGTGTTTATTATTTTGGGTATCAGTGTTCACAATAAACCACAGAATAGTAATGTGTTTGACTGCAGGGTGCTGCCCCAGATCTCATGGGGGGGGACGGTTACTTAATATATAGTAATTGTATCATCTCGTCTTCCTAAAATATGGAAATTTCTGAATTCTGAAACAAGCTTGGCCCCAAAGGTTTTGCATAAGGGATTGTAACTTAAAAAGCAAATTCAGATGATGCACAAAGCACAGTCAGGGGACCCCCATTCCCAGGTTGGGATTCTCTGAGCCCTGTCTGGGGTGGCAGGTCCTCGGGAAGCCTTCAGGAATCTGAAGATGAATATATTCAGGATGAGGCAAAGAGCACAGAGTGGAGATATTTCTCCTAAACCAGTACTCCTCACATTTTAATGTGTCTCTGATTCCCTAGGGATCTTATAAAAGTGCAAATTCTGGGCCAGGCGCAGTGGCTCACGCCTGTAATCCTAGCACTCTGGGAGGCCGAGGCGGGCGGATTGCTCGAGGTCAGGAGTTCAAAACCAGCCTGAGCAAGCCTGAGACCCCCGTCTCTACTATAAATAGAAAGAAATTAATTGGCCAACTAATATATATACAAAAAATTAGCTGGGCATGGTGGCACATGCCTGTAGTCCCAGGTACTTGGGAGGCTGAGGCAGAAGGATCACTTGAGCCCAGGAGTTTGAGGTTGCTGTGAGCTAGGCTGATGTCATGGCACTCACTCTAGCCTGGGCAACAAAGCAAGACTTTGTCTCAAAAAAAAAAAAAAAAAAAAAAAGTGCAAATTCTGCCTCATTAGATCTGGAGTAGGTCTGAGCATCCGCATTTCAAACAATGTCCATGTGATTCCTTCTGGAACTGTCCTAAACTCTGGACAGGCCTCCACAAGGCTCTGAGGGATGACAATCTGGTGTCCTCCCAGGGAGAGTCGCCCCTGCCCTTGGCTAGAGCTTGCTAAACACCGCCCTTCCCCTCCTCTATATCCTTCTGCCTTCTGTTCTCTCTCCCTTCCCGGATGGGCTAACACCCCCTGTGCCTCTGCTGCAGACCTTGGCTGGGCTCCACTAAGTCTCATGACTCTCCACTCACCCAGTTCCAAGGTACTGCTTAGGTGAGGTGCTTTTCCAGCTGGCTAACCTCGCCCCCTAAGCATGAACTAAATTAGTTTAACTCTCAAATTCCTGAGATGCCCCACTATCTTTTCTGGATATCTCCTGGAAAAATTTTCCACTGTTTGCAAACTACTCCTTAGCCCTGACCACCCACAGGCACTGTGATAATACATTTACTCACCAAACAATTAGTGACCCCGGAAAGGGCCATGGCTTAGTTTTTATTTCAATGCTTGCAATCCCCTGACTGATTTCCTACCTGCCCTACCTGCCACTTAATTTCCAAGTGTATTTTCTTAGTGCAAAAGTCATACTTATTTGAGAATTTAGAAAATATAGATGAGCAAGAAAAAAATAAGAATGCTAGTAGCCATCACCCAGAGATGACCATTGTAACATTTTGACTCATGGCCCTTCAGTCCTTAGACATTAACTTAACTTCACAAAATCTGGCTCATACTACATACACTGTTTTAAACAGCTTCCCCCCACCTCCATTTGCAGTATTAATATGTTTGACCATTTTTGCAAGTGAAAAAATTCTTTCACAACATCATTTTAAATGATTATGTAGTTTTCCATTTAATTGATGGGCTTTGGGGATGTTTCCAATCATTTGTGGTTAAAATAAAACTGCAGTGAACATCCTCATTCAACCAAAAGAGATCTTTCAATACTTCTTGAGAATTACGTTATTGGGTCAAAGTATATGAACTTCTGCATGGTTTGCACTACTATTGCCAAAGCAGAAAGCATGACTTCTAAACTATCAAACACAAACCAGATCTTCTGGACTAAATCAGTGTCTTCAATCCCTACTAACCTTAGTTAACCGGCACTGACATGGGAAAGCAGGGAATTCCAGAGCTGAGAGGAACCTCAAGGCCTTCGACAATCACATGCCTCTGTCTCCAGCTCAGAAAGAGGAGAACTGCTTAGAGATCTTCTTTAGAAATCTAAAATTTCCCCAAGTCCACAATTGTTTTTCACACAATTCTAGGCTACGTTAAAATCAGTAATCATTTCAGCATTTACTCTTCCATCCAATATTTATATACTTAAAAAGAGGGGATTAGATCAATAAGGGATTGGTTTGCCATTCAATACAAACATGATATAACTATTAAAAAAATCAAAGAAGCTCTTTATGTACTAATACAAAATGATATCTTAGATACATTTTTACATGAAAAAATGCAGGACAGTGTTTATAATACATATACTGTGTAAAAAGGAGGAAAAGAAATACAGTGACATTTTGCCATGGAAATCTTGTTTGTGTATGCATAAAACATCTTTGGAAGGATACACAAGAAACTGATACACAAGAACTGATAATATAATACCTTGATTTCTAGGGAAACTAGGTGGCTAGAAGAAAGTTTTCATTGCAAAATCAAATCTTTCACATGCTGAACCACATGAATGTATTACCTGTGAAGGAAAATAAAGATCTTAGAACCAAGCTCCCCCTCCAACTCCTTTTGCAAAAGAGAAGGTAAAGGTCTCAGGCACCTGTGAAGGACTTGCCCACAGATCATTGGTAAGGAAATTCTTCACTGGCCTCCTATAAGCAAAGATGTGCAAATTATAACTTTGGGTCTGTAGGCTACATCTAGCTCCTAAAACTAAAGTCTGTTTGATTCCATACAAATAATGAATTACAAGTTTATCTTCCCAGGTGTAGAAGAAAGACAAGATAGGATCAAACATTCTTCCACCTACCCAGGGACAACCACATAAGTGGTGCTTCCTTCACTCCCTTTTTCTCTACTAACATTCCCTTTATCTTTTGTAAAAGGCCTCACAAGAATGTAACCATTTTGCATCACTGCCCACTCCCTTCTTTTTTTTTCTTTCTGTATGCCCATTCCCCTTAAATACTGAAGATCCCAAATTCCTCTTCATGAAAACAGCCACAGGTTTGTCTGTGGTTTTTGTTTTCCCCAGGCATGTTCCCAAACTTTGGCTAATAAATCTCCATTGATTAAGACCTTTGCCTGGGTCACTTATTTTGGGTTGTCATATCTATTTAAAAATATTTTTCTTTTTCTCCTCTAGAACTTCACAGCAAAAAAAAAAAAAAAAAATTAAATGTAAAAAACCACAAAATGAGAGTATTGGGACATTTGATTATATCACCAATCAGATACATGCATGTGTTTATTCTCCAAAAGGTGTTGAAAGGTTAGTAAAGGAATAAAAGGAGAAGACCATAAGTACAAAAAGAATGTGAGAGGGAATAAAAGAAAGGCCATGTGAACACACCTGATGATCTAATAATAATTCTAGCTAACATTTACTGTGTTACTATGTGCCAGTCTCTACGTATATTATCTCATTTAATCTGCAGTCGAGTGGGGAGACTGTTATCCCCATTTTCAAGTGAGAAAACTGAGGCTTGCAGAAATTAACTAATTTGCTCAGGTTTCCATCTGTAACAGGTAGAGTCGGGATTCCGAGCGAGGACTTGACTCTGACCTACAAGTCTGACTTGCTTGAGATTTCATGCATACACTTAACTGCCTCTCCCCTGGCTATTTTTCTCCTGGATTATTTGCCTCTTAGTATTTTGCAAGAGCTCTTTGTATTTTGTTTGTAGGGGCTCAGAGCAGGGAAGGATCTATCTGGGCAGAAGTGGCATCAGACATGCCCTGCCTTCCCACCAAAGTTAGGCTGCGCATGAGTCCAGGCGGGTCAGCACACGGAGGCCAGTGCAATCTCGGATGATGGCAGGAGATCAACCCGATACAGGCAGAGGCCGCCAAGGATGAGTGGACTTTGACCCCCTCGGAGAAAAAGTGAGTGTGACTCATAGGAAGAAAACAAAGATACCAAAGCTTCCACTGTGTGCAGACAGTCCAAAGTCACCAGAAGGAAGAAGAAAACCTGAAACAGAGAGAGCTGGCCAAGAGCTAAGGCCTATGCAAATGAGACCTGCCCACTCTGCCTGGAACCAGACTTCCAGAAGCAGAGCACTTGCATGCAGCGCTGCTCTGCTCGGAAGGCAGAAGGAAGAGGCTCTGAGGGAGCAGGTAAGGAGCTGGAGAGGGTCACGGAGGGGCTGCAGAGTCCTGAGAGGCTGCATCACCCAGTGGGTGCACTCTGGCCTGGGAGGCTGGCTTCTGGGATCATCTTTCAAACTCAGCCACTCTTTAGCTGTGAACCCTTGGGCAAGTCACTTCACCATTCTGAGCCTTGGCTTCCCCATCTATCAAATGGGTATAAAATAATCATGCTAACTATGGACTGAGCACCTGCTGTGTTCTGCTGGGCACATCATAGACTATTCTTTCCCCACAGCAACCCTGCAAAGTGGGATTATTAGCTTCTTTTACAGAGGAAAAGGAAGTTCAGAGAGGTTAACCCATTTGTCCAAGATCAGCAAACAAGTCTGGTTCTTAAGCCAGTACACTTTCTAATCCCCATTCAGCCTCCTTCACAGGGTGGTTTGAGATGATCAAACACCCTTATACAAACGGAAAAAAAAATGGTAAAAGGCAATTATATTATCTAGATGTATCACCATACTTAGATCCTAGCAAGGGTCAGGGCCCTTTGTAAACTGTGAAGTGTCATGAAAATGCCAGTTCTTTTGTGAAAAAAAAGAAAAAGAAAAAAAATAAAAAAAAAGAAAAAATAGAATCTGAGGGTATTTTGTGAAAAAAAAGAAAAAGAAAAAAAAAAAAAAAGAAAATGCCAGTTCTTCATCTCTATCATCTTGAGGTTGAAAACATTGGGGTGACACTACAGACAATTAATATTTGGTGATGACTTGTTCATAGACCAAGGTGATGACATTGGGTGGCACGTAGGCCCTACTGTAGCTAAGAAGTCCTGGCTTGGGGTGGGGTCGGTACACGGCCAGAGTCTCACCAGCTGATCCTGAAACAACAGTGGGCCCCTGCAGGGAGCACTCAGATAAATGTCCAGGCAATAGAGATTGTTACTCCTCTTCAACAGCCTTTTCCAGCTTTGGCCATGGAACTTCAGAGACTGTAGGTCTGGTTGGGGTAGAAATGGGAGCTCTTTAAGGATAGTAATACAAGCTTATTAGAATAAAGTCAAAATTTTCAGATAAGAGAATTAAAAAAAATCACAATCTTGCCCCCAGAGATAACCACGGCTGACATTTGGTTGTTTATCTTTCCAGAGATATTTTCCATTGCACACATATTTTTGAGAATTGGATTATACTGTAATATGGTTTTATTACTAGTTCTTTTTCACTTAATGACATTATATCATAGAAGTATTTCCATATCAATAGATGTTTTATCACATAATGTTAAAGGCTGCAGAGTGTGTCTTCATATGGAACTTACTGAGTCAGTTTCCTATTATTGGATAATGAGGTGGTTCTCCATACTTCCCTGTTAGACCAGTGCCTCGGCGGGCAGCTCTGTAATCAAATCAAATCTTTGCAGAGGTCCTTGATTATTTCTGTGAGGCAGATTCCCAGCGGGGAACTGATGAGTCAAGGCTATACCTATTTTAAGGCTTCTGATAAGTATTAAATGTCTGCTTCTGACACACCCTGGAATTCAGGGGCTCCTCAAAGTTTGATGCAGAAAATTTTATCATGGTCTTGAAGTCAACTTTGAACCTTCCTCACTCAGATCCATTTGCAGCAACAATGCCAACTGCCTCTTATACAGTGATACATCACACAACGACATTTTGGTCAATGATGGACTGCATATACGACAGTGGTCCCATGAGATTATAGCATATTTTTTCTGTACCTTTTTTATGGTTAGATATGTTTACATACACAAATGCCTACCCTCATGTTATAGTTGCCTGCAGTATTCAGTACAGTAACCTGCTGTGCCGGTGAGTAGCCTAAGAGCAATGGGCTACACCATACAGCCCAGGTGTGTAGTAGGCTATACTGTCTAGGTTCACACACTATGATGTTCACACAATGATGAAATTGCCTAAAATGACGAATTTCTCAGAATGTATCCCCATTGTTAAGTAACACATGACTGTATATTCTTTACTGGGTGCCGGGCTCTATCTATAAGCTTTACTACTTCTGGCTTCCTTTCACAAGGGAAAATTGGGGCACACAGAGGTTAGGCGATTCAACTGGAATCACAGCCCTAAGAAGCAGTGGATCTGGAGTCATGAGCCTTGACAATCTGATTCCAGAATGTATAAGCTGGATCCCAAGAAGTCCACAGCTTCTTGGTAAGTGGCTTTGATTATGTCCCCAGAGATATCTTCCACTGCATCCCCTTTATCTTCTCCAGCACCAGCTGACTTGCATTAACACCACTGTCACATGCCCGGGCCCCTACCTGGTCCTCCCTTTCCGCTCCTAGCCCTCTGCCTGTCCTCTGCTCTGCAGCTGGAAGGGTGTTTTTTCAAATGGAAATAGCATCAGGTCACCCTGACCCCCAACTCACCCCTGGAAAAAAATCCAGATGAGTTCCTGAGCCTGCGGGTCCCACCTCCTACTCCCCCTTCATCCTGAGCCACTTGTCCACCCAGCCACACCCAAGACGCCACGGTCACCCTGGCCTCTTTTCACTTCCTCAAATACGTAGAATTTTTCTCACCTCAGTGCTTTGACATGGGCTGTCCCCCTGGGCCTGCAATGTTCTTCCCCCACTCTGCATGGCTGGATTCTTCATCCTTCAGTCTCGGCTCTCACATCTCTTCTTTGGAGAAACTGTCCCTACTGGTCTCATCGGAAACTCTTAGCCCCCTAAGCCCATTTTCTTCTTTGTCCATTAAAATTATGTATTTAGTTATTACCCATTACTCATTAAACGTCTCTCTGCCTCACTAGACTCTAAATGTCATGAGGACAAAGATGATATCTATTTTGCTCACCATTATTTACCCAATGCTTAGCACAGAGCCTGGCATACAGTAAGCACACAGTCACTGCTGGTTAGATGAGTGGGCACAGAATATAAGGCATTGGCAAGGATCCTTGGTAAACTATCCTAGTTTTGGTTGGGATACTCTATCTCCCTCTGCATACCTCCACTTCCTTCTTCCCTCTTCAGAGCAGTGACAGGGGTCTGGAAGAAAACCAGGAAGCCACGGGTGAACGAGCAGAAGCAAGTTTTGCTTCAGGTGTCAACTCGGGGTAGATGATGTAACATCAGGGGCCCAAGGGAGACTCCCTGTTCCAAATCCCCCTTCACACAGTTCCTGGGCTCCTACCGCGAGAGTCTGATGGCCACGAGGGATTCCTGACAAAATGTGAGCACTGACTATCTGGCTACTAACACGCGTTCAGCAGGTGGACTGCACCGATGCAGCGTTCTGTCCTTATGACAGCAGCATGAAGGTGGACTGGGAGTCCCAAGACATGGGTCCCATTAACTAGCTGGGTGACTTTGGGTGAATCACTCATTGTCTCCCATTTGCAGAGTGAGTGGTTCTGATTGAGAATTTTTAAACATTTTTTCCCCCAGCAACTCAACTCAACTCATGACCAATATGAGGAACAGATAAAAGCCAAGTGTTTCTGGTTGAAGCCAGGCTAGAGCGCTCCTCCCTCCCAACTTCCCCCTTAAATCCCCAAGGTTGGTGGGATGGCCAACTCTGGGGCTCTAAGATCTGGGCAGGCTGGCCATCTGCATTCTAAGAACAAAGCAGAAGGCAGCAAGGTTTGCGCACTCGGGTAGCAGTTGCTTAAAGATCAGCAGGGGGCCAGGGAGGAACTGTTGGATCTGACATTCAGAGCTTTTAGGCTGCGAAGTAAGTGAATTTCATAGCAACTAAAGTGCAAGGCAGGCAGACCTTTTGTGCAAGAAGAAGGTTCTGGTCATTTTTAGAAAAAAAATGAGGGCCCAGGAGGGAGGAAGCTCAGAAAACTCACTTACCCTCTTCACATCTAGAAAGAGGAAATTGCCACCCCTATTTTTCCCCAGTCAGGGATTATGGGTCTTGAAGGGACCACCCATCATCTTGCAAATACTTGGCTTCCAGGTTCCATAGGTTGCCACGCCCTTCCAGGGGATGGGGGGTCCCCTCAGGTCCCCACCCCACAACCCAGGCAGCTCTGGCCTTGGCTCCAAGCAGGTGTGCTCAAGAGGCTGCAGCCTGGGCCACCTGGCAGCTCCAGGTGCTGCGTGCACCGCTGCCATGGAGATGGGCCCCAGGGTTGGTGGTGAGCAGGCAGTCTCTGAAAGCATTGTGGATTCAGGGGAGGGAGAGACTGGAGCCTCAGGCCCTTCAGTGTAGTCTGCCTAACTACCCCAGAACCAGCAGAAACTAAGGTGGGTACCCTGAAGGTTTCCTGGGACAAAGGGAGGGAGGAGGAGCCAGGGGAGACTGAGTATGATTGGGAAGAGGCTCTGGAAGGGCTGATCTGGGGACCTGGGCAGGGGAGCCTCTCTAGGGCTTCCAGGTCAGGGAGAAAAGCCTTACCAGGGCCCCCTTGCCAGGCCAAGGACTGGGTGAGTAGGCTCTGGAAGGTTGGCCCTCTAGCCCAAGGGGAGGAGGAAAGAGGGCCTGGCATTTGTCCCCAGAGGAGGGCAGAACAGGGTGTTCTCAAAGCCCATCTCTGCACTAGTCAGGGATTTGAGGTAGTAGGGAGGAAATACTTGTCCTCTAGCAAAAACCACTGACGGTGGCTTGCCCCCCCCCTGCCACCCGCTGCCTGATTCAGGGCAGCCAAGGGCAAACACACTGAGCGGAAGGAGCATTTTTATCTGTCTCCAGAGCCCAGTGTGCAGTTGCCTCCAACGCCAGCTCACTCAGGTGCTGTGGGGAGGGGCGGCCCAGGCCTTCGCCCTGCTACGGGAAGGCTGTGGGGACACCAGGCCTAACGTGATGGCTTCGGAGCTGGGTGATCTGGAACAAAAGCACTTTTGAACCTAAGTTTCTTCATCTGTAAAACATGGGTGATAATACCTTTTAACACCCACAGAGCCCTCAGCCTCAGACCAGGCACAGGGACAGGGCTTAACAGGTGTTCCTTTGCTCCTCTCCCCTCTCTGCCAGGACGTCTCCTGTGAGCCCCCGAGGTGCGCAGTGTGAGGATGGCAGAGCAGCAGGGCCGGCAGCTCGAGGCCGAGTGCCCTGTCTGCTGGAACCCCTTCAACAACACGTTCCACACCCCCAAAGTGCTGGACTGCTGCCACTCCTTCTGCGTGGAGTGCCTGGCCCACCTCAGCCTGGTGACTCCCGCCCGGCGCCGCTTGCTGTGCCCACTCTGTCGCCAGCCCACTGTGCTGGCCTCGGGGCAGCCCGTCACCGACTTGCCCACGGACACTGCCATGCTCAGCCTGCTCCGTCTGGAGCCGCACCACGTCATCCTGGAAGGCCGTCAGCTCTGTCTCAAGGACCACCCCAAGAGCCGCTACTTCCTGCGCCAGCCCCGGGTCTACACGCTGGACCTGGGCCCCGAGCCTGGGAGTCAGGCTGGGTCCCCCCAGGGCACAGCTCCTGTCACCGTGCCTATGCCCGTCCCTATCCCCAGCCACTACTCTCTGAGGGAGTGTTTCCGCAACCCCCAGTTCCGGATCTTTGCCTACCTGATGGCTGTCATCCTCAGTGTCACTCTGTTGCTCATCTTCTCCATCTTCTGGACCAAGCAGTTCCTTTGGGGTGTGGGGTGAGCACTCTGCTCCCCGACAAGGAACCAAGTCTTTCTCAGTTGCTGCTGGGTTTGGCAACTGCAAAGTCCCCTTTGGTGTCGTCTTCCTTTGTCGTATTGTTCATTTACAGTCCAGGGATCGGCTGGGCCATGTGTTTGCTTCTGGGACCAGCGAGGGGCCTAATGCAACGAGGAAACAACACAAGCTGAAGGGCTGGGAGATGTGGAGAGACCTCTGGGTGTGAAACATGGGGTCACGGAAGGGCAGAGAAGCAGTTCTATGACTACAGAGCTACACAGCAAGTTGTGCCAAAGGCAGGACAATGGTATCCAGGATCCTAGCCTAAACAGCAAGTTGTATTTCTCACTGGAGCTGCTTTGGACTCAGTTCACAATTTTTTTTGAATTGTGATTTTTACAGTGGGTTGCTAAAAAATTTGGAAAGTGAGCTTCAATTCTGCGGATGAATGTGGTTGTTCTACCCTTTCTCTTTGGATGTTTTGCTACCAGTCACAGTAAAAATGTCCTGCATTCGTGAATGCATTCACTTATTCATTCTACAACCATTTCCTGGGCTGGTGCTGAGTGCCAGGACTAAGGGAAGAGAAAAGTGGGATTTTCCAGGGGTGGCAGATGGCCCTTACCAGCAGGGAAGGCACGTTCATTCAGCTGCTTCTTATACAAGACAACCTCTTGCCAGCATGCAGTTCATAGAGTGTTAGGAGTATAAAAATCTAAAGGAAAAAGAAGCCAGAATCAGTGGATTAGGAGAAATCTGGGATTTAGAGGAATAGGCTGTTATTCCTCCTGGCAGGGGCAGAGGCCCTGATTAGAATGGATAAGGTGAGAGGTCTGACACTCCTCCCCCAAGCACTATAATTCTGGCCTCAAGAAGTAAGACAAAAACCTTGGATAGAGGTGAAGCCTTAGTTCCCATCCCAGGCCATAGTAGGGAGAGGAGACCTTGGTTTTTACTTTACTTCATAAAATTCAGGAACCAAGGAAATGAGACAGAATTTGGAGGCTTGGGCTGTTGCTTGACAAGTTGCCACCTTGCAGTGTCTAAAACTTGATTTCTGCCTCCCTAGTTTTAATCTTGCCTGGTGGCTCAGGGGTCTGAAACAATCTCAAAGTGGATAAAACACCATCAAAACTATGAAAAAATATTTTGAGTTTTTTTGTTTTTTTTTAATTTGTAGAATAAACTTTTCAGAGGACAGAACCTGAGTTGGCTTTATTTGCTGTAGATAACATTATGAGTTTAATGGAACTAGCTTCTATCAATTCCTCTTAGGGATCTTAATATATGAGACATTCTAAAAGAGCCAAGACATATTTCACATTTAGTAAAAACAGTTTTAAGCCCCAATGTGAAGAAAAATTCTCCATTACAAAATTGGAAAGCTGCCTACATTTCCCGCCAGGGGACAAGCAACTACCTCTACATTTGCGCCATCAAAGATAATTACCCTGAAGCTGGGACTGTACCTCTCCCCACTGACTTCATTTCTTTACACATCTTTGTTCCCTAACCTTGGAGCAGGTAAGTTTGGCAATGATCTCACCATGTTCTCTGAGCTGTGGAGAAGAAAGTGGACAGGAAGAGGAGTCAGGGGAAGCCCAGGAAGGAACACTCGCAGAAGGCACTAAGGCCTACTACTAATTTAGCTACTTTGTTCAAGGTCACCCAGCGAGTAAGTGGTGGGTGGAGTCCTTTCAGGCAAAATAGAATTTATATTCTTAGAGTGGTTGATGCACTATCCAAATAAGAAAAGACATGGGTTTGACATTTTCTGGATAGGGAGGGATATACAGTCATCCCTTGGTATCCATGAGTAGATTGGTGGATCCAGGAACTCCCACGGATATCAAAATCTGAGGATGCTCAACTCCCTGATATAAAATGGTATAATATTTGCCTACAACCTATGCAATCCTCCTAGATACTTTAAATCATCTCTAGAGTACTCACAATACCAAATACAATATAAATGATACGTAAATAGTTATACTGTATTGTTTAGGAGGTAATGACAAGAAAAAAGTCTGTAAAGGTTCAGTACACCCCAATTTTTTTTTTTTGACTTGTGGTTGGTTGACTCTAATGATACAGAACCTGCCAACATGGAAGGCCAAATTGTACTCAATATTAGTGTCTTCTATTTTCACATTCAGTTGTTCTTACCTTGGGCCAGTCCCATTCCTATGGGGCATTTGGCATTTCCCATGGGAGCATCTTTAGTTCTCAGTAAAAGTGGTAGATTGTACAGCTGCCATTTAGTGCCTAGAGTTCTGGGATGCTTAGACCTGCTGCAATGCTTCAGTTCCACTTACTAAACATCACCTACCTCAGAATGTATATACCGTGTTTCCCTGAAAATAAGACCTACCCATAAAATAAGCCCTAGCAGGATTTCTAAGTATTTGCGCAATATAAGGCCTACCCCCAAAATAAGACCTAGTGATTGGCATGGCTATGCAGCGTATCTGCACAACCCAGACATTTCGTCTCGGAGAGGTAAAGATGACGAGCAGCCCTTCTCATCTGCCCATGAGAGCTCTATTGCTTGACATGAGAGATTGGGGCCAATGGTTCCAAAGGAAATAGAGTTGTCGCAAGAAATTCAGGATGGAATTCGGGATTTGGAGAGTTATGATGATGTTCCAGAAGATGACTTAACTATATTTGAATAGGCCGGACATGGTGGCTCACGCCTGTAATCCTAGCACTCTGGAAGGCCGAGGCAGGTGGATTGCTCGAGGTCAGGAGTTCGAAACCAGCCTGAGCGAGACCCCGTCTCTACTAAAAATAGAAAGAAATTAATTGACCAACTAAAAATATATATACGAAAAAAAAAATTAGCTGGGCATCATGGCACATGCCTGTAGTCCCAGCTACTCGGGAGGGTGAGGCAGGAGGATCGCTTGAGCCCAGGAGATTGACATTGCTGTGAGCTAGGCTGATGTGATGGCACTCACTCTAGCCTGGGCAACAAAGTGAGACTCTTTCTCAAAAAAACAAAACTATATTTGAATAAATGCAGATCGTTGTACTGTACTTAAAAAATAACACATCCCCTGAAAATAAGCCCTAGGGTGTCTTCTTGAGGAAAAATAAATATAAGACCCTGTCTTATTTTTGGGGAAACATGGTAGTTACCCTACGGAATAGTACAGTAGGCTCCTCTGGAGTTCATAAGTGAACAGTTAATCTTAATTTCATTTGACATGAAGTGACTTGTCAAAAAGGCAATCAGTATACAAGTGGAGTGGTTAAAAAGCTCAGCCTTTGTACAAGATATAGGTCATGCTGGCTGCAGCGTGGCCGACATACCCAATAAAGCCCTGCAAAATCTCTTTATATATGTCACAAATGGTCAGACGAACCATGGTTCAAATTCAGGCTCTACCACTTACTAGCTAGAAACCTTAAGTTACTTAAATTCTTTGAGCCAGTTTTATTTGTAAAAAGGGATTAATAAACTCGTAAGACTATGAGAATTAAAAGAGATGTCTGAATGTGCCTGGTACAGGCTATGGTGGTGGCTATGTTTATCTTGTCATTATCATGAAATGCTACCCCTGGCTTTGTGCTTAACTAACCACCTTCTTACAATATTTATTTCCTGTGAAGAAATGGATATTCCATAAGATACTTGTTCTGCCAAGTCTTAGACAAAATGCTTTTACCTAACTGCTACCTCTTCCAACCACCAAAAAACAAACAAACAAAAAACAAGTCTAAGGGAACTAATAGTAAAATATAAATTTGAGAAACTAAAAACTGTTAGCACACTATATCCAAACTGCATGCTAATACACCAATGTTCATTATTTCACACATGCTACAAAGATGGTAATGATTTCTTTTCATGGCTAACTATTAAGGAAATAGAACTCATTAATACCTAAACAACAGTGAAGTGCCCAAAAGAGGGTAAAACTGGTAATTTGGAAGCTTAACAACTACATGGGAAATATAACTATTTGGTTATAATTGAAATCAGACTAAAAACTGTACATTTAGCTATATGTCACACATTCATTTTACAGAAGAGCACTGAACAAAGCCATTCTCAACCTCTCTGGAATAGCAAATGAAAAGAGTTCTGAACATTCAAGGGGAAGCTATCGTATAAGCCTTTCTTTAATGTCTCCTTTGTAGACAACCCTTCTTCCAAATTCCTATCTTTTTGTGTGAATTGAATTTACTGTGTAATTTTAAAGCTCAGAGATGCATGATCAGTAAGAATTACAGAGGCAAGATATAGCTCACAGGTAGCCTGGCCCACAATGCAAACAGTCCTCTATTTTTAAAAAACCTGTTAACAGTGCTTACTAAGGAGACAGAAATTGAAGTAATCTGTATTTGAGATCATCTGTTATATTCCAAACCAAAAAAAAGGGACTTCTATGGATCAACAGCTGACGTTCAGAAAATGCTTAACTATAGAAAATAATTCTTTAAAGGATAGTTTTTATAATAGGATTTTACTCTTGTCAAGTGTATAATAAAGAAAAAAAGAAAAGGTTTATATTTATGAATACCTATTAGGGATTTTTTTCCAGTTACCTTGAGATGAAGTACCCTTTAATACATGAAATACATTAAACAACCTACAGAAAAGAAGGTTGTACAACAGAGACATCATATTCATTTTCTAAAAATTTGAGTACTGACACAATGGCCTTGCTTTAGGGTAACACGAAGGATGCCAAACTTCAAAGAAAAACGGAAGACATTTTCTGACAAGACAAATGTTCAGTTTTGAGTTTCCCAATGCTTCCTGATACAGTTAGCATTCCAAGTGAAATCAACAGCAAGTAGAATCTTCTTTGTTGCATAACCATCAGCAGAGCTGCAGTCTACTGCTTCATCTCTCATTCTTGAGGGAGAAGAAAGGTGCTCGCTGTCAGGCACTGTTGAACCAATGAGTGCTGATATGTGCCTCTTTACTTGAGGGCTTCCAGAATATAGTCCAGCCACCTCACTCTGTGGGTCAGTCACATGTAGTCCTTCTTCCGGCACGTACCATGTTACAGAAAGCCAAGTTTTAAGAATTAAAAACAGAAAGAGTCAGTCACAGTCCTGAGTGCTGTGAGGAGGGAGGCTATAGGGCATTCAAACAAAAGATTAATAAAAACAATGTCTACACAGTTCATGGCAAGGCCTGAAGAGAATTAAATTTTCAACCATGAAAGGGGTTCTCCATCACCTAGAGACTGGGCTGTCTGCCTGGAGTGGGGACTGACATGGAAATCCAATTCTATTGCGGGTCTATACATGGTAATTGGCAGAAAACATGATAGAACTAAACAATTCAATTCTTTTCTTTTGATGAAAATGGCTCCTAAGGGAGTGCGTGAAGTTAGAGTCCTCTTCCCATGGTCTTGCCTATTCAGCCATCCAGAGCTTGAAGGTCCTGTCATATGAGCAAGTGGCTATGAGCTGCCCATCGGAAGAAATGTCTAAGCCCATCACTTTGCCTTCGTGGCCAGCCAGTGTCTTCAGTGGGGACCAGCCTGGGTGGGTCCAGATCTTGGCTGTATTATCATAGGCACCAGTGAGCAAGAAGTTCCCATGGATGGCTACAGGAGAAGAGAAGGGAATGACTTGAGGAATTCAAATATTCAAAAGAGTATAAGAAAACAAAGGCATGAAAATCTGCAAAAACATATTTCAAAAAAGAGTATTTCTTTTTTTGAGACAGAGTCTCACTTTGTTGCCCAGGCTAGAGTCAGTGCCGTGGCATCAGCCTAGCTCACAGCAACCTCAAACTCCTGGGCTCAAGCAATCCTACTGCCTCAGCCTCCCAAGTAGCTGGGACTACAGGCATGCGCCACCATGCCCGGCTCATTTTTTTCTATACATATTAGTTAGCCAATTAATTTCTTTCTATTTATAGTAGAGACGGGCTCTCGCTCTTGCTCAGGCTGGTTTCCAACTCCTGACCTCAAGCAATCCTCCCACCTCGGCCTTCCCGAGTGCTAGGATTACAGGTGTGAGCCACCTCGCCCGGCCAAAAAAGAGTATTTCTACATTCAGGAAAACCCAGCACCCTGATTCTATATTCCTACTAGGCCTCTAGGAAAAGGTGACAACCACAGGTGACTTAAGGGAACAAATAACACTGATAAGGTCTTTCGGCTCCTTCCCTGATAAGACAATCTGTTTAGAATATTAAGGATTCAGTGCTTAGAATGTCCATGGAGGAAAGACTGAAGCAAAACATTCATGGAAGTCTTCTTTACTTCCTGGCAACAAGCAGCATGCTTTACCATAGCTCTCTCTAAGAGAATGGCAAAAGGAAAGAAATTAGACTTTGATCCCTTAATAGAGGTCAAATTCTCTCCTCTTTCACTTCTCAGTAAAACTAAAGCCTGGCCTACATTTCATGGAAGCACAGATTCTATTTTTTTGTTACTTAGGGCCTAAAACAGAAGGTAAGCTTACGCTCAAACTTGACACCAGTCACTAAGTTCTGATGGGCAGGGATGGTATAGATGCAACGCCGCTGTCGAAGGTCCCACACTTTGCAGGTGTTGTCACCACTGCCAGTTGCAACGTGGTAGCTGTGGATTAAATGTATTATCGAAGTTAGAAATCAAGTACTTTCTTAGCAAGAACCCTTTCCACCTCTCAGTTAGTGAGTTTATTTTACCCATTGGGGGAGAAATTTATTCCATAGATTTCCTTCAGGTGGCCTTCTAGGAACATGATGCAACGTCCTGTGCGTAGGTCCCAAACTCGACCAAATGCATCCAGTCCCCTGACAAAATAATTTATAAAAGAACACTTTGAAGCCAGTTCTCTATGGAAGCAGAAATACATAAGAGGTGAGACTATTGAGCGACCCGGCTATGCGGAAGACCCCTTACCCGGTGCCAGCCAAAGAGCCGTCTTGATGGAAGGCGATGTCATACACACCCATACTGTGGCCTTCCTGATGCAGGATCTCCTCCTGAGCCTCCAAATCCCATAAGCGCCATGAACGGTCATAGCTAAAAACAAATCAACCATCAGGTATTTATTCAGTTTCTAAAAGGTATTAGGTACTACAAATAATTGTAGCTAGAGTTAATATGATTAATTCATACAATCACATTAATAGGAAATTCTTTCTGGCATAAATAATACCTCAACAGCTAAGCATATCTGTCTTAGGTGCTAAGCAGGAAACTATGGACTTGCTGTAAACCTTCTCCAGTGGCTATTTTAAAAACAAAATTCCCTAAGAATGGCCCAGCAATGATTCTGTTGCCATCTTTCTTACTCCATTCCACTGTTATGTTCCTTTATTCATTGAGCATTTATACTTTTACTGGGCCCTAAATTAGATGTTGGGGATATAAAAATCAATCACAAATAGATCAATGGAACAAAACAGAGAGCACAGAAACAGACCCACACATATATAGTCAAATGATTTTGAACAAAGGTACTAAAGCAATTTCAAGAGATAAAGGAAAGTCTCTTCAATATATGGTGGTGGAACTGACTATGCATGTAGAAATAGAGACAAAAGAGAAACAAAAAATGGGCAAAGCACATGCACATTGCATAAAGAGGATATACAAATGGTAAATATGCATATGACAAAGTACTCAACACCAACAATCATCAGAGTAACAAGAATTAAAACTATGAGCTATCACTATACACCTGCTAGATGGACAGAATAATAAGATTGACGACACGAAATGTTAACAAGGATGTGAAAGTATCTTTGGCCAGGCAGATATAGTGCAGGCAATAAGATAAAAAATAAAAAATATAAAAAAAATAAATAAAAAGGATGTGAAAGTAACCAGAACTCTGGGAATGTAAAATGGTACAACTTTGGAAAATTGCTTGGAAGTTTAAAAGGAAAAAAAAAAACACAAAAAGAAAAATGGCCAGGCATGGTGGCTCACTCCTCTAATCCTAGCACTTGGAAGGCTGATGCTGGAGGATCACTTGAGGTCAGGAGTTCCAGACCAGGCTGAGCAAGGAGACCCTGTCTCTAAAAAAATAGAAAACTTAGCCAGGAGCATGGTGCGTGCCTGTAGTCCTATGGTCCCAGCTACTCGGCAGGCTGAGGCAGGAAGATCGTTTGAGCCCATGAGTTTTGAGGATGCAGTAAGCTATGATAGTGCCACTGCACTCTAGCCAGGACAGTGAGACTCTCATCTCAAAAACAAACAAACAAACAAACATATGTCCACAAAAATCCCTGTATAAGAATATTTATAGCAGCTTTATTCTGACTAGCCAAAACCTGAAAACAGAGAAGTGTACATCAACAGGAGAATGGATAAACTGTGGCATAGTCATACAATCAAATCAAATAATCCTCAACACTAAAAAGGAACTACTGATGTATGAAACAACACGAATGAATCCTAAAATGTTACATGCAGTAATAGAAGCCAGATGCAAATGAATTCATATAGTATGGACAGACAGAATGAACTTATGGTGACAGAAACCAGATCAGTGATTGCTTTAGCAGGGGGAGTTTACTGGGAAGGGGCATGCAGGAACTTCCTGGAGTGACAGAAATATTCTCTGTATTGACAGGGGTGTGAGTCACATGGTGTTAAACATTTGTAAAGAATGATAGAATTGTATGCTTAAGTAAATCCATTTCACGGTATCTAAATTATACCTCAATGAAAAATTTCTTTAACTGATTCTGGCCTCAATGAACTTACAGAACCAGAAAGGCAGACTGATTTGTTGGCAGAGAGATTATAATACAATGTGTAGTAAAAAACTACACACTGGTCAAGAAAGAGAAGAAAGAGTAAAAATCCTAGTTTTCTGACAATTAGTGACTTTGCAATTTCAGATTAATTACAATTTAAAATCAAATACACTTAGTCCTAACTATATAATACTCTTTTCTAATTCCAATTCACTGCAGGCCAAGAAAATCCTACTTGATCTCCGCTCTAAAACTTTACCTAGCAGATAGTCATAAAGGGTTAACAAGATGCCACAGGCCTGTACAGATAAAACAAGAATGGCTTACCAGGTGGTGCCCAGGAAACGCCCTGATGGATGCCACATTACCCGGGCCACACGCACTGTATGCCCTTCAATATCTGCCACTGGTTCATCACTTAAAAGGAACCAAACATATGCAAGTAAATGATTCTATAGACCCGTAAATATTCATTAAGTTTATTAACTGTTGTGCAGATATACTCATTCTGTACAATATGAGGAGCTAAATTGTAACTATATTTGGAATTTGTTAAAACTTTGGGGCTAACAATAATCTAAGCCACTTCCAAAGGTTTTAAAAGATTTGAGACTATTTCATGTGCTCACAATGCATAACTGCCCACAGCACTTTGATAAACACTGGCTTTCTACCTCAATTCGTTGCATTAATAAACTCTTAATCTTAATGGCACACCACTTAGGATTAGAGATAAATAAAAAATACGTTAGCCTGATAAGCAAAATAGTCACTCTGCACCAAAGGAGTGCCTGGATTCTGGAAAGAAAATATACTTTGGTAGAGATGTAAGCATACAGAAATCAGACAGTTTTGATACAACTGGATTACAGATAAATCTTTCTTAAATTTAGGCCTGTTCAAAAATTCAAATGGAAAGAGGAACTTCTAAATAGATAGAGGCTTAGTCTCATTTTGGTTACCATTAAATTCTGCTAACCATCAACCACAGAAAGAAGATCTGAAACTGTTACAACAAAAAGGAAATAAACATGAACCCTAAAGAGGGCAATTAAAAAGGGAACTTTGACAATGCGCATACATAGAACCAAAGCCCCAGGGGAATTAATATTACTAAGTATTACCAAAGCCAATTAAAACTTGCTGTGCTCACAGGTAAGACCTTGTCTGGAAAAGAGTGTAGACACTAATTAGCTCTCTAAAAAATTCTTGGAATAAAAACCTTTATGTGTTTTCCCAAAGAAAGAAAACTAAGCAATTAAATTCAGATGTCTTTTATCCAACAAAGTGCTTCCAAAATTTTTGGAAAACAATAATCATAACCACATTAAAAAAACTGCTGTGGTTGGGAAAATACATTCTAGGTAAAAGATGACGCATTGGGAGGAGACCTCACTTCCTTGGCAATAGTGCTAGACAGAAACCCACTTTCTTCTCCCCTGTGGATATTTACCAAAACCCAACAGGCTGCCAAGAATATTATCTTAAGACAATCTACCTCTATTGTGTAGGAGGTATGGTAGATTTTTCTGGAATAAATGGAGCTGGGAAACAGTGGCCACTAGGCTGGAAGCAAAAATCAAAGTCCAAAATTAAGTTAAGAAAAACATGGCACAACTCCTCTAGTGAGAAAAGGTCCAAGAAAGAAATCCTCCACTTTATTTTCACACTAAGTTACTGTTACTATTAGAGCATCACTCACATTGACCCTGAGGTCCTGAAAGCCAACCAACCCACTAACTATTTCAGTGATGGCAGTATGGACCATCAAACAGTAATATTACCTGTCAAGACTCCAAAGCTTCACAGAGCCATCAGCAGCACAAGAAGCCAGGTTGACATCTTTTTGGTCCAAGGAGACAGTGGATTTGGGATGGAATACAATAGCTCCTACATTTGTGTTATGGCCTATAGGAGTATAAAAGATGAAGTAGAAAGGAGTAAAAAGATGAAAATTAAAGGGCTCCCACCTCCTTATAACCTGTGTACAAACACAGACTATGATGATTAATACAGATAAGTATACATTAGGAAAATGTGAACATACAGAGCATTAAAGTGACTATTCAACTATTGAAAAATAAACTATTTCAATGTAAACTACTATTAAAATTACATTAAAAAAGCAAAACAGGCCGGGCATGGTGGCTCACGCCTGTAATCCTAGCACTCTGGGAGGCTGAGGCAGGAGGATTGCTTGAGCTCAGGAGTTTGAGACCAGCCTGAGCAAGAGTGAGACCCCATCTCTACTATAAAATAGAAAGAAATTACCCACACAACCAAAAATAGAAAAAATTAGTCGGGGATAGTGGTGTGTGCCTATAGTCCCAGCTACCTGGGAGTCTGAGGCAAGAGGATCACTTTAGTCCAGGAATTTGAGGTTGCTGTGAGCTAGGCTGATGCCACAGCACTCTGGCCTGGGCAACAGAGTGAGACTCTGTCTCAGAAAAAAAAAAAGCAAAATAGAAATAAACTTTTTTTTTTGGGTTTATGGATTATACAGTGCCAGAGTGTAACGGGACATGAGAGAAAAGTGGATGTGTATGAAAGTCATCATATTCCAGCCTTGCAGCTGGAGAAAACCAAGTCAAATCAAATCAATAATTAATGTCGTGTGTACTCAATCTGAGTATCAGGCTGAGTTTGCCACGTAACAGAGCTCACCCTGGGAAAAAGACTGAGATTTACATAAAACTCTTAACTTACCTCGAAGAGTGTGAAGGAGGTTGCAATCAGGAACAGACCAGAGCTTGCAAAGCCCACTCCTATCAAATACAAAGGAAAGCATCTCAGCCAGGGTTGGTCTGGGAAGGAAAAGGTACCTTGGTAACATTACTAAAGGACAATCTGTTCTCACCCCCAATAAACGTTATAGTGACTGACCAAAAAAATAAATAAAAGCCTTATAATTTGAAGGGTTATATAAGAAAAAGTTACAGTCAGGCTGCAAACAACCAGAGGCCTCTACTGTACTGTAATTAACATTGTACAATTTGCCATTTTCCTTAACTTTTAGACCAATTTGTGAGGGAGGGTAGGACAAATTAAACTATCCCATAAGAATAATATTAATAATGATACCATCTCCTTAAACATAAATAGCATCTTGCCACTTACAAAGAACTTAAATTCTTTTTTTTTTGTTTTTGAGACAGAGTGTCACTGTGTTGCCCAGGCTAGAGTGCCGTGGGGTCAGCCTAGCTCACAGCAACCTCAAATTCATGGGCTCAAGCGATCCTTCTGCCTCAGCCTCCTGAGTAACTGGGACTACAGGCATGTACCACCATACCCGGCTAATTTTTTCTCTATATATTTTTAGTTGACTAATTAATTTCTTTCTATTTATAGTAGAGACGGGGGTCTCGCTCTTGCTCAGGCTGGTTTCGAACTCCTGACCTTGAGCAATCCTCCTGCCTCAGTCTCCCAGAGAGCTAGGATTACAGGCGTGAGACACTGTGCCCGGCCTAGAACTTAAATTCTTTAAAGACCTTTTATTTTGGAATTTTTCCAACAAATTACTTTTATATCTATTATCTCAAATGATCTTTACAACAGACCTGTGAAATAGATAGGCAGGAATTTCTACTTTACAGTTAAAGTAACTGGGGTATAGTTTCTTGGCCTTCTCCTGAACCAGTCTCAATTTCTGCCTAGTCAAGTAGTTCCTGTGCATTCAATGTACGTTTTCTCTCTCACTAAACAGCCATATCCCACAAAAAAACAAAACCAAAATAAAACAAACAACAAAGTTACCATATCCTAAGAGTTTTCTGCATATGTGGTGGTAAGCAGAAAACAAAACAAAGATAAAGCAGTAATTAATGCTTACTGGGTGCTTATCACAGTAGGTACCATCAAGGCAAAATGCTTTACAAACACTATCTCATCCCGTCTTACAGGTAAGGACACTGTAGCTTATAGGGATTAAGTATCTTAGCTAGGTCACATAACTGAAAAGCTATATTGAGGTGCGGATACTAGTTGGGTCTATAACTATATGATGTGCTCCAAAACACTAGTATCAAGAACAAGACAGACTGATACATGTCATGGATCTCTGAGATCCCTGGTAAACAGTAAGAATGGTTAACACGCTGACTCTCACACCAGAAAAAAAAAAGCTTTTCCTTGGGGCCACAGTGTTTTATTACAAAAATAGAATAAAAACTTTGAAAACGAAACGATCCTTTCTAACTGAATGAAAAATTTGTTATTTTTTATTGTTTAATGCATGTGAGTTACGTGCAACTGGAAAAATAGTTCTCGTGACTCCCAAGGTGAAGAGACAAGAGTTACGTTACATATGCTTCACGAGGCTCTGGGTTCAAAACTCTTGTGAATTAAATACAACTCACATGACAGTTAATGTGCTAAACAAAGGCTATACCGTATCATACAGCAGATAGAGCACTAGCATTTGTGATCATGAGAAGTAGAAGAAAAGGATGTAGAAATAAGACATCCAAGACAAATGCTAATTTCTTCCTGAACTTATCCCCCATTTAGGAAAAAACATCACTTTAAAATGGAACTTACCAACAAGCTGTGGCCAGCATCTTGGAATTGGGACTAAAGTGACAGAAGGAGATAGGCCGATCATCCCCAATCTGACTGCAAAAATTATTCAAAGACTTCAAAAAAGAAAAAACAAAGGACAAATGGTGATCATTGATAGTAATAGGTTAATCCAAGAGTTCTGAGGCTTTCCTATCATTTAAAAAAAAAAGCAACTTTCATTTTAAACCACCCCAAGATTCTTCTATAGTTTTTTTGTTGTTGCTGTTAGGAGACAATTAATAAATGTAGTCAAGGCCTATCTGAAACTCCAGCATGCTGTTTTCTATAGCCTTAGTATCACTCACTAGCTTCTGTGTCAGCTAAATATAAACAGAACAGCCTGGAGAAGTCTAAAGCACACCTCTGACATATTAAAAGGGAGAATTAAAGAGTAGAACCATTGGCCTCTGCTGAGTACAAAGCATAGTGGGTTCCTGCCACCTTAACTGATAGCTCCTTCCCCATCACAACAGCTCAAGTGAGGGGAATAATAATAGCTGCCTTTACCTTCCAGAAGTGCCCAAATAGGAAAATCAAGTAAATATTAAGAAACTTTAAATATTGGGCAATCACTGAGAGCATCTTACCCGCAGAGATTTATGCAGCTCCTGCATCTGGGAGGTTCTAGTTGTCTCAGGAATTTCTTTATGGAGACGAGCCTCTTCCAAGCGTTTCATTGCTCTGTGACACAGAAAAACACCACTGTAAGTAAATGGGTTGTAAACAAGGGCCCACACATGTATCTCACTCAATTTCGTTTAACAACCAGTCATTATAAAGGAGACCCTCAGTCCCTGAGATGAAACAAACAAAAAATATGCTTCTTTCCTCTCCTTACCTGGGCAGTGAATAATTAGCAATCCAAATTCTAGCCACCTTCAAGCTGTTTGGTCCTTCATGGTACCAGGTTTGCTGATACTGAAAGGAAAATTAAGAGCAGAAATGTTAAGTCTGAAGCATTTCTGCCTCTCCCACGGCTAACAATTCTCTATCATAACTGCCCAGAGAGAAGATGAATTAGTCTGGTAATAGGATAATGTCAGGCATATGTGCTTTCTACTCTGTTTTTTTCTATGATGTCTTTTAGATAGTCTCTGGTTCCTTGTTAAGTTATACCAGGAATGCGATGATTCTTTCCTAACTGGAATGCTTACTTAGCTCCATTCATACCTACACAGGAAGCACAAACTATTGCCAACAACTGTTCCTGAACAGTAGTGGCTTCAAAGACATTTTTCCCCTCATCCTAGCAAAACAAGCCATTAAAAACAGAAAATGAGAGAACTATCCCCTCATCTCCTTCAAGTTTATACTGTGAAGCCAAAGATATATTCTACCTCTTCTTTGGACTTCTTAGATTTCTCATCATCCTTCTTGGTCTTTTTTAAGGCATCAGTACCAACTACTGAGAGGATATTTCTTAACCTGTAACAAAAAACAATTTAAACACTATTGAGATAAGATTGTAAAAGTATATCTTCAATGGGAGCAGGCTTCCACTATTCTCTCACCATTCAAACCCTTAAAAAACTTCTTTAAGAGTCAAATGAGCATGCTTAAATCTTCAGTGTGACTTCTTTCACTCAATCTTCTTTATTTGAAAATTCCTTAAATTAAACTATGAGCAATTACCGTTTTCAGTTTAGAATCAACTAGTTCCCCACAATGCTACCACCTGGCCTGTAAAGACAGTCAACCTTCGCTTAATGCCACAATATGCTGGATACTGACTCAGGTACTAAGTATACCACAATGACTACGAATCAGTTCTTGATTTCAAGTATCAGAGTCCTGGTGGAAGACAGAAAGTACTAGGGAACTATAGTGCATTATATTAAGTATCATGGCAGCAGTTAGCACACAGTGCTAGAGTATCAGGGAAAGGTTCATAGAAAAAGTGTTACCTAAACTGAGTCCTTCTTAGTCAAGTTAAGAGGTCAAGAATGGGAAAATGATAGTCAAGGCAGAGTGTTAAACAAATGTAAAGGTCTGGAGATTCGAAAAACATGTTGAACTTGGAACCATAAATAGCTCAGTATGGCTAGAGCATGAAGTACAAGAGGAGGACTGGGGAGGAATAAGGCTGGAAATCTAAGAAGGTGCCAGGTCACCAAGAGTTGCTAATGCCATGCTAAGGAGGGTTTACATTTGAAAAGGATCTCTGAAAAAGTATGGAGCATGGATTGAAAAGGGAAGAATAAAGGCATGGAAATCAGACAGTATATTGTTGTAGGAATCCTGAGTCATAATGGTAGGCTTGAATTAACACAGTGGCAGTAGTGATTCAAAATATTCATCTAAGGGGCATATTAAGGAATAAAATAGACTTTGCTGATGGAAAAAGTAAAAAATAAACAACAATAAAAAAGTATAATAACATACTATGATAGAGAATAATGGAGGGGCTTACTTTGCAAGAGGTAAGGTGTAAGGAAAGGCTTCTTTGAATAGATGGCATTTATGCTGAAACAAAAGTATATAAAAGTTCTAAAAGGCATGAGAGAGAGAGAGAAAAAAGAGAGAACAATTATGCGAAAAGACATACAAAGAGCTACAGTATTCCAGAAGGACCAATGTGGCTAGTCTAGTAAGCTGAGGAAGAGTGGTACAAGGTAAGGTTGAAGAACTTACAAGGTAAGGTTGATTTGAAGTTTCTTACTCCAAGTATAAGAAGACACTCTAGGATTTTAAGCAAGCAATTAACACAACACGTTTGGGACTACCACAACAGTCTAGAAGTGAAAGCAATGGAGACAGAGCAGAGGACAGATTGAAGGTATATTTTAGAAGCAGAATAGAATATATTTTGCTGATGGATTATAAAGGAGGTAAGGAAGGTTTTCAACTTAGAATTGTGCAAGGAGAATAGGAAAGGGGTGGGGAACAGATTTCAATCTAGATGTCTCAAGTTTGAATTGTCTGTGGGATATTTAGGCTACAAAGAGAGATATGGGGGTCCTCAGAATGTATCAATATTATGGCAAATGATACCATGGGAATAGATCTGATTGCCCAGGGCGAGTATAGGATAAGGCAGCCTGTGAAGGATAGGCAGGAAAAAAGGTTTAGAAGTGAGAAGAATTAGCTGGATAGATAGGAGGAAAATCAAGAGCATTTGGTCTTACGAGAGTGAAGGAAAGGGAGTATTTCAAGGAGGGGTGGTTTGCAGTGTACTAGGGCTATTCTTAGTAAAGAGGTATTGTTGACATTAATAAAGAACAATTTCGGCCGGGCGCGGTGGCTCACGCCTGTAATCCTAGCTCTCTGGGTGGCCGAGGCGGGCGGATCGTTTGAGTTCAGGAGTTCGAAACCAACCTGAGCAAGAATGAGACCCCGTCTCTACTATAAATAGAAATTAATTGGCCAACTAATATATATAGAAAAAATTAGCCGGGCACGGTGGCGCATGCCTGTAGCCTCCCAGCTACTCAGGAGGCTGAGGCAGCAGGATCGCTTGAGCTGAGGAGTTTGAGGTTGCTGTGAGCTAGGCTGATGCCACAGCACTCACTCTAGCCTGGGCAACAAAGTGAGACTCTGTCTCAGAAAAAAAAAAAAAAAAAAAAAGAGCAATTTCAATGTGGTAGGGGTCAATCAGTTTGCAGCAGTTTGAAGAGTAATTGTGGCTAAGGACTTCAAGAGAGTAAATATAAACCCTTCCAAGAAGCTTGCTGATGAAGGGACAAGATGGGGCAGTGGATAGAGAGCCAAGAGGGGCTCCTCATAATTGTATACAAGTTGCCCATCACTAAGAGACTTTGCAACCTCAAAATCACAAGAGAAGCATTATCTGAGGGCAGTACTCCTCTTCAATAATATCCAAAAACATTCATCATTATGTCTAACACCACTGATATGGAATGCATTTGATGTCTAAATTTTCAAAGCTAAACAAGAAATGTTTATCCAGCTCAAAATTTCATGTTGGGGAAGGGTCGGAAGGGAGCATGTCAGCACCCTCTTCACAGTCCATAAGGAAAAATCAACAGTGGAATAAAAATTGGCCTAAGACTCAGAGTCTGAGCTAAATAATACAAACAAACCTTAGGATATTGTTAATATTATCTGAGACATTCTATTAAAGTTTCAACTGAAAGATCAACTGAAATTTGGACAAGAATTCTGTGATTAATAAAGAAAAAAGTAAATTCTTTAGAAAGGGCACCTTTCTCTTCTTTCAGCAGGGCCTTCTCCAAAAAGTGTTATGGGTTCTCCCAAGGCTCTAAGGCAAGCCTTGACCTCTGAGTCATCTGTGGAAACATTGATTTGCCGGGCTCGCTTCCTTCTTTCAAACTCAGCCAATACTTCTGCCTGTCGCTCACTGATGTGTTCCTCAATTTCAAACACTTCTCCTATAAAAAAAAAAAAAAAAAATCAGCAGATTTTTTCAAACGGAGAAAAGAAATAATTTCTAACAGTTGGAGTCTGTGTATGCTCCTAGGGAAAATTTATTGCTTAGTCTATTACACACTTTATAGATACAGTTTACTAAATTATGCCAAACACATAAATGTAAACGACACAGCATTAAAAGGCAGAAGAATGGTTCAAGCCATCTCTTGTTTCATTTGGCAATCTTACACCTATATAAACACACAGCTTAAATGAGATCAGAAAGAGTACACAGTATCTTTAACAAACACGTTAGCTAGGCTTTCTATCCAGAAGATAAAATAGAAATGTTATTTTAATAATTGCCTAAGCTATTCTCTAAAACAGTCCCACTAAAGGAACACTTACAAATATTAACTAGTAAACTTGAAATAATTACTATGAAATTGAGATTTCTATGACTCTAAGGCTTTTGGATGATTTAGCAACTAGTTTTAAAACCTGCACCAAATATAAGCATTTGGATTAAAAACTGGAGTGATGGTGATGAGGTGGTCTATTTAAAAACAGCATAAACGGGCTCGGGCAGGGCAAAGGCAATATTTGTAACCTAAACATTTGTACCCCTGTAATATTCTGGGGGGAAAAAAAACCAGCATAAAAAGTTTAAAAGAAAATGATGCGTGGGAAGATTAATAAGAAACTTGACAGATGTTTCTTCTGCAGAGAAGTCTTTTAATGTTATATCCTTCCATATTGTTTAAATTTTTTATGACAAACAGGTATAATTATATTTAAAAAATACAGTGGACCTCTCATGACAGACATGGAAAGATATCCTCAACAGTGCATAAAGTAAAAATGCAGGTTACACAACAATTTATATATCATGGTTTCATTTACGGAAAAAATTCACATATTTTTATAGCTTCATTAAAATTGTCAGAAAGACAGCCAATTAATACTACAGGACTTTCTACTTTACATAATCATATAGTGTTGGATCTTTTAAAATAAAAATATTTCTTTCATAACATGAAAAGATATCTCATTGTGAGTAAAAAATAACTGGAAAACTTCAAAAGGGAGAATATTATGAACCACCCTAGCTCCAAACCAATGCCAGAACAATGTCAGTTCCACAGAAGACAAATGGCATCACCTTGAATCCAAATGCACACTGAATTTCTGGTTAAATCACTAATTCATGGAAGAAAAACTGTATAAAAAGTTGTAAGAAAAAGACTCTTCTGGATGATTCTAAAGATCTAAAGATCCAAGTTTAAGAACCGAATTTTTTTTCTTCTTTTGAGACAGGTCACCCAGGTTGGAGTGCATATGTAAATCACTGTAGCCTCAAACTCCTGGACTCAAGCAATCCTCCCTCTCCTCACTCTCCCACAGTGCTAGGATTACAGGTGTGAGCCACTGTGCCTGGCCTGCAAAATTTTTTGACATTACAAAAGGGGTGATATTTAAGTTTAGGAAAGTATTTATTACAGAAAATTGGAGCATCAAAGGTAAAAAGATGGGCTCACAATTTACATCTTACCAGAGGTTATATTAATATTTCCTGCTTCGATTCCCGCTTTAAGTCCTTCTTTTCCCAAAATCCCAGACTCTCCTTTGGCCAGACGCTCCCTCTCCTTCTCTTCCAAACTTCCATAATAGATGTGTGGTTTCTTCACAACAGGAGCGACTAAGTCATCAGGTGATTTAGTTTTGGCTGCCTGCTAAATATGAAAGATTTAGATTAATCTAAGGCTTAATCTTAGCAAATTTACTGGGCATCCCCGAAGGATGAAGCTCATCCCAACCTTCAATCCTATTTCCTCCCCAAGTGAAAGGACAAGTTCGACACCAGTTAAGATGTTTCCCACTGATTTGTAGGGTTGAGGGGAGGATGTTTCAGTCCCTCAATTACCTAAATTTGGTAGATAGGAAGTAAGACACTGATAAAACTAGTATCATTCTCTTGGTGATTTTGATATCAAAGGTTTGCTTTCAAACATATTTACTCCATTCGGTTGGAAATGCAGCCTCTTCCTATGTTTTATGATATTTCCAGGGTTACTGCTCATCACTGGGAAATACCAAAGATAACTGAAATAACCAAAGCGGTGCTAAGGGGGGACAAGTTACAAAGTTACTGGTCTATCCATTTCAAACACTTTCAGACGTGAGGCAGTAAAATTAGGAGGCCTCATTATAATTTCGAGGTTTGACAAAGACATAAATTTTGGCCAAGACATTTCCCATTTCAGAGCACTGTTTTTGGACCAGCCTGAAGAGGTGTTCACCGTTCGAGGCTGTAGTGGGAGAGGTTCAAATGAGCTACAGCACAGGAAAGGGCTTAGGGATCAGGAAAACGCTGCTAGGCTCTGTAGGACACTACCGAGTACTGTAGCCTTCCTCCTGAGCCCTACACCACCTTAGCCCGTTCTCTAACGGCCCCTTCCCGCAGGGACACCCAAGTCTTCCGCGCTCCCTGCCAGAGTGAGCTGAGACCCCGAGCTCTGTACCGTGGAGGAGGCCCGTGAGGAAGCCATGCCAGGCTCCGGAGCAGCCAAGCCCAGGCGAAAGCCGAGCTCTTGGTTTCAGACCGTCCACCGCGCGCACAGCAAAGCGGAACTGCGTCACCGACCGGAAGTGAGCTCAGAGTTTCGCCGCGCCCAGGGGGGGTGCAGAGCATGATGGGAGTCGTAGTAAGAGAGAGCCCGGTCGCAAGGAGGGGCACGTCCCAAAGAGCCTCCAAGTAAAGCTCGCGGTAGACGAGGTTCTGGAAAGAGAGGGGCTCAGAGCAGTCTGGGAAGTGTAGTCCAGTTGTCTTGGCACTAGATACGTGGTGGGAGCCGAGGTTCCAGGAAGGGGCTGAGCAGGCTTGAAATGAGGTAGGTGCTTGGCTCCAGGCTGAAGTCTGGAGTAAATCAAGGGCTTTGGGGGCCTCCTCTCCGCCGTGAGACTACGAGAGCCTTTACTTGAGCTGAGGATCGTGTTGCCATGGAAACCCTCGCCCGGACCTGAGGTGGCGGCCTGGAGCCGGGGGAGGAGCGCTGTTCCCCGCGGTCCGGAGGCCTCCCAGGGGCTCCCTCTGAGCTGGGTGCGTTTGCAGCGGATCTGGGCAGCGGCGAGAGATTAGGCTCGAAGAGCCCTCTAGCGCCAAAGTACAGTAAAGACCCGGCGGAGGAGGCGGCCTGATTTTGTTGCTGTTCATTTTGTTCTGTTTTCTTCACCTCGGTCTTTGTAACAGATTGAGAGAGAGGTGATGAATTGGAAGGTGTCAGGTAACTCTCTGTATGGCCCTGTGCTCTGCTGGGTGCTGGGTCGTCAGAGATGAACAGGACAGGGTTTTTACCCCCATGTAGGTGTGGGAGATTCTCAGAATGTTGGCGTTTCCCGAGATGGCCAGACTCCCACTCAACCCTCCAGAACAATTACAATAATAATAGTTGTTATTTATTGAGCGTTTATTAAATGCCAATTTATGTTCCAGGGCTTACTTTGCATTGCGTTATTCAGTCCATATAAACAGAGTCCAGATAAAGAAAATAAGGTCCAGTGAGCAATGAAATTATTAACAATTGTGCAAGATCAGTGGTGTAGTGGGATTAAAACCTCTGTCCTTTCTCCTCCAGAGCCAGCACTTTTAACCGTTACTTTATACTGCTTCATAGCAGCGAGGTTTTCACAGTTTGCAGAAAAATTAAAATGTGTAGAAGATTTTTTTTTTCTCTTTCAAGTATGCTTCCCTTACCCTGTTTAGAACTTTGGCTTTCTCTACCATTTGTCTACATTGGACTCTGGTAGAAGATAGTATATGATGTAGTACAGAGCAGGTCGAAATATAATATGACAGTGTTTTGTGTTTTATTTTTTCACTGTTTTATGTTGATAATATCACCTGTGTTTGTCCCAAGCTTCATAGGAGAAGGAAATATTTCTCCCTTTATATATTTTACATTCTCTATTTTCATCCTAGAAACTATAAATAATTCATATCTGCACATACTTTAAAAAGCTTTCACTTACATCATTCTCATTTAATCTTCACTGTGTTGACCTATGTATAATTTTTACAGGAGTCCAACAGTATTATCAAAACTGAGACAGCTGAGCTTGACTTCTTTATCTGTAAAATAGTGATAATTTTTCCAGCTTCAGAGTTTTTGTGTTAAAATAAGAATGCAAAGAATAAGAATGGAAAATCCTAGCACAGTGCTCAAGAAAATTTCATTGTACAGTCTGTATTTGGATCTCTCATTCAACAGACATTTCCTGACTGCTTATTATAGGAACTTTTTAATCTTTATTCTTGGGTTTTTTCAATTTACCATCCTCTTCTTCCTCTAGTTTTCTTTTCTTCTCCTTCTTGCTATCTTCTGTTTTAATTTTCTTGGGTTGCTGGATGCTCTACTCTACTGGATGCTGCAGAAAATATAAAGATGGTGCCAACACAACTCAATATGGGGAGCTGTGTTTTCTCAAAAAAGTGGTTTTTATTAACACAGTATTATCTTGGGATTTCAGACTGCAGAGTACTCTTTTGGACCTCTTTTTGCATTTCTTCTTTATGCCTATCTTTTAGAAGTCAACTAAGACATCATTTCCTTCAGGAAGCCTTGCCTGACATTGCTGTCTACCCCACACTCAGCCCAGGCTGGATTTGGTGCCTGTGTAATGCCACTGCATTATCCTCATCAGAGTTCTTATTACACTATATCACAATTTTCTCTTTGTCTGTTTTCCTCACAGATTGTGAGTGTACCTTTTAACTCTAGCTGGAGCACAAGAAGTGTTTGTCTAATGAATGACTTACCCGTCTAGGACCTATTTTGACCTGCAGGATAATCGTGTGAACTGGTGAGTTAGAGGGAGTTTCCATGAGATTTAGCAAACTGATTTTAGCACTCAGGAGTGATCACAAATCTCTGACAAATTCTCCTGTATACCTGAGTAGATTAAATTTAATGGTTTACCTACTCTCCCCCTAACTATACTGAATTAAGATGTGATAATTAACTTTATTCTTTTAGCTAGAATGTCTCTTTGAATGTGACTAGAGTATGAGGTTAAAGTGATTGTTGCCTAGAATTCTCTCTCATAGGCACCTGGCTATTTTAAGTTCTTACAGAAATAGTTTTTTGGAATTATAAAGTTGTGGATCTCCATCATATAATAAAATGTAATAATCATCTTCCTAAAAACTTTAGAAGTCTGTGTAAATCCAAATGAGTTTTTTATACTGCCATTCACTTTAGTGTGCATGCTTATAAATTGATCTTATGTTTGTAGCCGAAACTTACCACATCCAGCTTTTTCTCCTCTATGCAATTTTTAACAGCTAATAGTTCACTGGGTGTGACCCTTAGTGTTGATTTCAGCATGCTGCGAAGAAAACCAACGCGCCTAGAACTAAAGCTTGATGACATTGAAGAGTTTGAGAGCATTCGAAAGGACCTAGAGGTAAGAATACAACCCTTCAAACCCTTAGGAATATTTAAAACAAAACTCTGACTTCTTTTTTCTTTCTTTTCTTCTTCTTTTATTATTTACTATCAGCTGAAAGAATTAACTCTAACTTCTCAACTCCACACTCTTAAACCAACAGTTTATTTGAAATCACTATTTGGATGTTTTACGGGCATCTCACACTTATGTGTTAGTTTCCTATGGCTGCCATGACAAAGTGCCACAAACTTTGTGGCTTAAGACAACAGAAATTTATTCTTTCACAGTTTAATAGGCCAGAAATCTGAAATCAGTGTCACTGGGCTGAAATCAAGGTGTCAGCAAGGTGACACTCCCTCTGGAGTGTCCAGAGAATCCATTCCTTGACTCTTCTAGCTTAGCTTCTAGTGGCTGTGGGCATTCCTTGACTTGTGGCTATATCATTCCATGCATCCATGGTCACATTGCCTTCTCCTCTTCTGTCTGTGAAATCTTCCTCTGCCTCCCTCTTATACATGGCATTGTTTTTAGTGTCTACCTGGATAATCCAGGATACTCCCCCATCTCATGACCTTTAATTTAATCATATCTGCAAAGACCCTTTTTGTATATAAGGCAACATTTATAGGTTCCAGAAATTAGGAACTGATAGCTTTGGGTGTCAATATCCAGCCTAACATGTTAAAAAATAAAACAAAACAAAAACTCATGATTTCCTCCTCAAACCAGATATCCTCCCATTTTCCTCTAGTGTTCCCCATCTCAGTATCTACCCAGTTGCTCAGGCCAGAGACTTGGCAGTCATTTTGGTGTCTTCCCTTTCTCTTCCACTTTGTGTTCAATCTGTCTGTGAATCCTTTGATTCTACTACCAGACTGTGTCTAGAATCTCCCCATCCCTTTTCATCTCCACTGTTACAGCCCTACTTGAAGTAACTATCTCTGTTTGTTAATTTCTGTCTCTTCAATTCATTCTCCATAAGGTATCTAGAATGATCTTTGAAAATTTTCAGATCATGTCATTCCCCTGTTTAAAAATCCTCATTGGCTTCCTGCACTTAGAATAAAATCTGAATTCCTTACCATGGCCTACAAGATTTTGGATGTTCTAGGTTCTAGTCTCTCTCCAGTTTCACCTCATGCCACCCTTTGCTTTGCCTTTTATACCCCAGCCACACTGGCTTCCTTTCATTTCCTTGAACATACCAAAATATTCATCACTTCCTTGGCCTTCGCACATATTATTTCCTTCTACCTAGAATGCTCCCCTTCTTCTGGTCATGTTTAAATGTCACCTCCTCAGTCTGAGAGGCCTCTTTTGACCCTGTCGAAGTTAGGTATGTCATTCCTGTCCACGCTGCATCCATCTTGTCCCGACCCGCGGGACCTTCTGTTACTCGCGGGGGCGAGGGGGACCGTGCCTGAAAGAGATGAGCGAGAGAAAGAAACGAGACCAAGCGAATGATTGTCAAGGTCTGCTTTACTTAGATTCTTAGTAGGTTTTATAAGCATACAAAAACAAGGAAGTAGAAACAAAAAAATAGAGTGTTGACGATGAGGCTTGGGTCTGGGTTAATCAGCCCCCATCAGCGTCTTATCATCTCATTAGGTTCTCAAAAAGCACTATATTTTTTTAACAGCATTTATTATAATTTATAATTATTTCTTATAAAATCATTTACATTAGGGACCTTGAGTGCAGAAATCATGTCTGTCTTCTTCACCATTGAGTTCTCAGTATCTAGCTTGTAGTAGGAGCTCAATGTGTATTTTAGTTTTTTTGTTTTCTTTTTAGAGACAGGGTCTTGCTTTCTTACCTAGGCTGGAGTGCAGTGGTACAATCATAGCTCACAGCAGCCTGGAACTCCTGGGCTCAAGCGATCCTGCCTCAGCCTCTTGAGTAGCTAGGACTGCAGGGTGCACCCCCATGCCTGGCTAATCTTTTTTAAAAAAATTTTTTATAGAGACAATGTCTTACTGTGTTGCCCAGGCTGGTCTCAAACTCCTGGCCTTGAGTAATCCTCCCTTCTTGTACTCCCAGAGTGCTGAGATTACAGGTGTGAGCCACTGCACCTGGCCTCAATACGTATTTTTAAGTGTGGCCGTGCCACATAGTATTAGATGTCATTACCAAGACTTAAATTCTTCAGTGGCCTTCAGAATAAATTCCAAATTCCCTAGCATAGCATTCAAGGCCCTTGGTGACTTGGTCTTTGCTTATCTCTCCATTTTATCTTCTGTTGCCAAGTTATCTTTAACCTCAGTTACTGTACACACTGTGTTCCATTTGCTGGAAAAGCCCTTTGCCTTTCTTTGCCAGGCTAACTCTCACTCATCTTTTGACTCAGCTTTTCCAGCCTCCAGTAGGGTTGGATTCAACCTGCTCCTGTGCTGCCCTCTCTTATAGGTACTGTCACTCTCTGTTATAATTGTCTGTTTTTCTGTTTTCCCCTGCTGGACCTGAAGCTCCTTGAAGGCAGGGTGAGTATATTCATCCTGCATCTGTTCCCTGAGATACCAGGCCCAAAGGAGGACTCAGAACAAGTCTGTTTTCATTTGCTGTTCTAGCAGATGTTTTGTACCATATGGCAGAGGACATTACATTTTGCATGCATTCATGAACATGGTGGTTTTGTTATGTATTGTATATGCTTCATGATAAGATTGATAGCTTAAGATTTCTTTCCCCCCTTCTTCATCCCAGTAGAGTTTAGTGTTCTCTAAGCATTATCATTTTTTGCTTCTTAAAAATGCATATTGAGGCTGGGTGCAGTGGTTCAAGCCTGTAATCCTAGTACTCTGGGATGTCAAGGTGGGAGGGATCACTTGAGGTCAGCAGTTCAAGACCAGCCTGAGCAAGAGCGAGACCCTGTCTTTACCAAAAATAGAAAAACAAGCCGAGTGCAATGGCAGGCGCCTATAGTCCCAGTTACTGGAGAGGCTGAGGCAGGAGAATCACTTGAGTGCAAGAGTTTGAGGTTGTAGTGAGCTATGATGACGCCACTGCACTCTGCCCAGCGTGACAGAGTAAGACTCTGTCTCAGAAAAAACAAAACCCACACGTTGATAGTGTGTTATTAAGGATGAGCTTTAAGTATGGTTTAAACTTCACTTGTAACCAGTCTCATAAAAGTTAGCATACCAAACTTAGGCTCTGCAGAGTCAGCTCACCATCAAGTTAGTATTTCCACAAAAAGCAGTTATCTAGTGGGTTTGACCTGTTTTAGAGTAAATTAGGAAGGAGAGAAAGTCATACCCTAAACTAAAGTGAAACCAGTAGAAAACTGGTATATTTCACTTTTTACCAAAATTAGTTTGATTAGACTACCATGACTAGATTCGGAAACAGTCAGCACTTGTTCATAGTAGGAAGCTTTTTAAATGATTTCATTCCAGGCCAAGCGCGGTGGCACATGCCTGTAATCCTAACACTCTGGGAGGCCGAGGCGGGCGGATTGCTCGAAGTCAGGAGTTGGAAACCAGCCTGAGCAAGAGCGCGACCCTGTCTTTACTATAAATAGAAAGAAATTAATTGGCCAGCTAATATATATAGAAAAAATTAGCCAGGCATGGTGTCACGTGCCTGTAGTCCCAGCTACTCGGGAGGCTAAGGCCGGAGGATTGCTTGAGCCCAGGAGTTTGAGGTTGCTGTGAGCTAGGCTAATGCCATGGCACTCACTTTAGCTTGGGCAACAAAGTGAGACTCTGTCTCAGAAAAAAAAAAAAAATTAAATTAAATTAAAAAAAAATAAATGATTTCATTCCATTTGGATAGTCTCAGAATGATGAATCCTTTGCCTTATAGAACTTGTTTTCACAAAGGTGTTTGGGTACAACTTTCTAATGTCACATATTGGTAGTGTAGAGTAACTAGAGAGTAATCAGGAAGGTCACTATATTTGTAACATGAAAGGTAATACCTTATTTGATTCACTGTAATCCTTTGATGTTGGCATTTAAATGCTCACAGTTCAGCAATAAGTGATGAAGAATGGTGGCAATTTCAGTGATTAGTTGAGCCATTCTTCTAATAAGGAACAATAGTTAAAATAACTATTCATTCTCTTAGAGAAAGTTATCATCTAATATCATCTTTGTAGTCAGGTAGTGGTCAATATAGGCTAAATGTTAGTCTCTTTTTGAAAATAAACCAAGACATACTTTGTGAATTCTGTAGTCATTGTTACGGAAGACAAAAGGAAGCCCCCAAACTCAGACCTTTTGATAGCATAAAACTTTCTAGTATTACTTTCAATCTCATGGGATCAGTTAGGTTATAGATTATTGGTGGTTATTGTTTTACCGCTCACTTTATTTTTCCATTTACTCTTTTGAATAATACATTTGCTGAAATAATCCTTCACTTCCCCTTGTCGCTCTTACGTATCTTTCCAGTTGCAGCTTCCTGCTTTGACCCTCCACCACTCCCCAACTCCTTTTCTTTGTGTCTCTCTGGCAGTGTGGGCTTTGCTGTCATAGTCCTAATCACCCTATAATTGTCTATTTGCCTATTTCCCTATTAGACTGTGACATCCTGGAAGGTAGGGTTTATACCTTTATCTTCATTGTGCCCCTAACTATCCTAAACCTCAGATTTCAGTTTATTGTTCTTTAGACTCTAACCCTATCTTTTACCTCATGCTTAGTACATGATGGATGCTAAATAAACATTTACTAATTGAAAGACTGTTGCCTTAATCTTAAAACTTTTATACTTTCAGACCCGAAAGAAACAGAAGGAAGATGTGGAAGTCATAGGAGGCAGTGATGGAGAAGGAGCTGCTGGGGTCAGCAGTGACCCCAAGAGCCGGGAACAAATGATTAATGATCGAATTGGTTATAAACCCCAACCCAAGCCCAACGATCGCTCATCTCAATTTGGAAGTTTTGAATTTTAGAGATGGATTATCTTGCATGTCAGAGCCCTGGAATGGAATCAAATGATGGCAGAAGTACAAACCAGATTTAGAGAATTGAATGCTCGCAGTCAAGCAGAATGTTTCACCTCCTGCAGAGAGAAATACTTTTGCTTGGGATTACTGATGCTTCACTTTCGCCCTGAGCTGGAATCCAAACTCTGGTTTGTCTCTGGAAAATTTAACTCTGTAAAACTTATCTGATTTTGGTTTTTAAAAATAAATATATTTTTGGAAAAATATGAGGCATGGTTAATAAAGTATAATACTACTCTTAAACCCAGACTTTAAAAGGCAGTTGCTACAGAAGTAACATAATTCTTCCCATCTTTATTTTTATTTATTTTTTTGAGACAGAGTCTCACTTTGTTGCCCAGGCTAGAGTGAGTGCCATGGCGTCAGCCTAGCTCACAGCAACCTCAAACTCCTGGGCTTAAGCAATCCTCCTGCCTCAGCCTCCTGAGTAGCTGGGACTACAGGCATGTGCCACCATGCCCAGCTTATTTTTTCTGTATATATTAGTTGGCCAATTAATTTCTTTCTATTTATAGTAGAGATGGGATCTTGCTCTTGCTCAGCTTGGTTTCCAACTGCTGACCTCAAGCAATCTGCCTGCCTCGGCCTCCCAGAGTGCTAGGATTATAGGCGTGAACCACTGCGCCGCCGGGCATCTTTTCATCTTTATTAAAAGACCCTAACCACAGAACAATTCCAGTTGATCCCTGTCACTTTCATTTAACTCATTTATTCAACAAGCATTTATAGAGTGCCTACCACTGCCAATCAGCAAAGATCCCTGCCCTTGTGGAGATTAAATTCTAGTGCTTTTGTGTAAACCTGAAGGAGTTATAGGTGCCAGATGTTTACAGAATGGCTTTATAGCTAGTTTGGGTACAACTTTGGGAGGACAAGCAATTGAAGGAAACAAGAAGAATGCTCTTAACAGTATTACCACCATTCCAATTTTTCTTCCTCAATCTGCCTAAGAAGTTTTTCTAGCAGGAACCAATCTGAGAGGCAGCTTAGAGGATAATTTTGAATCATGTCCTATTACTTTCACTGTTTAATTCAACTATATAGGGAATCACCAGCTGTGTTAGTAAGAACCTCTTGAATCATCCGTTCTAAAGAGAACTCTTAGCAGGATTTTACCTAGGCTTTTTGGAGTAGTTGAAGTCTGAATAAAAAGAATGTGGGAGAGGCAGGGATAGAAGGGAATAGTTTCCCTTCTTGCTCCAGACATTCTCAGAAAACCTTTGTTATTCCAGTTAATCTGGACCTTCAACTCTGTTACTGTCTTAAAAAAACTTGAGTCAGGCTCCAGGTAGGGAAATCAAGTTATAGTATCTTGAAGCCTGCAAAGGCTTTATGAGAAAGCTAACAGTATGATTTCTGAATCCACAGTACTAAACTTTATTACTACATTGCTTTCTTAGTCTTCTACAGCTAAGTCTAAGAAAGTAGGGATATAGGGTAGAGTGAGAAGTTGCTGTTTTCAGGAAATTTCCATGCTATTTTATTTATAGAGAAGAGACAATTATTAGATCAGTAGAAAAGAGCTTATTGCATCTGTAAACCTTTTTTGGCACAGAACTGAAATCATATGCATTGACTCTGTATTTAGGTACTATTTACTAATAAGTACTTAGGTACTGTACTAATAAGTAGAAATACTATTTCTGTTCATTTTTGGATTGCCCAAACTCAGGAAGTTGGTCAGGTGTTCGTAAACAGATACTAACTTTATCCAGAAGAATGTACCTTTCATTTTCCTGAAAGCTAGAGTAATAATAACCAGTATATAATAAGAAAAAAACCACTATAGCTTGGATGCCTATTTTGTGCTGGCTGCCTTATACGTATTGCTCTTAATTCAAATAGGTGGTATGTTGCCTTTTTATAAATGAGAAAACTAAGGCTTGGGTTTTTTTTTTATAACTTTTCTCTTTAAAAATTCTTTTATTTTTAATTATGGGTACATAATAGTTGTATATCTTTATGGGTACACGTGATGTTTTGATACAGGCATACAATATTAATTAATCAAATCAGGGTAATTGGGATATCCATCACCTCAGGCATTTCACTTTATGTTCATGTTAGGAACATTCCAATTCCACTCTTATTTTAAAGTATACCCTAACTTGTTGATTATAGTCACTTTGTTGTGCTATCAAGTATTATTTATTCTAAATATATTTTTGCACTCATTAATCATCCCCACTTTATCCTGTCTCCCACCCACCCCAGCCTCTGGTAACCGTCATTCTACTATCTCGTGAGATCGTTTTTAATATTTTGCTCCCATATATGAGTGAGAATATATGAGATTTGTCTTTCTGTCCTTGGCTTATTTCACTTAACATGTTCTCTAGTTCCATCCATGTTGTTGCAAATGGCAGGATTTCATCCTTTTTTGTGGCTATATAATATTCCATTGTGTATACGTGCCACAATTTATCAATTCCTCTGTTGATGGACACTTAGGTTGATTCCATATCCTGGCTATTGTGAATAGTGCTGCAACAAACACAGGAGTGCAGATACCTTTTGGATATACTGAATTCCCATCCTTTGGATATACACCCAGCAGTGGGATTGCTGGGTCACCTGGTAGTTTTATGTTTTCAGATTTCTGAGGAATCTCTCCATACTGTTTTCCATAGTGGTTACACTCATTAACGTTCTCACCAACAGTGTACTAGGTTCTCCCTTCTCCACATCCTTGCCAGCATTCATTATTGGGCTTAGGCATTTTTAGAATAACTTTTCCTAAGGTCACACTGCTAGTAAGTAGGAAAGCCAGGATTAAAACCCATGGACTCCAAAGGCCATGCTCAACATATTACACTAAGGATGAGACTAGCAGTGGTGTTATTTGGCAAGATGCCCACTGGGGACTAGTGGAAAGAGCAAATAACACCAGCACTCTGGCATGACCAAAGGGGTAGGCAGGGTCAGGACTCCAGGTTTGCCAGTGAACTTCCTAGAGGCCAGACTCAGAAGCTCTTGCCTGACAGAATACACAGAAGGAAGGAAGTATAACCTGACAAAAAATAGCTTTTAAATTCAGGAATCTCCAGCCAGATGAGGTCCACAGGGGGGAAAAAAAGGATAAATGTCAAGAATCTTTGGTAAAGTTCACATGGATCTTCTGGTATGTACTAGTTCATCACTTTGAGCAGAGTAGGAGGAGAGTGAGATGAAAACATAAAGGGATCATACCACCTAAAAGACTTTGACATTCTAAAATCTCATGGTAATGGCTGGACTGTATGCAGACTATGAGGAGACTAGCTTACTCTGACATCACTCTGGGTGGAAAAATATGCATAGAATCACAAAATCAAAATATTTATTTTGTTCTTTTGCACATGACACTGTTAAAACATTCCTACTACAGCAATACTGCTCTCCAGGAACTTACAATCTAAAATAGTCAACATTAATTGTAGACCCAGTGATTAAGGCATTACATCAAACACAGTCTTTGTATCTTTAGATGTATCTTCTGAAGAAGCAGCTGGAGAGGGCAGGTTCAAAATTAAATGACATGAAAGTGTACCCCCTGCCCCTTCCTCCCAGCTCCTTATAAGGAACCCCTTGTGACTAGAACTCAAGACTAGTACCCATAGTCTGAAAGGGAATTCCAGACAACCCTACCACAGAAGTAGTGAAGAAACCTTAATTTCCAATCCCCTGGTGGACACACTGAGGATTCCCTATTTGTGGCCAATGGGGCAGCTGAGTGTTCCCCATCATAGACTGGAGACAGCACCTAAGATTCTACAACTCTGAGGAGGGTACTAGGTTTCCCTTTACCCAGCCTTATACAAGTTCCAGCGGGACCACTGCTTTTTTTTTTTTTTTTCTTTTTGAGAAAGAGTCTCACTCTGTTGTCCTGTGTAGAGTGCAGTGGCGTCATCACAGCTCACGGCAACCTCAAACTCCTGGGCTCAAGTGATCCTCCTACCTCAGCCTCCCAAGTGCTGGGACTACAGGCACACACCACCATGCCTGGCTAATTTTTTCTATTTTTGGTAGAGGCCAATTTTTTGGTAGAGACGGGGTCTCACTCTTGCCCAGGCTGGTCTCAAACTCCTGACCTCAAGCGATCCTTCCACCTCAGCCTCCCAGAGTGCTAGGATTATAGGCATGAGCCACCATACCCAGCTGGGGCAATTGCTTCTTGAAGCGTGCTTAAGGTCTCCAATAGGTTTATAAATACCAACTTTGGGTTGGTATTTATATCCATAGCATACCAATGTCCACTGCATCAGGACTGCTAGGGAGATTTCATAAACTAGACATATGAGATAAAAGACTGAAAGACAGAAACGGACAGCAGAGTAAGAGGCTAAGAGATGGGGATACAGTTTTCCAACAGATGTGAACAAGGAAGGAGGAAATGAGAAATTTGAATTGAAAAGGAACAAATAAGTCAGGCATTAAATATCAAATGAACAGGGAAACAAATGAAAGTCAATGATATGGTGATATTATCATAATCCAAGAGCTCAAGTATGATGGAATTTAAGCTTTAACTTTTTTCTCTTTCACTGGCTTCATCTTTAGCAATCTAGTCCAAGAATCCCTGAAATTCAGGTTTTTCAGGAAATTATCTCTATGCTGAATACCTAAAGACCAATCTCAAACTGATATTTCTGAGTTTCAAATTTATGGCACTTTGTCTTATCTGGCCTTGATTTTATCTTACTGATAAGGTCCTGTTCCTGGAAGGGTACTCTATAGCAGTTCATGCTGAGATTGCTAGAGAGCATCAGAGTCACTACTAAACATTGATTCTTATTTTAATTTTTTTTTTTTTTTGAGACAGAGTCTTGCTTTGTTGTCCAGGCTAGAGTGAGTGCCGTGGCATCAGTCTAGCTCACAGCAACCTCAAACTCCTGGGCTCAAGCCATCCTACTGCCTCAGCCTCCCGAGTAGCTGGGACTACAGGCATGTGCCACCATGCCCGGCTAATTTTATATATATATCAGTTGGCCAATTAATTTCTTTCTATTTATAGTAGAGACGGGGTCTTGCTCTTGCTCAGGCTGGTTTTGAACTCCTGACCTTAAGCAATCCGCCCGCCTCGGCCTCCCAGAGAGCTAGGATTACAGGCGTGAGCCACCGCGCCCGGCCAACATTGATTCTTATTTATGTCTCATGGTTTTATTATTCCTTGGTTTCTGAGACAACAGGCTATGTTTAAAAAAAATTGTGGAGATGAAGTCTCAGTATGTTGCCCAGGCTAGTCTCAAACTCCTGGCCTCTTGCTTTGGCCTCCTAAAGTGCTGGGATTACAGACATGAGCCACTGTGCCTGGCAAACAATAGGCTATTTATACCTTAACATTGGACTCTGTCAGTACCTGTCATTCACTCTGCTCATGCTAAGTATCATTGCAAGGGGATGAAATGAGACAAAAGCACAAAGCTCTAAATGTTGGTTCATGGATTTAACCTCTACCAGTAGGCTCTGATGTCCTGTGTAGAGTGCAGTGGCGTCATCACAGCTCACGGCAACCTCAAACTCCTGGGCTCAAGTGATCCTCCTACCTCTTGGTTCAAAGCCATACAAGTACACATTCCTTGCTCTCCAATATTTAACTGGCACCCATAGAGAAAGTACAAACTTCAACAGGATAGTACTGTTTTGTGTCCTCTGCCCTGAGGCACAATTAGATCTAGCACCAAGGAGGGCAGGATTTAACAGACCAGCAAAGGAAGACTCCCTTTACAGAGGTAGTTTGGACTGCCATGTAGACTAACAACTGAACAGAATAAAAATCCAATGTGATTCTTCATTGAGAAATGAGGTTTTGGCCACTTGTGATCTAATTAAGCCCCCCAGAGTAACAAAGATGGTCACGTGGAGGATGAAGGTCTGCCTGGGATGGGCATATATGTGAGGAAAATCTGGCCATCAGCAAACCACACCCTCAGTCTCTCCAAAGAGAAAGCTGGACTTTTGCCCTTCTGGACCATGACTGGTGGATTTACACTGCAGATCAAAGGTCTCTCTCAACATTCAAACTACTTCTAAGAAACCACAGGTCTTTAAAAATAAGGACTAGTGATTTCATATAGGCTAGTGAAAATACTCTGGCTATAGCCCTTTGTGCATGTGCATGTGGGCACACATATACACAGCTGGAGCTGAATAAATGTGGAATGATTAAGTATTGAGTAGCAGCATTTACTAAGTGAGTTAAGCCCAGACATACCACCCACCAGCCAGCAATTCAAACGCCCATGCCCAATATCAAGTAACCCACCAGGTGATGCTTTCTTAGTTTAATGCACACATTCTCAAAGTGTGGTCCCCTGACCATCAGCAGGAGCATCACCTGGGAACTTAGAAACACCAGTTTTGGCACTCTGGGGTTGAGGCCCAGCAACTAATGTTTTAACAAGTCCTCCAAGTGATTGTGATACATGCTAAAATTTGAAAATCACTGGCATAGAGGCAGACATGTGAAAACAATAATGAGAAAAAAATAATTCAAACTCTTTTGCTTCATTCAGCTGGGACAAACCAAGGTACCAAGTCAAAGTAAAATGCCAATGGTTTTATTTTAAAATATCTATTTTCTCAAATTGATTGTCTTTTTTTTTTTTGACTGGCAAGTTCATTCTAATCAAAATGTTAAGTGAGAACACAAGCTGATGAGTTAGCCATTCAAGAATACACACTCTGCAAGCCCTAGGCCTGTATTTAGTCTCAAACCACTCTTCTGCACACTACAAAGATTTCGGTGCAACACATCACACCTAGAGAAAGGCACAATGTATCTCCCACTCATTAAGTCCAAGGACAGAACCTTATTTTCTAATGTTAAGTTTGAGTTCTGGGTTTAGTTGGGCAAGAATTTCCCTCAGCTGCCATTAATCCTGGCTGAAATTAATCCCTTTCCATCACTCACACAGGGAAAAAACCCACCAAATTCACTTACAGTCTGTTTAAAAAAATTCAGAAGATTAAAAAGGAAGCAGATGATCAAGTCATTGAATAGAAAGCTACCTAGATTAGACAAGAACATATAACTTAGATCTAGAATGATGGAGGAGGAAAAGACATCTCATGGGTGGCTTCTCCTCAAGAGATATGGGAATCTCAGCTTATTAGAAAAAAGTTTGGGAGGTTACCACTTTAGCTCAGAGACTGTAAACTAAACTTCTGTTGAGCAGGGGCATGTGTATGTGTGTGTGTATAAAGAGACAGGAGCAAAAAGGGATGATTGGACCAGGAATCACATCTTCCAGTCTCGAACTGCTTCCCACTATAATCGGTAAGGCCACGCCATGGAGTTAGACATTAATGGCAATGCTCTGTGATGTCCACTACCACTGCCTTCTTCCAGCTGAAGAGAAAGTATCCCGTACCAGCCCCTGCTGCTACAGCAATGCAGAGGTACCCGTTGTATGTCATGAAGATGAGCATAAGGAAGTAGCTGATGACCACCTGGATGATATGCAGCACTGTTTGCAGGAGGTGGGGAAAGCTCAGCATCTGTTGCCTGGAGAGTAAACAGGGACACAACAATTAGGGACTCCAAGGAGCTCTGCAGATCAGGAGAGAGGGGATACAGCTATAGCCACAAGCTCAGCTGGAACTGAACTGTCTCAAAACTCATGGGTACTTGTGCATTTGTATATTGTCTATTGGTCCCTGGAAATGAAACAGCATGGGGCTGTCAGGTTTATAAGCACTGGCCAGATAGGGTTATATGCTAGTAGGAGGAACCCTCTTCCAGAGGAGGAGAAAGGGATGAGGAGTAATCCCAACTTATTACCTTCTTAGATCCTGAAAGGGAAGCCCTAAACTCTCCCACTCACTTGCCTGAACATTTACAGGCTTTCTACCTTTGCAAAGTTCACATTCTATGAAAATGAGAATAGAATCAAGGGTTGGGTGGTGTAGTATAAATGACTTAATTAGGGACCAGGAGACCAGGCTACTCATCTCCAGATAGGTCACAACTTTTTGAAGCCTCAACAGGCTCATCAGTACAAGGGGAATAAATAATACTGTTTGCTTGAAAGCAGAATGTTGGTCTATAGCATTTCTTAGGTTCCTAGTTTTGAGACCTACATTTTAATTAAAACTGAATCTCAAAGACTTTTGCCTACCAATGGGAAAAACCAATAATCATCTAAATACTTTCTTAGAACACAGAAATCTGTATAGTCTTACACTGTAAACAAAATAAGGATAGAACTGGCTAGGTAGAACTCTTTATAGAAAGAAATCCATTGCACTTTGCCATTCTTTTATACCTTGACCTGACTTTCTTAACTTGTTTCTTACAATTTTGGCAAATATTTTAAAATACAGATGCCTCAGTTACCTTCTTCCAAAGTGACCGACACTCCCAACTCAGACTATTCACATTTGCAGAAGAGTTCCTATCACTCCTCCTTTGGCCTGCTCATGACCCACAACCCCAAACCTCCAAAGACAGTTTTGATCAAGGTCGTAAAGAATCACTAACTCAGGAAGAAGGCTGCTGCTAATAAAATAGCTGCTTTGGTGCTTAATTAATAATCTAACTCTCTAGAACTTCATCTGAATCTGTTAAATCTTCTTACCCAACAGTTTTGTGGGTCTCCATAAGGATGGTTCCATTTGGTCCTGGGACAGGCATGGAATTGTACCGAATGCTGACTTGTGACTTACGCAGCAAGCTCTCTCGGGCTATCTTGAGTCCTTCATAGAACATTGCTAGTAAAAACACTGCCACAAAAGCTCCAGCCATTTCTAAGTGAGGAAGGAAAAGATGATGTGCTGTCAAATGTGCAAAATCATTAGCCAGTGTACTGTCCAGCTAGAAAGACACATAGAAAAAATGCTACTCTCAGTTTCTGAAGACATTATATTGTTACCTCTTCACTTGCCCAGGTAGGAGAAGAACAGCTAAGATAGTGAAAACCATTGCCGAGCTGAAGAACATATTTACTTTCTGATAAAGATAAGAAAAATCATCTGAACAACAATAACATTTTGGTCTGACAGCTTGACGTCATTAAATTAGCTTTGTTACATTGAAACAATGTAGAATATGGAAAAGGGGGAATAAGAACAACATAGTTTTAAAAGTGCTGACTACATTTCTTGAATAGGTATTTCATTTCTAAGTCTTTCACACTGTGAAGGATTGGTAATACTTGACATAAATTCAAATCACAAATTTAACACACTACCTGAACTAAACGCTCTCCTTCTTCCCAAACTAACTTTGTGGATCTAAAGATACACCTAGTACCTAAAGCAGTCCAGCTGACTATTGAGCTTGGGCAATTGGAATTTAATGTATACCAATACAAGATAATAGACACAAAGAGATGGATGATCAGGTGCCCTAAAATGAGGAGTCACTCTAAGATGGCCATGCCAAGAATCGGGAAGGAAGTGGGCCATAGTTTGGTAGACCAAAAGAACACTGTTCCAGGCAGCTCTAGAAAGGTCTGGGTTCCTGTCCTGTCTCTGGTAGACTAATTCTTTGTGACTTAGGGCAAGCCATTTCACTATTTGAGGCTTAATTTATCTGTAAAATAGAAGGATTGTACTAGATCAAAAGTTTTTAACCGAGGGTTATTTTGTGGCATTTGAACTTGACTGTGGTCTTTTGTCTAGGACCTATAACTTACTGAACAAGGAAAACATTCTGGAAAAGGATGAAAGGAAATGGATTGCAAAATACTTCTATCTGATATCTAAATTATTTTTCAGAGCGCCAAAACATACACATTATTTAAGAGAGGTTTACCAGAGGACAAAAAAAAGTATTATGCATTCTACCTTCTGGGTAGGAAGTAGGAACCAAGAAGGTTATGTATCATGACCATATTGATTCAGTACCTAGGATGGAAAGAGGTGCTGGGTTTCTAAATCCTTTGTCACTGTCTCTCATGTGACTGTCACCTTCAAACACAACACCTGATAGTTTACTCACCTCCAGCTGTATTGATCACCAAACCGGAAAACAAGAGTTCCACATTTTTAAAGCCAAAGTAGAAGGTCATAGGCTGCCAGAAAACCAAAAGTCAGTTAGAAATGAATGAAAATCCTAAATAAGAATTTCATGCAAAGAAGCTTAGAACATCATTTAAAAGTAGTAGGTCTGGATAATAAGTTAAGAAGAGACATTCACCGAGGCCTTCATCCTCACTCTAGCATCACTTACCACAGGTACCAAGCATGAGTACTCTCCTTCAACTTTGGTCTTTTTCTCTTTTCCACACAAAGCATAAAGACCAAAACTTAATTCAGAAAAGAGTCAATTTTAAGAGAAGGGACTACAGAAGGAAAAACCCTAGAACCCTGATTCTGGGTTCTGTAAATAACTTGCCATATGATCTTGGGCAAATCATTTGACTTGTTTTGGATCTGCTTTAGTTTTCCTCATTGGTAAACTGATTTTTGAAGACAATAACCTTCTAGTACTAAAATTCCATATTCCATTCATTCTTTTATTTTTTAGAGATAGGGTCTGGCTCTGTCACCCAGGCTAGAGTGCAGTGGCATGATTACAGCTCATTGCAACCTTGAAATCCTGGGTTCAAGTGATCTTTCCACCTCAGCCTCCTGAGTAGCTAGGCCTACAGGTATGTACCACCACACCAAGCTAAGTTTTAAATTTTTTTGTAGAGATGGGGTCTTGCTATGTTGCCTAGGCTGGTCTTAAACTCCTGGCCTCAAGCCATCCTCTCAATTCAGTTTCCCACATTGCTGGGATTATAGGCATGAGCTACTGTACCTGGCCTAAAACTCCAGTATTTCTATTACCCAAGGTAGTCAGAAAGGGCCTGCGTTGCTGCTTCTTTGGCACTCACCATCATCATCATCATGTCGCTGTCTCCTCCACCATGGGAGTGTGAGGATGAAGTTGTCGGGTGATGGTGAGAATGATTCATTTTTCCAGGCAAAGTTGAGGATCAGTAGAAGATTCTTTTAAGAAAAAAAATTATATATAATAATTAAGGGTATAAAAATCTTATGTCTCAGTAAATACTTTGTCTATATGGAATTCATCCAATAAATGAATGCTCTCCTAGCACCTTTACTCGGAACTAGTTTTCATAATCCATGGATGGAGAGATAAGTAATTTGTGCTAATATGGATCACTTCTGGAGATTGTAGTAGAAAAGATTTGCACCTAGAGCTTCAGACACCTAACCAATCCTTGTTCTGCAGAATTGTTCCTTTAATAAACATGCTAAATATATGTTCAACTTTATATATGTGAGATAGGGAGAAGAAAAGCAGCTTCTTTGGTTGTAGGAAACAGAAAGTTTGTAATAATGTATAAATGGATGCCACTAATGAAATTTAACTGCTTTAAGGCTTTCTAATCATAAATATCAGTAGATAAAAAACAAGTAGTTCAGACAATTCATCTAATTGGGATGGCCTGTGCTTAACCAGGATATTAAGATTACATTTTCACATATAGGACAACCAGCTTTCAGCTAATTTAAATTTGAAGAAAGGTCTATCACCGCCCTAGGCAAGTAGTGTGCTCAGACTCTGGATACAATTTTAGTCCTATCAGGACATTAGAGTGAAGAAGAACATGAAAAACAAGGTATAAATTTAATATTCTATATTAAATTAAGTCTAGACAAGTGCATATTCAGCCTTGTATCTTTACAACCACATCACTGCTTTACTGCAAAAAGTCAATTTGGGATGTAAACCAAGTAGCAATAACTCCTATAGCTGGAGGTGGGGTGACAGACTAGGAAAGTTGGGGTGTGTGTGGAGGGGGGAGGTGTTGGTGGATTCTCTTTATGAGTCACTCAAATCTAGTTTGTGGAAGAAAGAGTGGCATTAGAAATTCCAAGTAAGTGTTCATGTTCATGAGCCTGAGTATGCTTCTCATGATTCATTCAATCAATAAATATTTATCAAGCTCCTATTATGTGCCAAACTCCAAAGCAAGTGCTAGTAATTCAACAGTGACTAAGACAAACAAGGTATCTGATAGGGAGAGAAACAATAGAGCAAACAGAACAATTTCATGCTGTGACAGAAATAAACAGAGTAATGTGACAGAATTACTAAGAGGTAAAAAAGAAATAGATTTTAGATAGGAAATTTATATAGATTCAGAGAGCCATGTGTGTCTAATTCAAAAACACCAACACTGATCCATCTATTTTCCTGTCAACTCCCACTCCATGATTCTATGACAGTAGACTTAAGAAATAGGTTCTTATTTCTAGTGAAGGATAAGGCAAAGCATCAGCTACATATAATCAAAGTTTCACTTTGAATTTAAACAACTTTCATGCCAGATATTATATTATATTATAATTACAGAGCTTGACAATCTGGTATTATTATTATTTTTCTTTTTTTATCTAGAGAGACAATCTGGTATTATTAATACCACTGTCAAAAAGGGACTAAATTAGAGGTACAAAGAGATATATAACAGGGTCTTTGTCTACAAAGTTTTAATAGTAAACACTAAAAAACAGAATACACAAAAATGGAGCATGCAAAAACTATCAATGATGCGACAAATGGTAGAAGGCAGTACGGAGACACCACTTGTATCTGAATGATCATTAATTATGATTCTGAACCAAGCAAATGAAATAAAATGAAAAGACTTTTGTCAACCAGGGAGACTGATAGCATGAGAAAACCCTAAAGGATCATTTCATTCCATATTATCAACATGAATCCTGGGGCAGTGAATATTTGCAAGAATGCTTTCTGTTGTAGGAGACTAAGGGGAGATATAGAAATTAATAAGACATAGAGTTTTTCCTTTAAGGAGCTTCAAAGCTAAAAACTAGCAAGGGAAATGGAACAGTTATCATTTTCATTTTGCAATGTCAGATAACATGTAAAGGACTGTTAAAAAAGCAAGAACACTCCAAGTAGCTGGGATCCTGAAAAAACAAAAAAAAAAAAAAAAAAAAAAAAAAAAAAAAAAAAAAAAAAAAAAAAAAAAAGCAAGAACACGGTACCACAAAGTAATTAAGAGTTGTTACCCTTAATTTCCTTGATGAACTTTTACATTATTACCATTAACAATTTTGGAAGATTCAAAGGTTCCTAATTTTTCAGCCCCCTCATTACCAGACAAACATCATCAAATCTCTTCCAACTTAATCTGTTACCCAGGAATTCATGTGTTCAAATCTCAAGAAAACCTTTCAAAGTATGCACCTGTTTTGAAGTGTCCTCTGTGCAGGATACATTTCACATTCAAATATACTAGGAAATAGAGCAGAAATAGATTCTACTTGCTTTCATTGTCAGTGGACAATGCATTTTTTGTAACACAATCCTATGCAAAGCTTAGCCAGTGGTCTATGAATAGGAAGGTACAAATATGATGGAAAGTAACCAAAAAAGTAGGCACAAACTCAACCCAATACTGGTTAAGTCCTTATGCTCATTAAAAGCCTTACTCTAAAAAACAAACCCATGGGGATATGCCAAACCTAAATGACATCAAAAAGGGAAAAACTTAGAAATTATTAAAGCATAATAAATAAAAGTGACTTTTTTCTCTTCCCGCTTGACTTTTCAGTGATGTGCCATATGTATTTGGATAACTCATCTTCTAAAGCAATCGAACAAAACTAACCCATTCTCTCTAGAATAGAAATTCTACTTATAGGAGATAAACTGGCATTGATAGGTTTAGCCTGTTTCCTCCAATAACTTTACTCTAAGTTACAATATTTTTTTCCAGAATAAAAATGAATAGTGAGGTAAGAATAAATGAAAATCCAGGGATACTGTAATAATGTTTGCTCTCTTGATCTGTAATGTGAAAAGGATAGTCTAACTTCATGGTAATCATGAGCTGTGCTGTTCTGTGGTTTATTCAATTTTTTTTAACTCCATAGCCAACTTTACTTGCTCTCTAAGAACTGTTTTCTCTAATTTAGCTCCATTCTCACTGTCTCTTAAATAACTGGGTTCTTAGAAACCCAGTTTGTAGTATACATTTATGGAATCGAGGTTCCTGATTTGTAAAGCAATTACAATAGAATTTATGAAAGAGTTAGTAATGAGGAGTGAAGATGGAACTTTAGCAAAATCCTTGTAAAATGGTATTTATCAAGTTACTGGGTTTCTGGTTTTAGGACAATACTATGTGCATATGTTAATTCCAGGCTAAAACTTCTGCTCTTGTTTTAAACTTCTGGTATTCACTTTTATTCTTATCATTATTCTATCATTCCATCAAGTTTACAAATTATTTATAAAGAAGAATATTGTTTTTGTCTGTTTAGTGTTATTATACCAGAATACCTGAGGCTGGGTAATTTATAAAGAAAAGAGCATGGTCCCAGCATCTGCTTAGCTTCTGGCAGAGAAGAAGAAAGGTGAGGGGCAAGTAAAAAGAGACACAGCTATGTTCACTTTGTAACAACCCGACCTCATGGGAATGCCTGAGAGTGGACATTAATTTATTCACCAGGGTGGATCCCTCATAACCCAAATGCCTCTTAAAGATCCCACCCACCAGCTTTCACCACCATTACATTATAACTGAGTGATAAAACAGAAAAACAAACAACAACAACAAAAAACCTCTTAGGATTCCTAAGTTACAATCAATGATAAAATCCACCTATAATATTTTATTTGCCACATTGAGTTTATAACTATGTTAAAAGATTAGAAATTACCTGGAAAATACCCGAAGAATTTGGAAGGTGCTCTGATTTTATTACCTAGGAAAAAGTTACTTAGCCTTTCTGGAGTGGGTTTTCAGCCTATGGAGGGCTGCTGGGAGGATTAAATGAGGTAACATACATAAAGCATCTAGCCAAGTGCATGACAAATGGGAGCTATTACCATTCTGTGGAATTTTAGGGGATAAAAGACCTTGAATAGGGAAAACCCAATGAGTGAACTTTGTGAGAAAAGGCATTAATTATTAGTTTTTGTTAGCTTATCTCCTACAAAATATTCTAGCAAGACCACTTTTAAGTCCCCTTCTGCCTATCCTGACTCCTAATTGAAACTATAAAGTGGCTTATCAACACTCATGTGGACAGTTCATTAAGAGCTCCTTCTTCTAGCACAGAAAACTCGATCTTTAAGGAAATACAAGAAAAATGATCTAGAAATTGACTACTAAAAAATTAAGAACAGAGAAATATGAGGGGGCAGTCAAACTAGGAGAACCTCTTCCCATTCCCTCCTGCTGGAGGCGTGGGTCCGAGAGAGGTCATGCAGGACTTAGTCGAAGTGTTGCTATCGTGACTGCTTTTTTGATGAAGACTGACCTAGTTACCTTTGAAGAAGCCTATAGATATCTCAAGACTATCAAACCAGAGGCTAAGATGAACGAGGGGTTTGAGTGGCAACTGAAATTATACGAGGCAATGGATAATGAAGTGGATACCTCTAGTGCAATTTATAAGCAATATCGTTTACAAAAGGTTACAGAGAAGTATCCAGAATTGCAGAATTTACCACAAGAACTTTTTGCTGTTCACCCAACCACCATTTCACAAGGATTGACAGATCAGGTTGTCTACAGATGTAGAAAGTGCAGGCGATCCTTGGTTCAAAGATCTAGTATTTTGGATCATGAAGAAGGAAAAGGGATTCATGACTTTGTCCACAAGAGATTAAAGCCACATTCTGTGTATGACTTTTCATGTACATCTTATTTCATTGAGCCTGTACAGTGGATGGAATCCACTTTGTTGGGAGTGGTGGATGGACAGCTTCTTTGTCCAAAATGCAGTGACAAGTTGGGCTCCTTCAACTGGCATGGTGAACAGTGCTCTTGTGGTAGATGGATAACGCCTGCTTTTCAAATACATAAGAGTAGAGTGGATGAAATGAAAATGCTGCCAGCTTTAGGATCACAATCAGTAACAATATGAACTTGTGATATTTGATAGCCTGGGAAGAAACTTGCTGATATGTGCTACCCTTGCTTATTCATTCATGGCAGGTTTTAGGCCATCAACATTTCATATTAAAAGTGAAAAGAGACTTTTTGATAAAGGCCATTCTCACTGGAGTTAAGTGATATCTCATTGTAGTTTTGATTTGCATTTCCCTGATGATTAGGGATGGTGAGCATTTTTTCATATGTTTGTTGGCCATTCTTCTGTCTTCTTTAGAAAAGTTTCTGTTCATGTCCTTTGCCCACTTTTTAATAGGGTTATTTGATTTTTTCTTGCTGATTTTCGTGAGTTCTAAGTATATTCTAGTTATCAGTCCTTTATCGGATACATAGGATGCAAAAATTTTCTCCCATTCTGTAGGTTGTCTGCCTACCTTCATGACTGTTTCTTTGGCTGTGCAGAAGCTTTGTAGTTTCATCATGTCCCATCTATTTATTTTTGTTGCTGCTTTGATTGCCTTTGGGGATTTCTTCATAAACTCTTTGCCTAGGCCGATGTCTAGGAGAGTGTTTCCAACATTTTCCTCTAGAATTCTAATGGTTTCATACCTGAGATTTAAGTCTGTTATCCAGCGTGAGTTGATTTTTGTGAGAGGTGAAAGGTGTGGGTCCTGTTTTAACCTTCTACAAGTGGCTATCCAGTTTTCCCAGCACCATTTATTGAAAAGGGATTCTTTTCCCCAGTGTATGTTTTTGTCTACTTTGTCAAAGATTAGATGGCTATATGAGGATGGTTTTATATCCGGATTCTCACATCTGTTCCACTGGTCAATAATCCCATTTTTGTGCCAATACCAGATTGTTTTAATTACTACAGCTTTGTAGTATAGTTTGATATCTGGCATATTAATGCCTCCCAATTTGTTTTTGTTGCCTAGAATTGCTCTTGATATTCGGGGTCTTCTTTGGTTCCATACAAAGCGTAAAATTATTTTTTCTATATCTGTGAAGAATGCTGATGGGATTTTAATAGGTATTGCATTGAATCTGTAGATCAGTTTGGGTAGTATAGACATTTTAATGATGTTGAGTCTGCCGATCCACGAGCATGGAATGGATTTCCATCTGTTTACATCCTCTGCTATTTCCTTCCTCAGTGTTTCATAGTTCTCCCTATAGAGGTCTTTTACCTCCTTGGTTAAGTATACTCCTAGGTACTTTAATTTCTTTGTTGCTATTGTGAAGGGTATTGAGTCTTTAATTTGGTTTTCGATTTGATTGTTGTTGGCATATATGAATGCCTCTGATTTCTGTGTATTGATTTTGTATCCTGAGACTTTGCTAAATTCATTGTGGCCTTTATCAAAAAGTCTCCAAATAACAAATGCTGGCGTGGTTGTGGAGAGAGAGGAACACTCCTACACTGCTGGTGGGACTGCAAACTAGTTCAACCTCTGTGGAAAGCAATATGGAGATACCTTAAAGCGATACAAGTGAATATACCATTTGATCCAGCAATCCCATTGCTGGGCATCTACCCAAATGATCCAGTGACACTCTACAAAAAAGACACCTGCACTCGAATGTTTATAGCAGCACAATTCATAATTGCAAGGCTGTGGAAACAGCCCAAGTGCCCATCAATCCAAGAATGGATTAATAAAATGTGGTATATGTATACCATGGAGTACTATTCAGCTCTAAGAAACAACGGTGATATAGCACATCTTATATTTTCCTGGTTAGAGCTGGAACCCATACTACTAAGTGAAGTATCCCAAGAATGGAAAAACAAGCACCAGATATATTCTCCAGCAAACTGGTATTAACTGAGTAGCACCTAAGTGGACACACAGGTGCTACAGTAATAGGGTATTGGGGAGGTGGGAGGGGGGAGGGGGGCGGGTATATACATGCATAATGAGTGAGATGTGCACCATCTGGGGGATGGTCATGATGGAGACTCAGACTTTTGGGGGGAGGGGGGGAAATGGGCATTTATTGAAACCTTGACATCTGTACCCCCATAGTATGCCAAAATAAAAAAAAAAAAAAAGTGAAAAGATAAAATCATCTGATGTAACATGGAAACTGCTTTCTTAGCTTATTACATGATATAAGTAGAATACTTTACATGGCAAACAAAGCCTTTTAATCATGTTAATTTTATTGGATATTAAAATCTGTTATAAACCTGAAAATAAAAAAGAACAAGTTTATGTGGAACGTAGCTCATATAAAATAGTTAAAGAAAGAAGTTTCTTTCTCAGGGAAGCTTTATTACCATTCAGTTTCTAGGAAACACTTATCTTCAGTTAGGTAGCTCAAATTGGCTGGCTATACACCAACTTGTTTCTATGACCCTGCACACTATTAAATATCAGGAGTGGCACATTCTACAATGAATGTCAAAGAGCTTTGCATTTCTTTCTGCTTTCCTCTTTCTCCCATTCAATAAGTATGGCATAATATTTATACAAATAGTTTTCAGAGTTTCCTGTATTCAAGGGTCTTTGACAGTCTATCACTGAAGATTATCAAAGTTTTCCCTATTCCTGTCACCCCAAACACAGACACAACATAAAGCTTAACTGGAGGCCAGAGTCTGCAAAATTTAGTATTTTTAGCAAAATAAACATGAATTTATGGATAGAAGTTAGGAAATTAGCAAAAAGGCTAAAATTCTGGTGCCCATACTGAGTCTTAGCATTGACCTTATTTCTAACAGGTTTAGTTTGAACTTCAAATTCTCTTTCATTTTCCTGGTATTGCACAATGACAGATAAAAACTAATAATCCATAGGGACTATGGAGATTAGATTGCACAAAAAGACTACACGGAAGTGGTTACACATCCGCCACATCATATCTCTTGTGTAACTCAGACAGATGTAATCTGGAGCCTCAGATAATTCTTCTGGAGACTGCCTACTGTTCTCTCCTGATTTCCATGATAAGGAAGAAAGTTTTTATTCCTAAAACGATTAGGGTCAAGTTCCTTTTTAGATTTGTAAAAACATTAAACAAAGAGAAATAGTTGCTCTTCTGCTTTCTGCAGTCATTAATTATGCATGCTGACTTAAAAGTTTTTGGCAAGCACAGATATAGGAAATTCAAGGTCAAAGACAGTACACTATCATAAACAGGAATTCATGCTTATAGACTATGTCCACATGATCAAGCAACCAGTTTAACTGGGCTAACCCTGCCTTTTGAAGAGCTGTACAGGGTTAGGAGATACTCTGAGAAATGGCTCTGGCTTTGTTTCAAGTGCTTCTATGAGTGAACTTGAAAATTCTCTTGATGGCTCTATGAATTCTACACTTGTGTTGTTCTTCTGGGGAGGGGGGTAGTAAAGGAGTTGTGGAAATAAAGGAGGGACCTTGATATAATGCTGTAAATAAATAGAGCTTAGGTATCTGTCCATAACTTGGCATTCCAGGCCAATATACTGGAGTTGTTTGGAAAAAACATAGTGGATACCTGTAAGCAGGAGGGGGAAATACCATTTGATGAATATATAGGGAGAAGACTGTTTTCCTTGAAGGTTATAATGTTGTTCCACTCATCCCCTGGGTCCCAACCTTTCATTCCTAATCCAAATTGACTGACAGAAATGTGACCATAATTGTATGAATATATTCACAAAACCTCTTTGATATTTTAGCTGCCTTTCCTTGGCCTCTGTCTGTCTTGATGAGCAATGATCATAAGTATACTTAATTTTATCAATATCTCTTACAAAGGCTAATTAGACTTGAGTAAAACATAGGCCTCAGCCAGAAACAGGAAAACCCTAAGACTCCTGCAGTTCTACAATACCAATGTATTAAAGACAGTAAATAAAATGATCTATGGAGGCAGTAAGAAAATAGGTCAGGTCAACAAGAAAAAAAAGAAATGTAAAATGCCTTAAAATTGTATACATTCAAACACATATTGTCGTCCCCCTCCCCCCCATTAAGTTTGGCATGTGATAGGAGTCAATATGGCATTTGCTACAAAAGTAGGCTTACAAGGACAGTCAGCACTCAGGAAAGTAAATATCCCAAACCCACCACTATCATTACCTCTAAAACACACACACACAGAAACTTAGATTTTATCTTTTTAAAAATTCTCCAGTAAAATAATGGCTACTGTTTGCCCTTCTGACTTTTTATCTTTGTTGATAATAATTGCAATGGACCATCCACAACAAATTCTCACCTGCCTTTCTTTATAGAAAGGTGGGCTGAGAAAGATGTTAAAAGAGCTGGCCAAGAATTAATTTAGTGATTATCTGCAGATTTCGGTAATCATTATCATAATATTATCTCTTTCTTTACCATATACCAAAGTGAGTTCTATTACTTCAGATAATCTGTACAGGATTCCCTGAAAGCACTTTTCATGTAGAAAAACCAAACTATGCCACACTTAAGTGACAGCAGAATTTATGTGGCTGAATTACTCATACATCTGACTAATGGGCTGCATCTAAAGTAACCAACTGTCAGACACATAAAAGGGAAAACTACTTTAATAATTACACTTAACACTTAATGCGCCTTCATTTATGAGTGGCCAATGATCCAGGCAAACAAGAAATGCTGCATGGATTGACAAGTTTTTAAAAGAATAAAACTGAAGCTAGGAATTAGTAGGAATAGCTCCTTTACTCAGAAGGTACCCTGAGAATCTTATTCTACCTGTATCTATGGAAAGATAGGAAGAAAACCTGTGATTTGATTCTAATCAGAAAAAAGACAAAGAAACACTTTATTTCCAGATACCGGTTCAAGGTCATCCCCTTCTATCATAAATTTAATCTTTCTACATCACTCCACCTTATTAAACTGCTCAAACTAAGCAAAGAAAATGAGAAACCTGTTAGGGCAAGACAGATTCTGGGGGAACTGATTACATGATAAATTATACAGCCATTGAGGGCTATCATTTTCAAGAGATGGCCAGGCATGGTGGCTCACGCCCATAATCCAGTGCTTTGGGAGGACAAGTCAGGAGGATTGCTTGGGGCCAGAAGTTCAAGACTAGCCTGGGCAACACAGGGAGACACCATCTCTACAAAAAAATTTAAAAATTAGCTGGTCATGATGGCATGTGCCTATAGTCCCACCTACTTCGGAAGCTGAGGTGGGATTTGAGGCTGCAGTGAGCTATGATTGGGCCACTGCACTCCAGCCTGGATGACAAAGCAAGACTGTTTCAAAAAATAAAATACAGATTGTCCAATCCCCACATCACCTATGTCTTCTGAGCAAACATGAATGGACCATGCAATTACCATATAAGCAACAAAATATAAAGCAAAAAGAACTAGTTTAAATGTAAGAGAGACACAGGTAATAAATTCTATGTTGGGCAAGTTATTTTATATTTTAGAGCTTCATTTCTTTAACTGTAAAACCACTGAATTATATCATTAACAAAGCTCCACCCAGAGTTAAAACTTAATTCCAGGCTGGGCGTGGTGGCTCACGCCTGTAATCCTAGCACTCTGGGAGGCGGAGGCGGGCGGATTGCTCAAGGTCAAGAGTTCAAAACCAGCCTAAGCAAGAGCGAGACCCATCTCTACTATAAATAGAAAGAGATTAATTGGCCAACTAATATATATATAGAAAAAATTAGCCGGGCATGGTGGCGCATGCCTGTAGTCCCAGCTACTTAGGAGGCTGAGGCAGGAAGATCGCTTGAGCCCAGGAGTTTGAGGTTGCTGTGAGCTAGGCTAATGCCACAGCACTCACTCTAGCCTGGACAACAAGGTGAGATTCTGTCTCAAAAACAACAACAACAACAACAAAAAACCCCTTAATTCTACTTTTTTTTCAGTTCAGTTTCTAATACTCTTTTTTTAAAAATCATAGCTCACTATAACCTCAAACTCCTGGGCTCAAATGATATTCCCACCTCAGCCTTCCAAGTAGCTGGGACACTAGGTGTATGCCACGATGCCAGACTAATTATGTTGCCGAGGCTGGTCTTGATCTCCTGGCCACCAGTAATCCTCCTGTCTCAACTTCCTCAAGCACTGGGATTACAGGTGTGAGCTACTGTGCCTGGCCTCTAATATTGTAAGCTCCATGAGGACCCTGGCTTATTTATATTTGGATCTCCTGCAGTTTCTAATACTCTGCACACAATAGATCCTTTCTAGATCCTTTTGACTGCAGCCTTTTGACTGAATTCAATTTTACAGAACAAATCTTTTTATTAAAAGTGATGCAGCAGAGAAAGATGAAATTTTTCTTGCCTCCTTTGGTGCTTAAAAAAAGAACTACCTTGAAATCAGAAGTCTGCAGATTCCCACCCCTAAGTCTTAGATGTAAGACAGGCTAATTCCTTAATCTTTTAAAGATACATTGGACAAAACTCAACTTCCTCTCTATCACCTTAATGAGTCTAAAATAATATAATATTGGATAGGTATGCTTAGAAATTATTCAATAACTTTATCATAAGAAGTAGCAAAATGTAATTGATACAGAAGTAATACAGGCAAGTTGAACTTTTTTTTCTTTTGAGACAGAGTCTCACTGTGCTGCCCAGGCTAGAGTGCCCTGGCATCAGCCTAGCTCACAGCAACCTCAAACTTCTGGGCTCCAGCAACCCTTCTATCTCAGCCTTCTGAGTAGCTAGGACTATAGGCATAAGCCACCATGCCTGGCTAATTTTTTCTCTATATATTTTTAGTTGGCCAATTAATTTTTTTCTATTTTTAGTAGAGAAGGGGTTTCACTCTTGCTCAGGCTGGTTTTGAACTCCTGATCTTGAGTGATCTTCCCGCCTCGGCCTCCCAGAGAGTTAGGATTATAGGCGTGAGCCACCGCGCCCGGCCAAGTTGAACTTTTTTTAAGAGTTGGAAGGGTATTATGTTCATCTTGTTCCACTTACTCATTTTACAGAAGCTTAGAGTAAAAAACCACAAAGCTCTTTGGAGAATATGAACATTTACATTTTTTTGACCAAATTTACCTTTATAGATGCTTTTGTAAAATACTTGATTTGTGACCCATGTGAGGAGAGAGACTGACTATAAACAAAACTCACATCCATTTCTAAAAGTAGAAGAGAAGACAGTATATCAGCTGCTATTGACCTTTAAGTAATCTGAGACTTCTTAAATGAATTAAGTCTCTGGGGCACTAAACCTTGACAAATGTCACATAAAAAGACAGTAGAGGAAATGGAACAAACTGTAAGATAAAATTAACTTAAAAATGATTTCATTTTGGGCCGGGTGTGGTGGCTCATATGCCTATAATCCTAGCACTCTGGGAGGCAGAGAAGGGAAGATGGCTTGAGGCCAGGAGTTTGAGACCAGTCTGAGCAAGAGTGAGACCCCCTGTCTACAAAAAATAGAAAAATTAGCTCAGCATGATGGTGCGTGCCTGTAGTCCCAGCTACTTGGGAGGCGGAGACAAGATGATGCCACTGCACTCTAGCCTGGAAGATAGAGCGAGACAATGTCTTAAAAAAAAAAAAAAAAAAAAGATTTTAATTTGTACATTTACCAAATGAATAATTGCATGGAATCTGAACAAATGACATGGTAAGAATCAATGCCATTTCCTTCCTATAAATCCAACTCTATTTATTACCTTATTTTATCTGCACAATATCTCTTCTTTCTAAGATTGAGGAACCAATGCACAGAGAACTAAGTATCCTGCTGAATGTTACACTAGAAAGCCGTGGGTGGCAGTAGGTACCTTTGCTAAAACTTAAGTATCCTCACCCCCAGCCCAAGGTTTGTTCTTTACTAAACCTGCCTTCCTCTTTATCCAATGTTGCATTTTGTATCCATACGTGTCACAATTTTGGTCAGTTTTCCTAATCCTCAATTAGAGGATTCTCCAACCTGCCTCTGGTTTTTGCCACCAAGAGCTCTGTTATAAACATGGGTTTTCCTAATAGTACTCTTGCCCTGTGTCCATTTTGTATGATATAACAATGACAAATTAATTAAGGCATAGCCCTACTTACCTGCTCAAAAAATTCCACTGCCCATTAACATCCCCAATGTTTGTTAACCTCCTTGGTCTGAAATCACAGATGTCTAAAATAAAGATTCCCAACCTACCTTTCAAGGCCTATATGTACTTTGTATTCCAGCCAAACAAGTCCAACAGCCAACGTTTCTAGCACTCCTAGGAAATATCCCACACTTTTCTGTCTGGTATCTGTGTTCATTGCTTCTTCTGTCTAGAACGCCCATTGTTACAATCTCTATTGCAACAAATCCTCCCCATTTTCCAAGGTCTAATACTAAGACCTCTAAACATCTGTAGCACATTGCACATGTATTGCAATTTGCTTTTTAGCCATACTCCCAGTAACTAATTCCTGCCTGCAAAAAGAAACCTATATATCTTCATCTCTATCTTCTGATAGTGATATACTGATTTAATGCTATCTGGCATTTAAATCTCTCTCTCTGTTACAGACATATCTTTCAAGCCTTATCTCAATCTAATCCTCTTCACATTTATATGTTGCACTGTAACCCATCTACTCACTTTTCCTGAATATATTTAGCACTTTGATACTTGTAAGCCTTTTTGGGTTTATGTCATTCCTTTGAATTCATTCCCCTCACCATTTTCTGTATATGTACAAATCCTGCCATTATTTATTCAACATTTATCATGTACTAAAATTTATCATGTACTAGAAGTAAGGATAAACCTAAAACATGGCCCTTGCTCTTCTGAATTTGCAGTGTAGTTGCTCATTCTTTAAGGTTTAAAATGCTACCTATTCCATTAAGGTTTTTCTTGCATTCCTAATGGAACAAATCTCTCTCTTTACTGATTTTTCCCAGCAATCTTCTCTTATGAAAATTTTGACTTACTGTTCTTAAAATATAAGATAAAAAATATCATATATATACAGCTAGTTTCTTGAGGGCAGGAAACTTTCTGACTTCTACCACCTTACAGCATCTGGAATAACACTCACCAAATATTCATTCATTCAAAAAGTATTTTAATAATTCTTACAAAATTCATGTAGGTTTCAATATCCACCTATAAGGTATTTGCCTTTGTGGAGCTACTCTAGAGAAGAAAACCCTCAGTAAATAAGGAAGCAAATAAGTATGTGCAGGTATGTATAATTACAATTTGTGGTAACTGGTATGAAGGAAGTTCAATGGGGTACTGTAGCAGAGAATAACAGTGAAATAACTCATTTAGATGGAGGGGGCAGGTGGGAAGAGAAAGAAAGAAGCCCTCTCTAAGGAGGGGACATTTAAACAGACTTGACAAATTATTGGAGTTTGGTAGAAGGGCAGAGAAGAGCCTTTCTGAGGCAAGAATAAAGGGCATTCAAGGTCAACATGAATAGAACACATTGATGAGAGGAGAGGCCAATGAGATAGAAGACAGAGGCATAAGCAGTATGAGTTAAGAATGCTCTATAGGTCTTCTTAAGGAGACTAAATTTTATTCCAAGGGCAATTAGAAGCCATTCATGGATAATATGCAGGGAGTCATATTTCCTGTTTAAGTTCTTCTGTGAGGCAGATTTGCAGCAGGAAAAAACAATTCTTACAAGAGCCCTGAGCTATAACCGTTTAATTTGCCAGAATAAAGAAAGGCATCTGTTAAGACTTTAGAAGGATAAGGTGAACCATCTAATTTCTGGGATACAAAATGGCTTGAGGGGTAAAACTGAAGAACATTCTATAAGGACTAGTAAGAGATTTTAAGAGCTTCTAAAGTCAAATGCCACCCTTTGCAGGTGAGAGTTAAGTATACAGAATATTGTTAAGAGTTTGGAGTCACACAATATTCAAATCCTGACTCTGCTCATTTCCAGCTGAGTATCCTGGTGACATTTCCTATGAGATTTCATGGGTCTTTTTAGGTTAGCAATAGGTATTATGCATAGAGGCTGCTAACTTGTTCAGATTTCAATAGCATTTGGGTAGGTAGGATATTTAACAGTGTCCTTAGCCTCTACCTGCTGAATGCCAGTAGCACTGACCCAGCCATGACAACCAAAAATGTCTTCAGATATTCCCCAAAGACCCCTGGGGCAAGAGGAAATTGCCCTACCTCCCTTGAGAAGCACTTTCATTCTCTGAGGTTCAGTGTCTCATCCCAAACCCATGGAAACATGGAGATAATATCTGTTTTGTCCTGCTTCAGGGTTATGATTCAAATAAGATAATGGGAAAATAAGAGGGAAAAAAGATCACATAATATATGTAAAGCATTATTATTACTCTATGAGTCATTATTATTATTATATCATTATGTTCTATGGAAATCCAACAATGAGGTCAAAGAAAACCATTCACACTTTGTTTGCAGAATGCACTATAAGGCTTAAGTTAAGGCTAATATACCTTTTAGGTGAGTATTCAACAAATATTTGTTGATTGATTCTAAGTCTGGATCCAATAGTAACTTCATTTACTTTTGTAGCATGTTCTCAGGCACACTTTTTCTGAGAATTGCACAGAACAGTGTAGTATGTTTCCAAACCTAACTCTACTAAAAGGACAGGCCTGGTTTAAAAGAATCATTACTCATTTTACAGATGGAAAACTGAGGTATAGGTTAACTGACTAGCTGAGGTCACAGGGCAGTTAGTTTAGTGGTAGTCTGACTTCAAGTCTAGTGCTCTTTCTATTTGTAGAATGGTACTTCTATCTAACCATCTTATGTCTTTGTCTCTTAACACAAAGTTAGCTTTCTTGCTTTTCTGGGTGTAACCCAGAAAAACTGATATAAGGAAATAGTGGTAGTTTCAGAGGAGCTTAGAAAGTAATATAGACTTAGAGGCACAGTTTGATGTTCTCTATATTAAGGGTAAACCAATGTCAAGTTATCCAAGTGCTCTGTCAAGCCTATGAAGTCCTTGCCCATTAAGCTGTCAGGGAGGAACTGAATCTAACTGTCACCTACCCTGAGAGTAGTTGTGTCTTGCAATGCTTTATACTGTGCTTATGGCAGATATTATGTGCTAAAACTGTCACCTGTAGTATTCCTGGCTGCTCTACTTTTACGGGGCTCTAAGTGAGGTGAAAAGGACTTCCATATAGCCTCAAGCTCCGGGTCATATTTCAGCATTCCGTTTCATTTTGTTTTGAGATAGGGTCTTGCTCTGTGACTTGGGCTGGAGTGCAGTGGTGGCATTCTCAAATTCCTGTGCTCAAGTGACCCTCCTGCTTTAGCATCTGGAGTAGCTGGGGCTACAGGTATGTGCCACCACACTGGCTAATTTGTATTTTTTTTTTTTTTTTAGTTTTTGTAGAGATGGAGTCTTGCTATGTTGCCCAGGCTGGTCTTGAACTCCTGGCCTCCCCAAGTGCTAGGATTATATGCATGAACCACCATGCCCAGCCTCAGCATTCTGCTAATAATTCACAAAAGTGGCAAATGCCATTCTACCATATATTTTCAGTGTTAGAAACATAACTTTTAAGAATTCATAAAAACGTCACCATTCTACTTCTTTAAAAGATCAGATCACTTCTGATAATTATGCCTTTGTGTCAACTTTCAAATGCAGAATATTGTCACAAAGAGTCATTCCCAACCATTGACACAACAGTTTTCTATATCATTCCCAGTGAACATATGGGTTGGAGCCCAGCATAACCTTTATAATGATTATAATTTATAAGAACATAAGAAATTTTAGTTCTAGCCCTGTTTTTTTCTATTATGTTAGGTAATTAAGCCTTTCTGGTCACAGTTCCCTTAGGCAAGGCACAGAATAACTCACCTTTAGAGCCTTAAATTTCAGTTAGAAAAGTTTAGTGTGTCTCATAAGAGTTGCAATGAGAAACAAATGCATACTTGTCTTTTCTAAATGCATTCTAAATAACAGTTGATATGTTTTAGACATTCTGATTGGCTTTAATACTTATCAAACACATTTCAGAACATACTGTTCGTATTGTTTTCCAATTCACCAATCTTAAACAATCATCTCTTCTGAGAGGCACCTTGCCAAAGCAGAAACAGCAAGAGCAAGAGCTCTCCCTGGTCTTGGAGTCAGACTGCTGTTACAGGGCACTGCCATCTTTAAAACTCAGAACTTTAAAACTTTGTGAGGATAATATATACTCATAAAACTAGGATAATAAAATCTCACAATATGAATATTAAATATAAAAATATATACGAAAATGATTGGCACATTAATAACATACATAGTATATGATAAATGTTAATTGTTAATATTAATACATTCCTCCTAACTCAAGTGCTTCTCAAAGTGTGTTCCAAGAACCACCTAGATTAGAATCACCAGGAATGTTTGGCCAAAAATGAAAATTATGGACCCTACTTCACACCACTGAATCACTGAGCCACCCTTAGGGAGTGAGGCCTCAAAGTTTAGATGTTTATCAAGTTAGTCAAGCAATTCTTATGTACTGTAAAACTTGAGAACCACAGTTTTGAAATATAGGGATGTACAACACAGATACATAGTACACAGAATCTAAGAATTGGATGTTCAACAAATGAGAGCTTGAAAGAAAAAAAGAAAAGAAAAAAAAAAAAAGAAAGCCAAAAAGAAAGACAAATATTGCATGTTTTCAACCATATGTGGAAGCTAAAAAAGTTAATCCCATGGAGGTAGAGAGTAGAATGATAGTTATCAGAGGCTGGGAAGAATGTGTGTGTTGAGGAGGGATAAAGAGAGATTGGCTAATGAGTACATAACAATTAGAAGGAATAAGTTATAGTGTTTGATTTTAATAGTTACACATTGTACACATGTATCAAAATACTACATGTACCCCATAAATATGTACAAATAAGAAAGAAAGAAAGAAAGAAAGAAAGAAAGAAAGAAAGAAAGAAAGAAAGAAAGAAAGAAAGAAAGAAAGAAAGAAAGAAGCCAGCCAGCCAGCCAAGATTCAACCAGGAACTAAAATGGCAGATCACATAATATATGTGATTTACACATATATTTACACAATAAAATACATTTATTTTGAAATTCCAAAAAGGTCACAGAGTTAGCCTAGCTTCATTTAAAAAATTTACACAGACCACCACCTAATAATCAAAGAACCTTCTGAGCTAGCATTGGATATAATACCAAATCACTCAACTTTGGGATTTGAGAGAGGTGAGTAAAATTTCTAAGTCCCAGATGAAGGGAAAGTTATATATTTTTTGTAGTTTCATTTTTCTAGATTAGTTGTGAAATACAAGGATTGAACCACCGGAAAGATAGACCTCAAACAGGAAGTACACTGTTTTGCTGAGACTTTTTAATTTGCTCCCAGCTGACCACTCTAGGATCTGCCCCTAACCAGGATCTGCTTTCCTGAGATTGAGATTGAAATTCCACCTGAGATCCTGAAACTAAAACAAACAAAACAACATGAGGAGGAAGCTGTGGGCTGAAAAGATATTTTCCCTTTTTTTGTTACGGCAGCTCTTCAGATACGCAAAGGGATCTATACTCATTCTCTAACTGGTAAAACTGTACCTACTGGTTGTGGGTCCTCGGGCAAATTACTTAATATCTCTGTGCCTCAGCTCCAGAACTCGGATGATAAAAGTAACCTATCTTATAGGAGTGTTTTAAGAATTATTATCAGGAGTTAACTGAGGCAACAGCACAGAAGCCAAGTTAGTTTCCTCTAACATAGGGATGGTAGTACCTACCTCGTGACAGTGTACATTTAAACACTTAGCACAATGCCTACGTACAGGAAGTTTTTGTAAATACTCATATTTACTATTTAATCTACTTTTCTCTCTATATTTGGCATATGTACGATTCCCCCAATCCTTTTTTTGTCCTCCACCAATACCCCTTTTCTTCCTAGTCTGTGCTGTTCTCATTTTGGGGTTTTCAGGGGTGCGCTTGTGACTCCTATCCATTTAACCTCACAGACAGCGGTGTCCTTCACCTACGTTGAATCAGGTGGTCAGTCATTTTCTTCACTTTGGTTCCCATCTGCATCATATTTTCTTTCAAATACTTCAGAGTTTCTGGCTTCTGCCTCCCTGTTTTCTGACTATAACAGATGCTTTTTCCTATTATTATATTTTATGGTAATTTCACTAGGATTTGGGGAAGGAAAAGAGTTAATGAGCTCAAAATGCCATTTTGAAATGGAAATATGATATACTACTAGGTTTTTGTCCATCTTATCTTTTCTATGTTCTAGTTTCTTAGCAGTAGTAATAATTCTAAGCTATAATTTAGCACCATGCACTCTACAATACTGCTGAAACTATAATGAAGGAAATCTTTTCATGGCTAGTTTCTAGAAAGATTGTAAGCCTTTTACGACTTGTCCAAATAACAGCAGAAAGAAGACCAGTGAAGCACCTAGTTCAACTACCCAGTAGCAATTTTCCTTGGGAATCTGGCATTGAAGAAAACTTATATTTGGAAAGCTAGGACTGCATAAGTGAGCTGCATGTTAGGCTTTATAATCCTGTCATCTATAGCTTATAGGAGTTATAGTCTACAAGTGAGCCTGGTTATCTCCTGTCCCACAGTTTAGCAGACCTATTCCACAGAGAGACTATGAATACTTAAATTATGGCCCATAGATAAGTTTTTTAATTCTAAAATCAGATAATCCAACACTAATCAAATTGTATACTCTAAATGTACTTCATTCATTTATAAGCCAGAGTTCATATTCATCTAATATTCACTTTGATCTTGATGATTTCATACACATAAAATGAGATTTGTGGGAATAAAAGGGTGCATGTATATTCTGAATTGTATATCTCTATGTTGTTCCTACTAAGTATGCCTCACTCCATAGCTACCACTAGCATATAATAAATAAATTTCCAAATTTTAACTGTAGCACAAAAAATGGCAATGGGAGCCAGAAAGAGATATGTTTGTGTACATTTACTTAGAATAGATGCAGACATAGACTCCTCTTTGAGATAATTTACTTGGTCTTTTGTCCTTTCTTGAGCCATTTTAAGTGTGCAAAGGGATGGCTTGATGAGCGTATCAAGGTTGTAAAGGGGAAAGGAAGAATATGGTACCTGAGAGGGTAGCAAAACAGAGGCTCTCACTTTGACATCTACTCTAACTCAATCCAACAAGTATTTATTTAGTAAATATTCTCTGTCCCAGGGGCTACAGGAATTCAGAGATAAAAAGGATGGAGGCTCTGGCTTAAACCTGCTATTGTACAGAACAAATTTCACAAATGTACCTAGAAAGAGAATGAGGAAGGTGAGATAGGAAGGGAAGGAAGGTTATTAGGTATGGTTAAGAAGTTATGGGTGGCTGATACAATTCTGATCTGCTTTATGGTGCCTAGCTTCTCAAAAAGACTACTGACTATAGTAAACAAAATTATAGTGTATATTTCAAAATATCCAGAAGAGGGAATTCTGAATGTTCTCACCACAAAGAAATTATCAATGTTTGAGGTGATGGATGTGTTAAATATTATGATTTGACCATTACACAATGTATACATGTATTGAAATAACACTGTACCCCAGAAATATGAACACTTATTATGTATCAATTAAAAACAAACAACACAAAAAGACTAGTGATTGCTATGGTATCACACATTTCACAAAGTTACCATATACCCCATAACCATCATAAAAGCTGGGAAGACAGTCTGGGTGTGGTGAGGCTGAGGTGAGAGGATCACTTGAGGCCAGGAGTTTGAGACCATCCTGGGCAATATAGTAAGACCCCTATCTGTATCAAAAAAATTAGCCGGGCATGGTGGTGTGCCTGTAGTCCCGGCTACTCCAAGTTACCCAGGAGGCTGAGGCAGGGCTATCGTTTGAGCTCAGGAGTTCAAGGTTATAGTAAGCTATGATTGGACCACTGCACTCTACCCTGAGTGACGGAGCAAGACCCTGTCTCTTAAAAAAAAAAAAAACAAAACTGGGAAGATAGTAAGAAACACACATAAACAGACCAATATTATTTAGGCTCTCTTTATCTTTTCTCTTTCATTCTCTACATAGATTGTATTAACAGCAAATTTTCCAAATCCTCTATTTGGTAAATACTGGTAAATGTAGTTGGGAGATGGTTTCCTTTTGTTCTGAGTTTATAATGTTCACCTTGCAAATTAGCTCTTAAGTAATATCATACCGAAAAGCATCAGAAATATGTATAGGACCATGATGCAGGTGACTTTAGTGAAGTCTGCAATTCAACATAATTTTTGTGAGGTTACCTATACTTGGCCCTTACTTAAGACTTAGTCTCTAAATAATGAGAGAAAAGCTAAGATGTTTCAAAGAAAAATAATACCTTTTCTTCTCTTTCAATACTCATTTATAATTAAAATCTTATAGAAGATAAGAACTAGAATGGTCTGCAGTTATCAGTCTGATGTTCACACCCTATAATCTAGCAATTCTACTTCTAAATTTTATCATATAGATATCCTCACACATAAGTGAACTGTTTGTTGTATGTACAAAGTTATTCATTATAGGTCTGTAACAGCAAAATATTGAAAATACAGCCTGTTCATTGATAGAGCACTGACTATCATATTTCCATACAATGGAATACTTTGCAGCCATATACAAGAATAGTGGAAGTTCTTTATATACAGATATAGAGTGATCTCCAAGATATACTATCAAATGAAAAAAGAGCAGAGTACGCTACATGCTATAATTTGTAAAAAACTTAAAAAGGGGAAAAAGTATATATATTATTTATATATATCTATACTACCTCTGGGGGAAGAGGACAAAATAAGTGGCTAATATTGTGGCCCCTGGAGGGAACTGGTCAGTTTTGAGTAGGAGTAAAAGGAATCGTATCCTTGTGTACCTTTTGTTTGTTTGTTTGTTTGTTTTTGGAGACAGGGTCTCCCTCTCACTGCAGCTAGAGTGCAGTGGCATCATGATAGCTCACTTTAACCTCACACTCCTGGGCTCAAGTGATCCTCCTGCTTCAGCCTCCCAAGTAGCTGGTACCATGGGACTACAGGTGCATGCCACCACGCCTGGCTAATTTTTTCTATTTTTTGTAGAGACAGGGTCTCATTCTTACTCATGAACTCCTGGCCTCAAGCAATCCTCCCACTTTGGTATCCCAAAGTGCTAGACTATAGGCATGAGCCACTGCACCTGGCCCCTTGTATACTTTTTGAATTATGAACCATGTAAATAGATTTCTTATTTTAAAAAACTAAACTATCATCAAGTCCAAGTCCTTAATTTCACAGCTGGGGAAACTGAGATCCATATTATTGAATAATGACACTGACATACCCTTTAGTCAACTGAACCCATAACATCTGCTTCTGACATAAGGCTCTATAACACTAGACTAACCACTTTCCTCAACCCTCCCATTTCTCCAGATTGCTTGCTGGGAAGCAGCTAAGCAGGAGGGGTTTCTGAGCTTCCCATATCCTGTTTTGATGGCAAATAACATAGAAGCTCCTATTTCTCTTGCCCACTCCCACCTTTTTATACAAAGAAGATCAAGTGTACAACTACATTCTTCTCAAAGGCCTTTACAAAAACTTTTATTTGCCTGGTCCGAATAGGACAACTCAAATTTGATATGTCACACAAACAAACTGAAAAGGTCTTTTAGTTATGCAATGATAGAAGGGCCTAAGTCCAACGGGGAGTGGCTCTTCCAGCTACTATACTTCATTTCTGATACCTTTTGTTGCTGGTTAAGCCACATCCTGGAATAATGCAATTACAAGATGCACCCTTTCATACTCCTTACTAGATCCTCTTGTAGCCATGACACATTTCCAGTCTGCTAACTATGAGTGTTTTAGTGTGATTTATGTAAAGATTTCAGGGTGTTTATAGACAGTACCTTAGAGTAGAGAAAGCACTACACTAAGAATCAAAGACTCTGAGCTCTAGATCTAAGTTTGTCACATATTAGCCATGTGACATTAAGCAGATCATCTGAACCTAATAAGAACTCTTTTCTTCATTTGCAAAAGATATAAAAAGACCTATACTGCCATCCTCATGAATTGTAAGGATCAAATACAATAATATATGTCAAATGTTTTCTAATTCTAAGGTATAGTAAATATGAAATATTATTATTAACTATATCTTGCTTGCTCATAGATGAGAAAATTAATCTCTGAAAGGAGATGTCCAAGTCATATATAGGGCTAGGGCTCATTTTCATATCTCTTAAAGTATACAGCCTTTTAGAGTTTGATTTGAAGAATACTAGCTAGTCAGATACATATATATATTGGCAAAGCATTGCTTTAGCTGCCTTCTTGTTATAAGCAAAGGCAGAAAATGGTCTTCCTTCTTTAAACTTTCATTTAGCTATATTATATAGTATTTCAATTGTCTAGGTTATAATTGGTTTATCTGAATATATGGTGTAAGGCAGAAACTCAGAAACATCAGAATTGTTGCTTTTTTTTATTCAGTAGGAAAATGCAATTAAATGTATTACACAAGATAACAGGAACTTACATCCCATCAAAACATTAATTAATAAATGATTTAATGAAAATTGTAACAAGAGAATGTAAATGAAAATGAGAAAAGTTGTTTAATACCTCAGATAGAGATTGCATGGTATAGTAGAAAATAGTACTGGGCTAGGAATTTGAAGACCTAGGTGCTCCGATTTTGGACCTTATTAGCTATGTGACCCTGAGGAACTCAAGCAATTCATTCATTCATTCAACATTTATTGTTTTTTTTTTTTTATTTTTTTATTTTTTTAGAGACAGAGTCTCACTTTGTTGCCCAGGCTAGAGTGAGTGCCGTGGCACCAGCCTAGCTCACAGCAACCTCAATCTCCTGGGCTCAAGCAATCCTACTGCCTCAGCCTCCTGAGTAGCTGGGACTACAGGCATGCGCCACCATGCCTGGCTAATTTTTTGTATGTATGTTTTTAGTCGGTCAATTAATTTCTTTCAATTTTTAGTAGAGATAGGGTCTCGCTCAGGCTGGTTTTGAACTCCTGACCTTAAGCAATCCACCCACCTTGGCCTCCCAGAGTGATAGGATTACTGGCGTGAGCCACCACGCCCGGCCCATTAGATATATTTATCAATATTTATCATTTACCTACTGGTCCCCTCCCTTCCCTATATCAAAAAAAAAAGGCTCAAGAGACCAGACCCGCCAAGGACAAAACTGCCAGGCCCAGATATCCACCCGTTGAGAACGTTTTTTTTTGGCTCCTGTATTCCAAAAATACCTCCATCCCCTCCTATTTGTCAATGACCACCCAAGGTCACAATGGAAAATCCCCAGCTCTTCCCGCCAAAAGTCCCTAGCCAGGCCCAAAGGGTATAAAAGGCCTCAGCCCCTTCAAATGGGGGTGACTTCTGGGCCCCAGCCCCCTTGGGGCCCCAGAACCTCGTCCAGGAGTGTATAATAAAGCCACGTGGTTTGGCCCCACTCTTTCTTGCCGATGCCCTGAAAAACCTTATAGGTACCATTATGAACCCCTATCCTCAAGAAGCCCAAACTAGTGGAAGAGCGAAACATGTCAATAATTAAAATATAACATGAAATGTACTAAGATATACATTATGCATAGGGTTATATGGAAGCTAATAAAAAGCCATCAGAAAAGATAGGAGAGAGGGATGAGGGCCAATGGGTACACAGTTACAGCATTTCTCTGTCTTTCATTTCATAAATTGAATGACTACATCCTAGGTGCTCTAAACTGCTTCAAAATTACATAAATACTCATCATAGTTCTAGAATAACTCTACTATCATGGGAAAGACTCATCTTGGCTGAAAAAGATCCTTTAACATGTCACTTGGTTGCCAGAGTTTTGCTCTCTTTAGAAGTTCCCTCCAAATCACTTCTCATATTTATTTTTGAGATGCTTCCATCTCATTATGCTGTATTGCATAATGTCCTCAGCCTACAAAAGCAGGTTGTATACAAAAGCCTAGGCCCATTGTGTAAAGGAAAGGAGGTAGGGTGGACCCTCCTCAACCCTTTCCTTCTCTGCAGGGCTTTGCATTCCTAAGGATGGGCCCCTCCTCTGCTTGGGGATGTTACCTAAATCATGAGATGATATTACTCAAAGCAATGGAAACTTCAAAAGCATTTCCTTCCCAGTCCCTACTATAAGATTTCTTTTGGCATAAACTGCTCATTGTAATGTATTAAGTATCAGACTTTTGATGACTTGTCATACTTAGGTCACAAAACTACAGAAAACTTTTGAGTTTTCAAAATGGCTGTTATGCTAAGAGCTGCAGGTGGGCGTACAGGCAACTCCCTCCCTTTCCTTCTCCCTGCCTTATCAACTTTAAGAGGTAGAGCCTGACTTATCTGACATCATCTAGTAGTTGAAAACATCTTGTCACTGCAAACACTCTGTTTTCCTATTGATGATTATATCTCTTTCTCCCTTGTAGCAATTCTGGTAGGGAAGGTACAAAGAGAAATCAACAGTAGAGCCAAGTTAGAAATAAGAGGGAGAGAAATACTTAAGAATTAGAGACTCTGATGAGTATGGTAAAATTGTTACTTTTCAAGTACAGCAGTCATTTCATTTAATTCTTTATCTTTCTCAATTCAAAATTGGCATTATAATCCAAAAGAAAACTGAATTGAAATTTTCAACAGATTAGTACCAGTGCCCCAAGTAGCGTTTACTGTGCCTTTCTTCATTTGGTTAAGAATCCCATGTTCTAGGGACTATGAGAAAAATGAAGTGATTATTGATGTGGAATGGGGCTGGGGAAACTTTAACTTTTTATTTCATACATTCCTAAGCCATTATTTTTTTTACATCAATCATGTCATTTAGAATAAAAAGTTCCATTTCCTTCTGAGCTAAGTACAAACTTGTCACCTTGGCCTTCAAGGTATTTAACAAATATGGCCCTGGATTCCTTTTCAATTTTAATCCTCTACTTCCCTACAGTGTACTGTGTTGCCATATATTCTTAGCAAACTATCCCACAGAACGACTGGCTGGGCTATTCTCCAATAGGCAACATTTCTGGTCTCCCCCTCAGTGAAGTTGGATGTTTATCAAGGGTGTCAGCTGCCTTTGTTCATAAACCAGTTTATGCCAGTTGTGCTTATTATTGTAAATATGTGATTTAATTATTATGTAAAGCAATGAAGCATAAACAAGAAAAGAAAAACAACAGCAACAGTTAACATTGAGTACCTACTCCCCACCATACATTATTCTAAGTGCTTTACATGAATTAACTCACATAATCTTCACAAGAACCCTACGAAATGGAAACTATAATTATCCCTATTTTATAAAGGTAGAAACTGAGCAGATTGCCCAAGGCCTATACAACTAATAAAGCACAAAGCAATTTGGCTCCGGAGCTTAAGAATTTAACTACTATACTACATAGCCTGTCTACTAGTTGTTTCTATAAAAACCATGTTGAATGCTTTAGAAAGACTAGATAAAGGTGAATCACACAGATAGCACACAAGTTTTCTTGGTAACTTTCAACTTTCTTTCAAGTTGTCTTGGAGAGACAACTATGTAGGCTAGGGGGAAATTTCATAAACATCTAGAAAGATTGTACATTCAGACTGCTTTATAAGTGAATTTATTCATTTCATGTTAAAGATACAATAGAAGGTACAGACCAGGGGTTGGCAAACTCTGTAAAGGGCCAAATGGTAAACATTTTAGACGTAGTGGGCCATGAGGTTTCTGTTGCGACTATTCAACTCTGCTATATAGACCAAGAGTAGCTATAGATAATATGCAAATAAATGAGCAGAGCTGTGTTATAACAAAACTTTATTTACAAAAACAGGTAGCAGACTGGGAAAAGATTTGGCCTACAGGCTATAGTTTGTTGATCTCACATTCCAAGAAAAGGCTGAGGCCTTATGATAAAAGAATGCCAAAGGAATGTTTATGTTTTCCCTTAAAATAAATGCTTAAGAAATTTATGTACCTAATATCTGTATGATTCTCTGCTTTAACTCATTTTTTCAGTTAACCAACTAATGACTCTAAAAGTCTGCTTTTAGTGACTAAGTGAATAGAATGTGATATTTATCCCTCAGAACCTATATTTTAATTCATATCCCTATCACCACACCTCTGATATAACTTAGTTTTAATTTTAAACTATTATTATTATTTTGAGACAGAGTCTCACTTTCTGCACAGGCTAGAGTGAGTACCGTGCCATCAGCCTAGCTCACAGCAACCTCAAACTCCTGGGCTCAAGCAATTCTTTTTTTTTTTTTGAGACAGAGTCTCACTTTGTTGCCCAAACTAGAGTGCCATGGTGTCAGCCTAGCTCACAGCAACCTCAAACTCCTGGGCTCAAGCAATCCTCCTGCCTCAGCCTCCAGAGTAGCTGGGACTACAGGCATGTGCCACCATGCCCGGCTAATGTTTTCTATATATATTAGTTGGCCAATTAATTTGTTTCTATTTATAGTAGAGATGGGGTCTCGCTCTTGCTCAGGGTAGTTTTGAACTCCTGACCTTGAGCAATCTGCCCACCTCCGCCTCCCAGAGAGCTAGGATTACAGGCGTGAGCCACCGCGCCCAGCCAGTGGGCTCAAGCAATTCTTCAGCCTCAGCCTCCCAAGTAGCTGGGACTACAGCCATGCGCCACCATGCCCGGCTAATTTTTTCTATATATATTAGTTGGCCAATTAATTTCTATTTATAGTAGAGACGGGGTCTCACTCTTGCTCAGGCTGGTTTCGAACTCCTGACCTTGAACAATCCGCCTTCCTTGGCCTCCCAGAGTGCTAGGATTACAGGCATGAGCCACCATGCCTGGCCATTATACTATTAATTTTAAAAAGCATTCACCCATATAGATTAGTATGGTGTACTTGTATATATAGATTGTTATCTCTGCCATAAAATTGCTGATAATTTGAAAGGAATTGTTAAAACTGCTGCTTCCCAAACTTCTGGAGGTCAATGAATTTTATGAATACATCTAAAAGTTGCATACTTAAGTGAAACAAATAAACAAAAATGCTTAATTCAAAACTGAGATCAAAGTTATACCTTACTTAACTTTGTATCCCTAGCAGTACTCAATAGATGTCTAGGTCTAATCTACTCCTTTTACAAAGTGTTTAGGGAGCCTGGCCCAAGCTCAGAGTGAATTAGAAAGCCTAGGACAAAAATTCAGGTTTCTTGATTCCTAGTCCCACATTACCAATCTGAAGATATTGGATAATTCAGGAAGAAAATGGCTTTTTAGACGTACTCAACCCTGCAGTTCAAAGCCTGAGGAAGACTCACCATCTTTCCCTTCCTCATACTGCCAATGAGAATCAGCAACTGTGCTCCCACACATCTGGGCATGCATATTTGGGATGTTCCAATCACCAAAAAGGCTACTAATATCCAGGATAAAAACACCTCTACCCAAGAATGCAAGATAAGAGCTCAAATGTTCCCTTGGCATTTTTGGCATTTTTTTTAAAGCACCACTCAGATGTTTCAGTGCTGCAATGACAATGACCAATACTGGAGAGAGGGGTTAGAAAGCGCTATGGCACTTACCTAGTTCACTCCTCATACCCCAAGGTAGCCAAGTTCACACTCTAAACAGACCTACTGCAATAGGTTTCAGTTCTAGTGTTAGATTCCAGGTGCATCATTGCAACAGTCAGCCTTCACTACTTTAACCATCTCCATCTATACAGTAAATACAAGAAGCAGACCAATAGCCCTATCCTCAGTTAAACAGAGGAATAATTTACTTACAAAAATTATAGTTACATATTTCTAGCCATCCTATTCCCCTCTTCTCCCTCCCCTGGAGCTTTACACAGTGGTACTATCACCTTCAATTAACAAAAGAGACTAAGCAACCCAGAGAGTTCACAGTCAGTACAGCATTTTTACCTTTCTGGAAGCTAGCTATAAAAGTCAAGAACACTCACTGGGCTATCTGGGTCACATGGGAAAAAAATCCTAAGATCGTAAATTAAGGAATAAGGGAACAAAGATGAATTTCATCATTCAATCTAATAAAGAATTATGAGACCCTGTTATGGGCATGAAGGCTTACAATTTAGTAGTATGTAAACTATAATAAAAAGCAGAACAGGAGACATGCCAGGAGGTGCAAAGTTATCTGAGAGGGAGCTACCAATCACTTCACTTCAATTTCATGCTAACAGATTAAAACATTCAGGTAAGAGACACCTGTAGTACCAACCTTATGGTGAGGGGAAGCCCTGAGTGTAAGAACTCCAGTGAGAACTGTGGAAATGGAAGCCACACTGGGACACTATCTGCTTATCCACACCTTGGCTAAGCCAGGCCTACCCCAAGATTGTTCCAAGAACGATACCAGGTTAACCAAAGAAATACTTATGTAAGATCCAGAGAGGGTAGAAATTGGAGGCAGAGGAGTCGGCAACAATTGATGTTGATTTAGGACTGTCGCAGGAAGACTCAGCAAAATACAGGCCAAGGTTGTGGCTGGGGATTTTCTGCCTCCAAAGTTTCCTCCTTTCCATAATCCAAGCCAGAATATCTTGGCTTTCCTGCACCTCACCTGTGTGGCATGCAGGTGGACTCTAGAAAGGGCACTTTCTTCAAGATGTATGTCACAGTCTAGCAACAACCACTCTGTAAGGGCACACCGTGTTTAAGGGCTGGCAAGGTTCTTGTTCACCCATCAGCTAAGACCTGAATCAAAGGACCAGAAGTCCAGTTTCGGTGTGCCCTTTACTCTGTGTGACCTCGGACTAGTCACCCAAGTGCTTAGTTCCTTCGTTTCCCTAGCTGTAAATTCTGAGATTACGAGGAGATCGGGATGGAACTGGACGACCTCTGAGGTCTAAAGGCTTCTGGACCCGCCGGCACGTAGGATCACAAATGGCTCGTTGCCCAGACAGGGAAACTGAGGCACCGAGCACCCGGCCCCAAGGTCACTCCAGGGGCCAGGCCGAAGCTCAGGTCTCCAATCCTCCAGTCCCGGGCTCCTTCACCTTACACTGAGCTGAGAAGAGCAGCGAGGAGGGTCCTTGTCTTGGAGGGAAAGGACGGTGCCTATGACAGGGTTGCGAGAGGGGACAGGGGAGGACTTACCTTCCCAGGTCGAATCCAGCCACTGGTGCCTCCCTCACAGAATCTTAACCTCACCCTTTCACGACTCCTCAGAAGCCCCCTCCGCTTCTGCCCGGCTCGACGTGTCCACGACCGCCACCGAGGCTGAGGGTTCCCGCCCCTTCCCCGCCCACTGCCTCTCTGACCAATTCCCGCGCAGGACTTTGGAGCCCCGCCCCCTCTGAGGGCTGGAGAGGCCTGACGTAACGCGGCGCGCGTGCCCGCGCGAACCTCTTATTTGCCTTTGCCCCACCTTCTCCTGAGTCTAGACTGCTTTCGGCAGAGGAACCGTACGAGAGTTCGCCCTGCCGGCAAGCAGCACGCTGTCGCAGCATTTTACGACGTCAGCGGTGACAGGCCCCGGGGCCCTGGGACCCTGGAAACATTCAGCTTTCTCCCTGCATTCCGGTGAAAGCCAACGCAATGTTCGGTGCTGGGGACGAGGACGACACTGACTTTCTCTCGCCCAGCGGCGGGTGAGTGACTGAGAAGCGTGAACCAGAGATCGAATTGTTGGAGGGAGTTGATCTCTTTCAGGCCTCGTCTCAACTTCCGGGTCCTGACCCTTGCCACATTCCGGTGCTGTACACTTCTCAGAATCTGGACAGGGCACGCAACTGTGCTGAGTTTCTTGATGTCACCTTTTTAGTGCTTTAAATTCTTCCACAGTCCCAGGCAGAATAAATTGCTTTATGTTCCTTATTCCCACAGCTAGACATGTTTTCCTCTCTTCTTGCATACTGAACCTACTAGATTATGAGCCCTGACAGGACAGAGATTGCTTATGTTGTTCATCTCTGTCTAGCATTCAGCACAGTACCTGGCATATAGTGTTCACGAAGTGCATGTTGAATGAATAATAGCTGCGAAATTGCACTTCGTAAACTCTAAAGCTTAAAACCAATGTGAGAGACTTTGGTTAGTATCCCTTGCCTTCAAACATTACATATATCAGCTTGGGATAGAATTCTTCAGAGAGATGCGGGGTTTTGTCTCTTTCAGTAATCAGTTTAGCCTTTTCCATTTTTTGTGTGTCAGTGGACAGCTTGACTCCCTCCAAATTTGTGAGCTGCCAAGCTAATTCTTGCAGAGCCTTTCTTTGAACGTCTACTTAACAAATTTTGTGCATGCTGAAGAATGTACTGAAAAATGACAAAGACACTAACATGTGCCCCTCATTCTGCTAAATGCTAAGAGGTTGCAAAGATGATTAAGTTCCCATACTCTGCCCTCAAGTTGCCTCCAGATCTTTTGGAGAGGTCAATACGTGAATGACCATAAAGTGACACTGGCTTTCTTTTGTTCTTAAATAGGATCTTTTGACTTACACTTCCTAGCTCTCTGTATTACCTGTTGTTAACTTTTCACTCTCACCAGATAGTTCCACCCCTATCCCTACGTTGGATGGCCCACATTCATTTAATTCCACTTTGAATTCTTTCATTACTCAGTTATTTTAGAATTAAGCTGTGTTTTGGTTCCTTTTCCCCCCCTATTCCACCCAAAACATTCATTAACATCTCCACACCTTCCAGCCTCCCTGCTGCTGTTGACTCTGTAGTCAGCCTTCTGAATTAATGATTCTTCCTACAAACCTGTTATGCGTATATCTGTGTATTCGGCCACTGTATAAAATTTCCAAGGTATACTTTAAATTCATATTCCTAACTATGTGAAAGTATTTAAGGGAAGTCTGTAAAGGAATGTTAAATTCTCAACTTACATGCAACAGTCCCAGCTCACTGAAAATTACTGGTTAGGTAATGACAGTCATGTGCTCTTTTCCACATTTCCTGGCCCAAGATAATTTCTTGGTAGCTCACCAATTCTTCTTTCCTGAGCAGGCTTATCAAGGATCTGAGACACTTTAATTGTAGGCATGTGACTGTGCTCCTAGACATACACCACAACTAATTTGATGATAAAAGACTCAGCAGAGAAAGTTATAATTTATTTTTGTTTTTAAAAATAGCCAGGAAAACAGAATCAAATTTAAGATTGAGAATATGGAAAGTTTCACCAATATTCTCTGATTTAGCTATTCCTTCTTTTGTTTTCTCTAAGGAAGTAGAACATATGACAGGGAACACTACAGCTGCTTTTTGGTTCCTCTTTTTTATTGTACTTCACTGTAAATATACTTAAAGTCTCTGGATTTAAATATATAACTTACTTGATTCCATTAAGGATATTTAGGTCTAATTGAAGTGGGAGTATCTAGATGACTGATAATCTACCTTCTGAGTTTCTCGGCTTCTTAATATCCATGGTTAACCTAGTAGTGGTAATCAGGAGGCTTGCTTTTTTGGTTTGTTTTTGTTTTAACCCTTTCCCCACCACTGTGTATTTGAAATGAAGAATCATGTGAATGCCTGCTAAGCACGTGGTACTTGGCTTCAGCAAATACAAATAGGAATAAGGCACAGCCCTTAAAAAACTTCCATTTTTGTAGTATAGTAAAATCAATCCAGTAGTAATCATCCCAAAGCATTTTAAGGGGCCAGTTTTATATATATAAAGTATGCACACTTGTTTTAGATTATATAACGGGTATATGTAAGCAAATCTGATTAGCATAGTAATGATAAATCACCAGCGTGAAGGTGGAAAAAAGATAAATTCAGAACTGATCATCAGAAAACATTTTAAGTTCTGTAAAAGAAATGGAAAAGTCCAGATTCTTTTTTTTTTTTTTTTTTTTTGAGACAGAGTCTCACTTTGTTGCCCAGGCTATAGTGAGTACCGTGGCGTCAGCCTAGCTCACAGCAACCTCAAACTCCTGGGCTCAAGCAATCCTGCTGCCTCAGCCTCCCAAGTAGCTGGGACTACAGGCATGCGCCACCATGCCCAGCTAATTTTTTCTATATATATTAGTTGGCCAATTAATTTCTTTCTATTTATAGTAGAGACGGGGTCTCGCTCTTGCTCAGGTTGGTTTCGAACTCCTGGATTCAAACGATCCGCCTGCCTTGGCCTCCCAGAGAGCTAGGATTACAGGCGTGAGCCACCGCACCCAGCTGAAAAGTCCAGATTCTAATGTTGATGGCTCCCAGTTAGGAGTACGACTTTGGACAAATCACTTCCATTCTTGTCCCTCCATACCCCAGCCTATTAAATAATGAAATTTGTCCTAGATGATCTTCAAGACCTTTCCCACTTTCTTTTAACTATTATATCCATTTTACAAATGGGAAAGATTCAGAGAGGTAAGTTGCCCAAGGCCACACAGCTAGAAAGCAATAGAGCTTGCATTTCAAATCAGGTAGGCAGATTCCACAAGACCTGCCCATGTTGCTATTGAAGTTGCTGTTTAGTGCCACAATTCATTAGAAGAGTACTTTACCACCAAAAGAATCCAGGTTTATTAAAATATGTTGATACAGTGTAAATGCATGTGTTTTTGTTTTTGATGAGAAAGAAAAGGATTATAAAACTGAGGTGAGGTAAGGACCTTGGTACCTAAATGCATTGGCTAACATTTATTTTTAAAATGTAATTAATGCTGTTGTGACTTTTCCCATGAATTATAAACATAGAGACTCAAGTCCAGAGTTGTTAGCAAGCCCATTCTTGCTAACATAATTAGAAGATTATATACATCTTGAGAGCACCTTAGAAGTGGAAAAATGTAACAATTTACAAGAAACTTACCCACCTAAATTGGTATAGAGTCCATTTAAAATACTAATAGGAAATGGAATTAATCTGAAAGATGGTAGGTCGACCTGGCTTTTGGATTGATTTTGCAATCATCAGTTTTTTGGCCTTTAGAACATCTATGGAAGCAGAGTTTACTTATGATACTTTTGTCTTTCCTTTGAAAAAGGATATGCCCACAAAACTAGATCAGCAAACCTAATATCCATGGTTTACTAAAGCTAAGAAGGTCATTCTTTTCTTATTATCTATGCATAGGCTCTTATATCTTAACTAGATGCTAAGCTTTGTACCTTTTCACTGTGTTAAAGATATGGCCCAACTCTCCCAGAATCTCCCAGAAGTACCTTTAGGGAATCTGCCTGGATTGTCCTGCCTAAAAGGAGAAATCTTGGTCTGTTCTTCTATATGCCGTTAGCATTTGTCGATGTCTTATTTAGGCCAGCACTGCTCTCCCTCAAGTATTACATTTGCAATCTCATTTAAGCCTCTCAGTCTTTGAAAGCAGGCATTTTGGGCCCATTTTCTTAAAACTTGAAGGAAACTTATAGTTAGTAGACCACTTTGAGAAAACAAGGTAATAGTTTCAAATCATATTAAATTTATTTTGCAAAATGTTAATATGTATTTATATATATATAAATTGTTTTTTAAAAATCATTAATAAAGTTGTTGTGAAGTTTCAATGTGTTACTTTACCTAAAGGATGCCTTGAAGAAGAGGAGCCCAGAGCTAGACTAGACTTTGAGTTCATTTATTGAGACTATTATACCAGACCCTGGGCAAAATACAGGCATCCCTCATTTTATTGCACTTTGCTTTATTGTACCTAGCAGATATTATGTGAAGACTTGTGACAAATTGAAGGCTTGTGACAACCCTGTGTTGAGCATGTCTGTTGACACCATTTTTCCAATAGCATGTGCTCACTTCATGTCTCCATGTCACATTTTGGTAATTCTTGCAATAGTTCAAACTTTTCATTAGTATATTTGGTATGGTGATCCATCATCAGTTATCTTTGATGTTACTATTGTAATTATTTTAGGGCTCCACAAACCATACTCATAAGACAGCAAATTTAATTGATAAATGTTGTATGTGTGCTGACTGCTCCACTGACCAGCTGTTCCCCCATCTCTTTTCCACTACTCAGGCTTACCTATCTCCTGAGACTCAACAGTATTGAAATTAGGCCAATTAATAACCCTCCAGTGGTTCTAAGTATTCAAGTGAATGAAAGAGTTGCACATCTCTTTAAATCAAAAGGTAGAAATAAATGATTAAGCTTAGTGAGGAAGGCATGTTGAAAACCAATATAAGCTAAAAGCTAGGCCTCTTATGCTAGACAGGTAAGTTGTGAATGCAAAGGAAAAGTTCTTGAAGGAAATAAAAAGTGCCACTCCAGTGAATAAATGAATGATAAGAAAATGAAACAACCTTATTGCAGGTATAGAGAAAGTTTTAGTGGTCTGGATGGAAGATCAAACCAGCCACAAATATTCCCTTAAGCCAAAGGCTAATCCAGAGCAAGGCCCTAGCTCCCTTATATTCTGTGAGGGCTGAGAAAGGTGAGGAACCTGTGGAAGAAAAGTTGGCAGCTAGCAAGGCACTCCACCAGCAAAAAGATTATGATTTGCTGAAAGCTCAGATGATCATCAGCATTTTTTAGCAATAAAGTATTTTTAAATTAAGGTGTGTACATTTTTTTTGACATAATGCTACTACATACTTAATAGACTCCAGTATAATGTAAACATAACTTTTGTGTGTACTGGAAAACCAAAAAAATGTGACTCACTTTATTGCAAATCTCTATAGAGTACAACGCCTTACAATTGCCCCTGTTATATATCTCATATTACAGTTTACAATTATATATTCCTTAATGTCTTATTCCCTCATTAGATTATAAACTCCTTGAAAGTAAAATGCAGTTTTGCCCACCAGTGTATGCTTAGCACTTAGCACAGTGTCCGACATATTTCTTGAATGAATGAAGTATAGAGAACTATGGGAGCACCTAGAGGAAGATCATCGAATCTAGACTTTGAGATTAGGGGCAAATTACAGGAGACAAGAAAAACAAGGAGAATGTTTCAGGCAGAGGGAAGAGTATTTCCAAAGGCTGGAGATTTAAAAGATCTTGCTTTCTTTGAAAAACTAACAGTTCCTCAGAGTGGCTGTAGCACTCAGTTGGAAGTGAGAAACGGCCAGATATAAAGCTGGGGAAGTATGGAGAGGTGAGGTCTTGAAGGGCCTTGTAAAGCTATCTTGTGGAGTTTGTATTTTTATCTTGGTAATACTGAAGTGTCATTGAAGGTTTTAAAGAGGAGAAAGACTTGGTTAAATTTGGTTTTTTGAAAGACCACTGTGAGTGATCAAGAGAAGAATTTGTTTGAAGAAGAACAAATTAATTGACAGTATAAAAGAGTGGCATGAAGTCAAGTAAGGTAAGGAGTGATAAACTGGGTTTAGTGACAAACAGGTTATTGGTGATCTTAGCAAGAGCATTTTCAGTGGAATGATGGGGGCATAATGTAAGGGATAATAAAAGAATGGTCCTACCTGTTAAATGACATGATAGCAGGGACCATGTTTGATAGGTAAGTTTGTAGTATAGTTTCATTTTAATTTAATAAACTAGTAAGAATCAGGAGGGGGAGTAATCAATAGGGGTAACTAGAAAACATGATTTGCTAAAAGCAAGAATTTACAGTTTGAAGAAACCATAGAGAGCATTTAGACTAATCACCTCAATTTACAAATGGAGAAACTAAGGTCTGGAAAGAAATGCCTTTACCAAAGTCTTATGGATGAGCAGGGTCAGATGATGATGTTCAGATCAGATATACAATCTTAATTCAAAGATACTTCGCCCCCATTTCCAGTATTGAATGGTGGGATATATGGTCAAGTAGGTATTTGTTCAAGGTTGGAGGTAAGCAGTTTTTATAATGATTCCAGTGTGGGACATGTCAATGAAATTTCATTTTCTACTAACAGTGCCAGATTGGCCTCTCTTTTTGGACTGGATCAGGCAGCTGCTGGCCACGGAAATGAATTCTTCCAGTACACAGCCCCAAAGCAGCCTAAGAAAGGCCAGGGAACAGCAGCAACAGGTAAGTAGTGTTGTGTCTTACCAGATTAGTTAGAAGAGTAGGCAGACTTCCAAGAGTGACATGCCAGGTCATCTGTCCTTGACCAGTCTGGCTAAGCTCACCACCAGTATTGGATGCCTTTCTAAGATCTGGGATCCTGAATTCCAGATTGTGTGTCTTTGTTGGAAACTGATGGAGAAGGTCGCAGGCAAGTTCTTCTGCCCCATGTGGACACCACTCTCTAAAACTGCCCAAAGTACTCTAAGTAGGCACTGTGCAATGTTTTGGCAATAAGGAAGAACTACTTTTCAATTCTTTCACATGGATGAGTTGAGTTAGCTATAGGCTGACTGAATTTTTCCCAACTAGACAGTTATATGCATTGCTGTATCCCCTGTACCTTTCACTGTCATGGACATGATGGACATTAATTGAATGAACATTTGTTCAATGAAAAGGAGAGAAGGAGGGACTAATATATATATTTTTTATATATATATATTTTTTTCTTTTATTATTTTGTTCTCAGTCTGCAGAAAGCCCAAGGAGTAATATTTTTTAAATACCTGCTATGTGTCTGGTCTCAGGTGCTTTACATAAGTTGTCTTATTTCATTCACAACAATCCTGTGAAATAGGTGCAACTGTCACCATTTTAGAGGTGCAGAGAGGTTAAGGAACTTGATCAAGGTCATATAGTAGTAAGTGACAGAGTTGAAATTTAAACTGTGATCTGACTGATTCCAGATATTTTATTCCTTTCTCTATACTTTGCTGTCTTTGTGTAAGAACCTAAAGAAGAGTAAGGGACAGATAGTAATAGTGCTGAGAAAGACAGGGAGTGAGGAACATTAAATATTTGTTAAATGAAGACAAACCATTGAGTGCATTTCACATGCTAGGCACAGTGCTGGCCCTGAGCATATTTGTCAGAATATTTAGAGTTGAGTAATTGCAATTGATACCATGTGGCCCATGTAAGAGGATAAAAGAAACCATTTCCCTCTTTATTCTCTACTCACTTGCAGCACACTTCTGTGACCCTGGATGTGGGGGCGGGGGTTTCCCTCCACACCAAGCAGTTCTCCAGCAGACATCAACTGGGTATCTTATAATTCACCTTAATTCTGATGCTTTCTACCTTTAGATAGTATCAGATCCACAGATCGAGGCCTCAGTTCTACAAGACTGGCCCCATTTCAAATGCCAATTGCAAGTCCTGCCACTTGTACTTCTGACTGGCTGGCTACAGACCAGGATTCCCACTGCTCCCTCCTTGGATTTGATTAATTTGCTAGGATGACTCACAGAACTCAGGGAAACATTTTCATACCTTTGCTGGCTTATTATAAAGGATTTTGTCAAGGGTACAGATGAACAGCCAGTCGAAGAGGTGGAGAAGACGAGGTGTTGGGGGAAGGTGGAGCTTCCGTGCCCTCTCTGGGTGCCTCCCAGCACCTCCATGTGGTCAGCAACGCAGAAATTCACCAAATCTCATTGTCAAAGAGTTTTTATAGAACTTGATTCCCTTCCACTCCCTTTCCTGGAGGCCAGTGAGTAGAGCTGGAAGTTCTAACCCTTTAATCCTCTAATCACTTTTTCTGTCTGGCGATTGGCTCCATCCTGAAGCTTTCTAGGAGTCCCTCTCTAAGTCACCTCATTAGCATTGTTAAAAGACAAAATTATAACAAATTTAGTTTTAAGAGCTTACTTGGCTTTCATTTGCAATGCTACAATTGGGCAATACCTTATTCTATGAAATAGAATATTCCAGTGAGCTGAGCAGAGGAACTGGGCTTTATTGGCAGAAACAGGCTAAAGAAAGCCAAAACAGAACAAAAAAACTATTGGTCATTTCAAAGTTTCTTTCCTTGTACACCTTGTAACCTAAAGCAGAGGAGACTTTCTTATCATGCTGGCTAAAACTGGTTTATTTGGGGATTTGGCTATTACCTCTCTTTCTCTCCCCTAATTTCTTGGAAAGTCAGATAAACAACTTAGTTTTGGCTTGGTGATGTGGAACTTTAGCATGAGTAACTCCATTTTGATTTGGTCTGTTGGGCCTGGTGTAGGAGCTCAGTCCAAACCAATGGCCTCCTATAAATTTTATAATATTTGAAAACATAAACTCAGGTGTAATCAAAAGGGCTTAAAACAAAAGAAACTCCTATCACTCAAGCAATTTGGAGGGTTTTAGGAACTTCATGCAAGCACCAAATATATAACAAAAGATGTTCTTATCACCCTTATCACTTAGGAAATTAGGAAAAGGGATTTAGGAACTCTGTGTCAGGAACTGGGGACAAAGATAAAACATATTTCATATTGTACCACAGCCCATTGGCCCTTTTTTTTTAACTGATTAATTGTGATCTTTTCATTTTACATTTTATTTTATTTTTTATTTTTTATTCCCATTGGCCCTTTACAGAAAATGTTTGCTGATCCCTGCTTTAAATGTTACCTGTCGGCCGGGCGCTGTGGCTCACGCCTGTAATCCTAGCTCTTGGGAGGCCGAGGCGGGCGGATTGCTCAAGGTCAGGAGTTCAAGACCAGCCTGAGCAAGAGCGAGACCCCGTCTCTACTATAAATAGAAAGAAATTAATTGGCCAACTAATATATATAGAAAAAAAAATTAGCCGGGCATGGTGGCGCATGCCTGTAGTCCCAGCTACCCGGGAGGCTGAGGCAGAAGGATCACTCGAGCCCAGGAGTCTGAGGTTGCTGTGAGCGAGGCTGACGCCACGGCACTCACTCTAGCCTGGACAACAAAGTGAGACTCTGTCTCAAAAAAAAAAAAAAAAAAAAAAAAATGTTACCTGTCCCTTTTGGCAACTTTGCTATAGGTTGCTTCTCTTGTTCTCCAAGCGGTAACCTGGCCAGATTTCTATTAAACTATGCTTCTACATTTCCCTGGCATATCTTTGCATCAACTGTGTGCTTCTGAGTTAAAGTGGTAGAGGTAAAATGAGTGTGGAGAAAAAGAAAAAACCTTAGTTCCCTCCTAATGAAATGACTTGAGTTTTTTTATTTTTTATTTTAATTTTAATTTAATTTAATTTTTTTTTAGAGACAGGGTCTCACTATGTTGCCCAGGCTGGAACACAATGGCTATTTGCAGGTGCAATTATAGTGCCCTACATCCTCTAACTTCTGGGCTCAAGCAATCCTACTGCCTCAGCCATCTGAGTGGCTAGGACTATAGGTGTATGCCACCACGCCCAGCTGACTTGATTTTTTCAAAATCAGGAAATAGCAAGTATTAATTAGTTATATTAATACTTTTTTTTTTTTTTTTGAGACAGAGTCTCACTTTGTTGTCCAGGCTAGAGTGAGTGCCGTGGCGTCAGCCTAGCTCACAGCAACCTCAAACTCCTGGGCTTGAGTGATCCTTCTGCCTCAGCCTCCCGAGTAGCTGGGACTACAGGCATGCGCCACCATGCTCGGCTAATTTTTTATATATATATCAGTTGGCCAATTAATTGCTTTCTATTTATAGTAGAGACGGGGTCTCGCTCTTGCTCAGGCTGGTTTTGAACTCCTGACCTTGAGCAATCCGCCCGCCTCGGCCTCCCAAGAGCTAGGATTACAGGCGTGAGCCACAGCGCCCGGCCTATATTAATACTTTTAAGGGGTGAAATATACAGGCATTTTAACTTAAAGTTTATCTATACATTCTTCTTTACGTATTTACAAATAAAGGAGCAATGCAGGAGACCCTCTGTGTTTCAGGGAAATATATAAGCCCTTGTGGACATATATATTTGTCCACAAGATGGCTGCAGCATAGTTCTTGAATCTCTTCAAATCTTATTATAAAAACAGGCAGAGCAACAACTAGATATAAAAACAAACCTATGGATACTATTTACAACAAAACCAATTGAAAGGTGTCTTCACGAACCCCAAAATACAAGCAGGTGTAGAAAAACCACTCATAGCCACAAGTCGTGCATGGTATCAGCATTTGCAGAAATTTAGGAAAGTAATGGAATATCTAAATCTAAGAATGGGATAGCCAACGGGTGTTCATGGAAAGGCTGTTCATGGAAAGGGTGGCAGGCCAAGCTGAGACTGGCAAGACTTTTGCCCATGCTAGTTGTGGGTAAGTCCCAGGGGTTGATGATGGGGACTAAAAGAGCTGGAGCAATCTTGCTCCTAGGAACTTTTGAAAGTCATCTACTTGGAAGGGTGACCTTCCAGGATAGGCCCACATTGAGAAGAACCTGCTGGGAATGGAATAGAGATTGAGGAGGTTAGGGACATTGGAGGAGAAGGAAAGAGAAAGTCAAGATGAAAGTAGAGATGGAAACAGAGTCAGGACTTCTCAGGAGGAAGCCACCATATATTTGACCCCTAAAACAACAGTTGAGGGAGCTATGAAGTTAGAAAAGCTACTCTGAACCATGTCTCCTCTGAAAGTTCAGAAAAACAGATTTTACATAAAAATGGTGATAGAAAAATATCAAAGTCCTATGTAAAGGTATTATAAGAACAAAGAGAGCAAGGAGAAAAATAACAACTATACAGTGAGAGCTGTGTTCTGTGAGGATCTCTGTCACTGAATAGATCAAAACTATAATCACCTATTTCAAAACAACATTAAGAAAATAAGAAATGAAATGAAAACTTAAATGAGAATTAGAAAATCTCATAAGTAAGTGACAGGGTGCAAGTAAGAATTAGAAATGTAAGAAAAATTATTTCAGAAATGAAGAATAAACTATTAATAGAAGGAACACAGGAATGAATAAACACAACAGATTTTTGCCTTAAGAGAAATAGAAAGTTAAAAGGAGGAAAACTTTAAAATACAAAATACAAATAAAAAGTTAAGAGATAAAAACAATTCAAGACAAAGTGACAAATATTGAAGATAGAAAGAATGTGTAGAAATATATGTATATGTATGTATATATTACCTGAAGAAGCTAACTGTAATCTAAGAAAATTTGCTTGGGGGAAAAAAAGGTTCAAAACTACATATTAAAAGAAGTCCTCTTAAGTGGGAAATTCAAGAATTTGGGTCAGGTGCAGTGGCTCATGCTTGTAATCCTAGCACTCTGGGAGGCTGAAGTGGATAGATCGCTCAAGGTCAGGAGTTCAAAACCAGCCACAGCAAGAGCGAGACCCCGCCTCTATTAAAAGTAGAATGAAATTAATTGGCCAACTAAAAATATATAGAAAAAATTGGCTAGGCATGGTGGTGCATGCCTGTAGTCCCAGCTACCCAGGAGGCTGAGGCAGAAGGATCGCTTGAGCCCAGGAGTTTGAGGTTGCTGTGAGCTAGGCTGACGCCACAGCACTCTAGCCTGGGCAACAGAGTGAGACACTGTCTCAAAAAAAAAAAAAAAAATCTGAATAATACTGATTTCAGAGAGGAAGGAATGCTGAACGGTTGAGAAGATCTCATGATTTCTCATTGATTGCCTATCCCTCTGGCAAAACACAACATATAAACTCTGTAGCTTTTTGTGTTTTTAAACAAAATTAATAATAAGATTTGACATCTTTTTTCTCCCCTAGTATAAGCATATTTCTACACTCTTCAAAACAAGTCTCCAAAACAAAAACAAAATAGTCCTAAAAATGCCTTCTAGTGGCTACATAAAATAGGGGATTAGATACAGAGATGTTGGCCCAAGTGCATTGGGAAAAGCTGAACTAATGTTAGGCTGACCTTGGGCAGACAGTAATTTTTCTCAGTGTTCTAGACTCTTCCTGATAACCTAACTCTGGCCTTACTTTTTTCTGCCACAGACAACTTATCAGGAGTTATATTACATACAACTGGAAAATGCTGACTGAATTAAAAACTATGTCGTAGAGTTTTACAAACAATAAGGAAAATGTGAATACCTTACTAGTAGGAAAATAAGCAAACAACATAAATAGGGAATTCATTAAAAAAAAGAGCTACGGAAAATGTTAAATTTCTGCTTCAATAATGTACAAAAAACAACAATGAGATGGCAATGCCCTTTCCTACTACCCCCATCACATTAGTAAAATATAGAAAGATAACTCCCATCTGTTGACAAGGATGCAAAGAGCATGCTCATACTACTGGTAGAAGTATAAACTGCTATAGCATTTCTGAGGATCATGTGGGCAGGATATAACAAAACCTTAAAATGTTTTATATTTCTTTACCTCATAATTCTATTTTTAAGAATTTATCCTAAGTAAATAATCCGGGGTACATACACAAGTGTGTATTTTAAGGATATTCACCATAGCATTATATATAATAGACAAAAACGAAACAGTCCAAGGAAATGTCAAATAATTGGAAATTGGGTAAATTCTGGTAGAGTCATAATAGAGTATTTTATGTAGCCACTAGAAAGCATTTTTAGGACTATTTTGTTTTTGTTTTGGAGACTTATTTTGAAGAGTGTAGGGATATACTTACACTAAGAGAGAAAAGAGGATGTCAAATCTTATTAATTTTGTTTAAAAACACAAAAAGCTACAGAGTTTATATGTTTAGAGAAAGGACTAGGAATAAATACATCAGATTATCAACATTGTTTATTTTTGGGTAGTGGGATTGTACGTCATTTTTATTTTCTTTATGTGTTTCTATATTTTCTAAATTTTCTATAATATGCTTGTACTCTGTAATTAGAAAGAAAGTGTGTCCATATTAAAAAAAATAAACCAAACAAGAGTACTTTGGAAAATAAGTTCTTGGTTGTTACATCCATGACAATATTATCTTACTACTCTTCCATCAACACATTTACATAGTGAACATAAATATGTGATTTATTCTTAATATGCTATTTTTGAAAAATTAGTGTTACTCTATAGCACTTTGTGAAGTTAAGTAATGGATATTATTTGAATAACATCCTAAAATTCCTGCCCTAGAAGTAAAGGAATAGAAAATAACTTTATTTTTTTTTTATTTTATCTGTCAAAATATTAGAAAGGCAAAAGGTAGATGGAATATGACCTTGCTTTCTAGACAATGCTCTTTCTCCAGCCTTAAGATATTTTTTTTGTTTGACATGTGTGGTTTTGGAGTTGGAGTCATGGGTTCTAGTCCTAGGCTTGTGTAATTGTGTAAGGCACTTGAGTGCTTAGAGCCTGTTTTTTCACCCCAGGCTAGGTCATACGGCTGTTTTGTGGATCAAATGAGGGTAAGGATCATGGAAGCATTGTAACATTAACTATAATATGCAAAGAAGAATTTTAAAGCTAATTTAACAGTTAAAAATCAGTTTCAAGCAAGAAATGAATGACAGCTTTTCTTCTTCATCTTCAGGAAATCAGGCAACACCAAAAACAGCACCAACCACCGGGGGCACTTCTACAGTACTGCATGCGACAGCAGTCCATGCCTATCGATAGTAAGTAGCTGAGGAGGAACGCTTGCTGAAATTTGGTGGAGAGGAGTTTCTCAAAAAACCTGTTCATTGCAAAATGGTTACTCAGCCCTGTCATAGACAAAGTATCACTAATACTTTTAACATTTCAATTGGGAATTTCTGCACATAAAACTTGAAGAGCCATTGTCTTGTCGGCTCTTTTTAGGAAGTTATTGTACCCTCATCAACTGTCAAAGTTTTCAATGAAAGCCACTCCACTGAGATAGCATGAATAGCATATTTAAAGAGTAAAGAAGTTGTGTAAGGGCTTTAAATTATAAACTGCTCACCTGTGTCCCTTTCCCGAGCTGAGTGGCTAGATACCCCACTTCTACATGGCAGGAAAGAAAGCTGGTTCTCCATAGTTTAGGAGAGTATTAATACCTGATGTTTTTCTTGCTTCTGTAGCACAAATGGTCAATATGTAAAGCAGGGCAAATTTGGTGTTGCAGTCCTGGGGAACCACGCAGCCAGAGAGGTGAGAATCACACATCTCTTTTATATTCAAGTGTCCCAAATAATACCAGTGAGCTGGTTTTTATCTGGGCTTGCCCAGTGTTTTATTTGTCAGAAGAATGACTGTTTGTATTAAATGTGAATTTATAATATTGGGTATATATATTTGCTTAACATTGTGCATTAAAACATTCAACCATTCAAAATCTTTAAATTTGATCTTTGTGATATGATCCTAGCTTAAGAATTTGGAGAGTTCCTCTACTTCTGGGAGTGAATTTTAATAATTTGTTTTTTGTTTGTTTCTTTCATTGTGGTATGTGTGAGGAGATATATATATATATATATATATGAAATTTGCCATTTAGCTATTTTTAAGTGCATAGTCCAGTGGCATTAATTACATTCACAATATTGAGCAACAATCACTGCTATTTCCACTTTTTCATCATCTCAAACAGAAACTGTAACCATTAAGCAATAACTCTTCATTTCCCTTTTTCCCATCCCCATATAACCTCTAATCTACCTTCTGTTCCTGTGAATTTGCCTATTCTAGATACCTCATATAAGTGGACTTACACAGTACAGTATTATCTTTTTGTGACTGGGCTATTTCCTTTAGCATAATATCCTCAAGGTTCATCCATGTTTTAGCATACATCAGTACTTCATTCCTTTTCACAGCTGAATAATGTTCCATTGTATGTGTATACCACATTTTGTTTGTCCATTCAACAGTGGATGGACACATATTGTTTCTAGTTTTTGGCTATTGTGAATAATGGTACAATAAACTTTGACATTCACACATATGTTTGAGTTCCTATTGTTTTTTTGCTATAGGTGAAGAGTAGTAGAATTGCTGAGCCATATGGTAATTATATGTTAGCTTTTTTTTTTTTTGAGACTGGATCTCATTCTGTTGCCCTGGCTGGAGTGCAGTGGCATCATCATAGCTCACTGCAACCTCCTTCTGCCTCAGACTCTTGAGTAGCTGAGACTATAGGCATACACCACCATGCCCAGCTAATTTTTCTATTTTTTGTAGAGATGGGGTTTTGCTCTTTGCTTAGGCTGGTCTTGAATTCCTGGCCTCCAGCAATCCTCCCACCTGGGCCTCCCAAAGTGCTAGAATTACAGGTGTGAGTCACTGCACCCAGCCCTATGTTTACTGTTTTGAGGAACAATCAAATTGTTTTCTGTAGCTACTGCACTGTTTCACATTTCCACAAGCAGTGTGTGAAGGTTCCAGTTTCTTCACATCCCCACCAACCCTTTGTTATTTTCTGGGATTTTTTTTGGACTTTGTTTTAATTTTTGTCATTCTAGTAGGTGTGAAGTGGTACTTTATTGTGGTTTTAATGTGCATTTCTCTAATGTCTAATGATGTTAAACATCTTTTCATGTGCTTATTGGACATTTGTATGTTTTCTTTGGAGAAATATCTATTCAAGCCCTTTGCCCATTTTTAGAATTTTTGTCGTTTTGTTGTAGAGTTGTCATAGTTTTTTTTCTTTTTTCTTTTTTAACATATTCTGGATATTAAATCATATTTATACATATTTCTCCCATTCTGTAGGTTGTCTTTTGCCTTCTTAATAATGTTCTTTGATGCACAAAAATTTTCAATTTTGTTAGGCCATCTTTCACAAGAGAAAAAACAAGAAAAAAGTTTTTAATTTTGATGAAGTCCATTTTGTCTGCTTTTTCTTTCGTCATGGTGCTTTTGGTTTTATGTCTAAGAATCCATTGCCAAAACCAAGGTTTTGAAAATTTACCCCAATGTTTTCTACTGAGAGTTTTATGATTTTATCTCCCATATTGTTTTATATACAAATTGGGCCTTTAATCAAAAATTACTTGACATGTAAAGAAGTGGGAAAATTGTCTATGTCCTCCAAAAGACATGGAGAATATTCATAGAAGTATTATTCATAATAGCCTCTAACTTGAAACAGAGCAAAGTCCACAAGCAGGAGAATGGATGAATAGATTATGATATATGAGCATAATTGAATACTACATGACAATAAAAGAGAACAAAGTACTGGTACAGAAGTAACAAGGCTTAATCCTACAGATGTGGTGAGTGAAAGAAGTAAGACAAAAGAATGTACACTGTATAATCCCATTTATATAAATGTAAGAATTGCAAAGTTAATTAGTGATAGAATAGTAGTTACCTCAGGGTGGGGATTATTGACTAGGAAGGGGCATAAGGGAGCTTTCTGGAGTATTGGAAATGCTCTGGGTTTTTTAATTTGGTTGATGGTCACATGGATGTATATATGTGTAATATATTAATATGTATGAAAATTGATTTGAACGTTTAAGATTTATGACTATCCTATATGTTTTTTTTTTTTTTTTTTTTTGAGACAGAGTCTCACTTTGTTGCCCAGGCTAGAGTGAGTGCCGTGGCGTCAGCCTAGCTCACAGCAACCTCAAACTCCTGGGCTCAAGTGATCCTTCTGCCTCAGCCTCCCGGGTAGCTGGGACTACAGGCATGCGCCACCATGCCCGGCTAATTTTTTTATATATATATCAGTTGGCCAATTAATTTCTTTCTATTTATAGTAGAGACGGGGTCTCGCTCTTGCTCAGGCTGGTTTTGAACTCCTGACCTTGAGCAATCCGCCCGCCTCGGCCTCCCAAGAGCTAGGATTACAGGCGTGAGCCACAGCGCCCGGCCTATCCTATATGTTTTTCCTCAATTTAAAAAGAAATGCATTTTAAGCAACCAGTTACCATCTCTAAATGACCCCTCATATAAATGAAAATAACAAAATAAAGACATTGCCAATTACAGTTGAGGAGTAAGGCCAAAACAAGAAGAGATTAAAATGGATAGTGAAAAGATATCATTTAAAATCTAAGCTTTATGGGGTGAACAGATTTTGAATTTTATAGCTATATAAAGCACAACCCCTGACATTTGTATTCCTTTTAACTTCGGTTTTCTTTTTTATCTTGCCTGTCTTTGCTGGAGTACAGTATAGGATTCTTATTTATATCAGTCAGCAACAGCCAGTCACTGTTGCTAGGATTCATCTGAACTTTGAGCTAATGGTAAGACTTCCTCATATTGAAATCATAAGCTTCTTTGGGATAGGTTTACAGGAAGGATTATTCTGAATGTACATAGTAGAAATTAGAGCCAGTGCTTGAGCCCTGGGTGTCATTGTGGGAATCTAACAGAGCCTCTCAGAAAGGTCTATTGGCTTCTTCTGGGAGTGTGAACTAAGGGGTGGTTGGTGGAAGGTGGGAGGGAAAAAGAAAGGTCCCTGATACCTCTCTTTGGGTCCACTGAGTCAGGTTTATCTGGTATGCTGCTGATGGATGAGTTATCTTAACATTTCTCTTTTCCCTAGGTTCGGCCCAATAACTATAGTACCTTTTATGATGACCAGAGACAAAACTGGTCCATCATGTTTGAGTCAGAAAAGGCTGCAGTGGAGTTCAATAAACAGGTGATACCATCTTACTCTTCCTGTGAAAAACCAGAATATGTGTGTGGATTTCTCTTAATTTTAGGAAAATATGTGGAAAACCCATAATCTGCTATATTTTGTTAGTAACAAGCTTAGAAAACCTGCTAATGGTCAGACATGGTGGCATGCGCCTGTAGTCCTAGCTACTTGAGATGCTAAGGTGGAAGGATTGCTTGAGGCCAGGAGTTTGCGACTAGCCTGGGCAATATAGCAAGACTTCATCTCTACAAAAATGTAGAAAAATTAGCTGGGCATGGCACAGAGCTGTCGTCCCAGCTACTTGGGAGTCTGAGGCAGGAGGATTGCTTGAGCCCAGGAGTTTGAGGCTGCAGTGATCCATGATCAGGCCATTGCACTCCAGCCTGGGCAACAGAGTGAGACCCTGTCTCAAAAACAAACAAACAAAAAACACCTACAAAATTTGTCACTTGAGCTATTGTATGATTTCAAGAAAATAATAGGAATGCTGATTAAAATTGCTTGACAATGAGACATTTTAAGAGAAAAAAAGGCTAAATGTAAATTTAATGAAAACATTTTTCTACTATATAAATTATTTTGAGAAATAAATAAAGCTGTCTTTTTAAAAATTTTTCTATTTGTCACTGTGGTAGTTAAATTAAAACTATCTTTAAAAATAGTATTTTCAAAGAACTTTTAAAGTTGCTATATACTCACAGAAATTTAGAAAAGCATTTTTTTAAAAAATTCACTTGTAATCTTACTAGCCAAAGTAACCATTATTAACATGTTATATTTCCTTTTTCTTATGTATAATATATTCAACAGTTCTGTATCTTGCTTATTTTATTTAAAAATGTACAATGCATCTTTTTCCACCTCCTGAAAAATTATTTGGAAATATTTTTTGAATACTTCATAATATGGATGTTGTCTTAGTTCAAGCTGCTGTAACAAAGAACCACAGACTAGATGGATTGATTATAAACAACAGAAATTTATTTCTCATAGCTGTGGAGGCTGAAAGTCCAGGATCAGGTGCCAGCATAGTTGGGTTTTGGTGAGGTCTTCTTCTAGGTTGCAGACTGCTGTTTTCTTATATCCTCACATAGCAGAAAGAGGGCAAAAGAGCTCTCTGAGTTTTCTTTTATAAGAGCTCTAATCCCATTCATGAGGGCTCTACCCTTACTCCTTACTTCCCAAAAGCCCCATCGCCCTATCACACTGGGAATTAGGATTTCAACATAAGAATTTTGGAGAGGCACATTCAGTCTATAACAGATGTTCCAGATATAATCATTCCCTACTTTTAGGCATTTAGATTTTCTGTCTCTGCAGTAAATGATACTGTAGTGAGCATTTTTTAAAAATATAAGTCTGTATCCTTTTTTCCTCTACATATTGCCTTAGGCTTTATTTCTATATAAGTGAATGATTGGGTCAGAGTCCAGATATTTTTAGGTTCTGAGTACACTTTGGCATGCTGCTTTTCAGAAAGATGGTGCTATTTCACATTCATGTCAATTTTCTCATTATACCTTTGCCAGCATTTAGAATGATCCTATTTCTTTTAGTCTTATTCACTTGGTAAAAAATTACTCTCATTATTTTAGTTAGCATTTATTTGATTATAACAATGAAACATTAAAAAAATGAGTAGCAAATTTCTAATGTGTACTATATTAAAATATTGACTATAGAATAATTTTTCACAAAGATATATCTGACTCCTTTGTTTAAGATTTGTACTAAGATAATATATCCAAATCCGTAGGTGGTAGTGATGTGAATTCTGGGAATATGACATGATTTTTTAAAGGGCCTTCTTTCTCTAGTGTATTTTCTTTAGAGGTAGCTTTTGAAATTATTTAGAAGTTCCCCTTTCTTCCTTTGGTTCCCAAACACTTAAATAGTAAATCAGTATAATAATAATAGCTAACGGTTGTTGAGTGCTTACTATTATTTGCCAGGTATGTTGCCAAGTACTCTACTTGTATTAGCTTACTTGATTTTCATAACCACCCTATGAGAAATGTGAAGCTTTTATCTCCATTTTACAAATGAGGACATTTGAGTACATGGAGATTCAGTTATTTGGCCCAGTTCACAAAGTTAATATGTGGCAGTGCCTGGATCTGTACCCAGACCTTCTGACTCCAGAACAATACTCTTAGGCACATTGATTCCTAGCAAGATTACTGTCTTTGGGACAGTTTACTTCTAAACATGTGATCTGGGTTTTTTTGTTTTGTTTTGTTTTGTTTTTTTTAGTGGATGTAGCTGTTTGGGAAAGAGCAGTAGCAATAATGGAATGAGTACTTATTGGGCTAAAGTTAATGCTGCCTGGATTTTGTCTTGTAGGTATGCATTGCCAAGTGCAACAGCACCTCTTCCCTGGATTCAGTGCTCTCCCAGGACCTCGTTGTGGCAGAGGGCCCTGCTGTAGAAGTTGGAGATTCTTTGGAAGTGGCCTATACTGGCTGGCTCTTTCAGAATCATGTGCTGGGCCAGGTAAGAAAATGTACCCTGCTAGTTCTTTTATAATTTAAATAGCATGAGGGCTATTCACAGTGAAGGTATTATTATTGTGAATTGCTGCTATTGTCAAATAGAAATTTTTTAGGATCTCTGCTTTAGTCCCTACGACTGTTTTTAGGGCATATTATAAAATGTTAATGTGTCAAATCTGCCCAATGTGACTCTTTCCGACTTAGGGAAATTGGAAACCAATTTCCCAAGTACTATTATTTTTGCTAATTGTTCATGTGTATGTCTTATCTTCTTATACGGGTTTTAAACTTCAATATATTCTTATGGGATTACGTCTTAAAACTTATTTTAGACCCTTCTCACAGTTTTTCTTATGGTAGATACTATAAATATGTTGGGGTTTTTTTGTGTTTTAAGATTAAGCCTTCAACAGCAATATAGTATAAGAGAAAGATCTTTAGACTATGAGTTTTTAAAAAACATGAATTTAAATCTCAATTTTATCCTAATTTGACCTTGATGAAATCAGTTAAGCTCTTTATTTTTTTCCTATTTGTGAATGGTGGTTAATGATCCTTACTCTGCTTACTTGGCAGGATTGGTGTCAGCATCAAATGAGATAATTTATTTGAAAATGCTTTATAGATGAAAAGTGCTTAAATACATGGTGGTTGGTAGAAATGTATTTTTCAAAAACCTGGAAAATCATTGTTTCAGAGATAATGTGATAACACCCTTTAGCCATGATGTGGTCTCATCTTTTCAGGTTTTTTAAAACTATTTTCTTAGTACGTTTGGTATTTCCTATTCCAGAAGCACTGTGCTTGTATGTAATTAGTTGAATATCATAATGATTCTTATTATTTTTGAAATTGGCTGACCTCATTTACTTTTTATCAAAATGCAGGTTTTTGACTCTACTGCTAACAAAGATAAACTGCTTCGCTTAAAATTAGGATCAGGAAAAGTCATCAAGGTAAAGGCTTAACTGTGTTTTTATGTGGTTTTATCAGTTGCAGTGGGCTTTAGATTTAATTTTGTGGAATTTTTCTAACCTGAGTATATTTTCTGAGAGTCTGGAAATGCGTGGTTGAAAAATAGGAGGGGGAAAAATGTGTTACATTATCTGCGTTTGTGAGATTTTTATCCACGAGACATTATGAAGATGGGTACATATGTTCCCTCTATTCCCTATCCTTTCTTTTCATCCTGTGACAGTGAAGGTATTAATAATTCTCTAAGAGAATTATTACATCCTTCCTGTACACTAATAAGGAAAAAGATGAAACTTGTTCTTTTAGAAGTGTGTCATAATGGGTTGATTCTTATTGGTCTGAGTTGCTTTGAATCACATCCCTGTCCTCGTGGGAGGCAACTACAAGGACATAGCAGGAGGAGCACTGGGATTGGAATCTAAGGACCTGGGTTCACATTGAGAAGTTTTTCTTTATCAACTGCACAGGTGTCTTTATAAAATAGTATTTTACACATGTGAGTATCACATATTGCTGCATTGTGTTGTGGAAAAAAAAGGTTTTCACCATTGCTTTGTTTATGAATGCTTTTCCCAGAATCCTTTGGAGACTTTGTCCTGTAGATCATAGCAGTTACGGCATGATCTTTGAAGCTAGACAGATCTGGTGTTGAACCTTAGCTTAACAACAACTTACTAACTGTATGATTTTGGGCTAGTTACTTAAGCTCCACAAGCCTCAGGTTTCTCATCTGTAAAATGAGGATAAGGCTGTCAACCTTGTGAGGGTATTTTGAGAACTAAACAAGATAACCCATGTAAAGCATATATATAGCACAGTATCTAGAATAATGTGCTTAATAAATGATAGCCTTTCTTTCTTATTGCCATTCTTTTATTCCCCCCATTTTCTCTCATCTTCTAAGAAGAGTATATTTCATATGCCAGCTTTTACATGTCTTAGATGCTGTATTCTAGATATTCTTATATACACGGGGTGATAGTTGAACTTGACCTCTGGAGGCACTGACTAAACCTAAAGGTGTGGATAAGTGAAACTTGATGCTCCTGTACTTGTCTTTTGAGTAGCTTCATGTCTGATGAGCTGTTTCCCATCTCTGATTCCTAAAGAGCTGGGAGGATGGAATGCTGGGCATGAGAAAAGGAGGGAAGCGATTGCTTATCATCCCGCCAGCCTGTGCTGCTGGCTCAGAAGGGGTAATAGGCTGGACTCAAGCAGCGGACTCGATCCTGGTCTTTGAGGTGGAGGTCAGGAGGGTGAGTGAAACTATCCTGTGTTGTGTTTGATGAATCGTCTGTCTCTTTGCTAGTTAGTTAAGTGAATCAATAAATATGTATGTTTGAAAACTAGGTTCTGAAGACATAGATTTCATTTTAAAAGTAGAAACTGAATAGTTGGAAAGAGCAACAGCACTGGAATCTAAAGACCAAGAAAGGGGAAAAAAACGTATATATTGCCAATGAACAGTACACTTAAAAATGGTAAAGATGTAAATTATATATGTATATTTTACGTCAATAAAAAAATAAGTTAATTAAAAAAAGGAACAAGTTTTATGTCCTTCCTGGTTCTCTTTTCAGAGTTTAGAATAGGTTATGACATTGAGTAAGTCACTTCTGCACACTAAGCTTCTTTTTATTTTGTCTATAAAATAGTGACTTCTGTCCAATGTATATACCTTTTTACTTAGTGATTTCATGGCTACAAATTTATTCTACTGATATATTTATATAAGCATACAAAAATATATATGTATGTATTTTCCTCCCTCTGCCATGTTGTAATAGTAAAAAACTGGCAACAACTTAAGTGTCCACTATTAAGAGACTGGTTAAATTATGTTTTTTCAGAGTGGTCTTTTATGTGCTCCTAAAGAATATCCAAAAGCCATTATTAAGTGAAGGAAGCAAGTTGCAGAACAGGATAGTATGGTGTCGTGTGTGTATGTGTATATATACAGTCATATGTACATATGTGTGTATAAACATATACACTCACGTAATAGACACATATATGCTCATGTATTCATAGAAAATTTCTGGAAGCTTTAAAATAAATGATTAAAGGTGTTTTGTTTTGTTTTTCTGAAGAATAGAAATGGAATTCAGAAACGTTTACCTTTTAGTATTGTGTCTTTTGTACCATCTAAAAATATTATCATAAATATATATAATTTCTATAATAAAACTGCAACAAGTTATAGCCAATTAACTTAATACTTACTTCCTATCCCCCAAATGGCCCTATTTGCTTTATACTGTGATTGTTAAGTTCAAATGTGATAGTGTTTGTATCTATAAACTATAAAATACCATACAAATAAAGAATATTATGATCATTTTCATTGTAGCTTATTCTTGTCACAGAGAATGGCTATGCCTTCCTTCTCAATGACACTTTCCTAATTGGACACCCTTATCTGCTGGGCCACTCTAGCCCTTTTTCCATGGCATGATCTCAACTGCCTTTTTTTTTTTTTTTTCATTCCCACAGCTTTTATATTCTGTCTCAGTTTTCCTTTGAGTTGGAAGAAATTATGGCTGTTGATAGATAACAAAACAATTTGAATCTACCAAGACTGGTATTTTGTAAACATAAAACAAGCTTTTCTTTTTTTCTTTTTTTTTTTTTTTTTTTTGAGGCAGTCTGGTTCTGTCACCTGGGCTAGAGTGCCATGGTGTCAGCCTAGCTCATAGCAACCTCGAACTCCTGGGCTTAAGCCATTCTCCTTCCTCAGCCTCCTGAGTAGCTGGGATTACAGGTGCATGACACCACACCTGGCTAATTTTTCTATTTTTAGTAGAGACTGGATCTTGCTCTTGGACAGGCTGTTCTCAAACTCCTGATGTCAAGCAATCCTCCTGCCTCAGCCTTGGCCTTCAAAATGTATCCAACAATTTAACTTCTGGGAATTTATACTTTGGAAATATTTAAGATTATATGCAAAGATACAGATATAAAGCTATGTATAGAAGTATCCTTTATGATAAAAGAAGCTAAATGTCCAACAGTGTGAAATTGGTGAAATATTAATATATTGTGTAATAGCATACATATTTATGACTTTGGTTCTTAAAATCCTTTGGAGATTTTTTCCTATAGATCATAGCATTAAAAGGCTGACCCTTGCAGCTAGACATACTCTTCAGTAGTAAAAAATAATGCTGTAGGCCAGGCGTGGTGGCTCACGCCTGTAATCCTAGCACTCTGGGAGGCCGAGGCAGGCGGACTGCTTGAGGTCAGGAGCTTGAAACCAGCCTGAGCAAGAGCGAGACCCCGTCTCTACTATAAATAGAAAGAAATTAATTGGCCAACTAATATATATAGAAAAAAAAATTAGCCGGGCATGGTGGCACATGCCTGTAGTCCCAGCTACTTGGGAGGCTGAGGCAGGAGGATTGCTTGAGTCCAGGAGATTGAGGTTGCTGTGAGCTAGGCTGACGCCACGGCACTCACTCTAGCCTGGGCAACAAAGTGAGACTCTGTCTCAAAAAAAAATGAATAAATAAAATAACGTTGTAAATTAATATCTAGTGACTTGGAAATATATTAACATGTCAGTGAGTGAGGAAAACAGGTTACAAAACAGTATGGCACAGTTTTGTAAAAAATATGTATACATACACACAGATAATAATAATGGTAGTTGAGTTGTAGGTGATTATTACCTTTATCTTTTTTCCTAGCTACATTTTCTCATTTGTCTACAATGAACTGATAATGGCTTGTGTAATAGAGAATAAGTGAAATGAAAGGAGGAGGAAGGATATTTGTAGCCTGTTCTACCTGTGGTGGCTCTTTCCCTAGGTGAAGTTTGCCAGAGATTCTGGCTCTGATGGGCACAGTGTTAGTTCTCGAGATTCTGCAGCTCCTTCTCCCATACCTGGTGCTGACAACCTCTCTGCTGATTCTGTTGTGTCACCACCCACATCGGTGCCTTTCAAATCGGGGTAAGGTACTGGCATTGTATTAAGTACTTTTTTTTTTTGAAACAGAGTCTCACTCTGTTGCGGGGGCTAGAGTGCCGTGGCATCAGCCTAGCTCACAGCAACCTCTAACTTCTGGGCTCAAGCAATCCTCCTGCCTCAGCCTCCCGAATAGCTGGGACTACAGGCATGTGCCACCATGCTCGGCTAATTTTTTATATATATTTTTGTAGTTGTCCAGCTAGTTTCTTTCTATTTTTTTAGTGGAGACGTGGTCTTGCTCTTGCTCAGGCTGGTCTCGAACTCCTGAGCTCAAACAATCCGCCCACCTCGGCCTCCCAGAATGCTAGGATTACAGGCATGAGCCACCACGCCCAGCCTCAAGTACTTTTATTTTTCACAAAAATGATTCTGGAAGGGGTTCAGAAATAAGGATACCATTAAAAATAAAAATTATTTTCAATAACTGGAAAAAATGGAATCAGGGAGATTGGGAAAATATTTGCATCAGATTTTTCTGACAAAGGATTAATATTCATGGTCTATAAAAGCACAAACTCAGATAGACAAGAATATCTCCAAAACTCTAGAAGGAAATTGATTGAGCAAATGGCATAAATACAAAATATATACCCATGTAAAATGTATAATAAATAATAAGCATTTGGATGGCAAGTTGTTCATTTTCACTAGCATTCAAAGATTATGTAAACTAAAGAAAAGTGGAAATTCTGTTTTACAGCCATTAAATTGGCGAACATTTTAAAAAACAATTTATTTATCTAGTATAACCTGGACTTGTGATTATGCATTTTGTTTTTATCTCAGTGTATATCTTATTTGCTTTCAGGGAACCACCTCTTCGTACCAAATCTAACTCTCTCAATGAACAGCTTATGATGAATACAGTAAGTATAAGAGTCTATCTCCCTCTCTCCCAGTGTGCTGAGGTTTCAAGTACCTAGCATATAGTAGGTTAGACAAAAAAAAAAAAAAATATATATATATATATATAGAGTACTTTATTCATTTTCTCTTACTTGGGAGTCAGTGTAAGTTAGCCTAGCCTCTTCATAGACAGACTTGGGTTCAAATCTTGATTCTTAATAAACTAGCTTTGAGGAAATTATCTAACTTCTCTGATCCTTAGCTTCTTCATTATTAAAATGGAAATAATTCTCATAGCCCCCTTATACATCTTCTTGTGAAGAGTAGAGATATTTGTAAAGCTCTGAGCTCAGAGCTATGCATATATCTTTAATAAGTTGTAGCTAAGTTTATTATTAGAATAGTGTTAGACTGGGGGAGGAACCTCTCAGTTAAAGTGCATTTCAATTTTAGAAATATTATTTATTCAAAGAGGAATATGTTAGTAGTTAATTCTAGGCTGTCTCTGGTACTTATTTTCTGTAATCTTGAGTAACTTCCCTAAACCTCAGTTTTATTTCCTCATCATTAAATGGAGACATTGCCTATCTCTAAGAGATTTTATGACTGTTTTTTTTGAGACAGAGTCTCTGTTGCCCAGGCTAGAGTGCCATGGAGTCAGCCTAGTTCATGGCAACTTCAAACTCCCGGGCTCAAGTGATCCTCCTGCCTCAGCCTCCTGAGTAGCTGGGACTACAGGCATGTGCCACCAAGCCTGGTTAATTTTTTCTATTTTTTTTTTTTTTTAGTAGAGATGTGGTCTTGGTCTTGCTCAGACTGGTCTCATACTCTTGATCTCAAGCGATCTTCCCACCTCAGCCTCCAAGAGTGATAGGATTATAGGTGTGAGCCACCTCGCCTGGCTCAGGCCATGACTTTTAAATAAAATGATGCCCATGGAGTTTTTAGTATAGTGTCTGGCATATTGTAAGAGCTCAATAAACATTAGCTCTTGTTATTATCATAATTACTGCTAATACTACATAGCTTTACACTTTCATTCTGTCAGAGGAATTTGGTGCTAACTTACCAACTAATTGACTTTGAGCAGGTCACTGGGCCTCTGTGTTCCCATCTCTAAGATGTGAGTGCCAGCATACCTCCGTTAGTAAAATTTGAATTTGAATGCCTTAAGGACTGACAGATGGGGTAGTTTGCTGCTGCTCTGCCTGATCAATAAAGGCTTCTGAGTTTGTAGGATATGCCCTGTGGTCTTCACCTACCACACTTGGAAACAGAACAGGTGCATGGAATGAAATTGATGCTTAATATCTCTCCAACTCTAGTTTACTTGTTTATATTCAGCCCAAGGCAGGAATTATTAAGCACATAATTCATCTGATATGTGTAAAAAGTGATCTCCTAAGCCCAGGAGATTAAACCAAAGAATCAGAAGAAAATTGAAAAAATAATTATAATCTCAGATCTTTGAAGAACCACAAAAATTGTACATATTGGTTCCATTGTATTCTGTAGTCATAACTATTCTTGTCACCTACTTCTAAGACTCAGTAACTTCTGGTAGACTAATGATCTCCAACTTTTTTCTTTTTCTTTCCTCTGTCTCTTTTTTTAAAACAATTTTAGGCTTTTAAATTGAGGCAAAATCCACATAACATAAAATTAACCATCTTTCTTTTTCTTTTTCTATTTAAGTTTTTATTTTCTGTTTTGAATAGGTAATTACATTCATATGGCACAATTGTCAAAAACAATATAACAAGATCTACATTGTGAGGACTCACTCCTATTCCTGTCCCCATCTTACCTATTCCATCTCACACCCCTTAGGTAACTGCTTTTATTAGTTTCTTATGATTCTTTCAGATTCTTTCAGTGTTTCTTTATGCAGGTGCACGCGAATAAGAATGTATATTTTATTCCTCCCTCTTTTCACACACAAAAGATAGCATGTTATATGTATATTATGCACCTTACTTTTTCCATATAATACATATAAAACACAATGTCTTTCATGTTAGTAGAGAGCTTCCTCATTCTTGTTTTAATTTGTAGATCAAGATATTCCATTGTGTATATCATTTATATAACAAGACCTTTCTTAATGTATCCAACTTTTTTTGATTATATACCTCCATTAGTTAAGAAAAAATGAGGATGCACTTCCAATATATGTCTATTGATAAATTAAATTATATACACAAAGCACTATTAATCCCTGTAAACAAACTTAATGTCTTACAGACATTAAGCAGTTACCTAAGGGGTGTGAGATGGAATAGGTAAGATGGGGACAGGAATAGGAGTGAGTCCTCACAATGTAGATCTTGTTATATTGTTTTTGACAATTGTGCCATATGAATGTAATTACCTATTCAAAACAGAAAATAAAAACTTAAATAGAAAAAGAAAAAGAAAGATGGTTTGTAGCTTAAAAATAATTCAAGTGGAGGGTATGGTCATTTCTTTCTACACTGAATAGATCATTTCTGCATCTTCTGGTGTATGTACTCTCCATTCTGAAACTACACTTTGGACTAGTTAATGGATACAGAAGCTTCTAGCACAAGGTCTAGTGTGTAGTCAATGGCAAGTTAGAATTAAATGAACCTCAACAAAGAGCCTCTGTTTCCTTCTTCCCACAACTCTCTTCTGAATATCTGTCTACTGAATTGCTTCAGACTTTTGAGAAGGTACTATCATCTAAAATGCCTCCCACCTTAATCTCTCCACCATAGTTTTTTATCTCTAAAATGAGAATTATTATGCATGGTTGGGAGACTTGACTGAAATGAGGTAATACATATGAAACCACTTTATCAATTCCAAACATTAGGGAATTATTTTTACTGCTATTATTAATTGTGATCCATGTATACTTCTATGCAAGAAATCTTTAATTCCTATTTTATAGAGGAAATAGTTTCAAATAGATATGGTATGGGGATTTGTTGAAGGATTTGATGTAAGAACCAAAAGGATAGAGCTGCCTGAAGGTATTGAACCTTGCTCACAGTGATTTTTTTGACTTTCCTCTCTTTGTAGAGTCCTGATACAGTTAAGGCCAAGTTGATATCTCGGATGGCTAAAATGGGCCAGCCCATGCTGCCCATCCTTCCACCACAGCTGGATTCCAATGACTCAGAAATTGAGGTATGTCCCTCTGGCTGAATTAAAATGAATAGTACAGATGGTGCCATTTTCTGTTCCTTTGGTTGGAATGATTATTTTTTCTGCTTCTAGCCCAGAATCATTTAAAGGGTTTATCGACAAAATGATACAGATTGCTGATGGTACATGTGTTTCTACTGAGACTGGCACTTCCTCTGAGAGATGAAAGCAGTTCCATACATTTACTAGAATCTCTATTGTCCTAATGATGATTCATTAGGCAGAATGATGCCCAATTCATAGCAGGTGCTCAATTAATATTAGTTGATTGAATGTTAAGATCCTTTTGGAAAATGCTAATCTTCCCACTGATGTTGCTTATTACTAAAGATCAAACTGCTATGTCTTTTGATTTTGTATGTGGTGGTTTTGTTTGTTTTATTTAGTTCAAGAACTGAATTGAAATCAAATCTATCAATTTGTCCCCTTGTTTCTTGCTTTTGACATTTTCCTTAGAAAGCCTTCTCACTTTCAGACATTACAAATATCACATATATTTTTTAAGATATTATTTCATATTTAGATCTAAATTTTTAATTCATTTTGAATTTGGTGTGTGCTATAAACTAACTTAATTTTTCTTTCTTTTTTTTTTTTTTTTTTTTTTTGAGACAGGGTCTCACTTTGTTGCCCAGGCTAGAGTGAGTGCCATGGCATCAGCCTAGCTCACAGCAACCTCAAACTCCTGGGCTCAAGCAATCCTCCTGCCTCAGCCTCCCAAGTAGCTGGGACTACAGGCATGTGCCACCATGCCTGGCTAATTTTTTCTATATATATATTAGTTGGCCAATTAATTTATTTCTATTTATAGTAGAGACGGGGTCTCACTCTTGCTCAGGCTGGTTTCAAACTCCTGACCTCGAGCAATCTGCCCACCTCAGCCTCCCAGAGTGCTAGGATTACAGGCATGAGCCACTGCGCCTGGCCAAAAAGTAACTTAATTTTAACTTAAAATTATAGATACAGAAGAAATATAATTCACAAAAAGAGCATTCTTTATATATTGCTTTGTAACTTGATTTTTTTTTTTTTTTTTTGAGACAGAGTCTCGCTCTGTCACCCAAGCTAGAGTGCCATGGCATCAGCCTAGTTCACAGCAACCTCAAACTCCTGGACTCAATCAATCCTCCTGTCTCAACCGCTCGAGTTGCTGGAATTATAGGCACTTGCCACCCAAGCCTGGCTAATTTTTTCTTTTTTTAGTAGAGACGGGGTCTTGCTCTTGGTCAGGTTGGTCTCGAACTCCTGAGCTCAAGCAATCCTCCCACCTTAGCCTCCCAGACTGCTAGGATTATAGGCATGAGCCACTGTGCCTGGCCTTGTAACCTGACTTTTTAACTTAAATTTATATCATAAACATTTAGTTAACATAAAAAATATAAGTAAATAAAGCAAAGCATTATTAATTTAAAGATAGCCCAGTTTTCTATTATATCAATTTATCATAATTCCTTTCACTCTATTGTTAGACATTTAGGTTGGTTTAGAGCTGTAATCTAAAACTTGGATGCTTTTCCAGAAGAGAATATCATGTAACAAGGGGAAGTTCTAAATTAGTAAGAGAATGTCAAAGATACTTCAGCCCCTGAACTATAGTATAGCAGATTACAGTCACTATATATAGTGTCTCAAGAGTTTCTGTTTCTGTATGAAGTTGGAAGATTTAAAATAAATTTGTTTAGAGTTATAGCTTTGATTTTATGAAAAGAAAGAATGGGGAAAAACAGTCTAAAACTATATAACATGTTATGAGGTGCAATGAATCCCACTCTATCTTTCATTGAGTACCTTGAGGCCTATGTAGATTATTTGGCAGAAGAGAAGAGGCTGGATTATTCCTTGGAAGAGATCCTTTTGTGGGAAAGATTAGATCAGGCTCAAGGTAGCTGCTGGTTTGGAAAATGATGTATTTTAGAAAGCAGTTAGTTTAGCTGCTTCTGAAAATAAAACATCAACAATTTAGAATATTTGTACAAATTAACTATGTTTAATTATTTGATATGATTTACAGCGAGAAGGGCACAGTAGAATGCTTTCTCCCCACAACCCACACTCTAAACTCTTGGGTTTCGTTTCTTACTTGCCTTTTCTTCCTTTTCATTGCCTAGAAACCCTGTTTTGAAAGCAGGTTTGGGGCAGACAGTCAGCCTCAGTCTTCAATGAAGGACTCATACGTAGTAACCCAAACCTTCCTGCCTGTTTCAGGATGTGAATGCTCTGCGAGGAGTTGGGCAGCCCATGGTGACTCCGACCGTCCAGCCTTCTCTTCAGCCAGTCCATCCAGTGTTACCACAGATGACCTCGCAGGGTAAGAAACCTCTCTGAGGCTCTGTGCCTTGAACTGGGTCAGCACCAAAATTATCATCACTGTTCCTTAAATTGTCAGGCTACATTGTTTTAGTACTGAAGACTGGACTAGAATGTAAAAAACTTGTCAGTTTGTCCCTGGGGAGGGCATTTTCAGACCTGGAGATGTATTTGGCCTGCCTATTGTGACTTCCGCTGTGTTGCGTTGTCAGTTTTGGAAGTCTATACTCAGCTATTGAGAAATCTCACTATGTGTTATTCTGGGCTTCTTGTCAGTTGATGGGATCATAGGGCTGGCTGAGTCAGAAGCACATGAGAACACACAGTTCCTGTGCAGTGGCCCACTGCTGAGATGCCAGTAGAGCTGGTTTTAGGAGACTAGGTGAGGAAAGTGGTAGAGTCTGAAGCATGATGGTATGTAGGTGCTGGCCCACGTTCATACCAAGAAGCAGGGATGGATAACAGTCGAAACATCTTGCTTTATCTTAGCACCTCAGCCACCTGTTTCTGGGCTCCAAACACCTGCTGCCTTAATGCAAGTTGCATCTCTTGATTCCCACTCAGCTGTATCTGGAAATGCCCAGTCCTTTCAGGTAACATTTAAAAACCATATCAATTATATGCTATAATTTATTATGGTTCCAGTCAGTTGCTTTTCTTCTTCTTGCACAATTTCATACAGTAGCAGTTCCCTAAAGTCAGAGTTTTATAATTTTTTCCCTTCCTGAATCACCACTTTTTCATCTCTAAACCAGGCAAAGGACTACTTACCTTACAGGTTGTTGTTGTAGAGATTAAAGGCAAGAACAAGCAAAGCACCTGGTACAAGGCCTGGGTCTGGCACATAGTAAAGGTCCAATCAATGTTTGTTTCCTTTTCTTTTCATACATATCTAGTTGAGAGGTATCTGTTTATGTCTTCTGTGTTCTTTTCTATCAAAAGTTGATAGGCTAACATTCTGCACTATACTCAGCAGATTATGGGTTGAGGATGGAACTGTATGGGAAATGAAGCTGGACTCGGCTAGTTATCCTCCAAAAGTGTTTTAAAGAAGGTTTTCTACCTGTTATCACAGAAGCAATGGTAGCAGCCTATCTGCCTCCACTGACTGTTTCCCAGGGTAGTAAACTCTTCTGTTTTAACACACTCTCAATGATAAAAGGGATTCACTTCCTTGGTGATTTTTTTTTTTTTTTTTTGAGAGGCAGGGTCTTGCTCTGTTACCCAGGCTAGAGTACAGTGGTGTGATCATAGCTACTGCAGCCTTGAATTCCTGGGCTCAAGCGATTCTTCTGCCTTAGCCTCCTGAGTAGTTGGCACTACAGGCACACCTACTACACCTGAATATTTAAAAAATTTTTTGTAGAGATGAGGTCTCACTATGTTGCTCAGGCTGGTCTCAAATTCCTGGGCTCAAGTGACCTTCCCATGTTGGCCTCCCAAAGTGCTGGTGCTGGGATCATAGGTGTGAGTCACCACACCCAGTCCCTTGGTGATTCTTAAGGGAGGGGTGGGAGTGATGGTGGGCAGGCTGTGCCCCATTAGGATGGGGAGTATCAAAACTGACACAAGTCCTACTATTGCCCTCTTTCTACTCACCCCTCCATGGAGAATTACTATCCTATACACTAAGACTTTTTTTTTAATGGATGGACAGTTATATTTGTCCCTGAAAATGAGCTAGATTTCCTTATTTTAAGGAAGAATAATGATCCTTTTATCTGCCAGGCACATAACTTACCAGCTGTTAGGAACTTTACCTATGTCTCTTCATTTAGTCCACATAGCAGGCCTGTGAAGTGATATTATTATATCTTCATTTTACAGTTTAGGTTGACTGAGGCTCAGAGGAAAATGAGAGCCCTTGGTCACACAGATAAGCATCAGACTCTAGCTCGGAACAGGCATTCTTTGCAAACTGGCAGATTTGGTTTAGAATCTCAGTGAATGCTTTGTCTTTTAACTCAATGGAAACCTAACAGAGTTTAATTAGTTTTAAAATTTCTTAGACAATAGGCCTGATAGTGCGAAATGACTCCCTGCTTAATTAAATCATATCTCTAGAGGACTGGGTAGTGATCCAAGATACCCTTCCCTCATTTTCTGGGTAGGACTTCAGTGACTGAGTTCCACTGGGTTACATAGATAACTCCCTTGCTGAGGATCTTACCCACTGCCAAACCCTGATCTCATCCATAGCCGGCTTCAATAAGTTTGAGTCTCCTCCCAGCTTATCCACTTTATTCCACTGAAGAAAATTGTGAGCAAAAAAGAGAGCCCTGAATATTTTATGAACAAGTGGTAACTTGGCACTTTCTCAGCCCTATGCAGGTCTGCAGGCCTACACTTATCCCCAAGCATCAGCTGTCAACTCCCAGCTGCAGCCGGTTCGGCCCTTGTACCCCGCAGCACTCTCCCAGCCTCCCCATTTTCAAGGTAGGGAGCGATTCCCTTTGTTTCTCATCTTCCACTCTTGCTGTGCTCTCCTTCCCATTTCATTTTCATTTTTTACTCCAACAGCCCTCTACCTGTTGTTTTGACTCTTTTTTTAAACAGCTTTGTTGATATTCCCTATAATTCATTCATTTTAGGTGTGCAATTCAAAGATGTTTTGGTGAATTTGGCAGAGTTGTGCATCCATGGCTACAATCCTATTTTAGAACATTTCCATCATCCTCCAAAGTCCCCTTGTACCTACTTTCTGTGTTGTGTTTCTTGCATTTTCTCCCACCAGCTCTTTTAATTCCTCTGTTAGAATGGCTAGAATTTATAGAAAATAGTAAAAGAGCAAAACATTGGAGGAAATTGAGAAAAAGCATGAAGACTGTGGTGTTCAATATCTCAAATGAAAGCTATTTCTTATACTAAGTGAAGTATCCCAAGAATGGAATAACAAGCATCACATATACTCACCAGCAAACTGGTATTAACTGAGCAGCACCTAAGTGGACACATAGGAACTACATTAATTGGGTATTGGGTGGATGGGAGGGGGGAGGGAGGGTGGGTGGATACATACATACATAATGAGTGAGATGTGCACCATCTGGGGGATGGTCACGCTTGAAGCTCAGACTTGTGTGTGGGGGGGCGAGGGCATTATTTGAAACATTAAAATTTGTACCCCCATAATATGCTGAAAGAAAAAAATATTTAATTATGAAAATAATATGCTTTTATTAAAATGTCAAATAATACAAAAGGGTAGAAAGTGAAAAGTTACTGTCCTTTCCATTATTAATCCCCACTGACCATGGGCAACCATTGTTAACAGTTACTTGGGGTAACTTTTCAGATACTGTGCATGTGTGTACAAGAGTGTCTTATGTAAAAAAAAAAAAAAAGGGACAAAATAAAATGTAAAGTGCTGTGATGCAATCCTGCCTTGTTCAGCTGTTTGTCTTTTGCTTAGTGATTACCTTCGGTATAGGACAGTGGTAGAAAGAAGCCAGTATGTCCTACAACATAATTTGTGGTTCTAGAGTGGTCAAGGGTCCCTGGATGCAGCCTTTGTCTGGAAGCTCTCCCCTTCTCCATCTGTGAAACACTTTTTTATCCATCAAAACTGTCATCTTCTCTGTGAAGCCTTCCCTGTTATCCATCTCTCCATCCTCTCCTCTCACAGACTCAACTGTGTATGTGTATTGCCAAAGAGTTAATCTTGCTTTTCTCTGTGCTACTTTTGTAGCTAGTAAATGGTCCACTTTTGCACTTACAACACTCTGTTGTAATGATTTATTTACATGTCAGTCTTCCCACCAGACTGAGAGCTCACCAAGGGCAGGAACCTTCTTTTATTCATTAGTGTATCCCTGATACCTAGTACAATGCCTGGCATGCAGTTGGATGAATGGGGAAGCAATATGAGCTGCCAGTGCCAAGCGGGCATACTTATGCTCTTGGACCAGACTGTAGCCCTCCATGCACAGGAATATAGCTTAGTTATTGTTCGCTTTGGAGTCCTTTTACTCTCACTGTCTCCTCTACATCTCTTCCTGACGGTGTGAAATCACTTCTAGCATTTCCTAGTATATGCAAGAGTTCATTTCTTTCTTTCCTCTGCTAAAAGAACTATCAGCTTTTCCTCATACAGTGTCCTCTGCTCTAGTTTTATAAATTTCTTTTTGGCTTATGTTTGTTTAGGATCAGGTGACATGGCTTCATTTCTCATGACTGAAGCCCGGCAACATAACACTGAAATTCGAATGGCAGTCAGCAAAGTGGCTGATAAAATGGATCATCTCATGACAAAGGTGACTGAGTCAAGGTTGGGGCCGTGTTGAAAGTGGTATTATAAACAGGGGTATATGAAAATAGGGAGCAGCTAGAGCTATAGGTAAACTCTTTTTTGGTTTTCTATATTCATAGCAGTTAGTAGTGATTTCCCTAGAAGGATAGCTATAATTATTTTGGGATCCAGTTAGTAGGAGAAAACTCTAGCTTACATTTGGTGGTTATCTCAGAAACTCATTAACCCCCTTAAAAAAGTGGTCAGATCTTGGGTAAGTTGCATTTCTTCATTTTAAACTTTCTCACAAGGTCTTTCTGGCATCTTTTTTGTAGGTTGAAGAGTTACAGAAACACAGTGCTGGTAATTCCATGCTTATTCCTAGTGTGTCAGTTACAATGGAAACAAGCATGATTATGAGCAACATCCAGCGAATCATTCAGGTGAGGGTGATCATGGATGGAACACTGAGACTCAAGTCTTTCCCATGCTCTCTCCCCAGATATGCTACCCTTTAATGCCTCCACCCCAGAAACAGCATGTGATAAATGCTACACTGAGTTAAAAAAAATTCTGGAAAATTCATTATGGCTTAATTTGGTCCAAGTGACTTATCACTGTATAGTCAGAAGGAAACATTACTTTTTGACCATACTTCAGAATTTCACTTCATTTTATAGCCATTTATACACTCAATCCAATGGACCTAGTGATTTGTATCCATCAAGTATAATTTGATATATTTAATTAGTCTATCTATGTGGACATAGTTCTAGTTTTTTGTCTCAAAATAAGTCAACAATGTCACCTGTCAGTTCAAGTTTATTCTCTTTTACCTGGTACTTTTCTCTTAAGACAATTAAATTGTACATGATATATTTTGACTTTAGGAAAATGAGAGATTGAAGCAAGAGATCCTTGAAAAGAGCGGGCGCATAGAAGAGCAGAATGACAAGATTAGCGAACTAATTGAAAGAAATCAGAGGTAATGACAGGTATGGGGCCTGGATGGGATGGACAAAGGGTTTAATATGTAAATGCCCAAGTTAAATATACATGTTTATTTAGGGCAGGACACATTCCTGCTATTTCTGTTTCTACCTATTATGTGAATTATTGCCTGTTTTTGAGAGGCATTCTGATAGAGCTCAGTAGGCTGTGATGTAAAGCAGACCTGCATTTGATTCCTGCTCTGTCCCTTATTCATTGTGTGGCTTTGGGCATTTTATTTATTCCTTCTGGCCCTAGTTTCCTTATCTATAAAACTGGTATTAACACTTAGAAAATTCTGGTGTCAACTCTTCTTTCTTCTTTGTGGGCTGACTCTACTTTATCAACCAGAACTTCATGAAAACCTCACTGATTCCCATATAAAACCCAAGCATTTTGTAATTTTTTTTTTTTTTTTTTTTGAGACAGAGTCTCACTTTGTTGCCCAGGCTAGAGTGAGTGCCGTGGCGTCAGCCTGGCTCACAGCAACCTCAATCTCCGGGGCTCAGCGATCCTACTGCCTCAGCCTCCCGAGTAGCTGGGACTACAGGCATGTGCCACCATGCCCGGCTAATTTTTTTTTTTTTTTTTGAGACAGAGTCTCGCTTTGTTGCCCAGGCTAGAGTGAGTGCCGTGGCGTCCTAGCTCACAGCAACCTCAAACTCCTGGGCTCGAGTGATCCTTCTGCCTCAGCCTCCCGGGTAGCTGGGACTACAGGCATGCGCCACCATGCCCGGCTAATTTTTTATATATATATCAGTTGGCCAATTAATTTCTTTCTATTTATAGTAGAGACGGGGTCTCGCTCTTGCTCAGGCTGGTTTTGAACTCCTGACCTTGAGCAATCCGCCCGCCTCGGCCTCCCAAGAGCTAGGATTACAGGCGTGAGCCACAGCGCCCGGCCCCGGCTAATTTTTTGTATATATATTTTTAGTTGGTCAATTAATTTATTTCTATTTTTGGTAGAGACGGGGTCTCGCTCAGGCTGGTTTCGAACTCCTGACCTTGAGCAATCCGCCCGCCTCGGCCTCCCAAAGTGCTAGGATTACAGGCGTGAGCCACCGTGCCCGGCCAACATTTTGTAATTTTTGTACATTCTTCTGAAGATATTGGGGGAATCAGTGGAACTTGTTACAACACAGCATTTCACTTTAAAAAATCATTCTCTCATATTTCTCTTCTCCAATGTTTCATCTCCCACATAGCAGGGTTGGGGGAGTGGCTTTCTCTTGTACTCTCCTCCTTCTTGCAGCTTTCTCACTCCTGTCTCTGTCCTCCCTCATTCCCCGTTACCACACACCCCTCAAATTCCTCTCCTCTGGCCCAGGTTCCTGCCTCCAAACTGGATTACTACAGCTCTAAGGAAAGCACTGCTTTCAGAATTACTTTTGATAAAGGTATAGAGCAATGTTGAGGACTGAATGGGCATTGGGTTGTGCCTGGCATACATTCCATGCTTGGTACATGTTATCTTTTTCCCTGTTTTCTTTCATAGGTATGTTGAGCAGAGTAACCTGATGATGGAGAAGAGGAACAACTCACTTCAAACAGCCACAGAAAACACACAGGCAAGAGTATTGCATGCTGAACAAGAGAAGGTAAAGTAACTGGGGAGAGAAAAGCCCAGGTCAGGATGGGTGGAGCTAAGGAGTGGTCCCATCTACATACTTGCCAATCGGCTTTCCAGCAGAATTTCTGCCATCATTGGGAAAAGAACTAGAACTCTCACAACAGGTTTTTCATATGTCTATCATCCACATTTCTGTTTTATAATATGCTTTGCAGTAAGTTGACACGAAAACAATTACTGATCTCAGTAATTTGATTAGGGTAAGAATTACACAACTTATTACAAATTAAATTTATTCTGTTGACAAAATAAACAGAAAATTTCTATTAATGCCAGGTAACAAACGTGTAGGTTATTTTTCATGGAATTTAAGGTTGTTTAGTTTGTTCCTTTATCTGTGTCTACCAAAACATTTTATTTTATTTTATTTTATTTTTTTTGAGACAGTGTCTCACTTTGTTGCCCAGGCTAGAGTGAGTGCCGTGGCGTCAGCCTAGCTCACAGCAACCTCAAACTCCTGGGCTCGAGTGATCCTTCTGCCTCAGCCTCCCAGGTAGCTGGGACTACAGGCATGCGCCACCATGCCCGGCTAATTTTTTATATATATATCAGTTGGCCAATTAATTTCTTTCTATTTATAGTAGAGACGGGGTCTCACTCTTGCTCAGGCTGGTTTTGAACTCCTGACCTTGAGCAATCCGCCCGCCTCGGCCTCCCAAGAGCTAGGATTACAGGCGTGAGCCACAGCGCCCGGCCTACCAAAGCATTTTAAAGTACTGCTGTTTGATGTCAGTCCTTTTGGAATTAGGAATTTCAACCTGTTCCTGCAGTAGAGTAAGGCAGACTCTAGCGGGTCTTGGGTTGGGATCTACTGATTCTGAAGCCCACTCCTTCTCTCCTTGCTCCAGTAACACTGTTTATCCAGAGTGGATTCCTTCTTGTTTGGGCTGCCACTCCTAAGCTAGGAAATCTTGAACCTTTCATCTGCTGTTTTCTCAGAGATTTAAGAAATAGTTTGTATTTGTATTTGCATTTTCCTTAAAAGTGTGAAAAATTGAATGGAATGCTTTTATAACTTGTGTAGTTTACTCACTGTCTTGTATTCTGGTGATGTTGAGGATTCCTTACTTATATTAAATATCTTATGCTAATCTTTATGTTCCCTTAGCCATAGTGTCTAGGCAAGTACTGGCTTAGACCCCTTATCCTCAGATAAGCAATGCATAGCCCTGCACAGCCCTGTCCAGTCCTGACTCTGTTCCATTTCCACTGCTCCTTTACACCATCCTTGTTTATGTAGCTGACTCCTAATACTTACATCAAGATCAGCAGCCTGTGACGTTGTTATCGTTAAGTGATACTCCCCACTAAATGCACTGTTTACTATTTCTCCTTCTTCTACTTTTTTTTTTTTGTTTTTGAGACAGAGTCTCGCTTTGTTGCCCAGGCTAGAGAGAGTGAATGCCGTGGCGTCAGCCTAGCTCACAGCAACCTCAAACTCCTGGGCTCAAGCAATCCTACTGCCTCAGCCTCTCGAGTGGCTGGGACTACAGGCATGCGCCACCATGCCTGGCTAATTTTTTTTTCTATATATATTAGTTGGCTAATTAATTTCTTTCTATTTATAGTAGAGACGGGGTCTCGCTCAGGCTGGTTTCGAACTCCTGACCTCGAGCAATCTGCCCTCCTCAGCCTCCCAGAGTGCTAGGATTACAGGCATGAGCCACCATGCCCAGCCCTTCTTCTACTTTTATTTCAGAGTGAAAACTAAATATTCCTAAGCCCCACCTCTACAGATTCTAATTTAGCATATCTAGCCAAAGTCTGAATCTGAATTTTTAAAAAACTGCAGAAATCACTACTCTTGTCAGTGATTTCTTTTGTTACAATCTCTAGAGGTACGAGCTGGACACCTTTGTTTTTAATAAAGTGTTCAGTATTTGACTCTCATGTTGAGTGTTACTGTTTGTGTGTTTGTGTGTGTGTGTGCGTGCACACATCAATAAAACTTTATTTACAAAAACAGATAGTAGGCCAGTTTGGCCCATAGATCATAGTTTGCCAATCAGCTCATTTATCTACCCAAATGTTTTCATTTTGATAAACCCCAAAGATGTCTGACACAGTGCATTGACCCTGGCCCATGCTCTATTTATAATAGCAGAAACAGTAGTAATAATAACAGTAATCACCACTAACATCTGCCAAATACCTAAATATGTTCTAGACACGGTGGTTCACACAGATCTGTTTGAGGGAATCTTTTGGGCTGAGTGTAACTATCCTTGATGTCTACTCTAGGGTACCAAGTACCACATGCTTCACTTGGTCACCTTTATCTCAGTGAAACGTGAAACTTTTTAGGACTTGACTCACCCCTGTTTTTCTTTTGATCGACTTTTCACTTAACAGTCTTTTCCCTGTGATTTCTCCTTTTAAAGGGAGATATATGTAAGGTCCTTTCATCCCTGGATATAGTTTTCTGCCTTTAAACATAGCTCAGAAAGGTATGGTTAAGTGCTCAATAAATATTTGGTAAATGTAATTATTTTTCTCTATGATAGGATTAATATTACCACATAAAACCATGGGATAATGGTTAAAACTGGAAGGGTTAGGCCAGGCATGGTGGCTCATGCCTGTAATCCTAGCACTCTGGGAGGCCAAGGCGGGCAGATTGCTAGAGGTCAGGAGTTCGAAACCAGTCTGAGCAATAGCGAGACCCTGTCTTTACTATAAATAGAAAGAAATTAATTGGCCAACTAATATATATAGAAAAAATTAGCCGGGCATGGTGGCGCATGCCTGTGGTCCCAGCTACTCGGGAGGCTGAGGCAGCAGGATTGCTTGAGCCCAGGAGTTTGAGGTTGCTGTGAGCTAGGATGATGTCATGGCACTCACTCTAGCCTGGGCAACAAAGCAAGACTCTGTCTAAAAAAAAAAGAAAAACAAAAAAACTGGAAGGGTTATTAGAGGTCATCTAGTTTAATCTTCTTATTTTACAAAGGAACAAACTGAAGCCTAGGGAGGATAAAAGACTCTCCTAGGACCATACTTCCAGTCAGCTGTGTTCTTTTTCTTATGTCAAATTGCCATCTCTCTTTGGTGCTATTTTCCTGCCTCTAACTTGAATGCTTTTTTCACTCATTTCTCTGAACACTTGGTTCTTCCTATCATCACTTTTTTCCCCCAGCTCTCCATGTCAAGCATTTGATCTAGGGTGGAAATCAGAGAGCCATCCCACCCACTGTGTAGGTTTTTGTTGTTTTCCTTTCTCACTTAATATTGCATACACTATCTTTTAGAAAAAATCATAATTATGTATGTATAAATACACATATACATACATATGTACACACATGCACACATACACCCATCCTTTTTTTCTGATTAGAAAATGTATATCTATTCATTCTGGAAAATTTAGAAAATACAGATAAGCAAACATTAAGTCACCTATAATCCTTTCACTCAAAGATAATCATTGTTATTTAATAATATATTTTTCATTCCTTTACTGTTTTAATTTTTATGCTTCTTTTATTTTTTAAAATTTATTTATTATTTACTTATTTTTAAGTTTTCATTATTTATTTATTTAGTTATTTTTAGAGATGGGGTCTTGCTATGGTGCCTGGGCTGGTCTCAAACTCCTGGCCTCAAGCAATCCTCCTGCCTCAAGTGATCTTCCCTCCTCAGCCTCCCTAGTAGTTGGGATTATAGGCATGAGCTACTGTACCCAGCTGGCAATTTTTATGCTTGTAAGAGGCCTTTATGGCTAAGGACCTGACATAAAAAGAGATTTTGGGTGACCTTCTCCTCTGCTTGTCTTTCGGAGAGAGAGTTACCATCCATTCCATTGCCTCTCCTTTGGAATTTATCCCTTCTAGTGGTCTAGCTGCTGCAAGGCCTTGTGAGAGTGGTACTTGCTCGGATATTAGTGAGGTCTCTGAGCTCTGAGTTACTTCAGTTTTCATTAGGCCATTTGAAGCAGGACAGTGAGTAAAACCTTTATTCTTCTTGGGACAGATGGAAGCCACTCATATCTGGAAGTTCTAGATGTCGTTTGTGTTTAACAGGTGAAAACCTAAGGTGGCTGAACAGCAAAAATAAGTATCTTAGAGCTTACTCTAAAGTTCACCTATACTCTCAGATACTCGTGCATAGCTTATTTATTTTAATTTTATGTACAATTTTACTTTATTTCCCCTACCTTTAGGAGAGTCAAAATATCACATTTTAAATGGAAGCTAGAAAACTGACAAAGGCTTTGGAATAAGGCAAGGAATAAATATGTTTAAAACAGGTGGGCACAGTGAATACTGTAAGGAGGGACAAATGATAAAGTGTACAACTGTAAAAATTTGTGTATAGTAGAAGAGTATAGGAGCAGTATACTTTTGGCACAAATGATAGTAGCAATATAATAGTATAGGAGAGATAGTCCAGCCCCAGAAATACATAGATTTCAAAATTCGAGACTGATTGTCTGCAGAGTAACCACTCACTGTCTTTTCTGTTATCTGATTTCTCCTATATGTGATGGGAGCATATAGTCAGTTCAGGTGAAATAGATGTGGTATTTGTCATTTGTTTACCATTCCTTTTTATGGACTATTCTTGTAATCATCATTGTTATTACCCTTAACACACAGAATATCATTAGAGGGTTTTCCAGAGTAGTCATTTCAGTTTCATCAGATGTTCCTTGAGAATATTTAGGTCCTTTAGAGCGAAGTAGAGCCCCTTCTGGCTAGTACAGAGCACCATTCAAAATACATTGAGCAGTCAAGGAAGCTGAAGCGTTCCCTTCTTTTATTAGCTCTGTTCTTCCAAGATCACCCAAAGCAGTTACTCTCATGTGACTGGGCTTTACAACATTTCAGTACTACTAGTAATACAGTACTCCTAGGAGAGATTGTAGACTCAGAATTTGACTACCTTTGAAGGCATTCAATTTAAATTTAAAAATATCCTTTTCTTATTATAAAAAATACATGTTCATAATAGAAAAGTTAGAAAATGTCAGGAATACCATTTTGTCATCTATCAGACTGTTAGAAATCCAAATTTCTGACAAGTGTCGGTGAGACTGGTAGGAGTGTGGAGTGGTTCATGGAGGAGAACTGATGATGTACAAAATTACAGAAGCATTTGTTCTTCGATCTAGCAGTTCTGCTTCTGGGAATCTCATAAAGGCACACCTGCACTCAGATGAAGCAACATGTGTCCAGGGTGACTCATTGGTGTCTTATGTAATGAGAAAATACTGGAAGCAATCCAAGTGTCCTACAGTAGAGAATAAACTACGGTATATTCACATGGCGGAATACCATGCAGTTATTGAAAAAGAAAAGGAGGAAGATTTATATGTACTAATATAGAGTGTTTGTCACCTTTGTATGTGAAAGGGGGAGAAATAAGAATCATATTAGTATTTGAATAAAGAATCACTTTATACAACTGGAAAAATGCAAAATAAATTATATGGTTACCTTTGTGAGGCAAGGGGGAAGAAATAGATGGGTATAGGTATGGAAGCAAGACTTCTCATTGTTTACTTTTTTCTATCTTTTTAATTTTTGAGTGTAGGAAACATTATCTTTTCCAAAAAAGTATTTACAGAACTATGGCTGGTCTGATGGTAGTGGGTTAACAGAACTTATTAACATTAGTGTCTTTAAAGTTGGTATTCAATCCCCCACTGCTAAATTTGACTGGCTTTTAAAAAAGAGAAAAAAAAGTATTTACAGAAATATGTGTGTATATATATATATGAAATCTGACAAGCAAAAAGAAAACATAAAGGACTCACAATTCTATCTAGATTATTACTAAAAAGCATATGTCATTCAAACTCTTTTTCATATAAATGTTCCATTTTATAAAAACGGAATTATATCAAATGTATTATTTGATAATTTACCTGTGTTCTTCATTTAACAATAGATTGTGACTATATTCCATGCCACTAAGTATTCTTAAAGAGCATTTTTTTTTTTTTTTTTTTTTGAGACAGAGTCTCGGTTTGTTGTCCAGGCTAGAGTGAGTGCCGTGGCGTCAGCCTAGCTCACAGCAACCTCAAACTCCTGGGCTCGAGCGATCCTTCTGCCTCAGCCTCCCGGGTAGCTGGGACTACAGGCATGCGCCACCATGCCCGGCTAATTTTTTTATATATATATATCAGTTGGCCAGTTAATTTCTTTCTATTTATAGTAGAGATGGGGTCTCGCTCTTGCTCAGGCTGGTTTTGAACTCCTGACCTTGAGCAATCCGCCCGCCTCGGCCTCCCAAGAGCTAGGATTACAGGCGTGAGCCACCGCGCCCGGCCTTAAAGAGCATTTTTTTTTTTTTTTTTTGAGACAGAGTCTCACTTTGTTGTCCAGGCTAGAGTGAGTGCCGTGGCGTCAGCCTAGCTCACAGCAACCTCAAACTCCTGGGCTCGAGTGATCCTTCTGCCTCAGCCTCCCGAGTAGCTGGGACTACAGGCATGCGCCACTATGCCCGGCTAATTTTTTTTTTATATATATATATCAGTTGGCCAATCAATTTCTTTCTGTTTATAGTAGAGACGGGGTCTCGCTCTTGCTCAGGCTGGTTTTGAACTCCTGACCTTGAGCAATCCGCCCACCTCGGCCTCCCAAGAGCTAGGATTACAGGCGTGAGCCACAGCGCCCGGCCAAGAGCATTTTTAATAGCTGTATACAGAATAGATGTATTATATAATAATTTGCTTAATCAAGCCAATTTTCAGCATTTTATTTTAGTTTTACATGCTTTTACAACTATAAACAATCCTGCATTTGAACATCCTTGTAGCAAATTATTTTGTATTAACAATCTTGTGTAATATTTCCTAAGGACAAATTTCTGCAATTCTTGAGTCAGAGACTTTGTACATTTTAAGGCTTGATTTTAGTTTAATGCAGGTTGAAGGTAGCCTTAACTACCTGCCTGTCTTGGAGTTCAGTCAGCATAGAATTATGTGAGGTTGGGTCATCACATAGAGACAAAGAACATCTATGTTTAAAGTGATGTCTTACTTTCTTACTATTCAGGCCAAGGTGACAGAGGAGTTAGCAGCAGCCACTGCACAGGTCTCTCATCTGCAACTGAAAATAACTGCTCACCAAAAGAAGGAAACAGAGATGCAGATGCAGCTGACAGAAAGCTTAAAGGAGACAGACCTTCTCAGGGGCCAACTCACCAAACTGCAAGCCAAACTCTCAGGTAAGTACTCAGTGTGGCATGCTGGGATTTTTGCCATTTAAATTTAAGAAATTAAACTGTTTTCTTCCTCTCAATCCTTTTGGCACAATGCTTATGAAGTTTGTGAAGACCTGAGCCAAAAATTAAAGTGGACCAGGATAAAACCTGCAAGGTTGTTATACACAAAGAACAACAAAAGAACTGACTACTCATTTGGAATTGATTAGTTGCCACAGTTCCCCTTTGTTTGGGAAAGTGTTGCCTTTAATATCTTTGGTACTTATGATTGGCCCCAAATTCCTGGAATGTTATTCTGGCTCATGACTCAATGGAAGTTTAAGAAAGAGATGCTTTCTCTCTTGGTTTCCTCTTTCCTAGAAGATGGTTTGCAACTCGTCAGCCAGGCACCCACGGCCCCTCCAGCTTGGCTTATCTCCCATGAAACTGCCCAATTCCTTCTGGCTCTGGCCATACCAGCAAACCTCCTGGCTACTCTTCTGCACATTCTATAGTTCTTGTCTTGCTTTTTATCCATGCTATTCTCTGGACTTGGTATGCTCACCATCACCAGTATTTGCTTTCAATTTTCTCCAAAATCTGCCTCTTTCAGATTTCCCAGTTTTTTTTAAAACATTTGATCTCTTTCTAAACATCTTTATCTCTTAGTACATTATGTGACCATTATCACAGTTAGCCTTTGATAAGCACCATTTATATGTCTTTTCCCTTCCAGAATACAAGCCCTTTGAGGGCAAGGATGGTATTTTGCTCATTTCCATGAAGTCCTTTCCTCCATATTAGTGTTAATTCAGTGCCTGGCATAAAGGTAGTGCTTAAGACATGGCGATCGCATAGAAGATTTATGAAGAGCAACAGGTTGACTCATCTGCATTGGTGTATAGAAACAAATGTGGAAGGCACAGATGGGACCAGTGGGTAGCAGGTAGCTGAAGCAATAGCAGAGTTGGGCAGAAGCAGAAGTTCATTTGCCTAATATAGAGAGCTCAGATATAATGACTGCAGATGGTAGAGTGCTACCTTGTAGAGCATGACTTAGGCCCATATGAAACAAATGTGTGTTAGATAATCTTAGATTTGAATGTTGTACAGATATCTCATTTCTGCTTTTGTGGTGCCTTATGACAATTACATCAAGGGCCATAAGAGTCAAAAGTGTTCCAAACAAATAAATTTGGTTAATTAAATTTTAAAAATTCCAAGTAGCTTTATTTGAGAAGGGATGTTTTGGAACCAAACTCTTGGTAGCCTGTCTTAGCTACCAAGAAAGTTGAGACTATCTTACCTAGGCTGTGAGAAAGGGCCTGAATCTGTTTTGAAGGTGGTCCTGACTACTTGGAACATTTCTTTTCCATTTTGTATGTGTAGAAGGTGACACGTAGATATAGAGATGACTTTCTACAGGATAAATATGGGTTGGTGGGGAAGTCAGCTTATGGCTTGATAAACCTTATTGTTGGTCAATGAGGTGATGCAGAAAAAGTGAGCAAAGGCTACTTGTGTGGTGGGATTGGGAGATGGAAGTATGCAGCTTTGAAATCTGCTCGGATAACACATAGCCCATTGCAGCTATGGTTCCACAGCCAAGTCTCTCTGCTCCTATATCCCAGAGCTTGAAGAAACCTCTGAGCAAGCACAGTCTAAATTCAAAAGTGAAAAGCAGAGCCGGAGACAGCTGGAACTCAAGGTGACATCCCTGGAGGAGGAACTGACCGACCTTCGAACTGAGAAAGAATCCCTGGAAAAGGTAAGTTCTACAACCCAAGTTTCTCTCTTGGACCCAAGTGGCCAGAATTAGCTGTTTAATCAACATTTTAATTTGCCTTTTAAAAATTATAATAAGTATGTGCTCTATAGCAAAAACAAATAAAGAAAAATATAAAATTAAAAATTTTATCTTTTATCCTTCTCCCCTCTATAATCTCTTCCATTAGAGATGACAAATATAAACAATGTGTGATCATTCCAGATTGTTTTCTGTATGCATATAACATACATATACACTCAAACATATACATATACCAATAATATTTTTTAACAATAATGGAATCATGTTCAATGCTTTTTAAAAAAATATTGTGGACATCATATTACATATTAATGAGATCTTTCTCACTCTTATTTAACTACTGCATAGTAGTCTAATGTGAGGCTGTACCATGATTTATTTAATTATTCACCAATGGGATATTTATGTTTCTATTTTTTATTATTTCAAACATTGCTGCTATGGACATCCTCATATTATATACTGTTTTTGTGGATTTGTTTGAATATTCCCATATGATTGCTTGAATTAGATCATGGAATCAAAGGGAATGCCACACATCCAAATTTTTTATAAATATTGCCAGATTATCCTTAAAGAGGATACACTTCTAGGACTATGTGAGTGAGCCCATTTTGCCATATTCTTCCCCTATATTACTTTTTCTGATCTTTATTAGTCTAATAGGTAAAATAATTCTATCTTGTTTTTAATATGTATTATTATTAGTAGGAAAGCTTTCATATATTTTAATACCTATTTGTATCTCCTCTGTGAATTCTCTTTTTAATGCCTTTTACCCTTTTTACTATTATTAATATTAGTTTGATTTGTAAACCGTCTTTAAGGGTATAAATCCTTTGTTAGTCATAGATGTTATATTTTTCTAGTTTGCTGTCTTTTGCCTTTATTAATATCTTTTGTTGGTTAACATTTTAATATTAGGATAATACTAGCCCCATTGAACAAAGTGGAAACATTTCTCTCTTTTTCTATGTTCTGGAACAGTTTAAATATGAAAAGAACAAACTGCTCCCAAGGCTTCAGTAAAACTCACTGTTTGGGCCCAGTGCCTTTTTAGGGGGTAAATCTAGGTCTGTGTTTACAGTTTTTTCAATGGTTTTCATATCATTTTTAGGTTTTTTTCCTAAAATCAATACCTTCTGATCTCTTCACTGTTTTCAGTTTTTTTTATTGTTATAGATACTACTATAAGTGACCAACCTTGTAATACAATCTTTATGAACATGACTTATTGCTTCTTTAAGATAAATTAAATTTTGTAGAATTTCTGGATATGCCTATTTTTGAAGGCTTTTCACAGGATTGCCATCCAAATAAATATACATTTATTTTCCTCCCAACAGGGTATGAGAGTGTCTGATTTCTTATACCCTCATCAAAGTTAGGATGTTCCCCAGCTCTTAATAGAGTGGTAGATAAAACTCTACTTATTTTTCTTCTCCTTATCATAATTTTCCTTACCTAGTAGCCAAGAATATTAATTGCATAAGGAAAATTGAAACTAGAAAATGAACCATTTCCAGAAATGAAGTAAGGACCCAGCTTGGTCAGTCCATCACCACCATCACCACCATCCCCTTTTATTCTCTGTTAACCAGCTAGAGCTGATGATGGTTTTCTTGTTCCTAAGAATCTTTCAGAAAGGAAAAAGAAGTCAGCTCAAGAGCGTTGTCAGGCCGAAGAGGAGATAGATGAAATTCGCAAGTCATACCAGGAGGAATTGGACAAACTTCGACAGCTCTTAAAAAAGACTCGGGTGTCCACAGACCAAGCAGCTGCAGAGCAGGTAATGGGAAACTGAAGTACTTTGGAGATAAATGAAAGGTGTGAAGGACTCAGAGAGAAAAGCTTCTAGTTTCTTCCTTATCCTTTAGGATGACATTTCTCATAGTTGATACTCTCACTTTGGAGAAAGGTGAAAAAAGTAATCCAAATATATGCAAGAGAGGCCAGGCACAGTGGCTCATACTTGTGATCCTAGCACTTTCGGAGGCCAAGGTGGGAGGATTGCTTGAGGTCAGGAGTTGGATACCAGCCTGAACAAGAGCAAGACCCTGTCTCTACTAAAAATAGCAAAATTAGCCGGGTGTGGTGGCACATGCCTGAAGTCCCAGCTGTTCAGGAGGCCACAGCTATGGTGATAACACTGAACTCTAGCTGGGTGACAGAGCAAGACTCTGTCTCAAAAAAAAAAAAACCCCAAAAACCAAATATATGCAGGAGAGCCAGGAATCAAATGGCAAATCTTATCAAATGATGAATCTTCTTTCCTTTTTTAAAGCTTAGTTAATATTTAATTACATAAGTGAAAATAAAAAACAAGTCTCTTTACAAAAAATTCCAAACATAGTAAGTCCAAAGTCCTCAACCACCAGACACCATCCTTCATGCACATTGCCATCCTTGAAAATAAGGGATTAATTTCGGTAATCAGGAAGGGAAACCAGGGATAGTGGCAGGACACAACTGATCTCTAGTCCTTGTGACGGCAACCTTTCTCATTGTAAGTTTAAAATTCATGTGAGTAAATCTGTTTAATTGTTACATCAATACCCTCAATTTGATAACCTCTGGAAATTTTGGCAAAAAAAAAGTTTCTGAACTTACAAAGTTTAGGGTTGAGACCCTGAAAAGTCATTAGGGCCTTGCCTTTGCCAGGTTGAAGCACCTTTTGGGGTCCTGACAACCAATGACATCTTCCTGCCTACATTTAACAAGTCATTTACTATAAAAGTAGTCGGGGTCTTTTAAACAGTTGTTTCCTGGGCTGTTATCTTATTCTTTTGCCTTATGAAGGGTAGGCTTCCCTAGGTGCAACATGACCCCTCCAGGATGATACTGTTGTTACTTTCTCTTGGCAGCTGTCTTTAGTGCAGGCTGAGCTACAGACCCAGTGGGAAGCAAAATGTGAACATTTGTTGGCCTCTGCCAAGGATGAGCACCTGCAACAGTACCAGGAGGTGTGTGCACAGAGAGACACCAACCAGCAGAAGCTGATACAACTTCAGGAAAAGGTAGATGTCTTCTGTAGGCCAGACAGCTCAGGCAGCTCAGTTCATTTGAGGCAAGCAGGCTGTTTGAGTCCTGTCAATCCTTTTGACCCTAAAAGATGTTCATAGCTAGAAAAGAAAACCACACTTATTTAACTCTAGGTTGTTGATTATCTTTCATATACTTATTTGGGGTGACAGATTAGTGAACTGGAAAAAAGAAGAAAATAGCATTAGTGTTCTAGAACATGTTTTCCATTATTATTGATTTTTCATTTATTAAGCAAATATTTCTTGAGTGTCCATTGTATACCAGCCACCATGTTAGAGAAAAGGAATATAAAGAACTCTGCCTTCAAGTATCTCACAGTCAAGAAAGGGAAATAGAGAGAAACAAGATATGCCTTAATGGCTCTGGGGCCCAGAAGAGAAGGTACCTAGGGGAGCTGGGAAGGCTTCCCAAAGGTGGTGACATTTGAGCAGAGCCAAGCAGGACAAGTAGCTTTGGTAAGGCAGAGATGAAGGCAGAACGTCCTGGGCAAAGGCATTGAGATGGGATGGGGTATGGTAGGATCATCAGGTATGGTGGGATCATTAGGCATGAAAAGGCGAGAGATCAGACATGGCTTAGGGTCATGGTATGACAGTCCTATATCTGGAGGTCAGTTTCTTTTCTTGAAGTATCCAGATGAAAACTTTTGACTCAAAGATCTTGGAGGCAATCTTGTAGGTAAATAGTTCTCTCCTAATGCTGAATATTTATGTCTATATGACTAAAGTTATTACTCCCTTCCCCCTGTGCTCTTTTTGTCATTATATTTTTGACCTGATTGGGAACAAGACCTCGTTGGCAAAGGAGAAGCGAAGTTGTGAGTTGAAATTGGGTGATAAGGAAATCAAGTACTCTGAGTCAGAAGGTCTAGGTTGGGGGACAGTCACCAGCAGGCCTAGGTGAGGTTAAGACTTGAGGGTCAGGATGGTTCTCATAGCCTTGGGTGTTTTGACTTTTACCTGGGAGTCCAAGTTTCCAAAGCCACAGCCACAATCTGTTGTTTTGCAGTGTTCAGCCCTCCAGGCCCAAGTCACAGCCCTCACAGAGCAAAATGAACAGCACGTTAAGGAATTGGAGAAGAACAAGTCCCAGACATCTGAGGTGGAAGCTGCTACTACTGACCCCTCAGAGAAGGTGAGCTGGTGTTTCAAAGAAGGAGGAAACCCTTTCATATCAAGGATTGAACATGCATATGAAGCATTTGGAAGGAATGTAGCTAATATGTTGTGTTAGTAGCATTTTTTCTAACTTTAGTGATGTACCACTTGTCTAATTTAAAAATTAACCTTTTGGAACCTACCACTCTGGTGACAAACCCCAAAGGACCCAATCATTCTGAGATTTTGACAGATATGGGAAGTGCCTCTAAATCACAGGGAGAGGAATAGGGCATGGGGAGTGTGCCCAGCATCCACTAGCCACTAATCCCTATAGTCTATGGCAGCTCTCAGTAGTGTTCATGGTGGGAAGTATCAATAAATGGTCTTTAAGCTGTCTTGGGCTCACATACCACAGCTTCCCTGCCCTTGACAGGTAACTCTGATGGCAAACCCTTCTGTCAAGTCCTGCTCATTGTTTAATACTGTTCTCTCCATGCCGACAGCCTTCAGTGTCTTTGTTTATGACCAGCTGCGTCCCACTGAAGAGTTCTAAGATGGCTTTATTTTAGCCTTCCAAACCACTGTCTGGAATTTAAATGCATCCCTAATTACTTGATTTGGGCAGCATATATTTTGATGTTCACACAGGTCAAGAGGATCATGAACCAGGTGTTCCAGACTTTGCGGGGAGAGTTTGAGCTGGAGGAGTCTTACGATGGCAGGACCATTCTGGGGACCATCATGACCACAATCAAGGTATGGCCAGCCAGCCATGGATATTCCATTGAAATGGGTATTGTGTTGCTGAAGTACCTTCTAAGGGGTCATGAATAAAAAATCATTCAAGACCATTCCTCAGTAATTAGGATGCCTGGAGTGACTCGACAGATGTGGTCAGCCTTTTATGATAGGAAGAAGCAAAGTCATTTGAGCAGTCCTGTCGATGAGGACTGCAGAACTAGGAGTGACCGCTGTGTTCCTGTCAGTTACCATCTCTTCCTCCTTGGCTTTTGAACAGATGGTGACTCTTCAGCTGTTAAACCACCAAGAGCGAGAGAAGGGGCGGAGCAGCAGTGAAGAAGAAGAGGAAGAGAAGCAGCCGCAGAGCCCTTCCCAGGAGCAGTCAGCTACAGGCAATTCCATGCTACCTCAGGCACCCCTAGATAGGGAGAAGCAGGAGCCCCCCATGGTGCCGCCAGAGCAGGTAGTGGAAGAAGCTGTCCTGCTATCCCCTCGGGCCTTCCCCACTCCCCAGGATGATGCACAGAGAAGGGAAGGGGGGCCCTCAGAAGCAGAGGTGCTCTCAGAGCTGCAAGATGGTTCCCTCCCACCCGACCTGGCTTGCATCCCACCCCACAGAGTTCTGGGACCCCCAACTTCAATTCCACCTAAGCCTCCAGGCCCTGTACCTATGGACTCTGAGTGTGAGGAGACACTTGCCACCAGCCCTCTGGCAGCTAAGCCTGATAGCTCATTGGGAAACATCTGTGTCAGGGAAGTGACCCCAGAGGGCCCACTCCAAGAAAGCTCCACAAGACTGTCCCTGACTTCCGACCCCAAGAAGGGGGACCCCCTGGCCATAGGGCTGCCTGAAAGCCCAGGAGGAGAGCTTCAGCCCCCAGAGCTTAATAAAGATGACGATGTCACTAGCTCTGCTGGTCCCTCCGAGCAGCTGTCAAGCACAGAGGCAGGATCTGCAGCCGCAGGAGCAGCCCTCGGCCCCAGCCATCGTTCTCAGCGTTCCAGGTATGTGCCTCTGAGCACAGTTTCAGGGATAGGTGGCTATGTGCAGTAGTCGTTTCTGTTTTTTCCAGATCCAGGGGATCATTGATTCCCTCGTTCATGTATTTATTCAACAGTAGTGTGTACAAGGCTCTGTGGTAGGCACTGCGATGGTGTAGGCAAGGCAGATTTGGTTCTTGAGTTTAAAGAGCTTATAGTCTAGTGGGGAAAATAATACATACTTATATAGTATAATTATATGATAAGTGCTTAAAAAAAGAAACACTATAATAAAGAATAAAGAGGGAGTTGGTTTACTTTAGACAGGGTGATTAGGGAGGGATTCTGAGAGGGTAACATTTAAACTGAGACCTAAGGTTGGGAAGGAGCAGGAATAAGAGAGTGTAGAAAGAGAGAACCGCACATGCAGACACCCTATGGTGGGAGGGGACATGACACAATCAAGGAACTGAAAGAAGGCACAGCAAGTAGGAGGAGGGTGGTGTTAAGCTGAGGTTGGAAAATTAAACAAGGGCCAGGATACATGAGACTTTATGTTGCTGTTAAAAGTCTGGACTTTAGTGAGAAGCTATTGAAGGGGTCTAAACAGTGAGAAGCTATTGAAGGGGTCTAAACAGAAGACTGCTGTGGTCTGATTTCTTAGTTTTACAAGATTGCTCTGGATGTAGGTCATGGAGGGGTCAACAGCATGAGGAGGCCAATGCAGGTTATGGGACGAGACAGTGGCAGTGGAGGTGGGAGGAATTCCTGAGCAGTCCTTGCTGTTGGCTTCTTACCCAATGCCCAGTGACCCTTGTAGCTGCTGGGTACTGTGACCTGGAGTGGGAACAACATTTTCTATGGCTTGATTTTCCTTCAGTCTCTCTGAGGATGAAGAAGATGAGCTGTTTAAAGGGGCAACTCTGAAAGTTCCAAGGCCTAAAGCACAGCCTGAAGAGGAGGATGAAGATGAGGTGGTAAGGAGATCCCAGGCACTGCCAGGTCCTCATACCATCACCTGGGGGCCCCTCCCCACTGCCTCTGAGAAGAGAGATGGAGTCTGTTGGTGGCCCACTGCCTGGACTCTGTGTGCAGGGCCCTGTGGGAGCAGGCTTGGGGCTGAGAGGGGGCAGCTCTGTAAGCCGAGCAGGGATGGTCAGATACCACTTTTCTCTTGAAAAAGAATCATAGTCTCTGACCATGCAGGAATTATTCCTGCTAGAAGTGAGGAAAGTTGGGGTGCTTAGTCACCTGTTGGGGTGACAGTCCATTGGAATGTCAAAGCCTCAGGTTTCCCCAGATCTGCCAGGATATTGTTTTTATTTTATAATCGGAAGGGACTTTGAAGAAGATCATGTCTGGCATCCTCATTCATATACAAAAAAAATTGAGGCTCAGAAGGATGATTTACCTAAAGCCACAGAGTGAGTTAATGGCAGGACCAGGACCAGGACTAGGACTGGACTAAAACCTTAGGCTCGTATTAAGACCATCTATTTCTGAGCTTTTTCTGCTTACTCAGCCTGCTTTTCAACCTGCTGCCTTGTTTTGTCATCACAGTATCCCTGGGAAGAAGATGGGTTCAGGACTAATAGCATAACCTTGCTTTACAGAGAAAGAGAGTGAAGCCCAGGAAGGGAAATTGCTGATAGAGCTTGAATTAGAGCCCCAGTTCCTGCATCTGCTGTTCCCCATTGTGCTATGTTACAATATTTCTGGCTGTCACTAAGCCATTTTGACTGATGTGATGGGAAGTTCACTGGTGTGAAACGTGTGTGGGGAATACCGATGAACTTCAGGCTCAGTCCATCCCAGGGACAGAATATGAGGGTGAATTGAGGCAAAAAATCCCTTCATGTATCAGTCAAAGTGGATTTTGCCTTTTGCCAAAACCTTGGGAAGACAGCTATGACAGATCTGAGATCCAGCTCATATGAACCAGAGCCCTTCCCTCTTGCCTGTGTTCCTTTGGGAAAAATGTACAAGTTTCTTCTATTAGCCTTTCTCCCCAAGAATTAAATTTTCATTTGAGAACCTAAATACACTGTACTTAAAAAAAAGGAAAAAAAAATGAGTATCCTAAGTAACTACCGTAAATATAGTTGAAATTTTTAAATTAGCAAGTATATTATTGGTATTAATACTAATACCATCAAATTAACATCTATTTCCAAGGTATTCTGAAAACTACTCCACGAACATGCCCATTAAATCTTCTGCTACTCCAGTGAGGTAGGCACTTTATCCCATTTTATAGATCAGACGACTGAGGCTCAGGATGATTAATGTAACTAAGGTTACCTAGCTGGTAAATATAGAACTAGAACTTTAGCCAGGACAAAACAGAAGCTGTGAGCCACATTTGAAAATCCTAGGCCAGGTAAGGTGGCTCACACGTGTCATCCCAGCACTTTGAGAGTCCTAGGCAGAAGGATCTCTTGAGCCCAGAAGTTTTTGGCTGCAGTGAACTATGTTTGCGGCCGCATTCCAGCCTGGAGGCGAGATCTTATCTCTTAAAAAACAAAACAAAAAAATCCTATACTGTCAGAGTTTAGAGATCCCTTCCTTGATGCCCAGAGAGAAGTACAAGGTGTGTTAGTTAGTACTGATGAGTACTAACTAACCAGAGACTGCTATACACACCTTTGGCCTGGCTTTGTGAAGACTGGTCCTGGTCAGTAGTAGCTTACCAGAGCAGAAAGTACCTTAGTAGAGACTATTCACTCCGTGCCTGTCTCTAGCATAGATCCCTGCTATATACCCTCACCTCCCATGGGACCTATTTCCTGTTGATCCAGAGTTATGAAAAGGGTGGGTTTCTCATGGCCCATTAGTCCCCTCAATTCCCCTAATTGGAGGGAGCAAGGGTGGGGCCAGAGAAACTAGGCACTTGGGAGGCTGTGGCCCTGTGTTCTTTGCTTCTTGGGAGTCTCCACTTAGGAATGTGGCCAAGCCTCTAAATTCAACTCCGTCTCACGTGATGGGATCACATCCAGAGCCAATTAGGCCACCTTAGGCCACAACAACAGTGTTTTTTCAAATGTGACTGCATTCTGCCCAGCCTCCCTTCATCTTCCCACATCCTGTCACTATCTCAGGCCTGCTCTGCTTCTCGGTTTCTTACTCCTACTCCCATCTCTCCTCTTTGACCCTTCTTTCTGTACATAAAATGCTTAAGTTACCGTGAGAGGAAAACCTGTCAATTCATGTGCTTCACAAATAAATGACAAAATTAGCCAAACAAAGTTGGTCTTTTGTCTCTGTTGAAAGAGTGCCTCCCTTCTTGGCATGCTTGTCTCAGCTTTATTGGAAGCCTTTATTGCTGGCCTCAGAGTCGGTCCTTCCAGTACAACTTCTTTTGCAACCTGGAGCCAGGAACGGAAGTTGGATCACTTCACCTCACAGGTGGGAAGTCCAGCCTGTACAGGGACAAGTGAGGACTGACTACTCTTTCCTGTTTTGTCAGAGCATGAAGGGACGCCCGCCCCCAACACCCCTTTTTGGAGATGATGATGATGACGATGACATTGACTGGCTGGGATGAAGACCCAGGAAACTGGTGCAAAGATTTCTCTACAACCCTTTCCTAAGCATGATTTTGCACAGCCAACCCTGGGTCTAGGTGAGCCACAGGGTGAGGTCAAGGTGAGCATTCTGGGAACAGTAGTTCAGGCATCTGAGTTAGCTAACTTCTGAGCCCCCTGTCCAACCTGGTGAAGAGGAGCATGACCCTGTCTTCAGAAGCCAGTTGGAGAAAGGGCTGGTAGGTTCCTCTCCAGCCAGTCACCTGCAAGATTCCTGCCCTCTTCCAAGCTTTTTATTCTCTTCATTAACTCTCAGACTGACCTGGGAGCCCTGCTCTGCCTGCCTCCCAGTGCTCAACTGTGTCCCAGCAACAAGACCTGTCACCTGCCCTGAGGTCTCTCTGGTAGAACAAAGGGGAGATGACACCATCTAAGTCCAGTGCAGTTAACAGCCTGGCCTGCAGTCCTGGGACATGTATCTTTTTCTCTGCCTTAAATCTGATACAAGAGGTCAATGAATATTTGCAATTAAAACTAAAATAAATGTCTGTAATGAAACTTGACTCAAGCCCATGGGAAGAAACTGAATTTGGTTCCCAGGGTTGTCTGTGTTCCTCTTTGGGATTCTAAGGGTAGGAGTCATAACCGATCTGGATCAGGTAACTTGCACAAAAGCATTATGCCATATTCCCTTTGGTACCTAACCTTGGATCTTTCAGGCTTTCAAAGAAAGTCACCATTCTGCTTTCCCAGCTCTTCCCTGGGGCATCAAGGACCAGTCCTGTTGTTCTCTTGCTCCTGCAGCCTTGGTCCTACAGCCCAGGAAGCCATGCAGAGAAGGTGGGAGGGTCCCCACTTTCCGTTATTCATAGTACCTGAGTGAGGTATTTTTCACTTTGAGAGCAGTTTCCATGCCTCTGAACTCAGGGGGCCAAGACTAATGCAGAGAACAGCAGCAAGAAAACATTTGTGGTCATTTTATTTATTCCAGGATCTTCTAAAAACCATGCAACCAGTCTTTTAAAAATAGAATAATTTTAATAAAAATGTTCCCTGATTTCACATGCTTATAAGATAGGAACTCAAATTCCATTCCATCTGTCCTGACATCATCCTTGAAAGCTTTGTGTCTGTCTCCCAGATGTGGGCCTGGGAGGCAGTGAGAACTACCATTTATTACTTTTTGTTAGACAAATAGGCACTACTGTCCAGTACTTCACACAGACTGTCTTGTCTCCAGCAACATTGCCAAAGACACTACTGTTACCCATTTTATAGAGAAAAGTGAGGCATAGAGAGATAAAGCAACTTGTCCAAAGTTACATAGCTAGTAAGCAGCAGAACAAGAATTCAAATCTGGGCCATCTGATTCCAGAGCCTGGGCTCTTGGCCAGCACAGCAGTGTTCCCTGCCTCACTGGCACTGGGCAGGGGGAAGGGACAGTGATACTTTTAGAAATAAAGGTTCCTAGGCCCTACCACGAATCTCCTGAAATAGAATTTCCACCGTTGTGAGAAAATACAAAGAATAGGCCTTTCAGTTTCCACAATCTGCATTCACATCCCTGCTCCACCGGGTGCTGTGTGGTATTAGCCAAATTACCCCCTCAACCTCCACCCCCTCATCTGAGTTGATGAAGAAACAGACTTGGGGCCAGGCTGCCTGGTTCTGAACCGTCTGCCCCTTATTAACTAGTGACTTTAACTTCTCTGTGTCTGTGCTTCTCATGTCTAAGATAAGGACAGAAATAGTTTCTATCTTATGAGGATTAAATGAGTTAATATTTGTAAGATATTTAGAATACTGTAGAACACTGCCTGACAATAAACCACCATATAAGTGGTGGTTATTAAATTGTAAAAAAATTTAAGTAGGGGAATTACCATCATTTGTGAGTGGGCTCTGAAGAATGTTGAAATGAGGGCAGTGGATTGCCTACTAGGTCTAACCCTAGAATCCCTATCTCTAAAGCACAGATTCTTAAAAAATCTTTTAAGCCCCCTATACTATAAAAGCCACAAATGTATTAAACTTCAAGAGACTGTATCAAACTGAAGAGGTTGCCAGTCATCCCTGGAGAGGCCATCCCAGCAGTGCCCCAGGGGAAGGAGCCTTAGTTGGTCAGGACTTAGAGGTGGATTGTTGGAAGTTCCTTCAGCAAGACTACACTGGACTTTAGGAATCTTGTATCTATTGAGACACTGGGCAGCTTTCTAATTCCCTGCAAACATGGGGGAAATGCATTGATCCATTCTTAAAGGTGCCATACACTCTACTTCCTGTGACAGTTATTTCTTATTGTAAATTAAAAAGTGGTTATTATATTTTTGCTTCTGCCCTCAGGGAGAGAAGGTACTAATTAATAATCATGCCCAACACAGGTATTTACAGTCTGTGTGACAGTTACTTATAGTAGGCACCCAATTAATGCTTGTTCCATGAACAAAAGAATGACTGTTGCCTAAATTGGCATTCTGAAATGTCTACCTGTGGGCACAGCGTTTCCTGGCTGGGTTTCCCTGAGCACAGGTGTCTTCATAGCAGATGGACAGACTCCATCCTTGGACAGCCTTGTAAAAAGCACTACCAGCTCCATTCACCCCACTCAGCTCCTACAGTTGTTATATGTGTTCATGTGCTTGCTGTTGGAATGAGGAGAAACAGAAGAACAGTCACAACTGTTTAAAAATATATATTTATTAAAATGAATGTTTTTAATTCCCAAAGTTTACAATCATCTTTTCATTTAGCCTGTGAGGTCCTTGAGCATAGATACTACAGTATCAGCAGTGATTTCTTCTCCCTGGGTCTCTGCTTCCTTTTTTGTAAAGTGAAGAGGTTCAAATATCCAGAGCATCCCGTCTAACTCTAAAAATGTAATGGCTTTGGTTGGACTGCTTATTGCATCTTCAGTCAGTACCCCCCTCCCCCATGGCTTAATCAGTATTTATAGTGAATGAATCATGTTTCCTCACTAGATGTTTATGACTGAACAGTAATAAATAGCATTAATATTGAATATTTTTAAATGCAGTTTTCTGTTCTGCATAAAAGAAGGATCAGGATAAGAGAGAGCATTAAGGCCGTGAAGAGCTTCTCAGACACCCAAGGCCATGAGATGATCTTCCTCCTGCAGGCAGTGCCGTCTGCTGGGAGGAGCTCAGTCTATCCAGAGGATAAGCCAGGAGCCTGGATAACAGTCCTAAGTCTCTGCCTTTAATCGGTTGTCACTTATTCTTCCCTTAATAATAGGAAACAGTCTCAGAAGATCCTGCCATGCATCATAAGTAAAACAATCATTTCATTAAAAATTTTGTTTGTAGAATGTGCAAAATTGCCAACCAGGAGTTCAAAGGGAAAAAATTTTTAAATCTTAGTTTGTTGATATGATCCATAGAAGAGACTATCTTCATGTATTCCAAAGGCAGAAAGGTGAGAAAAGGAGCTAGCTTGGTCTCTGTCCCCAAAAGACAGAAAAGGGCAGGAAGTCCAATGGAAGGTGCTCCTGAAGATAAGGCACAAAGCAGAAGAGCCGAGGGTATCTAGGTTCCATGCCCTTCATCATTCAGAATCCATCTCCCTGTCTTGAAGATCTTTGGAAATTCTTAAGTTTTAAGTCACAGAGATGCGTTGTCATGGGCTCAGCAACCCTGTCCCCCAGTTCTGTTCTCTCCATTCTCCCTTTGGTCACAGCAGCCTTCTTAAAGGACAAGACCAGGCCTGGGCCCTGTGCAGGCTAGTTGAGGAGGGAGGTCACTGCAATGGCATCTGAACTCCAGGAAGCAAGTGCTGGTTTCAGCTCAAAGTTTCCAGGGGTTGGGAATAAGGTGGAGGAATAGATGCCAGAGGAAAATGCAGCTGGAGGCCGGGCACTGTGGCTCACACCTATAATCCTAGCACTCTGGGAGGCAGAGGTGGGAGGACTGCTTGGTGTCAGGAGTTTAAGACCAGCCCAAGCAAGAGTGAGATCCCCGTCTCTACTTAAAAAATTGAAAAATTAGCCGGGCATGGTTCATGCACCTGTAGTCCCAGCTACTCAGAGGCTGAGGCAGGAGGATCACTTGAGCCCAGGAGTTTGAGGTTGCCGTGAGCTGTGATGATGCCAGGGCACTCTAGCTGAGGTGATAGAGTGGGACTCTGTCTCAAAAAAAAAAAGCAGCTGGCAGTACAGTGTCTGGAAGGGGCCTCAGCTTCCTCTAGCCTCAATGCCTGCACATCCCTTGCCAGCTAAACCATGCGGAGAAGCGGGTACGCTAGGTAGTAGCCCATAGCAGAGCCCAGGACCACACCGAGGAAAATCCAGGTGTTGTAGGACATTACAGCCAGCATTATGAAGTAGCCAATGACCACTTGGATGACATGGATTAGAGACTGGCCAAAGTGACACAAATACCACCTAGATAAAAAGAAGAATCAAGTTAATGGTAATGAGCTGAAGCTGGGATTTGGTGTCTGCAGTAGAAAGCCATAGAGTTACAGGACCTGCTTATTTATTATAACTCATATGCTCAACCCAGGAGAGCTTTCTTTTATAGTGACATATCTCCACCACGTTTAGTTCTCAGCTTCCTAGCATCCTAAGCAAACGGGAAAATAATGGGATATGTAATCTATCCTGTCTGATACGGGATAAGACAAACTCATCAGTAAGGCAGGTTACCACCTCCCACCTACTGTGGGAGGCATGATAACACACAAATGTCTTAACCTCTCTGAACTTAAATTTCCTCATTAGAAAAACAGAAATAAGAATAATTCCCTTGCAGGGGGTTGTGAAGATTTGGGACACTCACGTAGGGTGGCTGGTGATGCAGCAGGCAGGCTCGTTAAGCATGAGCTGGAGAGGGCAGAACGGGGACCCTAAACATCTGCCTGATAAGAGTGGGGAGGGGGAAGGGAGGGTGCTTCCCTCCCAGCAGGCAGGATACTTCGCTCACAGCAGTTTTTATTGCTTGCTTCAGGACAGCTGCAGATTCTCTCCTGGGTTTGGAAGCTTAGTGACCTAAGGAGCCTGGTGAGATTTGGGGGAGGCGAGATGACCACCCCTGATGCTAGACAGAGGCCTGTACCAGGGTTCTAAAGATCACAGTTCCTTAAAGAAAGCCTTCTTAGCCTGACAGGCAGTTTGTTAGAGAGAGCTTTTGCCTGGGCATCAGGAGACCTGAGCTCTGGTTCACTTGACTACCACTTTGGCAAGTCCTGGTCCTTCCCTGGGCCTCAATTTCTTTTCTGTGAAGTGAGGCCAATGCTCTCTGGACCCAGACTACCTCTCAGGGTGCACGTGAGTACTCTGCCCACTTCCCACACCCAGTGCCTGTTACCTGCAGTGGGTTCTGCTGACGGGGGGAGGATCTGAGCCTGCAGAATCCCAGTCTGTCTCTGCGATGACCTGCTGGCTGATGGAGGTGGGCAGGCTCACCAGCACCTGGTGGAGCAGCTTGGCTTTGCCAACCTTGATGCCTTCGTACAACACAGCGAGGAGCAGGACCACCAACACCGAAAGGGCTATGCCTGTCAAAGGAGGCTGAGCTGCAGAGACCCGGCCAGGCCAGCGCTGCTTCCCTCCCAGCACCTCCCCTGAGACTGGCCCAGCTAGCAGAAGAGCACCTCCACTCATTCCGTGGAGTGCACTCCGTTGACCTCTCTCTTGCATTTACTCCCCACCCTCGCTGAGCTTAGAACTTCTTCAGTCTCTTTCCCCCTCCAGATCTTTTTGGGTAGGGTTGGCCTACTGGAATGTGGTTTTGAGATCAGGAAGATAAGCCACCTAGAAAAGCCAGGGGCTAAGGGTGAAGAAGCCATATACTATCGCCCCAGCCACTCCCCCAGCCGGCTGCACACATCTGTCACGACTTCTTATTAAGGGATCAGTACAGCAAGGTCCTAGTTACATGTAGGAACACAAAGTCTGGAAGGAAAGATATATAGCACAGGGGTAATAGTCATCTCAGCAAAGTAGGATACAATTGGTTTTATTTTCTTCTTGCCTAATTTCCTAAAGTTTCTTTTGTGAGTGTGTATTACTTTTTTTTTTTTTTTTTTTAAGACTAGTCAAGTGCAGTAGTGAGGAGGGGGGAAAGTAGTAGAACAAGGAGTTCAATCTGTAACTGACTGTGAACAATCACATGATATAACTCACTACCTTCGGACCAGCCACGTATTACTTTTACAATAGGGAAAAAACCCAGTAAGTTATTTTTATAGAAAACATTAAGTGCTCACTAGAGCTGCTGTGTAAAATTAACTACCAATTGCTGCTTCTATTTCACAAATAGAGGGATAATAAATGGTCCAGCGAAAGTATTTTACTGAGCTCTGTGAAATATATATTTGGTCTCTGCCCTGGTTTCCTGGCACTCAGCTCCTAGAAAACCCTTGGAAACTCTGAAATGATGTCTTTAATGAGATGACTGGTGGGTGGCGCTCCTGGATGGCCTCCAGATGGCCTCTGGATCAGAAGGCCTCTGGATTGGGGCTGGTTGCCAGGGAAGACAACTTGTGCTTAGAGGTTTGGAACTTTCAGCCCCACCCCCAACCTCTGGGAGGCGAGGGACTGAAGGTTGAGTTGATCACCAGTGGCTAAAGATGTAATCAGTCATGCCAGTGTATGAAGCCTCCATATAAACCCAGAGAGCTTGCAGGTTGCTGAACACATGGAGGGACCTGGAGGGTGGCAAGCCCAGAGAGGGCATGGAAGCTCCCTGCCCTTCCCACATGCTTTGCCCTAGGCATCTCTTCATCTGGCTCTTCATTTGTATTCTTATAATACATGGGTATATGTAAATAAAGTGTTTCCCTGAGTTTTGTGAGGTATTCAAGCTATTAAATAATCAAACCCAGGATGGGGGGTCCATGGCAACCCCGACCGATAGCTGGTTAGTCAGAAGTACAGGAGGCAAACTGGGACTTGCTATTGGTGTCTGAAGTGGGGGCAGCCTTGTGAGACTGTGCCCTCAACCTGTGGGGTCTGCACTAACTCCAGTAGTGTTGTATTTGAATTGAATTATAGGACACCCAGCTGGTATCAGGGAATTGGTTGGTGTGGGGGAAACCTACACATCTGATCTCAGAAGTGTGTTGAGCGTAAGAAAAGGAAAAATAGTAAGTTGGTTTTTTTCTTTCACAGTCTCCCAGGAGAAAATCACCTGCAAAAGATGCAGGTTTTTAAAATATAAATTTAAAGATAATTGCATGCACATGGTAAAAATTCAAACAGTACAAAAAGGTATACAATGAAAAGTAAATCATCTTCCCACCCCAGACCCCAGTTCTCCTCCCTAGATCAGCCTCTATTTGTCTAAATGACAGCACCCTCTCTCTGTATACTCTTCTGCATCTGACCTCATCATCCCTTCTCCTTAGCTCACACAGATCTACCTTATTTCCTCCAGAGGCTTCATAGGATCTGAGATAGGTTATATTTTCTAAAGATAGCCATCCCAATATACTGTATTCCACATGCTCACTCCTGCCATCAAGTGGTAGGGTCCATGTCCCCTCTCCTTTAGCCTAGGAAGACCTTTGTGACTTCAACCAATAAAGGGAGAAGGAATGCTTCCAAAGTTGGGTCTTGAAAATCCCATGCACTTCTGCATTGTGCTCTTGGGACACTCGCTCTTGGAATCTAGCCACCTGCCACAAGGAAACCCTGGCAAGAGGAGACACCACATGTAGATGTTCAGGCAGCAACCCCAGCTGAGGTCCTACCTAACAAGCAGCATCAAGCACTAAAGGTGAGAGTGAGAACTTTTCAAGATGACTCTAGTTCCAGTCACTGTCTGACTATACCTGCATGAGAGACCTTGAGTGAGGACCACTTAGCTGGGCCCCGGCAAATCACAGAACCTCTAATAGAGTGAATGATAAAATGACTGTTGTTGTTTTAAGCACTACTTACTCAGCAGTGGATAACCAGAAGTGGTAACCCATTGTAGGGATGATCAGAGTTTATTTGATCTCCACCTGTAATGGATGGGCATTTGGGCTATTCCCAGTTTATTTTTAAGATGCAGTTATTTAAGTTGAAAAATAATTCTATCATTAGTGCCAAACTCTGCCTTTCAAGTCAAATGAACACTCTTCCTTTTCAAATTGGTGTCTCATCTGCAGCAGCTGCTGTGGGCTTCTGAGCTGGTGCAGGACAGTGAACCCTGGATGAGGGAGGTGCCAGGTGGCACCAGGCAGCCTTGATCTAGTCCTGTCTCCGATGCTTACTACTATGTGACCCTGCACGAGTCTCTTCCCTCTTGGGACTTCAGTTCTTTCCCCTATAATAAAGGGAAAACCTGCCTCCCTGCCCTCTCTCTCTCTCTCAGCCTTTGTGAGAATCAGTGAGATAAATGAACCCTTTGCAATCTGAAGGGTAGTGATTGCAAATGGAATTATGAATGCAAAGTTCCCGCTCAACATTTATGCCAGGAGAGTTAGGTTCACTTAAATGCCCACAGAGAATAAAGAGAAGCCAGGTCCTCCACTGCCTGGTGCTACACAGCTTTCCAAACTGCAAGTTTGAGCATCTCAATTCCTACCTGCAGGACTGTGGACACTCCAGAAATCAAACAGCAGCACCACCTTGTCTGAGAAGATGAAATGCATCTGAAAGAGAAGGAAGCCTGCATCACAGGGGGCTTGGGGCAGTGGAAGTTGTGGTCATTAATGGTCTCCAGCAACTTCCTCTGGAAACCCAGAAAAATGAAGTCACTGGACTTTAGTGCTGGAAGGGCTACCAGAGGTGATGAGGGCTAACTGAGGCCATATGGAGCAGGGACTTGGCCAAGCAGGTCAGCAGCAGAGCTGTAACTGAGCTGGCCCTGCTCCATGTGGAAGTGAAGCTCAGGGAGTGCCCATCCCTCACGGGGCCAACCAGGCTCAGCATGTGACAGTGCCCTGACTATGTGGGGATGTCCCTTCTATGCCCTCCAAGCCCAATTGCCTCTTGTTACCCCAGTGCCCGTTTGCTCCAGCACTGACACAGGCTCCCCCAAGGGGAGCAATGTGGTTAGAGCCTGGAGTTCTCTGTCCTGGAAAATCCAAGCAGATCCCTGCTGAGTTTATCACGGAGGGGCCCAGGGACAGCCATCTTCAATCTGTATTACATCCCTCCACTCATTCACTATACATTATCTCATTTCAATGACACAACAGTCCTCTGTACGACAGGGACAGTGAGACACGGTGCAGATGAGCGATGCTGTTATAACTGGATCTGCAAAACAGTCAGTTCCAGGGGAATCACTGAGAGACCACGGGCCAGTCATCAGCTCCACTCTAGCAAGTGGCTGGGTGAAGAGGGATAGTAGGTCTCCTCAGACTTCAGGGCCTTATTACAAATGCAGATTCCTGGGCTTCCTCAGACCCCTACATCAGAATCCAGGGGCAGAGACACAGGAGGGAGGGATGACACAAGATTTTAACCAGCCCCTTCAGGGGATTCTGAGACTCAGTTCAGTTTGTTACAGCTGGAACAGAGGCAGCAAAGCCTAGTGTTTAGGGACACAGTTTCTGAAGCTGCACTGCCTGGATTTGCCTCCCAGCTCTGCCAGGAACCAGCTGCATGACCTGAGCTGCTGACACACATAAAGCCCCCTGTGGACCTCAGTGTCCTCATCTGTAAAATGGAGATAGGACTCTAGAAACCCTTTCACTTGGTTTGGCCTCATTTTCACATGTTCCCTATTAACATGGGACACACAGGCTCCCAGCCTGAGCTCCACTTCTACCCTAAAACCCCATAAAAGAAAAAAAATGAGGCCAGGCACAGTGGCTCATGCCTGTAATCCTAGCACTTTGGGAGGCCGAGGTAGGAGGACTGCTTGAGGCCATGGAGTTTGAGACCAGCCTAAGCAATAGCAAGATTCTATCTCTACAAAAAAACAGAAAAAATTAGCAGCGCATAGTGGCACATGCCTGTAGTCCCAGCTACTCAGGAGGGTTAGGCAGGAGGATCTCCTGAGCCCCGGAGTTTGAGGTTGTTGATGCCACTGCACTCTACCCCGGGCAACAGAGCAAGACAAAAAAAAAAAAAAGGAAAACATGAGTGTGCCTTAGGTTGGGTGTTTCTGGGTTGGGTAGGGGACCTCATCCATATATCTCCTCAATTCCTGAATTCAGACTTGGACACTGCAGCTTTGGGTTTGGTAGAGACCTGGAAATAATCTGGCTGTTTTATATCCTGCACTCAGCAAACTTGCCTTTCAGTTCTCAAAGGGGTCTGACCTGTGTCACCACCCTTCCCTGCCCACTGCCTGTGGTGGCCAAGTTCACTGAAGACCCTGGATCTGCAGGATAGAGAAAGAAATGTAAAAGCATCTGATTGAACAGAACAGCCACGCCACTGCTGCATCTTCTCAGGGCCTGCAGGTGCTTGCACCGTGCTCACCTTCCACCCTTCATCTGCATCTCTCCCCACGACATCACTGCATGTACCTACTATTATCCACCCCTTTAAATCAACAAGGCAGGCACAGAAAAGCCCACTTATCTGCCGAAGGTCACTCAGATACCCACGGCTAGAGATCTTTCTGGAAAGTCTGTGCTAGTTCTCAAACCTTATTAGGCACAAGCAGCACCACAGGTGTTTCTAGGGCAGATGTCTGTGAGGCCACACTTCGAGAAATCATCCGAACCATGATGCTCTCCTGCCAACCAGGAGGGACTGGTCAGGTAAATTATGTTAGAGCCTCAAAACGGAAATTTAGGCATTTAAAAATCATGTTGAAAAATTTAAAAATAAAAGTAGCTTTTTATCTCCCTAATATGAAGGTGGTACTTGGTCAATGCAAAAAGCTAAAACAGTACCAAAAAGAAAGTAAAAAGTATCATGGAGTCCTACTACCCAGAGATATCTCCTGTTAGGATTTCAAAAAGAATATTTGTTGACATGGCAAAATGTTCAGAAAAGACTGGTATTTAAAAACAAACAGATATGAATAATCCTGTGAAGCTCCATTTACCCTGGAGTTGCACTCATTCAACTGTAGCAGAAGCTCTGGCACCATCCCTGCCAGGTGAGAGGGTTGAGTCCACTTGTGATAAAGCAGCTGGCATGAATGGAATGTCCCATGGGTAATTCATCAGTAAGGGAGGTTCCAAACTGGTTTCCTTCTGTCATCCTTGGGCCTGGCCCAGCTATGTCAGGGAGCCCAAACAGCCCACACACCTTTTGCTGCAGACCTGAACACCCACAGGACAGTAAAATGAAGTAAACCAAGACTTCCGTTTGTTGTGCTAGGGATGTGCAGACCCTGGAGATACAGAGATGAATGGGACACTAGGATGCCCTTGGTCCTGAGGGAGCTACCCTCTCTGTGGGGAGGCAGATGAGTGAACAGGTGTCAGAAAGAGAAAGGCACAGAACCGGTCCCCTGGGGGGTGCTGGGGAGCATGCCACCTGAGAAACACCTGACCTGGCCAGGGGCCAGTGGCTAAGACAGTTCTGAAGCCAGAGGAGCAGGAAGCAGCCGGGGAAGAGGGACGGAGCAGCGTGCTCAGAGCTCGAAGTGCCCACAGACACCATCTGGCTCCACCTCACAGGGAGTTTGACAACCTGGATGAGCAAAGACTCTTAGTGTCTCTGACTTCCCTACGCTGGCCTTTTTGCTAGAGGAAAAGATTCCAATCAGCACACTCAGACCTGATGAAAGACTTGACTTGGGCTGCAGTTTTCAATTAAGGGACTTTACGGTCAGATAGATATTCAATTAAAGGGCTTTGTGGTCAGATATTGGAAGGGCAGGCCCCAATCTTGTTTTCCCACTTGGGATGAATCTCCGCCTCTGGCTGTTTAACTTATCTGTGCTTGATTCAGGGTGGAGTGGGGTGGGGTGGATCAGTCTGTGGGGAAGGAGGCAGCAATCCCAGGGACCTGTTTTCTTCTTTGTCTTCTCATTGGGAGTTACTTACACTTTGAGAAAAGCCCCCTCATTTATAAACCAAAGAGCTCAGAAGGAGATTAAGGTCCCCATGCTAGGCTGACCCAACTGTGGAACTTTTTCAAATCTTCCCATCTATTTCCCCTTTTAGAGGACCGCCAGGAGGTGGGGGTGGGCATCTGACCAAGTGGCCTTTCTAAGCTTCCTGTATCTTAAATTCTATGACATTCTTCATGGGGATGAAGAAGACAATACGACTTCTTTAGAGACGAGAGTCTTGCTGTGATTCCCTCCAGCCCAGGTGAACTCTACCAAGGAGAACAGCTTGCCCAAGAGCTATTTTCCGACTCAAAGCGCAGGGAGGATGGAAAGCAGCTGGGTGTGTTTTATTCCCAAAAGAACCAGACTTCTTGCCAAGGACTGGGCCCGGGCAAGGGGTGTGTGCTCAAACTGGGGCTTTACTCTTCGTGGAAGCCTTCCTGGCATCTCTCCAAGTCACTGGCGCCCGTCCCCGGACGCCGGCCAGAGCTCAGGGCTGGGGACCCCAGACTCGGCTGTCTTCACCCACCGCGTCCCCACTCTCACGCCGCGCCACGGCAGGTGATCAGGAACTGCGCGGCTAGCCGCACTGGCTCCCAGCGGGCGGGACAAACAAAAAGAAAACCCCAAAGCCACTGCAAGCTCTACCTGCAGCCGCACGCCCCTCACCAGCCCTGGGCCAGCCGCGGCCAGGTTGTCCAGGTGCCCCGGGAGGTTGTTCCAGGGGACGCCGCCCCCGTCGCCCACCCGCGTCCCCTCCTCCCCGTGGCGACCGGGATTTACCGCCATGGTGAGTGCGCGGGGCGAGCGCAGAGACGCCGCCGCCTGCTCGGGTCTCCTCGCGCTGCAGAGTGCCTCCCGCCGCCGCCGCGATCGCGACCCGGGCCGCGCGGATCACGTGGCCGGGCAGGCGGCGCGCGGGCGCCTGGGAGTTGTGGTCCCCACGCGCGCCGCACCCCGGCGCCGCGGGCGCGCACCCTGGCCCGGACCCGCGGCCCGCGCCCAGCCAGGTCCCCGCCGGCCGCGGCGCCGCGTCTCCCAGGTCGCGAGCAAACGGGACGCCTGCCGCGTCCGTCTTGTCCCTTACTGTTTTGCGCTTGACTTCGTCTCGGCGATCATAACAGTGTTTATTGCTCCTTGCGGTAAACGACACCGAGCTTAACACAGGTCGAGTTGAGAATTGAAAAGTGCATTCTCTGGGCATAATAGCCACAAATTTGGAGGAGATTAAATCAAATAGGCCCCAGACTTTTAATGTAGTCATTAAAAGATGATTATATTTTCTTTTTCAAAAATCTTTTCCAATCTGGTAAGTGAAGAGCAATATAGTGTTGTAATTTTAATTTGTTTTTCTTTGATTGCAAGGATAGTAAACTTTTTTTCTTATTGGTATTTGCATTTTCCTGTATTGCCAATTCCTTTCATTGATCCAGTTTTTTGGGGGGAGGAGTATTTTGGAGAGAGGGTGAGGGACTTTTAACAGTTTTTAATTCTTAAATATATTTAGTAACCGTTTGCCAATCATCCTATAAGTAAAGGGCTCCTCAGAGTAACCCTCCTAGGGACAGTGTTAGGAGACATGTTGAGCCTGGAGCCTTTGGCTTTGCGACCTTAGGCAAATAGCTTTTCATTTCTGAGCCTCGGATTCCTGGTCAGTAAAATAAAAATAATAATAGAACCTATGTCATAGGGGTATTGTAAGGCGTCAGTGAAAACATACGTGTTAAATTCGCAGCATAAAACCTGGCAGTGGGAGCTTGCTCAATAAATGGTAGCCATTGTCATCGTTAATGACAAAGATTTCATTCCTCCGAAAGGAAGCTGTCTGCAAAAGGTCGAGCCAGCTCCTCAAGTTCACACAGCCTCTGAGAGCCTCGATCTGAAAACTAATGGGGGTTAGTGTGCAATCATAGAGTGGGCAGCCTCAGGGGGAGAACAGGGGCACAGCCACCGTGGTGGGTCAAGGTCGGGAGGGAGGGCTGCGGTCCTGGATGTGCCAGATGGTTGGGAAGCAGTGGGAGAAAAAGGGTCAGCATGTCCTTGAAGCATCTGGCTCCCAAGAGCGGGGGATGGGGTTGGGGATTTGGGTGTCCTTTTTCTCCTCTCTGGGCCTTAACCGGAAAGCAGCAGTAAGAAGATTCGATCTCTGCACAAGCTGGGGCTCCTGTGCAACACAGCCTTATTCATGTGACTGTTTTTGTTGGCTTTGTCACAATCTGATGACCTTCACACTTAGCTCTAACTTCCTCATGGGTGTTGTGGTTGCAACACTCAGCCCAAAAAGGACTTTAAGTGCCCATTTCTTTCCAAGCCACCAGAGAGCCCACTCCTCCAGCCCCTAGGCAGAGAACTTGGTGCAGACCACAGGATCCTAGCTCATAAAATCACACCACAGCTGCCCTAGCCTTGGTCCATGGCAAGAGATTCTTTCCAGATTCTGTATCTTGGCAGCGGTGGACTCCCCTCCTCTCATGGAACAACAGAGAGTCTCTCATTGACTTTCTAGCACATACCCAGAGCCCCCGGGACAGAATCCCTAGTCAAGAAAGAAGGCGCTTGCCTTGGGTTGTCACAGAGATCCTTGAAGGGGCACTTTAACCTGGTTGCTGAGCTTGTAGTCAGTTGGTGGAGGGGAAATCCGACCGGTCATTTCTCTCTCTGAAGTTCAATAGAGGAACTTGAAGTCTTACAGAAAAACCACATGCACAAAATGTAATTCCTGCAGGATATCAGGCCTTTCTGTGGCTGTGGAACTCCAAAGATGCCATTGACCCTCTCTGGGCCCCAGTTCCCCCATCCGTACAGTAAGTGGTGGAAGGGATGACCTGAAACTGCCCCTTTACATGCTGCTGATCTGCAGTTATAAGTGGACTTGAAGCTGGAGTCAAACACTTTTTGGCCAGGACTTCTGCATGTTTTCCATGCAGCTCCATTCAGCTAGCCTCCCGTGTCCTTCTACATGTTACCATGTTACTTTATATTTATGCTATGAGTAGCATTGTGTGTCTGATGTGTGTGGCACAGGGAAAGTGTGCACCTCCAAGGTTGGCCAGAGCGCTGGGACAGTGTGTGTGTGCAAGGCTGTGATTAGTGGACTTTGTGCTACTAAAGTGGGAGGAAGCGGGAGCCAGGCCATCAACAACCTGAAGGCCATGTTTAAAGTCAGGAATTTATTCTCAAACAAGGAGGAACCACCAAAGGGTTTTTAATAGGTGTTTTTCTCCCTGAATTTTTGTACTTTTCTTTCCCAAATGTCACTCTCCTAGTGAGGCCATGCAGACCTCCCAATTTAACACCACAATCTCCCTTGTGTCCCTGGTCCCACTTACTCTGCTTTATTTTTCCCTGTAGTACGTATCACCTTGTAGCATACTAGCTATGAATAATACACTGATTCATTATTCCTTTCTCTCCATTCAAATGGAAGCTCACCAAGAACATAGATTTCTGTGTTTTGTTCAGGAATGCATTCTTAGTCTCTAAAACAGTGCATGTCACATAGTAGATTGTCATGAATATTGGTTGAATGAATGACTGAAGCCAAGTAGGCAGCCGTTCCGTGCTTCATTGCTTCAGAGGAGGGAAATGGCAGAAACAGAAGCAGCCTCTGAGACATGATGGTTTTGTTTCCCATGGGCGATGTGGCTAGTTTGGGGTGGTTTGGGGAAAAGTGAGAAAATAAATTATGGAGAAGCAGGAGGAAGAGCAGCCTCCTCTTGCCCTGCCGCCCCCACCTGAAATACCTGAACCTAGAGGAGGGAGCAAAAACTGAGGGTCCTAGAGCAATGCACCTGAGCCAGCTTTGGGCAGGGTCACCAGGGGAGGCCCCAGAAGGAATGGGGCAAGGTGAGGCTCAGCAGACAAGACAGAGTATGACATGTCCTATGTAGGGTGGGGTACACCATGGCTGGTGTAGGGAAGGAGAATCAGAAACACACAAAGCCCTTGCAGCCCAGGACAAAGATAGCAAACCCAACCATAGCCCTGCCTTGTGAGCTCAGACCAGGGGGAGAGAAACAATCAATCATACAAATAAAAAATCAGTCCATTTAGAAGGGGCTAAAAAAGGGGAGAGGACTTCTTCAGAAGCCCCAGCCTTGAATTGTGAGGTCTTAGGAAAATTTACACAGAAATGAGGCAGGTAGGGGACAAGATCCTGGCAGGTATCCTGTCCTCTGCCCTCTCCCTCATCACTTCCTGGGCCTTGAATGTCTTTCACTGCTCACCGAAGGCAGTTAGATGGGCCTGATTCCTCTTGTGTTGACATCAGCTGGGTCTACATTGACAATTCCCTCTGTAACCACTTTTCTTCTATTTGCAAAGGCTCTTGCTGTCTCCCTGGAACCTTGCAGCAATGCTGGGGCCAGAAAAGGGGGACCACCCTAGAGAGACAGTGGGACTTACTCAGGATGTACTACCATGTTTCCCTGAAAATAAGACCCACCCATAAAATAAGCGCTAGCAGGATTTCTAAGCATTTGCACAATATAAGCCCTACCCCGAAAATAAGACCTAGTGATGGGCGTGGCTACGCAGCGCATCTGCACAACCCACACATTTCGTCGCGGAGTGGTAAAGAAGATGAGCAGCCCTTCTCATTTGCCCCATTGTGACAGCTGCTATCCCAGAGGTGACTGGAAAGGTGTGGGCAGCCCCACCAACAAAGTTGGCTCCCCCTGTCAGGTCCCAGCCATCCTGTGCGTTCTGCAAACTGAGGCTTTGAGGGGAAAATAACACATCCCCTGAAAATAAGCCTGAGGGTATCTTCTTGAGGAAAAATAAATATAAGGCCCTGTCTTATTTTCGGAGAAACACAGTATGAGGCAGTGGCAGCTCTAGGCCACCAACTTGCCCCAGCCCAGCACCATGGCCAACTCCAGAGGGCTGTGAGCGGCTGTGGCAGCCTCAGACTCTCATGGCTCAGACTAGGATGCAAGAGGGGCCCCCAACTACAGTGAGAAAAGGGGCAGCCTCTGGCTCCAGAGAAGTCTGGACATTTTGCCCAAATGTATCTTAGACACTTCCTGGAATAACCCCAGCAGGACCTTGAGACCCATGCTTCACCTGTGTGGTGGTTTTAAAACTACAAATTCTTTGACATTCCTCCCATCTCTCAGGTTTCTGTTCTCTCTAAGCCAGCCTCAGTGATGAACTTACAACCAGTAAATACAGCAAAAGTGATGCTACCTAGCATCTGAGGCTAGGACATGAAAGGCAATGCAGTTGTGCAAGATGGAAAGAGTTCTGGAGACAGGTTGCACGACAATGTGAATGCACTTAACACCACTAAACTGTACACTTATTATGGCTCATTTCCTTTTGCTGGAAAAAGAAAAAGAACTGTACACTTAAAAAGGGTTAAGATGATAAATTTTATGTTATGTGTATTTTACAATTTTGAAAATCAGGCTCCATTCATACAATGGAATATTATTCCCACATAAAAAGGAATGAAGTACTGATACATGCTACAACACGGATGAATCTGGAAAACATACGTTAAGTGAAAAAAATCAGTAACGAAAGGCCACATGTTATAATATATGATTGCATGTGGTGTATAAAATGTGTAGAATAGGAAAATCTATAGAGGCAGAAAGTAGACCATTGGTTGCCAGGGGCTGGAGGAATGCAGAAATAGGGAGTAACTAGTAATGGATATGGGCAGGAGGAAGTTTGAGTGATGAAAATGTTCTGAAATTATATAGTGATGATGGTTGCACTATACTAAAACCGTACACTTTAAAGGGGGAGTTTTAGAGTTATAAATTATATCTCAATAAAGTTATTTTTTTAAAGGCAATGCAGTTTTCACGTTGTACATTAGGTCTTTCACTTTCAGAGCTCTGAGCTGCCAAGTATAAAAACCTCTGAATTCTCTGAGGCCACCATGTTGTGAGGAAGCCCAAGCCACACGGAGAGGCTGCAGGGAGGCGCTGCAGTTGAGAGCCTGATGGATCTCCCAGCTGTCCGCCAGCATCAGCTGCTCTCCTGTGAATGGTGCCATCTTGGACGTCCAGCCCGGTCGAGTCTCCAGAAGAAGGAGCCTCAGCTGACATCTCAGTGAAATAACATGAGAGACTCCCAGCAGGAACTGTCCAGACAAGTCTTTCCCAAATTCCCATGCCACAATATCTTGAGCAAAACAAAATGGTTGTTTTAAACTAAATGTGGAGATAATCTGTTAAACATTAATAGAGAACCAGAACACTTATAATCCAGCAGATTTCTTCTTCATTCTTTGAGTTCATTTAGTGAAGGTAAGATGAGGCCGCAGGTGGGCAGTGTCTAACATTTCCTTTTTCTGAGGTGTTTTTTTTTTTTTTTTTTAAATTGACCATTTGTAACCTGCCTCCACACAAAGGCTTTGTGGCAGCTCACAGAGAGACAGTCAAGGAAGGAAAACAAAATACGAAATAAATGATGAAAAGATTCACAATGATCAGAGAAGAAAAGCAATGAAGTCACCCAGAGGAGTCCACAGGGATCACCTTAGCACGGAGCACACAATGGGTGCTCACGAACTGGCAGCTGTGACAGGATTGTGGTGTCAGGGACCCAGGGAGGACTCACAGAGTGGCATCAGGGAACATGTATGGAGGAGACACATATGGTCAATCGTTCATATCTTCAAACCTGGAGACTCTGCCCTGTCAGACGCCCAGAGTGTTGGTTCTGGACCCTGCTCTTCCTAAGAAGGAAGGTCAGAGCCTGAGTCCCTCGCTGCACGAGACATCCTTCTGCTCTGGCTCTGCCACCACCAGGATCCTGATGGTTTTCTTTTATCCTGAACATAACTCTGCCACCCTGTGGCTGAGCACTCAGAGTGCAGGTCCTCAGGGATCCTATTGCAAGTTTCCCAGTTCTCAGGGAGCCAGGACTATGCAGGTGCTCCATTCCCCTGCTGGGCATCTCCCCATGCTGCGCACCCCAGTTTTCAGGAGATGGCCCCAAGGAATGCAGGGTGCACCTAAGTGCTTTTGCTCCTGGAAGTCTAGACTCCCCATCCATCCTCCTCTGGTGGTTCCGAAGCCTGCTGGAATACGGGAAAACACGGGCCAGCCTGCCTGCCTTGGTGGGTGGGTTGGGGGTGAAACATTAGCTTCTTAACCATTAGCTGCTGTAACCAATTACTGTAAATTGGTGGCTTAAAACAATGTGTATTTATTATCTCATGATTTGGAGGTCAGAGGTTTGAAATCAGTTTCACTGGGATGAAATCAACGTGTCAGCAGGAATATTCCTTCCAGGGGTCCAGAAGCTCTAGGGAAGAGTTAGTTTTCTTGTCCTTGTCCTTTCCAGATTCTGGAGCTGTAATACCTTGCACTCCTTGGCTTGGGGGGGCTTTCTTCCATCTTCCAAGCCAGCAGCAGTGCAGCATCTTCAGATTTCACACTGTCTTCTGATACGGCTTAGATGTTTGGCCCTTCCAAGTCTCATGTTGAAATCCGATTATCAGCCTCAGAGGTGGGGCCTGGTGGGAGGTGTTTGAGTCATGAGGGTGGATCCCTCATGAAAGGTTTGATGCCCTCCTTGTGAGATTGAGTGAGTTCTTGCTTTATTTGTTCACAAAGAGCTGGTTGTTTAAAGGAGCCTGGCATCACCTCCTCCCACTCTTACACCTTCTCTTGCCACGTGACACACCTGCTCCCCTGCTCCTTCCTCCTTGACTGAAGCTGTCACCAGAAGCAGGTGCAATGCCTCTTGTACAGCCTGCAGAGCCATGAGCCAAATAAACCTCTTTTCTTTATAAATTACCCAGTCTCATTTATTTCCTTTATAGCAGTGCAAAATGGACTAATGAATGCACCTTCTCTCTTCCGTAACCGATCTCCTTTTGCCTCCTCCTTTAAGGATTCTTGTAAGTGCATCTAGGGATCACCCCAATAATCCAGGATTATCTCAAGATCCTTAATTTAATCACATGTGCAAAATCTCTTCTGCTGTATGAGATAACATTCACAGGTTCCAGGAAATAGGACCTGGATATTTTTTAGGGCCATAATTCAGCCTATCATAGGTAGCATCAACATAACTTTGGCCTTCAGCCAAACCCGAGCAGACAGCAGAACCGTAGACATCTGCGAAAGGAAAGAATGGTTTGCTTTAGCTTCCCTGGAAAGGTAAATTCTGTGTGTATCCTTTCACTGTTGAAGCCAGGGCTAAGGAGGGTGACACCCCTGAGAATTCACGGGTACAGCCTCCTTCCACACCTGCTGTGAGGTTGTCCCTCCAGCTGCCAAGGACTCCCAGGCCCTGCACATTTGCCTCCTGCAGGAAAACTGAGTGGCTGCGACGTGTTCCCACTAGAGCTGCACAGATCTCTGAAGGCCAGCCCCTCAGACTGTCCCCCATTTGCAGGGTCAGCAGGTTTGAAAAACAGAGTTGACCATATCCCATCCAGCTGATGACAGCAGATTCACAAATGCTTTTTAAAAAAAACCTGTGGCAAAATACACGTAACATAAAATTTATCATCTTAACCAGTTTAAGGATACGATTTAGTATTGTTAATTACATTATATTCATATTGTGCAACCAATCTCCAGAACTCTTTTCATCTTGCAAAACTGAAACTTTATACCCATTAAACAACTCTCTATTCCTTCCTCCCCCAGCCCCTGGCAACCACCCTTCTACTTTCTGTCTCTGTGAGTTTGATGACTCTAGATACCTCATAAGTGGAATCACAAAGTATTTGTCCTTCTGTGACTGCTTTATTTCACTTAACATAATGTCCTTAAAGTTCATCCATGTATCAGAATTTCCTTTCTTTTTAAAGCTGAATAATATTCCATTTGTCAACCCAAAATAAGTGACTGAGACAAAGATCTCAATCAATGGAGGTTTATCAAGCCAAAGTTGAGGACGCACTGGGAAAAACACAAACCAAAGACAATTTTGTGGCTGTTTTTATAAAGTCAAATTTGGAAGTTTCAGTATTTATATGTGAGTAGGCAGAAAGGGGGGAAAAGGGCAGGAAAGGGGTAATGAGACAAACTGGTTCCATACTTGTGAGACCTAGGAAAATCTACATTTTACATAAGATAAGGTGAGTGTTAGAAGAGAAAAAGGGAGTGAAGGAAGCATCAATTACATAGATGTTCCTGGGGGGAGTGAAAGGATGTTTGCTCTTGTCTTATCTCTGCTCTCACCTTTGAAGATGAATACTTGGGTTGCTTTCCACCAGATGGCTATTGTGAATACTGCTGCAATGAACATGGGTATACAAACAAATGCTTTTTTTAAAAAAAATTCAGAATATTACAGATGTACAAATGTTTTGGTTACATGGATTGCTTTTGTACTGCTTGAGTCGAAGTTGTAAGTGTGCCCATCACCCAGATAGTGTGCATTGCACCTGTTATACAAGTGCTTTTTTACAGCAAGTGCTTATTGAGAATCTTGGCCCTGCACTGGCAGAAAAGAAGATATGGACCCCCTCTCTCTGTCCTTGTGTAAGGTCCCTGCTGCATTCAGAATCCTGAATGTGGCCCTGAAAATCTCAATGTGATCCTGACTGTACACTATTTCCTAATCTTAGGGAAAGATGTGGCAAAGCAGGTCTCAGCTTATGTATGGAAATGCTCCTCTACAGCAGGTTTTTGGCTGTGGGTAAGAAAGAAACAAACTAGTAAACTTAAAACAGGTCAACAGAAACATCTTGCAATACCCACTTGTTGTCTACTGCGTACATTTTGGCTCCTAATGTATTATAAATGAAACGATCATTTGGTAGTGGGGGAAGGACCCAACTGGAAAATGTCCTTATTTGCCCTTCCTCTTTAAGTGTGATAAAGTCTTCATCTGACCAGATGAAATGGCTGACATGTGACTGCTTTTAACCTGCAAAAATGGCAATTTCATATAGTTCAGCCAATAGGTGAGGTAACTGTAGGAAGACCCCCCTTCCTATGCCCGAGTCTGAGGAGGAAGGAAGCCTATACTACACAAACCACCTGGCTCTGACACAGTCACCGTGAGGGACACAGGTAGGGAGAAGCTGGCTCTGCTCTGATAATAAAAGGTGTTTTCCTGAGTGTATGTGGGTCTTTGAGTGTGGCACTTCAAATGAAGGGGGAGAGAAGAAATGGGTGGATGCTCCCTGCCGGCCATGAGAAAGCCCCGGGGAAGCAAATCTGGAGCATGAATGCTGCAGGGTTAATGGACAGACCACATCCTCAGTCCTGTATTTGGCAAACCCCAGGGCTGGCACTGCTTCCAGCCAGAGCCAGGATTGGTTATGATGTGTCTGTCTAGACCTAAGGCCAGTCTGTCTGGGTTCTTACTCTCATATTAGCTCTTGAATAGTCTGCTCCCATTTCTTCATGCTCTGAGACAGCCTTCTAAACAGACTATTTCCATCTGTAGGCCTCTGTCTGCTTTGCAGAGGGAAGATGGGGCTGTCAACTTCCAGAAAGCACCCTGGAGTTGCTTCTGTACAAATAAGTTGAGTGCAAGGACTAGGTAAAGAGATTACCTAAATTGCCTCTCTAGGAACTGAGAGAGCTGTTCCAGAGAGCCATAACCAGAGCTCTAGAGAATTCAAAAGAGCAAAAAGAGTACATGGCCCTTTCCTTCAGAGGGATAAAATGTAGTGGATGCCACCTTGGACAGAGACTCAAGAGGCCTGACTCCAGACTGTGCTATTACCCCGAAAACTTCGGAAAGTCATTTTCCTGTTCTGGGCCTCTGTAGGAATAAACATAATCTGTAGCACAGAATCTCTAAATTTCCTTCTTTGTCCAAGTCACTAGCACATAATATTGTAATGATCTTTCAACTTCTTTGTCTCTGCTACTGGGACATAGAGTTTTCTTCTCAATTTCCAGAGCCTGCTTGAATTTCTGACATATATTAAGGACAACAATAACAATAATGGTATCTAATAGTTATTGCGTATTTGCTGTGTGCCTAATTCTATGTCTACCTACTTCATGTGGATTATTTTTTCTAATTGCCACAATAACTGATGATGTAGGTACCATGATGATCCTAATTTTTTTAGAGAGGCCAAGTAGCTTGCTGTAGGGTATACAGCAAAGGCCAGACCTCAAGAACTCTGATTCTAGAGGACCCCTCTTAGCCTAAGCAAAAGAGTTTTCCTTAGAAGACATATCAAGGTACTCAAGAAGTGAGGATTAAATGTTGTTGAGTGAAAAAAAGCTGTTTCTGAATTTGCGTGCTGCCTTTTCTCTGCTTGTGAATCCAATTTCAAGACTGTTTCCCTCACCCTCAGGATACTGCACTTTCTTGTGGATACTTTTGGGGAACATTTCTGGGTGCTTTTTCCTCATTCTTACCTTCGTGATTCTTAACTTCCTCTATGCCATTGTGGGCTCTTCCAGGATGGGCCTGTGTCTTATTTATTTCTATATTCCCAATCCACTACTTTTACATGTTTCCAGGACTAGGCTACGTGCTCAATCAACACTAGCTTACTACGTTGACTGAATAGATAGATAGATACATACATACATACACATATACATATCTAGATAGATGGATAACTGTATACATACAGACACACACATACCACTGACCTATGGAACCATATGCAGAACGAAGTATGTGAGTAAGTGGGGTTGTGGGGAAAACACATTTTCTTTAAGTGACTCTTACTCTTCCTTCAACTTGGGCTTTTAAAAATGAGTTATAATTTAATGAGTTGCAATTAATTTACTCAATGAGTTATAATGTACACTTTGGTATGTTTTAACAAATGTATACATCTATAAAACTATCATCCTAAACAAGATAGTAACTTTTTCACCATCCTAGAAAATTACCATGTACCCCCCTTCTAGTGAATTCTCCCCATCACCCCTCCTGCCTTCTAGAATGTCATCTAAGTAGAATCATATACTATGTGCTTTTTTGTGTCTGGCTTCTTTTGGTAAACCAAATGTCTCTGAGATTTATCAATGTTGCTATGTGTAGTTCCTTCTTTTTTATTGCTGAGTAGTGTCCCACTGTGTGGATACATTTTTCCTGTTAACGTATATTTGGATTGTTTCCAGCAACAATGAACTCTCATTTTGTGGACATATGCTTTCATTCTTATTGAGTGAATTCCATCTAGCAGTAGAATTGCTGTGCCAGGTGATTTTTCTTGACATCCAGAGGTCCTTTATAATTGTTAGAAATATTATTTTACTAAAAAATATGATTACTTAAAGTTGTAAGTCATCATCAGAGTGCTTGGGGATTTCCTGGAGCACAAATGCTTTGTGATCCTTTAATTATGTTGATAGCCTCCATCCCAGCACACTAGGCAGTATATTCAGGGATCTGTCATAGTTCCAAGACAGCTCATAGTAAGCACAGGAAAAGAGAGAACAGAAAAAATGAACATGACCTTTACACAGAACTGTATAAAGTGTCTAAAAGCATTCATGGCTTGAGCAGAGCAATGGAAGACACTAAAATCCCATGGTCAGTGCAGTCCTTTGGAGTAAAGATTTGGACAGGACTAAACAGGGAATAAAAGACCATAGTTTTGGTCTTTGGCTTAGCCATGTCTTAGCTGTGTGACCTTATATAAAATTGTACAACCAACTGCTGCATCTCAGTTTCAAGCTTGTAAAATGGAGATGTAAATCTTGTGAAATGATAACAGACATTCTCTGCCCCCTGCACAGATTCTGTGAAGATTCTGTGAGGATGAGATAAGATAAAGTCTGCTAAGTCTCTCCCTTGATGAACTGTAAAGTGCTGTGCAGTGTGAGTAGCATCACGTGGAGAGAGGCAGGAACACACACACAGAGCTCATTTTGTGCTCTGATGACTGGGACCTGTTGCCCCAAGGACTCAGCTGCTTCTTTCAGGGGACTTTGGGCAAGGTCAGACACACAGTGACAATAGCTTTTTGTGAGCTGCCAGCTGGGCCTGGATGTCCCTATCCATTGTGTTCATCTCTGCAACAGGGGACTGTCAGGCTCTCTGTTTTCTAAATCTGTAGGAGAATCTTTCCCAATACCACAGCTACCTTCTCACGCTCCAAACAATGGATCTTTGGCTCTTTCAGCCCACACTGATCTTCATTTACCCAACCCATTCTCAGTGCACCACTGCAGATGACAAAAGGTTGAATATTTTATGAAAAGTCTGTTTGGGGCAGTTCTAGCCAAAGACATCATGGATAAATCTTAAATGGATATAAAAGATTAGTGCAGGCAGCATCACATAACAGTTGTTATTTATTGAGAACTTACCTCTAAGTGCTAAGTGCTCACAACTATCCTACCCTATGAGTTGGGCACTGTTATTATCCTTAGCTTACAGATGAAGAAACTGAGGCACAGTTTTATGGGAAGAACTCAGGACCAGTAGTCTTGGAACCTCAGGGTTCCACCATTGTCACTCTTGAGGCCTCAGTTTCCTTATTGGTAAAATGACAGTGGGGATAACCTTCCTTTAATCTCTGATATTTTTTCCAGCATTAACATCCTGTGAGTCTTTGTCTGATTCTGAGTGAGTCAAATAGCCTTTCTGAAACTCTTTCCTCACCTATAAAATGGGGAGAATTATCATCACTTGTCTGGTCTTCGCCATAGGGCTATTGTGACAGTGCCCTGTGAAGACGGAATGGTGCTGAGGGGATGAGTGTGTGTCTCTCAGGCCCCTGAGCCCCAGGGAAATGATGGATACCTGTGATAAGCAGAAATCAGGCACTCCCTTACAGCTTCCCCCATTTGAGGGGAATATGGGATGTTTTGACATGAGGAAGGCTTGGGGATAAACTTGTTGAATACTTTCCATTTGGTAGAAGAGACAACTGGTGCCAACAAGGGCAGTGCTTTCCCTGTAGACACTTAGAGGACAAGGGAAGAGCTGGAGCTGCAGCTGCAGCCCTGTCTCCCTAATTCCAGGCATTCTGGTCTTTCAGGAACACTCATACGCTTCTTACCTTCCAGACACTGACCCAGTGTGAGATCTGATTCTCCAACAGGACACCACAGTAGGGGCAATGCCCTGGCTCTGAACTTTCAGAAGGCTGATTGGGGCCACTCCCCGTTCTTTCCCATTTTAGGAACCCACTGAACACCTGTTATGGTATGTGAAAGAAAGCAAGACCCAGCAGCACTGTGGCAGAGCTGAACCGGAAGCCAGCCCTGCAGGATTCACCACCAGAAGGCTTCCATCTGTCCCTGGTGGCTTCTCCATTGCATCTAGTCCCACATGAGTGCCATGAGTCAAGGCCAGTGAAGGGCATTTGAGGAGTGAGGAGAGTGAGGAAAGAGATATTAAAAGACCTGACTTTTGTCTAGACTGTCAACTTTGGTAATCTGAACTTAATGTTGCATGAAGATGAATCAGAACGTGAAAGTCAGAGCAGGATGTTGGCACTGTTTGGACTGGCTTGGCTAGAATAATAAAGAATCATAATCCTGGCTTCTGAGATGTTTTAGAGTTCATACTTTCCTTTTCTGGATTTTTAAAAACCCAGATCCATGGACTTCTGGTGTCAAGTAGCCACAGAAATTATGTGTAAAACATTATGTGTATGTGTGCAGGGGTATTTCGCTGGAGAGAGAATCTACATTTTTATCAGATTCACAAAAAGAAAATAGTAACAACCCCTGAATTAAAGGAATTCTCTAAGCAAAAAAGAGAAATGATCTCAGAGGGTTTTATTAATAGAAAGATCACTTTGACAATAGTTCAAAGAAGAATGAAGTTCTGTCAGTTTTGTTATTGAAAAAATGGGTTTCCTGGCAAGGCATTGTATAAATATTTAAGATTTGACAACAATTTATAAAGGAATACACTTTTCTTTTTTCTTTCTTTCCTTCTTTCTCTTCCTTCCTTCCCTCCTTCCTTCTCTCTTTTCTCTCTCTCTCTCTCTTTCTTTGTTGCCTAGCCTGGTTTTGAACTCCTAGGCTCAAGAGATCCTCCCACTTCAGACTCCCTTGGCTGGGATTACAGGCATGTGTCACAGCACTGGCTTAGAAACATAGCTTTTTATGTATCATCTCACTGACCCTCCCAAAGGTGACAGTCCAGAGAAGCTAAACAGCTTGTCCAGGTCACACAGCTTCTAGTGATCAGTTTCCAGATATCCTGACACCTGTTTAGTGCTTTTTCAACTTTAACGCTGAGATCCAGGCTCTCTCTACTCCCCTGGGCTATAGATGGCTCTCCTTTTCCTGCTTGTGAAGCTGAATCAACAGTTCTTTCACATCAGGAGATACCAAGATGTGGCTTCCACAGCCAGAGTCTTCTGTTGAGGAGTCTGTTACGCACTTGAGTTAAAGGAGACGCTGGGCCATGGCCTAAAGTGCCCAGCGTGGTGGTGGCATCCTTCTATTGAGCCGTTCTCTCACATGCACATGGAGAGGGGCTGCATGTGGCCCTGAAATGGAGGTGTCATCATGTGTGCTCCAGAGTGGGTACCTGGGAAGGAGGAGGGGAGAAGGCCTGCAGAGCCTCCATCCTACATCCTGTCTCAGCTCACACAGCTACTGGTGCTGCCTGGAATCAGCCCAGGTTTCCCAACTCCCAGGCCACAGAACTTCCCCTCCTACCAAACAGCACCACTAGAGCATCTTCCCCAAACTACTTGAGCAATCCCGACAGTTGGAAGATTAACCCCTGTTCTCAACTTCCACACAAGCCCTCTACTTTCAGTGTCATTTGAGGAATATGTGAATGATCTTTGAAATGGAGCAATATCCCCAATGGGAAAAAAAAAGTCAAAATAAGATTATGAGGGCCGGGCGAGGTGGCTCACGCCTGTAATCCTAGCACTCTGGGAGGCCGAGGCGGGCGGATTGCTCGAGGTCAGGAGTTCGAAACCAGCCTGAGCAAGAGCGAGACCCTGTTTCTACTATAAATAGAAAGAAATTAATTGGCCAACTAATATATATATATAGAAAACATTAGCTGGGCATGGTGGTGCATGCCTGTAGTCCCAGCTGCTGGGGAGGCTGAGATAGGATTGGATTTCTTGAGCCCAAGAGTTTGAGGTTGCTGTGAGCTAGGTTGACGCCATGGCAATCACTCTAGCCTGGGCAACAAAGCAAGACTCTGTCTCAAAAAAAAAAAAAGATTATGATTTAAGCTGAACCCACTCAGTTTTATGAGTACAAGTGTCTTTCATTTCTAAAACAGTATTTTAGAGTAGACAAGCTATATTCACATACCTTAAAAACATCCGTGGAGTGGAGTGTGCCTGTATGCTGGGCACAGTGCCACGTGATTAGAATTCGGCAGTGCACAAAGCATTCTCAGTCCCTGTCTGTGTGGATTCACAGCCTCAAGAATCAAGTGCAGAGGACAAATGTCTGGCCCAAGGGTAAAAATCTGCTGGTAAAGACAGGGGCAGCCTCAGCGTGTGGATCACTTCCATATTGCTTCCTCTTCGATACTGGGCAGGCTGAGGCAGGCAGGGTCAAAGCCTCCAGATTGTCTCCATTCTGTATTTCCCAGGCCAGAGGAAACCATTCCCATGGAGTATGGGGGTCATGTTTGGGAGATAAGACAGGTTTGGCTAGGAATGGCATTTCCTCCCTCAGGCACTGGCTGGGTGCTGGGGTCAGGCTGGGGATAAGAATGACCTACCTGATCCCTGTGAGAAAGGTTGTGTCCCCACCCAGGTGTTTCATCCTGGCAAAGGAGTGAACCCCCGAGTCCCTGGTGGATTTTAGCAGCTCCCTGGGAAGCCACCCGGCCTTGCTGGCTGGTAGGGCTTCTCTGCCCCTGCCAAGTTGCCACTGCCCAGCCCATGCAGTGCCCGAGGTATCAGGTAAAGGACTGCAGAGTGAGCAACAGTGCCTACAGTGTCACTCTGAGGCCCCAATTTGTGCAACTTCTGTAAATGCACCCTGTCCCCAACTTCATTAAGATGATGTTTTAAATTTCTGTATTTCTCTTTAGATTTTGAGATCCAAGCAGACAGGATATGTGCTCTACATACCCTTAGAGGCCTAGTGCTTAGAGCTCAGCAGGGATTGTTACCTGCCTTAATCAGAGGGAGGACGTGTCTCCTCCTCAAACTCAATCACAGGGGCATAACTGCTCAAGATGAAGAAGCCATTTCAGATCCATGGTTCACCGAGACATATTATATGACTGAACTACACAGATGGTGCAGATGCTAAGATGAATGTAACATATTTCCCATAGCCTGGAGAAGCAGGTCTTCACATGACTGTATTGTAATACGTCAAGATGGAAGCAGTTGGCTGGGCACGGTGGCTCACGCCTGTAATCCTAGCACTCTGGGAGGCCAAGGCAGGAAGATCGCTTGAGCTCAGGAGTTAGAGACCAGCCTGAGCAAGAGCGAGACCCCATCTCTACTAAAAACAGAAAAAATAGCAATCTTATAATGTAATGGTGAAGGTTACTTTAGTAACATATTATATATATATATATTGAATGTTGTCATTGAAGAGCAGATAGTTGCTGGTGGAGGAGGTGAGCAGGGAAAGGGTATTCAAATCCAAACTACCGGTGCTCAGAGGAACTCCTTTGGTTCAAAGTGTCTGAAAATCCAGCCATCCTTGGAGCTGTCCTTGGTGCTGATCTCACAAGGTCTACCACTTGTTATCTTGGGAAGGCCCGCCAGGCTTTTTGCCCTGTCATTCTGTTGGAGTCTGAACTGTTGTCACCATCTCAGCCAGAAGACTTGGCTGCAGCAAGTGTGTCCAGCTCCTGAGTCCTGTCAGTTGCCCAACCTCGCCCCCCTGCCTGCCACTTCAGCCCGTAGTGTGGATGAAGGGCTGACTCAGAACCCTGTTATGATGGCTGGGACTTCCCAGCACCCACACTCCTGGCTCTGCAAAGGTAGGACAGGGCAACTCGATGGATTCATCCATGTGCTCCAAATGCCTGAGAGCAGTGCCAGGCTCCCATTCTAAACTTCTGCAGAGGAAACTCATACCACTCCCACTCCCACAAAAGCCTAGGAAAGCTCTGAGCCTGGTTCAGATCTCTATAGCACATCATATTTGTCACTTGTTCCTCTTCTAATTTCAAAAGAAAACAATTGCTAAGTGTGTACATGATGTGGGAAAAGCAAACCTTGGGAAAAAACACCCAATTTTCTGGTGTGCACACGTTATCCCAAGAACATCTTAACCGAGGAAGGAATTAAAAAATTGAAATCCCTAGAGGAGAACTGAAGCATTCTCAATCATTCCTGCACCAAACCATTGTTAATGTCCTATTTTCTTTCCTTTTTTTCCCCTTGGAGATACTTAAGTTCTACCTGTTTTCGTTCTTATCTTTTAATCATAATATTGTACAGGGAACAAGATTCTATCACTTGACAAAAACACAAGTATTATTTTTAAATGCTTTATTGCACATTTCTTTTTCACTTTTCATTAGCATTGTGAATTTTTAAGATGCATAATATTTTACAGCAGTAGGATATATGTATACAAATACACTGCAGCTCTGTGCTCACATTTTCTGAGAGGGGCGTCACAAAGGGGAAGGAGTCTGCATCTCAACATTCAGCACCGAGACTGGCCCTTCTGGGGCTTAGTTCGTGGTCAGCGACAACCACGTGCAATGCTTCTCTGGGCCTGCTACATAGGGAGAAAGGAGGCCAAAACTCATGCATCCCACCCAGCCTCACTTTCCTGCTGTTCTCTGTGAAATGGAGAAGAGAATAATGGTCCCTAATCTGCCACTGAGAAGCTGTGGCCCTTGGGAAAGTCCCTTCCCTACTCTGAGCCCCCCACCTCCCCGAGGCTCTGAGCGGCAGAGACAGGCTGGAACTGTGGCTGGGGTGTGTGCTAAGCTTTGCACAGTGAGGCAGACAGGCTGGGGTGCGCGTCAGCACCTGCTCTCCCGCTGTGCTGGCCTGTTTTCCAAACTGCCATGGTATGTTTCACAGCCCAGCTAAGTGGGGGACACCAGGACTGCGCTGGAGCCCCTGGTTCCACCTTTTGCTGGCAGCATGGCCTTGGCAAGGACCCCCCCCCCATGTCCTCTACTTTTCTCCTCTGGCACATGGCATTGATAGTCATAGTTATTACATAGGGCTATGCTGACCATTACATGGCAACATTAGCGAGGGCATAACACTGTGCCTGACACAAGCAATCAGTGCTGTACGAGACCAGGAAAGGGTGAGCCTCAGGGCTCAGGGTTTGGACGGGAGCAGGGGTCACAATGAGCTACTACAGGGAGCATGAGAGAGGCCCCTAGGTCTCCGGACATACCTAGGTTTGGACAAAAGTCAGCCCTGCACTTTGTTTTCAGCGGGAGAAAATCCATCACACTACATGCCTAAGATATTGGCACTATATGTTGGTTGTATTGTTCTCTCCAAAGGGGTTTGTGTGTTTGTTCTCCAGTAGGACTGGAGAATGAGAAAAAATTCTTGGGACATATTCAGACCTGTGTACATTGAGATGGGGTCCAAGCCTGTATCTCTGAGGAGAAAAGGGGGACCCATCTAACATTGGGGGTACACGTAGAACCAAGAGAAATCGCACCAGGTGTGGGGTACGTGCGTGTGCATGTCTGTGAGCACACACATACTGAGGTGCTGGAGGAAGAAAACAGCAAGGCCCAGAGAAGGGCAGAAGGATCCAGAGGCCCGAGGGACCTGTGGTTGAAGGGCTACTTCTGTTCCCTCCCCATGCCCAGGGACTCTTTCACCAACATTTCAAAAGCACACACAACCCTGTGCCGAGCCTAAGAGGCAGTGACCCTTGTGTGTCCCCTTCGTCTTCCCACTACTCTGAACTGCTGGAACCGAGGGAAACTGGGCGGGCTGGGCGTTCTCAGGGAAGAAGCGCTCATGCCCTAGGGGACACCTAGCACACCCAGGCCTTGCACTGGGACTAGGGCTTCCATCCCAGTGCTACTGGCCACAAACCTACTAAGGGCCTGCTCTGCCTCTGCCTCCCCTCACCACCTGCCCTCCGTCTCCCGGCCTGGAGAGCTCCCCTGTGGGGCACTCAGTGGCTCAGGACCAACTGTCTCTTCAGCAAAGGTGATCACTCTCCTCAGTCCTTCAGGCGTCCCTCTTGCTAGCATGCCCCTTGGAATTGCAGGTGAAACCTGGGCTTGACGCCAAGAGGAAAACCCCCAGGTAAGGGACAGTCAGACCAGCCTTGGGGTGAGGGCAAGAGAGTCACAACATCAGGAACTTAGGCACGCAGACCCCACCAGGCTCTCCTGTCCCCGTGACACTCCTGGATGCAGGTAGAGCCTCGTATCACCTGCAGGTGCCTGCTCAAGCCTCCTTTTGAAGGTAATTCCAGCAGCTGCTGTAGCAACCCTGTGCTCTGAAGGGCGTGCCAGGGCCACCATGGAGGTGACACTGTGTGTGGGGAGGAAGGAGGGAGTCAGCTCTATCTTTGTCACCTGGGTCCCAGGGCAAGAGCACTCCCTCTGGCTCCAGCTGCCCCTGCCACTGCCTGCTGCACCAGGGCTCCTGCACCAGGTGCCCTGCCCAGGCATTGTGATCACTGGATCCTACTCTGACCAGGGCCCGTTGGTCACCATCTCACAGCCCTTCTCTCCAGCCCACAGCCAGGTTCTAGAACCTCTTCCTCAGGCACACCCCACTATGTCTTTCACCTGCTATGGCCTGAATGTGCACGCCCACCAACATTTGTAGGTTGAAACCTACTTCCCACTTGACAGTGCTAAGAGGCAGGGCCTTTGGGAATGTCATGAGGCTCCACCCTCATGCATGGGGTGAGCATTCTCATAAAAGAGGCTCAAGAAACCTCTGGGCCCCAGTCTGTCACGTGAAGACATAGCTAGAGGGCACTGTCCCCAAGAAATAGGCCCACAGCAAACATTGAATCTGCTGGCAATTTGATCTTGGACTTCCCAGCCTCCAGAACTGTTAGCAAAAAGTCTCTGTTGTTAACAAATTGTGAGACTAAGGTACTTTGTCAGAGCAGCACAAATAGACTGGGACAGGACCCTGCCTTTCCACCTGACACCACCCTGTGTAAGCATCAGAATTCTCCCAAAAACGTATGCATCCCTCGGGTTCCCTGAGCCATGGGAACACATGGCCAGGAGACATGCCCTCTGTGTTTCTCATGGGCTCTCAGATGTCCCTGAGATGGGGGCCACAGGGAAGCAAGCAGGTCAAGAATCTATCACCAATTCACAAGAGCCACCCCCAGCAGGATCTCACAAGACGGGAGCAGAGAAAGCTGGGAACAAATCCAGTGAGAAGAAGACACGGGCCAGAATCTCCCACTAACCCTGCCATGACAGGGTCTTGTCTGTGCAGATCCCAGAGCCACCAGAGATCAGAGCTGTTTCTATGGACAAGAGGGATATTGACACTCTGAAGAACAAGTCAATCATTGACCACATCCTGTGCTACCAACCATGTCCACCTCCTAGAACTAATATAGGAGAAACACTCACCCACAAATCTAGGTAACAACCCAGCAGGGACTAAACCTACAAAATTCCTGTGACGACAAGGCCCACTCCTTCCTTGGCAGGGGGAGGGGATGCATGCACATTCTGTGGACATCAGCAGTCTCCCAGGTCACATGCTGGGATCAGCAATGGCAATGTCACACACAGGGTGGGAAATGCCAAGAAAATCAGAGGTCACAGGATCAGTCACTGTGTCCCAGGCCAGCACTGTCCACAATCCCCAGGGCCGTCTGCCTCAGAGAAAAGGGTCCCCGAGCCCAGGACCGAGAGTCAGCAGAGACTCGGGAGCCCCAGAACCCCAGTGTTTCCACACACTCCCGCAAGGGTCAAATAAAAGTCAGCATGAGGCCCTTGATTCAGGGTCTTCATGCACTGAGAAGAGGAAGAACAAAGAGAGCCATGGTCCAACCAAGAGAGTCAGCCTGTGAGCACAGGCTGGCCTGGGAGCAGAGATGCATGTGTGGCCCCAGACCAAGGACACCTCGCTCCTCGGGACACCCCCACCTGCCCCTGGCTGCATTTGGAGGATGTTTCCCATCACTACCCTGACCATCCTCCAGCCACCTGTGCAGAGACGCGCGCTCCACAGGCCACGTTTGCATGCAGGAGACAGAGCCCACTGCCCCCAGGACAGCCACACTGTCCAGCGACGCCGGGCACACCGGCAGTAGGAGTTCCTAATGGGAGCACTTCTACTAACAGCCATGTGTGGCTGCTGTGGGTGCCCTGTGGGGACAGGCTCAGGGTACCCCGGCACCGTGCACTGGCGGCGTGGAGGGGCCACTCCACTCTTGCCGACGGCTGCTGCGGCTGCTCACGTCAGCTGGTTAAAGAGGGAGAGCAGTGACCACACCCACCCAATCTGGGCTCCTTCCCTGGCCCTGCCCAGGGCTCCAGAGATTTAACATTTCGCCTTTTGCATCATACGGTTCTAATAGAACAAATAAAACATCATACGTAACGTTCAGATGCATTTCTTCTGGAGGAAAAAAGAGACTCGATGAAAAACAGAAAAACCAGAGGTGAGCCCCACTCGCTCACACCCTTTAGCTTCACTCAGCTGAGGGGTGTGGGCGCGGATGCCGGCCATCAAGGCTGGGACGACTGGAAAGCCCCCAGTCGGCTTTCAGGATGGGGAAGCGGACCCAGTAGCCCTCCCTGCCCACCATTTGGAGGGGCCATTCGGGCCTGCTGTCCCTGCACGCACAGTGGCAGGAGAAGGCGGGACCCACACTAGGGACGGGTCGCCCTGCTCTGTGTGGGGGAAGCACACCTTGAGGCTCGGCGCCCCAACCCCGAGTCCACATGACTGGTCTCACTCTATGGCCCCTCAAGAGCCCCAAATTTCCTTTCCTCTCCCAACCCCAGGCAGGGCACGACTGATGGGCATGAGGGCACAGGTGTGCCACCACATGTGGAGAGACCCAGGCCAGGTGGTGTGACCCCACAGGCCTAGGATGAGGCTGGAGTGGGGGAAAAGCAAGAGCTTGTCCACCTCCTCCCTCCAGGTAAGAGAGGGCCACAGGGAAGGGAGGGCAGGGAATGTTCTAGCAGTCAAACACAGAGTGGAGGAGTGATGCCCTTTGAGCTTGAACATGGAGTCTCCACGTGCCACAAGAAGAGTTCTGTTTCCTTTCCAGCTCCTGCCGGGGGCACTGATGTCAAGGCTAAAGACACAATAGCACACCTGTGCATGGGCCATGTGACCCCACCACTCCACACCCAGAAGGGGTCAGGAACAGCAGTAAGTTTCCAGGGCCTCGGACAAGGCTGGGTGAGCACAGGATGGGGAGGACGTTGCCGTGGAGGGTTCTGGGCGGACCACAGCGGGTCCTAGGAACAGGCCAGGTGCTGGGTAAGCGTCTGGCACCTCTGTAGTGTAACTGGGAACTTGGCAATGAGGTCTCCCTGCTGAGTGCGTACCTTGAGGAAGGGAAGCATCTTTCCGTGGAAACTTTCCACCTCGGCGGCCAAATGGCATTCTCCCAGATCACCAGCATCAGCCACCATCACGGGAGAGAGTGTCCTTTCAGTCAAACACACCACCTTGAGAAAATGAGGCAGAGAGGGAGGAGAAGGCTTGGAGTAGTGGTCACCTGCTGGTGCTGACAAGGACCCTGTGGAGGGCAGTGGCTCCATCTCAGCAGAAGTGTGTAGCTCCTCTCTGTGAGCAGAAGGACAGTGCTGCAGGGACACTTTCTGCCTGGAGACTCCCCTTTTGGTAAGTGACCTGTGGCTCCTTATGGCTGTTCTTTATGAGATCCTGCTGGATCTTGTCCTGGGTGCACCTGGCTTTCCTTCAGGGTTGAGAAGTCCTCTGTGACCTGCCTGTGCTAGGTACAGCCACTGGGGATCCCCTTGGGGACACACATGCTCATGCACATGGGCAGGTCCATCCATTTGGAAGGAGGGTGCAGGGCTCCTGGGCTCATCCTGGACAGCACTCAGCCCACTGCGGTCTTCTACACAAACCACCCAATGTGTCTTCTTTCCCCCTTGTATCCATGTCATCTGCTCTAGGCCATTGAAGGGTATGCAGTGACTGTTGGAAAAGAAAAGCCAGAATGAAGAGGAGCCACCTACAGGAGGCATGGGTTTCCTGGGAGTCGCTGGGAGATAAGTATAGGAAAAACCACTGGAGCCACCGAGGGTCCCTTTACACCTAGTGGGAAGGGAAGGCCAGAGTAGCCAACCTTCATTCAGTTATTACTGTCATGGTGGAATTGCACCATGACTGCCACATTCATTAGTTGTTATTCCTAAGTATTAATAACAAACATCTTTCTCTTCTACCCATTTAGATGGGGCGGAGGCAGGGGAGAATAAAAACGCAAGTATGCAGGAGAGTTGGAGAGTGTGCCAGCCCACCACTACTACTGTGGATTCGAGACTTGCTGTTACTTAGTGGGAAACAATCTGGTAGCATCCTTATTTTTTTGATGGTCATAATGGCCAGTGGGAGCTCCTTCCAAAAGGCTCTGGCCTTCTGGGACACGGCCCCATCAGATACGGAGCTCCATCTCACTTTCCACTACACCAGATGCTACCTGGTCATCTTGTACCTGCCCTGGCACAGCCCCATCGTGGACACTGGCTCCCCTCGGCGTACATTAGGTTTTGAGACCAAGGTCTGCTCACAAATCACAGTCATTGCTCTGTCTGTATTTTACACCCCCTGGTCCTCTTGGTGCCCTGAGGGAGCAGGCAGGGTGGTGCCCCGGCTCAGTCACTTCCCATGGGGGAGAATGGAAGGGAGACAGGAAAGGAGGGACGGACGGAGCCTCCGTAAATGCAAGCGTGCGGAAAACAAGTCTCCCTCCAAGATGGAGGAGAAAGTTAGAAAAGCACACACGGGCGATACCCAGAAAGGGAAAGGTTCTTGCTCAACGTGTAAGGAAACTGTCTCGGGACCTCTGGGCCCTGTCAAAGCTCCTGTGGGCGTCCCAGGGCCGGGGAACAGGAAGCCCTGTACTCACTCTCGCCGTCGCCGGGAGCGGATCCTGGCCTGGCATCGCCGCAAACACAGCCCGCTGCTCACCGGGCCCAGGGCGCCCGTCCGGCCCGGCAGGAGGCGCCGGTTGGACACGGGGCGGGGCGCGCGCACTCTGCCGGCCGTTGGGGCGGGGCGGGCCCGTCGCTGAAATGCTCCACCCCCACGCGCGGTCTGCCGCTGCCGGCGCTGGGACGCCGCGCTCCAGCCGTGCCCGGTCCCTTTCCTGCGACGCGCCTCGGAGCCGCGGCTTCGAAAGCCAGAAAGCCCGCATGCCGTTGAGTATCCGAAAAGCATCATGCCTCAGGAGAAAACCACAGAGATTGATCTTTGAGCTGAACAAACAATAATCTGTATACTTGAGTAGAAAGAGTCCCACGTATAACGTCCTCTATGGCTTCTCTGTGGGGAATGTCAAACGAGCGAAACGCACGCTCCAGCGTCACCTCTGACAACCTCCTGAGCAGAGACTGTACGTCTGTGCCTTCAGATGGGGACGATTTCTTAGAAGAGCCTCTGCGCAACAACTCCCAAACAGCGACAAACCAGGAGATTTTCTTCTTTCATCTTCCTGTTTGTGACCAAGGAGATTTCCCCGGGAGTTTTCGCCCAGGCGTCGCCGTAGCCCTCTCTGTCCAGCACGCGGACGGTCTGGAGGATGTGCTGGTGGGAACGGGTGTCGTGGGTCCTATGGATTTGGATGCTATCTCCTGTTTCCCGAGAGAACTAGAAGCAGGTCTTGTCATTTGAGGCAACAACGGCATGCGGGCTTTCTGGCTTTCGAAGCCGCGGCTCCGAGCCGCGCCCCAGGAAAGGGACCGGGCACGGCTGGAGCGCGGCGTCCCAGCGCCGGCAGCGGCAGACCCCGCGTGGGGGTGGAGCATTTCAGTGACGGGCCGCGAGGGGGCGCGCGGCCACCGCTCCCCGGCGAGGCGGCGCAGCACTGCTCGGGCCGCGCCCCGCCCCAACGGCCGGCAGAGGGCGCGCGCCTCGCGCTGCGCCCAACTGGCGCCTCCAGTCTGGCGAGACGGGGCCCTGGTTGGGGTGCGCTGGGCCCGGTGAGCAGCGGGCTGTGTTTGCGGCGGCGCCCAGGCCCGGATCCGCTCCCGGCGGCGGCGAGAGTGAGTACAGGGCTTCCTGTTCCCCGGCCCTGAGACCCCCACGGGAGCTTTGCCGGGGCCAAGACGCGAGAACCTTTCCCTTTCTGGGTGTCGCCAGTGTGTGCTCTTCTTACTTCGTCCTCCAGCATTGAGGGAGACTAGTTTTACACACGGAGGCATTTGTGGAGGCCTTCGCGGGCTAAGAAGAGCGCGCCACGGTGGTTTTTACAGATTCGGGATTCTTTCCCGGGAGAAATCCCAACGCAGACTCAGGGAAAGGGGGGACCTCTCCCATCGGGATAACCTAGGGAGTATCGGGGCCTTCCGGCTGAGTGAGGCGGGTCGAGGCCGTCGCCTGGGAGACCCACACGTGGCGTAGTCACTTTGTTGCCGTTGGGAATAACGGATGTCACAACCTGCCTTGGTTCAACTGCCTCGGTAGTGTCTTACCATATACTTGGTCACTAGCGTTTTCATCTCAACACCCTCATTTCCCCCTTTTTAAATAATTTCAAACCTTAGATCATAGTCCCACTTTTCCTTTCAACCATGTCAGAACAACGTTCTTCTGCGGGTAGGACAACATCCTCATTGCAGGCGGCCTGGTAACCTGACACGCTCGTTCCTGATGCCCTCCCTCTGCCCTACAGTCACAGAGTAAAGTCGTTTGATTCTTGTGTTCTCTCTCGTTAGTATTAGAGACCCGGCATGACTTGCTGGTGGCATTATTTTTCTGTTTGGAATGTTATTACACAAGGAAGTATGTGCAGCCCTAATGTGAAAGAGATTACCTAAGATCTGGGTCTGGTCTTTGGTCGAGAGTGATCACCTTTCCAGATAGACAGCATTGACACAGCCTTACCAGACCAGAAAAAAAAAGCCCAAACCCATAATAATATGTTATAACATATCATTATATATGTGTGTTTTAACTTTAACATAAACATATGATAGATGGGTTTTTTTTTCTTTTTTTTTTTTGTTTTTTTTTGAGACAGAGTCTCGCTTTGTTGCCCAGGCTAGAGTGAGTGCCATGGCATCAGCCTAGCTCACAGCAACCTCAAACTCCTGGGCTCGAGTGATCCTTCTGCCTCAGCCTCCCGAGTAGCTGGGACTACAGGCATGCGCCACCATGCCCAGCTAATTTTTTATATATATATCAGTTGGCCAATTAATTTCTTTCTATTTATAGTAGAGACGGGGTCTCGCTCTTGCTCAGGCTGGCTTTGAACTCCTGACCTTGAGCAATCCGCCCCCCTCGGCCTCCCAAGAGCTAGGATTACAGGCGTGAGCCACAGCGCCCGGCCAATAAATGGGTTTTTATATTAATGAATATAATATTTCCTTTTCTGTCCAGAAATACTATCATCTAAAGAAAATAACAATAGGACACGATAACAGTGGTGATTGATAGTAATGAATAGCAGGTCTAAATGAACAAACAGTACATGTGAGAAATATATAACTATTTTGATCATGTTGCTTTTTGTCCTCAGGTGTACCAGTTTATTTTAACTCATTTTCAACTTCTTTGTTGGATTTTTAACTACAGTAGGCCTTATGAAAGTGCATTCCTAAAATTCATTTAGGAATCTGAAACATTTCTAATATGCATGTAAGAATTATGAATGAAATTAAAATAGGACTAATCAAAGAGATAACATTTTAATTATGATTAATTAAAACATAGCAATGATGTTTCTTTCTGTCTATTACATAGAGGATGATTTTACTCTTTCTGTCTCCTTTCCTAACAGGACACAGAAAGAGTAAAGTACTCTGAACAGCCTGCAGACTTTGAGACAGGATTCTTTTTTTTGTATGTGGTAGTAAAACAACATCGTAAAACATAACATTCATTTTCACTTGCTGTTCTGCTGTTAACGAGCCCACGTTAAACAGAGTCCTCATGTCAATGCAATGTGAAGACACTGAGATAAATATTGTCTTAACAGACGTGCTTGAGCATGGAATACTCAGGATGTTAATTCCCAGCAACAGCAGGTCTTTAGACTTGTAGGGATCAGATTCCAACTCTCCAAAACATCCATCTGCCTCCCTCCTACAGGTTTGTTTGCTCAACCAGCTGCTGTCAGTTGAGTCCTTTGCATCTATAAATTCATCATATAAACTACACATGTCCAAATGCCCAGCACTTTTAAACATTATGGAGGTCATTGGATGTCATCATAAGTTAAACCTCTCTTTCTCAGAAAAAAAGTTTACAGTATAGAAGTAATTTCCACTTGTGAAATTGAAGTTGGATTACAAATCAGTTATGTGTTTAGGAAGGAATTCTGTAAAGTCCTATTTAAGTTGAACTGCCATTTTCTGGTGAATCTTTTTTTCTTTAAATCTGAAACAGTCACATTTCCAAACAATGAGTACATTGTTTATTGCCAAACTCATATAAAAGCCAGCAGCGATGATAGCGGCCTCGTAGGCACATGTCAACAGAGGTTATCTCCTTTGATTTTGATGAATTTGAGAATTTCTCTGAGGCCTTCTGTACATGTAGACAAAACTGGAAGTGATCCCAAACTTCATAATGAAAGCCCTATTACTTCAGGGGAAAAAAAAATCCCACCCCTTTCTGGCAGTGTGAGTATGAGCTGTTTGTGACATTTAGCAGGTAAGTATGTTTCATTTTCTTAGGTAACAACCTCAGAAGCCAAACAGAATTTGCCAAAATTTACTTTTTCATGCCACTCTAAGCATCCTGCCCTTGTACAACTCTGAGTGTTTCGATTACAGGGTCAGATCCTGTGTTTACTAAGAATTCTGATGTGGTGCTCATCATGGAATATTTAGCATTCATCTTGATTTTTAGCAATATTGCAATAACGGCAGGGCATGGTGGCTCACACTTGTAATCCTAGTACTTTGAGAGGCTGAGGTGGGGGGATCACTTGAGACCAGGATTTTAAGACCAGCCTGGGCAACATAGCTAGACCCATTCTCTGAAAAACAATTTTTTAAAATTTATCAGGGTGTATAATGTATATCGCATTAATATATTATGTTCCTTGATTACTGCGTCATTTGACATCGCCTTTCATTTTGTGTTTAATCCCTGCCCTGGAAATAGCTTTTGACATCAAGTTGGGATTTTACTTGGCTACATAGTCTGAGAACCAGCCAACATGTCATTTCCCAAAGCCTAAAGTACATTTTTTTATTTTTTGTGTGTATTTTTTTACACTTTGTCATATACTTCTAATAGTTTTTCACCTGTGCCTTGACAAATATCACTAGAAGTGATCTGAATCTCTGAGGGAGGGATTATGTATATCATGAAGTCACATGTTTCACAGAGAAGTGGGGCTCTGCCAGACACCAGCTGAGATGCTGTCCCCTGTAGTCTCGAGGGAGCTGTGCCATTGCACTCCTTTCTGTGCCAGGCACTGAGAGAGGGATAGACAGTCAGGGAGACAGTCCCTTCTCCCAGAGATTCCATTTGGGAGGTGCCAACTCCCCTGACCTGGGGGTGTCAGGGGCTGCCTTCAGCCTCCAGCCCAGCCTCTCCTGGCTGCCTCTGGATTGGGCAGAGGCTGGATGAGACACTGGTGATGCCGACACCAGCGGGAGTGCTCCCTGACTGCTGAGATTCGCAGCCGTTGATTTGCAGATTTTCTTCCATCCCTCACCATTTTCTACAAGTTTTATAAAATCCTTCAAAACTGTCTTTAATACTGGGCATTTTCTAATTGACACTTAGAAAAAATTATCCTTTTTTGCAAGATGAGGAAACAGAAAACTGTGGCCATATAAATTTGCAAACCAGAGATGTCACTAAAAACAAGACCTTCCATGCTCCGTTCATCCCTCCTTTCCTGTCTCCCTTCCATTCTCCCCCATGGGAAGTGACTGAGCCGGGGCACGACCCTGCCTGCTCCCTCAGGGCACCAAGAGGACCAGGGGTGTAAAATACAGACAGAGCAATGACTGTGATTTGTGAGCAGACCTTGGTCTCAAAAACCAATGTACACTGAGGGGAGCCAGTGTCCACGGAGAAATGACAGACAATGGGGCTGTGCCAGGGCAGGTACAAGATGACCAGGTAGCATCTGGTGTAGTGGAAAGTGAGATGGAGCTCCGTATCTGATGGGGCCGTGTCCCAGAAGGCCAGAGCCTTTTGGAAGGAGCTCCCACTGGCCATTATGACCATCAAAAAAATAAGGATGCTACCAGATTGTTTCCCACTAAGTAACAGCAAGTCTCGAATCCACAGTAGTAGTGGTGGGCTGGCACACTCTCCAACTCTCCTGCATACTTGCGTTTTTATTCTCCCCTGCCTCCGCCCCATCTAAATGGGTAGAAGAGAAAGATGTTTGTTATTAATACTTAGGAATAACAACTAATGAATGTGGCAGTCATGGTGCAATTCCACCATGACAGTAATAACTGAATGAAGGTTGGCTACTCTGGCCTTCCCTTCCCACTAGGTGTAAAGGGACCCTCGGTGGCTCCAGTGGTTTTTCCTATACTTATCTCCTGGAGACTCCCAGGAAACCCATGCCTCCTGTAGGTGGCTCCTCTTCATTCTGGCTTTTCTTTTCCAACAGTCACTGCATACCCTTCAATGGCCTAGAGCAGATGACACGGATACAAGGGGGAAAGAAGACACATTGGGTGGTTTGTGTAGAAGACCGCAGTGGGCTGAGTGCTGTCCAGGATGAGCCCAGGAGCCCTGCACCCTCCTTCCAAATGGATGGACCTGCCCATGTGCATGAGCATGTGTGTCCCCAAGGGGATCCCCAGTGGCTGTACCTAGCACAGGCAGGTCACAGAGGACTTCTCAACCCTGAAGGACAGCCAGGTGCACCCAGGACAAGATCCAGCAGGATCTCATAAAGAACAGCCATAAGGAGCCACAGGTCACTTACCAAAAGGGGAGTCTCCAGGCAGAAAGTGTCCCTGCAGCACTGTCCTTCTGCTCACAGAGAGGAGCTACACACTTCTGCTGAGATGGAGCCACTGCCCTCCACAGGGTCCTTGTCAGCACCAGCAGGTGACCACTACTCCAAGCCTTCTCCTCCCTCTCTGCCTCATTTTCTCAAGGTGGTGTGTTTGACTGAAAGGACACTCTCTCCCGTGATGGTGGCTGATGCTGGTGATCTGGGAGAATGCCATTTGGCCGCCGAGGTGGAAAGTTTCCACGGAAAGATGCTTCCCTTCCTCAAGGTACGCACTCAGCAGGGAGACCTCATTGCCAAGTTCCCAGTTACACTACAGAGGTGCCAGACGCTTACCCAGCACCTGGCCTGTTCCTAGGACCCGCTGTGGTCCGCCCAGAACCCTCCACGGCAACGTCCTCCCCATCCTGTGCTCACCCAGCCTTGTCCGAGGCCCTGGAAACTTACTGCTGTTCCTGACCCCTTCTGGGTGTGGAGTGGTGGGGTCACATGGCCCATGCACAGGTGTGCTATTGTGTCTTTAGCCTTGACATCAGTGCCCCCGGCAGGAGCTGGAAAGGAAACAGAACTCTTCTTGTGGCACGTGGAGACTCCATGTTCAAGCTCAAAGGGCATCACTCCTCCACTCTGTGTTTGACTGCTAGAACATTCCCTGCCCTCCCTTCCCTGTGGCCCTCTCTTACCTGGAGGGAGGAGGTGGACAAGCTCTTGCTTTTCCCCCACTCCAGCCTCATCCTAGGCCTGTGGGGTCACACCACCTGGCCTGGGTCTCTCCACATGTGGTGGCACACCTGTGCCCTCATGCCCATCAGTCGTGCCCTGCCTGGGGTTGGGAGAGGAAAGGAAATTTGGGGCTCTTGAGGGGCCATAGAGTGAGACCAGTCATGTGGACTGGGGGTTGGGGCGCCAGGCCTCGAGGTGTGCTTCCCCCACACAGAGCAGGGCAACCTGTCCCTAGTGTGGGTCCCGCCTTCTCCTGCCACTGTGCGTGCAGGGACAGCAGGCCCGAATGGCCCCTCCAAATGGTGGGCAGGGAGGGCTACTGGGTCCGCTTCCCCATCCTGAAAGCCGACTGGGGGCTTTCCAGTCGTCCCAGCCTTGGTGGCCAGCATCCGCGCCCACACCCCTCAGCTGAGTGAAGCTAAAGGGTGTGAGCGAGCGGGGCTCACCTCTGGTTTTTCTGTTTTTCATCGAGTCTCTTTTTTCCTCCAGAAGAAATGCATCTGAACGTTACGTATGATGTTTTATTTGTTCTATTAGAACCGTATGATGCAAAAGGCGAAATGTTAAATCTCTGGAGCCCTGGGCAGGGCCAGAGAAGGAGCCCAGATTGGGTGGGTGTGGTCACTGCTCTCCCTCTTTAACCAGCTGACATGAGCAGCCGCAGCAGCCATCGGCAAGAGTGGAGTGGCCCCTCCACGCCGCCAGTGCACGGTGCCGGGGTACCCTGAGCCTGTCCCCACAGGGCACCCACAGCAGCCACACATGGCTGTTAGTAGAAGTGCTCCCATTAGGAACTCCTACTGCCGGTGTGCCCGGCGTCCCTGGGGAGTGTGGCTGTCCTGGGGGCAGTGGGCTCTGTCTCCTGCATGCAAACGTGGCCTGTGGAGCGCGCGTCTCTGCACAGGTGGCTGGAGGATGGTCAGGGTAGTGATGGGAAACATCCTCCAAATGCAGCCAGGGGCAGGTGGGGGTGTCCCGAGGAGCGAGGTGTCCTTGGTCTGGGGCCACACATGCATCTCTGCTCCCAGGCCAGCCTGTGCTCACAGGCTGACTCTCTTGGTTGGACCATGGCTCTCTTTGTCCTTCCTCTTCTCAGTGCATGAAGGCCCTAAATCAAGGGCCTCATGCTGACTTTTATTTGACCCTTGCGGGAGTGTGTGGAAACACTGGGGTTCTGGGGCTCCCGAGTCTCTGCTGACTCTTGGTCCTGGGCACGGTGACCCTTTTCGCTGGGGCAGACGGCCCTGGGGATTGTGGACAGTGCTGGCCTGGGACACAGTGACTGATCCTGTGACCTCTGATTTTCTTGGCATTTCCCACCCTGTGTGTGACATTGCCATTGCTGATCCCAGCATGTGACCTGGGAGACTGCTGATGTCCACAGAATGTGCATGCATCCCCTCCCCCTGCCAAGGAAGGAGTGGGCCTTGTCGTCACAGGAATTTTGTAGGTTTAGTCCCTGCTGGGTCGTTGCCCAGATTTGTGGGTGAGTGTTTCTCCTATATTAGTTCTAGGAGGTGGACATGGTTGGTAGCACAGGATGTGGTCAATGATTGACTTGTTCTTCAGAGTGTCAATATCCCTCTTGTCCATAGAAACAGCTCTGATCTCTGGTGGCTCTGGGATCTGCACAGACAGGACCCTGTCATGGCAGGGTTAGTGGGAGATTCTGGCCCGTGTCTTCTTCTCACTGGATTTGTTCCCAGCTTTCTCTGCTCCCGTCTTGTGAGATCCTGCTGGGGGTGGCTCTTGTGAATTGGTGATAGATTCTTGACCTGCTTGCTTCCCTGTGGCCCCCATCTCAGGGACATCTGAGAGCCCATGAGAAACACAGAGGGCATGTCTCCTGGCCATGTGTTCCCATGGCTCAGGGAACCCGAGGGATGCATACGTTTTTGGGAGAATTCTGATGCTTATACAGGGTGGTATCAGGTGGGAAAGCAGGGTCCTGTCCCAGTCTATTTGTGCTACTCTGACAAAGTACCTTAGTCTCACAATTTGTCACCAGCAGAGACTTTTTGCTAACAGTTCCGGAGGCTGGGAAGTCCAAGATCAAATTGCCAGCAGATTCAATGTTTGCTGTGGGCCTATTTCTTGGGGACAGTGCCCTCTAGCTATGTCTTCACGTGACAGACTGGGGCCCAGAGGTTTCTTGAGCCTCTTTTATGAGAATGCTCACCCCATGCATGAGGGTGGAGCCTCATGACATTCCCAAAGGCCCTGCCTCTTAGCACTGTCAAGTGGGAAGTAGGTTTCAACCTACAAATGTTGGTGGGCGTGCACATTCAGGCCATAGCAGGTGAAAGACATAGTTGGGTGTGCCTGAGGAAGAGGTTCTAGAACCTGGCTGTGGGCTGGAGAGAAGGGCTGTGAGATGGTGACCAACGGGCCCTGGTCAGAGTAAGATCCAGTGATCACAATGCCTGGGCAGGGCACCTGGTGCAGGAGCCCTGGTGCAGCAGGCAGTGGCAGGGGCAGCTGGAGCCAGAGGGAGTGCTCTTGCCCTGGGACCCAGGTGACAAAGATAGAGCTGACTCCCTCCTTCCTCCCCACACACAGTGTCACCTCCATGGTGGCCCTGGCACGCCCTTCAGAGCACAGGGTTGCTACAGCAGCTGCTGGAATTACCTTCAAAAGGAGGCTTGAGCAGGCACCTGCAGGTGATACGAGGCTCTACCTGCATCCAGGAGTGTCACGGGGACAGGAGAGCCTGGTGGGGTCTGTGTGCCTAAGTTCCTGATGTTGTGACTCTCTTGCCCTCACCCCAAGGCTGGTCTGACTGTCCCTTACCTGGGGGTTTTCCTCTTGGCGTCAAGCCCGGGTTTCACCTGCAATTCCAAGGGGCATGCTAGCAAGAGGGACGCCTGAAGGACTGAGGAGAGTGATCACCTTTGCTGAAGAGACAGTTGGTCCTGAGCCACTGAGTGCCCCACAGGGGAGCTCTCCAGGCCGGGAGATGGAGGGCAGGTGGTGAGGGGAGGCAGGGGCAGAGCAGGCCCTTAGTAGGTTTGTGGCCAGTAGCACTGGGATGGAAGCCCTAGTCCCAGTGCAAGGCCTGGGTGTGCTAGGTGTCCCCTAGGGCATGAGCGCTTCTTCCCTGAGAACGCCCAGCCCGCCCAGTTCCCCTCGGTTCCAGCAGTTCAGAGTAGTGGGAAGACGAAGGGGACACACAAGGGTCACTGCCTCTTAGGCTCGGCACAGGGTTGTGTGTGCTTTTGAAATGTTGGTGAAAGAGTCCCTGGGCATGGGGAGGGAACAGAAGTAGCCCTTCAACCACAGGTCCCTCGGGCCTCTGGATCCTTCTGCCCTTCTCTGGGCCTTGCTGTTTTCTTCCTCCAGCACCTCAGTATGTGTGTGCTCACAGACATGCACACGCACGTACCCCACACCTGGTGCGATTTCTCTTGGTTCTACGTGTACCCCCAATGTTAGATGGGTCCCCCTTTTCTCCTCAGAGATACAGGCTTGGACCCCATCTCAATGTACACAGGTCTGAATATGTCCCAAGAATTTTTTCTCATTCTCCAGTCCTACTGGAGAACAAACACACAAACCCCTTTGGAGAGAACAATACAACCAACATATAGTGCCAATATCTTAGGCATGTAGTGTGATGGATTTTCTCCCGCTGAAAACAAAGTGCAGGGCTGACTTTTGTCCAAACCTAGGTATGTCCGGAGACCTAGGGGCCTCTCTCATGCTCCCTGTAGTAGCTCATTGTGACCCCTGCTCCCGTCCAAACCCTGAGCCCTGAGGCTCACCCTTTCCTGATCTCGTACAGCACTGATTGCTTGTGTCAGGCACAGTGTTATACCCTCGCTAATGTTGCCATGTAATGGTCAGCATAGCCCTATGAAATAACTATGACTATCAATGCCATGTGCCAGAAGAGAAAAGTAGAGGACATGGGGGGGGGGTCCTTGCCAAGGCCATGCTGCCAGCAAAAGGTGGAACCAGGGGCTCCAGCGCAGTCCTGGTGTCCCCCACTTAGCTGGGCTGTGAAACATACCATGGCAGTTTGGAAAACAGGCCAGCACAGCGGGAGAGCAGGTGCTGACGCGCACCCCAGCCTGTCTGCCTCGCTGTGCAAAGCTTTGCACACACACACCCCAGCCACAGTTCCAGCCTGTCTCTGCCGCTCAGAGCCTCGGGGAGGTGGGGGGCTCAGAGTAGGGAAGGGACTTTCCTAAGGGCCACAGCTTCTCAGTGGCAGATTAGGGACCATTATTCTCTTCTCCATTTCACAGAGAACAGCAGGAAAGTGAGGCTGGGTGGGATGCATGAGTTTTGGCCTCCTTTCTCCCTATGTAGCAGGCCCAGAGAAGCATTGCACGTGGTTGTCGCTGACCACGAACTAAGCCCCAGAAGAGCCTGCTGAATGTTGAGATGCAGACTCCTTCCCCTTTGTGACACCCCCTCTCAGAAAATGTGAGCACAGAGCTGCAGTGTATTTGTATACATATATCCTACTGCTGTAAAATATTATGCATGTTAAAAATTCACAATGCTAATGAAAAGTGAAAAAGAAATGTGCAATAAAGCATTTAAAAATAATACCTGTGTCTTTTTAATTTTCAAAGGATATGTCAGAATCCCAGGTTTCAGCAGCAAAGATGTCAGGGTGGAAGTCCGCTGTCAGTTCTTGGCATGTTCTTGGCATGTTCTCAGCCAAGAATGAGCAGACACACCAAAGTATCAAGTCTAGACTATTATTCTGATCCTCTGACTCCTTTCTTGGGAAAATCAGCAAGCAGCCAATACGATGGAGTAACCTGAGGCAGGGAGAAATTTCACAAGAAACGCTCTTTATTGTTGAATATAACAGGTCTGTCTCTGTCAGGGGAGAGAGACAGACCAGCTCACTCACTCACTTACCCATTCACTACTCACTGACTTCTCAGATTGCTTCCTTTTATTAGCCCAGTCTGGAGGAGGGCTCTTGGGAGGTTTAGGATGTTATCAAATGATCAACAAGTGTCCTCAAAATTCCATCTTTGTATATAGCTCTCTGTAAAAGGCCCACGGGGTGGGGTGTGAGGCACGATACATATTCAAGCTAATGGCATATTAATTACTCTCAGGGTTGTCTAGGTCACTTTGTAAATTCTATCATGCCTGGGCTGGGAAATTCCCAGATTGATAAAGCATTTCCTCCTTCCCAGATATAGCAGTTGGTCCGGATACGATTAAGGGTGGGGCAACACCAAAATGGAATGCTTGCCCTTATCCTTCTTCCCAAGTGGAGCAATTGCTCAAAGCAGCACCAAAACAGGAAGCCATTGTCCTGAGAAGAGCCAGAGAGCTTATCCACCTAACGGATATAATCATGTTCTCTGCAAAACATTATGATTAAAAAATAAGAATGGAAATAGGACATTAACAATGGTTTGGTTGCAGGAATGACTGAGAATGCTTCAGTTCTTCTCTAGGAATTTCAATTTTGGAATTCTTTTCTCAGTTAATATGTTCTTAGGATAACGTGTGCACACCAGAAAATTGGGTGTTTTCCCCCCAAGGTTTTTTGTTTTTGTTTTTTTTTTTACTGTATATTATACACCCATAAGAATTGTTTTCTTTTGAAATTAGAAGAGAAACAAGTTACAAATTGGTGTAACTTGTAAATATGGTGTGCTATAGAGACTTGTCTAGGATGCCATCTTCTGTAGCCCCTCTCCACCCCATCTGAACAGCCTTCCTCAGCCCCTCAAATTTGAGCCTGCATCACCAGAACCCCTTGGAGTGTCAGTGACAACATAGATGGCTTGGCCACCCTCAGGGCTTCTGATCCCGTAGGTGTGGTGGAACCTGAGTACCTGTAGTTTAGCCAGGTCCCAGGTGATGTGGGTGCTGCTGTCCTTTGGCCACACCTTGTGAGTTGCTCACCTACTTGGTAGAATTGAAAAGCTCAGGCCACAGACTCCTTGGGTTTCCTCATCTCATGTGTTCCCATGAGACCTGGAAGAAGAGAGCTTCCCAGATGGGAGATGTTTGCCAAGAACTGGTTATCACCATTTTGTCTCTCTTTGCAGATAAGATGGTCATTTTTGTACCTAGAAAGCTTCTACCAGAAGCTGGTTGTATGGGCTATTAAAAAAACAAACCCAAGTGCCCCCATATGAATTTAAAGATAATTTTTGTAGTCCTGTTGAGGAAAATGGTCAAAAGTTTTTTTCCCCCCTAGAAGAGTTTTTTGTTGCTCCTATATATGGTTGACTGAAAGCAACATGCCACCATAACAATACAAAGGAAACCAAAACATGGTGCAATGATCCAATAAGCTTGTTGGCAGCATATATGCTTGGTCGATAAAGAAATGTTGGTGTCATAGGAGCTAAGCTACCTATTGGTCTGGTCATTCCTGAAGTCCACAGTGCTTCCTGTCCTGACTATTCTGAAATCTGCAGGGTTTCCACAATGGCAGTTGGATGTGATACAGACAGGGTGAGGGTAAGGAGAACAGTACCTGTGGTCAGTGCAAGTCTAGCCCTTAATAATTTAGTGATAATGTTTTGATCCGTGCTGTCTTGGGATCTGAATTATGTGCCCACTAAAGGCAAGTCTTTGGGTATATGAAATTTGTAATTTTGAACAAAATTATGAAAAAACCTGACTCTCCTGGGTGAATTTATTTTGGGAATCAGAGTGAATTTTAAAACTTCAGGAAGCCTACTTTTCACTGAGGGCAATCACCATACTCAAAATTAGAAAACTTATTTCCAAAGACTGGGATCCAAACAACCAGGATGGTAACTTTGTGATGATGGGAAATCAGGAGATTTTTATCTTCAGCACATATTATAGATTGTACACTTGAGAACCTAGAATTGTACACTTGACTACATAGAATTCTTTCATACACTCACGGCACACAGAGTTTCTAGGAATATGTGACCCTCTGTATCAATATGGTGTGCAAGAAAACCATTGCAAAATTACGATGATATCTCATAGAATCCAAGTAAAGGCTAATCAAGCTTCAGAACAGGTGAGAGCTACCTCAGCCCATGCAACCACAGAACATTCTCATTAATGTGACTGACCTCCTAACTCTGAGGTTCTGGACTCCTTGAGCTTAGTTTTTAAGAGCAGATTCCCAATTGGCTTGTACTGGTTTGATCAGCTGTAGGCAGCAGCAACCTGACCCGTAGGTGCCGTTGCCATGGCTGGAGGCTGTTTTTCTGGAACAGCTGCTGTGCAAACAAACTGATTTCCTTCACTCCATCCCTGGGCTTCCCAGGGTGTACAATCTTCAGTCTATTCCCACTGTTTCAAAGATGAACAATCCAGTTATCCCATACACAACTGCAGTGTCCTCGATTAAAGACAACAAATACGTCCATGAAGGGCTTCAAATGAGCATCTGGGGGGCCACTGTCCTCAAGGTGTGCTATGTACTGGGTCATGTTCTTCCCACTCCTGATAACTTTAGGAAAAAATTGAAAATTTGAAGATAACCATACCCAACAAGAAAGAGGAGAGAGAAAAAATAACTTCGTTTTGTAATGGAATAAAAAGTTAAATTGTAGTTAGATATTCAAGTTTTGTATACTCCATGAAAAAAAAACAGCAGACACCTGGTGGAGAGTGCAGACCTAATTTTTGTACCTGGCTGTGAGGCACTAAGTGGGTGGGATGGTGTGTATCCTATGTTGACTGTCCAGTCCTCCCCACCCCCATGTTTAATGTGTCCTCAGTTGGCCATTTTTCTTTCCATGGTTTTATTTCCCAAGCATTGTTCCAGGACCAAGGGCTTTCACGTGGGTAATTAGAATTGAGATAGAGGAAGCTATTTTTTCTAAAAATTTGGGGGAAGAGAGATGTTTAAAGGGGAATACTAAAAGCATTCTGTGTCATCAACCTATCCAACCTCCATGGACCCTTCTTCAAGAAACTGATATTAATGTTGTACTTAATTCTTCAGGCAGCGTGGGTCAAAAAGGAACCCAAATATATATTTAGTGTGCAAATACAAACCTTTTTTTAAAAAAATGCCAGATATATTTTTTCTTTTTCTTTTTTCTTTTTTTTCTTTTTATTTCAGAGTATTACAGGGGTACAAATGCTTTGGTTACATAAATTGCCTTTGCATCACCTGAGTCATAGCTACAAGTGTACCCATCCACCAGACAGAACTCACTGTACCCGTTAGGTGTGAATTTACCCTTCCCCTTCTCCCCACTCCCACCTGCCCAACTTTATGAATGTTACTACCATATGTGCACATTAGTGTCGATCAATTAATACTAATTTAATGGTGAGTACACGTGGTGTTTGTTTTTCCATTCTTGTAATACATCACTTAGAAGAATGGGCTCCAGCTCCATCCAGGATAATACAAGAGGTAGTTCACCATTATTTTTTACAGCTGAGTAGTACTCCAGAATATACATATACCTCATTTTATTAATCCATTCATGGCAAATACAAATCTAATGATATTAATTTCATGATTCAGTTGTTTCCTATAATCTATGAATGAAATCCTATACTTTGGCATTTATTATAGACATGTTGATTCACAATTAATAGATTTATGTTCTCACTTGGGGTGAGAACTGAATATATTTTCTATGCTTTGAAATCTTATTTTTTCTGTAGTTCTCTTGCTTATTTCGTTCCCACTCTCTGCGCACATACAAAGAAAAGCAAACAGGAATAGCAGAGTTCCTATCATTCAGGAAAATGAGTTAAAAGCTGATTCTGCTCTGTGGGTAAGTCTCAGTAGCAGAGAGAAATAGAAGAAGAAATATAGAAGTGTACTTACTGTCACTCCCTCGGGCTGATCATGTCTTGGAGAGGGGCAATGGAGTCCCAGATAAATCCAGGAAGGCAGTCTTGCTCATAGTTTTCAGGGCATTGCATGAGATACAATCTGTTTTACACAAAGAGTGTTATGCCAGCTGCTATAACAGACAACTCCTCACCCTGATTCTTTGTGGGCCATGGATGAGCCAGGATGGGATCTATAAGTCAATCTGAGTGCCAGGAAAATTATATATATAGACAGATTCTCACTCTGTTGCCCAGGCTAGAATGCCATGGCATCAGTCTAGCTCACAGCAATCTCAAACTCCTGGGCTCAAGTAATCCTTATACCTCAGCCTCCCAAGTAGTTGGGACTGCAGGCATGCACCACCATGCCCAGCTAATTTTTTCTATATGTTTTTAGTTGTCCAGCTAATTTATTTCTATTTTTTTTTTTAGTAGAGACAGGGTCTCACTCTTGCTCGGGCTGGTCTTGAACTCCAGAGCTCAAACGACTCACCTGCCTCAGCCCCCTAGAGTGCTAGGATTACAGGCGTGAGCCACCATGCCCAGCCTGGAAAATTATATTTAATGATGCCATTTTCTTCAACATGTAGTTTCCAACATTGCTACAGATGGAGAAGAGAGAAAGGAGGATCACACATGGAATATATATATATCCAAATACAAATATATACAAATACACACACACATACACACATACACACACATATCCAAATACAAACATGGCATCCCTGACTTCTCTCCATGTTGTATTGATGAGAACTCAGAAAAGAGGCTCCAACTAATTGCAAGGGATGCAACATTTCACTGTAAGTCCAAGAGTCCAAGAGGAAAGTGAATTGGACTTGGTGAGCATATACACAGGATAATCATGATAAAGGTCCCCACGCAGACTAGGAATGCAGGGGAACACACAGCAATTGTTATTGCCTACTGGGTGAACACTGTAAAGGGTGAGTATCTTCCCTGATGAAAAACACAAAGAGAATTAAGCTCTCTCAAACACACACAAAAAGGCAAAATGGGTCTTACAAACTCCAACTACTTATTCATTTTAAAAGTTGCTTTGGGGCCGGGCGCGATGGCTCACGCCTGTAATCCTAGCTCTTGGGAGGCCGAGGCGGGCGGATTGCTCAAGGTCAGGAGTTCAAAACCAGCCTGAGCAAGAGCGAGACCCCGTCTCTACTATAAATAGAAAGAAATTAATTGGCCAATTGATGTATATATAAAAATATATTAGCCGGGCATGGTGGCGCATGCCTGTAGTCCCAGCTACTCGGGAGGCTGAGGCAGAAGGATCGCTGGAGCCCAGGAGTTTGAGGTTGCTGTGAGCTAGGCTGACGCCACGGCACTCACTCTAGCCTGGACAAAAAAAAAGTGAGACTCTGTCTCAAAAAAAAAATAAATAAATAAATAAAAAAATAAATAAAAGTTGCTTTGTCAACTGAAATGTATGTATATATGCATGCATGTATTAATGAATTACCCTGGAATTAACGGTGACCTTAGCAGCAGAGGAGAATTATGTTCGATAATCAGCCAGACAGACTGAAATTTGTTCTTATGTGTTTATTTTGCAGATGCTATTTCTTAGTATTTATATTTCTACAAAACAAAAGGTACTCATTTACATATTCCATAGTTAGTTTTATTTAGTAAAATACAATTGCAGGCTCAACTAAAGGCTTTGAAGCCAATACGTGGAATGGCCTCAATGAACATGTATGGTAGCTGGCAGAATTTGGTCCCCATCATATCCGTCCCCATTTTTACTTCCCCAATCATATCCTGTTTCATAGCCAAAGGGATTTTGCAAATGTAATTAAGGTTACTAATCAGTTTACAGCCCAAAGAGGATTATCCCCATGGGCCTTATCTAAGCACATAAGCCCTAAGAAACAGAAAGCTTGCCCTGGCTGGCAGAGAAAGTGAAGGTCAGAGAGATTCCAAATTTGGGACTCCACAAGTTGTTGCTGCTTTGAAAATGGAAACAGCCATGTTAGAAGGAATGAGGAGGAGGAAAAATGGGTGCCTCAGACCTGTAGATAAAAGGAATTGGATTATTCCACATCCTGAATGAACTTAGAACTCAATTTTTCCCTGGAACTTCCAGATAAGACCCCAGCCAGCTGCAACCTTGATTTCAGTCTTGGGGACCAAATGTAAAAGAGCCAAGTTGGCCCATCAGGTCTTCTGAATCTACCTACAGAATTGTGAAATAATAAACAGGTGTTATTTTAAGACACTGAATTCCTAGTGATATTGGAGTGGTCATGGAAAACGAAGACAACAGTCAATACTATTGCTCTTATTATTGATATTATTATCATCTCCATAGAGTTCCACCAGAGAAGGTATGTTTCATCTCAAGCAAGCCCAGCTCAATCGACAACTCTGAGTACACTCTAAGGCCAAGGCATGCACAGAGCCAGAGATGGGGGAACCATCAGAAAGGGCTGCAAGAAGCTCTAAGAACCCAGAAGAATCTTCCAGAACCTTGTTTGTGAGGTTACATTACCAACTCTTGTCTTCAGGAAGTTATGAAGGCACATAGCTCAAGTTCCTGAGGTGAAGCCTTCAGTGACCTCCACTAGACAGTCTGAGGTGGTTGCCCCTTAGGCCTCATCCCAGCCCCCTTTAGGACGGCTCCATCCCAAGACATGCTGGGCAAGCCCTCTCCCCAGCTGTCCCTCTCATTGCTCATTTATTCCCCTAAATGGCTCTCTAGGACCACCTAAATGGTAAGCACTAGATAGATGTTGGTGATATAGCAGTGAGTGACATAGATAAGATGTATGACCTATAGGAATTCCTGAAGGAGAGGCCCCAGGGCACTACCAAGCATACACAGATGATAGGGAGCACCTAGATCCTCTCGTACACGCCATGGGCAACACTGGAATAAAGTATGGCTGGAAGGAGAGCAATAGTGCCACTTATCCCCAAAGGAATGCCCAGGCATGGAAACACTCCTACAGACATTGTGTTTGTGTTCCAGACAAACTCAGATATCCTTCAGCCAAAAGGTCACCAATGTGTTCTACAGTATTCATTTTAGTAACAACCAGTAGGAAACAATGTCCGTGTGTATGAGTGTGTGTGTGTATATATGTTTGTGCGTGTATGGTTATGTGTATGTCTGTTTGACAGAAGGAGAGATGTCATTATTAGTGGCTATGAAAATATTCCCATTTTTCCACCAGCTGGGGAATTCTCTCTACTCCTCACTGATTGTCCACATTCCCAGATGTTCACTCCCAAACTCTTCCTATTTACCCCATTTATCTGTAAGCACTGTGTGGCTGCCCCAACAACCAACCCATTATTGATGATTGTGTGAGCACTTTGCCCTGCAGTGATGTCATCAAGCCAGGCAGCGTGGAGAGTCCAAGGTGCTCAGTACTTACTAAGTTTATTTAAGGTACATGGACCCAGGAGACACAGAAGATAATTAAGAAGCAAATAAACTGTTGCTTGGTCTTCTCTCATTTCCTTAAAGCTGACCCATCCCTGCGTCCACTGGGAAGTGAGTATTTATTTGTTGCTATTACTTTGTCTTTTCTGTTGTTTTTCTTTTTTTTTTTTTTTTTTTTTTGAGACAGAGTCTTGCTTTGTTGCCCAGGCTAGAGTGAGTGCCGTGGCATCAGCCTAGCTCACAGCAACCTCAAACTCCTGGGCTCAAGCGATCCTACTGCCTCAGCCTCCCAAGTAGCTGGGACTACAGGCATGCGCCACCATACCTGGCTAATTTTTTCAATACATATTTTTAGATGGTTGATTGATTTCTTTGTATTTTTAGTAGAGATGGGGTCTCGCTCAGCCTGCTTTCGAACTCTTGGCCTTGAGCAATCCGCCTGCCTCAGCCTCCCAGAGTGTTAGGATGACGGGCATGAGCCACAACCCCTGGCCTTTTCTTTCTTTTTCTTTGAGACAGAGTCTCCCACCATTGCCCTGGGTAGAGTATAGTGGTGTCAGAATACCTCATTGCAACAAGCTCCCATACCAGTCTAGGCACAGGAAGGGAGACATGGGTTTCCTTCCAGGGCTCAACTCCAAGAAGAGGAGCAACTCTGATGGATTGGGACCCTCCCACCATGGCATTTTATCATGCTTTATTTGAGAAGAACAACTGTGGTGCTTGAGGTTTTACTTGTGACTGGCTTTCTTCAGTTTGAACGGCTCAGGAACTTCTCTGGACTTACAGCTTTATAGGGAACGCACCATCTTTATTTGACCTTCTAGGTGTACTGGCCTTGACATTACAATGCCCTGTTCTTTGAATCTTGCTCAATTAGCTTTTTGGTTAGTCCCAAGACATATCCTTAATATTTATAGCCTTTGCCACTAGGGTTAATTAAGTAAATTTCATGCAAGTGTTGTCTCAGCCTCTTAAATCTCTTACTTTTCCACTACATGTTCCAGTTGTAATTCTTCTAGTTTGTACCCTGTGCACTCAGGGATTACCTGGGCAGAGATGTAATTTGTATAGCTACAATGCACTAGGGGCAAGTTGAAACCTCAATATAATGTTTTCAATTGTATAAAGACCCCTGTGATGACTAGCTCTAAGAGTTTTGAGGCCAGCATCTCAATTTTTCTGCCTCAAAGATGGGAGGTTGTCTCCCTAACCAATGGTGAGCACTTATCCAATTTCAGAGAAGGACTTAGAACAGAATGTTCTGTTGTGTGTTTTGAAAGGGGTACTCCTTTCTTGTGAAGATACATATGACAGAGTGCATATGCCTGAGCTCTTCACAAAGGACTTCACCTGCAGGTGACGGGAAACACACAGACAGGTACTTTGGCCTCCTAAGTGCAGTCAGACTTAAGCCAGAATCCAATGCACTTGGAATATTAAGGTTCAATTTATTTTTTATTTTCATTTTATTAGGGTTCTTATTTTTTTACTTTTATTTTCTTCTCTGTTTGTTTTTATTTTTTATTTATTTTCCTTTTTTAATTTTTTCCAGCATATTATGGGGGTACAAATGTTAAGGATACCTATATTTCCCTTGCCCCTCTCCCCGCCCAAGTCAGAGCCTCAAGCATGTCTATCCCATAGTTGGTGCACACCACACTCATTATATGCATGTATATACCCATTCCCTCCTCCCCCCTACCTGCCTGACACCTGATAGATGTTATTCCTATATTTCCACTTAAGTGTTGATCAATTAATACCAATTTGCTGGTGAGTGCACGTGGTGCTTTTAAGGTACAATTTAGAAAGAGTCTGAGATGTAGATAAAATCCTCCAGGTCAGAAGACCATTCATGTCAACTCCAGACCAGTCCCAAAACCATTAGATTTTTCTCAGTGCCTTTCCTTTTTTCTTTTCTTTTTTTATATTTTTTTTGGTAATCTCATACATTATGTAATATTCAAGGAAAAATGAGAATAAACATTGATAATGACAAATGATGTGACTTTTTTTTTTTTTTTTTTTTTTTTTTTTTTTTTGAGACAGAGTCTCGCTTTGTCGCCTAGGCTAGAGTGAGTGCCATGGCGTCAGCCTAGCTCACAGCAACCTCAATCTCCTGGCTCAAGCAATCCTTCTGCCTCAGCCTCCCGAGGAGCTGGGACTACAGGCATGCGCCACCATGCCCAGCTAATTTTTTATATATATATATATTAGTTGGCCAATTAATTTCTTTCTATTTTTATAGTAGAGACGGGGTCTTGCTCTTGTTCAGGCTGGTTTCGAACTCCTGACCTCCAGCAATCCGCCCGCCTCGGCCTCCCAGAGAGCTAGGATTACAGGCGTGAGCCACCACGCCCGGCCTGATGTGACTTTTGATCTATGTTATGTATTAATTGGGATTTGATTAAGTTAAACTAATTAACATACTTCTCATATTCCACTTGTGAGAATTTCAACATCTACTCCCAGGAGTTGTACCCTCAGAGCAATTTTCAACGTTCCAATACATTCTTTTCAATAGTACTTATGTTGCTGTACCATAGATATCCCAGAAGCTATTCAGTTTGTCAACTGGAAAGGTGGTATCACGTGACCCATATCTTCCATTTCTCTCCTCCTACCACCCCAGGCCCTGGCAACCACTGTCCTACCAGCTCCTTCTATGAGCTTCACTCTTTCTGAAGACTCCACACACAAGGGAGATCTCAATGGTTTGTGATTTTTCTTTTCTTTTTTATTGTTTGATTCTTTCCCGATCCCTTGTTTCTGTTGCTTGGCATCATGGCCTTCTGGATACACAAGGAGTGACAAAAGACAGAACTTGCTTTCTTTCTTTTTTGTATTCAGTGTTTAATAGCATTCCATTTTGTTTATCTAGTCATCCATGGATACAAACAAAGGTCCATTTCACTTATTAGCTACAGTGAATAACGCAGCAATCAACATAACACAGAATATAGCTGACCTAATGATTTCATTTCCTTGGGATATGTACCCAGAGGTGGGAATGTCGGGTCATGGTTCCTATTTTAAATTATCTGAGCCTCCTCAATACTGTTTTTCATAATGGCGGAACTAAGTTACAGTCCCACCGACATGGTCCATGGGAGGGCTTTTCTGCACATCGTGGCCACATTTATCTTGTTGGCTACATCCACACCAATCTGGCCTCACCCGACTGCATGCCTGCTCAAACTTGGAAAGAGCCTGAGAAGTAGATGGAACTGTCCAGGCTGTGACTCAGTCAGGACAATCTGACCTGGTCCCCTGTGACCATTAAATTTCCTTACAACTTCTGCCTCTCTGGGGGAGTCCGCATGCATGTGTCTTATGAGGCTTGACCAGGACAGGCTGGGGATCGCACGTCTGACTCTACTTCCTCGTAGGCATTTGTCCTGTCATCCTGCTAGAGTGGTGACCTTCCTTTTATTCACATTTTCAGACAGCCCAGCAGAGGGTTACAGAAATACATAAATGACCACAGCCGGGACCTGGTGGGATATTCACAAGCCGACAGCCATACTGCTCTATTAGACAGAAGTCAAGGGATAATAAGTGGAGGCCATGAATGAGAAACTCAAAGCTTGATAAGTTATTGGCAAACTGTGGCTCTCTGGCTGAAGTGCCTGTCACCACTGTCTGTAAATAAACCTAATTGGGAACAGAACCACACACTTTCTTTCCCTGATGTTCTCGGCCCCATTCCTGTACCCTACTCGTGCCAGGACTGAGGAGTTGCCACACAGACTGCACCAACGAGAGAGACTCAAAGTTTCTATCACCTTGTGCTCCAAGAGTTGGCTGGTCCCGGGCATCCAACATGCACAGTCACTCACACACCCACCCACTCAAACATACACACACCCACACACACACACACACACACACCCACACCCCCACTCACACCGACACAGAGACACACACTCACACCCACCCACACACCCCCTCACACCCTCCTCCACACACCCACCCCCCCACACACACGGAATCACACACACACACCCACACACCGAAACACACACCAACACACCCACACACACAAAACCACACCCACCCACACACACACCACACACACCCACACACACACACAAACACACACCACACACACCCAGACACACTCCCCCACAAACAAACCCACAGACACCCACACCCCCACACACCCCCTCAGACCCTCCCACACACATCCACACACACCCACACCCCCCCACACACAGAATCACACACACACATCCAAACACGGAAACACACACCAACACACCCACACACACCCACACCCCACCGACACCCCCGACACACCCCCCCACACACACAAACACACCCCCCACACACTGACTCACACACAGCGCACACACACCCTATACAACCCCTCACACCCTCCCACACACACCCGCTCACCTCCACACACCTCCACACACCGAATCACCTCCACACACCTCCACACACCCACACACCCATACACTAAACCACATACACCCACACACCCACCCACACCCAGACACACACACCCACAGTCACAAATACCCACACACACTTCCACACACAGACACCCACACACCCACACACACAAAAGCCAGGGAAAAGTGTTGAAACCAGTGGATAAAGATCACCTTGCAGCCAACGAGAAATCATTGCACTTTCTGTAAAATAAATTCCCACCAAAGAACCAATTTGGTCTCTCTTCTGCCACCCAGGAGAGATGATCCAAAATGAGTGGAGAAGGAATCCCTGGGGTCAACAAAGCAAGCAGATTACCCATCAGATTAGTGCCTAATCTAAGCAAATCCTCCCCCCAGCTAGGGTGGGTCGCAGCAAAGCACATTGGGAAAACACCCCAGGGGGCCCCAGGGTCTTATAAAAACCCTTCTCCTCTGCACACCTAACCATTTGCCAGCAGCCTCCTCCTGCAGAGGACCTAAACCCCTTTCCTCCTTGGGGCACAGGCGTCCATATCCCTGCAAGAGACGTCAGAGAGCATCTCTGCCCCAGCAGAAAAGGAAGACGGAGGACGATGGAAACGCACAGAATCCAGGAGGACGCTCAGGGAGGACCAGGTAGGGCCCTGATGCCTGTCTGTGCAGACTGGTTTGGGGAGACTGCTTTGCGGGCTGGGAAAGCCAGGGACACAGGTCTGATGTGTGAAAGGCGGCAGGCTGCAGTCAACGTGCCATGGTGCTGCTAAATGGCGTGGGGACAACTCGATGCTTTGTGGGGGTGGCTCTGCCAGCTTATCCATGTCCTGGGGAAATGGGGAGTACACTCAGGACTGGCCGCCACTCTGGAGCCTGGCTCTTTCTTAACTTTCCCCCAGAAATCTAGGTATGGGTTAGGGGACACTCACTACCCTCCTCTGTACCCACAGCTGTCCCTGGGCACAGTCAGGTGACCCCTGGCTCGAAGCACAAGAGGGAGAGAAGCCCGGCTGGCTCCACTGGCAGTCGACACCAAGAAAGGGGAAAGGGGGAAGAGAAGATAATGACACGGACCAGCCCTACCAGCCACAGCGCAAAGGACAAGCCTGATTCCACCAGAGCGGGAGGTCACCGCAGAGGAGGCAGGTGTCTGGGGCGGGTGTGTGGGGTGTTGGAGACGAGGGTGCAGCGCCTGGCTCAGGGAGCTTCGATTCACTGCTTCGAGTTAAAAGGGCCGGGAGGAGGGCGCCCTGGACTTGGCACCGGGTTCCACAGGATTCAGGAAAGGGCTCCCCGAACTTGGCATGGAGTGGAGCTGGAGAGGAGGGAGCCTTTAGGGAGGAGCAGTGTGGGGCTGGAAGGGCGCTGTGACCTCCCAGATGAGTCCCATAGCGCTGTGCGCGGTCAGCCTGACGCCTCCATCCCCCACTCCCTCGCAGGTACTGGACACGGGGTTTGGCGCCCGAGTGATCGGAGGAACGGGCCGAGATCCCCGAGGACCACCACCGGCCCCCGCCGCCGACCTGAGGTCCCGGAGCACAGGCCCAGCTCTCCGAAGCGCCGCCGCCGCCTTTTCCCAGAAGCCCGCGTCTCCATGTCCACCCCGCTGTCCCGCGTCTTCAACCACCTAGGCGGGCTGCAGGTGGGCCTGGCGGAGCTTCGGGCTCCCGGGGGCGCCTTCCTGCCAGGGCCCCGCAGCGACCACAGGGAGCCCACCGCGGAGCAGCGCGCCTGGCTCTCCTGGCAGCTGGGGCACTCCGGGGCCGCCCTGCACTGTGCCTTCGCCACCCTCCAAGCCCTGCTGGCAGGGCAGCCCTGCCAGGCGGGCCCGCCGCCCTCCGCGCCTGCTCCTGGGTGGCCTCCGCTGGCGCCCAGCAGGGAGCGCTCTCGCCTTTTGCAGGGGCCCAGTCCTGAGCCCCAGAGGGAACTGAAGCTCAGCCCTGCAAACTCACAGCGCAGTGCACCCCAGCAAGTTGCATGGGGAAAGCCAGGGAGTCTCCAGCAGCCAGGAGAGCCGAAATAAGCGCGTCCACCCCAACCCCACCCCCACAGTTCATCAGGGGTTGTCCCCCAACCCTGCAGATCCCGCCTGGGAAATGTCTCCGTGGCTCTCGAAGGGAAGCTCCTTTTCTGTTCTAGGCACAGGAAGGGAGACATAGGTTTCCTTCCAGGGCTGAGCTCCAAGAAGAGGAGAGACTCTGATGGATTGGGACCCTCTCACCATGGCATTTTATTGTGCTTTATTTGAAAAGAACAACTGCAGTTTTTGAGGTTTCACTCTTAATTGCCTTTCTTCAGTGTGGGCATTTCAGGAAGCTCCCTGGACTTACACCTTTATGGGGAACGCACAGTCTTTATTTGACCTTCCAGGTGTAGTGGCCCTTGACATTACATTGCCCTGTTCTTTGATTTTTGCTACCTTAGCTTCTTGGTTTGTCTCAAGACATATCCTTAATATTTATAGCCTTTGCCATTAGGGTTAAGTAAATTTTATGCAAGTGTTGTCTCAGCCTCTGAAGTGTCTGACTTTTCCACTCATGTTCCAGTTGTAATTCTTCTAGTTTGTACCCCGTGCCTTGGTAGGTATTCACTTGGCAGAGATGTAATTTGTATAGCTACAATGCACTAGGTGTGAATTGAAACCTTAATAAAATGTTTTCAATTGTATAAAGAGCCATGTCATGACTACCTCTAAGAGTTTTGAGGCCAGCGTCTGGCTTTTTCTAACTGAAAGATGGGAGATTGTCTCCCTAACCAGTGGTGAGCACTTATCTAATTTCAAAGGACCTGGAACGGAATGTTCTGCTTCGTGTCTTGAAAGGGGTGCTCCTTTCTTGTGAAGATACATATGACAGAGTGCATGTGCCTGAGCTCTTCACAAAGGAGCTCACCTGCAGGTAATCGGGGACACGCATATAGGTACATTGGGCTCATAAGAGCAGTCAGACTTAACTGAGAATCAATTGCACTTGGAATGTTAAGGTGCAATTTAGAAAGAGTCTAGATGTAGATAAAATCCTCCAGGTCAGAAGACGATTCATGTCAACTCCAGACCAGTCCTATAACCGTTAGATTTTTCTTAGTGGTTTTTCTATTTTCTTTCTTTTTTGCTCTGTCTTTTTTCTTCTTACTTTTTTTTTTTTTTGGTAATCTCGTAGATTCCCTACTATTCCAGGATAAATGAGAAGAGAATAAACTTTGAATATATTTATGTGGTATGATCTGACTTTTGTTTTATGTTATGTATTCATTGGTATTTGATTAAGTTAAGCTATTAACATACGTATCCCCTCACATGCTTCTCACATCCGTATAATGGGAATTTCAGCATCTGTTCTTAAGAATTCTATTCTCAGAGCAATTTTCAACTGTTCCATACATTCCTTTTACTAGCACTCAAATCATGTTGCTGTACCACAGATGTCCATAGTTTATTTAGTCTGTGTATGGGATATTTGTACCAGGTGACTATTATCTCTCATTTCTATCTTCTCACTACCCCCCGGCTATGGCAGCCTCTGTTCTACCCTGTTCTTTTGTGAGGTTCAATCTTTTTCAAGACTCTACATGGAAGTGAGATCATTGATAATCGAGTACTGTCACCTTTTTTAGAACTTCACCCTTCTGCCTCCAAAGCACTTTAGACTATGAAATGCAAATTTATTGTGCAAGGGCTGATGAGGTCATCTGGTATAAGTTGCTAAGGTGCTCTCTCAGTGTAGCAGAAATATGCATGTGTCAGCAGTAGATCAGCAGTGGGCAGTCTGCCACCCCTGCAAGTGGCACTGGAGGGGAATGGTTTATGTGCCTGGAATAGATCTTAAAGTATAGCCATTGTAAGGAAGAGATAATTTTCTTTCAGGAGATAACAGATTATTGTGGACTCTTCATTTTTTAAAATTTTTTATTGAAAATTAAAGCCCTTACAATGAAATAATAAAAAGATAGATTATATATATATGTTTTCTCCCTTTTTTTAGTGCACTGTAATGAATGGTTGCAAATTCTTTGGTTTCATGTTCATTTGGGTTCTTACTGTTGATCATATAGAGACTTACCTCGAATCAGGCCTTTCAGTTGCTTATCCATAATGATTATTTGGGGAATTCTGTAAGTGTTGTGATATTAAATCACATCTTAGTTTGTTCATAGGTCAGTATGTTCTCCATGTGGAACATTCATAAATTTTGGTTAGAGTTATACATTTATTTTTCCATTTAAATTATTTTTATTTTTACTGGAATCTTTTTCATTGTTTCCATGTTGTTTTTTGATATTTTTCTTTGCTTATAGAAATTTAATTTATCTATATTAATGGAGACATGTAAATTCATGCATCAATATTTACAAATGTGTACATACCCATGGAACCAGCACAGCAACCAAAGCATAGACTATTTCTGTCATGTCACTTATCAATCATTACTCCACCCCAATACCAAATAGGGAACCTATGCCTCTTCTGCAAAGGAATTTTTTGATAGTTATAGTGAGGTTTATATCTCATTTTCTCAATTTGTTGTACCTACTCAGAAATTTTTCTATTAAATACTTGCTTTGCACACCACTCCTCAAATTTTACTTCATTACTTGTTCTTATTAGTAGAATGATAGATATGGATTAAATAGAAAGATCTACAAATGGCAGGAGCCCTGGCCATGTGAACTCAGAGACGCAAGGTCCTTTACAGAGGCAACATGAAGGCATTTTCTCCCAGGGAAACCTGTGTTTTGGAGGGAAGGGTGAATATTGATGACCCTATCAAGGATGGAGAAAGAAAGGATGGGTCAAGACCCTTTAGGAGGACTCCAAATGGAGACTAGGTAGGGTTCCAGATTCTTCTTTGAGGAGATTAAGGTTGGAAGGTGGCACTAACCTTTGCTCGTCTATCTGAAGTGCCATCTTAGTTAACTCTCATTCATGTTTCAGATGTTAATTCAAATGTCCTTCAGGAAAAGTTCCTAAACTGCTAAGACTATATTACAAGCTCTCATACTACCAGGTATCTTGTCTTTAAATCAATTACCATAATAATAATTTTACATTTTAGCTTTGTGTTTATTTGAATAATGCCTATCTCCTACCCTGGATCCTAATCTCCATATAGGGACAGTGTTTTAGGTTTTTTTCTCATTAATGTAACCACAATTCCTAGCATAGTTCCTGGCACATAATAGATGCTTAATAAATACTTGTTGATTGTGTAATGAGTTATTGAATGAAAGGATGAGAAAGCATTGACATATAGGATCACACAGTTCTCTTTCCTTTTGTGGTAGAACCTTACACAAAATCAGTTTGTAGGGCATTCCCTAGAGACTATTGTAAAAACTTCCTCATAGCCAAGAGCCAAATATAGAGTAATTTGGAAAACAGAGTTAGGAACTCACGTACCTAGAATGTAGAGATTGTCCAGTGTCTCTACCAGTGTTACAGTGCAACAAAGAATGCTCCAGACCACAATCTCAGGCAGAAGGAGGAGAAGAGACTCTTTTCCTTTCAAAGAGCTCCTGTATCTCTCCAAATCTCTGTATTTACTGCAGGGAAAGGCATATAAGATCAAAGCAAAGAACATATAGATAGAATGTCTGGAAAGAACATACAGATAAAATCTCTGGCATCAGTAAGCACATTATTCTAAAGAAATCTAGTTAGTGATATGCAATAAATCTACATTTATCTTGATATTTTCCTTGTGACTCCTTAAGGCTATAAAGAAAAGGGTAAGGACCCAACATCAGTCACACTCCCATGCATTCCAAAGCCTTCTGTATGCAGCTGGCTGATAAGCATTCATATCTCAAGTCCTGTTTGCAGAACTGTCGGATTTCCACCTTTCTCAAGATCCATTTACCCAGGCCTGTATGCCTTTTCTAATATCCTCTACATAGAATTGTATATGTGGTAGCATCAACTGACACCAGAGGACATGACAGAGTTTATAGAAAGCTGAGAGAAAATTTCCAGAGTTTTCTTTTATATTGCATAATTTTTTACTCACTTGGAAACATTTTCACATATACAAAAATTCACGCATAAATACTCAACCCACATATGGACCCTTATAGTCTTACAAAATTGACTCATGTACAAGATTGTTTCCTTTCCTATTTATCCTGAATTAGAAAACTGACTTTGCCTTGTGGAGAAGTGATGGAACCTCTTGAGTAAACTGAAAAATTCCTGGTCATGACACCATGTCCTGTTCTCACCAAATTCATTTTTCCTACTTCCTTCTTCCTTGATTCTCTTTTCCTCTTCAGTGCAGGAGTATATCCTTACCCTACCTCTTCTAAGTTCTCTACCCAGTTCTTTCCCCGATAACCCTCCTCCCTGCTCCCTTACCTCACCAAAAGGTGTCTGTAGTTGACTGGCCAATTACTAGAATCAAGTTAGCTTGGAAGACTATTAAGGTTTAGAACAGCATTTTGTTTGTAAATGTGTTGGAATTTGTGAGCTAATATTTGTGTTGTTGAAGAAAAGTCTGGAGAAATTGACCTGTCTCTGATCTATCTGTAAGGAGAAAAGAAACAGCTATTTTTAAAAATGTAAGTTTTGGATTTGATCATGACTGGGTATCAGGAAGAATTGAAGTCAAGACCATATCTGGAAAGGCAATGAATCAACTGCTTATACCCAGAAAGATGAGGATCAAACAATACTTTGTCGGAAACATAAGAAAGGGGGCTGTGTCCCAAGTAGGTGAAGGGGAATCTTAATCTAGCAATTATTTTGTAATCTTCATTGAGTCCTTAGTTTTCTATTGCTGCATAACAAATTATCACCAACTTTAGTGGATTAAGGCAACACAAATTTTTACTCGGTTTCTGTAAATTGGATGTCTGAGCATCACATGGCTGTTGTGATAGTTAATTTTATGTGTCAACTTGACTGAGCTAAAGGATGCCCAGATGACTGGTAAAACATTATTTCTGGGTGTGTCTGTGAGGATGTCTTTGGAAATAGATTAGCATCAGAATCAGCAAATTGAGTAAAGAAGATCAGCCCTCACCATTCCGCATGGGATGTGGGTGGGCATCATCCCATCCATTGAGGGCCTGGCAGAACAAAAGTGCAGAGGAAAGGTGAATTTCTGTTTGCATGAGTCAGGACATCATCTTCTCCTGCCCTCTGACATTTAAGCTCCTGGATTTTCGGTCTTTGGATTCTGGGACTACACCAACCCTCTCCTATCCCCCGCCTATGGCCTTCAGATTTGTACTGATTTATATCACCTGTTTTCCCAGTTTTCCAGCTTGCAGATGGAAGATCATGGGACTTTTGGGCCTCTGTAATCAAATGAGCTAATTCCCATAATAATCTCCTCTACCTACGTATCCTGTTGGCTGTTTCTCTGGAGAATGCTGACTAATACAGCAGGGTTCTTTGCTTAGTGTTTCACAAAGCTGGAATCAAGATGTTGGTTGGGTTGTATCCTAAATAACTGTTTTTCTCCACTGGAAAAAGATGTGCTTCCAAGCTCCCTCACATTGTCAGCAGAAATCATTTTCTTGCAGTTGTAGAACTGAGGCCCTGTTGTTTTGCTAATTGTAGACCAAAATCCACTCTCAGCACCCAGAGGCCACTCTCAGCTCCTTGCCATGTGGCCACCTTCACAGGCCCTCCCAGATGTGGAATCTCTGACTTTAGGAAGGGTCCAATCCCATTTAAAGGCTTATCTGATTTTTAAGTCAGGACCACCTAGGGAAAATCTCCATTTTTATTAGCTTAAAGTCAACTGATTTGGGATCTAATCATGTGAGTGATATCCACTCAAATCACAGGTTCCTCTTGCACTCAAAGCTCAGGGATGTCAAAAGCGTATAACACTAGACGGCAGAGATAGAATTTTGTTTACAACAATTTTTTTTTTATTTTTTTACACAGAATATATTTAATTCCATCATATAAAGTAGGAACAACTTTACCAACAGAAAATGTGAACACAAGCTACATACAATAAAAGATCATGCACACATATACATGGAAAAATCATGCCAATTAAATAAATATACTTCCATTAATATTAATATGCTATTCTTTGATTTTAAAACTTAAGATTGGCAAGACAATCTAGCTTGTTTTTTTTCTGTTATTTAGAAGACTATTATTATTCGATTTTATCATGTAATTCATTCATCCAGTAATGAAACATCTGTGAAAAAAGTGTGGGAACCACCATCCATGAGCAACCTTAATTTCATCTGTCCATAAAGTGAATTATTTCTATTATACACAAATGTAGACAGTTGAAGATAGAAAGGAATACAACTCAAATAGCAAAAGGTCCTAATTACAGAAAGAATTTAAAAAGAAACACAGTCTTATTCTCAAAAGTACACACTAAACCCAGACTAGACTATTGCCAAAGAACTAATCTTTGTAATCTACATTAACATGTTACACAACATTCCTAACTCTGCAAACTAACATTTGCAGAGGCTAGTTCCCAAAAGACCCCAAAACAGGAAACATTCAGGAACAAAGGACTCTTAATAAAGAGCAGGTGGAGACGGGCAGGCAGGCCTGTGAGGATCACTTAAGGAGCTATTTGAACTGGGCTTCCCTGAAGGAAGAATCTGAGCCAAATGGGAAGAAACTAGCCTAACCTCCACTGTTGAGATTTTAGCTGTATAGTGGGTTTATGATTTCAGAGTTCACTTACAGAATTAAAATGATTTTAAAAGATTTAAAGGAAGCTTTTGTTGTTTACAACAATCTTTATAACACTTTGCTATGTCCCAGAGTTGATGTCCGAAGACTAGGAAAAAACATTATTGGAATTGTTTTCAAATAAATGGGGAACATATAACTGTGATTCGTGTGACAAAAAAAGTTAGGAAAAAAATTCAATAATAGGATAGGGAAATTAGGCATAAACTGTCCCAAGGACAGGCAATCTAACGGTGTCTTTCTTGCGAGCTCCGTGAAGAAACACTGAGAATTGTATTCAAATAAAAAATCTAGAGGTCAAGGACAGCAGATGCACCCACTGCTGACTGAGGGGTAACTACTCCTTTATTCATCTAACTAGAAGGTGCCAAACAGGGTATGTTTGACTCTGGAACAAGGAACAACACATTTGGGAAACTTCACCACCTCTCTGCCCCATTGTAAATTACAGCAGGGAAGGAAGGATGATGAATGAGTCTCCACACTTACCCCGGTACCCAGCACAGCGCAGCACCTAATCTGCACATATTTGTTGAGTAAACGCTCAACAAATAATTGTTCAATGCATGCAGTTAACACATGAACTAGCGCATTGAGAAATTATTTCTGCTCCAATTGCTCGATTATTCTGCTGATGTGTCTCCGCCAAATCCAGGCTCTCACCGAGGAGTGGTATGTTCACTTAACCTGCTGTTTCATTTTCTTTTCTCGTAGTTCTTACACTATATATGAAACGATTTATCCTATATCTTAAAGATTAACGTCTTCGCCCTATAAAACAACGTTATCTGCCCAAGCGGGTTTTCTGCTTTCTCCCTCCAATTTCTCTCATCCTCGCGTTCTGGAGTCCGCACTAGGCCTTGCGATTCTCGAGTTTCCGGCAGCCGGCTGCACTGACTTATTCCGAAACGCAATTCCAAATTCTGTAAACAGTCTCACTGCGGGGAAACGTCTGAGAGCCAGAGGCGAGGTGTCAGGGCCAGTGCTTTCCTGCAGCGAGTAACCCTGGTTCCCACCCGCTGGTATCTCACCGGTCCAGGACGCGCCCAGTACCCGCCCCGCCCCGCCCCGCCCCGCCCCCTCAGCCGGTCCGCGAGGCTCCGCGCTTCCGCCGTACGGCGGGGCCTCCGCCAAGATGGCGGCGCCCGAGGGCCGTCACCTGGGCGCCGCCATCGCAGCCGCCGGACCCGCTGAGGCCGCACTCTGGGTAGCAGCCATGTCGGTCTCCAGCTGCGGCCGGATTCTGACAAAGCCGAAGACCATGGGCCGGAGGAGAAGAGCAGGAACGGCCGACGAGGGCAGACAGCCATTGGAGATGGCTTTGTCCGATCCCGGGGCTGGCGCCGCGGTGAGGGCTCTGAGGAGGCGGGACGGTTTGGCGGTCAGAGATGGTCTCACTGGGGACAGTGATGGGAGGGTTATTGCAGTCTGTGACGACGGGTGATTTGGGAATTGGCGGAGTCGATGCTAGAGGGTCTTTCGGGAGGTCAATATTCCGTGGGATCTGCGGAGACAATGATGGGGGAGCGTCGGTGGCAGTAGCTGAAAATCGGAGTTTGGAAGGTTACGAGGATCAGAAGTGGGCCTTTGGAATGTGTCGGAGACTGGGAAGGTCGGTGAGGGTCCGCGATTTGGGATGTCTTTTGGGTGCCTGTGGTGGTTAGAGACTGGATTGTCAAAGAGGATCAGTGATGGTGATGTTTGCGGAAGTTTGGCAATATCGTTGAGAGTCAATGATTCGTGTGCTGCGACAAGTTATGGAAGAATCTGGGGGTCAGTGGGGGCATGGTGGTTGGTGGAATGCGGACAGTCAATGCTGAGGTGTCTCTGGGGGTGGTAGGTGATTTGTATGTCATTGGAAGAGAAAAGGTAATTGGGGATTTATGCAGGTCAATGATTAAGTGGTGTCCAGGAGTCTTAACCGTGCTTTCAATGATGAGGTGATTAGTAGGAATTAATGATTATAGGTCCTCTATGATTCTGTGACTGGGAGCTTCAGGGGGTCAGGGATTTGGGGGATTGCAGGATTTAGTGATTGAGGAGTCCCTAGGGGTCAGTGATTAGAGGTCTGTGGTAGCTAGTAATTGTTCTGTGGAAAATGGTAGTTGGAAACGGGTAGGAATTGGGGAAGTTTATGAAGGTTAGTGATTGAGGACTATTTGTGTGTCAGTGATTGGAAACTTGTAGGAACAGACAGATTGTAAGATAAACACCTATTTTATGCGAGGGAATGTTTTAAAAGTCGGCAACACACTAGGAAACAGAGTCACAGTCTCTCCCTCAATGTCTTTACATTCTAGAAATAGGAAAAAGACAATAAAAATATGAACAAATAAAATAATTCTAGGCATTAGTAAGTGCTATGAAGAAAGTAAAAGAGGATAATGTGGTAGAGTGAGATTACAGGTAGAGTGGGTAGGCAGGTTAGTCATGGAAAGCCTTTCTGAGAAAATGACAGTTGAGTTGAGGCATAAATCATGACCAAGAGGCAGCAAGGCAGAGATCTGAAGAAAGAGTGTTCCAAGAAAAAGGAACTTCAACTGCAAAGGACCTGAGGTAGGAGTGAACCTGGTGTACTTAAAAAAACAGAAGGAAGATTAGTAGTGTAATTGGAGCATAGTCAGTAGAAAGATGTGAAATCAGAGTGGTGGGGAAGTATCAGATCATGGAGGATCTTATTGGCCAGGGTAAGGATTTGGATTTTATTCTAGTTGCTATGAGAAACCATTGAGTTTAAGCAGGGGAGTGACCTGATCTGATTGATACTTGAAAAAGATCACCATGGCTACTCCATAGAAGATGGACTGCAGAGGGGCAAGAATAAGTGCAGGGAGGTCAGTTAGGATTTTACTGCAATAGTCAAAAGCAAGGGATGATGATGATTTAGAAGAGGTCATAGCTGTGAAATGAAATGAAATCAAATTCAGAATACATCTGGAGATGAGTCAAGAGGACTTAGTGATGAATTGATATGGAGCATGAGGGAAGAGAAGAATCGTTTTACATCTAGACTTTTGGCTGGAGGAGCTGGATGGATGGTGATCCCATTTTCTGAGAAAGGGGTGTTGGAGAAGACCAGTTTTGTTAGAAATGGAATCCAGGTGGATGACAGTGGCTCTATTTTTGCCATGTCAAGATGTGCATTACGCCTCCAACTAGAGATATTAAGTAACCATTATATATACAAATATATTAATATGGAACTTAGGAGAGGTCTGGGCCAGGGAACCATATTTGAAAAACATAAAAATAAAGATGGTGTTTAAGGCCATAAGATTGACTGAGATCACCTAGGAAGAGAAGGCAGAAAGGGAAGAGAAGTGATCTAAGGACACTAAGTGGTATAGTGATGGCAAGATGTAAGATGTTCATAAGCAATGAGTAGGTGGCTGAATTGGGGTTGAAGAAAAGATTGTTGGCACCAAGAAAGAGAAAAATGCTACTCTTAGGCCTGCTTGAAAGGTTGGATTTTTGCTGACATCTGGGAAATTAGATTTCAGGAGGGTTTCCACCATGCCCAGGACTGACAAGATTGGCTCCCGGTGCCTAAAGTACATAAGCAATATGGTTTCTGCTGAATGCTTGCTTTCCTTCTTGGAGTTGGAATTTTTGGTACATGCAAACAGAGGTTGCCTACATGACCAGTCCCCAGTGAAACCCTTGAACACTGAGTCTCTAATGAGCTTCCTTGGTAGATAACATTTCACAACATATTTCTGGAAGAATTAAGGATGTGCTGTGTGACTCCATTGGGAGAGGACTGTTGGATGCTTGTGCTTGGTTTCCTCTAGACTTCATCCCATGCTGATTAACTGATTTTGCTTTGTGTCTTTCACTGTAATAAATCATAGCTGTGAATACAACTATATGCTGCGTCCTGTGAGTCTTCCTAGCACATCATCAGACTAAAGAGGGCTAATGGGTTAAAATCTGGTGATGCTCTAAACAATCTAGGGGTTTTGAAGGAAGAATGAAAAATGGCTGAAAGTAATCATTTATCCCATCTTTAGACACTAAGGTATATGGGTCATGGGAAAAAAGGAAAATAGACAAATAACTTCCACTTGAGACTACTGTAAGGAAGCAGGATCTTCAGGAGACTGGTAGATTTTAGTTAAAGCATACAAGAGAAGGGAATGGCTAAAGAGGTTTAGGGTGGAGTGGGGCTTGCTGGAAGTGATTAGTGTATGTGTAAAGGCCACTGTTTGAGAGTTCTGTTGCTATCAGTGATTGGGGGTTGATAGGATGTGGGATTTGGGGTCATACGGGAGATAGAAGTTTGTGTGTCCTGGGGGTATCAATGGCGGAGGAACCAGTAGGTACATGTAATTGGAGAATCTCTGGGGATCGTGATTGGGAAGATCTGCTGCTGCTAGTGATTGGGAGGTTCATTGGAGTCTGTGATTTTGGAATCATAGGCTCAGTGATTAGGGAAGGCTGTACTGGCTCAGTGATGGGGAGGTCAGTGACAATCAATGATGGGAAATTATTAGAAGTCAGTGACTGGAGGTCTACAGGATTACATTCGTGACATATGTGAATAATTAATTGACTTGTGGTCTGTGGGGTAAGGGATTATCTTTAAATGTTAAACAAGCATGTTTGAATGTATATCTATTAATATCAAAATTCTCTAATAGTGGTGTTGTCTTCCTCCTGTCACCTGCCTAATAAGAGAACTTTAATGTGCTTTAATTTCTCCCCTACCCAAAGCCCTTCCCTTTTATAGTTGTGCTTATTTTTCTTACACCATATCTCTTAATGTTATCATAACAGTTGCACAAGCACATTATCAAGTTACTTATCTTTGACTAGACATTTGACTTATTCATAGCTCTTTCTTGTATATTAAGTCTTTCCCAATTTTGAAATCTTTATTCTGATCCACTTTTCCTTCTTTTAAAGAAATCCTTCTTTTCTTCTCTTCCTTTTCCTCCTCCTTCTTCCTTCCTTTCCCCTCTCTTCTCTCCTTCTTTATTTCTAAAGTATATAAGTAGTATACTTTCTGCATTGTTACATGCCTAAAATATCTTACTTTTGTTGCCAGACATAAATGATTTTTTGACTGGTTATAAAAACCAAGGGTCTCAATTCTTCTACCCCAGAACTCTGTAAATGGTGAATACTACTCCATAGCCTTTTAGTGTCCATTGCTGTGTAAGAAAAGATTCCATTCCTCTTTTTTTTTTTTTTTTTTGGTTAATTGTCTTTTTGTCTAATGTTTGTATGATTTTATCCTCTTGAATAAACAAATTCACAATGGGGATATTTCCTTTTTTGTTGTTTTTGTTTTGTTTTGTTTTTGTTTTTCAGAGTCTAACTCTCTCTCTCCAGCTAGAGTGCTGTGGCATCAGCCTAGTTCACAGCAACCTCAAACTCCTGGACTGAAGCGACCCTCCTGCCTCAGCTTCCAGAGTAGCTGGGACCACAGACATGCACCACCACATCCAGCTAATTTTTTCTATTTTTAGTAGAGATGGGGTGTCCCTCTTGTTTAGGCTGGTCTCAAACTCCTGATCTCAAGCAATTCTCCTGCCTCAGCCTCCCAGGGTGCTAGGATTACAGGCATGAGCTACTGTACCTAGCTGAGATATTTGTTAATATGGTTTTTTTCCCAAAAAAATGCAAAATTGGGTAGACAATAGGTATCCTGTGTAACATCATGATTAACAGTGAGTAATCAAGGTAAGAACAAATACTCCAAATCACTCACTGAATGTGGATAACATTAGACTAAACAGTAATTTGCTATTACAGGGATCAGTAACATTCAAAGACGTGACTATGGACTTTACCCAGAAGGAATGGGAGCAACTGGATCCTGCTCAGAAGAACCTGTACAAGGATGTGATGCTGGAGAATTACAGCAACCTAGCCTCGATGGGTAAGGATAATTTCCTTCATAATTCAAAATGTGTCCACTGTGATACTTATTCTCTGAGGTCCTTGATAAGTTTGGCCTTGATTTTTATGAGTCAAAGAGTTTTCATCCCTTTTGGGTATTAGGCAGGATATTTGTGCTCTTGCTTCTAAGATGAAAGGTCTACTCAGTTGAGGTACAGGGGTATATGCATTGTGAAACTTACGAAGTCATGTATAGCCTTTAAAGGCCCTGAAGTGGAAATGCTAGGGTGTGATTTCTGGGAAGGTTGTTCTAACATTCAATTTCTACAATTTCTCCTGGGCAGGGTATCAAGCTCCAAAACCAGACATGATCTCCAAGTTGGAAAAAGGAGAAGAGCCATGTTTGGGGAAGGGGAAGAGGCCCAGTCAAGGTCGTTCAAATAAAATAGCAAGACCCAAGCAAATAGGAACCAATGGAAGTAAGTTTTTAGTTTCTGGGGGGCAACTTTAGAATTCTTCAAAGAATAATTTATTCTTAAATAATAATAATTATTTTTTTGAGACAGGGTATCACTCTGTTGTCTGAGCTAGAGTACAGTGGTGTCATCATAGCTCACCACAACCTCAAGCTCCTGGGCTTAAGCAATCCTCCTGCCTCAGCCTCCCAAAGTGTCTTAAATTCTTCTTACCAATCCTAGATCCTTCTTTCTTAACTAGGAAATAGCAGTAGAAAAATATCAGCATCTTCTGAGGAAACGTTCAAATTATAAGGATTCTCTAACAACATTAGAGATTCTAATATCTCTTCCTTCTGTGAACATGTCTGCATAAGAGGTTCTCATGTGAGGTTCACTATAGTAGAGAGCCAGTGTTAATTAAGGGAGTGTGGTTTTACCACTTGTCTTGGTCAGCTTTGACTAAGATTTGCTCTGAATGACCCCCACATCTTAGCGACTTACAACAAGAAAGTTTTATTTCTTGCTCAAGCTGAAGCCCTATCCCACATTATCTTTATTTGACTATCTATGCTAACTAAAAGAGCATTCTCCATTTGTCAAATTCCAGTTTTATGGCAGAGGGAAAAAGGATGAGTAGAGCCATGTAACTCGTAAAAATTACTGCATAGAAGTATGAATATCCCTTTTAGCCCACATTTTAGTGTCCCGACCAGACCACCTGGCTACTCCTGAGTTTAATAGGGTAGAAATGTATAATCCTTCCACAAGGAGGGGTGCTGCAATTCAAATGGCCATATATTTGGGAGAGGCTGGGAGGTGTAATCCTTCTACAGGGAATAATAATACATTCTATCATACTAGTCAGGCTGTGGTAGGAGAAAAGATGAAAACCAGGCTCTAAACCTTTGGTACCAGTCCCTCAGATGCCTAACTGACACTTCCGTATAGACACCTGTCCTTATCCATGTGCTCCACTGCTCAATTTTCATAAAGAGCAGTGACCTCTCTTAGCCATGCTTTTAAACCCATTCCTGTTTACCTTGTCTGGAGCAGTGCTTTTTTTTCAATCCTCCCTTTTCCTAATAGCCTCAGTTTTTCTCCTTTCCTTTACTCACACTCCAAGACCCCAGGGTACCAAATTGTCTTCTATGTGTTCAGACATTCTTAGATCTGTCCTCTTTCTAAATCTCTTGGCATAATGCTCCTGCCCTGAGTTACTTTTCATTTTCATCCTTTCACTATGAAATTCTCTAGACCCATGGTCTATAACACGTCATCATTTCCATTTTCTCCCTAACCCCTGCAGTCAAATCCCACAGAATTTATGCCTTTCTGTAAATTTCGGACTTTAAAGTCTTCACTGGTTACCTTGCAATGCATACTTTAATAGTTTTGATTAGCCTGAAAGTGCTTGCCCACCTAACTTGAATTGCACTTGAATCAGATCTTACTCTCTGTTTCTAAGTGCTAAGAGACATAGATAAGCTCTAACTCGGGCAGTGCAAAGGCAATGTATGTAACCTAAATGTTTGTACCCCTGTAATATTCTGACATAAAATAAATAAATAAAGGAATTGGAGATGTCCATTTGGAAGTCATCAGTATAAAATAAATAGCTTGTCTTTGCATAAAAAAATAATAATTAATGGCATAATTCCCTTTGAGGGAAATGCAATAGAAAGAAAGAACAGACGGTAGAAGACAAGACCTTAGGGACACCTCAACAAAGTGAGAAGGAAGAGAAACTGGTGAGTAAATGGTAAAGAAGTGCTTAGAAACAGAGAGTAAGATCTGATTCAAGTTGTGCAATTCAAGTTAGGTGGGTGAACACTTTGAGGCTAATAAAAACTATTAAAGTATGCATTGCAAGGTAAGCAGTGAAGACTTTAAAGTCAGAAATTTACAGAGAGGCATAAGAGTCAAGTGTGCTTATCCCCCAGACAGTGTACACTGCACCCATTAGGTGTGAATATAAGCATCCTATCCTCCCCCCACCTGCCCGACACCCGATGAATAAATGTTACTTCTATATGTGCACATAAGTGTTGATCAATTAGTACCAATTTGATGGAACCAGAGAAGACCCCGTATAGCTATTTGCAACCTTAAGCAAAAAGAACAGACTGCAAAGCATCAGTTTAACAGACTTCAAGCTATACTACAAGGCTATAGTAATCAAAATAGCATGGTACTGGCACAAGAACAGAGACATAGACCAATGGACCAGGACTGAGAACCCGGATATAAATGTGGGTATAGGTGGTGTTTGTTTTTCCATTCTTGTGATACTTCAATTAGGAGAATGGGCTCCAGCTCTATCCAGGATAATAGAAGAGGTGTTAGTTCACCACTGATTTTTGTGGCTGAGTAGTATTCCATGGTATACATATACCACGTTTTATTAATCCACTCATGTATTGATGGACACTTGGGTTATTTCCACATCTTTGCAATTGTGAGTTGTGCTGCTATAAACATTCTAGTGCAGTTGTCTTTATTATAGAATGTATTTTTTTTTCTTTGGGTAGATTCCCAGTAGTGGGATTGCTGGATCAAATGGTAGTTCTGTTCTACTTTTAGTTCTTTGAGGTATCTCCATGTTACTTTCCATAGAGGTTGTACTAGTTTATAGTCCTACCAGCAGTGTATGAGTTGTTCCTGTCTCTCCTCATCCATGCCAACATTTGTTGTTTGGAGACTTTTTGATAAAAGCTATTCTCATTGGAGTTAAGTAATATCTCACTGTGGCTTTGATTTGCATTTTCCTGATGATTAGAGATGTTGAACGTTTTAAAATATGTTTCTTGGGCATTAATCTATCTTCTTTTGAAAAGTTTCTGTTCATGTCCTTTGCCCACTTTTTAATGGGGTTGTTTGATTTTTTTCTTGCTGATTTTCCTGAGTTCTGTATAGATTCTAGTTATCAGCACTTTATTGGTTGTGTAGCATGCAAATATTTTCTCCCATTCTGTACGTTGTCTGTTTGCTCTAGTGACAGTTTCTTTGGCTGTGCAGAAGCTTTTTAATTTGATCAAGTCCCATTTATTTATTTTTGTTATTGCTGTGATTGCTTTTGGGGTCTTCTTCATAAATTCTTTGCCTAGGCCAATGTCTATAAGAGTTTTTCCAATGTTTTCTTCCAGAATTCTTATGGTTTTATGCCTGTTATCCATCATGAGTTGATTTTTGTGAGAGGTGGGAGGTCTGGATTCTGTTCAAGTCTTCTACATGTGACTATCCAATTTTCCCAATACCGTTTATTGACTAGAGATTCTTTTCCCCAGTGTATGTTTTTTCTCTGCTTTGTCAAAGATTAGATGGCTATATGAGGATGGTTTCATATCTGGGTTCTCAGTTATGTTCCACTGGTCTATGTCTCTGTTTTTGTGCCAGTACCATGCTGTTTTGGTTACTACATCCTTGTAGTATAGCTTCAAGTCTGGTAAATTGATGCCTCCCAAACTGTTCTTTTTGCTTAAGGTTGCTTTAGCTATGCAGGGTCTTCTCTGGTTCCATACAAAATGTAGAATTATTTTTTCTAGATCTGTAAAAAATGATGTTGGTATTTTAATAGGGATTGCATTGAATCTGTAGATCAGTTTGGGTAGTATAGACATTTTAAAGATGTTGATTCTGCTGATCCATGAGCATGGTATGTTTTTCTATCTGTTTAGATCCTCTGCTATTTCTTTCCTTAGTGTTTCATAGTTCTCCTTGTAGGTCTTTCACCTCCTTAGTTAAATATATTCTTAGGTATTTTATTTTCTTTGTTGCTATTATGAAAGGTATTGAGTCTTTGATTTTGTTCTCAGTTTGAGTGTTGTTAGTGTATATGAATATTAATGATCTGCATACAATAATTTTGTAACCTGAGACTTTGCTGAACTTATTTATCAATTCCAGTTGTCTCTTGGCAGAATCTTTGGGGTTTTCTAGATATAAGATCATACCATCAGCAAAGAAGGATAGTTTCACCTCTTCTGTCCCCCATTTAGATGCCCTTGATTTCTTTCTCTTGTCTGATTGCTTTGGCTAGGACTTTCAGCACTATGTTGAATAGAAGTAGTAATAGAGGGCAACCTTGTCTGGTTCTAGTTCTAAGCAGAAATGCTTTCAATTTTTCCCCATTTGGTATGATGTTGGTTGTGGGTTTGTCATATATGGCTTTTATAATTTTGAGGTTAAGTCCTGTCTATGCCTATTTTGTTAAGTGTTCTTATCATAAAAGGATGCTGAATTTTGTCAAATGCTTTTTATGTGTCTATTGAGAGGTTCATATGGTCTTTGTTTTCACTTCTGTTTATGTGGTGAATTACATTTATAGATTTGCATATGTTGAACCATCCCTGCATCTCTGGGATGAAGCCCATTTGGTTGTGATGGATTATTTTTTTGATGAATAGCTGTATTCAATTTGCTAGGATTTTATTGAGAATCTTTGCATCTACATTCATAAGGAATATTGGCCTGTAGTTTTCTTTTTTTTGTTGAGTCCTTTTCTGGTTTTGGTATCAGGGTGATGTATAAAACATGGTGGGGAGCATTCCTTCCTTCTCAATGTTGTGGAATAATTTCTGCAGGATACACACCAATTCTTCCTTGTAGGTCTGGTAGCATTTGGGTCTGAAACCATCTGGTCCGGGACTTTGTTTTCTAGGAAAGTTTTTTATTGCTGCTTCAATTTCAGTACTTGATATTGGTCTGTTTAGGAGTTCTGTTTCTTCCTGACTGAGCATAGGGAGGCTGTGTGTTTCTAAGAATTTATCCATTTCCTCCATGTTTTCAAGTTTATGTGCATAGAGATTTTTATAGTATTCAGAGATGATATTTTGTATTTCTGTGGTATCAATTGTAATTTCTCCTTTTTCATTCCTGATTGAGTTTAATAGAATCCTTTCTTTTTGCTTCTGGTTAATCTAGCAAGAAGTACCTCAATGTTGTTTACCTTTTCAAAGAACCAGCTTTTTGTTTCATTAATTTCTGTATAATTCTTTTGTTATCAAGTTCATTTAGTTCTGCTCTGATCTTGGTTATTTCTTTTCTTCTGCTGGGTCTGGTATTGGTTTGCTCTTCTTTTTCTTTGAGTTCTTTGAGTTGATTCACTAGATTGTTGATTTCTGATCTTTCTGTCTTTTAGATGTGGGCATTTAAGGCTATGAATTTTCCTCTCATAACTACCTTATCTGTGTCCCACAGATTTTGATAACTTGTGTCCCCTTGATCATTTAATTCAAAGAATCTTTTGATTTCATCTTAATTTCCTCCTTAATCCAATAATCAATCATTCAGCAGTAGGTTGTTTAGTTCCCATGACTTTGTGTAGAGACGAGAGTTTCTGTTGGAGTTGATTTCTAATTTTATTCCACTGTGGGCTGAGAAGGTTCATGGTATAATTTCTGTTTTTTTAAATTTGTTGAGACATGTTTTGTGACCTAGGATGTGGTCAATATTAGACACTGTCCCATGAGTTGATGAGAAGAATGTACATTCAGTGGTTTGAGAGTAGAAAGTTCTGTAAATGTCTGTTAGGGCCATTTGTTCTAGAGTTCTGTTTAGTTCTGTTGTTTCTTTGTTTTCTGTTTGGAAGATCTGTCCTGTTCTGTCGGTGGGGGTGTTGAAGTCCTCAGCTGTTATAGTGCTATTGTTTATAATTTTGTTTAGATCAAGTAGGATTTGCTTTATGAATCTGGGCACACCTGTGTTGGATGGTATAGATTTATAATTGTTATGTCTTCTTGTTGAATTTTTCCTTTACCATTATATAAGGACCATCTTTGTCTTTCATTACTTTTGTTGATTTGAAGACTAAATTATCTGATATGAGAACTGCTACACCAGCTTTTTTTTGGTTTCCATTTGTATAGAATATTGTTTTCCATTCCTTCACCTTGAGTCTGAATGAGTCTTTGTGGGTTAGAAGTGTTTCCTGAAGGCAGCAGGTACTTGGTTTGTGTATATTTATTCATTCAACCAGCCTATGTCTCTCTCTCTTTTTTTTTCTGAGACAGAGTCTTTCTCTGTTGCCCTGGCTAGAGTGCCATGGCATCAGCCTAGCTCACAGCAACCTCAAACTCCTAGGCTAAAGCAATCCTACTGCCTCAGCCTCCCAAGTAGCTGAGACTACAGGCATGCACCACCATGCCCAGGTAATTTTTTCTATATATTTTTAGTTGGCCAATTAATGTGTATCTATTTTTAGTAGAGACGGGGTATTGCCCTTGCTCAGGCTGATTTCGAACTCCTGACCGTGAGTGATCCACCTGCCTCAGCCTCCCAGAGTGCTAGGATTACAGGCGTGAGCCACCACACCTGGCCTAGCCTATGTCTCTTAATTAGGTAGTTCAAGCCATTCACATTTATTGAAAGATTTAATAAGTGGGGTTAATTTCTGTTCATCCTGTTGAGTAGAACTTTGTTGCTTTGTTTTATGTCTTGAGCCATTTAATATCTGGCCTTTGACCTTTAGCTTTTGGGTGATTTTACACTGGTGAGTTTCTATTGTGATGATCCATGTGAACATAGTTCTGAGTACTTCCTGCAGGGAAGGTCTTGTTTTAACCAATTCCCTCAGTGTTTGCTTGTCCAAGGAAGACTTTATTTCCCCCTCATATATGAAACTTAGTTTTGTATGATAAAAATTCTAGGCTTGGCATTTTCTGTTTGAGAAGACTTGAGAATGGGGCCCTACTTCCTCTGGCTTGGTCTCAGTTGAGAAGTTTGCAGTTAGTCTTGTGGGTTTTCCTTTATAAGTTACTTGCTGCTTTTGCCTTGCAGCTTGTAATAGGGCCTGTTTTGTGTTTAATTTAGCCAGTCTGACGACTATGTGTCATGGTGTTTTCCTCTTTGCAATGAATCTCCCAGCAGTCCTTTTAGCTTCTTGTTCCTGGATATCTAGATTTCTAGCAAGGCCAAGGAAATTTTCCTCAATTTTTTCCTCAAATAGATTATCCAACCGTTGTGTATTTTCTTTTTCACCCTAAGGAATGCCTATGATTCTTATGTTAGTCCTATTCACATAATCCCATAGTTCTTGTAGGCTTTGCTCTTTTCTCTTATTTCTTTGCTTTATCTCTGTGACTGACGTGTTAAACTGAAAGGTGCTGTCTTCATGCTCTGAGATTCTTTTTTCTGCTTGATCTAACCTATTATTGAGGCTTTCCACTATGTTTTGTAATTCCTTGAATGAATTTTTTATTTCCAGAAGTTCTATTAGGTTTTTCTTTTGTATTTCAATTTCTTCAGTGAATTTTTTAATCATTTCTTAGATTTTTTGTGTGCATTTTTTTTTGTGTGTGTTGGGTATCCGTTTTATCTTGCATGTCATTGAGTTTTCTTACAATCCATGTTCAAAATTCTTCATTTCAGTGTTCTGATTTTGGTTAGTATTCATTGCTAGAGAGCTGGTGTTCCCTTTTGGGGGTATCCTTTTTCTTTGATTCTTCATACTTCCAGAGTTCTTTTGCTGATTCCTTCTCATCTGGAGTGGCTATTTCTTCTTATCTTTGGATTTTCTTTTGTTTAGGTGATGACACCCCCAGTTTATTATCTGAGCCAGTGGATGGTGCTTGTGGGTGAGAATCGACCACACCCTGTATGATGAGTCAATAAATTCAGTAAAAGGGCATGCAGATTGACCTCCCTGTCACAGGGGAGGTGACAGGGAGGTGACCTCCCTGGTGGTGCTTGCCAGGAGTAAAAAGCTGAAATATTGTTTTGGGTCTTGTGACCAACACTAGTTCCTCAGGAGACACACTCTAATGCCCCAGGTAGTGGGTGGGGCCCTGGAATTTCCAGCCATGTCCTTATTCTCCACTAAAAAAGGGACAACTGGGGAAGTGAGGCTGGATGTGGCTGTGTTGGGTGAACTTACCCTCAAGCTTCACCAATGTTTTTAGCAAGGTTCAAAGGTCTGTTCCTAGCCTCTGTGCAAAGCTGCCAGGGAGGGACTGAAGTGGCCCCACTCACCAAAAAGTCTGTGTGTGGAGGCAGGGCTGTCTGAGACCCAAAATCTGGCAGTCTGGAGCAATCTTCTCTCTTTTCCACCTTCCCCTATTCTGCTATTTCTCCTGGGCCTCTGCAAGCAGGAAGGACCTCAGTCTAGCTGAGCTCCCCCACAGCTGTGATGTAGGCTGGAAGGTTCCCTGCCTGGGATCCCAGCTTGAACTTGGAGTGCAGCCCTCCATGGGAGGAGGGTTACCCCGTGAGAATGCTGCAGCTAGGATCCACTCTGCATTCTCACCCCTGATCTGCCCCTGCAGGCAGCCACACCTTGTGAGACTAATTCACAAATATCTCCTCTGTGCCCCCAGGCAATGTGATTGAGACCTGGGTGTACAGGATCTGGCTTGTAAGTCCATCCCACAGGCCCTGGATATCAAACCCTGACCATGTCAGGGAGAGGATAGTGGTCCCAGGTCTGTTTTACAGGATGACGAAGTTGATTCAATGTCCTTCCACCTAGGGCTATGTCTGGCTCTTCTGGAGTCACCAGGGAAGCAGTACCAGGGAGGGCCAGCAGGCAGGTAACTCACAGTCTGAGCACCCCTCAGTATACTGCAAGACCCCACAAAATGAAGCATGAACCCTATCCCCTGTGGAAACCTCTGTGTGGTGGTTCAGTTGTCTCTCTTGGCAGCTGCAAGTGGGGGAGGGGAAGGGACAAAAAATGTCTAGGTAGAGGAAAGTCCACTCTCTGGTCATCTCCAGTCATCTCTCTGGGAGGCAGTCTGTCCAGAATGGTAGGGTTCTGGTGTCACACAGATCACCCGGGACCCACTGGATTCCTGTGGCTCCTGCAGTCTGGTCTGCAGTTGGGAAATACCTGTGTCAGGATGAGCAAGGTGGAACCTGAGGGGTTGAGGCCCCCTAGGGAGAGCAAAAGTGCCCAGTGGGTAGAGAAGCAATATGGTGCCTGCCATCCAGCTCGAGTCTATTGGGCAGTAGGCACTTTGGGGGATCGTAATGAGAGCCTGGTGCCCTGTCCGCAAAAAGCTCTCCACTCATTGGCCACAGCAGTCTCTGTGCTTGCTTTGACAGAAGGACTCTCCAGCATCTTGTGTGCCCACCAGCAGTCCAAGAGGAGAGGGAGGGTGATGCTAGCCAATCCACCTACCCTTCTTGGTGGTCTCTGAGCCTCTCTGGGCTTAATTCCTGCCAATGCCTTTCTCCTTCCAGTTCTGCTCCTTAATCTCTTCCTGTGGAGTCTCCTGTAGGTACAAGCACCCTTCCTTCAGACCCTCTATGTTTGTCTGTCTGTTTGTTTTTTCTATTTCATCTAAAATTTCTCCTTCTTACAGAGATGCTTTGACTAGTGATGTCTTTGGTCCGCTATCTTGACCTTTTTCCTCCAATGCCTTTATATTTGACCTGCTTACATGACACTTCATTCTTAGAGTGTCAGAAATTGAAAGCATTATCTTTCATCCTAAATTAGAGGTTACTTTCACCTTCCCTATTTTTATCATGGTCTACTCTAATTTAGGCCTGTCCCCTATAAAATGACTGTCCTCACCTAGGTTCCTGTTTGTTTGAGTTTTTGTTTTCTCAGTTCTCATTAACATCCCACAAATCAGATTTATCTCATACCTAAATTTCTCTAACTTTTAGGCAGATTTGTTAAATTCATTTTTTCTAATTCATCCTAAATGTTACCACCAAGCATTAAAATATTCAATTATTATGTATGTCACTATAGTCCCCAAATTAGTTGAAATCTGCTGTATCTTTTTAAGTTTCTTCTGACCCTTAATGGTTCAAAAGCCCCTGAATTTACTGAGAACAGAGGAACCAGTCCTTCAAACGAAAAATGAAGAGATTCCATGGAGTTTCTGATCCATCCATTAATGGCTCCAGTTTTGGCCATCCTTACTTTTCCTTGCTGAGATTTGGTGTTACAACCAAAAAATAATCCTGAGTCATTCAATACATCTTTGTAATTGCTACAATGACTCTCTTTTTGGTTTAGGTTCTTATATAGTACTTGCAGGTTCTTTAAGGAAAATATTCTATCCCCTCCAGTGATTTGCTGGGCCTAATGAGCTCTATACTTAAGTTTCTGAAGTCACAGTTGTTTTAGCTTAAAATTTATGTTTTAGTTACTGTCTCAAATTCAGGAAAAGCTTCTAGCCTTAATCTAATACTCTTCCAGACACAAGTGTTCCCTAGTATTTACCCTATTATTGTATCAATTAACTAGTCCAAATTCTCCTCCCTTTCCTCATGGTATATTTCTCTTGTAGTGCTTTATCTTTCCTGCTGACAGATGTCAGTTGGGACCAGCCTAACACATCATTATAAGGGGTTCTTATAATGTTACATGTCAAGGAGAAAGGTTTATTTTTGATTCCTTTCTTCCCAGAAGGAAATTTGCCTCCATCTTTCCCATGATACTTGGGCATTGAAAGACCCAGCTTTGTCATGCTACCTAAACGTTTCTGTTATACTCTTTCTCCCAGGGTACTGCATCATTTAAAATTTATTAAGTGAAAAAGTATCCAGCAACTCCACTTGTCTAAGCTTTATACTATATCTAAACTTCCAAAAGCTGATCTTCTAATCTGTAGGAATTAATCCCTTAAATGTTCTCCATAAAAGTAATAGTATTTCCAGGCTGTCTGTTCAGGTACCCTAACTCTTTTCTGTTTGAGTCCAGTTTTCACTTTCTCTGTGTAATGTTCCTTTACCACCAAGGTGGTAATACCAAGGTGACTATTCACTTACTGTCTCTTTCTTTGTGAAATAATAAGAACTCTTATATTTGCTTCTATGACTCTGTTTAATTCTCATGCTGAAGCTTCTTCTGCTTTTTCATGTATATAGCTGAAAAAGGACACCTCTAAATAGCAACCCCAGGCCTTAATTTTATAAGTTCTTATACAAGTAATATCCATCACTAGCTAACAGAAGCCTTTGAATTTCAGTTCCAGAGTCTTAGGAGAAGGAAATATTATTGGACTACCCTGGTGTTTACCAGTGTCCAATCAATTATTTTCAGCCATAAGTTGGATCATGTGGTATAAACATGGCTGCCTACACTGTTCAGTGTTGGTAGTGGTCTCAGAGAAGGAAAGCAGAGGTTGAGAAGACATGTCAAAATGTACAAGTGAATAATGTGTGGAGCAAAGAATGTTAGCAACCACTTAGAGCTGGGAATAAACTTAAAATTTATACTTGGCAATTAGAATGACCTGACAAAGACAAAGATGTACTCCATAGGAAGCTGTTGGAAAACAGGTATACATGTACACTATAAATCAGATATGTAATGTTTGTTTGTCAAGCTAATTACTGTGAATTGTCATTTGATAACAGCATCTGGGAGATTAGAGAAACTGTAGGCATTTTTTTTTAGTATAGGGATATCATTATTTTATTGGTCATGGGTAGTAGCATTGGAAAGGAAAAGGTCTGCCGGCAGGAAAAGATATAAAGCACCACAAGAGAAATTCACCATGAGCAGTGAAAATGTGGGATCTTTTTTATTCCTTCAGCCACTTGTTAGCTCTACAGATTCCTTGGTAGACTCATTTTATTTTCTCCTTTCTGGCTCTTTTGGGTACAATAATAAAAGTTTACTTTAGCTAGTGTACATGAATAGAGAAATTTATGATAAGGACATGAGTGTATCCATTATAACCTAAGAGTATATATTTCAGCCAAACCTTGCCAGGGACTAGAACCAGGAACTGGGATGCCATTGGGAATTATGCAAATGATCTCTTTGAGGACACACAGTCTTATATGTCTGTTTCTTTCTGTGTGTTTGTTTCATTCTCTGGACTGATGAGCTTTCTCTTTACACACAGAAAGTATGGCTTTGTTTTTAATAGCACCTGCTTTATATTATTTTTAAATTTAAGCACTGAGTGGAGACTAACTAGAGTCTAAATTTTTAGGAGGAGGAATCTTACTGGACATCTTGGTTTCACCCAGATGTGTCTCCAACTGTGACCATGGATAGTTGGAGTAATACGATTTAGGCTGCAGTAGACAAATACTATGGGCAGGTTGGCAGTTATCAGAGTTGGGCAGCTTGGGCTGAGGAGAAACCTCAAAAGTGTTAACTAAAATCATATCCTTTTTTGACTTCATATGTCCTCTTCACTACTCTTTGTTTTTATTTCATCTTCTGTTCCAGGTTGTAAATTCATATTTTTAAACAACCAAAGCTGTTGTCAATTTTCTTTCCCTCTTTTTACTATAGCATTTCCCCCACCAAGTTCAAGAGGATAGGATCATTTGCCCTTGACATTTCATTCATTTTGGGATACTAGGCTTGAATAAAGATTCAACCCCACAATGGGTCATTTCTTTATAAGTTTTGTTCCAATGGGTGAGAGTATAAAAATTCACAAGAATGTCTCGTTAATTCCATTTTAGAAGAAGTCCAGCAAGATGATGATCAGCTTGAGAGTAACCAGAAATCTCAAAACAAACTCCTTAGGAAAGTTTCAGTCAAGAAGAAAACTCTGACTAAGAAGAAAAGTAGTGAGTGTGGTTCATTGGGGAAAAAGAATAACAAGAGTACAAAATGTGTTCCTTCAAAAAAACAGCTTTTAAAATTGGATTCACATGAAAAGAGTTTGAAACAGAATGTAGACTTACCTGATGATGTAAGAAACTGTGCAAAAAAGAAACCTGATACAGCTAAAGAACACAGGAAGTCATTCAGCCGTAACTTATCTGACACACAGAAAATCAAAAAAACTGGAAATAAACATGACAAATTATCCAACCGTAAGTCATCTGATAAGTGTGAAAAAACTCAAACTGGCAAGAAACATGAGAAAGTATGCAATCGGAGCTCATCCCATGCTAAGCAGGACAAAATTCAAACTGGAGAGAAACATGAGAAATCATCCAAGCTTAGCTCATCTACTAAGCGCAACAAAACTCAGGCTTCTGTGAAGCCCTATGAATGCAATCAATGTGGGAAAGTTCTCAGCCATAAACAAGGACTCATTGACCATCAGAGAATTCATACTGGGGAGAAACCATATGAATGTAATGAATGTGGGATAGCCTTTAGCCAAAAGTCACACCTTGTTGTACATCAGAGAACTCACACTGGAGAAAAACCATATGAATGTATTCAGTGTGGCAAAGCCCATGGTCATAAACATGCTCTTACTGACCACCTAAGAATTCATACTGGTGAAAAGCCCTATGAATGTACTGAATGTGGAAAAACCTTCAGACACAGCTCCAACCTTATGCAACATGTGAGATCTCATACAGGTGAAAAGCCCTATGAATGTAAGGAATGTGGAAAATCCTTTAGGTATAACTCATCTCTTACTGAACATGTAAGAACTCATACAGGTGAAATACCATATGAATGCAATGAATGTGGAAAAGCCTTTACGTATAGCTCATCTCTAACTAAACATATGAGAATTCATACAGGTGAGAAACCTTTTGAATGTAATGAGTGTGGGAAAGCTTTCAGCAAGAAGTCACACCTCCTTATACATCAAAGAACTCATACTAAGGAGAAACCTTATAAATGTAATGAATGTGGAAAAGCTTTTGGACATAGCTCATCACTTACTTACCATATGAGAACTCATACAGGTGAAAGTCCCTTTGAATGTAATCAATGTGGAAAGGCCTTTAAACAAATTGAAGGCCTTACTCAACATCAGAGAGTTCATACTGGGGAAAAACCCTATGAGTGTAAGGAGTGTGGGAAATCCTTTAGCCAAAAGTCACACCTCATTGTACATCAAAGGACTCATACTGGAGAAAAACCCTATGAGTGTAATGAATGTGGAAAAGCCTTCAATGCAAAGTCACAACTTGTTATACATCAGAGATCCCACACTGGAGAAAAACCCTATGAATGTACTGAATGTGGGAAAGCCTTCAAACAAAATGCATCCCTTACCAAACATGTGAAAACTCATTCAGAAGAGAAATATAATAAGAGAAATTAATGTGAGAAATCTTCTAACCAAACTTAAAGTTTTGTTTAACTTTGGAAATATTGTGAATTTAAAGAATGTCAGAAAGCCTTTAACAAGAAATCACACCTTGTGTAACACATGAGAAAATTTGAAAATTGGTCTTCACATAGAAGTGATGGATGGAAACAAGGGCTTAAACTTCATATTAAAACTTTTATAGAAAATAATGTTTTGAAAATGCTTAATTATTTAAATATTCTACATGTTCAGATTGATGTATAAAGCTTCAAAATGTTGTCAATAAGTTAAATAATCACAGCAACAGAGGAATAAGTTTCATATGCTGAACAATTCCCAAGTTGCCTGTGTGTTATGTATTTAAGCACCATGTTTTAGAATTGAATTTGTGTATCTCTTTTTTCCCTTGCATAAATGAGTGTGGCCATTTGTATATGTTGCCCCTTTGATATTATCTCCCAGCTCTTTCTTAATTCTATGGTAGCTTCTGCATCAGCAGACATCTTTATAAAAGTATTGTTATTTAAGAACTGTTAACAGAAAATTGAGAGAAAATGAAAGAAAGCAGCTGTGGATACAAATGTGCTGGTAGGGAATGATGTCCAACATATACTGTGATGTATAAAAAAGCAAGTTACTTAAACATGTGTATAGTATGTTCCCAAACATGTATATAGTATGTTCCCATTTGTGTAAAAAAAGTTGCATTTACCTGTCTCTCTGTTTCTCTCTCTCTGTGTACACAAATTGTTATGTGAATAGGCCTTGAAATATATAGAAGAAACTTAATGGTGGTTGCCTTTGGGCATAGGAGTACAGGATTGGGGTCTGGGATGAGAACAAGACCTCCTTTTATTATATACTGTTTGAATGTTTTATCATATACATATATTATTTTTATAATTAAAATACTTTTAATATGTATACGTGAACACTTAAGATTGTCATTGAGCCCCTTCCACAATGTTTTATGGCAAAGTTTAAAGTTTATTTATTTTTGAATGATGATGAATCTAAGATATTTAGTATTAAACTTCGTATTGAATCACGAAGATTTTTCCTATCACACACAGTTTTTTCATTAACATAATGAATTAAAACTATAACAGCACTGTTTCATCCATTTGCCATTTTTTAACACTGATAGTGAATTCTGATCACAAGCAAATGGAAGTGTTTGTCTAAACATTCTCTCCATTTTTTCTCCTATTCAAAGCTCCAAAACACAAACACCTCAGTCAAGAAGTTCAAATGTATTGTAACAAATGTCACTCCTCCCTGTTATTGCCAGTAGCAGTCAATTTTAATAGATCATTGCAGTCTTTTTGAGTGAACCCAGAGTTGGCCTCCGAATCATTCTTAAACATGTATTCTGGAAGCTTCTGTGAATCAATTTGGACTTGTGTGTGAAAACTTTTGCCATTGCATACCTAGATTTCACGTTTTACTCTTGAGCTGTATGTAGATAAAAAAATATCTGAATTGTTTTAAAATTTAAGTCATTACACAAAAACAGACAAAAGTACAAAAATGGTTTTATAAATCATTCTACAGTTGTATTTTATTACAATATTGATTATGTAATTAATGTAAGATTTATAATAATAATTAGTATATGTGTTATTTTTTCACAGCACATTAACTACATTATCTCATTTATTCCTCAAAGTTAAAATATGAGTCAGTAATCAGGACTTGTCTAGTAATGTTCAATTCTGTTCAATAAATATTTCACCTAGGTAGTAATTTAGTAATAATTATGAGCCCTAAATAAATATATGTGATTTATAGTCATCTTTGAAAATATTTTCCATTCAAATTCCTTCCTTCCTCACCTCATTTCAGAGAATTATACAATGTAATTATTATATTAAGAAAGTAATATATGTTCATATGTGTGCACATGCATGGATTGAAAGATCAACTCATGAATATTATACCCTCATTTCTAAGTAACTTATTTACTCTCATGGGAAGAAAATGCAATATGAAAACTATTTCCATCAGTAATTTCTTACCAAGTGGAATTCTGGCACTATGTACTGAATAAGGCCTCACTGTACAGAGATGTAGAAAACCTGCATTTTTTAGAAGGCTAAACAGTTGCAAGATATGGCTATGCTGAATTTTTATTTCTCTTGGAGTACCCATGGTAGTGCCACACCTGGGACAGGCAGAAATATATGTATGCTTGAACAGTAAAAATGAATGCTGAAAGACATTTTGTACAGTAAAAAATGATTTAAAAGTTAGCATTTATGAATGAGAAAATGATGTCTAAAAATTATTGGAGGTGAGCAGTGAAAGAAAATAGACACACAGATAATTCTAAATTGATGATACACCAACATTAGTGTTGGTCAAAACTGCTTTAAGAATTTGTTAAAACATAGACTTTGGAAATGGAAATTTGGGGGCCTGCCACAAACTTATTGAATCAGCAACTCTGTGGGCGGGACCCAAGAATTTGCATTTTTATTAAGTTTCCAGGGGATGTTCATGCTGCTAGTCTGGGGCCAACACTTTTGAGAACCACCGATCGAAATCACTAAATTTTTGAATTTGAATTTTGTATTTTGAATTTTTGTGACTAAATTTAAAAAATTTTAAACTGTTTTTGATATCTTCTTCACTATAAATAAATATTGGGACATATATCCCTAAAGTAAATTATTATCACTTATTATTCAATACTGATCTTCTCTATGCTAGGCACTGTTCTAAGTATTTGAAATACAGCAGTTAACAAAACAAGAAGAAAGAAAAAAACCTCTGTCCTCATAGAGCTTAATACAAGAGGGAGAGACAGGCAATCAGAGCAGGGAAGGGGGTGGAAGTATTGGAAATGCAATTTTAAATATGGTGGTGGAGAGAAGGCAGTGAGTGAGCTCACTTAGATGGTGACAAAAGCAAAGACCCAGAGAAGATGAGAGAGCAAACCATGGTTATATATATAATGGAAGAGCATTCCAGGCATAGATCTTTTAAAATCCGAGAGTGTGGGAAGAGAGAGAAAGATACTGAAGTCCTCTGACATGAAGAAGAGGGAAAATATAGGAACTTTAAATATTAAATCAAGATTTTAATAATTACATTTGCAGTACAGGCAGGAAACAATCATACATGCTTTTGGTAGTTGTACAGGTGATACAACCTTCTAAAATGTAAATGTGACAGTATACATCAAAGCCTTAAAATGTTTGGCAATGCTACTTCTAGGAATCTGTTCTCTTACATAATCAGAATATGTTATAATATTTATCACAGAACAGAGATAAATTAGATATAATGTACATTACTAGTTAATTGAATAAAGTATGATACATTGAGAAATGGAATAATATGACACTAAAATGGAATAATATGACATTAAAACCATTTAAAATTATATTTAAGAAAATGCAAATGATCCTATATTAATATTACATATAATTCTCAGTAAGAATCTCCAGGCATCAAGTGAGTAATCTAATATTGAAGAAAGTTAAAGGTTTCCACAGAGTTTCCCTTCCAACAAAAGTTCACATTTTTGACCAGAAACAAGTCACATGACCACACTTAGTTTCGAGAGAGGCTTGAGGAAATTAAATCTTTAGATTTTTAACCTTTATAGTAAAGGAAGGAAAGAGACAGGGACATTAAAAATGGGTGTCGTGCTAACCAATCTATAACATATAAAATAATTACTAAATGAAAAACATGTATGTACAAAGTTGTACATACATTAAGATCTCATATATATATATTGTTTATGCACACAATGCATATGCTAAAAAATGCATATCATCATTATGTGCACAATGATTCTTTAAGTATTGTGGGTTTGAAAGGAAGTTTTATGTTTTTCTAAATATTTTTTACATTTTCATAAATTGATTTAATTTTTATAATGGCTCTCCATTTCTGGTATGGCCAAAAAGATTCCTACTGGGACTGGCCCTCTCACAGGTAATACTTATAAACTCTGGGCAAAACACACACATACACATCAATGACCCAAAGGTACTGGAGAGTGGACAAAAGCAGGCAAATTATGTGAAATAGTTGAAACTTGGAAGAAGGGAATGGTAGGGCGTTAGATCACATTTTTATGACTTTTAGCCTGAGGACAGAATGAAGTTAATGTGACAGGGATAATTTGATAGAAAACATCTTTTTGACATGAAAAACCATATGATGGAGTTGAAGGCAACCACAGTCACTGGAAACTGAGGGGAAAGTCCCAGAAAAGAGACTCAAAGAGTGGGCAACCCAAATTCTGTCCATTAACTCCATCTAAGTCTCTGTCTGAAATGTGATAATGCATGCATAGCATAGACCAAGGACAGAAGAACTGAACTTTCATTTGTGCTACTCACCCAGAGACAGAGTTTGAAGTTTGAGTTCAATCAAGTTAATTGCTTAATAATACAAAAGCATTAGCACTCTGCAGAGGAGAATACAAAGTCTGGAATCTCCACAATTCACCATTGTGATATGTAAACAAATAAAAATTGCTTGACATTTGAAGGATTAAGAAAACGTGACCTCATTTCAAGGATACAGACAATCAGCTCAGAAACTGGAATGGGCAGATGAGACAATTAAAGTGGCTATTATAATTATGCTTAATGAAATAAAAGGAAAATATTCTCAAAATTAGTATAAATATTTTCATTTTAAAAAACTTAGCAAAAATAGAAACGACAAAGAAAAAACAAAATTCTAGACTGAAAATACACTGTCTGAAATTTAACAGATAAAAATTTTTTTGAGTTGGAGTCTCACTCTGTCTCCCAGGCTAGAGTGCCATGGCATCAGCCTAGCTCACAGCAACCTCAAACTCCTGGGCTCAATGTATCCTCCTACCTCAGCTTCCCAAATAGCTGAGATTACAGGTGCATGACACCATGCCTGGCTAATTGTTCTATTTTTAGTAGAGACAGGGTCTTGCTCTTGTTCAGGCTGGTCTCAAACTCCTGACCTCAAGTGGTCTCTGCCTCAGCCTCCCAGAGTGCTAAGATTACAGGCAAGAGCCACCATGCCCAGCCTGAAATTAAAATTTTGCTGCATAAATTTACCAGCAGAATGGAAATTACAGGGAAAAGAGTAAGCAAATTGGAAATAGATCAGTAGAAATTATCCAAACAAGTGAAAGAAAAATGATTTCGAACTCCTGACCTTGAGCAATCCTGCCGCCTCAGCCTCCCAGAGTGCTAAGATTACAGACATGAGCTACCACACCCGGCCTAAGAAAAATGATTGAAAAGAAATGAACAAAACCTCAGTGACCTGTGGGATAATAAAGTGTCTTACATATGTATAGCTGGAATCCCATAAAGAGAGAATAAGATGCACAAAATATTTTAAGATATAGGCTGAAATTTCCTGAAATTTGGTGAATAATATAAATGTACAGATTTAAGAATCTCAGAAAACTCCAAGCCGGATAAATGTGAAGAAAACCATAGGTTGTATCCTAGTTAATCTGCTGAAACCCAAAGATAAGAAAATCTTCAGACCCAGGGGAAAATGACGTATTACGTGTACTTAAAAACACAGTGAGAATTACTGATGACATCGTTAAAGACTACAAAGGCCAGAAGATGTAGTGGCTACATATCATTAGAGTGCTGTAGGAAAAAACAAAACAAAAGAAAAAAACTTTTAGCCTCAAATTCTATATCTAGCAAAAATATTACTCAATAATGAAGGGGAAATAATGGCATTTTCAGATAAAGGGAAACAAAGACAATTTATCCCCAGAAGACTATAAAGTTCTTCAGGTTGAAGGGAAATGATAGCAGATGAAAATTCAGTTCTTCAGAAAGCAATGAAGAGCATCAGAAATGGTGTATAAAAGATGGTTTTTACCTTTTAAATTCTTTAAAATACTTAGGATTGTTTATAACAAAACATGTAACGTGTTCTTATGTGGATTATAAGGTATTTAGAGGCAATAAAGAATAAATAAGGTATTTAGAGGCAATAAAGGTATTTAGGGTATTTATACCCTAAAGGTATTTATAAGGTATTTAGAGGCAATAAAGACAACTCTAGCATAAAGAAAGCAGGATGGACTTATAGCAAATTTTCTAAATTTTATGTGATATAGTACAATCTTAGCTTTGTGTAGACTGTGAAAGTCAAGGATGCATAGAACAATCCATAGAGAAACCACTAAAGAGTAATGCAAAGTGGTACAGCCAAAACCACAGCAGGTACATTAAAATGAACTTCTAAAAACATTCAAAAACTCCTAACAGAATTAGGAAGGGAGATAGAGAGGAACAAATTCAAAGGGGATAATCAATGCAAATAATATATTAGACATTAATCTAACCATAATAATAATTACATTAAAAGTAAATGATCTAAAAACTCCAATTAAAAAGCAAAGACTTTCATAGTGGATAATAAGCAAGACCCAATCTCTAAGATCCAGACATTAATTAAAAAGACACAGATAACTTAAAAGTAAATAGATTGAAAAAGGTATACTATAGAAATAATAAGCATAAGATAGTTGGAATGGTTATATTAATATCAGACAAAACAGACTTCTTGATGAAGAATATTAACAGAGATAAAGAGGGATGATTTAGGCCAGGCATGGTGGTTCACACCTGTAATCCTAGCACTTTGGGAGTTTTAATGAAGACAAAGAAACCATATCTAAACCATATCTGAGTTGGAGGTATCAGATGTTTATTAGAGATCAACACCTATGGAAAGAATGGGAAGAAGCAGGAATGGGCAGACAAAGAAGTTGAACTACATTGCAGACCCTACAGAGCCCTTGACATTCTGGTAAGGAGCTCTGGAGTAAGTGTTTTCACAACTGAGTGTTCTGCATTGGACCTTTTTACCCTCAATTTGCTTATTCCCCAGATGTAGGCTGTCCTGCAAAGGTCATGTCCTTGGGTGAGGCAGGTCTCGGTAGCTGAGGCCCACCCTGAAGTAGCTGAAAGCTTGAATTATCTTCTAATTGCATTCCCCATGCTCCAATCTGGCCAGCAAGTCCTTACTTGAAGGAAAATCTGAGCATGCAACTCTATGTCTATCATGCTCCATCCCTTGCTCTGCTCAGATAGATTAATAGTTATCCATATATATCTGGGAAGTGCTTCCAGGATGTTTGTGTGCCTCTCTGCCTGAGGAGGAATTGGAAGAGAGAGCTTAGTGGGATAAACCACAGCCCCTGCTGCTACGGTGATCTCAGGGTCACAAAAGATAACTCATCATCTCTCTTCTACAGAATCTGTTCTCAGCTACCAACTCTGTTGACCCAAGATATTTGTCATTATGCTCTTCTCAGATCAGAGATGCTGCTCTTGTATATTCATGCCACAACTGGACAAGGGATACTAATTTGATCACTGGTTTCACATGTTTTCTTAGCTGCCCACATTGTGTAATAGCAGTCCCCTTCCTATTGATATCAGCGTACTTTACCTCTACCAAAACAGTGACTGCTCCTCTTGCCTGCTGGTCCCTAAACACAAAGACCTCAAAGTATCCAGGCAGTATCCATAGCTTATAATTCAATTGTACTAATGATGTGTCTACTGGTGAAAATGTCTCCCCTCTGGGGACTAGTGCCTCTTACTAGCATTGGCAATGGCAGTGATGGCAAGTACATTCCATTCCTGCCTCTATCCCTTGCTTAGTATTCTGATATATTCTTCCCCATGGACACATCATATAAAGTCTTCGATTCAATGCAAACATTGTGTGCAGGACAATTTTCACCCCAACTTTACAGAGTATTGCCTCTAAGCTCTGTGGCAGAGGATGTGTTTCCAAACTCTTGGCCATTTCTGGGTGCTCTAGGGTGTGATGTGGCCAGTTTCAAAGTAAAGGGCCCATTTCTGTATCACGTGTGCTTTGAAGTAGGTTGCCTGGTTTATGCAAGGTTTTGTGAGATCCTATGGTGGTGGATGCCCTTAGGTGGGATTGTTGGTTACAGCCCTGTAGGGAGACAAGGCAAACCAATCCTTATGTTACTTTTAGTGACAACATGTCTCTTTTAGTGAGAACAATCCACTGGCACTTTCATGGTGAAAGGAGCCTAATGTAGTCAACTTGCAACCAAGAGGTTGATTGGTTTTCCTGAGGAGTGATGTCATATTAAGACCTCAGTGTTCCTCTTGTTTGTTGGAAGAATAGTTATTCAGCAGCTGCAGCAGCTTGGCAATGCTTGGTAAGTGGAAGCCCATGGTTTGGGGCCCATGAATAACTCCTAGCTCTGCCACTGTGACAACTTTATTCTTGTGCCTATTGTGCCAGCACTACAGTGGCTGATAGCAGGGTCCAGCTGACATCCACTGGCTGGGTCATTTTGTCTACTTTATTGTTTAATGCCTCTTCCATAGTACCTGCTCTCTGGTGGGCATTAACACATGAAAAGACCTTTACAGTTTATGTCTACTCCTTTATGTCCATCCACTTTCAGATCTACATCCAGATCTCCTTGTTTCTGTTCTTTTTTTCTTTCCGGGTCTCTCTGATCAGAGGGATAAGCCATTTGCCACTGCTCATGAGTATATATTCTAACCTTGGACCGTTCTTCTCCACACAATACGGATGATCAGGTATATTAACTGAAACACTGTGCATTGCGAGGATGCTTCCTCACCACTGGCTTTCAGAGCCATTCCTGAATGAGGCAATAATGCAGCTGCTATTCATTTTCGACTACACCCACATACCAAACCAACTATAGCCAATTGTGTGGAATCCTTTATATAGCAGTATATATGAGCTGAGATGGGGTGCTGATGTAGCATGTAGTGGATTCCATATGCTTGCTTAGGTCTACTGTTTCTGGGTGTACCACTTCTGTCTCATGATGGATTTTTACTGAGCCCACTGACCCTGTGATTTGATGGGTTTGACAGGTTCTACCTCATAATGGGAAGTTCTGATGGGGTAGTCATTTGGTGTCCCATGATCATACATTCCATTTTTACTAGGATGCAATAGCATACCAGGAGATATCTTGCAAAGGCATGTAATTCTCCACTGTAGATGGTTTGGCCCCACTCCAGAAACCCAGTAGCCTATGGTAGAATTCTTTTACTGGGGCTTGCCACAAACTCCCAATGACATCTCTTCCTGCCACTGCTACTTCCAAAACCAAGTGTTAAATGTCAGTTGTATATGTGTGTGGGGATCTATTTCTGGACTCTATTCTGTTCCACTGATCTATTTGCCTATTTTGACACCAGTATTATACTGACTTGATTACTATAGCTTTATAATAAGTTTTAAGGTCAGGTAGAATAAGTAGAGTAAGCTTTCCAACTTTTTCTTTTTCAAAGTTGTTTTGACACATTAAATTTTGAGAGTATTGCCAAATTGTCTTCCACCTATAATATATGTGTAAATAATTGCATACTTGATTCCTTTCACAGTTGATATTATCAATCTTTTAAATCTTTATTCATATGAAAAATATTCAGTTTTTAATTTACATACCTTTAATTATTATGGAGGTTCTTTTATCTATTGATAAAAGATTTTTCTCTCTATCTATTTTATCTATTTATCCTGTCTTTTATCTATTGGGTTTTTGATCTATGTCTTTATAATTTTCTGAAGAAATATGTTTTCAGATAATTTAAATTTTGAAAATTTTGACTTTGTTTTTGGTTCCATTGTGAATTTTGAAACTTTTTATGTAGTCAAATTTTGTTTTCTTGATTTCCATCTTGTTTTTGATCTCTTGCACACCATGGGAACTTTCTCCTTTATATGTTACAATCATTCTTCACTAGAGAATCTACTTTCTTCTGAGCCTTTTACATCTCCTTTTGTGTTGTAGCTTTCCCCCATCAGTCTTTGACTTGTTTAAATTCTCTTAAATTAAAATATGCCATCTTCTAACATGCATCCTCATCTTTCTTTCCATTAACACACAAGCTTCTTGAAAACTGATATTATCTGGGTGTTTCCCCTTCCTCAGTTTATAAGCACACTTCAATCTAATGCAGGAGGGCTTTTTTCTTCATCATTACTCTGAAACAATTTCTACAAAGACCCTCTTCCTGTTTCAAATCCAGAGGATATTTTCTTGTCTTATCTTAGTGGATTTTTGTGTTGCATCTAGCATTTGATCCTTCCCTCTTCCTTGAAATATCTCACCACTTTTTCCTCTAACAGCACTTTCCTTCATCTTCTGCTCCCTCTGTTTCTCCTCTATTTCTGATATCATCTCTCTTTTCTCATCTTCTACCGGTTGGTATTTTCCAAGGCTCCATCTTTGGTGCCTTGCTTTTTCTAGACTATGTGCTTTTCCTGATTGATTGCATCTCTTTCCTATAATAGTCTGTAAGAACCACCACTTTCAGATGTATTTTAGTTACATTTGCTTGACTTGAGACAATATTTGGATTATGAATTCGTATTGTACACATCTGCAGCACATAAGATCCTACACATTTTTTCTTCATGTGTGTAACACCATTTTCATGTAGTATCTGATTCTTGCCACTTCTTACCTTATATCCAGCTAAGGGTGGAAGGGAATGTTGAACAGAACACGTCCCCACAATATGATCATCCTGGAGTGTTTTGACAATAAGAATTACTTTTGTTGTTTAACATAAGATAAGCATCATAAGCTAGTGAGAGTAACTTAAAAATACACCAGAATGCATTCTTTAAAAACGTTTTTTATTGTGGTAAAATATATATAACATAAAATTTAATGTCTTTTCCACTTTTAAGTGTACAGTCAATGTTATTAAATATATTCATAGTGTTGTACAACCCTCACCACTACCCATCTCCATCACTCTTTTCATCTTATAAAAACTGAAACTCTATATCATTTTTTAAAGACTGGTCAAGTGAAGCAGTGAGAGTGGGGAAGGAACAAAGGAATCTGTAACTGGTTGTGATCTATTAGTTGTAAACACCACTGCACTTGACCAACCAGAAACTCTATATCCATTAAAAAATAATGCCCTATTATCCTCACCCTTTATCCCTGAAAATCACCATTCTGATTTCTGTCTCTATGCTTTTGACTACTCTTAAGTGCTAGGTTTGAGCAGAATTCCCATATTGGAAATTTGGTCCCCAGTGAGGCGGTGATGGGAGGTGGGGACTTTAAGAGGTGATTGGGTTGTTAAGAGTAGTTCATATCACTTTCCTGGGATTGGGTTAATTCTTGCTGGAGTGAATGAGTTCTCACTCTTGCAGGATTGGATTAGTTACCACAAAAAGCCATTGTTATAAAGTGAGGCTGCCCCTCATATTTTGCACCTTTTGCATGCTTATGAAATAAAGTATCTTTCTTAATTTTATCTATCTATTTAACTCTATCTTGTGTATCTCAGTTCACTACTTCTAGGGTGATGCACATTCCAGATTGCCCAGGATAGGTTTTATGCCTGTTGTCCAAGTGTAGTTATTAGTAGCACCCTTTTTACTGTCAAAACTGTCCTGGCTTAGATGAAAAATTATATGGATATATTTGCCTCTGTACCAAAAGAAATTGGTACAGAGAATTGGTACAGAATGTCATTTAAGACATTCATAAAACTGTAGTGTAGTGTAGTGGTTAAGAGCATAGCTCTTAGTCAGACTTTGGGAATTTACATCCTTGCTTTACCACTTACAAGCTATGTGATCTTTTGGTGCCCCAGATTCCTCCTCAATAAAATGGGGATAATAATGGTCTCTTCCTCAGCACTAAATTGAATCAGGGGCCAGCAAACTTTTTCTGTAAAGGTACAGAGAGTAGATATTTTAGGCTTGGTGGGCATATGGTCTCTGTCATAACTATTGGACTAAGCTGTTGTGGCACAAAAGCAACCACAGATGATACATAAAGGAATGAGCATGGTTGTGATACAATCAAACTTTATTTCTCAGCTGGGCGCAGTGGCTTGTGCCTGTAATCCTAGCACTCTGGGAGGCCGAGGCTGGAAGATTGCTCAAGGTCAGGAGTTCAAAACCAGCCTGAGCAAGAGCAAGACCCCATCTCTACTAAAAATAGAAACAAGTTAATTGGCCAACTAAAAATATATAGAAAAAATTAGCTGGGCATTGTGGCGCATGCCTGTAGTCTCAGTTACTTGAGAGGCTGAGGCAGAAGGATTGCTTGAGCCCAGGAGTTTGAGGTTGCTGTGAGCTAGGCCGATGCCACGGCACTCTAGCTTGGGCAACAGAGTAAGACTCTGTCTCAAAAAAACAAAACAAAACAACTTTATTTATCAAAACAGATATAAGGACATATTTGCCCAAGATATGTAGTTTGCTGACCCCTAAATTAGATTATATAATCTAATTATATGTAATAATTAGATTATTACATATATATGTAAAAGAATTATTAATTTAAGGCTTCAGCAGGCAAAGGAGACTCCCTTGATCTTTGGCAAGGAATTGACTCCAAAACAGGAATGTGTGGAAATTTGAAGCAGAGAAAACCACCTGAACAAAGATGTGGAGGCAGGATTAGTCTGCTCTAAGATATGTGAGGGAAAGTGGTAGCTGATGAGGCCTGATCCTGGAAGGCTGAGTACTTGAAGCAAAGGCATGAAAGGTTCTTGAGTAATGAAGGCATGTTAGAGAAGCTGACTTTTTTATTATGAATGCAATACTAATTAGAGTGGGATATGATTCTGGGAAAAGTGGGTTGGGAAGATAACCCGGAGTCCACCAAACTTCACCTTCTGTTCAAGGAGAGGTAAAGCTGAGACTAGGGGGAGTGGTTTGCCTAAAAACCACTGCTGTTGCTTGTTGCTGTTAGCCACAGAGGGGTGGGGACTTGAATCATGGCTCTGCCACATAACAGGAATCTGAGATTAGACAGGGATTAAATTTGTCAAAGTCTCCTCTTTCAAATGTGGTTCAAGATCCTTAACTCACAAGGTTATAATGAGCAATGAATGGAGGTATAAGTAAAATGTTAGAGTAGTGGAACCTAGTAAAGGTTCCACTAGTAAAGTAAGGAACTTAGTAAATGTTTAATGAATGGTAGTGAATGGTGTTGTTATTATTATTTTGGGTAAAGAAGAAAGCCAATGAGAAGCTGAGTGAGACCCATCATGAGGGTTAGTGGGACCTCTGCGGAAAGAATGGACCTCTGCAGAAAGTGTAGGTAACAATTTAATTACATTCAGCTGCAACCACAAGTAATCTTCCAGGAGCTGCCATGTGTACAGTGCTGTCCTAGGCAGTTGTGGAGGGCAGATGGGAGAATCAGTTAAACTTTCCATCTTCACCCTCTCAATACTGTCCTTAAACCTTGGCTTCTAGCCATCCAGGATATTTACAGGCAAATTCTACAAGTTGTTTTCTGCTTGTGGATCTTTATATCCACTGTTCTTCTGCTGATACTTCCCTTCTCCGCCTGGTTTTCCTGACAAATTGCTGGTTCTCTTCCAAGACTCAGTTGAAAAAAATCATGTCATAGGTCTTCTGAGAGCCTCTAACCCCACCCAACCACAACTGTCCAGCCCCTGGCAGAGGTAGTCACTTCTTACTGTGCCCCAATAGCACCAGTTATGTCCCTGTCAGATCTGTCACTATCCAACACTGAGCTCCTCCCTTGCATTTCCAAGCATGGCAATAATAAATGTGTGTAAGCAATAAATGTGTATGGATTGAAGGAATGGATGAGCTTACATTATGGAGGAAGAGTCAGCAGACATAAATGTTTATTGAACAAAAAAGCATAGATTCCAACACAGTCTTGCCTTGAGTAGCTCTCAGACTGTCCATTTGGGCTGCTATAACAAAATACCAAAGACTGGGTGGCTTGTAATAACAGATATTCATTTTGTCACAGTCCTGGAAGCTGGGAAATCCTAAGATCAAGGTGCCAATAGATTTGTTATCTGGTGAATGCTTGTTTTCTGGTTCCTCCTGTATTCTCACTTGGCAGAAGAGGCAAAGGCCTCTCAGGCTTATTTTATTAGGGCACTAATCCCATTTATTCTGCCTTCATGACATAATCACCTACCAAAGGTCCCACCTCCTAATACCATCACCTTGGTGGTTAAGATTTCAACATATGAATTTTGGTGGGACACAAACATTCAAATCATAGCATATACAAAGTGGGAGGAAGACACAAACACAAGAAATCCCAGTTCCAGGTGACCAGGTCTGTGATGGAGGACAGCATATGCAGCTATGCCCATTAAAAAGAACATGTGCTCAGGGCTCTGGAATAAAAGCCTAGAGGGAAGGAACGTTGGAGGCAGCTTTGAGTAGTTTTCCTGGCATATGGTTGGGAAGGACATTCCAGATGCATGAAGTCCATGATGGCTGGTTTTAAAGAGCTTGGTGAACTCTGAGAATCTGTAGTGTATTCAGGCATTAGTTAGCACTGGACATTCTGTAGCAATAACATTATATTGTATTTATTATTAACAAACTATGTAGATTCTAAAGTGTTTTTCTCTGGCACCAAAACTTCCTTTTTTACATCAGCAAACATTGAATCAAATGAGTATTTCACAACCTTTGTCTACTTTACGAATGAGAGAACAGAGAGCTAACGAGGGAAAGTGGCTGGCTCGTGGCCAAAGAGCAAGTTCAAGACCAGTTTGTGAGGAGGATCTAGAGGTTATGAATCGTCCTTTAGTCTTCGCCCAAACTCTTCCCCTCTGCTCCTATCTGACCTGTCTTTAGCAGGGGACAGAGACTTTCCATCCCCATCAGAGAAAGCTTCCCAGGAGAGGTCACTTGAATTTCATTTTCCAGGATGATTAGCTGGAGTTCACCAGCTAACTTCTAACTTCCCTCTCCCAGTGCCATCTCTCAAGGAGAATATTGCTCCTTCTTGACTTTTCCACCTCAATTAAAGCCTAAATTAAATAACCTATCTCAGTGAACATGCTTTAAGTGCTCAATAAACATTTACTATTATTATTATTATTATACCTCAAATTGGGAAAGTGAGGCAATGCGACCGAGATCGACTGATTTAAACCCTCTGAACTTCACTCTTCTCATGCGCATAATAACTGGGGGGCTTCCTTTGTCCCCTAGTCCCCTTCCTCATCTTTGCGCTTTGCACCTTCCGCTGTGTTCTCATTTTCTGTACATCTTAGCTAGATAGTTACCCCAACTTCATCCTCGGATACCTCTAATTCTTTCCTAGTTTATGTCACTGCTCCCGCCTTGTCCCCGTACACCTTTCCCATAGCTCTCGCATTCCAGTTCTCGCCTCCCGCCTCCCGGCTCTTATTGTAAAAATGCTCTTCTGTACGGAACCAACACCTACTCGAAATATGGCGCTACCCGCTGCGTCACACTTTCCTCTCCATGGGCGCGGCCATGTCAATTCCCGTTTACTGCTGGAAAGTCTCGCGATAAAGGCAAGTCACAGGCTGCACCAACTTCCTCTGGAACGCTAGGAGTTCCGCAGCCTCACAGCGGAGGGAGCCGGCGCAGAGCGATCCGCTGAGGGCTTTGCAGGAGAGGTGGGAAGTTGAGGTGTCCGGCTCTGAGAAGAGTCAGGCGCTGGTTAGGGCGTCATGTTTGCGCCGCGATTGAGCGTCTGTAGCGGCCTGTAATTGCGGACCTTGTGGTGGTTAGTAATTAAGGGGACCTGTCCCAGACAGTGATCGCCGCCCCGTGGGGCTCATTATTTAGTGGTGTTCTCAGTGGTGAGTTCTGAAGAGGGTCAGCGACCGACTGGGGATTCGTGGGGCTTAGTGATCGGGCGTGTCTGTGTGAGTGATTCTGGGTCTCTCAGGGTCACCGTTTGGAGGTCATGTGCTGCCCTGAAGGGGGACAGCTGTCATTAGGGTTATTTTAGGAACCTAGTGGGGAGATCAGTAAATGGGGGCCGTACTTGACAACTATTAGGAGCCTGTGTGATAGCTTGGGGAGAAGGCTGAGCATGATCAGTGATTGAGATTCAGCCCTGATTAAAACAATTTACATTCAGGCTGCACTCTCCACATATTGTGCTCTGGGTTTTCTTGTGTGGGTTTATGCCTATAAGTATGTGAGAGTAGGGTTGGAGTTCCCATCCTTCCCCCAGAGGTTCTGCATCCACCCTTGGATAGATCTCCTGAAAAGACTTAAAGTAGTTTCATTCTCAGATCCTACTGTCTTATTGCTAGCAGAGTGCTTCAAGTCTTTCTTCAAAAACTCTTTATTAAAGCTCATATGCCTTTTCCCTGCCCTTCAGTCTATGTGCTCTATCTAGCCATATTCAACCACATTCTTTGTATCAGCTTCCACCTTTAAACTCAAGACTTGCCAGTCTATAGCACCAGCCCACACCTTTCTTCCAAGCTCCAGCTCTACATAGCCAACTGTCTTGTAGACACCTCCATGAGGTTTACTCACACACTTCTTAATCATAACATGTTTAAAATATTAAAACAGTTTATCATCTTCCATCACCCTACTCTACTTGCTCATCATACTGCCTTCTACATCATGATGAGTGGCATCACTCTTCATCCAGATGGCCATACTAAACACCCTGGAGACATGTAGTTTCCTCCTTCCATTCTTTCCCCCTAACCAATTAGTGGTCAAATCCTGGTGTTTCTGCCTCATTGACATCTCTCTGATTTTCCTCCCCATTCCCACTGCCCTGGTTTTAGTTCAGTCTGCATCATTCCTTGCCTTAAGCCTGTATCAGGAAAACCCTGTATCAAAATGTCGAACACTGTAGGGATGTCAGAGGAAGAAGTGGCTGATTCTGTCACAGAGGTATCTGAAAAGGCTTTCTAGAGAAGGTGACATTTAAACTGCACCTTGAAGGAACAACAGTTTACCAGGCAGAGAAGGGATAAGGTCATTTTAATTAGTGCTATGCTAACTCTGTGGTCTAAACCTTGGGTAAACAGTCCTATTAGGAGCAGGAAGAACAGAAGATTCTTGGAGGAGAAAAGAGGGGATCTAATGAATTATATAATGTTTGACACTATGTAAAGGTGCTATGTCTGCTGTGCAGATAGGTTTATATAAAACTAAGATATTAGGACAAAAATTAAGTCTGGGAAAAACAAAAAGTTGTACATGAAAGAAATGTACAATAATTACATATAGTTATAATATTCTAAACACTGAAAGTAGATTTTACCAAAATTGGGATGTGATAGGAAATGAAGGTGGTGGTATAAGAGTGTCAAATCCTCAAATTCAATTCTAAGAACCCAATAGATAGTGTTTAAAATTGATAAATCAAGAAATGGTGATTACATATATATATATATATATATATATATATATATATATATATATATTTCCATGTTTTTTAGAAATGCAGTGATAAATGGAAGAAACTACTAAGAGTTGAAAGTGATTGGCCCTGGGGAGCAGGACTTAGTGGGGAGGTGTAAGGTAGAAAACTATTGTCTTTCATTTTAAGGCTTTACAATTATGTATATGCTTTAGCTGAAAATAAAAATAGATTAGAAAAATGGAGATGAAAATAGTACCCAATTCCTAGAGTGATTTTGAAGAATAAATGAGATACTGTATGTGTAGGACATTGCCTTGCAGGTATTAAACATTACATAAATGTTAGGTTATTATTATTGCAAGGCAGGGTGCTAGACACTTTTAAAAATGTAGAGTCTTTTTTAGTCATCACAGTAATCTTGTGAGGTAAGATCTGCCATCCTTACTTTTACAGAGGATTGTGAGATTCAGAGAAATGAGATAGTCTTACTCAAACACTTGCTAGTATTGTATGGTTAAGAATTTCTGCTTAAGTTCATGTTTACTCCAAATCTTAATTGTCTTTCCAGTATTTGACCCTGTCTAAACCACAGAATTGACTAACTACTATGTATCCTTCCTGAAATTTGGCCTTGTAAACAACCCTAGAATAGGTTTGAAAAGGGTATGCCAATGACTCTCACCAAACAAACATTACATTTCAGATTCTCTCCAAAGCCCTTGAATCAGATTACCAAATTAAAGCCACTGTGCCCTCTGTCTCTAGCTGTTTTGTGTCCCTAGCATCCCTTTTAAGACTGTGGAGAGCCCAGTCAATAACTTGAGGATGAGTTCCCTGAGAGACACAGAGATCTGGGACCCTGAGTGAAGATATGTGAATTTGCCCCCAAGTTACCAGGTCTCAGTGGAATAGGAAAAAAATGGGATGGGTGCTTTGAGGTCAGGAAGAGGAGGCATCCTAGATTTAAGAGTTGTCACTGGAGTTTTGGGAGAGAGAAGAATTACTGGACAGAATATGCACTAATAATTTTAGGTCTGGAAAGCTAGGTGATGGACTGTGTTGTAATGAGGAATTTCATTTCCAAAGATGTAGGAGAGGTGAGAATTATGGGATGGTCAGGGTTTGAAAATGGGAGACTGACACAGGGATAGACTTGCTGTAAAATGGATTCTTGGTATAGATGGAAAAGGATCCCCAGACCCCAGTGTATGGTTTCCCCTTCCTGAGGATTCACACATGCTGCGTCTCTTCCTTCACTTGCCTTGTCTGTTTTAGATTTTTATTTCTTCCTGTATCGTTTCCATCATCACAACTAGCCTTTAGTGAAATGTTGATTCCTCTTCTACCCTTATCAGGATAGGGGAAAAATCCCTTTAATTCTTATTTTATAGAATTTCAGAGTGGTAATACCGTGTTTCCCCAAAAATAAGACCTACCCATAAAATAAGCCCTGGCAGGATTTCTAAGCATTTGCACAATATAAGCCCTACACCAAAAATAAGACCTAGTGATGAGTGTGGCTACACAGCGTATCTGCACAACCCATGCATTTCGTCACGCAGCGGTATAGAAGACAAGCAGCACTTCTCATCTGCCCCATGGTGACAGCTACTATCCCAGAGGTGACCAGAAAGATGTGGGCAGCCCTTTTGTGAATTGTGCCCTTTATAACTTACTTGGTAAAGCTTTGGTTAAGGGGTCAGTTGGAAAATAGCTGCTAAAAATAATTATTTTTAATTTCAAAAGTAATATACATTTATTATAGAAAAATTGGAAACTGAAAATGCCAAATGCAACTCAGTAGAAATCACTTATAATCCTACCACCCAAAGGTAACCATAAGCATATTGATGTCTTTTCAGGTACTTTTCCTTCTAACTGTGATCATATATTATATATCATTTTATGATTATTTCTCTTGTTTTATAATACAACTAGAAAAAATTTCCAAGTTTGTAAATATTTTTCCAAGACATTTTTAATGACTTTGTGGCATTCTGTCCTTTCTGTAATTGATTTAATCAATCTCTGTTGTTGGACATCTAGGTAGTTTCTACTTTTAGGTGATAAATCATCATTGTAATGAATATCCTTGTAGATGTAACTTTGTGCATGTCCACATTTATTTTGTTATAATAAATATCTAATTATAGATTTCTGGGGTCAAAGGAGAAGAAATTTTTTTTTTTTTTTTGAGACAGAGTCTCACTCTGTTGCCCTGGCTAGAGTGCCGTGGCATCAGCCTAGCTCACAGCAACCTCAAACTCCTGGCTTCAAGCAATCCTTCTGCCTCAGCCTCCCAAGTAGCTGAGACTGCAGGCATGCACCGCCAAGCCTGGCTAATTTTTCTATATATTTTTATTTAGCCAATTAATTTGTATCTATTTTTAGTAGAGACGAGGTCTCACTCTTGCTCAGGCTGGTTTTGAACTCCTGACCTGGAGTGATCCTCCCACCTCGGCCTCCCAGAGTGCTAGGATTACAGGTGTGAGCCACCGCGCCTGGCCAGGAGAATAATTTTTAACATAGAAGGGAACATAAACATTCCCATCCTCAAAGGAAAGATATATTATGTCCTGATCTTTTTAGAACTTTACATTAATAGGTTGATGTTATCACCATGTAATCCTTATCACCGTGTAATCCTCTGTGGTCTCTGTAAAAGAAACCTGTGAAAGGGGCAGTCTCCAAAGGTAGTCTTTTATGGAGTTGATCCTAGAGATTTATCCCCTTCCTGCTCATCCCAGCCTTGTCTTTGCAGGTATCTTCCCCTTGTGAAGAGCAGCAGAAAATGACCAAGTCTCAGGTAAGTGAACTATGTATACCCCATTTTGTTTTCCAGTGCAGTTGAGGCAGTTTAAAAGAATTAATTAAATGAAAAAATGTAAATAGAGAGCAGAGAAAATAATAAGAAAATAGAAGACATTTCTATTTTCATAGTAACTTGGAACATAGTCATACAACTTATAGGATATTTCGTAGTTAAAGTTGAGCATATCATCTGCAATTATATAACTTAAATTATACATTAAATATGATAAATTCTCAAAGGAAGTAAAGATATTTTGGTATTTAGGTTTGAATTTATTCTCTTTGTGGGTCTGTATACTTATGTAGTGATAAATTCCATAGCAGGTTTCTTCATATCTCTTTCTTAACCCATTTCCCAAATTAAATATAGGGCATAATAATAAGGCAAAATCCAATGAATTCATTTCTTCTGCACAGTACAATTATGAGGCTGAAGTAATTACCTTTTTGTCAGTCTGCCTTGATCTAAGAACAAAATCTATAATTTTTGGTGCAGCATTTGTCAACCCTTGGAGTATGTGAAATTGGTCCAGGGAATTCAGCTATTAAAAATAATCATAACATCAACTTTAATTTGTAATTTTTAACCAATAAATAATCAAATATATTTTCTTTAAAATGCAATGGGTTGAGAGCCTTGAAGTGCATATCAAGTGAGCATGCTTGTTGGGTAGTGGAGATCAAATGAATGTGCTCACTCTCATTGCTTTATCACTTAACTAAATACTGTTACCCAGCATCATAGTGGTTGTAATTGTCATATAGTTTTAAATGTTTTTATTTGAAGTGTACATATTACTTAATTTTTGCCTATAATACTCTATTGGTTATACCCATTATGTAGCATATAGCTTCAGTACAGTAGTCTTCAGAGTTGAGAGTGTACATTCCATGGGAGATATGCAAAATGATCCACTGGGGTCTGGGAAGAAAATATGAGAACTTATAGTTTATATCCTTTTAATAAACAATGTATCAGATTTAACGTACATGTATGTAATTTATGTGTTTTAAAAAGGTACATATTATTGATGGTACTTACTTTTAAAACAAACAAACAAACACAAAGTGTATCTGATTTTGAAAGTTTGGGGACTTGTGGGGTCAGATACCATTGTTGCCAATATACTTCCTCATTTCCAGAGATCATTTTTTTCCACCCCATCTCAACCACCAGCTCTCATAGTCATATTCTAGATTCATAATTCACAATAACTGTACCCTAAGTATTTCACTCTCTGGCCATTATTTGTATGTTTCTAGCTCATTTACTCTAGTATCTTGACTCCAACAATTCTTCACTTTCCTCTACACCTCTGACCTATTGAGACTTCATTTTTTTCACTGTCCATTACACCCCTTGCCCCACTTCTTACGTCTCTTTTCTCAGCTTGAATTCCATGCTTCTTGGTTTTTGGGCTGAGGAGCTGTAATCCTGTTGAAATCCAGTTGCCTACTCATTATTGCCACTTGGATATATATTCTAGTAGATATTTTACACTTAACTTGAACAAATAGATTCCTTTTTATTGTGATAATATATATATTAAATTTGCCACTTTATTTTTAGTGTACAATTCAGTGGCATTAATTATTAATATATTCACAGTGTTGTGTGTCCATCATCACTATTTCCAAAACTTTTTCATCACCCCAAACAGAAAATCTGTACCCATCAAGCAGTAACTCCCCATTCTTCCTTCCCCACTCTTAGCCCCTAATTACCTTTATTTTACTTTCTGAGGCTATTAATTTGTCTGTTCTACATTTTTTTTTTTTTTTTTTTTTGAGACAGAGTCTCACTTTCTTGCCCAGGCTAGAGTGAGTGCCATGGCGTCAGCCTGGCTCACAGCAACCTCAATCTCCTGGGATCAGCGATCCTACCGCCTCAGCCTCCCTAGTAGCTGGGACTACAGGCATGCGCCACCATGCCCGGCTAATTTTTTTTGTATATATATTTTTAGTTAGTCAATTAATTTCTTTCTATATTTTGGTAGAGACGAGGTCTTGCTCAGGCTGGTTTTGAACTCCTGACCTCGAGCAATCCGCCCGCCTCGGCCTCCCAGAGTGCTAGGATTACAGGCGTGAGCCACTGCGCCCGGCCTACATTTTTAATATATGTGGAGTCATACAATACTTGTTCTTTTGTGTCTAAGTTATTTTACTTACCACAATGTTTTCAAGGTTTGTCTATGCTATAGTATGTATCAGAACTTTGTTCCTTTTAGCTCTTTGTTCCTATAGCTGAGTAATATTTCAAAAACACCACAAGTCAAGGTATTTTAGCTGATTCTGCTCTTTCCCTCTTACACTGTCTTTCAGGAATATCTTGGTTGGATTTGATTAATATCAAATTTAAAAATGAAATTCTCTTATTGGCATAGAACTTAATCATGGTTTGAAAAGTAAGCAACAAGGAGCTTACTAGTACTTTATTACTAATCATAAATTATTCCATCCTTTTTATCTCCAGGTATGCATTTTTAAGTTAGATTGATTAGATTTAATAATACTTTTTAAAAATTTTAAACTTTCAATACATTAGTTTATGTGGTATTTAATTAAAAAAAATTTAATGGAAAAATTCAAGCATGCATAAAAATTTAGAAATGGTATGATAAACCACATATATTTCCTCATATATTTTCAATAATTCTCAATATTTTACCAATCTCACATCTTTCCTTTCTTTCTTGGGATTTTAAAGCAAATCCCACACATGGCACTTCAGTGGGATATACTTGTTTGTAGATTTTTGTTGTTATCTTTGTTTTATGACATGTGACATTGATTTTCCCTTTTAAAATACATTTATTTAAGTAAAAATGTTAAGTTGAGTTAAAACTATTAACTCAATAATAGTGCAGGTGACATGCAGATATAGTAAAAACTGTGAAGGTGGTACGTGAATAAATATGTGTGGGAGCATTATTCTAAAGTACTCAAAATTCCTTGTTTTTGTGCATCCCCATGTTGTCCCTATGTCTTTCTTTCTTTTTTTAAACATGAATTTTGCTTTTCCCACATAGTAGAACTCAAACCTGGCTTCATAGTAAACATCTTCTTTAACTTACTACAATGAACTCTGCATATTGAAAACAGTAGTAAGTTCCCATACATCTTTTACACATTACCTGGTGTGTTTTGCTCTAGATTGAACAGAAATGTCCTGTTACAGGGATTCGTGTCATTCAAGGATGTGACTGTGGACTTCACTCAGGAGGAGTGGCAGCAGCTGGACTCTGCTCAAAGAAACCTATACAGGGATGTGATGCTGGAGAACTATACCAACCTTATTTCAGTGGGTAAGGATGTTCTGTCTCAGAGAGTACTTGTGTTAGTTGCCTATTGCTATGTAACAGCCCAAAATTTAGTGACTTAAAACAAACATTCTTTACTAACACTACCTGTAGGTCAGGAATTTAGAATGACTTGCTAAGTGCTTCTGGCTGTGTTCTCTCCTGTGGTGGCAGTCAGATATTGCAGGAGCTTCATTCATCTGAAAACTTGACTGGAACTGTAAGGTCCATTCCCTAGATTGTTCATTTAGAGAAATGTTGACAGGAGCCTTTATTTGTTTCTCGCCATCTTATGGCCTCTCCCATAGTATGGCAGATAACTTCCCCCAGGTGGAATGATCCAAGAGAGTGAACAAAGAGGAAGTTGCCTTTTTTATAATCGTACCATTTCTTCTACCTTATTGTGTTTATTAGAAGTGAGTTACTAAGTCTAGCCCATGCACAAGGGTTGGAGAATTCAGCGCCACCTCTTGAAGGGAAGAATGTCAAAGAATTTATGAACGAATATGAAACCCGAGAGTACCTAATTGACTACCTTTTCTTTTTTATTTACTAAAAGCATTTGGGTCTCTGAATGTTAATGAGCTTGGTTTTAAGCTGTAAGTGTCAAAATAATATTAATTTTTTTGTACCAAATTCTGTGCTTCCACCTCTCCAGTGAACTTAAATAAAAAGAAAATGGGCACTTCCTCCTGCTTTCTCTTTGAAAGCTAAAGACAATAGACTGAGCCCAAGTTTTTCTTAGTTTATATAAATTAACTGAGGTATAATAAATATAGTGAAGTGTTCAAATCTTATGTAGCTTGATACATTTTTTTCATATGTGTATACCTGTGTAACCACTACCGAGATCAAGATATAGTACGTATCTAGCACTCTGGCAGGTTCACTAGAGGCCCTTGCCATTTACCTTCTCAGAGGTAACAACTATTCTGGCTTTTATCACCATAGATTAACTTTGTCTGTTCTTGAACTTCATGTAAGTGGAATCACATGCTATGTAAGTTTTTGTTGTCTGGCATATTTTGTTTAACATAATATCTGTGAAATTCATTCATGATGTCACATGTAGTAGTAGTTTGTTCCACCTTATTTTTACATTATGTTGCATTTAATAAGTATATAGTAATTCATCAATTTATCCATCTTACTTTTGATGGTCATTTGGGTTGTTTCAGATTTGAGCCATAATGAATAAAGCTGTTAAGAACAGTCTTATACATATTTTCTGGTAGAAAAAAGTATTTCCTTTTTATTGGGTATATACATAGGATTGGAATTGCTGAGTTATAATGCATATGTATATTTAGCTTTAGTAGATACTACCAGACAGTTTCTCAAAGAGGTTATACCAATTTATATCCCATCAGCAATATACGAGAGTTTCCGCAACCTTTGGTAATGTCAGTAGCCATTCTGGTGCATACGTAACAGGCCTACTTCTAGGAACGATGGTTGTCCACAAATGCCGAAGTCCTGTATCATTTCCCATAAGCAGGGTATCGATCTGTGAAGGCAAATGTAATCTTGTTGAAGCCAGGAGAACCATGGATGGAGGAGAGAGAAATCTCAAGTTGGCCCTATCCAGGTAAGTGAGAACCTAGCATATGGGAGGCAGGGAAGTAAGATTCCTATAGATCCTTGAAATATTCTTTTTCTTTCTTTGCTTTTATATTCATATATCTTTTCTCTTATATCTAAAATCTTAACAAAGTATTAGCTTTATACTAATGTATATATGCATAGTTAAATGTTAAAATACCAATTTTACTGTGTGAGAGAGAAGTAATTAATGAGTTTTAAAATTTCATTGCAGTTCTTTGTGTTCTTAGAAAATATCTCACTGAAGACATACAGTTAAAGGATAGTGTTCAAAGGTCACTTGGAATAATTATACTCTTTTGTAGTTATTTATCAATGTAACATATGGTTAATTCATTTTTTTTCAGTTTGTTTTTCAGAGCTTTATTTTTTTCCTTTTTAACTTAATTTTAATTTTTGGAAAACAAAATATCTCCATGGTTAAAAAAATAAAACTATATGAAAGATATTCTCACAAAAGTCTTTCATTCCTATCACTTCACTTTGTTTCCTTCAACATCTGTCATTTATTTATAGCCGTTTTTATATTGCTTTCTGTTTTATCCTTCCTGTATGTATGTATGTATGTATTTTTTCAAAATCAGGTGAACACACACATATGTATGTGATAGTATGGAAATTCTGAAACATACACAAAAGTAGTATGCTTGCATAAAGAATTTCCATTTACTTAACCCAGCCTCAATGATTATCAACAATTTAGAATCTTATCACATCTGTTTTCTCCTATATATTTTTTGTTCTGAGTATTTTAAGGGAAATTTTTTTTTATTTCTCCCTGTTTTTTATTTCCATTTTATTTTTTGAAGTTCTAATTCATGGCAATTGCCATGTCCTCCACTGCTTGTTTGAGTATATTTAATTATCTTTGGAATATAGACAAAAAATTTTCTTCAGTTACATGCACAGTGTCTTTGTTTTTTTGTGGGGGACAATATTCGCTGTTGATTTTTGTACATTTCCTGATTTTCCATAACAGTTCTCTATGGACTGTTTATTTCTTCTGTTCATTATTATCATATCATGGTGTTTTTACAAAATTTTTAATTTTATGGAGCCCTTTTCTGTTAACACAGCAAAGTTCAAGAACTATAGCAGGGCTCCTTACTTCCTCTTTCTGTGATGGGGAAGGAGTTTTGAGTTTTCTGGTTCTCTTTTGTTTTGCAGGACTCTAAAATTTCCCCTTTTTCTTCTTTTCCCTATTTCTACCACCAAATGACTACAGGGTACTTCTTTCTTTTTAACCTTTGTTATCCCTCTGAACTATGCTTGTTCTTTTAGATAGAGTATGTTCCATCCTGTAACCAGCCCTATTTATGTTATCTGATGCTTTAAAATGCATGTACTTTAAAATCCTTTTCCTGTAGCTGTGCTCTAAATTGCCTGGTTATTTTGTAAGTATTTCTAGATTGAATGTGTATTTAATCTTTCTGTTGGTCACTTCAGCTCATCCTCAGTCCCCTTTGTTAGCATCATTCCTCTGTCTTTCCTGCAATTATTTTTTGATCTGCCTTTGCTAGTTACAGACTGATGTGGTAGAGTGGGGGTGAGGTGGAAGAGTGTGGAACTGTGACACTGAGTTCATCAACTCTTTTTTTCCCCACTACTCCCCTACCTACTTCTTTTTATTTTCATTTCTTCTTCTATCTTTAGGTTTTATTCTTTATCTTTGGATCATATTCTTAAATTTCAAAGCTGACTGTCTTCACTTTAACATCACTTATACTTGGGCTTTCTTTCAGACTATGAAGTTAGACCCAAAAGTAAAGAATTAACTCCACAAAAGAGTATTTCTGAAGAGATACTTTATAATATGATAGCATACTCAGTTTTTGAAGACTTGAAACTTGAAGATGAACTAAATCATCAGGAAAACCAAGACAAGATTTTGAACCAAGTTGTATTTAACCATAAGTCACTGAATGAGGAGATAGACCATGAATATAATGTATTGGGGAAAGTAATTCCTGTGAACAGAACAGCTAATGAGCATATGAGCACCCTTGTACAGAAGTCACACCTCTTTGCACAACCTAGAATTCTTATAAGAAAGAAACCATATAAATGTATACAGTGTGGAAAAGCCTTCAGTGGAAAGTCAGGACTCATTATACATCAGAGAATTCATACTGGGGAAAAACCATACAAATGTAATGAATGTGAAAAAGCCTTTATCCAGAAACCACAACTTACTGTACATCAGAGAACACATACAGGAGAGAAACCTTATGAATGTAGTCACTGTGGGAAAGCATTCATCCAGAAGTCAAGCCTCGTTATTCATCAGAGGAGTCACACAGGGGAGAAACCATATGAATGCAGTGACTGTGGGAAAGCTTTTGTCAAGAAGTCAACACTTAGTGTGCATGAAAGAGCTCATACTGGGAAGAAACCAAATGAATGCAATGAATGTGGGAAAGCCTTTGTTTTGCGTTCTCAGCTCATTGTACATCAAATAATTCATACTGGGGAGAAACCCTATGGATGTAATGAGTGTGGAAAAGCCTTCAAAAAGAAGTCAGGACTAAATGTTCATCACAGAATTCATACTGGGGAGAAACCTTTTGAATGTAACGAATGTAAAAAAGCCTTTATCCAGAAATCAGATCTCATCATACATCAGAGAATTCACACCAGAGACAAACGATATCAATGCAGTGAATGTGGGAAAGCCTTCATTCGGAATTCACACTTCATGCAACATCAGAAAATTCATACTGGAGAGAAACCCCATGAATGCAGTGAATGCAGAAAAGCTTTTATTCAGAAATCGCAACTTATTGTGCATCAGAGAATACATACTGGGAACAAGCCATATGAATGCAGTGAGTGTGGAAAAGCCTTTAGGAAGAAGTCACACCTCACTCGACATCATAGAATACATACTGGAGAAAAACCCTATGAATGAAATGATTGTAGAAAAGCCTTCAGCAAAAAATCTACTCTCATAGTTCATCAGAGAATTCATGTTGAATGGAAATTGTTTTAATGGAATAAGAAAACCTTGAGTCAGTGAGCGAAACTTCAGTATGCATCATAGAATTCATAACTAGAAACTCTATGAGTGTACTAAACATGAGATGCCTTTAACAACAGCTCCAGAACTATTAAGCACCAGAAAATTTACACTGAGAAGTAACAACGCAAAGTCAATGAATTTGAAAAATGTTTCAAAAAACAACATTGTACTCAACATCTCACTTCAAACTTAATACTGAAAGCTTTCTTTAAAGTATGTTAGAAAAATCTCAGTTACAGATAACTGACTTGTTCATTATGAAGTACAAATTTTTTAAATAAGTAAATTGATTAATCAGGGCAAAAAAGTGACAAACACATAAGTGATGTTTCAGCAAGTGATGTAGGAGTGGCATTCATAATGTAAATTATCAGTAAGTTGAGAATGGATATGGATATTCACACTACTTTTCCACACTAAATGACACAATTTTCCCCACCCCATAAAACAAAATTTAAAATAAGTTAAAACTGAAAAAGCAATATGGTTTGTTATGTAGCCAGAGAGTACAAATATTATATATATATATTACATATAACATCTCTCCCACTCTTTCTTGGTATGTAAAGTACAAAGCGGTATACAGCCAATATGTTTATAAATAGTTCTAAGTCAGTGGTAGACTTTAAGAAAATGTAATGTAAGTTTAATGTAAAGAATACAGAGGTAAGAAAGACAGACAAGACTAAAAGAGGGCAGCAAAATGGCAGTAGGCAGTATTGGCATATTCCACACTTGACAAAAGTAGTTCTACATAAGGAACTTCTTTTCATATTCCTTTTAGTTTTCAACTTAGTATATTTAGACAAGTACTATTATGCATAGCTTGGGTTCTTTGTATCTTTATGATGATCAGAATTAGGTTTCTTTAAAACTACTTTTGTTGGATGTTTCTACCCCAGGCATTCTGTTAAGCAATTTAGCATATACTTCTTATTTAATCATTATAAGTCTGTGATCTATGAGGTAAAGCAAATCTGTGAGACTGGCCTTATCTCCATTTTATAGATGCAGACAGCTTCAGCAACAGACTAAACCAAGGAAAAGAACGAAACTCAGAACCTGAAGACAAGGCTCTTGAGCTAACCCAGTCATTTAAAGAGGTAGAGAAGGCTGAACAATCAGAGACATATGGGATTGTGTAAGCAAACAAACACACAAAATTACAGGTTATCCTTGATGGGGGAGAAGAAAGAGCTAAAAATACAGAAGAGATACTTAAGGGAATTATTGAGGAAAACTTCCTTCATATCATCAGAGATCCAGACATCCAGATACAAGATGGTTCTAGAACATTGGGAAGATTCATTGCAAGTAGGGCATCTCCAAGATACATAATAATCAACCTAGCCAAAATCAAAATGAAGGAGAAAATTCTACAAGCAGCAAGATGAAAACAACAAATAACCTACACAGGAAAACCCATGAGGCTAACTGCAGACTTTTCACCAGAAACCTGACAAGCCAAAAGGAAGTGGGGCCCTATTGCCAATTTTCTTCAGCAGAACAACTGCCAGCCAAGAATTTTGTGTCATTCAAAACTAACTTTCACAATTGATAGTGAAAATAAGTCTTTTTTCAGACAAGCAGACAGAGAGGGAATTTGTCATGACCAGACCTGCCCTTCAGGAAATACTATGAACTGAATCAGCACAATAGATAACCACCAGTGTAAAATCACCCAAAAAAGCTAAAGTTCACAACTCTTATAAAACAATAGCACAAGAGGGAAAACAAAGCAATAAGATACTACCCAACATGAACAAGAAGACATAATAATCCTAAATATATATGCACCTAACACAGGAGCTCCCAGATACACAAAACAAATTCTACTAGAGCTAAGCAAGGAAATAGCATCAGGCTGAAGACTTCAACACTTTACTGTCAGAGCTGGACAAATCACCATAGCAGAAAATAAACACTGGACTTAAATGGGACACTAAAACAAATGGATCTAACATTTACAAAACATTATGCCCAAAGACTAGACACTAAAACAAATGGACCTAACATTTACAAAACATTATGCCCAAAGACTAGACACTAAAACATATGGACCTAACATTTACAAAACATTATGCCCTAAGAATATACATTCTTGTCTACAGCATACAGTACATTCTCCAAGATTAATTATATCTTAGGTCATAAAACATGTCTCAACAAATTTTAAAAAATTGAAATCATACCATGTATCTTCTCAGACCATGTTGGAATAAAACTAGAAATCAATTCCAAGAGAACCACTCAATTCTACAGAAAGACATGGAAATTAAACAACCTGCTGCTAAATGATTATTGGGTCAATAATGAAATTTCAATAATGAAATTTCAATAATGAAATTTCAATAATGAAATTAAGGTGGAAATCAAAAGATTATTTGTACTGAACAGCAGAGGGGACACAAGCTATGAAAATCTATGGGATTCAGCAAAAGCATTCTTAAGGGGAAAATTCATAGCCTTAAATGCCCACATCAAAAAAGACAAAAAGATCATAAATTATCAACCTAATGTCACATCTCAAGGAACTAGGAAAGGAAGAACAAATCAAACCCAAAGCCAGCAGAAGAAAACAAATAACAAAGATCAGAGCAGAACTAAATTAAATGAAAAACAAAAAAATACAATATTATACAAAAGGTCAGAAAAACACAAAGTTGGTTCTTTGAAAAGATAAACAAAATGAATAGACCTCTTGCTAGATTAACCAGGAATAGAAGAGAAACAACCCACATAAGCTTAGTCAGAAATGAAAAAGGAGATATTACAATGGACAACATCATCTGTAAATACTGTGAAAATCTCTACACACGTAAACCACTGTCATCACCATCATTCCTATTAATTCTGTGAATGACTTTGTCAAGAAGAAAGCCCATGCCCCTTCTATAGTTATTTCAGGTCTCAGATCCTTAGAAGATTCAATACCTTTATTTTCAATTTTTTGCCTTCTACTTCATAGTCTCTCACAGGTAATTAGTATTGCCATGAGCATCAAATATGCAGGAAATTCCTGTACGTTATATTTGCCTCCTAAAACATTTGACATCTGAGTCTTACATGCTTTTTTTCTTTGAATAGTGTCTTATTTCTACTTAAGTAATATTACTATTATTAATAGTCAGTTTTCTGTTGCTATGGTAGAGTACCTCAGACTGTAATTTATAAAGGAAAGTTTATTTGGCTCACAGTTCTGGAAGTTGGGAAGTCCAAGTCCAAGGGGCTGCATCTGTTGAGGACCTTTTTACTATATCATAACTTGGGAGAAGGTATCATATGACAAAAGTGAGGGCAAGAATATATGAGACAGATGAAAATGGAGCAAACTTATCTTTTTATTAAGAATTCACCCTCAAGATAACTAACTCACTCCTATGGTAACTATATTAATCTGTTCATGAAGCCAGAGCCATCATGACCTAATCACACCTCCCAATACTATTACACTTACAGTTAATTTTCAACATGAGTTTTGGATGGGACTAAAGCACTAAATGACATGTATTGTGCCCTATGAATCAGTTACTATCCTAATTTTAAACAATTGGTATTTTAGTCACAAAGAAAAATACTTACTAAAGTCACACAAGAAACCAGAACTCATATCCAGGGACTCTGAAACATTACACTATATGTAAACTCTTAGATATTTCAAAGCTTTCAGGCAGAGTTAAAAATTGTAACAAATGGAACTATCTTGATAATGTTAAAAATATGGTAAAAAATGTTTGCAGATTGAATGATTAAAGTTAATTGTGCCTGCCATTGAGATGCTAATGTTTATTCAAAACATATGCTGATGGTCACTCAAATGCTTAGGTGTTAAATCTGTTTCAAATTCTAGTTCAAATTCTTACCATCTTCACATTTGAATCCTACCCTACTTCAGACGTTATTAGGGTATAACAAATTGCAATGGAATTATGCAAGTATGTATGAGGTAGGATGGGAGAGAGTCAAACTGGATTTTTTTTCTGGCAAGGTGGAGAAAATGGAATTTCAAAACCCCATTGATAACCAAGGTAGAGGTGAGTCACGAAAGTATGAATTTTGAAGAATAGTCTCCGAGCTGGCCAGAGGAATTATAAATAGCCTATTCCATTTTTGAAATTTTTACTAAGTAAACTGTGTACCCAAATCTTGGAACTTAGAAAGAAACAGAGAGGCTTATTCATTGCCTGTAGGGAACAATAAAGTAGTACCAACAATTCTCCTATTCTTGCATTCTGGTTCCAGGGCATATTATGTGATTTGAGGGCAAAAGAGGAACAAGTAAGACTTACCTGAATATTTTGGGCTTTACCAATGATTTTGTTTGGAGGATATTAAAATAGAATTTAGCCTTGCCAGCATCTAAAAAAAGAGTTTACCAACTTCATGACCAAGACTCAGTCACTTTGTGTGTGTGTGTTCACACACACATACACCCATAACCGCTTCGATATGAGCATCAACTATAGTCGACAGCCACAGATGAAAGTGCACAGCTGAGCGTTGACGATAGTCAATAGCCACAGATGAACCAAATGTCAACTTTAGCTGAGAGTCATGATATGAAGGCACACAGACGAGCATCGGCTGTAGCCGACAGCCATGATATGACTTTTCTAATTTTTCATTTATCAAAATAAAATTGTGAACATTTAAAAATAATGTAATAAAAACATATGTATATGTTACCTATTCTGATTTACATTACAGGTAAAGCTGCCTGTAAAGTAAAACAAGCTTTCAGTGCTTTAAATCTTTCCTCATCACACAAGAGCAAAACGATTTCGTCATCAATGCACAGCACAAACTATCATGCGAACTATGAGTGCCAGCTGTGGGCAAGGTTTCACGGCCGGTGAGTGCCGTACCGAAGAGGTTAATGGCTCTCTGCTTTTTTAGCACTAGAAATTCAAGGCTTGAGGATTTACTATGCAGAATTGCATTTTGTTGTCTTATATACCACTATGACACAGAGAAATAGATATTAATCATCATTGGATTAATTGTTTTATATTAGGGAGACAAAGTTTAACAAAGAAAGAAATGAAAACATTTTGTGGCTAAATCATGCTATTTAAAACTTTACTGAAAACAATATTTGCTTAAAATAGCACATTCTAAATTAAAATATACTTGCAAAATAACTTTTATTAATTTTTTATCTAGGGTAAGAAAGTCAAGCAATAGTTTGTAGGAAATTCCTATAATTAGCAGGAAAAGGGGGCAAGTCACACAGTAAAGCAATCATAGTTCCTGGTTTTGCAGGTAAGTTGCAATCTCTTGTGGGAGAAAGGGAAGAACAGGAGATCTGTAGGACATGGGTGGGAATAATTCTACTGAATTATTCATAATTATTCAGTTCAATTGTTATGAACTGAATGTTCAACTGAAGGAAGCCTTTTAGTTCAAGTGTAACTATGCAGAGCACCTTTTTAATATGGTTATAATGGTTTGAAAATACTAGTTTGTAATGTAAAGGAAATGAATAGATTTTAAATCAGTACCACTTAATAGGATTGAGGTGGAAAGGGGATTCATCTTTCATAAAAAGAAATCTCAAGACTGAAATGTTGACTATATAAGAATGGTTTCATTTTTAAAAGTCTTCAGTGACATTGTTGCTCTCATTGCTTTTATCAGTCATTTTTTTCTTCCGCCTCCCCTGAGTTCTCTATTATCTCTGACCTAGCATCACTGCAAGTGATGTTGGCTGTCAGGGCTGCCCCAAAATGCCTTGAGGAGTCATCATGAGATCTGAAATTTTGTCAGCAAGGACAGAGACTCTTAAAAAAAAAAGCCACAATTCTACTTCCAAAATGATGGTATGAGATCTGTGTTCCTACTTTCCAGTAAAACAGCCATAACTGGCGAAAATTATAACCACTTTAAGTCCCTGGCAATTGTCCTAATGGCACACAGCAAATGAAGAAACATTTATTCAAGAAAATCTAAATCTCATTAAGAACACTGGGGGTCTGTAGCATGTGAGCCACAATGCATGTCCTCCCCCGTGTTTTCCTGCCTCAGCATCATGGAACTTTTGCACTGGCAAAGCGTGACTAAGAAGATAGAGTTCCTCCCATTCCCTGTCAAAAAGTACTGTATTTCCCCCCATGAGGGGCAGGCCACAAAAATTTCTCATCTCACACCCAAGTCCATGTTGTGGGAGCTAAATTCCAGGCAAGTACAGTTGAGAGGTCAGATGTTCCATTCTTCCACCTAGCCAACTCACAAAGCAAAGGTTTTGTCCCAGGTGTGACAGGCACTGAATGCTGGGGGCCCAGTCAGACTTACTTCAGCTTACTCATCCAGCAGAGGTTCTGTGGCAGTGTTAGCAAGACATATGCAGAGGAAGTACAGAATGGGCCATGTAAACAAATGGGCTACTGAGTAAGAAAACACACTGCAAGATAAGGGTACCTGTAAGTGTCACAAAATGTTAGTGTAAGAAAAGTAAGATATGAACAGAGAAAAATTCAAAAGCAAGCAATGTAAACAAATGGGATGGTGAGTAAGAGAACATACTGTAACAATAACAGGATAAAGGGTAACCACAACTATCACAAGAAATATAACAACACGGGACACATTATACATTATAGTTCCATCACCACCATCACCCCCACTCGCTATGGCCTTTGGACACCACAACACATCCGGGCCTAACCATATAAGGTGGAAAACTCCCCTTGCCTGATGACGGGAAAGAAACAACATCCCCATTGGTCAAAAAAAGGGACAGTGTCACAAAGGAAGAGAATCCAAACAAGAGAAAAAGGGATGACAGAGAGACGCCAATGCCACTGTCCACTGGGATGTATGCTCACTCCTACCCCTTTGGAGGCATACTCTTGCTTGCTGATTAGAAACCCTGGACAACAGTCTGCTCAGATGTGTGCCTGCTCTTAACCTCTTTAAGAATGAACTTTCACTTCAGTAAACATTGCTGCTTCAGAACTGTCTCTTAATTTCATTTTTCAATCACAAGAAGACAAGAACCAAGGAGTTCAACAGCCAATAAGAGTTCAGCGGGAGAGGCAAGCTGAGAAGAATAAAAGCTACCACCCACATCCAGTGCCTCCTCCCAAAGCAGGAGTGTTATTCCTAGAGAAGTAGGCCACCCACAACTCTAAAACAATGGCTCAGTGTGAGTTCTTTCTCACCCACAACTCTAAAGCATAGGCTCAGAGATTCTGTGCAGAGGGAAAGCAGGCCATAAGGCCTGCAGGCCCAAGGTCACCTGAAGGAAATTGACTTTGTTTAGAACAGAGCATTAGGGAAGTTCAAGCCTAAGGGTGCTCTCAAACACAGCAGACATTTTGGTAGTAAGTAATTAAGAGGAATCTGGTAGCTCCATGAAGGTAACAAGCTTAACTATAGACCGTTTACTGGAGAGAACCAGAGAAAGAGACAACCAAGAAGAGCCCTCCTGGAGTTTGAACAAACCTCAAAGATAGGCCTCAGAAACTACCCCTGAAAAGACTGTGGAGCAATTTTTGCTCCAGAGAATTGTTGAAAACAATACAGCAGTCAGCTGGCAACTAGTGGAGCCTAACAGACCGGTGTGATACAAACAGAGGCAGATGGCTTAACAGCTTAGAATGAAATGCAGATGAGGGCTAAAACCACTGTCATCCCAGAGTGACTGTACTCCTAAAATTCATTTGGAACCATAAAATATCTGAATAGCCAAAGCAGTTTCAGCAAGAACAGCAAAGCTGGAAGTATCACACCCCTTGACTTGAAAACATATTTGTAAACAAAGCTACAGCAATCAAAAGAATATGTTACCAGCATAAAAACAGATATATAGATTAATATAACAGAATGCAGAGCTTGGAAATAAGCCTACATATATATGGCCAACTGTTCTTTGACAAGAATGCTAAGAATACACAATGAGGAAAAGATAGTCTCTTTAATAAATGGTGATGAGGAAATTGGATATCCAAATGAAAGAGAATGAAATTGGACCCTTATGTCACATGATATACAAAAATAAACTCAAAATGGAGTAAAGATATAAATGTAAAACCTGAAGCAATAAAACTCTAGGAAGAAAACATAGAGAAAAATATTCTAGACATTTGCAAAGAATGTAGATCTTATATTAAGTGCTCAGAAAGCACTTATATTGTTCCAGAAAGTCTAAGAAAATAAAGAATAAAAAAAGTGCTCTAACTACAAAACGCAAGGGAGACAAAGGGGATGGAAACTTTTGGAAGTGATAGATACATTTGTGAGATTGACAGTGATGATGGTTTGATGATTTCATAGGTATATTCTTATCTCCAAACACATCAAGTTGTATACATTAAATATCTACAGCTTTTTGTATGTCAGTAATAGCTCAATAAAGTGATCTTTAACAATATAAGTAGTTATTAATACATATAGCATATGTAACTATATATAATTTGTAAATATATGCATAAAATAGCCTATATGTTTAAATATAGTATAGTATCTTGGAGTGAACTTTGATTTTAATTTTGCTGGTTTTTCTTATCTCCATTCTTTATTCTCTACAATCTATATATTCTTTCATTTAGAAAAAATTACATATGCACATTCCCTTTTTCTTTTTCTTTTTTTTTTTAATTTTTTTTCTGAGACAGAGTCTTGCTTTGTTGCCCAGGCTTGAGTGAGTGTTATGGCATCAGCCTAGCTCACAGCAACCTCAAACTCCTGGGCTCAAGCAATCCTTCTGCTTCAGCCTCCCAAGTAGCTGGGACTACAGGCATGTGCCACCATGCCTGGCTGATTTTTTCTATATATATTGGTTGGCCAATTAATTTCTTTCTATTTATAGTAGAGACGGGTCTCGCTCTTGCTCAGGCTGGTTTTGAACCCCTGACCTCGAGCATTCCGCACACCTACAACTTCCAGGGTGCTAGGATTACAGGCGTGAGCCACCACACCCAGCCCACATTCCCTAAAATTTTAATTATTGTCAAGAATAGATTTGGAGCAGGGAACAGATTAATCTACAAGTGCATTCATCAGAGCACTATTTTTGGTAGCATTAAAGCGAACATAACCTGAATTCCTCATAGAAAGAAGAAAGCTAGAAAAAAATTTACCACCAAATTATAACCTCATTCTAGGTTAGAATAAATCTCTCTCTCTCTCTCTCTCTCTCTCTCTCTCTCGCTCGCTCGCTCGCTCGCTCGCTCGCTCGCTCCTCCCCCCCAATAACAAAGAGTCTGGGAATACGTCAAATTATTTTTAGAATGCTAAAAAGTATCAATCACTGCGTTACTAGTAATTATCTCTGTCATGAAATTCAATCAGTTGTTTCGTTCTTTTTTGCTTATCTGTTAAATAACAGGATATTTACAAATTATCTATTAATGTAATTTATAGGTTGCACTCTTCTGTCGGGGGTAAATGTTAACGAAAACTTTGCATCTCTTTGGATTCATAGTTGCTTATGGTAAAATAAGAAGCGCTTTTTTCCGCCTTATTTCTTCTTTTCATTTAAACAACCGCGGAAAGCGATGCGCGTTGGTAACTCGCAGAGAACTGGGAGACACCCGAGGAGCCTGATGGGAAATGTAGTTCCTGGCGGCCGCGCGCGCGCAGGCGCACTTCCTGGAGTGGGGGTTCTGGACCGTGGGACCGTGCTTTTTTTTTTTTTTTTTTTTTTTTTTTTTTTTTTTTTTTAGGAAAGTGATAGAAATGCATTTTATTCTAGTTCTGCTGGCTCTTTCCTCCTCATTTAACATTTCACCAACTTCTTCCTTTAAACTCAAAATACCAGTCTACAGATTTTCATAGTTAGCTCGTAATGTCTGATCGTGCTTTTTTATTTTTCCGCTTAGTTGGTGAGCCTGTTCTTTCCCTGACCCTTGCACGAGGGTGACAGTTGGGCGGGGGCTCCGTGTCACCCACAGCTGTGCCGGGGGTGGGGTTGGGGCGGGAGGGGCCCGAGAGTGAGTGTTTTGGCCGGGCTTGGGGGCGGGCATGGGAGAAAGACCGGGACGGGGAGGCCAGGCTGGGTGGGGTGCGCCTAGGGCTAGAACGGGTAGTGGTGACCTGGGCCGGCATCCGCGTCTGGGTTAGGGGGAGCCGAGCCCAGTCTGAGCATCCCAGCCTTAGTGATCAAGGGGTTGGGCTTTCTTTTGGGGTTGGAAGGCCACGAGAAAGGAGCTCTGGGCCTTTCTTTGACTGCGTTGGGGTCAGTCGGGCAGATACTGAAACGGGGGAGTGGCAGCCACTCCAGACCTCGGTGGTAGCCCTGGGAATTGCGAGAAAACTAGAATCTAGGTATTTAGTGGCATTCCAGGTTAGATTTCCTGACATCCAGTTCTCTGCTCTTTCCTGTGAAACACACACTTCCTCTCTAGAGGTAGTTTTTTGTTTGTTTCGTTGGTAAGTTTTTAAAGCTTCTTCTGTAAGGAACTGTGGAATTGATTCCCTGCTTTCTGTGGCCAGTGAAGAGCAATTAACTGAGATGACATTTGTGAATACGCCTTGAAAAACTTTAAATGCTTTACAAGTGCTACTTATTATTAATAAACAAGGAGGGGCTGGTGTACTCGCTGTCACCCATCATGGGAGGTTAATGTTAGTCCCGTGTCTGGATTGTCATATTGGACCAGTGACCAGGAAAGCCAGTGGCCTTTTCCTTAGTATTCTGCAGGGAAGGAATGTGTTCCCGGACTCATTCTGACTTTATGTTTAGGCAGAGTGTGGGATACAGCCAGGTAGTCAGATAGGGCTTCTCATAAAGACAGTCCTAATTTCTGTTTCCTTTTTTAGCTCTGCCTTCTGAGGTTCTATTTGCTTAGATAAGATGGTGTTAAGAAGGAAGACCTGACCAATAGCCCCTGTTTACACGATCTTGGTGAGCAAAACTTTTCAAGGCATTTGTACCTTAAGCTATGAATAGGTTTAATTTCTAAAGTTATCCCATGCAGTTTGAAAAATCACATGCAATTAAGCATCCCTTGAAAAACTCTTAAATTGCTCATTATTTGTTATTTTTCTTTATAATTGACAAAAAAATTAGATATACTTATTATGTACAACACATTGTTTTGAAATATGTATTGCAGAAGGGCTAAATCAAGCTAATTAACATGCATTACCTCATATACTTCTCATTTTTTTGTGGTGAGAACACAAACTCTACTCTCATAGCAATTTTCAGGAATACAGTACATTGTTATTAACAATGCATCATTATGAATGATCATTTCTATTCACATGTTATTTGTATACAACTATGCAATAATATATATGTATAAATGTGCCCAAATATGTTTTGTAAATGTTAAAACAACTCAGTGTGGCAAAGTGCTCACTTATGAGAGGGCTGTGAGAACTGAGACTGGAAGCAGCAGATTCTCCCATCTCACACTTAACTTTAGATATTATACTTTCCTCAGCCTATTTGGCAGATTTTTACAAATCAAATGTACAAGTGGGTTTGTGATGCAGCTCTGATGTCTTTTTTCTTTCCTGAAGTATCACTTATGTGTCCAGAGAGAGAGAAGATTTTCTTTCTTTTTCTCATTGAATAAGTATTCACTGAAAGTCGATTTTTTGCCAGGTAGTACACAGAGTCCCTGCCTACACAGAGCTGACAGTCTAGGAGGGGCACACAGGCAATAAACAAGTAAATACAAATGCTCCTCGACTTACCATGGGATTACGTCCTGATAAACCCATCATTGAAAATGTCATAAATCCAAAATGCATTTGATACACCTAACCTGCCAAAGATCATAGCTTGTCCTACCCTACATTAAACATGCTCAGAACACTCACGATTAGCCTATCGTTGGGCAAAATCATCTCAAACAAAGCCTGTTTTATAACAAAGTGTTGAATATCTCATGTCGTTTTTTGAATACTGTACTGAATGCATATTGCTTTCATACCATTGTAATGTCAAAAAATCATAAGTGGAACAAATCATAAGTGGAACAAATCATAAGTGGAACAAATCATAAGTGGAACAAATCATAAGTGGAACAATTATAAATTGGGGACCATCCGTTTTTAGTGTGTCAGGTAGTGATTAATGGAGGAACCTACACCAGAGTAATAGTGTTAGGGAAGGCTTGGGACAGCTGGTATTTTATATAGGGGGCCAGAGAAGGCTTCACCCGTAGATGACATTGAATAGAGACACAGAAAATGGAGGAATGAGCCTTGCAGATATCTGGGGATGAGAGGGGAGATTAAGTTCCCCAACAATCCCCAACAGCGCATGCAAAGGCCCCAAGGTGCAGATGTGCTTAGCCTGTGTGGGAGCATCAAGGAGGCCACTGTGAAAAGAGGGCACTGTGAATGAGAGCAGCACATAAGGAGTTGAGATGAGAGAGGTAAGAGGGTTGCAGACCACACAGGGTCATATAGGCCACAGCCAGGAGTTTGACTTTTATGCCGAGTAAGAAGGGAAGATATAGAAGGGTGGTTCAGTGGTTGTTATTATTGTTTAATCAGATTGATTGAGATGTAATTTACCAATTTTCATAGGAAGATCTTGAACATAGAAGTGACACGATTTGACTTATATTTTAAAGGAACCATTTTGGACACTGTTGAGAAGAGATGATAGGAGACCAAGAACAGACACAGGGACACTGGTTAGGAAGCTAAGGCAATAATCCAGGTAAAAGATGGTTTCCTTATTTGCTTCATTATCCAATATATCCTTCATTATCCTATAACTCTTTAAGCCAACTATCTCACACTTCATTCACCCCAAACCTCCAATCCAGATCTTTAAGACCTCTACCAAGAAAAAATATATAGGAAACAAATTCTAATCTTAGTTTAGGTAAGGGAGTTAGTGGCATTATGAAAATGTAAAATGCTCTTAGATATCACTATTGTATGGGTTCTAGCTCCACGATAGAGCTCTACCTGCTTACTGGGATAAATAGGTCTAACTAGTACTTGGTGCCAGTCTCTTTTCTCTAGCTTGTATATGAAATAGGAAGGAACTACTAATGTTTGCATCTTTAGCTCTTTACTTTTATATGCTCTGTTATAATCGCTTTACTTCATAAATCTATTTTTCCTTTATTATTGCCACTAATAGGATTATAACCAAGTACCTTTCTGCCCTACCTACCTATGATATCTCTACATCCTCTGTTATTTCTTGAACTGACTTTATATTTTACCAATATTGTGTGTGTGTGTATGTGTGTGTGTGTATATATATATATATATATATATATATATATACATACATTTATTATATGTTTTATTTTGAGTGTTTTTATAGGGAAACCTCAATATTGTTTGCTCTCAACAGGAAAGTAGTAGACACCAACTAATGAACTTTGGGCCACTCTTGAATTTAGAACCCTGAGCACTTTTTGAAAAACTTAATAGCCCTCCTCCACTTTTTCATTTTCAAATGTTAGCTTTACTCTTTCTTCCATGAATGCCTTCATGATTAATCTCTTCATGAGTAGATATTTGTTTGCTATTTTAGGAACCAGTGGCATTGGAAGATGTGCCAGTGGACTGCCTTGTAAGAGTGAAAACAGCCAGACCATTATTTGAGACATTGCTTAAGAATGTGATCTTGAAAAAACTTTTATAGCCTTGTATCATTGGGTATGTACTGTTTTGTAATTACTATAGACTACAGTGGCTATTTCCTCAAATGTAAAAATACATGGAATTATGGGATTTACAGGTGCTCATCTGAGACTGGGCTTTGAATTTAGGGACCAGAGATTTTTTATTCTATTTGTACAGAGACAAGATATTTCTTTTGTAACTAAACAGGTGATAGCTCTTCTTTAAAACATTGTAAAGGCTGACACAGTGGCTCATGCCTGTAATTCTTACACTTTGGGAGGCTGAGGTGGGAGGATCATTTGAGGCCAGCATTCAAAACTAGCCTGGGTAATATAGTGGGACCCCCATCTCTACAAAAATTTTTTTAAAAAAATTAGCCAGGCATAGTGGCATCTACCTATAGTTCCAGCTATTTGGGAGGCTGAGGCAGGAGCCCAAGGAGTTCAAGGTTGCAGTGAGCTAAGATTGTACCACTGCACTCCAGTCTGGGCAACAGAATTAGACCCTGTTTCTAAAAAAAACAAAAAAAATTTTTCTTTTCCTAGAAGCATCAACATTCCCATATCTCAGAATTCCTGAAGACTACTTAGGGCACAATTCTAGGATTTATCATAAATGCCTAAACCCATATTCTTTGCCTAGAGTAGGATATCAACTTTTTAAGTCAAATATTATCTTCCAACAAAGAAGAACCATATTAATAGATAACAAAGGAAAAATGGAGAGTTGTCACATAATATTCAGCCAGGAAAGAATCAGATAACTAAGTAACAACGAAGAAGATAGGAATTCATCTGTAAATAAAGTGCATGTGTATATGTAAATAAGAATACATATGTAAATACAATCCATATGCGTATGTAAATAACAGTCCATGTATCCATTATTGTGGTGGTAGTAACAGTAGCTACCTTCTATAGCTTCGGAAACGTTGGTTAGGGTCCTCTGTGCAAAATGCATTATCTGTATAAAAATCCATGTTAATCTAGTGGGAGCAACAACAAATTTATTTCTACATACCTTTCTCCATCTTCTCACATACCTCTTTTATCTCGGAGGAAGAGTTGCCCCTCTTCCATTGTCAAATAAGCTCTCCATTCTGTACTCAGATTCCATTCTTTTTGACTTGTTTTAGGACCTTGATTTAATGATTATTTTATAATCCACTCTCTTCCCAATTCATTAGCTTTTTTTCTTCTATCAATACTTTCAGACATTCAAAAGTTTATCTTGCTTTTAAAAGAAAATGTTGCCTAACAATCATTTAATTTTTCTCTACTTTAGATTTTATTCTCTCCTTTCATTACCAAACTATTCAAACTTACAGATAGATAACATCCTCAATTGCTGTTCTGTTTTAATCTTGGGAGTTATATTCTTGTCTTCTCTTCTTCTACTCAAATTGCTTTGAAGAGACTCCTGAATTCTTTTTTGATAGCAACCTGTTCTTAGTCCTTTCTGTGTTGGGACTTTCTGCTGCATTTGATACTTTGTCTTTGCTTGTGTGACATGACCAGATTCTCTCCTGTTCTGATCTCTTTTCAAGTGCTTTTTCATTAGCTCCATTTCCTCCCTAACATAAATATATGTGTCTTTAAAGTTTATTTTCTACTTGTTTGTTTTTTATATGAAAGGATACATGCATTCTGATACCCTCAGATTGTTTTTTCATGTCCTTAACTCTTTGATATAATTTTTTTCAGCCCAAATATCTCATTTGCATTCTATCTCCAGATTCCCCTGCTTAGAGTCTATCTCCATTTGAATGTCCCATTTCACTTAAATTAACTTTAAACTCAATGTGGTGAAAAATAAAATCACCAACTTTCCCAAGGTTACTTGTCTTTCCTTCTTCAATATTTCTACCATTCTTCTAGCCTCATTAGCTATAAACCACTGTATCTTTATGAATCTTATTTTCTAAAAATTCACTGTAATCTATGTCAATATTTTTGTTCCCTATTTTTTATGTCTTAGATTTATACCTGTACTGAATTCTTACTAGTATTATCCTGATCCAGCCCCATATCATTTGTATTATACTTTCTTCTGAATTTGACCATTATTCTCTTTTTATTCTTTTTAGATGGAATTAACAAATGTTTTCATCTAAAACATACCATCTAAAACATACTTATCATGTTATTACTCTGACAGAAAACTTGTTTTCCTATCTCCTGCTATATGCATTGAATCTCTCTGTTTATTATAGCTTTTTATTATCTGATTCCATTTCACTTCTCTTATTTTTTGCCTCTGCTTTCCAAAGATATATATTTCAGTTGGTCTCATTGTCTTTTAGTCACATGATTTATTTTACTGTATCTTTTTAAAAAATATTTATTCTCTCTTTTTTTTTCTATTGTCACATAAGACATTCTCTGACAAATATTTTACTCTATCTTGACCTTTGATTTTACTATGCACTTTGTCTCAATGCTGCCATTTCTTTTACCTCACCTATTGTGATATAGTAATAAATATATTTGGTCTTTGTTTCCAGTTCCTGGTACAGAGTTTTTAAAACCCTTGTAATTTCCTAAGTGATAGGAATGTCTTTTGTTATTCATAATGCACCCTTTTTGATCACACTTGAGTTTATATTAATGAGGTGAAATATGGCAGGCACCCTAGATGGACTCAGGAATGGTGGGTCCAAGGGAACTGGAGATTAAACTTTATAAAAACTTTTGAGTAGTGAGATTTGATGAGCTTCCAGGTTGGTTAACACATAGAAGTGCTGGAAGGATAGCATGCCCAGAGAGGGCATGGAAACTGTGTGCTTCTCCCCCTAGGCCCACCTTACCCTGTACATCTCTTCAATCTGACCGTTCCTGAATTGTATTTTTTATAATAATAAACTGGTAAATGTAAGTAAAGTGTTTTCCTGAATTCTAAGCTATTCTAGTAAATAATCAAATCCAGTGAGAGGTTTGATTTTTAGCCAGTTAGAAGGACAGGGCTTGTGATTATCATCTGAAGTGTAGGTAGTCTTGTGGGACTGAGCCCTTTAACTTGAGGGATATGATGTTAACTCCAGGTAGACTGTGTCAGAATTGGATTAAATTATAGGAAATTCAGCTAGTGTTTAGAGTTGGAGAATTGTGGAAGTGTGGAAAAAACTCACACATTTGGACACAGTAGTGTTCTGTGTTGATTATGAGTATAGAAAAGAAAACAGTTTGTTTTACCTATATAATTTGTCAGAAATGTTGTGAGTAAAGGAAGTGTATTTCCAGATTTATCTGTACTGATTATTTTCTTCTTTAAAATTCCCTGCTAATCAGGACCTGTAATATACAATCTTGTATTTTATCATAGCATTGTTTTTTTTTTCTGTAACTGATGAATGAGTCTTCCTTTTATATTTTCATATTTTATATTTCAGTGAAAAGAGATAGTATCTTCTACTTAATCGTGGATACTATATGCAAAGTCAGATCATCAACTTAAAAGCAGAGAATTTCTGAAAAACAAATAATGTCTTCATATGATGGTAGCAATTTTTTCAAGTGATGGCTCCTAATATCTCACATTAGAAAAACTGGAATTTGATGACCAGTTTGAGAAACACCAGTAATAAACAGATTATAAGGAAAAGCAATTGAAAAGGAAGATCATGAATATAATAATTTGGGAGAAATATTTAATATAAACTTAAACCTATTTAAACAACTGAGAGTTTTTTAATAAGAAAAAGACTTTATACAGTAGTCCCCTCAATCTGTGGGGGATATATTCCAAGATCCCCACTGGATACCTGAAAACCATGATAGTACCAAACCCTAACTGGATTCTTAATACCAGCTACTAAGTGACTAATAGGCAAGTAGCTTTTATGGCATTGGTACACCAGACAAACAGATAATTCATATCCTGGACAGAATGGAACAGGACAGCATGAGATTTCATCACACTACTCAGAATGGCACACAATTTAAAACTTACGAATTGTTATTTCTGGAATTTGCCATATATTTTGAGATCACAATTGACTGCAAATAACTGAAACTACAGAAAGTAAAATCATGGATAAGGACAGATAATAAACTATGATATAACTTGTAAGAACTTAAAGCATAATTCTGCTTCAGTTGACCTTTTCTTAAAGGCTACTCATGCATTAAAAATAAACCATTAGATATAAAAAAAGGATGCATTTGTACCTTAAGCCTTACTTATTCTGGAAACAATTTAAATGTAAAGTCATAGTTCAGTACTGATGGAATCTGAGAAAATTTGTATGAGAGAGAAACCTTATCAGTGTATTGAATGTGGGAAAGGCTACACTTGTATTGCATCCCTCACCCAGCATCAGAAAACACATATTAGAGAAAAACCTTATGAATGTAAATTATGTGGTAAATCCTTTAGTGGGAACACTAATCTTATTCAACATCGAAGAATACATACTGGAGAGAAACCTTATAAATGTTATGAATGTGGAAAAGCTTTTAGTCAAAGTACTAACCTTAGCCAACATCAAAGAGTCCATACTGGGGAGAAACCTTATGAATGTAATGAATGTGAAAAAACTTTTAGTCATAAGTCATCCCTTAGAAATCATGAGAGAATTCATACTGGAGAAAAACCCTATCCTTGTAATGAATGTGGGAAAGCCTTCAGCCATATTTCAGCCCTTACTCAACATCATAGACTTCATACTGGAAAGAAACCATATGAATGTATTGAATGTGGAAAAACCTTCAGCCGCAGCACACACCTTATTGAACATCAGGGAATTCATTCTGGGGAGAAACCTTACCAATGTAAGGAATGTTGGAAAGTTTTTTGTCATAGCACATCACTAATACGACATCAGAGAACTCACACAGGAGAGAAACCATATGAATGTAATGAATGTAGGAAAGCGTTTAGTCATACACCAGCCTTCCTTCAACATCAGAGAATTCATACCGGAGAGAAACCCTATGAGTGTAATGAATGTGGCAAGGCCTTCAACCGGAGTGCACATCTTACTGAACACCAGAGAACACATACTGGAGAGAAACCCTATGTTTGTAAAGAGTGTGGAAAAACCTTCAGTCGAAGTACATATCTTACTGAACATGTAAAAATTCATTCTGGTGAGAAACCGTATCAGTGTAATGAATGTCATAAACTATTTTGCTATAGAACATTATTAATTCGGCATCAGAGGACCCATACAGGAGAGAAACCATACCAGTGTAATGAATGTGGGAAATCCTTCAGCTTAATCTCTGCTCTTACTAAACATAAGCAAACACATACACAGGAGAAACCCTATCAATGTAATAAATGTGGTGATGTTTTTTGTCATAGTACGTCTTTAATTCAACATCAAAGAACTCATTCCAGAAGTGAAACCCTAGCAGAGTAATGCATGTGGGAAAGCCTGCATTCATAGATTACCACATACACCTGAGCATTGATAAAAGCAAGAAACCCTAGGATTGTTATGTGGCAATCCTATTTATACCAAACACTCATTTACTTAAGACTGTACTGTTTGTACTGTGAAGAAACATTGTTCTTGTAATTAATCTTTAAAAATGTGTTATCAAGAGAAAAAATTATAATGGAGGTATTCATCCAAAACTAAGGGTGTTTTTTAAAAAAGATATATATAGAAAAATATTTTCAGATAATTTATTACAAATGTATATGTTTGCTTTTAATTTATTACAAATGTATATATTTGCTTATAATAACAGCCTTTTGAAGTACACAAAAAATTTAGTAATATGATGAAAATTGCTTACTGTATACACAATCCCTTATATTTTTTTAGCAATTCCCATGTTATTCTTCAGTGTTCAAAGAAACATTTGTATAAAGGGTTGAATAATAAAATTGACAAATTTTATTGATAGCAATAGACAAAAAAATGTTTTCTCTCACAGAGATACTATGGATTATTTTCTAAGATTCAAGAAATATTTTTTTAAATAGATCATACATATGGCTACAAAGAAGATTGCAGCAAATTCTCAGAGGGAAATATTCAGATCCTCACTAATAATTTTTTAACCACAATGCAGTAAAAGAAATGAACAACTAAAAGTAGCACCCCAACATTATTTAGAAATTTAAAAATAATTAAATAATTTTGGGGTTAAAGAATAAATCTAAACAGAAAAAAATGCTGTTACTAGAAAATAGTAAAGCTATAACATAAATTATTCAATTCAAGAAGATAGGAAAAGTAATAATATAAACCCAAAGAAAATAAAAGGAATGTGTTAATTAAGGTAAAAGCACACATTAATGAAATACATACAAAAAGTAGGTTTGCTGAGCCAACAGACAAACTTCTAGCAAGTAGGAACAAGGGGGACAGGAGGGGGGAAAATCCAGGAATAAGAAATGGATTATAAATATAGATGGAAGGGAACTTAAATATTCTAAGTCAATAATTAACAAATCAAATCTAGAAGTTTAATAAAATAAGTACTAAGACTTATTCTAGGATAAAGGACATTTATTAGTCTGCTTGCCAGGAACATAAGATAGACAGATGTTTGACAGACAGATAAATGATAGATAGGTTGATTTATTTACTATAAGGAATTGGCTCACATAATTAATGGGTGATTAGAAGTCTAAGATCTACAGTCAGCAAGCTGGAATTGGAGGAGAGCTGATGGTATAGTTCCAGACTGAGTCTAAAGGCCTGAGACTTCCACAGGCCAGGAAGGCTGATGGTGTCAGTCAGTCTGAGGCTGCAACAGGTGAAGACCAATGTCCCAACTTTAAGACAGGCAGGGAAAAAATTCTTTCTTGCTTGGCCTTTTATCCTATTCAGTCCTTCAATGAATTGGATTAAGCCCACCCATATTGAAGAGGGAAATCTGCTTTACTCAGTCTACTGATTTAAATGTTAACTCATCCAGAAACACCTTCACAGACATACCTAGAAATAATGTGTAAGCAAATATTTGAGCACCAGAGATTTGAAGTCTCAGTCAAGTTAATACATAGAATTAATAATCCCAAGATATTTATCAGAAGTCAATAAACACCATGAATAGCTAGAAGCATCCTTACCAGAGACAGGAATGAGATAAATGATGTTTGATGTCATCATTATTAGTCAACATTATTCTGAAGGTCTCAGGTACTTCAATTAGAGAAGCCTACAGCTTGTCTGGGGTCATCTCCAGTGCACTCATCTCCATATGCATGCAGAAAACCAACACCAGACTGAGCATGGAGGCTTTCAGAGACATGTAGCTGTGCTGGGCTGAAGGCTTTATATTACTTGGTCCCTTTTATAGGATTTACATTGCAACTTTGTAGTGTAATGTTATTACATATCTTTTCCTCTAAAAGCTTTTGTTTTCCTTAGTTATTTATTGCTTATAGTTTTGTTTTCTTTCTGGGCCTCTCATTTATTAACTGGAAGAAGTAATTATTTCTTTCCCTCCTCTTCTTCTCCCCCCACCTTTCTTCTTTCTCCTCCTTTTAAACATGGAGACAATTCTTGACGCTCCACCTTCTCTAGTCAGATACTTGCAGTTGTGCTGACTATGCTGCTTTCATCTTGGGATTTTTCTTTCCTGTTATGCTAGGAGTTCCCTTTACTTCTCTGTTATGTATCATCTCCTGTTTCCTGGATCCAAGATCTTTCTTTTTCTTATTTTCTCCTCATTTTGTGAATCTCTTCCTCCAGCAGCTTCCTGAAAAAGGACACACGAGAGTGAAAATTTTCAACTTCTCATATGTGAAACTGTCTTTATTCCACTCTTACTGTCATTAATAGCTTGACTGGATATAGAATTCTAGGTTAAAAATCACTTTCCCTCTAAATTTTGAAGGCCTTTCTCTATAATTTTCTAGCTTCAATTTCCTGTTAAGAATGCCATTCTGATTTTGTATGTGACTTATTTTTTTCTTTGTAACTATTAGCTTCTTTTCTTTTTTTTTTTTTCTAGTTTCTCATTTCTTAGTTTCTTAGTTTCTTTCCTCATTTTGGCTTTTTTCATTCACTAGGATATAAATCACTGGTTGTGTCATTTTACATTCTATGAAATGTAATGTATGAAAATTCTGGTTGCTCCACATTCTTCCAATATTTCATGTTGTCAGGTTTTTGTTTTTTGCCATTCTAGTTAGTGTGTAGAGATATCTCATAGTTTTACTTTACAAATATAAATAAATATCAAAGTATCATATAAGTTTGCTCCCCTTCCCAAAAAAATAGTATTATCATTTTTTGGTTAAGGAAGTTGCAAAGCAGACTTTTCTATGTTGCTGCTAAAGGCATAAGATTATGCAGGCTTTTTGATGGACAATTCAACAGATCTTCATTTAGTGTTGACTGTGGCAGGCACTGTCCTAGGCATGAGTATAATGGGGAGTAAGATAAGGTTCTGACTTCATCAAAAAGATAGACAGTATAAAAGGTAAACACAAAATATTTGCATTATTATCAGTGCTAGAAAGCAAATAAGTAGGGTACCACAAAGTAATGAACAGGTGCTGTGGCCTGTTTACAGGACAGAGGATGAACACAGAACACAAAAGAAAGACACAGACACACAAAGACAGTACATGACTTGAGTGCCGAGTGCACTGTCAGTTTATTTTTATACTCTAAAAACTCAAAGTTATTTCCTTATACGTGACCACCCAGGCATTACAGCAATGGCCAAAAATTCCGGAACATGTAGCCTTAAGGACACAGATGTCCCCTGACTCAAGGTTTCCAGGTGGTTGCTCTAGGCTCCAGGCATAGATCACAGATCAAGGTTGGGCAAGGCAGCCACGGTTCCTCTAGGCTGGCCCCCAGCAACTGTGCCTGTCTTAGGTTGTTCCTCCCTGAGGAATCTTACCCGTCATTGACTAACCAGCCATCTTATGAGGCTAAGCAACAATCCTAGGAACAGTGTGTTTACCATGTGGTCTTCAGACCCCTACTGCTGTGGGGCTGGGCAGCTCTTGCTTAGTTGCAAAAACTCAAGTCCTTTGTTATGCCTCTAGGCGGCAACCTTGTTTGTCACAAGGACCGTGTCTGAAACACATTACTCTCAAACACTCTGGGCAAAGCACGTACATTACTCATTAAATTTAATTCTTAAACCAGGAAAGTATAATGCCAGTCCCCAACAAACAGGGTTGAGCATACCTAGATGGCAAGGTCATGGAAGGCTCTTCAAGGAGGTGATGTTTCAGCAATTTGGATACATATCTAAAGGTAAAATGTGCTTACCTCTTGTCCAGAAAATTCCCCTTCTAGAAATCTGGATTACAGAAATACACGCGCGCACATGCGCACGCCCACGCGCACACACGCACGCCCACGCGCACACACGCACACACAAATGTATGTGCAAATATGTTCACTAGTTTTTCCTCTCTTGCCCATCACAATCTATTCTCCCTCATAGCAGCCAGCATGATCTTTTGAAAACCCAAATATGATCAAGTCACTTCCCTGCTTAAAACCCTTTAGTGACTTACACTTTAGATAAAATTCAAACTCCTGGCCCTATAAGGCCCTAAATAATCTGGTCATTCCCTATTTATAGCTTAACTTTATGTCATACCATTCTCCCTCTCTCCTCATGACCCAGCCACCCTGGTCTGGTTTCCGTCTTCACATAAGCTGACCCTCTGCACATACTGTTCCCTCTGTCTGAAAGTTCTTGCCAACATGCTTCCCATGGTTGGCGTATTCTTGTCCTTTGGGTCTCAGCTCAGGTCTCACCTCCTAAGAGTGATCTTCTTAACCATGTAGATGTTTGTGTTCTGTCATCTTGGTTAAGTTGGGAACTGTTATTTCCCAAAATTGTTTTCTGTATGATGCCAGGTTAGAGTTGACCAAAAGAGGAACTACATTTGGAAAGAAGTAAAGCAATGGCTATTAGTCTGTGGCAGTCACTATAGTCAGATGTGGTGACGGACAGATAAATGCAGAGGTGCCCAGCAGGTTACAGCTTGTGCTTGGTCTCCCCACCCGAACCCCACCCTGTCTGGCTACTCTCTGGCTGCTGGCCCTGCTGACTACCAGAAGCCTCAGGCCTGCCCACCACCAGATGCTTGGCTCTCACTCACAGAGGCGGTAGCTACAAAGAAGTCACAGCCTACCCAAATGTGGCCTCATATCAGATCCTCTCAAACCAGCTCCTAAGAATACTTCAAAGAACCCATACCCCAGGATTTACTAAAGTCCAGAGGCACCCCCAGATTACCTGTCTCCAGTCCCCCCAATCACTTGTAATCAGATACCCCAATCATGGGCCCCATCTGTGACTCATATAGACTCCCAATTCCAAAATTGCTTAAGTTCCCAATTTCTGACACGGATGCCCCACACCACACACATCCTTATCACTATCCTCACAGGCTCTCTCCCTCATCCCAATTCTGAGTCTAGGACACCTAAGGACCATCTCAGCACAATAGGAGTCTGAGTGCAGGCAGCTGCTGCGGTCACCCCAGGGACCGCTTTGTGTCTCCTTCTCGAGGGCACATCTGCTGCGCATGCTCTGTGGCAGCCTGCCGGCTTGGAGGGCTGCTGGTCAACCCCTGCCCACCCATGCTGCATCCAGCACAGCTTATACGTAAGATGGCTAGGCCCTTGTCTCTGCTGTCATAGGAGGTGACCATCTTGGGATAGGATCGAGCCACCCATTAGGGATCAGGACAGAGGGTAGCACCCCTTGGGATGTTTCTGTGTGCAGTTTTGTTTGGGTGGGCTGTCTAGGAGTGCAACTCAGGGCTTGGGGAACTCGAGGTCTCATGGAAAGACTGCGTGGCCTGTTGTGTCCAGGGTGTGGTGGGTGGGGATGAAGTTAGGACAGAGAGGAGCATGATGCAGATGAGGAGACCACTCCAGAGTGCTTCTTGTGTGTTATGTTCATGCATGTTAGAGTAGGAGACTAGGAGACAGGGCTGAGACCCTATGCAGGGGCTTAAAGACTGGGTACAGCTGTTAAAGTAAACAACCCTCAAGCAGAAGATAACTAGAGGGGCTCATAATTGCAGGCAAGAACTGGCTTCTGCTGGCTTGTCAGCTATCTCTGCCACCTTACATGAACTTTGGCTAATTATAATATCATTTACATTGTGGTTTTAAAATTTCTCCACCCTTGAAATCACAATGGCAGTTCCAAGACAACCATATAAAATATAAAAATGAGAGATAACCCAATTCTAGGAATTACTACCCAAGTTCTTAGTAAAAGACAACCACTTAGCCTTGAATATTTTTCTATTCAATTAGTAAGACTTCAAAAGGTGAAAAACCACTTCCACCTGGTGCAGCTGCTCTTTTCAAACCTATCCTGCACATGTGTGAGCTCTCTTTATCTCTTTCTCTCTCACCTGTGCACCTGCATTTTCACTTTCAACAAAAAACAGTTGTTGCTTACTTGGCTTATGTGGTGCGTCCTGCAATTATTTTCCTGATGATCACTACGAACTTGGAAAAATCTCTACTCAGAGACTTCTAACACACAGAGTCTGCTTCTTTCCACCAACACACACTGGGTGGGGCAGTTGTGATGATTCCCACCTGGAGGAGAGAAGGGGCTGCATGCCCACACATGGTCCAGTTTGAACCACCTGGGGGAGAGTATGAACAAATTTGTAGTGGTTATTTTCCATAAGCAATTTTCAGAGGTCACTGGCTATTTCTCTTTTGCATACAGTCCATGAAGTATTCAATTGAGAGAATGCTAAAAGGTTTGTAAATCTGTAACCAATGATTATCCAGTGCCCTGAAATTATTTATTTTGTCCCTGTTGTGATTTAGGCTACTTATTTAACTCCAAAATCATAATGGGAATCGATCTTGTTTTATTCTCAACTACTTTTGGCTTGTTCTCAGAAACAATTTTTAAAATTTTACTTAAAAATAAAACACCGCCTTTTAGCATGAAAAGTAGGATTTTTGACACACCATGTAGCCAGTGTCTTACCATTTCTTTATTATTTGCCACATGTTCATTTAGCTCCTGCTTTGTGCCAGGCACTGTTTTGGGCAATAAGGATACAGCAGGAAACAAATTGACAAAATTCCTATCCTTGGGGAGTTTATATGCTATTCAGGGAGTTAGACGATAAACAAGTGAATAATCAATATAAAATTGCAGAGACTATGTGCTATGACAGAAAAATAAAGCAGGGCCAGAGAGCAACTTTGAGGACAGCAAGGCTTGCAAAGATGTACATGAAACATGAAACGTGAAATGTGTTTTGTGTAGAGAGCACAGCAATTCCAAAGGTCGTGGGATGGAAACAAACTCAACATGTTCAGGAACAGCAAAAGGTTCAGTGACAGAGTGAACAGGCTGGGACCTGAGGTCAGACTTGGAGAAGTCAATAGTGAAAGCAGTTGGAATGATTTCTATTAATAGGAGTGATGGGAAGACATTGAAGATTTTGAGCAGTGGATGAAAGCAATCTCACTCACTTCCACTCTTATAAATTTGCTCTGGAAGCTATGTAGAAAATGGATTCCACTCGTGAATAGAAATCAATAAAATGAAGATTAGAGCCAACAGCTATTGGCACATTTCTCAAATTTGTCAAAATAACAAGGGTTTTCAATTTTTAAAAGGGACCATAATATGAACCAGTTCTGTACTCTGCTGAGACTCTTTAGCTAACAGTTGCAAATTATATTTATAGTCATACCTATATAACAAAAATAAGCAACCACTGAATTAATACTCCTTAACACTCCTGACAACAGAAACCTCACAATGCACAGAGGAAGAACAGAAGCACACTGCCACAGCACAGCGGCTGTGGGGTGCAGCGCAGCCATGGCCAGCAGGGGGTGCTCCTGCGCCTTGCTGCACTTGCAGCCACTGGTCCTGTCAGCCAAGCACAGGATCAGTGAGTCTTCCTGTTGGCCAGCTTCAACCACCTTCACCTGCCTTGGGTGCTGCTGACGGAAAATGCAGTTATGAATTCTTCCTCTTTCATCTGTGGATGAGCTGGAACACATACAAGCCCGGACAGTTACAGAGTGAAGTGAGCCGTCTCTGGGTCAGATTGGCTGAGATCCCAAGTCAGCAGAACGGGAGCCCATTGCTTGTTCCCACAATTAGCAGGATGTGGCTTGTTGACCAGCTGAAGAGACTGTTTCTCCAGGCAAATGGCCAAGAACCTGTGGCCTCGCATGCGAACCAAGGTTGCCTGGTAACCAGCATGCAGTGCTAGGCCCTGCAAGATGGTCTAAGATTCAAGGTCTCGCACTCGAGCCCAGATTGTTTGTTATCCGAAAGCAGTACAAAACATCAAAGAGATCTCTTGTAGGAGGCCATGCTTTTTGCTTTAACTGGAAAAGTAGGTTTTGTTGGCTGTGGGACATCACGTACCAAAAAGTAGCTGGGAAAGTAGCTGGCATGAGAAAATAGCTGTGGGACACTTGCCCAATTAAACTGTATATAATAAATTGACGAGCACTTTTCCAGTGCTGCAGTCTGAAACCGTCTCTTGTCTCTGTGTCCTTTTTTCTTCTGGGACTGCAGCCACTTCTGTCTGTCTGCATCTTATGTATATGTTCTGTGTATGTCATCCCCAGTTCTGTAATCGGGCCACGACACAGAGATCTTGGCAAGACTGCTGCCCCTGTCTTTCTAAGGCCACCTGTTATCTCCAGGGCACTAAATCAAATGGATATCTTTTTCAGTCTTCATTTTACTTATTTTACTTGACTTTTCAGCATCATTTCACCCAGCTCTTCTTTCCTTCATTTTTTCTATACTAAGTTAAAACCTAATTGAAGAAAGAACACTCTCAAAAGCATACAGTTGAGTATACTACACCACATGCAGTAAAGCTGAATGTGACAGTCATTTAACATGGACTGTTACACAAATGGGTATTTCTCCTTGTACAAAATGGTTTATATAACTGTTTTATAATAAAATGTATCATACTTGGTTTATAAATGATGCATGTGAAGGAACTGGTAGATTTTTAAGCCATATATTTCAAATAAATACATTCCATACAGTCTATTCAAAACCTAGCTCAATTTCTTTGGCATTCTAAATAAAATCCAAATGCCAACATTGGAATTGATGGTAACCACAGAAAATTGACTCTGAAACTAATAATAAAATACACATTTTGAATTAATGTGTATTAAGTGGATTAAGTAGGGCAAAACCAAGAAATACCAGTTATTTCCATATAGCACACAAATAGGCACATTTAATAGTTCAGTTTTAAGCATCCCTTTAGATATTCCTTTTCAAGTTTCTCATATTAATTATTAAAATATGTTTTTAAAGTCTATCATTTAAGATAAAATACATTTCAGGAAAAGAAAAGCATTAATGTCAACAGTAGCATCACTACTATTCAGTTCAACCATATGAAACTGACAATACTCAAATTTTTTGACCTATAAAATGACAGTATTATACAGTTCAACTCAATACATTCTGAGGAAACATTTCCTAGCCATAATTAATAAAAACCATTCATAATATGATACATAGGAAAATATATTTTAGGAGAAAAAAGAATAGGCATGATTTGGCCACACCACAAAATCCATGAGAAGCTTTCAAATTTGAACACTTTACATGCGCATCATTTGCACATCTGCCTTGTAGGTTTGTACAGCATTTGTTTCTATGGGTACACAGTAAATCAAACATACTCCTACTCACATGCACAGAGACACGGTTTCAAAATAGTGGCTGAAACATCTTGCTCTTATCCATCCCTCCTCCATTCTTTCCTATCATCATGAATAACTCTACAATTCATCTGCATAGACCAATAAGAAAATTGGAAGTTAATCTTGACCCCAATTTTTTTTTTGTACAGATAGATTTTTTTTTTTTTTTGAGACAGTCTTGCTTTGTTGCCTAGGCTAGAGTGAGTGCCGTGGCATCAGCCTAGCTCACAGCAACCTCAAACTCCTGGGCTCAAGCGATCCTACTGCCTCAGCCTCCCGAGTAGCTGGGACTACAGGCAGGTGCCACCATGCCCAGATAATTTTTTATCTATATATTAGTTGGCCAATTAATTTCTTTCTATTTTTAGTAGAGACAGGGTTTCGCTCTTGCTTAGGCTGGTTTCGAACTCCTGACCTCAAGCAATCCACCTGCCTTGACCTCCCAGAGAACTAGGATTACAGGCGTGAGCCACCGTGCCCAGCCCCCAATTCATTTTATATCTAAAAATCCCTCAACTCCAGCCACTTCTCTCCAAGCTAACATGATCTCTTGCCTGCATGTTTGAACAGCTTCCTAAGTGATCTCCCAGCAACCTCTCCTGCTATTGCCACTGCCTGCCCATTGCTGTCCTTTCTCCAACTGCTGTCAGATGGATTTTTAAAAACACACCTCTGATCATGCCACGTCTCTGCTTTTAAAACTGTTCAAATGCTTCCCATTTTTATAAATACACAAACCTTTAACTGTCGTGGCCCATTTGCAGGATGGAGGATGAACACAGAACGCAAAAAGACAGACACACACACACAAAGACAGTTACAAGACTGCAGTGCAGAACGCACCACTCTTTTAATTTTTATATCCCAAAAATCATAGTTCCTTGTACATGCCCACCCAGACGTGGCAGCGTTAGCCATAAATTCCGGAACACATAGCCTAAGGACACAGATGTCTCCTGACTCAAGGTTTCCAAGCAGTTGCTCGAGGTGCCAGGCATAGATCACAGATCGAGATTAGCAAGGTTGGGCAAGGCCACCACAGGGGGTATTTTTCATCCCCAGTTCCTCATAGGCCAATCCTCTGTGGCTTAGGTTGCCCCTCCCTTGAGGGGTCTTACCCATCATTGACTAACCTGCCATCTTATGGGGCTAAGCAGCAATCAAAAGAACAATGTGCTTATTGTGTAGCCTCCAGTCTCCACTTATCATGGCGCTGGGCAGCTCTTGCCTCAATGCAGAAACTCAGGCTTATTGTTATGCCCCTACCAGCTCAGTGTATGCTAGACATCATGTTCAGGGTTTTATGCACGCCTTCCAATTGAATCCCTGCAGCATTCTGTTAGGGAGGTATCATTATTCCCAGAGAGAGGAAACTAAGGCTCAGAGAAGTTAAAATCTGTCCACATGGGTTCCAAATCGCAGAGACAGGAGTGAAGCCCAGGTGTGCATGACCCCTGAGCCTGTGTTCTTGGTCACTTTCTGTGTGATGCCACCACCCCAACAGCACCCCTTTATTGTATACAGTCTGGACTTGGTACCTGCCCCTCAATGGGTCATTTCATATGCTTCTAGAATCAAGTTGTTACTATGTATATAAAGCATCTTCCCAACTTCATGAAGATTCATTGAGGGAAGAAATGATATCTTGTACTTCTTTTCTCTTCTGGGACCACGTAGAGACTTACACATGGTGATTAGATGCTGGTTCGTTCATTGGGGGGAGAGGAAAGGCTGCAGTGGTTGGGTTCACATAATATGGAGAAGGAAGTAAAATGTACTGAACACCAGATGCCATACTTTAAAGCCATCATTTTAGCTAATCCTATTTTAATGCTTTGTGATAGGTACTGTTATCCTTGGTAGAGACAGTTTCTTTGTTTCTGGGACTTGTAAAAATTGAGTAACTCACATACTTCCACACACTGTGTGAGAGGTAGAACAAAGATTCTCACACATTCCATTTCCCTGTTATACCCATTCCAGCCACACATAATTGGCTTTCTGATTCCAAAGCCAGAACACAGTTCAATCTGGTTCCAAATGGCAGCCCTTTAGAACATCCACTATTTTTCTTGAGAAGAGGTTCTGAGAAATTTAAGGTCACTAACCAGATCTAACAGAGGTGGAATTGCCACGTTTCAAAAGGGTAAGAATAATCTTTGGCCTCACACCAGTGAAGGGGGAGGAGGAAAGGTGGTGGCCCATGTACAGAAATCTGGATCCAGAATTGATATAAAGACAGAGGAGCCGCTGCTAGAGAAAGACTCACCCCTGGCAACTGAAGAGGAGACAGTGCCATCCCCTATCAAGATGAAGCTGCTGTTGCTGAGTCTGGGCCTGGCCCTAGTTTGTAGCCACGCACAGGAAACGGGTGATCCTGTGACAAGCAACTTTGATCTGTCAAAGGTAGAGCCATGGAGTGTAGTAACTTTTGACTTGCGGTGTGGGGGAGTGCTAGGAGGATTCTGAAGCCAAGTGGGTCTTATTCAGGGGATGGGGCAGAATTTCCTTAACATATTAGACAAAAGGGGTAGTTTCTGGCCTTGTACTAAGAGCAATTGCATCATATGGAAAGATGACAGTGCTTGGGGACCTTCATTTTTCTGGAGGGTCAGTGGAAAGAGCCCTAGGCATGGTGCCCATTGACCCGAGTTCTAATTCTATCTTCACAACACCATCATAAGTCTTAGCCCACTGGCCAGAGTCCAAGGAGAGAATTGTCCATGTGGTATCCCCTCTCCTCTTTTCTTACCCAATCCTTTTACTATTTATTGCAGATTTCAGGAGACTGGTATTCCATTTACTTGGCCTCTGATCATAAGGAAAAGATTGAAGAGAATGGCAGCATGAGGGTTTTCGTGGAACGCATCCATGCCCTGAAGAACGCTTCTCTCTACTTTAAATTCCATACAATGTAAGCATGGGATGTTTTTTCCTCTTATAGATGTGGGGGTTATAAACACAATTTTGTTACATGGATATATTGTGTAGTTGTTAAGTCTGGGCTTTTAGCATACCCATCACCTGAATGGTGTACATTGTACCCAATAGGTAATTTTTCATCCTTCACCCAACCTCCCACCCTCCCACTTTTTGGAACCTCCAGTGTTTATTATTCCTAAGTAGGAGATTTTTTAGTTGGGAAAAGAAAAATTGAAGCCTGGATATGATCTTGAATATATACACACAGGCACACACAAGTGTGCACATACGTACCCATATGCAAATGTGTACACACACACATGCTGAGCCTGTGTGCAAAATCATAGTCCCTCATCTGTTACTGATCCAGGACTTGATGGATCTGGGGCTTTTCAAGATTCAGAGACAAGAGTTGGTAACAGGAATAAATTTGATGGGAGTGGAGACAGTAGGAGGTAGAGGCACACCAGAATCCTAAGAAGCACGACAATATAGCATGCATTAAGAGCATAGAATATGAAATCAACAACCTGAATTTGAATCTATCTCTTACTAGCTGTGTTACCAAGATAATTCATCTCTCTCCACTTCCATTTTCCTGCGGGTAGGAGGAGTTGATAACAATTCTCCCTCGTGTCTTTTTGTGAGGACCAACTCAGGTAACATTTGTAAAGCACTTACTTGAGAGGCTGCCAGGTCGTGAACACTGTGCTCAGGATCTAGACAAGTACTTGTGGTGACAATAACAGTGGCAAGTAGTGGTAGTAGCAAGAGTGATAAAACCAAGCAAAATAATATTCTCCGGTAACTGAACAAGAAAATGTCTGAAACTTAGGTGGAATCAGAAACTCAAGTTATGGGGAGAGTAGAGGGGAAGGGAGCCAGCCTGACCAATATCTCTTGGGCATTAACTCATGCTGTTTCACAGCGTAAATGGAGAGTGCAGTGAAATTCCTTTGGTTTGTGACTCAACAGGAAACGATGGTGAATGTAGTGTTGAATGTAAGTATACAAAAAAATTCTTTCTAAAGTCTACTTCCAGCTGGAAGGAATTTGCTAAACCCCAATAGCTTCAGGATCAATTCTTGATCAATGCTTATTTGGGTAATATAACAGGGGTCATCTAATACCCAATATCCTGAACTGGGGAGAACTTTGTATGTGAAAGCCAATGCTTGACACAAATCCATCAGCTGAAGAAGGCAGTTTGGTTGTATGTACCTCCTGCAACAAAAGCTAATTGGCAGGTAAAGAAAAGTAAACTGCCAGGACAGCTTCTCATTCTCTGCCATGTTTCTGATGATGCTGGTGGCTGTTTCCACAACACATTACTCAGGATGTAGCATTAGGTATGTGGTTCCAGTGGGGCTTAGAGAGAGGACAAAGACACATCACGGACAGAGATGACAAGGGGGGTAGGTAGGTATCAGGGAAGATGAGTTGCTGCTGTGGCTCAATTTGGGTCAATCTACATTATCCTTAGAAGTCGCTTCATGAAGCCCAGGGAGATGCAAATGGAAGGCACTGAACATCCTGGCTCTATATCTCATCCAGGAAATGCACTTGGATTTGTTTTGTGGGGAAGAACAGGTAAAGGGTTTCAACTGCTTCCCATGGACCAAAGAAGTTCTGAGCTGTATTCTGTTTCCTCCACAGATGATGGGCACACTGTAGCTCACATCCTTGAAACTGACTATACTGACTACCTTGTTTATCATGTCGAGAATTCCAACAATGAGGGAAAATCCCAAATTATGGAGCTCTATGGTAGAGTATTTTCATGCTGGCACTCATCTTGGGGTGGGGAGAGAGGGGAGGAGAAGGAACCCTAGATACTCAGTGATCTTCCCAATCTTACCTTGGACTATCTCTCCCCTTCAGAAGACAGATGCTTTCCCTTGGTAAACCCTTAGGCTCAGTGATAGGACGATCACATAATCTCTCATCATGCCAGAAAGATATCTTACTGATGTCAAACTCAGGACAGGCTATCTCCACCCTGTAAGACTTCTGCCTCAGCATCCAATTGGTGCTGTCCATTTCCCATCCCTCTGGAGCCCTGTCCCCTCATGTACCTCTGTGACTAATATACAAGACACGACAGTCATTGTCACTCTTCCCACAGGCCGAGAACCAGATGTTAGCCCAGAACTCAAGAAAAAGTTTGTGGAATATTGTAAAGAACATGGAATTGTTAAGGAAAACATACTTGACTTGACCAAAATTAGTAAGTTGAGCTACTTGGCCTTCTACTCCTAAATCTCCATGTTACAAAAGGGAGAAATCTAAGGGAAAGAAATACCCCAAATCAGTGCCCTGAGTCCTAACCTGGAGAATCATCCCGTTTCTTTCTAAAAACTAAACTGGTGTTGGCGTCTGAATGTGTTCTGTTCTGCCTCTACAGATCGCTGTCTCCAGGCCCGAGACAATGCACTGGTCTAAGCCTCCAGGTTGGTGATCTCTGATCCTGGTGGAGAGTGGTGGCCCAGGGACCAGCGTCTTCCAAAAGCATTAGGGGTTCATGCCCAAATATTACCATAAAAATAATTTGGTAACGAAGTTTGTGCAGAGAGCTTGAAATTTGGAGTTGAAAGACATGGATTGAGGACCCAGTTCTGCCATGAGCTGTTGGGAAAATAACCTAAGCAATGAAAAAGGAAGCAATGATGTTGCCTAACAGAGTTGCTGTGTGGATGTGATGCTGGTAAAAACAGCTCAGTAATTGATAAGGTTCTGAAAATCACTGAGACAAAGTTTGAAATGGAAAAAAGAGTAGTAGTAGTTTAGCAAATTTCAGAAAGTTAAGCATTTAATAAAAGGTAGCTATGCCTTTTGCCATTTCTTCCTCAACTTCTCAAAAATTCTCCCAAACTTCTAATACTGAAGGTGGCAGAAACAAACCAAGAATGCTGTATTGCTTCCTTTCTGGTTTTCCTAGATTCAGTGGGGAAAGGTTAAGATAGCATTAGCAACAGTAAAAAGAAAAGGTCACTTACTCAATACCCTTCCTTCTATTCTAGTAAATAACGTAAATTAGAAGGTAGGGTGAGATAACTTTCTTCACCATTTTTCTCTGTAATAGAATTTCTCTCCATCCTCCAATCAGTCCAAGGAACACTTAATAAGTTTCTGTGTTCTCTTTCTTCTCTGCTTATTTAGTGCTGAATGATTGCTTCCGCACCTGGGCTCCAGCAACTTCCCTTCCTGGTCCCCATGTCCTGCTGTGACAAGTTCTGTGACCTGGTTTCCATCACTGTCACACAGGAAGGCATTATCCCCGTGTCTTCGGGGTCTGCCCTGATTGCCTAAGAAGACTTGTCAATTTTCCAAGAATCAAACGTTTTCTCTGCATTTCTCACTTTCTTTGCCATGCCCAGGGGAAGTCTACCATGAATGACGCCTTCCTTGACATGGTGAATAAATAATTAGCCTCGCAATCACGTGATTTGTGTTTGTGTCTGTGAGAGATGTAGGGCTGACAGCAAGCAAATGAGGGGACTTCCTCATGATCTTCCTCTAGCTTCTCAGAATCTTCCCTGAGTTCCAGGATGCTCCCTCCTCTGCAGTAAATCTCTGCCCCTTATCCCAAGTCCCCGTGAGTACTGCTTGCTCTTTGATTTGCCTGTTTCTCAGTGACCTGATATGACCACTCTTAATACCATAAGAATATAAGACTTGCCATGTAATTTCTCCAGCCCAGAATTCTCTGTTTCAGTGTGGGCACTGAGGGCTAGTTGCTGCTAAGGCTGATTTCAAACACACCTCCATATCCCAGCTTCTTTATAGCATCCATGCCATGAGATGGCTTCAGGGTCCTTCCACGCTCTTGGAAAACCTCCTTCCACCACGTGTGTTATCTACTGTGAACATATTAAGTGAGATTCCATTAAATGTGAGCAATGCCTATCTTGTGCAATATGTGCTTAGTGCTGTCAGGAGGCACCAAGGGGGATTAACGTTATAGACTTCTTTGGGGAGCTAATAGGCTTTGGGGCAGAGGGAAATTAAAGATCCTTCCCCACAAATGATCCTTTCCCAGCACCAGCAGATAAAAATAGTGTAAAATTACACATGGGACAGAAAAGGATGAAGGGCTGTCCTGCAAAAAGAATGGCTCAGTCATTACAGGAATAAATGTTAATGAGAAAAGCCTTTCCAGGTATTTGAAGCTCCCCATATCTTTCTCTGCCTCCAGACCAGAAGACTAAATTAGGTTCAGGTGATTACTCCTGCATCAAGTACTTGGTCTGGTTTGCTGAACTCGGAGGCTGCTAACACACAGACTCTGCTTTTCTCCACCAACACACACTGGGTGGGGCGGTTGTGATGATTCCCACCTGGAGGAGAGAAGGGGCTGCATGCCCACACATGGTCCAACTTGAACCAGCTGGGGGAGTGTGTGAACAAATTTGTAGTGGTTATTTTCCATAAGCAATTTTCAGAGGTCTTTGGCTATTTCTCTTTTGCATACAGTCAATGAAATATTCAATTGAGATTTGGAGTTTAAAGACATGGATTGAGGACCCAGTTCTGCCATGAGCTGTTGGGAAAATAACCTAAGCAATGAAAAAGGAAGCAATGATGTCTGCCTAACAGAGTCGCTGTGTGGATGTGATGCTGGTAAAAACAGCTCAGTAATTGATAAGGTGCTGAAAATCACTGAGACAAAGTTTGAAATGGAAAAAAGAGTAGTAGTACTTTAGCAATTTGCAGAAAGTTAAGCATTTAATAAAAGGTAGCTATGCCTTTTGCCATTTCCTCCTCAACTTGTCAAAAATTCTCCAAAACTTCTAATGCTCAAGGTGGCAGAAACAAACCAACGGTCCTTTATTACTAAAGGTTTGTAAAGCTGTAACCAATGACTATCCAGTGCCCTGAAATTATTTATTTTGTCCCTGGTGTGATCTAGGCTACTTATGTAACTCCAAAATGACAATAGGAGTGGATCTTGTTTTATTCTCAACTACTTTGGGCTTGTTCTTAGAAATAATTATTAAAATTTTACTTAAAATTAAAACACCACCCTTTGGCATGAAAAGCAGGATTTTTGACATGCCACATAGTCACTGTCTTCCCATTTCTTTATTATTCGCCACATGTTCATTTAGCTCCTGCTTTGTGCCAGGCACTGTTCTGGGCAGTAAGGATATAGCAGGAAACAAACCAACAAAATACTATCCTTGGGGAGTTTAAATGCTATTCAGGAAGTTAGACAATAAACAAGTGAATAATCAATATAAAGTTGCAGGGACTATGTGCTATGACAGAAAAATATTGTGAGGCTGCTGCCCCTGTCTTTCTAAGGCCATCTGTTATCTCCAGGAGTAATGTGTTTTAGGTAGAGGGCATAGCTATTACAAAGGTCGTGGGATGGAAATAAGCTCAATACGTTCAGGAACAGCAAAAGGTCCAGTGACAAAGTGAACAGGCTGGGACCTGAGGTCAGACTCGGAGGAGTCAATACTGAAAGCAGTTGGATTGATTCCTATTAATAGGAGTGATGGGAAGACACCTAAGATTTTGAGCAGTGGATGAAAGCAATCTCACTCCCACTCTTATAAATTCGCTTTGGAAGCTATGTAGAAAATGGATTTCACTCGTGAATAGAAATCAATGAAATGAAGATTAGAACTAACAGCTATTGGCACATTTCTCAAATTTGTCAAAATAACAGAGTTTTCAATTTTTAAAAGGGACCATAATGTGAACCAGTTCTGTACTCTGCTGAGACTCTTTAGCTAACAGTTGCAAATTATATTTATAGTCATACCTATATAACAAAAATAAGCAACCACTGAATTAATACTCCTTAACACTCCTGACAGCCGACCCTCACAATGCACAGAGGAAGAACAGAAGCACACTGCCACAGCAGAGCAGCTGTGGGGTGCAGCGCAGCCATGGCCGGCAGGGGGCGCTCCTTGGCTCTGCTGCACTTGCAGCCACTGGTCCTGTCAGCCAAGCACAGGATCAGTGAGTCTTCCTGTTGGCCAGCTTCAACCACCTTCACCTGCCTCCCGTGCTGCTGACAGAAAATGCAGTTATGAATTCTTCCTCTTTCATCTGTGGATGAGCTGGAACACATACAAGCCCGGACGGTTACAGAGATCTTGGTGAGGCTGCTGCCCCTGTCTTTCTAAGGCCACCTGTTATTCCAGGACACTAAATCAAATCGATATGTTTTTCAGTCCTCATTTTACTTGACTTTTCAGCAGCATTTCACCCACCTCTTCTTTCATTTTTTACATTCTAAGTTAAAAGCTAGTGAAGAAAGAACATTCTGAAAAACATACAGTTGAGTATACTACACCACATGCAGTAAAGCTGAATGTGACAGTCAATTAACATGGACTGTCACACAAATGGGTATTTCTCCTTGTACAAAACAGTTTATATAGTTGTTTTATAATAAAATGTATTATACTAGGTTTACAAATAATGTATGTGAAGGAACTGGTAGATTTTTAAGCCATACATTTCCAATAAATACATTCCATACAGTCTGTTGAAAAACTAGCTCCATTTCCTTGGCATTCTAAATAAAATCTAAATCCCAACATTGGAATTGATGGCAACCACAGAAAACTGACTCTGAAACTAATAATAAAATACACATTTTGAATTAATGTGTATTAAGTGGATTAAGTAGGGCAAAACCAAGAAATACCAGTTATTTCCATATAGCACACAAATAGGCACATTTAATAGTTCAGTTTTAAGCATCCCTTTAGATGTTTCTTTTCAAGTTTCTCACATTAAATATTAAAACATGTTTTTAAAGTCTATCATTTAAGATAAAATACATTTCAGGAAAACAAAAGCATTAATGTCAACAGTAGCATCACTACTATTCAGTTCAACCATATGAAACTGACAATACTCAAATTTTTTTGACCTATAAAATGACAGTATTATACAGTTCAACTCAATACATTCTGAGGAAACATTTCCTAGCCATAATTAATAAAAACCATTCATAATATGATACATAGGAAAATATATTTTAGGAGAAAAAAGAATAGGCATGATTTGGCCACACCACAAAATCCATGAGAAGCTTTCAAATTTGAACACTTTACATGCGCATCATTTGCACATCTGCCTTGTAGGTTTGTACAGCATTTGTTCTATTGGCACACAGTAAATCAAACATACTCCTACTCACATGCACACACAGATATGATTTCAAAATAGTGGCTGAAACGTCTTGCTCTTATCTGTCCCTCCTCCAGGTTTTCCTGTCTTCATGAATAACTCTACAATTCATCTGCAGAGACCAATAAGAAAATTGGAAGTTAATCTTGACACCTCACACTCCCTAAACCCCAAATCTAATACATTTCCCAACCCTATTCATTTTATATCTAAAAATCCCTCAACACTAGCCACGTCTCTCCAAGCTAACATGATCTCTTGCCTGCATGTTTGAATAGCTTCCTAAGTGATCTCCCAGCAACCTCTCCTGCTATTGCTACTGCCTGCCCATTGCTGTCCTTTCTCCAACTGTTGTCAGATGGATTTTTAGAAACACGCCTCTGATCATGCCATGTCTCTGCTTTTAAAACTGTTCAAATGCTTCCCATTTTTATAAAGACACAAACCTTTAACATGGCATTCAAAGGCCTACATGATCTGGCCTCAAAACATTTGTGACTTAATATCAGTTGAGCATGAACTAGGAAAGATCACACAAGGGGCTGGGATGACTTTTTTTTTCCAGTCTGTTGCCTGGGCTAGAGTGCAGTGACACGATCTTAGCTCTCTACAACTTCCAACACCTTGGTTCAAGGGATCCTCCCTCCTCAGTCTCCCAAGTAGCTAGGACTACAGGTGTGCACCGCCATGCCAGGCTAACTTTTTTGTGCAACGGGGGCATATTCTGTTGCCTAGGCTGGTCTTGGACTCCTGGCCTGAAGCAAACCTCCCACCCTGGCCTCCCAAACCACTGGGATTACAGGTGTGAGCCACTGTGCCCAGCCTGGGATGACTTTTTAAGTAGGTCACAAACAGAACATGACAGTTCCTAGGTTCATTGCCTTGTGCTCAGCTCCTCCCATGGCACCAGCCTCTTCCTGGATTTTGGGGTGCAGAAAGGGACCATTAGCACAAGGCAGAAATGAGCCATAGCTTCTAACGGCCCCAGCTGACAGCACAGGATCCTGTCTCACAATGTTTCTCTCGCCTGGAATGCTGAGCCCATGCGCTCTCCACATCTTCATACCCTCCCCAATGGCCAAGACCTACCCCAAGCCCCATCATAGCCAGGAAGCATTCTCTGCCCCTGCCAGCTCAATGTGTGCTAGACATCATGTTCAGGGTTTTATGCACATCTTCCCATTGAATCCCTGCAGCATTCTGTTAGGCAGAATTATAATTATCCCCACAAAGAGGAAACTAAGGCTCAGAGAGATTAAAATCTGTGCTCATGGGTTCCAAATCACAGAGACAGGAATGAAGCCCAGGTGTGCATGACCCCTGAGCCTGTGTTAGTCACTATCTGTGTGATGCCACCACCCCAACAGCACCTCTTTATTGTATACAGTCTGGACTTGGTACCTACCCCTCAGCTGGGTCATTTCATATGCTTCTAGAATCAAGTTGTTACTAAGTATATGAAGCATCTTCCCAACTTCATTGAAGATTCATAGAGGGAAGAAATGATATCTTGTACTTCTTTTCTCTTCTGGGACCACGTATAGACTTACACATGGTGATTAGATGCTGGTTCGTTCATTGGGGGGAGAGGAAAGGTGGCAGTGGTTGGGTTCACATAATATGGAGAAGGAAGTAAAATGTACTGAATACCAGATGCCATACTTTAAAGACATCATTTTAGCTAATCCTATTTTAATGCTTTGTGATAGGTACTGTTATCCTTGGTAGAGACAGTTTCTTTGTTTCTGGGACTTGTAAAAATTGAGTAACTCACATAATTCCACACACTGTGTAAGAGGTAGAACAAAGATTCTCACACATTCCATTTCCCTGTTACACCCATTCCGGCCACACATAATTGGCTTTCTGATTCCAAAGCCAGAACCACAGTTCAATCTGGTTCCAAATGGCAGCCCTTTGGAACATCCACTATTTTTCTTGAGAAGAGGTTCTGAGAAATTTAAGGCCATTAACGACATCTAACAGAGGTGGAATTGGCACGTTATAAAAGGGTAAGAACAATCTTTGGCCTCACACCAGTGAATGAAAGACCATTTCATGAAGGTGGAGGAGAAATGTGGTGGCCCATGTACAGAAATCTGGATCCAGAATTGATATAAAGACAGAGGAGCCTTTGCTAGAGGAAGACTCACCCCTGGCAACTGAAGAGGAGACAGTGCCGTCCCCTATCAAGATGAAGCTGCTGTTGCTGAGTCTGGGCCTGGCCCTACTTTGTAGCCACACAGAAGAAATCGCTGATCCTGTGACAAGCAACTTCGATCTGTCAAAGGTAGACCCATGGAGTGTAGTAACTTTTGACTTGGGGTGTGGGGCGGGGGCTTAGAGGGTATTGAAGCCAAGTGGGTCTAAATCAGGGGAGGAAGAATTTCCTTAACATATTAGACAAAAGGGGTAGTTTCTGGCCTTGGACTAAGAGCAATTGCACCATATGGAGAGATGAGAGTGCTTGGGGACCTTCATTTCCCTGGAGTCAGTGGAAAGAGCCCTAGGCATGATGCCCATTGACCTGAGTTCTAATTCTGTCTTCACAACGCCATCATAAGTCTTAGCCCACTGGCCAGAGTCCAAGGAGAGAATTGTCCATGTGTTATCCCCTCTCCTCTTTTCTTACCCAATCCTTTTACTATTTATTGCAGCTTTCAGGAGACTGGTATTCCATTTACTTGGCCTCTGACAATAAGAAAAAGATAGAAGAGAATGGCAGCATGAGGTTTTTCCTGGAACGCATCTATGTCCTGGAGCACTCTTCTCTGTACTTTAAATTACATACAATGTAAGCATAGGATTTTTTTTTTATAGATCTGGGGGTTATAAATGCAGTTTTGTTACATGGATATATTGTATAGTGGTTAAGTCTGGGCTTTTAGCATACCCATCACCTGAATGGTGTACATTGTACCCAATAGGTAATTTTTCATCCTTCACCCAACCTCCAACCTTTCCAACTTTTGGAACCTTCAATGTTTATTATTCCTACGTAGGAGATTTCTTTAATTGGGCAAAGAAAAATTGAAGGCTGAGAATGGTCTTAAATATACACACCCACAACACACACAAGTGTGCACATACATACCCATATTCAAATGTGTACACACACACATGCTGAGCCTGTGTCCAAAATCATAGTCCCTCATCTGGTACTGATCCAGGACTTGATGGATCTGGGGCTTCACAAGATTCAGAGACAAGAGTTGGTAACAGGAATTAATTTAATGAGAGTGGAGAAAGTAGGAGGTAGAGGCACATCAGCACAACAATATAGCATGCGTTAAGAGCATAGAATTTGAAATCAACAACCTGAATTTGAATCTATCTCTTACTTGCTATGTTGCCAAGGTAACTGATCTCTTTCCACCTCCATTTTCCTGCGGGTAGGAGGAGTTGATAACAATTCTCCCTCGTGTCTTTTTGTGAGGACCAACTCAGGTAACATTTGTAAAGCACTTACTTGAGAGGCTGCCAGGTCATGAACACTGTGCTCAGGATCTAGACAAGTACTTGTGGTAACAGTAACAGTGGCAAGTAGTGGTAGTAGCAAGAGTGATAAACCAAGCAAAATAATATTCTCCAGTAACTGAACAAAAAAATGTCTGAAACTTAGGTGGAATCAGAAACTCAAGTTATGGGGAGAGTAGAGGGGAAGGGAGCCAGCCTGACCAATATCTCTTGGGCATTAACTCATGCTGTTTCACAGCGTAAATGGACAGTGCATTGAAGTTCCTTTCATTTGTGACTCAACAGGAAAGGATGGTGAATGTAGTTCTGACTGTAAGTATACAAAAACATTCTTTCTAAAGTCTACTTCCAGCTGGAAGGAATTTGATAAACCCCAATAGCTTCAGGATCACTTCTTGATCAATGCTTCTTTGGGTAATATAACAGGGGCCATCTAATAGCCAATATCCTGAACTGGGGAGAACTCTGTATGTGAAAGCCAATGCTTGACACAGAATTCCATCAGCTCAAGAAGGCAGTTTGGTTGTATGTACCTCCTGCAACAAAAGCCAATTGGCAGGTAAAGTAAAGTAAACTGGCAGGACAGCTTCTCATCCCTGCCATGTTTCTGATGATGCCTGGTGGCCATTGCCACAACCCATTACTCAGGATGTAGCATCAGGTATGTGGTTCCAGTGGGGCTTAGAGGACAAAGACACATCACGGACAGAGATGCTGAGGGGAGTGGGTAGGTATCAGGGAGGATGATAAAGTGTGAGTTGCTGCTTTGGCTAAGTTTTCCAACCATTAGAAGTCAATCTACCCTATCTTTGGAGTCATTTCATGAAGCTCAGGGAGATGCAAATGGAAGGCACTGGACATCCTGGCTCTCTGTCTCTTTCAGGAAATGCACTTGGATTTGTTTTGTGGGAAAGAACAGGTAAAGGGTTTCAACTGCTTCCCATGGTCCAAAGAAGTTCTGAGCTGTATTCTGTTTCCTCCACAGACGATGGGCACACTTTAGCTCACATCCTTGAAACTGACTATGTTGGCTACCTTATCTATCATGCTGAGAATTCCAACAATGAGGGAAAATCCCAAATTATGGAGCTCTATGGTAGAGTATTTTCATGCTGGCACTCATCTTGGGGTGAGAAGAGAGGGGAGGAGAAGGAACCCTAGATACTCAGTGATCTTCCCAATCTTACCTTGGACTATCTCTCCCCTTCAGAAGACAGATGCTTTCCCTTGGTAAACCCTTAGGCTCAGTGATAGGACGATCACATAATCTCTCATCATGCCAGAAAGATATCCTACTGATGTCAAACTCAGGACAGGCTATCTCCACCCTGTAAGACTTCTGCCTCAGCATCCAATTGGTGCTGTCCATTTCCCATCCCTCTGGAGCCCTGTCCCCTCATGTACCTCTGTGACCAATACACAAGACACGGCAGTCATTGTCACTCTTCCCACAGGCCGAGAACCAGATGTGAGCACAGAACTCAAGGAAAAGTTTGTGGAATATTGTAGAGATCATGGAATTGTTATGGAAAACATAATTGACTTGACCAGAATTAGTAAGTTGAGATATTTGGCTTTTTCCTTCTAAATCCCTATGTTACAAAAGGGAGAAATTTAAGGGAAAGTAATACCCTAAATCAATGCCCTGTGTCCTAACCTGGAGAATCATCCCTTTTCTTTTCTTTTCTTTTCTTTTCTTTTCTTTTCTTTTCTTTTCTTTTCTTTTCTTTTCTTTTCTTTTCTATTCTTTTCTTTTCTTTTCTTTTCTTTTCTTTTCTTTTCTTTTCTTTTCTTTTCTTTCCTTCCTTCCTTCCTTCCTTCCTTCCTTCCTTCCTTCCTTCCTTCCTTTTCTTTCTTTTTTTTTTTTTATTTGACAGAGACTCGCTTTGTTGCCCAGGCTAGAGTGAATGGTTTGGCATCAGCCTAGCTCACAGCAACCTCAAACTCCTGGACTCAAGCAATCCTGCTGCCTCAGCCTCCCGAGTAGCTGGGACTACAGGCATGCGCCACTATGCCCGGATAATTTTTTCTATATATACTATTTGGCCAATTAATTTCTTTCTATTTATAGTAGAGACTGGGTCTCGCTCTTGTTCAGGCTGGTTTCGAACTCCTGACCTCAAGCAATCCGCCCGCCTTGGCCTCTCGGAGTGTTAGCCAATTTCTTTCTAAAAACTAAACTGGTGTTGGCGTCTGAATATGTTCTGTTCTGCTTCTACAGATCGCTGTCTCCAGGCCCGAGACAATGCACTGGTCTAAGCCTCCAGGTTGGTGATCTCTGACCCTGGTGGAGAGTGGTGGCCCAGGGACCAGCATCTTCCAAAAGCATTAGGGGTTCATAACCAAATATTACCATAAACGAAGTTTGTGCAGAGAGCTTGAAATTTGGAGTTGAAAGACATGGATTGAGGACCCAGTTCTGCCATGAGCTGTTGGGAAAATAACCTAAGCAATTAAAAAGGAAGCAATGATGTTGCCTAACAGAGTTGCTGTGTGGATGTGATGCTGGTAAAAACAGCTCAGTAATTCATGATGTGCTGAAAATCACTGAGACAAAGTTTGAAGTGGAAAAAAGAGTAGTAGTACTTTAGCAAATTTCAGAAAGTTAAGCATTTAATAAAAGGTAGCTATGCCTTTTGCCATTTCTTCCTCAACTTCTCAAAAATTCTCCCAAACTTCTAATACTGAAGGTGGCAGAAACAAACCAACAATCCTGTATTGCTTCCTTTCAGGTTTTCCTAGATTCAGTGGGGAAAGGTTAAGATAGCATTAGCAACAGTAAAAAGAAAAGGTCACTTACTCAATACCCTTCCTCCTATTCTAGTAAATAACGTAAATTAGAAGGTAGGGTGAGATCTCTTTCTTCACCATTTTTCTCTGTAATAGAATTTCTCTCCATCCTCCAGTCAGTCCAAGGAACACTTAATAAGTTTCTGTGTTCTCTTTCTTCTCTGCTTATTTAGTGCTGAATGATTGCTTCTGCACCTGGGCTCCAGCATCTTCCCTTCATGGTCCCCATGTCCTGCTTCCCTTCCTGGTCCCCATGTCCTGCTGTGACAAGTTCTGTGACCCGGTTTCCATCACTGTCACACAGGAAGGCATTATCCCCGTGTCTTCGGGGTCTGCCCTGATTGCCTAAGAAGACTTGTCAATTCATCAAGAATCAAAAGTTTGCTCTGCATTTCTCACTTTCTTTGCCATACCTAGGGGAAGTCTACCATGAATGACACCTTTCTTGACGGGGTCAATAAGTAATTAGCCTCGCTATCACGTGATTTGTCTTTGTGTCTGTGAGAGATGTAGGGCTGACAGCAAGCAAATGAGGGGACTTCCTCATGATCTTCCTCTAGCTTCTGAGAACCTGGAACTTCTCTGAGTTCCAGGACGCTCCCTCCTCTGCAGTAAATCTCTGCCCCTTATCCCAAGTCCCCGTGAGTACTGCTTGCTCTTTGATTTGCCTGTTTCTCAGTGACCTGATATGACCACTCTCAATACCATAAGAATATAAGACTTGCCCCATAATTTCTCCATCCCAGAATTCTCTGTTTCAGTGTGGGCACTGAGGGCTAGTTGCTGCTAAGGCTGATTCCAGACACGCCTCCATATCCCAGCTTCTTTATAGCATCCATGCCATGAGATGGCTTCAGGGTCCTTCCACGCTCTTGGAATACCTCCTTCCACCACGTGTGTTATCTACTGTGAACATAGTAAGCGAGATTCCATTAAATGTGAGCAATGCCTATCTTGTGCAATCTGTACTTAGTGCTGTCAGGAGGCACCAAGGGGGATAAATGTTAGTGACTTCTTTGGGGAGATAACAGGCTTTGGGGCAGAGGGAAATTAAAGAGCCTTCCCCGCGAATGACCCTTTCCCAGCACCAGCAGACAAAAATAGTGTAAAATTACACATGGGACATAAAAGGATGAAGGGCTGTCCTGCAAAAAGAATGGCTCATTCATTACAGGAATAAATGTTAATGAGAAAAGCCTTTCCAGGTATTTGAAGCTCCCCATAGCTTTCTCTGCCTCCAGACTGGAAGACTAAATTAGGTTCAGGTGATTACTCCTGCATCAAGTACTTGGTCTGGTTTGCTGAACTCGGAGGCTGCTAACACACAGACTCTGCTTTTCTCCACCAACACACACTGGGTGGGGCGGTTGTGATGATTCCCACCTGGAGGAGAGAAGGGGCTGCATGCCCACACATGGTCCAACTTGAACCAGCTGGGGGAGTGTGTGAACAAATTTGTAGTGGTTATTTTCCATAAGCAATTTTCAGAGGTCTTTGGCTATTTCTCTTTTGCATACAGTCAATGAAATATTCAATTGAGATTTGGAGTTGAAAGACATGGATTGAGGACCCAGTTCTGCCATGAGCTGTTGGGAAAATAACCTAAGCAATGAAAAAGGAAGCAATGATGTCTGCCTAACAGAGTTGCTGTGTGGATGTGATGCTGGTAAAAACAGCTCAGTAGTTGATAATGTGCTGAAAATCACTGAGACAAAGTTTGAAATGGAAAAAAGAGTAGTAGTACTTTAGCAATTTGCAGAAAGTTAAGCATTTAATAAAAGGTAGCTATGCCTTTTGCCATTTCCTCCTCAACTTGTCAAAAATTCTCCAAAACTTCTAATGCAGAAACAAATGAAGGGTCCTTTATTACTAAAGGTTTGTAAAGCTGCAACCAATGACTATCCAGTGCCCTGAAATTACTTATTTTGTCCCTGGTGTGATCTAGTCTACTTATGTAACTCCAAAATGACAATGGGAGTGGATCTTGTTTTATTCTCAACTACTTTGGGCTTGATCTTAGAAATAATTATTAAAATTTTACTTAAAATTAAAACACCACCCTTTGGCATGAAAAGTAGGATTTTTGACATGCCACACAGTCAGTGTCTTACCATTTCTTTATTATTCGCCACATGTTCATTTAGCTCCTGCTTTGTGCCAGGCACTGTTCTGGGCAGTAAGGATATAGCAGGAAACAAACCAACAAAATTCTATCCTTGTGGAGTTTAAATGCTATTCAGGAAGTTAGACAATAAACAAGTGAATAATCAATATAAAGTTGCAGGGACTATGTGCTATGACAGGAAAATAAAGCAAGACCAGAGAGCAACTTTGAGGACAGCAAGGCTTGTAAAGATGTTTTTGAAACGTGTTTGGTGTAGAGAGCATAGCAATTTCAAAGGTCGTGGGATGGAAACAAGCTCAACATGTTCAGGAACAGCAAAAGGTCCAGTGACAAAGTGAACAGGCTGGGACCTGAGGTCAGACTTGGAGAAGTCAATACTGAAATAAATTGGGATGATTTCTATTAATAAGAGTTATGGAAGAGATCCAGAGATGATGGCGAATGAGAAACACCGCCAAACAGAGTGTCTCTGCAGAAAAGACAGATTCTAGCAGAAATTAGAAGAAAGAAGCAACAAGACGAGCCTACATCGGATGAGGGTCGGAAGGAGGAGTACCTGAGACCACGGGAGACTGCACAGGAGGAGGTCACAGAGAAGAACTGGAAGCTGGAGCAGCCCAGACCAGCGGGAAGTGTAGGTGGATAGGCCGTTTCCCCTCCCCTGCATCCCAGACTGCTGGTGGGCTCCACAGCGAGTGGAGAGACCTGCGGACACCAGCCCAGAGATGGCCGCTGCCAGTGAGCGGAACAAGAGCTGATAACAGGACATAAAAACAACAGCGTAGCCTGTTCCTCCAAGCAAGCGCCACCTACTGACAGGGAGAGCGTCCTGCACACCCTTTTCACAACACCTACTGACTCATTATAAAGGGAGTGGTCGAATCTCACCCACAGACACCACCTAATGGCTCAGAAACTAAAGAAGGCGTGTGAATACCCAAACAAAAACCTAAAGAAAAGAAACAACAGCTGATCAACATGGGAAGAAATCAGCGAAGGAACTCAGGAAATATGAAGAACCAAACAGAAAACACACCCCAAAAGAGGAGCCCCAGGCCCCTAGACACGGGCACCAACGAAAATCAGGCAACCAAAATGACAGAAGAGGAATATCATATGTGGATCATAAGAACACTCACCGACCTGCAAGAACAACTCAATAACCAACACAAAGAAACCACAAAAAGCCTCCAGGATCTGGAAAAAAGGTTCACTAAAGAAATAGACACAATGAAGAAAATTTTAACTGAACTCCTGGAAATGAAGAATCAATTCAGGGAACTACAAAATACAGTGGAAAGTCTCAAGAACAGGGTAGATCAAACAGAAGAAAGAATCTCAGAGCTTGAAGATAACACCCTCCAATTAAATAAATCAGTCACAGAAATAGAGCAGAGAAACAAGAGAAAAGAGCAAAGTCTACAAGAGATGTGGGATTATGTGAAGAAACCTAATGTGAGGGTCATAGGGTTACCAGAAGGGGAAGAAGACAACAATCACGGGTTGGACAAGCTATTTGAAGATATAATAGAGGAAATTTCCCAGGCCTTGCTCAAAATCTTGATATACAAGTTCAAGAAGCTCAGAGGACCCCTGGGAGATTCAATGTAAACAAGAAGACGTCACAACATGCAGTCATCAGACTGACCAAAACATCAACTAAAGAGGCCCTTCTAAGAGCTGTAAGACAAAAGAAGCAAGTAACATTCAAGGGAAAGCCAATTCAAATAACACCAGACTTCTCTAATGAGACTTTACAAGCAAGGAGAGACTGGGGCCCCATTCTCACTCTTCTGAAACAAAACAATGCCCAGCCTAGAATCTTATTCCCTGCAAAACTAAGCTTCATATATGAAGGAGAAATAAAGACATTCTCAGACAAGCAAAGTCTCAGAGAATTCACCAAGACAAGATCAGCCCTACAAGAAGTACTCAAAACAGCGCTACACACGGAACATCATAATAATAACCCACGAATATAAAAACAACCAAAACCCAAAGATTAAAGGCCAGATATTACAATAGCTCAAGACAGAAATCATAGCAACAACATCCAACCCAACAGAATGAACAGTAATCTACCTTACCTATCAGTTCTCTCAATAAATGTGAATGGCTTAAACTCTCCACTCAAGAGACATAGGCTGGCTGAATGGATAAGAAAATACAGGCCAAGTATATGCTATCTTCAGGAAACACATCTAACCTGCAAGGATGCTCAGTATTCCAAGCAAATGAAAGCCAAAAGAAGGCTGGCATGGCAGTTCTAATTTCAGATGATTTAGTTTTTAAAGCAACAAAAGTAGTGAAAGACAAAGAGAGTCATTATATAATGGTGAAGGGCACAGTTCAACAAGAAGAGATAACAATTTTAAATATATATGCACTCAACTTAGGTGCACCCAGATTCATAAAGCGAACCCTACTGGAACTAAGCAAATGGATGAATAGCAACTCCATAATCACCAGAGATTTCAACACCCCACTGACGGCACAAGACAGATCCTCCAAACAGAAAATTAATAAAGAAATAATGGACTTAAACAAAACTCTAGAACAATTGGGTCTGACTGATATTTACAGAACATTCTACCCAAAATCCACTGAATATACATTCTTCTCATCAGCACACGGGGCATTCTCTAAGATTGACTATATCCTAGGATGCTCATCATCTCTAATCATCAGGGAAATGCAAATCAAAACCACAATGAGATATCACTTAACTCCAGTGAGAATGGCCTTTATGAAATAGTCTCCAAATAACAAATGCTGGCGTGGATGCGGAGAGAGAGGAACACTCCCTCCTACACTGCTGGTGGGACTACAAACTAGTTCAACCTCTGTGGAAAGCAATATGGAGATACCTTAAAGCGATACAAGTGAATCTACCATTTGATCCAGCAATCCTATTGGTGGGCATCTACCCAAAAGATCCAATGACACTCTACAAAAAAGACACCTGCACTCGAATGTGTATAGCAGCACAATTCATAATTGCAAGGCTGTGGAAACAGCACAAGTGCCCATCAATCCAAGAATGGATTAATAAAATGATTTACAGTTTGGTTTTATATATTAAGAAAATAAAAAAAAAATGTGGTATATGTATACCATGGAGTACTATTCAGCTCTAAGAAACAATGGTGATATAGCACATCTTATATTTTCCTGGTTAGAGCTGGAACCCATACTACTAAGTGAAGTATCCCAAGAATGGAAAAACAAACACCACATATATTCACCAGCAAACTGGTATTAACTGAGTAGCACCTAAGTGGACACATAGGTACTACAGTAATAGGGTATTGGGCAAGGGGGAGAGGGGAGCGGGGCGGGTATATACATACATAATGAGTGAGATGTGCGCCATCTGGGGGATGGTCATGCTGGAAACTCAGACTTGTGGGGGGAGGGGGGGAAAGGGCATTTATTGAAACCTTAAAATCTGTACCCCCATAATATGCCAAAATGAAAATAAATAAATAATATAAAAAAAAGAGTGCTGGGAAGACATTGGGGCATCTTTGAGGACAACAAGGCTTGCAAAGATGTAGGAGAAATGTGTTTTAGATAGAGGGCATAGCTATTCCAAAGGTCATGGGATGCAAATAAACGAAATACGTTCAGGAACAGCAAAAGTTCCAGTGACAGAGTGAACAGGCTGGGACCTGAGGTCAGACTCGGAGAAGTCAATACTGAAAGCAGTTGGAATGATTTCTATTAATAGGAGCGATGGGAAGACATTGAAGATTTTGAGTAGTGGATGAAAGCAATCTCACTCACTTCCACTCTTATAAATTTGCTCTGGAAGCTATGTAGAAATGGATTCCACTCGTGAATAGAAATCAATAAAATGAAGATTAGAGCCAACAGCTATTGGCACATTTCTCAAATTTGTCAAAATAACAGAGTTTTCAATTTTTAAAGGGACCATAATGTGAACCAGTTCTGTACTCTGCTGAGACTCTTTAGCTAACAGTTGCAAATTATATTTATAGTCATACATATATAACAAAAATAAGCAACCACTGAATTAATACTCCTTAACACTCCTGACGACAGAAACCTCACAATCCACAGAGGAAGAACAGATGCACACTGCCACAGCAGAGCGGCTGTGGGGTGCAGCCCAGCAATGGCCGGCAGGGGGCGCTACTGGGCCCAGCGGCACTTGCAGCCACTGGTCCTGTCAGCCAAGCACAGGATCAGTGAGTCTTCCTGTTGGCCAGGTTCAACCACCTTCACCTGCCTCTGGTGCTGTTGACGGAAAATGCAGTTATGAATTCTTCCTCTTTCATCCGTGGATCAGCTGGAACACATACAAGCACGGACGGTTACAGAGATCTTGGTGAGGCTGCTGCCCCTGTCTTCCTAAGGCCACCTGTTATTCCAGGACACTAAATCAAATCGATATGTTTTTCAGTCCTCATTTTACTTGACTTTTCAGCAGCATTTCACCTACCTCTTCCTTCATTTTTTACATTCTAAGTTAAAACCTAGTGAAGAAAGAACATTCTGAAAAACATACAGTTGAGTATACTACACCACATGCAGTAAAGCTGAATGTGACAGTCATTTAACATGGACTGTCACACAAATGGGTATTTCTCCTTGTACAAAACAGTTTATATAGTTGTTTTATAATAAAATGTATTATACCAGGTTTACAAATAATGTATGTGAAGGAACTGGTAGATTTTTAAGCCATACATTTCAAATAAATACATTCCATACAGTCTGTTGAAAAACTAGCTCCATTTCTTGGCATTCTAAATAAAATCTAAATCCCAACATTGGAATTGATGATAACCACAGAAAATTGACTCTGAAACTAATAATAAAATACACATTTTGAATTAATGTATATTAAGTGGATTAAGTAGGGCAAAACCAAGAAATACCAGTTATTTCCATATAGCACACAAATAGGCACATTTAATAGTTCAGTTTTAAGCATCCCTTTAGATGTTTCTTTTCAAGTTTCTCACGTTAATTACTAAAATATGTTTTTAAAGTCTATCATTTAAGATAAAATACATTTCAGGAAAATACAAGGATTAATGTCAACAGTAGCATCACTACTATTAAGTTGAACCATATGAAACTGACAATACTCAAATGTTTTTTGACCTATAAGATGACAGTATTATACAGTTCAACTCAATACATTCTGAGGAAACATTTCCTAGCCATACTTAATAAAAACCATTCATAATATGATACATAGAAAAATATATTTTAGGAGAAAAAAGAATAGGCATGATTTGGCCACACCACAAAATCCATGAGAAGCTTTCAAATTTGAACACTTTACATGCGCATCATTTGCACATCTACCTTGTAGGTTTGTACAGCATTTGTTCTATTGGCACACAGTAAATCAAACATACTCCTACTCACATGCACACACAGATATGATTTCAAAATAGTGGCTGAAACGTCTTGCTCTTATCTGTCCCTCCTCCAGGTTTTCCTGTCTTCATGAATAACTCTACAATTCATCTGCCTAGACCAATAAGAAAATTGGAAGTTAATCTTGACACCTCACACTCCCTAAACCCCGAATCTAATACATTTCCCAACCCTATTCATTTTATATCTAAAAATCCCTCAACTCCAGCCACGTCTCTCCAAACTAATATGATCTCTTGCCTGCATGTTTGAATAGCTTCCTAAGTGATCTCCCAGCAACCTCTCCTGCTACTGCCACTGCCTGCCCATTGCTGTCCTTTCTCCAACTGTTGTCAGATGGATTTTTAGAAACACGCCTGTGATCATGCCATGTCTCTGCTTTTAACACTGTTCAAATGCTTCCCATTTTTATAAAGACACAAACCTTTAACATGGCATTCAAAGGCCTACATGATCTGGCCTCAAAACATTTGTGACTTAATATCAGTTGAGCATGAACTAGGAAAGATCACACAAGGGGCTGGGATGACTTTTTTTTCCAGTCTGTTGCCTGGGCTAGAGTGCAGTGAGACGATCTTAGCTAACTACAACTTCCAACACCTTGGTTCAAGGGATCCTCCCTCCTCAGCCTCCCAAGTAGCTGGGACTACAGGTGTGCACCGCCATGCCAGGCTAACTTTTTTGTGCAACGGGGGCACATTCTGTGGCCTAGGCTGCTCTTGGACTCCTGGCCTGAAGCAAACCTCCCACCCTGGCCTCCCAAACCACTGGGATTACAGGTGTGAGCCACTGTGCCCAGCCTGGGATGACTTTTTAAGTAGGTCACAAACAGAACATGACAGTTCCTAGGTTCATTGCCTTGTGCTCAGCTCCTCCCATGGCACCAGCCTCTTCCTGGATTTTGGGGTGCAGAAAGGGACCATTAGCACAAGGCAGAAATGAGCCATAGCTTCTAACGGCCCCAGCTGACAGCACAGGATCCTGTCTCACAATGTTTCTCTCGCCTGGAATGCTGAGCCCATGCGCTCTCCACATCTTCATACCCTCCCCAATGGCCAAGACCTACCCCAAGCCCCATCATAGCCAGGAAGCATTCTCTGCCCCTGCCAGCTCAATGTGTGCTAGACATCATGTTCAGGGTTTTATGCACGTCTTCCCATTGAATCCCTGCAGCATTCTGTTATGCAGAATTATAATTATCCCCACAAAGAGGAAACTAAGGCTCAGAGAGATTAAAATCTGTGCTCATGAGTTCCAAATCGCAGAGACAGGAGTGAAGCCCAGGTGTGCATGACCCCTGAGCCTGTGTTGGTCACTATCTGTGTGATGCCACCACCCCAACAGCACCCCTTTATTGTATACAGTCTGGACTTGGTACCAGCCCCTCAATGGGTCATTTCATATGCTTCTAGAATCAAGTTGTTACTAAGTATATGAAGCATCTTCCCAACTTCATTGAAGATTCACTGAGGGAAGAAATGATATTTTGTACTTCTTTTCTCTTCTGGGACCACGTATAGACTTACATATGGTGATTAGATGCTGGTTCGTTCATTGGGGGGAGAGGAAAGGCGGCAGTGGTTGGGTTCACATAATATGGAGAAGGAAGTAAAATGTACTGAATACCAGATGCCATACTTTAAAGACATCATTTTAGCTAATCCTATTTTAATGCTTTGTGATAGGTACTGTTATCCTTGGTAGAGACCGTTTCTTTGTTTCTGGGACTTGTAAAAATTGAGTAACTCACATAATTCCACACACTGTGTGAGAGGTAGAACAAAGATTCTCACACATTCCATTTCCCTGTTACACCCATTCCGGCCTCATATTATTGGCTTTCTGATTCCAAAGCCAGAACCACAGTTCAATCTGGTTCCAAATGGCAGCCCTTTAGAACATCCACTATTTTTCTTGAGAAGAGGTTCTGAGAAATTTAAGGTCACTAACCAGATCTAACAGTGGTGGAATTGCCACATTTCAAAAGGGTAGGAACAATTATTGGCCTCACACCAGTGAATGAAAGACTATTTCATGGAGGGGGAGGATAAAGGTGGTGGCCCATGTACAGAAATCTGGATCCAGAATTGATATAAAGATAGAGGAGCCGCTGCTAGAGAAAGACTCACCCCTGGCAACTGAAGAGGAGACAGTGCCGTCCCCTATCAAGATGAAGCTGCTGTTGCTGAGTCTGGGCCTGGCCCTAGTTTCTAGCCAGGCACAAGAAATCGTTGATCCTGTGACAAGCAACTTTGATCTGTCAAAGGTAGAGCCATGGAGTGTAGTAACTTTTGACTTGGGGTGTGGGCAAGGGCTTAGAGGATTCTGAAGGCAAATGAGTCTTAATCAGGGGGAGCAGAATTTCCTTAACATATTAGACAAAAGGGGTAGTTTCTGGCCTTGTACTAAGCGCAATTGCACCATATGAAAAGATGAGAGTGCTTGGGGACCTTCATTTCCCTGGAGTCAGTGGAAAGAGCCCTAGGCATGGTGCCCATTGACCTGAGTTCTAATTCTATCTTCACAACGCCATGGTAAGTCTTAGCCCACTGGCCAGAGTCCAAGGAGAGAATTGTCCATTGGTATTCCCTCTCCTCTTTTCTTACCCAATCCTCTTCCTATGTATTGCAGATTTCAGGAGACTGGTATTCCATTTACTTGGCCTCTGACAATAAGGAAAAGATAGAAGAGAATGGCAGCATGAGGTTTTTCGTGGAACGCATCTATGTCCTGGAGCACTCTTCTCTGTACTTTAAATTACATACAATGTACGTGTGGGATGTTTTTCTTTTTATAGATCTGGGGGTTATAAATGCAGATTTGTTACATGGATATATTGTATAATGGTTAAGTCTGGGCTCTTAGCATACCCATCACCTGAATGGTGTACATTGTACCCAATAGGTAATTTTTCATTTAAGTAGGAGATTTTTTTAATTGGGCAAAGAAAAATTGAAGGCTGAGAATGGTCTTACATATACACACCCACAACACACACAAGTGTGCACATACGTACACATATGCAAATGTGTACACACACACATGCTGAGCCTGTGTCCAAAATCAGAGTCCCTCATCTGGTACTAATCCAGGACTTGATGGATCTGGGGCTTTTCAAGATTCAGAGACAAGAGTTGGTAACAGGAATAAATTTAATGAGAATGGAGAAAGTAGGAGGTAGAGGCACATCAGCACAACAATATAGCATGCGTTAAGAGCATAGAATTTGAAATCAACAACCTGAATTCGAATCTATCTCTTACTTGCTATGATGCCAAGGTACCTGATCTCTTTCCACCTCCATTTTCCTGCGTGTAGGAGGAGTTGATAACAATTCTCCCTCGTGTCTTTTTGTGAGGACCAACTCAGGTAACATTTGTAAAGCAGTTACTTGAGAGGCTGCCAGGTCGTGAACACTGTGCTCAGGATCTAGACAAGTACTTGTGGTGACAATAACAGTGGCAAGTAGTGGTAGTAGCAAGAGTGATAAAACTAAGCAAAATAATATTCTCCGGTAACTGAACAAAAAAATGTCTGAAACTTAGGTGGAATCAGAAACTCAAGTTATGGGGAGAGTAGAGGGGAAGGGAGCCAGCCTGACCAATATCTCTTGGGCATTAACTCATGCTGTTTCACAGCGTAAATGGAGAGTGCAGTGAAGTTCCTTTTGTTTGTGACTCAACAGGAAAAGATGGTGAATGTAGTTCTGACTGTAAGTATACAAAAACATTCTTTCTAAAGTCTACTTCCAGCTGGAAGGAATTTGATAAACCCCAATAGCTTCAGGATCACTTCTTGATCAATGCTTGTTTGGGTAATATAACAGGGGCCATCTAATAGCCAATATCCTGAACTGGGGAGAACTCTGTATGTGAAAGCCAATGCTTGACACAGAATTCCATCAGCTGAGGAAGGCAGTTTGGTTGTATGTACCTCCTGCAACAAAAGCCAATTGGCAGGTAAAGTAAAGTAAACTGGCAGGACAGCTTCTCATCCCTGCCATGTTTCTGATGATGCCTGGTGGCCATTGCCACAACCTGTTACTCAGGATGTAGCATCAGGTATGTGGTTCCAGTGGGGCTTAGAGGACAAAGACACATCACGGACAGAGATGCTGAGGGGAGTGGGTAGGTATTGGGAGGATGATAAAGTGTGAGTTGCTGCTTTGGCTAAATTTCCCAACCACTAGCAGTCAATCTACCCTATCTTTGGAGTTGCTTCATGAAGCTCAGGGAGATGCACATGGAAGGCACTGAACATCCTGGCTCTTTCTCTGTTTCAGGAAATGCACGTGGATTTGTTTTGTGGGGAAGAACAGGTAAAGGGTTTCAACTGCTTCCCATGGACCAAAGAAGTTCTGAGCTGTATTCTGTTTCCTCCACAGATAATGGGCACATTGTAGCTCACATCCTTGAAACTGACTATGTTGGCTACCTTATCTATCATGCTGAGAATTGCAACAATGAGGGAAAATCCCAAATTATGGCACTCTATGGTAGAGTATTTTCATGCTGGCACTCATCTTGGGGTGAGAAGAGAGGGGAGGAGAAGGAACCCTAGATACTCAGTGACCTTCCCAATCTTACCTTGGACTATCTCTCCCCTTCAGAAGACAGATGCTTTCCCTTGGTAAACCCTTAGGCTCAGTGATAGGACGATCACATAATCTCTCATCATGCCAGAAAGATATCCTACTGATGTCAAACTCAGGACAGGCTATCTCCACCCTGTAAGACTTCTGCCTCAGCATCCAATTGGTGCTGTCCATTTCCCATCCCTCTGGAGCCCTGTCCCCTCATGTACCTCTGTAACTAATACACAAGAACCAGCAATCATTGTTACTCTTCCCACAGGCCGAGAACCAGATGTGAGCCCAAGTGTCAAGGCAAAGTTTCTGGAATATTGTAGAGCACATGGAATTGCTCAGGAAAACATACTTGACTTGACCAAAATTAGTAAGTTGAGCTACTTGATTTAGTAAGCTAAATCCCCATGTTACAAAAGGGAGAAATCTAAAGGAAAGTAATACCCAATATTCAGTGCCCTCTGTCCTAACCTGGAGAATCATCCCGTTTCTTTCTAAAAACTAAACTGGTGTTGGCGTCTGAATGTATTCTGTTCTGCCTCTACAGATCGCTGTCTCCAGGCCCGAGACAATGCACTGGTCTAAGCCTCCAGGTTGGTGATCTCTGATCCTGGTGGAGAGTGGTGGCCCAGGGACCAGCGTCTTCCAAAAGCATTAGGGGTTCATAACCAAGTATTACCATAAAAATAATTTGGTAACGAAGTTTGTGCAGAGAGCTTGAAATTTGGAGTTGAAAGACATGGATTGAGGACCCAGTTCTGCCATGAGCTATTGGGAAAATAACCTAAGCAATTAAAAAGGAAGCAATGATGTCTGCCTAACAGAGTTGCTGTGTGGATGTGATGCTGGTAAAAACAGCTCAGTAATTGATGATGTGCTGAAAATCACTGAGACAAAGTTTGAAATGGAAAAAAGAGTAGTAGTACTTTAGCAATTATCAGAAAGTTAAGCATTTCATAAAAGGTAGCTATGCCTTTTGCCATTTCTTCCGCTTATCAAAAATTCTCCAAAACTTCTAACGCTGAAGGTGGCAGAAAGAAACCAACAGTCCTCTATTGCTTCCTTTCTGGTTTCGTAGACCCAGTGCGGAAAGGTTAAGATAGCATTAGCAACAGTAAAAAGAAAAGGTCACTTACTCAATACCCTTCCTTCTATTCTAGTAAATAACGTAAATTAGAAGGTAGGGTGAGATAACTTTCTCTGTATTTCTCTCCATTTTTCTCTGTAATAGAATTTCTCTCCATCCTCCACTCAGTCCAAGGAACACCTAATAAGTTTCTGTGTTCTCTTTCTTCTCTGCTTATTTAGTGCTGAATGATTGCTTCCACACCTGGGCTCCAACATCTTCCCTTCCTGGTCCCCATGTCCTGCTGTGACAAGTTCTGTGACCTGGTTTCCATCACTGTCACACAGGAAGGCATTATCCCCGTGTCTTCGGGGTCTGCCCTAATTGCCTAAGAAGACTTGTCAATTTTCCAAGAATCAAAAGTTTTCTCTTCATTTCTCACTTTCTTTCCCAAGCCCAGGGAAGTCTACCATGAATGACGCCATCCTTGACATGGTGAATAAATAATTAGCCTCGCAATCACGTGATTTGTCTTTGTGTCTGTGAGAGATGTAGGGCTGACAGCAAGCAAATGAGGGGACTTCCTCATGACCTTCCTCTAGCTTCTCAGAATCTTCCCTGAGTTCCAGGATGCTCCCTCCTCTGCAGTAAATCTCTGCCCCTTATTCCAAGTCCCCATGAGTGCTGCTTGCTCTTTGATTTACCTGTTTCTCAGTGACCTGATATGACCACTCTACATACCATAAGAATATAAGACTTGCCCCTTAATTTCTCCAGCCCAGAATTTTCTTTTTCAGTGTGTGCACTGAGGACTAGATCCTACTAAGGCTGATTCAGGACACACCTCCATATCCCAGCTTCTTTATAGCATCCATGCCATGAGATGGTTTCAGGGTCCTTCCACGCTCTTGGAAAACCTCCTTCCACCACGTCTGTTATCTACTGTCAACATATTAAGTGAGATGCCATTAAATGTGAGCAATGCCTATCTTGTGCAATATGTGCTTAGTGCTGTCAGGAGGAACCAACGGAGATAAATGTTATTGTCTTTTTTGGGGAGATAACAGGCTTTGGGGCAGAGGGAAATTAAAGAGCCTTCCCCGCGAATGACCCTTTCCCAGCACCAGCAGACAAAAATAGTGTAAAATTACACATGGGACAGAAAAGGATGAAGGGCTGTCCTGCAAAAAGAATGGTTCTGTCATTACGGGATTAAATGTTAATGAGAAAAGCCTTTCCAGGTATTTGAAGCTCCCCATAGCTTTCCCTGCCTCCAGACTGGAAGACTAAATTAGGTTCAGGTGATTACTCCTGCATCAAGTACTTGGTCTGGTTTGCTGAACTTGGAGGCAGCTAAAACAGACTCTGCTTTTCTCCACCAACACACACTGGGTGGGGCGGTTGTGATGATTCCCACCTGGAGGAGAGAAGGGGCTGCATGCCCACACATGGTCCAACTTGAACCACCTGGAGGAGTGTGTGAACAAATTTGTAGTGGTTATTTTCCATAAGCAATTTTCAGAGGTCTTTGGCTATTTCTCTTTTGCATACAGTCAATGAAATATTCAATTGAGATTTGGAGTTGAAAGACATGGATTGAGGACCCAGTTCTGCCATGAGCTGTTGGGAAAATAACCTAAGCAATGAAAAAGGAAGCAATGATGTCTGCCTAACAGAGTCGCTGTGTGGATGTGATGCTGGTAAAAACAGCTCAGTAATTGATAATGTGCTGAAAATCACTGAGACAAAGTTTGAAATGGAAAAAAGAGTAGTAGTACTTTAGCAATTTGCAGAAAGTTAAGCATTTAATAAAAGGAAGCTATGCCTTTTGCCATTTCCTCCTCAACTTGTCAAAAATTCTCCAAAACTTCTAATGCAGAAACAAATGAAGGGTCCTTTATTACTAAAGGTTTGTAAAGCTGTAACCAATGACTATCCAGTGCCCTGAAATTATTTATTTTGTCCCTGGTGTGATCTAGGCTACTTATGTAACTCCAAAATGACAATGGGAGTGGATCTTGTTTTATTCTCAACTACTTTGGGCTTTATCTTAGAAATAATTATTAAAATTTTACTTAAAATTAAAACACCACCCTTTGGCATGAAAAGTAGGATTTTTGACATGCCACATAGTCAGTGTCTTACCATTTCTTTATTATTTGCCACATGTTCATTTAGCTCCTGCTTTGTGCCAGGCACTGTTCTGGGCAGTAAGGATATAGCAGGAAACAAACCAACAAAATACTATCCTTGGGGAGTTTAAATGCTATTCAGGAAGTTAGAAAATAAACAAGTGAATAATCAATATAAAGTTGCAGGGACTATGTGCTATGACAGGAAAATATGTGAGGCTGCTGCCCCTGTCTTTCTAAGCCTACCTGTTATCTCTAGGAGAAATGTGCTTTAGGTAGAGGGCATAGCTATTCCAAAGGTCGTGGGATGGAAATAAGCTCAACATGTTCAGGAACAGCAAAAGGTCCAGTGAAAGAGTGAACAGGCTGGGACCTGAGGTCAGACTCGGAGAAGTCAACACTGAAAGCAGTTGGGATGATTTCTATTAATCAGAGTGATGGGAGAGAACCAGAGAAGATGACGGATGAGAAACACCACCAAACAGAGTGTCTCTGCAGAAAAGACAGATTCTAGCAAAAATTAGAAGAAAGAAACAAGAAGATGAGCCTACATCGGATGAGGGTCGGAAGGAGGAGTACTGGAGACCACGGGAGACTGCACAGGAGGAGGTCACAGAGAAGAACTGGAAGCTGGAGCAGCCCAGAGACCAGCGGGAAGTGTAGGTGGATAGGCCGTTTCCCCTCCCCTGCATCCCGGACTGCTGGTGGGCTCCCTAGCAAGTGGAGAGACCTGCGGACACCAGCCCAGAGATGGCCGCTGCCAGTGAGCGGAACAAGAGCTGATAACAGGACATAAAAACAACAGCGTAGCCTGCTCCTCCAAGCAAGCGCCACCTACTGACAGGGAGAGCATCCTGCACACCCTTTTCACAACACCTACTGACTCATTATAAAGGGAGTGGTCGAATCTCACCCACAGACACCACCTAATGGCTCAGAAACTAAAGAAGGTGTGTGAATACCCAAACAAAAACCTAAATAAAAGAAACAACAACTGATCAACATGAGAAGAAATCAGCGAAGGAACTCAGGAAATATGAAGAACCAAGCGGAAAACACACCCCCAAAGAGGAGCCCCAGCCCCCTAGAAATGGGCACCAACCAAAATCAGGCAACCAAAATGACAGAAGAGGAATTTCGTATGTGGATCATAAGAACACTCACCAACCTGCAAGAACAACTCAATAACCAACACAAAGAAACCACAAAAAGCCTCCAGGATCAGGAAAAAAGGTTCACTGAAGAAATAGACACAATGAAGGAAAGTTTAACTGAACTCCTGGAAATGAAGAATCAATTCAGGGAACTACAAAATACAGTGGAAAGTCTCAAGAACAGGGTAGATTAAACAGAAGAAAGAATCTCAGAGCTTGAAGATAACACCCTCCAATTAAATAAATCAGTCACAGAAATAGAGCAGAGAAACAAGAGAAAAGAGCAAAGTCTACAAGAGATGTGGGATTATGTGAAGAAACCTAATGTGAGGATCATAGGGTTACCAGAAGGGGAAGAAGACAACAATCACGGGTTGGACAAGCTATTTGAAGATATAATAGAGGAAATTTCCCAGGCCTTGCTCAAAATCTCGATATAAAAGTTCAAGAAGCTCAGAGGACCCCTGGGAGATTCAATGTAAACAAGAAGACGTCACAACATGCAGTCATCAGACTGACCAAAACATCAACTAAAGAGGCCCTTCTAAGAGCTGTAAGACAAAAAAGCAAGTAACATTCAAGGGAAAGCCAATTCAAATAACACCAGACTTCTCTAATGAGACTTTACAAGCAAGGAGAGACTGGGGCCCCATTCTCACTCTTTTGAAACAAAACAATGCCCAGCCTAGAATCTTATTCCCTGCAAAACTAAGCTTCATATATGAAGGAGAAATAAAGACATTCTCAGACAAGCAAAGTCTCAGAGAATTCACCAAGCCAAGATCAGCCCTACAAGAAGTACTCAAAACAGCGTTACGCATGGAACATCATAATAATAACCCACGAATATAAAAACAACCAAAACCCAAAGATTAAAGGCCAGATATTACAATGGCTCAAGACAGAAATCATAGCAACAACATCCGACCCAACAGAATGAACAGTAATCCACCTTACCTATCAGTTCTCTCAATAAATGTGAATGGCTTAAACTCTCCACTCAAGAGACATAGGCTGGCTGAATGGATAAGAAAATACAGGCCAAGTATATGCTATCTTCAGGAAACACATCTAACCTGCAAGGATGCTCAGTATTCCAAGCAAATGAAAGCCAAAAGAAGGCTGGCATGGCAGTTCTAATTTCAGATGATTTAGTTTTTAAAGCAACAAAAGTAGTGAAAGACAAAGAGAGTCATTATATAATGGTGAAGGGCACAGTTCAACAAGAAGAGATAACAATTTTAAATATATATGCACCCAACTTAGGTGCACCCAGAATCATAAAGCGAACCTTACTGGAACTAAGCAAATGGATTAATAGCAACTCCATAATCACCAGAGATTTCAACACCCCACTGACGGCACAAGACAGATCCTCCAAACAGAAAATTAATAAAGAAATAATGGACTTAAACAAAACTCTAGAACAATTGGGTCTGACTGATATTTACAGAACATTCTACCCAAAATCCACTGAATATACGAAAAACAAGCACCACATATATTCACCAGCAAACTGGTATTAACTGAGTAGCACCTAAGTGGACACATAGGTGCTACAGTAATAGGGTATTGAGCAAGGGGGAGAGGGGAGCGGGGCGGGTATATACATACATAATGAGTGAGATGTGCGCCATCTGGGGGATGGTCATGCTGGAAATTCAGACTTGTGGGGGGAGGGGGGAAAGGGCATTTATTGAAACCTTAAAATCAGTTCCCCCATAATATGCCGAAATAAAAATAAACAAATAAATAAATTAAATAAAATTAAAGAGTGATGGGAAGACATTGGGGCATCTTTGAGGACAACAAGGCTTGCAAAGATGTAGGAGTAATGTGTTTTAGGTAGAGGGCATAGCTATTCCAAAGATCATGGGATGCAAATAAACTCAATACGTTCAGGAACAGCAAAAGGTGCAGTGACAGAGTGAACAGGCTGGGACCTGAGGTCAGACTTGGCGAAGTCAATACTGAATGGAGTTGGAATGATTGCTATTAATAGGAGTGATGGGAAGACACTGAAGATTTTGAGCAGTGGATGAAAGCAATCTCACTCACTTCCACTCTTAAGGTTTGCTCTGGAAGCTCCGTAGAAAATGGATTCCACTCGTGAATAGAAATCAATGAAATGAAGATTAGAGCCAACAGCTATTGGCACATTTCTCAAATTTGTCAAAATAACAGAGTTTTCAATTTTTAAAAGGGACCATAATGTGAACCAGTTCTGTACTCTGCTGAGACTCTTTAGCTAACAGTTGCAAATTATATTTATAGTCATACATAAATAACAAAAATAAGCAACCACTGAATTAATACTCCTTAACACTCCTGACGGGAGAAACCTCACAATGCACAGAGGAAGAACAGAAAGAAGCACACTGCCACAGCAGAGCGGCTGTGGAGTGTGGCATAGCCATGGCCGGAAGGGGGCGCTCCTGCACCCTGCTGCACTTGCAGCCACTGGTCCTGTCAGCCAAGCACAGGATCAGTGAGTCTTCCTGTTGGCCAGCTTCAACCACCTTCACCTGCCTCCCGTGCTGCTGACAGAAAATGCAGTTATGAATTCTTCCTCTTTCATCCGTGGATCAGCTGGAACATATACAAGCCCGGATGGTTACAGAGATCTTGGTGAGGCTGCTGCCCCTGTCTTTCTAAGGCCACCTGTTATTCCAGGACACTAAATCAAATGGATATCTTTTTCAGTCCTCATTTTACTTGACTTTTCAGCAGCATTTCACCCACCTCTTCTTTCATTTTTTACATTCTCAGTTAAAACCTAATTGAAGAAAGAACACTCTCAAAAACATACAGTTGAGTATACTACACCACATGCAGTAAAGCTGAATGTGACAGTCATTTAACATGGACTGTCACACAAATGGGTATTTCTCCTTGTACAAAACAGTTTATATAGTTGTTTTATAATAAAATGTATTATACCAGGTTTACAAATAATGTATGTGAAGGAACTGGTAGGTTTTTAAGCCATACATTTCAAATAAATACATTCTATTAAAAACTAGCTCCATTTCTTTGGTATTCTAAATAAAATCTAAATCCCAACATTGGAATTGATGATAACCACAGAAAATTGACTCTGAAACTAATAATAAAATACACATTTTGCATTAATGTGTATTAAGTAGATTAAGTAGGGCAAAACCAAGAAATACCAGTTATTTCCATATAGCACACAAATAGGCACATTTAATAGTTCAGTTTTAAGCATCCCTTTAGATGTTTCTTTTCAAGTTTCTCACGTTAATTATTAAAATATGTTTTTGAAGTCTATCATTTAAGATAAAATACATTTCAGGAAAATAAAAGCATTAATGTCAACAGTAGCATCACTACTATTCAGTTGAACCATATGAAACTGACAATACTCAAATGTTTTTTGACCTGTAAAATGACAGTATTATAAAGTTCAACTCAATACATTCTGAGGAAACATTTCCTAGCCATACTTAATAAAAACCATTCATAATATGATACATAGGAAAATATATTTTAGGAGAAAGAAGAATAGGCATGATTTGGCCACACCACAAAATCCATGAGAAGCTTTCAAATTTGAACACTTTACATGCGTATCATTTGCACATCTGTCTTGTAGGTTTGTACAGCATTTGTTCTATTGGCACACAGTAAATCAAACATACTCCTACTCACATGCACACACAGATATGATTTCAAAATAGTGGCTGAAACGTCTTGTTCTTATCTGTCCCTCCTCAGGTTTTCCTGTCTTCATGAATAACTCAACAATTCATCTGCATAGACCAATAAAAAAATTGGAAGTTAATCTTGACACCTCACACTCCCCAAACCCCGTATCTAATACATTTCCCAACCCTATTCATTTTATATCTAAAAATCCCTCAACTCCAGCCACGTCTCTCCAAGCTAATATGATCTCTTGCCTGCATGTTTGAACAGCTTCCTAAGTGATCTCCCAGCAACCTCTCCTGCTACTGCCACTGCCTGCCCATTGCTGTCCTTTCTCCAACTGTTGTCAGATGGATTTTTAAAAACACACCTCTGATCATGCCACATCTCTGCTTTTAAAACTGTTCAAATGCTTCCCATTTTTATAAAGACACAAACCTTTAACATGGCATTCAAAGGCCTACATGATCTGGCCTCAAAACATTTGTGACTTAATATCAATTGACCATGAACCAGGAAAGATCACACAAGGGGCTGGGATGACTATTTTTTTTCCAGTCTGTTGCCTGGGCTAGAGTGCAGTGACACGATCTTAGCTCACTACAACTTCAAACTCCTTGCCTCAAGGGATCCTCCCACCTCAGCCTCCCAAGTAGCTGGGACTACAGGTGTGCACCGCCATGACAGGCTAACATTTTTTTGTACAACAGGGGCTCATTCTATTGCCCATGCTGGTCTTGGACTCCTGGCCTGAAGCAAACCTCCCACCCTGGCCTCCCAAACCACTGGGATTACAGGTGTGAGCCACTGTGCCCAGCCTGGGATGACTTTTTAAGTAGGTCACAAACAGAACATGACAGTTCCTAGGTTCATTGCCTTGTGCTCAGCTCCTCTCACAACACCAGCCTCTTCCTGGATTTTGGGGTGCAGAAAGGGACCATTAGCACAAGGCAGAAATGAGCCATAGCTTCTAACGGCCCCAGCTGACAGCACAGGATCCTGTCTCACAATGTTTCTCTCACCTGGAATGCTGAGCCCATGCGCTCTCCACATCTTCATACCCTCCCCAATGGCCAAGACCTACCCCAAGCCCCATCATAGCCAGGAAGCATTCTCTGCCCCTGCCAGCTCAATGTGTGCTAGACATCATGTTCAGGGTTTTATGCACGTCTTCCCATTGAATCCCTGCAGCATTCTGTTAGGCAAAATTATAATTATCCCCACAAAGAGGAAACTAAGGCTCAGAGAGGTTAAAATCTGTCCTCATGGGTTCCAAATTGCAGAGACAGGAGTGAAGCCCAGGTGTGCATGACCCCTGAGCCTGTGTTGGTCACTATCTGTGTGATGCCACCACCCCAACAGCACCCCTTTATTGTATACAGTCTGGACTTGGTACCGGCCCCTCAGCTGGGTCATTTCATATGCTTCTAGAATCAAGTTGTTACTACGTATATGAAGCATCTTCCCAACTTCATTGAAGATTCACTGAGGGAAGAAATGATATCTTGTACTTCTTTTCTCTTCTGGGACCACGTAGAGACTTACACATGGTGATTAGATGCTGGTTCGTTCATTGGGGGGAGAGGAAAGGCTGCAGTGGTTGGGTTCACATAATATGGAGAAGGAAGTAAAATGTACTGAATACCAGATGCCATACTTTAAAGACATCATTTTAGCTAATCCTGTTTTAATGCTTTGTGATAGGTACTGTTATCCTTGGTAGAGACAGTTTCTTTGTTTCTGGGACTTGTAAAAATTGAGTAACTCACATAATTCCACACACTGTGTAAGAGGTAGAACAAAGATTCTCACACATTCCATTTCCCTGTTACACCCATTCCGGCCACACATAATTGGCTTTCTGATTCCAAAACCAGAACCACAGTTCAATCTGATTCCAAATGGCAGCCCTTTGGAACATCCACTATTTTTCTTGAGAAGAGGTTCTGAGAAATTTAAGGTCACTAACCAGATCTAACAGAGGTGGAATTGCCACATTTCAAAAGGGTAGAAACAATTGTGTGAATGAAAGACCATTTCATGGAGGGGGAGGAGAAAGGTGGTGGCCCATGTACAGAAATCTGGATCCAGAATTGATATAAAGACAGAGGAGCCACTGCTCGGGAAAGACTCACCCCTGGCAACTGAAGAGGAGACAGTGCCGTCCCCTATCAAGATGAAGCTGCTGTTGCTGAGTCTGGGCCTGGCCCTAGTTTCTAGCCAGGCACAAGAAATCGTTGATCCTGTGACAAGCAACTTCGATCTGTCAAAGGTAGAGCCATGGAGTGTAGTAACTTTTGACTTGGGGTGTGGGGCAAGGGCTTAGAGGATTCTGAAGCCAAAGGGGTCTTATTCATGGGGGGCAGAATTTCCTTAACATATTAGACAAAAGGGGTAGTTTCTGGCCTTGGACTAAGAGCAATTGCACCATATGGAGAGATGAGAGTGCTTGGGGACCTTCATTTCCCTGGAGTCAGTGGAAAGAGCCCTAGGCATGGTGCCCATTGACCTGAGTTCTAATTCTATCTTCACAACACCATCATAAGTCTTAGCCCACTGGCCAGAGTCCAAGGAGAGAATTGTCCATGTGTTATCCCCTCTCCTCTTTTCTTACCCAATCCTTTTCCTATGTATTGCAGCTTTCAGGAGACTGGTATTCCATTTACTTGGCCTCTGACAATAAGGAAAAGATAGAAGAGAATGGCAGCATGAGGGTTTTTGTGGAACGCATCTATGTCCTGGAGCACTCTTCTCTGTACTTTAAATTACATACAATGTAAGCGTGGGATATTTTTGTTTTTATAGATCTGGGGGTTATAAATGCAGTTTTGTTACATGGATATATTGTATAGTGGTTAAGTCTGGGCTCTTAGCATTCCCATCACCTGAATGGTGTACCTTGTACTCAATAGGTAAGTTTTCATCCTTCACCCAACCTCCCACTATCCCACCTTTTGGAACCTCCAATGCTTATTATTCCTAATTAGGAGATTTTTTAATTGGGCAAAGAAAAATTGAAGGCTGAGAATGGTCTTAAATATACAAACCCACAACACACACAAGTGTGCACATACATACCCATATGCAAATGTGTACACATACACATGCTGAGCCTGTGTCCGAAATCACAGTCCCTCATCTGGTACTAATCCAGGACTTGATGGATCTGGGGCTTTTCAAGATTCAGAGACAAGAGTTGGTAACAGGAATAAATTTAATGAGAGTGGAGAAAATAGGAGGTAGAGGCACACCAGCACAACAATATAGCATGCGTTAAGAGCATAGAATTTGAAATCAACAACCTGAATTCGAATCTATCTCTTACTTGCTATGTTGCCAAGGTACCTGATCTCTTTCCACCTCCATTTTCCTGCGGGTAGGAGGAGTTGATAACAATTCTCCCTCGTGTCTTTTTGTGAGGACCAACTCAGGTAACATTTGTAAAGCAGTTACTTGAGAGGCTGCCAGGTCGTGAACACTGTGCTCAGGATCTAGACAAGTACTTGTGGTAACAATAACAGTGGCAAGTAGTGGTAGTAGCAAGAGTGATAAAACTAAGCAAAATAATATTCTCCGGTAACTGAACAAAAATATGTCTGAAACTTAGTTGGAATCAGAAACTCAAGTTATGGGGAGAGTAGAGGGGAAGGGAGCCAGCCTCATTAATATCTCTTGGGCATTAACTCATGCTGTTTCACAGCGTAAATGGAGAGTGCAGTGAAGTTCCTTTTGTTTGTGACTCAACAGGAAAAGATGGTGAATGTAGTTCTGACTGTAAGTATACAACAAAATTCTTTCTAAAGTCTACTTCCAGCTGGAAGGAATTTGCTAAACCCCAATAGCTTCAGGATCAATTCTTGATTAATGCTTGTTTGGGTAATATAACAGGGGCCATCTAATAGCCAATATCCTGAACTGGGGAGAACTCTGTATGTGAAAGCCAATGCTTGACACAGAATTCCATCAGCTGAAGAAGGCAGTTTGGTTGTATGTACCTCCTGCAACAAAAGCCAATTGGCAGGTAAAGTAAAGTAAACTGGCAGGACAGCTTCTCATCCCTGCCATGTTTCTGATGATGCCTGGTGGCCATTGCCACAACCCGTTACTCAGGATGTAGCATCAGGTATGTGGTTCCAGTGGGGCTTAGAGGACAAAGACACATCACGGACTGAGATGCTGGGGGGAGTGGGTAGGTATCAGGGAGGATGATAAAGTGTGAGTTGCTGCTTTGGCTAAATTTTCCAACCACTAGCAGTCAATCTACCCTATGCTTTGAAGTCGCTTCATGAAGCTCAGGGAGATGCAAATAGAAGGCATTGAACATCCTGGCTCTCTATCTCTTTCAGGAAATGCACTTGGATTTGTTTTGTGGGAAAGAACAGGTAAAGGGTTTCAACTGCTTCCCATGGACCAAAGAAGTTCTGAGCTGTATTCTGTTTCCTCCACAGATGATGGGCACACTTTAGCTAACATCCTTGAAACTGACTATGTTGGCTACCTTATCTATCATGCTGAGAATTCCAACAATGAGGGAAAATCTCAAATTATGGAGCTCTATGGTAGAGTATTTTCATGCTGGCACTCATCTTGGGTTGGGGACAGGGGAAGGAAGGAACTTAGGTATTCAGTGATCTTCCCAATTTTACCTTGGACTATCTCTCCCCTTCAGAAGACAGATGCTTTCCCTTGGTAAACCCTTAGGCTCAGTGATAGGAAGATTACAAAATCTCTCATCATGCCAGAAAGATATCCTACTGATGTCAAACTCAGGACAGGCTATCTCCACCCTGTAAGATTTCTGCCTCAGCATCCAATCGGTTGCATCCTTTTCCCATCCCTCTGGAGCCCTGTTCTCTCATTTACCTCTGTGACCAATACAGAAGAACCGGCAGTCATTGTCACTCTTCCCACAGGCCGCGAACCAGATGTGAGCCCAGAACTCAAGGAAAAGTTTGTGGAATATTGTAGAGCACATGGAATTGCTCAGGAAAACATACTTGACTTGACCAAAATTAGTAAGTTGAGCTACTTGGTTTTCCCTCCTAAATTTCCATGTTACAAAAGGGAGAAAAATCAGGGAAAGTAATACCCCAAATCAGTGCCCTGAGTCCTAACCTGGAGAATCATCCCGTTTCTTTCTAAAAACTAAACTGGTGTTGGCGTCTGAATGTGTTCTGTTCTGCCTCTACAGATCGCTGTCTCCAGGCCCGAGACAATGCACTGGTCTAAGCCTCCAGGTGGGTGATCTCTGACCCTGGTGGAGAGTGGTGGCCCAGGGACCAGCGTCTTCCAAAAGCATTAGGGGTTCATAACCAAATATTACCATAAAAATAATTTGGTAATGAAGTTTGTGCAGAGAGCTTGAAATTTGGAGTTGAAAGACATGGATTGAAGACCCAGTTCTGCCATGAGCTTTTGGGAAAATAACCTAAGCAATTAAAAAGGAAGCAATGATGTTGCCTAACAGAGTTGCTGTGTGGATGTGATGCCGGTAAAAACAGCTCAGTAATTCATGATGTGCTGAAAATCACTGAGACAAAGTTTGAAATGGAATAAAGAGTAGGAGTACTTTAGCAATTTGCAGAAAGTAAGCATTTAAGAAAAGGTAGCTATGCCTTTTCTCATTTATTCCTCTTATCAAATATTCTCCAAAACTTCTAATGGTGAAGGTGGCAGAAAGAAACCAAGAGTCCTTTATTGCCTCCTTTCTGGTTTTTCTAGATTCAGTGGGGAAAGGTTAAGATAGCATTAGCAACAGTAAAAAGAAAAGGTCACTTACTCAATACCCTTCCTTCTATTCTAGTAAATAATGTAAATTAGAAGGTAGGGTGAGCCGGGCGCGGTGGCTCACGCCTGTAATCCTAGCTCTTGGGAGGCTGAGGCGGGCGGATTGCTCAAGGTCAGGAGTTCAAAACCAGCCTGAGCAAGAGCGAGACCCCGTCTCTACTATAAATACAAAGAAATTAATTGGCCAACTGATATATATATAAAAAATTAGCCGGGCATGGTGGCGCATGCCTGTAGTCCCAGCTACTTGGGAGGCTGAGGCAGAAGGATTGCTTGAGCCCAGGAGTTTGAGGTTGCTGTGAGCTAGGCTGACGCCACGGCACTCACTCTAGCCTGGGCAACAAAGCGAGACTCTGTCTCAAAAAAAAAAAAAAAAAAAAAAAAAAAAAAAAAAAAAGAAGGTAGGGTGAGATACCTTTCTTCACCATTTTTCTAATAGAATTTCTCTCCATCCTCCAATCAGTCCAAGGAACACTTAATAAGTTTCTGTGTTCTCTTTCTTCTCTGCTTATTTAGTGCTGAATGATTGCTTCCGCACCTGGGCTCCAGCATCTTCCCTTCCTGGTCCCCATGTCCTTCTGTGACAAGTTCTGTGACCTGGTTTCCATCACTGTCACACAGGAAGGCATTATCCCCGTGTCTTCGGGTCTGCCCTAATTGCCTAAGAAGACTTGTCAATTTTCCAAGAATCAAAAGTTTTCTCTGCATTTCTCACTTTCTTTCCCACGCCCAGGGAAGTCTACCATGAATGACGCCTTCCTTGACATGGTGAATAAATAATTAGCCTCGCAATCACGTGATTTGTCTTTGTGTCTGTGAGAGATGTAGGGCTGACAGCAAGCAAATGAGGGGACTTCCTCCTAATCTTCCTCTAGCTTCTCAGAATCTTCCCTGAGTTCCAGGATGCTCCCTCCTCTGCAGTAAATCTCTGCCCCTTATTCCAAGTCCCCATGAGTGCTGCTTGCTCTTTGATTTGCCTGTTTCTCAGTGACCTGATATGACCACTCTACATACCATAAGAATATAAGACTTGCCCCTTAATTTCTCCAGCCCAGAATTTTCTTTTTCAGTGTGTGCACTGAGGACTAGATCCTACTCTGGCTGATTCAGGACACACCTCCATATCTCAGCTTCTTTATACCATCCATGCCATGAGATGATTTCGGGGTCCTTCCACGCTCTTGGAAAACCTCCTTCCACCACGTCTGTTATCTACTGTGAACATATTAAGTGAGATTCCATTAAATATGAGCAATGCCTATCTTGTGCAATCTGTACTTAGTGCTGTAAGGAGGTACCAAGGGGGATAAATGTTATTGTCTTCTTTGGGGAGATAACAGGCTTTGGGGTAGAGGGAAATTAAAGATCCTTCCCCACGAATGACCCTTTCCCAGCACCAGCCAACAAAAATAGTGTAAAATTACACATGGGACATAAAAGGATGAAGGGTTGTCCTGCAAAAAGAATGGCTCAGTCATTACAAGAATAAATGTTAATGAGAAAAGCCTTTCCAGGTATTTGAAGCTCCCCATAGCTTTCTCTGCCTCCAGACTGGAAGACTAAATTAGGTTCAGGTGATTACTCCTGAATTGAGTACTTGGTCTGGTTTGCCGAAATATGGCAAAAGGTTATACAGGAGGACACTCAGTTATGCTGGGATCTCTCATTTTTTAATGTTGGCATTTAAGGGACATACAGCTAATGCCCAGAACTGTATGACCTAGCATATCCTTGAGAATGTGTAGAAAATTAAAAACAATAACAATCAGGGGCCATGCTGATGATGAGAGACAGCAGGGTGGTGCCATGCGTCAGAATGGCAGTTCAGAGGGGGGCACAAAAAGACACTTAGCTATTTTCAGGTCAAGACGAGAGCTACAGCTCACACGGAAACCTACCCCTTCAACTCCAAACATTTTGTGCAAATACGGTGTGAAATATTAAGAACACCCAAAGGCAAGCAGGAAATATCCATAGATTAGAAACAGAGCAATCCCTTTCTAAAGAAAGCAAAAAGAATAACAACAAAAACAAATAGATAAGAATGATGAGGATAAACAGACCAGCAGTGCCATCTTCTGGGTTCTGAGGACAGATCTGAGTCAGCCACATAGGTAGGGTAGGAGCAATTGTCACCATGGCCAGACAGGGTTGCAGGCTGAAGATGCACACCTCTGATGACCAGGGGCTAAATGAGAATGAATTTGAGACAGTGTCTCTCTCTCACCTGGAGTGTCTGAGAGAAGCTGACTGCCTGTGGTAGACCACTGTCATCCATTTGAGAAACAAAAAAAAGCAACCACTGATACCCTGGACTCTCACAGCTAGGCCTCACTGCTATCACAGGTTGTGCTGCTGCTCACAGCCAAGCCAGATTGCTCTGTTGGACATAAAAAATCTCATAAAACATGAACATTAGACAAGGTCACTCTGAAATCATAAAAACAAGGTAATTGTGCCATCCACAAACATGCTTCTCTCTCTTGGTTAAAATGAGTGACAGCTATTACTTTACCAATTATACCTTTATCTTCCTGTTTGTCCCTGATTCCTATTGATAATATTTATGGAGATGACCATTCATAGAATTGCCCCCTTTTCTGATAACACCAAGTCTAGAGCTTCCTTAGTAGGTTTTTTCCAAATTCTATAGTAGGTTTTTTTCTACCATCCTCTTACTGAGATGCCCATCGGTTTCCTGTGGTTAGCATTCTTCCTAACTGCAAGAGTAAACCCAACTCATTCAACTACAGATATGTTCCTGGTGATGTTCAGTTGAAGGGCATTAACATTTTTAGGACAAGAACCTAGGCCCACTCCATGCATGTGTAGCCAGAATTCTGGGAGGCACTGAGCTAAATCACAAATGCGAGGACTGGTTTGATACTACGTACCCGGTAAGGGTTAGAACATAGAATGCCTCCAAGGACTTGGGCCTAAGCAATTAGAAGGATTCAACTGGTATTTACTCCAGTCTGCTAGAGGAACAGGTTTAGTGGGAAAGGATAAATATCTCAGAAGCCACTAGAAGCCATGAGCATTCTTTGTTTCTCAGTATCTTCCTCCATCTTCAAAGCCAGCAGCATTAGGCCAAGTCCTTCTCACACCTCTCTCTGATTCTGGCTGCCTTCCTCTTCTACTTACAAAGACTCTTGTGATGACATTGGACGCATCCAGATAAACCAGGATAATCTCCTCCATCTTAAGGTGAGCTGATCCCCTCTTGCCATGTAACCTAACATATTCACAGGTTCCAGGGATTAAAACATGGACATCTTTGGGGATCTGTTATTCTGCTTGCCATAGGTCTCCTTAGGAGTCCTTCGCACCTTGCCCCATGCCAGGCTTCCTCTACCCTCCAACCCAACCTCTGTGGATTTATGTTTGGGTTGTTTCTGTCTCTCTTTTGATGCAAGTGTCTCCCCTCTATCTTCTAGAAAGTAGCATTCCTCTTTTTCTTCTTCTAATAAAAAGGACAAATAAAAAGACAATTACAACATTACAGACCTATTCGAGATTGGATAATAGGACTTACTTTTTATGTACATTTGGGGGAAAATGTGGAAAACATCATGACTCACAGAATATTGGGTAGAGTACTCAGAAATTAATTTCTTGCCTCAGTAGTAAAGAATAAATAGCTGTAGATTCGTTGACCCACCTGCCAAATATTAAAAGAAGATCCAAAAAGATCAGACTGTTTCCAAAATATTTAACTATGTCCCAGAACAAAGCTCCAAAATATTTATAGAAATACAGATGATGCAATCTCAGTGTCTGGCATTCAATTAAAAAAATTACTTAGCAGACAAAGAAACAGGAAAACATGACCCACAATGAGGAGGAAAATATAAATCAATTAAAACAGACACAGATGTTAGACTCAACAAAGACATTAAAACAGTCATTATAACTGGACTTCTACAGATGAAAACTACAATGTGTGAGACAAAACATACTTTACTATAAGAAATATTAAAGGAAAATGTTAGCAGATTAAAGTAGGACTCTACCTAAAGCAATGAAGAGCACCAGAAATGGTAACCACACCTTGTGTGTTTATGTCTTTATTATTTACAATTTTTTAAAAAGATAATTATTTAAACAAAATAATAATAACATAGTATGCAGTTTTAACATATAAGAAAAATGTATGACAAAAATAGTGCAAAGTCTGGGAGAGGATTAATGGAAGGAATGTAGGAAGTCGAGAGAGCCTGAGTACAGCCATTTTGATGGATACCTGACCCTAACCACCTTAACAAGGAAGTTGCCAGCAAGTTGCCCGCTGGGACCACCTGAAGAGGGAGGGATGAATTACCAAGCCAGATGCCTTACAAACTGTTCTTACCTTTCTGTGAAAGCAGTTTATGATTAATCTTTATGATCTGAGCTTAAGACATTGCTAGTCACATATGGCTGTTTCCCAACAGGGTTTCTGAACATTTAAAAATGTGACCATTGCCCCATAAAGAGTCCCTCTCCTGCTCAGGAAAGGATCCCTACTCTGTCTATGGAGTATGGTTGTCTGTCTCTCTCTCAATAAACTTCCTCTCACTAGTTGGCTCACTCAAATTCTTTCCCGAATGAAGCCAAGGGCCCACTTGGCAAGTTCAGGGGGCGTTCCTCCCTTCGTGGAGACAACCCCTGCATCGGAAGTACACTTTTGTAAGATTCTTGTGCTAGAGTAGACTACAATAAAGTATAGATGTATAAAGCAAAGTAACCATTACAGTGACAAAACAAAGTCCTAGCTAATAAGCCAACAAAGGAGATCAAATGGAATCGTCACACATACTCAATTCAAAAGGAGGCAGAAGAAGAGGAAAAGGGATACAAAAGATAAGACAAAGAAAGGTAAACTAAATAATGATAGTAGGTTTAAAGCTTTCTAACTGCTGCCCAGTACTCCCCCAGGTGCACCACTGCATGTTACCTCCAGCGATGGAAACTCAGATTGCCTCCAACTCGCAGCCAACCCGATGATGATGCAGGGAACATAACTATACATTTCCCCTCCTGGACCTTTGTGAGAATTTCTTTGGCTATATATCCCAGCATGGAATTTCTGCACCAGAGAGTAAGAGTAAACATGATTTGATTAAGTAGTGACAGGTTTTCTCCAGAAACGCTGCACACATCTGTAGTTCCACCAACAATGCACGAGGTTCCTGTATTTCCACAGCTCTTCCAACCTGACATTGCCCAGCTTTCCCATGGTTGCCAGTGCAGCATGTGTAAGTTGGTACCTCCACATTGATTTAATTAACATTTCCCTGGATACTAATGAGTTGGAGAATTTCTTCTTATACTTGTTAGGCCTTTTCGGGTTTCCTCTTCTGTGGATTATAATGTTTACGCACGTCCATTTTCCCATTTAAACATCTGTCTTTTTCTTGTGCAGGAGTTCTTGGAACATTATAGCTTATTGATTTCAGATATTGTAAATATCTTCTCCCACAGTCACTGTTTATTAACTTTGTCCATAATGTCTTTCATTGCCACCTACTTTTGATGTAATCAGAACCATCATTTGTGGGCCAGGGCTTATGTTTTGAGCTTTTAAAGTTTTGTTTTAGAAGTTCTTTGCTGCTTCTAGTACATAAAAATACTCTTCCATGTTTTCTCACATTAACTTTATTGCTTTACTTTTCACATTTAGGTCTTTAATCTATCTGGAGTCCACCTTTATATGTGATTTTAAGTAGAAATCTAGTTTTCCCTAATCCATTTACTAAACAATATATCTTTGTCTCATTGATCTTTAATGCCACACTTATCATATATTAAAAACCACATACATACATGGAACAGCCATTAAAATCTTTAACATGTTCCATGGATCAGTTTGCATGTTCTAACACCAGTATCACAGTCTTATTTATTTTTGTTTCATTGTCTTTTTCTTGATGTCATATAAGTCATCTTCCCTCTTTACAGTTTTATTATTCATGTTTTTATTCATCCACCTAAATTTTACAATGAGTTAACAAGTTCCTCTAAAAATCCAATTCGAATTTTCTTTGGGAATGCATTTACCTGGAAAGAATAGAAATCTTTTAATATGAACTCATCTCATTAAGAGCATGGAATGACAATTTATTGAGATCATCTTCTGTACCTTTTCTTAAAGTTTTAAAGTTTTCTCTTGATGATCTTCTTGTGTACTCTTGGTTGTTAATTCCTATATATTTTCACAGGTTTTTTTGGTATGTGTTGTCGGTTTTCTTTTGCCTTTAGTGATTGCCATTAGTTGTTGCTGGTATAGAGAAATGCTATTGTTTTTTATAGGTTGATCTCTCTAGCACCCTTGATGAGATTCTGTTGGTTATAGGTATATGGTCATATTTTTTGCAAATAATGTCAATGTGTCTCCTCCAGTTCCTGCCTCTCTCTCTCTCTCTCTCTCTCTCTCTCTCTCTCTCTCTCTCTCTCTCTCTCTCTCTCTCTCTCTCCTCTCCTCTCCTCTCCTCTCCTCTCCTCTCCTCTCCTTATAACTTTAGCCAGAACCTTCAGGACTACTTTAAACATTGAAGCCATATTTTTTTATACCAGGGGTTGGCAAACAGTGGTCCACAGGCCAAAGCCTGCCCACTGCCTGGTTTTGTTGTTATTGTTGTTGTTGTTGTTTTCCTTACCTATTTTTATATAGCTGGTAAGCCAAGAACATTTGCAATCAATGTGATACTAACTTTCAACTCCAATTAAGCAAAATGTTATTCTAAAAACGAATGCTATTCTTCTCATGAATAGACCTGTACTTCAGAAAACATTACACTCCATATTGTATTTTGAGTTTCATCAAAAAAATTTGGAAATGTATTTTCTCTTTTCTTACATAAATACCTACATAATATCCTCGATTTTGCCTCTTGATTTGCAAAGCCTAAAGTATTTACAATCTAGCTCTTTAGAGAAAACATTTGTTGATCCCTTTTTCTAAACTTTGGCCTTCACTCCAACTGCTATTTGCTGTAGCTGTTCGTGCTACATTTCCCCTCAAAAAACAAGTTTGTCAAAGGGAACCCCTTTGAGTGCCTTAACTAGAATGGGCATTAAATGATATGATTGTGTGATTAGGAAGTTATTTTGAAGTAGTCCTCATTACTTCTCCCCTTTAAATATCATGAATAACTTAAGCCCGAATGGGGGGAAAATTAGATAAATGTCAAATAAACTTCCAGAGTAAATATTAAATCAGGGCACTCTGAGGTTACCTTGGGGATCCAAGGACAATGATGAAGCCTCCAAATCTCTATTCTTGATGTAGAGGACTTTGTCATTTGACTCTCTTACTCCAAGACAGAACTTCAGTTGAAACTGTTCCTGGAAACAGGCCCATCATGATACTAGATGTTGTTCTTGAAAATTAACATTTCAGAAAGATTGTTTCACTGGTCTCAAAAAGTTTATGATGGCTCTGATTTTGGCTATTAGAACAATAGACAATTACTGGCTAACCGCCTGGTGAAGAGAGAACTGGAGTACCAGGTCGTGTACGCCAGACCTGGCCGGAAGCACCGAGAGCCAGTACCCTACTCAGCTGCCAGGTTCCCACAACCTAACACGACTACCTTCGCCTTCCATGGTTCCGTTTAACCTGAATTAGTCCTGCACACAATTTTCCTCAAGCACCCATGAACGATGCCACCTCTGGACCCTTGTCCTTGCTGCTCCCTTTGTCTGAAATATTTGTCCCCAGATATCTCCCCAACCCACTCCCTTATGACTTCCTGGCCTCCAGTGTCACCTCACGGAGGCTACTCCCCTGAACTCCAAGCGTGAAGCAGCGCTCTTTCCCCGGCCTCCTTGACTGGCCTCTCACATCTACTTTTTTTTGCTTATTGCCTGTACCTGCTCCCTCTGGAATGAAAGTGCAAGAAAGTCATGGAGTTGATTTTGTTCACTGCAGTATCCAGCACCTGAAACAGGGCCTGGTATGACACAGGCACTCGAGGTTTGTTGCTTTAATAAGTGGGGTTCCATGCCCTGCACGGGAAGGATTAGAAAACCCATTTCCTTTCTCCCTTGTCTTGCCCTAATATTTTTTCAGGAGGGTGTCTCAGTTCAGACTGCAGAATGTGAGGCATTTAGGATTTTGCCCACTGGTGGAATTGGAGAGAAGGGAACTCTAAGGAGATTGCTCCATAAAAATCTCTTCATAAAACCCTGAGCTCTTGGAACTGGGGCCTAGTTATCCCTCACACACATGAGAAGAGCAGGCCTAGCAACCAACCTCCAAGAGGAAAACTGTGACCCGTGACCCTCATTCTTCACCTTCTGCAACCCGGGCCTCAGTGCGGCCTCACTCCCAGTTCTGCCCAGCCTCCCAGGCGGTCTTGACAGAAGTTGGGGTTCAAGAAGCTATTGAAAGAGCAGATTTTAGGGTGGGGGGATCGCATATTGGCCCCTTCAGATCCGCCTGGTGTCCAGAGGAGCCCAGAGAATGTGTTAGGGCAGTTCTCAGGGTCCTCTCCCACGCCCCTGGCCCAGGCTCGTCCCGCCTGCTGCAGAGAGAAGCCGCCGGCGAGCGGGCGGTGGCGGGGGCCTGGCGCCCTCTGGTGGCCGCGTGCGCGCATTGCAGGCTCTGCCCGCCGCGGCAGCTGGGCGCGTCTCGGAGAGAGCCAGGTGTCCCTCAGCCCAGGTCCCTTCCAGAAGGCTCCAGACTCAGGCTGGCTTCACCCACAGATTAAGATGTTGCAGTAAGTCTTTTTAATGTAAACAAGCTTTTTCCCAAACGATGTCAAAAATTATATTGATACAAATATTTCTATGAAATTTTGGGTATTAAAAATTAAAAGACATTCTACTAGGACAGCATTCTGTGTCATGTGCCTGTATTTCCAGTTCCCCTCTGGGGCACACAGTAGGGCCGCTCTCGCCACCCCATCCCCATGTATCCGGGTGTGACCCTGTGACCTGTTTGACTAGTAACATGAGATGCACGTCGCCCCTCAGCAGTCTTGAGAGCCAGTGTGCAGTTTACCTGTTTCTCCCTCTGCCACACCACCAGCTCACAACCTAGTCCACCTGGCTGGTCCTAGAGGACAATAACGCAAAGCCCAGAGTCCCCAGCTAGCCCCCGATGGATAGTTCAATCTGTGAAAGAAACCTTTGTGGGGTCAAGCCACTGAAATCTCAAGGTTATTACTGCCAAAGAACACGGCCTAACCTGCCAAGTACATGAAGTTAATTTTGGACACACATGTTTTGCTACTAAAGCAAAATTCTTTAGGTGTTCAAACTTAATGCCAGAGAGTTACACCCAATGTTCTTGTGTATTTTGTAATCTTTTCTAATTATGCTATTGGTTTGCTGTTCTCGTTCTCAATCATATTTTTACTCTCATGCTATCTGAATCAACTTTACCAGCAATTTACATACTTCACTGCTCTTTTCAAAGAGCCAGGTGTTGGGTTTTTTTTTAACTTTATTTCTGGTCCATTCATTTAAGGTCCATCTTGAAAGAGTCTAGCATAGTAGTCAAGATCATGGGCTTGGAGCCAGACAGCCTAGGGTTGAATCCTGGCTTTCTCCATGTCACGTGATCTTGAGCAAGTTACCTACCCTGCCGTGTTTGTTTTCTCTCTGTAAAGTGGGATGGGAGTGCTACCTCATTTGGTTTTTGGATTAACATATGTAAAACAGTACCAGGCGTTTGTATATATTCAATAAACATTACTTAGTACACTAAATGTCTCTCCCTCTTTATTCTTCCCAAACTATTAAAATTAGCATCTGGTTCATTTATTTTTAGTCTTAAAAATATGAAAGGCATTTAAAGCTAACATATGCTCTCAGAGTTCAGCTTAAATTGTGTCATTATTTTTTGGCACAAAATGTTCTCTTTGTTTTATAGATGACTTTTATTTCATTTTGATTTATTTAACCCAGGTACTTAATTTCATAATAATTTCTCAATTCAAAGTAAATTAAAAATTCATCTTTATTTCTAATTTTATTGATCAATACAGAGCCTTGATAAAACCTTAAGTGGCTAAATGTACATCTTATTTCATATGTTCCACAGAATGTATGTTTTATTTAAATCCTTTTTTGCCTAGTAGATAGTCTGGTCATTTTTAAGAAGTACTGTCAAAATGAAACCATCCGCATATTATCATCTAATCTTTAACAAAGCAGACAAAAATATACACTGGGGAAAATAATCTTTTTTCAATAAATGGTGCTGGGAAAACTGGATAACTACATGCAGAAGATTGAAACTGGACCCCCACCTCTCACCTCTTACAAAATCAATTCACAATGGATAACAGACTTAAACCTAAGGCATGAAACCTTAAGAATCCTAGAAGAAAATGTAGGGAAGACTCAGACATCAGGCTACGCAAAGAATTCATAAAGAAGACCCCCAAAGCAATCACAGCAGCTACAAAAATAAATAAATAGGACCTGATCAAATTAAAAACCTTCTGCTCAGCCAAGAAAACCATCATTAGAGCAAATAAACAGCTTAAAGAATGGGAGAAAATATTTGATTTCTATGCATCCAATAAAGGGCTGATTAAAAGAATCAATATAGAACTCAAAAAAATCAAGCAACCCCACCAATAAATGGGCAAAGGATATGAACAGACATTTTTCAAAAGAAGACAGAATAATGGCCAGCAAACTTATAAAAAATGCTCAACATCTCCAATCATTAGGGAAATGTAAATCAAAACCACAATGAGATATCATCTAACTCCCATGAGAATGGCCTTTCTCAAAAAATCCCCAAATAACAAATGCTGGTGAAGATGTGAAGAGATAGGAACACTCTTACACTGCTGGTGGGACTGCAAACTAGTACAACCTCTGTGGAAAAGAATTTGGACATACCTCAAAGAGCTAGAAACAGAAATACCATTTGATCCAGCAATAGCACTACTAGGCATCTACCCAAAGGAACAAAAGACATTCTATAATAAAAACATCTGCACTCGAATGTTTATGGCACCACAATTCGCTATTGCAAGGATGTGGAAACAACCCAAGTGCCCTTCAATCTATGAATGGATGAATAAAATATGGTATATGTATACAATGGAATACTATTCAATTACAAAAAATAATGGTGATCTAGCATCCCTTATATTATCCTGGATAGAGCTTGAGCCCATCTGTAGGGGACTGACATATATTTTCCCAGTTTAAGAATTAAAGTTAGTGAGTAATGTACGTGTTCTGCCCAGAGCGTTTGAAAGTAATGTGTTCCGGGCAGGCTCCCTGTGATAAACAACGCTGTTGCCTAGAGGCATAACAAAGGACCTAAGTTGCAAGTAAGCAAGAGCTGTCCCGCCCCACCGCATTGGGGGTCTGGAGGCCACACGATAAATACCCCATAAGATGGCTGGTTAGTCAATGACCGGTAAGACCCCTCAAGGGAGGGGCGGCCTAAGCCATGCACAGCCACCAGGGTTCAGCCGAAGATCTTAGGGGGTCACCCTAAGAGAAGCTGGGGATGAGAAATGCCCCTGTGGCTCGCCTTGCCCATCCTTGCTAATCTCGGTCTATGATCTATGCCTGGCACCTAGAGCAACCACCTAGAGATTCTGAGTCAGGGGACATCTACTTCCCTAAGGCTATTCTGGAATTTATGGCCATTGCTGCAATGCCTGGGCAGTTACGTACAAGGAACTAACTTTAATTTTTTAGAGTATAAAAATAAAACAGACCCAGTGTATTATTACTGGAGTCAACCATCTGTATGTGTGTCCACGTTTTTCTTTGTGTTCTGCATTTGTGTTTTGTGTTCTGTGTTCATCCTCCGTCCTGTAAACGGGCTACAACACCCATCCTCCAAAGTGAGGTATCGCAAGAATGGAAGAATAAGCACCACATGTACTCACCTTCAAATTGGCACTAACTGATCAACACTAAGGTGCTCACAGAGTGGTAATATTCATTGGGAGTTGGGGGTGGAGGTGGGTAAAATCACAACTAATGGATGTGGCAAGTATTGTATGGGGGAAGGGCACACCTCTAATCCTGGCTTGGGTGAGGCAAAGTCATAACATGTAACCAAAATGTTTGTACCCCCATAATATCCTGAAATAAAAAAACGAAAACAAATTGCATACATTAATGGTAATATTGTATGCCAATTACACTTCAGTAAAGCTGTTATCCAAAAACCTTTTAATGATTTTAATTTATTCAATTGAGGAAAATCTAAATTACTTCTACAACCTATACTTTAAAATAAAAAATGTAGTCATTTTTTTGGAAAATAAAAGAAGTACTGTCAATCACACTAGGATCATTATCAGTCTTCCTTTATGTTTTGAGAGGTTTTTGCTTTTACAATTGGCTAAATGTAGATCAAGTTTAACTACCATATTTCCTATTTGACTTGAAATTAATTACAGCATATAAAATCCCTGTTTGTTCTTTAATGCTTTAACAATCATGACTTTGAAGTTTCTGTTTTTCCAATAACATTGCTTCACCTGTTTTCTTTTTAATCTCTTTGCCCTTCATTAATCTAAAAACACACAGCTGTGCTCTTGAATCCGCGTTGACAGCAGCCCATTTGGTGAGGAAATCATTTAGCTCCCATTTAGGGAGGTCAAGTTTAGGTCAAGTAGGTCAAGTTTAACTACCATAGTTCCTATTTAAGTTGCAATTAATTACTGTATATAAAATCCCTGTTTGTTCTTTAACGCTTTAACAATCTTGACTTTGAAGTTTCTATTTTTCCAATAACATTGCTTCACCTGTTTTCTTTTTAATATCTTTGCCCTTCATTAATCTAAAAACACACAGCTGTGCTCTTGAATCCATGCTGACAGCCCATTTGGTAAGGAGGAAGTCATTTAGCTCCCATTTAGCTGATTTTACTACTTGCATTTCCTTTTTTACTGTGTTTACTCTATTCCTTAGACTGGCTGTTCTGATCAAGTTTTTATTTCTTTTCCTTCCTATTAGAAGTTCTACAATTTTCAGTTCTCGGAGTTATTGTTCCATTCCTAAGCTACATCTGTATTTCTCTTTAATGCACTTGCTGTCATATAAGCTACAAAATAACCTAAGATACAGGATAAGAAACTGTTTTGAAAAGGTATTTTACATTGATAGACATTGAACTTGATTAAAGGGGACTTTAGGGGTGGGAAAGACCCATTTTTCCATGTAACTCCAATATACTACATATAGTAGGAAGCCATATGTTCTTGGTGTCCAATAGTACATTAAAACTCGTAGAAAACACAGCTAAGAACTATATCATCAGGATGTACAAACAGGACAAAGCACAAGTTTACTGAATTGAGTTCTATGCCTAAACAATGCTTAGATATTCCCTGCATTAGAAACAGTACCTCCTAGCCAGCCATGGTGACATGCACCTGTAGTCCCAGGTATAGTTGGGAGGCTGAGACAGGAGGATCACTTGAGCCCAGGAGTTCAAGGCTGCAGTGAGCTATGATAGCACCATGGCACTCCAGCCTGGGCAACAGAGCAAGACCCTATCTGTTTAAAAAAAAAAAAAGAAAAAAAAAAAAAAGAAAGACCACAAACCCACAATACCTCCATCTTTGAGGTAGTAGTTCAACTGTCTCAGGCTACTCTGAGTGTATTTAACACTAGTTTTAAGCTTAATGTTCTAGTGATGTTCGTAATGTTTTTGAGGCAATACATTTATACCTAAATATTTGGAGGCAACGTTACGGAAATAGCACAATTAGCTGTATGGTCTGTAAGCCTGTTTATATTAAGTAAATTACTGCTAGGACTCCCAGTTAAAGTTGGTACACTGGGCAGATGACTGTGCCTCTTCCTGAAACCCCACTAAAGCCCCATGAATTAAGAAATTTGGGGAATTGGAGAGGCAGGGGCAGCAGAAGCATTCAAAGAAAGGATGAAAGAGAAACACCATCGGAGAAGGATGAACACGGTTTTGGAAGTTGGTGAAGCAGAGAAGGCTGGAAGTATGTCATCTGCAAGGGAGGGGAAAGCCAAGAAGAGCAGAGATCCTCAGAGTACCCTGCAAGAGCTCCAGCCCAGGAGAGAGGGAGGCGCAGGGGACATCCAAATCGATGGGCCAGACCCTCTGCAGCAAGCCTACATGCAGACAGTCCAGACTGGCTCCAGCCTGGGAGCAGTGAGACAGTGGACATATTGGATATGTTTTGAAAGAGAAACAAAAGGACTTCATAATGAATAAAGTGTGTAATGTGAGAGAGGAGAAAGTATGGCGTCCTAGATTTCTGGCCCAAGCAACAGGAAAAAAGGGGGGAGTTGACATCAGTTGGAGAGAAACCTACAGGAGTTGCAGTTTTTGGAAATATCAAGAGTTCTGATTTAGGCATACCAAGTTTGAAATGATTATAGGACGGCCAAGGGACAGTGGTAAACCATTATCTTTATTACCGTGGTCAGAAAATCTGTCCTCTGCCCCAGAGATGACATTTCTATCCTCCCAGTTTGTTTGTCATATGAGCATCCTTGAAGAGATGGTCCAGGACATAAGGCATCACAAGGTACATGGACATGCCATTGAGGATTGCTCCTCCCATCGATATCCCTCATCTCTATGTTGTCTCAGCTTCTGGCAAGTTCTCCCATAAACATGCCATTCAGTCAGCCTCTATGATTAATACGACCAACAGGAGCCAAGACCAAGTCCATTTAATTTGAGAGTACAGAAGGATTAGACCAACCTGTAATATTGACCTCACCTGTGCCCTGCTGAACATATCTCAAACCATCAACTACCTTAGATAACCAAGGGGCTTGCTCTTTAAGTTTCTGTATTAACCCAGGTGGAACAGGATGTATTAGCAATTGCACACACTCTACCTTGGCTCACAAGGAAGAGGACTCAGGTGACCCTCTCATCTATAACAACCCAGGCCAGTGAATTAGGCTGACCTGGGTGCCTATCAGAACCAAGGTAGTATTTCCCTAAACTCTTCCAGGTCTCTCATAACCACTCCTAAGGGTCTAGGTGACTATGTTTTAGAAAATAAGTAAGGTGGTCTGTAGCTGCTACATAAGCTATACATTTATAAAGAACACAGCACCCCTGGAAACATAACAATTTTGCACCCCTCTGCATGAGATCTATACCAGTTAGAAAGCACAGGTTGACAGTGACTCCAACGTGGCTTCCTGACCAGCTGGTAAGCCTAAGACTCCCGGTTCCCTCTGCCTGAGTATAGGCTACTTGTCCATAATCCCAGCTGGGTTGCATCTATCCACTTCAAATTGGGTCAGAGCCCTCTGGCTGAGGGTGGCAGACGCAGCAATTAGATTCCTTGCTATAGTTTGAGAGACACGCCGTGTTTTCTGTACCAAGACTCTAGGGCAGCTCTGAGAGGTCATGGAAGCCCCTCCTTCCCTCTCACCTCCTAGGGTCTGAGGCATTCCCTACACAGGTGCTGGCGTGTTGCTCTCCCTTCGCATCCACAAAACTGGGTGACCCATTCCAAGAGCTACGACCCCACGCGTCATCATTCCCTACTCACTTCCAGACCTTGTGTGGCTCGGGGGAATGACAAGGGCATTTTTATAAAACTGAAGTTGGATTCCCCTAGGCCTCCCTTTTGGCGTAGCCAGTAAGCTCATCGGTAACCTGAGGAGCTATGACCGTGGCCAGACAGCCTCAGAGGGGGGCGGGAGAAAGTCAAAGGGCTGATACAGTCAGTCTCCCAGGCAGGGGAGGGCAAATATCCTTCCGTGATGTGGCCTCACCTACTGTGAGACAAATGGGTCAACTTTTGGCACGAGTCAGAAGTCTGCATGCAACACTAGCTTTGGAATCAAGACGAGTTAAGTTCAATCAGCCTTTGCTGTGGGTAGTTGAGGGAACAACTGAGGCAGCTTCATCACCAAGCACAATTTCCACAGTCTGAGAGGCCTCTTTGATCTGCCAGGCTGTGCTTTAAGTGGCAGAACAACCAGTTAGACCGTTGGCCATAGCCCATGAATCTGAGCTCTGCCCACCAAGTGGGGCAACCACATCCACTCTTAGCACAGCAGGGCTGGCTCTGAGGCCAGACAGTTGTATCAGCCCAGTGGACACTGTTGGGTTTCAACTTAGCCAAACCCTCATTGAGCTAGGCCCAGGCAAGCTCAATGGAGGGCACACTGGGCCAGTGGCTTTGCTCCAGGTAACAAAGTAGGGAGAAAATTTCCCCAGAGGAATTACAGCTACTTTTCCATTGCAAGCGAAGATGCCACGGGCTGGGACAGCTTCATTCTTGAGTACACCATATGTTTCTAAGCAAGGCTTTTTGGGCCCTTACCTCCTGGTTAAGTATTTGAGTCCAAGTTGACCCACCTCCAAAAAATGGAAGTCTCAGGACTGAGTCCATAGATCAGGTGTTCCATTTCGATGAGCAAGGAAAGAGCTGCTTTCCAAAAGGGGTCTGTCTGGGTTGCCATGTCAGAGGAGCCACAACCTCAGAACCCCAAAGGCACCTCCATGTGGGGACTGCCTCCCATTGACAAATCAGACTTGACCCATCTCCAACACCCAAGGAGTCCAGTAAGGTACTGGGGCTTACACCAGGAAGCAATACTCACTTGTTGTCAGTTTCTAGGAGCTGCTCGTGGCTCAACCAAACTTTCATTCACTCAAAACCTGTAACTAAGCCGTGGGGACTCCTTGACTCTTTTTCCACCCACTGGGAGGAAAGCGAGTGACCAAAACACTGTCAGGGCCGTGTGTTTCAATCTTACTTCCCACGCCTTAGTCTCAATAACAGGTAGGACAGTGAAGACGTACCCTACCACTTGGGCAGGAGCATTTGCTCCCAGACACATGGAGAGTTCCTGGGTACCTGCTTTTCATATCCCCAACCCAGCCTGCAAAAGGCCTTTGTCCTTTCTCTTGCAGAGAGCCAAGTCTGTCAGCCTCCCGTTCTCACCACCAAAACTTTCAAGGACTGTGAGCCTGAGATGTTACCCCACTTGCAAGCTAACAAGTTAGTCTGCCACAGTTTTACAGATGCTGGGGCAGAAGACATAGACCCCTGGGTCAGAGACAAAAGACATCACTTACTGCCTGGTAGCCAGCATGGACTTCATGATTGCATCACTCCCCTCTGCCCCTGTCCCCCATGCAAATCCATGACAGCAGTGTGGAGCCAGCTTAGGTACATGCTGCAGAGAAATTCTAATCTTAGGAAACCCCAGTCATTTAAAGCAGCTGCTAGCAGAATATTCTGACAGTTGTCTTAAGTCAGACACTTCCAAGAATATTCAGGAGGAAAACCTATTTTTCAGGGACTTAAAAATGAACTTAATTCTGGTAAGATGAGTGGTCCCCATAATAAAGGGACATTGCCCTTCAGTTCCTGCTGCTCCACCTCCCAAGTCTCAGTATATTCTCAGACACCAACCTTCAGGCCAGGTGGTTGAAATCCAGAACCCCACTTGATCTCTAGCAGCTTTGTCATGTGGCTGACAGGCAAGTTCAGGAGCAGACGTCTGTAGGAAAGAATCTTCTAGGCCTTCTAACACTGCCCCCATCTGAATGAGGAGCGAGGACATCAGGCTAACGTTGACACCAGGGAGAAATTCTCCACTTGGGGATCTCCAGGCTTCCCAGCCCCTTTGGGTCCTCTCACTAATTACTGCCACCACCAGCGTACTCCTCTCAAGGTTGTCCCTCCCTATCCCAGCTCAAGACCCTTAAGCTCAAATATATGCCTCCATGTCTAGATCACCCAAGCAGAGAGCTCATACAAATTCAGAGCCCACAGGGATGTGAACTTCATCCTGGACTGCCCACACACCCACCCTTGCCAACTAAGAGCCTCTTGGATCTCGTGGGCATCCTGGCCCTCCCCAGCCCTAACAGACCCTTCAGCAACCCCCTGGAACCCTGCAGGTCTCCCCCATTCTACAAGGTCTGCTGTAGACCTTGTTTATTCCTCCACCCCATAACTGATTTGCTGTCTACTTCTTTCTTTTCAGAGTCCCAGATTGCCTCTGGATTATAGTCTCAGACCAAATGAAGTGGGCCATTGGCAACTGAGGGCTCAGACAAAGGAGTGCTGGTGTGTGACCTCTTTTCCACTCTCAAATCTCCAAACTTGGATTTTTATCCAGGTCTCTGGGGGCAGAAGGATATTTGCCTAGCAATGGCAGAGAAAGGCTTACATAAATATTCCAAAAGCACCCACTCTGTGATGGCCAAGGAGGGGTTTAATCAAATGGAAATTCCTATGGGGATTCAAAACCCTAAAAAGAAGGTTTATGTAGCAGTTGGGGAATTGGAAGAGGGTGGCTCAGGGCCTATGTGGAAGACTCAAAGGGACAGGTAGGGAGACAGCTTACTAATTCTTTGACCTAGTGCAATCCCTCAAGTGAGTCTCAGTATCTGGTTTAATCCAGCTATTAAAATAGATTTCTTTCAATAGCATCCAATGGAAAAATCCTGTTTATAACTTTTCAGTGACTTAACAATTTAATTGAATTCTGGCACATTGAATGGACCCCACGATCAAGTATCTACAATCCTCAAGTCTCCTGTCCTCCCCTATCCTTCAAAAGATTAAGCTTTCCCTGAAAAATCAACCATTTAATCTATATTTTCCTTAACAGTATTTTTATTATTTTATCCCAAGTCACCAAGCAATCTTTAACATTTCTTGCATTTTTTTCACTTCCAAAGCTATTTTCATCTTAGTAAAATTTCTCATAACAATGAATCAAAATGGACAAAATCATAATCATGAGGAATTTTTAACCCAGAAAATGAGAGATCAGATAAACAAAAAAAAAGATATAGAAAATTTAAATAATCATTATTAATAATCCAAATAGAGATTTGGATGCATATAGAAAGGAGATTTGGAGATTATAGAAAGGAGATTGTAAAAGGAACATGTATTCACTATAAGAAACTGGGGATCTGTGGAGAAGTGGCCAATCTCTGGGGAAGGATATAGCCAAGATAATCCTGAGACACCTTTTTGTGTTAAAAAGCAAAGAAATTGCAAAGGCCACTGAGGTCTTGTCAACAAGCACTCAGGAACGGACTTGAGGGGGTTCCCACTGGCTCCAAATGGGACAATCCAAGCATCAAAAGCACAGTGACTGTAACGGATTAAAGCACAAAAACATGAGCGCATAATGATATTTTAAAAAATTGTTTTAAGCCTCATTGGTCATCACTGGAGTGTGCAAGGACAACAACTCAATACTACAAAAACAGACATAGAGGGAAAAATCAAATATCGATCTTGCCTTTCTGTACAATGTATATTTCAGAGTTGATGAGGGGAGATTTCTATTTACAGAAACATTCCAGCAAATAAATGAAGAAGAAATAACAGACTCCGAAAATTGACATTTTACAGCTCTGGTGGATAACGTATCTAGGCAACAATCGTCAAGGGATGCTGAAACCATTAGGAGAAGGTTGAGGGGGGCTTCCCAGTGGATGGAGCAGACTGTGTCCTGTGAACCTACTCATTAGTCTTGGTGTCACTCAGAGTGGAACGACCAGACACCTGCCTTCTGATGTGACGCAGCTGAAAGCGCTCAGCACCAGCTGCGAAGTCTTCATGCCTAAAAGAATTGAGCCTGAATCTAATCAAACGTCTCTATCTAACTAAGCATTTCAGGAAGTGTGGGAGAGAGAGGAAGCAATCGGCAAATTCAGAATGTCCTGTTGGACATTCTACAGTGCAAATGCCCCAGTCCTCCATTACAGAAACAGCGTAGAACGATGCGGACTGTTTTAAGGACTCACATAAAATGACACTTAAGAAAACATAATCAAATGCAATGGGTAGACTTATTATGGGTAGACTTATTATGGGCAGACTGAATTATTTGGGTTAAATGCAATGGGTAGACTGAATTATTTGGATTCAAATAATTCAGATGAATAAAATGCTCCTTCTGAGACATAAGAAAAATTTGACTATTACATAATATAAAGGAATTATGCTGATTTTTTGTCAGGTATACTAATGGCGAGGTGTTTGTACATACTGAAGTATTTCTGAAGAAAATGACATGGCATCTGGGACTTGCTTTATATTACTCTGGAAAGTATTTTTAAAACATGGAGCAAGAATATATAAAGCAAGATTGTCAAACGTTGTTAATTACTGAGGCTGGATGATGTGCACAGAGAGGTTTGGTAAATTATTCTCTCTGCTTTTATTTTCATCTCCAGGCAGCGGGGCCCCGAATCTGTCTTCCAATGTAGGACTGAATGTAGCAGCTGAAGTCCTTTTAGCGTTGCCCAGGCGGGCTCCAGGCTGACTGTTCTAACCACACGTGGATGATCCGCCAATAAGAACTTCATCATTACTTTGAAATACTGGATATAAGGACGTTCCATTGGATTTGAAATCTACTCACCTATAAATTTCAATATTATATTTGTCAGTGAAAGAAAATAGGAGATGCTGAATATAAGTTTAACTTTTGGAAAACTGCGAATGGTTGTAAAGAAAAGTGGTTAAACATTTTATCACCTATTAATGCAATGTTTCATGGATAAGAACTATCAAAAATTTGAAGCAATTTTTACTTAAAAGTTTTAATTATGAATTTCATGTGGGCATTTCAAGCATAAAAACTGATAGTAAAAAGCTAAAAATTTTATTTGAAAAAATTTTAAAGATTATCTTTGGAAATTTTATATAAATTGAATATTTAATATATTTTCTAATATTTTGTATTTTATATTTTAACATCATTATGTAATAAATAAGTAATGAATATTTTTTATCAAGCCCTGTATAGACGCCACCTCTAGTGCATCATGCAAATATTATCACGTTCTATGAACGCCAGTGATCTGAGAAACATTGGGAAGCACTGCTACAGGTTCATTAAACAAATAATACAATGCTTTACATTCTTCAAGATTTAAAGTTTACATACAGGGAGATTAAACAGCGACTTTATAGTGAGTAGTCCCAGGAAAAAATTTAGGAAGTGTTTTGCCTCCAAGAACAAATAGAGCCTGCTTAAATGTAAAATTTTTAAAAAGAAGAAACCCCTTTCCCCTCATATCTGGTCTTATTTCTATGCTCCTCAGGCCACAAGGGCCATTTCCCCTCCTTGACTGGCCCCTTGTGGTGAATTCTCCCCTAACTAAGGTGATCCTTCCCCAGGGAATATACGGAAGTTAGGTTTCTAGCGTTAACACTGTGTTTTTGATCTCAACTTGTTTGAGCCACTTAAAGATGGATTACAGAGCTCTGCACCACGAAGACAAAGAGAGTCTCAAATCTATCCAAGTATGACGGGGTTCTTTAAAACTCTAACAAGAATATTTGCCAACAAGAATAGTTTTCAAGCCACTCCACAAATCAGTTGATAGTGGCAGAAGGAAAAACATGCTTTACAATGGCGACATCTGGCGGTCACTGTCTTAATCAAATGATTAAGCATCACAAAGAGTGGTCTCCTCTTGTGAGTATGTGTCCCCTTGTGTGATGCAATATGAAGTACACTGCATCGCCTATGACAAATTCTTGCTAAATATATTGAAGTTGAACTTAAGCCTTTATCCCTCGTCTCCAGTTTATAGGAAATTCAACAGATACAGAAACAGGTTAAAAAGCACTATGAGGAAATTATCAGATCAGTCCAGAAGTAGGGGCATTTAAAAAAATTAATCATCTCTTCAAAAAGTCATTATCATGGAGGAAAAATCAGTGATATAGTAAAATCATGGTAGGGCAGTTCCCAGGACACTGTTGGTCACCGATCTGTTACCTGAAGTTTCTAATAATGGTTTGCCGTGGCCACTAGGACGGCACATTTTTGTAAATGAGGTGAAGAACTGCAAGGTGCCATTTCTTTCATTTTCTCTCCCAGTAACTCCAGCTGGAAAGCAGCCTCTCCAAGGCCTAAAGAACGTCAACTTCTCTTTGATTTAATGTCTTCGTCTGTAAGATAACCGCAGCAGTCAGTCTCCTAATTTGGAAAAGATTGAGACGAGCCGATTGCAATGGCAGCAGAGTTCTCTGATAGCACAGTCCTGAATGCTCGCCCTTCCTTCCTCCCCCACCCCAGGCAATCTCCAGGGCCCCAGTGGGCCCCAGACGTAGGGAATCAGAGCTGGTTCCAGTGTCCATCACCTCACAAACTTTCAAAACAATTATCTCCCCTCCCTCACAGATCCACTCCACTTTTCCTTTTAAGCCCTCAAAACACAGAGTCAGACTGTTTTCTCTTTTCCCAGACAGTGGGGCCACTTGCCTGCCCCTCCTCCAAAAGGAGGCTATTCTCAAGGGCTCCAGGGGAACCTCTCTCTAACCTTCTAAGGAAGGCTACCCTGAGTAATTCTTCTAAGGGACCTACCCCTTCTGCAGGGTGTTTCTGGAGGAACTATCTTTAATAAACACAAGGAGTGGAATTATTGGCCCCTTATTATAATAGAAGATTAGTGGAGGAGAAGGGCTTACAAATTTAATCTCTAGTAATACATCATCTCTGGTAAAATACACCACTAAATCTTATTCTGAAACACAAGTTTTTACTTAACCTAAAGAATAATATGACATCATACCTACTAGAATAGCCATCCTAATAGGGAAAAGAAATGGAAAATAACAAGTGTTGGTGAGGAGGTAGAAGGATGGAAACTCTTGTACATTTTTGGTGGGAATGTAAAATGGTGAAGCCAAGATGGAAAACAATTTGGCAATTCCCCAAAAGCCTCAATGTACAATTTCTATATGATGCAACAATTCCACTCCTAGATAAATACACCAAAAAATTAAAAACAGGAACTTATTCAAATACTTGCATGCTAATGCTTTCTCATGAGTTAATGAGAAATGCAAGGGACTCTTGCAGAACTTGAGTCACTATTCTGTTGATGATGTTTTTATATAAAAAGTCTTTTATACTAATGGACTTGTTAAAGTATAAATCAAGAAAATATTCTTTTCAAATATTTGATTGGAAAAGAATCCCTAATATTTAACAGAATTCATGTTGTACAATAATAAATTGTGAGAAGCTAAATTGCACACCATATTAACTGAGGAGACAACATCTACCAATCAAAACAATGAGAAATATTTATATGGCCTTGTATGAGGGGAGTGTAAGTATTAATAAGCAATTATTTTCCACTTTAAGTACATCTTCTCCCCAAATAAAGTGGATTCTCATGGGACACTGTCCAAGCTGGAAACAGACGAGGATGTGGTTTGCTCGTGTGAGTGACAGAGCTGACTGCAGGCCAAGGAAGATAAAATCAAAACATCATGCAAGGAGGACAAGAAGAAATGAGTCTCTCCCTCTCTTTTGTCTGTACATAGTAGCCTCATGAATAGTGGATTGTTTCATAAAGCACACTTTTATATGCCAGGGGTTACTTTAAGCCACAAATATAGTCTTGATTCTGAAATTATAATGTCCACTACAGTGTACTAATCACCAATTTGATGTTCATTGTAAAGACATCTTCTCCCTTCTACTTGAGCTAAGGCCACTGCAGGCAGTCTGCAGGCTTCGGGGAAGTGTCTTTTTCTCTTTTCCCCATTGCTTTCATCTCAGATGCCTAACAGCAGCCTCTGGCCTCTCTGGGATTGGAGTACAGGGAGGGAGAAAGAAGAGAGAAGAGCCGAAAATTTCATACTTGGCTGATGCTATCATAACACGGCATTATGCTCTCTGGACCTGGCAGGTATTTCGAGCTGATCCTTTCTCATGTGGGTTCCCCTGAAAGTTTCCTCTGACCACCACTCCCCCATGCTGTAAGCAGAGCTCCTTTGACTGTCTTTTTCCTATTCATACTCCTAACCTCACCCCCATCCAACATCTTCCCGTGGTATATCTGGGAATCTCCCCTGGCAGGCCATCCTCCTGGGCAGGATTCTTGCTAATCCAGGCCAAAATTCCTGCTATCATTTCTGAGGATTCGTGGGCTTTGCTCTGCCTTTGCAGGGGGTGCACTTATTTGCCAATTGCAGGCTCTACCCTGTTCCGTGGCCACTTTGGCTTTCTCTACTATGAGTCAGATGCCAGTTCCCCGTGTCCCCAACACCAGAGAACATGTGTTCAGATCTGTCAGAGGGACTGGATCCCTGAATGAATGTGGGATGAGAGCCTCCAAACTGAAATGCTAGAGCAACAACAGATAAAGAAGACAGGACAGGCCAAGTGGAAGCACAAAGCCTAGAGTTTGCAGTTAGCAACCATTGCAAGCACAGGGTATGATGGCCAGGGTTTGACCACTATGGAAAGGAGAGAACTAAAGTACAAAAGAAGGAATGTCCTGCCTGATAAGAGTGCCTTTGCTTACCTAGGGGCCTTGAGTCACACCAGTCTGTGTCATTTACAATGGGCATTTTAGGCCACACAGTATCAGCTCAGCCTGCAGAAGGGCTAGAGACTAAAGTCCTCAACTAGTCCATGTGATGAAGCCCCAATAAAAACTCTGGACACCAAAGCTCAGGCGAGTTTCCCTGGGGGCAACACTCCATGTTAGTTGTTGCACATTGTTGCCAGGGGAGTGGTGCTATCTGTGACTTCACAGGTTCTGCTCTTGGAAACTTCTTAGACTCTGCTAGGAGCTCAAAGCTGGCCTGGAAGGAAACTGACATTGCTCAGGCCTTCCTCTAGAGCTACTCCAATGTGGACACCAAGAGGGCTGCTGGTCACAAGAGAGTCATCCTTCATCCACAGTTGGCAAAAGCTTCAACACAGTCAGGAATGACCACTGAAAGAAACCTCAGGGCCACAGCATGCTCTCTAAGCTGCCACCTGTGGACAAAAATAGGTCTTCCCTGAGTATGAGGCCATGTTATTTATGACCCCAGGGGTGGATAAACTCTATAGATAGGACTTTGAAGTCTCCTTCCCATCCCTGGAGATACCAAGAAAAGTCTGCTCTGTCTCCTTTTGCATCTTTGAGCTAAGGGACAGATATGTCCCCATTAACAGGTTACTTTCCATAGATATTCTAAGCCTGCCATTTACTCCCACGGTGTTTTTGAAGAGGAATAGCTGTGAGGCAATTGCCATAAAATCACTAGCAGAGAACGGAGCGCTAATATGACAGTGAGTCCCAGCAGCACTTGAAAAGAACTTTGTACTCCTGATTTATATCAGCTTCTCAATGGTCTGTATCTCTATTTTTTCCCATGAGACAAATTCTGGCCTCAGAAATCACCAGAGAAGTATTGACTACATTGTTCAGACTCAGGATCACTGCCCTGACAACATTTCAGTCTCCAACAGGATGATATAGTTTTAATCAGACATCCTTAGGTGATACAAAATTGTGCTTTGGATACCCATATTCTCTTTTCAATCCCAGAAATTTAAAGTCAACTTCCACTTTCAAACTTCCCTAGTAGGTCAACACTGCATTAGTGTAATCCAGTCATTAGGTGGGGATCTCCCAGCCCCTTAAGTTCTAGAGAACAACTGGCTTGAACTCCTATCCTACAGTTTATGGAAGTCCAAAGCTTTCTCAACATTTCCTACAAATGTCCAGTGGGGTATGTTCTCATGTACACAGAGCTGTGGGCTGGCAGTATCTGATATTCTCAGATGCTGGGAATTAAGTGCATTGTCCCTAAAGAGAGTATCTGGGTGAAGACCACAATATCCACTGCAGCTCACCTCTCACATCTCTCAGATCCCTTTGGAAATGACTTATCCATAATTCTGGGAAAATTACAAGAGAAAGATCAGTAGCACGAACTACAGCCCCCACTGCTGCATCTATCTTGAGTCCATAAATGCTACTCATCATCCCCTTCTCCATTTCCCATTATAGATCCCCCTTACCCTTGGCTAGTACTTCTGCTGCTCTAGGCGATTTACCTGGTGAGGTGACCCAGACTGTCATCCTTAACTTGGCCGAGCTTTGATTTCCTCTGTCTTTCTCAGACTGTGGCTACTGTACTTGTCCATTTACCATTGCAACTGGGCATAGTAAAACCAAGAGGTGCTTCATGGATCTTCAGGGCACCAGACATGGTCATTCTTGTCCCCTTGAGTAGCAGCAGTCCTAATTAACCCTGCATTTTCCTTTCTGCCTGCTGTTCTCTTGGCACGTGGAACCGGAAGTGTCACAGCAACAGTGATAACTTAAATTTCAGTGGGATTCTTACTGTGTCCCCTGGTGGAATGGCTCCTTTTAGACCTGCAGCACTAATGCTGCAGGGGTGGGAAGCACAAATTCCACAAGAGGATTGCTGAGCGTGACAGTAAATGGATCCACTCCTATTTCTATCCCTTAGATTCCAGAGGGATGCCTTTTGGGGACCAGGAATGGCTCCACATAATGGTTATTGATCTGGGGTACCCTAGAAAATGGTACCTCATCATTACAGGGTATTAATTCTAAGCTGAGATCTTGGCTGGTCTCTTAAAGGCCATTCTACCATTCTGATAGGCTGGCTCCTGACTGATGAAGTATGTGATAGGATTAGTGAGTCCTCATGGTCATGTACAAACTACTGTACATTTTGGCTGTAAAGTGGGGCCTTTAGCTTTGATGCCTTGCTGATATAAGGTCTCACTCTATAAGGTCTCAGATCATGGTGCTGGCTGAGGCTCCCCATCAGGAAAGACAAAACCATATACAGAACATGAGCTGATCCTGGTCAGGATGGTATCCATTTTTTCTATTGCACAAGGGATCCAATATAGTCAAGTGACAAACAAGGGGCTGCTAAGTTTCCTCAGAGGATGATGCTATATCAGGGATTCAGTGTTGGTCTCTACTGTGGACAGGCTGGATTTTCAGCAGAAGCAACAGCTAGATCAGCTGTTGAACCCATGTATAGCCTCCATCCCTACCACACAGCTACTCTGTTAATGCAAGCAGTATACCAATTCCCAGGCAGCTAATGACAGAAGCGAAATGATGTCAGTTGGCCAAATCACTTGGTCTACATTGGTTGGATAACACCCCTTCTATAACAGATACTCTAGTGGGCTAATGCACATGTGAAACAAAGATCTTCATACTTCCCATAAGCCCACCCATGCCTCCTGCTCAGACCTCCTTGTCCCTGATCTTCTAATCTATCATCTTCCAGACCTCTAGCCCACCAGCCTGACCATCTGCTACTGCTCATAGAACCATGCATATTCATGGCCTTGGGAAACTCATGCAATCAGCTGCATCTGCCAGAGGTTTCCCCATTGGGAAGATTTCTCACTGGAAGCGTTCAGTACCACACCTGCGTGGGATTGTGGTACAGCAACAGTCCTTTGGCTTGTGCTGACATATTGAGTTGACCCATTTGTGAACCAAGCTCAACTTTTTTCCCTCCTCCATCAGCTGTCATAAGATAGATCCCTTATGTGGCTGGTGCTGAGGGAGAGGAGCTGGATGACATGGGATCTGGGCCACCTGTTCTCATAGCTTGCTCATGCCCCCTTCCCCTACTCATGCCCTACCCCAGCGGACCACTTCCATCTTATGATGGATTGCTGCCCATCCAATCTTCTGATTTGGTAGTCTGGAGGAAAACAGCTCATCATGGATAGCTCTGGTTGTGTGGCCATCTGATGTGTCTTGGTCAGACGTTCCATCTCCATCAGAGCCCAACAGCACAACAGAAACTGCTTTCTGAATGGTGTACAGTCATCCCTCTCTATCTGCGGGACTCATTCCTGAACCCCACAGACTCCAAAATCCATGGATGTTCGAGTCCCTAATATAAAATGGCATAGTATTTGCATAAAACATATGCATATCCTCCAGTGTACTTTAAATTATCTCTAGATTAATTATAATAAATAATACAATGTAAATGCTATGTAAATAGTGGTTATACAGCATTGCTTTTTATTTGTATTATTTTTTATCATTGTTTTGTTATTTGTTGTCCCAATGTTTTCATTCAATGGGCAGTTGGTTGCAACCTCAGATGTAAAACCTGAGGATGTGGAGATTCCACTACAGTTCTCCTTCATGGGATTTGGAAACTGAGGTTAACGGGAGTTTAATATTATTAATACTTCTTTCTCTGGCGTGAGTTATATTTTACACCAGAAGGCAGAGGTATTCTCCAGTGTTTTGTCATTGACAGATATGAAAGATAATTGGTCATTGCATACCCTAACTCACAATTAACTTCACCCCTTTCAAACTCCTCCCTACTAGTGTAAAAAGCCAAATTTCACCACAATGTCCTTGCCCCTCTTGTGGACTTTAGAACTGGACTCTAAAGTAAATTATCATGGGAAAAAGCCTTCTAGGCACCATAGTATTATACTTTCCCAAAATACCTTTGTACTATGTATCTCATATTAATTTTCCTCTGAGCTGGTGAGATTATTTGGTTCTTTATACACACTGTTTCTGACTGATCACATTTATTCCTATGGCTTTGATACTAGCATTCCAAATCTTAAATCAATCACCCATCACCACCCCAGGATCTAAACATATGCAGGTTATAATTTCTTTATCCATTGCCAATCTTTTTTTTAAATCATGAATCTGCTAGGCTAAGAGTGATATATTGTTTAACTGTTCACTTTTAATTACTAACAAGGTTGAACATTTGTTTCATATTCTCACTGTAAAATGATTTCTTCCTCTTTGCACTGTCTTTTCTCGGCATTTGCCCACTGTAGTGATGCTATGATGCACTATGCAGATCTCTCTTTCAGGGTTGGTGCATTCATTCTCTCAGTATTGACAGCTGAGAGGTCTCAGCTCAGTCACTCTCTGAGGACCGGTTTCAGCTGAAGAAAGTTGCCTTGACCAAAGTCATGCCCCCTTTGTCTAAGGCAAGCTGAATCCAATGGTTGATCTATGTTGTAGGGTGGAGGATGTAAAGAGTTGGACCCCCTAGCCTCAAGGTGAGGCAACATTGAAGGATCATCTCAGCTCACCATAAAATCTGCTGAGGTCTTCATTGCAACTGCGTCGCAATTCAACCCCCCTCTCTGATGGATTCTGCTCCTCTCACTCCCCCACAGGGACACCTCCTGCACACAAATCTCTATTTCAGAGTCAGCTTCTTGGGGAACCCAACCTAGGAACCCATTTTTCAAAGTTGGGAATATTTCTTATTCTTAATGATTTGTTAAATGCTTTTAAAACTTTATTAGCCCTTAATGTTGGGTAGGTCAAATTGTCTCTCAATTCATTTTTATTTTTTGCAAAACAAGTGAAGTAAAGCTACTCTGATACCCAGGTGAGGTGGCAGAACAAAAAAGACACCATCACTGCAAGGCAGGAAGTGGGTAGAAGCACCTATCTGTACGTAGAATGACTTATGTGGGGAGAGGGGTGAATAACCAGCTTCATGCTTCCTAATCTTGGCCCAGCTATCAGCTTTGCTCCCATGAACTGCAGCATTTATGTAAATGTAGCCCTTAATAAATATAGTCAGCTCCATTCAAATGATTTTAAGACTATTACACACTGGACGAGAGTCCCGTGGAGAAGGCACCAATGAGAAAGCCCCACAATGCACTTCCCACAAGCTCTCTACAAGATGTGGACGGAGAGGTTGGACTCGGTCCACACTGCATGTGCTTTCTCTGAGCTGTGTATGTATCTCTTCCTGGGCAACTCCTCTGGGGGCAGCGGGACAAAGGACCCTCCGACAATGTGACCGTGCATATCCGAGTCTGTGGACACACGCTCTGGTCCTACTTTCAGCCCCAAGTGCCCCTTAGTCCCCAATCTCCAGGGCTCTAGAGTCCTGCTCCTTGACCTGCAGGAACCCTGAGCCCCTAAGACCCACCTGTACTCCCTTTCCAATCCTAGATTCAGCACTCCTGCCACCCCAATACACACGCACACATAGAGACCACTATTATTTCCTGGCTTCGACAGTGGCCAGAAGGTGCCCTCCTGGCCCTCACAGACACGATTGTTCTTCCTCTTCCAAGACAAGATTTGATGTTTGATATAGAAGAGATTATTGGCCCAAATTGGGGTCAGTAACAAGCTCATGAACTGGGCGCTCCAGAGTCTGGTCCCTTTTCTCAGCATATATTAGAGGCTCCAGTGTCTTAGTCTTCAGAGGCAGCAAGACAGTGAGAGATTAAGGCCCCATCCTCCTGCCCCTAAAGAAAAACTGAGGCCTCAGCTAACAAGGATTGAAGACCAAAGATATCAAAACATGGTGCCACTGGAAAAAGAGGAACTGTAGACAAGTAGAGAATGGAACGGTCCACTTTGGGAGAGAATGAGCAATTATTTGTCTTCTGGGCCCAAATTCCAAAAAGGTGTCTATGCCTGGGCTTGGCTGGTCTCCTACATGACAGAAGGACAAAGTTAAGAATCTCTGATTTCAGATACTATTAGAGTAGGTCTCACTTTTGTAGTGAAAAGTAGTAATAAGTTTGAGAATTACCTCACATAATATTTTCCCAACACATGTTCAGTTGAAAAGTATTTATCTTTGCATAGTTTAAAAGCTCAAACCCTTCCAGAAAACAAGACAATGCTCCCCCCTAGAGCATCCTCTTCCCACATAACATCTCAGCTACATCTAGCTCATCTGACCTCCTTCCCTGCAGCCTTCTCCAGTTCAAAGAGAGGCCAGGCCCTCATCGTCCCTTTTTGCTGTGGGATCTCAACCCACCACTTGTTCCTTCTCTGTCCTAATTCTTCAATCAGTTCCTTTCTACCGATTCTTTGAGCCTAAAATCCTTCCCAATAAACCACAATAAGCAGCGACCCTCTGGAGAACACCTCCAGCACACCTTATCACACAGACCTGTAAGCTTTTGTTCATGCATCTGTGTTCACCAAAAACTTGCAAGCTCCCTGAGGGCGAAACATGCCATGTTGCACAATTCCACAGGGCACAGACACCACAGGCTGCGTGGATGGTGTTGAGCAGCGCATGTAATCGAATGAATGAATGACAACGAATGGCAAACAGGAGGATTTTTTCCATCCACTAGGTGGCGCTCAGGCATTTTTCAACTGCACAAGGTGGCCATGGTTCAGAGGTTGTCCACAGCAATTCAGTAAGCTCACTACCATTTTCTTTTTCTTTTCTTTAAAGCCAAATTCAGCTGTGTGGGGTTGAATACCAACTTTAGTGGCACTAATGTTAATAAGTTCTGATAACTCACTAGCATCGGACCAGCCACTACCATTTCTTTTAACCAAATAAGCCTTTATAACAAGGATCCTGGAATTACAGACTCAGATTCTACAAGAAGCTTTGGGTTAACATAGCCTCAGTTTAATACCTCTCCAGGGAGGTTTTAAACCCAATTCCCACTTAAATAGGTCAGTTAGCTGTTCATGCTTCATTCAAGAAACATTTATGCAACATTCATGATGTGTCAGACATTGTGCAGCTGAATTCAGGTGAGGATAAAAGAGAAAAAGACATGATCTCTGTACTCATGGACCTTTCAGGCATTCATCAAAAATTCATACAAATACCATTAAATTATAGCAGTGGAAAGAGCTACAAATGAGAGGTACATGCTGTTATGAGAACATCTAGTAGACCAAGGCAGGAAGTTCAAGGCAGGCCTCCTTGAGAACAGGATGGTTGAGTTAACATCTGAAGGGAGAGTAGGCGCTCACTAGATGAATGGAAATGGAATGTCATAAGCAGAGATATGAACATGTACTAAGGCCCTTAGGGGAGTTTGAGGAACAGAATGAGGGAGACCAGTTGGCTGGACCATTGTGGGCAAGGTGGGGGGAGTCATGTGAGATGAGGCTGGGGAGTTAGGAAGGGCCAGACCAGGTAAGCCTTATAGCCATAATATGAGTTTGGGTCTTTATTCCAAGAGTAGCTGGAAGTCATTGAAGGGTTATAAGCAGAGAAATGATGGGACCATTTATGTGCTTTGTAAAGGATCATTTTGGCTGCAATATAGCTAATGTGTTAGAGGGAGCCTTTAGAGATGTGGGAGACAAGTTAGGAGATTATTTAGCAGAGGAGGAGAGAGAAGATGGCGGCTTGTACTAGGGTATGTCTGGAAAGCTCTGACTACTGGAAATTCCTTCCTTATACCAAACCAAAACTTGCACCTGGCGGCCCCAGCTCTTTCCTCTGGGACCACAAAGAACAAGTCAACTCCACTCGAAAATGGCAGTCCTTTAAGTAGCTTCAGGAACGCATTGTGCCACCACCTCTTCCTCTTCACACCACCTCGTCCCCATCACTTAGCCCTCCTTTCTTCAGTTTGGAAAGCACGAGCCTTGAAACAGGCCCTCAAGGCCAGGTGCAGTGGCTCACACCTGTAATCCCAGCACTCTGGGAGGCCGAGAGGATAGCTTGAGCCGAGGAGTTCGCAGTTGCAGTGAGCTATGATGACGCCACTGAACTCTAGCCAGGGTGACAGAGAGAGACCTTGTCTCAAAAATAAATAAATAAGTAAAAATAAAAAATAAATAAACAGGCCCTCAAGTGCCTTATATATTAAATTCCCCTCACTGCCTCTCTCAGGGCATTCTCATTCTGTCACTTGTTTTCTCACTTTCTTGTTGGTATCTTTTGTAACACAAAAGTTTCTAATTTTGATGAAGTTCACTTGGCCAGTGAGTTTTGAGCAGAACTGTTGGATGACACTTCCTGGGCCAAGTATTTAATGGCCAACATGAGAATCTCTAGAGTTCTCTTTAAATGGTGACCAGAAATGTTTGAGATGGTGGTGGTCTTATCAGTCTGGGTCCCTAAATTATTACAATCAGTAGAGCCCTTCTGCCAACCCATCATAGAAACGTAGCCTCAGAGAGCAACACATCTTGGTTATTTAAAGCACTGGAATTTTGGGGTTTTTACCACAGCATAACCAACCCTATTATGACTGACAAACACATCTTTTGTAACTTCATTGGTTGTCAGAATATTATAAAATAAAAGCTAAAACACTTTTAAAAATAAACTAGAGATTGAGTTTAAAATCTCAGCTCTAGGAACTATAGAACACTTTCTATTTTTCCCATATTCAGTCAAGAATTTCAAATAGTCATTTCATGGTATACGAAAATGCCTATGATATGTTAAGCGTAGGAGGTTAAATTTAAAGACAAAACACTAGAATGTTTACAAAGTTATGTTTCCCTGTTGATTGGATTTTTATTGTTTTCTTCGGCACTTACCTGTATTTTTACATTTATTTTATAAAATAATATTCACTGATTTAAAACATATTTCCACCTTGGAAATGACAAGTACATATGTTTATCATTAGAAAAAAAATCTAGCATGAAAGATGTCTTTAATTCTGCATATTTTTATCTCACCATCTAACAATGCTTATAGATAATTATGACAAGAATTATTATCCCAGAATCAACAGACTATTTCATATCAAAATTTTGTCAAGTAGTTAGTTAAAAGGACACAATTTGACATGCACTAAATATCAGTGCAATAGACCCCATTAATTTCATATTTTATATTTAATTTCTGGACTCAGGAGTTAGGTATTATAATCACAAATACATATTTATGTCAGATGAGCTACAAACTCTTTTTATTATCCAAGAACCTGGAAATACTCAAGATAGTGGGTGGACATATATAGTACCTCTTCTTCCATTCGAAATATTATTGAATGCAGAGGGAATATAATTAAGTAAGAATAACTGCACTGAATCAAAGGCAACTAGGATAGATACTATCAGTGAACCAGAGCCACAGATGAACTTCAGAAGATTCCCTGCAGATAGAATCAGACTGAACCCAAAATCCATGGAACTGAAAAGTCCTGAAACACAACCCAGTCAAAAGAGGAGATGGTACCTTATTAGAGGCAGGTGACGTGGAGTGAACTCCAGCCCCAGCATTTGATGACTCAACTTCAATCTTCAAAATGTTAACTTGATTTCCGAAAGGGGAAGCAGATGTATTTTATTTTCTCATCGTTCCTCATGTGAGTCTGCAAGTTGAGCAATATTAATAGCTACATATGGAAACAGCCTTTGACTGTTTCTTTTTTTCCAAGTTGAGCAATATTAATAACTACATATGGAAAAAGCCTTTGACTGTTTCTTTTATTCTTCTGGACTGGTTTCAGCCTTCTTCATGGAGTTTGTGTTTCCCTGACACTTTCACTCCATGAAATCAGAAAGTGATTGTGTGCCTAACTTTATTTAGCTCATTACAGCAGTGTTTTCAGGCCCATGCTGGCCACATCTCTCCAAGATCCGTTTTTTTGGTTTCACAAAGCAAAATTTAACTGTTAAAATGATAGTACAGGCAAGCAAATATTTTGTAGGGTGACTCATATAAATATATTTCAGTTATTAAATAGCAGGAATGTTGCTGGGTTTTTGTGGGGGTTTTTTTGTCTCCTTTGCCCCCTGAATTACACAGCATAGTTCATTTGTTTTTAAATAGACTTTGTTTTTCAGAGCAGTTTTATGTTCACAGCAAAATTGAGCAGAAGGTATAAAGATTTCCCATATACCCCTGGCCCCAACACATGACAGCCTCCCTCCCCAATTATCAGCATCCCCCACAGAGTGGGACATTTGTCATCACTGATGAACCTACACTGACACATCACTTATCACCCAGAGTCACCGGGTACATTAGAGTTCACTCTTGGAGTTGAGTTAGTGTTTTGGTAATGCTACAAAAAATAGTTAATTTTAACTAATTCATTTTAGAATTTTTTAAAAACAGCATGAAATGAGGACAAAGACAGCGCAGATAAAAGAGGAAAAACTGTTCTTGCGCGTACCAAACACCACACGCCATACCTCAGTAACATCTTATATAGTAGAATTTGGGTAAGACTTTTAAGCTCACTTGGTAAGGTTTTTTAAAAAGTAAAAAATGGAAGGTGGGGTGAAAAGAAAAGAAAACCAAAGTCTCCTCTATTCCACTCTGATTTGCATTCGAGTTATTTCCTTTGTAGGCAGGAGAAACCACACAAAAAGGACAAGCCAGTAAGTAGAGCAAAATAAACAAATCCTCTTCTCAAAAGAGCATTGACAATTTTATTGGGTTATAAATGGCCACAATTTACTGATCATGCGAATGTAGCACAAGCTACGGATTAAATAAATTTTTATGTAGGAGTTACCTGAGACCTGAAAATTATTTCAAAGTTTCCTCCAGAATAAAAAGATTGAGAAATACTGTTAAGAGTGAAGTGGAAGGCAAGGCTAGGAGAGTTTGAATGTTTGAAGGCCATGGTGAAGTTCTGAACCGGTACATTTGGAGAATGAAGGAGTGAAAAAGTTAGCTGGAGAAACGCAGAACTGCTGGATAGTTTTGAGGGCTAATTTGAGACTAGAGCTTGTAAATTTAGAGTAATGTCAATCTTTCTTATGATAAGACTTCCCCCAACAGTCCTCAGCTGTAGATAAGACAGCAAAGGAAAAGAAGAAAGGAAAAAGCTACTGGTTTGGAAAATCATATATTAATATAGGGGTCACTGGGTTCTAACAAGATCAAAGAATCATTGAAGTGGAAGTAGATGAACAAACATTACAGAAGGAGAGGAGGCTGTAGTCGGGGAGTGGGATGTTTGAATTTATGACTTTGGAAACCTCCAGCTGCAGCTGATGGTCAGATTCAGGATCCAAGGGAGTTTGTACCTGAAGAAGCATGGGGACCACTAGAGATGAGAGGCCATGGGTTTGATTTCATCAAATCTCTTGCATTTATTTGCCATTGATCAAATCAAACCCAAATTAGGGCCAGGCGCTGTGGCTCACGCCTGTAATCCTAGCTCTTGGGAGGCCGAGGCGGGCGGATTGCTCAAGGTCAGGAGTTCAGGGCCAGCCTGAGCAAGAGCGAGACCCCGTCTCTACTATGGATAGAAAGAAATTAATTGGCCAACTGATATATATATAAAAAATTAGCCAGGCATGGTGGCGCATGCCTGTAGTCCCAGCTACTCGGGAGGCTGAGGCAGGAGGATTGCTTGAGCCCAGGAGTTTGAGGTTGCTGTGAGCTAGGCTGATGCCACAGCACTCACTCTAGCCTGGGCAACAAAGTGAGACTCTGTCTCAAAAAAAAAAAAAAAAAAACCCAAATTAGACTGGCATTACAAAAAGGGAACGCAGTAGCTTTTGTTATTAAAAAGTCAAGGGATGACTTAGCTTGAGGCATAGCTGAATCCATGAGCTCATAGGGTGTCATGAGGATGTGGACTCTCCATTTTTCAGTCCTTTATATTGGCTCTAATCTCAGGCAAGCTCTTCTCTAGCGGTAGCAAACAGCTTCCGGCAACTCCAAACTGTCATCTTCATCCATCCAAGGTGAGTAAAAAAGAAAAAGTGTTTCTTCCCCAACTATTTAAGCCAAAGTCCTAGGCCTTGTTCTCATTGGTCTAAACCTGGGTCACATTTCCATCTCTGAACCAATCAATTACTGTCATCACAGGCACACAATGCTGTGATTGGACACACCTGAGTCTCAGATCCACTCTTGATATACTTATGTAGGGGTATAGTCAAACTATCTGGAAAACACAAACTGAGAGGATTAGAGGACGGTTCATCAGGGGAAAAACGGGGTGTTGTTTCTAGAAGAAAAGTTGATATGTGCCACACAGCAAAAACAAGTGATATCTTTTTTCTTTTACAGTGTTGAGCAGGTTGTTCATAAGGTCATTCAGATTGATTAGCAGAGCCTGGGATGAAAACAAGGCCCATAAAGCCAGTCTTCAATGAAAGAGAAGGCATGGCCTAGAATCAGTGACTTCATGTGTAAAACAGAACTTGTAGTGTTAGTACTAGGGCCTTTTGATAACTCTTCAGACTGAAAGATTCTTAAGAGCAAAGGATTTTTGCATCCCTGGTACCTGCTAGTGAGCCTGATACTCAATAAATGCTTGTGGATGGATGGATAGATGGATGGAAGGATGGGTGGATGGATGGGTGGAAGGATGAATGGGCAGATGGATGAATGAGTGGATGGATGGGTAAATTGATGGGTGGATGGATGAGTGGATGGTTGGATGAGTGGATGGATGGATGGATGATGAATGAGGGAATGGACTAATGGACCACTGAGTTTGAAAATATCTTAGATAGAAATAGGCTCACAGTATTTGGTAGAAAATGTTCAACAACCAAATGCCTTCTTAAAATATGCCACTCCTATTCAATGACCTCAGAAATGGAGCATTGGAAAAACAGCATATACTCTGAAGTCACACAAGCCTAGGTACCTGGCTCTGTGTGACCTTATGCAAGTCATCTTGCTACCCTAAGTCTCCATTTCCTCATCTATGATATTGGGCAATGTCAGAGTGCCACCTCTGAGGGAAAATGCCAATGGAACAATTTCCTCTTGGTAGCATTCATTATTTTGATGAATTTACTATGGATAGGGCCTGGCTCTCAGCCTGACAATAAAACACTTCATTTCATCAGCACATGGAGAGGGAAGCCATTTTCCAGATAGAGACCCACATTAACCAAAGGAGAAAGGCAGATAGATAAAGCAGAATGCTAAACTTACTCATTTGCTGGGAGAAACTATTTGGAGTAGCCAAGTAACCAGCACATTTTCTCCCTGCCTGCCAACCATAACTAGAGGATTGCTTGTGATCAGGCAAGGGGACTTGGGCTGTATCTTACAGGTAGTAATGCACCAGGCATTGGAAAACTCTTGAAAAAAAGTGCTGGGGTGGTCCCTGACAAGATGGTCTCTGTCTTCTTGGATAAGTTTGTACATTTTTACTTTGTTCTATTATATCTTTATGTTTCTGGGGGGGGAGGGATGCATCTTATCTTCCTCGCTCCCTATATCTTGGGGAAAGGATTACCTCAGTCCCTAAAATACTAACAATAAAGAGAACAACACCTTCCCTATCAGTGTAATTTGCACATCAGCTGCGAGGGGTTGCGCCCCTCAAGATCTGGGTCAGATGGCTTAGCTCCCCAATCTCATAGGTGGTGAAAGTCCACAGCCTGAGACTTCAGCAACGCCTTTGGAGATTTGTATTCTCACGGCCTCCTCTTCCCTCCACTTCCCAGTGATCTCTGGTCAGCATTATGTCAATCCAGAGATGAAGAACACGGCTTCTTCACCAGTTTCCACCAAAATAAAAAACAAAGAATGCCACTCACACAAAACATTCATGAGTAGACTTTTCCAAAGATCTGAGGAGATAAAGGGAGGTCCCAGGAAGGAGTCGCATGCACAGGATACACACAAGCTGTTTAAACCCACACTAGGCATTCCTGTTCTTCCAAAGTCCCTTCTGACCACCCTGACACCAGGGGTTCTTGTCCTGGCCCTTCCCACTCACAGCCCCTAGTCTCATTCCTCCCCATGCATCTGTTTTTCTTCTTCTCTTCCCTTCTCCCTCTTCTATTATCTCTCTCCCCCTTCTCTCTCTGGAACTTCATATTCCCTCTTGCTGACTCACACACAAAGGTTCCACCCCTCTCTGGAACCTCCTCCACAGCTGAAACCCAGACCTGAGGACTTCACCTTCTAACGTTGGTCAAAGGGGTTTTCCCAACAAAAACTCTTCCTTTCTAAGATGAATGTTGGAGCCACCTATTCAGAAAATGATAGTATTCCCGGACTGATTGCAAAGTGCCTGGGATTATAGGTACAACAAATAAACCATCCACTCCTCTTGCTCCTTTTCGTGTACCCGATACATTGTTGATCAATAATAATCACTGCATTGTTTCTGCTCCACTCCACATTCCTATGTGGGTTGAGAGGACACCTGCAAATAGAATTCTCTGTTGCCTATATTTCCCCTACAGCTGCAGGCCTTCAAAGACTGGTGCCAAATACTGGTTCCCAGATTTACTAGCCTTGTGCTTTTGCACACATTGCTTAGCCCTTCTGGTCTCAGTTTCCCCGTTTCTGTAAAATGGGGTGCTAGATCAGCTCATAGACTTCTTGGGAAAATTAAATTAATTAACTCAGGCAAAGTGCTTAATACATGTAAGGGCACAGTAAATGTCAGCTGCTGCTTTTTTTTCTTTTTTGTTCCTTTCTCCTGGAATAGCACTTTATCAGTGCAAAGACAGGAGAGTTTAACCTTTGCACTTTAATGAAGCCAGCCTTGGGCTAGAGATTAGATTACATCTGGAAGTGGCAGGATCACAGCTCAACTTGCTGGTAGCCTGGGCCACAGAGGATAGCCAAGGCACTAACTCAGTTGGGGCCCTGCACTCAGAGGAAAGGGGGACATGATAAGAATATAATCCAGCCCAGAGTAGCCTAAACTGGGAGAGACACTGATTGCCCTGAGTCCAGTTCATTTCTAGGCCAGAGGACTCAGGTCTCAAGCCTGGAGGGTCCCTGGGCTGGGTGGCACCCTGAGAACCCAGCTCCCACTTAGACCTGTCCTAGATCTGATGTGAATCTCTCAGAGGCCCTTCACATTTCCCTGGCTTCACAAGAGGGTGGGAAAAACTAAAATACCACAGACCCTCCCAGAGAGGACAGAGGATGCCCCCTACTGTCTGCAGCTCCAAGAATAGATAGACTCCTTGATCAAATGGCCAAAATGGTCCATCCGGTTCAGGTTGTTCTCATGGCCATACCTGATGGCTGAATGCCACCTGCCACATTACCTACCCATGCCCTGGAGTCTCCACCCCTCACAGGAACAGGCTAGTTGGACTGCTGGCTGCAGCTTCTAGAAAAATAAGGTTAGGAATGGAGTGGGAGAGCCAGGCTTGGGTTGGGTGAAACCAGTATCTCCCAAGGTGGGCCAAGGTGAGGGGGAGGCAGAGGGAAATGGGCCACTGGGCCAGATCCACAGGATGCATCTTGAACGGGAAGCCCAGGTGTGTCTTTCTCTTTGCAGAAGGCAGAGTTGTCTGGGCCTGGACACAAGAGGGCTGGGCAGTGCAGGGAGGGGAAGAGAAAGAGATTACAGCCCACCTAAAAACTACCTAAATGGCACATAGTGACACAAAATCATTTGGAATCTGGTCCTTACTCCCTACACAAGTACATTATCCACGTGGCTTTTTAAACAATCCCTGCAGACTTGAGTCTCCCTTTTGTGTCTTTGGGCTCTTGCTCATCCACACGGCTATAGGCATGTCAGGTTGAGGGTAGAGGGACAGGCAGAGAGGCTGTGTGTTTTAGTCTCCATCCCTGGGTGACCCTAAAGAAGGATCTTGCTCCTTGGTACATTTTGGCCTCTGCACCACCAGTGACCCTGGCCCTCTTTGCAGAAGTGTGCAGGTAAAGGAGGAAGCAAGGCTGCCTGGGAAGTGGAAGTCTCAGCCCAGCAGGGCTGGAACTCAAGGGTAAGAGGGAAGAAGTGTGGCCACTAAGAAGCAGAAAAGGTCCTGGGGAGTTTCCTTAGGAGAGGATGACTCTGGCGACTCTTCCTTTCCAGTGGGCTCAACCTCCTGCCAGAGAGTCCAGTTTTATCATCTGGAGAGGCATCTAGGGCTGGGAGGACCACCCCCTCTCTCCCTTGGCCCTGGGTTTGAGGTAGGAGCCTCCTAGACTGGGGCCCGCGCAAGACCAAGGCAGGACTCAGGACACTGCTCCTGAGTTTTTACTTCCATATAGCGTTAAAACCCCACAAATAAAGGCTCATACCCCAGGATTTATCCCAGGCAGAATCCTAGGCATCCCACCCCTCACCCAAAGCCGCCTTCCTGGGAGGAGAGAATTTGGAAACTCTTCTTGGGCCGGTCAGCTCCTGCCCTCGGGGGAGGTCCCCAGCGATCCGCGGGAGGTCCGGGCACACTGGCTGTGGTGAAATTCTGCCCCGTCAGGCGGCCGCGCTCGCAGGAGCAGCGTGACGCGGCCGCCCGGGGTGGGGGCGCCAGGAGCTGAGACTCGCCGTGCTCGCCGGCGCCTGGCTTCCCTGGGCCGTCGCCAGCCCTGAGCGGCCCGCGGGGGCGAGCGCGGGGGGCGGAGCGAGGCCTTTTCTGGCCGGGGGAGGAGTGGCTGTGGCCGGGGAGGTCACCTGGCTGCTAGACTAGCTGCTGTCACACGCGCTCCGTGCCCTGGCTCCGCTCGGCGTTCTCCTGCGCGCACCCGGGCGCACGGCGCACACTCGCGCTCTGGGACTCAGCCCTGACCCTCCGTAGCAGCCGGATTTGGGAGCATCTCCCTGTCGCTGCAGCCAGCAAGCCCCTCTAGTCCCTATCAGAGAGGTCACATGGGGCCCGGGGTCACCTGCCCGTGGAGCGGACGCCTGCCTCGCCTCCAGGTGAGGACCTGGATTGAGCCCGTGGTGGCCTCGACCCAGGTGGCCTCCGCCCTCTACGATGCGGGGCTACTCCTGGTGGTGAAGGCGTCCTTTGGAGGCGGGGGCTCCTCCAACCACAGCACCAGCCCGTCGCCGCGGGGGACTCTAGAGGACCAACAGCAGAAGGCCATCTCCAATTTCTACATCGTCTACAACCTCGTGGTGGGCCTGACGCCCCTGCTGTCCGCCTACGGGCTGGGCTGGCTCAGCGACCGCTACCACCGCAAGATTTCCATCTGCGTGTCGCTGCTGGGCTTCCTGCTCTCCCGCCTCGGGCTGCTGCTCAAGGTGCTGCTGGACTGGCCGGTGGAGATGCTGTACGGGGCGGCGGCGCTGAACGGGCTGTGCGGAGGCTTCTCGGCCTTCTGGTCCGGAGTCATGGCGCTGGGATCCCTGGGCTCCTCCCAGGGCCGCCGCTCCGTGCGCCTCATCCTTATCGACCTGATCCTGGGCTTGGCGGGGTTCTGCGGGAGCATGGCCTCCGGGTACCTCTTCGAGCAGATGGCTGGGCACTCTGGCCAGGGCCTGATACTGACGGCCTGCAGCGTGAGCTGTGCCACGTTCGCACTCTTCTACAGCCTCTTGGTGCTGAAGGTCCCTGAGTCGGTGGCCAAGCCCAGCCAGGAGCTGCCCTCCGTGGATACCGTGTCTGGCACAGTTGGCACATACCGCTCCCTAGATCCTGATCAGCTGGACAAGCAGAGTGTAGTGGGGCACCTTCCATCTCCTGGAAAAGCAAAGCCCCCCAAAACCGTCATTGCCCTGCTCTTTGTGGGTGCTATCATATATGACCTGGCAGTGGTGGGCACAGTGGACGTGGTGCCCCTTTTTGTGCTGAGGGAGCCTCTCAGATGGAACCAAGTGCAGGTGGGCTATGGTATGGCTGCAGGGTACACCGTCTTCATCACCAGCTTCCTGGGTGTCCTGGTCTTCTCCCGCTGCTTCCGAGACACCACCATGATCATGATTGGGATGGTCTCCTTTGGGTCAGGAGCCCTCCTCTTGGCTTTTGTGAAAGAGACATACATGTTCTATATTGGTGAGTCTGGCATTCTTGGGGAGGCAGGACGTTGCTGGCCCTCTGCGCCATGGGGCTGGCACCAGGGACGCTGTGGTCTGGGCGTCCCAGCTCAGCTCCAGGAATTGAACCTGCTACTTAGGAGGCACAAGGGAGACAGGATTATGTGCACTTGAGCTTCTCTGTATTGCTGATTGAAATGTTACCGGAGTGGTTTCCATGGCCCTAGGAGTCAAGGAGGTGTGGACAGTGGTCCACTGGAGTCAGGAGGGGAGGCTTCAGGATGGCCTTGAATGGAAGAGATGGGGTTAGGTTTCTTCTCCCCAATTTTAAAGGGATGAAACATTAAATAATCCAACTGAAAAGGTCCCTTAATTATAACCATTTGGGGCCAAGGAAGGGCTTTTTTTCTTTTTCTTTTCTTTTCTTTTTTTCTTTTTTATTTTTTTTGAGACAGAGTCTCACTCTGTTGCCTGGGTTACAGCATTGTGGCATCAGCCTAGCTAACAACAACCTCAAATTCCCGGACTCAAGTGATCCTCCTGCCTCAGCCTCCTGAGTAGCTGGGACTACAGGCATGTGCCACCATGCCTGGCTAATTTTTTTCTATGTATTTTTAGTTGGCCAATTAATTTCTATTTTTAGTAGAGACAGGGTCTCACTTTTGCTCAGGTTGGTTTCGAACTCCTGACCTTGAGCAATCCACCCGCCTCAGCCTCCCAGAGTGCAGGGATTATAGGTGTGAGCCACCATGCCTGGCCAAAGGGCTTTTTTTTTAATGCATAAAAATTCTCAATAAATGCCTTCTACAACCAATGTAATAAATTCCCTCAAGGAAACAGACTGAAATTTCCATCTGAGGACACAAGTCAGACAACCACAAGCAGAGAGCTCTAGACCAGTGCTCCAACAGAACTTCCTATGATGATGGTAATGGTGATGTCTGCTCTGTCCAATACAGTAGCCACCAGCCCCAAGGGGAGTGCTCAAGAGCCCAGTGAATGGGCTCTTTAGCCCAACGTGGCTTGAAATGTGGCTAGTGCAACTAAGGAACAGAATTTTAAATATTATTTCATTTTAATTAATTTAAATAGCCACAGAAATACCAGAAAGAACAACTCTACACAGCTACCTGAGGCTGGCCCTTGGCCCAGGTCACACCATCTCAGAAAAACACCTAACAAAATGGCAAACTAACTCCTGGCCAGGTCCCAGTTAAACTGGCCATATGCAAAGGACAGAGTACCCTCCACCTTCCCTTTTCTTTCCGCCACCTCCTCCTTCCCTCCCTTCCTCCCTCCCTCTCTCTCTCTCTCTCTCTCACACACACACACACACACACATACATGCACACACGGTCACGCACTCACACACTGCATCTGGATAAATCAACAGACCTTGAGGGCTGTGTGGCCACTGTGTGAGTGGGACACATTTCTAGAGGCAGTTTGCAAAAGCCTTGGGACTATCTCCCAGAGGTATTCACAAACATCGAGGACAGGCACTTCTTTCCTGGGGAAGCAGGGAGAGGGGTCTTGGTCACTTTGGTGGCACTAGTTCTACTTCCCTAGAAATCACTTAACTCCACCAATAAAGACGCCCTTCGCTGTCACCATGTCAACCATGCCCTGCTGCCCTGCAGATCCGTATGCAACATACACAGCAGCAGGGCTCAGAGACTGGTCAAGGGAGGGCACTAGGCTGCCAGCAGAGAAATGACTTCTTCCAGGTCAAGCCGTTTGTGGATTATGGGGGAGAGGTGGTTCTAAGGGAAGCTTTTGCTTTACTCTGATTTCCTCCTTGGCCAAGGCTGGGCTACAGTGAGGACTCTTCTTGTGTGATCTCTTCACAGCTCGAGCTGCCATGATGTTCGCTCTCATCCCCATCACAACCATCCGATCGGCCATGTCCAAGCTCATAAAGGGCTCCTCTTACGGTGAGTGACAGAATCTCTCCAGATCTTCTGCCAGGGTTTTTTCAGAACTGCTCAGCTGGGACACAGACCTGCAGGCACAGACCTGCAGAAGGCACTTGAGAGAGTTCCAGAAGCATCCTTGAATACACTAGGAACATCCTTGAATATACTGGTTTCTATCCAGGGCAGAGAGAGTAGAAACATGAGGGTGGGAAAGACTCAAAAAGCCAGTCACTAAAAAGCCACAGTCAAAGGAAGACACTGTCTTAGGAAGATCCCACTAGATCAAGGCAGGATTCCCGGAAAATCAAGTCATGAAGATTGAGCGGGAATCCTTGGAAGACAGAGGGACGAGCTCCCCAGAGACTCAGCTAGTGGGGAACAAGGAAGGTACAGCAGCACACTTCTTGGTAACGTCTGTCCCTTCCACAGGAAAGGTATTCGTCATACTGCAGCTGTCCCTGGCTCTGACCGGCGTGGTGACATCTACCATGTATAACAAGATCTATCAGCTCACCATGGACACGTTCGTGGGCACCTGCTTTGCTCTCTCCTCCTTCCTCTCATTCCTGGCTATCATCCCGATCGGGTAAGAGGGAGCTATGTGCCCTGGGGCTCTGGTGCTTAGGTCATGGGTGTTGGACCGTCTCCAGCCCACCAGCATGGGATTATTTATTTTCAGCACTTAAACACAGTGGCTTCTGAGTAGGCTCCCTCACAATGAAAAAGTCCTCCTGTTTCCCCAAACTCATAATCTGGCAATTTGGGAATTCCCCCAATTGCAAGTACAAAACAGAGGGCCCGAACCAGCCAGCTCACTTCCTGGCAGTTTTGTAATGACTATAGGAGCTTCACGTACTTCCTCACCAAGGGACGCTGGGATCAGAAACCCTCAGGAACCATTCAGACCTCGTTTGTTTCACTTCCTGTAGGTGAAAGTCATCCTGCCTCATTTCAGAGTACGGTTTCTTCTCTGTGCACTCAAAGGGCTCTGTGCTCAGGGCCACTGAAATCTCCCGGCCACTGGGCTGTGTGTTTAGTGGCCACATGTGGCTAGATGTTCCCATATAGGGCAGCACAGTTTAGACTGTTAGGCCCTTTAACCCCTTCCCCGGAAGTGAGGTTCTCTCATGCTTATATTGGTGCTGGCAGAAGAGAAGGGAATATATATATAAATATATATCCATAGAATAAATATATCCACAACAAGGTACAAGGGATTTGACATAGATTCACATTTTCAAGGGACCTGCTTAGTAGCACACGAAGGCTCCACATATCAGTTATGGTGGTATTACAGGTAGTAGAGCAGAAAATAATGGAGGACAAGTTGGAAGGGACAGTGACAAAGCCCTTTTTGGAACTCTCACATCACATCATAGTATAGGCCCTGCCTGCATGGAAGGTTAAGCCTCCTGGGATAGGAGCCGTCAATCATTATGGTTCTTTGCTTTACTTCATAGTTGAGAAAAATAAGGTATGAAGATCAAATAGCTGAGAGAATTTGTACAAGCGACAGGCATGACCAGCTCTCGCTTTGTAAGGTGGAGACTGAGCAAGATCTGTCCTCATACTGTCCAACCCTTAGGCCTTTTCAGGTGCTCTTGTTTTCATGTGAGTCCTGGCTGGCTGGGTTGGACCGACTTAGCTAGAGCTGGCATGCATGCAAACTTCTCAGGAGCCCCAGCTCTTTGCCAAGATTAGTAGTTTGAAAATTGAAAATGATCCAGTCCTGTCTCATTGGCAGTTGGTTAAAATAGTCTCTTTAACCTAAACAAACAAAAACCAATAAACAAAAGAAAGCAAATGTTAACTAGCAGTAGAGATATGCATGTGCAAACAAAGCCACGTTCTTTGTACAACGGAATCACTGGGAAAGATTTTTAAATTACTGCTATTGGGATCCCACCTCCAGAGATTCTGACTCAATTGATCTAGGGCACAGGAATTTTTTAAAGCTCTCCAGGTGATTGTACAACCAAGATTGAGAACCACTGGTATAAAGGGAGTGTTTCTATTAACTGTTCCTTCCAGAAAGTCACTAAATAAATGAGATCCTGAAAAATTCTTACAGCTAGAAGAGGTCAAGGCTGTGCAATCAATCATTAAGTGAGAGCAACAGGAAAGACCAGTAGAGCTTTCTAACCACAGAAAGAAAAGCTACATTCCGATGACATGAAAACCCAGGAAGGCATACTGGAGCAGAGGAAGGCTTGGAGGGCCGAGGCTGGACTAGGTCACAGTCTGCATCCTCTTCCTTGATACCAGGAGAGGCCCCTGGGCCACAGCTGCCAACCTGTTTGCAATCCAAGGGGCTGTGGCTGTGCCCCTTCCTGGTACCAAAGTGAGCTGATTTCATGCCATTGTATGTCCATGCAAAATAAGTGACTCAGGCAAAGATCTCAATCAGTGGAGGTTTATTAAGCCAAAGTTGAGGACACACCTGAGAAAAACACTAACTATAGACAAATCTGTGGCTGGTTTTCCAAAGGGGCATTTGGGAGCTTCAGTATTTAAGGGGAACAGGGCATACAGGGAAAAGGGGGGAAGAGAGAGGGGAAGGGGAGGGGGACAAGAAGTGAGGCAAAATGGTTACATTCTTGTGAAGCCCAGGAAAATCTATATTTTACATAAGATAAGGGGGAAGTTAGAAGAGAAAAAGGGAGAGAAGGAAGCATCAATTATGTAGATGTCCCTGGGTAGGTGGAAGAATGTTTGATCTAGTCTTGTCTCTGTTCTGCACCTGGCAAGATAACCTTGTCATTCATTATTAGTGTGGAATCAAACAGACTTTAGTTTCAGGAGCTAGATGTAGCCTGCAGACCCAAAGTTCCAATTTGCACGTCCTTGCTTATGGGAGGCCAGTGAGGAATTGCCTTATGAATGATCTGTGGGGTGAGGCCTTCACAGGTGCCTGAGGCCTTTACCTTCCCTTTAGCATAAGCAGTTGGGGGGCAGGTGGTCCTGAGATTTTTATTTTCCTTTACATGGTTGTGCCCCTTCATGGTACCAAAGTGAGGCAATTTTGTGCTGCTGTGAAAACCTACCCTCTCCTGTTTGCTCTTCTTTCCATACACTAGGGAGATGCTGAGGAAATAATTGTGTGGTTCTGCCCACCCATAGTCTTCTCCCTTCACCCCCTTGCACACAAGCACAAAGCTAATGCTTGTGCTTCATAGAAATAATAGAAGCCGTCAGAAGAGAATGACCTCATCCTCTCCAGTCTACAAACCTAAGTTCATCCACACCCATTGTCATCGTCTTTTAAATTGATACTAATAGCAGACACTTTAACAGGCCTTACTGTGTGCCAGGCACTACTTTAAATATTTCGTATATTTTAACTATTTTAATCTTCCCAAACAGTCCTCCGAGGTAATTACTATTATCCCCATCTCACAGATGAGGAAACAGAGACTGAAGGTATTATGTAACCTAACAAAAGGTGTGCAGCCAGGAAATAGCAGAGACAGGATTTGAACCCAGGCAGTCTCTCTTAACCGCTACATGCCCTGCTTCTCAGAAAAGTTGCCCAGTATCTGGGTGCTGCTTCTCCCATCTCCTGAGGGTGCTCACTGCACTGCCTGACTGCTCTCTCCTGAACTCGTCTACCAGAACTGACACCGGACCTACCACCCTCTCTCCTCCTCTTCACGGTCAAGTTCTCCAATGCCGCCCTGCACCGGCTGTCTCGCGTCCTCACCTCCCACTCACTTTCCAACCCACTCCAGCCTCATTTGCTCCCCCCAACTCTGCCCCCACTGCTCTGCCAAGGCCACTAATGGCTTCTATGTCGCTGAATCAGCTGACACACTGCCATCCTCGTCTCACATGATCTCTCGGCAGCCCCTAACGCTGTCACTGTCGATCACTCTTTCCTCAGAAGGTATTTGTCACTTGGCATTCACACCACCTCTTCCTGCTGGTTTTTCTCCCACCTCTCTGATGGCTTCTCCTCTACAAACCTCCAAATGCAGGTATTCTTTGGGGCTCTGCTCTGGGCTGTCTTCTCACTTTGCATCCTCTAAGCAATCTACAGTACTTCCCCATGCTCCAATTACCATTTATTGGGTTCTTGATAACCTCCTAAACCTGGTCCCCTCTCACTAACTGGCACCACTACCCGCCCAGGCTGGAGACCTGGGTCCCCAGGATCCCCGCTCTTTCTCGTCTCCCCCATCCTCCAGCCCATCAGGCCTTATCCCTTGGTTCTATTTCCAACATATGCCTCAATGTCATCCTTTATTTCCACTGCTACCACCCCTCGTCCATAGCACCTCAATGACTGAGTCAGCTTCTGAACCAGTCTCCGCACATCCCCTCTTGTTCTCGTTCTCCTCCCACCTTCTCCCCACCAGGCGGCCAGAGCAGTTTCCCTAAAGTGTAACTCAGATCATGTCAGCTGCTGCTCAAAACCCCATACTTGGCTTTCATTGCTTTTCATTTATTTATTTTTTGAGGCAGCCCATTCTGCTTGGGATTAGCGAAGGCTAACGTTGATCTTGACATCTACCTGGGAGTTCATTATCAGGCAGAAGTGAGATGGAAAGAGATTCCAGGAAAAGCAAAATGCAGGTGCTGGGGGCTCATGGTGTTATGGGAAGCAGGGGCAGGCTCAGTACCTGCCGGACGAGAACGAACCCTGAATGAGAGAAGTTCCCTAGGACCAGCTGTCTCCACTCAGGGGAGCATTCTGGTGCCATAAGTGGATACAGCCTCTCAGCCTTTCAGTGACTAAAAAGACCTGCCATCCCCCGTGCCAGCTGTTCTCCTGTAACTCTCTATTGTAAATTCTTACAGCATCGTGGCCTATAAACAAGTCCCATGGTCGCAATATGGAGACATCACAGAAAAATGAAGGTGCTGACCGGTGGGAGCCGAGAACACCAGCAATGGCCAGGCCTCCTTGAAGACAAAAGAAGGGACTGGGGAACTGGTGACCAAAGCAATCCACTGCCCAACAAGCCAGAGCTGGCTTCAGAATGACCCGCTCTGGTTCAGAGGGTCCCTGCTGGGTGGGGAAAAGCACTTTCCTGGTGATGGAAGAACTTTCTCAGCTTTAAGATGCCCCTATGAGGCAGAGATTAGGCTCTGCTGGCAGCAGAGCAGGAACTCAAGGGTTAGACGCAGGCTGCGAACTGCCATTCCAGACCCGAAAAGGGGCTTCAGGCTCCAGCTGCAGAGAGCCAGCCCCCTTTCTTCCAGAGACTGTCTTGAGGGCTCCATGTTATGGCCAACTGTCACCTGGCTGCTGTGCTGGAGTCCTGCAGGAAAGCTCAACCCAAGGCATGCATTTCAACACCTAAGGGGAATGAGGAGGAGACATTTTATAAGAACTGCCAACGGTTTCGCACAAACAACTCTAGCTTTTAAATTAAAATAAAACCTTGAAAGAAGTTAGCTTTCTTTCCTGAGGCCCTCCTTAGCTTTGAACACTCGGGAGAGCAATGGAGCCCAGGCCCGTGGCTTCCGGGCAGTGTTACCATTACTGTTGCTTGTAAGCAGCAAATAGCAAGACTTGCTCCAATGGCATATTCAGTTGAATACATTCAGCCAACAATACTTCCCAAAGTGGGTGGTATGGAGAAAAGGGAGATATGTTAAGAACCATTTCACTTTGAGGTACTTATTTTTATAGCCTATTTTACTTGGATCTATAAAAGCAGACTCACCTCCTAATAAAATCAGCATTCATAGTGTGAGTGTATGAACCATTCTTTTCCAGGTCATACTCCCTCTTTACAGACATGCCATTCTTACTGGGGTAAAACACAAAGTGAGAGAATGCATTTACATCTCAGGGCACTTGGGCTCAGAAAGTTTGTATCTCTAAGCCCCTTGGCAGGGAAAGAACAAAACTTTATGGCTCGTCTACTAAAGTCCCAGCATTGTGCAAGGTGCTGAGATACAGTGAGAACAAGACATGACCGTCTCCGCCCCAACTGAGCGTACTGACAGATGGCGCGGAAAGAACAGCAGGTAGCGATGTTTCCTGTGATAAATGCTAATGCAAGGGTACAACCAGGTTTTCGAGAACAGCGAGGGCTTCCCAGAAGTGACGTCTATTCATAAGACGGGAGGATAAGTTGGAGTTACCAGGGCCAGATTTTGGGGGACATTCCAGGCAGAAGGAACAACATGCTGGAAGTCCCAAAGGTGAAAATGTCCCCAGGTTTAGGAATTCAATACAAAGGAAGCAAAAAGGGAAGGAGGGAGGGCAACTATGAAGGACAGGCTAGAAATGAGACCAGAGCAGTAAGGAGGGACAACATAAAAGATCCCTTTCAAAAGAAGAAAACATCTCTCTTTATAGTAAATGGGAAGCCTGTTGGAAGGTTTTAAGCAGAAACACAGAATGCTTATATTTGCATCTTAGAAAGAGCTCTCTGGCAGCACTGAGAAGAATGGATTGGTGGAAGGAGGGAGCAAGACTTGCAGGAAGGAGACCAGCTACAACACAGCAGGTGCAGGATACTGGCGGACTGACACTGGGTAAGAAGCCATGAGCGTGGAGAAAAGTAGACGCATGTGGAGAAATATCTGAGAGCTATTGGTCACAGGAGCTGGTGATGGATGAACTGTAGAGGGTGGGACTGATGGAGGCCAGAGTGACTCAGATTTGGGGCTCAGGCCACCGGGAAGGAGGTAGAGCCCCTCATTGAGACAGGCAACATGAGCAGAGCAGATGGGATGGGAACAATGAGGTCAAGATCATGGTCCATCCTCCAGCCGTCCTCACCAATACGCTCATTCCTCTGATTCCTTGCCTTCCACCCCAGCCCAGCCCAGCCCCCCAACCTGAATGAATCTCATAACTCCTGCTCCTGAAGAGCTTGCTCTTTGTGTTCAGAGAAATTTATTTGTCCACGTTGACTCTGCTATAAACCTGTGGTTTTTAACCTGAGCTGGGCTCTCAAAGCCCAAGTATTGGCTCCTTTTGAACCCCACCTGTCACCAGGGCAGCAGTTTCAAACCTCTCAGCTCTCCTTGGGGACACCATTTCTTCTAACAGATGTTCTAACCCAGTGGTTCTTGGACTGGCAGCGTAATTGTCACCTGGGAACCTGTTAGATATGAGAATTCGGTTCCACCCAAATCGAATTCTAGGAGTGGGGTCCAACAGTCGGTGCTTCACAAGCCCTCAAGTTTAAGAACCACCATCCTCTCCTGTCAGGCCTGACTTTTCCTGAAAGTTCTTGAAACCTTCCCTGGGTCCTCCTCCTCCTGCTCTTCCTCTCCCTGCATCATTAATTCCTGAGGCCCCCAAGGCCCTGCACTTGGTTCTCTTCCTAAGAAATCTAGTCAACTCCCAGGGGCTCAGGAACTCCATTTCCAACAATCTAATAGTCAACATCTCCACCTGGATTTCCTCAAACCTAAACCCAAACCAAATTCTTCCTCTCCCACCCCACCATCTAAGCTTCCTGCGTCTTTTTTATTTCTCTCCTGATTGATTTCGGTTAAAGGCAGCCTCTCCAGCTCCCAGGCTGGAGATCTCAAACTCTTCTCTGGCCTGTTCCCTCACTTCTTGCCAAGCTTTTGCGATCTATTCCTATTTATCCTGCAGGCCTTGATCTGACCACAATCCTTCAGCATCCTATTTCCATCATCTTCTTAAAAAAGAAAAAAACAGGAAAAATAAAAGTATATTCTGCTTTAAAAAATAAAATATTCACGGGCAGGCACAGTGGCTCCCACCTATAATCCTAGCACTCAGGGAGGCCGAGGCGGGAAGATTGCTTGAGGCCAGGAGTTCGAGACCAGCATGAGCAAGAGACCCTGTCTCTACAAAAAATAGAAAAATTAGCCGGGCATGTTGGTGTGCACCTGTAGTCTTAGCTACTGGGGAGGCTGAAGCAGGAGGATTGCTTGAGCCCAGAAGTTTGAGGTTGCAGTAAGCTATAATAACACCACTGCACTCTTGCCGGGACAGAGACTCAAAAAAAAAAAAAAAAATTCACAAAGCATACAGGAAGGATTGTTATCCTTCCTATTTAAGTTGATCCTTCCTATTTAAACAATAGGAAGAGTCTTTCCAAAAGGACTCCCATATATTGAGTGTCCATCCACCAGACACTTAGGTGCGTTGTGTACATTATTGCTAGCCTGCCTGGCAACCCTATAGGGAAGGCTTGTCTTCGTTTCAAAGATCACAATACTTCATGTTCGGAGAGAGGTGACTTACCTAAAGCCACACAGCTAGTAAGTGGCAAAAGCTGAGATTCGATCCCGAATCTCTCTTATTCTGCCTTGCTGCATTTTGTACAACTGCAGTCTTAGATGAATGGTGTCTACTGTCAGCAAACCAAGTTCAGCACCATTTTGAGTCCACTGAAGTCCGATGTGTTACCCTCATTAGGTAAACTTCACTGGCCTCAAATTTGCAACACTCTAATAAACCACAGACATTTCCTCTTTCCTTACAAATTCTTTAAAAACATCACTAACAGCCCACAAAACCAAAATTATGACTGGCCCTGACCTGGTTGTTGGGCGTTGCTATGGGACTGGGGCAAGAGGAAATCTTCCATGTAATAAACACCTGGGCTGTCCGGCTGCCCAGCAACCATGATGGTTACTACACTAGGTGGTTTCTTCATCTCCTTGAACTGGTACCAATTTGTAAGATGCAGGAGAGGATAAATTGAGGATGGGTCTGTAAAGAAGAATAAAAATATATATTTTTTTCCCTGTTGCTCTGTAAGTCCCAATACTTGTAGGCAAACGGATTGGTATTCAGAGACTATCAGAAAAGAGAAAAAGAGGCACATGTGTTTTTTTATGTCCTACAAAAAGGCACAAGTGAGAACATGATTTCAAGGTAGAGAAAGCATCTTTTATAGTTTTATTGGTCCATTACTTTAAGTTAATTGAGGTAAAGAAACTTTTTAAAATTTACAAGCTAATAGTTTTATCAAGCAATACAAATTCTTTAGTTTACCTCAAATGTAATACTAATCCATAGTAAACAACAGAATTTTTTATACACCAATATATGAAAAAAAAGTGGACAAAAACCTCGTGCCAGCATCAAAAATTCAACAAAAACAACTTTTTTCTCCCATTTTACAATCTCCAGGTTTCATAACAAAGACAAAAAGGCGATATTCTTTGTAAAGTTTGGTAGCTTCATGAAACAAAGATAAATCACTTATCAACACACATTCCCTCAAGCACTTTTTTTTTTCACAGCTTTTATTTTGGCTTAATGGCAGCATGAAGAGAAGAGAACATTTACACAGAGGACTATCAATATCTCAGAAGGTATTTTTTTTTCTTTTCTTTTAAAATTTTAAGCGTAAAGAATGATTTCTAAAAATAAGAAATAGAGTCTGTAATTTGGACATATTCTAAGCAAAAGGTTTTTAAAATCGTTTCTTTAACAGTTAAAATACAAGTTAGAAAGTGTGCTGGCAGTTTATTTCATGGGAATATATCAGATGTCCGTCGTTTCTCAATGCATTCCCAACTCAGAGGCGAAAGCAACAGGCACACAAAAGTGCAATGGACAGGAAGTCGACTAGACAGGACCAAAACCTCAGGGGTCTCCAGATGAACAGTGCTGACTGTTACGAGATGCTGGTTTGTTATTGGACGAAGGCCCAGATGACAGAGCCATGGCTTTGCCATACTGACTTCACATTTTTGTTTGCCATTTACATTCCTTTCTCTTCATTTCCACATGGAGAAAAAAAGCCCTTTCCCCTACCAGTATCATTTCTGACTGAAGGGTTGGTCTGAGACTGTGAACAAGCCTGTCCAACAGGGGAACAGGGGTGTGACAGGTGCTACCTGCTGTGACCCAACCCACAGAGAGTCCAGGCTCACCTGGGGAGGGAGCAGCGCTTCCGGGAGAGGTTCATATGCAATACTTTTCATCACTGGTTTTAATGGTAAAAGCTCTCCTAAAATGGACTAAACTATGTGAGTCAACATAATAGGGTTTATATGTTTTCGGCATTTCAATCTGTGGAAGATTTCCATCTGACACATGCTGCTCTGAGGCCCCCACAGTATCTTAAAAAGCTGTTCTGCAGGATCAGGGTCAACCTTTAATATTGTCATAATCTATAGAGTTCTTTGTATCTATATGATTTGTCAGTGCTGATACTGTACTAAAATACCCTCTAAAATCAAAAGTATGCCAAAAGACACTACATTAATCTTTCACATTAAAAAAAAAAAGTTTTGTGGTCCCTGTGTTTCCTTACATTATCAAAAATATCATTTGGCAATAGCAATACTTAGTTTTCTCCTCCCAAAAGGCAACCCTAATTATGACCCTCCCTTTCTTGCTTGTTTAAGAGGACTGGGGACTGTCAGGTATCTATTGTGTAAGCTGAACAACTGATTACATCTCTAAAATTCTTTCTACCCAGAATTTTAAAAACACGAGTTAAAGAATAAGGCATATTAGAAAGTGTTGACAAATTCTTGAAAAGTAGGGTTGGACTTTTAACAGTCTGTGGCATTATTTAAATTCTGGTTGATTTTCAAGTGCCAAATACACAGAATGTTTATATATGAGACAAATTTCTTATTGGTTTATTAAGGTTATTTTTTCAAAGCACTTATAGACTGGCTATAGTAGCAAAAACTACCTAGATAACATATTTTTCTGTCACATGAAAAGGTTTAGACAGCCACACCCAGGATGCATTTCAAACACAAATGATTAAGAAAGAACAATCTCCCTGTAGCAAGGCCACCCAACCATTTCTAGTGCACACAGCCCCTGAGCACACTCTGACACGTGTAACTACGGGGAGACCAGACATCCCTAAAACAAACCCTGACAACCTATAGGGTGGGTTGGTAAAAAACCGGGTTCCAGGTTTATTTAATTTACTCAACTAAAAAACCACAAGGAAGAGGAGAACAACTCCAACACACCCAACTCAATCTGTAAGGCTCGCCCAGGAGAGAACATTTTCCTTACATTTACTGAAAAATGCCACCCATCTGCTATCTGAACAGAGAGAGGAAAACATAAGAAATGAGAGGGTGTGTCCAATCTGTTGCCATCTTGAGGACTTTTGAAAGTGAGACAGCAAATCCAAATCCCCATCATCATTTTGTAAATGAGGGTGGCCAAAGCAGCGTTACCCCAGCCATATAATTAGATGACCCAGTTTCCACAGGCCCTTAAAGTAGGCGTCGGGGAAGGCGGGGTGCATGAGGGGTGCCCTGCCCTGACCACAGGCAGTGCATCTTCCAAGCGGAACTGCCTTGCATGGCAGCCAGCAACGCCAGCTAGCCAGAGAAGAGCCCAGCACGAGCCCACCCGAGACCCACGCTGAAGAGGCCACCCTTGACCTCTCCCCCGATCCTCGCTCACTGGTTCGGAACAGAGCACAGAGAATGACTGCCTTGCAGTCCAGTGTGTGGTGTCAAAACGAAGCCAGTGCCTGTGATTTCAAAGCCATCGGTGGAAGGACCAAGTTGCACAAACTCCGGACGTTCCTTAGGCTATGTCCCAAGAGAGAAACTCTGTTGCTGACTGCCACGTGGTCATCATGTCCTCCTATCTTTTGATCACAAAAGGCAGCCTCACAAGAAGTGAGCAGCAGGTATGCATTTCATTTCACCATGTGGAGGTAGCTGAGAAAACACATTCAACTCAGTAACATCTAGGACATAGTCCAGGTAGGGCTGAAATGTGGCATGAAAACAGACTTAGTCTACATTCACCACAATACCTGGAGTCTCTCGGGTTTATTATTCCAGCTAAAGAAAGGTGTCCAGTGAGTTGAAAGGATGGCACAGTGAAATACCGAGCCCATCGCCTCCACAGTCACACTTTAAGTCCACCAGGAATCATTATAAAGCCTCACTGAAGGATAAGACCCAACACCAAACCTGGCTGGGTAGTAGGTTCCCTCTTCATTTAAGAAGCAGTTCCTTGCTTTGAGTAGTAGAACAGCCTAGAATCTTCTTGTGGATCTACCATGTTCATAAGGAAAAGCAGCGTCCACACTTGCTACAAATCACAACTGCTCTCTGAAACCTCGCTAGCATCTCTAAAATCTGCTTAGTTTCCAAGAATCCTCTCTCCTGCCTTAGCCTGGATAGTTAACCTGGGTGAATGAAGCTTTTGTTTTCCAGGCCCGGAGCAGTTCCCGGGGGACCTGCCATTCCACTGCCACGTGTTCATGCCTCAAAACCGTCCACATCCCTCTGCCTGAGGTGAAGTGCACCTCCAAGCAGAAACCTCATGAAAAACAAATGTGAGAGAGGAGACAGTGATCTCAGGGCCACGATTCTGTGGAGCCAAGAAGGACTGGGTGATAAAACCTCTATGAGCCAGTCTTTGGCACCAAAGTCTCCAAGTGACATTTCTCCTAGAGTCTCCTCTGTGCTTGATCCAGATGAAGAGGCAAACGCCTGGGGGATCCTGGGGGTAGGAAGGGACTACTTATTGTCCCCTTCTTTCTGGGCCAGCCTCCTCACCCCCTCAGATGCCAGCCTGAAGGCAGGGACAAGAGTCCCTTCTCCACAAGGACCATTTCTCCAAGGAAGTCTGTCATGTACACTGGTTTTCCTGGCTCTGCTGTCAATAGCATGCCTGGAAGATAGAAAGTTCGCCTTGTTCTGGCTCTTTCTGGTGTCTTAAAAGCACAAGGCATCACATGGGGACCAAATAAATAGAGGATGGAATCCCAAGGTGCCCGAATCCCTTTAAAGCCAGCCTTCTGCCTCCCATGAGGACAGCATATAAATGTACAAACCCATGCCCCTCTCCGTATCCACCAGTGAGGAACCTGGTAATTTTTTTTTTTTTAAATGCTGCTTCTTTCCCAATGAACCATTACTTAGGAAATTTTCTGGGCTTCAGCAACTAGCAGGTAGTCAGAGGCTAGTTTTCCTATAATTCCTTCCACAGTTCTTCCCAAGCATTCATTACACTGGACAACATTTTCACAGCACACATTCCTCAAGCCAAAGCTTCACATGCTCCCCGTGAGGATGAGCATTCGCTGCTGGGTTGGTCTGGTGCCTTCTGCCAAATAGCAACGGGGGCTGTCAGCTCACTATTAGATACACACTCGGACAGCGTCCACACCCATACCCACACGATGGTTTAGAGGTAGAATGAAATGCTGAATCGCCACACAGGGGTAGATAAGTTGTTCTTACCCTTCTGCTCCAATGAATCATTTCTAATTGTACCGAACTGAAAATTCACATCGAAGGATTTGGGAATGGCACGAATAGGGTTTGACAATACAGGCAAGTACCAACTGATGTAAAAATTATCATTTAAACTGGGAAGTTGTCAAACTCGATGAAATGGAACCCAACTATTCTCTATGCTGTTCAACTGGTGCACCAACAGCACTGTAGCTGTGGCCGATGCAAGGTCGACCCTGTAGTCAGAAGTGGCATGAAGTGACTTCAACATGCCGCATGTTGGCCAGGATTCACAGGGGAACTTGCATAAGAAGCAGTGTCTCAACACACAGCTGTTTCATTAAGAACTACCGCTTATCAGGCTTAGACTTATAGTTTTACAGGGATGAGCTGCAGATGAAAGAACACAAATATGACACATGTAGCTCCATTTCAGGAGGGAAAAAATGAGTTGGAAGATAGATCCTTTTTGACTGTTTTGTGATTTGAAAAGTAAACCTTGTAATAGTTTGAAATGAAGACTCTAAACACAGCCAGCAGTCCCCAAGAACATGGCTACAAACTGAGGAGATTTTAGCTTAACTATTAATAGAAGCAAAGAGTTCGCTGTTACACTTGTCATCTTCGAGGCCTGTCCAGGTACTGACGTCTCTTCCTGACCAGGAAATGTTAAGAGTTAAAGCACTTTACGTAGAACATTCACATGGAGTTTACAAATTTCAACCGTGTCATAACAACATGACATTCCAGGCCCTCTCACCAAAAGCTTGCCCAAACATTCAGCGGACACGGTAGGAAATATTAAACTAGGTCTTTTTGGTGAGGTAAAGGCAAATTGCACAAAGCAGACGCTGGAGGTGGGGTTTGGTATATGCCCACTGATCTCAACAACAGGTGAGCTACTCTGACTTCAAGACAATAGGTATTCCCTAACAGATCTAATCCCTGCTCTGATGACAATTAACAAGCTAAAGAAAGACACTGAAGACCTTCACAGAGAAAAATGCACCGTTTTGTTTCATTCTAACACAAAAAGTTTCCCATCTATTGCATTCTAGTGTCAGAAGCAAGTCCGGGGAGTATCCCCTGCAGCTTCTGAAGGCATCGCATGAGGACAAGGACGCTGGCTCGCTCCCTCAAGCATGGGTGCGTATCGACACTGATTCGAATGTCCCTACATGAAACAGAAACAGTAAAACAGGCAGCACTCGTCACAAGCAGGCAGCAGGCCACACTCACAGCTCGAGGCCACTGTACGTTAAGGACTTTGCACGGAGGTGCCCACACCTGCTTCCAGGCGGACACAAGCCAGTGCCCACAGAAGTCCATGTGTCCACAGAAGGCAACCGCTGCCTTCTACTCCTGCCTCCTTCCGAGTCCTTGAAAAGCAGGATCTGGGTTCTCCCCTACAACAGGCGACTCAGCTGTGCCCAAAGAGAACACCGTCATGAAATGCCAGGATGCCGGCTGCGGGCTCTTGTCCTTCGGTTTCAAATCTCCATGGTGCTCCATCCGACAGGTCCCTTCACAACCCGGAGGTAGGCTCTGCTTTTGCTGAGAGATGATTCCCGCCTCACGGAATCCACCAAGGAATAAATACTAATGGGAAACCACTGTGGGGCGAAGTGGGGGGAGGGAGGAATACAAAGGAGAGATGTTTCTGTGGTGGCTTTCCCAGCGTCGCCTCTCTGGCACTGCGGGGACTTCCGGTACAGGGTGCCGTGCCCTGTGTAGGTAGAAGAGTCTCCGTCCCAGGAAGGAACTTACTTGGCCTCTTGTTTCTCCTGCAGCAGCGGAATAACCGACTCCCACGCCATGAGGCACTGAAACAACAACAGGCACACACGGTGTCAGCATCGAGTTTCAGAGTTCAGGGTCAACTTCTTAGTTCTGCTCTGACCTACCCTTTCATCATCAATCCTGCTGGGTCACCTTTGCTGAACACACCTGCATGCATCATCCAGAACCAGGATACACAGGGGAGGTGACAGGTGTTTGTTTTGAATGCCTGACCCCCACCTTGACAAAAGACAGCAGTGTCTCTAAAAGGCTTAAATGCATCCATGTCAGTCCAGAAAGCTCAGATCCAGAGAGTGAAAGTGGATTCACTAGATGACATTCTTTCCCTTGAAAAAGCAGAAAAGAGACCTTGCAGGAAGCCCGTGATGAAGCCCTAGGCCAGGTGCCAGCAGGATGGAGACACTGCTGCAGGTGTGGGTGGTGCTTACCTAAGGACGTCAGTCATAACTGGAACAGGCCAGCCACTGACTCACCAGCCTCAGATTTGCTTGTCTGGGCCACTCCTGGATCTCCAGAAACGGAGAATGGGGAAGGGGACTTGAGTTTTATTACATTCAAACACTGCTGTGTACTTTCCATTCATATCACCAGTCCTCACTCTCCTCCATGAAGCAGAATTATTATTCATTACACACATACACGCCCATTTCATCGATGGGGAAATAAGGACTCAGGAAAAACAATGGGCCCAGACACACAGCCCACACGTGGCAGAGCTCATGGCTCCCACACTGACGTCCTTTCCACTACGCCAATCTCTTTGCATTCCAGATCCTATGAAAGGCCAAGAACCTGGAAGACTCTGCTATGGTCCTCTGAGAGCACCCTGTTTGGCAGAAATGATCCTCCCTTCGAGCAGTCTCTTGCGTAACGAGGACAGGTGAACCGCAGGAAGCCTTTCGTAGAAGTAGCCCAGGGCTGGAGGATTTACTCCTGAGTCATTTGGGGAGGAGTTTTGAGAAGCTGGGAGGAGAGAGGCATCCTTAGGTCAAGCAGGAAAGAGGGGGAGCGAAATTGCTCCCTGATTCCTTCCTGGTGACTCTGAGGTTAGAAAGGAAGTCAGATGGTCCGTGGCATTCTGGGTCCTGTTCTCTCCCTCGGCCATCACTTCACGTCTGGAAGGGTCTTCCTACATCAGCCACGAGGAATCGAGGCCATGCTAGCTTCCTTTTTGGTCCTCAAATGCACCACATTCCTTCCTACCCTGGGGACCTTGCACATGTTGTTCCCCTTGCCTGGAAAATATGTTTCCTCAAGTCTTTGTCTCTGAGACTCAGCCTAAATGTTCTTTCCTCAGACTGGCTTTTCCTGCCCACTCCATCAGCCTCTTCCCCCACCGTTGTACTTTCTCCCACAGGTTCCTGTTCTTTTCCTTATCTTGCCCTGAAGTTTCGGGTGTTTTGCTTAACACACATCCTCTACTAGATGGGGGCTGCCTTAAGGGCAGGAATCCTGTTGTTATCAATTCTGTACATACAGTCCCCTGCGCATAGCAAGTGCACAAAAAGCACCCGTTAAGTATTTGTAGGAGCCAGGACTAGGCGGGGACAGTGCCCCTGTGCGTGGTGCAGTAGGCAGACGGGTCCTCGGACCAGGGCTTTGGAAATGGTGGGATTAATCACTGAGAGAAGTGATGGAGACATTTGATCTAGTTGGTTCTACAGTAGTGGGAAGGCCGTTGAACAGGGCAGGGAAAGTGAGGGAGTCAGGAGGGAAGGCACATTGACTGAGGGCCCACCATGTTCCAGGAGTGTTCTAGGTACTCATGCATCCATCATTTCATGTTATCTTTACAATCGTTTGGTGGAGAAGGATTGCTCCCACTTTACGGATGAAGAAACAGAGGCACGAAAGGCACCTCGCCTAAGGGTATAATCAGTAGAGAAATGAAAGAGGCTCTGACTTCACATGGAGTGATCTTCCCACCTTTGGGCAGGCAGGACTGTCCTGAGGACAGGTGGCCCCTGTCCCCTAGGCTGCCAGTGTGTCAGAAGCATTTAGATTTGTGGACCTATCAGAGTCCACTCGGACCCTACTTTGGTCACCAACAGGCTATGCACCCTTGGACAGAGCTTAAAACCTTGCTGAGCCTGTTTCTTAAGCTTTAAATTGGGAATCATAAAACCCATGTGATGGTGCTATAGTGAAAGCTAAATTTTAAGGTGACATATGCAAAGCCCCCACCCAGCCCAGGGCCAGCCCAGCACCACAGGGCTCCATAAACAGAGGAGTGAGAAGAGGAGCACGCCACCCTTCTCCTTCTGCTTCCAAACTGCCCCTCTCCCTAGGACCTGACAAGTAAGGAACCTTCCATGACGGCTTCCTGAGCTCTCCTACGAATGACTTTGATGAGATGCAGACTCACTGCACCTGAACAGCAGCCAGAGCCACCAAAGCCTTCAAAAGAGATCACTTCTTCTGGTTTGGGATGAGGACGTGCTCCCAGGATCGTAGTGTGAGCAGCCAAGTTAATACTTGTCCAGCATGCTGGGAGGCTCCAACAGTTTGATTTCAAGTCTACAAGTTATTAATACTTGTTCAATTGTGATGGGGCCATTCTTCATCTGTAACTTTAAGCTTTTAAGGAATACTGGGATTCATTAGCAGAAACGATATAGCAAACCTTGATTGGGGAGACTGGGCTGTAGTTTGTGGACAGTCAGAGAGAGAGAGGGAGAGAGGAGAGGGAGAGGGAAGGAGAGGAAGGGACAGGGAGGGGGAGGGAGGAAGGGAGGGGGGAGAGGGGGGAAGAGAGAGAGAGACAGAGAGACAGAGACAGAGACAGACTGTGTGTATGTGTACAGCTGCCAGGGTGCTTAACCTGAGGTCCACAGATCAAAGGGATCCATGAATAAAACTGTTTTCCTTTGTAATCCTACATGCCTTTATTTAAGGTATTAAGAAAACAGTATTTTAAAGTTTATTTTAAAAACAATCAGTATTTCGGTAAGGGGTCTACAGGCTTCGCCTGATCACCAATGGGCCCATGGCACAATGAAAGTGAAGAACCCCTGTATCCAGAACTGCAAGACAGTGTAAAATGACCCCACAGCCTGCGTTACCTGCCGACTTTAGGTCCGACTGACTCTGGGGAGCAACCAGGCGCCAGGCCCAAAGAGCATGGAGGGTAAAACTGCTGCTTCCACTGGCGGCATTTGCAAGGGAAACCCCTGTGTGTCCCGGGACCTCTGCTTCCAAACTGGGCGCCACAGCCAGCACAGCTGGGCAAGGGCACAAAGGGGCAGCTGAGAGTGAGATCGAATGAGGGGAGAAGGTGATGCCAGCAGGACCCCTGCTCCTGGACTTCTGGCGGGCCCCTACGAAAGGCTCCAGCTTCTAGAAAACAGGGTCTTGTTGGGCAAACTCATTACCTTCTCATAATACTGGATGTTCTTGTCCGCCATCCCCATGAGCAGCTGCCGGAAGTCCTGCCTCTTGTTGTTCTGCCACCTTTCCATGTCGGCTTTCAGATCAGCGTTGAAACACTCCATCCGATCCTGGCATTTCTCAACGTCTGCTGGCACCTGGGAAGGGGAGGCACACGTGGGTGCTTTGTGCATGTAGCTGGCATCTCCTGCCTCAAGCTCCTCCACTCACACATTTGTCAAAGGCCAAAATGCTACATTAAAATGCCATCTACACATTCCTTCCTCTGGAGGCACTTATCTGAAAGCAGAGCCCTGAGTTTTCAGGTCTAAGGAGGAGTTCTGAAAAGGGGCTTCCCTATCCCCAATCTTCAAACCCATCCAAGCACAACACAGACTCGTGGGGGAAACGCCTCCCTGTTTACACACAGGAAGAAGCATTGAAATTCAGAGTCATATGTCTTTGGTTCCTTTTAGGATTTACCCAGCAATACTTAAAAATGTGCGCAGATTTTGTGAATATACAGCAGTATTTGATATTACCCTACTATTCTCTTATGTCTCACATTGGAACGAAAAAAGAAAATGTTCCCAGATCATGTGAACCATTCCATTACTTATGACATTTGATCATGCCTTTCCTCATTAATCAGAGAACTGTAATAATAAAATTATTGCCCAATTTCCTCCTTTGAACCCCACATTATAAACTAGAGACTTGTCCATGCTTTTCCAGATAGATAATCAAAAACGAAGAGTTAAGAGTTAGATAAGTCTGAGAAAATGGGAGTAAAGTTATTTATGTGCGTCAAAAGAATCTGAAACACAAGAAGAAAAATACAGCAGGCTACTTCAAGCTTTTCTTTTCTTTTTTTTTTTTTTGCCTCAATTTACATGTTCTCAATATTTCAAGCTTTTCTTAAAGAGGCTTAGAAGACGTTCTCAAAAGGGGACTGCGTCACTTGGATTTCACAACTTTCACTTTGCTTTGGTGAGTTTCACACATCCCACAGAGCTGGAGAGAGCCCCATGGTCGCGGTGCTGGCTTCTCTCTCCTACTCCAGTCCCCTGTTGGGTCCTGAAGGTGGCCAGCAGGTCAACATGCCCAAAGCTGGGTCAAACACCCACCAGCCAGATGCTTCCCAACAAAGAGTGAGGTCTTGTCCGTTGTGTGCTGGGGCCCAAGAACCCCAAAGTCTCCAGGCTGTGGTCACCATCAGGAGCCAATCTCGACCGACGAGGGAAGTTTTACACCCAAGCCTCAAGGGCAAGGACACCAGTGTGGCGAGGCCTGAGGGAGCTGGGCACCTTCAGGGCACCTGGCCATCTGCCACACAGGCCATCTGGAGATGGCTGCAGAGCACGGGCGAGGCAACACAGCCAAGGCAAGAGGAGTCACATGTGCCTGGCAGGAGGACGAAACTTGGAGGGGACAAGGACGAGCTGGACAGAAAGATGCAACCAGACATCTTGGGCAACTTAAAGGAAACCTTCTGTTAAGAGAGGAAAGGAGAAGCAGCCTTTTGAATAAGACTGGAAATACTAACCTATTAAACTAAATATTAAACTAAATGGTAGAATTAATTAAATTATTTATTAATTATTAAACTATTATTAAACTATTAATTGGTACTAGAATATTACTAGTATATTAAAATAATACTATTAATAATTACTAGGCCGGGCGCGGTGGCTCACGCCTGTAATCCTAGCTCTCTGGGAGGCCGAGGCGGGCGGATTGCTCAAGGTCAGGAGTTCAAAACCAGCCTGAGCAAGAGCGAGACCCCGTCTCTACTATAAATAGAAAGAAATTAATTGGCCAACTAATATATACAAAAAATTAGCCGGGCATGGTGGCGAATGCCTGTAGTCCCAGCTACTTGGGAGGCTGAGGCAGGAGGATTGCTTGAGCCCAGGAGTTTGAGGTTGCTGTGAGCTAGGCTGACGCCATGGCACTCACTCTAGCCTGGGCAACAAAGCGAGACTCTGTCTCAAAAAAAAAAAAAAAATAATAATAATAATAATAATAATTACTAAAATTATTAAACTATTAATTATTAACCTAAATGGTAGGATTAATTAAACTAAAATTAAACTAATATTTAATTTTAGTTTAGTTTAATACACACTTGAGCTTCTGGAAGAGAAAAAAATTAAAAACTGAGTTTTTCTTCTGATGCCATGACTGAGTCACTTTCCCTGCCGAGTCACCCATCGCTGTGGTTACCTCTGGAGAAACGCAAATGAAAAGCAGGGTGCCCGGCCGCACCTCCACAGAGCACCCCCCAACAAAGGTCCAGGAATCGACCTCAACGGACAGACTCCTGGTGAGCCAGGCAGGAGAGCCAGGCAGGAGAGCCAGGCAGGAGAGCCAGGCAGCCTCTCTGGCCACCCCGCCTCCCCACAGGCACAGGCCTGTTCCCTGACCCCTCTCCTGGCCACTGCTCGCGTCAGGAAGGGGGGGGGTGCCTTCCCCTCCGCCTGACAAAACTTCGGCTGCCAGGAGAAACAGCAAAGCTCTGCAAAGAGAACCTCGCTGGGTGCAGAGAGAAGAGGGAGGCTGGAGTGTCTGACAGATGATTTCTTACGGAGGAAAGATTGCTGGGTTCTGTTCTGGGGATGGGAACTCTGGTCGACTCACAAAAATTCAGAGTCAAAACTGCGGCTCTGGGTTCATGATTGCCTGAGCCTCCGTCTGGGCAATACCTGGCTTATTGTTTTGGCACTAGGAATAGCGAAGCGCTTAGGTCTCGACAGGCAAATCTAGTCTCGAGGTGCCTACGGTCTAGTAGGGAAGAAAGAGGAACACGTCTAGACACTAAGGCAAGATGCTGGCAGGGGCCCGGAGAGGCATCCCGCCTCGGGGAGCAGCAGTCTTCATGGAGGAAACAGCACCGAGGTGACTCTGTAAAGACGACAGAAGCAGGACAGGACGATGGAGGGGGCACTGTAGAGTGGCAGTCCACACAAGTCTATGCAAGTGGTACAGGTGAGAAGATACCTGGACCCACCTTGGGAATCACCCATGAAGGTGCAGACAGAGACTACAGGTGGCAAAACTGGGGGTGAGGCAGTGGGTAGAAGATGAGGAGCCTGGGCCCTTCCAGAAGGCCAGGTGTTCTGAGGCCTTCGCTGTGGCAGGCAGAGTTTGAGCACCCCATCGACCGCTTACCAGGTGTGTGTGACTCAGGGCCTCTCAGTGCCTCAGCTTCTCTGTTTGGGTGATAAGACTCTTGTGATGGTTGAAAGAGATAACATGTGCTAAGCACCTGGTGCCTGGCATATATTAAGTGCTCAATAAAGGTCTGTTAGTTCATATCAGTTATCAATATTGTAAACTGCTGTTCACAAAAGATAATCTGTCATTTGTACAGCCCAAGAGAAGAATGTTTTATTGAGCTTTATTTCATGTATTATAAAAAATATATATTTTTTCATTTTCATTTTCTTTTTTGTCTTCCAAACATAAAATATCATATTATTAACCATGTTCCTTCAAACTTTATGCAACCCTTTGCCCACGCCACCACACCCTGAGATTTCACCAGACATCAGAGATGAGTCAACTCCAAACTATACAGTGGCACGATCGCACGAGACACCCTGGATCCAGGGAGGTGGCTCTCATGCCAGAAGGGAGAGAGTGGATTAAACCAATCTGGTGGGGACAGAACTGACAGATTTGACAACCAACTGACAATGAGAAATAAGATATAGGGCGTCAGAAAGTAGCCTGACATTTCTAGTCTGGGTGACTAGGGTGGCAATAGTGCCACCAAAGGGCTCTGTATAAATGACAGGTCCACAGACCAGAGAAAGGAAGGAGCTGCAGCCAAGGGAAGGGTGAAACCTCCCTCCACAAAGGAAGCTGAGACAAGTCAACAATAAAAAAAAAAAAAAACTGGCCGGGCGCGATGGCTCACGCCTGTAATCCTAGCTCTCTGGGAGGCCAAGGCAGGCAGATCGCTCAAGGTCAGGAGTTTGAAACCAGCCTGAGCAAGACCTCATCTCTACTATAAATAGAAAGAAATTAATTGGCCAACTAATATATATAGAAAAAATTAGCCAGGCATGGCGGTGCATGCCTGTAGTCCCAGCTACTCGGGAGGATGAGGCAGTAGGATTGCTTGAGCCCAGGAGATTGAGGTTGCTGTGAGCTAGGCTGACACCACGGCACTCACTCTAGCCTGGGCAACAAAATGAGACTCTGTCTCAAAAAAAAAAAAAAACCCAAACAACCCAATTGAAAATGGGCAAAGAACCTGAATACACATTTCTCCAAAGAAGATATACAAATGGCCAAAAAGGATATGAAAAGATGCTCAACATCACTAATCACTGGGGAAATGCAAATCAAAACTGCAATGAGATAGCACCCATGAGGATGGCTGCTATCCAAAACACAGAAAATAACAAGCGTTGGCGAGAACGTGGGGAAACTGGAAGCTTTGTACACGGTTGGTGGGAATGTAAAATGGTGCAGCCACTATGCAAAACAGCGTAGAGGCTCATGAAAAAATTAAAAACAGAATTACCATATGATCATGCTGAATTCCACTTCTGGGTATATACCCAAAAGAAATGAAAGCAAGGCCTCAAAGAGGTATTTGTACACTTACGTTCATAGCAGTATTATTCACAACAGCAAAAAGGTAGAAGAAACCCAAATTGTCCATCAGTGGGTGAATGGTTAAATAAAATGTGTATATATATTTATATATATACACACATACACACACACACACACACACAATGGGATATTATTCAGCCTCAAAAATAAGAATACCTGCTATAACATGGATGAACCTTGAGGACATTGTGCTAAGTGAAATAAGCTAGTCACAAAAAAGACAAATACTGTCTGATTTCACTCATATGAGGTACTTAGAGGGGTCAAAGTCAGAGAGAAGAGAAAGAGAAAGTAGAACGGAGATTGCCAAGATCTAGGGGGAGGAAGAATGGGAAGTTGTTTAATGGGGACAGAGTTTCAGTTCTGCAAAATGAAGTGATTTCCAGAGACTGGTGGCATAACAATATGAATGTACTTGACACTGCTGAACTGTACACTTAGGGCCCACGGGTAGAGCTCACGGAGAAGCCGACTTGCGTGGGGTCCACAAAGGACTCAGCGAAGGTCACTACGAGAGGTGGGCACAGAAGCAGGAGGGATGAATCAGACAGCAGAGCCGGAGAAGCCCAGGGACGGTGGGAGTTGGAAGAGGGCAGGTGGGACACTAAAAAGAAGAGAATAAAAGGAACCAGGGTGAGCTGTCTGAAGTGACCAGCTTGGTGAAGAGGACGGCTGGCAGGCGACATTCAGGAACACATTCTCCTCGCCCTTGTTTCTCTTTGGACAGTGTCCTTGTGACAATCAATTCACTGACTAGTGACACTGAACATTCCTCATCTCATGCATTAGTTTTCATGTCTGAGACACCAGGGAGCCGTGCAAGCCTGCGTCCGAGATACCATGGAGCCGTGCTAGCCTGTGTCCGAGACATGGGGGAGCCGTGCTAGCCTGCGTCCAAGATACCGGGGAGCCGTGCTAGTCTGTATCCGAGATACAGGGGAGCCGTGCTAGCCTGTGTCCGAGATACCGGGGAGCCGTGCTAGCCTGTATCCGAGATACGGGGGAGCCGTGCTAGCCTGTGTCCGAGATACGGGGGAGCCGTGCTAGCCTGTGTCTGAGTGATGCTGAGATGACAACAGCCACTGCTAATGGCTAGGTGTTGCTTATCACAAGGCACCAAGAAGAAGAAAAATCACCAAATGAAACCTCAAAAGACAAAAACCTTCTACATAGAAGACAAAACTGCATTTTTCACGTTGGCTCACAAGAATTTCCATTACAGAATACGGGTTGTTGGCGTGATGGGGGGAGTGTCACGTGGATGGGACTGTGCGTTTCTGTGTGGGCCGGGCATTCCCACGCCCTGGAATACACATCTCTACCTAACCTTCCTTCTTGAAGCTGGGCTGGAGGTGTCACGTTGTGTGCTGTGATATCGCCCGTGATTACAAGAGGTTAAAAAATCCCCCAAAGACTGCACAAGGCAGACATAAGTCCAAGTCCCGGGGCAGAGAGCAGCTCATGGCTGCCATGGGACAGGTCCCAGGACCGATGACAGAACCCATTCGAGATGGCGGTCTCCTCATCCACAGGCCACTGGGTGAGCAGGTGGGCCGAGCCTCCTAACTGGCCATGTGTGAATGGCAGCGCCATTGATCCCCAGCCCTCTGGGGAGCCAGAGCCCCTGGGGCTGGTCACCTCCAGCTTCAAGCAACCTTGTCTGCCTAGCCCAGTGTGCCATGCAAACAGACAAGTGTTTTCGGTTTCTACATGAGTTACGAGATGAAAAAAAGTTGAGACAGGGTGAAGACTGAAAAGAGGCCACTGAACTTGGCAAACAGAAAGTCCCCAGTGCTCTAAAAGAATGCATTTTTTATTTTAGTAGATAAAAAAGCAAACTTCAGATAATGGCAGGTGAGGCGGGAAGGACAGGCAAGTGCACGCGATGGGTCTAGAGCAGATATGCCGAGAACAAGAGAGCCACGGCTCACCTGCACAGCCACTGAAGAGCTGGGTGATAGAATGAGAACCCAAGGGAAGGTCTACACTCTCTCCCACAGCCCCTCTGGCGTTCATCTGTCTATACTTAGGAAAGCCAGGGCCCTCCTCAAGAGGGGGCAGAGGTTGCTGGAACCCACATAGTCAAGGGGGAAAGGGGGCCAGCTCTGGAGCCAGCTACACCTGGACCCAAGACCAGCTCCACCATTTGTTAGCTTTGGCACCTAAGTTATATGACTCCCCTCAGCCCTGGTTGCTCGACTACAACGTGGGAATAACCGCAGTGATAGACGGCTGTGGCAGGAATTAAGGAAGATATGGGTGATGACAGAGGTCTGCCCTCCTTAGGCTGGATGCGTCTGGCTTTCTAACCCAGGCTGAGATCATGGCCACGGTGGAGAGAACTGGAAAACATCATGTGTCTCTCTCCTCACTTGCCAGACAGAAGTGTCTGGAATGACAGACACCCTTGCTTCACTCTCTGGTCTGTACAAGCTTCATAAGTGTCCTTGTTGCCCCCTTAGAACTGGGGTTCTTGCTGTCCACCATGTCCTCCTCATTCCAGAATGTTCATCATCCCTGGTTCTAAGAGCTTTCAAAGGTCCACAGCCTTCAAGAGGTTCATCCAAGTGAGCCCAATTTCTACTTCTGCTCAACCTCAGAGGCGACAGGTTCGCAGTGTCTCTGCTCCCACATGCTTCACACAGCACACAGGCTCCCTGCACGCCAACGCCCTTGCTCACCTCCACACAGCTTATCTTCTCACTTCCCATTTCAAACAACCGCACCTGGCACTCTACCCAGGACGAGGCCACCTATAGGTCAGGGCCTGGAACAGCAACCCTCCTCCAACCATTTTTTACCTATTAAAGATAACTACGAATTCTGTAAAGAATGCTCTGCTTGTTCTTTCCTGAATAGAATTGCATGAAAGTATAAGCACTGAAAGGAGCCCAACGCAGAACAGAGTAAATGTAAACGCTTCCTCCGCGGTTTACCCTCCTCGTTCACACTAGGGTAGGGATGCTTCCAGCTCAATCCTACATGCAATGCCCTAGCCCCTCCTGGTTTCCAGCACTAGTTTCGATACCCTCCCTAGCTTCTAAGGAGGGTCAAATCCTAAGAGGTACCCAACAAGCCTGTAGCCCCGACAGACCCAGCGGAAGGCAGCCAGCCCCCTACGCAGTACCTGTCATTTCTCCAACCTCCAAAGAAAAATGAAGAGAGCCAGTCTACACAATCCAAACTCCACTTGCCTGAGAACAAGCTACGTCGCTGTCTGCTGAGTTTCCTCAAGCCTAACAGCAAAGCGCAACTTTCAACTCCACGACACTAACACTTCCCCTCGGCTCTAGAGGCCTCACCCAGGCCTCAGCACACACTGAGGAGCCCCAGGACTCACTCGCCCTCCTCAGATGGCCTAGGCTCCTCTGCCCTAAGACCCACCCCTGCTTGAAACCCATGGTGAGGGTTGAGGAAACCCCTGAGGCCACTTCCCTCCTCTGGGTTACAGAAAAATAATCAGATTTTTACATCACTCCATGGTCTCACAAAAATCAACCTTCCTTCACTTTTCAGAGCAATTTTTTCAAGATTCTACCTCAAAACTCAAGACTCCTGTGAGGATGTCCATACCTAGAGTCCTCTCTCCTCCGGCTACCCTGGGACAGACTTGGGAGCTATCTTGCTCCCATGCTCCCCACGATCAGTCCCCAGCAGCGGAAATGGCCAAGGCCTTTGGACAGAATCAGCCCTAACCCACTTCCTGACACCCTGGTTTTCTCTCAGCAGCAGCAGCAGCAGCAGCAGCTCTGGATGTGGGAGCTCACAACCTCATCAAGCAAAGCACAGCAAGACCTCAGGTTGCTCGTCTCCTAGATGTGCGAAGAGAACGCAGATGTGTGTTTGGGACCCACTAGCCACTCTCACCCACTGGACAAGAAACCCTTCCCCTCTGGTCAGAATTCCTGTGGCCGAGAGAGTATTCCAGGAAGGCGGAGAACAGCAGTAGCAGGAAGTTTGCAACCACAACTCGGAAGTTGAAAGAGGAGCCCCAGCAGCTCAGCTGGTTGGTACGTGGGAGCCAAAATCAGCTCTTCCCTCTGCTGGAGACCGTTCTGAGGCTGGAGTGAGATTCCCGCAGCCAGCGGGCCAGGGCACAGTTAAAGACTCAATTAGGCCTATTATTTATAACTTTCAGTTCTTGGCTTTTAAGTCCCATACAGGGCTAAACCTATTGAATGACAAATCCAGCCTCTGAGAAAGCTTGTATCCAGTGCTGAGCATGTACAAATGCCAACAGAACTATTTAAGTGACATCTTTAAAATGCAGGGTCCTCAGTTTCCAAAGTAGACCAGCAGCACAACTTGCTAGTTCTCCCTTCCTCCCTCGCCAGGAAAAGTAACTTTTTTTTTTTTCTTAAATATTTAATTGACAAGCAAAGATTGTATATATTCAAGGTGTACAACGTGATCATTTGATGTATGTACCGTGTTTCCCCGAAAATAAGACCTACCCATAAAATAAGTCCTAGCAGGATTTCTAAGCATTTGGGCAATAGAAGTTCTACCCCGAAATAAGACCTAGTGATGGGCGTGGCTACGCAGTGCATCTGCACAACCCATGCATTTTGTCATGGAGCAGTAAAGAAAACGAGCAGCCCTTCTCATCTGCCCCATGAGAGCTCTATTGCTCGACATGAGAGATTGGGGGCCGATGGTTCTAAAGGAAACAGGGTCGCAAGAAATTCAGGATGGAATTCGGGATTTGGAGAGTTATGATGATGTTTCAGAAGACAAAGACTTAACTATATTTGAATAAATGTAGATTTTTGTACCGTACTTAAAAAAAATAACACATCCCCTGAAAATAACCCCTAGGGTGTCCTCTTGAGGAAAAATAAATATAAGACCCTGTCTTATTTTCGGGAAACATGGTATATATTGTGTAATGATTATCACAATCAAATTAATGAACACACCCACCACCACCCATGCTGTACATTAGATCCCCAGGACTTGTTTATCTTATAAATGAAAGTTTGTATCTTTTGACCAATGTCTCCCCATTCCCTCCACACCCCCAGCCACCACTGTTCGTTCTCCTGTTTCTGTGAGTTCAACTTTGTTAGATTCCACTTGTAAGTAAGATCAGGCAGTATTTCTTTCTGTGAAGTGACTTCCATCTTCATATTAGGAGGCTAACTTGTTAGAAGGAAACTTCTTAAATATATAAAAATATGTTATCCTATGTCATCCCTTTAAATAGACTGAGACAAGGGCTCAGCAGATGGCACCATGTTCTGGAATATCAGAAACAGCTAAGAACTAGTCAAGGGGACAGGCAGAGGCAGGTAGAGGACAGCTGCACCCACGGCTATATTTCTGTCCCGGCCTCTTTGGGACACACAGGATGGAAGAAGGCTGACAGCCTTTGGCAAGAGGAACCAGAGGGAAGGCCCCACTGGGCCAAAGACAAGAGTCCCAGTCTCATCATCTGCCTTTCCACAGATGTATGCAGCCTTCACGCTATGGTGTAGATCATCATGGGCGACACACAAATCAACACAACAAACATGCACGGCATGTCTGCTGTGTACGGCACATTGCACGTAGGGACATTTGGCATCAAAGAGGCCAAGCAACCGATTGAGCTGCTTTCTACTTCATTTCCTCACCCACGCAGTGGGGAAAGAACAATGCCTTCCCTCTGGGCCTCAGGTGACGACTGTGGTGACCCCATGAAGTATTATAATAATTAACATCAAAAAACACTACACAAAGCCAAGGTGTGCCACTTCTGAGGTTTGAGTTTCAAATACCCAAAGCTGGTTCCCTTCCAGGTACATCTTGCTTGACACAGTGGTGGCAGCAAGAACCAAAGTTAAGGAAGGGGAAAAAAAAAAAAAACCCAACAGCTCTAATGCCAAACTATTTCCCCGAAACTGGGTCCCTGCTATTATCTTAATAACATTCTCTACTTTCCTTCTTTGAGAACAAATACACCTTCCTATTACAAACAACAAAGAAGCAGAATAACAAAGAAAAGTAGATTCTAAAGTCAGACTCTAGAGTGTGATTCTAGCTCTACCAGCTGCTAGCTGTGATACTGGGCCTGGTTTGCTCATCTCTCAAATGGGAATAAGAAAGGAACCTAAACCACATGGTTGTGGTATGGAATAAAGGAGATTACACACACACACACACACACACAGTTGTTCCTTGGTGTCTGGTGAGGGACTGGTTCCAGGACCCCTGCAGAGAGCAAAACTTGTGAATGCTCAAGCCCCTGATATAAAATAGCATAATATTTGCATTAACCTATGCACATCCTATACTTTAAATCATCTCTAAATTACCTATAATAAATAATACAATGTAAATACTCCGTAAATAGTTGTTATACAGACTGAGCATCCCCATTCCGAAAATCTGAAATGCTCCAAAATGTGACACTTCTTTTTTTTTTTCCAAAGAGATGGGGTCTCCCTATGTGGCCCAGGCTGGAGTGCAGTCGCTATTCACAAGCACTATCACAGTGCACTGCAGCGTGGAACTCCTGGTCTCATGCGATCCTCCTGCCTCAGCCTCCTAAGCAGCCAGGACTACAGGCTTGCACCACTGTGCTGAGCTCAAAATCTGAAACTTTTTGAGTGCCAACATGACAACACAAGTGGAAAATTCCACACCTGAACTCGTGTGATGGGTCACGGTTAAAACTTTACTTCATGACAAAATTATTACAAATATTCTATAAAATTACCCTTAGGCTATGTGTATAAGGTGTATACAAAACATAAACGAATCTCGTGTTAACATTTGGATCCCATTCCCAAGATCTTCCACTATGTATATGCAAATATTCCAAAATCCGAAACACTTATGGTTTTGAGCATTTTGGATGAGGGATACTCAATCTGTAGTACATTGTTTTTATTCTTTGTGTTATTTCCTATTGTATTTTTTTGGCTATTTTCCCCCAGATATTTTCAATCTGCAGTTAGTTGATTCAGCAAATGCAGAACTCATGGATAGAGGAATAACTGTGTGTGTGTGTGTATGCGCGCGCGCGCGTGTGTGTGTGTGTATAAAGAGAATGCATTCAGACACAGTAAACACATTGTAAGCACTTGCATGTTGGTCACTTTACTCTGGCTTTTAATCCCGTCTCGGGGGAAAGAAAGGCAACAAAGGAAGTGGCAGTACAACCAAAGCTTTTCTGCAATGTGATCCTCTATCTAGACTCAGAACACTTGAGCCAGAAGCATCATAGGCAAGACAGATCGGTGCTGCTCAAACTCTCGGGTAAAGGACTATTTTGTTGGCTTTTTCCCCAATCCAACCGAGCTGTAGTCCTACTGTGCATAACTAGTATACAGCACTGGTTTGACACACTCATCTGTAATGTTCAACAAGGCATGTAAACTGGTTCCGCACCAATGTCTAATTGCTATAAAAGTTTCCAGGCACTTACTCTTGGCTTCTGTACTTTTCTCATCATGAATCACACAGCTTATGGGCCAGTCCTCGAACCACACTTTGAGAGCGCTAACCTAGGGTATTCTTTCCCTCTCTGCAATGTCATTTTACAGGGCAAGGAACTGCCAATGAAAGGCAGAGCTGGAAGTCTGTTTTTGTGTTTTTTAAATCCCAGTGCCAGGTACAGGGGCTCACACCTACAATCCCAGCACTTTGGGAGGCTGAGGTAGGAGGACTGCTTGAGCCCAGGAGTTTGAGGCTGTAGTGAGCTATGATCAGGCCTCTGCACTCCAGCCTGGGTGACAGAGTGAGATCCTATCTCTACAAAAAAAAAAAAAATATATATATATATATATATCCATCCCAGGAAATAGCAGAAAATACAACCCTGGTGCATGTTCAGAACTCTCAGAAATAAGGTAGAAAAGAGAGCAAAAAGAGGAAAATAAAAACATTAACATATCCCAGCTGGCACCACCACCCTCAGTCACACAGATCCAGAGACAAGAACTGACTTAGCACCAGCAGGGAGGTGACAGCTTGTCAGCCCTCCCCAGGCCGCTCCCCTGACCTTGGGGCGTTCCTCCTTTCTCAGAGCCACAGCTTCCAGTTTGGCTTCGTACTCCGCTTGGACTTGGTCCCTCTTCTTCAATACGCTCTGTGGGAGGCAGAGAGGAGAAGCACATGACACAGAGTCCACAAAGGGCTTCCAACCCCCAGGCGATTGCTTCTTTACCCCACAACTCCCCAAATCATGACACACCGAGGCCCAGCCATGGGCTCCTAGCACGGCCTGGCTGTGGCACAGGCGTGTAGTGTGACATGTGACATGGACTCCGGAGGAAGCGGGGGAGGGGGGAGAACCGTTCCCAGAGACCGAACTTTCTAGGGAAGGGCAAGTGAGGGAAACGTGCCCGTCCATCGCCACAATGACAGGAGGGCCCTCATTTTCCCCGTGTGCACAGAGAACTCGGCTGTGCGGAAATGTGCGGCTTTGCAGGTTACGACGCAGAACGTTCCCTGGCTCTTAATGGAAAAGAGAAAGTCAAGAGAGCTCTTCAGTCTTTAATTCACTGATTGGATCCCTGGTGGACTGATCTGTCCTCTGCTCTGGTCCAGGCATACCTAGAGCAAAGAGCTGTAGGGGTTCAGTCTAGGAGACGAACAGACACGGTATGAGGCTACAAGTGCTAAAAGAGCTACGTATGTGGCCGGGCGCGGTGGCTCAAGCCTGTAATCCTAGCACTCTGGGAGGCCGAGGCGGGCGGATTGCTCGAGGTCAGGAGTTCGAAACCAGCCTGAGCAAGAGCGAGACCCCCGTCTCTACTATAAATAGAAAGAAATTAATTGGCCAACTAATATATATAGAAAAAATTAGCCGGGCATGGTGGCTCATGCCTGTAGTCCCAGCTATTCGGGAGGCTGAGGCAGGAGGATCGCCTGACCCCAGGAGTTTGAGGTTGCTGTGAGCTAGGCTGACGCCATGGCACTCGCTCTAGCCTGGGCAACAGAGTGAGACTCTGTCTCAAAAAAAAAAAAAAAAAAAAGAGCTACGTATGTGCAAGTCCAGAATTCCTGGCACCACGCAGCAAGCCTGCCAGAGTGAGTGGTAAATGGGCCCAAAGACAGCCAGTTTGGGGCAGGGCTAGAGTAAGGCAAGCCAGGTGCCAAGGGTTCAAAGTTTAAGGAGATGCTCACTCTCTGGCCTACGTGAGTACAAGGTCAGCACCTGCACGTGAGCACCTCCTGAAATCTGTGCCCTGGGCTCACCTCCCTTAGTCCTAGCTCTGCTGCTAGGATCCCACCAAGCAAAACAGAAACTCCTGCCAGCAGACATTCTAGGAAAGTGTGTTTCATCACAGTGCGTTTTTTTTTTCTTCTTCTTCTTCTGTTAGTAGAATCATAAAAATGGCAAACCAAGAGTGATAAGAACTTTCTTTCCCACTAACTCAAAAGTCACAAATTGCTATGAAAGTTTCTAATCATGCACTTTCCCCCTAGGGACCATCCACTAGAGCATGGGTCAGTGCAGGAAGGAGCCACTCCTTGGCTAGACAGTGGCCAATGTGCCAAAATAAAAGGTGAGAGTGACTGATAGTTGAGAGCTCTGGGGTCAACCTTCAAATGGAATGTGTCAACACTGGGGAGCCTCAAGTCTTCCCCTGAGGAACGTACTTTGAGAAATATTTTACCATGACAAGAATATGAGGTAAAAATTTCGATAGTTTTATTTCATCACGTGCCACTCGTTTGTCTCCTAAGTGCTCTGATGTTCCCTTCACACATTAACTAATCTCTGAGTAGGAATATTCACGATGCTGTTCAGTGGAACTCCCTGCTGTGACGGAAACGTTCTATAACCTACACTGTCTAGTACTGAAGCCACGGCCGCCACATGCCTGCTGAGCACCTGGCATGTAGCTAGTATGACTGAGGAACTGGGTTTGAATTTTTATTTAATTTTACTAACTTGACTTTCAACTTAACTAGCCACATATGACTAGTGGCTACTGAAAGGATAGCATTGCTAATAAACTATCTAAGAGAGAGAAAAAAAAAGGAGAAAACTCACAGCACATGATTGCTTCTTTGAAGAGAAAGATCACAGCTCATAACTGCCCCTTTGTTTGATTAACCACCTGTGGCTTAATTCCTTGTCTTTAAGATTAACCACCTGTGGCTTAACTTGTTCTAAGAATTTGTTTTTACACTTGAAAGAAACTGAGCAGAGAGAAAGAGCGTGACCTCCCCCAGTTTCCACCAGCCCACATTCCAGGGAGACTGATAAGCCAGCCCCACAGAGAAGAGAAAAATAAAAGGGGAAAACACACACACACACACACACACACACACACACAGCCACTTCACAGCTGCCTTCTGCCATCAGCTTGCAGCTTTAAGTTTTTTTTCTCCTTTGCCCCCAATAAAAACCCTGAACTCCTAACCTTTGTGGCCAGCACTTCTCCTTTCTTTATTTCGTGCCATGCCCTTCCCTCCCCTTGGGAAATAAAAGAAACTTTCTTTAAAACTAGTCTAATCTGTATTGAGAATTCTTTCTCATCCCTCGCCACAAGTTCCCACTCTAACAGCTACTATATTGGATGGCGTAAATCTATAAAGTAAAAAATTTAAACTCAGAGGTCCTGTCTGGATTTCATAGAGCCCAGAAAATAATCTAAATCTACTGGTGGGGAATCTACTACAGCAGTAGTAAAAATTACAATCTCCACCCAAGTAAAATAAAAACATGCTTGCTGTCCATGGACATGCAAATGTGGCTCCCCCAGGAGTGATGGAACAGCAGGGTGTGTACTCCCCTCACAGGATACCTCTCATATTACCAGAAAAAACACACATATCCAGACCAGCACTTGCAGGAATCAGCACAACTTGCTCCGGTGACAGTGTGGTGAGAACCTCACAACCAAAGCTATAAGCCCATGCCTTGGAATACAGTCAGCACAGCACAGGGATGGACAGGGAGAGGAGATGCACGAACCCTATTCAGCTAAAGGCATCTCCTCTCCCTACTCCCCAAAACAGGTGAGGGAGATCCAGCAGATCCAGCCATAGCCCTCTCTCCAGTTAGCCTGAGCCTTCTCTGGCCCAGAGGACAGGCAGGGCTGCTGTGTCCTCGGCCACTGCTCCCTGCAGCCTCTCCCGGCGTGGCCAGCACGCGGCCCTCTCATGCAGGCTGACCAGAGGATCTGTGTAACCACGCTGCATCACTGGACGGCACGATAGGCTCACAACCACCACGCAGAGGCAAAAGGGCATCATCCCTGTTTCAGATACAAGAAGACTAAGGTACAGTGGCTGGACCTGTTCGAGCCCACACCACTGGCTAACAGCACAGAAGAGGTGACTCATTCAGGTTCTTCCTGCTACGTTCAGCTTATGGTTTCACAATTGGACTTTGATCCAACAATGCCAAAGGTTAGGAAATGTGTTCTGAATCAAAACAGACTGTTTCAGGCCAGCATCCTTGTTAGGACACCGTTGCCCTTGTTGGTGATGGTCTGAGCACTGGGCTCCCAGCCCAGTCTCTGTTGATAAAATGGTTGAGCCAGCCTATGACTTAGATGCAGTGGGATGAAAGGGACACCAGTCAGGGTCTGCAGAGAGGCCCTCCGTCACTTGGTGACAGGCAGAAGGTAGTCATCAGCTGAGCTTCCCACAGAACTGTATAGGGATCTCTGATTCTAAGGGGTGTGCCAGGTCAAAACGGGAAGTGCACGGAGATACCTTCCTCCTTACGCTGCATCACCCACCCTCCCTATACGGCCACCCTCACCCTCTTTCTGCCCTGCCTTCAAGCATCTTCATTCACCTATGCAGGTGCAGGGATACAGCAGAGAACAAAACACACAAAACCTTGGCCTTGATGAGCTTACATCCTAGAGGAGAGGCAGACAATGAATGTGTAAAATACACAGCGTGTAAAGCGGCTGTAGGTGTTGAGAAGGAAAAACAAAAAAGGCAAGGAAGATAGGAAGTACCAAGGGTTTGGAGGAGGACAAAATTGTATGGAGGGTGCCCAGGGAGGGCCACACACTCAGAAGGTGACTTTTAATTAGAGACATGGAAGAAATTTCTCTTGGCCGCTATATACTCTTTAACGTAGAACACTTTGTGATTTCAAGTGGTCCTAATAATCTAGAACTTTACTACCTTTCTTTCCCCAATGAAGAGAGGGCAAATGACTCGGTTTCTTTAATAAATTGCAAAGAAGAATAGACAAAGGGATTTTAAAATATTTAAAAAACAGGCCAGGCACTATGGCTCATGCCTGCAATCCTAGCACTTTGGTAGGCTAAGGAAGGAGGATCACTTAAGGTCAGGAGTTCAAGACCACCATGGGCAACATAGTGAGATCTCATTTCTACAAAAAGCAAAAGAAAAAAAAAATAGCCAAGCATTGTGGTAAGTGCCAGTACTCCCAGCTACTCAGGGGTTCAAGGCAGGAAGATCACTTGAGCCCAGGAGTTCATGGCTGCTGCGAGCTACGATCACATCGCTGTATTCCAGCCTGGGCAACAGAGTGAGACTCTGTCTCTAGGGTAAAAAAAACTTTTTTTAACAAACTCATCAACCAATGCGTGCACCTTATTTGGATCCCAATTTAGAAAAAGAACTATGAAAACTGAGACAACTGGGGAAATTTGAACACTAACTGGATATTTTAACATAGTAAGAATAAGGTATTTTTTCTTTTAAAAAACAATGCTTATATTTTTGGCCGGGCGCGGTGGCTCACGCCTGTAATCCTAGCTCTTGGGAGGCCGAGGCGGGCGGATTGCTCGAGGTCAGGAGTTCAAAACCAGCCTGAGCGAGACCCCGTCTCTACTAGAAATAGAAAGAAATTAATTGGCCAACTGATATATATATATAAAAAATTAGCCGGGCATGGTGGTGCATGCCTGTAGTCCCAGCTACCCGGGAGGCTGAGGCAGGAGGATTGCTTGAGCCCAGGAGTTTGAGGTTGCTGTGAGCTAGGCTGACGCCACGGCACTCACTCTAGCCTGGGCAAGAAAGCGAGACTCTGTCTCAAAAAAAAAAAAAAAAACAAAAAAACAATGCTTATATTTTAGAGATATGCACTAAATGTTTTTACATGAAATGATGATGTCTGGGATTTGCTTTAAAATAATGTAGTGTGGGCACTGGGAGTGGAGTAGGATACAGACAGAACAAGGCGGGACAGGAGTGAGTAAACCACTGAGTGAACAACTGCTGATGCTGGCTGGGGTACAGTGGGCTTGTTAGACTTTGCTCTACTTTGGGATATGTTTGAATTTCTCTATAATAAGTAGGTTAAAATACCTTTTTCCATATTAAAAAAGTGTTATGGAAACATAATACCTGTCATCCAAAATGTTTATGACAAATAATAATGGCCATTAGAAGGCCTAGAATTATGTCATCCAAGAAATATGCAAACAGCCTTTATCCTACAATGACAAAACTGTCTGGAAGAGTTAGCTCACAGATGCAACCTGTGGTTTGGCTCTCAACATCTGCACTGGGTTTTTTTCCAAGAAAGGATCACAATAGTCAGTGTCTACGGGAAAGCTCAACACTCCTCCCCACCCCCTGAGCTCTTGCTCACGCCTTCCCCTGGTGAGGGAAGGCTCACAAACCATGGGAGGGAGAAAAGGCAGTCTAAACAGAGCCCCAGCACCAAAGGCCAAAGCTTCCTCAAGTCTGGAAAGTTTGTAAGCCTCAAAGCTTTACAGAAAGCCAGACATGGTGGCTCACACCTATAATCCTAGCACTTTGGGAGGCCAAGGCAGGAGGATTGCTTGAGCTCAGGAGTTCGAGACCAGCCTGAGCAAGAGCAAGACCCCATCTCTACTATAAATAGAAAGAAATTAGACAAAACAACTAAAAATAGAAAAACTTAGCCGGGCGTGGTGTCACGTGCCTGTAGTCCCAGCTATTCGGGAGGCCGAGGCAGGAGGATCACTTGAGCCCAGGAGTTTGAGGTTGCTGTGAGCTAGGCTGACACCATGGCACACTCTAGCCTGGGCAACAGAGTGAGACTTTGTCTCAAAAAAAAAAAAAAAAAAAAGCTTAATGGAAGAGTGGCATTAGGATGCAGGGCTGGGTAGGAAGGCAGCAGGAAGAGCTCAGCCACACGTAGAGAACTGCAGAACACAATGGTTCATATTCTGCTACACCAGGCCTGACAACCCAAAAGACCCAAGAGGAATTCATGTAGAATGATAGGTGTCTTGTAATAAAGAGAGAAGTTCCAACAAGAATAAAAATAAATACCCAGTGTGACTCTGTGGCTTGTTTTCAGGTAGCCCTCTAGTAGAACACTTTCCTGCAGGAAGGAAAATGGGACCAACTTGGTCCTGCTGAGATCACAATTTCTGGGTAAATGACTGAGCTCAGACTGCCCCTTTCGACATGCTCCTTTTATACATTCATTCTATGGAGACCAGGACCACCTGCAAGCTACATCTTCTGGGGTAATGTTGATAATATTGAAACCACACATTTCTCCCTAATTTTAAAAGATATTTGTTACACAAAATTTGGAAAATAAAGAAAAAATGTACAGAATGGGGGGGAGAGTCATCCATAATCTCATCTCTCAGACACAACCAGTGATACATTATGTCTTCACCTCTAGCCTTTTTCCCTTGAGTGACTTCTTTAATGCTGCTCGTTTCTGTTTTCTCTTCCTGCACCTCTGTTATTCAGATGTTGGACCTTATGATCTACTTCTCTAATTTTCATATTTTTTCTCTCCAATTCTCTTTTTGTTTCATTTTATATGCAATTTCCTTAACTTTTTCTTTTAACTCTTCTTTTTTTTTTTTTCATTCTTATCATGGTTTTGAGTTCCAAAAGCTCTTTGTTCTCTGAATTTTTTTTTTTTTTTTTTTGAGACAGGGTCTTGCTGTGTTGCCTGGGCTACAGTACAGTCACATCATCATAACTCACTGCAACCTCAAACTCCTAGGTTCAAGAGATCCTCCTGCCTCAGCCTCCCAAGTAGCTGGGACTACAGGCATGCGCCACCATGCCTGGCTAATTTTTCTATATTTTGTAGAGATGGGGTCTTGCTATGTTGTTGGGCTTGTTCTCTAAATTTTTTAAAATTCTTATTTTGTGGCTCTGACCTCTTCTCTTTCAGAACATATTAATGATTTCTTTTTCTGGAAGTTTTCATCTCCTTCAATAATGTTTTACTGAATATACTTTTTCTTCTTTGTTGTTACTTTTGATATTCATATTAGAATCTTTCCTGAAATATTTGGTGACACTTGTCTATCCATGTATCCAAGAGTGAAATACCAAAGAAACTGGTTGACAGCTCTCTGCACAGAGGGCTTTGTTGGCAGTTCCCTATAGGAGACTCTGCTGGGTCCCTTCTCTGCCCCCACCAATACCAGTATCTTTGGGTGTCTTCTCTTGGGCTGTTCAGACTTTCTAGCAAAGGCTCTTCTCATCCTTGCATGGAAGATACAACCCTTAGAGCCAAGCAGGAGAAGATGAGTAAGAGTTTCGACATTCAGCAACCTTTTACTGAACACCCTCAACTGTACCTAGAGTCTGTTCCAGAGACCCTCGATTTTACCCCTCTAGAGAACATACCCCCAATTCTGCCAGAGTGGAGAAGGAACAGTGGCCACTGTGTGAGGAGGGAGGAGAGAATCACAAGCTGATTCGTAGACAGACTCCTGACTTACTCTTCAGCCCCACCTCTCCCTCAGCCCCAGAGGGGTGTGGCGCTGCCAATTCTCAACCTTTCTGGAGGGTTCCACAGTGTAATCCAGGTGGCTTCTCAGGTCCCCCCATCCCTAACAGTCATCTTCCAAATCAGTTTTTTTGAGTCATTTAAGTTACTCAACTCCTCTCAGTTGGCTTTCTATGCCCCAAATTGTATTGTCATCTCCTTGCCCACTGCCCTCCATCTTTGTAGGCTTATACCTAAAAAAAAAAAGAAAAAAAAATCCTTCTAGTCTCATTTTGGTGAGGTTTCATGAAGAGGAAGTTTAAATATGGACTCTGTCTGCCATTACTGGGAATCTCAGAATTATTTTAATATTTTTAAATTTTTGCTAAAACTTTTAAGTTTATGTCGTTTCACATCCTGCTTCTTCACATTTTTCACCTCAATTCCAAACAATTAGCCCCTCAATCTATAATCACTTTTGTTCAGGAAGAGAGATGTTTTATTCCCCCGGATACTTCAATCTTCCAGAAAAAGTCGTCATTTCAGTGTTTGAAAGGCACTGGAAACAGCCAACCTAAAGCACAAACGGTCGCGTCCCGGGAGCTTGACTCACTTGCTCCACCTTGTGGCTGCTACGGGGAAAAGGCGGGCAGGCTGAAGAACCATCTGACAATTCAGCCGGCATTTGAAAAGAAATACCCCGGAATGCTGTTGCAGGTATCTCCAACTCAAAGATAAACTTTGTGTTTAAACCAAAACTTCTGTATCCACATCTCACACCTATAATCACAATCACCAACGATGCCCATGTTATTATTTTAAATCCAGTGGTCACTGTTCACCTTTCCCCTTCCCCTTAAAACATTTCTCTGCTTCAGTGAGGCAATTCTCTGCTTTTTTCCTCCAACCACCCCAACCATTCCATAACCAACTCATAACCAACTACCGTGGCACCTCCACTGAATGACTAATAGTCATGTCTGAACTCAACGTGGCCCAAACCACTTGGTTCCCAGCGACCCAATCTGCTCCTCCCTGGACCTTCCCCAACCCAATAAACAGTACTACTATCTGCCCAGCTGCTAAAGCCAAAACCCCCAATTCCTCCCTTTCTTATTTCACTTTCCCCCAGCAGCAAGTCTAGTCAGCCCTTCATCCAACACATACCCAAATCCACCCACCTCACCACCACAGTCAAGCTCCACCGCCTGGTTATCTGCCCCTGGCTCCCTGTGACATCCTCCTAAATGGTCTTCCCCAACCTCCACTCGCATTCTCTGCAATCTGTCTCCGTACTGTAGCTCTACACGTCTTCTTGAAGTAAAAAAACACATCCCGTCATTCCCCTGCATAAAACAAAAAGGCTTCCCTTCTACTCCTTGGAATAAAATCCAGACTCTTACCAACCCTGGCCTTTAAGGTGCTACTGTATGGCCTGGCCCCTACCTCCCTTCGACCCCACCTCCTGCCACTTGCTCCCTGGGCTCCACTCACACTGGCCCTTCTGGTCTGCAGACACCAAGCTCATTTCTGCTTTAGAACCTTTGCACTGGCTGTTCCCTCTGCCTAAAATGCTCCATCCTCCCATCCTTGCACAGCCAGCTCCTATGTGTCACCCAAATCTCCAGCCAGAGCCACTTACTCCCTGTGGCTTTCTCTTACAACCTACTCTTTCTTTGGACCCTCGCCCCACTCCAGTCATTCACCAAGACCTCTGAAATAAGCATGCTCACTGACATAGATAAATCTATCTCTTAAAAATAACAAGATGCATCACATTGCAATAGTTATATATTTGTAAATGTTCCAAATTCACCAAACTGTCAAATCCAATTAAATATTTGCTGACTACCTTCTATGAATAAGGCAGTGGGGAAATGAGATGGTCCTACCCTAACCTCCTTAAATAAAACTTCAACTCTTGGCCTGGTCGTAATGATGACAATACTCTAAAGGAACTGCCAGAAATTCGGTAAGGACTCTTAAGATGGTCTCTCTCAGTTCAGCACTGCTCTAATTACATTTTTATACACATGTAGTCTATAGGATGTGAAATCCCAAATAAGGGCTCACCTGTAAATGTCTACAGGGTGTTTGAGTCCTAGGCTTGAGGATAACTTTGGTACCCCCCCCCACTGCCCCCCGGCACTGTGTGCTCTCTCTCCACGTATCCTTGTAATCCATTCCTTCAACCATCTTTCTAGCACAAGCTGTTCTCATTGTTCACAGCTTAAAACAGGACTGCTCCATTTGTTCCATATGGCCTCATTATGACCCCACTTCTATGCTTTCTTTCTGCCTCCGAAGGGAACAGAATGTACTCCCAGCCACGATTGTCCTTAAAGAGATACAATTGGGGACAGCACTCACCTGGCTTTCCTCCTGGCAAGCAGTTAAACACACAGCTACAAGGTGACTGACTGGTCAATAGGGGGTACAACTCTGTGGCCACGGAACAGAGAAAAGACCCACAAGGTTCTGCTTCTTCATCTCAAAAATGAGCAAATTTCACAAGATGATCCCAAAAGTCCTTCCAAGCTCAGAGAGGAGCCCCACCCGCAGCCCCAGCAGGAGAGGGGTTCCTGAGCCCCCACACTTTCCCCATCCAGGGATCAACCAAGCCTCTCAAGGACTTCAAGTTCCTAAGGCACAAGCCACCGACTCCAAATGAGGACGACAAAACTCACCATTTGGTTCACTCAAGGCCATGACAACAGGAGTAGACTGAGGAAACATCACCACACCAGTAACCCTCCACCAAAACAAAACCAGCGCTTTCCCAGCTGGTGAAGAACGTGCCACAGCCAGGCTTTCGGCAACTCCTTTTGCCCCGTTTAGTTTTCATACTGAAGCGAAAAGCCTGCCCTGCTTATACCTCAAATATAAGAAAGTCATTTTGGAAATGGAATTATATGGCTCTCTCAGAGGAAAAAAATATAGTTAAGAATTGTTAAAGAGCAGCAGTGTGAACAGGTGAGGGAGCCACTAAGGACACCATCCCCCACCTCCACCCACGATGTCTTTTGTCCTGGCCACACAGACCCCGACAATCCCACCACAGTCTTGGCTTTGCCTTTAAGTCACCCCTGTCTTGCCCAGAACACTCTGCAGAGACGCTTTCCTGTTGCAAAGACGGGGAGCAGGTGACCTCATTTCTTAATAACTGGGCTTAGCTCAGCTCACCCCGGGGCAGAGCGTGGGTTTCAGAGACTGCCAGCCAACACTCCCTCTTTGCCACCTCTTCCCCACACGACCCTGTGGACAATCCCATTCTCCCAGCCTGATTAACCTGATCGATATTTTTTCAGGTTCAAGAAACAAGAAATTCAATACATATGCCTCACACATAGGGTGAAGAAAGAAACAAACAAATGTTTCATTGATGTATAACTTCAATTACTCACACACGCTTGTGTCTCTTGTGTTGTAATAAAGATGCCAGATAAATCCTTGCTATGTGACAATTTAAATCCGGCTTCAAATACAAATATATATTAAGTACTAACATACTTGTCATGTGCAAGAACAAAGAAATTTGTATTATAATATCCCAGTGCCATGTGTGCACTGAGTTTTTACTCTGGCAAGATTAGGAAGTGTTTTGATGAAGGGTGTGTCTATATAAGAGACAAATCCAGGGACATCCCAAGGATTGCAAAAATTTATTTTTGTTCACAAAAACAGATACTCTTAACTTTATAAGAAAAGTGAAATATTCTAGTTCACTTTAAGCAAGTCAGGATGCCTCTCTATACTTGTTTCAGCCACAGGATTAAAGATACAATATGCATATCTCAATTTTTTAAAGAAAAGGCAATGTGACGGAGGAGGGTGTGCTGCAGATTTGGAGCCAGAAGTTTTGGTTTTCAGCCTCAGTTCCGATAATCACCAACAAAGCTGTCACAGGCTAACGATCTCACATCTGAGCTTTAGCCAATCCCCGTCACCACTACCATTATCATTCCCACCTTACGGATTAGGAAATTCATGCCATTTCCCTGATCATTGTGAGATCCAGACACAATCCTGTCTTTGAAAGTGTTTTATTATTATCACATGAGACCGTGATTTGTTCTACCAGGAAGAGGCTCCACTTTCCATTGTCTGCACTTCAATATGTATCAAGAGTCTTAGAATATTCACGCCTGATGAATGAGATGGACTAAGGATGCTGGGCCCATGGGAGTCCATCATACTGTTCCCTCTGCTTTTGCATATGCTTAAGTTTTCTGTAATAAATGGGTTTTACTATTTTTGGTTTTTGAGACACAGTCTTACTCTGTTGCCCAGGCTAGAGTACAGTCACATCATCATAGCTCACGGCAACCTCAAACTCCTGGGCTCAAGCAATCCTCCCACCTCAGCCTCCCAAGTACCTGGGACTACAGGTGCAACTAATTTTTTTATTTTTTGTAGAGATGGAGTCTTCGCTCTGGTTCAGGCTGGTCTTGAACTCCTGGCCTTAAGTTATCCTCCTTCCTCATCCCCCCAAAGTGCTAGGATTACAGGTATCAGCCACCGTACCCAGCCTCCATGATAAAGTTTTTCTCAACTTTTTATAACTAGTTGATTCATTACTTTTTACTCCCCTTCTCAAGCTGTAGAATATTTTCACAGTTCTATGACCTTTTTGGTTTTCCATTTTTATAGCCCAGTGCTGACTGACAGGTTTTTCTCTGGAGAGTCAGGTCAGGCCCTGCCCAGGTCTTTCCTAGTGGGATGCCCCAGACCTGCCCCAAAGACAGACTGGCAATTCAGGGGTCTCCTCTGAGAAACAGGAAGGGGGCTGCCTGGAGGCGGGGATGGTAGACACGGAGCTGTGTATCTCTTCCTGTTGGGCAGGAAGACTGATCCTTTCCTCCCCCTGGTGCTACCATCACAGGAGTCCCCAAACCAGGTTCTCCAACCCGTCTACGTGCAGGGTGTGGGCATCAGAAGTTCCTCTCTCTTTTCATTCATTGCTCCCAGACCAGAGCCATTCTGACTCTTGCTCCTTTTATTCGCCACCTGCCCTCTGTTTTTTTTTTTTTTGTTAAAGTTTTCAAAATCTTATCACTATTTCTAAAGTTTCACAATGATATGCTCTGAGTTGGCTAACTTGTCATTCCTTTTGCTGGGCAATTAGCATGTCATTTTAATCTGAAGACTTCCGTCCCTCAGCTATGGGAGATTTTCTTTCCTTCTTTTTGTTTTTTGTCACCCTGTTGCCTAGTCTGGACTGCAGTGGTGTGATCACAGCTCACTGCAACCTCAAACTCCTGGGCCAGATTTTCTTGTACTATTTTTTTTTCTTTACAATTTCCCTCCCCCCATTTTCCCTGTCCTCTCAGGAACTCTTATCAGTCAGATGCTGAACCTTTGGGATTAATCCCCATGTCTTTTCTTTCACATTTTTGGTATTTGTGCTTTTTTTTTTTTTTTGAGTCTTGCTTTGTTGCCCAGGCTAGAGCAAGTACCATGGCGTCAGCCTAGCTCACAGCAACCTCAAACTCCTGGGCTCAAGCAATCCTCCTGCCTCAGCCTCCCAAGTAGCTGGGACTACAGGCATGCGCCACCATGCCTGGCTAATTTTTTCTATATATATTAGTTGACCAATTAATTTCTTTCTATTTTTAGTAGAGACAGGGTCTCACTCTTTCTCAGGCTGGTTTCGAACTCCTGACCTCGTGGCAATCCGCCCGCCTTGGCCTCCCAGAGTGCTAGGATTACAGGCGTGAGCCACCGCACCCAGCCGATACTTGTACATTTTTGTTCTATTTTTCCAACTACTCTTGTCTTACTTTAAGATTTCCTCAACCTCATCTTCCAACTTTACTATTCAATTTTATTTCAGCAATCATATTCTAACTTCCAAGAGCTCTAATTTAATTATCTATTCTTTTTACGGAGCATCCTGTTCTTGTTTAGGAGATCTTATATCAACTTGAACTCTCGGAGAACACTGATAAGAATTTCTTCCCAAACTTTTTTTTTCCTTTAATATATTCCTTCGTATATTTAGTTCACCATGTGTTCTATTTATACATCCATGATGTCAGTCCACATGTCTGATCCCACCTACCCAGGAAGAAGGAAACTTGCACCACGTGCAAGTAGGCAACATCCCTCTACTTTTTGGTAACTACTATTACAAAGATGGGATGTAAGTGCAAGAGAGCAAGCCAGCTTACCTTCATGGAGTCGGAGTATAAAATATATTCCCTGAGCACAGGTAGAAAGTCTTCAGTCATGTCATCCGTCAGCTCTTCCAAGGCTGTTGAGCAGTTGCCAATGCAACCCGACACGCCCTCCAGGGGCTCGGCCAGCTCTCCCTCCAAGGCGCTCCATGTAGAGTACACAGGCCCGTATTCTCTCAGCTCCACAAGGTACTCTAAACGGGGAAGAGAAACCAATTAAAATCTGCCTGGGCAGCAATCACTGGTATCACTGACTCCATAATATCCACCGCCAAGAGCTCTCTATGTTACATTGTGTTTCCTTGGGTGTTCACTCAGCTGAGCACACTCTTCTTTAAACATACCACTGTTGCTAACATGATTTAAAAAATTTTAAAACCACTAAAAGCTGATGTTACCACTGACATCAGAACGTCAATCCATTCCGCCCCATAATGGGAAGGCCACGCCTCTGGATAACACACACCACAATGCCTTGTGGGGACAAGTGGCAGGAGCCACACGCACCAAACAGCTTCCGAAGTGACCACTCACCTACCCCATACTGTGAAGCACTATTTTCATAGGCAATGGGGGTAGAGTTTCACATAGGTTTGGGGAGATGTTTTTAAAGGACAAAAAAATCAGCAGCAATGGATTTTTAGGAAACATTTTGACACAGGAGATGCAGTCTTACACCGACAGACTCGCTCTCCCACTCAGTGGTCAGCCCAACACCTTGGTCCCACCAGAATTTACTCCACACAATCCCCAGATGCAGACGGTGCTCAAAAGCCATCTCTAAAACCTATGGGCCCCATATGCCCATCAGTGGATGAAGGAAAGGGAGCAAGAACATGCAACAAAGAAAAATGTTGGGTTTTTTGCCCCCTACAAAGAAAACCTGGTCCATCACCATTTATCACCAGGATTCTTGCCATTACAACAGAAAGTCGTTGCCCGTGTTTAGTCACCACTAAATGGCAGCTGCTGGAGAAGCCTTTCCAAGGTGTCTCGTGTGCCAACATGATCATTAATATTGTTTGGGTCTGTCCAGCCTACACATATGTAAGGACACGAAATACCCCAACATTCTGGGACGTGGCCATGATAGGGAGGGAAAGAAGTGGTGACTACAACCAGCAAGGATAGGCACAGGCCCCGGCAACTCCCCAGCTCAGGACTGGGTTTGAAATGAACCAGGGGTGGGGCGGGTGAGTCAACTTCAAGTCTAAAGCCTCTTTAGGGTCATAACCTTGGCAAACACAGGTCACCACGCTGCCCTTCTGAACCATCGTTCTGCCAGAAAAGACATTTAAATTTTTTAAAATTACAATCCCTATGAATGAAGGGCAGCTGAGTCCATGTCTCTGCTTTTAAAGCTAAAGTTGAGAGAGACAAAGGAGGAAAGGCCTGGAGTGGTTGTTTTCCGTGGGAAAAGCAAACACAAGGCTGGCATGCAGGACCAAGGATGGAGTGCAAAATTACATTCTAGTCATAGCCAACTCCTCCTGCCTTGTATTTATTTGTTTTACCAGTAAAACATGGCCCAGATCTGTCACTCCAACGTTTCTGCGGTCTGATTCTGCTTAGCACACATGAACGCCATTTCTGCCACCGTGGTCGCTGGGCATAATCGAGATCTCTTGCTCACCTATTTCTTCCTTGATGATCCGCTGGGCTATTCGATCAATGGTCCCCAGTTTGAGAGCGAACGTGTCTAAGTAATCGCCAATGGCTGCAAACTCGAGAGGCCGAGTCCTCAGCTTGTAGCCGCCAGTGACGTGCTTGACCGACTCGCCCACTCTGGTCAGTAACGCCATCCCCTGCTTCTTGTAGGCGTTCAGGTCCTGAGGGTGACACATGAACAGACCCAAAAGGCTCACTCACTCACACGGCCAGGAACCAACTCCTAAAGGCAGCTTCCATTTGGAGACGGAGGACTTAGAGAACTTAGGAGCTGAGTTAGGGGAGCTAAGCTCATACACACAAGGCTCCCCTGCTTGACACTGTAACCACCAGACCACACTGCCGTCTGTTTACACCCAGATCCCTCTCAACAGAGCCGGACTCTGATCCTTTCATTGGGCTCACTCACCTGAGCACCTTTAAACATGACACTGTTTCTGACATAATTCTTTAAACCTCTGTCTAAAAAAGTATCCCTTTCTGCCATACAAATCACCCTGTGTTGTCTTTAGGAGCAAAACCGAAGAGCTGAGGTTCAGATATATATCAACTCATTTATTGATATTTATACCCCAACTAAAGCCATCTAAGGAGAGTTGAGGGTGGAAGGCAGGGAACAGCAACAGAAAAAGCACTGCTAGAAAACTCAGGCCAAGGACAGATGCTGTAAACAACAAAACATTTTAACCCTGAATTTCTTGTAGGTCAAGGCAAAAATGGGAAATATGTTAAGTTCCATAACCCACCGTACCTAACTTAAAAGCATATTAGCCTGCCAGGTAAAACAAACTTCTTGCTGTCATTAAACCCTAAGGGGAGTCTACAATATGTCCACATAGTCCTTTGTCACTTACTGAAATGGCACCTTCAAAAATGGTTTCACAGAAGATGCAAGTGTCTGTTCCTCCTATCCACCCTCAATACAAACAGAATGTTATTAATCACAAGGAGCCTACATTTCAGATGTAATAATTCCCAGCCCTAGAGGGCCATGTCTGCAGGGAGGTAAGGGAACTTGGAACAAGGCTATAGTTTTCTGGTGACCTGGGCTGAACAGTCATGGAGCAGAGAACATGGGATTCGTGGCTAACGCAGCTGCCCAACAGCCCCTGCTCGCTTTACACACTCTCTCAGGCTGAGGTCGCCACAGTATCTGAAAGGCAGGCTCCTCGTGATTTCACTCCATTCTTCATGCAGCCCGGGCCTTCATTTCTGCCCTGTTCCACCCTTTCGTCTCCACTCTTCCACCCAGCCAAGGCCCTTGCCCTATCAATCGTCCCCTCTCCTGTCTGTACCTTCAACTTCTAACCCTTCAGCAGGTGAGATACACCTAAGGCTCACTCATCTTAAAACAGCGGCCATCCCCTCTGGCCACCTCCATCTCTCTCCTTCCCTTTGGAGTCAGGCTGCCTATGAGAATGTCCTAGAGATTCCACCGCCCCCGCTGACCTCCCACGCTCTAGCCAAGAAACATTCCTCAAAGGCACCAGGCCTGCATAAGACCGTAACTGAAACCTCAGAGTTCTTGGAATTGCTTCCGCAGACTGCATTTTTTTAGTGTGGGGCTACATTCAGTCTGGTTCACGGGACTGTGTAAGCTCTTGCAGAGCTTTGAAAGGGTGTCACCAGTTAATCAAGTTCATTAACATGTTGAATAAAGTCATTTGTCAGTACCTATTTGATTGCTGCACCCATCCTGCCAAAGAGGAACAGACTGATTTGAACACACTTGATATTGACCTTGCTCCACTTCTCCCAGCATTACTGGCTTTTTCTTAAGGACGCTGCCAGTTTGTGATAAGCTCACATCACCATGAGGGAAATGAAAAGCATCTCTGCGTTCCCTGTGGCAGAGCACGTAAGTGGCTTCTTGAAGAGCAAGAACAAGGTATCCAAGGTATGTCAAAGAAAAAGATGGGGGAGCCGGAGGAGGGGAATAGGGAGCTGTTGTTTAATGGGTATAGATTTTCAGATTTGCAAGATGAAAAAGTTCTGGAGATCAGTTGCACAACAATGTGAATGTACTTAACACACTACTGAACTGTACACTTAGAAATGGTTAAGATGGTAAATTTTACATTATGTGTACTTTATCACAATTTAAAAGTTTTTTTTTCAAAAAAGATAGGGCTATTTAGCACATTTAGTTCAGCAAGTAATACTGAACTAGGATCTGTTCTGTTTGAAGTCACCTCTTCTGTATTCACTCACATGACATCAGATTTTGATTTAGACACTGAAAGACCTTCTGTATTGATAAGAAGCATTTTCATACTGCTTGGCCCACAGATAAATTAATCTCTCTCACACTCACACTCTCTCTCCTACTGGTTCTTCATACAGATTCCTAATGACCAGAGGTCCAAGCTTTTCCCCCCTTTTCTTCTTTGTTTAGTAAGATGACTGGGCTTGAGGGCTTTCTGGACAATGAACATTGGGCAAGAAAGTGAGCTCCCCTTTTGGAGAACAGGATGGATTTTACTTTAAGGTGAAAGAACTATACCTGACGATTAGTTCACCAGGAAATACTTATTTTTAAAAATATTCAAGTTCAACTTGTGGAGGAAAAAGCCTCCAGGAAAAAGAGACAGTGAATCGAAAGTCATCAATAAGGCTAAATGCCAACCAAGGTCATAAAACAAAACTAAAGCATTTTGCCATGTGGTTTCCACTGAGTACAGAATGGCACCCTCTCTAAAGCCTTTAACATCGACTGATGTTATCTGTAAATATCTCTCAATTTTGCAATTGTGAAAAAGAAAACTAAAAGCATCTGGGTCTCAATACCCTTACCAACATGGAGCATATTACCTATGGCCTGAACATGGAAACATGATAACCTGAAACCAAACAGATGGGGCCGGAAGCAGCTAGCAGGAGAGTCTGAGCACATGACCCCATTTCTGCAGACAAGGAGAGTGGAGCACCTCAGGTTTTCTGGCCAATTCTGCCAAGAGGGAAGTGCAAAGAAAAGCTGATGAACAATCAACTTGAGTTTGAATTCATAGAATCTGGCAACTGCGTAGGACCCAAATGTCTTCCAAGTGCTTAGAAAATGCCCACCTGGTAAGAACAAGGCTAAAGGCAAGTAAGGGTCAGGAAGTCTGATCCAGGGGGAAAGTGTGCCCTCAGGAGCCACAAAAACTCAATTTCAAATCCTAGTGATGCCACTTGAACAAGTATAAATTTCCTGAACTCCAGTTTCCTTGTCTGTAAAATGAGCCTATGGATAATCACCTAGAGGGCTCTTGTGAAGAACAAACACCCTTACCAAACAATAAATGTTTGTTCCCTTCCGTGCCCACTGTTGGTCAGACTGGCCTCACCCAATAATACTGCCAAGAAGTGTTTAAGGAAACACTTTTCTCTGCCTTTGGCAAGTGAAAATATTCTAACTTTCTCTGCTGCTGCAAGGGGTGGTGGGGGTGTGGGAGGGATCTCTTGAATTCTAACACAAAAACCACGCTAGGTGTAAATGGGCACCAAAAAATAGAGCAATTCTATGACACCTGCTATAGTGGACTATTGCTGAAGGTGGCTTGTGAGAGATCAAAACAGCTTCTAAGAAAGAGTCCCAAGAATGATAATTTGGGGGAAGGGTATGCAAAATTCTGTACTTACCTTAGCAGTAAGGAAAACGTTAAAGTGCTCATTGAAGGAGAGCACAGGATGATCCGTGATTCTTTTTAGGAATTTATCCAGAGCTTTTCTTCTGGTCTCCACAAACTCTTCTGAAAAACGATCCACAACACCTTTCACCACAAACTTCTCAGGAAGCGGCTACGAAGACATGAAGAAAAAAATCAGAGTAATTGATGAGATGATGCAGGGACAATCAACCAGGCTAGTAAACAGTTCCTATTACCCGTGTGTCCAAGAACAGTATTTCTTGATCAGTCAGATCTTTATATAGTCAGCAATATAGTGATTTCCAAAAAATACAGTTGCAGTAAGTCACTACTACCCTGTCGATTTTATAATGCAAGGAATAAAACACTATAGCATAGTGCCTAAAATACAGAAAAGTCAACATTTAGTATAGTTGTCTTTATATTGCTTGATGTAAAAAGGGCTGTCCGGAAAGTATCTAGCCATTGTTAATATAATGAAAACAGTTACATAGCTGGATACTTTCCAGACAGCCTCTGTATACATGATATAATGGGCAAGTTATGGCAAGAAAAGAAAGATAGTCTAAGGGAAGGAGGCAGAACACATCAACCACACAGAAATTTATTTAACTATCTTAAGATTTTACTCCCAGTTCAAGGGGTAAAAGAATTTGGTGAATGAAGAAATAAGAACATTAGGCAAATTCATTTATCTAAAAAATGCCTTTTCTAAGCCGATTTTTTTGTTCAGGTTTATACTGAAAAATTCCTTAAAATATAATTTCCCCTATTCCCCTTTCTCAAATTTCTCCATCATGCTTACTTTGAACAGATATCATGGACAATTTAAAACTGCCTTTCTACCAAGGGATTTTTGAGCTTTAACTTATTTTCATAGTAGCTTGATCAAATGTTTGATTAAAAGGCCTTCCACCTTACTAAAACCATAAGCAAAGAGAGTATCTTCTATGCATAATTGTTAAATATTTGAATTGTGAAATATTAAAAGAAAGTTTACATTAAAAAGGAGCAAACGATCTGATAGATATTTCTCCAAATAATATATACAAATGGCCAAACAAGCATATGAAAAGATGCTCAACATCATTAATCATTAGGGAAGTACAAACCAAAATAATAATGATACACCACTGGGATGGTCATCATTTTAAAAAAGACCAAGTATTGGTGAGGATGTGGAGAAACTGGAACCCTTACATATCACCGGTAGGAATATAAAATGCACAGCCATTCTGGAAAACGCTTTGGTGGTTCCTCAATAAGTTAAATATAGAATTATCATGTGACTTAGCAATTCTGTTCATAGATACATGACCAAAAGAACTGAAATCGGGTGCTCAAACAAAAACTTATACACAAATGGTCATAGCAGCCGTATTCACAGTGGCCAAAATGTAGAAATAATCCAATGTCCATGGACAGGTGAATGGATAAACAAAATGTGGTATATCCATTACATAAAAATGAATTAAGTACTGAAACATGCTACATCGTGGACAAACCCTGAAAACATATGGTAAGTGAAGTCAAATATAAAAGGCCATATATTGTATGATTGCATTTATACAAAATGTGTAGAATAGGCAAATCGACAGAGACAGAAAGCAGAGTAATAGTTGCCAAGGGTTGGAGGTGGGGGCGGAAATTAGAAGTGACTACTTCATGGGTACAAAGTTTTCTTTCTTCCGGGGTGATAAAAAAACTTCTGAAACTCTTCAGGAGGTGGTAATAGTTGCACAACATCCTGAATGTACTTGATGCCAATGAACTGTAGGCTTTTATGGTCAAATGGTAAATTTTATGCTTTTTACACAATAAGAACATATTACATATCTCCAAGTCATAAAGCATAACAATAATGCCAGCACCCATGCATTTACCACACTACTCGACAACAGAACAGCACTACTGACAAAGCGCCCTGCCAGCGGATCCCTGATCAGATCTCCACTCTTCCCCACCCTGCAGGAGGGAACCACAAGCCTCAACTTTCGGTTCATTGCTCCCTGTACTTTACAGTTTTAAAATAATGCATTGTTTGTTGAACTTGCTTTTGAACTTCATGAAAAACAGAACTACAGTGATGCATCACTTAACAACAAGGAAATACTCTGAGAAATGTGTCCCTAGGCAATTTCATCACTGTGCAGATATCATAGAGAGTACTTGACAAGCTATAGCCTACTACTCACCTAGGCTACATGGGACAGCCTACGGCTCCTGGGTCACTGACCTGTACCACGTTAGTGTACTGAATACTGTAGGCAACTGTAACACAACAGTAAGTATTTGTGTATCTAAACATATAAGAGGTACAATAAAAATACAGTATTATAATCTTATACAAGGTCCATTGTTGACTGAAGTAATATTATGTGGCGCGTGCCTGTATACTTTTGTCACTCAACACTAGCTTTCTGATTGAGCTTTCTCAACACTTATCCACACTGATGCATATTAAACTATAGGAGAATCATTTTACTGCTCCATAGTCTCACATTATATAACTGATCAGATGACAATGTGTCCCTCTACTCTCCTGACCATGTACACATGTGAATGGTTTGCAGATCTGTGACACTACTAACAATACTGCCATGAACACTCCTGCAGGTGCACATATGCAAGTCTCTTTATGGAATAAACCAAGGCGAGGATGGCCAAGTAGGCCTACCAAGGCAATCACGTTTTTCCTTTAATATATTAAGGAGTAAATAAATATATTTTCTAATGTTAAACCAACCTAGTAGTTCAAGTTCAAAGTAGCAGGAGATTAAACAAACACAAGCATTTAAGTCCACAGCCTCCTCAACCCTCAAAATATAGCACCAAAGAGAGTTATTTTCCTTTTAAGTTATAAACTCTGAAGGACAAAATAAACCAGAAATAAGACATAGCAACAAAGACTAGTGGACTTAGCCAACCCAAAAATGCGAAATACTAAGCCACATAGAGTAGGAAAACCAAGAAGGAACCTGGATATATAGCACAAAACCTTTAAAAGATTGAGGAATTGGAACCATTAGCACCCCTAGAAATGAAGTACCTGGGATATGAGGGAATTCAACAGCCTCAACTCGAAAGACCTTTAGAAAGTTGGCATGTTTTAGTTCTCAGGAGTAAAGGTTCTGATGCCATGCTCCCTGGGTTTATCTCTCACCTCTGCCACCCACTAGCTGTTTGCCTTTGGTCAAGTTTTATAATCTCCTGGTACCTTGTTTTCCTCATCTTTAAAAAATAGATAATAGCACCAACGTCATGGGGTTTTGTGAGGATTCAATTAGCTAATAAGCTGCAAGTGCTTTGAATGATCCCTACCACAGAGTTTAGCACTAGAAAGTCTGGGTGTTTTTGCTGTAACACTTGCAGCCGCTTCGAGAGACTTCCAATCTTCAAGGACATTTGGTGTTCATTTAAACCTTGAGACGGTGGGAGTGTTCAGAGAAGAGGCTGGAAAACTGGGGGATTTCTTTATAACAGACCAGGAGTTCTCAAGGGCATGGTGGAAAGGTTTGGAAATGAAAGAAGAAAGAGGAACAGAGTCAGGAATAAAATCACAGAGGCAAGTCTGACACCCAGTGGAACTTACGCTGAAGTAGAATATTAGCAATGTGACACTGGGGCAGATACACAGGTCACCCAGCCCAACGTTCTGGCCCAGTCAAAAGCACCAGAGACACTTTCTTAAGAGGGTATAGATGTCACTTGGGATAATTCCTTTATTCTGGTCAGTTCTCTCCCATTCCTTTAGGCAGCCATTCTCACACCCCAACTTTTCATGTTAAGCAGATTACCATCTACCAGGTGTAAGAACAGCATATGGAAGTTCCCTGACCATTTTGCTTCCTCCATAGAAGCCCATCTATTGTGCATCCTCTTCACCTCATTCAGCAGGTCCCTGTGGACAATATACCTCTCCCAAAGCTAACTATTTCATCTGTGTCCTTGTTCACTATGGTGCACCTGTCATCAACTAATTATATCTTCTCTTCCCTGTATCTTCACCATCTCCCCTGCTTATCCAGCTGCATGCCCAGAATCTACAAAAATATGGTTTTTCTACCTGAAAATAATGAATCCAACCACCCCTTGACCTTACAATCTTCTCCACTCTCCTTCCTGGCTCATTCAACCTTTTTGAAAGGAGTCATTTATCTTGACTTCCACTCTTTCCATTGATTTCTCAACTCCCTCCCCCTCCCCCACCCCTACCCCCCAAAACTGGCTTTGGTACTGCCCTTTAATGCTACGTTTCCCTGCCCCATCCACACCCAATGCAGAAACCACTCCTTTAAAGATGATCACCAAGGACTTTCTAATAGCCAAATCCAGTGGGTAATTTTGCTCTTATCTCATGAGTTTCCACATACTCTCATTTGCTTCTACCAAACAGGACTTGGGAGGAAGACCTAGCAAGCAAGCAAGCGGTTAGGTGTGCTCCATTGAACATAGCCAATGACCTCCTGAAACAGTTGTTCATTCTTCAGACTTAGTACATTGAACACATGTATTGAATTGGGGGAACCTGCTATTTAAAGGAACCGTGGGGTGAATCCTTCTGCAGAGAGAATTTCCTTCTGTAAAAAAGATGATTCCCAAATGTACATGGTTTCAGAAATTTGTTTCTTCCTATCTCAATCTTCCTTAATGGGACACACCTACTCTCAGTCTCACCTTTAGGACGTTTATGCAGAGGCATCTGGATTGCTGGTGAAATCAAGTGCATCTAGTCTGTAAATGAGATCATGCAAATGAAAAGTTCAACACAGCTGTAAGCACAGAGTAGATGTCTAATGAACGCCAGGTATTTTATTAATTTTTAAACACTGAAAACAGAAAGCAAAAAAAAAAAGGAGTGGACCACAAAGTAGAACTTCCACTTATCTTTTAGACGAAAATGTTAAAAATATATATATATATCATTTGGAATACCACTTCACACTCAGTAGGATGGTTACTAGAAAAATGGAAAATAACAAGTGTTGGCAAATATGTGGAGAAATTGGATCCTCATACACTGCTGGTGAGAATATAAAATGGCACAGCTACTGTGGAAGCATCTGGCAGGTCCTCAAAAAATTTAAATATAGAATTATCATAGGATTCAGCAATTCCATTTCTTGGTGTCTGGCCAAGGTAACCGAAAACAAGTTTTCAAACAAGATCTTGTACAACAAATGTTCATAGCAGCATTATTCACAGTAGGTAGGCTGGGCAAAGTGGGGAATGGGGAGTGATTACTTAACAGGTGTGGAGTTTCTTTTGAGGGTGCCGAAATGTGGTGATAGTTGTGCAACACTGGGAATGTACTAAAAGCACTGAAATGTACACTTTAAAATGGTTAAAATGGTGAATTTTATGTTATATGAATTTTAATTCAATGTTTTAAAAAAGGAGATGTGATAGTGGAAGCAGATGTCAGAGAGGAGAGAAAATGCCAGATATGCTGGGGCCACAAGCCAAGGAATGCAGGTGTCCTTAAGAGCAAGAAAAGGCAAGGGAACATTCTCCCTTAGCCTCTCCAGAAGGAACACAGCCCTGGCCTACACCTCGACATTAGCCCACTGAGACCAATTTTGCACTTCGACTCCAGAGCTGTAAGAGAATAAATTTCTGTTGTTTAAGCCACTTCAATATCACCTGGGGTGAAGGAGTAGAAAGAGATGAAACAAGATTGGCCATAAGCTGATAAATGTTGAAACTAAGTGATGGGGTTTCATGCGGGTTCACTGTACTGAATCTCTTTAGCATATTTGATATTTTTCATAATGAACACATTTTTAAAATCTAAATATATATACATATATGTGTTGAAACCTGCCAAAAAATCCTACTTGCAAAGCATTATAATAATGTATTCAATATTTCAAGGTTTAATCTTGATATACTGAAATTTTTATAACACTTTGGTACTTTGGTGAAGCACTTTCACATATATTCCATATTAGTTTATAAAACTGTTTTGTAATCTGTGAAACAAAAGCATACTTCCTATAGAAAAGGGAGAGCTACTATTTCTGGGGAGGAAATCTGGACAAAGACTTCAATTGCTCAATCTTGAAACGTCCAACTTCCTCTTGTCAGCATTTAAATTGCTGTGATTCAAAAAATATTTACTGCATAAGCACACACTAAATATTTACATAACAGAAACCTATATTTCCTACCCTTGTCATGTTAATAGAAAATATTACCTCTAAGCAAAAATAACTACAAAATAAATAAAGGAGCATCAAGATTAAAACCTTGTCCCTGTAAAGAAAGATCACCAAGCCTGCTTTAATTCAAAGTATTTGGAAGTTCAACTAATGTTTCACTACTTATTAACTTTCCACGGGATAAGCTAAAAACATGTACACTTAACAGTTCAAAAGTGGAGGAATCAACTAGAAAATGAAGCTGGAGTTTTTACTGATTATTTCATATTAAGAAAAACGGTTGTTGCATTACAAATTTCTTCTCATTAATTCCTGAGAGTCTACTGCTATCCAAAAGAAAACTGGGCATATAATAAAGAAAATGCATCCTTCCATAAGGCCTCCTTCATAGAAGCTGAACAAATCTCCAAGTGAAATTAAACATTAAAGTGTTTGATATATTTGTTTCATCTTTCAAATCTATGTGTGTCCATTTAATCCTGAAACTTCTCTGCTGTGTAACTAATACTCCAGCAAATGAAACAGAGTTAAAACCACTAAACAACACAGAAGCAGAAGGCAGAATGAATGGTGGTTGCAGGGGATGGGGGAAGGGGGAAATAGGGAGTTATGGTTCAACATGTATAAAGTTAGTGTTATACAAGATTAATAAGTTCTGGATATCTGTTGTACAACATGGTGCCTATAGTTAACATGGTAGCATTTCCCTTGCCCAAGGAGGGTATTCCAAGACCTGCAAGGGATGCCTCAAACCATGGACAGTATCAAACCCTATATATACTATGTTTTTTCCTATACATACATACCTATGTAAACTTTCAGTTATAAATCAGGCACAGTAAGAGACTAACAATAACAAAATTGAAATATACTATAACAATAGCTATATAAATGTGGTATATTTTTTTTCTATCCAAACATCTTATGATACTGTACTCACCCTTCTTCTTGTGATCTGTTGATCTGATATCCAAGAGGGCTACTAAGTAACTCACAGGTGGGTAGTGTCTACAGTATGGATACACTGGACAAAGGGACGATTCACTTCCCGAGAAGGACTGTACAAGATTTCATCACATTATTCAAAGTGGTACACAATTTAAAACTTAAGGATTATTTCTGGAATTTTCCATTTAATATTTTCAGACCCCAGATAACAAACTGCAGAAAGCAAAATCTGAGAAAAGAGGAGACTACTGTACCATGTTGTGCACTTAAAAATTTGTTAAGAGGATAGATCTCGTTAAGTATTCTTACCAAAAAAAAAAAAAAAAAAAAGCAAAGAGACAAAAGAAAACGTTGTAGTGTGATAGATCTGTTTATTACCTTGATAGTGGTGCTGATATCATGGAGGTTGACAAGCCCATCAAATTATATGCATTAAATATATGTAAGTTTTTTAAATATTAAATATATCTCGATATTAAAAAACACTGAGAAAAAAAGTCACAATAAAGACTTTCTGGTGGCTGCAAATATTACATAATAAAGAAAAACACAGTGAACTGCCATTATGAGATGACAAACCCACCCAGCACAATTCTAGTTTCAAGATGACATTTTAAGAATATATGGTTAATTTGAGCCACCCTGATGCTTTGCAAAACCTTTCAAGCTCCCATAACCTAGTCACAAACTGCCTTGCTCCTCGCCCCACCTCAGTGGTGGTGGTGATCCAGCAGCCCCCTGGGAACTACAGGGTCCCTCCTATGGTTCAACATATGTAAATCCATAAATGTGACTCACCACCTAAACAAAAACAAAAATAAAGATCTAGCCAGAGCAATCAGGCAAGAGAAGGAAATTAAGGGTATCCGTATGGGGAAAGAGGAAGCCAAACTATCACTCTTCACTGATGATCTTATATCTAGAAAACCTCAAAGATTTTACCAAGAGACCCCTGGAATTGATAAATCAATTCATCAAAGTCTCAGGCTACCAAATCAATGTACACAAATCAGTAGCATTCCCATATACCAACAACAGCCAAGCTGAGAATCAAATCAAAGACTCGATATCTTTCATAATAGCTACAAAGAAAGGAACATATTTACTAAGGAAGTAAAAGATCTCTACAAAGAGAACAATGAGTCACCAAGGTAGGACACTACAGAATATGTACACAAATAGGAAAACATACCATGCTATGGATCAGCAGAATCAACATTGTTAAAATGTCCATACTACCCAAAGTGATTTAAAGATTCAATGCAATCCCCATCAAAATACCAACGTCATTTTTCCCAGATCTAGAAAAAATAATTCTATACTTCATTTGGAACCTGAGAAGAGCCTGAATAGCCAAAGCAACCCTAAGCAAAAAGAACAAATTGGGAGGCATCAAGTTACCAGACTTTAAGCTATACTACAAGGCCACAATAACCAAAACAGCATGGTATTGGCACAAAAAAATCAGACACATAGACCAATGGAACAGGACAGAGAACCCAGATATAAAACCATCCACATATGGCCATCTGATCTTTGACAAAGCAGACAACAATATACACTGGGGAAATGAATCCCTATTCAATAAGTGGTGCTAGGAAAACTGGATACCCACCTGTGGAAGATTGAAACAGGATCCAAATCTCTCACCACTCACAAAAATTAATTCAAGATGGATAACAAATTAAATCTAAGACATGAAACCAAAAGAATTCTAGAAGAAAAGGTTAGAAAAACTCTTCTAGATATCAGCCTTGGCAAAGAATTTATGAAGACAACTCCAAAGGCAATCACAGCAATAACAAAAATAAATGGAACTTGATTAAATTAAAGGCTTCTGCCCAGCCAAGGAAATAATCAACAGAGCAAATAGAAAACCTACAGAATATACAGAATAGGAGAAAATATTTGCATGCTATACATCCAATAAAGGGCTAATAACCAGAATCTACAAAGAACTCAAGCAAATCAGCAAGAAAAAAAATCAAACAACGCCATTCAAAAGTGAGCAAAAGATATGAACAGAAGTTTTTCAAAAGAAAATAGACTAATGGCCAATAAATATATAAAAAAATGATCAATGTCACTAATCATCAGGGAAATGCAAATCAAAACCACAATGAGATATCACCTAACCCCAGTGAGAATGGCTTTTACCAAAAAGTCCCAAAACAATAGATGCTGGCATGGATATGGAGAGAAGGAACACTTATACACTGTTGGTGGGACTGCAAACTAGTACAACCTCTATGGAAAACAGTATGGCAATTCCTAAAAGAATTAAAGACCAACTATAGACCTACCAGCAATCCCACTACTGGGTATTTACCTAAAGGAAATAAAGTCATTTTATCAAAAAGACCCTGCACTGGAATGTTTATTGCAGCACAATTCACAAAGATGTGGAATCAATCCAAATGCCCATTGATTCATGAATGGATTAATAAAATGTGGTATATGTACACCGTGCAGTACTACTCAGCCATAAAAAATGAATTAATACTGCTTGAAACAATCTGGATGGAACTGGAGACCATTTTCCTATGTGAAGTATCACAAGAATGGAAAGAAATACACAACATGTATTCACCATTAAATTGGAACTAACTGATCAGCAATTATGTGCACAAATGGAAGTAAAACTCAGCGGAAATCAGGCAAGTGGGAGGCAGGAGGAGGGGATGGGTGAATACCTAACAGGTACAATGTACACTATCAGGGTGATGGGCACACTTATAACTTCGACTCAAGCAGTACAAAAGCAATCCATGTAACCAAAACATCTGCACCCCTGTAATATTCTGAAATTTTTAAAAAAGAATATCCAGTTATTTCTTGCTGTTTTTAAAATTCCTGAGGAACAAAGCAATATAAAAAGAAAGGGAAAAAAAAATCTGTCGTGGCACCAGAAGACATAAAAGGGTACTGTTAATAGGCCAGAATTTGTTGAAGGCACAAAGTAGAAAAGACTGGATTGACAGAAAAGTCAATCAATATCAACCATCTTATGATTCTACTTGGGCAAAGGAAACGCCTGCATATGAAGCCCCGGGTTGGGTTTCTCCAGTAGGGTCCCAGAAGCTGCCAAAGTCAGAGCCACAGGGACTAGAAACAAGGCAGGCCCGAGGACAGCCAATGAGGAAAGGCAAATTCAAGAACATGGGTGTCTCCCCAGGACCACAGTCTGGCTGTTGACCTACAGTTTCACATGGCTCCAAGGAAGCCCAGGTAAAGTGGAGATATCATCTCCACGCTCGTAACATAAGCAGTAGAATCTGAAAGCTCAGTAATTCTCAAACATTATTCATCATAGCTGAGTTAAGAAGGCATCAAAAACCATGGAACTCACCACCATTCCCCCAAGTTTTCCAACTGATTCAAAAAGACCCTAAAGTTCCTCTAAAAAAATAAAACATATGCAAATAGGTAGAAGAGCTCTGAAAACAAAGTGTATTGGGATGTGGGGACAGAGATGGGGACCCAACAAATATTAAAATGTGTTATAAAGTTACAATAATTCAAATAGTGTGTAGGAGAAGCATCAAACTAGAGAGATCAATGGTTCAGAAACAGCCCAAGAATATACAAGTCCAATACATGATACAGTCTAATACATGAATATGAGAAAGATGACTGATTAGTTATAAGTGGTTCTGGGAAAACTTACACACCATCTGACAAAAAGTAAGGCATACACATCTTACCACAGAATAAATTCTAGGTTTAAATATAAAAAATAAAGGCATAAAAATAATAGAAGAAAATTTTAACATTCTAAGTTAGAAACAGCCTTCAAAGCCAGAAACTGTAAAGATTAACTTGAGTTGGAGGAAACAGGTGGGGTTTTTTATGGAGCTAAGTCTACGACAAATGACAAATGAAGAAAAAATAGTTAGAATGATAAGATATTCCCAACTGGGTTAATTTTTTTTCCTCCCACAAGCCAATAAGGGCAAAAAAAAGAGAGAGAGAAATATGAAGAGGCAATTCACTTAAAATGCCAATGTCCAATAAAGTCATGGAAAGATATTCAGCCTCATTAGTAAACAAAAAAATGAAAACTTAATGGACTCAAAATGGATTAAAGAGCTAAAACTATAAAACTCTTAGGAGAAAGCACATGTATAAATCTTCATGATTTTGGATCAGGCAACGGTTTCTTTTTTTTTTTTTTTTGAGACAGAGTCTCGCTTTGTTGCCCAGGCTAGAGTGAGTGCCATGGCGTCAGCCTAGCTCACAGCAACATCAAACTCCTGGGCTCAAGCAATCCTTCTGCCTCAGCCTCCCGAGTAGCTGGAACTACAGGCATGCGCCACCATGCCCGGCTAATTTTTTCTATATATATTAGCTGGCCAATTAATTTCTTTCTATTTATAATAGAGACGGGTCTCACTCTTGCTCAGAGCTGGTCTCGAACTCCTGACCTCGAGCGATCCTCCCACCTCGGCCTCCCAGAGTGCTAGGATTACAGGCGTGAGCCACCACACCCAGACCAGGCAACAGTTTCTTAATGTGACAGCAAAAGCACAAACAACCAAAGAAAAAGTAAATTGGACTTCACAAAACAAAGAAACAAACAAAAAACCTCTGTACTTCAAGAGACACCAGCAGCTCAGCCTTATCCAAGCTACTTGGGAGCCTGAGGCAGGAGGATCACTTGAATGCAGGAGTTCAAGACCAGCCTGGGCAACATAGCAAGATCCTGTCTCTGAAAAAATTTTAAAAATTAGCCAAGTGTAGCCAAGCATCTGTAGTCCCAGCTACTCTGGAGGCTGAAGTTAGAGGATCATTTGAGGCCAGGAGTTTGAGACCAGCCTGAGTGCTATAGCAAGACCTTATGTGTCTCAAAAAAATTTTTGCAAATCATTTAACTGATAAGCCATTTGTATCTAGAATATACAAAGAACTATGACAACTCAATAATAAAAAGACACCCTAATTTTTAAATGAGCAATGGATCTTAATAGGTATTTCTTTGTAACCCTAGCACTCTGGAAGGCCAAGGCACAAGGATTGCTCGAGGTCAGGAGTTCGAAACCAGCCTGAGCAAGAGCAAGACCCTGCCAATTAATTAAGGAAATTAATTGGCCAGCTAATATATAGAAAAAATTAGCCGGGCATGGTGGTGCATACCTGTAGTCCCAGCTACTCAGGAGGCTGAGGCAGCAGGATTGCTTGAGCCCAGGAGTTTGAGGCTGCTGTGAGCTAGGCTGATGCCACGACACTCACTCCAGCCTGGGCAACAAAGTGAGACTCTGTCTCCAAAAAAAAAAAAAAAAAAATAGGTATTTCTCCAAGGAAGATATACAAATGGCCAAAAAGTATATGGAAAGATGCTCAATTTCATTAGCCATCAGGGAAATGCAAATTAGAACCACAGTGAGATATAATTTCACATCCACCAGGATGGCTATAATCAAAAAGATAGATAATAACCAGTGCTGATGGAGATGTAGAATAACCAGAACTCCTGTACACTGCATGTGGGAATGTAAAACAATACAGTTACTTTTGAAAATAGTCTGGCAGTTCTTCAAAAGGTTAAACATAGAGTTATATATGATTCAGCAATTATACTCTTAGGTATACACCCAAGAAAAGTAAAAATTTATGTATGTCCACGAAAAACTTGTACATGAATGTTCACAGCAGCATTAGTTATAATAGCCAAAAAGAGAAACAACCAAAATGTCTATCAAGGGTGAGTAGATAGATCAAATGTGCTATATCCACACAACAGAATATTATTCAGCAATAAAAAGGAATGGAATATTAATATATGCTATGACATGGATGAACCTTGAAAACATTATGCTAAATGAAAGAAGCCAGTTACAAAAGATCACATAGTGTCTCACTCCACTTATCCGAAATGTCCAGAAGTGGCAAATCTATTTGGACAAAGTATTTAAGTGGTTGCCAGGGGCTGGGGGAGATAGATGGTTTGGAGGTGACAACTAAGGGGTGTGAGGTTTCTTTTGGGGGTGATGAAAAATTTCTAAAATTGATTGTGCTGATGGTTGTACAATTCTATGAATGCACTAAAAGTCTTTGCTTGTACATTTTAAATGGGTGAACTGTATGCTATATGAATTAAATTTCAATAAAGCTGAGTTATTAAAAAGAAATGAAAATCTAAACAACAATTACAGTGTTTACTGGGTCTCCACTTGACAGTAAGTTCCCCAAAGCAGGGGTCCCTTGCTTTTCTTATAACCCCTTTCCCCACCCTCTGTTTCTCCCCAAGGTCATCTAACCAGGCCTAGGAAAAAGATTAACACAAAGTTGATGCTTAATAACAGGATACATATGTCCTAGCAAAGCTGCTGTAAAATGAGTTCTTATAGGGAAAAAGTGGGTTGTTTCTGGTTTGACTTTCATGTTTAAATCAGAGATGCTCTCCTGTGTTAAATCTCTCTCCACTCCAGATACGTGAGTACCAAGAAATTATGAAGAAATTTAAGTATCCACTTTTTTTTTTTTTAAAGGCAGAGTCTCACTGTGTTGCCTGGGCTAGAGTGCCATGGTGTCAGTCTAGCTCACAGCAGCCTGAAACTCCTGGGCTCAAGCAATCCTCCTGCCTCAGCCTCCCGAGTAGCTGGGACTACAGGCATGCTAATTTTTCCTATATATTTTTAGTTGGCCAATTAATTTCTTTCTATTTTTAGTAGAGATGGAGTCTCGCTTTTGCTCAGGCTGGTTTCAAACTCCTGACCTCAAGCAATCCTCCCGCCTCGGCCTCCGAGGCTAGAGTTACAAGCGTCAGCCACTGCACCCGGCCCCTTCCTTGTTATTAAAGTACCTTCCTACTCGCTGCTTCTACCCAGAAGATAAGAAACCAAAGAGAAAGATACTCTGGATCCACCTGGGCGTTCTGGAGACTCTTCCATTCTTTTAGCTTCTATGGCTGAGCCGCTATATTTCACCAGCAGGTGTCACTGTCTAACTTTTGATCTTCACGTACCAAACCTCGAATGCACCAGCTGCCAGGAGGGGGAGCCTAATTCCTCTGACGGGCAGTGAGCGCTGCCCATAAAGAGCGAGGAAGAGTACAGTAAGGAAAGGGAGGGGGAAGAAAGGAACTGTGCAGTGACAGAACCTGACACTGCCTCTAGTCAGGTGACCAGGGTTAACATCAACAGCGATGCACATTGCTGACAGCATGTGCCCTCCATGTGGGTGATGAGAAAGGCACCTCACCTTTGTGCTTTTCCTCCCCAAAATACATTACCCCAATCTAATGACAAGAGCCTAAGGGACAGGACTACTAAATGCAATGTGGGATCCTAGAATAGAAAAAGGACATTAGGCAAAAACTAAATAGGAACTTGGAATAAAGGACTTGTAGTTAATAATAATGCTTGCTTAATAATGACTGGCTCATCAATTACAACAAAATGTGCCATATTAATATAAAACATTAAAAATAAGCAAAACTGGGTGTGGGGTATGACAATTCTCTATCTTTGCAATAATTCTGTAATTCTAAAACTGTTCTAAAATAAGAAGTTTATTTTTAAAAACGATTCACTAACTGTCAATTTTGTCAAATTAACATTCTATTTTAAGGAATAGTCCCAACTCTTTAAAAACTATTGTTTCCTCTTCGGGCATGTTTTTAAGTGAAAAGCAAAACTTCAGGCTTGGAGAGCAGAGAAGAAGATATGTGATTGGGGGAAAAAGGAAACGCCCTGAGAAGAACAGCAAGACCGGTCATTTCTACCACGCCACTAACAACATGGCTCTCCTCACTCTGAAAACCAAGAAAACTCCCAGCACGCTCACAACATATACAGCCTCTTCCAACCATGGGGGGGAAAGGTTGGAAGAAGCAGTGGTAACAGAAAAGTTGATGGTGCTGAGAAGTTATCATTGAACTGAGGTTTTTGCTGAAAGATAAATCAGCCCCTCTGAGGAATTTTATGACCCAAACTGCCCTAAGGCCCCCAAAGCCCAAAGAAACATCTGGTATCTAAACAGCTATTTCTACTTTTAACAAAAGAAGTCAGGTCAGGCAGGTGGCTGAGCCTGTAATCCTAACAGGACTTGGGAGGCCGAGGTGGGGAGATTGCTTGAGGCCAGGAGTTCGAGACCAGCCTGAACAAGCAAGACCTGTCTCTACAAAAACTAGGAAATATGGCAGGTGTGGTGGCACATTCCTATAGTTCCAGCTACTCTGGAGGCTGAGGCAGGAAGATAGCTCGAGCCCAGGAGTTTGAAGTTGCAATGAATGAGCTATAATCACACCACTGCCCTCATACATGGGCAACGATGCAAGATGCTGTCGAAAGAAAGAAGGAAAGAAAGAAGGAAAAGAAAGAAGGGAAAGCAAGAAAGCAAGCAAGAAAGCAAGAAAGAAAGAAAGAAAGAAGTAGTCAGAAAAGTACTAAATATGCGTGTTGATTTGATTTAGTAGTCTTTCAAATTTTATTTGCTCTTGTTCTGTTAAAACATGTGCAGATGGAAATACTATAGTAAATAAATGTTATGCTGCTTCAATAAATAGAGTTAGGTGGTTTCCTTGTTTGTTTTTCAAATGAAAAACTGTGGTTAAAATGGATTGTGTGCTAGATTCTTGCTCCTATGTCTAAAGAAAGCCCAGCCAGCTGCAATCTGAGCCATCATTCTTCACCTGGTGGCAGCCATCCAAACCTCAAGAACAATGTCTACGAAGCGGGAAAGAGACAGCTTCTGCAAGGCTTACGTTTTCAAGCTTCAATCTTTAAAGAGGCAGCAAATGAGAATTAGGACTATCCATACCTCAAAGAATTATCATAGTGAAAGTGAAAATTTACCCCACCCCACCCAAGAACTGGCACACTATACAGCAAATCTAAAACCAAAACCCAAAAGGTGAAATACAGTATATAGCATCCATAAACATGTTTTACATGTGTTTGATGGGTGAATCTAGTATAAAAAGTATGGCAGGGTTTTACCCATAATTTAAAGGGCAAGAGTTGAGTGAGCCTCTTCCAGAAAGACAATGCAGGCAAAGTGAGAAATAAGCTGTAATGACTTACTACCTACGGGAATGAGATGAGTGGGCTGGGATTCTTCCAGTTTGTTCCTCAACCAGTCAAAATCCTGGTATCTTCGACGAACAGAATATTCTGGCAGGTCAAACTCCACCCGAGTACTCTGCAAATAAGAATGGAATGGGAAAAAATAAGCATAAGGGAACAGTAGCATATTTTGGCTGAAGGAAAGGAAAAAAGCTCTCTCAGAATAACTAAACCAGGCAGGAACACACTTTCCTTCCACCGAACGCACCAGCCAAATGGCAGAGTTCACCAACATAGAATGACTAGCCTGGGCCACTGAGCCCAGTTAAAAATTCAAGAAGCTAGAATAAAAATGTCAGGGTATTTTTTCCTCTGTATCCTCAGGAAATGGAACTCAACTATCCCTCAGAATTGTTTAGAAACGTTGATTCATTTCCTCCAAGCTTAACTCTGAGAATTTCTTTTAGCAGAACAATTCTCCTTAGGATATTGCTACTACTGAATCCAAATCTGTGAAAAGAAATTAAGTCTCCACCTTCTGCTAAATATGCTGACAAATTTTGCTAAAGGGGAAATAAACAAAAAGTAGAGATAACAGATCACTGCTCATTTAGGAGGCAGGCTGGATGAAAATAGAAAAGATTTTTGCTTAATCTGCCATATTCTGCCAGAACCATAACCTTGAAACTATGTTGTATTTTAGGTGCATAAGAAAAATCTAGAAGGAAATATAATAATACCCAAATGCCACTGTGTTACCAAAAAAATTTTTAATAATCTTATCCCCTTTCCTGAACTATTAAAGTTTTCTAAAATGGGATTGCAGTACTTTAATGAAAACCCATGTTAAATAAAATTAAGTTGATTTATATCAAAATAAGATTTTTAGTTAGTAATTTGCTCAAACCAAAACTGTGTCTCAGATAAGCTATTTTTCCCTATGAGGGTAGACTATATGACAGTCACCATTCTCAGAAATTAAAGTACAAGATAAAAATGGGTCAGGCTACATTTCATAATTTACTCTTTCAAGCCAAAATTCTGTTTTAATTCACAACACCAAGAAAATCTTAAAAATGCATGAACAAGAGTCATACAGAGAAAAGGCTATGAACAGCTCTGGCATTGAAAATTACAATTTCATCCTCCCCTAAAACCTGTGCTCACAGTCTGAGCAAAATTGTAAACTTAAAGGATTCAATCTTGTATGGCCCCCCAACTCATTCTGCATCATTTCCCCTTTTCAAGTCCCCCGCAGCAGCATACACCTAAGAAACACAACCTTGGCCGGGCATGGTGGCTCACGCCTGTAAGCCTAGCACTTTGGGAGGCCCAGGCAGGAGGATCACATGAGGCCAGTCCAAGCAAGAGCATGACCTTGTCTCTAGAAAAACTAGAAAAATTAGCCAGGCTGGTGACACCTGCCTGTAGTCCCAGCTACTCAAGAGGTTGGCAGGTAGGATTGCTCCAGCCCAAAAGTTTAAGGCTGCAGTGAGCTATGATAACACCACTGCACTCTAGCCTGAGTGAGACCATCCCTGTCTCAAAACAAACAAACAGCCCTTCCCCCATGTTGGGGAGGTAGGCTGAAAAGTATGGGGCAATTCATTCAACATATTTATTTGACTAATATATTAGAAGACTGCTATATTAGAAGACAAATTAGCATTGTGACATTTGAGAGAGGAAAAAAACAATACTTAAATCCAAAGAATAAGTTACTCCTGAATAATTTTCAGGCATAGTATGCTAGAAATATTGGGAGCATGACATTTTGGGCTGGATGATAAAAAAAAATACAGTATTTTCATACATACATATTTTTATGCATACATACAGTATTTTTATAGTCATACATCAAAAAATGCTCATTTTTAAAAAGCTCATTTAAGGACATAGGGAACTTAATACAGAAAAAACTTGTTTGATGCTTTCAAAGCAACAAGGTAAAAAAATCATCATAAAACAAAAGGATGTTCACACTCTCTGACCCAGTATTTATTTCACTTATTTTTACCAGAGCTTGTTCTAGAAAAGTGATATGTAAAATATGATCAAATGACATAAATTAGAAGTAGGTGAGAAAGATAAGAGAAAACAAGGACAGAGAGAAAAAGTAGAACCAGGAATGAGGCTAGCAATGCGTCCACATGATGGAACGCTGCACGTCCACTCAGACTGGGCCCCGGACACTACTTTGAATTTCTGGAGAGAAAACCATTCTTAGGTCTTACAGTATTCATAAAACATGCAGACCAGTAAAACTCCAACTATGAGTTTGTAGTAAATTTTTCCTCTGTAAAATTCAAGGTCTAAGTTAAAAAGGGAAATAAAGAAATATATGATTATTTCTATTTTCTAACATCTGTGGTGAACAAAAGCATCCACCTGCAATTCCATAACCAGAGACAACCATGACATCCTTTTGCTCTGTGCCCTACCACATTGTGTGTCCACAACCTAGAATGTGCAAAGATCACGAGGTCATGGGTACACACCTAAAGTCAGATCTAAGAATAGGTACCCAAACACAAAGCCACAGTCTAATGTCTGCTGGGCCTCAGCCTACCACATAAGGTCTGCCCCTTCTGTCCCGGGAGCTGATGTGCCCAACAACTGTGGCCCAGAGCCATTCCAAAGAATGCACATTCAATCCAAAATTTACAGCGGGCTCACTCCAGACAGATTTGGTCCAGGATACAGCTGGATCCTGAGAAGCCTAAGTGACCCCATCTCCCAACAAAGGGACCTCTTCCCTTATCAGGTAATAACCAGCTTATCCCATTTTGCCTCAACCCCCACCCCAAAAGAACACCTGAGAATGAAGACTACAAAGGCTTTTGGCCTTTCATCCTCACGCTCCTCTGGCTCCCTTTCTTCTGACATGAGCATCCATTTATCTCCTTCCTCTCAGAGCTTGCCACCGAGCTCTCTGGAACGCCCATTCCAAATTAACAGAGTCCTGTAGTTCTTCAGCCTGTTCAAATTCTGAAACCTGGCTCACCCCTGCGAAGACAGCCTCCCTGCCATCTGTCCCTCCCTGAGCTGCTCATTTTCTCACAAGCCACAAACCTCACTCGCCCCAAGGCCAGGAGTCACTGTGGACGCCCTCCTCACTGCACACTGCTCCTCACCGCCACTCGCCCACAGCCCTGGGGCAGCCCTTCCGAGGCTCATGCCACCAAGCCACAGACACCCTTTAAACCTCCTCAGAACCGTCATCCACTGACAGCCCTGAGTCCCCGCAGATCCAGGCACCAGGCTCTTCTTCCAGAAGCCCTTCCATGAGCTGGATGCCCTAAAGATCCAGGTGGTTCACACGTACAACAACCCGCCTGGAAGCCAACAATGTCCCCTTCCACTCCAGGGCCTCTCCACAGACTGATACCAGGCAGAAATTCACGCATGTCCCTCTCGCAACAGCACGCCCATATTTCAGGCTCTTCTGCTTCCCAACACCCCTGGTTTTTCAGCCTCTTGGGACCTCAAGTTCCTTGACACCCGTCCATTCAGATCTTTTCTTCCTTATTCAGTGTCCATTCCATAGCCCAGCGTGTCAATCCCCTACCTACCACAAGATTGAAACGCTCCTCCCCCACACCGTCCAGTCACCCAACTCTGGCAAAAAGGCCGCCGCCCACATCTAGCTTTCCCAGACCGGGGCGTGTGAGCGCACACTGCTGAGGAGGACGCAGAGCCAGCAGGCGGCAGACCGGCGCCGCACCCTCGGCACTGCCAAGCAACCTCTTACACTCCCTCAGTCAGCTCTCTCTCATTTTCCACATGGGTTACCTAAAAGTCTGTAAAAATTCTGAAACCTTCTAATCCCCACTTCAAAACCTCCCTCTCACTCTCAGCAGAAGACCTCATCTATTCAGAGAGAAAACAGCAGCTTTAAGCAAAGAGCCCCCTAACTCTCTGCCACAAAACAAACTTGCCTTCTTTCTCTCTCCGGAAGCAACGGAAAGAGTGCACCTCTCCCACCGGGCCCGATCCCTCTACTTTTGCTCAGACTGTTATTATCTCCTTCCGCCTTCCAGCAGCTTCCATCCTACTCTCCAATCTTCGACTCATGCCTACTCCTCTACCAACACTGGACACTTGGCACTTAAACAAGTCTCTTCATCCCTTAGAATACCACAAAAGCCTCCCTCCCTCTCCCTCAACCCCCACACCCCCTCCCGCTTCTCGATGCTCGTTTTCACTGCCAAGCTACCAACACGCATGCGTCTTCTCTGTCTCACTCCCACTCACGCCAACCCACTGAAAGCCGGGCTCTGCACCACCACCCCAGTGAAGCTGCTCCTGCCACAGTCAGCAGCAGCCTTCTTTCCATTACATCTAACATCCACCCATACATAACCTCTGACCAGCATTTACACTCAGTTGACCACTGAGGCAATTTGGAAAGAGGAACTGATTGGGGCAAAAGATTCTTTCCACCCCCACAGAGACAGGGTCTTGCTCTGCCACCCAGGCTAAAGTGCAATGGTGCAATCACAGCTCACTGCAGTCTTGAACTCCTGGGCTCAAGCAATCCTCCTGCTTCAGCCTCCTGAGATGGTCTACATGCATGTGCCATTGTGCTTAGCTTTTTTTTTTTCTTTTTTTTTTTTTTTATAGACAGGGTCTTGATATGTTGCCCAGGTTGGTCTCAAACTACTGGCCTCAAGTGATTCTCCCATCTCAGCCTCCCGAGTCACTTAGGGGGACAAGGTAAAAAACAAAAGAAGGAGGGCCTCTGGAGGGAGTTGAAGGTTCTTCTCTATTTCTTCGCCCTCAAGTCTATTTCTACATCATCAGTTTCAATAGCCAGGACATGGTACTTGCTCACAGTGCTGAGTGTGGGAGTCATCTCTCTCTTGGAAATCATGTCTTTTGGAAGTCTAGCACTATTAAGTGTACGAACTCTGCAATCAGACAGGCCTAGACTCAAGTTCCAGCTCTACTACATATTAGCTGCATGTCTTTGAGCAATTTTTTAAATATCACTGTGGCTCAGTTTCCTCATTTGTAAAATAAGAGCAGTACCAATATCGACTTCATTGAGTGTGAAGATTAATAACATACTTAAAGTTATTAAGTGTACTTAGCACAAAAGAAATGATGGCACATCCCACGTCCACATGCATGATGGCACATCCATATGCTGGAACACTGCTGCAGTCTTATAAATGATGGCATAAAGGCGTGCTTACCAGTGTTAACCAGCATAGAAAGATATTCACAATGTTTAACTGAACTGGCAGCATGCAAAATACTTATTTGTATTAAGTGGATAGAGAAAAACAGCACAGAAAGTTATCAATGATTATTTCTGGCTAGTGAGTTTATTTTATTGTTTTAGCTTACTTATACTTTCTATTTTCTCTACAATGAACATACATTACTTATATAAAATAAAAATGAAAGAGTTTCTATTGCAAAAGAGTACAGCACATAGTAAGCATCAATAACTACTGATTATTATGTTACTTTGTAGGAGCCTGCAGAGAAAAAAGCCAGGAGCTGCCTGCCCTGAGAATGCTTCAACTGGCTCTCCACCACTGGAGAGAGAAGATACTGATGGCTTAGACTTGGGTGGGTAATTCTTTGCCTACATTAGCTCTCAGCCCGAGACTCATGTTAGCTCAGGCGAAAAGAACTCTGTACTTCGTCCAGCTTTGCTCATCAGGAATCTGAATTAGGATTGGGGAGTCTCAAAGTAATAAAGCAAAGCATTTGTACAGCCTCATCCTCTGACTGTCAACTTTGCTTGATGACCTCAGCAGAAATGGAGGCCCCAGGACAGGATCAGGTGCTGGGATTCTGTGTTCCTGTTTGTCCTCTTTCTCTCTCATGCCCATACACCTCTACATATCCTTTAACACGACTTTCAGAAAAAAGGCTCCAAATGCACCACCAAGATACCAAACCTGGTGTCACTATTAGAAACAAGAAAGAGGAGCCAGGTGTGGTGGCTCACACCTGTAATCCTAGCACTTTGGGAGGCCAAGGCAGTTCAAGACCAGCCTGGGAGCCGGGTGCCAAGCGAGGTGGCTCATCCTAGCACTCTGGGAGGCTGAGGCAGGCAGATCATTTAAGGTCAGGAGTTTGAAACCAGCCTGAGCAAGAGCAAGACCCTGTCTCTACTAAAAATAGAAAGAAATTAATTGGCCAACTAAAAATATATAGAAAAAATTAGCAAGGCATGCTGGCACATGCCTGTAGTCCCAGCTACTTGGGAGGCTGAGCCAGGAGGATCGTTTGAGCCCAGGGGTTTGAGGTTGCTGTGAGCTAGGCTGATTCCACGGCACTGTAGCCAGGGCAACAGAGTGAGATTCTGTCTCAAAAAAAATTAAAAATTAAAATAAAGACCAGCCTGGGCAACATAGCAAGACCCAATCTCTACAAAAAATAAAAAAATTAGCCAGGCATCATGGCACATAACTATAGTCTTACCTACTCAGGAGGCTAAGGCAAGAGGATCACTCGAGCCCAGGAGTTTAAGGTTGCAGTGAGCTATGATAACTCCACTGCACTCTAGCCTGAGCAACAAAGCAAGACCCTATCTCCAAAACAAAAGAAATTCTGGTTTGGGATCAGATGTGGAAGAGACGGTAAGAAGTAAAACTTACATCTGCAGCAAGATCATCTTGAGGGGCTACCATCACAGCCCAGTAAAATGTGGGACTGTAACTTGGAAAATGTTACTGTAAGGTATTTACTGACTTATAGGAAATCAACTAAGCCCACGAGAAGAGACGGAAGTCAGAACCCAGAGGGAAAAGAGAGGGAAGGAAGGAAAGAAGAGGCGAAGGAAAGACTTGTGAGTTGCGGCATGAGCAGTGGCCTATGAATCAGTTAGCAGAAGTCCTGCAGTACTTGCATTTTGGGGCCAGAGGAATCAAGTAGCAGTAGGGAAAATGTCAGGGCAGGCAAGCATTGCTGTGCCAGCAAGGCAGTCACCTTGTCATTTGGTCACATACAGCACCGAGTCAAGAAAAACAGGGTTTGCATTTCACTGACTTCAGGGTAAAAAATAAGTTCATCCTAGGAAAAAATACATAAATGGAAATAATTCCTGGAAATATGTATATTAACCTAAGACCTCTAAGGAAGCAATATACATCTAAGCACCTAACCCAACATCTGAGAAACAGCAGGTGCCCAGTGGCAGTGGTAATGGGGGAAGACTCTGTGTGTACATACGCATGTGCATATATGCACAGACAAATCTTCAAATGTGAACCAGGTGCAGAAAGGACAGAGTAGTATTATCAAAAACTTGGGGAAGGCTTAAATGTCCATAGAGAAAAAATATCGTATAATCATTGCATAAATAATTATGCAGAGAATGAAAGAATAAGCTAGATATAGTCACATGAACATAGAAAGGACTTGGAAAATTACTGTAAAATGAAAGAGAAAGTCAGAAAGCAATATTACATTGAAATCTAAATTACATATATCCTAACTATATGTGTGTGAATGTAAATGCAAAGAAAAAGGATTTGAAAGGACACGCACCAAATTTTAGCAATGGTTGCTTTCAGCAAGAACCAGCACCTAAATGAGAAGGGCTAAGGAAGACTCCTGGTTTCTACTCCATATTTGGTCTTTAGTATTATTTCTTTCATTTTTTACAATAATGTATTATATTACTTGTATAATTTTTAAAATACAACATTTTCATCTAATAAAAGATGAAGACACAAAATATGAGTGTATTTTATTTTCTGCCTTTCTTTCCAAAGAATTTATTTTTTTCTATGATTTATTTTTTAATATGGGCTGCATAGTCCCACAAATTCAAGTCAGAATCCTGGTTAAACTTTGTGACCTTGAACAAGTGACTTAAAACTTTCTGCTTCCGTTTACCTCATCTTCAAAACTATAACTAAAAGATACAACTTTTAGTATTGCTCTGACAATAATTAAAGCTCAACATCCCACCCACTACCTGCCTGGCACATAGAAGATAGTCACTATTAATTCCTGTCCTCTTATTCCTTCTCCCCTACCAATAACCCCAAGTAGACCAAATTATAATCATGGTGTCATCACATGGTGACTTAGGTTGATAAAATGATTCATAAATTTTGATAGTAATATTAACATATTAAATAGTCTGATAGAAAATAAGTGCAAGTGTAGGGATTAAATGTTTATTTGAAAGATCTTAGTCATAATTTCTCCCTCATTTCAAGATTTTTAAAAAAACCACTGTTATATATAGATATGGACCTTTTACTCTGAATACATGCACTCTCAAAAAGTCACATCCGCAACTGTAATAAAAGTGAACAAAGGGAGGGAGAGAGCAAAGGCAGAGGTCAGGGAAGTGGGACCCCAATTCCAAGACTACTCAACACAGGCATATATGACAAAGGGACCTACCTTGGTGGTGATCCTATACGTGATGTAGGTCTCCATCGTACACACGTGCTTCTTTGGATCGTCAACTGTGACAAAGAGATCTCTGGTCTCACCATCGATGTCATCATCAAGTTGAAGTCTGTTGAGCAGGGAAGATGAAGACGCTGGACTTGAAGTGCCTGCTGGAGTTCCACCGTTGGGCAAAATGAGATCCTAAAAGAAGAAAAGAGTAACCTTACAAATTAAATGGAAACACACACCTGGAGAGTATCAGCAAAGGCAACTGCTTTGGCCAAACTAAGAAACACCTCTAAAATACAAAAATCACTTTCAAAAAATCTGAGCATCTCCTTACTTAGTGTTTCTTGAGTGAACAGATCTTTCATGACCAAGAAAAACAAACTATGGCAGTGCTCTGGATCAAATTCGTGCCAATTCATCTTTTAGGAAGTGCTGGAGGAACCCACACAAGCAAATAGTTCAGGGACAGAGAACACAAGAGCCCCACCATTGTAAGAATAAAACAGAGAAAGAACTCTGAGCACACCAAATACTCTGTTTTTCCCACTTTCTCAAGACCACCCACACCTGGGCCCAGGCAAACGTTAAGGGAACTGAACCTTCTTAAATACTTAACACATAAAAACTCAATCAGCCATCACAACAAGACAACTAAACATCATGTGCTTCCTAAAAGAAGTTCCCACTGCCGCCTATGAAGTATGCTTGCCAAAAAAAAAAAAATCAAATATGAATCCTAAACATGCCTCTAGACACACCAATTTATAGAAAATGCAGAGAAGTTAAGAACATGTTCACTGATACTATAAGGATACAATCAGCAAAATCCACACTAGGTGAAACTATTAATAACAAGAACCAAAGACCTAGCTTTTCCAATAAATAAATTGCAATGAAAAAAAAAAAAAAAGAGAAGGAGCACCTATAGATGTAAAGAAACTTAAGAGATCAACCGATTACATTAAAACAAAATGTAACAATTTTGAGATATTTGAGGAAATTTAAATATTGATGATACTAAAGACCACAGGACATGTGCCGTCCACACCCCGGTGTCTGGGATCTGAGAAGGGACATCATCTTCTCTGGAACTCTAAGACAACCACCTTGTCTTGGTCATTTCAGTAAATATTAATATTTAACACATTGACTGCCACACACGTTAAAAAAAAAAAAAAAAAAAAAAAAGCTTTTCCTTCCTTGGGCCTACAGTGTTTTATTACAAAAACAGAATAAAAACTTTGAATGTAATTTAAAGGTAAACATACACAGAAAAATCAAAATTACTGACTTCTATTCATTTGATTTATATTTTTTAAATTAAATTGCCCATATTAATTGTAACAATAAGAACATCAACAAGTAAGATTTTATATATGCTTCACCAGGGGTAAAACTAGGGTGAGTTAAATACGACTCTCATGCAGTCAACGTGTTAAACACTGATCTCAGGCGCGACACCATGACAGGCAGTGCGCGGGGGCCCAACTGCAGCACTTTATCAACACCAGCACACTGGACCTCAGAACACCTCTGTCAGTGGCCAAAAAAAGAAAGAATTCAAAAATCTTAGGTCAGACAGGCAGACATCAGCCGAGATGATGGTTTCCACGATCTGGCCTGGACCAAACTCAGCAGCCTGTTTCTCGCCATCTCATTCCCAGGCCCACCATGCTGTTTCATCCCCCTCTTGGCTTGAAATCCCTCCCCACTAACTTTTTTTTTTTTTTTTTTTTTTTTACATAGAGATCTTCAAATATCTCACAGGAATCTGCTCAAATGCTCTCTCCTCTTAAGCCTTCCTTGACCTACTCCCTGGGAGAATTAGTCACTCCCTTCTCAATACTTTGAAAACACCTCCACTGAAGCAATTTTTCATTTATTGTGTGAATAAATCATTTATTTACACATCTAACTTATCCACACTTTAAGTTCCCAGCGACGGCAACTGCCTGTTCGTGTGTGTGAGTGTGTGTGAGTATTGTGTGAGTGTGTGTGATTATCTGTCTGTCTCTCCCCAGGTCTAGTGGTGACTCCAAGCCAACTCCCTTAACCTTTGCTCTGGGACCTCAGCCAATAACCTTCCAGGAACATAAAGGACTGAAATGTCTGGCCAGATAGTGTGGAGTTAAACAGTTCTCAAATCAGTTGTTAAGGGTGGGAAAGGGAGAGTCAGTCAATCAGATCTTGTCACATACTCCAGATTTTTTTCTCCTAGGACTACACAACCAAGGGAAACACCTATATGCTTCCATTCCAGGGTGTTACCTGGAATATAAGTTGAGCACATTGTAATAGCTAAAAAGCTACCAATGTCTGTAACCTCTTTTAATACAATTTTTTTATTTTTTTATTTTTATTTATTTATTTATTTTTGAGACAGAGTCTCACTCTGTTGCCTGGGCTAGAATGCCATGGCATCAGCCTAGCTCACAGCAACCTCAAACTCCGGTGTTTAAGCAATCCTTCTCCCTCAGCCTCCTGAGTAGCTAGGACTACAGGTGCGTACCACCATGCCTAACTAATTTTTTCTATTTTTAGTTGCCTAGCTAATCTGTTTTCTATTTTTTTCTTTTGTTTTTTTAGTAGAGATGGGGTCCCACTCTTGCTCAGGCTGGTCTCGAACTCACAAAAACAAAGATCTGAGCTGTAAGGCAGGTGGCATGTGGTGGTAGCACCTTTCTCACCAACCAACGTAAATTATAGAATGCTTGGCTCAACACAAAAGCCACCTGTTTCACTTTTGCTACCCTATGGTCCATTTTCCATACTGCAGCCAGAATGCTCTTTGAAAAAATATAAATCAACACATGTCGCTCTCCTGCTCAAAACTCTCAAAGACATCCCATAGACATTCAGAAGAAAATCCTAACTCTATCCCATAACCCACAAGGGCTGACATGATTGGTCCTGACCCTACTCTCCAATCTCACTGCCAACACTCCCCTCAGTTCATCTGGCCCTAGATACACTGGCCTTCCGTCTAGCCCTTGCACTGCACAGGCTCGCTCTGACCTCAGGGCCGTTGGACCTGCTGCTCCTGTCCCTGGAACACTCCTCCCCCTCCAGATCCCTATGTGGCTGGCTCCTCCCTTCAAACAGGTTTCTGCTCAAATGACACCTACTCAGAGAGGCCTCCTCAACCCATAAAATCTAAAAATATCCCTGCACCCCCCCCCCATTACCCTCTAGCTCCTTCTCTGGGTTTTTCTCTTTACAAGACTTATCACTGTTTGAAAATGTATTATATATTGATTAACTGTTGGATTTCCTACTAGTCTGTAAATTCCATAAGAGCAGAGACCATGCTACCCCTGGCACATAGTAGCTACTAAGTATTAAATGAATGAATAATAAATCTTAGAAATAACCCGATTCAATCCTTTGCCAAAGAAGGTACTCAATAAATGTCTGTGGAATGACAATGCAACTGAGACTAACCTGAGCCACACCGCCCAGTTTTGAACCCTAGTTCCACCATCTACTAGCAGTGTGACTTAAGCAAGTTTTTTAATCTTTCTATGCCCCAGTGTCCTCATTTATAAAATAGGTATAATGGAATTGAGCTAGTTAGTATATGGAAGCAACTGGAATAGTGCCTGGAACATGGTAGGAGTAGGGGCTCTATCACTATTCACTAACTGAAAAATATAAAAAACCTACTTAACTATAAGTAGTTGTAAGTATTCTTGCATCCCCTTATAAACTATGAAGCTGGGTTTGCAGTAGACATGTAATAAATGCTGCCAAAAAAAAAAACCCTTACATTGAGAGTCATAGTTGGTGCCTCAAATTTATCATCTTAATGATTTTATCATAGCAACAGATATTTAGAATAGCTCTTGGGAGGAGTTACAACTACACAGTTGATAAATAAATGAAGACTCCCCATTGCTACAAAATATCAACCTCACCATGTAGGTTCCACTATAAGAGCATTTTTCTTCCTCCTCCTCCTGCTCCTCCTCTTTTTCTACCCTACAAAGAGAGATACAGAGCTGGCTGTATTGCTTTAGAAAACTCTCTGATTCAAAGAATTTAAATTTTAAGATCCACCATTGTGGTCAGCCAGCCACAAGACAGAATATTAAATTACAATAAATCACTGGTAAAAAGTCTGTATCACATTAAGCATATGGCTTATGAAAAGAGACTGGTATGCATTGGAGCCAATACAGATGTAATAAAAACAAGTCATACTAAAATAATCTGATTTCCCTTTTTGATAATATTAGAGAAATAAGGGCAACAGGATGATCTAGTTTCAGAAGAGCTTGGCAAAGCCTCGAGGCTCCTTTACAGTGGAGGGAAGAACGACGGCTCTCTGAATGCAGACTGCACCTCACCTGTCATGATGTACCTCCCTCGTGCCAGGTACACAGCAGACGCTTGAAGAACAGACGTGTCCCATACAAACTGAACAGAATACTCTTTTTTTTCTTTCAGCATGTTATGGGGGTACACATTTTAAGGTTTCAAATAATGCCCTTGCCCTCCCTCCCCACTCATGTCTGAGTTTCAAGCGTGACCATCCCCCAGACGGTGTACATCTCACTCATTATGTATGTATATACCCGTCCCCTCCTGTCCCCTCCCATCTGCCCAATACCCGATAAATGTAATTCCTATGTGTCTACTTAGGTGCTGATAAGTTAATATCAAATTGCTGGTGAGTATATGTGGTGCTTGTTTTTCCATAACAGAATACTCTTGATTGTTGGTTTTGTTGTAAAATTAAATTTAAGCCCAATTTGGAGAATAAACATAAAGGGACAACCTCAAAAAATGTTCGGTTCCAAGGTATTCACAACACAACAAAGAACACAGAGCAAAAGCTGGAAAAACCCCAAAGGCTTGATAACCAGGAAATGATTGTGTTTACATTAATAAGACAGAATGTTACATATGCCTTTAAAAATTATAAATCTTGACCTCTAGATAAACCCAGTGAATTGAACACAGCCTTTGCTTTCTCCCTTTTTCCACCCTCCAGATACTAATCTAACCTAGAAAATGAGAGAAGAATCTGGGGGAGGAAAAATGAAGAAAAACAGTGACTGGAGCCACATCAATACTGGACACTAAGAAAGGGTGCCATCTACATGCCCAAACTTTCAAAGGTTTTCTACTGGATGGAACTGAGCCACAACTAAAAAAAGAACTAAGAGGCATCTTTAACCCATGTCACTGAGGTTACTTAAGGTTGTCAAGATAACATAAAACGTAGAAAGTTTCCTAAACCCCCTCATGTGCACCCCATTTGAAAGTGCAACTGTTAGGGGGAACCGGATGCAGCAAGCCCGATCGTGGGGCAAATGAGGACCACCACAGCATCTGTCTGGTTGCTGTGACAAGATGATGCCAAGCAGTGGCAGATACACAAAGTCGAGGGCCACCAGCAGAGGGCGCCCTAGCCGCACAGCTTTATCTCCCCACCACGGGTAGAGACGCAGGAAAAAAAGTCACAGGAACGTGAAGGCACCTGGGTGGGCAGCCCTGGATGTGTCCAGCAAGCATAGAGCAGGCCAGACAGCAAATGCCGGAGGGACGGGGCTCTACTGAGATGGGGAGAGCAGCAAACAAGAAGGAAGCCAAGCCACCGTGGATCCAGACACAGGGAGGAGCCGGACCAAGTTGCCCCAACTGGATGCCTAGGACCCTGCCTTCCTCCGGACTCCTTTCCTGGCTGACAGATAACTCAACTAGTAATCTAAGGATCCAAGACAACTGTAATGACATCAAGCAGAAACACAGGTGATCCAGTAATTCACTTGTTCTGATGGCAGGCAAGTAGCAGGCCTGTATTATTTCCTCATCAGACCCAAGAAAACCATAAAAATACACCAAGACTGCATTATCTCATTGTTCAGACCCAAGAAAACAAAAAAAATGCATCTAACCTATATTAACTCATCATTCAGACCCAAAAAAACTGAAACAAAGGAAAAAGCACAGAGTCCTCAAGAGCAGATACACATGCCTTTGAAAACGATTTATCTTCAGGAATAACGGGATCCCAAACAAACAAAAAAAAAAAAGTAAAAAAAAAATGAAAAAGATTTATCCTATGAAACAGAATATTTTAGGTCACACCTACTTTGTGCTCCCATTTTAAAGAAAAAAAAAACCCTAAAGAAAGTGGAAAGAAAATTTTTAAATGAAAGCATAAATCAAAAACAGAAAACAGGTGGGGCGCGGTGGCACACGCCTGTAATCCTAGCACTCTAGGAGGCCAAGGCGGGAGGATCATTCAAGGTTAGGAGTTCAAGACCAGCCTGAGCAAGAGCAAGACCCCCGTCTCTACTAAAAATAGAAAGAAATTAATTGGCCAACTAAATATATAGAAAAAATTAGCTGGGCATGGTGGCGCATGCCTGTAGTCCTGGCTACAGTGGGAGGCTGAGGTAGAAGGATTGCTTAAGCTCAGGAATTCGAGGTTGCTGTGAGCTAGGTTGACGCCATGGCACTCTAGCCTGGGCAACAGAGTGAGACTGTCTCAAAAGAAAAAAAACAGAAAACAGCATAAGTTATAAACAAACTCAAAATTTAATTCTTCTAAAAGATGAATTAGGTAAACTAAAACTTAGGACGTCCAACCAATATAGAAAGAAGAAAAAGGAAATACAGAACAGGCAATAGCTATTTTAATCTGATACCCACATAAAACTGTAAATTATAAGGTTGTGCTATGAATAACTATGTCAGTAAGTTTGGAAATCTATAGCGTTACGTGGCTTCCTGGGGAAAAAAATATGTGCAGCTATCGTCCCAGCTACTGGGGAGGCTGAGACAGACAGGAGGATTGCTTGAAGCCAGAAGTCTGAGGTTGCAGTGGGCTATAATGATGCCACTGCACCCTACCCGGGGCAACAGAGCGAGACTCTGTCTCAAACAGAGTAAACAATGCAGCAAACCATGTGAAACACTGGAGGCACGCGTGTCCGCTAAATTCAGACACCTAGTATTTACCATCATTCAAAACTGTTTTGGAGATTCTAAGTACTACAATGATGAACAGAAGAATACTTGAATTCATACAAGGGTCCACCACTTCACTTCATGGCAACAGGTCAGGCTCCCCTCAAATTAATCTAAATTTTAAATGCATATATAATAGGGAGGAAATGTGTTTAAAGCATTTTAAAATGCTAAATCTTAGCTGATATATTTACTAAATAATGTTCAGCAAAAAAGTAGCAGACAGGTAGACATGGTAGATTGAATTACTGTTCATAATTGTTAACTCCCCTCCTTTGAAAGGATCCTACATTCTTACTATTGCCAAGTGACTTGCCACAGGAAGACATCCCCACGCCAACAACTCTGGGCTTGGCCGTGTGACTTGCTCTGGCATGAGCACACACCAGATCGGAACAGACCCTTTAAGAGCCATTGCATGTTCCCACTAGCTCTCTTCCTCCGTCCCCTCCACCGTGAAACTAGCGTGTCCCAAACAGGGGCTGCTCCTGCAGAAGGGGAAGGCTTGTGGGAAAGAGCCACAGAAGCTGACTCACAGCCACTGACACATAACATGACCCAGAAATTAGTGTTTGTTGCAAACCTTTGAATTTTTAGAGTTATTACAACAGCAAAGCTGACTAGTACATATAATTATTAAAATGTCTATATAATTTTTTTAAATCTACATAGGAAACAATGATATGAACAGTATAGAATGTTGAGATGTAGAGATTTTTCCCCCAAAAAAAGTTATTCAAATGTATCTTAACTAGTATGTCCCAAGTTCAAGGACCCTACTTGCTTATTAGGAGGAAGTTCAGGTCTTCCCCGCCCACTGCCCTAGAATCCTCATCTCAAATATACTCCAAGGTTGCTTGTACAAGTATCTCCAAGTTCCCAGGGCCTACCAGTCTGTGGTTTCTGGGTTAGTATTTTCCTTAAATAGTTTTACATTTCCCTACTTTGGATTCTGGACCATTTCTTATAAGACAAACACTTTCCTTTAGATATGGGTTAAGAGACCACCTGTTTCAAAGCTTTATTTGTAGGTTAAAGTTGTTTAGAAACTGAAAACATTTCCATAGATTTTCCACTAGAAAACCTGCCCTTCAAGTAAAACCCACCCATTGGCCTGATGCAAAGAACACCTCTTAACAAGATCATAAATAAAGTCAAAATGAAAGTGCCCAAGTCCACATTCCCTGGCAAGGTTTCCAATGTCTGTTATTAGCTTTTTCAAAGAATCTCCAGACCAGCAATCACTTCTCCAGACATTCTTATGATTCTTAGGAGCAAAGATTTTCCCCGACTCTCAGCTGAATTTAAACATGATTCTTGTTCACTCCTTCTAAGGAAGATCCATTACTTCAATCACTTACTAAACACCTAATACATGTCAGCCAAAGTGCCAATGCAAGGCTACCAAGCAAAGTAAGGATATAACATCTATGTTTAAATAACTCACTCTAACTAAGACGCAATGCAATATTGGTCATAACGGAGCGCTACAAATGGAAGGAGGCAGTTTGCAAAAGAATGTGTAAATTTGCTAAACAGAAAAACAAGGCTGGGGGAGAACTTGGCCTGGTCTTAGTGGGCTGAGAAATTACCACCACTCAAGGAAGAGAGGTGCTTCCAACAGCTTATCCCTACCCGAATGATAACTAAGACCCACAACACAAAGATTCTGCCTCTACTGCTGGTCAAGTATGTGCAATCCCACCTGGAGGACTCAGAAATCCAAGCAGACAGCTTTCTCAAAAGACAGATTAAACCTCCCCAAAGGGCACAGATCCCAAGAGAAAACACGACTCTACCTAAAAACCTGTTCTCTTTTCTGCCCACTTTGACATTTGCTCTCAGGATCCTGCCAAAGTGAAAACTCATACAGCTAAATAAGGAATTCATCACTGACATTTGTACACCAAAATTACACAAAGGTTCAGGGTGTTAAACCACTCAGAGACCATCCAAGCTGTCTGCATTACATATAAGGCTTAGCTGGAACATACATGAGGTCACTCAAATGTTATGTGGGGAGCCCAGGTCAACGGTCCCTCAGGTAGGGCTGTGCTACACCACAATCCAGGCACTTCTGCTTGTATCTTAGATAGGAAGAAGGTGCCTAGTATATCCCTTCATAAATGTTTATTCCTTTCCTACCCTTCACCCAATGCCTCTTAACCTGTACCATTCATTCATCTTACAAAGCCTGGCTCTCCTTTACATGTTTCTGTGCTACCATCTGACACAGTACTACCCGCGTGATACACACTCAGCGCTTGACCAAACAAGTCAAATACCTAAGGAAAGTTAAGGAAAGGGCTTTTTTTGGGGGGGAGAGGTTTCAGAACAAGGACCTAGAAGAAAAAAAATACCATACAGAGCTGAATAGGTGATCAAATACTTGTTGATTAATCATCACCCCAACCCAAACCTTCTCAGGGACAAAAACCACTCAAGTAAAGAGCAGAACAGAGCAGGATTTCCAACAGCAAGTGCCAAGTAGTTACTGTTACATCCATTCTCACACCCCCCGCTGCTCAGGAGTGCTTCAAAAGCCTTGCGCTTTTATAGCAAGACCAAAAGTGTCCCTGCCTCAAAAACTTACCCTTCCTCTACAACAGGGACTCTTTCTCTGGAATCTATAGGCACCTTGGTGGCCAAAAATGATATGCCAAATTTTGCATGTGCACATGTAAAATGCTAATCTTCCTTGGGAGAGAACCTGTAATTTTTACAGAGTCTCAAAAATACCTATCAGGTAGGGAAAAGTCACTACAGATTCTGACCTGTCTCTCTAAACTAAAGAGGAATCAAATACATTCCCACTTCCAAGAGATACCCAAATTGGAACCGCCCTCTGGGAGAGTACTTTCACAATGATCTACCACACAAATGCCCTACCTTTGGGGGTGGGGATATCCTTAAATCCTCAACGCAAACCTAACGTGAGAAGAGAATGTGCTAAATTAGAAGGAAACGTGTGACTATGTTCAAATAGGTCATACTTCCTTAAAAAATGTTTTCGCTTCATTTTTTTCTCCTTGTACAGAGTGGACAGGATTCTCTCGGTATTGTATTAGTTTTGTGGCATTAAACAATGTTGTATTGATTCAATTCAGATCTGCATCTTACCTACAAAGCAGCCAGAAGAGATGGTTTTCTTTGGCACTGCAAGGCCTGAGACACACTTTCCTCATGGCGTCTTTTTTAGAATCCTGAAGTATGCCTGCCTATAACCCAAAAGTGCAGGTGGATTTCCAGGCCAGATATCCACTGGCTTGCTGGCTACCTGGTTGCTCCAGACCTAATTCCACAAATTCCTACTGACATGACTAAGACTGAGTGTGGGGTGATTTCTTTTTATTTCCATGGTTAGTTTATTCATTGGAAAGAAAAAGGCACTCAACCAGGAGAGTCTGATCATAGTCAAAATATTAAAGAGTAAAAGAAAAGGCAGGGATAGGATATTCTAAACTAAAACTACTCAAAAGGGTTTTGCAACTAAGTAACCAGGCAAGGAAAGTAGAAAAAAGGCAGGAAGGAAGGGCGTAAAAGGAAAAGGCTTTCAATTTAATATTGGTCACAGTTTGCCCTCTCACATGGGCATTCTTCTTTTTTTTTTTTTTTTTTTTTTTTGAGACAGAGTCTCACTTTGTTGCTCAGGCTAGAGTGAGTGCCGTGGCATCAGCCTAGCTCACAGCAACCTCAATCTCCTGGGCTCAAGGGATCCTACTGCCTCAGCCTCCTGAGTACCTGGGACTACAGGCATGCGCCACCGTGCCGGGCTAATTTTTTGTATATATATTTTTAGTTGGTCAATTAATTTATTTTTATTTTTGGTAGAGACGGGGTCTCGCTCAGGCTGGTTTCCAACTCCTGACCTCGAGCCCATCCGCCTGCCTCAGCCCCCCAAAGTGCTAGGTTTACAGGCGTGAGCCACCACGCCCGGCCCGCATGGGCATTCTTGACATTCAGGGATAGAAATAAGCTCTGCAAATAAGGGTGAGTAATCCGAAATCCTGATTTCAGACAATGTACAGCTAGCCAACGGACAGAGACAGATGAAGGAAGAAAATCAAGGAATGAATGAGGAAAAAAATCTTACAACCTTATTTGTCTATAAACCATGAGGTGTAAAGCAAAGTCAAAGAGGAGATAGCTCCTGCACATTGGCCCAGCTACGGGGTATCCACTTTTCTTTTAATTACCTGGTCTAAGGTACAAAGTTATCCATTTATATGGAGAGGCTTGTCTTGAAGCTAATATGCAAGAGATAAATAAACCATAAGGATTTCTCAAGATGCTTTTTATTTACACTTCACATATGATACAGAAAAACATCAACTGAAGAATATTATATTTTAGTTAAGGTTGTTGTGGAGGAAGGTGCTGATGGATTATCAGAGAGCTGGTTTCCTCACTGCCACTCTTGGGTATAGCTGTTGTTCGACAAAATTTAGCTAAAACGTTACATTCCTAAAATATATATATTAATAATTAAATGTGTTTTAAGCACCTTTCTTCAAGCAATGAAATACTTGATTATGTCTCAATGAGATGGCAGAGGGAGGAGGACAACATAATGATCACTCCCTATCTATTCTAGAGACCAAAATATTTTGCAACACACAGGGGTTTTAAGTAGCCTAATTACCAGGGTACTATACTCCCCCAAACCACAAGTTAGAAGATATGGGAAGCTAAATCTATCCTTTCATGTATTCATCCAAACACTTATCAAGTTCCCACTGACTGCCAGGTGCTATTCTAGATGTGAAGGAAAAAAGCTGATAAGGAATTTATTTGAGGAATCTAGTTTAAGTAACCTGTTGTACAAGAGCCTGCAGGAAATAGAGAGTAACTCTGCTCTCTGAGGAAGGCTCCAGAAACAGTGATTCTGACCTGAGCTTCACAGGAGGGCAGAACGCCTGGGTTTAAACTCCAGCTCTCCTACCAGCTAGGAGGCTATAAGAAAACCACATAAGGCCGGGCGTGGTGGCTCATGCCTGTAATCCTAGCACTCTGGGAGGCTGAGCCGGGTGGATTGCTCGAGGTCAGGAGTTCGAAACCAGCCTGAGCAACAGCAAGACCCCGTAAAAATAGAAAGAAATTAATTGGCCAGCTAAAAATATAGAGAAAAAAAATTAGCCGGGCATAGTGGTGCATGCCTGTAGTCTCAGCTACTCGGAAGGCTGGAACAGAAGGATTGCTTGAGCCCAGGAGTTTGAGGTTGCTGTGAGCTAGGCAGACACCACAAGCACTCTAGCCCGGGCAGCACAGTGAGACTGTATCTCAAAAAAAAGAAAGAAAGAAAAGAAAACCACATAAATGCCCCAATGTTCACTAGAAAATGGCAAGACCCCATTCCGGCAGCAAGGCTGCATGCAGATTATAGAGAATGTCTATGAAAGAGACAGTCAATGCAAGAGAAAGGTGTTCCTGGCACAGAACAGCACGCAATAAAATCACCTCAGGGTGAAGTGCAGAGGGTGCAGCTGGGACTGGTCATTGTGGATGGACATCAGCGTGGATGGACATTAGCCACTCCAGGGAAAGTGGCAGGAAATAAGGCCTGGAAAGCTGATCAGCTCCAGAATCTGAGAGATCGTAAATAACAGGCTTAAGAATCTGAGGTGCACCCCACCCCATTGGCAATGGCCAACCTTTTAAGTAGGGAAGTGGCAATCACACGTAAGTTTTACAAAAAAACTTCAGAAAAAGCATGCAGAAAAAATAGACACGATGTAGGAGACATGAGAGGGAGCAATCAGGGAGCCGCTGTAATTGTCGAGGCACATCCCTCCATCTGCCCAGGAGAGGAGTCGTCAAAGCCAAGGTCGGACGACCGAGGATGCTCTGATGAATGTTTCCTAGGTGGAAAAAACAGTCTGGCCACATAAGGGGGAATTGTGTTTCAAACACAGGTAAATTAGGGGATGAGAAACTGCTGTAGTTCTAGCAAAATCTAGTTCCACAGCCCTGCATGCTGTCCACAGAGCCCATCCTTAGGACCGAGGGCAAGTCCTGCCAAAATGACTGTGTTCAGCAAAGGCTTAAACCAAGGTCACTGGGTACTTGGCATTCTCTTGCCTATGTGACAGCTGCCTCCCACAGGTCACTCGCCTTCAGTGATCTGCTTCGGTGTTACCTGGTCTGGGCCATTTTTTCCCACTGTCACAAACCAGCAGCCCTCACCAGAGAAACCCACATGAGGAAGTAGGACTCCAGTCCGCCAATTTGAGGAGGCCAGATGCACAAACAGCCCACAGAATGTCATCACAGCCTGGCTCTGACACCTGGCCTGAGTGTTCTCCTTGAGACATCTGAACCCACCCTTGGCAGGGAGCAAAATGTGGCCCCCTGAGCATCCAGAAGCCTGGGCTATAAGGTGACTCAAAACTCCAAAACAGAAAGCAAACTCTTGGGGCTAAGGACTTAGAGACAAAAATCCACACTTTTCACAGCCATCTACACAGACAGCTCTAAGTCAAAGGAAGGTAAGATAAAGAAATTAAATATTTAAGCTCATATTCTCTCCCGGGCACTATACAAGCCATCTTATACATTAATGTCTCATTTAACCCTCAAAATAATTTGGTGTTTAAAAAAATCAGGCAGACAGGGTGCTATGCACCCATAGTGCCAGCTGCTCGGGAATCTGAGACAGGAGGATTGCCTGAGCCCTGGAGTTGCAGGTTGCAGTGAGCTGTGATCCCGCCACTGCAACCAGCCTGGGCAACGGAACAAGATCTTGTCTCTAAATAAATAACTTGCTGGCAGAGGGGAGGGAACTTTATTCTCCGTGTTTTATGCCTAAAAGAGGTTAGGGACTAGGGAGGTTAGAAGATTGGCAAGGTCACTTAGCCAGTAACAGACAGAGGCACAATCCAGACCCGAGACTCCAGAGCAGAGACTAGGAGCCTCCACCATCTGCCTCTGTCACAGGGGACTTCAATGAACAGGCACATACTGGTCAAGAGACTCCCAGCTATCACCACATTCGCCTTTGCATTTGTAGCACCTCGAGAAGCGCCTGGTTGTGAGCAATCCTTCATATGTGTCTCTTACAACAACGAAACTCCTGACCCGCCAAGGGCAGAGAAATAAATCAAGCCACTTCTCTCAAGGGATTTTAAGAACTAGCCAGCTCCAGAGAAGATCCAACATAAGGCACCAGAAATCATCAACAAACAGCTCCACGTGGCCATCGGCAATCCCGGATGGAATCCAGAAAAACAAAACAAGACCCCACCACAGTGTCTATGCTTAGAAATAAATGTGAGTGGTCAGAGACTACTGTATACCAGCATATCTGGCTCGAACATTCAGTGTTAATAGACAAAGTGCAGAGGGTTCTCATCCCAGAGGATTCTTAGGTAATATATATCCAAATAGCTCGATGACTCATCCTGTCATTCCCTAAATTGATGGAAGGATCTGAGTTTTAATACATGATAACTATGGAACTTCAAGTAGTGAAGAGAGACTAGATTATTTAATAAAGGCTGATGGAGAATTTCGTTAACTATTTAGAAAACAAGTTGTATCTTTCTTTAGCACTAAACACAAACGTAAATGTCAGGTCATTTAAAGAATTAAATAAAAGAGTCAAAAAATAATGAGTACCCCAGATGATGATTTATATCAGGGCCTGGCAAACTTTTTTTAAGGACCAGATAGTAAATATTTTCAACTTTGTGGGCCATATGGTCTCTGCTGTGACAATCAGCCAGTGCAGTGCAAAGGCAACCACAGAGAGTAAGTAGACAAATAAGTGTGGCCATGTTCCAAGAAAACTTGCTTATTGACACTGACATTTTAATTTAATTAATTTTCACATGGTATGAAATATAATTCTTTTGACTTTTTTTTAGCCATCTAAAAATGTAAAACGACTCTAATGACTGATGGTAGTGAGGGGTTAGGGATGGGGAATGGGAAAGGGCCTCGCAATCAAAGGGTAGCAGGAGGGAGCCTTATACTGACGGAACAGTTGTGCACCTGCACCAGTCACTGAACTCTACACAGAACTGCACAGCACTACGCACGCTATGCACAAATGAGTGCTCGCAAAACTGGTGGAATCTGAATGACTCTCGTGGATTGTACCAATGTCAGTTTCCTGGTATTGTTGCCCAAGTAAGCAGGACAATATCACTGGAGGAAACCGGGTAAAAGGTATCTCAGTGGGACCTCTTCATATACATTTTTTATAACTTTCTATGAATCTATAATTCAAAATAAAAAAATTTTTAAACAAGACAGTTAAAAAGCAATTTTTTTTTTTTTTTTGGAGACAGGGTCTCGTTCTGTCACCCAGGCTGGAGTGCAATGGCGTCATGACAGCTCACTGCAACCTCCAACTCCTGAACTGAAGCAATCCTGCCTCAGCCTCCCGAGTAGCTGAGAACACAGGCATGTGCCACCACACATAGATAGACGGGGTCTTGCTCTTGCTCAGGCTGGCCTCGGGCAAGCCTCCTACCTTAGCCTCCCAGAGTGCTAGGATTACAGGTATGAGCTTTTTTTAGGCCCAGCCTAAAAAGCATTCTTAATTCATGGGCTATATAAAAACAGGCAGCTGGCCAGATTTGGTCTTTTGGCCTTTGTTTGCAGATTTCTAATATTGATAAATAGTATTAATATATAAAATCTTGAGGTTAGGAAAAGATTTCTAAACCCCAAAATAAAAGTAGAATCCATAAAGGAAAACACTAACAGATATGACAATTTTTCTATGTCAGGACACAAATAATAAAAATTAAAAGATAAATTAAAAACTGGGGAAAGGATTTGAACATACATGAAAATAGTTTGTTTGCCTTAACAGATTAAGAGTTTTGAAAATCAATATAAAAAAGAACCCAATATAAAAATTAACAAATTATGTAAATATGGACAATAAGCAATAACTGTTCAACATTAATAGTTAAAAAAAAAATGAAAATGAGAAAACATATCGTTTCTCCCATGAAATTGGCAAAGATTACCTCTGGCTCCAAAGTCACACTGTTTCTACTACACCACACTAAAAAAATATTTAGGACAATATCACCAAAACAAAATGGCTTTTTCAAAGCTCTGTTCAGAGCCAAAAGAGCAAGGAAGGACTTTGCAAACAAGAATAATGTGAGCTGGATGACAATACCATGCTTAGGGGACACTGTGACGGGTTGAACCATCTTAGCTAAAGAGAAAATGTCCATAATAGAACTGGTGTGCCCCTTTTCAATCTTCAGCCATGACTAAATGTCATCGATGCCTATGCTGAGGACACAGAACCAGAACACATTATTGCACCCATTTGTCTTCAATGACCCAAGTGCTTTTCCTCCTCAGTTGTGACTAATGGCAGATGGTAATACTTATTACACCTAGTGAATTTCATCTTACTATGAAATACATGCCTTAGGAAAGCAGATCGTCCTCAAAATCACCCAAGGTAGCACAGGACACAAGTGGCAGTCTGCCAGAAACTATGCCGAAGCTAGGAGTAAGGAACATTTTTAATTCTATGCACAATGGTGCTACCACACCAAGGGCGGAGCCCACATAGGGAAGGCAGGAAACCCATTCTTCTTGGGTTTTGGTGTAAAGAAAACAGCTTCCAAAGGAGCAAGTAAAAGACTCAGACATCCTCTCTAGCTGCCATCAGCAAACCCACACGTCAAGTTTTTTTCGAACTCTAGAATGATTTCTTTAGGCGGTGCCAAGCAGGGATTGCAAACTTCTGTGTTTTATTTTTTCATTTATTTTGAGACAGAGTCTCACTCTGTTGCCTGGGCTAGAGTACCCAGGTGGCATCATGATAGCTCACAGCAACCTCAAACTCCCAGGCTCAAGAGATCCTCCTGCCTCAGCCTCCCGAGTAGCTGGGGATTACAGGTGTGCACCACCAAAAAAAAGTATTTTGGTAGTAAAATACACATGACATAAAATTTGCCATCCTGACCATTTTAAAGTGTAAAATTCAATTCACTAGTGTTAAGTATGTTCACACTGCAGAGAGAAGTGATCTCCAAAACTCTGTTCGAGGCCGGGCATGGTGGCTCACACCTGTAATCCTAGCACTCTGGGAAGCCGAGGCGGGCAGATTGCTCAAGGTCAAGAGTTCAAAACCAGCCTGAGCAAGAGCAAGACCCCATCTCTACTATAAATAGAAAGAATTAACTGGCCAACTAATATAAAAAATTAGCCGGGCATGGTGGCGCATGCCTGTGTCCCAGCTACTTGGGAGGCTGAGGCAGGAGGATTGCTTGAGCCCAGGAGTTTGAGATTGCTGTGAGCTAGGCTGACGCCACAGCACTCACTCTAGCCTGGGCAACAAAGCGAGACTCTGTCTCAAAAACAACAACAACAAAAAACACAGCCAAAACAAAACTCTGTTCACACCCTTGTCTTTTTAGCCAAAGGACTTTTTGGCTGTGATTAGGTTTGCCCCCTCACCCCCACTCTTCCTGCTTGTGCACATATATGTTTACACACACACAGACATGCATGTGTGGCCATATAAACATGCACCCCAGTGGTGGCACAAGAACAAATCTCCCTGACTGGGGGAAGAGCATGTGCCTCCCCCAGAAAGCAGAGGCAGCAGGTCGCACAGCTGGAACTGAGAGCAGGAACTGAGAGCACCCGAGCCAGCCCCTGCCCTTGGCCAAGATCACCATCTTGGACATACAGATGAGCACGTGTCTGGAAGCACTAGGAAGGTACAGTGACAGCCAGGCCCTGCTCCTCCCTAGCTGACAGATTCCTGCCTTCATCTCAGAGCCTCCACGCCCTCGTCTGCAAAACAGGGATGGCAGCATCTGCCCCGCAGAAGACCGGATGAGAGAAAATCTGTGCAGCGCTCAGCTAAGCGCCTCGCATCGAGCAGCTTCTCCAACTCTAGCTCCCTCCCCTCTCCTGCCCTCACCCCTCACCCCTATGTGCTCACCTGGGCTACAGACTGGGGAGGAAAAACAGAACATGTAACCGGAAGGAGAATAAAGAGGATCTAAGAAAAGGTCTCCCCAGAGAGGCCGATGAGGCTGGGTCTCCCCTGCCCCCCCATGCAGCCCATGCATCACCTCCCTAAGGACACTGAGCTTCCCACCAACATGCTCTGCACACGAGCCAGCTGCGGCCCTCACAGGCTGGGCCAAGGCTGCAGAGAATCTGGAGGCAGGACACACCGTTGCTGCCTCCCATCGCATGTGCCAGCAGCACCCAATTCCTGGACAATCCTCAGGCCATGAGCAATTCCCTCAAAGTGCCATGAGCTCTCACACCCCTACTTTGTATAGGATGTTTCATGTCCCCAGGACTCACCTCCCAAATGCCCATTTGTGCTTCAACACTCGGCTCCAAAGATAAGCCTTCAAAGATGTCGTCTTTCTCAATCAGCCTCTGCAGCCGCCAGCACTCGCCCAGTCCGGGTTGTGCGAACACCCACGGTGCTCTCATTGTGCCCTGCGCCTGGCCCTTCCAGAACACTTTCCTCATCTGTGCTGTCAGTGCCTGTTTGTCTACCTGCCCCTGCTACCGCACCATGGCGTGTGAGGAAGTACGGACCTGGTATCATCATCTTTGTGTCTCCAGCCACCACAGTATCTCCCATCCCACATGCTTATCTGTGATCTGGCCTCTTCCCTATCAAGAGATTAATAGAATCTGTGTGGGTTCCCTGACTGCTTTGACGGAAAGAATATGGTAGAAGTGATGCTGCCAATTCCAGGCACATCCCTTATATGGCCCAGCAATTTCCATTTCCTGTCTCTTAGAATGCTCATTCTTGCAACACGCCCTCCGGGTACTCATCCAGCATGCTTTGAGTAACCCAAGCCACACAGCAATGTCACATGCAGGCACTCCAGTCAACCGCCAGCTATGAGTGAGCCACCGTGAGCAACCAGCCCGATTGAGCCTTTGGTTGACTGCAGCCCCAGCCAACGTCCGACTTGAACTGCATGAGAGACCTCAAGCAAAAACCACACATCTGAGGCCAGACAGCCCATCAAGAGAAAAAACAGTAAATTTGTGTTTTAACCTACTTAGCTTTGGGGTGGTTTGCTAAGCAACAGTGCATAACCTCAACAATATCGGCCTGGTAAATGGAGATTTAAAAAAAAAAAAAATGAAAGAACAATTAAATTAGCTATGATATGATGCACAGCACACAGCACTCAAATTAATAGCCGTTGCTACTATTAAATTACACAGGAAAGGAACAAACTAGGAAACTGGCTAAAGAGGGTGTTACGTCCCCACTAGTGAAAAGTAATGAGATACAATTAGTCCACAGTGGTGATGAGCCGAGCTCTGTGTTTGTCTCTCGAGTCACTCCAAATTCCAAAGGGATGACAAAAGAAGTATAAAAATAAGAATAAACCCATTAAAAAGGAAGAAGACAGAGATGGGTGTCATCAGTCAACAAGAAATTTTGAGGAATTTCTGGAACAGAAACGACAGACAGGATCAAATTTAGCCAGAGTTGAGAAACCAAAACCTAAATAGGTCACAGTGGGAAATGCTCAATATGGGAAGAGATGAGATTTTTCTATACACGGTCTGAAAAAACCCCCAAATTCAGAGATGACAGTGACTGGACAAAAGCAGGCATTGGGAGGGCAGGTGGGGGTGATCAAAGGACTGTGTGTGGAATGCTGAATTGCTAGTACAACTGGCAGAGAGAAAAGAGGAAGGACATTTTGGGAACAGCTGTGAAATTCTCCAACTGCAGGGTAACTCCCTACTTCCTCAATTGAGAAGGGTCCAACCAACTACGGTCCTGTTATCAGCCACACACCCAGACAAGAAGCCCTAACAGCAATTCCAAGGACCTAGTCTCCACGCCTTCCCCTCCTCCCCACCCCTCCCCATCCCAATCACCGCAGCCAGGGCAAAGGCTGACTACAGAGTCTCTGTGCACTGCTTGTGCACACATGTACATGTTTATACACACAAACACACACATGAATGTGTGGCCACACAAACATGCACCCCAGTGGTAGCATAAGAACAAGCCTTGATGCTTGGGGGGACAGCATGTGTACCCCCAAGAAAGTAGAAGCAGATCCCGCCCCCCAGTTGCAGACTAGAAATTCAGTGTACTGAGTCTAGAGGTGCCCTAGACCAAGAGCATCATCGAGGCATCACATTCTGAAAGGAGGCCCAAAAACACGACTGATAAACCAACATAAGTGAGTATAAGTTTAAATTTTGAGAAAAAAGTAGAAAGACCAGAATGGAATAAAGTGAAAAATAAATCTATCATTTAGGAGATCAAATCAAGGAAATCTCACAACATACAGATTTGAAAATATAATGCAATAAAGAGATAAGAAAGAGTAAAACAAAAAAAGGACGAAAATTCAAATATCCATAAGTCCTTTCTCCAGAAAAGGAGAAGCAAGAACAAAAAGGATGTAGAAGCAGCAGCAAAACTAAACAGGCCCATTGGTTTCAAGTAGGAATACCAAAAAAAAAAAAAAAAAAAAAAAAAAATTAATAAAGAATACATCTAAAATAACAGAAGACTGGTAAAATCTCCAAATTTAAGAGAAGAAGAAAACTCTAGGGGTATTAGATGATTTTACAAAGAATAAAAAGAATCACTAGCACAGACTTCTCATCTGGGACAGTAAGTGTTGAACTAATTGGAAAATGGAATACTATGCAATCATTAAAAAGGAAGAAAGAGGAGGGAAGGGGGAGAACAAAGGTATTCGTGTACCAATATGGAACAGCCTCCAAGAACTATGGTTATGTGTAAAGCAAGGTACAAAACAATGTGTAAGGTATGCTACCAGCTTTTTAAAAAAAAGATCACACACACCCATTTTCATGTTTATGCGTAACATATCTCTAGAAAGTTTCTCCAAAATTGGTAACATTGGTTTCCTCTTGAGAGGGAAAACTGCTGCCAGAGGAGGGGTGATATTGGGCCCAGGGCAAAAGGGAGATTTTTTTTTTCTTTTTTTTTTTTCCTTTCTTTTTATTTATTTATTTATTTTTATTTCAACATATTATGGGGGTACAGATTTTAAGGTTTCAATAAATGCCCATTTCCCCCCTAAAAGGGAGATTTTTCACCAGATAAATTTTTGTAACTTCTGAATTTTGCCAAGAGAATGCATTGCCTACACATACACACAAAAAAATATTCTATCTCTTTCAAACATACATGCAAATTTAAAATAAAGACAAAACACAGAATGGGAGAAAACACAATACAATATCCAGAATATATAATGAACTCTTTGAAAGAATATATAAATAACTCAGAATATATATAGAACTCAATAAGAAATGCAACCCAATAAAAATAGGCAAAAGATTTGAACAGATACTTCACAAAAGATATACAAATGGCCAATTAGCATGTGAAGAGGCTCAGCATTATTAGTGGTCAGATTAACACAAATTAAAACGAGATACCACTACACACCCACTAGAATGGCTAAAACTGAAAAAGTCCACAATATCGGGTCTTGGCTAGAATGTGGAGCTACTGGCACTTGCATATACCGCAACGTTACTCTTAGGTATTTACCCAAGAGAAATGAAAACATGTCAACCGAAGACTTGTACATAAATGTCTGTGGCAGTGTTATATGTATCTTTCTAAGAATTTGCCCATTCTGTCTAGATGAAATAATTTATTAGCATGGAATTGTTCACAGCACTCCTTTATAATCCTTTTTTATTTCTGTAAGATCATTAGTAATGCACACTTTTCATTTCTCATTTTATCATTTGAATCTTTCTTTTTCTTGTTCAACCTAGTTAGAGATCTGTCAATTTTCTTGGCTTTTTTCCCCCAAAGAACCAAATTTTGGTTTCATTGTTTTCCTCTAATGTTTTAGACTATTATCTTTTAATGTTGGGGTAGAAGAAGAGAAACAGGAACATGAAAAGCCCGGAAATGCAAGGGCCTGTCCAAAGGGGATTCAGCTAGCAGCATCTAGCACGGTGCCCAACACTTGATAAATATTTGATGAATAAATGAATGGAATATGAATTTCCTGATTGAGTCTAGTTTCTCTCATCTATTTCCTTTGGGAAAGAATTCTGTTTTCTTGCCAGTTGAAATAAAGCTTTCTTCTCAAGGTATATAATTCATGTAACAGAAAGATTCCTCTTTTGCTTTTCAGCATCACGTTGAATGAGCCAAGGGTAATTCACTCTTACTGAAACAAGATGAAAATCGAATTAAGGAGAGGAAATGAAAATGTCTACTATAATCAGATTATAGTAATAATCAGATCAATGAAAATGTAAATATAACACAATTGTGAATATTGTGTGTGAATATTGTTAAGGCTGTCTGTCTATAATTTGGCCTTTAATCCATACTTTATAGTACATGAATCCTAGAGCTGACTCAGGATTTTCTCCCTACAATTTAAGTATCCTTTCTGCAGAACTGGGTCAGTTTCCTCTTTCCTTTATGCATTCAGTTTTATAATAATCCTTCACTACACAACCTTGCTGTTCTAGAAGGCATTCTTCCTTTCTTTTCTTTCATCTTTTACTTCCAGAACGTTTAAGGTACCCCACACACCAAAAGATGCTCCTATCCCTGCCATCAGTAATATCAAAAATAGGCAAAGAATCTTCTTTGTAGTCATCTAAAATATGTTGTTCATATGAGTTGCGAGAGTCAGTTATGAGAACAGGCTTTTGGACTCTATCATACATAATCTCATTAAGTTATCAAAACAACCTCATGAGGTAGGTACTACTAGTATCCTCATTTTATGGATGAGACAACAAGGTTCAGAGGAGGTGAGTGACTTGCCAACCAGTAGGTGATTCTATTAGCACTTCCTTGGTTGACTCTAAAGGCTCCATTTTCTCTGCTCAGCTGCAACTGCCTCAAACCTCATTGCTCTAACCAACCTACATTGCTCTAACCTACTTCTCTAATTTAATACAGTTCTAAACTTCTTTACACAGTGTACTTCCTTGCTTTGAAACCAGAGATGGAAACTATCCTTTATAAAGCTTTCAGCTTCTGGCAACACTGTTTCTCTCAATTAAAAGAGTCTCTTTCCCCATTTACTGCATCATTATAAGCCTACAGACAGATGAAGTTTCTTGATTCGTATTATAAATCAACAGGAAGACTTTTCTAGCAGCCTAAACATAATTTAAACACAAAGAAAGTTTAAAATGGAAAATACTGTGTTTTTGTCTGTTGTAAATTAAAGAGCAAATATGCCAAGGTCAACACTTGAAAACACATTTATCTGTGTAATTCCAAAACTGGTTTATGTGAAATGCACACATTGCCTCTACAACTTATAATCATGGAATACTGCAATGTATCTTTAATAAATGTTACCCTTTCTACTCACACTCAGTACTGGATACAGCAAAGTCTAAGAGAATAAGAATGATTTGAGAAAAACAAAATACAGTAGCAGCCAGGTGCAATGGCTCTCGCCTATAATCCCAGCACCTTGGATTAAGGACAGGAGTTTGAGAACAGCCTGGGCAAAACAGTGAGACCACATCTCTAAAAAAAAAAAAAAAATGTTTTTAATTAGCCCAGCATGGTGACATGCACCTGTATTCCCAGCTACTCAGGAGGCTAAGGCAGTGGGATCACTTGAGCTCAGGATTTTGAGGTTGCAGTGGGCTATGATGGCACCATAGCACTCCAATCTGGGAAGAGTGTAAGACCTTATCTCTAAATAAAAGAAAAATATAATATGGTGGCTACCTTGTTTTTCAGAGTCAGGCTGAAAGTAAAGATGTGACCATTTTGCTCAAACCATGGCACTTGAGACATGACTTAGGGGTGGGGAACCTGTGGCCTTGGGACCACATGTGGCCTTTTGACTGAATCCAAATTTTATAGAACACATCCTTTTAATAAAGGGATTTGTTCTGTGAAGTTTGGATTCAGTCGAGGGGCCGCACTTAAGGATCTGGAGGGCCACATGTGGCTTTGAGGCCACAGGCTCCCCAGCCCTATGTGGGGGTGGATGGAATACTTTCTAGCTTACTCAAAAAGCTTTAAGACCTAAAATAATATGCCAGGCCTCCCTGCACACCAGGAGAGGAGAATTTGGTTACAGCAAGAGAGTCAAAGCAACTCAATCGCATCCTCTTACAAAGAGGTGTCTAATCACTAACACAACCACCTCACGGAAACACTTCTTCCATTTCCACTCACTGAAAAGTTGCCCTTCAGCCGGGCGTGGTGCTCACACCTGTAATCCTAGCACTCTGGGAGGCTGAGGCACGTTGATCGCTCAAGATCAGGAGTTCGAAACCAGCCTGAGCAAAAGCGAGACCCATCTCTAATAAAAACAGAAAGAAATTAATTGGCCAACTAAAAATATATAGAAAAAATTAGCCAGGCATGGTGGTGCATGCCTGTAGTCCCAGCTATTTGGGAGGCTGAGGCAGGAGGATCACGTGAGCCCAGGAGTTCGAGGTTGCTGTGAGCTAGGTTGACACCATGGCATTCTAGCCCAGGCAACAGAGTGAGACTCTATCTCAAAAAAATAAAAGAAAGAAAGAGAAGAGAAGAGAAAATGAAAATGAAAATGAAAAGTTGCCCTCATCATAATTTAAACACAAAGAAAGTTTGCATTGATCAGTCAAGTTTTCCCTGTGTCTGGTGAGAAGCTGCAATGAAGCCTGGGTAACTCTCACCACAGTGAGAATCACTATAAGAGAAACTTAAAAAGGAAAAGAGCTAATGTCACTGGGCTGAAAACATCTCTGCTTTCTCGGAGAGGGGCAAAGTCCAAGGCAGTCCTTGGCAAGGAAGGATAGAAGGCAAGAGCATCAGAGGAGGGTCCAATAAAGTCTAGACAACTATGAGACAATGGAAGGTTTCCCCTGCTCCGTGACTTGGACCAGGAAAGAAAAGAATCTCTCAACCCAGGACAAAAAGTTCACAAAATTGACTGACCATAAAGAGGAAGGGGAAAACTCACCAAGAACCAATATTCACCTGTATCAGATCAGAATAGATTAAAAACTACCTGAAAAGCATTGCCCCTCTTCTCTCTCTCCTTACAGCTCTGCCCTATCTCTTCGGGGATTTGAGCAGTTGTGACTCGATATTTGAGCAGGGACAACACATCCACCCAACAGGGCAACGTGAGTGACAGCCCTCCTCCATTCCATTGCACTCCCCCCCCCCTTTTAGGAAATATGATCAGGATAACTCAAGTTTGTGCTTTTAAATAAATATCAGCCATTATTAACCAAATTAGGAAGAGAGAGGTAGGATTCTTTCTCTCTAATTTGGTTAAATGGCCTCTAGGGGAGAAAGACTACACTCTGAAAGGGTCAGAAAATGACCCTCTGAGAGGCCAGGCTGCACCCTTCAAAGGCTAGTACACATACTTACACATAAACTTCCACACACGCAAAAGACAGATTACACGCAGCTTGTACTTTGTTACTTAATATACTTTGCCATTGTTGCATATCAGTATATATAGGCCTGCCTTATTCTGTTTAATACTGCATTTCAAAAATTACCATAGTTCACAAAGCTAGCTCCCTGTTGGTGGCCTAAGATACCCTTGTACACACGTCATTTAGCACATGTCCATTTATTGAGTCAACACATATCTGTGTGCCTGCCCCATCCTAGGTTTTGTTCATGCACAGAAATTACAGCAATAAGCAAACCAGATAAAGCCCCTGCCCTCGAGGAGTTTAAGGCATAGCATAGGAGACAGATAGTAAACAAAACATGTCCGGTGGCATACGTGCTGTGAAGCAACATAAAGCAGCGTAACAGGGGAGAATAATTAGACAAGGAGGGGGCTACTACTAGTTTATACAGGGAGGTCTAGGAAGGCCTGGATGAAACAGAGGAACAAGCCCCCATGCTACCTGGGCCAAAAGGCCGAGGCAAGGGAGTGAGCAAGGGAGAAAGTAGTGGATGGAGAACAGAGACACTGCCAGGGCCGGATTATGCACAGCCTTGGAGGCCATGGAGGATGTGAGGGTACTTACTGTGTGAGAACTGAAGTCTCTGGATGGTTTTAAACAAAGGTAAAGACATGGTGGGACTGATGTTGTTTAGACTTTAATCCCTCTGGGTCAGAGGTGGTGGCTTGCACCTGTAGTTCCAGCTACTGGAGACACTGAGGAGGGAGGACTGCTTGAGCCCAGGTGTTCAAGGTTACAGTGAGCTAGGACCACACCACTGTACTCCAGCCTGGATGACACAGCAAGACCTTGTTTCAAAATAATAATAATCATCATCATCATCCTTTTGGTTGCTGTGTCGACAACTGACTTAAGGTGGAAAGGTGGAAGCAGGAAGACTAGTCAGGAGGCTAGTACAGTTATCCAGGCAAGACAGGATGACAACTGGGTCAGGACAGTGGCAGTGGGGAAAGTAAGGAGTGAACAGGTTCTGGATATGGTATTTCAAGAAGATCTGTTGATGGACTGGGTATAGAATGAGAAAGAGAGAAGAGCCTAGAATAATTCCAAATTTTTGTTTGTGGGTTTTCTTTTTTTTTCCGGTTTTGTTTATTTGTTTGTTTTTGGGTTTTTTGGCCTGGCCTGAACAACTAGAATAATGGAGCTACCAGTTTTTGAGCTAGTAAAAACAAGAAGAGGTGGTTCCCCCATCTCCAAGATCAGTGAGGAATTAAGAGCAGGTGAGGCCAGGCATGGTGGCTCAAGCCTGTTGTCCTAGCACTCTGGGAGGCTGAGGCGGGCGAATTGCTCAAGGTCAGGAGTTCGAAACCAGCCTGAGCAAGAGCAAGACCCCATCTCTACAATAAATAGAAAGAAATTAATTGGCCAACTAATAAATGTAAAAAAATTAGCCGGGCATGGTGGCACATGCCTGTAGTCCCAGATACTCGGGAGGCTGAGGCAGCAGGATTGCTTGAACCTAAGAGTTTGAGGTTGCTGTGAGCTAGGCTGATGCCACGGCACTCACTCTAGCCTGGGCAACAAAATGAGACTCTGTCTCAAAAAAAAAAAAAAAAAAAAAAGAGCAGGTTAGACAACTAGCATGAGATGCAGGTCTAGATGTCAAAAGGCATCTGGAATTCAGGACAGAGGTTTTTTGGCCTGGAGTCATTAGTGTGCAGATGTGTCAAGCTGGATGACACTGCTTAGGGACACCATGCAGATGAAGAAAGGCTGTGTCAGGACCAAGTCCTGGAGCACTTCCATATTTAGAAGTAGGGAAATGAGGAGGAACCAGCAAAAGAGACTGAGAAGGCGCAGCCAGTAAGTTACAAAGGGAACCAAAAGTGAGTGGTATCCCAGAAGCCAAGTGAAGGATCAGCTCTCCTGTCTGCGCCAGGGTGGTACATGGTCCACGACCAATAGACAGAGACGCCCTGGCTGTGCCCTCGGTATGACAGCACGGGAGACAGCTGCACCCGCAGTGGAGACCCCTGACATCAAGCTCTTTGGGCAGTGGACATCTCCCTGCTGGATGACGTCACAGTGAAGGAGAAGTAGGCTGAGTGCCTGCCCCACAGCACAGGGTACTACTTGGCCAAGCACTTCTGCAAGTGAAGGGGGACCAGAGGACAGAATTGACCTCAATGTAGAAGTCTTTAGTGATATTAACTAGTGGTGGAGAGGAAAGCCTTTCCCCTTCATGTGCTAGTTAATCTGTCAGATAGATACAAATAAAAAAAGAACAGTTGAATTAAAGGAAATATACACATATTTGTAATTTTGACAGATATTGCCAAATTGCCTCCATATGTGTTTGTACCATCAGTTATATATGAGACTAAACCTGGGCAAGGCTGAATGAGAAAAGTTGAAGGTATGCTGGTCTGATGGTGAATTTATTCTGGGTCAGTCAGAGAATTCTACTAAGGCAATTGATCTTAACCTTGCTTACCCATTAGAATTATTAATAACTGGAGAAATTAAAAAATAATACTGGTTTCTGGGCCAACCTATTAGATCCAAATTTGAGATGGGGACCAGGCATCAGTATTGTCTAAGAGGTCCTCAGAGGATCTGAATGTCTAGTCAAGGCTGACAGCCTTGTTCTAAGATCATGTTTCCCAATTTTTCATGTGCACACAAATCACTTAGGGATCGTGTCAAAATGCAGAATCTGATTGTGTAGGTCTGGAATCTGGCCTGAGATGCTGCATTTCCAGTGAGCTCCCAGGTGGTGGCAATGCTACTGGTCCCTGTACCACACTTTGAGTAGCAAGGTTCTAAGGCATGATGACTGGAAACACACAGAGCTCAGCAAAGGTGGGCAAGCAAATATTCACATAACATTCGAGGAAAATCATTTTGCAAAGATGTAACTTTCCAGGAGGGGACCAGACAGGCATATACGTACCCAATCACAGACAGTCAGGCTAAGGACTCAGACCATTAAGCAATGGGAAGTCGCTGCAGTTCTCCAAAAATGGGACTGATGCATGCAAGGTAATGCTTTAGGAATTCTGGCTACAGTGTTCAGAATAGGATGGGCAAGGAGGGCCTGACTGAATAAAAGTGGGAAAACCAGTCAATCATACATCTTGATTAAGATATTGACAATGGAAATGAAGAGAGATTAAAGAACAGTGGTGCTTATGCAGGAATGGGATACTTAGGAGGAGAGGGGAAAAAGCAGTATGGTTTTAAATACCCTCCATCACAGGGTGATTACAGAAGCACTTGGAAAGATGAGTTTGAAGTAAAAAATGCAAATCTGACAATCCTTAAGCCCTGATGCAGTTGGTAGTAAAGCCCATCCAGAGATGGAATATAAGGAACTAGCAAAAGGCAGGAACCACAGAGCTTAGAAGGAAAAAGAAGAGGCTCCAGAGATGCAGGGAAAGATTAGGGGAGGAACAAGAGAGGAAAGAATCAATGCCTTCAGTGAATATTTATTAAGCACCGCTATGCACCAGACATTGGGCTGGGAAAACAGCAGTGAACAGAATAGAACCTGAGAGAAAGGACAGACAGTAAAGAAAAAAATTGAGGGGCGATTGGTTCATGGTGGCTATCAAGGAAAATGTGCACTGAACCAGAGGTCTAGAAACCTGAGTCCTAATCCCAGCTCTGCCACAAATGAGCTGGGTGACCCTGGTCTGACATATCACTTTTCTGTCTGGGCCACACTTTGCTCAATTGAAAAAAGGGGGCTGAGAGTGGATGACCTCCATGGCCCCTGCAGCTCCAGCCTTGGGATTCTGATCTCTTCTAGCAGTGAGTGGAGGGGCAGGAGCTGGACCACGGGGGCGCAGTTGAGGCAAGAGGCGGCAGATGGAGAGGCAGATGGAGGCAGCTCGCAGTGAACGCCCATCCCAGGATTCTGGCACTGATAGGGAGTGAGCAGGCAGAGGCAGTGAGACTTAGAAAATCCAAACTGGGAAGACTGGCTCCGTACTGAGGAAGAGGCCGCAAAAGCTAGAACCAGAGTGGAGGGAAGAGACACAGGATACAATACGCTAGGGGTCAGCCTGAAGACTGTGCTCTAAGACGTGCAACATACTCAGCACACTGCCAATTCTGCAATAGCACGTGTGGTGACCAGAGTGGGCCCTGGAATTGGACAGACAGACTCGAGTTCAAATCCCAGCTCTGTGGGATTGAACTCTCTTCTAGCTCTGTGACCTTGAACAAGTTACTTTATCTCTCAAAGCCACTTCCCCAGCTGTTGAACAGGAATGAGACAGTAGCTGTCACAGGGCAGGATGCTGAAAAAACACAGTTCAGTTTCCAAAGTGAGTGCTCCATTAATGCTACGATTACAAACACACATTACTCACACCTCTGTGAGAAGGTGAGGATAACACAGGGAACACACGCTGGATGGCCTCGATGCAGAAGAGACAACAACAAAAGCATCAGTCAGGGAAATGAAAAGCACTCCAAGCGTGTATTAACATGAAAGGCTGGGCATGGGGAGACCACGTTAAGTTTTTCCACAAACAGGAATGCTAGAGAGGGATGTTATAGGCAGGGGACAGAGTAGCCCAGGCCGGCTCCACAGTCTACCGAGAATGGAGAAGCCATGGGGACCTTCCCCCCCCCCACCATAGGCAAGCGTACCCAGAGAGCAGGAGCGGGCCAGGCCTGGAACACCAGCATGGATAAGTGGGGATTTTAACAGCACCTGGACACCAGTACCTCCAAAGGATACACTTAGGGCTAGCTTCACGGGCATATAATCGGTGCCATCACCAGGGACCCTGTGCTCAAAGAGTCTCACACTGGGCTTAAAATGCTCTGCTGTCACCAGGGAGAGCATTAAGAATGAAATGCTTAATCATTTTTTAACAAGGTAACAAGTATTTGAGTTTTGCACTGGTTCCCACAAACTGTGTAGCCAATCTTGGATACAGTGGCAGAAAACACCCACAGGGTTAATATACACATAACAAAATCTAAGGGCTAAAAAGTAAAGATTTTCCATTATCATTACCCAGAAAAAAAATTATTCAAATTCTTATTGAAATCCCAACATTGATCATTAATTAAAAGACAAAATGCAGCTGTTACCTCAAGGCCTCTCATCATGTTAAGTTGCAATTATTCACCTGCATTTTCTCTGTCTCCCTTCCCAGGCCTTGAATGACTGGAAGGTAATGTCCATCTATGTATCCCCCCCCCCCCAGACATGGCACATGGTAGGCCTGGCCAAATCTTTGAGGAAATGAACACAAATTCCAAGTGCCCTTCACAATTGCTGATGCAAGTCATGAAATAAACAAGATTTACTTGGACGGAAAGTGCAGAGAAAAGCTGCTATATTACATTTTTGCAGCATAGATGCTGACAATAGGATGACAAGCCCAGTTCCTTAGAACATACCTCTGCCCTCATTTAATAGTCCTGAAGAAGGTCTAGGCTTTCATTTTTATAAAGAACAGCTATTCCACAACCATGCTTATTCTAATTATAGTAAGATACTCTTTACCTGGGATGTCTGAGACCTGGTCTGTGCCAGACGAATGTCATTTCCAGAATTTGGATATCTTAACTCCCAAGGAATATAATGCCTCACACGGTACACAGCACAGAGAAGGCGCTCAAACACTGGTAGAATAAATGCCTCCTAACAATTCAAGTATTAACATAATATGGTGAATCACCCTTGGTAAGCAATGAATGAGCCTCACAAGTGCACACACTTTCAATGGAGAAAAGACAGTCTTTTCAACAAATGGGTGATGGGAAAACTGGATATCCACATGCAAAATAATGAAGCTGGACCCTCATCTTACATCACACACAAACAGTAACTCAAAAAGGATTAAAGACCCAAAACTATAAAACTCCTAGAAGGAAAGATGTGGGAAAGCTTCATGAAGCTGAACAATGGGTATGATCCCAAAAGCACAGACAACGAAAGCAAAAATAGGCAAACCTAAAATCTTTCGCGCAAAGGACAAAAATCAACAGACTGAAAAGGCAACCTACAGAATGGGAGAAAATTTTTCAAATCATATATCTGATGATGGGTTAATATCCAGAATATATAAACAACTCCTATAACTCAATAACAAAAAAAAAAAACCAAAGAACTTAATCTCAAAATGGGCAAAGGACTTGAACATTTTTCCAAAGAGTATATACAAATAGCCAACAAGCATATGAAAAGATACCAAACACCAGAGAATCTCAGATAAAAACCACAGTGAGGCCAGGCATGGAGGCTCATGTCTGTAATTCTAGCACTCTGGGAGGCCGAGGCAGGTGGATCGCTCAAGGTCAGCAGTTCGAGACCAGCCTGAACAATAGTGAGACTCTGTCTCTACCAAAAAATAGAAAGAAATTATCTGGACAACTAAAAATATATAGAAAAAATTAGCTGGGCATGGTGGCACATGTATGTAGTCCCAGCTACTCGGGAGGCTGACGCAGAAGGATTGCTTGATCCCAGGAGTTTGAGGTTGCTGTGACCTAGCCTGACGCCAGGGCACCTCTAGCCCGGGCAACAGAGCAAAACTCTGTCTCAAAAAAAAAAAAAAAAAAAAAAACCACAATGAGACATAACCTCACGTCTACTAGGATGACTACTATCAAAAAAACAGAAAATAATTAATGTTGGCAAGAATGTGGAGAAATTGGACCCCTTGTACACTACTGGTGAGACTGTAAAATGATGAAATTGCTTTGGAAAACAGTATGAAGTTTCCTTGAAAAAAAACAGAATTACCGGCCGGGCGCGGTGGCTCACGCCTGTAATCCTAGCTCTCTGGGAGGCCGAGGCGGGCGGATTGCTCGAGGTCAGGAGTTCGAAACCAGCCTGAGCAAGAGCGAGACCCCGTCTCTAGTATAAATAGAAAGAAATTAATTGGCCAACTAATATATACAAAAAATTAGCCGGGCATGGTGGCACATGCCTGTAGTCCCAGCTACTTGGGAGGCTGAGGCAGGAGGATCCCTTGAGCCCAGTAGTTTGAGGTTGCTGTGAGCTAGGCTGACGCCACGGCACTCACTCTAGCCTGGGCAACAAAGCGAGACTCTGTCTCAAAATAAAAAAAAAAAAAAAAAAAAAACAGAATTACCATATGATCTACCAATCCCCTTCTAAGAATATATCCAAAAGAATTGAAAACAGGTCTCAGGGAGATACTTGCACACTCATGCTCATTGCAGTATTATCCACAATAGCCAAAAGGAAGGCAAAAGCAATCTGAATGTCCATCAGATAAATGGACAAAAGAAAAGCTGATATACCTACATAATGGAATATTATTCAACCTTAAAAAAGAAGGAAATCCTGTCGCATGCCACAAAATGGATGAGCCTTGAGGACATCATGCTAAGTATAATAAAATACACCAGTCACAAAAAGAGAAGTATTTTATGATTCCACTTACATGAGACATCTAAAGTAGTCAAATGAATAGAAACAAAGTAGAAATGTAGTTACCAGGGGCTGGGAGAAGAGAGAGAAGGGTGGTTGTCATTTAATGGATATAGAGTTTCAGTTTTACAAGATGAAAAAGTTCTGGAGGTCTGTTAAACAACAATGTGAGCATACTTAACACCTCTGAACTGCATAGTTAAAAATGGTTATGATGATGTTTAAAAAGGGGGTACTTAAAACCATCTTACTGTATATTCATATCTAAAATTGACACTTTAGATATGAATATAACCTTGATGTCAAATTACAGAAAATTAATAAATCATAATGTCTTTCCACAAAAAGTACATATACTTAGGAAACAACTCAATGTCCATCAACTGATGACTAGATAAACAAAATGTGGTATATCTATAAAATGGAATATTATTCACATATAAAGTGAAATAATGAAGTAATGCTGGGGGTGGGGGGTAAGAGGAGAGATTAGTCAAAGGGTACAAACTTTCTTTTATAAGATGAATAAGTTCTGAAGATCTAATGTACAGCATGATGACTACAGTTAATGATAATATATTTTATACTTGAAATTCGCTAAGAGAGATCTCCAGTGTTCTCACCACAAAAAAAAGTAATTACGTGAGGTGATAACTATGTTAATTAGCTTGATTGTGTAATTACATAATATATAAGTGTATCAAAACATCACATTGTACATCTTAAGTAGATACAATTTTTATTTGTCAATTGTATTTCAATAAAGCTGGGAGGAAAAGGGAATGAAGTACTGATACATACTGCGACATGGATGAACCTTTCAAAAATTGGACTGAGGGAAAGAAGCCAGACACAAAAGGCCAGACACACATACTGTATGATTCCATTTAAACAAAATGTCCACTATAAGCAAATCCAGAGACAGCAGATTAGTGGTTGCCGGGGGTTGGGAGAGTGTCTACTAATCAGTATGGGGTGGTTTTTTTGAGGTGATAAAAACATTCCAAAATTAGATATGGTGACAGCAGTACAATCTTGTGAATATACTGAAAGCCACTAAAGTGCACCCTTTAAAAAGGTAAATTTTATGGTATGTCAATGATATCACAATTTTTTTAATGCTTAGAAAACCTATAGTTTAATTTTTGGCCTGCTTTTCCTCAAATTACTGTTTTATTCTTGCCACGATTATTGAGCCAGTTACTGAAGCCAGTGACCCAAGAGTCTCCCGCGTAGTGATCTTTCTTTCACTCTTTGTCCAGCACACCTCAGGGCTGTTTCTGCACCTGGGGCTGGAATAAGGACTTATTCCTTCAGACTCCTCCCCCAGGCCTAGATGATTGGCCCAAGTTGAGGTCCTGGGCCAAGCTGGGCCAATCACACACCTCACTCTCGTGGCCCAGCTGATTGGCCTAAGGATGGGCATGTGACCAAAGCCAGGGCTCCCTGACCTTTTCCCCTGGGACAAGAGATTCATCCCCTTTCTGTTGGCAGAGCCGTGAAACCTGAGGGATACCAGCTGCCAGTTGCCGGATTTCCCCCGACATGGATGAAGCTGGTCTGAGAGAATAAAACTGACCCTCAGTAGCATTCAGACCCCTGGCTGCAGCTCACTCCTATGGCTAAAGTGAGCCTGTGAATAGATTCACCTTTTTGCTTAAGTTAATCGAGCTGGATATCCGTCATTTGCAAACAAAACTCCTAACCTGCACTCTCTCTGAATCCAGTGAGTCCAGCCCTACTAAAACGGCCTCCCCACCCTTCCTCTGCAACAGCCTTCTCCCCGACTCCCGGCCTCCAGACTCTACCCACCCAATCACGGTGACTCTCTAACCCCAAATATGGCCCTGCTCCTCCCCTGCTTAAAACACTGGTTGGGCTCCCAAGTGCTCAGGCTAAAGCCCTCACTGTGAGCCACTACAGACCACAATCTGCACACTACCACCAACCTTTCCGGCCTCAGTACTCACCGACCCCACACACCGTGCCTGCATCGCTGGGCACTGCTAAGCCTTGGGCACATGCTGTTTTTTCTGCCTGAGTTTCTATTCCTTCCTGTGTCTGTTTGTGGAACATCTACTTTTTCATTCCGCAGCTCAAACATCGTCTCCTTTGGAAAACCCACCTGACTTTATTCCCTGTAAATAACTTCCATAATAGCTGTAGCAGATGCTGTTGGAGTCCCCACCCATATGTCCCCTCGCCCTGACCACACTTCAGTGCCCGCTGGGCTGACTACCAACTGCCAGCATCTGCATTTTTTGGCCTGACTGCTTCCCCTGGCTGCTAAAGCTGCTTTGCCCACCCAAGGGGCAGGCTAGAAAGTGCTTGGGAATTAATGCCCAAAAACCCTACCCAAGCAGCACTCAACCAATGACTGATGAGAGCTGCCGTTTGGAGACCCCAGCTTCCTCACCTGGAGCGGGGATAACCGAGGTACGTGTTCTATACAGGCTCCCAGGGTTTCCCTGCAGGTTAGAGCTCCAGCCATGCTCAGAGGAAACTGGCTTGTTAACTAACACGGCCTGCACCGATCACCTCCGTCTCACTTCCCTGCTCCTCTAATGCTGTTTTCTTCACTTCTCACATAAGCAGCTGGCAGTTAAATCCTTTCTCAGGATCTGCTTCTAAGGCACTAACACCTAGCATTGTCATACTACTTAAGTGTGTCCCAGACTTATTATAAATACTCATCTAAGCTTCAGAACTGCCCATGTAAGATAATCCAAAATTTAGATACGGAGGAACAGTGGCATTATAAAGTTAAGAAACTTGCCCAAGGCCACAGAATTAGTAAATACATTCAGCATTTTTCACATTCTATTGCAACCATCTGTTGATGTGGCTCTATTCTTCACTGGACCATGAACCTCACAGGGAGGGTTTTGTGGGGTGGTTTTTTTTTTTGTTTTTTTACCTTTTTTATATTTTTCTACATTCCCTGCATCTAGCACGGAGCCAGGCATGGAGCAGCAGATGCTCAAGAGCTACAGGGGTTTTTTGTTTGTTTGTTTTGTTTTTTTCTTGAGACAGAGTCTCACTCTGTTGCCCAGGTTAGAGTGCTGTGGCGTCAGCCTAGCTCACATTAACCTCAAATTCCTGGGCTCCAGCAATCCTCCTGCCTCAGCCTCCCAAGTAGCTGGGACTACAGGCATGCGCCACCATGCCTGGCTAATTTTTTCTATTTATTTTTAGTTGACCAATTAACTTCTTTCTATTTTTTAGTAGAGACAGGGTCTCTTGCTCAGGCTGGTTTCAAACTCCTGACCTTAAGCAATCCACCTGCTTCGGCCTCCCAGAATGCTAGGATTACAGGCGTGAGCCACTGTGCCTGGCCTACAGGGGGTTTTGAACTGCGCCTGCACTCTGCCATCCACGCATGCCATGTGCTTCTCCTGCCCGTTCCCTTTCTCAAATAGGAGCCCAGAAACACCTTTTCCAAATATCCCCCCTACCCCACACACATACACAAAAACTCAGACAAATGACCATAATTCCTGATCCCTGCGCTCGCTGCCAAAATGAAGAATTCTGTGGGGCAAGGCAGACATGGGACAGCACACGACCCCTCTTATAGACCCCTCTTATATCTAGGAAACAAACCCAATTGCTCATACATGAAAGAGTGCCCCTTGGCCAGGCTGTTGTTTATGTTCTCACTTTACTCTGAGAGGCTCTTGTTCACCAGGAAACACCTGCCTTCTTCCCGGTACCTTCCACTAGCACTCAATTCTCAAAATTGTGATGACAACCTGGCTCTGCATTTTATTGTCAATTTTCACTTTGTCTAAATTCTGACCTCTACCTCTGCATCTTCCAGTCCTATCTTATTTGGATGTACTGGGACTACACTTCTACATAACAAAGAAGAGCTTCTCAGAGGCAGCATTTGGTTGAGCCTTAAGTCTGAGCAGGCTGTCAAGAGTGGGCTTCTGTCCTAAACACCTGCTTGAAACCGCTTCCTACCTATCTTGACACTTCACTGGCACACCTGCCCCCAGTCTGAGTTCCCTCTCACCACTCAGCATCAGTCTCCTGGAAAACAGTCACACCCGCACCACCAAAATTCCTAATCTTTACATTTTCTAATCTTTCTTCTCTGTAATCTTTCAACTCCTACCTAAACCAGGCCAACCCTTCCTATCTTACCTCTTTCCCGACAGTCTCTCCCTATCCTGAGCACTGATCACACATTCCCTTGCTCAAAACCCCCTTAGGGCTGGCCACTGTGGAAAAAATAAAAGCTAACCTCCACACCACAGCATTCAAAACAGCCTTCCATCTCCTCCTGACCTTTCCATGTACCTCCTCTCTCACCTGTCTCCACCTGTAGACTCTCAAAGCCCAATCCTGCTGCATGACCCAACTCAATCCTCCTCCGGCAGCCACTTGTATTTCCAAGCTACACCCTCAGCTGTGGGGCTTTCTCTGCTCGACCTCTGAAAGGCCCCTCAGACCTCAAGGACCCGGTGAAAACACAACCTCCACCACCTCAGCCGATTTGCAGACACACTGCAATAGTGGGGCTGACCAAGAGCAATTAAACACCCTCTTCTCAATTCCCCCCAAGGAAAACTCAATTTCACTTCATATTTTAAGGTCATGGGATCTATCCATTTCTTGTTGTTGTTGTTTCAAGTAACAAACTAAATTGAACACAGTGTCAACAGAAGGGAACTTATTACCTCCTATAACCAAAAAGCCATGCTAGCTTCAGGCACCATCAGATCCAAAACTCAAAGGATCCTGACCCTCTTCCTCTCTTAGCACTCCTTCCCCCTCTGGCTTCATTCATAAGCCAGGCACTCACCACATTGCAGGGAGACAATCACTCATAATCTAACAGAAAGAAAGACATTCTTCCCCCAGCATCCATCTAGCAAACCTCAGGAAAGACTAATTGGCTCTGCTAGGGTCACATGTCCACCAAGGATGCTATTTTGGCCAGTGGAAGATACTGATGAAAGACCAGAAGGCAGGAGATGGAGAGAAGCCAGGATATTTCTCCCCCCAGCCCAGACCCTCTCTCTGCCTCAGAGGGTCCCTGGCAGCAGCTGTCTCCTTTCCAGTGCTCCCTTCCTCAGCAGTCCCAGCTCTCCCTGAGCAGCCCAGCACAGTTCTAGTTCCCTCAGAAGCTCCTGGGCTCTACTGAACATCACCTCCTCCCCTTGACCTCTAACCCTGAGGGTGACCGCGGCTTCCTGCTATTGCTGCTGTTGGGGATGCCTGACCGTCCCCTGCTGGGCTTCTCGAATCTTCCATCGCCTATGTAACTAACTCCCTGTTTTACAGTCTCTCAGTTTTAAATACCTCCAGTGGTTTTTATTCCCTAATCAGACCACAACTGATACAGAAATTGACAAAGAATAGGCAAAAACGTAGAAAGAAACGAGGAGAGTACAACATCAAGGATCGATAACAACAACCTCACATTTATTCAAGACTCACGATGTATCAGGCATTCCTCTAACTGCAAACACACCGGGTCTTCCTATCAACCCTGTGATGTAGGTACTCCTTGTGTCCCCCTTTTACAGATGAGGAAACTGTGGCTTCGAGAGGTTGAATAATCTGCTCATTGTAAGATGGTAAGGGATGGGGCTGAGACTCAAATCCAGACCACATGGTTCTAGAGCACACACTCACCCCTAAACCAGGAAGCCGAGGAAGAGTGTTGCAAGCAGGAAGGTATCAACAGGATCAGGTGCTGCCTTCCTAAGAGGTCAAGTAAGATAAGGACTACAAAGCACCTACTAGTGGATTTAGCAATGAGGAAGTCGTTGGGGATCTTGAGTAGCAAAGTGAGAAACCAGACAGCAGGACGCTGAGGAGTAGCCAGAGGCCAGGAAGCAGAGACAAGAGCAGCAAACCTTCCTTTCAGAAAGTTTGTGAAGAGGAGTCACAAAACAGGGCACAGGATGGAGGAAGGAAGAGCATCACAGCAGAACTTTCTTTACTCTTTGTTTTAAAAGTGAGAGCAACTTAAAAGTGTTTAAATATTGATAGGAACTAGCCAGTTGAGAGGGCACCTGTTGAAAGGCAAGAAGACAAACAGAGTGGTCTCCAAGAGGCTAGAAGAGGTGGGCTATACCTACGACCAGCCTTACAATCTTCTATTGAAAAAAGGGGCCAGAAAAGGGCCATGGATTCAGCAGAGCATTTTGTAATCTGGTGAAAGGAAGTGCCTTTCTGGTGGCTTCCACCTTCTCTAAGGAGCAAGATGAGGCCCTCACGGAATGGGGGGTAGGGAGAGGGCGTGTGAGTAGCAGAGAAAGTGTCAGATCAGCCTCTGGAAAGAAAGAAGTGCCAGCACCACCAAAGCCCCAGCCATGGTCAGAACCTGTGAACTCATATGGGCAGCAATGCTCAAGGTCCCTGGGCATAGGCGAAAGAACCAATGGAATGATCCAGGGTGTGCTATGAAAGGAGGAGAACAAGGGGACTGAATATGGTGGCAGCAATAACTGATGACATGGGCCACAGAATCCAAAGGAGGTCAGGGAATATAAGAGGTCAGAGAGCAGGGCAGTCAGGGTCACTGACTCAGTGACCCAGAAAGACAGGAGAGTAAGGGAAGAGAAGATGACATATATGGAGAAAAGGGAATCCCTGTAAACTGTTGGTGAGAATGTATATTGGTATGGGCACTATGGAAAACAGCATGGAGGTTGCTAAAGAAATTAAAAACATAACTACCACAAGACCCAGCAATCCCTCCCCTGGGCATAACCCAGAGAAGATGAAATCACCACCTCTTGAAGAAATCTGCACTCCCATGTTCACTGCAGCATTAATCACAAGAGCCAGGATATGGAAACAAACTGTGTCTCAACAGACAAATGGATAAAGAACACACATGCACACATATATACATACACACACATAGACACAATTGAATGGTATTCAGCTCTAAAAAAGAATATCTTGCCATTTGCCATAAGGCTAAATGAGCCTAAAAGACACAATGCTAAGTGAAATAAGCCAGACACAGGAAAAAAACTATTGCATGATCTCATTTATATGCAGAATCAGAAAAAAACTCAAATATACAAAGAGAACAAAATAGTAGTGTGGGGCAATGAGGCGGCCAGGTCAGAAGATACTAAGTAGCAGATACATAGGAGGCACAAGTCTAGCGAGCTAATGTACAACATGAGGACTACAGGTAACAATTGTATTTGGGAATCATAATAAATCTGTAGATTTTAGCTGCTTCTGCCACAAAAACAAAACAAAAATAAAGGGTAACTATGTGAGATGATAGATATATTAATTTGTTTCACTACAGTTGGCTTTGTACTATATATATATATATATATATATATATATCTCCCATAACATCAAGCTGTATACATTAAATATACACAATAAATTTATTTTTAAAAAAAGGTGATATCTAATGGCACTACTTCAGAGCTGGAGTGGTTCTAGTTATTACAATGCAGGGTGTAGGGTGTGGCCATGGAAAAGGGCAGATGAATTGTAAAAAAACAAAAACAGGCAAAGGTGACTGAAGAAGAAACTGATAGCTCTAGAGACTTGGACAGATTAGCCAAGTGGATAGTTAAGACCCCCGAGATGAGGACATGATTTGAGAAGACAGTAAATTGGGGCCTAAAGATTTTAATGAATGACAATGAGAAGCAGTGAAGTTAGAAAATGACAGGGAAGGAAAAGGTAGTGAAAAGTCTGTAGTGGATATTTGTTGCTTCCTGCTTGTCCAACATGCACTCCTTCTGGTAGCAGCACCCTGATTTTGCTTTGGAAATCACCTCCTTCCTCCCCAGTCATAGAGGAGGCTCCCAAAATACTAGTAATATTCTGTCTTAATCTGGGAGTAGGAACATGAGTGTTCATTTTATTATTCTTTAAACTGTCTGTTTTAGCCTTTAAACTACATAGACACATTTTTTTCTATACTTCCTGTATATATTTCACAATTAAAAAAAAATCCCTCATTCCAAAGATAAGCACCTGATCCAGGTCTGAGCAATCAGGAGCACAAAGACTGGTTTAGGCGCCTGACCCAATTTAGGCCAATGAGACACCAGCCCAGAGCTTTTGCCAGAACTATCAGGAAAGATGTGCTCTCTTTCTGTTGGAGCTGTGAAGCTTGTTTGTAAAACACATCCCTTCACTAGCTTGGGAATAAAGCTAGCAGAAGAAAGCAGAGCCAAGACATGGAAAGTGACAGATCCCCGACATCATTTGAATACCTTGTTCCAGCCATTCTTGAAGCTAAAATACCTGAGCCTTTTCAACTATGTGAGCCAGTAGATCTTTTTTCCCTCTAGCCAATTTGCATTCAGTTTATATCCTTTTAAGTAAAAAGCATCCTAACTAATTCAGTGGAATAATCAAATAAGGTATTCTCACTTCAACAGCCTATGAGATCCTTTTAACACATAAGTGAAACTATGCCCTCCTGCTCAAGACCCTATATAGAACCTCACTTCCCCAAAAGCACTCACAGTAAAGGCCAAAGTCCTCAGGCCTGCCAAGCTCAGCACAATTTGACTCCACCCTTCTCTGCCCTCAGCATAAGATTCTCCGTTGCTCACTCTGCCCCCAGCCACACTGCCTCCAGGCTGTTCCCTGACATATCAGGCACCTGTCTTCAAGCCTCCACTTCAGCTGTTCCCTCCCTCTACCTAGATGCTATTCTCCAGACATCCACCTGCGAACTCCCTCGCCTCATTCAAGTTTGCTCAAATCTGTTTTTCAAGGCTGGGCGCGATGGCTCACGCCTGTAATCCTAGTACTCTGGGAGGCCGAGGCAGGTGGATTGCTCGAGGTCAGGAGTTCGAAACCAGCCTGAGCAAGAGTGAGACCCTGTCTCTACTATAAATAGAAAGATATTAATTGGCCAACTAATATATATATAGAAAAAACTAGCCGGGCATGGTGGTGCATGCCTGTAGTCCCAGTTACTCGGGAGGCTGAGGCAGTTTGAGGTTGCTGTGAGCTAGGCTGATGCCACGGCACTCACTCTAGCCTGGACAACAAAGCGAGACCCTGTCTCAAAAAAAAAAAATCTGTTTTTCAATAAGGCCCATCTGAATCCCTTTCCCTGTGGCCAGTGCTCCTGAACCCTGCCTCCCTGCTCTACTTTTTCTTCCTTCCATAGTATTAATTGCATATTACAGTAATGTACTTACTAAAATGTACCCAATGAGGGCAGGGGTCTTCCGGCTGTTTTATTCATCACAAGTTCCTAGAACAGTGCCTGGCTCATAGTAAAGGCCCTCGAATATTTGCTGAATGACTAAAAAGAATGACATGAGCCTCAAAAGAGCAGATCTTGGTCTGTATTAATAAAAGGCAATGGGGACTGGGTGGGGGGGAATGACTCTCACCTCCTGAACCTGACATAAATGGAGTACAGGAGGAAAAGACATCTCTATTGTGAAGACTTCAGGGAAAGTCTTAAGTGACCTAGGGGTGCAGCAAGAAGGTGAAGAGTTCAGTGAAGAGGTTGAGGATATATGAAGAGAAGTTAAGCACAGAACTTGGCCCGAGAGGGGTTAAAGTGGGTGGGGAACCTGCAGCCTTGGGGCCACACATGGCCTTCTGGATCCCTGAGTGTGGCCTTTTGACTGAATGCAAATTTTACAGAACAAATCCTTTTGTTCCAAGGAGTCTGGATTCAGTTGAGGGACTGCACTGGGTGGTCTGGGGAGCCACATGTGGCCTTAAGGCTACAGGTTCCCCACCCTTAGGCCCAGAGCAATTTGCAGATGAAAGTAAAAAAGAGGAAAGATAGGCCAAGTGATTATTTACACTTCAGATGGTGATGAAAGCTATAGCGATATGAGGCCTGGTGAGCTCAGCTTGCATCAGAAGAATGAGTCCTAGCAACCCCTGGCAGATAGAAAGGATCCTCCCATCACACCATGGTTTAAATGATTTGAGAAGTGGGTGATGGAGAGAGTCCATCACATTTGGCCTTTCTCTCCTACCCAAGCACCACAGAGGCTATTCAGAAGCATCAGCTGGATGGAGACACAAGACTACCTACTCATGGCACCAGCCTGGGCCCACAGAAAGCAATTCCCCTCTGCATAATGACCCTGCACTAGGGGCGGCCTGTCACACCTTCATTCCCCTTGCCCAGAACTGACCCTGAATCCCTGTCATCCAGGATCACAACTCCAATGTCCAAAAAGACTAAAAACCAGGCCTCTTTTCAAAGACAGACCACAGCACTCAACTTCCCTACCTGCCCTCCACGCTGCCTAGGCAAGAGAAAGCTGGCCAGAGGGAAGGCTTCCTTCCACTGGTTCTGACTCACCTCTGTTGCTTGCTAGCTTCTCCCTAGAAAAATTTCTTCAGAGTAATGAGAACATATGTGTATGCCAAGATTCAAGGCTGGGCACAGTGGCTCAAGCCTGTAATCCTAGCACTCTGGGAGGCCAAGGCAGGCGGATTGCTCAAGATCAGGAGTTCGAAACCAGCCTGAGCAAGATGGAGACCCTGTCTCTACTATAAATAGAAAGAAATTAATTGGCCAACTAAAAATATATAAAAAATTAGCACAGGCATGGTGGCGCATGCCTGTAGTCCCAGCTATTCAGAAGGCTGAGGCAGAAAGATTGCTTGAGCCCAGGAGTTTGAGGTTGCTGTGAGCTAAGCTGACACCACGGCACTCACTCTAGCCTGGGCAACAAAGCAAGACTCTGTCTCAAAAAAAACAAAAACAAAAACAAAATTCAAGGAAAATGTTACTCCTAGTCAGAGAAAGAAATTACAATGCTTAGCCTCTAAGGAAAAGTGGCTTAGTATAAATGAGGCCCTTGAGAATGGTGTCATTTAGATGCTCCCCACAGCTGTTAGGAGACCTATTAAATATTTCATAATTAATAATAATGTCTTCAGGACTGTCTCTCTCATAGAACTGACCCTGTAAAGGAAACCAAAAGGAATCAGACTTGAGACTGACTTCCTGCCCACTAACCCGATCTTGGTGGTATAGGTCATTTGTCCTCTGAGTACTTATCAGTTAAATGCCCATACTCCCAAGTCAGGTATCATCCAAGAGCAGATCGTTAAGGAAATATTTAAAATAGCTATCTGTAGTAGCCAGCCTCCAAGATGGCCCCAGTGAGCCCCACCTCCTGATACTCACACCTTGGTATTCATACCCTCTTCCCACATTGTACCAGTGTCAGTCTGTGTAACAAGTAGAATATGGCAGAGGTATGTCACTTCAAGATTAGGTTATATAAGGCTGGCTGGAGTCTTGGGCTCTCTTGGATCACCTGCTGTGGGGGAAACCAGTTGCCACATGGGAAGGCCCCATGGAAAGTGGCTAAGGCTTGCCAATGGCCACTGAGTGAGCTTGGAAGTGGTTCCTCCCTGAATCCAGCCTTCAGAAGACTGCAGCCCAAGGCAACAGCTAAGTCAGGACCACCCAGGTAAGAAGCTCCCAGATTGTTTGACCCTCAGACACTATTTTTCAGGTGGTAAATGTTAGGGTAATTTGTTACACAGCAATAGATAATGAATTCATTATCCTATACAGAACTGAGAAGGAAAGCAGAAGGTTTAACCTCAGTTCCTATACCACATTCATTTAAGAGCAATTTCTGTCCATAAGAAAGCAAATTAATCATTTAACAATTACTTTTTTGAAAGTCATATGTGAGCAAGGTATCTCCAAGCAACATAAGCCTTCATATAGTCTATAATCTTCTATAAAATAAAGAGAATAATGACAAAGACACACACATAGCTGCTCAATCCACTAGTTTAATTAGCTTTTTAAGTTTTCTTGTTCCTAATGCTTTACACCCCACTCCCTGCTTTCACAGGCCCTCTCTGGAAGGTGCAGTAAGCCCCATCCCCTAGCTATTTTGAGTGCTCAGTGCCTTTCTGACTGTAAGGCCAGCAAATTGTATTTTCTCATACTCATTGTTACTGCATGGTCTCCCATCTAAGGGGGAAAGAAAGGTAGGTGCCTTGACTCCATTAATATTGAGACAAGGAGGAATGCATTTAGCATTTTACTAGGAGGAAATCCTGATCATAAGTGCTGAGGACAATTCTAGTTTGTGCAATTAGTGACTAAGTGGCACCGGGGGCGCTGATACAATCACTGCTCAAGTCCCGGTCGCAGCAGAAATGGCGATGGGGGAGGGGGTACGCCGCCCCTTACCCCTCACTAGACTCTGCTGTCTCTCAAAGCAGCAGGAGGGTTGTGCTGCTCCGAGGGAATCAAGAGCCTCCCTCTGCACAAAGAAGGTCAAAGGGCGAGCTTTCTTTCCATCAACCACAAAACCAGCCTCTGCCAAACCTAAACAGTGTGGTAGGCCGAAAGAGGTGAATGGAGCCCCAGACAGAAAACCACAGCGAGACTCTCCTCCCTCCGCTGGCTGGGGTCTGAGTCAGGTGACTCCTCAGGGCAAACAACAAACCTAAACAAAGATCACTCCCCACATGACAGACTGAGGGGAAGAGAACGGACGACCCTTGCAATAAGACCAAGCTGCCCAGTCCTCCCAGCGCAAAGCCATTGACTCCTGCTTGCTCGCAGTCTCGGAAACTGAAGGAGCTACAAGTTACTCAGCAGCTCAGCCTTCAGGGATGCGCCTGGAGCAACTTGGGACCCCATCCCCGGGCACAGGCGCTGAGCATTGCACGCACGCCCCCGGCCCCAACACGCAGGCGGGACCCCTCCCCACCAGCTGTCACCGGCGCCCGCGATCAGTCACACCCAGAGTAGCCCGTTCCCTCTAGCCGCTCCCCCTGCGGCTGCGACCCCGCGGAGGCGGCACGGGAGACGCTTTTTCCCAAGGCTCTAGGGGCGAGGGCACGCCCGTCCCCCAGAAAGGGGCGCCAGGGTGGGCGCGGCCCCAGGCCCAGGGTGGCTCCCGATCCATCATACCCCTCCCTGGGAACGACATGCGCCTCACCTTGTCACCGAAGCTGCGGCCCATCAGCAGGTCCGGGCTGGGCGTGCTGTCGCCACCCACGGCCTCCTCGCTGCTGGAGCCAGCCAGCGGGTGCGGCATGTCGCGCAGGGAGTGGGGCCCCGTGGACGGCAGGGCCTTGGGGGGCCCGCCCGCCATGGCGCGCTCCTCCGGGGACGCGCGGCTGCCGCTTCCTCCTGCCGCCCGCCGCAGCTGGCTCCCCGCGGCCCCGATCGGCCGCCGATCGGCCAGAGGCCCTGCACCGGCCGGGCTGGCCGCCGCCGCCCCCCGCCGGCGCGTCTCTGCGGGCGCCGTGCTGGGCTGCTCCGCGCCGCGCGCCCCCGCTCCGCGCCCGAGCCCGCCGCGGGCCGCCAGCAGCTCTGCCGCGGCGCCCTGCCCGCAGCGCCACGCCGCCCACCGCTCGCGGCCCCGCCCCCGCGCTTCGGGGCCGCCGGGGAGGGGGCGGGGACAGGGGAGGGGGAGGGGCGGCTCCGCCCCGCCCCGCCCCGCGCGGCAGGAAGTGCGCCCTGCGCCCCCCGCGGCCGTCCGGGGTGTCCAGCCGCGCCCGGAGGCGCGGGTGTGCGGAGGCCGCGCGCAGTCCCCAGAGCAAGTGTTTAACGGAAATCAGAGGTGGAAAAAGACGTTGGAGGATCCCATTTCGTTCCACCGCGTTTACCGACGCGCCCGCGGGTAGCCGCGCTTCGGGCTGGGGGCTTTGGGGCCACGCACGTGAGTCAGGGTCTTCTGGCCGCTAAGTCACGCGCAGAAGTTACCCAAAATAGAAGGAATTACGACGCGTATCCTAAGAATAGCATGGAGGGTTTTGAGGCGCACAGGAGCTAGGGAACATCAGGTGGGAACGTAGAAGGGAATTCAGGGAGGCAGTGTGGGTGTCCTCGGGTTCTTGCCGAGCTGCCCGTGCAGTCTTGCTTCCGCAGCTAAGCCGAGTTTATGTAAGGTTAAACCTCAGAAGAGTAAGCATCCGTAAATAAAGAAAAAGAGTGCTACAAATGATATATGACTCTTAACTCCCACTTCAGCCAGACTTCTGAAAGAACCATGAGGTTCAAGTTATTTTTCATGCATTCGTGTTTCCTTCCCAGGCCTTTGGCTGAGCTGCAGTCTTCAGCGTCCTTTGCTGGCCTGGTGCAGATCGTCAAAGGGTACTTCCAGCTCTTTGGGGTGTAAGCTCACCTCCTTTTTTCACCTTAACTGTCCCTGGAGCTTATGTTTCTAAGGCCAAGTCATCAGAGGGTCGTCAATCCCTTTAGCAAAGTAATGGGTAGAGTGGCTCCTGGCAACGGAGCACATTTTCCCCTACCCATTCCCAATCTCCTTGGGTTTGCCTGGTTCTGCTTGCTAGAAGGTGGTGACAGAGCTTGACGCTGGGATTCCCTAAGGTCTCTCCCACAGTTTTCTCTAGAAACAAGTGGAATGCAGAGTTGAAGCTGACCCAAAGTATCAGTCAAGAGACCGTGAGCTTCAAAGACCTTCCATTTCCCCTGGTGTAATTTATAGGGTTGGACCCTTAGTCCTCAAGCTATCATCTTTTATCGCCCCCCACATGAGTCTGCCTGGGCTGGGAAAAATAGGATGTGGAGGACACTGGGAACAATTCTAAATGCTGCATCTACCTCAAAGGAATGCCATGGTCTGGTCCTGTTGGTGTTGGGTAAAATTGTTAATACTTTTATATTCAAGGGCTGTTTACAACTACTACAAACTATCTATTCTTCTGAATTAGCATTAAAATAAATAACACAGAAATGAGCATCCTATAGGTGTATAGGTTTTTCTTATTGAATGGTGCTATTTATTTTAATTACAACACCACCTTAACATAATGGAGACCTTACTTTATTGACTCCCTACAGCTTTCTCTTTAGGGCACCAAGGAAAAGTGGAAAAAGATGCACATTTGGGGAGGTTGCTCGGTGGATACATGTATTGCCCGAGCGATAGATGCACCGAAGGTCCTGACTTCACCCCAATGCAGTATGTCAGTGTAGCAAAATTGCACTTGTACCCCATGAATATGTACAATAAATAAATAATAAATGTTTAAAAAGGTCTACATTTGAATTCCTGCTTTGTCACTACATGTGGGTGACCATGAGCAAATGAACCTCAACAAACCTGTTTCTAACCTAAGGGGGGGAGGATGGAGAGCAGGTAATAATACTTAGGAGAGTTAAATAGCATTCTCCATGTCATGTTCCTAGCAAGATGCTGGTGTGGCATAGGTTCTCCCTAAATGTTAATTCCCTTCCTTTCCCTCTCTCTCAGGTTTTCTCTACTAATCTTATAAAATAATAATCACAGAGTTTTCATAATTAAATATGCTGCACTCCAAACTCCTCCATTTGCTCAATTTGAATCAGACTACCACTTTTCTATGCCACCACCAAAAGAAAGAAAAGAACCAGAGTTCCTAAAAGGCCATATGAAAGAGTTTATTTATTTATTTTCCAATTTCCTGGTTGGTCAGTGGCATCTAGCCACAATGATCCAGTGGGTAGTCATCAAAACTAAAGAAAGTGAACTTCCATGGAAAATATTTTGGTAGAAAGTTTCCAGCATTCAAATTTAGCCCAGGCCTGTCTGTTCATATTCACCATTTCCTGTTGTATTTCAGTGTTCCTTGTGGTAAGAAATTGTCACTGAAATAACTTTAAGTGTCCCAGAGTATATGACTATGCTTCTACTAAAAGTTTTTTTTTTTTTTTTTTTTTTTTTTTTTTGTAATCAGAACTATCTTCAGTACTAAAAGTTTTTAAAGCAACATAGTGGAAAGGATGAAGTGTGTGAAGTTTGTGTCAGAGTAGAAGGCTGTGGTGTTTGTTGTAATTTATGGAGAGAAGCTTGGATTTTTAGGGCTAAGCCCTGAGGATGACACTGGATGTATGTACATGGGTTTTCGGGGAGGTCCCCAAAGCCATCAGAACTCAAGAACACAGCATGGGGCCTTCTCTATCCATAGGGAATCTTAGGCACTTAGCCTGGCACTTTTTAGGAGACAGGGCCTTGGGCCTCAGAATTTAGTAAGTTTGCCAAACTGGAATCCTATAAACCTCCCCAACAAGCCTATAGTGCTATACATGGGTACCCAGACCTCAGAAACAAAGCAGTCTCAGCGAAGCATTCTCTCATTCTCCCCCTGGTACTGCTTGTGCTTAGGCCTTCTTCATGTTTGTGTTAGCTGCTTATCCTCTTCTGGTCTTTAGTACAATCATAGCTTTATTCTATATGGCATCCCAGGCCCTGCCTCAAAATAACACCACCATTTCTGAAGTGGACTGCTGGTGAAGACAAAGGAGGTTTTCAGAGAGCGTTCAGAGTGACATGTAGCAAGCCACAGAGGGCTGTCTCAAACAAGGCGGGGTCAACTGAAACAGCACAATTCCCAACAGAGACAAAATTGTGTGGACAATTTTTTATTTTTTGAGAGAGGGTCTTGCTCTGTCACTCGGGCTGGAGTCCAGTGGCACAATCACAGTTCATTGTAACCTTAAATTCCTGGGCTCAAACAATCCTTCCACCTCAGCCCCCAAAGCAGCTAAGACTACAGGCACACGCCACCGTGCCTGGCTCATTTTTTTTAATTTTTAAAATTTTTTGTAGGAGTCCACTTGCTCAAGGCTTCTTGGGTGTGGCTCTAGGTGAAATTTTAAAAAAATATATATTTTTAAAAAATTTTTTGTAGAGACTGGGGACTCACTATGTTGCCCAGGCTAGTCTTTTTTTTTTTTTAAATACATTATTTTTTAACATTTTTATTTTATTTTTTTTTTCTTTTCTTTTTGTTAACATGCAAAATGCCTATGCCCAGGCTAGTCTTAAACTCCTGCCCTCAAACAATCCTCCCTCCCTCTTCGGCCTCCCAAAGTGCTGAGGTCACAGGCGTGAACCATCACGCCCGGTCCAAAATTATATGGACAATTTAATTCAGCCAATGATGTCCCAGGAAAGAAGCAAGGTCCACATGAGTCTAAAACCTGAAGAGTTTTGCAAACAAGAAATTGGAACTTACCCCTGAACCAGCAGAGGGGCTTGTAGGTAAATGATAAGATCATTTTCTCTCTCCATATTGAACTCCTCGCCTCCCCAAAGCATGAAGACCCTCATGTAGTGAGTAGTGCAACACAGTCGTGGAGTTGGTGCTGTGAATCTCAAACTTTGGGGTACTTAAGAACCACCTAGGAGCTTGTTAAAATGCACATTTCCAGACCTTGCCCAAGAGGTTCTGTTTCTGGGGTGAGGCCTAGAGTATTTTAAATGTTTAATGTAATTTAATTTAAATTAATTTTTAATTTTTAAAATTTTAACAGCCTCCTAAGTGATGTTTATGCTAATGCTACTCTATATACTGTGAGAAACATTGTTTTCATAGCTCCATCCATTTCTCTAAACCATAAATTGACATTCTAAACCTCCTTTTGTAAATCACACTTGTAAGTGCTTACTTTGGAAAAATTTCCTGTTTACTGGAAACTTACTTAAAAGGCAAATTTCTATTACAAAATTCTATGACAAGGTCTTTTTGCCCCTGAACTTTTATGGTTTTTTTTATTGAGCATCTACCAGGTGCTTAAAATTTAGGAAAAGAGCTCAGATGAACTACACCATCTGTTGATCGCTTCATTTCCTAACTCTGGCTGTGAAGTGGATCACAGTGGAGTGGATATTTTCCAGAGCCCCAAAACTTTAGCCTGCCCTACAGGCTCCAAGTAGCTGGGTCTAATCTGGCCATAGAAATGCAATTGGCTGCCACCACGGAAGGACACCTGTTACCTGGCTATCTTCACAAGCAGGCTGTGATGTGTGGGGGTGTGGGCATGGATGTGGCTACCTAGTAGAGAGGCTGGGCTAGAGAAAAGCTTGAACTGACAGGTACTAGAAGCCCTGTCATCAAGTCTTATTAGCAGTGACTCTTTGGACAGGATGGAAAATCTACTCAGTGGCTGCATGCCTCCATAACAGTGTTTAGTTCCATCTCTAGGAACGATCCTTACAAGGCACCTAGAAGTGAACATTCACACATATGACATCACATGCTTTCAGAACACAACAGAAATGCATACGTATATTCGCCAAAAGATGCATCTGAAAATCTCCCAGCAGCGCTATGTAGTAGCCAAAACTAGAAACAACTCACATGACTAGCAACAGTGGAATGCATAAATAAATGTGGTACATTAGCACAATGGAATATTATATGACAGAATGAAGGAACAACATGGTGAATGAATCTCACAAACATAATGGTGAGTGAAAGAAACCAGATACAAAAGAATATCTACCATAGGATTCCATTTATATAAAGTTCAAAAACAGGCAAAACTAATATATAGTGCAAGAAATCAGGATAGTGTTACCTTTATTTTTTTTATTTTTTTTTTTTTTTAGAAGAGGAAATGAAGTCAGAAAGTGTTACCTTTATAAGAAGGTTCTGCGGAGCACTCTGGGAGGCCGAGGTGGGTGGATCGTTTGAGCTCAGGAGTTTGAGACCAGCCTGAGCAAGAGCGAGACCCCATCTCTACTAAAAATAGAAAGAAATTAATTGGCCAACTAAAAATATATTTTAAAAAATTAGGTGGGCATGGTGGTGCATGCCTGTAGTCCCAGCTACTCGGGAGTCTGGGGTAGGAGGATTGCTTGAGCCCAGGAGTTTGAGGTTGCTGTGAGCTAGATTCATGCCACGGCACTCTAGCCCAGGCAACAGAGTGAGACTCTGTCTCAAAAAAAAAAAAAAAAAAAAAGAAGTTTCTGGGGTACTGATAATAGTCTATGTTTTGATCTGGGGGCTGTTTTATTTTTGTTTTTTTTGTAAAAATTCATCAAGCAGTACATTTACATTTTGTGAGCCTTTATGTTCTACTTCAATAAAAAGTTTATGTTGGCCAGGCGCAGTGGCTCACGCCTGTAATCTTAGCACTCTGGGAGGCTGAATCGGGTGGATTGCTCGAGGTCAGGAGTTTGAAACCAGCCTGAGCAAGAGCGAGACCCCGTCTCTACTATAAATAGAAAGAAATTAATTGGCCACTAACATATATATAGAGAAAAACTTAGCTGGGCATGGTGGTGCATGCCTGTAGTCCTAGCTACTCGGGAGGCTGAGGCAGGAGGATTGCTTGAGCCCAGGAGTTTGAGGTTGCTGTGAGCTAGGCTGACGCCACGGCGCTCACTCTAGCCTGGGCAACAAAACGAGACTCTGTCTCAAAAAAAAAAGTTTATGTTGGTTGGTTGTGGTGGCTCACGCCTATAATCCCAGTACTTTAGGAGACCAAGGCAGGATAATCACTTAAGGCCAAGAGCTCAAGACCAGCCAGTGCAATAGCAAGACCCTGTCTCTACAAAAAAAATTAAAAAAAATAGCCTGGCATGGTGGCACACACCTGTAGTCCCAGCACTTTGGAAGGCTGAGGCAGGAAGATAGCTTGAGCCCAGCAGTATGAGGTTGCAGAGAGCTATGATGATGCCACTGCACTCTAGCCTGGGCAGCAGAGTGAGACCGTGTCTAAAAATAAAAATAAAAAAATAAAAAAAATGACATCTAGGCTGTGACCGTCACTTCCTAAGTGAGAAGCTGAGTCCCAGAGATAGTAAGTACTTGCTTGCGGTCAACCACCGAGCACTCCTACTAGTGCTCCCTTGCACTTGGATGCATAGTGATGCACGTGTGGGGTTGGGTTTGGGTGGGTTTGACTTTTTGGCATAAAGGCAAAAGGTAAAGGATCGAGGAAATAAGTGAAAAGAAAAAAAGAGAGAAGTGTCAGCCACTATCAAGTTGCCTACCAGTCATTTGCTCCTTCTTCATTGCTTCATTGCTTGTTGCCCTGTCTCTCTCTTCTCCCTTCCTTTCAAATGCAGCCACGCGTGGACTGATGCCTAGAGCTGCTGCAGCCATCTTGTAGCCATGAGCACAGACATACCTGATACAGAGCTGAGTGGGTAAATAGAAAGAGCCTGTGCCTTTGGTGGCATCGAGTCACTGCACCTAAATCTAGACTTCTTAAGTAAAAGGTAAGCATTCCTGCAGACTCAGGCAGTTTAGGGCTGATCCCTGTAACTTGCTGCTGAATTCATCCTTACGGGTGCAGGAGACAAGGAGTACGAGCAAGCAGGAGGAAGGCTTTGAAGACAGTTCACCCCGTGGGTTGCTCTGTTCACAGAAGCACCATCCTTCTGTAACGAGCATTCTCAAAAGGGGAAATATCGCCCCCAAGGGGATGAAAATTGGTTCTTGGGGTCGGGGCAGCAAATAAATCTTAGCTATTAGAGTGGTTTGTGACCCTGCAAAGCTCAGCCCCTCTCCCCTGACAAAATCTTATTTCTTAGTATTTAATTTTTCTAGTTATGGATACATTTAAGCTCCATTAACTCTTCCCCTTAAAGAGCAGTAATAACAAAAAGCAGGTTGAGAAACACTGCTTTCTAAAGCCTGCCTCCTCCCAGATCCCTGCCCCAAGTTCCACCACTATGGCAGCTCCAGCCAGGCCTGCTCTGCCTGGACTCTTTAACTCAGGCCCACAGACGGGTCCTCACTACACAGAGGGAGTGAGGGTGTGTGTGCCGAGGCCTTGTCTTTCTGAATAACCTGTGGGCAGTGTAGCAAGATAGGGCTGTGGGGGCGCAGCAGGAAAATGATACTCAGTACCCAGGTTATAGATCCAGGTGAGGTGACTTGCTAAAGTCAGAGCTTCCCCCACACCCCCAGCTACATTAGGTAATGAATTGTGCCGGAGTTTCAGGATGCTCTGATTGGCAAGGTGGGAGGCCTGGCTTTCCCCTCTGCCCCCACTCAGGGCTCCCTGTGACGTGGCCAGCAGAACACCACCACCGCCACCACTCATGAAGAAAGCCACACTCACCACACGCTCATTAATCTGATTTCCTCTGCCTGCTGGAATAGTAGCCCTTGGACTTAGGCCAATAAATGGAAACTTCTAGAAGTTTTCTATCTCTTGGAATGCTTTTTGTTTTTTTTTTCCCAAAATCGAACTTAGTCTTCTGTGAGGCTTCTTAAACCACCATGTCCCATGCTAGAATGAAGGTTCGTTCAGCTCCCAATGTTTAGTGCACAAGGTTTATCTTGTCTCTTCCAGCTCAGCATCCTTGTGAGGTTGCCAGTCTCTCAAAGTTACTCCTTCAACAGCTTCTCATCATCAAATCAAGGCACACCTAAGTTCTTCCTGGGAAAAGCCACACATTTGGTGCCTCAGGGAGAGAGCTCAGGAGATTTTGATGATACTAGTAATTTTTTTTAGAGCCCCTATATTGGTAATTTAACATCAAATTAAGAGAAAAGTTCTAGCTTCAGCTCGACCCCTGGATTTCTGTCTTGCCTCAGAATGAAGGTTTGCAGTGTTGACTTTCATCCATCCGTCAGCACCACCACCGTCCAGAACCCCCTGGGGTCAGTGCATGGGTACCTGGCTGGTGCCTTCTTGGGAATCAGGGAACTTAAAGAAGATACCAGAAACTAAGCCATGTCACTGCTCCCTTAAAAAAATAGAATATATGCTTTAAAATCATAATTGGATAGTTAAGTGTAACTACTGATAGAACAGAATAGTATTTTTTAAAAAAAGCTACTCCCATTTAGACAGTTGCTGTATTTTTCCTAGAGTAGAGGGATGTCCTTTATATTTGCTGATACTGCTATTGACGGTATTCCACCACGTGGATAAGAGAGAAGCTACACAGTGTCCTTCCAGCTGGCACCCAGCCGGCCTCAGGCTAGCAGGGCAAGTGGAGGGGGGTGGAAGGAATATCCTCCACCCGCAGCTCCAGATGGTACAGGAAGCAAGGAATTGTGCGGAGCTGAGTAAAGTGGGGAACTGAGATCAGAGAACCAGAGTAAGGGGTCCGAGTTGGACAGTAAAGCAAATGGGAGTGGTAGTAGTGGCAAAAGCAAATGTCAAAGGTTAAAAAGAAAAGTCAAGGTTCAAGAACCAGGAGCAGCAGATAAGCTTTCTGGTGACCCTGAGCAGCATTTGGGTGGGCATTGTTGTAATTGTGAACCTTTGTGTTTGCTGGGGTGGGAGGCATGGCCTGGCCATTACAGCCAGACTCCACGATTTTGGAAAGCGTCTCTGAGCTAGCGGGAGATTTGGACAGGGAAATGACTTCTCAAAATTCCTTCCTGATCACCCACTTAATTTGTTCAAATTAAGCACTAGATTGTAAAGGCACCAACTCTGTGTATCCAAAGGCAGGATGCTTTGTTGGCTTAGATACACTCCCTGAGGAAGGATGTGGCTAGCAAGAATAATTGCCCCCTCCCCTTTTACAAAATATTTTTAGAGATGGGGTCTCACTCTGTTACACAGGCTGAATTGCACTGGCACAATGACAGCTCACTGCAGCCTCGAATTTTTGGGCTCAAGTGATCCTTCTAAGTAGCTGGGGCTATAGGCACATGCCACCATGTCAGCTAATTTTTTTTTTTTTTAATTTTTGTAGAGACAGGGTCCCACTATGTTGCCCAAGCTATCCTGGAACTCCTGGCCTCAAGTGATCCTCCTGCCTCAGCCTCCCAAAGTGCTAGGATTACAAATGTGAGCCACCATGCCCAGCTCTCCCTCCTATTTTAATTTAAACTTTTTATTTTAGAATAGTTTTAGATTTCCTGAAAAGTTGCAAAGATAGTACAGAGAGTTTTTGCCTGCTCCTCACCCAGGGTCTCCTATTGTTAACATCTCATATCATTCTGGTATGCTTGTCACAACTAAAGAGCCAACTCTGGTACATGACTATTAACTAAACTATGTATTTCATTCAGATTTCACTAGTTTTTTTCGTAACGTTCTTTTTCTATTTCAAAATCCCATCCAACTCGTTAATATTTAGAAATTTAAAATTTTTTTTAAAGACCACAACGACAACAAAAAATCCCATCCAGATACCACATTATATTTTATTGCCCCTCAGTTTGGGTTTGTCTGATGTTTTCCTCATGGCTAAAGGGGGTTATGGATTTCGACCATGGAGGTGACGTGCCATTCTCAGCACATCGTATGGAGGACACATACTGTCAACATGGCGTATCGCTGAGGATGTTAGGCCCAGTTGCCTGGCTGAGGGAGTGTTTGCCGGGTTTCTCCACTGCTTACCGTACAGTAGTTTTTGGAAGCACATCACACCATTTGGCTCATTTTTTACCATTGCTATTGGAACCCCGTTTTCAATTCTTTATGTGGTTAAGGCGGGTCTCAAACCATCATCTGAGGAAACAGGATACACCCCAAAATTCCACTTACTCTCCAATGCAACAGTGTTGGGAGAAGGGGCCTAGTGGGGGGTGTTTAGGTCATGAGGGCTGTGCTCTCAGGAATGAATTAATGCCACTATAAAAAGAGCTTGCTGGAGTGGGTTTACTCATTTCTGCTGTTCTGCCATGTGAGGACACAGAGTTTGTCCCTTTTTGCCCTTCTACCTTCTGTCATATGAGGATGCAGCAAGAGGGCACTCGCCAGATGCTGGTACCTTGATTTTAGACTTCCCCAGACTCCAGACTGTGAGAAATAAATTTCTGTTTTTTATAAATTACCCAGTCTCAGGTATTCTGTTTCTCTCTCTCTCCCTTCCTTCCTTCCTTCCTTCCTTCCTTCCTTCCTTCCTTCCTTCCTTCCTTCCTTCCTTCCTTCCTTCCTTCCTTCCTTCTTTCTTTCTTTCTTTCTTTCTTTCTTTCTTTCTTTCTTTCTTTCTTTCTTTCTTTCTTTCTTTCGAGAGACAGAGCCTTGCTCTGTCACCCTGGCTAGAGTGCAGTGGCATCATCGTAGCTCACTGTTACATCAAACTCCTGGGTTTAAGCGATCCTCCTGTCTCAGCCTCCAAAGTAGCTGGGACTACAGGTGGATGCTAGGATGCTGGGCTCATTTTTCTATTTTCAGGAGAGATGGGGTCTCACTCTTGCTTAGGCTGGTCTCCAACTACTGATCTCAAGTCATCCTCTGTCCGCGGCCTCCCAGAGTGCTAGGATTACAGGTGTGATTTTATAGCAGTACAAAACAGATTAAGACATAGTGGTTCTACTTTTAGCTCTTTGAGGTATCTCCATATTACTTTCCATAGACGTTGTACCTCAAAGAGCTAAAAGTAGAACTACCATTTGATCCAGCAATCCCATTATTGGGCATCTACCCAAAGGAAAAAAAAAGACATTCTATAAAAAAGACATCTGCACTAGAATGTTTATAGCAGCGCAACTCACAATTGCAAAGATGTGGAAACAACTCAAGTGCCCATCAATACATGAGTGGATTAATAAAATGTGATATATGTATACCATGGAGTTCTATTCAGCCACCAAAAACCATGGTGATCTAGCACCTCTTATATTATCCTGGATGGAGCTGGAACCCATTCTACTAAGTGAAGTATCACAAGAACGGAAAAACAAGTACCACATGTACTCACCATCAAATTGGTATTAACTAATCAACACTTATGTGCACATATAATAATAACATTCATCCAGCATCAGGCAAGTGGAAGGGGGCAGGAGGGGAGGGCATAGGTATGTTCACACCTAATGGGTGCAGTGCGCACTGTCTGGGGGATGGACACACTTGAAGCTCTGACTCAGGCAGGGCAAAGGCAATATATGCAACCTAAACATTTGTACCCCTGTAATATGCTGAAATAAAAATTTTTTAAAAAAGAAGACATAGTGGAAGCCCACAAAGCATTATTTGACTACAGGATTAGATCAACTTTTAAAGCAGAGAAAAGGCAAGAGCAGGATTCTGGCCTGCACAGGCCAAAGCATCTTATAAACAAGGACGGATTGTCTCATTTGTATTTTCAGTGCCTGGCATGGCATATGATTAATTCAATGTTTATGAATAAATGACTGATAGGGCACAATTCAGCTTTAAATTAAAGATCAGTGGGTAGGTATGTTGCTTAGCACTCTTCTATTCACTTTGAGGATACTAAAATGTACTGGAAACCTGGTCCCTTAAGAGGTGACCAAATAAGAAGTAGATGACACGAAGATTACACCTCACTCATGCAGCCACTCTCCACAGGAAGCTTCGAGCATGTGGCAGGTCCTCTTCAGAGCCCACAGGGTTCAATCTACTGAATAAAGGGATAAATCAGTGGCAAAATAAAACCTGAGGAGGTAGCTGTTTACGTTTCCCCACGGGAAAAGAGACAGGGTGGCCTGATGCCTTGGCGTCGTGCACATACCTGGCCTGCAGACCGTGGACCGGACTTGACGAGGGGCCTCAGTCTGCACCACTGGCGGCCAGTGACTGTGCCTGACATTCCTATCATTCTTGAGCATGGTTATAGACACAAGGGGCAGCTTCACCTAGTGGTTTAATTCTTCGGTTCCCAACCCCCAGGCCGAGGCCCAGTCTGTGGCCTGTTAGGAACCGGGCTGCACATCCCTGCCCGAGCTCTGCCTCCCCCGCACCCAACACCATCTGTGGAAAAGTTGTCTTCCATGAAACTGGTCCCTGGTACCAAAAAGGTTGGGACCACTGATTAGTTCACTGTCCTAAACAAAACAAAACAAAAAATTGTGGCATCTTGGACAAGTTGCTTTGTTTCTCAAAGTCTCAATATCTCCACTTCTTTAAAATAGGAAGATAATAATTGTATCCTACTCAAAGGTTGGTCTTTTTTTTTTTTTTTTTTTTTTAAGGAGACAAGGTCTTGCTCTGTCACCCAGGCTGGAGTGCAGTGGCCTGATGTAGCTCACTGCAGCCACAGACTCCTGGGTTCAAGGGATCCTCAGTGAGCTGGGACTATAGGCACACACCACCATGCCCAGCTACTTTTTTCCCCCAAAATGTTGGTCTTGAGAGAATGCATGTGGAGTCCTAGCACATAGTAAGGATTCAATAAAAGATACCAATGTTCCATAAAGTTGCTAGAAGTGTTTTTTCCCATGGTAAGCAAGTTCCCCTTCACTGAACCATCTTTCTACCTCCTGATTGAACTAAAATCCACTTCTCCTTCAATGGTAGCTTCCCTCGTATTCCTGTAAGGTGGAAAATGCTCATGTGTCCAACCACACATACCATGGAATGGGGACCGGGGAAAGGGTCATTGAGATATTTCCAACATCTCAATTGCAAACTATCACTTCCACTGTCATGTCAAAATTCCAGTTCTTCAGATGCAGATGCCTCTGGTTACATCATCCTCATCCCCTTCCCATTGCCCAGCATCTGCTGACATAGTCGTGGAGGAATTTGGCCCTTGTCTCAGTCTTTCTTCTGATCACACCCTGCTATCAACCTAGATAACATCATCGTCCATGTGGAGAATTCAGTCCAGAGGAATCCTATCGTCTCCCTTAGTCAGATACTCCTCCAAGGCAAATAATGGTCAGAGATCTCCTGCTCTAGCAGGTAGTGGCACAGAGGTGAAGTGAGAGGGGGAGACATCCTGCCAACCCTGATGTATTTTGTATATATTGATGTTTGATGAATTATCCCAAAATTTAGCAGCTTAAAATAATAATACCTATTTACTATCCTACATAGTTTCTGTGGATTAGAAATTTGTTGAGTGGGTTAGCTGGGCGGTTCTGGCTCAAGGTTGTTGTAATGAGGCTGTAACAGAGATGTTAGCCAGAGCTGTAGTCATCTGACCAGGGCTGGAGGATCCACTTCAAAGGTTGATCTCTCTCTCAGTCGGTTGGGACAACTTGGTGCTGATTGTCGGTGAAGGGCTTGCCTGTTCCTCTTCATGTGGGTCTCACCATGTGGACTGCTTTAACTCGTCTAAGTGTTCACCAGTAAGTGGCAGGGCCAACACCTGAACTCAGATAGTATTGTTCTAGAGGCTGCTTTCTTAACCCGTGGGAAATTCTGCTATAAGTCTCCTAGACTGAGTTCACTTCATTTTCTGTCTCAGGATCTGAAATAAGAATACTTTTGTTGAGCATTGCATTTTTGGCCAGCTTCTAAGATGGTTCCCAATGCTCCCAGATCCTGGTATTCGGTCTTGCTCTCCTCTTCTACACTGTAGTAGTGTTGGTCTATGTGTCCAAGTAAACAGAGGAGTGATGGTATGTCACTTCCAAAATTCAGTTATAAAAGACATTGTGGCTTCTGTATCTGTCATTCTGTCTCACTCTTGTATCAATTGTTATGGCTGGGCCTGGCGCGGTGGCTCACGCCTGTAATCCTAGCACTCTGGGAGGCTGAGGCGGGCGGATCGCTCCAGGTCAGGAGTTCGAAACCAGCCTGAGCAAGAGCGACCCCGTCTCTGCTATAAATAGAAAGAAATTAATTGGCTAACTAAAAATATATAGAAAAAAATTAGCTGGGCATGGGGGCGCATGCCTGTAGTCCCAGCTACTTGGGAAGTGAGGCAGAAGGATTGCTTGAGGCCAGGAGTTTGAGGTTGCTGTGAGCTAAGCTGATGCCACGGCACTTAGCCTGGGCAACAGAGTGAGACTGTCTGAAAAAAAAAATGATTATGACTGTTTCTTAGTCCATTTTTGTGCTGCTATAAAGGAAATATCGAAGGCTGGATAATTTATAAAGAAAAGAGGTTTACTAGGCTCACAGTTCTGCAGACTGAAAAAGCATGTTGCCAGTATCTGCTTCTGGTGAGAGCCTCCAGAAGCTTCTACTCATGGCCAAAGGCCAGTGCAGGGCAGTCATCAAATGCCAAGAGAAAGGAAGCTAGAGAGAGTGGAGGGCGGAGCCAGGCTCTTTTAACAATCAGTTCTCGCAGAACTAATAGAGTGAGAACTTATTACTTGGAGGACAGCACCAAGCCATTTATGATGGAGCAGCTCCCCTGACTCAAACACCTTCCACCAGGCCCCACCTCTAACATTGGGGATCAAATTTCAACATGAAATTTGAAGGGACAAATATCCAAACTATGTGAGGCTGTGAGCTGCTGTGTCCTAAGCAGCCCTATGGAAAGAGCTTCATGGTGAGGAACTGAGGCATCCTGCCATCAGCCACGTGTGTGAGCTTGCAAGCAGATCCTCCCACCCACTCAGGCTTCAAATGACAATAGCCCCAGCCAGCATCTTGACTGCAACCTCGGCAAAGACCCTAATCCAGACCACCTGTCTACACTGTCTGGATTCCTGCTCCTTCCTCAGAAATGGTAAGATAATAAATATTTATTGTTTTAAACTGCCAAGTTTCAGGGTAATTTGTTACATTGCAATAGATAACTAATGCAGTAATTGTCTCAAATTTCTACACACTTGATTTTAAAGGCTGTCTAGCCTAATGCAGTTTCCATTAATATTTTATCACAATATACCAAAAGGGGTTAGGGTGGTTTCAGTTGGAAATTAGAGACTACTGTCAACTCTATACTTCGATACTGAGTCTGTAACTAGAGTGGTTTCAGGATGAAGCAATTTACAGACAGCTACCTGCCATTTCCTTATCAGTTAATAGGGCCACAAGGTTGTCACATGCATTCTTGTCTTGGACTTTCCCCTAGTATGTATGTATGATCCACGTATTTATCAGCTAACCTATTGACCAAGTACCAAGATACCCAGGACATAGATCTTTCATGGTTTATAATACTACTAATAGCCAACATTTATTAAATACTTATTATGTGCCAGGTGCTACTAGGTTGGTGCAAAAGTAATTGCAGTTTTAGCATTGTTGAAATTTGCCATTGGATATTGGAATACGTTCTTAAATAAATGTGGTTATGTTATAATATTTTAATGTACATTTCTTGCTTTGTGTTTTTTTGCTAATGACTTATTACTTGCTGTTTATTTGCTCTTTATTTTAGACTATGGAAACAATGTTAGACAAAAAGCAAATTTGAGCGATTTTCTTATGTGAGTTCAAAATGGGTCGTTAAAGCAGCGGAGACAACTCGCAACATCAACAACGCATTATGCCCAGGAACTGCTAACATGTACGGTGCATTGGCGGTTCAAGAAGTTTTGCAAAGGAGATGAGAGCCTTGAAGATGAGGAGTGCAGTGGCTGGCCATCAGAAGTTGACAATGACCAACTGAGACCAATCATTGAAACTGATCCTCTTACAACCACACGAGAAGTTGCTGAAAAACTCAATGTGGACCATTCTATGGTTGTTCGGCATTTGAAGCAAATTGGAAAGGTGAAAAAGCTTGATAAGTGGATGCCTTATGAGCTCACTGGAAATAAAAAAAATCTTCTTTTTGAAGTGTCATTTTCTCTTATCGTAGAGAACAACAAGGAACCATTTTAGATTGTGACATGTGATGAAAAGTGGATTTTATATGACAACCGGAAATGACCAGCTCAGGGGGTGGACCAAGAAGCTCCAAAGCACTTCCCAAAGCCAAACTTGCACCAAAAAAAGGTCATGGGCACCGTTTGGTGATCTGCTGCCAGTCTGATCCACTACAGCTTTCTGAATCCCAGTAAAACCATTACATCTGAGAAGTATTCTCAGCAAGTCCATGAGATGCACCGAAAACTGCAAGCCTGCAGCCAGCATTGGTCAACAGAAAGGGCCCAATTCTTCTCTACGACAATACTCAACCACGCATCACACAACCAATGCTTCCAAAGTTAAACGAATTGGGGTATGAAGTTTTGCCTTATCCGCCATATTCACCTGACCTCTTACCAACCAACTACCACTTCTTCAAGCATCTCAACAAGTTTTTGCAGGGAAAACACTTCCACAACCAGCAGGATCCAGAAAATGCTTTCCAAGTGTTTGTTGAATCCTGAAGCATGGATTTTTACGCTACAGGAGTAAACAAATTTATTTCTTGTTGGCAAGACTGTGTTGATTGTAACAGTTCCTATTTTGATTAATAAAGATGTGTTTGAGCCTAGTTATAATGATTTAGAATTCATGGCCCTAAACCACAATTATTTTTGCACCAACCTAATATCTTTGTCATAGTTTAAACATTTTTTTCCAATGGTAGATACCTAGAAGTAGAATAACAGTGATTAAAGACATAAACAGAAAAGAAAGCCATAATTAAAGGAGAGAATACAGGTGAATATTTTTAAACACTTTCAATGGGGATTGTCTTATTGAGACAACAAAATAGCAGCCTTTTTTTTTTTAATTTTTAATTTTTTCTTTTTTTTGTGCCGTGACTTGGTTAGCAGCCTTTTTTTTTTTTTTTAATTTCAAAATATTAAGGGGGAGGTACAAATGTTTTTGCCACATAGATGCCTTTCATAATGCTTAAGTCGGGGCTTTTAGTGTGCCCATCACACAAATAGTGCTCATTGTACCCAATAGGTAAGTTTTCACCCTACCCCTTCTCCCCTATTCTTGATTTCCAAAGATATTTACATTTCTTTATGTCCATATGTGCCCATCAATTAGCTCCCAATTATTAGAGAGTACATGTGATGTTTGTTTTCCATTCCTGAGATATTTAGATTAGTAAATACCTATTTGAGCCTAGTTATAATGATTTCAAATTCATGGTCCAAGACTGCAGTTACTTTTGCACCAACCTAATATTTTTGAGTGATTTTTATATATTTACTCATTTATTTTTATTCCCATTTTATAGATGACAGAAGTTATGGTTCACAATCATTAAGTGTCAAAGCTAGGATTTGAACTCAAGTAAACTGCCCCACTATTGACCACTATGTTAAAATTCTTGTGAGGCAGAAGTTACTCTTAGAAGAAGATAGAAGGGTTTCAAGGGCTAACACCCACCAAGTAAAGGGCAAAAGAGTTAGCAGCAAGTTAAGTTTATCTTTCTCCTGATAATGTTCTCCCAACCCTGGGAAATTACAAAATGTTTTTTTGGGGGGGTGGAGAACTCTTCCCCCACCCCCTCCTTAAATAAGCATTGTTCAGAATGTCCATTTGGGATTTAGACTGGAACTTTCTGTGCCCTAGTTTCTATATTGTCCAGCCAGGCAACAAAACAAAACAATTCTCCTAAGGTTCTAGCAGCCATATAGATCTCAGTCATCTTTTTAGTCACACTGGGACTCACAAAGTCCTCTTAACTGAAAAGGATTCCTGGCTGCCTATCAAAATGCACACGTGTTATGCTTTACATCTGGATTAAAGTAGTCAGCAAAAGCTGGTCTCAGAGGAATTTCTTCCTTTAGAGCAGAGGCAATGTGTGAGATTTAAGACTTGCGTATCTGGCAGACCTTTCTCTTTGAATCTCAGCTCACTACTTGACATAGAGTAAGGAACATTTCTGAATTTCATATAAATCAGAAAATGACAGGACCCAAGCTGGTGCACAGCAAGCACCTAACATTGTAGAAGGCATTCAATAACTGCTTGCTATAGAGTAAATAAGTGCTTGATATTCATTCAGCAAATAAACGCTTGATATTGAAATTATTATTTCAGTCATTGATCCATGAACGACAAAATTGTGCATCATAAACATTTACTCTTGAGCAAACATCGATTATTAAAAACATATGTTCAAATTCTATTATCCATTCTATTTAATCAAATGCTTGAAGCTCTTGCAGAGCTTAAGTTTGTGATTTGAGCCTGTTTGCTTTTCAAATGCATCTTTCTGAAGAGATTAAGAAACTGCAAGGCCGGGCGCGGTGGCTCACGCCTGTAATCCTAGCACTCTGGGAGGCCGAGGCGGGCGGATTGCTCGAGGTTGGGAGTTCGAAACCATCCTGAGCGAGACCCCTTCTCTACTAAAAATAGAAAGAAATTAATTGACCAACTGAAAATATATATACAAAAAATTAGTCGGGCATGGTGGTGCATGCCTGTAGTCCCAGCTACTTGGGAGGCTGAGGCAGAAGGATCGCTTGAGCCCAGGAGTTTGAGGTTGCTGTGAGCTAGGCTGACGCCACGGCACTCACTCTAGCCGGGGCAACAAAAGTGAGACTCTGTCTCAAAAAAAAAAAAAAAAAAAAAAAAGAAACTGCAATTTGAACACCCATCAGTGTAAGGTTACCTTTTAATATAGAATGTGCGAAATGGTCTATTGTGGGATCGGGTATCAGGTGATCTCACTTTTAGCGTCTTGATGTTCTGAGATATGGCACAGCCACTTTTAAAATACATATTATTGCACAGTAGTAAAAACCTCTACATGTTGAGTGCTTTCCTTGTGTATGATTATGTAAACTATAGACGAAAAATACCCCTGGATTTATGTGCGTGTGGACGTACAATCCGAGATGGTTGTAAAAGCTTGAAAGCGAGCCCAGCCTCTAAAGACTGGTCCTCTGAGTCCCAGCAGTGGATTTACACGGTCGCTAGGCAGGCCAGTGGCCCAGACGAAAAAGCCAATCTCGGTGCTAGGGACCCAGTTGTCTTCCCGCCCCGCCCCGGCCTAGCAGCCCCGCCCCGGGTCTCGGGCCACGCCCCCAACTGTACTGCCTGCATCTCCCGTGAGCCTCTTCGGTTGTCCCTCTTCAGAAAGGAAGTGACGTCTCACTGGGGGCTGTTAAAGTGCCAATCACCGTGGTCGTCGGCCGTCGCGGGCCAGGCGGGAGGCGGGGCTTCCGCTCCCTCGCGCGTGCGGCCGTCAGGAGGCGGAAGCGCAGCGGGGGCGGGAAGGTTGTAGTGCCGCGCGCGTAGCTCTCCTTTTGCCTGTCTCTGAGTGGTCGCGCCCCCCTTGCGAGCTGCATTAGCAGGCTAGGCAGGCCCGGGCGCCCTCGCGTCCCAGGTAAGTAGGACAGCCTAGCGGCGCCGGGGAATGGAAAAGTGTGGCTCCCGCGCTGACTTGCCGCCGCCGTCTTTGTTGCCATAGGGCAGCGGCCTCCCCGCGACCTTGCCACCAGATGTTTCTCGCCCCCCACCTTCTTTCTTCCATTGTAGCTGCGGCCCAGCCTGTCCTCCACGCCCGCAGGCAGAGAGTTTCTGGGACGCCAGTCCAAGCACTGTCACATCCGTGCTTAACGTTCACTCTCACAAGATGGCCCTGTGTTCCTCCAGCCCTAACCCGGCTTTGCTAGGCATGTGCTTCAGCCGCTGAAAGCACCTAACGACTCATTTATTAAAAACCGACATCTGTTTTCTACCCCTTGTCCCTTTCCTGTGCTCCCTGGAAGGCATCACTCATTACTCCAATAGAATTTGTTCTCTGCCTCCTGGGCACTGACATGCCTTTTAAAGAGCGCGTTTATTAAGCTTTTTTTTTAGTGTGGTTGCTTTTCCTTTTTAGCTTTTAGTGTACAGTTCTGGGTATGTTTTTTAAATGAGTGTAGGAGAGGCACCATAGTTGAGTCATTTTTCTTCCTCACATTGTGATCATGTTGATCACATATCAATTGCTTAATATATTTGGTAATATTTGGTAAATACAACGTGATATTTGTTAAAGACAGAGTAATATTAAATGTTAGTATTAGCATCTGCAAGAAGAAACAACATTACTTAATTAAATGCTTGAGGCATTTGCAGAGTTTAGAGTTGTGATTTAAGTCTGTGTGCTTTTCAAACGTATATTACTGAAGAGATTAAGAACTGCAGACATTTCAGCTAGCTTTTCCGGACAACTTTTAGTTTGTGATTAAAATATAGTGCATTTTATGTGTGCACACGTATTTTTTACAGGTGATTGTAAAGTGCTTATTGGTTGCCACTGGACATAATTGAAACATTAGGAAGATGGCAGCAAATTCTTCAGGACAAGGTAATGCATGCTGGAATTCCTTTCATTACTAGGAACTTTTCCTCCATATAGTAACTGTATTTGGTTAGGAGAAAATTAGCATAGGGAAGTTACTGTAGCCAGAATAAGAAATGAATGGCAAAGTAAAACCTCACATTTGAAATACACTTATGTACTACATAATGACATTTCAGTCAACTCTGGACTGCATATACAGTGGTGGTCCCATAAGATTACAGTGGAGCTGAAAAATTCCTGTCCCCTAGTGACATCTTGATAATCCTGACCCTAGGCTAATGTGTGTGTTTGTGTCTTAGTTTTTAACAAAAAAATTTAAAAAGTAAAAATTTTTTTTTAAATTTTAAAAATAGAAGAAAGCTTATAGAATAAGAATGTAAAGAAATAAACTATTTTTGTATAGCTGTACAAAAATATTTTTATTTTAAGCTAAGTGTTATCACAGAAGAATCAAAAAGTTAAAAAATTAGAAACTTGATAAAGTAAAAATGTTACAAATAAGCTAAGGGTAATTTATTATTGAAGAAAGAGAATTTTTTTTTTTTTTTTTTGAGACAGAGTCTTGCTTTGTTTCCCAGACTAGAGTGAGTGCGGTGGCATCAGCCTAGCTCACAGCAACATCAAACTCCTGGGTTCAAGCAATCCTACTGCCTCAGCCTCCCAAGTAGCTGGGACTACAGGCATGCGCCACCATGCCCGGCTCATTTTTTCTATATAAGTTGGCCAATTAATTTCTTTCTATTTATAATAGAGACAGGGTCTTGCTCTTGCTCAGGCTGGTTTCGAACTCCTGACCTCTAGCAATTCGCCTGCCTCAGCCTCCCAGAGTGCTAGGATTGTAGGCGTGAGCCACCGTGCCCAGCCAAGAAAGAATTTTAAAATACATTTAGTGTAGTGTAAGTGTATGGTGTTTATAAAGTCTATAGTAGTGTACAGTAATATCCTAGGCCTTCACATTGACTTACCACTCACCTCCCCAGCAACTTCCAGTCCTACAAGCTCCTTCATGATAAATACTCAATACAGGTGTACCATTTTATTATTATTTTTTAAGACACAGGGTCTTGCTCTGTCACCTAGGCAGGAGAACAGTGGCTCAGTCGTAGCCCACAGGAACCTCAAACTCCTGGGCTTAAGTGATTCTCCTGTCTCAGTCTCATTAGTAGCTAGGACTAAAGGCATGTGCCACCACACCCTGCTTTTTAAATCTTTTTGTACTATATTTTTGCCATCCATTTTCTGTGTTTAGATATGATTAGATATGATTAAATGCACAAATTCTTAACATTGTGTTACTATTTCCTACAGTATTCAATACAGTAACATGCTATATTGGTTTATAGCATATGAGCTATAAAAACTCACAAATCTAGGTTTGTATACGTACACTCTATGATGTTCATCATTGTGTGATGATGAAATCTCCCAATAATGCATTTCTGAGAATGTGTCCCAGTTGTTAAGTAACACATGATTGTGAGTCCAACATTGTATTGGCTATATGGTATCCTTAATATTATTAATACTATATTTTAATCTGTGTTAAGATTATTCATATTGAGATTATAGTCACATTGTAAACCCTATATCCTCCTATGACATACCTATTTTCTTGCTCTTACTCAAAATCAGAACCACTTTTAAAGAAGTTATGTTGTCATTAGGCAATTTCTGTGCCTCTGTCTTCATTGCTCTAAAAACTTTTGTAAACATTTCAATTGTGTTAAGATCTCTCTGAAACAAATAAGCTAGACACATTTGCTGCTGTCAAGGAGTTTTTATTTGAAAATGTTTTATAAAAGTAAAATTTAACCTTTAGAAAGTATTAAATTCCACTTTGTAAGTAGTTTCCTACTTAAAAACTTGAAGGAAGCCTATATTTCCTTTCTGTATCAAGTTTGAACACATGTTCAAATCTTGTGTTTGACCCTCATAATATTTTTTTATTACTCACCTCTGTTTTGATTTTGTTGTCTTAGTTTTGTCTTTTTTTTTTTTGAGACATGGTCTCACTCTGTTGCCCAGGCTATAGTGCAGTGGCATCCTCGTAGCTCACTGCAACCTCAAACTCCTAGGTTCAGGCAATCCCCCTGCCTCAGCCTCCTGAGTAACTGGGACTAGAGGGGCATGGCTGATTTTTCTGCTTTTCATAGAGGTGGGGTCTGACTCTTTTTCAGGGTGGTCTTGAACTCCTGAGTTAAAACGATCCTTCCACCTCAGCCTTCCAGAGTGCTAGGATTACAGGCATGAGCCACCTCATCTAGCTTTAATTTTGTCTTATCTTAATAGAAAGAGAATCATGAAGTATGTACTCCTTTGTGTCCAGCTTCTTTCACTCACCATACACTCTGTGAGATTTATATATATATATTATGCCTGGATCAATAGTTCACTTCTTGTTTTTGTGGAGTCGAATTCCATTGTATGAGTATATCTCAGTTGATTTATTCCTCCTTCTGTTTGTGAATTTTGAGGTTTGTGAGCTTTGGGGTTGTTTTAGTTTTGGCTGTTGTGAATAAAGCTGCTATGGGCATTTGTTTATAAGTTTTGTTTTGTTTTTGTTTTGAGACAGAGTATCATTCTGTTGCCTGGGCTAGAATGCCATGGCATCAGCCTAGCTCACAGCATCCTCAAACTCCTGGGCTCAGGTGATCCTCCTGTCTCAGACTCTCAAGTAGCTGGGACTACAGGCATGCGCCACCATGCCTGGCTAATGTTTTCTATATATTTTTAGTTGTCCAGCTAATTTATTTCTATTTATAGTAGAGATGGGGTCTCGCTCTTGCTCAGGCTGGTCTTGAACTCCTGAACTTGAGCGATCCTCCTGCCTCGGCCTCCCAGAGTGCTGGGATTATAGGTGTGAGCCTTTTTATTTTTTTAATGGTGTTTTTATCCTATGTGTAATATGTTCCTTTTCTCTAGCTGTTTTTAACATTTTTTTCCTTTGTATTTCAGCAGTTTGAGCATAATATACATAGAGATGGTTTTCTTCCTTGCAGTTTGTTGAGCATTTGGATCTGTAGGTTCATGTCTTTTACTAATTTTGGGATGTTTTCATGCATTCAAAAAATTTTTTTTGATGGAGCTTTTCTTCTTCTTCTGGGACTGAAATTATACATATATTAGATAACTTGTTATTGGCCCACAGATCTTGGCCCCAAGGCTTTGCTTATTTTTCCTCAATATTTTTTCTCTTTGCTTTTCAGATTAGATAATGTCTGGTGCTCTAATGTCAGGTTTGATGACTACTCTGCCATCTCCAATCTGCTGTTAATTCAAACCAGTGAACATTTTGTTTCAATTATTGTACTTTTTTAGCTTTAGAATTTCCATTTGGTTCTTTTCTCTACTTCATATTTCTCTGTTAAATGCCCCTTTTATTTATGATGCGTCTGTTTTCCTCAAGTCCTTGAACATATTTATAATAGCTGATTTTAATCGTCTGGATCATCTTGGACCCATCTTGGTTTCTGTTGACAGCATTTTTGTTGACTATGGGTCATATTTTCTTTTTTCTTCCTACAATTAGTGATTTATTATTGGATACTGGGCAATATATGACTAATACATCGTAGAGACTCTGGATTCTGTTGTAGTCTTCTGAAATGTGATTTTTGTTCTAGCAGACATCCTCGCTCAACTCAAATTCCAAACTCTTGTCTCCCTTGTGTTGGGCAGCAGCTGAAATCTTGCTCAGGTTTTTCAGCTTCCAGCTGCTGATTTATTACCTGGCTCCCTGGAGTCTCACCTATATGTATGTAGTTCCACAGTGAAAGAGTGGATTTTATATGCATGGATTGGGCTTTATTCCTTCTGCTTTTTTCTCGCAGGGGTTTCCTCTAATTTTTTGGGTGCTCTGCCAGCCCTGAACCGCTGATACTACAAGCTAGTAAGGCGAGAGTAAGGCAAGGCTATCTAAGCTGTTTTTGGACTGGATGGGGAGTGCTTCAGGCAGAAGACCACAAATTCCCAAATTTTATCATTTTATTTATGGCAGGGTTAGTCCAACTAAACTACTCTGCCAACTGGAAGTTGGAAGTCTGCTGATTCTGTTTTAGTTTATCAGTTGTATGTAGGACAAACTAAAGGTTATATAAGTTTTATAGAAGAGCAGTATTGTGAAACGTTAACTATGGTGACAGCTTTACCAGCTGTAACCAGCTGATACTGTTCTATTTTCCTCCCAAATAATCATATGTGATTTTTGTGCTCTATGGACTAATCACAGGTCAACATTCCCTTATGGTAGTTGGCCTCTTCTTTTTTCCATTAACTTATACAGGCTCAGATTTAAAATAATTTAATTTTAGCTAAAATGAAAACTAAGAGAAGTCTACTTTGGAAAGAAAATATACTGCTAAATGCAGTCCAAATGAAAATACATTTTCTATATTTAGTATGACCACCCTTTGAAGTTGTTACTATTATCCTCATTGGTCCTAGTACATGGTGAGGTGATTTTCCCAATATTAAATAGTAAGTGGTAGTACTGAGATGAGGACCCAAATTGATTCTGTGACCAAATTCCTTGTTCATTCTGTCTTTCTCATACTGCCCTTCAATTGGCAGATTAGAACATTCTAGTTACAGCATCTAAGAAAAAAAAATGGGAGCTCTAGACTAGGAGCAAAATACCTTTTCTTAGTCTTATACCTCTTCCGCATTGGTTATTAAGCAGAAAATCCTTAAAATGAAAATGACTTTTGAGTTTATCTGTAAGAAAAAAAGAAAAATTGGCTGGGGTGGGAAGAAAGGTTGATTCATGCAGCAGATACTTCATCATCTCATTTAGCCAGTCTTGAAGAAGAGAAACTTCAGATAGAAAAGGTGGCAGTAGCTTAAGAGGGGCAAGTCCTTGGGGCCCAGGTGAGAGAGAACATGAACACAAGGAGATCATCTGGGCAGACATTAGGGCTTACTCCTTTTCTTTGATATGTATTTTCAGTAAATGCCAAAAGGCAGCCAAGGGTTGAATAAATTTTTAATCTTGCAAGATATGTGAAACATTCACCATTAACTAGATTTAGGAAAGGGCAAGAAAACGGATTCTCTCCTAGTGACTCCAAAAAGGAATGCAGTCCTGGCAACACCTGAATTTTAGCCAAGTGAGACTTCTCACTTACAGATCTGTAAGATAATAGATTTGTGTTCTTTTAAGCCACTAAGTTTGTGATAATTTATTACTTGAGCAATAGAAAACTAATATATGATCTAACTACATGAGCCAAAGATCTAGGAGCCATCCATGACTCCTTCCTCATTCCTTACTTCATATTCAATCCATCAGTATTCTATTGATTTAACTTCCTAAATAGCTCTTGGATCTGTTCATGTCTCTCCATTTCCATGGGCACTAATAGCTTCTATTATCTCTAGCCTGTTCTGTAATAGTCTTCTGACAATTTTCTCTTGTCTAGTCTAATTTCAACATTGTGGCTAGAGTGATCTTTTTAAAGGGGGAATGATTGGTTATTCCCTCCACCCCTTTAATTAACCTAGTTAACTTATTAATCCTTTAGATTTCAGTTCAAGCATCACTTCCTTTGGAAGCCTTCTCTGACACTGTTCCCCCCAGTCCCAGTCTAGGTCAAGTTTATTCAATATTCATTCCTACAATAATGATTGTTACAAATGCTCATAGAATGGTATTATTTCAGACTAGTCATCTTAGATCTTAATATTCATTTGTGTGATTATTTGATCTCTATTTTCACTGGACTGTTTGAAAACCACGAGAGCTAGAATCATGTCAATTTTGGCTTATCATTGCATCTTTAGAACCTTAGTGCCTGTATATGATGGATGCACAATAAATATATATTGAATCAATAAATAACTTAAAACATGTTGAGCTAATAGTGCCACAATGACTTTCCTCTAATAGTAAACGTAGGTGTCTTAAGTATGATACTTTGATTTGCCATACAGTTGTGAAGATAACTTGTAGGATAACCACTTGAAAGGATTTAAATATTTTAAAATATCTTTATAAAATCATTGTTTTAAAAGTGATATAACAAAAAAAAAGTGATATAACAGCTGTGATGGGGAAATAAGATTATCCATTATCCTACTGATCCAAATAATTTTCATTCTTTAGTTTTAGATTTTTTTCAATAAAAAATTCCAGTTAGTTAAAAGTGTGAGAGAGCTATTAAAGAAAAGCAAATACCAGCTTTTAGGTTTTAAATGCAATTTGTTATGATACTGGTTACTTGAGAATGTTTTTAGTGACAAATGTGTAGGAGTTAAATGTTTCTATGAATATATGAGAAAAGAATATACATGATTATGAATGGAGATAGGGTTATAGTTTTAAAAGTGGAAATATTTTTACAGTGTGCTATTTGGTTCTTAGAGAAGGGGTTAGTTACAAAAGGATGTGAAATAATTACTACTGTACATGAGATAATACATTAAATATCTTTAATACCCTTGTACTTCTGAGAATGAAAAAGAGGCATATTAAATTATGGCAGGAGACCATATAGGTTTAAAAAAAACTCTCATGTAGTGAGTATAATATAACATTGTTAAAAGTCACATATTAATTCCCTAGTTAGAGCAAGTTTGTATGAACCCTGAAGGTGGGAGAATCTTATTATAGAAAATTATACTTCACATAACCAGTTAGACCACCCTATCTGTGGACTTTCATGTACTTTTATAACATAAATATTTTGTTCAAAAGTGACATGTAAATTAAGACTAGGTTATTTTTTATAGCTCAAGAAGGAAGGATAGATTTACACTAGGATTAGACAAGATCAGAAAATAAAAGCCTAATACATCTGACCATAGACAGTCCTTTCCCTGTAGTACCTCTTGTGGCTCCCGGCTACCTAGAGATAGACCATAAGCTTTAGAATGTTATGTAACAGATAACCTTGCCTGAATTAGACTGTGGAATAGCAATTCAGAGGAGAAACTATTCTAGAAACACTTAGGTAAAATTGGTTGTCCTAGGTGATTGGATGTGGATAGAAAGGAGGAGGTGGGAGGCATTATAAAGATAAAACTCAGGCTTCAGGGGGTGAGAGGAGAATGGGGTATTAAGTGAGATAATGAGAGAGAGTTTATCCCATCTTAATCAAGGAAGGAACTGATCATTAGGAGAGGTTAAGTAGATTCACCCAAGACCACATAGTTAAGTAAAGGAGCCAAAATTCAGATCAAAGCTCTTGGTCCCAAAGCTTTTTTTTTCTGCTATACCAACTGTCTGCAACCTCAAGTCAACATGTTCAAAATATAAAGGCATAGAGAAAAACTAGGCTTTAAAAAAAAAAAAAAAACAAAACATGTTCAAAATAGAATAGAGTCTTTCCTTGCTTCGCCTCATTTGTATTTGATCACTGGTTCCACCATCTAAGTCCATTTTATCTAGAAGTTACTATAAGCACAGTGCTTACGGCACTAGCTTTTCAAAGGTCTATATAAAAATGTTTGAAACCTGAAAAAATGTTTGTTTCAAAATACAAAAGTAAAACTGAAATTTTGAGATAAATGAATGCCTCAAAAGTGAAACATTGTGACCTATACAAAATGTTTAATAGTCTTTTAAGTTTTCATTACATTTTAACACCACATGTGAATTTGATATTTTTTTGGTTTGTAGGGATTCCAGAGTATTCTGTATGATTACCAAGCAATTCCAACTAATTATAAATTAAGTTACTTATAGCCATAATTTCAAAAGCAAAGAAAAAAAATCCTTTGAAAAATTTTATTTTTATTTTATTTCTTAAAATTTTTATTTATTTATTTATTTTTTTGAGACAGAGTCTCACTCTGTTGCTGGGCTAGAGTGCCGTGGCATCAGTCTAGCTCACAGCAACCTCAAACTCCTGGGTTCAAGCAATCCTACTGCCTCAGCCTCCTAAGTAGCTGGGACTACAGGCATGTACCACCATGCCCAGCTAATTTTTTCTATATATTTTTAGTTGACTAATTAATTTATTTCTATTTTTTTTTTTTTTTTTTTTGAGACAGAGTCTCGCTTTGTTGCCTAGGCTAGAGTGAGTGCCGTGGCGTCAGCCTAGCTCACAGCAACCTCAAACTCCTGGGCTCAAGCGATCCTCCTGCCTCAGCCTCCCGAGTAGCTGGGACTACAGGCATTCGCCACCATGCCCGGCTGATTTTTATATATATATATATTAGTTGGCCAATTAATTTCTTTCTATTTTTATGGTAGAGACGGGGTCTCGCTCAGGCTGGTTTTGAACTCCTGACCTTGAGCAATCCGCCCGCCTCGGCCTCCCAGAGTGCTAGGATTACAGGCATGAGCCACGGCCTAGCCCAAAAATTTTATAAAAATAAACATTTTAATATGGGATATGAGCTCATTTTAAAATGTTGGTTTTGATGTGATATGAACCTTCTATAAGTCAAAGCACCCAGGGTTTTTAAAAGCCTAATATAATAGTAACCCTGCAATCACCTACTAGTGATTCAAGCTATAACCTTAGAGTCATCTTTTTTCCCCCCTCTAGTCTTGTTGATTTCATCTGCATTATTTCTTGAATTAGTATCTATCTCACTGCCCAGCTTTGATCCTTGATTAACTGATTTCTCTGTGGCAGGTCTCTTCTACCCGGTAATCCCTTCTCTTTCACCACCAGAGGGTGTTCTAAACCATGCAGAGAATGATCTCTGCCTTGTCCCTTTCTAAATACTCTTAGTAGCTCCCCATTGCCTATTTGATAACACTTAAGATCTATGTGTAATACAAGGTCCTTAAATATCTGGCTCCTTCTCATCTTCTCAGCTTCTTTCACTGCTTTTTCACACATAATTTGTTTTAGAGTTACTTGGATTTACTTGACAGTCCACAAGCATTACATTCCATTTGATGCTTTATTCAGTTCTTTAATGTCTGAGGAGATTTGGGATGGAGAAAAATGTTCGTCCCTGCTCATAATTTAATGTTCATTTTATTACACCTGCTTATCTAATACCCTAAAATTCTAAAATAAAAATTTAAACATTGAGACATTAATTGCAAGCTTATTTAGTTAAATTATCTTTAATGACAGTTTAAATTACAACTATAATTAATATAGTTTATATAAAATATTTCACTTTATGTAGTGATCACAAAACTTCTTAAAACTTACTTAAAATTAAACCTATTAAAATATTGACCCATTGGTTTAATTCAGAAATATAGTAATTTTTCTATACTTTCCTAGGGTTATGGCAATCTTAACATTACTAAAACAAAGCAAAATTTCAGATTAGACAGAGTTCAAGGCTTTTGGTGGAGTTGATTGTTAGTTAAGACACAGTTTTTGGTTATGCCCAAAGCTTAACAAAAAGCTGTGTTGGCCGGGCGCTGTGGCTCACGCCTGTAATCCTAGCTCTTGGGAGGCCGAGGCGGGCGGATTGCTCAAGGTCAGGAGTTCAAAACCAGCCTGAGCAAGAGCGAGACCCTGTCTCTACTATAAATAGAAAGAAATTAATTGGCCAACTGATATATATATAAAAAATTAGCCGGGCATGGTGGCGCATGCCTGTAGTCCCAGCTACCCGGGAGGCTGAGGCAGAAGGATCACTCGAGCCCAGGAGTTTGAGGTTGCTGTGAGCTAGGCTGACGCCACGGCACTCACTCTAGCCTGGGCAACAAAGCGAGACTCTGTCTCAAAAAAAAAAAAAAAAAAAAAAAAAGCTGTGTTGATGGCAACCTAAAGCTGTATTGGTGGCATTGATTCCCTTTTATAATATAACTTTACCTGCTAAGTTATTGCTATTTTTTTTAAAACTCATGCCTTTCTCGTAGACATAGTTTCTTGCAACTTGGAGTTATTTCCTGAATTGAAATATGAAATACTCTTTTTTTTGTGTGTGACCAGTGTTTCTTAACCCATTGTTTTGTTATCATTATGAATTGCCTTTTTCTGGTAGCATTATTGCCAGGAATTATACAGATCTCCTCTTCAAGAGATCAGGGATCAGGTCTGTGCTAGTAGCTGTCTTTAGGGTATTCGACTGATTCACCCCGTTAGAACTCAGTTTCTACTTGGTCATTGTGTGTAACCATGGGTGCTCAACAGCCACTGGATCTCCTTTGAAATCGTGTGTGGCGCTGGCCCTGGTGGCTCAGGCCTATATTCCCAGCTGCTTGGGAGACTTTCCCTTTTGTATCTCATTATGAATTCATAGCTTATCACGGACTCATTCTATTTAGCTGTAATTATTGTTATTCTCTTTTTAATGTTCAAATTGTGATAGCCGGGCTGACCTCAAACTGGCTTTTTTGTCCTTTTAGCACTATCTTGGATCTTTTTTTAAAAAGTCTTCTTGCTTTCTGTCAAAATATTCCAAGCACATCTTGATTTTTTCCCCCCTGACCTAAGACATGGAACTAGTGTTCTCCCAAAAACTCTGGTTCCTTTTTAATGGGGAATAGTATTAGAGACCAAAATCTGTTCCATGTGGAGTTGACAATAAGGAGGAGGCATTGTTGCTGGGCGTTGTGGTAACAGAACAGGAAAGCGTGTTTCTTTTGGATCATATGTTCATCATGGCAGTCCAATTTAACGTTAACATTACTAAATCTTTTTCTGTCTTACCATTTTTCTTCACTACAAGGTTCTGTTCACCAGTAACGCTATTATATTGACTTATGGGGCTGTCAGGAAAGTATACAGCCGTGTAACCGTTCTGGTTATATTAACAATGGCTGGATACTTTCTGGGAAGCCTTTGTATATCTTTCTATATGAAGCTCCCGGGTCCAGGAATGCCTCCTCCAACCCCTTTTGACTACTTGGCAAACTTCTTTGTAAAATGAGAGAGGGGGGAGAATAAATTTTATTTAAAGCTCAACCTAGGCCTGGCGCGGTGGCTCACGCCTGTAATCCTAGCACTCTGGGAGGCCGAGGTGGGTGGATTGCTTGAGGTCAGGAGTTAGAAACCAGCCTGAGCAAGAGCAAGACCCTGTCTCTACTATAAATAGAAAAAAATTAATTGGCCAACTAATATATATATAGAAAAAAATAGCCCGGCATGGTGGCGCATAGTCCCAGCTACTCGGGAGGCTGAGGCAGTAGGATCACTTGAGCTCAGGAGTTTGAGGTTGCTGTGAGCTAAGCTGACGCCATGGCACTCACTCTAGCCTGGGCAACAAAGTGAGACTTGTCTCAAAAAAAAAAAAGCTCAACCTTGTTCTGAAATGTTAAACAGAAGCAGAGCAATTGAATAGTCTTATATATCTTGAAATATTTTTATTGAACTCAAGGTTTTCTTCCATTAAAAAAAAATCCTGTAAACAATATTCAATCCAGCTACCCTAACGTGACAGCCTGTTGTTTTATTTGAAAATCATTTGCATAATTATATTATACTCTTACTGTCTGTAAATTTTTAGTACTTCTAAAAATTACTGTTTTTTGTGGGTTTTTTTTTGAGACAGAGTCTCACTTTGTTGTCCATGCTAGAGCGAGTGCCATGGCGTCAGCCTAGCTCTCAGCAATCTCAAATTCCTGGGCTCAAGCGATCCTCCTGCCTCAGCCTCGCCAGTAGCTGGGACCGCAGGCATGTGCCACTATGCTCGGCTAATTTTTTCTAGATATATTCGTTGGCCAATTAATTTCTTTCTATTTATAGTAGAGATGGGGTCTTGCTCTTGCTCAGGCTGGTTTCAAACTCCTGACCTTGAGCAATCCCCCCACCTTGGCCTCTCAGAGTGCTAGGATTACAAGTTCGTAGTGCTAGTTTGAAAGTTTTTGTTAAATCCTTGTATTATTTGGAATATGAGCTTTTTATACAGCTTTATTTCCTCTTTCTAATGCTGTCTCTTAGGTGCTTTGGAAACAAAAATATTTTTGTGAGATTGTAATTTTCAATATTACTAATCAGATTGTAGACATTTAAAAAATAATTTATATAAGTTTATATACATTGAAGGGCATTGAAAAACTCATTGTACTCATATGCATGTGATGACCAGATTATCTTTATGTTGTCATTTTAATGCTTTTTTCATTATTGTCTATACTTCATATAATTTCTATTGTACAATTACTTTACTGACAGTGGCCCCAGAATATTTTTGTGTAAACAAATTAATCTTGAGGGAGATTGATATTTCTGTAAATAGCACATCAGGACTTCCCAGTGTAGTGACTTATTTTGATCATCACAAAATTTAGATATTATCAGATTTTAAAATTTGCTTTTCAATAATTTTTTATTTTATATTTAAAGTATCTCTAAAACTCTAAAAAATGGAACCACATAATTCTCTTCTAAAAATGCATTAGCCTCTTCTGAGTAAAGGAAATAAGTCTTGTCCTATTGTTAGAAATGTAGCTAGTGGTGCACTTGCCTTAAACATATGCAATTCATATATATAAATGAGAGAATACTAATTTTCCTTGGAAAACATTCTTCACTTTACAAGAACTCACTTTTGGATTCCTCTAAATAACACATTCCAGTATACTTGAGTCTTTCCATAATTATCTTACCTTAATTTGTATTAGCTAACTTTTAGGAGAAATTCTATTGTATAAAATCAATAATACCTATATTCTACACTTTCCCATTTGATCCATTGTCAGAGTATGATTTATTTATTTGGTTTATAGGCTCACTATGAGGTAGTAAACAAATTTGAGAACAACAGAGCTCTACTTAGTCAGCTGCTTTTATAACTATATTAATATATAGTTGACTAACAGCCAAAGGAATTGTATTAATACTAGTTTAGAGCCTACAGTTACAGATTTTCACATTTGATTTCCGCAATAACAGGAAGATAACTATAGCTACCTATGCTCTCTGATTGTCAAACATACATGAAATTTTTAAAAATGAGGCTATTCCCTTGACCAAATGAAGCAAGACCTATAAATATGTAATTATAAAAAAAGTTGGTGAATCCTATCAAATTGTTTTTGTAGGTAGAAAATAGTCAAATAATAGGCAATGTAATAAGTTTTAACTTAATGCATAAAAGTTCTCTTGTAGTAATTATGTTTGTATAATATCCCTTATATAAACATGAGTCGATACTTATGGTTTGTGATGGCCATACTTATTGGAGAAAAACATCTAAATCTATGAGGCTATTTAATTGTTAGAAGATATTTTATTATACCTTTTATTTGTATAGTACCTAATTTGTAAATCCTTTTGGGGGATTGATAAAATGGGAGAGAAAGTGCCATTCATTTGCTTTGCTAGTGGTTGAAGAAAAAGCCTAAAGCTGTGGTTAGCAAACTGTACACCATGACATCCCTAGGACACCATGGAGATCCTAGAGGCCTCATGGAAAATTATTTTCAAATGAAACACAGTAATACTTACATTTGCTGGACACCACATGAAATAGTTTCAAGTAGTTTACAGTTTCAATAGTGCACTGTATTCCTTTCAATGACATATCTTTACAAAGTTGGGTTTTTGGCAATTGCTTTGATAACAAGTATTGTGTGAAAATCAGTATGGAATAGGGAGTGAGGATTGGTGGTATCTGAACTGATTCCAGGTTTTCAAAAATTGTGCAGTGCCCAGGCACACGCCCATTAATAAGAGATTATGGTTATTTTAAAATGAAATTAAACATTTTTTCTTTGAATTTATATGTATCATTTCTAAAAACAACTACAAGATGGTAGGACATAAATACTTATTAGGTTGTTTGGACCTAACTATTTACTAAGCAGAACTGTTAAGTATTTCTGTGTCCGGCAGGTGTCATGCAAAAATTGCTGAGATACTGAGGACACACTGTGAACTGGGAAAGTTTGGGAATCTCTCGTTTAAAGTAATTAGACTATTCAATCAGAATTCATGTGGCTGACCAAGTAATTGATGGACGCACACATGCAACTTAAATTTCTAATGCATAAAATGTTTTGAGTTTTCACCCCATTCTACTTGTTGTATTATGTGACAAGCATCTATGCAGTAGTCTAGTCCCTCCTTATCTTTGGGGGATACGTTCCAAGAACCCCACTGGATGCCCTGAAATTGCAGATAGTACTGAATCCCATATATACTTAGGCATAGTTAAGAGATTAACAACAATAACAATAAAATAGAATAATTATAACTATACTATAATAAAAGTTATGTGAATGTGGTCTTTCTCTCTCAAAATACCTTATTGTACTCAACTATTTTTGGACCATGGTTGACCACAGGTAACTGAAACCGCAGAAAGTGAAACCGTGGATAAGGGGTGACTACTGTACATATTAAATTTAATTCTGATTTACTATTACAGAGAAAGAATCCTTTTTAAATAAAAATAATAATGCAAATAAAAAATTTCCTGAAAGATGTCTCACATATTAAGATACCTAGAAATTCAGAAAATCAGTGAAAAGAATACTGTAGCCTGGAATTCAAACATTATTGAAGTCTGCAGAACAATGGTCTTCTCTGTGGCTGTTTCTAGGGAGACATACAGCCATTAAATGAGAGTCACTATGGTATTCCAAAATGCCAGAAAGAGACAGTCCATTTTTCTGCTTTTCAAAATAGTTATCTGATCAGCATTGTCTTTAAAACTGGGAATCTGAGGATCTCTTAACTCCATTTTGTCTTGAAGAAAGATATTAATACTAAGATAAACAATTGCACGTCACATGGCAGTGGGGTTGGTCAGAGTTGGGGTACATTTTATTTCTGCCCTCATTTCTCTATGCCTGCCAGGTAGTTGTTATTTCTAATTCTCAAGATCAGTGGAATTGTAATTATATATTGCTTGCTAATGATGTTTCCCTAACAATATTTTGACAGTTTCAACTGTTATTACATATGGCACCTTTTACCATGTACTACTATTCACAGGCATAAATATCACTAATATTAAGATAGCTGAGAATTTTCAGAGGGGCAGGCATTCGGGGAAGATTATGGAATCTTCATGTGTTGGAGATGGAAAGAGCCTTTGAGGACTACTTTAACCATCTCTTTTTTTTTTTTTTTTTTTTGAGACAGAGTCTGACTTTGTTGCCCAGGCTAGAGTGAGTGCCATGGTGTCAGCCTAGCTCACAGCAACCTCAAATTCCTGGGCTCAAGTGATCCTACTGCCTCAGCCTCCCAAGTAGCTGGGACTACAGGCATGCGCTACCATGCCCAGCTAATTTTATATATATATATATAATTAGTTGGCCAATTAATTTCTTTCTATTTATAGTAGAGACAGGGTCTTGCTCTTGCTCAGGCTGGTTTCGAACTCCTGACCTCGAGCAATCCGCCCACCTCGGCCTCCCAGAGTGCTAGGATTATAGGTGTGAGCCACTGAGCTTGGCCTAACCATTTCATTTAACATGAATTAATTTGCCTACCTTTGGAGACTTTAAGCAGATTCTCCTAAGCAAGTAACAACTGTTTATGAAAGGATTTCCATACGTGATGATGCTTTCAGAAGTCTGATACTGAGACTGAGAGGAATTTTTCATTGATTCAAACTTCGATATTACCTACTACTGTTCTGCCTCATTTCTTCTAAATTCATTAATTCATATCCTAAATTGAGATAGAAACATACCTTCTTACTGTCCTTTTAGAAATAACCAATTGTGTAAATAGTACTTTCATGAAATTTAACTGTTGTAATATTGTGATATAATAAAAAATATAGGTTTGGTCTTTGACCTCTGGTTCCTGACATAGAGCTCCTAAAACCCTTGTAACTTCCTGAGCACTAGGATCTTTTGTTCTGATATTTGGTCTTTTATCCCATTTCCTAACACAGAGCTCCTAAGACCTTTGTAGTTTCTTGGTTATAGGAGTGTCTTTTGTTCTAATGAGGTGACTCTTGGTGGGCTCTGGATGGAGGCTGGTTGCCAGGGGAACCAACCTGCAATTAGAGAACTTTCAGCCCCACCCTCTGACCTCTGAGGGGGAAGAACTGAAGGTTGAGTTAATCAGTGGTTAGTGATTTAATCAACCATGCCTATCTAATGAAGCCTCCATAAACCCCCAGAAGGACAGGGTTCAGACGAGGTTCTGGATAGCTGAACATGTGAAGATGCTCTGCTGGGGAGAGGGGCAGAGATTGGCCAGGATGGTGTAGGCTGTGTAAGGAGCGTTCTTACTGAGATTGGGCTGAACTAGAAACAGCTGAAATTGGCAGTGTTTTCAACTAAATCTGCTCTTCAATTTGGCATTAGCATACTGGCTGTGGCCGGGGTTACAGGCAAATGTGTTTCTGGCACCTCCATTTTAGGAATCTGTCATCTCCTATTTTCCCCCTCTGCCCACTCACGCTATATCACCAAATTCTGCTAATAGCAGGCTCCCTCTTTTTGAATGAGATCATTCACAATACATTCTGGTACCTCTGAAGAGAGTTGTATGAGCCTTCCAGGTGATTCTTCATCTACCCTCATCCTAACTCCAATACCCTTTTCCTGCCCAACCTCTTAGTCTTCAGGGGGAAGAAGCTCCATGGGGCCTTTACAAGCCCCATGATTACTCGCTCCACTACCCTATAGACAGGCATGTCTCAGGAGAAGCCTCCTACCTAAGGAAGCGTTTAATCCAGCTCTGAGAGACAGAGGAAAAACCAAACTCTTTTTCCTACTCTCTACTCTCACTCAACACAACACTTCTGGCACCAGATGTCATCAAGCACCCCAGGAGAGGAGGAAGTATACATCCTACCAGTTCTTCCTCTTTATAATCAGCGTGAACTTTTTAGAATCCCTCATGTGTGGGTGCCCTCTCCCCTGTATTCATTCTTCTAGCCTGGCGATTCTAGTCTCCTGAGCTGTAGTCATAATCGTTTTCTTTTTTTTCTGCAGACCTGTCCAGTCCTTTAATCCTTCCATTTGTTTTCTTCTAAATTAGGGATCAGGATTGGGATTGTAATAAGCTGAAGAGTGCCCAGCTAAAGAGGACCATTATTTCTTAGTTCTAGTTAATTGTTGCCATGAGGACATACCAATCCCTTGTTGCCAGATTTTGATTTATGTTTCAAGAGAAGCCAGATTTATGTTTCAAGAGAAGCTAGAAATCTGAGAATTTACTGTGCAGTTTCTCATTGCTGACATGTTGGTTTTTAATTCAGATTTCTAAAACATAGCTGGGTGCTGCTCCTGGTTCAGGACTTTGCAACCTTTGCTCTAGATGTTATGAAAGTTTGAAGCTCAAAATCAAGCTCAGTATTAAGTGTTTGATATAGGACATAGCTATTTTGTTTTGTTTTCTTTTTGTTTGTGTTGCCCAAGTTGGACTCAAACTCCTAGGCTCAAGTACAGGTGCATGCCACCGTGCCCAGCTCAAGGACATTTCTCTTAGTATCCTGTCAGTTATGCTCCATTTCTTTCTCAGGATTGCTTTCTGGTCAGTTGGCAATTTTTTGACATGTTCTTTGAAAGATTGTGTGTCATTTCTAAATGGAAGCAGTTGAGAAAAAGAAATACTGTTTTGATCTGAGAGTATGTCTAATGCTTTTTCCCCCATGAAAGAGGCATTCACAAAGAGGCCTAAAATTGAGGACTTAGAAAATCTTCACTTGCAGAGATTAATGTGCAGGATAGAGACTGGTCCCTGAGCATTTTGGGGCTCAAAGATTTTGTTAAAAAATAAATGCTGTAACTTATACCTTGGTGATAAAAATTCTTTAAAACCAGTCTTAAAAGGCTTCAGTCAGTATTATACTCTAAATATAATATATATTATACTTTGCATATATATCCATGTATTATGCTATTAAAGGTGCTGGGAAATAGGCAGGAGGAGAAAAGTAACCATTTAGGAAAAGTACTTACTAGTGAGTTCATTATCATGTTAGAGAGTAGGAATTTTGCTTTCTGAGTTCTAGATGGCCTAGGTATATAAAATAGATCTAAAATGTTTCTCATTTCTCTCTCTCTCTCTTTCTTTTCTCCTCTATCCTCTTCTCTTTTTGTAGGTTTTCAAAACAAAAATAGAGTTGCAATTTTGGCAGAACTGGACAAAGAGAAAAGAAAATTACTTATGCAGAACCAATCTTCAACAACTCATCCTGGAGCTAGGTATTGACTACTATTTATATTTTTAGGAGAATAGATGGAAATATTTATTTTATTTTACTTTATTTTTGTTAGGTACACAAATTTTAAAGAAGAATAATGTTTTTACAGTCAGTGATATAAAAAATTTATTGGACCAGGTAACTCAAATTGGTGGGCAGTGGTTTCTTTCTTTAACACTGCAATTTATATGTTGTGTTTTGTTTCTGTAGGGGAGGCTAGACTTTACCTCTACCCATCTTAGTTCTTAGTTAGGATGGGACCCTGTAACAAAAGACAGATTAATAAGAGAAAAATAAGTTTATTAATGTGTGCAGTGCACATTATTACAAGAGAAACCTCAATGAAAAGTAACTCAAAATGGTGACTTGGATGGCACTTACCATCTTCAACAAAGAGCAATAAATTTGTAGAGAAATGATCGGACAAAGGAAAGGGATTTTAAGCTTCCAAGGGTAGGAAGCTGTGAGAAGAAGGTAAATATATGGGAGAAAACTAATGGAGTAAGGTTTGTTTGCAGATTCCTCTGGTGCTGTCTCTGGATTAAGAATCTAGAGTTGTCCTCCAGTAAAGGAGAATTTATACCCTGGTTTTAGGCAGAAAGAGGGGAGGATAGAGAGAGCTTTCCCTTAGTTTGCTGCTGCTTAATTGATTTCTTTATGTCAAAGAGACATATTTTGGGTGACATATTCTGGCTTTCTTCATTTTCTAGTTAGACTTTTAAAAATTAAACGATTTAATTAATTAAATTCTAAATATTCTAATATGAATATTTAATTTTCAGGTTGGGCGTGGTGGCTCACGCCTGTAATCCTAGCACTCTGGGAGGCTGAGGCGGGAGGATTGCTCGAGGTCAGGAGTTCAAAACCAGCCTGAGCAAGAGCGAGACCCCGTCTCTACTATAAATAGAAAGAAATTAATTGACCAACTAATATATATAGAAAAAAATCAGCCAGGCATGGTGGCACATGCCTGTAGTTCCAGCTACTCAGGAGGCTGAGGCAGGAGGATCGCTTGAGCCCAGGAGTTTGAGGTTGCTGTGAGCTAGGCTGACGCCACGGCACTCACTCAAGCCTGGGCAACAAAGTGAGACTCTGTCTCAAAATAAAATAAAATAAAATAATAAAATAAAATAAAATAAAAAATTTTTTTTCAGTATGGCTTTCTTTAAAAAAAAAAAAAAGAGTCTTGTATGGTGTTTGTTACTGAAATTGTTGCCAGCGGACTGGGCGAAGTGGCTCACGCCTATAATCCTAACACTCTGGGAGGCTGAGGCGGGCGGATTGCTTGAGGTCAGGAGTTTGAAACCAGCCTGAGCAACAGTGAGACCCCGTCTCTACTATAAACAGAAAGAAATTAATTGGCCAGCTAATATATATAGAAAAAATTAGCCGGGCATGGTGGCACATGCCTGTAGTCCCAGCTACTTGGGAGGCTGAGGCAGCAGGATTGCTTGAGCCCAGGAGTTTGAGGTTGCTGTGAGCTAGGCTGATGCCATGGCACTCACTCTAGCCTGGGCAACAAAGTGAGACTGTCTCAAAAATATATATATATTGTTGCCAGTGGCCCACTTTTTAATCATTCTGCAAAGTAGGTTAAATTTAGGTAGCTTAATCCTCTTTATTATACATAGTTAGTCTCTGCCATATTCAGTATCTTCCCTCAGATCCATCATCCCATTCAGTCACCAACCTAACTCTCCTCTCTCTCTTTCTCTTACTTTCTCTTAAAGTAGTTGTCTGTACTCATCTGTACTTACTCAATTATTCACTCCTCAGCCCACTGCAGTCTGACTTCCAGGCCCTCCTTTTCCTTCCACCAAAGAATATGTTCTTGCCTAGGTCACTTGTAGCCTCCTTGTAGACTCAGGTCTAGCAGACCAGAAACCTTGTTTTATCAAACATGTTGGTGTTATTTGACACCACTGATTACTCCCTCTTTCTTTAAGTTCTTTCTTTCCTTGGCTGCCATTTGCTCACTCTTTGAACATAAAAACCAACAGGAGGAGACTATCTTGATTTCTTTTGCAGGCATTTCTCCACTGCCTGTCCCTTGACTGTTGACATTCCTTTGAGTTCTAGACCAGGCCTTCCATTCTATATCTATTCATTGGACAGGTGCATCCGCTCCCACAACATGTTACTTATGTGCTGATAACGGAAACATTTGCAGGTCTAGTCCAGTCCTTCTAAGTACCACACTGCCTCTTAGACAGCTCTACTTTGATGTCCAACAAGCATTTTAAATTTAGAATGTCCCAAACTGAACTCATTCTCCCTTCCCTCTCTCCAACTAACTACTTAATATTCTTAGGTTCCCTGGCTCCGTGAATGGCACAATCTACCATGTACTAGTTACCAAATTCAGAAATGTGAACTTCAGTTGTTTATTATTTCTTTTCACTTCCATCTCTAAGCATTTACCATTTTCCTGTAATTCTACTTTAAATGTATCTCAAATCTGTCCATGTTTCTTCATTGCTATCCAGGATATCTGATGCTATCCTGGTTCCTGGCCGCTCTCATTTCTAGCCTCAATTACTACAACTGCTTCTTCACTAAATTTCCTGTGGTCTTATTCCTCTTGAATACATTCATCAATTTTGTCAGTTAGGATGTTTTATTCTGGCAGTAACAGAAAACCAACAAAATTGGCATAAATATCAGTATATATGTTACCCAGGAGTGTAAAAATAAGGTAGTTTCAGAGTGGCTTAATTTAGTGGCCACAACAATGTCATTAGTGATGCAGCTTCCTTCATCTTTCCTTTCTGCCTTCATGGGTCAGTGGCTCAGGTCCAAATATGACTGCAGTGGCCTAGTCATCAGCTCCACACTGAGCTACCAGAAAGGTTCCTATGCTATGTCCTATTTGTAAGAGGGAGGAAAACATTCTTAGAAGCCTTCTAACAGACTACCCATCAAGTCTGGTTTCTTAGATTGTGTACCTTTCTCTTGCCTAAATCAAAAACTAGCAAGGGGAATGGCATTATCTTATACCAATCAAGGTCCGCCACCTGTGGCATGAGCCTGACCTGCCCTAAAGCATCTGACTGCTAATAATTAAACCAAGTTTGGGTTCCATTAGCAAGGAGGAAGGAGATAAACAGCTGTCAAGGAGGTGACCAACACTGTCAGTAGTGGTCTTCCTGAACCACAACGTGATATTCTGATCATGTCACTCCCCTGCCACTTAACACTTTTCTGAGGACTCCTATTACTCTTAGGATAAGGTCTACCTTTTATAATGTTTTCCCTGACCATTATCCTTTCAGCTATTACTATATTAAGTGTCCTTATTCCCCCTTTATAGCATATATCACATCTCATCATAATTGCTATCATCTGTGAGCTTTCCCTGGCATATTATCATATTCCTCGTGTTTAACACAGTGGTAAGCATCTAGTAGCTGCTCTAGAATCTGGTGAAAAAGTACCTCTGAGCTTGATTATTCTTAACAGTTCAGTCTATGTGGAACATGGTTATGATCATTTAATTATTATACAAACAAAAAAATGTGGTTTTACTGTTGATGAATATCATGTGATTTAATTATTTTAATAGTAATTAATAGGGATTATGATAGACTGTATGTAGTACCTCAAATCTGTTTGAAGTAGGGACCATAAACTATAAATTTTTTTGAAAATTCATTTGAAATCCTAATCAATAACATAGGCTTTCTTCACATAAATCAATGTAAATAGCGGGAGAAGGAAACAAGACTTAATTCTGGGAGATCTTTTTTATCCTTTTAAAGAATATATTGCATGTACTACTAGTCCTCTATAAATAAGTAAGTTTAAAGTAAAGCAACTTGAAACTCTACACAGGGCTTGTTTTCCAAAGAAGTATTGTTTAGAGGAGCAAAATTATAAGCCCTACCCATATGTGTTGTAAAACTGTTTTGAAAAGTGAGGCTTGTGAGTAGAAGTGTAGTGCCTGAGTCACAATCCACTCAAAACTTGTAACAAATACAGATAAGTTAAAAAGTTGGAAAAAAAAAAGGAATATATAATGAAAGATGTGATTCAGAAGGACATCACTTTAAGAGATTATTGAACAGCATGATGACTATATTTAATGATATATACTTGAAAACTGCTAAGAGAATAGATATTAAATATTCCCACAACAAAAAATGTTAAGTATATGAGGTGATAGATATGTTAATTAGCTTGATTTAGCCATTTTACAGTATATACAAATATCAAAACATCATATTGTACACTGTAAATATATGCCATTTTTATTTGTCAGTTATACCTCAGTTAAAAAAAGATAATGTGCTGTTACCAAAAGAAAAAGAAAAAGTAAGGATGTCTCTGCCTGAAGTAGCCAAGTAACTGAGATTCCCATTTCAGCATCGCACTCTCCAGACCTTCTCTGAACAAGGACTTCCGGGACCATGCCGAGCAGCAGCACATTGCAGCTCAGCAGAAGGCAGCTTTGCAGGTAAGCAAAGTGTAACTGACATTCTTGTCTCATTGGAGATTTCCTGGGTCTTAGAAGCCAGCACAGTAGTTATTTTATATTTCAGTAGAGCAATATCAATAATGTTCCACACATAATTGCAATGGTTTGCTGATGTTCAATCATGCCCAAAGGATTTGAAGGACCAATACAGCAGTAATGAAAGTATCTTTTATGGTGTCGACCCGGTCATGATTGATTCTGTGTTGAACCTGCCAAGGGATTGCTTGTGCACAAAAGAGTTTAGGATAGTTGGATGGACAGGAATGATCTTAAAAATTGAACTGGCTATTTTAATGGTACATATATTTTTTTCAAATTTGTCATTACATCCTTTGATAGTCTCTTTTTTTTTTTTTTTTTTTTTTTTTTGAGACAGAGTCTCGCTTTGTTGCCCAGGCTAGAGTGAGTGCCGTGGCGTCAGCCTAGCTCACAGCAACCTCAAACTCCTGGGCTCGAGCGATCCTTCTGTCTCAGCCTCCCGAGTAGCTGGGACTACAGGCATGCGCCACCATGCCCGGCTAATTTTTTTTATATATATATTTTTAGTTGGCAAATTAATGTCTTTCTATTTATAGTAGAGACGGGGTCTCGCTCTTGCTCAGGCTGGTTTTGAACTCCTGACCTTGAGCAATCCGCCCGCCTCGGCCTCCCAGAGAGCTAGGATTACAGGCGTGAGCCACCGCGCCCGGCCTGTTTGGATTTTTTTTAAATGGTCAGCGTGACTTATGCAGGAAATATTTTAAAGCTAACTCTTACTGTAGGATTAGGAATGTGATGCTTCACCAGTTTAAAAAAATATTCTTCAGAGTAATAAATGGTTTTTTTTTTTTTTTTTTTTTTTTTTTTTTTTTTTGAGACAGAGTCTCGCTTTGTTGTCCAGGCTAGAGTGAGTGCCATGGCGTCAGCCTAGCTCACAGCAACCTCAAACTCCTGGGCTCAAGCGATCCTCCTGCCTCAGCCTCCTGAGTAGCTGGGACTACAGGCATGCACCACCATGCCCGGCTAATTTTTTATATATATATCAGTTGGCCAATTAATTTCTTTCTATTTATAGTAGAGACGGGGTCTTGCTCTTGCTCAGGCTGGTTTTGAACTCCTGACCTTGAGCAATCCGCCCGCCTCGGCCTCCCAAGAGCTAGGATTACAGGCGTGAGCCACAGCGCCCGGCCCAATAAATGGTTTTAGTGTTAATATTCATCTTGGATAATTTAAGATTCCCAGAGACCTTGAACAAGACATCTTTTTTTTCCTAGGCATAATTTAATTGCCTCTACTTTTAAACCTTATAATCCCAGAATTGGAAGGGACATTATAAAGACCATCTCACTTTAGATGACCTAAAAACAGTCCTTTTTCTAATGACAGAGGGAAGTCACTGGTGGTTTTCTGTTATTTACATTCCAACATTCTCTACAAAATGTTGGTATTTTAATCACCAGTAATTACTTCCTTTTCTCCCCTCTCCTTCCAGCTTTCTTTCCCTTCTTTCTCAGGCTCATGCTTTGTTGATCAAGAGCAGAGTACTTTGGGCCCTTTAAGGCTAATTTTCCTCCCTCCAAGGAACAAAGCAATTCATGTCTTTGACTCATTTATTGACTGAAGAGAATCACTGGGGAGATAATGGGATGACAAATGTGTACCTGGTGCAATTTGTTAATCCAAATTTTGTAGTATTATCCATCTCCCATGTGTTTAAATAAAATTGGCAGCATAAGAACTGATTTTTAAATAAATTTGGTCTCAAGCATTCAGAAAGGATAAGTAATTTTAATGCCTTGGTTTAAAAAATTGTGACTCTTAGTAGCTTAATTGCCTTTTTTTTTTTTTTTAATCTTTCCCAGCATGCTCACGCGCATTCATCTGGATACTTCATAACTCAAGACTCTGCATTTGGGAATCTTATTCTTCCTGTTTTACCTCGCCTTGACCCAGAATGAAGGAAATATTTGTGATGAAAGTGACTTTGTAATACCAAATACCAAAGCTACTATCATTCAGTGCTATACAAACAGTGACTTTCAGAATTTCAGTGAACTTTTATATTTTTTGCTTCTTTAAAAGAAAGCAATATGTAAGTAAGTGAAAGCAAAAAGAAGGGTAACTAGGATGATGAGAGCTTTGGAAGCTGTATTGTCTGAGGAATTGATTATGCTGCCCATGACAGCAACTGTTTTGAAATGCTGTTTGATTTTAACTCTAAATCAGACTCTGAATTGGATGGTCACATAAAATCACGCCCTAGCCCCCTGCAAGTTTAACTGAATATATCATGTCCATAATAGATTTTCAAGAGCCATTTATAGTACTTAACTTTAAAGAAATGAGGGTGCTTTTTAAACATATGAACCAATAGGCTTAAATAAGTTACATTCACATGTGATGTTTATAGGATTGGTATCAGTATACCTTTTGAGTGTATAGTTAACATAGGAACCCGAAATATTCTTTGTGAACTCGTAAGTACTTCCCCTATCCTCAATTCTAAACAAAAACCCAAGATAAGACTAAATTACCATCTTAAACATCTTTTATAAACATATGCCGTTATAAACGATGTGACTAAATGCTATTAAAAACAATTATAAGAAATGTGGTGGTTTTTAAATTTGTACATGCTCTTAGTGAGTATTACTACATACATGGTGTGCTTGTGTGGTTTTATTGTCCATTTTTGTTCTAATTAAAAACTTATGCAAGTTGAGCCCCCTATTAATGCCTTTAAGTAGGAAGTAGTTAAGCATGTTTCTCAACATGACCCATCATTTTTAACAGAACCTGGGGTGCTTATTTAAATATGCAGTCCACACTGCCCTTCTCTAGTCCTACAGAATTGGAATCTGATTCAAAATAAAGTCTGAAAACCATGGGTTAGAGAATTCTATAATATATATTGTATACAATTTTCATTATATATTTATATACTCTTGGATTTATAGATTCCTAAAACTTGGAGGTCATTTATTAATAGCTAAAATCTACTTTTTTTTTTACTTTTAATAGGATTGAAATTATATTTTATACTATATCACAGATAAACTATTTTATATAATTTTTTATAACTGACCTCATTTTGGCCTTGAGTCCTGTCCTCTGGTGGTAGGACAAAATTTAAACTTAAAATTCCAATTTGGGTTAATATTTAGTCAAAGTTCTCTCTTTTCAAAGAGTTTCTTCTCCCCTTCCTTCCCTAGATATTCTCACCAACCACACAGCCCCATTCTACCCAAACTAAATGAAGCAGGGGTGGACAACTCTAGAGTTGGATGTGCCATTTAGATTCTTGAGAATTTGATTTCCTTCATTTGGGTGAGTTGGCAGCTGTCTCTATTGTAATGGCCACCATTATAGCAAAGAGCGCCTTTCTCCTGCTGAGGAGCTACTGAGGGAGTTCTGGCTCCTGTCTCACCTCAGTTTCCTCCAGCTATCCGTGGGCCTCCTTATAGTAACCCTCATTTTTGAATTTAATTTACTGTTTCTTTTCTCTGATTGCAACATACTGACATGGTTCTAAATCTCTGCTGATACTAGGGAGATAAAATATTTGTATAGTTTTTACACTACTGAAGACTTTACCTAATGTGTGACTTTTGTAACTCAGGTAAAGGGATCTTTTTACCAGTAGTATCCTTTCTAGTCTCTTAGCCTTTTAAAAACTGGCCTAAATCCTGCAGTCCTGGCTAGGAAGCACTTCCCCCACCCCTCTGCTCTGAGTCACTTACAAATTCAATTTAATTTCTTATGTATTTATTAATACCTGTTCTGTAAAGCACTGTGCTTTGGGAGACACACAGATGAGTGAGATCTGTCTGTCTTAAGGAGGTCACAGTGAAGAGGCCCCTATTCTGGTACACCGGTAGTTATAAAAAGCAAGCCTGAGTGCAGTAGTGGCACGAGAGAGGCATCCTAGGGCACGGCACAGTCTGGGTAGTCTTAGAAATATTCATGTCATTTTACCTGGCAAGGGAGGGAAGAGCTGCCCCAGGCAAAGGTCAAGATTTCATAACCAAAGGGAAGTGGGAACTGAGCCAGTACGAGCACCACAGAAGATGATAGAAAAGGCAGCTCTGGGGTAAAGCTTCAGCATTGCTTCCCTCAGATTGTCAGGGAGTTTGGGTAGCTCACTTAGCCTCTCTTTGCATGTCATTCTATCTGTAAAATGGGAACAGCACATGCTCTGCCTTTATCAGACATGATTGTCTAGACCAGCATTTTTCACAGTGTAACTCTCAACTCACTGCTGAGTTGAGAAGCCAACTTAATGGTTTAGTGGGGTGTGACCAGCTTTTAAAAAAAAAAAAATAGAAAACATCCAAGTGTACTACATGTAGTGATAGGTAGTTTTATTTCATGAATCTTCTGTTTCTATGTGTTCGTTATATGTGTGCATTTTACTTATTTTGTTTATTGCCTGTTCCACTAGTATGTAAGGTCTTTGAGGGCAAGGATTTGTTTCTGTCCCTCTTTTCCTTTCTTCCTCTTTTACTTTGTTCACTGCTGTATTCTGCATAGAATAGTATTTGGCATATGGTAGGTCTTCAGTGCCTACTTATTGAAGGAATGAATGAAAGAATATACATGACCTGAGTTGTGATGTAAAATGTATTTTTTTTTTTTTTTTACTGTGAGTCATGGCAAAAATGCTTTGAAAGCCACTGCTAAATAATACAGATGACAGTGCTTTGTATGACCCTGGAATAAAAACTGTAATGACTCAATAATTTCAAAGGCAGATTTTTTTTTTCCTGAACAATTTGTGAGCTGTTTCATTAAGTTGTCTCAGTTCTTTGCTTCACTTTGACAATAGAAGCTCAGCCATTATATGAGTTTAAGGCCTATGGAGGCAAGAGATTTGGCAAATATGGTTATACTGAGAACAGAAGATCAATAGAAGAGTGAATTCACTAGTGCAGTTCCACCCAACTGCCGGAATCCTATCAGCTAGCACAAGTCCCATTTCAATAGCATTAAACTCAACCAATATTTACTGAGTGATTTTTTTATTCACCTCTGTATGCATGGTGACTGGTACACAGACACCCACAAATTTTTTTAAATGGGCAAATAAAGAATCAACATATACAATGAGGAGGAGGAGAAGGACACAGTCACTGTCCTCAATCTGACAATCTAGAGCAAGACAAGCACACAATAATACTGGGAGCAACTAGGGAGGAAAGAATGAGGACATGAACCTGAAAGCACCAGTGAGGGCTACATCAGAGAGCAAACATTTGAACTTGGCTTTCAAGATGAGAAGATTTCAGCCAGGAAAGATAGGAGAGCAACATACAAAGCAAAGGCAACGCCTGCATAGAGGCAGGAGCAGAGCAGGTGTAGGGGCCATCGTGAAGCAACCTGAAGTCATCGTGAAGCAATTCAGCTGGAGCACAAATAGGTTTGTATGGATGGATCATTAGAAATAAGGCTAACAGGAGGCGGAATTCATCCTCCAGAGCGTCTTGAAGCCCAGGGTGAGGCAAATATCTTTAGCTTGATACACAGCTGGGAGCCATTGACCACTTTGGGAGGGTAGGCAGGTATAGGGATGAACCCACTCAGCCCTCATCAGTTCTTGGGAAAGGGGAACTTGGGAGGTTCCAAAAGAATATTACTCTTAATTTCTGAGAATTCAGAGACAAGTATGTTCTATTTGCATCCACCTATCAATTCTAGCCCCGTCTGCCTTTGATATGCCTTCCATCTAGTTTTGGACCCTTCCCTAAATCTCTGCTCACCTTCCCCACCCTCCCTCCAACTACCTTTCTTCTCTCTTCCAGTTTTCTTCTATATCTCTACCTCCAAAAACCTTTTAAGAAGGAAAAAGCAAGGCATCCTCAAACAGTATTCATTTAATTTTCCCAACAGCTCAATGAGGTATGTGGCGATGCTTAGTAATCTGCTCAGCACGACTTCTTCCTTTCCCCCTTGCTATTGGGGAAGGGGGAAGCTGTGTCCTCCAGGGGAAGCTGACTCGGCCCCAACAACAGGAGTGTGCCTTACATGCTCCAAACCAATCAGGATAATTCCCTTTGGCCACAGTGATTGCTTCAGGTAACTTGTGCGCACACCAGTTAGCATGTGGTATTTCCAGACTCCAGGAAAGATTTGCTGAGCTTATGGAAAGGATGCATTTTCACCTTTCTGAGAACATTACCAAAAGAAACTCTTTCTAGATGTGTAAGATGCAGCATACAGTCCCCATGGTTGTGGGCAGCCGTCTGAGACCATGAAGTGAAGCCAGTTTTAGGATGAAGCCACCACCCTAAAAGGTACAGCAGAGAAATATAAAGAAACTGTGTCCTTGATGACACCATTGGGTTGCTTAGTCAAATAGTTCCTAAGGTGCTAGCTACTCCTCTGGAATTCCTAGTTAGGGGAGGTAATAACTCCTCATTATTGTTTAAGCCAGATTCAAGTAGGCTTTTTTTGTCACTTGTTGCATAAATATCCTAACACAAGGTGTACTAACTCGCTAGCTCTTAGCCACACAGCTAAGCAGAATCCCAAAACTCCAACCTCTCCCCATGACCACACCATGCTCCCCTCTACTCCCTTCCTATGCCCTTCTTGACCATAACCAGAGTTGGCTGCCTGTGTATCCCTCCCCTGCAGGTCACTCTCCTCCCCTGCACCTGCTGACCTGACCCTTCCACGACACACCCTTTCCTGCTGATTTCCCTCCTGTGATCGCTGGAATCCCTTTGGTTCAATCATCAAAATATATCTGTGCATTTCCAGTTTCCTCAGTGCCCCCTTTGTCTCCATTCTTAGTGATACCCAGCTTTCTCAGCTTTCTTGTGACATCTGCGGGGCCTTTTGTACCTCTAAGAGGGAGGCAGCTCATGATGAGCTCACATCCTGGCTGTAGACTCAGCCAGCTTCTGGCTCAGTCACCATTGTCGCTCCAGAATACTGTTTTAACTTTATTTCAAAATTCACTTCTTAAAAACACATGTCTTTTCCCCCCTTAAAAAAAGCCATGCTAAGTGTCATCATTGCCAAGTTCTGTGGTGGGGGGGGGGCACTCCCTCATATCCCTCAAGGACCTTGACTCTTCACGGGCTTCAATTCTGCATTACTCCTGCTGCTCTCCTGAGAACACTGATAGCCACCTTGTATGAGCTGAGCAACCCCTAGTCTCCCAGGTGCTTGACATCCTCTGCTCCACAGGCTGCCTTCTCCCCTCTGTAGTCGCCACACTGGCCATTCCCTGAACCTGGAGTCATATATCCACACTCTCCTCCCCAGTTTCTGCATCCTATTCTGCAGCCACATACCCTGACATTGCACACTGTCAGTTACGTCCTTCTGCTTCCACCTTTCCCCAGAATCATGCTTTCTGCATATGTTAATATATGTGCATCTTCCAATGATCTTACGCCCTTTTTAAACCTGGACTACTCTAGCCCTTCACCACCAGGCCACACCTCCCACAACCACCCCTAACCACTCTCCTTGCATTTGTGACCATACACTCTTCCTTTCTTAATTAATGGGTAGATGGCTCTTGCTCTCTTTGAAGGCTACATTGTCTCCCCACGACCTACATCCCATCCCATTATTGCTCCACTTCTTGGCTTCCCTGTGTAACAAACTCCCCAAAAGATTGTATTAGCTGTCTCCAATTCCTCTCTTCCCACTGTCTCTGGAACCCACCCCAGTCAAGCTTATGTCTCCACAAATTCACTGAAATTATTCTCGTAAAACCACTAGTCATCTCCACTTGGCCAGATAAAATTGTCAATCTTCATCTCTTTTACTTAAACTCTCAGCAGCATTTTCTACAACTGGTTCCTTTTCCTTCCTTCCTCCTTTCCCTTCCCTTTCCCTTCCCTTTTCTTCCTTCCTTTCCTTTCCTTTCCCCTTTCCTTTTTTCCTTTCCTTTCCTTTTTTCCTTTCCTTTCCTTTTTTCCTTTCCCCTTTCCTTTCCTTTCCTCTTTCCTCTCCTCTCCTCTCCTCCCCTCCCCTCCTCTCCTCTCCTTTCCTTTTTTTGAGAAAGGGTCTCACTCTGTCACCTGGGCTAGAGTGCAGTGGTGTCATCATAGCTCACTGCAACCTCAAACTCCTGGGCTCTAGCAATCCTCCTCCCTCAGCCTCCCAGGTAGCTGATACTATAGGCACATGCCACACTAGGCTAGTTTTTCTTTTCTTTTCTTTCTTTCTTTCTTTTGTAGAGATGGAGGGGGTCTCACTCTTGCTCAGGCTGGTCTTGAACTCCTGACCTCAAGTAATCCTCCCACCTTGGCCTCCCAGAGTGCTAGGATTAGAGGCGTGAGCCACCATGCTGTGCTGGGCCTATCCCTCTTTCTTGGAACACTGTTTCACTTGACTTCACCAACACCACACTCTCCTGGATCTCCTCCTATCTTATTGGCTGTTCCTTCCTATTCTCATTGGCAACCTTACCCAGCAGCACAACTTTAGGTACCAACTAACTTTTGATTACTTCCAAATTTATGTCACCATCCCTGATAGCTCCCTTTGTGGTGGTTAGTCTCCAACGATGGCTGTATTGATTCCTCCCATCCCTTTAGGCATATGCCACTGTTCTCTTCAAAAGGTGGAGTTTGTTTCCCCTCCCTCACATATGTGCTGACCTTGTGACTAGTTTTGACAAATAGGATATGGCAAGAGATGCTATGTCAGTTCACAGCTAGCCTTTAAGAGGCCTGACAGCTTCTGCTCTTGTTCTCTGTGGAAAACCAGCCATTACGTAAGAAATCTGACTCCATGCTTTGAGGAAGCCCAAGCTGACCACATGGAGAGGCCACATGGAACACTGGGGTGCCAGACATGTGAGTGAAGCCTTCTTGGATCTTCCTGCTCAGCACAGCCACCAGCTGAATGCAATCAAATGAGTGTCATCAACTGACATCACATAGAGCAGAACTGCCCAGCTGAGCCCAGTCAACCCACAGAATTGTAAGAATTAATAAATCATTGCTGTTTTAAACTTCTAAGTTTTAGGGTGGTTTATTATGCAACAAAAGATAACAGAAACACTCTTGATCTCCAAATTCCTATATCCATTGTCAACATCTCCACCTGGAAGTCCAGTAGGAATTCAAACTTAACATGTCCAAATTGGACTCTTGATGTCTCACCCTCCCAGCATACACTTCCCCCAGCATTCCTCATCTCAGTAAATGGCCATTTGCATGGACCTAAACATACACAAGTGTCATGGCCCGATTGCAGGATGAGGGATGAACACATAAGACATAGACATAAGACACAGGACAGAGTTGGCTGCAGTCCCAGAAAAACAAAGTACACAGACACAAAGACAGTTGAAGACTACAGCACCTTAAAGCACCAGTTGTTTTATTTTTATAGTTTAATTGGGCAGGCGTCCCGCAGCTATTTTCTCATGCCAGTGATTTTCCCAGCTACTTATTGGTACGTGACTTCCCACAGCCAACAACACCTGTTTCTCCAGTCAAAGCACAAGAGATGCTCTTCAAAGATGTTTACATTCTCTCTTCACTGTCTGTTACCGTGTCCGGATAACAAACTTAGCTCGTGTGCAAAACCACAGGTTCTTGGCCATCTGCAAGGTCTGGCACCGCGTGCAGGATACCAGACAACCTTGGCTTGCATGCGAGACCACAGGCCCTTGGCCATTTGCCCAGAGGAACAGTTTTCTCTGCTGGTCAACAAGTCACATCCTGCTAATTGTGGGAACAAGCAATGGGTTCCCGTTCTGCTGACTTTGAGTCTTGGCCAATCTGACCCAGGGATGGCTTACGTCATACAAGTCATTCTAGACTATTCTTTCTCTCACATTCCTCTTTCAGTTCTATCAGCTGTAGCCTCAAAATACATTCAGGGTCCCATGAATTCTTACCTCCTCCACCACAATCATCTTGTTCCAGGCCACCATCCTCATTTGCCTAGACTACTGCAACGGCCTCATAAATGGTCTTCCACCTCCCTTGTTATTTCCCCTGCCCTCCATCCCACCCCACAGTTGGGGATATTCATCATAGCAGCCAGAGTGGCCCTTTAAAAGTAAGTAAGGCACATGAAAGATGGTCAATATTACTAATCACTACAGAAATTCAAATCAAAACCACAATGAGTTACCACACCCCACCCAATAGGATGGCTACTATTAAAAAAAAACAACAAAAGCAAAACCAGAAAATAACAAAGACTGGTGAAGATGTGGAAAAACTGGAACCCTGTGTGCTGCTGGTAGGACTGTAAAATGGTGCAGCCTCTGTGGAAAACAGTATGGTGGTTCTTCAGAAAATTAAACATAAAATCCGTCATTTGATCCAACAATTCCACTTCTGAGTGTATACACAAAAGAATTGAAAGCAGAAACTTGAACAGATATTTGAACACCCATGCTCATCGCAGCACATTATTCACAATAGCCAAAAGGTGGAAACAACCCAAATGTTCATCAGTAGATGATAAACAAAATATGGCATATGCACACAATGGAATATTATTCAGATTTAAAAAGCAATGAAATTCTGATACATGCTACAACATGGATAAACCCTTAAGACATTATGCTAAGTGAAATAAGCCAGACAGGAAACAACAAATATTTTATGATTCTACATATATAAGTTTCCTAGAATAGTCAAATTCATAGAAAGCAGAACAGTGCCCAAGGGCTGGGGGTAGGGGAGAATGAGGAGTTATTCTTTAATGGGTGCAGATTTTTAGTATGGGATGAAAAAGTCCTGGTGTCAGTTTGCACAACAATGTGAATGTACTTAATGCCACTGAACTATACGCTTAAAAATGGTTAAAAAGGTAAAATTTATGTTAAGTATATTTTACCACGATAAAATTAAACAAACAAAAAAAAAAAACAACTAAGGAGTTTTCGGCTGGGCATGGTGGCTTACACCTATAATACCTAGCACTCTGGGAGGCCAAGACGGGAGGACTGCTTAAGGTCAGGAGTTTGAAGCCAGCCTGAGTGAGACCCCATCTCTACAAAAAATAGAAAAATTAGCCAGGTGTGATGGCATACACCTGTAATCTCAGCTACTAAGGAGGCTGAGGCAGGAGGATCACAAGCCCAGGAATTTGAGGTCACAGTGAGCTATGATGATGCCACTGCACTCCAGCCTGGGCAACAGAGTGAGATCCTGTCTCAAAAAGTAAATAAAGTAAAGCTAAGGAGTTTTCATCTAACTAAGAGTAAAAGCCAAAATCTTTAAAATGCCTTACAAAAGTGGACTGACCTGGGCAGCTCAGCCCTTCCACTCTGCCAGAAGGTGATGGTGTTTTCTTAGCCCCTGCTGTCTGCCTTCATGTCAGGCAAAAGCAACTTTGAAGAGTCTTCTGGACACCTCTGGGACCTCAGGGCCTTTGCACCTGCTTTCCCCTCTCCCTAGCATGCTATTCTTCCCCACACCCATGTAGCTCGCTCCCTCAGCAGCCTCGAGTCCCTACTTACATGTCATCTTTTCAATGATGCTTTTGTGGACCACTCTATTTAAAATTTCTTTTCCCTTTCCCAATACAACCTTGTTTAATTTTCCCCTTAGCAGTTAGCACCCTCTAACATAGAATGTAAATTGCTTTATTTTGTTTGTCTGCCTTCTTCAACTAGAATCTAAGTGTCATACATGCAGATATTTCTCATATATATTTCTCTCTAGTGCTTAGAACAGTGCCCAGAACATCACAGCAAATGTTAAAATATTTTAACACATTAACTGCCGTGTGAGTTATATTTAACTCACACTAACTTTTAGCCTGGGGGCTTGGGAAGTGGCTGTAACTCACGTGTCACTTTTCCTTGGGAGCCGCGTGGTGTGCAGGCAACTCGCTGCCATGCTGCCCCATGCATGTTACGTGCTGGATGGCCCCTGGGCAAAACCCTGCAGCTGATTTGTGAAAATCTTACTTCTTGATGTTCTTATTATTAATACTGACAATTCAATTCTAAAAACGTGGATTAAAGGAATAGAAGTCAATACATTTCATTTTTCTATTTATGTTGACCTCAAAATTACACTTAAGCCTGACAAGAAAAACACTTAACCCTTATGAACTATTTTTCAAGTTTTTACATGACTAATTTTCAAGTTTTTATATTACTTTTTTATTGAAAAAACCAGAAAACAATAAAAAAAATAACAAATTGTTCATTAATTTAGAAAGGATCATTTTGTTTTCAAAGTTTTTATTCTATTTTTGTAATAAAACACCATGGCCCCAAGGGAAAACATTTTTTTCCTAGTGTGGCAGTCAATGGGTTAATGAATAAATGAAATACGTCTGACTGTACAAGGGGAAAAGTGGCATCTCGGTCCTCAGCAGTGGACCCTCTGGACAGTGGCCTGTCTCCCCGAGTGAAATGTACACATGCACATACACAAAAAACTAAGCCTATAGTTTTAGGAGGTCCCTGGACTCCTTGAAACCCAGCCATGGATCCCAGATTAAAACTCTTTGATTAAAAGGAATTTAGCCGCTACCTCACTGGATGCTTCTCCAATACAGTCTTTTGGAAATTGCCTCAATGCCCCAGATCTGGAGCCTGGCAGTACCGTAGCAAATACAGCGAAGCTGGCAGCATAGTTCTGTTAAGGAAACAGGAAGCTTGTGCGCCAGTTCCTCCACCTTCATTGCTGGGCCTATGAATTCCAGTTTTCTCAGGGAAACATCTAGCAGTGAAAATCCAGGCTCTGAGTAGCCGCAAGCTGAGGCACGGACCTCCGTCCTGGGAGGCACAGACCTCCACTAGAGAAATGAGTTCTTTCCCCAATTCAGCCACTTAGCGCGGCAAATGCTCACAGGTGCAAAGCTGCTCCCTTTAATAAACCTGGCTCCTTGGGATGGCAGATGCCTTGCAGCTGGTGCCAGGGGTCGGCTTGCAGGTTCTGTTCAACACTGCTGTCCTCTGAGGCAGCAGAATCCAAGAGGACTGGCCTGCTCCTCAGAGGAGGAGCTCACGTGCACAGCGTGCCAGATGAGAACTGAAGACTAAGTAAGAGATTTGCAAAAGCCAGGCATGATGGCAGAGGAGCAGGTGGGAGCGAGGGAGTCCTAGGCAGGGATGAGGAGGACAGGCAGAGAGGAGGGAGGGCATGGCATAAAAGCAAGACGTGGCAGTCCATCTGGTAGGTTGGAGCTTTTTCAGAAGGGCTTTGGAGAGCCACGAAAGGGGAGATGACAGAGTAAGATTTGTGTTTAGTGAGGTTTTCCTGGGCAGCAGTTGGGCAAGGAGACCACTAAGGTGGCTTTTAAGTGATCACAGGGCAAAAGAGTGTAGGCTGACCAAGTTGGTGGCAGTGAGGAGAATGAGAAGGGAAGAGATTCAAAGGATTTTAAGGCAGGTAGAATGATCCGACAGTGGAAACTGATTATGGAGGGTGGAGGATGAAGGGGGAAAGAGGAGAGGGAGGAGGGAGGTGCTAGAGTAACTGTCAGTTTTCTGGCTTGGGCAACAAGGTGGATATAGGTGGCCGTTTCTTAGGAAAGGCAGGATGGGACAGGGGGTTGAGGAGCCTTTGTCACCTAGGGTTCCACTAGAGAAGTAAGCACTCAAGGCCCAAGGCCTAACTATCTGAAATGAATTAACATCTCTCCCTTGCTTCCAGAATGGTACTAGTTATTAATATAGACCTCAGTTCTCCGTGGGGGACTGAGAAAATAGGCCCTCGGGTCATTTTCTGCATTCTGTAGTTCAGATGAAGAACCCAAGTTGGAAAAGATTTAGATAATCTAGGTGTACTTATGCTAAGGCCACAGGAGTGGATGAAGATGTCCTGAGAAAGTGTATAACATTGAATCCAGGCTGGGCGCAGTGGCTCACACTTGTAATTCCAGTGCTTTGGGGAGCCAAGGCAGGAGGATCGCTTGAAGCCAGTAATTCAAGACCAGCCTGAGCAACATAGCGAGGCCCCGTCTCCTCAAAAAGATAAAAAATTAGCCAGGCGTGGTGGCGCACGTCTGTAGTCCCAGCTCCTTGCGAGGCTGAAGCAGAAGGGTTGCTTGAGCCCAATAGTTGAGGTTATAGTGAACTATGATCGGGCCTGCATTCTAGCCTGGGTGAGAGAGTGACACCCTGCCTTTGAAAACGAAAAAAAAAAAAAAAAAATTGAATCCATGTAAATGAGAGTGTCAAAGGATAAAGAGCCTGAGAAAGAGAATCTAGAGACTAAATGGAAAAATCAGGAGACGGTGATACTTGAGCTTTCATGGAAGCCAAAGAGAAGATCATTTCAAAGGGGGGAATGGGGACAGCTGCTTCCCAAAGTGTGGTTATTGTGCCACTGGTGATGCTAGAGACGATTCTTACAGTATATATGGGCAAACATGTTTAACTTTAGTAGTTACATATTTATATCTATTTATTGCAAGTAAAACAGCATTTATGTAGTAATATAAATAACCATATCTAAAATTTACTATTACCAGGCAGTATTCTAAGTGCTTTATATGTATTAATAGTCTTATTTTTTGCTTTATTAAAAATTCAAGTTAATCAATTTAAAGAAAATATCAAATAATAGAACAAGTGGACTCAGCTATCACAAAAACTGTGAAGGTGGTACATAAATGATTGACACTTGGGAGATGGTTTCCCAGCTGGAAAGTTACATTAAGAAATAATGAGAGAGGAAGAGAAACACATGGTAGTAAACTCTTCATAGTCTACACGTGTACTGAGACTATAGGACCAAAGGAAATGTCTGAAGCATAGTTTTCTCTGCCTGGAGGGAAGTCAAACTGCACCCTTCAATTCTGGGCCATTATCCAAGGGACAGACAGTAACAACAAAGCACAAATACAGTATTAACTATTAACTGTCACAAATATATTTGTTATTATGGGGGTTAGACTCTTTAATAATGTCCTAAAAGATTCACCGGGTTCTTTATTTTATTTTTATTTTATTTTTTGAGACAGAGTCTCGCTTTGTTGCCCAGGCTAGAGTGAGTGCCATGGCATCAGCCTAGCTCTCAGCAACCTCAAACTCCTGGGCTCAAGCAATCCTCCTGCCTCAGCCTCCCAAGTAGCTGGGACTACAGGCATGCGCCACCATGCCCGGCTAGTTTTTTCTATATATTAGTTGGCCAGTTAATTTCTTTCTATTTATATTAGAGACGGGGTCTCGCTCTTGCTCAGGCTGGTTTTGAACTCCTGACCTCGAGCAATCCGCTCGCTTTGGCCTCCCAGAGTCCTAGGATTACAGGCGTGAGCCACTCACTGGGTTCTTTAAATTTGGCCAAACTCTTAAACATTATTACCATAGTTAAGCGTACTCGAAATGTGCTAAATTACTTCCTTGATTCCATTTTGAACATTTCAACAGCTGAGTACATTGTAAATACTCCAGCAGGAATTTTTATTTCTCATCCTTATTTCTTTGGGATCCCCGGAGAAATGCAAGAATCTTGTTTATTGTTGACATACATCTTGTTTAATGTCTTTCATGTCTGTCCCTGGTGTCTTAGCAGAAAAAAATGGCAGTAAAATGCTCCTAAGCAGAAGAAGGGACAAAACAGGGAGATGGAAAGGAGGAGGAAAGGGAATGTATCGGGGAAGGAGGATGGGGACAGGCACCTTCTGAAATAAGCCCAAACGTACTGGTCACGGGAGACTCCCTCCGCCATGGGACACATCAGTGACAGTGGGCACACCAGGCACCCAGATGTCCCACCCACCACCACATCTACCCTGTGCCCCACACCCGTGGTGGTGCCTGCCTGGAGTTGGTCCCCTTTTTTCAAGTAGCAACTCCGAGGACTTGCTATCCTGGGCCCTGGGAGTCCTTGGCTCACTCTGCCAGTTTTCACAGTGCTCTGGTGTGACTGGATTGTGTCTCGGTTTGTCACAATTATAGCTCTCTTAGGGCTGCTGGAACCAACCGCAAAATTTCCATGCATCTACATTCTGTATTAAATGGAGACGACAAAATGTGGTCCCAGGCTCCACCATGTGGTAGGTACAAATGAGGCCATGTAACAACTCAAACTTCACTGGCTCTTGTCATCACGGCTACACCCCAGGTGCTCACCTGAAAATCTGGCTCGTGCCTTATCTGCATTTGTCATTATGGTCATTCTCCTTTCTCCTCCTGTCCCTCCCTGCAGCATGAAGATTCTGTGATTCTATGAGACTGATGAGGAGGGTTGTGGAATCTCCAGTATAGGAGTTTTCTTTCTTTCTTTCTTTCTTTCTTTTTTTCTTTTTAACTCTTCTTTATGGAAAAATTTTAAACATATACAAAAGAACAGAGACGAGAATAATGAACTCTCACGTACTCACTGCTTTCCTTTAACAATGATCTGCTCAAGGCCAATTTGTATATCATCTATACCTCCATGTACTCAACCCCTCTGGATTATTTTGAGGTAAATCTTTAAATCTTTAGAGTATACCTCAAAAAGACAACTGTCTTAAAAATATTTCTAGCGCAGGAGTTTTAAAACCTAGATTTCTGTATGTAAGAAGTTATATGCATATATGCATTTTACTGAGAAAAATGGTCCAGAGCTGTCATAAAATTTTTAAACTGGTCCAGGAGTCTGAAGTTTAAAAATCATTGCTGGAGTAGAACAGTGAGTATAGAGTCAACTTGTCTGAGGGTCAATTACTTTCAATGAAACATCTCATCTTTTCACCATTTCTACAATTAGACTCTATCAGAAATATTTTTCAGACATGTTTCTTAGAAATGAAACATGTTTCTTTTACCTGTTGTATATTCAGAGCAATAACTTTCTACTTTAAAAGTTCTGAGGATTAAATGTAGTCTCCAAAAGTCAAAATAACAAAGACCAGAAAAACATTAATTAGAGGCATGTACACAATGGGTGATATCCGATCACCATATGAGCTTTCTGAATGGGGCCTTGGTCTGCCCAGTGAAGCAAATCCAAGTCAGGGGACCAGAGAGAGTCATGGGAACGACTGTTTCACCCAGAGCACTGGCTCAGAAGCATAGAGTCTAGGTACTGAATTGCTCGTAATGTCCTAAACATTGCAAGCTACAAAGAAAAACATTACTTCCAGGAATGTGATATTAAAGTAAAAGTCAGAAACCATACATACTGTTGAGTTCAAATAATTATTTTAAGAAGACAGACAAAATATACATTAAATTTTTTTATTTTTCAAAAATCTGGGTTAAACAGTCAAGTTGCATATACATAAATGAAACCAAATAACAAATGACAATTAAAAAAAAAACAAACAAACCCAGAACCTTGCAAATTGTTAACAAACTCTACTAGACTATCAACTAGAAGCCTGGACTAGATGAACAAGAAAACCCCTTCCAATGCTGACACGCCATGACAGAAAACAGAAGGGACACGCGCTTCCCACCCACGAGGGCACAGGTGCAGCCACCTGGGGGAAGAAAGAAAAAGTTGGAAATGGTACAATAAAATCATTCAGGTTACAGACCATTTCCTACACCATCCAGGATGATGTTTCCAGTGTTAAGAAATTATGGGTATCCTCCTCTACGTTAAAGAAAAACTACAGAACAGTGAAAACATTAGGACACAGTTTTGTTGCTATTATTTGGAAAATACAGCCACATAGAAAATATTACATTTTTAAATAAAAGCATTGCATTTCTTATCTAAGTGGTTAAATGGAACAGACTTTTGTCAGTCACAGCTAAGCAAGAGGACCCTGGGAAAGGCTATACTTGGAATCTACCCAGAAGAGATTCTTTCCATCTTTTGGGGAAGAAGTTTTGCTGTGTTTCAGAATGAAAAACTAAGCAAACGCAAAGCAATCCATGAACTATTCTATTGCTCAATTTGAAGCAAACATGCTTGTATTGTTGAAAATTTGGAGTTTAAATGGACAAGACAACTTGGGGCACAGATAAAACTTTTATATTGCCAGGAAGGAACTGAGCATCGAAGCCAAAGACACTCTACATTCCTTTGTGTTTTCAAGTCCTTTAGCGCAAGCAAAGGAAAAAACAGAACAACCCACTTCAGTTCTAATGCTGACATTGTAGATTCCAGAATTAATTTTTTTTAACTGCTTTTATTCCCTTAATATCTGAATTTAAACAGAGTTCCATGAAACTTCAAGTACAGCTAAGGAAAGCACCTCTCTGCCCACCAGGCCACCTTCCTGTTGTTGAAATCGAACTTTTCTTGTATTTGTATTCTAAAACAAGTTTTGTTTTTTCTTGATCACTTTTTACAACACGGACATATAGTCCGTAATTTCTAATTTTGTGCATCTTCTTAGTTCTGAGTTTGAGGAGAGTGGGGAAGCACATGGGATGGGGTCAACAAGCTCTAGTCTAGGCTTTCAGACCCCCAAAGCAGGGGACCCCCAGCCTTTTCTTAATTGGAAGCAAGAGACTCTTTCAGGATAGTGTGTTTTACATGGTGTTGGGGAAAATGGAGAACAATTTATATTTTATTAGTAAAATACATATCTGAATTTCTTATTTACACTATAATTATCATGATTTCAGTAATAAAAATGAAGAAACATGATGCTGTGGTGTGGCAATTATTTTTAGATACGTCTTCTTGTATTAATTTAGCCCATTCATGTGGGGACTTTGGGTACTTTTAGACATGTGGCCTCTAGCCCATATTATCTATTTAAAAGCATACATTCCTTCCTTTTAGTGGATAATGACCAGCTATTTAATACCCCAGAGTCCCTTGAAATTATGATACTAAGCAAACATTGTTTTATTTAAACCAAGCTTTGTAGCTTGCAGTACATCTTATTATAAGAATATTACATAGCTGGTATATTTCCTAGATGCTTGTCATAACTAAAAATATAACATATCTTAACATATAAACTGTGTATAAAATTCCAAAGTCACAATTTTTCCCTTCAAAATTCCCTATTGTTTCCTGGCATTTGGTGTTATGTTATAAAGCAGAATTCTGAAGCCAGACTGCTCCTTTGTTTCCTTATAGGCAATTTGTAACTTTTGGACAGGATACCTGCAGGATTTTTCATTCCCTAGGACTTTAATATTTTTGCCGGGAGGTACTTAGGTATTGGTCTCTTTCATGGTTTTGTTTTTTTTTTTTGGCTTAGAATGCAAATTTATGTACACAGATTTTCATTCTTTCTAGGAAAGATTTCATTTCTATAGTCTGATATTCTTTCCTTATAGAGTCTTTCCATCAGAAAAGCAGGCCGGGCTTGGTGGCTCACATCTGTAATCCTAGCACTCTGGGAGGCCAAGGCAGGAGGATGGCTCAAGGACAGAAGTTTGAGACCAGCCTGAGCAAGAGTGAGACCCTGTCTCTACTAAAAATAGAAAGAAATTAATTGCACAACTAAAAATATATAGAAAAAAAATTAGCTGGGCATGGTGGCTCATTCCTGTAGTCCCAGCTACTTGGGAGGCTGAGGCAGGAGGACTGCTTGAGCCCAGGAGTTTGAGGTTGCTGTGAGCTAGGCTGACGCCACTCTAGCCTGGGCAACAGAGTGAGACTCTGTCTCAAAAAAAAAAAAGCAAATGCCAGTAATGTTAGCTACTGTTCTGTCTTCCAAATCTATTCTTCTTCTCCAATTATTCATTTACTTCTTTTAAAGAAAACAGGAATAAAATCTCAAGTTTGTCCTTCACATAATTGACTTGAGTTTTTGAAGCTTCAATATTGTTCTTTTCTGCTTTCAATGTGGATTTCAACCTGCTATTGTGTTTCTGGCTTCCTTGAAATCCTTCTTTCTATTCTTTTCCTCTTTGTTCTATTGCCTTTTTCTCTTAGCCCATTGCCATCTTAAGATAGCTCACTCACTATTGCTGTACAGAAGCAATTCTTCTGTTCTTTCAATTATGACAAGGAGAATCCTACCATTTTCTTGTTTCCTGCATTGTATCACTTTTATTTTCAAGAGTATTCTGGAAGCTGTTCATTTTTTTATATGCCTTATCTCACTTTTTTCTCTGTACTCATCCTTAAATGTGGTCCTTCCTTCCCAGACCCTGTCCACTTGAGTGTTTTGTTGAATCCCCTTTTTTGTCAAATCTCAGGTCCATGGTTAAGGTGAAGTGCATATCTCTAAGTACAATTTCTAGTTTACCACTTTTCTGTGGAAGTAGCTTCCTTTTCCTCTCTATTGCCTGGTTTTCTGGATCTCTGAAACCAACATCATACATGAAAAATCATGATATTTGCATGTTCTGCTACTCGATCATTTATTGTCTGTTTCTGCCTTCACCTAAAGGGCTTTATTCTCAGAACAAACAATTCGTCTAACAGTCTCCCTCTACTTTCTGCTCACCTTTTAGCCCTAGGGTTTAGTCTTGGACTGAATGGAGGTGGGGTTGGAGAGAAGAGAGTGGGATATAGAATCTTTTCACTGTGTAGCATCTGGCTAAGAGCATCAGCCAGAATTTCTCTGGCTCAGGAGCTCTGGCCCAGAGTAGGGAGACAGATATGATTGGGGAAGAGGACAAGTACTAAATAACTTCCAAAGTTTTAATTTCACAGGGCTTCTGTTTCATGAAGTGAAGCCAGGCTTTAAGTTATATCAATTCTGGCCGGGCATAGTGGCTCACGTCTGTAATTCTAGCACTCTGGGAGGCTGAGGCGGGAGGATTGCTCAAGGTCAGGAGTTCAAGACCAGCCTGAGCAAGAGTTAGACCCAGTTTCTACTAATAGAAAATGGAAAAAATTAGTTGGACAACTATATAGAAAAAATTAGCCGGGCATGGTGGTGCATGCCTGTAGTTCCAGTTACTCTGGAGGCTGAGGCAGAAGGATTACTTGAGCCCAGGAGTTTGAGGTTGCTGTGAGCGAGGCTGATGCCATGGCACTCTAGCCTGGGCACCGGAGTGAGACTCTGTCTCAAAAAAAAAAAAAAAGAAAAAAATTATATCAATTTGTTCTAGATTCTAGAATTGAGATCTGGGCTTCTTTTGGGTCTTTATGAGTGTTTTTCTGGGAAGATAGGAGAAGCTCACTGGGGGCTTCTGCTAGCCAGATGGCATTCTATAATTACTTTTTAAAAATCCAAATCTTCCCAGCTATGAGATGAAGGAAAGAGCTGTGGACTAGTTTTCTAGTCCTGAATTCTACTACGTATTGTTTGGCTGACCTTGGATGGGCCCTTTATTATCCTTGGTCTTTAATTTCCTTATTGGTAAAATGAGGGAATATGACTAGATGATCTCAGAGTTACCTATAATCTATTGCTTTTTAAGTCTCAAAAAAGGAAAACAAACATGCCCTGATAGAGGAAAGAACAGGAAACAAATGACTAAGTATATTTGGCTATGAGAGTGCCTTAGCCCTGCAGTCCCCAACCTTTTTGGCACCAGGGACCGGTGTCATGGAAGACAATTTTTCCACGGGAAGGTGGGGGAGGTGGAACTCAGGTGGTGATGCGAGTGATGGGGAGCAGCTGTAAACACAGATGAAGTTTTGTTTGTCCGCCACTCACCTCCTGCTCTGCAGCCCAGTTCCTAAGCTTTACGGAAGACAATTTTTCCACAGACCATTGGAAGTGGGGTGCAGGGGTGGGGTGATGGGGTGGAGCTCAGGTGGTGATGCTTGGCCCCCGTTCCTAACAGGCCACAGACTAGTACCAGGCCAAGGCCCAGGGGTTGGGGACCACAGCTTTAGCTTAAAGATTGTAAAAATCCTCTGACAAAAAAATTAAAAAGCAAAACTAAAAAACCTGATTATGTAATTGTGGCATAAGTTAGGAATGCCTTTATATTTTAAGCAGTGATTCCAGTGTCAAAACAGGTGTACTTTATAAACCAATTGATATCTATAAGAATATACTGGCATGACTATCTGCCCTTTAAGGTAGATAACAGGTAATATAAATTACTCATTGGACAGAGGGTTCTCAGCAGAAAGAAAATATTATATTCACTCATAGAAAACCATCATGCTTTTCAAGAACTATTAAATTATACTGGACGATCAATCAATTAGTAAGAGAGTACATATAAGGTATGACACAGTATGGCTCAAGAAATAGAATATTTCCCAAGCAAATATAAACTGTGTTTAATTTTTAAAAAGTTAAATGGTTTAGGTGGGCAGGGTGGTTCACACCCACAATCTTAGAATTCTGGGAGGCCAAAGCAGAAAGATCCACTTGAGGCCATGAGCTCAGACCAGCCTGAGCAAGAGCAAGAGCAAGACCCCATCTCTCCAAAAATGGAAAAATTAGCTGGGCATGATGGCGTGTGGCCGTAGTCACACTACGCAGGAGGCTGGGGCAGGAGGACAGCTTGAGCCCAGGAGTTTGAGATTCCAGTGAGCTCTGATGAGGCCAGCCTGGGCCACAGAGATTCTGTCTCCAAAAAAAAAAAAAGTTAAAGGGACTTCCGAGGCAGTTTTGCCTAATGGACTGAGTACTGGATTTTGAGTCAGAAGACCTGTGTTCAAACTTAGTACTCCAATTCACTATCTCTGTGAGACAATGAAAAATTTAATTAACTTCTCAGCGCCTGGTTTCTCAATATGTAAAATGGGAATAATTAGACCCTTGTGGAGCTGTTGTAAAAATTAAATGAGAATGTGAGGCAGCTTTGAGAAAGCACTTAATACTGTGTCAGTCAAATCGGAACCTTCTAGAAACTTTTACTAGAACAAATCAGTAGATGTAACAATAACCACAGTTAAATGCGAATTAATCCAATCAATGGACCATAATGTATTTAGGAGCCAATTCCCATTCCCATTCCTATCTCAACGGGGGATGGAAGATCTATCTAATCACTATTAATAGTATGGAACTAATATGTATCTCCATATTATGCAATGATTTTTTGGGGGGTCTTAATAAGTATTTCCTGAAATAATGAATTTCTGTATGAGCTGCATTAGATAAATAATGAAGCACTTTAATTTAGTGTAACAATCTGATTCTGATCAACTAAACAGGGAAATCTCTGGATTTCTTGGACTGTAATGAACTAAAAGTACTCAAAATCATAAAAATAATGGGCAAACTTTGTCTGAAGGATGGGCGGCTTCCCTCAAAGGAGTTTTGGGAAATCCTGTGATATAAGAATACACACGTCAGAAGTAGGAATTTCCAGAGATGTTAGTTTAATTATCATCCCCCACAGCCTCCTCTTCTCTGGGAAAGGGAGCGCAGCTGTAGGTCACAGCCAATCCCTCCCCATTCTGTTTCCTCCCCACTCCTGTTTTAATTAAGGTGATTCATTTATATGGGAAAGTGCAACAAAGATCTCTACTTAAGAACATGGCTAAACAATGGAATGCTTTTCCTTTAACACAGGTCATTAAAAATTCACCCCAAAGGCAAAAGCATTGAAAGGTGTATACAAATTTGAAACTTTGAATGAATTCTTTTGTTCAGAGCGGTTAACAGTTGCTGTATGTATGGGTCTTAGACTTCAATTAGATCATGCAGAGAAAATGAGGTAACTCTTCTTGGAGGTCTTCATTGTTTGCATTCATTGATGCTTAAAGGTAACTGACCAGTTACTACCGGTAGCTCAACATTTTTTAGCAATTCACATCTCATAAAAGCAACAAAGTGATGCATGTTTGATAAGGATAATATTTAGAAATTCTTTTTACTTTAAGTAGCAACAGTGTGGCTTAGCATTAACCTAAGCTGAGAAAAATAATCAACATTCTGTTGTCTAGAGACAGCAAAATAATTTCAGAAGTTGTGGAACTTGAAAATTCAAGAATGGCATCTTGGGCCAGGCGGGGTGGCTCACGCCTGTAATCCTAGCTCTCTGGGAGGCCGAGGCAGGCGGATTGCTCAAGGTCAGGAGTTCAAAACCAGCCTGAGCAAGAGCGAGACCCGTCTCTACTATAAATAGAAAGGAATTAATTGGCCAACTGATATATATATAAAAAAATTAGCCGGGCATGGTGGCGCATGCCTGTAGTCCCAGCTACTCGGGAGGCTGAGGCAGAAGGATCGCTCGAGCCCAGGAGTTTGAGGTTGCTGTGAGCTAGGCTAACGCCACGGCACTCACTCTAGCCTGGACAACAAAGCGAGACTCTGTCTCAAAAAAAAAAAAAAAAAAAAAAAAAAGAATGGCATCTTGTCTTGGGAAGACTGAAATCAATATGAATTTTCTCTGTTAAAAAAAAAAAGAAAGAAAAATCTTATTCCTGTAGAAGTCATCCCCATGTTGTGAGAAGCACTACATTAGGAGATTAACTATCTGATTTTCAGGAATTAGGAATTTTGCATCCTAGCTTTGCCACCTCCTAATTATATGACCTTGAAAAACTGCAGAAGCGTGACATTGTTCACCTTGGAGATGATCCATTCCATTGATCCCACTGTATGGCTGAGGAAAGTGACACCAGCATTAGCCCAAGTGAGGAGTGAAGTAGCTCCTAGTCTAGGAATCTTTCCATTACAGCAAGAGGCTTCAGTTTTTACATGAGTTATTATTTTGTCCAGATTCTCCTAATGACTGTGAACATGTAGGAGAGTGAATGCTATATAGTGCTTGATGCTTTTAATAAGGTTGAATTAAAATAAAAATCAAAGTAACAGAATTTCACATTTCTTCAAATACTATTTATCAGTCAGGGCAGACTAATGCAGCAAAAAAATCCAAGGAAAATTGGAAAAATGCCACATGACCAAGGAAACTATTTTTTTTTCCACAGCTTTGGTTAGGTACTCATAATATTCCTTTTTGCAAACACACTAAACAATGGCAAAACTTTCTCATAAAGCTTCTCAAGCCTTTTCTGTTCTTCCTTAACTTGTTTTTGCTTATATCTGAGGTATCAGGGCTTGTGTTGGAGGTAGAATTCACGGGTGAAAATATGTTAACTTGACCAGATGATTAGGTTTGGTTTCCTCTTCAAGTTTAACATTTTAAGGGAGAGAAAAATCTCCATAATGGAAGAAATAAGTGACATAATGCAGATTAATTATTATCAAAAGTTATAACTAAGATAGGTAACATTTCTCACATGCTTAGGATGTGCCTCGTACTGTGCTAAACCCTTTAGATTTAATTCAATTTGACACCTATCATCTCTGCCAGAGTAAACTTCCAACAGGAGACCTGCTAGACTCCAGGGAGTCAGTATCAAGAAAGCAGGGCTCACGTTAGAGCAGACGCAGAAGGTGCTGCAGGCAACTGGTGCCTAGGTGAACGTGAGAATTCTTGAAATTCATTCCCGCTTTAGAGCATTAAAAACCCAAAGGCAAGTGGAGAAAATGCTCTTAATCGCCCCTCTCCCTTCTCTTGGGATTCTGCTTGCTCCAGCTTAGGCCAAGAGCAGAAGAAGATCATGGAGCCCCCAGCAGGTAAGGTTTAGAGCAGACTGGAAGCCAGCGAGAACACCAGCGAGAACTGCCTACTCTGGCCCCCCTTAGGATCCTCGAGGGACGGCCTTGGCCATGCACATGGACAGGCGCTTTGCCATTTTAGCAATTCACCAGGCTTTAACACGTATAAATTTAAAGTGTGTGAATGTGCACACACACATATATACAAATACATACTAGAGAAACTACCTAGTACAATGTGTGGCACATGGCAACATTTGATGGAAGTGTTTTCCTTCTTGTTCCCATTCCCAAGGAGGCATGTAATGAATGGCATTTAGGATGCTGAGATACAATTCTTTCATCCCATCAGGTATCACTGAAGATGTCCTCTCCTGATTTTTTATTATAATCATTCACTTCAGAACTCTGGTGATTTATAGTACATCAAATAGGTGATAGGCAACAAATCTGAAGCGGAGATGGCTATTCAGCTTATGAAAAGCCACTATCAATAGAACAAACTCTGGATCAGTTATTGCTAGAATTGGAAATGTTAAAATCTGAAAAGATTACTAATGGCAATTTATTCTTGAATCTAAAATAAAAGTGGAGGTTTATTTAATTAGGCTGCAGGTTCTGCCCAATAGTTCACATAGGTTATATTTCAGTTTTAGTGCAGAACTGACAAGAAAATGACCATCTGCTTTCAACAAACAAAAATATCCTTTGGGTGTTCAGCAAACTAAAGGAAACTGTATCTAATGTTTTGTCTATTTCTTTTTCATCAAAACCCTAAAATCACTACAGGGAACCACAACAGAACAGTATACAATATCAAGTCATAACAATGATTATTAAATATTACCTGTTATTTATATACAGATGAAGATATATCAAAATTAATCTCTACTCAGGAAAGGTCAACTAGTAAATAAAATTATCAATGCACAGTAACTCAAAAGGGAACAACATTACACGTTAAGGCAGCATTGGTTGAGTCTTCTCTGGTAAAGGAAGTATTACATATTTCAATGACTAGTGAATGTTCTTAAAAACAATTAATTAAATACTAAAATAATGTTTTGAAAAAGAAATAGGACTGATTTTAAGACTCCTGCAAAATGAATTTGCATTGGAATTTTAATTTGGGATTAGAAAGCATACACAGGAACATAATGGTATAAAGTTGTAGTAGTTTTTCCTCAAATACAAAATAAAGATCCCTAGGAATTATTATTATCGTTAATTAGTACTCTTTGGGCTGCTTATTCATTTACTGTTGCATTCATAGTAGTTATTAGAAAATTCTGCTGATGTTTAAATAATGTGATCAGGTTGAATTTTACCTGAGTGAAATGGTTTCAAATTGCATTAATAATCTATATTATGTTCTGACTTTACAACTATATCCTTAATGCTGGGTTTGCTTACCTGGTAGGTTGTCTAAATCATCATGTCCCAAGCATTGGTGCCAACCTAAAATGATAATATCTATTGTGGCTGAAAAAAGTCATGCTTTGACAAGAATATTTCAAAGCTCTTTAATAAACGTTATTTTGGGATTTGTTTTCATTGCAGCTTGTTTTGTTGGATTTTCTTGGTTAAGCCTGACAATTACCTTTAGTTGTTTTAATAGATCCAGTGCTATATGCTGACAGAACTATCACATGAAGAACAGATTAAAAACACTAAAAAAAATATGTTCAAATGAAAAGAGCTCTCATGTGGTGCTGAGAAATAAAACATAGGCACTTCTGCTTCAGGAGGTTTTCACATTTTGATCACAGATGGCTTTTCCAAGCCACTTTCTTTCACTACTGGAAATTCTCCCACATTACAAACCACCTAGTCGCTGGAAAGCTTGTTCTCACAAACACCCTTCTGGTGCATTAATTTTTTTTTCATGAAATTGTCTCTATTGACAGTCGAGATGGAGTTCCTTCCACTGCAGAGAGCTGTAGGAGCAACCCTGTCAGGTGACTGAGTGTAGCTCTGGGCTCTTCCTCCAGCGACGCTGCTTGCTCCAAGTTATCCACCAGCAAAATATAAAGCAATGTCAAGTGCAATTTTTCTCCTGGAGATAGTTAACACGTCTGCCTCTCTCTAGTTCTTAATTGTGAGTGAGATTCAACAAAGTGTATAGTCTTTATAACATTCTAAAGCTACTGGGCTACTGGGATTTTTTTTTTTTTAGTGACTACTTAAACAGTTTCCTTTTTTTTTTCTTTTCTTTCTTTCTTTTTTGAGAAAACCTGTGCTAAAAAGGCACTAGATAAAATGAATTTCCTCACTCTTGTATGTAGCAATTATACATTGTGTTAGATTCTAAAAGTTAACAAAGGTGACACACATTTAGATAAAACATCTGAATTATTCAGACTCATCTACTTTCATTTAAAAAACAAACCCCAAGTCAAAGGACTAGTGGGCCACACTGATGGAGACCACCCTGACAGTGAAGTCCTGCTTGCCCAGCCCCTGCCTCTCAGAGCTCTGGGGGCCGCTGACTCTGGCCCTGGTGGCCTGGGGGAGCTCCGGCCTAAGAGGATGAGCAGGGCAGGGGGCCGCGCCCAGGTGGGCTCACTGGCAGCAGCTGTGGGAGCCAAGCCTCCTGGAGACCTGAGTAAACGAGACGAAGGTAAAGTTCTCACAGTTTTCCAGCTTGACCTTCTTGGCTAAGTTTGGGACAATTCCCCGAAGAGACCGCAGTCCCATCCTCTGCTCCTCATACCACACGCTGCCCATGTCTGCAGCCTCCTTCCTGGCAGTAAGGTAGAAGGGGGACTTGGCCTCCATTTGGGTGGGTGGCCGATGGATGTACATGTACTTGTAGAGGAGGCAGTAAGGGCACTGTTTGTGTCCCCTGGAATGCTCATGGTAGATTTTCCCATGACACACTCGAGTGGAACCACTCCGACTCTCCCGCTTGACGCTGTCTGTCCGGGCAAAGTAGGGCTGGTTTTGTGGGTCTTTGAGCAGCTCGATGTCACCATACATCAGATCTGCATGCTCCTGCAGCGTCCGCATGTTCAGGTACTGGCTGTTGTACTTGACCACGGTGGACAAGAGGGTGATAGGGCTGTCATCCCCCAGACACCCTGCCTGCCACATCTCCTCCTCATCAGAAAGGGAGAAGTAGACGATGTTGCGCGAACGGGCACCCGACATGCCTGCCTTACTCAGCACCCACAGCTTTTCCTTGAGTTTCTTGGTGGAAGAGCTGAAGGTGCTGCTGGTGATGGAAAAGCCCACACCTGCATTCTTCAGGATGCGGTCCAGGCCTCGGCGAATGGCATGCAGTGAGGTGGCCAGGAAGTCTGAGCCGTCACTCTTCTTAACGGTGACGTAAAAGTTCTCGAGCAGCTCATTCAACTTCACTGCAGGGATCTCAAATGAGACAAACACTGAAGTTACACACTTGAGGACACCCACCTGGCTAGACCCCTCCTTTCTTCTATCCTCACCTGGGGCTGTATTGTGGACATGTTGTGGCCTCTAAAGGGCTGACCCCTTAGCATGACGTAGGGGAAAGAACAGCACATTTCAAGCTGGAAGAACTTCACACTTGCTCCACCTGATCTCTTAAACCTCTGTGTTTCAATTTGCAAAACAGGACATAATAACCAATACCTTCTCATAGGATTGTTGTAATGCTTAAAGTAGTGGACTGTGAAAAGGTCTGCAAATAGTAATGAACACAAATGCGCGCACACACACGTGTGTGTCTGTAAATACATACATATATATTATTATATTATTTTTTTTTGGCCTTTTGTAATTTTCACTATTCCTCTCTGGAAGGCCTTTTCTTTTCTTTGCTCGCAAATCATTTGCTTCCTTCCCCTTCAATAAAATTCAGCCATCTTCTCTGAAGGATTCCTGAACTAAACTTAAACTCTAAATCACTTCAGCATTAATTTCCTTGACATATGCACACACTGTTTGGTCCTGCTGTTACTAAACATAGTGCTCCAGGGAAAGACAACTAATGTCTCCACTTTGCATGGCAAGTTAATGCTCCTTGATTTGTCACTTTGAATTTATCTGAATAGGCGCTGAAATATCTCTGGCTTAATGATCCATAGATTTTCAATGTCAATTATTTGTTAAAAAGAAATGAAACAATGACTATTCTGACAGAGCTCCTTATATGGGTATGGTAGGAAGAGAAGGAAGCTTGGCTAGTTAAGAAAGCTTTATTTTCAGTGGCTCACGCCTGTAATTCTAGCACTCTGGGAGGCCGAGGCGGGTGGATCATTTGAGCTCAGGAGTTTGAGACCAGCCTGAGCAAGATTGAGACCCCATCTCTACTAAAAACAATAGAAAGAAATTAGCTAGAAAATTAAAAATATATAGAAAGAAAATTAGCCGGGCATGGTGGCACATGCCTGTAGTCCCAGCTACTCAGGAGGTTAAGGCAGAAGGATTGCCTGAGCCCAGGAGTTTGAGGTTGCTGTAAGCTAGGCTGACGCCATGGCACTCTAGCCCAGGCAACAGAGTGAGACTCTGTCTCAAAAAAAAAAAAAAAGCTTTACTTTCAAGATGGAGCTACAAAGAGCAAACTAGACCTTGCTCATAGTTTGTTCAGGCTGAATATATATTCTAAGACAATAACAAAGTCTCAGTAAAAAAATTTTTATTGAGTAAAAACTGAACAGATAACATTCATTCATTCTTCTAACAGCCCTGAGTCAAAGAGAAAATAAAAGCTGAATTAGAGATTAAGAATTAACCAAAGGGAAAACATTACATATCAAAATGTATGAGATATTGTAAAATATATTCCAATAACATCATAGTCTTGAATGACTTTGTTAGAAAACTTTATTCAGAATAAGCAAACTGATTATTAAATTCAAAAAGCTAGAAAAAGTAAACCAAATTAAAAAATAATAGAATGAATCAATAAAAATATAATAGACTAGAAAAGATATAAATTGGAGTAGATAAAAATAAACATATGTAATCTTTGAAAATACATATAGAGTCAACAAACTTTTAGCAGGTAACTTTAGAAAGAGAGAGAAAAGGAAGGAAAGAAGGTATGTATACACTTAAACAATATTAGGAATAAGAAAGACTATAGAAAAGGAAGAGATTAAATAATGTAAAAAATCATATGAGTATTACTTTAAAAATCTAGATAACCTGAATAATTTTCTAGAAAAATATGAATTACAAAAGTTGGTTCAATAAGAGGTAAAAGATCTGAATAGCCCTAAACAAGAGAAGAGAGTGCAATAATTGTTCAAGATGGCTTTATCAAGTCAATTCAGCTTTTCTTTTGTATTTAAACAGTATTACGGCATAGGAAAAAGACATTTTTTCTAATGCAAATTTGATCAACATTGCACCAAAACCATAGTATATGAATATAAATGTAAACTTTCTCAAATAATATAGTGGCAATTTTCATTTTATACTTCACTATATTAAATAAAATTTGTGTACATTAATACCATGCAAAGCAAGGACATGACTGAGATATGCACAAGTCCTCCAGTTCACATGGTACCTTGCAAAACAAGGAATGCCTGTATTATCAAGTAAAATTCAGGATGGCAGTATAGCAATACTGCATCAAAACAAGTGGGGATTATTGTAGAGTATAAAAATTATTTGATTTTAATAAATATTTTAATATAATTGACATTCATACATTAAGAAGAAAAATAATATGAACTTGATACTGAAAAAATACTTGAAAAAAATGTGATAGCCATTTCAAATTTTTAAAAATACAAGTTAAATTTAGATTAGAAGAAAAAAGATCCTCTTACTATGATAAAGAGTATTGTACAAGGCAAGAACTATAAAAATTATGCCCACAATGAAACATTTGAATCTTTCTTATAAAATCAGGAATGGGATAAGCATACCGAATATCATTGTTATTATATATAACACTATTCTGGAGAGCATAGCCAACCATATAAGACAAGAAAAATAAATTTCTTTCCTATATAACAGGAAAGAAAAAGACAAAATATAATTGTTTTTTTTTTTTTTTTTTTTTTTTTGAGACAGAGTCTCACTTTGTTGCCCAGGCTAGAGTGAGTGCCGTGGCGTCAGCCTAGCTCACAGCAACCTCAAACTCCTGGGCTCGAGCGATCCTTCTGCCTCAGCCTCCCGGGTAGCTGGGACTACAGGCATGCGCCACCATGCCCGGCTAATTTTTTATATATATATCAGTTGGCCAATTAATTTCTTTGTATTTATAGTAGAGACGGGGTCTCACTCTTGCTCAGGCTGGTTTTGAACTCCTGACCTTGAGCAATCCGCCCGCCTCGGCCTCCCAAGAGCTAGGATTACAGGCGTGAGCCACAGCGCCCGGCCTATAATTGTTTTCTGATAATCTGTTGGTCTAGGAAACTCCAAGAGATTCAGCTGAAAAGCTATCAGAGTTGGGTGGTTGTATACAAAATATAAGAACAGCTTTCTTTTATACCAGCAATAACCAGTTAAAATAATTTTCCAATAACCATTATACTCAAAGTCAGCTGACTTTGGATTTCTATGTTGTCAGTTGCAACTCTCCACTTGCAGGTATTAACCTCTCTTTATACTAGTTGGGACTCCTTTGGTTGCAAGAGATAGACTAAATTTGAAGAAGCCTAGGCAGAGAGGGATGTCAGACTTAGTGGGCTCCAAGGCCATCAGGACTCTCTCTATTTCTCATCTCTGCTTCTCTGTGCAGACTGGCTTTTTTCATATAGCTGCAAACATATACCTAGTACTCCCCAGGGTTTACATCTTAAAGCTTCAGGTTTTTAGCAAGAGTCTAACTCTCATTTTCAGTAGAAAAACAATCTAAAAGAAAGATTCTGATTGCCCCACTCCTAATTCAAACAACTCACCAAAAAGTGGTCCATCCTGCTAATGTGATGGCTTCTATAATAACCATGTGGATTGTGGGAGAGGAATGAATCCTAAAGAAGGGGTGCTGAGGAGAAAATCTTATTTTTTACCTTAGTACTTTAAACGAAAAACCAAAAACCAAACTTCTGATAGCTTCCTGTTGCCCTCGGGATACATTCTAAACTGTTTATGTTGTATATAAGTCTTCCCAATCTGCTTCCATCCTGTGGTAGACTGTTGGCAAAGATAGCTACAACAATTCCCCTCCCTGTGCACCTGCTGCTTGGCAATGTGACTTTGCTGCTTCTCCCATCAAGAATTGGAATCTGTTTTTCTACCCCTTGAAAGTGGCCTGGCCACATGACTTATTTTGACCAACAGAATATGGCAGAAGTGACAGTATGTGAATTCCAAGCTTAGGCCTCAAGGGGTTCTGCTTTTGTAATATAGGTTCTTCCTGGTCTTAGTGCATGGTGTTGTCATATGAGAAAGCCCAGTTAGACCATGGAAATATAGGGACAAGTTGTCTCCTATCTAACATCCAGATGACTGTACTCATATGAGTACTTCAAGGGAGGAAATACTCAGTTGAGCTCAGCCCAAAATGCTAACACAGCAAACCACGAGCAACAAATAAAATGAATGTTGCTTTAAGTTACTAAGTTTTTGGGTGATTACACAGCAATAGATAACTGGTACACACCCTATTTCTCTAGCCTGCTCTTTTGCTCTCTTTATTTTCTAGCCTCATTTGACTTTTTGCCATTCCCAGAAACCAAAAGGCCCTTTCATGCTTCTAAGTCTTTGCACATACTACTTCTTCTGCCTAGAATGCTTTAGTTCTAACCTCTATTTGGAAAATTTCGATTCATTCTTCCAAAATTAGCTCAAATTCTGCTTTCTATATAAAAGATTCTGCACCTTCCCTAGGCAAAGTTACTTTCTCACCTGGGAATCCCACGGCACTTAGTTTAAGTTTTTATTATGGTCCTTTCCATATTGTGCGGTCTGTTATCTATTTCTTTGTCTCTCTCTCAAAATAGACTGAAAGCTCCTTAAAGGTGAGAACTATATCCCATTCATGACTAGGTCTTCAACACACACCAGAAGACCAGAAATATATAACTGGCACCCAGTGAATTGATAATGATGGGTTAAATCAACAAATTAACCTTGGTGTCAGGAGAACCAAGCCAACTTAGGATACAGAACATTTTTCTTAATTTCCACAGAATACCACAGGTTTCAAAGTAAAATCACCACAAAAGCAATTCCTAGAGAAATATTAAGTCACAAAATTTATATTGTTTGCACACAAGAAACAGTTCATTCTGGCCTGTGTTGGCTGCCTTTTTTGTTTTCTCAGACCCAGTTTTGGTTGCTGATTATTCCTCCAATTTACAAAGGTATTTAGTTGGTTAATAAGATGTTGCAAGAAACCATTTTCCTTCATTTAAATGGTCTGAATTGATTTACTGCAACAAGATTCACCATGGATTAGAAACTTGGCTTCCGTGATGTAAAAATGACCAAAGAGAAGTAAGGGATTGGACTGATGACCCCAGGTAGGAAAGAATAAAATAAGAAAAAAACTGACTTGCCTGGCAAACTCCAAAGTTCTAGAAGTACATATCAATCCTTGACACTTGGAAGAGACAGGTGATAAGACAAGTAAAACCAAAAGTTGCTTTTTGGGAAATGCTTCAAACTCTTCTTTATAATAATCTTGTCTCTATTTTTTTCCAATATTGTTTTGTAGTTTGCAATGTATAATCTGGAACTTTTTTGTTAAATTTAATTCTAAATATTTTATTCTTTTTGATGCTATTGCAAATAGAATTATTTTCTTAATTTTATTTTTGGGTTGATGATTGCTACTTTAAAAGCACAACTAATTTTTGCATATTGATCTTATATCCTGCAACCTTGCTGAACTTATTTATTATTTCCGATCATTTTCTAGTAGTTTCTTTAGGATTTTCTATATATACGATCATGCCTTTTGCAAAAAGAGACAATTTACTTCTTTTCCATTCTGGAAGCCTATTTCATTTTATTGCCTAATTGCCCTGGCTTGAACAATGTTCAATAGAAATGGCAAGAGCATGTCTTATTCCTGATCTAAGGGGGAAAGCATTCAGTCTTTTACCACTATGTGTGATGTTAGATGTAGGTTTTTCTTATTAGGTTTCTTATTAGGTTAGATGTAGATATCTCTTATTAGGTTGAGGAAGATCCTTTCTATTTCTGGTTTGTTGAGTTTTTGTTTATCATGAAGGGATGTTGAATTTTCTCAAATACTTTTTCTGTACCTATTGAGATGATTATGAGGCTTTATCCTTTTGTCCTTTATCCTATTAATACGGTATATTATATTAATTCATTTTTAGGTGTTAAACTAACTTTACATTTCTAGGATGAAGCCCACTTGATCATAGTGTATAATCCTTTTTATATGTACTGAATTCAATTTGCTAGTGTTTTAATGAGGATTTCTGTGTGTATATTCATAATAGGTATTGGTCTGTGGTTTACTTGTAATGTCGTTGGTTTTGGTATCAGGGTAATACTGGCCTCATCGAATGAATTGGGAAGAGTTCCTTCCTCTATTTTTTTTTAAGACTTTGTGAAGGACTGGTATTCACCAGTAAAGCCATCTGGGCCTGAGCTCGTCTTTGTGGGTAGTTTTTGTTATTGCTGTTATGAATTCATTCTCTTTATGTGTTACAAGTCTATCATATTTTCTATTTCTTCTTGAGTCAGTTTTGGTAGTTTGTATCTTTCTATGAATTTGTTCATCTAAATTACCTAATTTGTTGGCATATGATTGTTCACAGAATTCCCTTAAAATCCTTTTTATTTCTGTAAAGTTGGTAGCAATATCCCTTCTTTCATACCTGGTTTTAGTAAGTTGAATCTTCTCTATTCTCTAAATGTTAATCTCTCTTATTAACTGCCATAACTTTGTTATCTGTGCTATATTTCAGATTGTTTCTTCAGATCTTTCTTATAATTTACTAATTATTTTTTCATTTGAGTCTAAACCTGCTTTTTAACCCAATATATTTATTTCAACAGTATATTTTTTATTTCCTGAAGTTCTTTTTGTTTTATAGTTATTGATTTAGACCTTTCTTCTTTTATAATATAAACATTTAAAAAAATAAAATAACTAAAAAAAATAATATAAACATTTAAAGCTAATTTTTCTCTAAATATTACTTTAAATTAATCCCACAAAATCTGATTAAATTGTGATTTAATTTTCATTCAGTTCAATATATTTTATAACTTTCTTTGTAATTTCTCTTTAGTCCATGGGTTATTTAGAAACTTCCAAGTATTAGGAACTTTCTAGTTAGCAATCTGTTATTAATATACATTTTAATTCTGTTGCAGACAGAGAATATACTCTGTTTGATTTCAATCCTCTTAAATAATTGAGACTTGTTTTATGACCCAGCATTATAATCTACTTTTGTGAATATTTCATGTGAATTTAGAAAGAATGTGTATTCTGCAGTTGTTGGTTAGAGTGTTGTACACATACCAGTTAGGTTAAGTCAGGTTGATGGTGTTAAGTCCTTATCCCTGCTGATTTTCTGCCTACTTTACCAAGGGAGAAGTGTTGATATTACCAATTGTGGACTTGCTATTTTTCCTTTAATTTTTTTCATTTATTACTTCCCAAACTCTGATCTCTATCTCCCCACAACTCAGAGAGTTGCCAGACTCTGTTCAGATTCCCTTCCCTCATTGCAGTTTAGAAATTGCCTCTAGGGAGAAAGCCTGAGAGATGACAGCACTCTTCTAACTTGCTTCCTCTGTCTTAGGGATCATGTCTTGTGCTCCCTATTCTGTCCAAAAGAGTTATTTAATACATTGTATCTAGCTGTTTAATATATTGTTTCTAGCTGTTAAATCAGGAGGGTAATTCTGGATCCTTTTATTCTCTCATAGCCAGAAGTGAAAATTTCAATTTATTTTCAAACCTGCTAGATCATTTTGGTTAGTATATTGTTTATTTTTATGATTCTATTACTATAAAAATTTCATACATAGTCTATAATCTACTATCTAAAGTCCTTGGTATTGACACATAGAGAAAAAAAAGAAAAAAAAAGAGTAAATGAAGTCCTCGGTGTCTAAATCTGTTGTTTGTTGTTTTTATTAATTCTCATTCATGGTAGTTTATTTCCTTGAGTGGCTGGTGATTTTTTTTTTTAATGAGCACATATTTAGTTGATATTAATTTGCAAAGAACCTGAACACCTACATTTTGGATGTTTCCCTTAAAAATTATTAGCATATGACTGTGGTAGGAGTCAAGACATGCTACTGACCTAGATCCTGAGGATCCTTTCAGGGTCTTCTCCTTAATCAAGGATTCTTCAGTTCATCTACCTGTGTCTTCCCTTCCTTAATAATGTTATCGACATATGCCTTCAGGGAGTACTCTGCCTTTCATGTGTGCTCACATCTCACCGTTCCAGTTTTACCTCTCCTTTGTCTGGGGGAGGGGAGAGCTATGGATGTTTACCTTTCTTTCTGCAAGTACAGCAGGAAGGCCCCTCACACTGTCTGATGCACTGTGCTGCCAGATGTGGAAGCCTGGATTTCTTATTTTATCTCTTGTTGATTTCCTAAACATGTCACCCAAACTCTGAGATCTCACTTGCCTCTGGGCTTCAACTATGACCTCTATTTTCAAGACCTTTCAATATATACTTCCAGCTGTAATATTTCCACCTTGTTTTAAATCTCACATTCCCAACTGCTTATTGGACATGTCCTTCTGATTTAGACTGAATGTAGCCAAGTCAAACTACAGTATCTTTCTGTATTTTGGACATCTGCCTCCACACGTCCAAGATTATTTTTCTTCCATTCACAAACTTCAAACATTTCAAACTTTGGAAGGGATCTTAAAAGCTTCTTTTCAAAATGGAGGAACTGAGGACCAAGGATGTTAAATAACTTTTTGCTTATCACTTCCAACTAATTTCTCCAGAGTACCTCTTTCTTTATGTTCCTTTCTGCTCAAAAAACTTCAATGGTTGCCCTTTTGTCTAACCCTTAAGATGCTTACAGATCTTATGGTCAGAGTGTTCTCCCTATTGCAATAATCCCTTTTCCCCCACTGCAATAATCCTTTCAAATAAAGTCTCGCCCTAGCAAAAACAAAAATAAACCTCAATGACTTCTCAATGTTCACAAGATTTTATCTTTGTACTTATAAAAATCTGATTTTATAGTCTGCTATATTGATATGTGATGCCTCTGCCATAGGCAAGATTTGCCCCAAATTTTACTCTTCCTCACATCACTCAGCCTAGAAAACTCCTGCCCTCACCTAATTCTACTAAAATCCTACCTCTCCCTCAAAATATGGCTGAAATATCAATTCTCTCTCTAGTTTTAACAAATTGAAATCAATTTATCTAACTGAATTTTTCAGGCATTTCTATTTTATAAGTTCATAAAACATGTATTACATTCTGCTTTGTACTGTGAATATGTTTTTTCTATTTTACGTTCTTTAAAAAGTTCCCCAGGCAGACAGCAACTACTCTGTGTTCCCTACAATGCTTATCACAGTGCCCAGGACGTCAAAGCTCAATGAAGTTGGCTGAAAAAAGAAGTAAACTCAAGAGTCCCTTACCTTGGTGATGTCCGTGTGATCTTTGAGCCCGTTGGTCATGCACCAATATCGCCACACATTCAGGGCGTACCGCGTGGCTTTGGTAGTATTTGGGCTTACTGCACTGGTACACAGATCATTCAAGTCATCATTAATATTAAATACAGGAAATTTGTTGAGCTTAGTAGAATAAGCTAGAAACAAAAACAACAAAAGCATTAACATAATTTGCCATTCTCTTCTTTAGAGAATTACATCTTGGGATCATGTTAAAAAAAACAGAAAACTCCCTAAAAGATAACACTTCAAAAAATAAAAAAATTTTCAAGTATACATATATTAGAATAAATAAAATAGGGAACAATATTTATAGCATGGAATCAAGGCAGTAACCTTGCATTTAATCCCAACTATTTTGCCATATATACTAACTTACGTACTAATGTAGTAATAGAAGGGGAAAAAAATGAATGAGAAAAAACAAAGAATGTTCTATCTAAAATTTTCACTGGAAAAGATTAGCATTTCCATAATAACAGCAATCAAAAGATAGAAGGAAAGAAGGCAGGAAGGAAGGAAATAAAGAGAAAAATTATACATCCTTAGCATATGAAGCACTATTATTTCTTTATAATATATAGTCTCAAATGTCTTGTGTGCCATTACTGGATGCCTTGAATGAATGGCATTAGCATATTTCTTTAATCCTTCTCACAAGTTGATAAAGAGATATTTAAAGCTGATTCCACAACCCATCAACTACCTTCAAATTAGATATGGAAGGCCAAGTGAAAGAAATATTAGGGAAAGAGGGAGGAATACTCCAGAGGGCCTCACATATTCTCATTTTTATGAGGAACATATTTTAAATTGTCAGAACTATTTCAGATAAAGACTGGTCTTTCTCAATATGTCCACTTTAAGTTGTTGGTTATCAAAGAGATAACCTAGACCGTAACGATTAGCTGGCCTTTCTTTATACTCTGTGATTTGTTAAAACCAGGCTTAACCTGTTCAAATTATTATCTTTGGAGAGAAAAAAAAAAAAAGTCAAGGCAGACCATCTCAAAGTATAAACATTGCCAATCTAATAGCTCTGACCCTCTCTGGAAAGTTTCTGTATTCAAACAAGGCATAACTGGCTAGGTCTGTGAGAAATGGCAAAATGAAGTTAATGCAATTACCAAGGTGATCTGCAATTGGGGTTAACTCTACTTAACCCACCTCACCTTCACTGCTCCCACTGAGGGGCTCCTCTATCCTAAGCCACCAGTCTCCAGCTGCCCCCAGGACATACACACTGCACCTTCCCTGAGTAATCTCCACGTGGTCTTAGTGCCAACCAAAATATAGTCTTTTTTCAATTTCAAACTAACTTCTACTTAACCTTTCCCACACTAATCCAACTTCCTCATTTCCTTCTTCAATATGTGCCTCACATATCCTTTATTATTTTTTAAGAGTATGTTCTATTTGTGTCCAGATCTCTTTAATTGGTTTGCATGCTTCTTAACACTGTGTCTTTACCCCTTAAGTCTTGATCCTGCTCCAAACTGTTGAACACACAATCTGCTTTAATAAATGTAGCAGGAGAGGAACAAACAACTCCCTGAAGCAACTGTGACATGTATAATAGGTATATTCCTCTCACCACCCCCAGCAATTATTATACATTTAAAAAATTTAAAAAATAGAAATAAAAAATAATACAACTTAGATTATTAACCTCTCATGCTTATGAAAACTATTCTGATCTCCCAAAATTTACTTGTATTAACCTTCAATAAGAATAACTAAGTCTGATTTATTTTGATAACCACTATAGTTTCAAACAGGATGGTTAAATTTTTTTTGAGACAGAGTCTCACTCTGTTGTCCTGAGTAGAATGCAGTGGCATCATCATAGCTCACTGCAGCCTCAAACTCCTAGGCTCAACCAGTCCTCCTGCCTCAGCCTCCCAAGTAGCTGAAACTACAGGTGTGTACCACAACACTGGGCTAATTTTTTCTATTTTTGGTAGAGACAGGGTTTTGCTCTTGCTCAGACAGGTCTCGAACTCCTGACCTCAGGCAATCCTCCTGCCTCGGCCTCCCAGAGTGCTACGATTACAGATGTGAGCCACCACGGCCAGCCAAGTTTAATTATTTACATTAAACAATTATATGCCCTTAAATAATTTTATTGTTTCTTCATTTGTATCACAGGACACAGATTATATATACATTGAAAATGGAAACTAAAATCCTAGTATATAAGGAAACAGGTATAGAATGCTTGTATGCTTATGTAACGGGAAAGCAATTGTGTGAAAATGATTAAATGACATCTATGGTTCCTTCATGATTATATTTAAGGATTAAATTATATTTGCTTAATAAACTACTTTAAGATTTTGGGGGTAGAAGCTATAGTGTTATGCTGCTGAGGAAATTTTTAGGAAACTATATCAACAGAGCAACAAACAAAAGTAAAAATTTGTAACTGGATACAGGAAAAAGAGGGGACTCCTAAAAAACGATCTGAGTTATTTTTTCCACTAGAGAATGGGACAAACTCCGAGCTCAAGGTTAGGAAAAGCTGGGCATGGTAGTGTAGCTTAAGGACTTCCAGACAGCTATGAACGATTATCCTGCTCTCCATACAACCACCGCTTACATCATTTACCACCAGCATGGAAGATGAGGGCAATTTGCTGCAGAGGGCTAACCTCAGGGCCAGAGGGTAAGAGAGAGGAAAGGGGACATTGCCTCAGGTAACTCTGGGTAGTTTCATTAGACACAGAGAGTGGGGAAAAAAGAAAAACAGCTAAGGCCGGGCGCTGTGGCTCACGTCTGTAATCCTAGCTCTTGGGAGGCCGAGGCGGGCGGATTGCTCAAGGTCAGGAGTTCAAAACCAGCCTGAGCAAGAGCGAGACCCCGTCTCTACTATAAATAGAAAGAAATTAATTGGCCAACTGATATTAAAAAAAAAAAAAAAATTAGCCGGGCATGGTGGCGCACGCCTGTAGTCCCAGCTACCCGGGAGGCTGAGGCAGAAGGATCACTCGAGCCCAGGAGTTTGAGGTTGCTGTGAGCTAGGCTGACGCCACGGCACTCACTCTAGCCTGGGCAACAAAGCGAGACTCTGTCTCAAAAAAAAAAAAAAAAAAGAAAAACAGCTAAGAAAAGCAAAGAAATCCTTGAATGAAAAACCATCTCTCATGTAAGTCACTCTTCTCCTGTGTCTACAATTGAGAGAGTTCCAGTTTCCTAGCTTGTTTCCAGCTTATACACCCTGAAAGGAAGCCTATTCATGAGCATTTCTTTGGCCACTCATTATAGCTGGCTTAAGTCCACTTGCACAGCCCTGTGTTCAACTATTACCTGCAGAAGTGAGCTCTGCCCAGATGTAAACAAACAGGAACCTTTAACGATATCTAAGGAAATCCCTATGAGCTACCAATAATGATCAATCTAGACTTGAATTTTAAAAATGTGAATACACAAACATCACTTGGCAATTGAGAAAACCAATAGCATGATAGTGACCAAAGCTACACAAACAGAGCAACTAATTCCACATTCCCTACTTTTTCCCCTGAAGATAGAGTTAACCAAAGAAAAAATTTTAAACATTACAAATATATCATTAGAGAGATTTGAGAGGATAATGCATGCTTAAAACAAGAACAGCTTTCCCTGGAAAAGAAGAAATAGGAAAACAAGAAACACCCAGGAAATTTAAAATGATTGAAAAAAATTTTTAAGGAAAAAAAGCATCTTTATTACAGAGAATAAAAGACCAGGCAGAGGCATTTCTTTGTATCATTTCATCATTTTTTTTATGTGCAATTAGGAAGTACCTGGGCAGATGCACCTGTGAGAGCAGAACCTAGGAATTAGGGGAACCAAATTCAAGCTCAACTCTATAATCCCCCAGCAGGTTTCATCACCTGAAGACAAAGAGGTGGCATGTCCAGTGTCCTCTGAGAGACAGTAAGATTTCCTGAGGACTGGGTTTCTATGATCTTAGCACCCACAACAGAGCTTGACATAGGCAATCAATAACATCTGAATAAAAGATTGATGTTCCAGATCTATGAATCAGTCATTTATATATGATTGTAAGCTACTGCTCTTTTTCATTTTTGTTTTTTGAGGCAGTCTCACTCTGTCTCCTGGGCTAGAGTCCTGCGGAGTCAGCCTAGCTCACACTCCTAGACTCAAGCAATCCTCCTGCCTCAGCTTTCCAAGTAGCTGAGACTACAGGCACTTGTCACCACACCTGGCTAATTTTTCATTTCTGTTTTTAGTTGCCCAACTAATTTTTTCTATTTTTAGTAGAGATGGGGGTCTTGCTCTTGCTCAGGCTGGTCTCGAACTCCTGACCTCAAGCTATCCTCCTGCCTTGGCTTCCCAGAGTGGTAGGATTATAGGAGTGAGCCACTGCACCTGGCCTACTGATCTTAATTGATTGTCTCTGGGTCTCTAGTTTATTGCATCCAGACTTCTCCCTGGTATAAAAACCAATCTGACTATATAATACTGCTACATAAGCCTAGAGTTGACATATTTTCCATTTTTCCAGGAGTGTTCCAATCTGTCGTATGCATATAACTGTATTAGTGCCCCTTTTACTTTCTAAAGTATCCAGTTTTGAACAATAAATGATATGATTCCCCCTAGGTCCCCACCATTACAGCAGAGCTTCATATTCTCACTGGAAACATAAATGGACAGAGGAGATGTAAGAAAGAATATTCCCTTGAACTACTAAATTTTGAAATGAATTAGTTGTAAGGATGGGACAGCTTCTTCTTTGGAGATTGTCAGAAATTAAATTAATCTGTACATCATCAATATTGTTTAAAAATTGTTTTCGTAGAATGGTAAGTAGGAATGGAATAGGAGATTCCTCAAGGTAAGTTGAAAAAATATATTTTAAAAACACTTAATAGAAGAGCTGAGTATTAGAATGAAAGCGGCTAAAAGGCAAATTAGCAATCTAGAAGAAATCTTTCCAACAGGCCAAAGTAATAAAAATATAAAAATTATGATGGTGAAGTTGAGACACATGGAAGGCAGATCCAGGAGATTAAATATCCATCTTAAGAATTCAAAGGACAGGGTGAAAGAAGTAATATGTGAAAAGTTCCATTAATCAAAGTAAAATTTGAATCTTCAGGGTATTAAGGTTCATGAATTATGAAACAGAAATAGTGAAAGAAAACATACATACAAACATATCTTGGTGAAATTTCCAAAGTCTAAGAACAAAGAGAAAATTCTACAATCTTTCTGGTAGGCAGACAAAGCCATCAACAGGCAAGAATTCGATTTCTCATTAGTGGCACCAAATGGCAAAAACAAACAAATAAAAACAATGACTCTGTCTCCCCAGAATTGTGAAGGAAAAGGACTATAAATGGGAAAATGTATTACTTAGCAAAAATATCATTCAAGTGCTAGGGAAAAATAAAGACATTTACTCTTTTATTATTATTATTTTTTTAAGAGACAGAGTCTTACTCTGTTGCCCTGGCTAGAGTGCAGTGGCGTGATCACAGCTCACTGTAGTCTTGAACTCCTGGGCTCAAGCTATCCTCCTGCCTCAGCCTCCTGAATAGCTGGGACTACAGGTACATACCAGCACACCTGACTAATTAAAAAAAAATTTTTTTTGTAGACATAGGGTCTTGATAGGTTGCCCAGGCTAGTCTCAAACTCTTGGCTTCAAGGGATCCTCCTGCCTTGGCATGTCAAAGTGCTGGGATTACACGTGTGAGCCACTGCACCTGGCCATAAATATACTTTCAATCACAAAAGAAGTAGCAAAAGATTAGTCATGAATATTTGCCAACAAAATGAAAAATGGATCACAGAAAGGGGAAGATATAGGGTATAAGACATAGTGAGGAGCAAAGAATTTATTTTTAATGTTAAGTGGCAATAAAGCTTAACACAATTTTTAAGAAATGACTGTATTATATATGTAAATCATATCTCCTTATTTTTTTAAAAAGAGGATAATGAGAATAGATGCAGCATGATGGAACAAAAATCTTGAACTAAAATTCCCCATAATTTCAATAAAATATGGGGAAATGGAAAGGATGATATAAATAATGTGACTGAAATCTCATTCTGTTTGGGCAGGGTAGGGAGCAGAGAGGAAAAAAGAAGAGATTACTGATGTGGATTAATTTTTATATGTAAAAAAACTTATGTTTAAATCTGTTTGTTAAAAATGCACCCTAAGATAAACAACTATTAGAATGTATATAAGATTTTCAAACAAGAAAGTAAATAAAGAAATGAAATATCAGCAGAAACAGAATTAAAAACAAAAATCCAACATCAGTAATCTATCTAGCAACAATCAAAACAGGTTAACAAAAGACAAAAAAAAAAAAGAAAGAAAAAAGAAAAAGCACCAGGAATGAAAACATGATGTATGGAAAACTTAAAATGATGGCAGGAGGACTATAATGAATTAGCTGGTATTATACTCCTCTTCCTGCTGAAGATAAAGCTGGATAAAATGCACTGGAGAACAAGCAAAGTAACTGGAACTCAAAGAGCAAAAATCCCAGCGAGAAGGGAAATGCACAGAGGTGAGTCCTGCACTGGTCGCCATGTTTTTTTCTTGGGGCATTTGCTGAGTTGCAGTGTGGATTATAGAGCCCAAACGGAAAGCAGTAGCCTGGAATCTACAGCAATTTCAGTGGAACAGCTACACAAATATTCAAGTACACATTTAAAGATGGGTTCCTAGCAGGGTATGGTTAACAAATTAATGGGAATTAGAAAATATTTCAAACCAAGTGATAATGACAAACATGTCAAAGTTGTGGGATGCAGTTATTGCAGTGTTTAAAGAGAAAATAATAGCATTCAATGTATAGATTAGAAAAGAAAAGCTGAATATCAACTATACCAAGAAATTATAAAAAAACAAATATACTCAAATAAGTAGAAGGAAGGAAACACTATGATTAAGAACAGAAATCGGCTGGGTACAGCGGCTCACACATGCAATCCCAGCACTTTGGGAGGCCTAAGTGGGTATATTATTTGAGGCCAGGAGTTCCAGACCACCCTGGGCAATATAGTGAGACCCTGTCTCTACAAAAAAATAGAAAAATTAGCAGGGCATGGTGGTACATACGTGTAGTACCAGCTACTCAGGAGGCTGAGGCAGGAGGATCACTTGAGCCCAGGATTTTGAGACTTAGTGAGCTATGATTACATCACTGCACTCAAGCCTGGGTGACAGAGTGAGACCCTTTGTCTCTTAAAAAACAAAACAAACCAAAAAACCAAAACAAACAAACAAACAAACAAAAAACCAGAAATCAATGAAGTAGGAAAGAAATTTATATTTAAAAATGTAATGCAAGAGATGGATTTGAAAAGACTAACAAAATTAATAAACTAACAAGAAAAAAAAAAAGAGAGAAGGCATAAATTATTATGCCAGGAATGAAAAGAGGGTTATCACTATAGATCCTGTAAATAGTAAAAAGATCTTATAAACAACTTTAAAATAATAAATGCCAATAAATTTGAAAATTTGGATAAAATGGACAAATATCCAGAAAAGTCACAACTTACCAAAACTGAATCGGAAACAAAGTTTGAATAGTACTATATCCACTAAAGAAATTGAATCTATAATTAAGAATATCACAAAGAAAACTTCAGATTCAGAGGGATTTCACCATTAAATTCTTCTAACCTTAAAGGAACAAACAATGCCAAATCTATAAAACTCTGCTAGTGAATATAAAAGGAAGGAATACTAGCCAATTTCATTTATAGGGCAGCATTAACTTTTCTATAAAAATATGGAAGAACAATACAAGAAAATTGCAGGCTAACTCAGGTCATAAATACAGACACAAAAATCCCTCACACAATCTCTACCTTATATCATAAATAAACAAAAAAGAACTCCAAATGGATTATGACCTAAATGTGAATGGTAAAACAATCAAGCTTTTAGAAGGAAAGATCAGAGACCAGCTTTATGACTGTGGGGTACACACAGTTTTAAACAAGACATCAAAATCACTATCCCAAAAGTAAAAGATTTAAATTGGATTCCATTAAAATGAAAAACAGACATTTATCAAAATGCACCACTAAGAGGCCAGAAAAAAAAAAAAAAAAAGGCTGGGTACAGTGGCTCACATCTGTAACCCCAGCATTTTGGGAGGCTGAGTCAGAAGGATTGCTTAAGGCCACCCTGAGCAACATAGCGAGACCCTGTCTCTACGAAAAGAAAAACAAAAATGGAAAAATTAGCAGAGTGTGGTGGCGTGGAGCTGTAGTCCCAGCTACTTGGGAGGCTGAGGCAGGAGGATCACTTGAGCCCAGGAGTTTGTGGTTGCAGTGAGCTCTGATGAGGCCACTACTCTAGCCCAGGTGACAGAGCAAAACCTTGCCTCAAAAAAAAAAAAAAAAAGAAAGAAAGAAAGAAAGAAAAAGAAAAAGGAGATGAAAAGGCAAGCCACAGAGTGGGAGAAGACATTTTGTAATACATTTATCTAACAAATAAAAAAGAGATAGTCCAATTAAAAATGTACAGAACTTGAATGGGCCTTGCACAGAAGAAATATAAACATTCTAAGAAACATAAAATACACTTATCAAAATGTCTAAAATGAAAAATGAAATATGTAAATATCAAGTGCTAATAAAAATGTGGAGCAATAGGAACACTCTTAGAGGGTACAAGCATCAATTTGTACAACCACTTTGGAAACTAATTGACAGTATCTACTAAAGTTGAACATACACCTATTCTAGGACCCAGTAAATCCTATACCTGAATATATACCCAACAGAAATGTGTATATATACGTATCAAAAGGCACATATGTATGCATGTTCATAAAAGCATAATTAATGATAGCCCCAACTGGAATAACCCTATATCCATAATAATATGCATATGAAATTATAAAATATTTATACAATGAATTATCACACAATAGTAACAAGGAATGGACTACTGGAATGAATTATATGCAAAAATATGGATGAATTCCACAAACATAATGTTAAGCAAAAGAAGCCAGACACTGAAGATACTGAAAGGGTCCATTTATGTAATTCGAAAAAACACATAAAATGACTCTATGGTGAAAGTATAGAGTTACCTTAGGAAGGTAACAACAGAGAGCTTCTGGGGTTCAGGTAATGTTCTATGTCCTCCTCTGGGCAGTGGTTCCAGCAATATGTTTGTTTCATAAAAAGTAATCAAGCTATACACTAATGATTTATATACTTTTCTTTCTATATAATTCAGTAAGAAATTTTTCAAAAAATCCTTAAAAGCATATACACAAATCTAATAATTGAAAAGTTAGTCTGTTATACTATGTACCTGGATGGGAAGGCTCAATATTACAAAGATGTTTAGTTTCTTCAAGTAATCTTTAAATCCAATGTAACTCTAATTAAAAGCTACTTTTTCTGTTAGTATTTATCAGATTGATTCTAAAGTTTAAGAGAATAAATATATAAGGAAGGAAAGTTTGAAAATAGTAACTGGGAGGTCTTGCTCTGAAAAATATAAACATGTACCTTAACGCTGTAATAATTTAAACTGTAAGTTACTGTTAAATAAGTAGACTAATAGATCATCACTACAGAAGAGTCCAAAATAAGTATGTGCATATACATGTTGAGTGTATAATAAAGGCTTTACTTCAAATTGTTGGTGAAACATGGATGTTTCAATAAAAGGTAGAATTAGCTATCGAGTTGGAAAAGCTATAACAAAAGCAAATGCAGATACCTATTTCATATCATATACACAAAACACATTTCCAAATGGCTTTTTAAAAATGCTGTTTCCATAAAGATGACGATTTTCATGATTTTGGGAGAGAGGAAAGACTTTCTTAACATGACACAACCCAGAAGGTATAAAATGTAGATAAACAGATGAAAATTCTGTGCTAAACGAATTTTAAAAGACAATAAACATAACTGGAGAAAATACTTGTAAAACATGAGGTGGCAAAGGACAAAGGAAAAGCTCCTAAAATCAACAGGAGAAAGATAACTCACTAGAAAATGGGCCCCAGATATGACTGGCAATTATTTGGAAATATAAATAATGGAAAGCATTAATAATAGGCATTATAATTTATCAGACTGGCAAAAATACAAAAAGTCCCGTATCTAAATGTTAGCCAGGTTGTCAGGGAACCTGCACTCTCAAACAGTGCTGGATAATGTGTACATCAGTACAGCTTTTTGGTGGGCAATTTCAGCTAAATGCAGAAATACACAAATATGCAAAGATAAATGAACAAAGATGCTCGCCAAAACCATTAATAGAGGAATAATTAAATAACTGCATATATATTTACATGTAGTCATTAAAAATTATGCTACTCTCCTACATGCTAACATGAAAACTGTTCTGCAATATAGGAAAAAATTCATTTTAGGATAATATGCATAGCATGATTCCATTTTTTATAAGAAAACAAAATTTAAATGATTTATAATTTTATAGTAAAAATTTTGGATGAATACATACCACGTTAATCAGTAACTAGCTCTGTGGGGCTTTAGGTTTAATAATATGAACATATTATTTTTGCAAGTTATAAAAATCACTAGGACTTTGGAAATGTATATGTAAGAAAAATAAATAATTTTTTTTACTTGGCCCAGGAATTTCTCTTTTAGAAATTTACCTCCTAAGGATTTAATGAGAGAGGTATACACAAATGTATGCTCAAGGATATTCTGGGCAAATTTATAAAAGTAAAAGACTGGAGACAAATCCAATCCAACAACAGCATTGTAAAATAGATTTTGACACATCTATGCAATGGAAAACTATGTAGCTATATAACAATCCCTTTTCAAGGGCTAAAGATCTTTATAAACATACAAAAATAGTAAATACATTTAATTACAATTTTTGAACTATATCTATGGAAGAAAAATTTCCAAAATAAGATACCAAAATGTTAAAAGTTCATATCTATGAGTAAGAAGAGTCCTATGATTTTTATTTCCTATTTTATATTTATTAGTATTTGCCAAATTACTCATAATGAATATTTATTTATTACCTTGGCATTTTTAAAGCATTATAGATCTTAATAAAGCAAATGCTGGTTTTACTTCCATTTTTAAAACAATAATTCAGCCTGAAAAGATTTGCCATCAAATTCAGTGTTTGCTTTTAAAATTATCTTTTGAGATGATATATCACCAGCATTAAATATTTTATACATATTAGCTATTTTAGTCACATGAAATCCTGTTGGAAAAGATTATGAATAAATTAAAAATATTTTTTAAAAAGAAACATTTTGATTTGTAGCTAAGTATTACTCAATTTGAATTCTCATATTCTCTCCCCATCAAGGAAGTAAGATTTGTCACATTTTAAATGTATAACTTGCAAACACATTCAAAGATGGGTTCCTTGTTGGTTAAAGTACTATGAAAAGATAAAGTCATAACTATTTATAGTTTTAATAAATCTAAACTACTATCATACAAAAATGCAGTCACTGTTTCTATTTGGAATACTCAGCTATGAGTAAAGACTTTAGTGGATTATTCAGACGTGAAAGAAATACATTTGCACTTCTGCAAAATAATTGTAAGAGAAAACATTTTTAGATGTTTTAATACATTTTTTCATTATTAATTTTAGTCACACAAAAATGATGTCTGAAATTAACCAACTTAGTTATAGTTATTTTGAACAACCATTCCTATTCTGCTCAAAGAACACTGTCATATGAGCTAAATAATGGCACATGGAGAATTACAACTGACTAAAAAGATTCTCCCCAAAATAAGGAAGCCCAGAACACAATATCCCCATAGCTTAGTATAATTTTGCACCTATTTAAAAAGCATCTGACAAGGACATTACTGGAGGTAAAGAAAAATGGCCAAGAGAGCTCCACAGATAGACAATGAATTCATTGTTTGGGACTTTCTGCTCCATTAACAAGATTTTCAGGCCTGGGGCTCCAGGAAACCTTTGATTAATTCAGTCGTAGGTCCTTTACAAAAGGATTTTTGCTACCCTATGGGCTGTGTTTGAGCAATCACGTGCACAGATGCTTCGCCTTCCAGGATTCATTCCCCTCAGTGGTTAGGAACACCACAGGGATGCTTGGCTCAATATGCATTGACTATATATCCTGGAACCCATGCAGTGTTCAGGCCAACATAGTTTTTTTCAAAATGTAGTTGAACTTCTTTTTTAAATTGTTTGTTGTAGCTACAAAAACCAGCCACCTTTGCAGAAACAATTTATTAAATGAATGAAGACTGGTCATCATACCCAAATATAGACATAATACTGTGACTAAAGCATGCTCTCATTATAGAGACATCATTAACACTCATTAGCTGACTTTATTGGATTGCTTTTCTTATTTCCATAAGTTTTAGGCTGTACCAACAAATATCAAAAACAATAGAAAATTACACCACATTAGAGGCAAACATTATACACACAATGGAATAAACTACTGGGACATAAAACTAGAATTTTATTAGAGCACAAGTACACAGACAAATATGAAGCAAAAACAGTGAGCTGATAAAGATGAAAACCTCTTGGTGTAAAAAATCAGTGAGCAGCAAAATAAAAATGAAACCAATAGTGTACTCTTAATGAAAGAGGTTCTATTATTATTACAAATATCAACCAGTGGATTAACTGACCAAGAGCATCACAGTCACACAATATATTAACAGAAGTTTTGCTCCATTTCAATTCACTTTTCTCTTCTTTCTTTCACAAATTATAATTGTAGCAGCTTAAAAATGTTTTAAAATATGATTTGATTGCAACAGGCACAAGTGTTTTTCACATAAATTAGTTAAAAGTCAAGTGGCCAGAGAATATATGTAAAAATAACAATCTATCAAATGGGGGAAAGTAAATGCAGCCTCAAAGAACAGTAGCATATTTTTTCATAATTTTTTTCTAAGTATTAATTGTGGTTATTGTATTTCCAAACAGATGCCTGGTCTTAAATTATAGTGACTGCATTAATAAATCTATCTTTTTATTCCCAATTAACTTTTAAGTGACAAGAGTAAAATAAACCTTCAAAACATTCTAAAAATTTATAAGAGGGAAGACCTTATTGAAGTTGAATAGAGCATTCACTCTACTAAACCACAAAAGTTCCTCATTTTCACAGATAAATGAATCATACATAGTGATTCTGTTGAATCAACATGCTTCCAGTCCCTCTCTCACCAGGTTTCAGGCCTATGGGGTTACAGTTACATTTTCGGATTACAATGTAAAAGGTACAAACTGTACTTACCATGAGGTTAATCTGGCAAGTCTATGTCTATTTTAGCAGTGAGAGCGTTTAAAGTCATGGGGGACATTGGAAACTCCATAAATTAGAAACCCAATAAGTATATATGTATTATCTGATTAAAAACTGCCCTGGGCAAAAAGGCCTCAGGATAGACATACAAAATGTCCAGAAGACCCAAAGATGCGAAATATATCCAAAGGCAGGATTCAAATAAATGTGCCCACTGCTATCTAATAGAAATTGTTAATCATCAGGACATATCATGCCATCATCTTTGGTGTTCAAAATATAAAAGGAATTCTTGGTGCAAAGACTTTGCCTGAAAACCCCAAATATAGGAATCAAGAAATACTTTTGTGTGACTCTGGAGGCCACTGGACAGAGGCAGAACCATACACAATTGAATTTATTTTTATTGCTTTATCACCTCACTGAGGGGCAAATGTTTAAAGCATATTCTAGAGAAAAGGCTCACAGTTAAAATCCGCCTTTCTTTTCCTTTAAGCAAAGAAATGGTGGGGGCCTTGATGAATTAGTTTTAATATTCTTAGAATTAAATCAGTAATTTCAGCAGAAATGTGTCCAAATACAGCTTTGGCTGTCGCTATGTATCTGACAGTCACACAAAAAGCCTTTCTATAATTCAGGAGATTATCCCTTTATTAAAGGAATCTTATAATTATAAGCCCATTGAACTGACAGAAGGAAACCCTGCATGAAGTAAGGAGTTTTGGCATGTTGGTGTAAAAAGGCTCTTCAGGAAGCAGCCCTCTTTCTTTAACATTTTATGATAGCTTTCCCTCCCTTTTAAAAGTATAAATAAAAGCATAATGATATTTCCCCCATGTTGAATTTTAACAATGTATAGTAGAGTTAATCTGTTCAAACAATTTTCTCTCCACTTTCAGAGTTTGTTTGGAATTGCTGAGGCAAGATGGAAACACGAGGAACCAAGCTAGACAGGTGGGCATGAAAAAATCCTGACGGTCATAAGGCAACCAAATATGTTAAATAAGTCCATGCAAATGCTAAATGTAAAAGTTGACATTTGGAACTGCAAGGCTTCAATGGTCCCTTATAAAGAAAATAAAATTACTAAATACTCTTATTAAATGCAATTCAAACAATAAGCCACGGAAATTAACAAAAATAATGTCTGTACCTCTTAGTACTCTGTTGTTACATTGTTCAGTTAAAAAATATCCAGATCAAGGGAAATTCTGCTGCTCTGTTGTCATTCTATTAGACTTTTCTGTAAGGTGTTCAAGTATCAGAAGAAAAAAAAGATTCAAAACCCTAAGGGAGGGAGCACTAGAAAAGTTCAGAATTCTTGCTTTCTTTCTCTTTTTGCAGATATTTTGTTTTTAAAGAGTTGGTAAAGTGTGGGAGAAAAGCTGACCTGGCCTGGAATTATATATATAACACAAGATTTTCAAGTTTGGCACCACTTTGATGACTACAATATTTCCTTCTGTAGAAGCCACTAAGTGCTGGCTCAAAATGTTAAACAACAAAGTACATACTTACTCAAGTTACACATACAAATGTTGACTGGCACAGCCTTTTAACACAGTTTTTCAGTTTAACTACAGTAAGTGATAGCAGCAATTATGGTTAACAATTCCATATAAACACCACAAACACACACATGAAAGAGCACCTATAACAACATGCAAAATCTCAACAATGACATCACTGAATATTACACAATGCATAGAAATTGTAATGGTTTTTGGCAAGATGGGTTTTTTTTGTAACAAATGTTTTATAAAACAAAGTTCTTTTGTTAAAAATGTTATTTAAAAAGTTGTAATATAATGGACTGTAGATATAAAAGTTCAGTTAGATAAAGTTAATCTGAGTGGATTAATACTAAACATGGACCTGCTACTTCATCCAGTATAAATAATCAATTATAAATTAATTTCTAGTGAAAGTACACTAAGATATTTGATTTATAAAATATGAGAATTACAGAAAATAAACAGGCATAAAAATCACTAAATACAGTATGCACAATTACTGTTAGGAGTCTATATTGCTGATTCCTATCTTCCTAATCCTATTTACCACAAACAAATAAATTATGCCAAAGCATTTTCAAAGCTCTTGTTGAAATGAATGCAAATGGTAAAAATGCTCTCTAATTCCAGTGTAATACTAAGACAAACATTAGAAATCTAGCAAAATTCAACATTCCATAAAAAGATAAATAATTACATTGTACCTTTTTTTAAACAGCCTAGAATTTGATCTTTTTTCAACTATGATCTTGTAATTTATAAAATAAAAATTGTGAAAATTTTAATATTTATGCTTGAATTCCTTTTCAGAATAAGCAATACAGAGAAATACAAATAGTTTGTATTTCTACATCTTCCTGGTGTAGCACTTTTTCATTAGTTCCAATTTTTCCCCTTAGTATTTCTAAATAAATTCACTTCAGAAACATTCTAATTATGTTGACAGAAATTTGATCCTCTTGACTGAGGGTATGTCCCAAATTTTCAAATATGAGTTTTAAAACTTTTCATGGACTAAAAAAGGATTTTGTAGACTCCATTCAAAACCAATAATATAGATGCTAAATAGCTGGATATCCAAGTGAATACCAAATTAAACTAAAATTTACTTTCTAGTTCACTACCTAAAACTGAAATTCATATACTTGAAGATAGTGGATAATTTATTTTCCCTCCATAATTGAAAGCTAAATATAGGCTGGGCATGGTGGGTCACTGTAATCCCAGTACTTTGGGAGGTCAAGGTGGAAGGATGGCTTGAGGCCAGGAGTTTGAGTCCAACCTGAACAATACAGCAAAGCCCCCCATCTCTACCAACAAAAAAAAAAGAAAGAAAAAAACCCTAAATATAAATGGGGTAGGCTAAGAGATGTTTGTTATAATAAAAGAACAACTACATTTAGAGATTATCCTATCAAATTTCAAGAAGTTGCTAAAATCAAGATATAACACAATGAAAAGTGAACCTTCACATTTAAAAATAGCCTATTGGAAACTGGCAGTTTGAATCTACTTCTGATAGAAATTGGTGGGTTTAAGAAACAATTATAGGCCAGGTGTGGTGGTTCACACCTGTAATTCTTGTACTTTGAGAGGCCGAGGCGGGAGGATCCCTGGAGGTCAGGAGTTCCAGACCAGCCTGAGCAAGAGCGAAACCCCATTTCTACTAAAAATAGAAAGAAATTAATTGGCCAACTAAAAATATATAGAAAAAATTAGCCGGGTATGGTGGCACATGCCTGTAGTCCCAGCTACTCAGGAGGCTGAGGCAGAAGGATTGCTTGAGCTTAGGAGTTTGAGATTGCTGTGAGCTAGGCTGATGCCACGGCACTCTAGCCCGGGCAACAGAGTGAGACCCTGTCTCATAAAAAAATAGAAGAAATTACAATTTGGAAAACAAGAAAAAAAAATCTTTCTAACCCATTAGAAATGTAGGGTTGTTTTCCTCCATAAACTCTATGGACAGGAAGTCAGGGTGCCTAGGTTCTAATCCTGGCTTTAATCATAACAAAGTTAAGGCTCACACCCTAAAAAGGTGTGAGCACCTGGACATTGGTCTCATCTCTCTCGGGATTAGCCAGCACACCTGAAGGATGCACAATAGAGATAACAGCATCTCAGTCTAGTAAGTCTCAACAAAGAAAGGTAGGGACATAGGGGACATGAGAATTCCTGGGGAATATGTGTTTGAGGATGTCTTTGTTGTTTCCACCCCTGCCCTTTCCACTCCCTTCCTCAGAGGACATGGTAACCCCTACTCTTCACAGCATTGAAAATCACTGGGCTTGATGATCTCTTGGGTCTTTTCCAGGTCTAGCCCCTGTGACTGTAGTTCAACAAAGGCAATGGCTTACATTAATACTCTGACCTAATTAATATTCTGATCAAATTAGGACTCTGACCTAATTAATACTCTGATTCTAATTCAACACAGTCACAGTTTACATAAAAACTCAATTTAAATGTACTAAAATGCTATCTTTTGAAAAATAATGCAATCTTTAGCTGGGCATGATGGCGCATGCTTGCAAATGTATTATTTTGGGAGGCCACAGTGAGAGGACTATGTAAGGCCAGGAGTTCAAGACCAGCCTGAGCAAAATATCGAGACCCCATTTCTACAATAAAATTAAAACATTAGCTGGGCTTGGTGGTGCATGCCTATAGAGGATTGCTTTAGCCCAGGACTTTGAGGTTGCATTGAACTCTGATGACACCACTGAACTCTAGTTCAAACAACAGAGTAAGACCCTGTCTCAAAAACAAACAAAAAACCCCAAACCAGGTCTTTCGCTCAGCATTGGCAGGTCTAATTAGTCAATTTACAAATGAGAAATTTTTTATATCTTCCTTTTCTCTGTTTAGAAAAGTGAAATCAGAGTTGTATGTGGTTTATATCATCCCTTCTTTTCTATTATATCACTAGAAATATACCAACCACCAACAGGATGATATCTGCAATGTATTATTTTTATCTCAGTTCTATTTCATGGTAAGGATCCATAAATTATTTTAGCTTCATCACTTTGCTTTATGAAAAGGTATGTACTCACATCATCTCAGCCAGATCCAAAAGGGAAGGAAAAGCAATGTTTGAATACCACAAATTAAACAAAAAACAAAAACAAGAAACTGAGGATGCCCTTGACAATTAATAAGTAACTGTCTATCTGTACTATATATGGTAGATGTACAGAGATATATCTTGCATAAAGGAATTCTATTTGGGAAATATTTACTAAACTGATTGACAGAGAACTTTAGTTAATTCTTTAGTATTTATAACTATTTTTTAATGAATGAACCTTTAAAAAAATCTTTCTATAACAAATTATCATACATTCCCCTTGATTTTCCCCAGAAGCTTGGAAATTTATTTCTTCTATCATAGACAGTTTTTATTCATAGATGCTAAGTATTATAGTTTTATTTTGGCTAGAGAAATAAAGATCAAAATACAGCTTTCCTATAGGTAAAGAAAACCAGCCAGAAGAGGGCTGATTAAAATCAGAAGTATTTGTCTCTTATTAAACTGTGGAAATAGTCAACAAACTAGAAAAAATCTGAACAGTTTCATAGTCTAATTCTAGGACTCCTAAGGACAGTATTTTTTCCCTAAAAGCTGCTATAGTAATCATAATTAACTAAAAAACAAAAACAAACAGCAACAACAAAATCCTCTACTAAATACTGTTCATTTGCTGGCACCAAATTTGCAGGCAAGATCAAACTCCCTGGTAGCAGCCAATATTTAGTGCTGGGTCGATGGCAGTACTGGCTTATAGGCATTCTCTGCTCAGACCCTCCCCTTTCCCTGTCTGAATTATAAAGAATTCCCTTGAAATTGGGTTTTTGATTTTATTAGGGGAAAAAATAAAGACAGTCACTTAACTATATAATCCTTTGTGTACATACACAATCACCTCCATGACAAATTTAAGTGTTCTTTAAAGACTGCTACAAACTTCTGCTCTCTACCGGTGGCTGGGGGAAAGAAATGCTGCTGAATGTCCCATGTTAAAATAACTACAGTAATGGGGCCTAAATAATGTGCTAACAAACATACCAAGTGATGGCACTGATCTCAATTCAGAGCTGAATGAACACTGATGATTTTATTATACTAGAGATTTAATTTATAATTTATCACTTCAGAGGGTCTATAGGAACACAGCAAATTGCTTCTTGAACAAGCAGCTGTAGTAGAAAAGGACAGGGCTTAATGGGATCTAGATCTAGTTTCAGATACTAATGCTCTTTTGTATTAACTGTGACACGGGCAATCCATTTGACTTCTCTGGATTTCCTCCTTTATAAAAGAGAAATAATGATACTTACCTAATAGAACTATTGTGAGAATTCAGTGAAACAACTTATAGAAGCACTTAGTACAATGGCACACAGTAAGTGCTTAATAAATGACAGTCACTGATGACAGATCTGTACATTCTTATGCATCTGTGCACCTATGTGAACACCATGGATGGTACAGAAATGCCTTTATGTAATTATTGATTTTAAAATAGGCTCTAAGGAAGATGCTCCACAAAATGCTCATAGCAGTATTATGTATTCTACAGAAAACCAACATATTCAATTAATAAATAATGGACAAACTGCATGAGTACAAAGTTTGGAAAACTATGCAAAATAGTATTGGCATAGAGCTTTCTGTGGGCTCTTAAAAATGAAATAAAGCTTTCATTACAATGTCTTTTATAAAGTCTTTGAGAACAGGTACTATTTTATACATCTTTGTTCCACTCTCAGTGTCTAGACCCTAGCTCTCAATAAACATTTGTTGATGTGACTATAAATTTTCATCTCAATAAGCTCATTGATTTCATGGCATCTGGTAAATAAGCCATATAACTTATTCTAGTAAATGCTATGAAAGTTTCAGCTAACAATAATCTAACTGAAAAACCAAACAGACCTGATCTATGCTAGAAAATTTTCAGACTATTCTTTTGTAGATCAGGCAGTGATTTAAAATAGGGAAAATTTAACATAGGGAAAAAATCATAAAATAAATATCTTAAATGGCTGATATATATTTATGAATGATATTATGAGCAGCCCTAATAACCATAACAAATGGAATCTTAGAATAAGCTGTCTTGGATAAATATCCTAAATATCTCTTTTTCAAACAGTTTTTAAAAATGATTGCTAATATCTATGGTTTTCAATAGATAGTCACTTACATAAATACAGAAGAAAGATCAAATTACATAGCTATGTTATCCAAATGCTGACAGACGGGTTCAGTGTTTTTGTTATAAACAGTGCAAAACTTCCAGAGTCACGTGAGGGACACTGGAGAATTTCTTATATGCCGTTAAGATCTTAAAGTGTAAACTTTGCAAATATGGTTTTATTTGAACCATGGGATTGCCTGAAAAGGTAGCACATTCAATTGTAGTGAACACCTGCTGAAGTATTCGATTTTTGCTCATATACAATTTTGGCATCTACCTCTGCCACAGGGTGAACATAATTTTTTTTAATTTAAAATACCAAAGAATTAAAAAAAGCATCTGGCAGTGGTATATTCTCAGTATTGTTTAGATAAAAACACAAAATTTAGAGGTAGTTGCAAATTTTTCATATTTTAATCAACTCAGATACTATAACGTGGCTATAGCTCTGCCAAGCCATTTATCAGAAAAACAGTTCTCTGAATCTAAATGTCACAGTGTTCCTATTTGGTTTGAGTTATCATAGTAAAACATAAATAAATAAAAAATAATTCACATTCTCAATTTAATTGTATTCTTCTAAATGAAAACCCAATATGCTAAAGCAAGAGAGATTTTCACTTCAGTACCTCAATAAACACAAATACGGATTCAAAATTTTCTAGTTCTTTCTCAGTGCATACTAACTGCCCTTCCTCCCTAAGACAAACTTACTCCACTGTCAAAAACATATCAAGAATTTAGAAACTATGTCAATTAAAAAATATAATGCACAATCACACTTTTAGTGTTTTACAGAGACCTTTTTTTAAAAAATAAAAAGGAATGCACAATAAATAACTTTATTTTTTAAAAAAAGTTCCCTTGAAGTAGGCTGGCTGGTGCACTTATGAACCAGCTATAGAATAAACAGAACAGGAAGGTTTTGGAAAGAGAACTGGGAGAAAGAAGCTTTGTGATTCAAAATGTCTGGGGGGAGGGAGAGGAACTAGAGGACACAGTGCCATCATGAAAGATCACCCAGCATTCCTTTTAATGAGACAGCCTTCAGAGATGGTAATATATTGTATCTCCATCTCTCTGGCTCAAACCACTGGAAAAAATTCTGGAGTGAGATGACAGATTGCCATTTCCTTAGCTATAATCTAACTGACCTATCTCGACCTCACCATAAGATGGAGATAACTCACCTTCTTTTCAAAGTTGCCGAAAGGATTAGCATAATGTATATAGAAATAAATATGTATGTACTGTAATGTGTCTGAAGAAGTATTTGCCAAAATGTTAACAGTAGTTATCTTTGGCTAACAGATTGATGAGTATATATTTTGTTTTCTTTATCCTTATCTGCGTTTTCTAAATTTTTTATAATTAGTAATTATTCCTTACATATGTGATACATGTAATTCATTTAGCACAGTGCTAGCACATGTACTGGCTCAAAAATGGCAGTTATCATCATTATTAATACAAGAAAATAAAGCAAGGCATCCTCTGATCTTTCTTCTTGTTTCTGCATATATAAATGAATGCTTCTCTATGAAGGAAAAGTTATGAAAATGAAGTTAATTCCACTACACAAGTCCATGGCAGACTTCCCACTCCTGAGCCAAATGAAAAGTCAGAGCTTAGAGGAATGGGTCTTCATATGCTTACGACTTAGTGCTGCAAAGAGCTGCCTAGCCATGGGCAAGCTCAGCTCAGTGACGATTTAACAAACCAATCAAAATGAAATTTATCCTGGTTATACAATAAATTAATACATAAAATACCACCTACCTTTCTAGCTAATGTGAATTATAAGGTTGCTTTGAAGGACAAATAGCTCCCAATAGAATGTCTATATCCAACAAACCAATAAAGGTTTGGAGTTTGTGTATGTTAATGATTATATAAAGTAGGAACCTCGCTCAGCTTTACTGTGGTTTTAATGTCTAAATTTATGTTATTTTTAAAGTATCTTAACTAATATTCACCACAGCCTTCAAGACTTGAAAACAAAGACCTTGGAAAAACCACCACAAATACTTAACCAAAATTATTATTATAATAATTGCAGGATATCACAGATAAATGCATTTATATTCAATGCAGAATAAACTTGCACATTTTCAAGAATGTTTAGAATTCAGCAAAATCTAGTAACAGAATATTGTTACCTAAAATGAGTGTCAATATTCCTTTGATCTCAACTAGAGTCAAGTAACCCCGTAGGGAAAAGGGACTGAAGTTTAATGTGTATAAATAAATAATTCAGGGATTTGAACTTTGAAGAGGATGAGTTTTTTTGTTATCTTGACTACTGCTTCTAGATTTTTAAAGACTTTTCCATTCTCTACCTTGTTTTTATGCTTGATATTCAATTTAATACTTGGGAACATTTTCAAAGCTTTGGTAGTTTTAAATATCTTGTAATCTGATAATCAAACTTCATTTACATTGATTTCTTAGGGACAAAAAAACATTCTATCCAGGCTCAAGTACAATAGTAAAAAATGAGCTATGTAACAGTCTTTTTGCCATGATATTAGACTTTGCATATTATTTTAAAATTATATGTCTTCCAAAAAGAATGGCACCTTTATTCCCTCCTTCTAACGCTCTTCTTCCAAAAAGAAAAGATGGTAGCTAAACATCTAGATTTTCACACACAAAAAATGAGGCACGGTAGCTAAAATTCTAATAAGTTAAAAAAAGAATATGTAAATAGATGATGTCAAGCTTATACAACACTTTCATACTCTGGATCTGGCTGAATACAGTTTTGTATAAACAGTAAAGTTAGTGTTGTCTCCTCTTGATTGATATAAAAATTTTAAAATTAAAAAAATAAAGCCATTTATTAAGGACACTAAAAATGAGAGGTGGGGTGGGACAGAAAAGCAGGAGTTGAGGACACAAATGTCGAGGATGACTCTGTTTCCTCTTTGACAGTTTAGAAAAAAACAAAACGGAAGTCCTTCTCTACTTTGTGTTGCCTGAGAACCACTATGGTTTTGTAAAGTCTGTAACAGTAATTACATTTAATCACCCACAAGTACATTTGTCTTAAGCCTATAAATACTATGTTAGTCATACTAAATTATCTCCATTGGCTTATTTGTAAAAAGAAAAATATATATTTATATTTTTATAAAGTTAATTAACACTGAGGGGAGAGGAAAGGGAAGGAGAAGCAGTATGTAATCCATCACAGTTTCTCTGGATACAGTAACCAAATTGGGGTCTTGCTCAAGCCACCTGGTCAAGCAGTGTCTGAGGAAGAGTCATAGGAAGCGGAGACGATGAAATTGCCGCTGTTGGAGTGCCCAGCCACCGACTGGGCAGCCTGCTGACTCAGATTGTTACAGATAAGCACCAGCTGATTGCTTTGGGCCTCGGACAAGGTGCTGCAGCTCTGATACACACTGAAGTTGGTTTTCCTGCCCGGGATGTTGCCCTTCTCACACATGGTCTTCACCATCTTGGCCAGCTTGTTCTTGCCAAGGGCCTGGCAGTTGTACCAATGCAGAGCCGCCAAGTTCACGACTGGCTTGATGGACAAGTAGAAAGGGGCATCCTCGTAGCGCATGGCAGGAGGCCGCCGCTGAGCATACTCCTTATAGTCCTGTACTGGGCAGGTCTGTGGGGCATGCTGGGTGGCATACACACGGGAGTCTGTCCCCCCTCTCTTGGTTTTGGCATTCAGGTCCCCTGTGTCCTGACCCATCCACTCCAAGTACTCCAGCCCTGTTTCTGTTACCCGGAGCCGGATATCACCCCATTTCAAGGTAGATCCATGGAATCCTGTGCAGTGCCCAAAAGCTTTTGTGTTGTTGAGCCAGACTAGGTTGAGCAAACCCTCAGGATTATATCGGCTTAGCAGTCCCCTTTTCCTCAGGATGAGCTCATCAGCAAAGGTGAGCTTCATAGACTTGTGTGGCTTATTTCCTTTTCCTTTGCAACGGAGTTCAATTTGCTTCTGTTTCAGGGCCTCTTGGGAACGCTTAAATTCCTTATCCCTGGTGATGCTGTAGCCATACCTGTGTTCTTTTAGATACCGTTCAAGCCCACACTGGTAATTGGCCAAGCTGTTGGGTTCGTATTCAGACCCATCCTTCTGCCTGGCATCAACAAAGAAAGATGCAAGGTAGGCATCCAATTCCTTGCAGGGGATGACATAAATCTCTCTTGTTTCAGAAGGGTACTTGGAGATGAGGAACTCACGGAAATTGCGGAGCGCGGTCTGCGTGCTCCGGATGGTTTTCTCGTTCTGCTCCCTGCTGAGCTCAGCTGCTCTTTCATCCTGGTCTGCAACAAATTGGGGGGGGAGGGATAGAGAGGGTGTTGATGAGTTCAGACAATGTACTTGCTACTCTGAAATAAAGTTTCCTTTTATTATGACAAGGGAAAGACGGAATCAGTTTTACAGAGATTACTGATAAATGTTATTTACATACCTATCTAAGCCAATTTCAGTTTTACAAATGATGCACTAGACAAGCATATGGCCCATTACAAGCAAAATGAGCTTCTCACATCATTGAAACATAGTTTAGTGCATGAAGGTTTGTGGAAAGAGAGTAGAGACAGGTTTTGTTTTAGGAAAAACGTGGAACAGAAATGTGCTATTTATCCTACGGCAGTGTGCAAGGGCCCCATTAATGCTGACAAACTCATTCTGAGTAACTTCACTTGTGAAACCAGAGGTTGTACTGGTTCCATTTTGTTGAATTAAACTCAAACTATCTATATTTGTTATTTTAACACATAACTAAAAATCTATCTAATAATGACTAAACAAATCTTTTATGGCAATTAATTAGATACTTGTTCTTATAGAGCAATTCAGGTAAACACAGCTTGTGAATATTCTGTATTTAATTGCAGGGCAGTTTGCAATAACTGATAAAAGTATTTGGTATTTTGGAGGGTAAAACATCATGGCTATAAAGGCTAGACAATTAAATATGAATTAGTTTATTATAGTCAAGATGTAAGAAAGTGGCTATGTCTCCTGGATACATCATTTTATTTTATTAATTTACTATTTATATTCTGCCATCAAGGACTTGAGGTGCCTCTTTCTGGTATTAATCATCCATGATTAAGTAGCAGTCCTCACACTTTACTCTGCTTCAGATTTGCTTAAGATGCTCGAGCAAAATGCAGACTAGGAGGCAGGTCTACAAATATCAATTTTAATCAGCACCTCTGTGCTCATGATGAAGTTTGAGAGAGCACATTTTGCCTGTATACTAGGCAAGAAATCCAACTCTATTTTGACCAATTTTTTTTTATAATGGTTAAGTTCAATTATATCATATAAATGGCTCCATTTCAATAAAATGTAATTTAAATTTAGGATCTTAACATTAACAATAAAGACATCTTGTCAAAAACCACTACTATTATGTTAGACACGATCTGGGTGAAACTCAAAAGAGAAACCCTAAAGATGAAATCGCACAATAAAAACGTAGGCTACCCTATTGACTTCTGAGAGACAAACACAGGGATTAACACAAAAAATGTAATTTCTGATTTTAAAGTATAAGGTAAAAAGTATTTTGTTTATCCCAATTGTCTTATTTAGGAAAACTTTAACTTGTAAGGTTGCTCACATCCAGCAATTAAAATAAGATTTCTAATAAACTGAATTTTATTCAACAAGCACACCACTTTTTGGTTAGGCACGGTGGCTCAGGCTTCTAATCCTAGCACTCTGGGAGGCCGAGGCAGGAGGACTGCCTGAGCTCAGGAGTTTGAGACCAGCCTGAGCGACCCCCCATCTCTACTACAAATAGAAAAATTAGCTGGGGGTGGTGGCATGCAGTTATAGCCCCAGCTGGTGGGGAGGCTGAAGCAGGAGGATTGCTTGAGCCCAGAAGTTTGAGGTTGCAGTGAGCTATGATGACTCCTCTGCACTCCCTGGGTGACAGAGCAAGAGTCTGTCTCAAAACAAAACAAAAAACCATATACTACTTTTTGTATTATTATACATATTTATGAATAACCATGTTATTATAAAATGACAATTGTTATGATATAATTGCCAAGGCCGGGCACGGGTGGCTCACACCTGTAATCCTAGCACTCTGGGAGGCCAAGGTGGGCGGATTGCTCGAGGTCAGGAGTTTGAAACCAGCCTGAGCAAGAGACCCTGTCTCTACTATAAATAGAAAGAAATTAATTGGCCAACTAATATATATAGAAAAAAATAAGCCGGGCATGGTGGCGAATGCCTGCAGTCTCAGCTACTTGGGAGGCTGAGGCAGCAGGATTGCTTGAGCCCTTCAAGCTTGAGTCCTTCAAGGATTGCTGTGAGCTAGGCTGACGCTACAGCACTCACTCCAGCCTGCGCAAAAAAGCGAGATTCTGTCTCAAAAAAAAAAAAAAAAAAAGATATAATTGCCAAAATCCACATAACTTTATAAATAAAATGAAATTCTCTAAATTAGTTAGATATTTTTATAGGCCCATTTTTGAGAGATCACATTTCCAAAAATCAAATATACAAAAGCATATTTTATGCTTCAATAGACTTAACTTTCAGTTATGCTATTTTCTTCCAGTAGAAATTACTTATATATCAACAATAAAAATGTGTATCTTTCCATCAAAAACACAGAAGCCACAGGTTGAATGTAACCTTTTACATTCAATTACATGTTGGCTTCCTTGACTGTTTACATGTAAAGCCAAAGGGGCCAGCACATGTTTATTTTGGCTACTTGTTCAAATATCTATCATAGCAGTCTTCAAACTTCAAACAAACTTTCTAAGAAATAAACATTCACAGACAACTTTAGGGGGAAATCTTCCCGCTCCTCAACTTTCACATGGAATCTTTCCTAATAGTACGTGTCTGAAATGAAGACTGACACACATACTGCAAAATCTACTATGGGACATGCTCTGGGGTGTAAAAGACTTCGAGGAGCCAAATAAAACGTATAAATCAGTGAACAACCCCACAGCATTTCCTGTTTTAGGAATATTAGGAATTCCTGTATTAAGAATTTCTCTGTTTTAGGCATATTCTGATAGAGGCGAAATCTGCCATCAGAAACAGGGATTTAGGCCTGAATTGGGGTGTCCTAAATTCAGGATGTATGAAGGGATTACAGGTTACTGAGGTTGATTCTTTTAACTAGAACTGGAATATTCTGCAGGACTATCAAGAACTTCATGATAAAGTAATAGCTTAAAATTGCATTCATTTCTTTCATATAATTGTGTTTTTTATTCACACGGTATTTAATAACTTATCAAATCATGTCATGAAATACTGATTCTAGTTACAGTCAAACCTCATCTTCATGTTATAAAATATTCACTACTTTCTACCTCCTTTTTGGAAAACTAAACTGATTGAAATTTATGTTGAAAACCTTTGGGTGCTAATTCAAAAGTGAATGATTGGTATAGAGGTTTTTCAAAGTTCTTTAAGGGACATGTGAACAAAAAAGTTTAGTCTGTTGGGCTTAATTCAGCAGCCTTGGTTAGTGTGCAGTAAGTAGAACTGGTGAAGATGACCATGGAAGGATCTGGAGTCCTGGCCTGGGTGTTATCACCTGCAACAGTTCCCTGGGTGAGATGGCCAGTTCTCCTACTTCTGGATCTCCTCCGCATTTTTAGCATCATGCTAACACATTCAAAATTAACTGACTAATTCACATCTTTTAAACTCATTCTCAGCCTAGCCTTGTTTTTAAGTCTTTCCCTCCTTTCCACTGGGCCTCAATCTTAGTTAAGAATCAGCCATTCCATCTGCAGGGAAATAAAACTAAATGGAAATGTCCCACTGTCATATCCTTTCCGAATAGCTTAGAATGTGCCACAAGAGGAGGTTGGAAGGGTAAAGACACCCTCATTTATTTTACATGAATAAGGGGACAGAAATATTTTAAAGTAATAACTTTTTCAGCTAATAACAAAATCAAATAAGACCAGAGAAGATTGACAATAAAATACAGAACTATTATAATTATCTTGCATTTATCTCTATTTTTAGAAAATTTTCTGATCCATTCCTTTTAAAAACTTTTTATTAGCTGTAACATACATACAATGAAATAGACTAGTCATTAAGAGCATGCGATTAGTTTTCATAAACTGAATACGCTTGTGTACCCGAGATCAGCAAAAAGACTATCACAAGCACCCCAGAAGCCTTCCTCATGTCTCTTCTTCCAGTCATTCCCTCTCACCAAGAAAAACCGCTACCCTGACTTGAAACATCATAGTTTTCTTTGGCCTATTATAGTAATACATATGAATGGACTCTTAGAAGGTAAACTCTTTTGTATCTGGCTTCTTTTGCTCAATACCATGTTTGTGAGTTTCATCCATATTGTTGTATATTTGTAGATAATTTATTCTCATTGCTCTGTAACATTCCATTGGGTGAATATATCATAATTTGTTTTTCCATTCTATTGGATACTGCATTCTATTAGTTTTCAGTTTTTGGCTATTTCCAATAAAACTACTATGAACATTCTGGTAGTTGTCTTTGGTGATCATGTGCATGCATTTCTGTTGGGTGTATATTTAGGAGTGGACTTGTCAGGTCATAGGAAATCATACGTTCAGCCTTAATACATACTGACAACAATTTTCCAAAGTGGTTGTATCAATTTAATTTTCCCACGATAGGAAAAGGTGCTCTGTATCTTCAGCAACACTAAATACTGTTAATCTTTCTTATTTTAGCCATCCTGTTGGGCATGTAGTAGTACTGTAGTGTGGTTTTCATTTTCATTTCCCTGATGACTAATGATGTTGAATACCTCTTCATGTTTATTGGCCATATGGATAACTTCTTTTGTGAAGTGTCTGTTCAATATTTTGCCCACTTTTCTATTGGACTATTTGTCTTTTCTTATTGTTTGTAGGAGGTTTTAACATATTCTGGATATAAGTCTTTGTCAGATAAATGTATTGCAAAAATCTTCTCCCAGCCTGTGGCTTGCCTTTTCACTTTCTTAATGGTGTCTTTTAATGAACAAGAGTTCCTAATCTTAATACAGTCCAATTTATCCAATTATTTTTTTCTTTTATGATCCATGCTTTGTGTTCTGTTAAAAAAAAATCTTGCTTATTCCAAGGTCATGGAAAATCTTCCATTTCTTCCAAAAGCTTTACTGTTTTACTTTTCACATTTCAATCTACGATCCACCTAAAATTAATTTTCACATTTTGATCTGCAATCCACTAGAACATCTACCTATATGTTCTGAGATATAAATTAAGATTATTTTTTTTCAATTTGTATCATGACCCATTTGATTTTAATTAATAAAATTTGAATAGGCAATATAAGCACACATGGTAAAGTATCTAAAAGCTACAAAATGGGTATAGAGTGAAAGTTAAGTCACCTTCCCTTCCCATCACTTTGTCACCAAGTTTCCCTCTTCATGGCAACCAATGTTACCAATTGATTTGGTATAATTTCTGGGATATTCTATGCATGATACTTATTCTTTAAATTCTTTTCCTTTCAAAATGGGTATAGGAATATACTATATACCCTATTTTACACTCTGCTTTTTGTCATTAACTAAGTATTAGAGATAGTGCCACATCATTACATATACAGTTGCCTCAATCTTTCTAATAGGTGCATTATATTTTATATGGATATACCATAATACATTTTTCCAGTTCCCTAATTCCCTGTGGATGGACATTTACATTATTTCCATCCTGCTGCTATTACAAACAATGCTACAATAGGTATCCTTGTATACATGACATTTCTGAAGCATGGGCAAGTATACATACAGAATGCATTTCCAAAGTAAAACTGCTATATTGCTTTTGCCCTGCACTATGCTGTACCAATTTATATTCCCATGATAAAGTATAACAGTTCTGGTTTAATCACACCCTCCCAGACCAGATATAATGTATTAGCAAAGAATTTCCTTTTTTTTTTTTTGAGACAGGGTCTTGATCTGTTGTTCCAGCGAGAGTGTAGTAGCATCATTACAGCCTCCAACTCTTAGGCTTAAGCAATCCTCCCACCTCAGCCTCCCTAGTAACTGGGACTAGAGGCATGCACCACCACACTGGATAATTTTTTTAGACACAGGATCTTGCGATGTTGCCCAGGTTGGTCTCAAACTCCTGGCATCAACCAATTCTCCTGCCTCAGTCTGCCAAGTAGCTAGGATTATAGATGTGATCTACCTCACCCAGCATATTATCAAACTTTTTAATCTTTGCTTATCTAATTGACAAAACATATTATGGTTTTATTTATTTTGCATTTCTAAGTGAGATTTAACATTTTTTTTTCAAATACTGATTAGCTCCCTGAATTTTCTCATTTTTCTGTGAATTCTTTTTGTCCTCTGCCCATTTTCTTTTTTATATTGATTTATAGGAAGTGTAGGTGTATTTAGGAATATTTACATTTATGTTTAGTCTTAATTCTTAATATTATTTATATATTTACTTAGCCTTATTATTATATTTTATATATTATACTTAGTTCTTTGGTATATATAGTGGTATTTTTTCTCTAAACTTTTAGTTTGCTTTTTATATTTATAACTCTTATGTTTATGGGATTGGATTTATCTTTTAAAAAAATATTTTCTAGCCGGGCGTGGTGGCTCACGCCTGTAATCCTAGCACTTTGGGAGGCTGAGGCGGGCGGATTGCTCAAGGTCAGGAGTTCGAAACCAGCCTGAGCGAGACCCCGTCTCTACCAAAAATAGAAATAAATTAATTGACCAACTAAAAATATATATACAAAAAATTAGCCAGGCATGGTGGCGCATGCCTGTAGTCCCAACTACTCGGGAGGCTGAGGCAGTAGGATCGCTGAGCCCCGGAGTTTGAGGTTGCTGTGAGCCAGGCTGACGCCACGGCACTCACTCTAGCCTGGGCAACAAAGTGAGACTCTGTCTCAAAAAAAATAAAAATAAAAAAATATTTTCTATATTTTGTGCTATACTTGGAGAATTTTCCTCACTATGAAACCATAAAACAATTCTTCTGTTTTCTTCTAAAATATTCATTTTTAATATTTAATAATCTGAATTAACTTTTGTGTAAAGAATAAGATAGCATCAATTTGATATTTTTCTCAACAGCCACCGAATTGTCCTGACACTACCTACTGAACAATTTATTTTTTCATCACTTATATGATATGGCATCTTTATCACATCCTAGGTTTCTATATTTATATGGGTCTATCCTGAATCTTTAATTCTCTTCCATTAAATAGCATCCTTATTAGTACAAAGTATACTATCATTTAAAATAAAGTATCACAATAATTTGTTTAATAACTGATAGGCCTATTCAATCCCTTCCTTCCTCTCTTTTTTCCAGACATTCCAGGATATTTTTAAACTTTTATATAACAATAAGCTTTAGAATTAGCTCTTATAGTTTCAAAACTAAAATCCTGTTAGTATTAACATTGATAAAATTAAATGTATACTAAATTTAGGGAAAACTGACACATTTATGGTAGAGAATCTTCCTCTATTAGACTAGATTTATTGCTGTTGCCCATTTTCCATATCTTTTATCATATATCTAAATATTTTTTTTTCCAGAGACAGGGTCTTGCTATGGCTGGACTCAAACTCCTGGGCTCAAGTGATCCTCCTGCCTCAGCCTCCTGAATAGCTGGGAATACAGGTGCATGCCACAGCACCCAGCTTCTAAATTGTATTTTGATTTCCTTTTCTTTTTAAAAGAGATCTTTTTTTTTTTTTTGAGACAGAGTCTCGCTTTGTTGCCCCAGCTAGACTGAGTGCCAGGGCATCAGCCTAGCTTACAGCAACCTCAAACTCCTGGGCTCAAGCGATCCTACTGCCTCAGGCTCCCGAGCAGCTGAGACTACAGGCATGCGCCACCATGCTCAGCTAATTTTTTCTATATATATCTTAGTTGGCCAATTAATTTATATTTATAGTAGAGATGGGGTCTCACTCTTGCTCAGGCTGGTTTCAAACTCCTGACCTCGAGCAGTTCGCCCACCTCGGCCTCCCAGAGTGCTAGGATTACAGGCGTGAGCCACCGCACCAGGCCTTTTTAAGAGATCTTGAAGAGTTTTTGTTAGATTTATTTATTCTTCGGTATTTTGTGTAGCTGTTGTTTTTATTATAAATGTAGTATTTTCTTCCATCATATTTTCTATCTGTTAATTGTATATAAGAAGGCTATTGCCACGGCCTAGCCTGGGCAACAAAGTGAGACTATGTCTCAAAAAAAAAAAAAAGAAGGCTATTGATTGTTGTATATTTATATTGTACCTACCCAAATTACTCACCCAATATTTTCAGTTGATAATCTTAGGTTTTCCAAGTATACAATCCAAGTATTCCAAGCATATAATATCATTTGCAAAAATGATAATTTTACCATTTCCTTTCAATTTTTATGCCCCATATATCTTCTTTTTTTCTATGTACTTCCAAAACAAGTTCCTCTAGAACATGTTGAATAATAGTGATGGGTTATAGCTCACTACTGAAATTAATGAGAAAGCCTCCTATTAAAAAATGATACCTTTGGGGTTACATGACATATTGATATAGATCTATTTAAGTTTTGCTAAAGAGGTATCTTTCTATTCATATTTTAATAATGGGTTTCTTAAAAAATTCACATTAAATTTTATCAAACGAGTTTTCAGCATCTATGAAGATGATATAATTTTTCTTTTTGCTCTATTAAAAGATTTCCTAATGCTGAAGCATTATTTAATGCCTGTTATGAATCTCACTTTGCTGTTGTGGTGTATTCTTTAATGTGCTGTTGAAAAATTTTTTTTTTTTTTAGCTAACATTTACTAAGCATGTAATGTGCTGTTGAATTCTGCATGCTAATATTTTATTCAGTATTTCTGTACTGGTATTCATAAGCAAATTTTGTCTGTTATTTTAGGCTATTTTTGTTAGGTATTACTATCATAGTTATGCTGATGTCATAAAAAGAATTTGAATGTATTAGCTATACATGAAATTTCTGGTAGAATTCACCTGTGAAACTATCCGGTCTGATGCTGTATGGTGGAAGAGGTACTGGGGAAAGGAAGCTTAGCTCTTTGTTAATTTACAATTTCTAGAAAATCATCTATTTCCTCTCAGGCTTTTATATTTATTTGCACAGAATTGTACAAAGTAATATCTTATAATAATTTTAATTGTTGGATCTGTGATTATTTCCTTTTTTCATTAATTATTTATATATCTGTGCTTCTTCTTCCTAATCTTCCCTCCATACCATTTTTGGCTATTTACCAGTTTTGTTTCCTAATATTGTTTAAAATGTCTAATTTTACTTCATCGTGTTCTGAAATGCTATTCCTGCTATTTTCTACTTTGGAGAATTCGAGATTTTTTGCTAGTATTCCAATACAGTGGAAGGCCTCCACACTGTTGAAGAATAAAGTATTATTCACGATGCCCATTCCCTCCACTTTTCTTCTCCTTGGCTCAATTTGGCTATTTACTAGTAATATATGAATTTTCCCAACCTTTGTGCATTTTGCCCTTGTCTATGTAATTAAAAAGGTTAAATCTTCCTTACATCCTTCTCTAGTCACATAACTTCACCTTAAAATTTTTTTGCAGTAAATTCCTACATTCACTGTAACTTATAATCATTTATTAGAAGTTTATCCAGTCTTTTAAACCACACTAGTATTTTTCTTAGAATTAGTTTCCTAAAAAAAAAAAAAAAGAACTTGTTTTTTTTTGTTAGTTATCTGATTACAAAGTTGTATGGAATTTTAGTCTGCCATAGCTCTGTCTTTTTTTAGTGTGCTAACTTTTTCAGAAATGCTGCATATACTATTTGATAACAGTAACACCTGGACCCATATAGCTGGGTTTTAATTTGTGATCCAGTTTAAGAATCTCTACCGAGTTTATCTCATTTATATTTGATCTGGGCTCAAGCGATCCTCCTGTGTTGGCCTCCCAAAGTGCTGGGATTACAGGCAAGAATTTTTTATTATTTATTTGAGACAAGGTCTCACTCTGTTGCCTGGGCTAGAGTGCAGTAGCATCATCATAGCTCACTGCAGACTTCAACTCCTGGGCTCAAGCAATCCTCCTGCCTCAGCCTCTAGGATACAGGGATGTGCCACTGTACCCAGCTTAAATCCTCTTTTTTTTTTTCAAGACAGGGTCTCACTCTGTTGTCTAGGCTAGAGCACAGTGGCATCATCATAACTCACTGCAGCCTCAAACTCCTGGGCTACGCTCAAGTGCTCCTCCTGCCTCAGCCTCCCAAGCAGCTAGGACTACAGGCGGTGTGCTACCATGCTTGGCTGATTTTTCTATTTTTCATGGAGATAAGGTCTTGCTATGTTGCTCAGGCTGGTCTCAAACTCCTGGCCTCAAGCAATCTTCCCACCTTGGCCTCCCAAAGTGCTGGGATTACAGGCATGAGCCACCATGTTCAGCCTAAATCCTCTATTTTTATACGGCATATATTGATATTCCATTATAAGTAATATCAAAATTAATATACCATATGCTTCCATTTCCTTTTTGAACTAACCATTTTCTATTATATTACTTTTCTTGGTCCTTATAATTATTAGCTTTGAATTCCATTATTTTATTTAGTTCTTTTAGGGTTACCTTTATACCATCAAATATTTATATACTCTATTACTTGAATTATTAGCTTTAAATAATATCTTTTGAATCTTGGTTTGTACTATTTACAATATTCTCTCTCCTATATCTTCCCAACTTTAAAAATTACACATTTCCACATTGTCATGGTTTGTAATAATTACTATAAATATTTATGAAATAATTTATAATACTCTATTTTGATAATAATTTCCATATTTTGGTCTTGGTCTTGAAATTAAATAGATAGAATCAGTACTTACTATGAATGTTTTGCTAGTTTCCATCTCTCAGTTGGCTAAAGTTTGTCCTCTAATAGATTATTCAAAAAGTATTTATCCCCCATAATATGCCGAAATAAAAAAAAATTTAAAAAAAATGCAAAAAAAAATTCTGATTATATGCTAGTATGAATTATCTATACCAGTTTGGTTTTAGTTTTTAATAAAAGTAATCCTTTCCTCCTCCTCAAAAAAAGTATTTATGAAAACTGTTTTCCTGAGGTCTTTCAATTCTGAGAATATCTTTAGCCTTTTATTGTTTTTTATAACTGAACAACAGTTTGATTAGGTTCAAAATTCTTAACTATATTAATATTACCCCTGCTCTGCAACATTAGTTCACCTGTCCTCTAGAATTCAGTGCTGTTGTAGAAAAGTCAATGGTCAGCATGATCTTCCCATCTTATAAATCTCCTGATTGCCTCTTTTGGGGGCGTGAGGTGTTAGATATGTAAATGATTACTTCTTTATCTATGAAGGGCAATAACTTTTCTAGAAAATATCTCAGTGTTGATCATTATGCATTAGTCTTTTTTTCTAGTACACAGTATGCTTTTTTCTGGTACACGGTATGCCTTTCGAGCCATAAATTCAACTCTGTACTAACTTGTCTTACCATCAGACCCACAAAGACAGTAAATGTGTAAGTGTTCTGTATTCCACCCTGCCTCCTGTGCTACTCTCTGGTGTCAATCAGGGTCCAGGGATGCTCTACCAACCCAAGCCCATTGTTCCAGTTCTCCAAAAGTGATTGCTAATTTTGCCACTTAGCGTGCACCAGCTCAGTGAAAAACTAGTCTCCCAATTCCATCTGAGATCTACATTTACCTGACTCTTGGTGTCATATTCAAATTCCAGTCTGATCACTGCATTTGGCAGCCCTTCTTTATATACTGTGGTTCTGGGTTACAGAAGACTTCTAGTTTTATTTAAGAAAATGTCTTTTTTCTGTTTCTCTCTGTTTTGAAGTGATTTCAAAGAGAAGTGGCTGAGACATCTTTGTTCTGTGTTCTCAAAGCCAGGACTGTGATCTAGTTCTTTGTATATGAATGAAATTAATATGACTTCTAAGTCCTAACTTGGCGCCTTCAACAACAGGCATCCCATAAATGTTTGTTAAATGCTTTCTGATCACATGAAATCTATAAACAAGGATTACATTCTTGAAGATCTGGGTATTCACTGGTAACTCAGTAGTCAAACTTCATTAAAATTTTGTTCGAATGTATGTGGTAAGAAATATAACTTGAGTTCTAAATAGCTTTGTTGTTGAATGCTAATGACAAGAATTTTTTTCAACACGAAAAGATATACTATAAAAATGACTTTTAATTTTCTGAAGTATGTATGTGGTTCAGCAGGCAAACTGAATGAGTCACTGTTACTAATGAAAAATACATGCAATGAGATGGGCAAAATGGTCTCATTATATTAAGAAGTTGTGATTAATAACAAACTTTAAAAACTGAATATAGGTAAAATCTCAAAGGCCTAGAAAACTGAATGAATGACAGACAAAAATATGTGAGTACAAATTATTTTTTTCTAAGTACATCAGGTATTTAACAATAAGAAATGACATTTTATAGATGGTGAATGAGCAGGCATCGGAATGTCTCCTATGGCTTCCATGAGCCTATGCATCTAACAGCCTAATCAATATATGTACCCAGACCTAAAATGTAATTTAAGATCTGTCCCCACAAACCTGCCCTTCTACCTTGTCAGTGTCTCCCTCACTTACCCATGTGCTGAAGCCTGAACCTGAGGACGATCCTCGATAATTGTTTTCCCTTTCTCAGACACCTAATCAATCAGGTCCTGCTGAGCCACCTCATTCATTCATTCATTCATTCAAGCACACTTACTGAATAACTGATACATGCCACGAATTAAGCAGGCTAGGTCTACAGGGATGAACATAATGAAAACAGAACTTGTGGAAGTTGCCATTTAGTGGGAGAAAACAGACAATAACACAAATAAGTAAATCTTAGACAAACTGGCACAAATTTAATGAATAAAAAGAATAGGGGTATTACAAGAGAAGATAACTGCTTAAGGATGGATGTTCTAGGAAGGTCTCTCTAAAAGACCTTTAAGGTAGGACCTAAAAATGAGGAGACAGTTATGCAAATAGCAGGTGGAAGAACAGTAAAGGGAACAGTACATGAGAAATTCCTGCAATGGACACAAAACTTAAGAAACCGAAAGAGTATCAGTGTGCCTGGAGTAAAGTGATAAGGAACAAGCATGGGATGAGGAGAGGTGTAAAAGCCCACTGGGGCCAGACTGTGCAAAACCTTGCAGGCCCTATGACCTTGTATTTTATTCTAAGATGACCAGTTGGTTAGAAAACTACATGGTCAGACTTACTCTGCTCTGATATAATATAAACTTACCAATCTCCTCCCATTTTAAGAAAATCTTCAACAAACTCTGCCTTGTGTAAGTGGGGTCTTTTCCTTTCTTTTTCTAGAAATGGAGGGCAGGGGCTAAGTTCATGTCTGGATGACCTGTGTGAAATATTCTCAGACAACAAAGTGATCCGTAATCGAACTACCTAGGTGGAAGCAGGTCAGAGCCAGAGGAAACAAGAAAATATCAAAGACAACCACTACCTCAACCTTTCTCCTCACCCACTCACTGCCCCCCAATGGAAAAAACATATCAGAGTTTGTAAAAATTGTAAGATAGAGATTTGAGCCAATCTTGTCCAAGTCTTAAAGGACAGGGAGACACTAGCTGATTACACTCATGTTGTTCTGCATATTTCATTCCATCTTGTACCTCTCTGTTATGCTGGGCCTCTTCAAGGAAAAAGGAATGTTTAGAGATAGGCTCAGTAAAATTTTTAAGCAGACGGCTTTTCTATACTTATGTATATAGTGTCCATGCCCCTGCTAAGTCAATTACTTTTCATGTATTTGTCATCTGTGAATCCTAAGTACCCAGCATATATTCTGAATAAATATATGAACTACTAAAAGAATTCTAAATCCACAGATTCACCACATGTATTTCGAATGACTGACATCCCAAGCTTCAATCTGAATATAACAGGAAAGGGAGAACTTCTGGACATGCATGGTTTTCAAAAATGTATTTTAAAAATGTCTGTCTTTCTCCCAGACTTTTCACTTATATTAGCTCCCTTCTACCTATATGCTGTATCCTCCTGGGCTACTAGTTTTTTTTTTCTGATTATGTGCTTTATAGAAATTTTGTAAAATACAAGGAAAAATTAAGTAATTCACATTATTATCATACAGATTTTGGAAAATATTTTTCTAGTTAGCTGATGTTGAGCAAATGGCTTGGAAAATCACCAATAGGTATCATTTGGTATAGGGTGGACCATAGTTGCACAGATCCTTGTCCTCTCACCACCTTGCAGAAGGGTGTACTTGGGGGTAAAGCTGGACACATCAAGGGCTATTTTTAGGTATAGACGTAAAATCCAAATGTTACAAAGGGATATGTAGTGCAAAGTAAATCTTCCCCTCTTGTCTTTTAGCCACCTAGTTCACCTCACCAGGCAAGCATTATTATCAACTGATTTTACTCACTCTATAAGATGACTGCTATGGTCTGAATAAATAATATATCCTCCAAAACTCGTATGTTGAAGCTCAATTGTCAGTGTGACAGAATTAAAAGGTGGGGACGTTAGCAGGTGATTAAATCAGGACGACAGAACCCTCATGGATGGGATTAGGGATTTATATTAATAAAAGGGCTTGAGGGAACGGTTTTTTTTTTTTAATTTCAAGAAAATATGAGTATGAAAATTTTGGTTGTATCATTGCCTCTCCCTAGCTAGGGTTAGAGGTATGCCCTACCCCTCCACAATGCTCACCACATCCCTCAGATGTGGGTCTACCTCCTTGACCCCCGAATCCCCAAACCACCATTTGAGCAGCATAGTGTTAATCAGTCAGTACCAATTTGATAGTGAGTACATGTGGAGCCCATTCTTCTGATCTTGAGTCACCTCACTTTGGATAATGGGCTTAAGCTCAATCCGGGATAATATAAGCAGTGCTAACTCACTGTCGTTTCTTAGAATTGAGTAATATTCCATTGTAAACATATACCAAATTTTAATAATCCACTCATGAATTGATGGGCACTTGGGTTGTTTCCATGTCCTTACAATAGTGAACTGTGCTGCCATAAACATTTGGATGCAGATGTCTTTATTATAGACTGTCTTATGCTCTTTTGGGTAGATACCTAATAATGCAATTGCTGGATTGAATGGTATTTCTATTTTTAGCTCTTTGAGGTAACTCCAAATTCTTTTCCACAAAGGTTGAACTAATGTGCAGTCCCACCAGCAGTGTAAGAGTGTTCCTGTCTCTCCACATCCTCGCCAGCATTTGTTGTTTTGGGATTTTTTGATATAGGCCAATCTCACTGGGGTTAGGTGATATCTCATTGTGGTTTTGATTTACATTTCTCTAATGATTAGAGATACTGAGCATTTTTTTATATGGGCTTGCTGGCCATTATTCTGTCTTCTTTGAAAGGTTTCTGTTCATTTCCGTTGCCCATTTCTTGATGGGTTGTTTGATTTTTTTCTTGTTAATTCTTTTGAGTTCTAGATAGATTCTTGTTATCAGACCTTTATTGGAAGTGTAGAGAGCAAATATTTTCTCCCATTCTATAGGTTGTCTATTTGCTCTAATGACAGTTTCCTTGGCTGTGCAGAAGCTTTTAAATTTGGTCAGATCCCATTTGTTTATTTTTGTTGCTGTAGTGATTGCTTTGGGGGTCTTCTTCAAGAATTCTTTGTCCAGGCCAATGTCTGAAAGGGTCTTCCCAACATCTTCTTCTAGGATTCTTAAGGTTTCATGCCTTAGGTTTAAGTCTGTTATCCATCTTGAGTGGATTTTTGTGAGAGGTGAGAGGTAAGGATCCAGATTCATTCTTCTGCATGTAGCTAACCAGTTTTCCCAGCACCATTTATTGAAAAGAGATTCTTTTCTCCAATGCATATTTTTGACTGCTTTATCAAAGATTAGGTTACCATATGCCGATGGTTTCATCTCTGCAATCTCAGTCTTGTTCCAAAGATTGATGCCTCTGTTCTTGTGCCAGTACCAGGCTGATTTAATTATTATTGCTTTATAATACAGCTTGAAGTCAGGAAGACGGATGCCTCCCAGTTTGTTCTTTTTACTTAAGATTGTTTTGGCTACATGAGTTTTTTTCTGGTTCCATACAAAGTGAAGAATTATTTTTTCTAGATCTGTAAAGAATGATGATCGTGCTCTGATGGGGATTGCATTAATTCTGTAGATGACTTTAGGTAATATTGACATTTTAACGATATTGATTCTACCAATCCATGAACAAGGTAGATTTTTCTTATTTTGTTTACATCTTCTACAATTTCTTTTTTTTAGCATTTCATAGTTCTCCTTGTATAAGTCTTTCATATCTTCTGTTAAATATATTCCTAGATATTTAATTTTCTTTGGGGCTATAGTAAAAGCTATTGCATTTTTTATTTGAGTTTCGGTTTGCCTGTAATTGGCATATATGAATGCCTCTGATTTGTGTATATTGATTTTGTAACCTGACACTTTACTGATTTCATTTACCAAATCTAGGAATCTCTTGGACGGATCCATGGGGTTTTCTAGATATAATATCATATCAGTGGCGAAGAACAAGAGTTTGATTTTATCTACTCCCACTTAGATGCTCTGAATACCCCTCTCTTGCCCGATTACTATAGCTAGGACTTCGAGCACTATGTTGAATAGAAGAGGAGATAGTGGGCATCCTTGTCTAGTTCCGGTTTGAAGTGGGAATGGTTTCAATTTTTCCCAGTTCAGTATGATATTGGCCGTGGGTTTGTCATAAATGGATTTGCTAATTTTAAGGTATGAGCTGCCTATGCCTATTTTGTTAAGAGTTTTTATCATAAAGGTGTGTTGGACTTGGTCAAATGCGCTTTCTGCGTCTATTAATTTACATTCTTCTCAGCAGCCCATGGATCCTTCTCCAAAATTGATCAGATACTAGGCCACAAATCAGATCTCAACAAATTCAAAAACACAGAAATTACACCATGTGTCTTCTCTGACCATACTGGTATAAAAATAGAGTTCAGTTCCCATAGAAACACTCAATGCTTCACAAAGTCATGGAAACTAAACAATCTATTATTGAAGAATTATTGGGTCAAGGAGGAAATTCAGAAGGAAATCAAGAATTTCTTCGAACTAAATGATAACGGAGACACATGTTACCAAAACCTGTGGGATACAGCAAAAGCAAACCTGAGAGGAAAACTAACAGCAATAAACGCTCACATCCAAAAAACAGAACACTTAGATACTGACAACCTAATGAATAGACCCAAGGAATTGGAAAAAGAAGAGCAAACCAATTCCAATCCTAGTAGAAGAAAAGAAATAACTAAGATCAAAGCAAAACTAAATGAAATTGAGAACATTAGAATTATATGGAAGATCAACAAAACCAGAAGCTGGTTTTTCGAAAAGATAAACAAAATTGATAGCCCTCTTGCTAGATTGACAAGAACTCAAAGGGAAAGGACTCTAATAAACTCAATAAGAAATGAAAAAGGAGAGGTCACAACAGACACCACAGAAATACAAAACATTATTTTTGATTACTATAAAGAACTATATGCCCCAAAACTACATAACGAGGAGGAAATGGACAAATTACTGGAAACATATAACCTCCCTAAGTTCATATCCAGGAGGTAACAGAATCTCTCAATAGACCAATCTCAACCTCAGAAATTGGAGCAGTAATTAATAACCTTCCCAAACAGAAAAGTCCTGGACCAGATGGCTACACTGCAGAGTTTTACCAAACATACAAAGATGAACTCATATCTATACTACAGAAATTATTCCATAACATTGAGAAGGATGGTATACTTCCTAACTCATTCTACAAAGCCAATATCACCTTGATACCAAAGCCAGGAAAGGACACAACAAAAAAGAAAATTACAGACCAATATCCCTCATGAATATAGATACAAAAATCCTCAACAAAATTTTAGCAAATAGAATTCAGCAGAAAAGTAATTCAAAAAAATAATTCACCATGACCAGATGGGCTTTATTCCAGGGATGCAAGGCTGGTTCAACATAAGCAAGTCTATAAATGCAATTCACCTAATAAATAAAAACAAGGGAATGTGTTTGTTCTCCTCCACTCTTTCTCCATGTAAAGACAAAGCATTTGCTCCCTTCTTGCATTGCATCTCTTCCACTATGTGAGAACATCTAGATGGCGCCATCTCTGCTGGGCTACTATTGTAAGTAGGTAGAGTAGATAAATTCTTTTTGTAGAAGGTATTGGTGATCTTGCTTCTTTGAATGAATGGTTACATTTCTTGCCCATATCATTCACAAGAGACATAATATTTATCATTTAAATTTATTCTAAGTTTCTCAAAAGGAGAAGCCATCCCATAAACCCTGTACAACGAAATGAGCCTTCAGCAAATGTAGACAACATATTGAAAGGTTTTAGATTACTGATTCCAAGAGATCTGCCACCTCGAGAGGGGTCCCAGGAAGAGCCTGATCACCGGTTCAGGAACACTTCCTGACAGCCTGAGTAAAGTTTTTATGCAGACAGCTTTACTGTACTTACTCACAGTCTCTATGCCCCGTTAATCTAATTATTTCCTCTCTCGGTAGGAGATGGCATGGAAAAACTCATTATTAGTGCAGTATCTTATGTTTTCATTTAATTTGAGGAGATTTATGTTAGATTTAAATTCAGATCCATTTGTTTCTATTGCTACAGTATCCAATTTGAAGTAAAAACAAACTTAGCTATCACATCTCTTCATGGTTTTATTAAAGCAATATATCTGAAGCAATAAGAAACATTTCCTGGTGTTTAACTTTTCCTTTATTATTTTCATTTAAGAGAAGAGTATTTTGTGTCATTCTTCACTTGATAGAGAAATGATGTTCGAATTCTCTTTACAAACCAGTGATTGATAAGTCCATGAGCTCATTAAATAAAAATGTATTTTAAGTTTGAAAGGTAAAAAGAAATCTGGTGAGCAGATTTATATTTATGAAGCTGCAGTTTAAATTAATATTTAATCCACATTTGTGAGTACCCAGTGTGCCCTGTAGCATTCCAAGACGACCTGTGGGGTATAGTCAAAGGCAAGTCCCTGATGGTTATTAAATTGATATCATTGTTAAAGAGATGACTAACACACATAAAACTAATTAAAAAGACCATACATGACACTTTGTAATTAGGCACTGAGCTTGTGGCATGGGCTCTAGGTCTTAAAAGCATCTAGAAAGAGGAAGAAGAGAGAAAGAGAAATCAAATAAAACTTGAGCTGTGTTGGAGCTCTAATCCATGGAAGAACTGGGACTTGGGCTGGGTTTAAAAGATGGGTATCATTTGGTTAAGCAGATGACCATCGGGAATGGCATCCCAGGAAGAAACTGCATGAGCCAAGGGAGAGATGGGAAGCTCATGAAGACTATAAAATGTCGATCCTGGTTTTGAGATGGCATAGTGTTGGAGTGGGAAATAAAGCTAGAAGAAGGCTGAGGCAGGAGAATTGCTTAAACCCAGGAGTTCAAGGCTGTGGTGAGCTGTAATTATGCCACTGAACTCTGGCTTGGATGATAGAGCAAGATCTCATCTCTTAAAACAAAACAAAACAAAACAAAACAAAACAAAACAAAACAAAACAGACCATAGGATGGTCACATGGAAAATCTTATATAGTAATTAAATATATACATCAAGGAGAAAAGACTGAATATGTTAAGTGCAAAGAACCTCCAAATGTCAAACCTTTGAAGAGGTTGCTTTTTATTTTAATTTTTTTCAGAGATGGGGTCTTGCTATGTTGCCCAGGCTGGACTAAAACTCTTGTGCTCAAGTGATCTTCTCACCTCACCCCACCCCTGAATAGCCAGGACTACAGGCATACATCATGGTGCCCAGCTGCTGCTTTAAAAAATAAAATAAAATCAACATCCATTTTTATACCTCTAACATTCTTTATTCCTTCTTTGCTGTTATTTTCTTCCATACACCTATTTGTTTACTTGTTTTATGTCTGTCTCCCCCCAGTGGTCTGTGAACTCCATAAGAGCTAAGACATCACTGCTTTATTCTCAGGGTCTAGAAAAGCACTTGAGAAATGTTATTAATAATAGTAACATTCAATAACTATCTGTTGATTGAATTAACACCAAAGCTGAAAGGAAAGTTACTGAGATAACTATGTGTGTAATTACACAATCTACTTCAAACCAACCACAGTGATTGCATTTAGAAAGCATTAAAAACAAAAGTGAGTGGTATAAAATTAAATTCTGGGACTCGCAATCAGAATTTCATATATTTACCTTATCCTTTGTTAGGACTCTTCATATAGTCAGGGCAGGTGGTATGCGCATCTATAATAATGGTATAAAATGACTTACAAGACCACTGGAAGCTTTTCCCAGGGCTAGTTCGTTCAGAAACAAGGACCTATCAGCTGTTGCACAAATTGCTACAAGACGGTATGTTTATCTTATTATCAGAATAAGGAAAAAACAAATAAAATCTTAACAAAACTCCATACCAGAATGAATATATCCATAAAATCAATGGAGAGCTCCTCTCCCATCCCCTCAACCTCCATTTTAAAAAGAGATTATGCTGATATTACGGTGTTGTCTATTAGGAGTACTGTATATATTTCTTCCATAGATGTATTCATCTGAAAGAAGTCAAATTTTCTTATGATTCTATGTTTGAGGAAAATGATCTTGGTATTTTAAAAAATATGATTCCTGGTTGGTGATTTCAAGAAAAAGGCCATCTTCAATTTTATTTGTCAATGGTCACAAAAATCGTACCTGCCAACATTCATGTTTCATTTTTGAAAAAAGCAATAGCTCCTAAACCCTGCAATTTACTGGAAAAAAACCAGTGAGCTATATTTATTTTAAAAGTGGAAAATAAACTGTGATAACCTTGTAACTACCATAAAATGTATTAAAAACTCAGTGTCTTCTTTTTTCTTTAAACACTTAACTCCTTGCACATTTTTATGCTTTCTCCTAGAACTTTAAAAAGCAGGTCATTTTCTAGGATTGTTAACATCACTAATTGAAGCCAGATTTGTATGTTATTACAGCAATCTGACCAGCAAATTATTTTTATGCTCAGTTAATCTTTTCTAATAGTGGAAGTAAAACACATTTCTCACATACATTGAGGAGCTCTAAATTTTGTAACAATGGTACCAGTTAGTCCAGTATGATTTTTGATAGTATTTTTCACTGAAGCAGAAATCACTTAAGTAGACATTAGTCACTTGCACATTTCTCCTAGATGTATGCCATGTGACTCTATAGTCTTTGTGGGATTAAGCCTCCTTAATAAAAATTTAGAAAATAGAAAATAGAGCACAAAATTTACCAGTATTTATTAAACCAACACAGAACCCTAAAATACAGGGAAAAGGCCTCCTTCTTTTTCTCATCTGTATCAACTGTTGCCTTTATAAATAAATTAAATCAGCCCAAGGGTCTGTGTGTGTTGAAAGATGGAGTAAGACATTGCATATGTAAAAGAGACTAGGCACTGACCTTACAGTTCTCACAACAGGGAATAAATTTATGGCCAAATAAGGTGCAGGAGTCTACATTTTTAACAAGTCCCCAGATGGTTCTAATATTGATGTGGTCCATTTGGCCACACTCAAAGACACAGTCCCCCAAAACAGTGGTCCCCAACCTTTTTGGCACCAGGGATTGGTTTCATGGAAGACAGTTTTTCCACAGACTGGGTAGAGTAGCCGGGTTGGGGGAGGTGGAGCTCAGGTGGTGATATGAGCAATGGCTATAAATAGATGAAGCTTCACTCACTAGCTGCTCACTTTCTGCTGTGTGGCCCCGTTCCTAACAAGTCACGGACTGGTACTGGTCTATGGTCTAGTGGTTAGGGACCACAGCACCCACCGAAAGACCTAGAAAATTACTCTTCTTCCCTTTTTTTTTGAGACAGAGTCTCGCTTTGTTGTCCAGGCTAGAGTGAGTGCCGTGGCATCAGCCTAGCTCACAGCAACCTCAAACTCCTGGGCTCAAGCAATCCTCCTGCCTCAGCCTCCCTAGTAGCTGGGACCACAGGCATGCACCACCATGCCTGGCTAATTTTTTCTATATACATTAGTTGGCCAATTAATTTCTTTCTATTTATAGTAGAGATGGGGTTTCGCTCTTGCTCAGGCTGGTGTGGAACTCCTGACCTCGAGCAATCCGCCCACCTCGGCCTCCCAGAGTGCTAGGATTACAGGTGTGAGCCACCATGCCCAGCCTCTTCTTCCTTTTTTTAAATTTCAAAATATTAATTAAGGGGGTACAAGTATTTCTGTTACAGGATATCAGATATAAGCACTTGTATAGTGCTTAAGGCAGGGCTTTTGGTATATCCATCGCCAAAATAGTGTTCACTATACCTAACAGGTAAGTTTTTATCCCACACCCACCCTCCAACCCTCCCCCTTCTTGGTTTCTCAAGTCCTTTATATTGCTTTGTGCCCATGTGTACTCATATATGTCATTTGGTTTTCCATTCCTTAGATACTTCACTTAGAATAATGGTCTCCAGTTCCTTCCACATTGCTGCAAATGACCTTTTGTCATTCCTTTTTGTAGCTGTATAATATTCCATGATATATATATATATATATATACATACACACACACATTTTCTTTAACCACTCATGAATTGAAGGGCACTTAGGTTGATTCTACATCTTTGGAATTGTAAATTGTGCTGCAATAAACACTCGAGTGCAGGTATCTTTTTGATAAAATGACTTCATTCCCTTTGAATTGATACCCACAAGTGAGACTGCTGGATCAAATGGTAGGTCTACATTTATTTCTTTGAGGGATCTCCATACTGTTTTCCATAGAGGTTGTACTAATCTGTAGTCCCTACAGTGTATAAGTGTTCCTTTCTCTCTGCATCCACGCTGGCATCTATTGTTTTTTGGCTTTTTAATAATAGCCATTCTGACAGGGGTAAGGTGTTATCTCATTGCAGTTTTTATTTGCATTTCCCTGATGATTAGTAATGTTGAGCATTTTTTCATATGTTTATTGGCCATCTGTTTATCTTCTTTTAAAAAACTTTTTATGTCTTTTGCCCACTTTTTGATGGGGTTGTTTGTTCTTTTGTTAATGATTTGAGTTCTTTGTAGATTCTGGATATCAGTCCTCTGTCAGATGTATTGTTTGCAAATATTTTCTCCCATTCTGTAGGTTGTCTATTCACTCTGTTAATTATTTCCTTTGCTGTACAGAAGCTCTTATTCCTTCAAATAAGCCTCAGCCCCCCAGCCTTGCCTCAGTTACAACACCTGCTACACTGCTAAAACAGCAGATTTTCTGGTTGAAAGTTTTTTATTTCCCAGGCAGAACAGGTGCTAAATAAATAACATTTATTTAAGTGATTTTTGTTCAGTGAAAAGTACTATCAAAGACCATACTGGACTGACTAGTACTACTATTAGACAAAATAATGAAAGAGTTAAAAAAATTACTTCACTCTGAAACTCATTAGATTCAGACCCTTTCTTTCTTAATTTTTCTGAACTTAAGAATAAGTTCAATACTGTTTACCTAATTGCCAAAGACCATTTTTCAAGTCTTATCTTGCTTGATGTCTTTCAGGGCACCTGACATAGGTAGTGTAGCCAATGGTTAATGGTTCTGGCTTTGCCAATATCTGGGGGTTTAAATTCTAGCTCTGCCACTTAACTAGCTATGTGAATCTGTGTAAGTTTTGTAAACTAAGTCTCAATTTCTTCAATTATAAAATGGGTATAATTGTACCTAATATCTCTTAAGAGTTGTACAAGGATTGAATAAAATAGGAAACTGCTTAGCTCAGTGTTGGGCATATAAGGCATCAAGTTCAACTCTTTAAACATCGCTGCTTAGAAAATGTGTTCCAACCCACTAAATGGAAGTCTTCTTATCTTGCCTGAGCTCCTCCTCTATTAATGCTTTAATTTGTGGCAAATATTTGCTAATTCTTCCAAGGTAGACTCTATAAAGGCCACTGATATTAGCCACTCATGTATCAATGAGTATCCTGTCACTGACACATGTGAATACCTGGAGTTAATCTCTCTCTCTAAAACAGCCCTTAGGAGACCTTCCCTTCCATAGACTGAGAAGCCTGTGATCTGATAAGCTTACTGTGTCATTGTAAGGAGACACACCGTGTGAATTCAGTACAGTCCTAAACAAGGGTATAATCATTGAATCTCTAATAATGGTGCTTCTTAAATTAAATTTGAAAAATGAGGATTTGTCCTCAATTGTTCCTTCCCCTCAAAACGAGATGTAGCATTGTAGGAATGACCTAACGAGCTGTGAGGACAGCCTTGCTATGCTAGAGACCGCTCTGGGCTAGCCACATGTGCTCAGAAGGGAGTAAATTCAAATAGGCTTCACATATGGAGAAGATGTAACAGCAGGTGAAACCTAAGAAGACACAAAGAGACAAAAAGGAGACCAGATGACAGGTATGAATAAAAGCTAGATGAAGCTCCTCAGATCTCAAACTGAATTTCAAGTCACAGAAAAGAAATTATGCATTCTGCACCAGAGCAAAGGTGAAAGAAGAGTGGAACAAGAGAATAAATATTGTACTATATTAATCACAATAAGAAGCCTTTCATCTTGGCCAAAATATATTCTTAAATCAACTTTAGAATGTGGCTGCATTTGCAGGGTTAGCAGCATGAAACCCACATGACTGTAATTAATGCAATAAATCATGCTGTGGACTTTTCTGCAGAATCTGACAGTACTCATTGATATATTGCTTATTAGAGACTGCAGAAAATTTCTTCCCCACTTTTTTATTATATACCAGAGACACTGAATCAAGAGTACCTTCTTATGACTTGTCTGAAATATCTGCTGCTGGTGTAATACATAAAACATATAGTGAGCTGTTGCCATCAGACTTTGATATACAAGACATCATATACAATTTCCAAAAAGACTCTTGTTTTTTAACTCCTTGACTTAAGGTAGTCATAAAAGACATATAGATTCATTATGAAGATGACATTTACATTTTCCAATGTTTCAGTTATGAAGCCACCACTTTGCATATGTGGCTCTCCTTTTCAGTTCATTCTTTAATGACTTCATTAGTATATAGCACAGAATATTTTAAACAGGCATTACTGCACCAATCTATACATGTTCTTTCATTGTTTTCAACATGTGACTTTTAGAAAAAAATTTATTGGATATCAAATTGCTTCCAAAGGTAAAAAAGAGTCCTTGCACAGCTCAGGAATTCAGCCGTGACTATATTTCACCTCAGTGAGTTTACAAACCCTTAAAGTTGCTGTGCATAAACATCTTCTAATTTAGAAATATCTGAAGTTTAAAAAACAGATGGTTTAAAGGGTCACTATTCACATAAGAAAAAAGTTACATTATGTATTTTTCCTCTAATAAAAATAACTTCATTTGTTTTACCATAAAAGTCATATATGGTTAGTATAAAAATTTTCCTTAGAAAATATAAAAGGTATAAAGAAGACAGCAAAAACAGTCTGTAAATCTATCATCCAGAGGGAGCCATTGGATATACTGTGATGTATATTTCTCCAATTTAAATTCTTAATTAAAAATATTACTCTTCAGGCCGGGCACGGTGGCTCACGCCTGTAATCCTAGCACTCTGGGAGGCCGAGGCGGGCGGATTGCTCAAGGTCAGGAGTTCCAAACCAGCCTGAGCAAGAGTGAGACCCTGTCTCTACTATAAATAGAAAGAAATTAATTGGCCAACTAATACATATATAGAAAAAATTAGCCGGGCATGGTGGCACATGCCTGTAGTCCCAGCTACTTGAGAGGCTGAGGCAGGAGGATTGCTTGCAGGAGTTTGAGGTTGCTGTGAGCTAGGATGATACCACAGCACTCACTCTAGCCTGGGCAACAAAGTGAGACTCTGTCTCAAAAAAAAAAAAAAAATTACTCTTCAATTACCAAGAGCCTAGTCCATTTGGTCTTAACTATACACTTCAGTTTTCTTTTGTGACTTTTCTTTGGAAATACTGCTTTGTCATATGTTGAAGAGAAAAACTACTGCTAACACAGATAAATTCTATTTCTGACATATTCCTTTTAAGCATATAATATCATATATTTTAAGACTCAAATAAGGATTTGGCATTGGATTTACTATCCATTGGTGACACAGAAATTTCTTCCTTGGCTACTAAGAATTCCCTATGCCCACGCTTGCCCCCCTTCCAACTGTTTTCCACACAGCAGCCTAAGTGAATGAGCTTTCTAAATTCCCAGTCTGTCCATGTCACTCCCCTGCTTAAATTCCTTCCATGAATTCCTATTGCACTTAAGTGAAAGTTCAATCCTCAGTATTTCCCACAAAGTTATGGTCTACCTCAGCACTCCCATCTGAAACCAAGCTCACCTGGTTGCCTCCACTCCAGCCACAGTGGCCTCCATGCCAGTTTCCAAATGTGTTCTCCTTTTAGTATCTCAAGGGTGTCTCCTCTTTCAAAGAGTCTGAATAAGCTGGTCCCTCCATCAGGAAATACACTCCTGGCCTCTATTTCCAAACCTCTCATCCTTCATTCTCAAGTCAAATCTCACTTCCTTAGAAGATCTTCCCATATCCTCCCCTTACCCCAACTAATTATCTGTTCTGTCCTATCAAAGCATGTCTAACAATTTGTAATTATCTATTTATGTGATTATTTGACTAATATAAGGTCTATGAGGAGCTTACACTTGAATGTAAGGTCCATGAAGGCAGGAACTTTTATTTTCCACGGATTCATCCATGATTGAAGAAATGAATAGCAGGCAGTCATTAATATTTATTAATAAGTGAATTAACTTGACTATCAGAAAAGATACACTAAAACTATATAAGAAAAATATGAAGCCAAAAGAAAAGAGTAAAAATCAAAGTTATCTCCATTCCTAGAAATTATTTGCATATTTGCTTCAGCACTCAATAAAAATACATTCAGCACTTCAACATGGTAGGCATTGTTTGAAGCACATCTGTACATGTCTTCCTCCATTGTTAAACACTTAGATTTTCATCCATCCTTGTGGAGACAGCAAAAGCAAATGGAGGCTGGGACTAGAAAAGGATGAGCAGGAGTAGAAGTTCTGGTGATGAAGTTTTTGGAGGAATAAAGCAAACTGACAGAAAGTTGGGTCCAGGTCACAGAATAGCTTTCCAGCTAGTAGGGAGGACGCTGAGATACACATGAGAAGCATCACCATGGCAAGTGGGCCCGGTGGTTAAGAGAATCAATTTGCCTGGGTCAGAATTCCAGCTCTCATGTCATCTTACTGTACGACTTCTAATAACTTTAATCTTTCTGTGACTTAGTTTGTTCATCTGTAAAATGGAGTTAATTATATTCCTAACTTCCAAGAGTTTTGAGAACTGAGTTAATATAAATAATCAGTGAGATAATAAGCACTCTGAAAATGCTGGCAATTATTATTGCTATTTTGCATGCAGTAATCAGAGAACAGCATATGACACCATGCACTAAATATTTGGAAGCTAAATACTATAAGAATCACTTTTTGTTAACAGCACATCAGTATGACACAACTGAATATTTGAAAAGCGCTTTTCATGAGTTTATTGAAATTCTTTGGCTGTAACCTTGTAACATACAAGGTATCATCTGATGAATTTAAGAGATGAAATGCTATTCCACAATAGAAACAGTTATTACACTTTTTTTTTAAAGGACAATAACAGAAAACTTTAATGCCTCATACTTCACCTATGCCCCAACTGTCATGGTACTAAGACACAGTCTGCTATATCATTTACACTGATTCGTTACCATAGCACACAACAAAATCTAGCATATCCTCCTACTACATTCCTCCTCATCAAAAAATAAACAATCACACAAAATATCAACTTACCCCAAATAAAAGAAATAATAGCCTAGGGATTCTACTGTACTATTACTACACTAACCCATGATATTTTAATCCTCTTCCTATTTACAAAATATCCTCAGAGAGTTCTGGATGCATTATAAACATTGGTGCATTAGATTCTTCTTCTTGAGGTAGTTCAAAGTTTAAACACAGCAGATTTACCTATTTTTCTATACTACCATTATGGGGCAATTACCATAAAATGCTTACAAACTAAATCCTCATCCCCATTCTCAGACTATGATCCTTTTTTCCCTCAGACAGAACAAACTAACCTAACAACTGGAAAGATAAGAGATGAAAAGTCACACAAAAATTTAAAAAGCAAAACAATCTGTAAGTATCATCATGTAAAGCGTGTGGCAAACTGTCTGAAGCTGCCTTACACACTGGCACACTCTCAGGCTGCCACCATTGCCTTCTCCCTCAGGTCAGCTTCAGAGGTACAGGGATAGTGGCTGACGCCTGTTCCAGGCAGTCCAAGGAGACCTGAGTGATGTCTGGCTTTTTGTGCTGCAAACTGATGTCCTCCAGCACCTGCTGCCAAGGCATTGTAGAAAAAAACCATTCTGTCTTGCAATATCTAGAATTTTTTTTTTTTGAGACAGAGTCTCACTCTATTGCCCAAGTTAGAGTGCCATGGCATCAGCCTAGCTCACAGCAACCTCAGACTCCTGGGCTCAGGCAATCCTTTTGCCTCAGCCTCCCGAGTAGCTGGGACTACAGGCATGCGCCACCATGCCCGGCTAATTTTTTTTCTATATATTTTTAGTTGTCCAATTAATATCTTTCTATTTTTTAGTAAAGATGGGGTCTCGCTCTTGCTCAGGCTGGTTTCGAACTCCTGACCTTGAGCCATCCACCCACCTCAGCCTCCCAGAGTGCTAGGATTACAGGCGTGAGCCACTACGCCCGGCTAGAAATTTCTTGATACACTGATCAACACCAGTTCGAATTTCTTCATGATCAGTGCCACTGATGCAGTCTTGACTCACCAGAGAAGCAAAACAAGCCGTACTCAAAAGATGACTTCAACTCATCCATCAAAGTACTGTTAGGTTTCGGAGTGCCTGGCGCTGCCCAAAGAAGCAAATCCTGGCCTGGGAGTCCCGGTGGAGGTGGTGGAGGCCCCAGTGGCTGCCTAGAGAACATGTTGGCTAGTGGAGCCGTTGTGTCCGGAATCAGCTCCTGCCTTTAATAGCGCTGCCTGTAAGATGTATGGAGGCCAGGCTGATGTTACAATGCCCTTCAATCAGAGCTTGTTCAGTAGGGCTGGCTGTTGGAAGATAGAGCTGAGCTGTAGCAAGACATGCTCTATGTCCTGGAGATACTGCTTAGGTCTGTGGAGTTAAGAGCTTTGTGATAGCAGTCATTAGACCTCCCTTCCAAAATCAGCTGCTGTGGGGCTCCTTGTACTCTTGTACTTCTTTTTGGATATCTTATTTCTGGGGGAACAATGCCTGGAGTAGGGGTTGGGCAAGAGTCCCTTCTTCTGAAGAAGAAATTGCTTTCAGATTTTGCAACTCTTGTGGTTTTAGGGATGCTCTTGCTACCTTTGTGCTTGTTCACTTTTCACTCCACACTCAGGCTTTTCCAGAACACTATATAACCTACATAGTCAGGGGTTATAACACATGTGGACACTGCTTCTCAAAAAGAAGGGACCAAGGGACCAACAACTCACAGAACCTTTCAGAAGACAGGTAACATGGAGGCTTCTGGAGGGGCCTTTGCCTTGGGCTTCTGCATGGGTACTGTGGACTACTGACCTATGCCTATGGCTTTCTGAAACTTAGCACTACTTCCTGGAGCTGCATCCCTGGTCCCTCTCAACTCGAAGCTGCCGCCTTTGAGCCCTGGGTTGATCTGAAGCCTCTTGGTGCATGTCTTGCCCCAGAGACAGCAGCAGTGGCTGTTGCATTTGAGCCCCGGGTTGTCTCTCTTGGTAATTCTGAAGCTGCTGGTGCTGCTTCAGGTTATATTGCCAATCATTCTGCTGCTGTCCTTGCAATGATGAACAATGATGACCTTCTTTCTCCTGTTCTTCCTGCTGCTTTATCACTCCATACTCACTATGAGCATAATGTGAATGAAAAACTCTTGCATGCTGGCTTTCCCTGGTCTTAGTCCTTTTCCTGACAAAATAAGGCACAGAAGATGTAGGAGGAAGAAGGTATGTTTCTGAGGTATAGCTTAGAAAAGGACAGGGAGGAGAATGCCCACTTCTTGTGTCACCTTGATCCTCCAAAACACCACCTGGTTGCTTTTTAGTGCCTAGGCCCAGATAGGAGCAACTGGAGTCTGCTTGTTGACTGGGAACCCTCTGTTTCTCCAGAGAGGAGCAATCAGCTCTACCTATCAAAACCTTCTGGGCACAAAGAGGCTCTGCTTGGCATCATAGATGGGAACTGCAGCCTGGGTATCCTGGAGGCTTAAAAGTGAATGGACTTGGACTTGGAAATTTTATTATTTCCAACTATGAAATATTCTGCCTTTCTCCTCAGGTGGAAGTCTGGCTCTATTATTCTGGAACTAGTTGTCAATGACGTTCACTTGACAATGAAAGTTTTTGGCTAGTTCATCTCTGGTTGTAAAATCAGGATAAGGGATATGTGTAAATATTTCCTTAAGTTTCTGCAGTTGTTCCATAGTAAATTTATGTCATTGTTTTGTTTTTCTTTTTTTCTTTGCTCTTATTTCTTCCTTATGACCATCCTCTTTATCTGAAAAACCGTGGGAAGCCATGTGGACTCTCTCTACACTTTAGATTAGAAATCATTTCTTCTTTAAATTTACATTAAATTTATGTAAGTGCATTATACTTATGTAAGTGCATATCTTAATCAGTAATGGTCAAAATATGAAGGCATCTTTTACTGAAAATGCATAATAAAAAAACAAAAGGAGTTATTAATCAACTTGAAACAAAAGATGTATGGCACATAAAGCAAAATGAAAACAGATAACACATAAAAATGGAAATGCATAAAATTCTAATAAATTACCTCCCTCTCTTCTGAGTTAGGCTATTCATATTCATTAAATTCCACCCAAGAAGTAATAACCTAATGGATAGGAGGATGCTAATTTCTCTAAGTGGGTCAGTGGATAACAAAACATTTTTATTTTTATAAAAGTTCTTTATAAAATAAAAATTGAAGTATTTTTATATGAATTAGCATTGTTACTCATTTATAAATATTGGCAAACAGAAAAATAAAGCTTTTCTCTTAGCGATAAAATAGATGGCTGCTTCTCATAACAGAGAATAATAATTTAGCAGCATTAATTATACAGTATACAAAGTGTTAAAAAGCTAGTGATCTGTAACATAAATCTTAATATATTCTAGAGACCAAAACTATTTTGCAAAATATAATTTCAGGTATTATTTTTCAAGAAGATATATTTATATCCATTGGATTAAACCCTAAAGTCAAATTCACAGAACAGTACATCCTAGAATAATGAAGATTCTTTATTATCCCTATGGAATAAAGCTAAAGATAAAAAATTAAGTAATAGTTAAGTTTTTTTTTAAATTCTCAACTATAATAAGCCATTTCATTGTCTTTGTTAGAGGTCTTCAAACTTTTGTGACATGTAAAAACAATAAAACAACAGTCCTACTGTCAACCAATATACTAAAGGTTAGTAAAACTTAATTTCTTTCTTAGTTTAAATAAAAAACAGGAAATCTAAATATTTTCTGCCGGCACCATGATGGATCATCATGTGACTATCTTGGGCAACACTGAGCCATATCACTCAGTGATATATCTTTGTCACTTTATGTATTATCCTGCATTTGTACCTAATTGTTTTTCTATTATTATTATTATATTATAGTTATGTGTACTTTTATAGGGAGATTAATAAAATTCTGTTTGTATAAATCACTTTGAGAAATGAAGAAAGGAGGTCAATAGGCCTACTTATGTATAACAGGTACATTTAAAGCAAAAGTACTAACATTTACTGGTCACTACTAACTTCAGTGAAAAATATGGATCTTATGTTTTAAAATTCTTATATTAAAAGTGACAGAAACATGAAAAGATGCTCAAGATTGTCAGTCATTAGAGAAATGCAAACTGAAACCACAATGGGATACCACTTCACACCCACTAGGATGGCTATAATCAAAAGTCAGAGTGCAACACATGTTGGCAAGGATGCGGAGAAACTGGACCCACATAAACATTGCTGGTGGGAATGTAAATTGGCAAAGCCACTTAGGAAAACAATTTGGCAGCACTTCAAAAGGTTAAACACTTACCATATGACCTAGCAACTTCACTCCTAGGTATATACACAAGAGAACTGAAAACATATGTCCACAAGAAAGCTTGCACATCAATGTTCATAGCACAGCATTATTCATAGCAGCATAGAAACAACCCAAATATCCATCAACCAATGAATGGGTAAACAAAATGTGGTATGGCTATACATGGAATATTATTCAGCCATATAAAGGAACAAAGTACTATTATTACATACTATAACATGGACAGATCTTAAAACATTATGCTAAATGAAAGAAATCAGACACAAAAGGCCACATATTATAGGATTCCATTTATATGAAATGTCTACAATAGGCAAATCCATAGACACAAAAAAGTAGATTAGTGGCTACTGGGGCAGAAGGTGAAAGGGGAGGGGAGGCAATGAAGTAACAAAATGTTCAGGAATTACTCAGTGGCGAAGGCAGCACAGCCCTGTAAATGTACCGGCAACCACTGAATTGTATACTTTAAAAAAGGTGAATTTTATAGAATGTGGATTATATGTCAATATATTAGAAAAATTGTGGCAGAAATTTCTGGCTGTCTACCAAAATCTGTTCTCTCTATATACCAGAACTTCCCAGCTTTTCTACTTTTATAAGTCTCCCTTGAAGCTGGTACTTGAGGGAAGTCCTCAATTTCTGCCCAGTGCTGGTTCTCAACAACTTGTTTAACTTACTAACTATAAATGTAGTCCCATTCCATTTCTGGTCAGACACGTAACTATCTATCCACTCAAATTACAGAACATTCCTTTCAAATTTTGTCCATTCTGAGACCAATAACCTAAGCAAAAAAAAGGTGGGCATTAGGTCCAGCTACTGCTAAATCTGCTATCACCAAAATTGTCTTATACAATTGTTGATCTTTTGTTGATCTCTCTTTGGCCTCTGAGTTTGTGACTGGGAACTGGTTATGGGCCAAGCTGTATGAATTTCATAGTCAGTGGAGTTAATGATGTCTATGCAGATCCTGCAGTTTAATACCACCACAGAGACAGAGTTGGAACCCTGACAATAACACTGACTGGTGCAAATAAGAGATGTGTGAGCCCCTTTGCTTTCTGTCACTTAAAAAAATTGTTATTTCTAATTTTTTTGTTTGTTTGTCTGTTTGTTTGTTTGTTTTTGAGACAGAGTCTCGCTCTGTTGCCCAGGCTAGAGTGCCATGACATCAGCCTAGCTCACAGCAACCTCAAACTCCTGGGCTCAAGCAATTCTCCTACCTCAGCCTCCCGAGAAGCTGAGACTACAGTCTTGTACCACCATGCCCAGCTAATTTTTTCTGTTTTTAGTAGAAATGGGGTCTCGCTCTTGCTCAGTTTGGTCTCCTGAACTCAAGCAATCCTCCTGCCTTGGCCTCCCAGAGTGTTAGGATAATAGGTGTGAGCCACCATGCCTAGCCTGCTATATTTAATTTTAAAAAGTAATACCTATTATAAAAATTAAAAACAAAAAAGTATATAGAATAAAAAGTTGAAAGTTGCCCCCCCCCCGCCTCAAAACTCTTTCCTCAACTCCCATGCTTCAGGAGTAACTACCATAAACCATTTAGTATGTATCCTTGCCAACCTTTTTCTATGTGTATTAAAATACACAGATTTTTCCTTTTATAAAAATGGGCTATTATACAGATATTTCTGCCAGTTTTTAGACACAAGTCTATTTCAGTATATATAGATGCTTCTCATTCTAACTACAACATATTGTACTGTTCCATTACCTGAAAAGCACATGCCCCATTTCAGAGTGTAGCTGCTACTCAGATCTAATCAACTATTGTCAAAGGGAATTTTCTAGGTTTCGGCACTATTTTACCCATGCTTCTATTACCTTTTTCTACTAAGGCGTCTTCTTACTGCCTTATTTTTACATGTTAACCAGGGTAACAAATGAAAACTACAATTCCCAGTATGCACTGTTATCAAAGTACTTCTAGCTTATGGTAGCAACAGCTAACAGTTATTGATCATTCACTATATACCAGGCATTTCTCTTTAAGTGTTTTACCTTTATTAACTCATTGTTCCTCACAATAGCCCTATTAAACCATACTATCATTTTCCTTATTTCTATAGATGATGAAACTGAGAACGAGAACATTAAGTAATTTGCCCAAAGTCACATAGGTACAAAGTTAAAGCTAGGCAATCTGACTCTAAAGTCCATATGAGTAACTACTATACTATAGTGCTTCTTAAGAATGATATGTAATCTAACATGACAGTTGTATTCTTTAAAAAATCCACTTATTAAGTGCTGAAGTAAAAGAGAAATGTGGCTAGGCATGGTGGCTCACACCAATAATCCCAGCACTTTGGGAGGCTGAGGCAGGAGGATCACTTGAGCCCAGGAGTTTGAGGCTGCAATGAGCTATGATGACACTGCACTTTATTTAACCTGGGTGACAGAGCAAGAATATGTCTCAAAAAAAAAAAAAGAAAAGGAAATGCTTCAATAACAAATAAAAAAGAGGGGTTGAAGCTGTAGAGTTTTAGATAAATGATAATATAATTATTCTTTCCTATATAAATTCAAATATTAAAGTTTTCTTTTATTGCGTTAAGTATACAGCTATAAAAGCTAATCTCTAAGCAAATTCAGCATTTCAATGTATTCAGCTTTTGTTCAAGAGTTATAGCCCGGGCCGGGCGCTGTGGCTCACGCCTATAATCCTAGCACTCTGGGAGGCTGAGGCAGGCGGATTCCTCGAGGTCAGGAGTTCGAAACCAGCCTGAGCAAGAGCGAGACCCCCATCTCTACTATAAATAGAAAGAAATTAACTGGCTAACTAATATATATAGAAAAAATTAGCTGGGCATAGTGGCTCATGCCTGTAGTCCCAGCTACTCGGGAGGCTGAGGCAGCAGGATTGCTTGAACCCAGGAGTTTGAGATTGCTGTGAGCTAGGCTGATGCCATGGCACTCACTCTAACCTGGGCAACGAAGTGAGACTCTGTCTCAAAAAAAAAAAAAAAAAAAAGAGTTATAGCCCTTCTTTTCCTACCACTACCAGCAGTAACAGAGCAGAGTTCTTACATGTTCCTCTCACTTGAATGCCTGAAATTTATTCACTGGGATGCAATACTGAATTCTGGAAGATGTGGTTAGGATGAATGCCCTCCCCCAGTACTTACTGTCCAGAAATTTTTTGAGACTCCAGTGTTTAACCAGAGACTAAAGGACGGTGTTTGGAGTTGGGTGGGTCAGTGAGAGCAAGAGGAAACATCACTTGACTTTAACAAGGGATTTTAACAAAGCTTTGGAGGATGGAGAGCTAATAGACTTGAACTCAGTTCTCAAATCTTAAAGTGAATAAAATCAGTCAGGTACCTCATTAAAATGCAGATTTTGGTTCAGCAGGTGGGGGGACTGAAAGTTTACATTTTTCATCAGCCCCCAGGGGATACTAATGGGTGCTGAGGTCACACCATGCAAAGGCTGTACTATGGTGGAGGCGGAGCCAATCACTCTGTGGGAACCTTGTAGAGGCTCTGGGTTTAGGGAATAACTGGAAGAGAGTGGTAGTAAGAAATGGAGCTGAACCCGGGGGATTAATGAAAGATTTATAATAGCTATACTAGCCAGTACCTCCCTAACCTCCCAACCGTCCCACCCTGACTACCTTCCAGAAAAAAAAAAAAAGAAGAAGAAAATCAGACAAAACTTTGCTAAGTATACGCAGTCTATCATGTGGGAAAGCGAAAATCTTTAACTTGGGTGCTGCTGTCTGAGACCTGTCTTTGGAGGGAGCTCTGCTAGTCGCCACATCCCACCCAACTTTTCACTCAGAGAAAAGGCCTAGGGGTTCGCAAAACTATTTACAACAACTGCAGCAGAAACCCACGCCACACTTCTGTCCTGTGTTCTTAAATGTGAACAAATAAGTAGACAAGGCATCAGAAGAAAACTGGCAGTATCAAAGAGAAAAATGAGGAAAAGGGAACAGAAAAACTGAAGGAAAATATAATTCATGAACAGAAGACAGCTTTTTAAAAAAATTTCTAATTAAAATTTCCAGAGATTTACGCTATTATTATAGCTATAATCCTTGTAAAAGGAACAAGTACTGAGGGTAAATCTTTTTCAATTACATTAGAAGACAAGAATTTCCAGCAATTTAAGGACTCAAAAATTTACTTCCTATCTATCCATTCTTGGGAAATTATTTGATGGATTCCAGTAAAATGAGAGGAAAAAAGAGGGAAACAAGAAATTCAGAGAACAGTGGATACAACTGAAGAGAAACCTCAGAGGAGGAGGATTACCTCAGGTTTAAGGCAGATCAACCATTAATAGTTCAAAGTGCAGCGGGAAGACTAAAGGCCCAAAATGGGAATCTGGGGGATGGGGGATGGCAAACAGATATGATGACCGCACATTGCTCTTTTGCCAAGAAAGGCTACCAAAATTTAGGAAAACACACACAAACACATAAAATAACAAAAACAATCTCATATTTCAATGATTCTAAGATGTACTTCTTCATGTTTTAATAACTCTGAAATTTATTTCATAATTCCTGGGGATTATAGTTTAATTGATAGCATGCTTTTTTTAATTTGTGGAACATAAAATAATGGTACATCTTACAATCAATGTCATTTCAGATGCGATGAAATACAGTACTAATAGTAATGCATGGACAGGCTTATTGAAGACTTACTCTCTGTACTAGGTATTCTCTGTACTAGGTATTACTCTAAGCCCTTTGCATGGATTAAGCCATCTATCTATCCAACAACCCTTAAGAACATTCTCCTCTGTATGCCAGATGTCGTGAAACTCAACAGGATGGAAAGAAAAGCAATCTTAGAACACTAATAGCTACGAACAATGTTTACACTGCCAAGGATAACATAAAAGGTATTACTGGTTCTGAATATTTAGAATCAACCTATGGATAATGCAGAATAAGACTTAGTTATAGCCATAAGAAAGAATGAAAATATTGACAAACTTATGAAAATAACATGATGGTAAGAAGGGAGGAGAAAAGAGCAAAAAGAACAGGGACACTAAGAGCCTCATCTTTAGATGGAAGAAGTATATTTATTTCCTCTTTCATTATTTTTAATTTTTCTATTCGTTACTTGTATATTTTAATAACCTAACAATCAAATGGAAGGTTAGTGAAAATGGGTTAAGTCCTCATCTTTCATATAAAAGAGGCTATGGATATTTTATGAAGGTGATAAATCAAGAAACAGAGAGAGATGCAATTTGTTCATAATTGTAGATGGAACAAAAACAGAAGGACTTGGCTAGGCATGGTGGCTCACGCCTGTGATCCTAACACTTTGGGAGGCCAAGGCAGGAGGATAACTTGAGCTTAGGAGTTTGAGACCAATCTGAGCAAGAATGAGACCCCATCTCCACAAAAAATAGAAAAATTAGCTGGGCATGGTGGTACCCGCCTTTAGTCCCAGCTACCCAGGAGGTTCAGGTAGGAGGATCACTTGAGCCCAGGAATTTGAGGTTGCTGTGAACTTTGAGATGTTGCCACTGCACTCTATCCCTAACAACAACAACAACAAAAGAGCAAGAAAGAAAGAAAAAAAAAGAAAGGCTCAAAAGAAGTTTCCTTTGAAGAACTGGGATTATGGTATGACGAAAGCTAAGGCGAAAGACTGTTACTATTCAGCAATATTATTTTATTGATTGCCACATACATGTATTGACTTGATAAAAAAATTCAAAAAGGCCGTAAAAATGTTTTTCTTGGTCTAAGAAAGCAATCCTATAGACTTTAAGGCAATATTGAAGAAGTAGACTGATATGTGTACCAGAACAGTTAATACACTAACTAAGGTGCATTAAATCAGATTTACTTGATTTTTGTAAATCTGGTCACTGTTCTCACCCAAAATAAAGCTTAAAATTGCCTTGGAGCCACAGAAGCATAATTTTTCATTTTCGCTATGCTCTATAAATACTTGTGGTTCTAAGACATGCTTTTGGGAAAACAAGCCATTAGTTACATAAATGAGACCTAGATTGAAAGAGAAGTTATTGCTGGACCTAAACTGAAGTGGATCACCTGCTCTCTGCCTATCCCTGCAGAGACCCAATGGTCAGACACAGTTCTACCTGTGAGGAGGCGGCGGCAGCTGCTTCTCTAATGAAAACAGATATAAGAATGACATTTGAATTCACAGGATGCTGGAACTACGACTTCAGGGTCCCGACATTGACTTGTCTGCCCTGAGGTGGTACATTATTTCATCTTCTCAGACCACAAGGAATGGATACCAATTAAGAAAACCAAGGTCAATGCCTCAGTTGTAAAGTAGTTCCTGGCCTCCTAGCAGTCTTAGTCAAATCCAAATTCAGTGAAAGAAAATTAAACTCTTAAGATTTATAGCATTTGCTAGTTTACTGTATTTGGGTACATTCTGCACATTGGGAAGTCTCAATCATACGTAGGTGAACTTTAACCACTTCGGTAAGGCGCTCACTGCCAGCGAAACCTTGCCCACAGCCGGCACTCATAGTCTGTCCGACAGTTTGTGCTGTGCATTGACGAAGAATCGGTTTTGCTCTTGTGTGATGAGGAAAGCTTGAAAGCACTGAAAGCTTGTTTTACTTTACAGGCAGCTTTACTTGTAATGTAAATCAGAATAGGTAACATATACATATATGTTTTCATTACCTTATTTTTAAATGTTCACAATTTTATTTTGATAAATGAAAAATTAGAAAAGTCATATCACGGCTGTCAGCTAAAGCTGATGCTCGGTTCATCTGTGACTATCAACCGACACTCGGCTGTGCGAGTTCATCTGTGGCTATCGACTATAGTTGATGCTCATACCGAAGTGATTAAATACATGTAAATAACAGAGTTTTTACTTCATTGGTATAATATGAAAATGCCCGTAAAGAAATAAATAGCCAGTTGGGAAGATTTTTGTGTGAAATTTTAAAACAATGATATTAAAAAAGGATGTGCAAGCACTCAAAAAATAGCTAAAACATATTTTTCTCAGAAAGCTGTGTATTTGTACAACATAAAGCAATTAACCTGATTTTCTACTTTTGTCTTTCAGAAAACTAGTAAACAATTATATTTTTAATTATTAAAGGTAACTAGTCTGCAAAAATAAGCAATATATAATTTTAATATAACTAGGTTTGCTATTTTTAGCTGAGTAAAAAGTGTTTCAAATAAATTATGATGTGGAATGGGTTGCCTACAGCCTACACTTTTAATTTTCATCTAAGTAACACTTGCCTTTCATTTATCATAGAGGCTTAATTGTTCATTTAACCACTGTTAGTCATATATCATCCTAAGAACAGTCTTAATAAATGTGTTATCTAAAGGCAACTAATTTAATCTTACAAAGTCATTCACAGTTCGATTAACAGCATCTCAGTTCAGGAAATATTTGAAACACAGTTTTGCTTTTTAAATTTGGGATATCTTGAGAGGGCAAGAGTGTCTCTCTCCCATTAGAGTACAGGCAGCATGAGAACAGAAACTGTGTTTTTGCCTTGTTTGTTGCTGTATCTGAAGTACTAAGTCTGAACCTGGCACTTTACTCTATAGGCTTCCAATGGATATTTTTTTAATGAATGGATGAACAAATGATCACGCATGCTTCAGAACTCCTCCTACTAGTTTATCCTACACATAGAGGACTTCGCATTATGACTGCATTATAGATCTTTGTGCCCTGAAGACTTTTTGGTGTAACCTGAAACAGAGCTGTGCCTTTGGACAGGGAACACAGGGATGGTAACACCCAGAGGCCATCAAGTTCTGGTACTTTAACTCCTGAAACATCTCCACGTCTCCTCCTCTCCTGTACCTTTACTGTTGACTCATGTGAGCACATACTGCCACCACCCACCTGGACTACTGTAATACCTCATAATACAGCTCTCATGTCCCAGCCTCCTTCCCAGGGCTATCAGTGTGATCTTCTAAGACAATGAACTGTGCCCCTCTGCTCCCCACGTAAGACATTCGTGATATCGCATGGAGAGCCTTTCACAGATGGCTCCAGCCCATCTTTCCAGTAGCAACTCCCCTGGCTCTGTTGAAATTTACTCTCAAGCCACACTCAACTCCTTGCTTCCCTAAACATTCTGCGTATGTTCGTGCTCTAATGTCTCTGCTCATGTTGTTCCATCTACCTGAAATACCTTTCCATGTGTTCCCTGAGGCTGAGTCAACTGTTCTTCATATATGTTCCACTACATTTTATATACCTTTTTCTATATACTTGAAGTTGAAGTTGTTGGTTTCTCTGCCTCCTTCTCTAAAAATGCTATCCTGAGGGCAGGGGATTTGACATTCATCTTTGTATCTTCACCAGCCAGCACAGTGATTGTCATATAGTTGATCCTGAAAAAAGGTTTGATAAATTGAAGTGCAAGTGACTTGTCCAGATGCTTAGTAGAAAAAAGACTAAGACATATATTGACTATATCCCTGCTCCTGATACAGTCAACGCTCCTATTAAACCCTGGGTCGTTTTAAAAATGGTTCTCAGAAAAAATAAATTGTCTTTTTAGGATATAATCTATCAGCCTAAGCTTTGGATAAGTAATAGGTATGACTTGAAATAAAAGAAGGGGAAGAGGAAGCAATCAGCAGTTTAAGCTATTCCTATACCAATACAGGCAGAGGACCATGGTGCAAAGCAGCAATCCCAACCCTCTCAGTGAAACAAGTAGGAGACCAGGCTCCTCCCCACTCATCATAACTTCCACCAAATCATCTACTTTCCCTGTGCCTCAGTTCCCAACAGGAAAATAAAGGAAAAACCTCTTTCTTTGTGGAACTTGGGCAATGTTGATCCTGGAAATAAAAGTGCTATATAGATAATAGAGGACATTTTGTTTTTGTGTTTTTTATTTTTTCCAGCATAAGAGCTTTAGAAAACTTTCCCATGACAGCATCCCATAATAATCCTAAGGAGAAAACCTATAGTGTTAACATTTGTGAGGATAATTCTCAAATTCTTTGTCCATAAATAAGTACACCGGAAGACATGGTAATGAAGTTTACTTTTTAAAAAAATCTCCACATTCAGTAATAATGTCATAATGCCTTCATAAATACGCCACAATCAATTTTATTTATGCTTCACAATCTATATTTAAAAAGTAATCACATTATAAAACATACAGAAAAGTATACAGAATAACTAACGTATGCTCATCATGAACCAAAGGGCTTCATATGGATTAACTTAACCACTTCGGTATGGCGCTCACCAGCGGCGAAACCTTGCCCACAGCCGGCACTCATAGTCCGCACAATAGTTTGTGCTGTGCATTGACGACGAATCGGTTTTGCTCTTGTGTGATGAGGAAAGCTTGAAAGCACTGAAAGCTTGTTTTACTTTACAGGTAGCTTTACTTGTAATGTAAATCAGAATAGATAACATATACATATATGTTTTCATTACCTTATTTTTAAATGTTCACAATTTTATTTTGACAAATGAAAAATTAGAAAAGTCATATCATGGTTGTCGGCTAAAGTTGATGCTCGGCTGTGCGCCTTCATATCATGGCTGTCGGCTAAAGTTGACATTCGGTTCATCTGTGGCTATCGACTATAGCTGACGCTCTTACCGAAGTGGTTAATCAATATATCAACCCTATAGGACAGATACATTATTATCTTCGTTTTACAAAATGAGAAAGCTAAGCCACAGAGAGGTTAACTTACCTGCCAAAGTTACCCAGAAAAGGAGGGGCAGAACTGGGATTTAAGCCCAGGCTGTTGTGTGTCTGGAGTTCTACTCTTACGCCTGTGCTAACGTTGCCTCCTGTTAACATAAACTTACGTTTCCACCACTCAGATTTAATAAATGTTAACATTTTGTCCTATTTGGTAGATATGTATTTTAAAAATGTTATAGATATAGTTCGAGTTTCTTGTGTACCCATTCCCATCCCCCACAAAGATAACCACTACCACGCATCTAGAGTATCTACTTCCAGTCCATACTTAAGTGTGTGTATGTGTGTCTGCATAACATACAATACATAGTAATGTTCATGTTTTTCTAAAAAGATATGGTATTCTAATAATATTTTAACATAATAATATTCTGCAACTTTGTTTTCAAAATTTATCTATATGTATATATATCTATATACGAATATGTATTTGTTTCCTTTGGAGACAGGATCTCGCTTTGTCACACTGGCTAGAGTGCAGTGGCATCATCATAGCTCACTTCAACCTCAAACTCCTGGGCTCAAATGATCTTCCTGCCCCAGCCTCCTGAGTAGTTGGGACTACAGGCATGCACCATCACATCCAGCTAATTTTTTCTATTTTTAGTAGAGATGGGGGTCTTACTCTTGCTCAGGCTGGTCTCGAAATCTTGGCCTCAAGCAATCTTCCTGCCTTGGCCTCCCAGAGTGCTAGGATTACATACGTGAGCCATTATACCTGGCCAAATTTATCCATATTAGTAAATGGCTGATTCTTGTATTCCATTGAAAAATATACCACAATTTATTCATTCATTTCTCTATTGATAAACATTGAGGTGTTAACTGACTTTTCCCCTTGTTATCACAAAGTTGCAATGTATATCCCTGCACATATCTCCTTTTATATATCTATGAAGAAGTCTAAGGCAGATACTTAAAAACTGAATTCCTAGGTTGTATGATATGCACACTTTTAGCTTTATTAGATATCGTAAATTGCTCTCCAAAGTAGTTGTACCTATTTATATTCCCACCAGCAGGTCACCATTTAATTAGTAACTTTTGCCTTTCTGATGGAGTAAAATAGTATCTTGTTGTTTTAATTTGCATTTTCCAGAGTCTGGTGTGGGTACATTTGACTGGCAAAGCCTAAAGTCACAAGACTGTGACCTTGCTGAAATATAAACTTGGAAGCTAATACAAACTTGGAAGCTGGCCTCTCCTTGAGGAAGTGCAGGTGCACAAAGGAGGAAATTCTCTCACACAGGAAGAGAGTTCAAAGTTACTAGGTGGCCAGATGGAAGGACAATGTGGCCAATAACTTGGATCCTGCATTTCCTAGATCACTGCTTCTCAAGCTTTAATGTCTTTATTGTGCATGCAGGGTTACCTGGAGATCCTGTTAAATGCAGATTCCAATTCGGTGGGTCTGGGATGGGGTCTGAGATTCTGCATTTTTAATATATTCCCAAGTGATGCTGGTGATACTGGTCCATGGACCATATTTTAGTAGAGGAATTGGTGTAGCTGCATAAAATCAGAATCTATTTCACTTCTTAAAGAGTACTGAACACAATTAATGATGATGATGATAATGGGGAAGTAAAAATACTAATAAGGGTGGAAATAATCCATTTATTAAATGTTTATCATGTCAAGTACTCTCTTTAGGGCTATACTTATATTTTTGCATTTGGTCCTCACAGTAACCTTGCAAAACAGACATTATTACTTTACAAATGAGGAAACTGAGTTTCAGGGAAGTCAAAATGACTTAGCAAAGATCACCAGGCCAGCAGGAGGTTGGGCTGGGAATCAATTCAGATACATCTGATTTTAAACTCTAAGTGGCCAGGCTCCACTATCACAGCCCAGAGCTACCTGCCATATTAATCTTCAGATATGCACTCCTTTGTTATAAGGAGGAAAATGATGGCCAGAAAAAAAAAAAAAAGGCTGAATTTTTACTTTGTCTCCCTTATCTTTCAAAATTTATGTCTCAGGTCTTCCTGCAGGAAACTACAGGAAAAGGTGTGAACAAGAAAACAAAATTTTAGTCTTGTTTCTTCTTAAAAGAAGTATACATTTCTCATGGAATAAGGAAATATATAAAATAGTATGTGTACCTATATATATGCATATATATATACATATATATATACACATAAGCATACACATTTATACTTATTTCTACCCTTATATTTGAACATGGTTCCAGCATACTCTGCCTTTGAATGAAATGCATAACAACTCTTCCTATCTGCCCATATGAAAAAACTAAATGCTCAAAACAAAACAAAACCAAAAAAACCTCACATAAGTAGAAGTAGGTACTGGTTTGCTGTCCCTCTCAAGAATAATACTTAGAATGTTCTTAGAAGAACACACCCATCACCCCCATGCTCAGCTATGTGGTTTGCATAGGACTGAACTCAATACTCTCTCCAGGGTAGGGGCCTAATGCCCCTGTGACTGGGTCAGAGTCAGAGGTTACAGAGAATGCTGTGGACATAGGTTCTGTCTACTGCTAGATGTGAAATCTGGCAGCACAATCATCTTGAGTCCATGCAGCGATAAAGTATTGTGGGTGAATCTAACATGGAAGAAGCCGAGGTGAAAAATGGCAAGGGGAAAACTAGATGCTGTCTAAACCTTGGATGTAAGCTTGTTTGAAGATCTGTCCTTGGACTATAAGGCAATTAATTCTCTCCTTAACATATTTTAACTCAGGTTTTCTGTTTCTGACAAGAGAAACCACTGTTTATTGTATCAACAGAGACCAAACCACTGGAAGTAATAGATATCTTAATCAATATTTTAAAACTTACTGAATTCAATTTTATATGACTAATTTTTCAAAAAAGTATATTAAATGATTTAGACTACACTACTCTTTCTCTCTGAATGCACTGTTTTGCATAAAATATAATCAAACAGTAAAAATTATCAGAAAACATAAAGGGATTCATAAAAACAGAACTGAAAACAAGAAGGAGATCCAATAATAAACAAAAATGTGGTATATGTGGTATATGAATCAATTCAGTGGGGAATGGGAATTATTCAACAAATAATGCTGGGGCATGTGACTGCCTGCAAAAGTAATGACATGAGATTCCACCCCAAAATATATACCTAATTGTAGAGTTAAATGTTAAAAAAAGAAAGGGGTGGGAAATGGAGAGGAAAAGAAAACCATAAAAGAACCAGAGCAAAATACAGATATTTGTGTGATCTCAAGGTAGGGAAAGGACTTCCTAAGCAAAATACCAAAGACAGAAAAGATGACAAAGAACAGTCTTCATAAAAATTAAGAAATTCCATACCTCAAAAAAATGCCACCAACAAAATTAAAAGCTAATGGTAAAGTGGGAAATGTATTTCCAACATACATCATAGACTATGAGTTATTATTTCTAATATAAAAAGAACACATGAATATATTATGAAAAGGTAAAAATGTGTATTTTCAAAAGAAATATATAGATATATATTACAAATCTGATAAACAAATATTTCTTGCTACCATAAAACTTCTGGGAAAAGAGTTGATTAATAAAAGGGAATCTTGCACAAAACATAAGAAAACTATGTATGTGAGTATATTTAATAAATATACATATAAACATAAAAACCCAAATCAATGCAATAAAGATTTAAATTTCATTATGACAAATGCCAAAAATTTACATAAAAATCTCAAAAATTAATGGAATCCAAGCTACTGGTAGGTAGTCAATAATTCTTCTAATAATATATGTCCTCTTTACTCGTTGTTTGCTAAGATTTGAATTGAGCACTATGACATGGTTGACATGAAAATTAATGATTTTATCTACACCTTGATTAACATTTTATAACTTTATGAGTTCAGTTCTGAACAGAAATAAGGATGATTTTCCACTACAGGAATAGAATTTAAATGGCCTTAGTAAAATTAACAAAAATAGAACAATTTTTCTTTGTTTCTGGTAGACTCAATAGTCATTTGTCAAATTATTATTTAAAAAATATTATTTAAAGATATGCAGTAATGATCTAATAAAGACTCGAGCTTATATAGCATCCATTTCAAAAGAGCCTGATTTAGCTTTCAGCTAGTTCTTTCAGAATCTTTCTTCTTTGCTTAGTCTCAAGTGTGCTTTACATATTAACTATGTAAGGTCCATCTGTACAAAGTCATTCATATACATTTGGACATGTTAGAGTCTAAATTTTTAAAAATCTATGTTTAAAATGATTATCTACTATAAATAAATATGCAACACAAATAAATGAATAAAACTTTAGAACACGGAACCTAGTTGGGCGCTAGAGAACGTAGGTAACTTATACAGTAACTCTATACACCTCTGACAAAAGAAAAACGTCAATCAGATTTTTATTCATCCCACTGCTGTTTCTAGTCCAAACAGTGTTTCTATAAAGCTAATGACATCTCAGCAATATGATATCCTTCCACAGAACAATGGATCAAAATATGAGGACCAGTCCTTAGGAAATCCCCATCACCACTTCTTCATATTGTGTTTTTTGAAGGTTCAATTCCAAGCCAAACCAGTCCTTCTGAGAGTAAAGCCAAATCACAGTTTATGATTGTATATATTATGTGCTATCCTTGGCCATGCCTGCTTTTTACAGCTATTATAAGATATGGATGGCTAGGCACGGTAGCTCACACCTGTAATCCTAGCACTCTGGGAGTGTGAGGCGGGCGAATCATTTGAGCTCAGGAGTTCAAGACCAGCCTGAGCAACAGTGACACCCTGTCTCTACTAAAAATTAGAAAGAAGTTAGCTGGACAACTAAAAATATATAGAAAAAATTAGCCGAGCATGGTGGCACATGCCTGTAGTCTCAGTTACTCGGAAGGCTGAGGCGGTAGGATCACTTGAGCCCAGTAGTTTAAGGTTGCTTGTGAGCTAGGCTGATGCCACAGCACTTTAGCCGGCGCAACAGAGTGAGACTCTGTCTCAAAAAAAAAAAAAAAAAAAAAAAAAAAAAAAAGACATGCAACTTCCATGAAGGAAGAAAAAAAATCTAAGAGAATGTAATATACACAATAATAAGTGAATTAAAATTATTTCTCTTTCAAATGGGCTGAATTTCTTTTCCCAGATAATTATATAGTAAGATATATATGGTTTAGTAAAGAGCCTCAGTGTCTCATTTACTATTCACTAGGCAGATGCAAGAAAGTCTTGCCCCTTACTTTGCAAGTAAGTTAGTGGAAGGGTGAGCGACACAAATAATAATCTTATCAAACTTATTCAAACTGGTATACTGGACCACTTTGTAAAATACATTTCTGAATTCTAGCTTCAAATATAATGAAATGAAAATATAGAAAACTCAAGGTAAGTCTATTTATAAAGACATATATAAATAAATAAAGATAAGAGGAGGTGCAAATATTAAGTGAAAAGGTACTATGTATATTCATGTATATCAACAGTTAGATTTCTCAGAATAAAGACTTTCGCCAGTCTAATGAAGACAACATTTTGTCTAGTGATGTGAATATTAATCAAAGACCATGTCATTATTCAATGATTAAAATAAAAATTTTTTTTTTGAGACAAAAGAGCCTCGCTTTGTTGCCCAGGCTAGAGTGAGTGCCATGGTGTCAGCCTAGCTCACAGCAACCTCAAACTCCTGGGCTCAAGCAATCCTACTGCCTCGGCCTCCCGAGTAGCTGGGACTACAGGCATGCGCCATCATGCCCGGCTAATTTTTTCTATATATATTAGTTGGCCAATTAATTTCTTTCTATTTATAGTAGAGATGGGGTCTCGCTCTTGCTCAGGCTGGTTTTGAACTCCTGATCTTGAGCAATCCGCCTGCCTTGGCCTCCCAGAGTGCTAGGATTACAGGCGTGAGCCACTGCGCCTGGCCGATTAAAGTAAATTTTTAAAAAATATTTTTTAAAAAAGACAACCCATAAAATGGAAGAAAATATTTGCCAATTATACCTGATAAAGGTCTTATATCCAGAATATATAAATGACCTCTACAACTTACTAATAAAAAGACAACCCAATTTAAAAATGGGCAAAGTATTTGAATAGATATTTCTCAAAAGAAAATATACACATGGCCAAAAAGCACATGGAAAAAAGCTCAATATCATCAGTCATTAGGGTAACGCAAATCAAAAGCACAAGATACTACTTCACGCGCCCAACAGGATACCTACAATTTTTTAAACATGGAAAATAACAGTGTTGGTGAAGATGTGGAGAAAAAGGTACCTTTATACATTCCTAGTGAGAATGTAAAACGGTGGAGCTGCTTTGGAAAACTGTTTAGCAGCTCCTTAAAAAGTTAAACATAGAGTTACCGTAGGACCCAGCAATTCCAGTACTAGGAAGCTACCCAAAAATACATGCCCACATAAAAACCTGTCATAAATGTTCACAGCAGCATTATTCATAATAGCCAAAAGATGGAAAAAATCCAAATGCCCATCAACTGATAAAAGGAAAAATATGATATATTCATACAATAAAATATTACTTGGCAATGAAAAGGAAAGAAATGCTACAACATAGATTAACCTTGAAAACATGCTAAATGAAGAAGGAGGTAATATATGATTCCATTATATGAAATGTACAGCATAGGCAAATCCATAGAGACAGAAAGATCAGTGGTTGCCAGGCTCTGGGGGGAAAGGAAGAGTGACTGCTAATGAGTATGGGGTTTCTTTCTGAGGTGATAAAAATGTTCTAAAATTAGATAATGGCGATGGCTGTACAACACTGTGAATATACCAAAACTCAATGAATTGTACACTTTAAAAGAGTAAATTTTATAAGGGAATTATATCTCAATAAAGCTATAACTTAAAAAGAAAGAAAAATGGATAAACTGAAAAGCAGAATATTCACTCATGATATAAATATTTTCTGTGTATATTTTATGAGTCATATCATGATTGTTTAAAAAATCATAAATGGAAGGTTTCCTTTGGGGATCCTAAAGTTGACACTAAAATTGGAAAAACATGTTTATAGAGCAACTTAATTCTGGGAAGGTTCAGGGTAAAAGCACAGGTGCCTCAGGCTTCTAGGAAGCTTTTCCCAAAATACATGACTTTTTTGAGAAGTACTAAAAGAAACCAAAATGTGTCACAGATTTCTGCTTTCAATGTTCTCTGCATTATCTGTTCATCCTTGTCGATGTTTCTACTTCTAGCCTATTAGACTTGAATCATGAACCCAAAAGCATGAGACCAAATCCTCTTTATATAATAATAGCCCAGAATGAATGTCAGAATTAAAGAACATTAGAATGTGAGAATTACAGATACAGGGACCTCGTACAATTATTTCACTCTCCTCTCAATTCATTACAGTTAGGCTCACATATTCCAGAATTGCGTGTTACCTGATTCTTTGAAATTTTAAGAGAAAAGATCAAATACTTCTTTCAGAAATGTTCATTGCTTTTAAAAAAAAAAAACTTATTTAAACTACCACAGCAACTAAAATGAATAGCAATGCCAAGTTGGCTCAGGCAAATAAATAATTGAAAAACATCAGGTCTATTGTCATTATATACCCTACTCAACATCATATTGGCTTCAAAAAGCAACTAAATACCTTGGTACTGACAGAAAAGCATCTTTAAAAAACTTTCAAAAATAACTTTACTGTATAACAATTGAGCTGACGGTCAGATATCAACCTTAAATCTAACCATGCAATAGCAACAGCACAATCTAACAGCTGTCCTCTCAGCCCTCTCACCTGGATGCAATACATTTCATTGTTTCTATCTTTCTGAGACTAACAAAAGACTAAATTCTAGCAAACTGAGCCAATGGTTTGGGAAGTGCTGACGACGCGGAATTCTGTGATGCACGTGGAAGAGGGACTTGCTGTCGCCTCACATGCCATACCTGGTATGCACTGTGCTGTGGCCTCAGTGGTTATGGTTGGAGCAACTGGGGCCTGCTGCTGACTGGAGCTCACTTCTGGCTCTGTGTTAACTGAGGGAGAAAGGGCTACCTCACAGGAGGAGACCTGGCTGGGCAGATGGGACAGGAACTCTTCAGAAGCAACATGCTCATCCTGTCCAGGCAGCTGAAGGGCAGACAAAGGGATACTGATCTGTTTGTTAGGGTGGGATGTGCTCACAGGCATCTGCATGGCCACCTGCTGGCCATGGGCACCAGGGGGTCCTCTGTTTGGTGAAGCCAGAGATACCCTAGCAGTCTTCTGGACGATTGGTCTGGAGATCACAGAGGGGGATGCAGACATACCGTGTGGGTCTAGCTCCGTGCTGATGGCAGATGTTACATGGGGAATCAGCTTAGCAGACCCTACACAGGAGGGACCAGCATGAGTCTGAGGCTTGGGTTTTGCCATCTGCGTCAATGACAGGGCTGGTCCATCAACCCCTCCTGTAAGCTCAGCATTTGCCACAATGTAATAATCTTCAGGAATCTCTTGTTTGATTTTCTTGATAATGACATCATTGCTGCATTCATCTACCATCTGTACCTGGGAGCTTGAATGGAGGGAAGACGGGACTATTCCAGGCCTTTTGCGACTAATGCTTTGAGGCCTTTGGTTTTGGGGTTCAAAGTCACTATCCTCATCTGTAACAGAAGACTCACAAACCATGTCAAACAGGGTGTTCTCATCTTCATATTCTTCAACAGCTTCATCCAGTTCAGAGGGCTCACTGCAATAGGAGAAATCACAAGAGTCTCTGGTCCGGTTACAGTCTAGCTTTGCTTTCACTGGTCTCCCAGGGTACCTTTCAACAGGGCTAGTCTGTGTCTCAGAAGGCACCCCGATTATACTGGGACTATCGGAGTTGAAACTTCTGTTATCCTGGAAACAGACTCTCTCTTGGGACCCAGCTCTGCAAGTAGCTGTGAGTGGCCAGTGATAAGCATGGCCAGCACTACAGCCCCACATTGCTGTCAGGTTCCCATGGGAACCTTCTGAAAGCAAGTGTTTCAGGTTTGGAATGAGGCTGCAAATGGTCCCATGGCTGTGGGCCCAGCTGACCAACTTGGACAGATTCTCAGATGAAGTATGAAGACAATCCTCCATGTTCCAGGATCAGCAGTGTCTTTCCTAAAAGGAAATAATCAAAATAAGAAGGCATTATTACCCAAGACATTCCCATATCTCATTTCTTTCAACTACGATCATTTGGCATAAAAAATAAACACAGTAAAAACCAAATCTAGTTAACATCACTGCATACAAGCAGGGACTAGAAGAGAATACAGGGAAAAGTAAAAACAGCTGATAACTTATGGTTGTGGGATTTGGAGAAAAATTGTGTTAGTTTCCTTTACTGTTATAATAATTCCTGCATAAGAAAAAAAGAGGGAAAGCAAAAAAGAAACAATTAAGCAATAAAAAAGAGGGGAGATTTTCATAGGACATTTTACTTCCAAGTCACACAGAGAAATATTCAGTCAGCCCCTTAATGATAAAATGTGTATATTACTTGTATTAACCAAGAGAATGCACTTCCAATGTCACCCTTAGTCATCAGAAACATCTAGTAAGGCAAAAACAACAGAGGAGGCTTGCATCCATTCTAGGATGGATGTCAGAATAGGGAAGTCAATTCTCAGCTGATCATCAGAAAACAATGCAACTGGGAGTCCAAGGAGAGAATGAGGAGCTAAATTTGGGAAGTGGGAAAGAAAGTCTCCAGCAGGGAAGGAGAACACATTGGGAGAACACTCGTTGGAGGGGTAGGCTACAGACCGGAGGCAAAGATGGTAGGCATCAGCACTCTCACCACCCTTGGCAGCAGCTTCCCACCTCCTGGCTGTCTGAAATTCCTGAAATACTGCCTTTCATCCCACAAGTAGAGGTAAAAGGCATGTCTGATACATTCTACCATCTGAGGGTCCCATAAACCCCATAACAACTAACTATCAAATAGGAGTAAATTATTCCTTACTGAGCAGGAGACAAAAAGAACTACTTGTTATGAGTCCTTGGCTGCGTAAACATGAGGACAAGAAGGACAGGAAAAGTGAAAGGGGTGTGTGTGGAGTCTGCAAGTAGCTGGAAAGGCTAAGTAACGCTCTGCGAGGAAGGATATCCTGGGAGAATTGGGCAGGGAGGCACAAGGATCTTTGTGTGTGGTTTAGTCTGCTCTGGTCATTTGCAGCTATGGTGACAAGAAATACCTCTCCACTCAGACACCAAGGCCTAAATGCAATGCCAGGTGGTCATGCCAAAGTACACACCTGAGTCTGTTTCCTGCCCTTATTCTGTTGCTCCCCACCCCATCAGCAGGGTTAGGTAAGTTCAAATCCTTTAACTTATTATTATTATTATTATAATTTGAGACAGAGTCTCACTCTGTTGCCCAGCCTAGAGTGCCATGGCATCAGCCTAGCTCACAGCAACCTCAAACTCCTGGACTCAAGCAATCTTTCTACCTCAGCCTCCCAAGTAGCTAGGACTACAGGCATGCACCACCATGCCTGGCTAATTTTTTCTATATATTTAGTTGTCCAATTCATTTCTATTTTTAGTAGAGACAGGGTCCTGCTCTTGCTCAGGGTGGTTTCGAACTCCTGACCTTGAGCTATCTGCCCGCCTCGGCCTCCCAGAGTGCTAGGATTACAGGCATGAGCCAATGCTCCCAGGCCAAGTCCTTTACCATATTATTGAGGTCTTTAATGATGGCCACAGTCACCTCTCAAGCCTCATTTCCAACTACACCATGACTTTTTCCTACTCTTCTTGTCCCCTCTTTTCTAAACACAGTTTCTCATCCCACTGAGCCTCTAAAAACTAATTCTTTGGCTTGACATGCAGCCCTTCTCTTTCCTCCCCTGCAAGTCCCTTCAAAGCTAAACTTGGAGCTAGGCACAGTGGTGTGTGCCTGTAATCCCAGGAGGCTGAGGTGAGGAGGCTGGGGCACAGGAGTGCTTGAGCCCAGGAGTTTGAATTCAGCTTGGGCAACTTAGCAAGACCTCCAACAAGAAAAGGAAAGAAAGGAAAGAAAGGAAAGAAAGGAAAGAAAGGAAAGAAAGGAAAGAAAGGAAAGAAAGGAAAGAAAGGAAAGAAAGGAAAGAAAGAAAAGAAAGAAAAGAAAGAAAAGAAAGAAAAGAAAGAAAAGAAAGAAAAGAAAAGAAAAGAAAAGAAAGAAAGAAAGAAAGAAAGAAAGAAAGAAAGAAAGAAAGAAAGAAAGAAAGAAAGAAAGAAAGAAAGAAAGAGAGAAAAAGAGAAAAGGGAGGGAGGGAGAGACAAAAAGAGAAAGAGAGAAACAAAGGAGTAGATTTGGCATGACAAGTACTCTTTTCATAGCTTGCCTAGAATAAAAGAACAAAACCAAACAAACTGAACTTGAGGCCACCTCCTGTTGAAGTCTTTCTAGTCCGTCTTCCTGCCTCAGAGATTTATTTAGGTTCCCTTTAGCCATGCCTCTGTCACCTCTTGAGAAATGTGCCTTTGCTGTACTATCATCATTGACTTTTTTGTCTGTCTCCTGGACCCGACTGGGGATTACCTGAGGGCAGGACTATGACTTAATTGTTCACTCATCCATGAGGACCTACTTGGGGACACAGAAATTAATAAGACATGGTCCTGCTCTTGAGATTTTATAATCTATTTCTGGCATATAGCCATTGCAGAATAAATTAATAAACAATGAATGAATATATAAATACTGCCAGTGCCACCAACACTAACAAAGTGAACACATAAAACTCTCAAATAAGAAACATGAAATTTCCTCCCATCACATTTATTGTGATCAAAGGATTAGAGGGTTTTCTCTCTGATGGCATAACCAAAACAGCTGCCTTGTGTATGTATGAGAGTTAACATATGAGCAATCAGAGTTCACAAAGCAGCACAGAAAATGGAGAGAACAAATGACCAATCAGGGAGTCGGAACTTCAAGTTCCAGGCCTGGAACTGCTGTCTGGGGCACCTCAGACAGGTCACTAATTTTGTCTAATATTTAAATGACAGGACTACATGATCCTATGCTTCCCTCATACTCTAGCAATTTAGGGACTTATTTATATATCTTTCATACAACTTTTGTTAAAGTAGAAATGCATATAAAAGAGAAAGACTGGTTTGTGTGTTTGTTCTAAACTTCTTAATATAGCTATTTAATTAGCGTAGCAGAGACTGTTATTTTGCCTACCCAATGTTTGTTTTCTCTTAGTCCTTACAGAGAGTCCCAACTTGCTGGGGCAATAATGTGCTCACTAAAACTTATTTCTCAGTTTCCCCTGAAATAGAGATAGCCCTGTGACACAGTTCTGGTCAAGGACATGCAAATGGAAGGGGTTTGGATCATAATCCTGAAAGATATAATCCCAAATGCCATAATTTTGAATGTTGAAATCCTAAAACACCAAAATCCTAAAGGTCTAAAATCCGCAAAATCACAATCACAGGACAGTTGCATCACATGGGGTGGAACTATTAGCTTGTTATTGTGTTTATTTGGAAACTAAATATGGTTTAAGGAGATGTGTATGGGTGCCAAATTGACAAGTGGTGGATTTGTGGACTTAATTTTAGGCGTCAACTTGACTGGATTAAGGCATACCTAGAAACTGGTAAACCATTATTTTGAATGTGTCTGTGAGGGTGTTTCCAGAGGTGTGTGAATCTGAGTGGAATAGGTGGGGATGATCTGCCCACAATGTTGGCAGATACCATCCAATTGGCTGGAGACCCAGAGAGAAAAAATACTAAAGGTGAATTGGTCTTTCTCTGAAAGCTAGGACAGACTTCTCTTCTTTTACCTTGGACATTAGAACTCCAGGCCTGCTGCCCTTTGCACTCTGGACTGGGCCACGATGATAGGATTCCAAGGTCTCTAGCTTGTGGGACTTCTCACGTGTATATACGAGAGGGTATCCCCTCTCATATACATGCATGCGCGCGCGCGCGCGCGCGCGCACACACACACACACACACACACACACACTCCCCCTATTGCTTCTGTCTCTCTGGAGAACTTTACAGATTTGTCATTGGGGAAGCTGAATTTTATTCTCTCTTACTATATTCCTTACAACACAATAAAAGACATCTGTGAAACTGTTCCGTCACGAAAAGACTGTGATAAGTGCATGAGACTACATAATGGTGAAAGATAAAAGTTTAAAAGCTAATCATCATTGGTGCTGCAAAAGGAGAACACTGCTTAATTGCAAAACAGCCAAGCAATAACCAGACTTTCAAGTGGACAGCATATACTTATAAAATTTGTAGATCACAACAACTCTCCAAATACAAGTGCAGTGAGTACCTCAAAGATCACAGAAGTAAAAATGCAGGCAAAAAATATAAACATATCTCCTTTGACAAATTATTCAATTACGTACTTCTGCGTCTTCACACATGGTGCCCCTGCTTGTCTTCAAAGAAAATCCTTCATTAGAAAATAAAAAGAATTCGATAAGCTCAGCAACCTACACCAAAGACACTTGCTGATACTGAGGTTCCTCCCGTGTTACAAAACACATTAAATGGTAAATTACTCTTGATTACGGATTTGACTATTGAAGCAGACAGACTTATATTTGCCACTAAATCTAATACAGAAAAACCAGCACATGCTTCACTTTGGCTAATGGATGGCATTTTCAAAACTCTCCCCACTGTTTTTTAATCAACTATATACAATCCATACCCCTATTGGATTGGAAAATTCTAGAACTTATCCACTCATATATGTATTAATGACTGGAAAAAGTAAAGCACTTTATAAACACTTATTTGAAAACTTGGTGAACTTTGCAGAAGAAAATGGATTCAATTTAATCCCCAAACTATAATGACAGATTTGAAATTAGGTACAATCAAGTCCCCTAAAAGTGAATTTCAAGGTGTTATCAATAAAGTTTATTTTTTCCATTCAGCCCAAGGCATTTGGCAAAAAATTCAGATGAGTGGATTGGCCAACAATACAGCAATGACACAAACTTCAGTTTTTTAAAAACTGAAGTTTTTAAAACTGTATTAAATTTTAATTAAGTTTAAAACTGACAAATCTGTATTAAGGTTCTCCAGAGAGACAGAAGCAATAGGGGGAGTGTGTGTGTGTGTGTGTGTGTGTGTGTGTGTGTGTGTGCGCGCGCGTGCATGCATGTATATGAGAGGGGATACCCTCTCGTATATACACGTGAGAAGTCCCACAAGCTAGAGACCTTGGAATCCTATCATCGTGGCCCAGTCCAGAGTGCAAAGGGCAGCAGGCCTGGAGTTCTAATGTCCAAGGTAACAGAAGAGAAGTCTGTCTGAGCTTTCAGAGAAAGACCAATTCACCTTTAGTATTTTTTCTCTCTGGGTCTCCAGCCAATTGGATGGTATCTGCCATTTTAATGTGTCATGTGGCTGGGCGCAGTGGCTCACGCCTGTAATCCTAGCACTCTGGGAGGCTGAGGCGGGCGGATTGCTTGAGGTCTGGAGTTCGAAACCAGCCTGAGCAAGAGCGAGAACCCATCTCTACTATAAATAGGAAGAAATTAATTGGCCAACTAATATATATAGAAAAAATTAGCCGGGCATGGTGGCACATGCCAGTGGTCCCAGCTACTCAGGAGGCTGAGGCAGCAGGATTGCTTGAGCCCAGGAGTCTGAGGTTGCTGTGAGCTAGGCTGATGCCATGGCACTCACTCTAGCCTGGACAACAAAGCGAGACTCTGTCTCAAAAAAAAAAAAAAATGTGTCATTTGTCTACACTGGCATTCCTTCCAGCAGATGACATTCCAGGAGCTTTTAATAAGTTAAAGCCACATTTGCCTGAAAAAGCCAGCAAAGTTATTAACTTTGCTGAAAAGTCAAAAAATAATTACGTGCATAGTAGGATAAGAAGGCACTTACACAACAGTGCTGCTGTTTGATCATCAGTATTATTTCCGCCAAATTTGTGGTGTACATATGAGTGCATAGGGAATGGATTTCCATGAACCCAAAGCAACACAGATGCATGGCACGAAAAATGGAAAAACTTAATAGGAAATGCTCATGTCATTGTATACCAAATCACAGACGAATTTCGAAAAGAGCAGTGCCACATAGAAAATGAATATGAATGTATTCTCTGAGGAAAACCATGTACTAAAAGAAAAAAAGCAGCTATTCATGGAGATGCAAAAGACTTCAAAATATAATCAATTATAGGGAAAGTCAACCAGCTCTTATGGACTACCTCTGTGCAACTGCCCATAATATATCCCTGTAATGTACCTTTTCACATGTCACATTTCCTTTTTAGTTTTTTCTTTTTTTTAGTTTTCCCCCCACTATTTTAAACTGTCAGCATTATTTTTTACAATTCACTATGCTAAGTATTTCATTTCCACATCATTTCCAAAACTGGAGGCATAAATTGTGTAAAGATTTTTAGAGAGTTCTAATTTATTTTATGTACTTTTTGCAAATTTGACTCCAAAAAGGTACATTTTCACAATGTTGACTTTATGTGTGAGCACTGTATGTGTACATAAAAATGTTGAAACTTTCTCCATAAGTGAAGAGATGTTATTTTTGTTCATCTGCATTTGTGAAAGATAAAATTTCTCAAGATCTCGGCTCTTTGGGTGACAGCATATGCAGTGGTCACCCACTGCATTTTTTGATAAATCTCATCAAAAGACTTAGGCTGTCACAGTATTTTTTTTTTTTTTTTTTTGAGACAGAGTCTCGCTTTGTTGCCCAGGCTAGAGTGAGTGCTGTGGCGTTAGCCTAGCTCACAGCAACCTCAAACTCCTGGGCTCGAGTGATCCTTCTGCCTCAGCCTCCCGGGTAGCTGGGACTACAGGCATGCGCCACCATGCCCGGCTAATTTTTTATATATATATATCAATTGGCCAATTAATTTCTTTCTATTTATAGTAGAGACGGGGTCTCGCTCTTGCTCAGGCTGGTTTTGAACTCCTGACCTTGAGCAATCCACCCGCCTCGGCCTCCCAAGAGCTAGGATTACAGGCGTGTGTCACAGTATTTTGAATGACATCAGTTATATAAGCTATTTCTTTATAGATATGGTTTATCTGCTCATAAATGTTATATCTATGTGACTGTCATTAGTATACCTCAGTGTTTATACTTAGAAAACTATGTTTATTATTGCCTATCTTACTGTGTAAAGTGACCTATGAAGTGTTCTCTTGTGTTACGTTTTTCAAACAAATCCCCTTTTAAAAATGTAAATAAGTATCTATGAAAGAATTTTTTAAATTGTTTCCAGAATCATATTTTTAGAATTGTGATTTTCAGGATTTTAGATTTTAGGAATTTTGATCTTTTAGGATTTCAACATTCTAGATTATAGCATTTGCAACTCTGTCTTTTGGGATTATGATGGGATTCCAAATGGAAGTCACAGGGTGGGCTTCTAGGAAAGCCTTTTGAAACACCAATTTACCTGTTTTTTGTCTTTTCCGGTTAGTACTTCCCCTTTCTCCCTACATAGAAAAAGATATGATGGCTAGAACTCCAGAGGCCTCTTGGGAGCATAAAACAAGAACTTAAGGATGGGACAGAATAGTGAGAAGGAACTTGGGTTCTTAAGTGATACTAAAAGCCACCAAAATCAGCTCTGCACATAGGCAAGACTCATTATTCATAAGGGAAAGATAAACTCCTGACCTTGGTTAAGCCACTGCTGGAGTTTTTTTATTACATATAGCTGAACTCAATTACTAATACACACAAAATAATACATTCATCTCTGGTTTCTGACACCTCAGAGCAGAATCTTTCATTTTTTTTGCACAATACTCCACTACAATTGTTACGCACATCGGACGCCACAAATAAATTCTTGGGAGGTCTTTAATTCTATGTCAAATATTTTTATCTGTTTTTACTTTGATCCTAATAAAAAATGCAACCAATGAACATATTATAAATCATCTAAATAATCGCCTTATATCCAAGTATTGCCCTGTAATTTCAGCATCACTTTGTCTTTATATCCATACTCACATTAGAGCCCATAATCACCTAAAGTGATGTCACTCAGCTTCCAATTCATTGGGAAACCTGTTCATGCTATATTCATTTTAGCAGATGTAAATAAAAAAATTCTCTTTTGTACTAATAATTTTCAAACAAAAGGCACGTGCTATGACATATAAAAATGACATAATGTGATGGTGGAACAATAGACTACTTTAAGTGTCACTGGGCAATTAGAAAAGGAGTTGAATAACATATTCACAGAAAATCATATACATTATGGCACAACACTTGAATGAAGATGTTGCTACAGTTCAAATATGTAAAAATGTCACAGAATCAAAGCAAAAAATTTTAAAGGCATGTAAAATTCAAAAGAACCTACTGTCCAGGTAAAAGCTACTATATAATAGTAAAATAGTACCTTTGCTGAAGGCCCCATAACCAGAAAAAAAGCCAAAAGAAAATAAATAAAAGACAAAGTGGATAAAATTATAAATTTTATTAAAGCTTATACACTTAATTCTATAATATTCACCAACCTTTTAAGAATCAACAGGCAGTAATAATTAAGTCACTTTTATTACATTCTGAAATTCACTGGCAATCTCATGAAGAGGCTCTTAAACTTTCTTTGAGTACTATAAAATGAAAATATTTTTCCAGAATTACTATTAATATATTTCAACCTGGCAACCAATGTTAACTGGCAGTTTTGAGAGCATAATTAGCTGATATATAGGACAACTGAATAGATTGAGGAATAGTTATCATTATACTTCAATATGTTCTAAGTTTAATACAAAATGGAATCAACAATAAAGCAAAGTATTTTTGAAATACTGAGAATAATAGTTTCTAGAATTTACTGATTTTCTTTAGCAGTCTAATGATGAGCTCTATGCTCAAAAACAATGCCTTTTCTACATTTTTAAAAATTAAAAAATAACTTTGGATGGCATTTTCCCATACCAGACATGGTCAAAGACTAGATTAGATACAGAGTTATCAAGTGACACTTCAATAAACACTGAAATTCAAGGAGTCCTGGCTGGTGGAGTTTAGATTAGGTATAATATCCTAAATTAGCACAAAAAGCTATGAAATTATTAATACCACACATTATTATATGTTAACTTAGGTAAGTACACATTCTTTGCATTAGTATTCATATTATTAAAATCAGAATCAGCAACACGTTAAATATAGAATCAGACTTTCTACCATTAAACCCAACATTGATCATTAGGTTTCAGTAAAGCAATAACAATTATAATTATAGCTAATATTTATTAGATAATTCTTATTTGCCAGACACTGTTCTAGGGCTTGCCATGTCTATAATATAATCCTAATTATGCCAATTATTCTCATTTGACTTAGTTAAATCATTATTATCATTTTATAATAAATAAGTCACTTGCACAAAGTAATATTTGAACTTATGCTATTATTATTATGTCATAGTCTGTGCTCTTAATTATACTACATTATTATAATATCTCTAGCATAATAGAAAGATACTGTCTCAAGCTTGGTTCCCTAAATCACATCACATTAATGTTGTTACTTTGAATTTATGTTGGCTTTATAGATTTAAGTTGAATTTGTAGGTTTGTTTTGGATTACAGTTATATCAAAACTATACACATAAGTTTTATGTTTATACATACTTAAGTAGTATTATAATAAAAATTATTTAAGCCAGCACCAGGCATAAACAGGGTCCATGAAAATATTTTTTCTTTCAAAAGCTTGACAAGAATTCTTTACAGAAAAAGAAAATTAGGTGTAAAAAGATTATGTTGCTTTTCCAAAACCTGACAAAGCTAGTTAGTAGCCAGATAACAGTGAGTGCCCAGTAAATTGGCTTCCACCTGACTTCATTTAAAACGATATGCCCAGGAGTCCTTGTAATCTTTCTCTTTGTAAGGTTCTAAAAGAGTCTGATGTTACTGTGTTCTAATACCACTAGATCTCAACTGCTAATGGATGACAAAACTGACACAAGAAGAAACACAAAATCTAAGTAGCCATATATCTATAAAAGAAATTGAATTTAAACAAAACAAAACAAAACAAAAAACCTTCTCCAAAAGAAAGCTCAGATTGTTTCACTGGTAAATTCTGTCAAACATTCAAGGAAGAAATAACAACAAAATTATGCAAATATTTTTCAAAAATAAAGGAGGAGGAGGAGGGAGCACTACCCAACTTGCTTGAGGAGGCTAGCACAATTCTAATACCAAAAACCCAATAAAGCCATTGCAATAAGGAAAACTACAGATCAATATTCCTCATGAATACTGATATAATAATCCTTTATAAAACATAAGCAAACTAAATCCAACAATGTAAAAAAATGGGTAATATATTATGGCCAAGTAAGACTTATCCCAGGAATGCAACGTAGGCTGAACTTTCAAAAATAAAAAAATAAAAAATCAATCAATATATTTCAATGTATTAACAGTCTATAGGAGAAAAACCACACGATCATTTTAATAGATACAAAAAAGTATTTGACAAAACTCAATATCCATTTATGATAAAAACTCTTAGCAAACTAGTAACAGCAAGGAACTTTCTCAAACTCATAAAGAGCGTCTATGAAAAATCTACAGTTCATACCAATTATTTCCTTAAGATTAGGAATAAGGCAAGAATGCCCACTTGTATCACTTCCATTCAACACTAGAAGTCCTAGCACTAAAATAATACAAGGGAGAGAGAGAGAGAGACAAAAAGAGAGAGAAAGAAAACAGAAAAATTGGAACAGAAGACGTAAAACTAATACTGTTTGTAGATGATATGGTGGTTTATGCAGAAAATCCCAGGTAGTTCACAAAGCAACTGCTAGAGCTCATAATTAAAATTAGCAAAGTAACAGTAGATGAGATTAATATTTTAAAAAATCAATTATTTTCTACATACTAGTAGCAAAATACTGAAAAATTACATTTGAAAAATTCTACAGTACTACTTATAGTAGTGCCAAAATACTAACAAAACAACTGTTAGAATTGTTCGTGTATCTAAGACTTCTATATTAAAAACTATAAAACAATGCTGAGAGAAATTTACCCAAGTAAATAGAATGACAGACCATATTAGCGGATTGGAAGATTCAACCCTGTTAGGTTGATAATTATTCCTAAATTGATCTATAAGTTTGATGCAATTCCAATCATGAAGGTCTTGCAAGTCATGCAAAAACAAGACTTTTGACTTTCTAAGAAAGTATTATATAGTTATAAGCAAGAAAGTGACTTTAGAATCATCACTCTGATTATAATTGGAAGAGGTTAAGACTAGAGGCAAGAATCTAGTCAGGGGGTTTGACACAGTAATTCAGATGAGATAGAACAGTAACCTGCCTTAGACAGTGGCAAATAGATTGAAAGATGAGGATAGATTTGAAAATCAAGTAAGAAGTAGAAGGGGAAAGATTGAATATAGAAAGTGGGAAGAAGGAAGTTATGGATTCTGATTTGGACACTGAGAAAAGGTTTCATTTATGCCATATTACACTGAGGTGCCTTAAAGACACCAAAAGGAGGTATCAAACAGACAGCTGGATATACAGATCAGTATAAAAAGATTGATAAAATTATGCACTACAAATACACAACATCTATGAACAATTTTACACCATCAAAACATGAATAATAAAACTTTGATGTACAAAAAGACATTGACAAAAGCCCCTGGGGGCTCTTAAATGGAGGAGTTTGAGTTTATATAGACATTATGCAACAAGCTCATCCTCATTGGCACTTAATCACAGGGTGGCTGATCCTTCACTCAAACTTAGTCAGCAGTTGGGAGAAGGGGTTCACCTTGCTAAATAATGGCTAACCTTTCTGTATCTTAAAAGTGATACTTTTTTCCTATGTTTGTATTTCTTTGACCATTTATATAGAAAGTTAAGATGGAAGGGAATTAAATGTTGGAGCTTAGACTGTGATTGAAAGACATTCCATTTGATAGATGTCAACACATGTTGAGATTTCCTGTAAACCTTGTTTTACAAGGTTCCCAGGAGGATAGATACAGAAGTAAGTGAGATCATTCAAGTACCAAGCAGAGAATCAACAATTGTAGAAGTCGGAAGTTGTAGATAAATATGAATATGTGAGGATCACATCAGACTTTCTAGAAGCTCAACTGCCCTCTGCCAAACTCAATCCTTTATGCATAAAACTTAAGGAGTTCTGCCCATAGACTATGCTGAGTGTGTGAGAGGAACTACCTTATCATGTGCGCTGGAACACTGCAAGCCTTAGAAGCATGAGCTCCACTGCCAGATGGCCTGGGCTTAAATTTTAGCTTTGCTGATTGCTAGCTATATGACGTTGGGCAAGTTACTTTGCCTCTCTGTGCCTTAGCTTCCTAATCCATAAAATGATGGTAAGCAAAATACTGACCTCACAGTGTTACTGCAAGGTTTAATGAATGTATACCTGTAAAATGGTAAAAATAATCACTTGATAATTGTTCACCTGAAATTAGGAGCTATTCCCCCATTTTAGTGGTCTACAATGTAACCACAGAGAACATACAACACAGCATGATACATTCATGGAAAAATGAGGCCCAGAGAATAAACAAAACAGCACAGCATACTCAGGCAAGAAGGAGGTTCTCAATTAACATCCCCAGGACTCCACAGACTAACACAGACTCATCAAAGTCACTCCTAAATTTAAAGCAGCATTACAAAACAAGGCTCATTTTACCCAGACATCTCTGGGAGCCATGCAAATAGGCCCTTAGATCAGCTACATGACCTATTCTGCAACCACCTAAAACAGCAGTCCTAGAGTTTCTTTTAAAAGAAATCATATGGGCTTTTCAGTGGCATCTTTTCATTTTAAAAATATCAAATGACAGTGGGGCACTAGGCACTGGGAATATAGCCATTAACAAGACAGTCATAATCTGTGCATGTATGAAGCTCATGGTTACAGAGCGAGAGGGGACAAACAAATATTAATAATTATACAAAAAATAATTTAGTTGCAATTTTGGTAAGAATTTTATAAAAGGCAATATACTGAGTACTAAGAGAGTATCAAACCAGAGGCACCTGCTCTATTCTGGGATCAGAGAAAGCTTCTCTGAAAAAGTGGTATGTAAGCTAAGAGCTGAGGTAGGAATTCATAGATGAAGGAGGGAGGGAGCAAACAGAGAAAAGTATTCCAGGCAAAAGGAAAAGCATAAGTTAAGGACCTATGAAAGGTTCTGGAATTTTCTCATGATATTGACAGAAGTTATCCATCCTTAGCAACTACCCTGCAACATTCTAACATCCCACAGAGGGTTAGGATAAGAGATGCCATGACCATTCCACTGTACCTCACTTACTCCCTCCTAAGAAATGCTGCTCAAAGATGACAAATTGATCCAGTTTAAGTCCTAACTTGAAATACATACTTATATCATGCAAACTAGTTATATCTTTGCCAAGAAAATTAATTTTAAAAATAATTTTAATATGATTTCTACTGTCATAGAAAACAAACACCTTAGTCTTTGTCAAGAATTTGATACTATATTGTCTTAAAAATGCTTCAAAATTATCAGTGCATCTATTTTTTTTTTTTTTTTTTTTGAGACAGAGTCTTGCTTTGTTGCCCAGGCTAAAGTGAGTACCGTGGCGTCAGCCTAGCTCACAACAACCTCAAATTCCTGGGCTCAAGCAATCCTGCTGCCTCAGCCTCCCGAGTAGCTGGGACCATAGGCATGTGCCACTAATGCCTGGCTAATTTTTTCTATATATATTAGTTGGCCAATTAATTTCTTTCTATTTTTAGTAGAGACAGGGCCTTGCTCTTGCTCAGGCTGGTTTCGAACTCCTGACCTCAAGCAATCCGCCCGCCTCGGCCTCCCAGAGTGCTAGGATTACAGGTGTGAGCCTCGGCGCCCTGCGAGAATATATCTTTTAGTGTAACATTGAATCTTCAGTGCCTTAGTATAGTGTTTGCTACATACTAGTTTTAATAAATATTTTTGAAATGAATTAATGATTTTGTCATCTTTCTTTCTTTTTTTTTTTTTTTTTTTGAGACAGAGTCTCACTTTGTTGCCAAGGCGATAGTGAGTGCCGTGGCGTCAGGCTAGCTCACAGCAACCTCAATCTCCTGGGTTCAAGCAATCCTCCTGCCTCAGCCTCCCGAGTAGCTGGGACTACAGGCATGTGCCACCATACCCAGCTAGGTTTTTCTATATATATATATTAGTAAGCCAATTAATTTCTTTCTATTTATAGTAGAGACAGGGTCTTGCTGTTGCTCAGGCTGGTTTCGAACTCCTGACCTTGACCAATCCACCCGCCTCAGCCTCCCAGAGTGCTAGGATTATAGGCAGGCGTGAGCCACCACACCTGGCCAGTGCATCTAAAATACTCATAAGAGCCTCAAAATTCTTACTCTCCCCATTATTCATGTTTTTTTATTTACAGTTTACATTGAGTAGGTTTTTAGAACATACTATCAGAAAAGGATTAAAATTAATTACAATGGCATTCCATTCATTCAAATTGTTCCTCATGTGTTGACTAGTAATATTATTCAATCACATTTAAAAGCAGTTTTCCCATCAATGGGCATGATTTGACATGATGATTCATGCTTTGCATCCATAGTAAATAGAAAACCTGAAAATTCTGTTACAAAGTGAGTGATGTTAATATTTTTAACCACCTTTAAATTTATATAGTCTCATGCTCCTGATGGAATTTTCCAAGACTTAACAGAGTAGCAGTGTCTTATAACAAAGAATCTGTCCTAGATGCTGAAAATACAGCCCCACCTCAGTAAGTAAACTAAAGGCAGGCTGATCTCAGATTTCAGAGAACAATGTGAAAACTGCTCTGACCAAGGTCACCAGCTGACACTCCTCAGTCCTCTTCTCTTGGCCTCTCGCAGCTCTCCAGCTCTCGAGTTGTTCTGCCTTATTTGAAACACTCTTTCCTTGGCTACCACAAGATTGACATCCACTGCTCTGCTATTCTCAGTTTGCTTTGCTGGAGCTCATCACCCTGTTTTTGATCTTTAAAACTAGAGTTTATCAGTGTGTTTTCTTCTCATATTACGGTCTCACTAGATAATGCTCTCCTCCACCCCCATGGACCTGGTTATCAGATACCTATGCTGACAATTAATATCCAAATTAACATCTCAATAAATGGCATCACCATCTCCTGAGCTGCTGAAGCCCAAATCCTGCAAGTCACCCTTGACTCCAACAGTCCTTCGCATCTCTGTGCAGAGGAACTTGCAAGGCTGGTTCCATTTCAAGAACTCATCCTTGGCCACTGGTTTTCAAAATTATAAGTTTTACAAAGCTTCTGGTTTATATCACTGCTATACTTCTGAAGCTTGTAGAAAAAGATGAAGCATTCAGACAGAGATGTACTTTCTTTATGCACAGTGAATAAACTTTAACATTTTAAATGTGGTAATAAGTTAATATTACTTATTGCATACAAAGTATTATATAATATATAAATTAATACCTATATCTTCACTAGCTCTCAGGAAGGGAGGGCAGGTCTTTCTTATTATTGTGAAATATCTGCTCAAGGGAACATGATTTGAAGCTACTGTGTATGCCATTTTAATAGTTCTTCCATTCTGACTATTATTTTTAGGAATGGGGATGGTGAGTACTGAAAGTGGTATAATTGTTCCAGATGAGATGGTGAGTCAGTGACAATGTTGGGAGTATGAGTAACCTATTTTTATTCATCAAATGTAATATTTTAGAAACTGAAACAGGCTTAACAGACATCAAGATGATTTAAATTTCAGGACACTGGTAATAGGAGTAAACCTTACAATTTGGGGCCACAGTATTCATTTTAGAAAATATCCAAAAAAGGAGAGAGAACATTTTCCTGAGAAATGCAAAGGAATTAAAATTTTATATGGTTTTGATTATTATGGTCCCTTTGTAAAGCACAAAAATTTCCTTACTCTCCCAGGTATTTCTAGAATTTATATTCAGCTTCATTGATCTATTTATCTATTTTACAATTAATACTACATCATTTAAAATTCCTGTAGCTGAGTATGTTTTTATATTCAGGAAGGCAAATCCTTTATTATCCTTATTTTTCAAAACTGTTTTCTAGGCTGGGTGTGGTGGCTCACACCTGTAATCCTAGCCCTCTGGGAGGCTGAGGCGGGAGGATCACTCAAGGTCAAGAGTTCGAAACCAGCCTGAGCAAGAGTGAGACCCCATGTCTACTAAAAGTAGAAAGAAATTAATTGGCTAACTAAAAAAATATACAGAAAAATTAGCTAGGCATGGTGGCACATGCCTATAGTCCCAGACACTCAGGAGGCTGAGGCAGGAGGATCACTTGAGTCTAGGAGTTTGAGGTTGCTGTGAGCTAGGCTGACGCCATGCAGCACTCTATCCCGGGCAACAGATTGAGACTCTGACTAAAAAAAAAATTGTTTTCTAATTCCTAACTTCTATGGCAAAGCATCCAGTATTGCCATAGCATATTAAGTATGATATTAGATATTTGTTCCTAATAAACTTTCTTAACTATGTTAAAAATGTTTTTTTAATTGGAAAAGATGTCAAATTTTATCTAGAACTGAGTCAACTATAAACATGATATTTTCCTTTTTCATGTCATAAGTCACATTTACAGATTTCTCAGTGTTGACCCATCTTCCACTCCTATAGGTACTTCTCAATTTCTGTCACTGGCCCATCACCCTCTTTTTGATCTTCAGGTTCATCAATGGTCCTGGTACTCTGCTTTTCTCATGGTACCTTCTCACAAGATGATGATTTCATCCACCCCTGAATCTGATTAGCAGAGATGTGCAGCCTAATGTTTCCCTAATTAATGTCTTAATAAACGGTATCACCATCTTCCTGGCTGCTGAGGCCTGAATCTCAGAATTAGATTCCTAAACATTTTCTAGGATTTGGGGATCTTTATAGAAACACACTGCTCAGGGGATGGACAGATGTATGCCAGTCCCCAACATCTTCTTGCTCTACAATCCTTCTCTAAGCAATGAATGCAGACTACTAAAGAGTAGAAACTGTCCAGCACTGTGTCTTCAGCACCTCTGACAAAGCCTAACATACAAAAGGCAGTCAATAAATACTGAATGAATACTGAATGAACAAACTCAGTGAGTTCTCATGATTCTTTATGTCTACCCACCTGTTCTGTCCACCTGTCAGCTCAACCATCTACTTAGCACTGTGCATTTCCCCTGCCCCACCCCCTCCTGCCCAACCTAAGAAGAGCAGATGGCGTGCCTGCCCCTTTAGGACTGCATGAAGCACAGCAACAGTTCAAAGAGGGAGGGGGCCAACAATCCAACTAGAATGTTCACTAGATAAAAATCCTTTAACAAGTATGCACCATCTTTTTTATTTTTATTTATTTATTTATTTATTTAGAGACAGAGTCTCGCTTTGTTGCTCAGGCGAGAGTGAGTGCCGTGCTAATTTTTTCTATATATATTAGTTGTCCAATTAATTTCTTTCTATTTATAGTAGAGACGGGGTCTCACTCTTGCTCAGAATGGTTTCAAACTCCTGACCTCAAGCAATCTGCCCGCCTCGGCCTCCCAGAGTGCTAGGATTACAGGCGTGAGCCACCACGCCCGGCCTGCCATCTTTTTAAAATTTATTTTTATTTATTTAATTTTATTTCTGAGACAGATTCTCACTATGTTGCCCCAGCTAGAGTGCCATGGTGTCAGCTTAGCTCACAGCAACTGCTAACTCCTGGGCTCAAACGATCCTTCTGCCTCAGCCACGTGAGTAGCTAGGACTATAGGCATGTGCCACCATGCCGGGTAATTTTTTCTATTTTTGGTAGAGATGGAGGTCTCACTCTTGCTCAGGCTGGTCCTCGAACTCCTGAGCTCAAACGATCGCCCGCCTTGGCCTCCCAGAGTGGTAGGATTACAGGCGTGAGCCACCACGCCCGGCCAGTATGCACCATTTTTAACTGCAATAATTTAGACATTACTGAAAGCTGACTCAAAAAGCCTGCTACAATCTTCACCTGGTTCACTGGAGAAGCCTACGTGAAGAGGGCTGTATGATATCCAATTCATAACAAAATTGAAGAGTGAAGATATAGGCCTGTGAAATAAGTAGAAGCATATGAATATGTGAGTACATCTTCTAATTTTTCACAGGGGTTAAAGACTTTTCCTTGGCTTGTGTTAGGTGCTCAGCAATAATTAGCATTTTGGGTAGTCTGAATCTGATTCCTTCTTCCCTTCTTCCAGGTTGTGTGTGGGTGTATGTACGGAGGGTTTCTTTTGAAGTCCTCCTTTCTTGTTTTCTAGGATTCTTTTTTTTTTTTTTTAGTTGGCATTTCATTTGGTTTTAAAACCATTGGCTCAGCTGACTGAGAGCCAACGCACAACTAGAGAGTAACTATGCAGTGGGGTTCCCAAATCAGGCTGTGTATTGATATCATCGAGGGTTCTTGTTAGAAAATACAGGACTTCTACTTCAAGTTCTCCCCAAAAAAAAAAAAAAAAAAAAATACAGGACATGTTTCTTAGCTCAACTCTAGAGATTCTGATTCATTGATCAAGAGGCTGGACTTGGGAATCTGTGCTTTATCTAGTGTTTGCAGCTAATACGAGAATCTGCATTTGAGAATCATGGTTTACCTGATTTTTAAAGATGAGTACACTTTAATTAGCCAAGTATTTACTCTGGACATTTTGCTTTGCTCAATTCCAATTATTCACTAACATAAGTGCTATAATGAACATCTTTTTATATTAACCTTCTTATTTGCCTCTATGTCATTTTTAAAAATGCCTAGACATAGAATCAAAAGGAGAAACTTCTTTAGTTCTTTTGGTCAAATTGCCTTCAAGGCAGGATCCACCACAAACTGCTCCCATGTATAGTATATGCTAGTCTATTTCCTCTGCCTACATATGACAGCACTGTTTTTTAAAATCTTTGCTTAAAAGATCTGAATGAAGAAGTGAGATGACATCTGCAATAAGTTATTTACTGAAATGAGTTATTTTATAACTGTAAAAATACTTATTTATTCATTCAATAAATATTTCTTGAACAGTTATCAGGCCTTGTGAACAATGTGAGCAAAAACAAACATGGGTTCTTACTCTTGATTACGTAAAAAGTATCATTAATCCAATAACCAAATAAACCTAGTAAATGTTACTTATTATCAACACTGTGATGAGTTGTGCTATTAGATCTTATAAAGCAGAAATCTAACCTATTTAGAAATGTCAGAGAAGGCTCCACTGAGAATTGAAGTTAACAATAAAGATAACAGCACACACTGACATGGCACTTTTACTGTGTTCCAAGCTGTATTCTAAGCATTGACCTTTATGAGGAGGTACTATTATTAACTACATTTTGCAAATTAGAAAACTGAGTCAGAAAGTTTAAGAAACATGTCCATTGCCACATAACTAGTAAATAAAGGAGTTTGGATTGAAAGCAAAGTGATCTAACCCAGAGCCGGTGCTACTAATAATGATAATGTTCCGGAGCCCCTTGTGCACACCAGGCTCAGGGCTCCCTCTTCCGCCCCATCAGAAAGGAGTGATGCACTACACTACTCCAAAGGAGTAACACACAAGCTCTATGACAACCTGGAGCTCCTAAGAGCTGCAGAAGAATATTAAGGATGGATGCCTCCTCCTTCTTGCTTCCAGAGCGCCAACCAATGCTCCACGCCCCCAATCCCCCAGTACCTAAGTTGCTGGACAAGGAAGAAGGAGCATTTCCCCTGTTTTTAAATTAGTAATCCCAAATTCACTGGTAATCACCTCCATGTTACAACATATTTGAACATTAAGCATCACTATTTCATGATGGCAAGAGGAAAAAACCCAACCATTTCTGACTTTTAAACCTCTTATAATGAACCTACCTGACACAGGCCTGGTTCCCACAAACTGGCAGTCTATTTTTCTATTTATATTTAACACATTAGGCCTGAGAACACTAGGGTGGATTACTTTGAACACAGTGTAAGCTGACTCGGCATTAGAAATGAGAACTGTGAAGGCTTAAAACCAAAGATCCTTAATCCTTTGTCAGTCTGCCAAACTTTCTGAGAGTTTAAAGTATGACAACTTAAAGAAGTATGTTCCAGGGGGGAGGGGGACATGGGCAAAATATGTAACTTAACACTTGTACCCACATAATACGCTAAAAAAAAAAAAAAAAAAGCATGTTCCAGAGATTTCTATGAGGAATATTTACTCACTTTGGGCCCTGAATGAGTGAACTAAATTCTGTAACAGATTGTTGAGCAAACACTCACTACTCCCACAAATAAAGTATAGGAATCTTCACTATCCAGATGCTCATTAACCATGACTCTATAATCATGAGACTGTGGAGAGAAGCAAAAGCTGTCATACACAAAAATATTCATCAATAAGTTGACCAGTCCCCACTCAAACTCCCCCCTAGTTCTGATTCTGCAAACCCATTTGTCACTCTGATTTTCAGATGCTGCAAACGTCAAACTATAAAGCAGGATGAATGTAAACGGAAACTACAAACTGCCAAAGATGCAGGATTTGGACAAGTCACTGAAAAATGCTAGAGAACTGCTTTAATCATATGCAAAGCCATTTTAACAAATGAATGCCTAGCAGAGCTAGACCAGATGCAATTAGACCAGAGAGCAATTGTGGAGAATTCTCAAGGATGATACAATAGGTACTTCAAAAGAGAACAAATTAACTCTCTAAGAACCAAGGCAGAGCCTTGGGAAAACTGAAGAAGCAAAAGAATATTTCTGTAAAACATCCCTTTCTTCCTGACCTAGCTGAAGAAAAAGTAACTGGTAAAGGATACTGCATTATGTTCTTATGTAATTTTGTCAGAAAAACTATGTCCCCAAAATGAGCACTCAAGTCACTTCTTATTCATTCTAAGGATTAATACAGTTTCGATTACATAAATTTTGTTAAATATTAAATTTTAAAAAAATTCTCACGGGTTTATTTTTCCAAATTAAAGCCTGTGCAGTATCACTATTTAAAAAAGAATACGATTCTAACACATGCTACAACATGGATGAAACTTAAAGACAGTATGCTAATGTAATAAACCAGATACAAAAAGATAAATACCATACGATTCCACTTATATAAAGGTACCTGGGATAGTCAAATTCAAAGAGACAGTAAGTAGAATAGTAGTTACCTGGGGAAGTTATTTTTTTAATAGGTACATTAAATTTTCAGTTTGAGGATGATTAAAAAGTTCTGGATATGGAGGATCGTGGTGGTTGCAAAACAATGTGAATGCACTTAATGCTACTGAACTCTACACTTAAAAATCATTTAAATGGTTAAGTTTTATGTTATACTGGTATATATTTTGCACAATTTTCAAAAACTCATAGTAAAGCAGAAATAAACTGTAACTCCCTTAACTCAAATTTTTAAAAAAGCCTGTGTTGTCAAGAGTTAATTCAGCAGCCTATGGGTGCTCAAACCCTGTAAATTCCAGCAAAGGAGAACTGGCCCATGACAGGCTCCTGGGAGATAACCTCTGAGTTCATGGAATGTCTTGCCTGATAGGGAGTATTTTTGTATGCCTGTGGCCTTGAGCCACATTCTATCCATTTGGCCACTGAGGAGATGGAGACTGAGTAGCTCAGTCACTCAGGTGCTGCATGTTTATGTGACTGACAAATAAAACTCTGGATATCAAGGCTTAGGTAAGCTTCCCTGATTGGCAATACTTTTTGTCACACATTGTTGCTGGGAGAATTATTCCTGCTGTGACTCCACTAGGTGGGCATACATGGAATATTATACCTGCTTTCTCCTGGACTTCAACCATCTGCCTTTTCCCTTTGCAGATTTTAATCTGTATTCTTTCGCTGTAATAAACAATAACTGCCAGTATAACAGATTTCTGAGTTCTGTGAGTTCTTCTTAGTGAATCACTGAGCCTGAGGTGACCTTGGGGAGCCCAACACAAGGCCCTAATCAAGTTCCCTCACTATCTATGATAAAATTTTTAGCTCTACTTTAAGTGAGTTCACTTTAAATGCCCTTTCAGTACTAGTTATCCTCAGCTAACATGGACCTCCATTACACAGCCTCATAAATGATCCTTAGAAAATGAGTAACCAGGAGTTCAGACTTGCTACAAAGTTGTTCTTAGCCACAGTGCTTTACCACAGGTGTCTGCTGCTGAACTCAGGGTGGCTACTAGGTACAATGCACTAGAGTGTATGAACTGTTTACCTGTCAATAGATGTTCATTAGTGTGGATTTAGGTTCTGCCTACAGTAACATTCTCCATCAAAGACTCCAAATAGCCAAGAAGACATGCCAATTTATCGACATGGCTTCTGAGGCCCATGAAATCTGGGCCCTGCCAGACTTACCTCTCAAGCCTAATTCCTTTCTATTCAAACGCTGAGCTTTAGCTGCATGAAACTAACTCAAGTTTGCCAAACTATGGTATCTCAACTCTAGATCTTTGCAAATGCTGCCATTTTTTTGCCTGACTAAAGACCTTTTTACTCAATCTTTACAACTTGCTTTAGAAGGGTTTCTCACTCTCAGAGCTATCGACATTCTGAACCAGATCATTCTTTGTTGTGGGAGACTGTCCTGTGCACTGTACTATGTTTTACAGTGCCCCTACCCACTAGATGCAGGTAGCACATACCCTCCAAGTTTCAACAACCAAAAATGTCTCCACTGTCAAATGCTACCATCCCCCATCCCCATTTGAGACCACTGATTTAGAGTCACTTCTGCAGCTCTTCCCCTCTCCCCACCCAAGGCTTAATTAACTGCCTCCATGATTTGCTCCCCTGGCACCCTACGTCACCCTACGTCACCCTACTTAAATGTCCACTCCTACCACAGTGGTAGCTCCTTGAGCACAAGGCTTATGGTTTTAATAATAACTACATTTTCAGCTCCTCGACCAGTTTCCAACATATAATGAGGCCTCAGTAGATACTTGTAGACTGACAAAGAGGATATGATTAGGCTATGTAGAGTGGGAAGCTGATAAAGGAAACAGTAAGTGAAGAGAAGAAGGTGGGAAGTTCAGGATGTATAGAGAACACCAAACACTTTCATTTGCTTGAAAATACAGTAGGTTGAGGGAAGGAGCAAGATAAGAGTTGAGAAAAATAGGTTGGAATAGCATGGAAAGTTATAAAGGCCAAGCTAAATAGCCTGAACTTTACTGGGAAAGAGAAATGAGGAGATGGAAATAGATAACATTTATTACCATCCTTTCCACAATCCCATTAATGAATTTATATATTTCTCACACAATATAAAAGTGTATATTTAATTACCATATTGAATGAAATCTCTTCTTGACATCTCTGAAAATGAAATACTATATAAATCTGGCCATTCAGATATTTGATATTATGCTTATATTAATCTACTAGAGCTGCTATAACAAAATACCACAGACTGACTGCCTCAAACAACAGAAAGTTACTTTCTCACAATTCTGGGTGCTAAAGGTCTGAGATCAAGGTGTCAGCAGGGATGGGTTTTTCTATGTCTTCTCTCCTTAGTTCCTAGATAGTTGTCTTCTTCTAGTGTCTTCACATAGTCTTCACTCTGCGTGTGCACGTCTGTGTCCAAAATTTCTTTTTATAAGGATACCAGTCAAAAAGGATAAGGGCCCAGCCTAAAGACCTCATTTTAACTAATAACCTCTTTAAATAATTTATTCCCAAATACAACACAATTATTAATATATTCAGAGGGTTAGGAGCTTAACATGTGAAGTTAGAGGGAGGAGGACACAATCCAACCTGTAACAACATTGTAAAACATTTGGGGAAAGAAAGATGACAAAATAGGCCAGGCGAGGTGGCTCATGCCTGTAATCCTAGCACTCTGGGAGGCCGGGGCAGGCGGATTGCTCGAGGTCAGCAGTTAGTTCAAAACCAGCCTGAGCAAGACCCGTCTCTCCTAAAAATATAAAGAAATTAACTGACCAACTAAAAATATATATACAAAAAATTAGCTGGGCATAGTGGCACATGCCTGTAGTCCCAGCTACTCAGGAGGCTGACGCAGTGGGATCGCTTGAACCCAGGAGATTGAGGTTGCTGTGAGCTAGCCTGACGCCACGGCACTCACTATCGCCTTGGTAACAAAGTGAGACTCTGTCTCAAAAAAAAAAAAAAAAGAAAGAAAGAAAGAAAGATGACAAAATCATTAATTCATTTCGAAAATATTTATTAAAACTAGTATGTAGCAAACACTATGCTAAGGCACTGAAGATTCAATGTTACACTAAAAGATATATTCTCGCTGGGCATGGTGGCTCATGCCTGTAATCCTAGCACTCTTGGAGGCCGAGGCGGGCGGATTGCTTGAGGTCAAGAGTTCGAAACCAGCCTGAGCAAGAGTGAGACCTCATCTCTACTAAAAATAGAAAGAAATTAATTGGCCAACTAATGTATATAGAAAAAATTAGCCGGGCATGGTGGCGCATGCCGGTGGTCCCAACTACTTGAGAGGCTGAGGCAGGAGGATCGCTTGAGCCCAGGAGTTTGAGGTTGCTGTGAGCTAGGCTGATGCCATGGCACTCACTCTAGCCTGGGCAACAAAGTGAGACTCTGTCTCCAAAAAAAAAAAAAAAAAAAATATATATATATATATATATATATATATATATATATATATATATGTATATATATATATATATATTCTCTGTCCTCACAGAGCTCACAATCTAAGAGCATGAAATCTAAACAAAACAAATAATAATAATGATGTGGGTTATGAAGGGGAAGTGCAGGCTGCTGAGGAGCACAGAGAAGGGGTAGCTAACTTAGGCACCAAAGAGTCAAGGAAAGATTCCTAAAGAAAGGACAGATGAGTTCAGAGCAGAAGGGTAACAATCATTAAATTACACAAGGGCAGAGAGAGTGAGAGTATTCTAAGCAAGAAAGGGCATGGAACTCTGAGAAACACAAAATTCAGTATAGCAGGAACACACCATATCCAACGATCACAATGTTTGCTCAATTCAAACTATATTCCTTTCTAGGTCACCCATACTATACAAATTTGCCAGCCTGAAAGTAAGTATAATTTTGGCTAACTCAAGTACACTCTACTACTTGCTGCTCTAAAGGGTCTTCAGTTAAGATCAGGAGAGTTAAGAAGGCTTAGTGTATTCAGTATATCAGTATATCAACAATACTCAAATCAATAAAAGCCAAGTTCTAAAAACTATAGCCATTATTCTTCACAATTCACTAGTAAAAAACCGGTATATCATGAACGAAACATTTCTCTAAAAAAATTAAATGCTAAGACAAATCTTTCAGGAATATGGGACCTAAAAAGAAACAAGCAAAAAACAATGACAAAAGTGTTACCCAGATGGAAGCCTACCCTCGCAATTCATCTCCATGATGCTCTATAAGTAGAAAAGCTCCCTCCTGGCACATAGCAGCACAAATACTAAATGTTAAAAGTGACATGTTGGCCGGGCGCGCGGTGGCTCACGCCTGTAATCCTAGCTCTCTGGGAGGCCGAGGCGGGCGGATTGCTCAAGGTTAGGAGTTCAAAACCAGCCTGAGCAAGAGCGAGACCCCGTCTCTACTATAAATAGAAAGAAACTAATTGGCCAACTGATATATATATTAAAAATTAGCCGGGCATGGTGGCGCATGCCTGTAGTCCCAGCTACTCGGGAGGCTGAGACAGAAGGATCGCTCAAGCCCAGGAGTTTGAGGTTGCTGTGAGCTAGGCTGACGCCACGGCACTCACACTAGCCTGGGCAACAAAGCGAGACTCTGTCTCAAAAAAAAAAAAAAAAAAGTGACATGTTTCGAAGGGATGAGAACATTTCCATTTCCGTGTATTTTTCTGCTGTCTTAATAAGTAACAAATATCAAATATAAACATATCATTTCATATAAAATAAAGTACAAAATATACACATTTTAATAGAATATGTAACATGAAAAGCCACACCCTGACTTAACTGTTTATTCCTTTCCAGTCTTTTCAATCTTTTCCCCATTCTCTCTTACTAGTGTTTAAATTCTGCTTTCACATTAAATACCTAAGCTCATGCGTAAGTGAAGCAATTACCATACAATCAAAAGGTGAATATAGGTAGTATTGGGAACCTGCAGTAAAACACACCCATGTCCACAGGGTTACACTACAACCATAGACTAAAACCTACGAATGAAGCTGAAAGGATCACGGATGACTTCGCAAGATACTATCTGAAGTCACAAATGTCCAGTACCAACAGTCCTTGAGGTTTTATAGGTACCTCTTCAAGAGTCAGAGTCCCTCACATTAATGAACTCTCTTCAAGAGTCAGAGTCCCTCACATTAATGAACTGAACCCTAAGCAGAGTTTTTGATTGCTGGGGCAGTCTTTTGATTTCAGAAATATTACACCTAAACAATAAGATTAAAAATTAGACTGCAACTGGGTAAAATTTATTTTCCAAAGACTTGAAGTTTCACTGCTTTTAAAAATGGAAACATCTCTGTTGAAAAGAACTCCAGGCAAAAATGAGGGTGGCATATCCTCTAGTGTTTCCTTGGCCAGCTGCTTTCCTGTATAGCAGGAAACGTGTATATTGAAAGACAACACATAGAAATGTGTAAGTTGCAGAGTTTGACATGCACTTAAGAAAATTAATCATTTCTACTGACCCTGACTCTTCAGAATGGTGGAGTAGATTATAAAACTCTAGCTTTTAGTGTGATAAACTAGGATTCGACAATTGTGGGCTGCACACTAAATAGCCATGTGACTTTCAGCGAATCCCTTTACCAATCTTTATTTATTTATTCATAACTGAACCATTAACCAAACACCTATTCTCTTTCAAGCACTGTGCTCAGTGCCAGAAATACAGCATTAAATAAGGCAGATGTGGTCCCTATTCCCACCGAGTTTAAAGTCTAGCTAGAAATGCCTAGAATTAAACAAGCAATTACAAAACAGCATAGCATGAATTATAGTGTAGAAGTAATGAGAACTCGGAGTTCTTCATCAGTAAAATAAAGGGGTTGAATAGTGGTCTCTCAGGGCCCTCTCAGATCTGACATCCACTTCAAGTCTAACAGTACAGAAAATTTTTAAAACTTTTCAAGTCACTAAACACTTTCCTTCCATGTTATAGTAAAGAAGGCCACAGAGAAGAGACAAGGCTTATCACTCACATCCTTTAGTTAATGGGCAAAATAGCAACATAAACATAGAGAAAATAGAAATTATTATAGGAAAATTCATGTTCCAATGACCTAGTATTTCAGCTCAAATCTCTGATAATCATTTACAATAAGCTATTTCCACGACAGATATTTCATATATTAATTAAAAAATAAATATTAAGGATCTTCTATGTTCAATAAATTGTGCTAGATGATATAGTACAATAAAAATAAATCATATATAGGTATTAAGAAGCTCAAGAAGCTCCCAGCTTAATAGTAAAGCTAATGAAGGAGTTAAGCACTTCATAGAATTCTTAGTCAAACATCAAAAAATTAGTATTGCACAAAAAACACCATATAACCAAGGTGTTTACAAGATCTAACCTATTCAGCTCCACTTATATTTAATGGTTAATTTTTTACTCAGATGTATATGTGAAATTGATGGTTATTTCTGAGTACCCATAAAATGTTAAGAGGTTTTAATAATATTTGGACCTTTGGTTTTTCCAAAAGATGTGTCTATAATGTATAATGTTTTGCTTTTTTTTTTTAGTAAATGGGCTGAGAAGTTTGGGTTGTTGCTGGCAGGAATTCTCTGGGTGAGTACTGTTCAGGCTCCCCAGAGCTTCAATCAGCTCAAGATGGACACAGGTCATGAAGAATGCTTGATTTAGGATGCCATCTCTGTGTAGCAAACTATCTGAAGCCTCAGAATTTCATTCTACACTACCAAAACACCAAGATGAAGTGAGAATCTCACAAAGCAAACCATGTAACTTTCCAATTTCCCTCTATTTTGAGTAAAATTAAACTCTCACCATTTTGCAGATGTTAACTACACTAAACTCCTCAGCCCCAAAATACTACCAAATCAAGGAAATAGTAAACTGCAAAGAATCATCACTTTCAAGTTTGAAAATATATTAAATTATCCTATAGCAAAAGAAAAAGACATGCCTCCTAGGTACACCCTACTTGTGTTTGCAATCTGATATAACTGGAACCCACCTCTCAATGTTAAATGGGAAGGTTTGCTAAGCATCTAATATAGTACTTGGCACTTCGCTAAGAAGAAAAGAAGCAGATTCCTGAATGGCCTGCAAAGCCCATTCTAAACTCACTCCATTCCAACGTCTCCAAACCATATCTAAACTAAAATCTATTAACATATTTTGGATGACAGCTCTCTTAATATTATCATGTATTTTGTTGCTAAAACTTTTTTTTTTTTAAGATAATGGTCTTTATTGGAAAATAAAATAAAACTAGCATTTACAACTTGGAATGGACATAAATTGTAATTTCTTGAACAGCAATGTTGATGGTTGTGCTGAAGTCCACAGCCACAGCCTACTCTGCAGACTCCAAGTCATGGTTCAGAAGGTTTAAAAACAGAGAGTCCAAAGATGCTCCCTTGGTAAAGGTTTCTTATTAAAAATCTGTGTGAACAGTGACAGCCTAACACCCATTGCACTCTAGTACCATGCAGACAACGCTAAACCAACATACTCAGGCATGCCACCAGGGTGTGTCACCATCACCACGGGTCAGAGCACACGGAAGTACGAGAGGACCATCCTACCAGTGGGGCTACATCTCAACAGTTTATCCTTCACTCATTTTTCTGCACATCATCCTGAGGTAAACCAATTTTAAATGTGTCTGTTTTCAGTAAACCAGCTAGGACAATTTATACTAAACAAATTGAACTAGAACCCATTTGAATAGGTTTTGAATTTGTTTTTTCATTTTTCATTTTTAATACAAATGCCTGACTGTGCTCAATCGTCAAGCTGCATGCATGAAAAACTGGCCAGCCCAAACAGTGTATTAATCATTAGCAAATGGAACTTTAAGGAGTCCTTATCATTAAGGTAGTACAAGTATTTATATTGTAAAACTGATGTGTAGCTTGATCTTTAGGGGACAGGACCACCAACCAATACATGCAGATTTTGCGTGTGTGGACAGAAGGTACTTTTGACATTCAGTTTTGCTATATAGAAACAGAATGAATAAATGAACTTTTTTATTTTTTTGCAAGAGGTAAGTAAAAGATTCAATTTGATTCTTCTAGAGGGGGGAAAAAGGAGTTGAAAGTAGGTCTTCATTTTGCAGTCATCATCTGTACGAATTCTTCATAGTTGACTTGTCCGTCTCCACTCCATCAATATCTGCTTCTCTGATCATTTCATCTACTTCTTCATCTGTTAGTTTTTCTCCTAAGTTTGTCATGACGTGACCTAGTTCTGCTGCGCTGATGTAACCATTGCCGTCCTTGTCAAAGACTCGGAACGCCTCACGGATTTCTTCTTCGCTATCTGTATCTTTCATTTTTCTAGCCATCATAGTAAAAAATTCTGGGAAGTCAATGGTGCCGTTACCATCAGCATCCACTTTGTTGATCATATCCTGCAATTCGGCTTCTGTCGGGTTCTGACCCAGTGACCTCATGACAGTTCCAAGTTCCTTTGTTGTGATGGTGCCGTCACCATCTTTGTCGAATAGGGAGAAAGCTTCCTTGAATTCAGCAATCTGTTCTTCAGTCAGCTGATCAGCCATGGTGCAAGAGCGAAGGGAGGAAGAGCACAGGGAGCAAGGGCGGCTGCACCAGCGCAGGAAGGCGGGGCTGGGGCTGCCTCCGCGGTTGCTGGTGCTAACACGCGCTGTCTGTTGCTAAAACTTCTTTTCAGCATATTTGTCTCAAAGCAGAGATGTGTTAATACCCTGTAGGTACTTAATACACAATAACTGATAATTATTTCAATAAAAAAGTTTGAGAAATTAGTATATGCATTCACAAAAAGCAGAATGTGAACAGTCATTTCTAATAGCCAAAAAACTGGGAACAACCCCCAACCACGAGAATGGATTAAAAATCTGTTGTATATTCATACAACAGACAATAAAAAAAACAATATATTACTGATACACACAACTACAACGAATGAACTTCAGAAATACTACACTCAGTGAAAGAAGCCAGGCACAGAATATATATTGTATATTCCAGGTATATGAAATTTCCAGAATAGGCAAAACAATCTATGAGGACAGGAGTCAGAACAGTCGCTACTTGTACAAAGTGAGTATGGACTAGGATGGGGCACCAGGAAACTTTCTGGGGTGATGGACTGGACATATTCCACATTTGATCTTGGTTGTGTTTATGAGGGCGCATACATATGTAAAAATTTATCAATCTATACATTTTTAATACTTGAGCATTTTACGACATGTAAATTATACCTCAATGTTAAAAAAATGTAAAAGAGTCAAGGTACAGGGCCAATAAATGGAGCCTGGTTTCAAATGCAGATCATCTAACTCCAGACACCTATCTTCCCTAAACTATACAGTCTTGTGAATGTGAATCCAACACTCAGAATGAACAGGAACTTGAAATAAAAATGTCTGGCCACACTCATGGTAGTGGCTTAAAGACTTCCCTTCCAAGAGGTAACATTATAGCTTTAGTGCTATTAATCAGTCTTTTCTGTGTCCTCGGACTAGCCCAGCTGTTTTCAATATCCCCCTCTTTTCTGCCTTGGTTTTCCTGGAGCACATGCTGTAATAAATAATGGTTCATTTCATGCTAAGAGAGAGGGTTCTAAATCAATTTGCTAAGAATTACTCAGTAGGGGCCAATTCATAAATAGATCAATTTGCTGAATATGTCAAATTTATACTTTTTTGCTTTTTTTAAGTTTTCAGTGAAATTTTAGTAGACTAATTTTCACTTTCCTTCGCAGCAGCATTTTAAGAACTATTAAATTTGTAAAAAGCTAAGAGTTGTAGAGTGGTTTAGTCTTCTCATGAATATATTCCTCTTGAATATATTCAGCAAATGTGAATATATTCTTTAAAATAATTATATTCATGAATATATCCTCCTTATGAATAGATTCATGAATATATTCTTCTTTGCTCTATTGGGAAAACTTTTTAATACAGTTTAAAATTAATGAACATGAATATATTCATGCACGTTTTCATAGGTTTATATTCATATTCATGAGCTATGTTCTTGACCATATTGGGACATTTTTGAACCTGGTTTAAAAGTTAATGAAGATTAATATATTCATTAATAATATATTCATATTTTCATCAGCATATATTCATATTCATGGCCTATACTGTTGACCATATTGGGAAATTTTGAATTCAGTTTAAAATTTGATGACTATCAATAGATTTAAGAATTTATTCATAAGAATACACTCATATTCATTCCAGAAGTGTATACTTGCAAGGAAACTAATCCATCCAGGAAATTTAACCTTTGACAAAATGAACATTCCTTAAAGCAGTGCTAAGAAAAATATATTTGCTTATTTTTAGCAAATTGGCATACTTTCTTGTAGAAGGGCTTTTATCTCTAAGCACACATCAGGCCAAGGATTTACCCAGTGAAACTCAGTTAGGCATGTGACAGTGGTATCCCAGTATCTCTCACATCTCACAGGCTCTGTAACATCTGTTTTTCTTGTTTTTCTAAGACATTGATTTGGGATAGATCTAGAACTAACAGTTTTCTTTGCCTGAATGTAAGAACTTCTGGCAGTCCCATCAGTGATTATCACTTGCTACCTTCAAATACCATTTTGCTCTGTTTTTTAGGGTTGTTTTTCATCAGATTTTTTTTTCATTTAATTCTTTGATTTGGCTGCTCTGTTTCACTTAACTATTTTAATGTTAGAAGAAGATGTCTTTAACCCAATAAATAATATTTATCAAAAAACAAAACTTTGGGCCGGGTGCAGTAGTTCATGCCTGTAATCCTAGCATTCTGGGAGGCCGAGGCACAAAGAATGCTTGAGGTCAGGAGTTTGAGACCAGCTCTCAAGAGCAAGACCTGTCTCTACCAAAAACAGAAAAAATAAGCCAGGCACAGTGGCATAAATAAGCCTGTTGTCCCAGCTACTCAGGAGGCTGAGGCAGGAGGATTGCTTGAGCTGGAGCTTTGAGGCTGTAGTGTGCTATGATGACATCACTGTCCTCTAGCCAAGGGGACAAACCAAGACTCTGTCTTAAAAAAAAAAAAAAAAACAAAAACATAAAACTTTGAAACTGGAATAAGAGATTGCCATTAAAAATTTAAATAAGAATGTCTATTCTCATCATCATTCAGAACTGTTCTATATGTTCTAGCCTTTGGAAAAGAATAACAAAAGCAGCATTATTTCCAGATGATATGACTGTCTACCTAAAAAAAGAGTAATGGATTAAAAAAAATCAGAATAAACATAGACTATGAAATCCCAAATAGCTTAGAGATTTAAACAAAAATGAAAAGGACTATAAAAATAACTCCATAATTTAAAAATGTTTAAGGTATTTTTCTGTTTAAGTATGGTTAAAAATTTTAAATATGTAATATTTTTTATTACAATAATGTGATCACAGAAAACATTCTGGTGGGGCTTTCCCCCCTATTTTTCATAACCCCCACATAGAGTTAACAATTGTTAACATTTGGCCATATTTGCTTTATTTATCCATCTATGTATGTATACATATGTTTACATATGTAATTATACACACATACATACTTTCTTGCTAAACTATTTGAAAGTAAACTGCAGACATGATATTAATACATCATGGGTTTCTTTTTAAATGCAGGTTGTCTTCTTTTCCTATATTGCATTGCTACCTCCTTCCTCCTCTAATCCCCCTCCCCTACATTAGCACTCCCCTATCCAGGTAACCCATATTGGTAACCTAGTATATATCCTTCCACATTTATCCTATACTCCTATAATTACATATACACATATATTCATACATGCAGTATTGTCATTATTTAAAAAAAAATGAAATCATATGCATTTTTTCTGCATCTTGCTTTCCTTACTCAAACATACCTTAGAGACCTCCTTTAAAGTCAACTAATGTATTAATAACTATAATTTTGTTTTTAATAACTTTATTAAAATGTATCTCACATACCATAAATATACCTATTGAAAATCTACAATTTGGGCTGGGCATAGTGGCTCATGCCTGTAATCCTAGCACTTTGGGAGGCTGAGGCGGGAGGATTGCTGGAGCTCAGGAGTTCCAAATCAGCCTGAGCAAGAGCAAGACCCAGTCTCTACTAAAAATAGAAAGAAATTAGCCAAACAACTAAAAATAGAAAAAATTAGCCGAGTGTGGTGGCCCATGCCTGTAGTCCTGGCTACTCGGGAGGCTGAGCCAGGAGGATTGCTTGAGCCCAGGAATTTGTGAGGTATCAGGAAAAAACCAAAATATCCATTTAAAATTTATAATATTTAAATGCACAGGCACAGTGGCTCACTCCTATAATCCCAGCTACTCAGGAGACTGAGGTAGGAGGATCCCTTGAGCCTAGGAGGAGTTCAAGGCTGTACTGAGCTATGATCATGCCACTGCATTCCAGCCTGGGAGACAGAGTGAGATCCGATCTCAGAAAAAAAAAATTTACATTATAATGTTTTATTATAAAATACATAATTATTTCTCAATTTTGAAACAGTTCTGTGAACAGCCAGCCGAGTTTTGTTGCACTGATTTTTAAGAGATATTATGAGGGCCATGATCAAGAAAAGCAGCATTATAATTTTGTATAGTTCTTTATTATCATTTTAGTGTACAGCTAAATCCCATTATGAAGAATTCATGGACAGACTGCTGAAAGGTACACTAGCTTATCAAGGCACAGGCAAACCTATACCACATACAGTGGCATACCAGCGGACTGAAGGAACTCATCCCACTAGTGTCATGAAATGAGACTACTTGAATCCTGCCCCAGTTTTTGATGCTACAATCCAAACTCCAGAGCTGGGCTAACAAATGCTGTAGTAATCCTACCACTGTTTTATATACACATCAGAATCTTTTATTAAAACAGACTATACCCCTAGGAAACTGACAGGGAAATGATCACTCCAGCCCCCATTTTCTTGCATACCATGATATTTCCCAGTGATAGAAAGAATATGAGGTAGGAACTAGCCACTACCTATGGGCAAGAGCTATATTAGAAAAAATAAATTTTCCTCTGGCTTAAAAAAGGAAAAAAAATGTTCCTTTGAATGTCTCTCTAAATGTTAAGTTAAAAAGAAAAGTATAATTTATTTTATTTTTTTAAAAAAAGAAAAGGCTTCACTAAAAGATTTAAATGCATCTACCTTTAATTGTGCTACCCTTGCAAATGATTTGAAGACTGGAATAGGTCATTTGTAAATCATAACCTTCCATATATGACCCATCCAGAGGACACCAATAGACATCAACCTGCAAAAACCACTCTGCCACTTCCAAGCCTGAGTTATGAACTCAATTCACCTCCTCCTCAACGACAGAGGCTAAAAAAAAATTAGAAGCAGCTAGACAATGCTAGGTATTTTTAATCCTAACAGTCTCCCCAAGGTATCTATTGAGGCCATCAGTCTCCTATGGGAGGAATGTGAGGCTGTCCTTCACAATGAGGTCCAATAGTACCCAGGACAGGCAGCAGCAGAGCCAGGGCCAGTGCACATGCTCTGCTCCACAAGCTTTAGGGTTCTCAGTCTCCAACTCTATGCCACTTGAGCTGACATTAGTCAAGTCATGGTTTCACTACAACAACACTGAATTTGTATGTATAACTGAAGTAAAAATCCATTTGATCCAGATTTTTAAAAAAGAGTTAAGTCTAAAAAATTTTTTATACTTTAAAGATTATTATTATCAAAATAAGAACTGGTTCACCAGTTCATCAGTGGAAAAAACCTATTGGAACTATGGAATATATTTTCAAAAGACGTTTTGACTTTAGTATCTAGAATGAAACAAACAAGTTAGCTTCTTCTCCCTAAGCTTAAAAAAAGCCTCCATTTTCCTCATTAAAGAAATAATACATGCCAGTTTATTTTTTAATTAGAAAATAACAGAAAAGCAGCGTCACACTACCTAATAGATATTCGCTGTTAACATTTTGGTATTTTTCCTTCTAGTCTTTTATTTGTACTCAGGATCACTGCTGGTTTCCTTTTAAACAAAGGTAAAATCAAACTAAATATACCTATTCACATACTGTTATCTTAAGCATTTTCTATGTTGCACAATCACATGTTATATGTTATTTCATCAGCTGTAACTCAGAATAAGCTGAACATAAAATATATAATGGAATTACTGACAGTTTCATAACAGTTTCTAAAATATTTAGTTAGAGACAAACATATTAAGAATTCCAGGCTTCTAAAAGCTAAACTTAATTTCTGGCAAGCATGACTGGTAATTATAACCAAAAGCCAAATATTGTGAAGTCCTTTTTTTAGACTAAGCAATCTTACCACTCAGCATATATAATCACTGAAACACTTCCAGCATAATGATATCTTCAGCTACTGGCAACCATAAATGTCCCTGAAAGCCAGAGAAATATAAAAATTCCCCAATATGATTTGCAAAGCGAAAGTTGTATCTGCAAAAACTGAAAGTATAAAACTGTGGTCATAAATACAATATTTACCAGAGAAAATTCATAATAATATATATTTTCACCCATGAGAAATAGCTATATAAGTCATCACAAAAAGTAAAACTGATTCAAAATTGATGAAAATTTAATCTATTCAATAGTCTGAGTCCCTACAAGTACACTGAAGTATTTTCAAATTCTGTGTGAAATCAGAGGGGAAATTATTTAAATTTTTAAAACTAGATACTTCAGCACCTAGCTGTACCAGAAAATAAGGAAATGTTCAAAAAACAAACTGATGGGAGTACACCAAAGAGACACAGGAGCCAACTCAAAGAACTCCTGATGGCTAAAGCTGGAACAATTTGAGCAATAAAACAAAGCAGTATGAATTCTAACTCAAAGTATAAGGTAAATTTCCATGAGTCCATATAGATAAAAATGATTATTGATATAAATATATGGGAAAAACAGACACTACTATACAGAAGAATTCCAAACAACTTATGTAAATACTGCCTCCTCAAGAAGGCGGAACACAGCTCCTCACCCCTTCAATGTGGGCTGCACATGGTGATGTCCTTCCAAAAAGGTGGGGAAAGAGTACTTTATAGTGTATTAAACCTGACAAACACTACCCCTGCCAAGTGCTCAAGGCATCAACAGTGATAATTCATGTTGATAGCGTGTACTGTTGATATCATGTAGTAAGAATGGCACTTTACTTCTGTGGTCTTACTCCCAAGAACCCATAATCCTCATCTATTCTATGAGAAAAATATCAGACAAACACAAATTGAAGGGAATTTGCATTCTCTAGAATACCTCACCAGTACTCCTTAAAACCATCAAGGTCATCAAAAACAATGAGGATCTAAAACACTGCTATAGCTCAAGGGAGCCTAAGAGAGCATAATGTTTGAATGTAATGTGGTACCATGGCTGAGATCCTAGACAGAAAAAAAGATACTAGGTAAAAACTAAGAAATCTGAATTAAGTATGGACTTCAGTTAATAACAATGTATCAATATTGGTTCATTAATTATAACAGCTGTATCACACTAATGTTAAGATGTTAACAATAGGGGAACTGGGTGTGGGGCATATGCAAACTTTCTGAACTGGCTTTACAACTTTTCTGTAATTCTAAAACTATTCTAGAAATTAAAGTCTATATATTAATATAATACATACTATATATGCATTGAAATGAATGTATGGTATAAGTAGATAATACACACATACACACATCTAAATTCTAAGAACTCAGGGACTTTGTTTTGTTCACTAGTATACTCCATTGACAGACCATCTCCTGGTACTCAATAAATATTTTTGGAATGAATAAATGAACACATGTTTTATGACACTGATTTTATTTCTATAATTCTTCATTATTCTTTTTTATTCCTGTAATTCCATTTACAAAAACTTTTAGAAAGGAAAAGCATCACCTAATATTGGTCAAGAAAGAAACATTCATTAACAGATCCATTCAACAAATATTTATTATACCTCTACTGTAATTCAGAAACTATACTGGATACTAGGGACTCAAAAATAAATAAAAACATGAAATAAACAGTTTAATTGTGAGAGAGGAAGTTGAGGATCTAGCTGATACACAGATGATAATGACATTAAATGGTTAAGTATGAGGTACCTGCTTTGGCTATCATGGGAGACTATACCAGGAGCACCCTAACCCTGTCTGCATGGAAAAGGGCAAAGGATTCATGAGCAGAGAAAGGCAAGCAGACCCAAAACAACTGATGTGTAGGGAGATGGGGGAAAAAGTCTGTCACCCAGGGCACTAAGTGCAAGGCAAAGCATATTGATGGCTGGTGCTTAGAAGGCAAAGTGGTACTTGACCATCAGGAGGTCTGGGGAGTCACTCAGGCGTTTTAAGGAGGGCAGTGAGATGGATAAGGTAAGACAGGTGATTTCAATCAATCACATGTCTCTGGGGAAATAGGGAAGCAGAGATTGGGCAGAATGATCAGTATGAAGTTGTGGGAGATCAGGCAAAGATGGGGAATAGGGGAGAGAGATTATATGTATTTAGGAGGTAACAGAGGCAGACTTTGCAATTATTGAATATTAGATGGCCATGACTCTTAACTCATTTTTCCATTTCACCCCTTGCCCTCTTCAAACCATTCCCCCAGTCCCCCAACAGACAAAATTATCTTTGGAAAGCATAAAGCAGATCATTTCACCCCTGGTTTAAAACCTTCCATTGGCTTCCCATTAAATATTCCAAAGCTAAACTCCGTAGTGTGGGCTCCAAAAGACAACATAACCAAGTTCCTACTTTCTTCTCCAACTTTATCTTATGCTACCCTCCTCTAGCCACATCGCTTCTTTTCTTTCAATTCCTTAAAAATATCAAGTTCCTTCTTGTTTTAGAGTCATTCCTTTTGCTAAAATACTCTTTCTCCTATTTGTTCCATGGATCTCAAATGTTACTTCTCAAGAGGACCACCTAAAGAAAAGGTCCCAATTACTCTCCATCACAACATCCTGTTTCTTTCTCTACACTTAATTTGCAAGTACAGCTGATTCTTATTTGTGGTAGTTACTTTTATAAAGTCACTGCAAACACTGAGTAAGTGAATACTTAACCTTTACTCCTAGAGGAAATACAGGGTAAGGTTCCTACAAACCTCTGGTCATAACATTTTCACCAACCAATCAATGTATAACCTTGTTTTATGTGTGTTTCTATTTAAAGACACCTTATTCAGTATAGATGTTGATTCACTAATTGTTGATTCACTAATATTGAATTAATGGCTAACGGCACTGTAAGGCAAGCCTCAACAAAGCTTACCTAACACAAGCATTTTCTTCATAGGACACATCACAGTATTCTTACACTCAGGAACTCCAGAGAACATGTTAGCACTACACTGGGAACCACTGTTATCAGCAAAACTGCCAACAAAAAATACAAAAATGCAAAAAAATGTGGCACTAAACAGATGACAAAAAAGATACTCTTGTATAAAACAATAAGGCAGTGTTGCCTTGTTCAATCTCAGATGGGAATGCACATGCATCAGGTGACTCAAATCTCCAAAGAGTGTACATGTCCACAAATGACTGCAAAAATGCTCAGAGTACTGATTTGGAGGTTACAAATTAATTTTAGCAAATACATAGATTCACAAATACAGACTCTATAAATAATGAGGGTCAACTGTATTTGATTACCACTATATGCTTTACAATTTATAAACCCACAAGGACAGGGGAGGGGCTAAGAATGTCCATTGTCCCAGCATCTGGCACACAGTAGACATTCAATAAACATTTGAGAATAAATAAATATATGAATGTCCATCAGGCAGATAAATAAGCACAAAGAGCAATCATTGGACAAACTTAAGATAAAATGAAGACATGTTAAATAACCATGGATGTGATAATTGGTGGAAAACTATGTGAACAAAGCACTACAATAGAAAATTATAGGGGGACTTAATTAGGATGGTCAGGGAAGGCCTTTCTGAAATAGTGATTCTTAAATTGAGAACTGAGAAATGGAAAGGACCTAGTTATTGAAGCAAAAGTATGTAGAAAATTCCAGGCAAAGAGAACAATAAGTGTAAAGGTGCTAAAGTAGGAAAGTGTCTTAATGCCTAAACAATACTATTTGAAAGTTAAGATGAAAGGTTGGTACCTACACATTAATGGCTGAATACGTTCATCATAAACACCTTCCAGGCTTGTAGAAGCAGTAACTTCAACCTGTTCAGCACCTCCCAGAGCTGTACAAAGATTCCTTTCTCAAAACCCTCTAAAGCACCTTACACAAATACAGACACTGCTATGGTTTCAATGTCTTCCCCCTCCAAAACTCATGTTGAAATTTAATTGCCAATGTAACAGTATTAACAGGTGGGACCTTTAAGAGCTGATTAGGGGCCGGGCGCGGGCGCTCACGCCTGTAATCCTAGCACTCTGGGAGGCCGAGCCAGGCGGATTGCTTGAGGTCAGGAGTTCGAAACCAGCCTGAGCAAGAGCGAGACTCCCATCTCTACTATAAATAGAAAGAAATTAATTGGCCAACTAACATATATATATATATAATTAGCCGGGCATGGTGGCGTATGCCTGTAGTCCCAGCTGCTCAGGAGGCTGAGGCAGCAGGATCACTTGAGCCCAGGAGTTTAAGGTTGCTGTGAGCCAGGCTGACGCCACGGTACTCACTCTAGCCTGGGCAACAAAGTGAGACTCTGTCTCAAAAAAAAAAAAAAAAAAAAAAAGCTGATTAGGCCATGAGGGTTCCACCCTAATAGGTTTGATTAGTGTCCTTATAAAAGGGTAAGTTTGTCCCTCTCTTGCTCTTTATCACCTTCTGCCCTCTCACCTTCCAACCTTGTCAGATGCCGGCACCTTGATACTAGACTTCCCAGCATCCAGAACTGGAAGCCAATAAACTTCTGTTCATTATAAATTACCTAGTCTCAGGTATTGTGTTACAGCAGCACAAAATAGACTAAGACAGACACCAAGACTCCTGAGAGTCAATGATTAGGATTAGAATTTATTAATGGGGATACGCCAGAATAAAGAACATAAAAGGACCTTTCCAACTTGTCTCACTTCCAAGGGCCCTAAAATCTGTCCTATTCCTTCTCTTCTGTGCTCACCCAGATTCAATAAATTGCAAATTTGTTTATATTTTGGTTATGCAATGTAATAAGATTACAAAACAGTAACAATAATCAAGGATACAATGTGGCTTTTCTCATTCAGAGGAAGTAAAACTATGGAATCCTATGAGGATTAGGAAATTACATAAAAAAGAAATATGTAATAATTTCCCCTTCATATAATAGGTACTAGACAAAATTACTTTTACATATGAATAATTGCAGCAGTAAACACTGATAAAACAGGAGTAATGGCATCATTAGGAATAGTAAAATTATTCGGGCAATGAACAGACCACTGGTGGTCCCCAGAATCAGTCTACTTCCACCATTACAGGGAACATACCATTATGAATAAATGAAAACCACAGGATATGCTCATTTTCCCAAGATTTGTATGCTTAATAGAGAGGTCAACTGCTGTGGATTCCAGGACAGCAGAATGTATTCTAGTGTTTATGGTCCTGAGAGGATGGGTAGTGCTTTACTGATGAGAAATTGGAGCAAAGAAGAGGAAATGTGTTAAATGTCAACTCATAGCAAGCCAGGTACAAACGCTCTCTGATTAGTCAGTATATAAAACATATACCTGAACCTTTGCTTGATGAAACAATCTCTGACACACCAGTTAAAGACTCAACGTGCATTGAGACTTATATACAATGTGTAGTAATGACCAATGGAAGGAATTCTAGGGAAACAAGTGGCAAGACTATTCCAGGAGCCTGAGGTCCAAAGATTAAGTAAATCAACTGGTTTAAGATGGTAAATAAACCAGTTTAAATAGTAATACAAATCAGGATTTTATCATAAAAACAATGTTTACATAGAATAATTAGGTTGTCAGGCCACAAAAAAAATCTCATTTAGCCCACTCTGCTGACCAGAAGTATAGGACTAATATTGCTACCTAACACAGCCAACTAGAATTTTATTATATCCATGAGAAAATGCAATCCTAGTTTATAACAGTGGCAAGCCTTGATTCCTTTGGAGGCATAAGAGTGATACCCACAGCAACCATAGGTAGATTTCCAGAGCTGCACTATGATCATTAAAGACTTGCCAATCTTTTATTGACAGTGGTTATATTTAAAATAATTAAACATAATTAAAAATTCAGTTCCTTACCAGGGCACATTCCAAGTGTTCAAGAGCCATGTGGCTAGTGGCTATCATATCAGACAGTACAGAAAGAAAGCATTCCTATCATTGCAGAAAGTTCTACTGGATAGCACTGCTCTCTTTACAAAGGAAGGTTTCTCACTTTTCTATAGCATCATAAAAGAAAGCAGCTATGGCTGACTGGTGGTGATGGCAGCACAACAATGTGAATATACTTAATGCCACTGAACTGTATACTTAAAAATGGTTAAGATAGTAAATTTTATGTTATGAACTTTTTTTTAAAAGGCAGCTCTCTCAGTTACACTCTCCATAAATTCCAAGGGATGGGACAAACTGTAACTGGTCACTAAACAAGACCCATTCAAGTATGGAGCATGCCAAAGCCAAGAATTTTTAAGTGATCATAAGTACGCAAAAAAGAGACAATTCCCATAGTCCAGTTTTGCCTGTGCTTTGGTTTTCTAAGTTTTCACATGTCCTTGGTTGGGCCTTAGATCCCCCCACATTTTAACAGTGCTACAACCAGAACCCCTTCTCAAATCTCCCACAAAACTCTCTCCTTCAGAGCTGGGTTAACCCCTTGAAACTCTAACATCAGTGCCACTGGTGACATCTTGTTGGCTTTTGGATATGTGGAAATATGGATGGTAAACAATTGATCAACATAAAAAAAGGGCTGAAATTAACAGCAGAAATAAGATGGCCCCACCCCATCTTATTTCTTATTGGGGTATCCATACACATACTCCAAAATCTCATCCTTTAGAAATTTGACTAAAAGAGATAAATATATTTGCTAGAAGAAGAGCAGCAAAAGCCTTGTGTATATGTGGGAGTGGAGTGGGGAGAACAGGAAACAATGACCCCAAAGTCAGAATAACTCGAAATCTCTGCAATTGTGCTTAATCACCTACAAATCTCTCTGTGTCCTCAGGTATGAAATCTTAACTCAAGAGTCCTGTCTTAAATCATTTCTGGGGTTTGCATATGATGTAGGCTCCCCGTTTGGGGCATATTTGATGTATGAAGTGACTTCTAGGAATACAACTCCTCATGTAAACAGTGTCTCTCCACCCATGAGGTCAAAGAGTAAAAGCAAGTCACCTGAATGCAAGCCAAAACTACCTTTTCTACGGCTTCCAAAAGCGTTAACATAACGTGAGGAAATTCTAGGCCAAAGACGAGATCTGGTAAATGGCTTAAATTTCATTTAATCCAGGGCAAATCTAAAACCACATGTCTGCTGGTTGGTGCTTTAAAATCAACACATCCAATAATCCAGGTATCTGAAAAACCTCTGCATCCTGAAAGGACTATCCTCCATTCCTAGCATCTGAATCTAATGTCACTTCTCAAATTAGTTGTCAAGTGCAAAAATGAAATGTTTCTGGAGGTGGCTGTGATGATGGGTAGTTATGATGGTAGGTAGCTTGTGCTGTGAGTGGAAAAGACATTGCCCAGCTATCATCACACAGGCCTGTACCTTGCTAATCCAGTCTATCCATACCTGTTAACTGGGGCAGGTATTCCCACCATCTGCTCTAAAAGCAATCTGAGCCATGTGGATTCAAACTTCCACTCCCCTATTGTAATCAAGGGGCAGACATTGGAGGCAGTGCCACTAGGGGTTAGCCAAGACCTCCTTAATTAGGGGTTTAGTACATTCATCTTGCCTAGCTTTAGTCCCAAGGCTGGGTAAGGGGGCTGAGCTTCATGGCCATAACCAAGAATAAAGCCCTAAATAAGTAGATATGGTAAGTGTAAATAAGGAAACTGGTCCCAACTGGGTCAATGAGGGTAGGGTCCAAGGTCATGGCAAGCAATGAGAATAACTGCACACATAAAGCCAGGCATATCCTTGGTGTGGAACCTAGGAGGGAATCATGCCCCTTCAAAGGCACCAGGATAGGTGCCTTGGTATGGGAACTGGAGAGATACCAAATGTGACTCGGGTGACAGGAAAGTAGACCCAGAGCTAGTTAGAGATGGGAGAGATATTAAACAAACAGGATGAGGTAAGACTTGGGTGTTATTGGACAGCAGTATTAGGGATAAAGCACTAAAAAATATGAGACCTCTTATCTGCAAAATGAAATATTAGAGGATAACAAAGATGGTTTACAGTTTCTTAGGGAAAGGTTCTTTAAAATCAGAATTCTATGCCCAGCAGTGATCATTCAAGTGTGTGGAGAAAAGTAAAGACATTTCATTTAAGGAAGGGTACATAAGGGCATAAAGTAATCAGCCCAAAACACTTTTACATGAGGGAGAATAGAGAATGTATTCTAGTGATATAAAAACTAAACTGGAATAAAAATTCAAGGCAGATATAAAAAAATCACAATAACACAATTAAACCTGAATATATAAATTTTTTTCCAAAACAGAATATATATTCTTTTCCAATGCCCACAGAACATTTTTCACATTATCATGCAATATGTCACAAAGAAAATCTCAAAATTCCAAAAAGCAAAAATCATATAGGCAATATTTATGATCAAAATGCAATAAAGGGGCCGGGCGCTGTGGCTCACGCCTGTAATCCTAGCTCTTGGGAGGCCGAGGCGGGCGGATTGTTCAAGGTCAGGAGTTCAAAACCACCCTGAGCAAGAGCGAGACCCCGTCTCTACTATAAATAGAAAGAAATTAATTGGCCAACTGATATATATAGAAAAAATTAGCCGGGCATGGTGGCGCATGCCTGTAGTCCCAGCTACTCGGGAGGCTGAGGCAGAAGGATCACTCGAGCCCAGGAGTTTGAGGTTGCTGTGAGCTAGGCTGATGCCACAGCACTCACTCTAGCCTGGACAACAAAGCGAGACTCTGTCTCAAAAAAAAAAAAAAAAAATGCAATAAAGGGGCTGAGCACAGTGGCTCACACCTACAATCCTAGCACTCTGGGAGGCTGAGGTAGGAGGATTGCTTGAAGCCAGGAGTTCAAGAGCAGCCTGAACAAGAATGAGATCCATCTAGACAAAAAATAGAAAAAGTAGCTGGGCATGGTAGTGTGCATCTGTAGTCCCAGCTACTTGGGAGGCTAAGGCAGGAGGATCGCTTTAGCACAGTTATTGGAGGTTGCAATGAACCATGATGATGCCACTGCACCCTTGCCCAGGTGACAGAGCGAGATCCTGTCTCCTAAAAAAAGCAATAAAACTCAACATATTTTAGTTAATTTTTAACTAAAAATTAAAGAAGAAATCTTTTTCAAAATACTATTCTAAATAATATAGACTATTTAGAAACATAAGACACTGCAACATTAAAACCCAAGGAGAACAGACAAATCAAGGGACACAGGAAGATGGAATGTCTTATATGCTTTTATTAGAAAATTTTTAAAAGACTGAAAAACAAATCAAGTAAATATTAAACCCAATAAAGTTGTAACATGTTAAAATAAAAGAAATTAGAAAAAAGGGCCTATAAGATGAAGAAATTAAAGAAACAGAAAACAAAATAAACAAAGAGATGGCATAGATTGCATCATGAAGAAAAAAAGATCAAATATAAACATCATTCATTTAGCACTTCCTAACTCCAAGTACTGTATGCCAGGTGCTAGGGATATGTTTCATATGCTGAAAAGGACCAACATATGCTGTCTGGATTCAAACCACAGATGGTCTGAAAAGGATTCCTAGAAGAAAAACTCAGGACATCAGTATTTCTACAATAGCTTCTATTTTTATTCTTTATATTTTGACTTTGTTCTTACTGGAAACTAAAAATTAACATTTATTTGTATTCAATATTTTCCTGATGGTCTAGATCTCCTCTTTTAGAATCGCCTACAGTACACAGATACAGTGAAAAATCCATGTACTTCTCACAGTTTCAACATCCTGTTCATTTGCCTGCTTCCTTTATCATTCCCCTATCTATAGTTTAAATTTGAGGATGTTAATTTACACAGAATACCACCATAGCTCTTCCTGTACAATAGTTAACCTAGGACCAATATATCCACTCCTTTGGTGTCTAGAGTATCATGCAGATGGTGGTAAAAGCATCAGGCATGTGCTGTTGCTTTATCAGATACAATAAATAATACACAACTAATACAATATATCAATTTCATTCTGTCTCTAGTTATTTGATACTATACAACATTCATTATCTTATCTAAAACTGAAGGTAGTAATTCTACTCAAAGCCAGTGCTAAAGACTGAATTAGAAAATCATAAGCAGTAATATGCACATAGCATGTTTATCTATCTTTGTCTTTTCTATTTTCCATCTTAAATGTTTTGGAAATGTAATAGCAATTTAATTTGTTGACTTTTTTCAACTAATCAATCTAATCAATCAAACCAAGTGTAAAATGACAACTATTTCCACTTTGCCATTTTTCCAAACACACAAAACTTAAGAATTCTTTGATCTCAATTAAAATGACATATCATCGAAGGGACTGAACCCCCTCTTTTCTATTATACTGGTCCACTTCCTGCAATATTATATAATTAGGAAAAAGAGACAAGGTGAGGTATTTGTATCAGCACTTACTGAAATACTAATTAAATGCTATAATAATAAGAACAGCTACATGAACATAATCCAGTGGGGTCAAATTAATACAATATAGTTATTGTTTGTTTTATCAGAAACAAGTTGGTACAAAAATGTCTTTGAACTCCAAAAGGTACATCAGCATTTCTCATTTTTATGACTTGCAGCAACAATAATCTGCTGGAAATGCCTCAGAGAACTGAAGGATTTAGAATTTATTTTCATGATCACCATGCCTCTCTCACACAATAGTTATTAATTCAATAATCACTGAGCAACTATGTACCAGCAATAAAGAAAGCAAACCTGTGTATATTAATGTTGAGAGACATTAAAGTCTCTGAGACATTAAAGTCTCTGAAAGTCTAAAAGTCATCTACATTTGTCTTTGATATGGCTTTAGTTATTGAGAAATTATATTTAAATACTAGAGTATGTGATGTCCTGGTGATAACCAACACGTAAAAACTAAAACTTTCCAGTGTATCCTGACAATAGCTTGGGAAAGCTATGAGCACAAGTTCAGACATCATAAAGAAACATCCAATTTATGTTATTAAATAAATCTCCTATTCGTCTGATAATAGCACACATTAGTAAAAACCTCATGATGTTTTACAGAGAAATTATGAACTAAAAACAGCAAAAACAAGGCTGGTTCCAAAAGCCAGCCAATACTGTTAATTCTTTTTTTAGTTTCCCAAAAGTTTAATTTCTACTGTCATCTGCTTAGTAATGAGCTATATGTCCAAAGCACGTGGGACTTTTTTGTTTGTTTCTTGTTTTTTTTTAATAGACAGGGTCTCATGTCACCCAGGCTGGAGTGCAGTGGCCCAATTATAGTTCACTGAAGCCTCTAACTCTGGGGCTCAAGTGATCCTCCCATCTCAGCCTCTCATGTAGCTGGGACTAGAGGTGTGCCATCATGGTCGGCTAACTTTTTAAAAAAAATTTTGTAGGCTGGGCGAGGTGGCTCACACCTGTAATCCTAGCACTCTGGAAGGCCGAGGTGGGAGGACTGCTCAAGGTCAGGAGTTCGAAACCAGCCTGAGCAAGAGCAAGATCCCATCTCTACTAAAAATAGAAAGAAATTAATTGGCCAACTAAAAATATATAGAAAAAATTAACTAGGCATGGTGGCACATGCCTGTAAGTCCCAGCTACTCAGGAGGTAGAGGCGGAGGCAGGAGGATTGCTTGAGCCCAGGAGTTTGAGGTTGCTGTGAGCTAGGCTGATGCCATGGAACTCTAGCCCAGGCAACAGAGCCAGACTCTGCCTCAAAAAAATTTTTTTTGTAGAGATAGAGTCTTGCTATGTTGCTTCTGCTGCTCTTGAACTCCTGGTCTCAAGCAATCCTCCTGCCTCATCATCCCAAAGTTCTGGGATTACAGGCATGAATCATCACATCAGGCCCTATGTTACTTTTTTAAAAAATGCCTTTATTAGGATATAATTTAAATACAATGAATTGTACATATTTTAAATGTACAATTTGATAAGTTTTGACATATGTAAAAAATAGCCATGAAACCATGATCAAAAAAATGAACATATACATTACTACCAAATGTTTCCTTAAGAACCTTTGTAATTCTTCTCTCCCACTCCCCCACCCACTTCCCTCTCAAGGCAACCACTTATCTATCCAGCTCTACAAATCAGCTTGCATTTTCTAGAGTTACAAATAAATAGAATCATATCATATATACTCTTTGGCCTGGTTTCTTTCACTCAACATAAACATTTTAAGAATCATCTATATTACTGAGTATACTAATAGCTCATTCTTTACAGTTTTCTTTGTGGGAAGGTTTTTTAACTACAAATTCAATTTCTACAATATTAATAGGTATAGGACTACTCAGACTTCTATTTCTTCTTAAGTGAGTTTTGGTGGTTTGTGTCGTTCATGAAATTTATCCATTTTGTATAATTAGTTGTCACATTTACTGCCATAAGGTTGTTTATAATAGTCTTATCCTTTTAGTATTTGTAGAATTAGTATTGATGTTATCTCTCTCATTTCTGATATTGGTATTATCTATATCTCTTCTCACTTTTCTGGTAAGTCTGCCTAGAAAACTCTTATGTTTTTATGAAGCTTCTCAAAGAATCAGCTTTTAGTTTCATTTATTTTCTATTATTTTTTTGAGACAGAGTCTTGCTTTGTTGCCCAGGCTAGAGTGAGTGCCGTGGCGTCAGCCTAGCTCACAGCAACCTCAAATTCCTGGGCTCAAGCAATCCTCCAGCCTCAGACTCCCAGGTAGCTGGGACTACAGGCATGTGCCACCATGCCCGGCTAATTTTTTCTATATATAATAGTTGACCAATTAATTTCTTTCTATTTTTAGTAGAGACGGGGTCTTGCTCTTCCTCAGGCTGGCTTCGAACTCCTGACCTCGAGCAATCTGCACGCCTCGGCCTCCCAGAGTGCTAGGATTACAGGTGTGAGCAACTGTGCCTGACCTATTTTCTATTATTTTTTATTTTTTAGACAGGGTCTCACTCTGTCACCCAGGCCAGAGTACAATGGTGTAATAATAGCTTACTGCATATTTGAACTCCTGGACTCAAGTGATCCTTCCACCGGAGTGTCTCAAGGTGCTGGGATTACAGGCATGAGCCACCATGCCCAGCTCTTTTCTATTTCATGGATTTCTGTTTTGATACTTCTATCTTTGGCTATTATTTGCTCTCTTTTTAGTAATCTAATTTCATAAGATAGAAGCTAAGATCATTAAATTTATTTGCTATAAATTTTCCCCAAAGTACTGCTTTACTTGCATTCCACAAATTTTTATGTGTTTTTGTTTTTATTTAGTTAAAAATAATTTCCTAATTTCCTTTTTAAATTTCTTCTTTGACCCATGTGTTACTCAGAAGTGTTACTGACTTTCCAAATATCTGGGGATTTTCCAGATATCTTTCAGTATTGTTTTTCCCTCCCTCCCTCCCTCCCTCCCTCCCTCCCTTCCTTCCTTCCTTCCTTGTCAAGTGCAGTAGTGAGGAAGGGGGGAAAATAGTAGAGCAAGGAATTCAATCTATAACTGACTGTGAACAATCAAGTGAGATAACTCACTATCTTCAGACCAGCCACATTACTGTTTTTCACTGTGGTCACAGAACCTACTTTGCATGATTTGAATTTTTTCCAATATATTGAGACTTACTAGGCCAGAATATGATTCATTTTGGTCAGTGTTCCATAAGCATTTGAAGGTAATGTGTACTCTGCTGTTGTTGAGTGAAGTGCTCTATAATTGTTAATTACATAAAGCTGGTTGATGATGTCTTTCCAGTCTTCTGTATCCTTACTGATCTGATGGCTACTTGTTCTAGCAATTATTTAGGGAGAGGTGTTGTAATCTGATTGATGCACGACATTTTAAATTTTAATGAAGTCCAATTTATCCATTTTTTATTTTGTTGCTTATGCTTTTGGTGTCACATCTAAGACTCCACTGCCAAATCCAAGGTCACAAAGATGTTCCCATACATCTTCTCAAAGTTTTATGGTTTTAGCTCTTATATTTAGGTTGTTTATTCACTTTGAGGTAATTTTCATATATGGTGTAAGGATGGGGTACAACTTCATTTTTTTGTATGTGGAAATCTAGTTGTCCCAGCATCATCTGTTGAAGAAGAGACTATTCTTTCCTTACTGAATAGATTTAGAACCCTTGTTCAAAATCAATTGGCTATAGATATATTGGTTTATTTCTAGACTTTCAATTCTATTCCATTGTTATATATTTCTATCCTTATGCCAGTCCCACACTATTTTGATTATTATAGCTTTATAGTAAGTTCTTAAATCAGGAAGTGTGAGTCCTCAAACTCTGTTGTTCTTTTTTAAGATTGTTGTGGCTATTCAGGGCCCTTACCAATTCCAAATGAATTTAAGGATCTGTTTTTCCATTTCTGTAAAAAAGGCTGTTAGAATTTTGACAGGGATAGCTTTGAGGAGTATCAACATATTAACAATATTGTCTTCCTATCTATGAACATGGGAAGTATTTTCATTTATTTAGTTCTTTAATTTCTTTCAGCAACGTTTTATAATGTTCAGTGTACACATCTTTTACTTCCTTGGTTAAATTCACCCCTCGGTATCTTACTCTTTTAGATGCTACTGTAAATGGAATGGGTTTCTTAATTTCCTTTTCAAATTATTTATTGCTTGTGTATAGAAACACAACTGATTTTTGTGTGATCGTGTAGCTTGCAACTTTGCTGAATTCATTAGTGCTAGTAGCCTTCTTGTGAATTTGTTGAGATTATATACACACACACACATATATATAGGATCATGATATCTGTGAATAAAGATGGTTTTACTTCTTCCTGTGAACTCTACAAACTACAAACTCTAGTGTCACCTTGGCCTCCTCAGACTCCCAGCCCCGTCATCTGAAATCAGGGAGATTGGCAAACTCCTCCTGGTTTGCCCTCCTGTACCACAGTCTGAAAACCGCTTCCAGGTAGTGAAGCAGGGCAATTATAGGATTCACCATGTTTGTTTCTAACCTCTCAGAGATCACAGTACTTCATTGCCCAATGTTCAATGTCTTGAAAAATCACTGCTTAATTTATTTTGTCAGTTTTTTTAAATCATTTTAGGTGATGGTTAATTTAATGTGTCAACTTAACTGGGCCACTGGGTACCCAGATATTTGGTCAAACATTATTCTGAGTGTGTCCATGAGGGCGTTTACAGATGAGATTAATATTTGAATCAACAGACTGTGCAAAGTAGATTGCCCTCCCTAATATGGGTGAGCCTTAACCAATCAACTGAAGACTTGAATAGAACAAAATGACTGAGTAAGGACCTCCTACTGCCTGGCTGCTTGACCTGAATCAGCCTTTTCCTGCTTTTGGACTCAATCTGAAACATCGGCTCTTCTTGGAAAAGAAATTTGCAGACTTCTTGACAGGAGCTGACATCAGTGGCTCTCGTGGTCCTCAAGCCTTTGGACTCAGACTGGAACTATACCAACACCTTTCCTGGGTCTCCAGCTTGCCAATTACAGATCTTAGAATTTCTCCGCCACTGTAATCACATGAGTCAATCCTTATTTAAAAAATCTCTTTACATACAAACATACACACACATCCTGTTGGTTCTGTTTCTCTGGAAAACCTAAAATACAGGTGGAAAGGCAAATCTGCTCCTAGTTACTCCATCTTGGCCAGAAGTGTAAGTGTAATGTATTTTTAAGAGTATTTTATTACAAGACAAGTAATTACAATGACAGTCATGAATATTTTTTTCTTACTCTTCTGCAAGATTCATACTTTCATCACAGCCATGAGGTAGGGTTCTTTGCACTATCTGAATAAAATACAGGATACAGAAAGAGAGGAAGGTACTATAGGAAAAAGTGGAGGGCACAGATTAGGACATAGGACTTTGTAATTTACAAAACATTTCCATATATATTTCTCATTTCATCTTCTGAAAACCTGTGAGGCTAAACTGTTAAGTACTTTTAGTCCCACTGTACATATATTAAGTTCAGATGACTTTACCCAAGGCCAGATAGAATCATGACTTGAACTCAAAACTGGTGACTTGAAAGTACTTGCTCTGACATATGATTTTGAAGTCAAGAAACACTGGCTATGGAGACACTTGACTGAAGGAAAACCATTGGGATTTGCAATCAATCAGACCTATGTCAGAATTTTTTTCTGTCTTAGACTTTGACCCAATTGATCCTATCATCTTTTCACTCTCCCATATGCCCTGTCCTCACTTCTTTCTTTATGTAACTTAGATTTCATGGTACCTCAAGACCCTCATCCTTTTCTTGTTTCAACATAACCTAATGACTGTTTTCATGTCAAATTTAAGACCACTAAACTCAAGTGGGTCCTTAGTGCACTATGCTTATTTTCCTAGTCCAGTGGTTCTCAGACTTCTTCGTACATCAGAATAACCCAGAGGGCTTTTAAAACACAAATTGTTCACCCACCCCCACAGAGTTTCTAATTCAGTATGTTTGGGATGTGCCCCAAGAATCTGCATTTCTAACATATCCTCAGGTGATATTGGTGCTGCTGGTCCAGGAATCATATTTTGCTCAAGACCATAAGCACATTTCTACTTTCCTAATTGAGCATCTCTTCAAATCTTCAATTCCTTCTGCCCCATACTCACTCTCGCTGAGGAAACAGAAGCAAACGGAAGGTAATTTCTATGTGCTCCCAACACCACACTGACCTACCTGTCTCTCTGATGTCATCCCCTACTTGGTCATTCTGATCCATCTGCAAAATCTTCCTTGCTTTTCTGCAAATGTACCCACATTGTCCCCACTTCAGGGATTTTTCACTGACTGCCTGGAATGCTTTTCTTTCTAGATATTTGCCTGATTTGATCCTTTGCTTCCTCCAGATCTGCTTACATGTCCCCTTATTAGAAAGGCCCTTCAAGATCACACTACAAAAATTAGCAATCCTCCCCAAAATTAACCTAGCACCCCATCTTCCCTGCCTTGAATCACTTTTCTCCCCGGCACTTATTCTCACCTGATAGTTTACTTAGTTGACTATTTGTTTACCATCTATGTTTAGCTCTGTGGAGACTATGAATGGAAGGGAGGTATTATAGAAGCAGCCAGATTCCCTGGGATTAGAGAGAGTTCATGACAAGAGAAGAGACAGCATATGTAATCCATTTACCTGAGAAATCTGAGAAAGAAAGGAAAGAAACAGGAATAAGAAGCAGCAGGCTCAAGCAGAGGTTTCTTAAGATGCAAAGGCAGACCTGAAGACACAGGGGTCAGGACCAATGCAAAGAGAAAGTTTAAAGATGCTGAATACTGGCCTGATGCAGTGGCTCATGCCTGTAATCCTAGCACTCTGAGAGGCTGAAGCAGGAGGATTACTTGAGCTCAGGAGTTCAAGACCAGCCTGAACAACAGCAAGACGCCATCTGTACTAAAAATAGAAAAATCAGCTGGGCATGGTGGTGTGTACCTATAGTCCCAACTAATCAGGAGGCTGAGGCAAGAGGATTGCTTGAGCCCAGGAGTTTGAGGTTGTTGCAATGAGCTATGATGATGCTACTGCAATCTACCCAGGGTGACTCAGTCTTAAAAAAAAAAAAAAAAAAAAAAAGATGCTGAAAACTATAAGGATGTGTAGGTGAAAAAGTGGCTTAAATGTCTGAAAGAAACAGGCTCACAGAGATTTTCCCTTTGTTTTTAAAGTAAGTATCTATGAGTTTACTACATGTAGGGCACTGTGGGGAAACAGTTCATACTCATTGTGACATCAGATTCAGTTAATCTTCCCAACAACTCTAGGAAGTAGGAATGATCACCTAGGGCTTTTTGCACATAATCAAAGACATCCCACTGACAGATCTCCACACTACAAAAATACCACTCAAACTTCTCCTCCCGAACAGTTCCATCCTTCCTTTCTCCCTCCCCTTACTTACAATTGATCCTATAAGGTCTCTAACTTCAGGGCCTCATGCATTCAAACACAAGATCTTCGGAGTAAACTTTCGTGGAAGGGACTGAACAACAGCTTAACCACTCAGGTAGTTATCAAGCTGTGCACACAGAGAATCACTAATACTCAAAGAATCCAAATGCCACTCTGACTCACAGGATCCACCTCTGTTGACTGACTCCACAGTGTCTTCATATTAATTCACCCTCAGATGAGTTCCTGGAGCTATGCCAAATAATTTTCCATCACAGCAGCTGCTCCAAATCCATTCTTCACATTCTTTTTAGCTGTCCAGTTTCACCCTCAGCCCCTCCACTTTCAGCAGAAAGCAGTCATTCACCAAAAACATGGAGGACACCCAACAGAAGCTGTTTCAACCTCCCCTCCACTTCAAACTTTCATCTTACTCTGAAGAATACTCTTGCTCTCGGCCTTAACGCCATCTTTGTAGAAACCTCCGCGCCAGGAGAGCCAAGTGGAGGAAGAAGCGAATGAGCAGGCTGAAGCGCAAAAGAAGAAAGATGAGGCAGAGGTCCAAGTAAACCGCTTGCTTGTGCACACGTGAAGGCCACAAGATTAGAAACATGGAATGCCAGAGTCCGGGGACGCTAGTAAAAGTTGTTGGACTGCATGCTACTGTCTAGAACTTGCCTCTCAGTGGATCTAGAACTTCACCGCCATCTGTTCGCCAAGGCCACCTCTGAGAGAACCATCTTGCTCATACCAAAACAGTCCCTACTGGTCCTTTGCCCTGGACCTGACATACAGGACTAGTTCTGTTCTCAGTCGTGGCGGAGTGTAACAAGTATACAATAAATCACCTGCTGTTTCAGCTGAAGAATCAAAAAAAAAAAAAAAAAAGAATATTCTTTCCTCTGTCATCACTATTCCTGCAATTGGTGACAAACATACAGATTCCTTTCCAACATCTGTATCCCATTCTTGCCTTATCTTACTACATAGACTTGGACCTCCAAAACAATAGTGATAATGACCACCCTTATCTTGCTCCTGACTTAACCTGCAGACCTTCAGTGTTTTCTCATTTAGCCATACTTTCAGTGTTTCCCCATTAAGAATGGGCCTGGCCACTGATTCTCACAAAAAATGCTTAGTTTTTTTTGTTTTTTTTTGTTTTTTTGATTGATTAAGACAAGGTTTTGCTCTGTTGCCTGGGCTAGAGTGTGGTGGCATCATCATTGCTCACTGCAACCTCAAACTTCTGGGCTCAAGAGATCCTCCTGCCTCAGCCTCCCAAGTACTAGGATTACAGGTATGAGCCACTGCACACAGCCAATGATGTTATTTTAAATGTCTCAAGGATAGAATATCCACAAGGAGTCAGTTCCAGGCTCATCCAAAACCTCTTTTCTGTGATAAAGCTTTTTCTATATACTATTCTGCTGACACTGACAGAGAATACATCAAGTATATTCACATTACCCTTTTAAAATTTTTTAACATATATTATCTTTTAGGCATTTTAATCACAAGTCAGCTATTAGCTGAAATGTTTATTTTAGTATCTTCTTTATCACCAAATAATTTTCTTTCTGAAATGACTATAGATGCAGGATACATTTGCTTATTTTGCAAAAAGTACAAATAGGTGAATGGCCTATAAAAGTGAAAAAATTATAAATTGAACCATATAGTTTAACTAGTGGCCAGCAGGGCTGAATACTCTTAGGAAAATCTTACTAGAAAAAAAATTAGACAACCAGCTTTATGACATAAACCAGCCAACAGAAAACCAATTTCAAAAACAATCCTCAGATGTTTAATAATGTATATTTTTATGACATGACTTTCAGCTGTTGTTTCACCTTCCAGCTAGACTGAATCAGATTTTAACCACCCTTATGGCATTGTACATATGCAGGAAGCAAATGCAATCTATTGAAGCGAAGCAGTGTGTGTAAAGGGCTCAATTAAATGGTAGAATGTTTCTTGTAAATTAAAGCCCTATTGAATAATCATCTTCCATGCAAATTATCTTTCGTAGGATGTTCCAACAATGTGCCATCATCATATGTAGCTGCTTTAATACATGCTTATTTGCAATGCTTGACATAATGAATTCTCCCTCTTTATTCCCTTAGAAATGAGAATGAGAATTTAAGCTTTTTAATTTTTCCTTGCTAGACTGCCTTTGTGAATATACCAGTAAGATACTATTTTTCCATAACCTACAGTGCAAAAGAATGATTTAACCAGATGCACACTAGTACATTTATCAGAAAAAACAAGTTATAATGGATTTCTGATGGAAAAATACCATATTAATCTCTCCTCCCTCAAAAAAATAAATTTTCCCTGGAAGCCCAGAAGCTCACTCTTAATCCTTATCTCAAACCTTTAAAGTTCCTTAGAAGAAAGTCATATGCTAAAATGTAAATACACAAAATAGAGAATGTTTGCATAATGCATCAGGAGAGTCCACGTTTTTTAAAATGTATACAAAATTGTATGTTGCATGTACAGATATGTGCATTTTCTGAGACGAGTCCAAAGTTTTTATTAGTCTCAAAGAGGTCAAAAATCCACAAAAATATTAAGAATTACCAAGAAACCTAAAAGATACAGTATCTCAGGGTCATACTTTGATCTTACAGGTACAGAGGTTTGATTGATATCCCAGTAGATACTTATTTAGTTACCTTGCTGCTGATGCTGCACATTTGTCACACAAAACAAAAATTCCCATTCAAAAGAACAAACTTAAAATATTCAATTGTAGTCATTTCTTAAAACGTAAAGAGAGATTCCACATATCCTCCCTGAGCAGTCTTATGTGCATATGATGTATTAACCTACACCCTGAAAAGAATGATTGGCAAAGGTGTTACAGGGGGACTCTGAGAGTCATATGCCACTCCGTAGACCAGAGCCCTCATGCATCAGCAGAAAGCTGGGAAAGAAAGGCTAATTCAGTGTCACAATTTCATGCTTCATCAGAGTCTCTGTAAATGTATGCCTTCTTTCCCTCTACCCCCAAATGCTTCTAAAAGTCCTTAGCTTAACTATTAACTAAATCATAAATATTGAATTGCACTTAAAAAAATTTTCTCAGAGGTCTAATGTAATGGGCTAGGAAAATCCAAGTGACCTTCGGGTTCAATTAAATACCACAATTGCTACAATAGCAATGACCACCGAGTATGTAAGTACCTGAGTCCTGTTATAAACTCACTACCAAAACCACCACACTTCTAGTTAAGCACAATCTCAGGTTCTATTCAGAATTAATGTGCCCACAGAAACCCTAAATTACAACCCATGATCCTGCAAGGAAGGCAAAAACTTCCTGATAAAGCTAGTGTGGCAGAAACACTGCAGACTATCTGCATTTACCCAGCTGTGGGGGGGGGGGGGGGGAGCAGCTAGAACAAGTAAAACTTTTGAAAGTTTAAAATTAAAGAAAATAAAATCAGCACTGCAAAAAGATTTCAGATTTTTCCCAGTAAAAAGAAAATAGAATCTTGTGCAATCCCCAAGCAGTCACAAACACAAAACGTATTAGGGACATACTTATGTACACACTTAATTACCACAAAGAAAAATAATCAAATGCTTGCTTTCACAAACTGTCATTGCACTATATACACTAAATTTCATTTTTCTTCATACTTTAAATTTTACCATATATTTTCTTAAATAATTTATTTTATAGAAAAATAACAAATTTGTTCATTCTTAATTATATCTATTATGAGTCCAGTGGGTCCTCATCCTCTTTGTGGTTAGGGGACATTCAAATGTTATGATTTTGGTGGCACACTTCAAAGGACAGGGTTACATACTCATTCATCACTCTCTACTTGATCCCTCTTCACCATTGTGTGTCAGTTTAAATAGAGCTTTTTACTGCCCTGACCTACATACTTACAAAGCAAAGTTCTTGCCTGCTCCAGTAAACAAGCAATCTTTCCTAGAGCACACTGGACCTGTGCTTTGCCTTTCACCATGCATCCTGGCCCACTTTTCATCACCTGACCACTCAGGCCGTTTGCCTCAATCACAGTATTTCTTCTACTGAAATAAAAATGAACATCCTTTTCTTCAAAATTTGATAACTGTCTGTGAAGGGTTAATAGCATAAGGTGCTACAACAGCACACAATTTGAAACCACTATGCTAATTAAGATGATCAGTTTTAAAATATTTTTAGTAAATTACTATATGTTACCTACAAAACCAAAGTAGAGAGACATATATAGAGTTTAAACCCTACAATTCAAGGATTTTCTCTGGTACCTAGTGTTCAAATACACTCTCTGCTAGATATTTAAGCCTCAATAATAATTTATCCTATGTCCCTGGCAATCTACCCACATGAATTCATTTAATCTGCACAACAACCCTGTGAGCTACATATAATACTTAGTATTATACCCATTTTATAATTGCAGAAACTCAAGCACAAAGAAGTTACACACTAACAAGGACCAGAACAAGATTCAAATCCAGGCAGTCTGAGGGCAAAGTCTGCTCTTAACCAGGGGACTCATTAGAATCCTGATTCTAATTCATTATTGGTACCATATTTGCTATAGTGGTTTTATCACTGAGAAGATTTGAACAAAACAGATTCAGATTTTATCATTTTCAAATACTTTCTTTGCATGACAAAGATTAGACAAATTATTAATCACAAAAACCACTCAGGTGCTGGATAGTCTCAGACTAAATGGTGATGAAACATACAGACATCTACAAAAAGGAACTCAAAGCTGAGTTCCTTCACTTCTCCAGATCATTTCCCCACCTATAAAATAACAGGGTTAAAATAGGTCATCTCTACAGTTCCCTCTGGTTAAAACACTGAACGGTTAATACGTAATTTAAAAACCAACAATTTAATAGATGATTTAAGGCACTGCTGCCCACCATCAATAAGGTCAAGTTACAATCAACTTGGGAAAGATCTAAAGTACATGATTTCTAAGTTACTCAAAGACATAAATATGCTATATACTTCAGGTTTCTAAATATGCTTTTTATTATCAAATATAGCCAAATTATGGAAAATGTGGCAAAAAGAAAACAAAAAAAAGATAGCTCATAACCTGGGTTAACACTATTAGCATTTTAGGGTATTTTCTTCCAATCTTTTCATTATGCATAGCTTTATTTATTTTTTTTTTTTACAGTTCATTCAGCATCAGAAATGCATAGCTTTAAATGATAGTCATAATTAGGGAGGAAGGGAAAAATGGAAGGAAGAAAGATCGTTCTTTTTTTTCCCTACTTGAACAACTTATAATAGGGATTTTTCATTGTGCCACAGATTCTATGTGATCTGCCCTCCCCACCATTACTACCAATTAGGGTATTTTCAACCTGTTCAACCTCTTGCAACTAACTCTCTTCCCTGTGACTCTCCCCTTCCTTCACTCCACTGCAGCCCTTGATATTCTTGTTCTTAGAACATGTAAGGCACATTTCCAACTGACCCTTTGTACTTAATGTTTCCTTTGCTTCAAATACTCTCCCTCAAGATACCTGCATATCAAGTTCTTGCTTATTTTAAGTCCTTACTCCAAAGTCACTTTCTCTAAAGTGAGATCTTCTTTGGCAACCCTACCTAAAACATCAAGACCTCACCCTGAAATATTTCATATCTACCCCCCCTACTGTTTTCTTCTTAACACTTATCCTTTACATGTTATTTTACTTATTATTTACATGTTTATTTTCTATATTCACTACTAAAATTTAAGCTTTATGAGGGCAGGTATTTTGTCTTTATTGATTTCCTAGCATCTAGCAAAGTACCTAACACATGCCAAATGCCCAATAAATATTTGCTGGTTAAATAATCTCTACAATCATCCAATTAAATGGTTATATCCAATTTCATCAAGGACTTTTCTAATAATTCCCCTACTGATGGACATACTGGTTACTGACAATTTTTTACTAGTCTAAATAATGCTCTAATGTAGGGGTCGGCAAACTTTTTCTGGAGAGGATCAGATAGTAAATATTTTCTGCTTTTGCAAGGTCTCTATCGTACCTACTCAACTCTGCCACTGCAGCACAAAAGCAGCCACAGATAACAAATGGTTTCGGGTCACAGCAGGCCAGATTTAGACTGCTTCGTTGAATGTTTTTGTGCATGTATCTTTTTCTATCTTTTCAATTAGTATATTTATGGTTCTTGATATGCTCTGTCAAATTGCTTTTCAAAATGAAAATTATAAGGAAGCAGAGCAACTGGAATACCCACGTGGTGCTGGTAGGAGTATAAACTGATATAGCTACTTTGGTTTTTATTCATTTTTTTTCTTTTTCTTTTTTTTTTTTTGATAAAGCTACTTCAGAAAACTGGCAGTAACTACTAAAGCTGAGTATGTATACCCTATGACTCAGCAATCTGTTAAGATATTTATTTTCTTTCAGAAAGGCTGTGTTAGATACTGGAAGGAGCACAAGGGGTGCCAATAATGTCCTGTTTATTGATCTGAGTACTAGCCACATGCATTCAATTTGTAAAAATTAATCAACTGTATACATTGATATGTTCAATTTTTGTATGTACATTAAACTTCAACATTTTAAAAGGAAAAAAAGATGAATACCATATTCCCATCAGTAAAACATATGAGAATAACCTCCTCTCTCTATCCTTCCACTCACCAGAAATAAGTATTGTTTCATTTGATATTTTTGCAAATTTGATAGGTTAAAAAAAGTTTCTGGGTTGCCATACTATTTTGTGTTTAATCCTAGCAAGGCTGAACATTTCTCGTCTTTAAATTATTCTTCATTTTATCCATTATTCACTGAGTTTTATTATTTTTTGGTAAACCCTGTGAAAATAAAACAACAATACAATGTCATAAAGACATCAACTCTTTGTCATGTTGCTGCAAATATCTTTTTTGTCATTGTTGTTCATGAAAGAGTGATTTTTATTAGGACCTACTGCATGTGAGCCCCCACATTGGACCCATTAATGAACAGTTATTAGAAGTCATAGATGGCCATGAGGGGTCTGGCCTTAAGGAATGCTTAAGTAGTCTTCCAGTGCTGCGAGGCAGTCTCTTTGATTTTTTAGCTGGTATTATACATTCACTTTGTTTCACACTTTATGGTCTATGTCTTCCCACTCTACCATGCATTGGAACCAATGTCTCCTATGGCTCAAGTTTACCCAGGGCAGGCCAGTGCCTGCTGCAAATATTTTCTCCAGACTTCTCCCTCCTTTTTAATTTCATTGTTTCTTTAAAATGAAGTTTAAGTTGTCATATGGCCAAAATGACTGAACTTCTTACCAGTATGTCTCTTTCTCAAAATCATAGAGATAGAACTACACTTATTTTCAATAAAAATATTGTTTATTATATAATGTGTAAGGATATGCTTATTTCTCAGGCCAACAGTATGCTCTTATACAATTAAATAAAATACTTATTTGGATGATTAACAGGAAAGCATCAACTAAGAAAGATATTAAGGCAAATCAATAGGATGAGTTTTGACATCAAAAATAACTTTTAATAGGAAAAACCCTAAACTTCTGAGACAATAACTTCGTTAATAGAAAGTATAGATTTTGTACCTTATCTATGTATAAACACATCATTAGAAAAAGAACAATGGAAATTTACTTTGTGGTAAGACTTCTAACAGAAAAAAGGCAGCCAGCTAGCCAAAAAACAATTTAAGACTACAGATATATATAATCTCAAGAAAAGTCATATATCAAATATTTTCATAAGTGAAATATATTCATAGATGGGATATTATTTATAACAATATATACTTTTCATTGAATATATTCATATTCATTTTCTATATTCAAAAGGAAAATATATGACTACACTAGCATGTTATCATTAGCTTTCAAAAGCATAACATTCCTTAAAATGCTGCTCTGAAGGTAGAATAAGAATACCTTCAGCTAAAATTTCACAAAAATCTTCAAAAGCTGTTCATTATGGGTAAACAATATGGAGGTTTCTCAAAAAACTAAAAATAAAACTACTAAACAATCCAGCAATCCCAGTACTGGATATACATCCAAAGGAAAGGAAATCAGTATATCAAAGGGATACCTGCATCCTCATGTTTATTACTGCACTATTCACATAGCTAAGATGTGGAATCAACCTAAATGCCCATTGACAGATGAATGGATAAAGAAAATGTGGTGTATACACACAATGGAATATTATTCAGCCATAAAAACAGAATGAAATCCTGTCATGAGCTTGGAGGACATTACGTTAAATGAAGTAAGTCAGGCACAGAAAGATAAATACTGCATGTTCTCACTCATGTAGGAGGTGAAAAAAAATTTTGAGATTATGGAAGTAAAGAGTAGAATTGAAGTATTAGAGGCCAGGAAGAATAGGGGAGAAGGGAGCATGGGGAGAGGTCGTTTAACAGATACAAGCTCACATCTAGATAGGACAAATGAATTCTGATATACTTCAGCACTATAGCATGAATATGGTTAACTATAATTTATTGTATATTTTCAAAAGGCTAGAAGAGAGGATTCTGAATGTTTACAACACAAAGAAATGTTTGAGGTGATGGGTATGCTAATTGCTCTAATTTGATCATTATACATTGTATACACATATTGAAATATCACTGTATCTCATATGTACACTTATGGGTCAACAATAAAACGGAAAAAATGCACTCTACACATTAAGATTTTATACATGTTATGTATGTAAGTCATATCAATATCAAAAAAACTAAAATCTTCAAATGCTATTTAAACAAGATTTTAATCATTTTTAGTGAAGATGTTCCTCAAATGTAGTTTAAGTAGGAGAGGCATTTCAGTTTGATTTTGGAAATATGACATAGGAATCCTTTTCTGGCATCTGGGTGAACCCAAGCAGATATGGAAAAATTTTAAGCAGGGAGAGTTGGAGAGGCTGGTGGAAACAGGAACCTAAACAGGTGATACAACTGTACTGAACCTAGCGGAGTACCAGTGAAACGGGAGATCTAATTAACAGTAGTGGGTTGTATCAATATCCATGAATCAGTTTGGTAGGGTTGCCATAACAAAGTACTACAAACATGGTGCCTTTCTGTTGTTACAGAAATTTATTAATATTTCAGAAAATTCTGGAGGCTGTGAACATGCTTAGTTTCTTCTGAAGCCTCTCTCCTTGGCTTGCAGATTGCTGCCTTCTCACTGAGTCTTCATATAGCTTTTCCTCTGTGTGCACCCCCCAATATCTCTTTGTGTGTCCACATTTCCTCTTCTAATAAGGACACCAGACTAAATTGCATCAGGGTCCACTCTATCAGCCTCATAACTTAATCACCCTCTTAAAGAAAAGGTCCTGGCCCGGGCGCGGTGGCTCACGCCTGTAATCCTAGGTCTCTGGGAGGCTGTGGAGGGCGGATCGTTTAAGCTCAGGAGTTCAAAACCAACCTGAGCAAGATCAAGACCCCGTCTCCACTATAAATAGAAAGAAATGAATTGGCCAAATAATATATAGAAAAAATTAGCCAGGCATGGTGGCGCATGCCTGTAGTCCCAGCTACTCGGGAGGCTGAGGCAGAAGGATTGCTTGAGCCCAGGAATTTGAGGTTGCTGTGAGCCAGGCTGACTCCACGGCACTCACTCTAGCCTGGGCAACAAAGTGAGACTCTGTCTCAAAAAAAAGAAAAGAAAAAAGAAAAGGTCGTATTTTCAAAAACTGTCATATTCTGAGGCACTGGGGGTTAGGGCTTCAATATATGAATCTGGAGGGACACATTCAGCCCATAAAAAGTCAATATACTGGTTGTGATATTATAAATATAACTTTACAAAATGTTACCATTGGGGCCGGGCGCTGTGGCTCACGCCTGTAATCCTAGCTCTTGGGAGGCCGAGGCGGGCGGATTGCTCAAGGTCAGGAGTTCGAAACCAGCCTGAGCAAGAGCGAGACCCCGTCTCTACTATAAATAGAAAGAAATTAATTGGCCAACTGATATATATATATAAAATTAGCCGGGCATAGTGGCGCATGCCTGTAGTCCCAGCTACTCGGGAGGCTGAGGCAGAAGGATCACTGGAGCCCAGGAGTTTGAGGTTGCTGTGAGCTAGGCTGACGCCATGGCACTCACTCTAGCCTGGACAACAAAGCGAGACTCTGTCTCAAAAAAAAAAAAAAAAAAAAAAAAAATGTTACCATTGGGGGAAACTGAGAAAAGTATGCAAAGAACCTCTCTGTATTATGTCTTACATTGCAAGTGTATCTACAATTATCTCATGGGGGGGGACCTATAGATGGTAAAGGATAACAAAACCAGGTGGAAGATAACAAAAGACATGAAGTTCAACAAAACTAGGTGATAAGGTGCCCCAGATAAGCAGTCAAGGCTAAAACACCCACAAAAATAGGACCCACACTAGATCAGCAACTGGGCAAATTTTTGTTGTTTAAGCCACGCAGCCTGTGATTCTCTGTCATGGCAACTCTAGCAAACTAATATTGGGGGAAAAAAGTATTCCTAGCTAGTTAAGAATTAACAGATATTATTAACTCTGTCCTAGAAATATGAAGTCCTGTAACAGAAAGAGGAAGCTTTTGATATGTGGTGATTATGCCTTAAATAATGCAATTGATAAAATTTAATAATAATAAATATTTACAAGGGAAAATATAAGGGAAAACTGAAGGGACACAATATTTGCAATGAGAAAAGGACAGAAAAGGTTAAAGTAGTATCAGTTTTGAGGAAAACCAGAAAGAAACCAAGATGTATCCTATGCCTGCAACAAAAGTTAACCAAAAGGTAAATGAATAATCCAAAAACAACCCAGCAAAGCAAGGGAAAGTAACAGAGGCAACTTTGTATAATCCTTTAGAATTAAAAAAGAGTTCTGTGTATTTTCTTTTAATGTTCAGCTAACAAAATCTTGATGATTAACAAACAAAAAACATTTTTAAGCATCAAATGAAAAGACATTTGCAATGGGCTTTAATGGAATTCTGGTTCTTTGCAGGGTTGTTTTTTTTTTTTTTACAAGCAGCTAAGAATTACTGGCCATTCAACAAATATTACTTTTTGTTCACATCTAGAGCTACAGAGGCCATATATTTTAATAGGAGAGTAAGGCAGAAGGGAAAGCTATTCTTTAAGGAGCAGCTACCAAGAGGGAATCTGTTCCCTGGTCCTAGGCCAGCCAAAGTTCAGGAAGATGAGAAGGAAAAAAGTTAGAGTAAAAATGGTTCATTTTATGGTAAGATTTTTAATGTTTTAAAAGATATTTTAAATGTTTTAATGTCTTCTTAAAGTTTTTTTAAATTATATTTCATGTGAAGTGTGTAATTTTCTTTTAAGACATACATGTTATTTTCCTTTCAATACAAAAGTATTGCTGATGTTCTAGACCACAACCCTTTACTTTCTATGTTATTTGCAAGTGTGATAACGTTTCTGAAATATATCCTCTTTTTCACTACAACCATTAGTATTACCAGTCTGAATTACCAGAGAAAAAAAGGTCTCCAAATGTTTAAGTCTAAGACTCTGCAAAACAAACTTGAATGCAGCTACATAATTTGCCTTTCTCCAGAAAAGCCTATTAAACTTTGTTGGCACTGGATACAAAATAAAATTCAAAAATTTGCATTTTCAGTTCTTTTGGTTTCTTGACCTTTATTTGAATTTGAGACTAAGCTTTACCAAACAACAGAATTTACACAGTAACTAGCCAACCACAGTCCTCATTATGGAATCTATGCAGTGCATTTGTTACCTAGGAAACGGACCAGAGCACAGGCAGAGTGCAATTTCACTATAGCAAAAGAATTCTCCAATCATGCTGGTAAATAAAGTCCATAAATCAACTCATCAGAAGCAAAGTCAAGAAGTATCGCATAAAAGTTAAGCTCAATGGAAACTTTTTTTAAAAGAAAAAAAGAAACCTGTGGGGCTTCTTTAGGCAACTGTGTAGATCTCTTAAGTAAATATTATGAGCAGGTTTCTTTACAAACACAAACTGTCAGAAAATAAACTGTTCAAAATAAATGGCTTCTCTCCAATCTTCAGCTACTCTATTTTTGACAGTACTTAAGAGAAAAAGCTTCTTTAGAGCCAGCCTCATACATCTGGTACAAGAGTATTAATCCAAGAATGAATTCTGCATTTTCGGCAAGCAGCATGCGGTTTGTGCTGTTCTTAATGCAAGAAGAAAAAGGCTGGAATGAGAGGTCACTCTCCACACCTCTCATGGTTAGACCTGCTTCTCTACCAGACTAAAAAAAATGTGAAAAAGGACTTGAAAATCACAAATCTATTATAAAGAATAAAATTGTTACTTTTCAGTTTTCCATTTCTTACTACTAATAATACTAGGTATTTGAGGGTTTTAGTTTATATAAAGTGGCCATTTTAAGTTTCCTTTAATGATACCACATTGATAACCAACAAACAGAAAAATGCCAGAAAAGTCCATAGATTGTAAAGCTATATTTAAAAATCCAATTTTATACAAATTCAAATTCCTGGAAGTAGTATTTGTCATAAGATAAAAAGCAGCAGAAAAAAATGTCAACCATGAAAAATGAAAAACAATTTATATGCCTTCCTGAACACCAGCTTACCAAAAGGGAAATCAGTTGAAAATATGTAAAGTTGTCTGGAATGCTTCTGGATTTACACTGAAATATTATTAATTACACAAAAAGCAAATAATTAATATCCACATATCAGTATTTAAAAAAAACAAACCTAGATATCATCTTTTAGCCAGCCTACCATAAAGACCACAGTGACATCCCAGAAAACTGTAAGCACAACTACAACTTTGTCAAAACAATTCTCAATACAGACCACACTTTGTTAATGTTTACACAGTGACTCTTTGTTAAAACTTATCACTACCACTGACAACCTAATAAATACACAAATAAGCAATTACATTTGCTAGCTTATCTTTTTTAATACTTCAAAGAGTAAATAAAGAGCATGTAGATCTAAGAGCTGAAATTCTGAGAATAGTCTAGAACTCCATTCCTCCATTCACAATGCCTGACCAAATTCCATCACCTTTTCTCTTTGGGCTATTCTTAATGGAAAAGGAACAGGAACATTGGTCAAGGGCCTACCAGAGCCACACATGAAGCTCTGTGCCTTTGTGGAGAATTTAAATTCATTTACGTAATCTCACTGGAAGTCAAAGCAGAAATAAAATTTGATCAACTCAAAGGGCTCTGCTTGATCACTGCTAAGTTTTAAGTAAAGAGTGCATAAATGTACATGCCAGGTATTTATAAAATTAGGTATGCAATAATAATCTGTTAATGTAACTAGGGCAAGAATCTAGGATAATTTTTTTCTCCTAGAAAAAACCCACTATATTAAGTATATTAAACTATTTCTTTTTATACTGATAAAAATCAGTTTGCCTAATTAAAAATATATTAAATTTTATATTGTTTTCTGGTTAATTTCTACATTTTACTTGATGGAAATTTAGATAACAAATAATTTTCCATCATAATGTTTTTAGTTCAAGTTTAATTTTTTAAAGAAAGCCTCCATTTTCTACATATAGCTGTACATATAATTGTCTGCATGCCCCCTAAAACTGCTTTTTTTAAAAAAAGGATATTGGTAACTGTCAGACTTAAGTTTATCAATATGGATTCTCACACAGTGGGCAAAAAAAACCCAAAAAAGTTTCCAGAAGTGAGCTGCAGATTGAGATCAATACAATGATATAAACCCACACATGCACCAAGAAATCCGAATCTGTAAAATTAATTTTGAGGGTACTTATACAACCTCATTTATTATTTGAATATACAAATACAACTGTTCACAAAGAAACCCAGCTAGCTAATTAAATATGAGAAATCAGAAATATCGCCCTACAGTGCTTTTCGAAACACTGTACCCAACACAGACAATCCTATCGTTGGGCTACATACATGTAATACGTGGAGTAAAATAGGGAAAGCACAATCATAGGTGGAAAAATCGGTTCTAACATCCATGTTCTTCTCTTACGTTGTGAAAGATCTCCTACCTTAAACCAGCAAAAAACGGAAAGGTGGAGCATTGTTTATTGCATTCCCATTTAACGCCCACCACGGAAGCAGTCACTACCTGACTCGCTTGTTAACTGTTTATCTAATAGGCAGAGGCTTCTGTCACGCTAATCCTAACAAGTCTGGGAAAAAACAAAACTTTACTCCAAAACTTCAAAAAAAGAAAACAAAACCCCAAATAAATATATATAATTGTAAAAATTACAGCCATGTTCTCTTCCTTCAAGTGTTTACCTAACCTTAAAAAAAAGAAAGAAAGAAAGCCATCAGAAAACCAAAAATCATATCCTTTGCTTTGGGTTTGATTTTGACTTGATGCTGGTCAGTCCAACCTCCTGCTAACCAGGGGAATCATGTCTTGATATATTTGATAACAAACACACATCACAGTGCGCGCAGCCTCAGATGAGGGTGGGGGGCGGAAGAGCCCTTCTGGAGAAAGCCCTCCTCCGTTAGAAACAATAAATAAGGGAGCGAAGCGGTGCACGTTCCTCCACACACGCCCCAAACGCACCTCAGCGTGCCTCCCGAGGAGGGAAACAAGTCGGGCGAAGCCCTGAACCACCTCTCTTTCTCCACAACCACCTCAAGACTTGGAAACTAAGGGGACAGATCTTTTCTTCCTCCTTCCCGCCCTCGTTCCCACCTCCAGCAGACCGGGAGCAGGAGAGCCGGACCCACGCAGCGCGCCCGCGGCCGCCGTGGCCAGCGGAGCTGCCGGGCGAGGGGCCGGCCCGGGCAGCCAGACCCGAGCGGCCGCCGGGGCTCTCTGCCCCTCACAGCCCCGAGCCCGCCGCCGCCGCCGACGGCCGACCGCCGGGTCTCTGCCCTCACTACGGCCTCGCTCCCCCCAGAGGAGACAAAAGAAGGGTTCGGCCGGGTCACCGCGCGGCCGCTGAGGGGGAAGCGGACCGGCCCCCGGCGCGGCCGCCCCCCACACAAAGGAACTCCCCGCCCGGGTCGCCGCGTCGGCGCGCTCGCGCCCGCCCCGCGCGCGGGCTCTCACCCACCTGCAGGTGTCTGTGCGTCTGTCCATAGGAACGCGGGCGGCGGGGGGGCCTGCGGGCGCCGGGCGGCCGGGGCTGGACGGGGCGGGACGGAGGGGAGCGAGGGCGGGGGGAGAGCGGCCGGAGAGCCGGGCGCCGGAGGCAGGCGGAGCGGGGAAGGCGCCCCGCGGGCGGCGGAGTGAGGCGCGGGCCGGGGGGCGGGGGCGCCAGCCTGGCTCGGCCGACCGGCGCGCGCCGCTCCGTGCGCCCCGAGCTCCGCGCGCCCGGCTCGGAGCGCGGCGGGCGGGCGGCGGGCGGGCGGGGGGCGGGGCGCGGGCGGGGCGGGGCGGGGCCGACGCGCGGGGCGGGGGCTCGGACCCGGGGCTCCTGCCGGCGCCGGAAACGCGCCGCGGTCGGCGGGACCCACAGGAAGTGTGTAACGACACCTCCTACGGCACGCACCGAGCTCGCGGCCTCGCTGCCCGGAGGAGGTGTGGACCGGCCCTCCCGCTACACACACGCGCGCACGCAGCGGCCGGCGCGCTGGCCCGGGAGCTTTGGAGCAGCCCGCCCTCCGCGTGCCCAAGCTCGGCCCCTGCTGCCCGACAGGTGTGGAGCCCTTGGTCCACGCCGCATTCCGAGCTGTGCGGCACCGCCTCCTACCACGCGCCCCGAGCCGCGGTCCCGCTGCACCTCGGGGCTCTGTACGCCTCCGCCTAAACGCCAGGAGCAGACAAAAACCTGCTCCCTTCTTGGATGTGTTATAACACATTGAGAAGAGTCACTCTACACCCAGGGATGTGCAAGAACACCTTCCTTCGAACGACATGCTAAATGCAGCCCGCAGTCACCAGCCACCAATGCCAGGTGGAGGTGCCTAACATCCAACTGCAACGCTGCCTGATAACACCTAAAACACGCTAAGACTAGGTCCACACCAGGGACACAAGAACACCCACCACCTGCACGGCTCAGCACGGCAAAGGTGAGGCTGGACATGTTACGTGCTACCAGGCTTCGTCCACCTTTATTTTGCCTGACACTTTCATAGAGCTTACTGTATGCCCAGGGTTGGCACTAAGTGCTTAGCAAATTCATTTGATCCTAAGAACTCTATGAAGTAGGTGCTATTAGCATTGCCATTTATGGATAAGGAAACTGAGGCACAGATAAATTAAGCTCAAGATCACATAGATAACTGAAGGAGCCCAGATTCATTCCAGGAGTCCGTGCTCTTAACTCCCTTTCTACTTACAGCACTGAGCATCTCCAAAATAGTGATAATGGTAATATAAACATTTAGAACATTGCCCACATCTTCGCCTCACCCCACCTGTGACAGATGAATACCTCAGTCACTCCTACCCTTAGGGTAGGAAGGGGAGAGAAGAATATGACTGAGGCAGAGAAAGAGGCTAACTGCTCAACAAACGATAAAGGATTCAGGATCCTACAAAACCCAGCAGGTAACTTCCATTGCCAGGCATGTTCTTTCCTGTATAGTAGCCTCCACCAGCCCCTGTCAGTCTCCAGAGCTGGTTCAGGTTGATGTTCTTAATACCTTCCTTCCTCTGTCAACACTATTCCTGGTCTAAACTGAACTTAAAAATCTGCACAAACATTTTTGACACAATAATGTTTGTACGAGAAAACCCCCCAAAAAACCTACATAGTTAATTGCTGTGTGTTCCAAAGATGCAACTCTGTGGAGAAATTGAAACCCTTGTCCAATGCTGATAGGAATGTAAGATGGTACAGCCACTATACAAAACAATATGGAGAGTCCTCAAAAAACTAAAAATAGAACTACTATATTATCTGGCAATCCCACTTCTGGGGATACATCCAAAAGAACCGAAAACAGGATCTCGAAGAGGTATCTGCACTCCCATGTTCATTGCAGCACTATTCACAATAGCCAAGCGATAGAAGCTGCCCAAATGTCCATCAAGAGATGAATGGATAAAGAAAATGGGGTATATACACACAATTGAGTATTACTCAGCCTTAAAAAGGAAGACAGTACTCTCACATGCTACGAAGCAATGAACCTGAGTGAAATAAACCACTCACAAAAGGACAAACACTGTACGATTCTACTTAGATGTCTAGAATAGTCAAAATCACAGAAACAGTAGGTAGAACAGTGGTTACTAGCAGGTAGGTAGAGAGGAAATAGGGATATGATAATGTTCAGTGAGTACAGAATTTCAGTTTTGCAAGATGAAAATGTTTTAGAGATCTGTTACACAACAATGTAACTGTAGTTAACACCACTGCATTGTATGCTTAAAAGTAGTTAAGAGGGTAAAATTTATATTATGTGGGTTTTTTTTTACCACAATATATTAAAAAAACCAGATGCAATTTTATTTGTTTAGAGGATATTTCCATCGTAAGGAACTTATTAAAAGATGTAAGCTTCTAGTTATGATGGAATACCTTGTTGAACAAACTAACTCCCTCACTGAGAACTTTAAAAGCTGTTTTAAAAAATAAATAAATAAAAGGGCTGGGCACAGTGGCTCACACCTGTGATCCCAGCACTTTGGGAGCCTGAGGTGGGAGGATCACTTGAGCCCAGGAGTTTGAGGCTGCAGTGAGCTTTGATTCAGCCACTGCAATCTAGACTGGAGGACAAAAAAAATAGAAAAAAAGTCTGTTTAAAGCTATTGGAGAGAAGCTTTGTCAGCCAGAGCTTGAGAGTCCAAGAGCCCAGGAAGAATGGAACTGCATTAAAGTGAGTGCTACCTTCTCAGCCACTTTTCTTTCCAAGACATTGTTGATTTGTGTCTAGGATAGAAGCCAGAAAGAAGCATTCTAGCACCACAGTCTTATTGGCCTAGAGATATAAAATTTGAAGGTCAAGTCTATTAAGGCAACTTGGACTTAAGAAGCCAAGATCCCAGAGAAAGCAATCACAGTAAAAATAGTTAATCACTCTACATGCCATTTCTCCTCAAGGCATTTGCTGATTCCTACCCTATACAAGCAAGGGGCAAGAAGCCAAGAAACCAAGCAGAAAGCAACTACTGAGAGAAAAGACAATATAAGCAGAAATCTCTGGCTGCCTTATGGTACTGGAAAGAATTAAAGAGAAAGGAAGGATCCTGGTAAGTACCCCAGACTTTCAGTCAAGATCCTTTAAGAACTACACCTTAGGAGTAAAACAAAATCAGAAATAGCCCCAATAATGCTTAAAACATAACCTTGAAATACCTTCATCCCTAGTTAGATTAACATGATCTTTCCATGTTCTCCCTGCCCCCCCCCCAAAATAATCTTCTTTGGTGGAAGGGCACTTATAATTTTTCAAATACAGTGTCTGGCATTCCACCAATAATTACCAAATATGCCAAGAAAAAAGACTGAACAAAAGCCAAGAAGAAAAAAAGGCAATAGAAACAGATGCACACATGATCCAGATATTGTAGTTATTAGATGCAAACTTTCAAATAGATATGATTAATATGTTTAAGGACATAAATAACAGAATGGAGAATTTCACTAGAGAGCTAGGATCTTTTTTAAAAAAATAAATAGAGCCATCAAGGGAAGTGCAAATCGAAACCACAATAGGACACCACTATATACCTACCAAGATGCTTATAATAAAAAGTACAGTGACAAGTGTTGGTGAGGATGTGGAGAATCAGAACTCTCATTCATTGCTAGTGGGATTGTAAAATGATGCAGGCACTTTGGAAAACAGACTGGCAGTTCCTCAAAAGTGTAAACACAAGGTTATCATATGATTCAACAATTCACCTAGGTATATAACCAAGAGAAATTAAAACATATGTGACCACAAAAACTTGTCCATGAATGTTTATGGCAGCATTATTTGTAATAGCCAAAAAGTAGAAACAACCAAAATGTCCATCAACTCATAGAAGGATAAAATGTAATATATCCATACAATGAGATATTAGTTGGCAATAAAAAGGAACGAAATAGTTATTATTGTGATTTTTATTGTTATGGTTTCTTTCTAATTTGTTCTTGAGAGTGGCCATAAGCCAAGATAGCCACTTTCTAAGAGAGCCTTGCCAGGGGAAAGTTAAGTTCAGGTGTGTCAGGTGAGACACAATGAGGAGGTGAAACCAAAATTCATGAAACAGAAGAAATTTATTATAGTTATGCCACATAAAGATGTTTTGGTCAACAAGGGATCACATTTACAATAATGATCCCATAAGATTAAAATATTGTATTTTTACTCTACTTTTCTATGTTTAGATACATAAATACCATTGTTTTACAGTTGCCTATAGTATCCAGTACAGTAACATGCGGTTTGTAGCCTAGGAGCCATAGGTTATCCAAGTATATAGCCTAGTGTGCAGTAGGCTAAACCATCTAGATTTGTGTAAGTACATTCCATGATGTTTACATAATAGAAATGCAAATTTCCATTGGAATAAAATGGAATTCCTTCCATTCCAATGTAATCACCTAATCATGCATTTCTCGGAGTATTTCCCTGTCATTAAGCAACCCCCCATGACTGTACTTTCAGATCCCAGGGAGTTATGGGTGCTACTGGGAGGCTAACAGAAGTCTGGAGGCAGCAGGGAGAGCTCAACCAGCAGGTGGGGAGGGAGGAGAAAGATAAGGGGGAGAGGAGGAGAGGAGGAGGGAAGGGGAGAGAGAAAGACCTGTGGAATTATGCTTTCATTAAGGCCCATGGGCATTATCCCTTAGGCTTTCCTGTGGGGGTTATGGATTGGCTATTTTAAAGAGGACACAAGCAAAGGGGAAAGAACTTGTTTACATGAGTCTGGTGTTAACCATTAGGTTTTATTGTGGTCAGAAGCTGGGGGATGTGTTGGGTTTGGGGTCTGTAAGATGAAGAACAAGTGGGCTATATCACAAACAACCTAGTAAATTTTAATTAGGCCAAAGGGAAGGGATACAACTCGGTTTTAAACAATTTATGACGGGTCTAACAATGGATATAAAAGCAACAAATAAATTTGTGACACGGGTACACACTTCAGTATGGATAAATCTTGAAAACAGAAAGCTACGTGGAAGAAATGTAGAGCTCATCCAGCATCTCTACCCGTGCTACAGCACAAGGAAGAATGCTCCAGATCACAATCTCAGGCTGGAGGAGAAGGAGAGACTCTTTTCATTTCAAAGAGTTATCCAACCTCTCCAAATCTCTGTATTTATTAAAGGGAAAAGTATGTGTTTACAGTAAAGAACATATAGGTAAAATCTTTGGTGTCATATAGTGAGCATATTGTTGTAAACAGGTCTATTTAGTGATAGACATTAAACTTATATCTTGTTATTTCCTTGTTGTTCCTTGAGGGTATAAAGAAAAGGGCAGGGACCCAACGTCAGTCACACTTCCATACATTCCAAAGCCTGCTGTATGCAGCCAGCTGATAACAATCATATCCCAAGTCCTCTTTGCAGGACTGTATTCACCTTTCTCACAGGTCTCTATGTCTTTTCTAATATCCTCTACAAGAAACCGGCCACATATTGTATGATTCCATTTACATGAAATGTCCAGAATAGGCAAATCAATAGGGACAAGAAAGCAGATTAGTGGTGGCCTAGGGCTGACAGGTTTCAATGGAAATGTGGAGTAACTGCTAAAGAGTACAGTTTCTTTTGGGGTGATGAGAATGTTCTAAAATTGATTGTGATAATGGTTGCAAAACTCTATGAATATACTAAACACCACTGAACAGTACATTTAAATGGATGAATTATATGTTTATAATTTTAATTATATGTTTATAATTTAATGGGTCAATTATATTTATTGATATTACATCTCAATAAAACTGTTACATAAAGAAAGTATCAGGCCAGGCACGGTGGCTCATGCCTGTAATCCTAGCACTCTGGGAGGCTGCAAAACCAGCCTCAGCAAGAGCAAGACCCCGTCTCTACTAAAAATAGAAAGAAATTAATTGGCCAACTTAAAAAAAAAAAAATATATATATATATATATATAAATTAGTTGGGCATGGTGGCCCAGAATGCCTGTAGTCCCAGCTACTCAGGAGGCTGAGGCAGAAGGATTGCGTGAGCCCAGGAGTTTGAGGTTGCTGTGAGTTAGGCTGATGTCATGGCACTCTAGCTCTAGCCTGGGCAACAGAGTGAGACTCTGTCTCAAAAAAAAAAAAAAAAAAGAAAAGAAAAAAGAAAATATCAAATATAAATGCTAGAACCAAAAACTGCAATAACTAAAATTAAGAATCTAATAGATAGATTTAACAGCAGATTAGACATAGCAGATATAGAATTAGGAAAAATGCTATTAAACAATCTCCCATTATCCTAATTCAGATATGCAAATAGATATTCACTCTCATCCTCTGCCCAGCTCCTATTGCCAACCTGGGGGATATTAAAGTTCTTATATTATAGAGTGTTCAAGAATATCTAGAAGTGACTGCCTTGTCATCATTTTGGTATTTCCTCAAGTAAATTTATAGTCAATTGTGTATATTATAAGTTTTACTATCTTTACTTTTGTGTTTTCTGTAACTACACTATAGAATATTTTTCATCAACTTTACAATAAAGGAACCCTGGAGTTATATTATGGCAAAGTTTTACTGTATTATTTTTTATTTCTAAAGTTCTGTTAGATTCTTTTTAAAATTTGCTATGTTTTTCAACAAATGATACTGGAATAATTGGATATCTCTATTTAGAAAAATAAACTGGCCAGGCATGGTGGTTCATGCCTATAATCCTAGCACTCTGGGAGGCCAAGGTGGGAGGATTTCTTGAGGTCAGGAGTTCAAGACCAGCCTGAGCAAGAGAAAGACCCTATCTCTACTAAAATAGAAAAAATTAGCTGGGCATGGTAGTGTGTGTCTGTAGTCCCAGCTACTCAGGAGCTGAGGCAAGAGGATTGTTTGAGAACAGGAGTTAGAGGTTACTGTGAGCTAGGCTGATGTCATGACACTCTAGCCCAGGCAAGAGAGTGAGACTCTGCCTCAAAAAAAAAAAAAAGAAAAAGAAACTTTGATCTACAGTTTGCACCATACACAAAAATTAACTTGAAATGGATCATAGGCTTAAAGGTAAAACTTAAAACTTCCATAAGTTGTTTGGGGTTAGGAAAATATTTTCTTAAATATAACACCAAAGGCATGATCCATAAAAGAAAAAAATTGATAAATTGAATCTCATTGATATTAAGAATTTTTGCTCTTCCTAAATCACAACAGAGAATGAAAAGACAAGCCATCAACTGGAAGAAAATATTTGCAAATCAAAACCTGAAAATGACCTATATACCAAATATATAAAGAGTTCCCAAGACTCAATAATAACAAACAATAGAATAAAATCTGAGCAAAAGATTTGAGTAGATATACTTCACCAAGAAGATATACAGATAGCAAGTAATAACATGAAAAGATACTCAACATCATCAGGGATGTGCAAATTAAAATTCAACGAGATACTACAACACTTAATAGCATGGCTAAACTTAAAAGGACTAAACATAAGTATTGGTGAGAATGTGAAGAAATGAAATCCCATACACTGCTAGTGGACTGTAAGTGGTACAACTACTTTGGAAAACAATTTGAAAATTTCATAAAAAGTTACACTTAAACCCATCATATGACCCAGCTACTTCATACCCAAGAGAATACAAAGAGTTATTTCTAGCTTTATTTGTAATAGCCAAAAGCTAGAAACAACCAAAATGTCTATCAATAGATGAATGGATAAACACATTGCAGTATATCTATAAAATAGAAAACTACTCAGTAATAATAAAGAGAAATAAACTATTGTTATACCTAACAATATGGATTAACCTCAAAATAATTAAAAGTGAATTGAAAGAAGCCAATCAAAAGTGATTGAAAGAAGCCAAACAAGAAAGAGTATGTACTATATGATTTCATTTATAGAAATTCCAGAAAATGCAAACTATTTTACAGTGATGCAAAGATCGGTCATTGTTTGGGAATGGTGTGGGGCACAGGGAAACTTTTGGATATGTTTATATGTTTGGACATGTTGGTAAAGGATATGTCCAAAGTGCAAATAGTAAGTATATGGGTAAATTTAAGAGTCCTTTTTACTCATTTTTAAATTTTTAAAAAGACTGTTCTCTGTTTAACAAAAATATTAAACAATATGTTTTAGAATTTATAACATGTAGAAATTAAATTTATAACAAAAATAGCATAAATGATGAGAGTGGGAAAATAGAAGTATTTTGTGAAATTCTTACATTATATGGAAGATAGAATGAAATGAAAGAAGGCTGGAAAAGGAACAAAATATACAGAGCAGATGAAAAAAGATAGTTATATCACTTTGGGATTAGTCAGGAGAGAGATACCACACAGTAATTCAAATTGGAATTTTTTTGTTTTATTTTTGAGACAGGGTCTCACTCTGTCACCTGCGCTAGAGTGCAGTGGTCTCATCATAGCTCACTGCAACCTCAAGCTCCTGGGCTCCAGCCATCCTCCTGCCTCAGCCTCCCAAGTAGCTGGCTCTACAGGTGCATGCCACCACATCCAGCTAATTTTCTTATTTTTTGTAGAGATGGTATCTTGCTTTGTTGGTCAAGCTGGCCTTGAACTCCTGGCCTCAAGCAATCCTGTTACCTCAGCCTCCCAAAGTGCTGGGATTACAGGCATAAGCCACTGCACCCTGCCTATATTGAAATGGGTGGGTTATGTACGACAGAAATTTATTTCTCATAGTTCTGAGGGCTAGGAATCCAAGATCAGTGCATAGGCAGATTCTGTGTCTGGTGGGGGCCCATTTCTTCACAGAAGGCCATTTTCTCACAAAAAAACTCATGTAGCAGAAAGGGCAAGAAAGCTCTCTTGGGCCTCATTTATAAGGGCATTCACCCCATTCATGAAGACTCATGACACTTCATGCCATTATGACCTAATCATCTCCCAGAGACCCACCTCCTCATACCATCCCCTTGGCATTAGGATTTCAATATATAAAATGTGTGGGGAACACAAACCTTCAAACCACAGCACTCCTTTTGTTACATTTCATTATGTTGACTAGATACAGATACTTGGTTTCAGTTTAAAGAACTCCCTTAAGCAATTCTTATAAGGCAGGTCTAACAGTGATGAACTCCCTTAGCTTTTGTTTTCCTGGGAAAGTTTTCATTATTCCCTTATTTCTCTCTTTTTTTTTTTCTTTCTAATTATTATGGGTACATAATAGTTGTATATTTTTATAGCATACATGTGAGGTTTTGATACAGGCATATAATGTGAATTAATCAGGGTAACTGGGGTATCCATCAGCTCAGACATTTATTACTTATTTGTGTTAGGAACATTCCAATTCCACTCTGTTATTTTAAAATATACCCTAACCTATTGATTATTATAGTCACTTTGTTGTGCTATCAATTATTGTTCATTCTATCTAACTACCTGAGTATATTTTTGTGCCCATTAATCATCCCTACTTTATTCCTCCTTCCCTGCTACCCTTTTCAGCTTCTGGTAACCATAATTCTATCCTGTCTCCATAAAATCAATTGCTTTTAATATTTAATTCCCACAACTATGATTGAGAATATGTGAGATTTGTCTTTCTGTGCGTGGCTTATTTCACTTAATATAATGTTGTCCAGTTCCATCCATGTTGTTGCAAATGATGGAATTTCATTCTTTTTTGTGGCTATATGATACTCCATTGTGTATATGTACCACTATTTCTTTATCCATTGATGGACACAGGTTAATTGCAAATTTTGGCTGTTGTGAGTAGTGCTTCAATAAACATGGGAGTGCAGATATCTTTTTGCTATACTAATTTCCTCTCCTTTGAATATATATCCAGCAGTGGGATGCTGGGTCATATGGTAGCTCTATTTTCAGTTTTTGAGGAAACTCCATACTATTCTCAATCATGGTTGCACTAATTTACGTTGCCACCAACAATGTATAAGGGTTCCCCTTTCTCCACTTTCTTGACAGCATTCATTATTGCCTGTCTTTTTGATAAAAGCCATTTTAACGGGTGTGAGATGATATCACATTATAGTTTTGATTTTAATTTCTCCAGTGACTAATGATGTTGAACATTTTTCCATATGCCTGTTGGCCATTTGTATGATTTCTTTTGAGAAATTTCTATTCAGATCCTTTGCCCATTTTTAATCAGATTATTTAATTTTTTTCTATTAAGTTGTTGGAGTTCCTTACATATGCTCTAGTTATCAATCCTTTTTCAGATGGGTAGTTTGCAAATATTTTCTCCTATTCTGTGGGTTGTCTCTTCACTTTGTTGATAGTTTCCTTTGCAGTGCAAGGCTTTTTAGCTTGATGTGATCCCATTTGTTCCCTCATTTCTGAAAGACAGATTTGCTGGATAAAGTATTATTGATTGGCAGTTTTTTTCTTTAGCACTTTGTGATTTCTTATGGTTTTTGTTGTTGTTTTGAAACAGGGTTACACAGGCTGGAGTGCAGTGGTGCAATCATAGCTCTCCAATTCCTGGGCTAAAGCAATCCTTCCACCTCAGCCTCCCCAGTAGCTAGGACTACAGACACATGGCACCATGCCCAGCTAATTTAAAAAAATGTTTTTGAGAGACAGGGTCTTGCTATGTTGCCCAGGCTGGTGTTGAACTCCTGGCCTCAAGCAATCCTCCTGCCCTGGCCTCCCAAAATGCTAGGATTACAGGCATGAGCCACTGCACCTGGCCACTTTCAGCACTTTGAATATATCATCCCACTCTCTCCTGGCCTGAAGGGTTTTTGCAGAGAATTTGCTGATAGTCATATGGGTACTTTGTATGGGATCTGTTTATTACCTCTTGCTATTCTCAAAATTTTTTGTCTTTTATTTTTGGTGCCTTAATTATTATATGCTTTCATGTACTCCTCTTTAAGTTGAATTTGATTAGAGAACTCTTCTGCATTTTCTATACCTAGGCATTGGTATCTAGCCCCAAATTAGGGAAGTTTTCAGCCATTATTTCTTTAAATATGCTTTTTGGCCTTTTGTCTCTTTCTTCTCCTTTTACAATTCCTATTATGTGAAGATTTGGTCTCTTGATGGTGTCCTATAATTCCCATAGGATTCTTTCATTCTTTTGTCATTTTGCTCCCAGCTCATTGATTCTTTCTTCTGTTTGAGTTTGCTGTCGGAAGATTTCTATTGAATTTTTCAGTTTAGTCATCATATTTTTCATCTATAGCATTTCTATCTGGTTCTTTTTTATTATTTCTATTTCTCTGTCAAACTTCTTGCTTTGGCCGGGCGCTGTGGCTCACGCCTGTAATCCTAGCTCTTGGGAGGCCGAGGCGGGCGGATTGCTCAAGGTCAGGAGTTCAAAACCAGCCTGAGCGAGACCCCGTCTCTACTATAAATAGAAAGAAATTAATTGGCCAACTGATATATATATAAAAAAATTAGCCGGGCATGGTGGCGCATGCCTGTAGTCCCAGCTACCCGGGAGGCTGAGGCAGAAGGATCACTCGAGCCCAGGAGTTTGAGGTTGCTGTGAGCTAGGCTGACGCCACGGCACTCACTCTAGCCTGGAAAACAAAGTGAGACTCTGTCTCAAAAAAAAAAAAAAAAAAAAAAACTTCTTGCTTTGCTTGTGTATTGTTCTCCAAATTTCATTAAATTTTCTATCCATACATTCTTGTAGCACACTGAATTTATGAATATTATTCTGAATTCTTTGTCATTTCATACATATCCATTTCTTTGGGGTCCATTATTGGAGCTTTATTCATGTTTTTTGGAGGTATAATTCACTGCTTCTTTGTAATCTTTGTGTCCTTGCACTGTTATCTGAACATCTAAGGAGACAGCCCCCTGTTCTGGCCTTTGCAGGTGTTCTATGGCAGGGAGAGACTTTCACCATTTAGTCTGTGGTGGGCACAATTTGGGCACTTAACACCTATTACAATGACACTCCATCATAAGATAAAACTCCCACAAGAGGATAATCTGGGTCATGAAAATGGATTATTTGATATTAGTAGTAGGTCACCTGCCAGCCTCACACCTGTGCAACAAGGTACACTGTGAAGCACTACACAACCCAACCCTGCAGCATTTCCCTCTTAGGCTTTCATCTCAGCTCTGAGACCCAAGATTCAATGTAAAAATGGGATCCTTAATTTTTAAAGAACTGAGTACTTCATCTCTAGCTATGTTTGCCTTTTCTATAATGTATAAATAGCAGGCCCCAGAAACTTCAAATACTTACAAAAATGGGAAAATCTTACTAAGAATAAATTAGAATTAAGATGGTCATTATGTGGAACTTTCTAGATGAACAAGACTGTTCAACTAAGAAGTGAGATTAAAAATGAGGGCTCCTGAATCAGGCCTACCCAGGAATACCTATTGATGTACGAAAGCATCTAAAAACATTAAAAAAAATTCTTGCCTCTTTAAAAGACCTCTTATAGAAGGCAAATGGAAAGTTTAAGCAATTAGTTGATAAGAAAATTGAATTTTCAACCTTTTCTTAGTTACTATGATACTCCAAAGGCAAAAAGAAAGCTAGATAAAGTGTGTATGAAAGTTAGTCCCTCAGATCAAGCAGGTTTGCTGTTTTTTCAGAGCTGAGTCTATGCTGAGTCCAGGCATTGAAAATGCTTTGTCTGTCCTATTTGGTAATGAGCTCTGCTTTGAACAGAAACAGAAGCTAAGTTGAAAAGACAGCCTATTGAACTATTAAATAAATCAGTCTCCAAAATATGCCCTCTGGTATTTAGTCAGTTTTGTTTATATTCTTTGTAAAAATTTGTATCCATAAAGGAAAATTACTAGAAATTTTTACAATGGGATGATGCATTAGTCTAAACAAGATTCACCTTTGATCATTTTGTCTTTTTTTTGGGGGGGGGGTGGGAGATAGAGTTAGCTCTGTTGCCTGGGCTACAGTGTAGTGGCATCATCATAGCTCACTGCAACCTCAAACTCCTGGGCTCAAGTGATCCTCCTGCCTCAGTATCCTGAGTAGCTGGGACTATAGGCAGGTGCCACAAGGCCTGGCTAACTTTTCTATTTTTAGCAGAGACAGGGTCTCACTCTTGCTCAGGCTGGTCTTGAACTCCTGCGTTCAAGCCATCCTCCTGCCTCAGCCTCCCAGAGTGCTAGGACTATGGGGGTGAGCCACCAACCCAGGGCATTTTTTTTTTTTGAGACAGAGTCTTGCTCTGTTTCTTGGGCTAGAGTGCCATGGTGTCAGCCTAGCTCACAGCAACCTCAAACTCCTGGGCTTAAGCAATCCTGCCTCAGCCTCCCGAGTAGCTGGGACTACAGGCATGCGCCACCTTGCCTGGCTAATTTTTTTTCTATTTTTAGTAAATACAGGGTCTCACTCTTGCTCAGGCTGGTCTCGAACTCCTGACCTCGAGTGATCGTCCCAACTCAGCCTCCCAGAGTACTAGGATTACAGGTGTGAGCCACCATGCTGGCAAACATTTTTGTTTTAACTGGGCATCCTACCTACACCTTTCTTTCTGTAAGCAAATGATAGTGTTTAGACCTGGAATCTAAGTCCTGTGTGTTTGAGATGTAAATGTTCTGCCTTGTGTAACCTAAGAGCCCTCCCTATTGAAATGCAAATTTAGGGTAGAAAATTTTAGATGGTTACTTAAAAAGGGATGAATAATGGACAGCAATAGGGTTAAAACAAAGGTTTAATCTACCCACGGTTGGATGGACCAAAGGAACCTATTGTTGGTCCCCTAACATGACAGTGCCCTGCATCAGTCAGTTCTATTTATTCCAGTTTGGAAAGTTTTAAAAAGCTGGAAGGCAGAGATTACAATGAGCAACTGAGCTAACAATCGCTTAGGGCAATAATTAGGCAGGTCAATATAGAAAAGGGAAAGGGCCCCTTGACTCAACCCACCTGCTGGAATGGGTATAATTAGCAAGTTCATGTTTTAGTGACCAGAACCTAGAATCTCTGCCTAACAATATTTTCCATTTTCAGTTTTCCCAAACATTTGAGAATGTCAAAGAACAAAATGTCAATAAACTGAATTTTAAAAATCTAAATGTCTTATTAGCAATTCATGATTCAGGCAGCATCCAACCTACAAAATAGACAGAAGCTCCACAAGGTGTGGCAGAATGGTCAGCTTTTGTAAAGCAGCATTGGCAGAACAAGGAAATAACATAGTGCAAAACACAGATTGGGCCAGGTGCAATGGCTCATGCCTGTAATCCTAGCACTTTGGGAGGCCAAGGCAGGAGGACTGCTTGAGGTCAGGAGTTTGAGAACAGTCTGAGCAAGGGCCAAAAATAGAAAAAATTAGCCGGGCGTGGTGGCACATGCCTGTAGTCCCAGCTATTCAGGATACTGAGGCAGGAGGATCACTTGGAGCCCAGGAGTTTGGGGTTACAATGAGCTATAATGACGCCACTGCACTTTACCCAGGGCGACAGAGTGAGACTCTGTCTCAAAAAAAAAAGAAAAGAAAAAAAGAGGATTGGTTAGTATCAGATTACATCAGGTTACTTTCCTTGTATGGATTAAACAGCAGAGAGGGCCTCCTTATCATGCTGGCTCCGGTTGACTAGGCCCACTCTTTGTTTTTGTTTGAGAGACAGACTGTTAACTCTGTTGCCCAGGCTGGAGTGCAATGGCATGCCCATAGCTCACAGCAACCTTGAACTCCTAGGCTCAACCAATCCTCCCGCCTCAGATTATTAAGTGGCTGGGACTACAGGTATGCACCACCATATCTGGCTAGTTTTTTAAATTTTTTGTAAAGATAGGGTCTTGCTATGTTGCCCAGGCTGGCCTCAAACTCCTAGCCTCAAGCAATCCTTCCTCCTCAGCCTCCCAAAGTGCTGGGATTACAAGTGTGAACCTGGACATGGTGATGGCCAGCCATGGGCTTCTCTTGATTGATTGCTGTGAATCTATTTTTAAGTTCACTTTGATTACGTGGACTCTGTTCTGGTTTGGTCTGGTCTGTTAAGGCATAATGCAGTAGCTCAGTCCAAAACAATGGCCTCTAATAAATTTCATTTAACAAGATCATTTGGAAAATGCAGAGATAGGAGGTAAGCCTAAAAAATTTCAGTTGAAAAACTGCTGGCAACATCTGAGCAGGTTCCTCATGTAGCTGGAATGACTGGGAGCTGCCAAGGGAGTTGAGGTTGTGCCCCAAAGTCAATTAACTAGGCTTCCTGGAGGAAAAGGTGAGATCTTCAATTTTCATTCTAGGTCAGTCTACTGGGAGGTTTTTGTTGGATAAGGTTTGTGAATTTTGGCTTTGGGTTGGTCCTTTCCCATCTCTGATCCTGTTTCTTCATTTATAAAATACAGATTAAAATGTTCCTAATATTACAATTCTAAGGAATGTCAGAATTAGCTAAATTACTTAATAGCACAATAATCTTAAAGAACGGAAGATGAGAAGTAAAAGAGTTACACTAAGTATTTTTTTTTTTTTTCGAGACAGGGTCTTGCTGTATAGCCTGAGCTAGAGTGCAGTGGGGTCATCATTGCTCACTGCAGCCTCCAACTCCTGGGCTACAGCGATCCTGGCTCAGCCTCCCAAGTAGCTGGCACAACAGATGGGCACCACCACCACACTCAGCTAATTTTTCTATATTTTAGAGATACTGGGTCTTGCTCTTACAGCCTGGTCTCGAGCTCCTGGCCTCAAGTGATCCTCCTGCTTGGCCTCCCAAAGTGCTAGAATTATAGGCGAGAGCTACTGCACCTAGCCAGTATTTTTAACTGATGGAAATTAAAGGTAAGGGATTTTTTAAAATTTAGTTCCTCCCTCCCAGCAAACCATTGTATTAGTTTGTTAAGGCTGATAGAAATTTACTTCTCACAGTTCTGGAGATTAGAAGTCCAAGATCAAGGTGTCGGACTTTATTTCTTTCAAGGCTTACAGATGGACGCCATCTGTGTCCTCTCGTGATCCTCCTTTGTGTACACATCCCCGGTGTCTCTTCCTATGTCCAAACTTCCTCTTCTTATAAGGACATCAGATTGGATTAGAGCCCGTCCTAATGGTAATTGTGGCCTGTTTCCAAATACGGTCACATTCTAAGGTAATGAGAGGGTTAGGATTCCAACAAATGGGGGGTATACGATTCAGCCCATACTGACCACCTATTCTAAGATTCTCATTTCAAAATGCTAGCCAAGTGCATACTTCTGGGGAGAAAATTATTTTATTTTAAGACATTTTTTTGCATAGTTTTAAATAGGATACATGCTCCCATTAGTTGAATTACATTAATAATATTTTCCTATAGATAACAACACCTGGAAAACTAGTTAACAAAATAAAAAACTTTTTGTTTCATTTAGTCTTCATAAGTAGTATTTATTAAGTAGATTATTTGATTTTTGTGAAATGCACTGTAGAAGATTTTCTTTAAAGATTTAAAAAGCCAAAACATGATTAAGATTTTCATTAATATATAGTCTCAAACTAAAAATTTTAAAACAGACTAGCTTCACTTTACATGAGAAGATGCTTTGAAAAGAGTAACTTTTATTACTTGAGCCTGACTGATTGCCCATAATGCTTTTCCTGACAGAAGATAGTGAATTAGATATAAGGCTCAGTGAGCAAACCCCTCAAAATGTAAAAACATACTGTCTTAGAACTCCATTTAATGAAGCTTATGTTTGTTAGTCAACTGTTTTAATTACAATTTCAAGTCTTACAGATACAGAAATTCTATTTTTTCTAGCACAAACAGGCATAGCCTTATAATACAAAGGGGAAGAAAACAAACGTTAGATTTTAACTGTTGAGCTTTTTTACTTTTTGAGCATAGCAGTCGACATATTTTATTTTCTTTTCCTTCACAGTTTGGCGCTCATCTGATTCATTAGCTTCTCCAATTTGATTGCTAGGGCCATGTTTCCTTTAATCTTCAATCTTCCTGACATGAATGCCATTGTTGGTTTTAGTTTCCCTAAAATGAGAAAATGAGAGAGGGAAAAGCAACCATTAGTGCCCTTAGGGATATACTGCTTCAAGCACATGCATTATAAAAAGGATCTCCTTGAGTTCTATAAATCTCGGAGGCATACAAATTTTTATTACAGATTTTTATATCAGTATCTTGGGAATCCCTGTTCCTAGACTTAGATGTTAACAATATCCTATAAGAGATAACATAAAAACAACAATCAGCAAAAGATTATAGCAAGTCTTTTTACACTAAAAAGATTTTTATACACTAAAGGATACATGGCTCTCAAATGACTTCTGGTAAACAAATACTATCTATTTTAGTTAATTTTCCAATCTGTTAAAGTTCATTAAACTTTTAACATTTCAAATTTAAACTAAAAAAAATCATACAGTGTAAATGAATGAAAAATTCTTAAGAAATGATCATTAAAAGTATAACATATGGACACAAAAGTATGTGTTAGCATTATTTTAACCACAAAAAATGCCAGGGTATAAAAAAGTTGAGCATTAAAATAGAATTGTAGCTAATAGCAACATACAATAAATATGAGTTCCATGGAGAGAGAGAACTTGTCAGGTATGTCTAACTTTCATTTATGATTTTCTGTCTTACATTATGCTTATTTATACATAGGTCATATCTTCTAGAAGGTACAATATGTGTCTAGTAGTATATTAGGAACCACCCTCTCTGCCCTGGGCAACAGAGTAAGACCCTGTCTCAAAAGAAAAAAGTTATCAAACACATGAAAAGATGTTCAACATCATTAATCATTAAGGAAATACAAATTAAAACCGCAATGAGAGATACCTTTATATATTCACTAGAATGACTATTATAAAAAAGATAATAAGTGTTGGTGAGGATATAGACAAACTAGAACCTTAATACATTGCTGATGGGAATGTAAAAATGGTACAGCCACTTCAGCAAACAGTTGGGTAGTTTCTTTAAAAGTTAAATATCAACTTAGCATATGACCCAGCAATTCCACTCTTAGGAATCTACCTAAGAGAAATGAAAACACAGATCCACAAAAATACATATATGAGAGTGTACACTGCAGTAATATTCATAATAGTCAAAAATTTAAAATAATCCAAATGTCTATCAGCTAGTGACTACATAAACAGTATGTGGTATAGCCATATAATGTATTACTTTTCAGCAGCAATAAGGAACTGAACCACTGATACCAGCTACAACATACAGACGAATGAATCTCAAAAGCCTGATGCTAAGTGAAAGATGCCAGATGCAAAAGACTATATACTGTTTGATTTTATTTATATGAAATGTTCAGAAATAGCAAATCTATAGACACAGAAAGCAAATTAATGTTTGGCTGGTGGGAGAGTCAGGGGTGGAAATAGGATCAACTACAAAGAGATATTAGAGAATTTTTTGGTGTGATAAAAATGTTCTCAAACTGGATTGTAGTGATAGTTGTACAGCTATAAATTTACTAAAAATCATGTATACTTGTAATGGTGGATGTTATTGCATATAAATTGTAACTCAATAATATTGTTTTAAAGAGTTTTAAAAAACAGCTATTATATACACACACATATTCATAGATATATATGTATATATGCATATATAGTAAAACAGCTACTATATATACATACATATATATGTGTAAAAAACTATATATACATATATATATATATATATATATATCCCTCCTCAGGTAATCTTACTCAATTTATTTTATTTCTATCATATTGCTTTACCATATAGTGGCCTCTACTGGCCAAAAGGAGACATTTTGATTATTTTTGGTTATTAATTGCTTTAAGTTTTTAGATTTATACTGTAGCCACCATATAAATTTGGTATAGAAATGGCTACAGTTTCTTAAAAGAGAATCGTTAGGATATAAGGTCTAAATTGTGCTCATTTGACAGAAAGCAGATGGGATAAACAGTAAGAATGACAGGACATAAGAGTAGAAGCAAACTCACTTTCTCCCAATCTAAACCACAGCTATAAAATATACCTCATAATAATAACTTAGGTTTAAAAAGAATTGTTCATATAGCTGTCTGACCTCCTCCAGTCAATCCAAGAGCACATTCATAGAAAGATATAAATGGAGAACCCATTATTTCAAATTTATGCTATATAAGTAAAATGTAAATGAAAGAAAGAAGTCACTTGATTTTGTTTTTCACCTTTGTGGGGCAGAATAGCATAATAGTTAAGGGCATGAACTTTGGAGTTAGCTTGGAGTCAAATCCATTTTGACTCCATTTACTCACTCACTATCTGATCTTGAGTTTATTATTTAATTCATCAAAGTCTCAGTCTCTACTGCTATAAAATGGAGAAAATATTTTATCTGAAAGGACTGTTGGAAGTATTGCTTAACCCATAGCAATCACACAATAAATATTACATATAATTTCTATTATTTCAGTTTAGAAGTTGACAATAAAGTTTTATTTTAAATAGTCTTTAATTTCAGAAATATATATATATATATATATATATATATATATATATATATATAAGATTCAGATTTACCAAACATTTATTGAGCATGTAAATGTGTCCAAAACACTGTGTTTAAGTTCTATGGAGAAATAAATAGTTGTTGAAACACTAAGTAAACAACAAACTATTAAAAATCTTTAAAGAGATAACTATTCATTAACATTGAAAGATGTTATAATGTACTAAGAGAAAAAGATTAGCAAACAGTAGTAATGTTATGATCCTGTTTTTATAGGCATACATGTATATATGTATGCACATTCACACACACACACACACACACACACACACACACACACACACACACACACACACAAAATGCCAAACCAAATTAACTAATGGCCATCTTTCAGTGGTGTGATAAAACAGTTTCTTTTCTTTTTTCTTAAGTACATTTTCTGCAATAATTTTTCTATGATAAACATTTAACACTACTGCAAAAAAGGGGAAATTTTAAAGAAACCTTGATCATTAGTACATCATATACAGATTGGCTCAGACAGAATGTAGGCAATTAGCATCCTGGATTAGAATTGGAAAGCAAGACTTAGAGGGCATAGAATATACTGTGATCCTGTTTATAAAGATTAAAACAGAACAAAGTGTGAATAACATTTATAATTCATTGCATGAAAGACTCTTTCAAGCAGAATGTTCTGATGCTTTAGTTTAAAGTGATGCTTCTAATTTTTTAGATTTTGTGTTATTTGGAGTAGTGTTCTAAGAGTAGAAAATAGAGAAAATTGCCCTTAAAATTTTTCTGGCACAGTTGGAGGTAAATGAGCAGAACAGAAAATCATGCAAAAGGTTCTCTAAGTCAGGGACTCCACAGAAAGCAGGGTCACTGGGCCATGGCAGAGGGCTGGTATCTATTTCCTGTTACAAAGCTGGCAAGACTGAAAAATGACCTTACTCTAATCCGGCAAGTCGATATTAGGTTCAGTGCCTCCAGTGACCATGGCATTATTGGAAACATGATATCTTAGTCCAGCTAATATAAATAAGCCCACATAGGAGTCCCTTTGAATTATCTCTCTGTTCCCAACATTATATTGGCTTCTCAATCATGCAAAAAGGAAATTTCCCATTTGGTGGGTGAGGTAGAAGGGTCAGTACAGTCGACAATAAGAATAGCCTTCCCTAAACTAAGTGTTCCTCGACATAAATAGCTGCAATGATTCCACTACTGCAAACATTTATGAATCTTGATTATTTGGAAAGAGATAAAGTAAAATGTTGGAGTTAAATTTTCCTTGAACAACAGGTAAACTAATAAAATTAAAAACTCACCTGAAAACATTTTTACAAAATCTTCCGTAGACATGCTCATCACCACATCTGCCCGATCAGAGGGCTCTCCATATCCAGCATTCCCACCCTTGCTTTTCAGATCAAGAAACCATGTGCCACCATCTTCACCTATATGGAGATAAAGACAGAAATAAATGCCAAATGAGATCTATTCTTCTTAAATTTAATAATTGCTACTATTAGAATAATCTTACAAAATGCTCTTTCTCAGGTTAAAATCCCCAAACCTCAATCAATCAAATTCAGCCAATATTTATTAAACACTTATTATGTTCCAGGGACTCTGCTAGGCTCTGAGACTCTTCAATAAACAAGAAAGACATGGTTCTCACAAAAGAGTAAGTGGAGGGTAATGTGGGAGCATATTATTAATAATAAAGTATCAGGGTACCCAGACTGGTGAAATTCTTAAGACAGAAAGTAGAAAGTGGTTAGTAGGGACTAGGGGAGGGGGAATGAGGAGTCAGTGTTTAATGGGAACAGAGTTTCCACTGGAATGATGAAAAAGTTCTGGGGATGGATGGTGGTGATGGTTGCACAACAGTGGGAATGCACTTAAAGCTACTGACCTGTACACTTAGAAATAGTTAAAATGACAAATGTTATGTTCTGTATCTTTTAGCAAAATAAAAAACTAAATTAAAAAAAAGTCAGGAAAGCCCAGTTGACGCTCAGATTTGAAGTTAAGTAAGAATTAGCTAGATGGATAGGGGAAAGGGAAAATGGGAACAGTTATGTGCAAAAAAGCCAGAATCAAGAGTGTAGCAAGTGTCAGGAACTGAAAAAAATACAGTAGGACTGGAAGACAGAAAAGGGGACGGGAGTGGCATCAGATGAGCTTGTGAGGCAGTCCAGGTATAGAGCACAGTGAGCTACACTCCCGGCAATGTAGATAACACAGTGGGGAGGGATCAAGAGGATGCATAAATCTAGTAAGGATGGTGCTGGAGTAGTTTTAGAGCTTAAGTATGTGTGCCTGGATCAGGTTTGTGGCAGTGGGATGGAGAAAAGTGGGCACATCTGAGAAAGAATTTCAAGGCAGAACCACAGACTAGGTTACTGAGTATGAAGAATAAAAGGTGGGGGTGGGTACACAGGAATGATTTGCTGGTTTAGGGCTTGGAAAACTGGATAAATACAGGTTTTTGGTTTTATTTTTTGTTACTCAGGGATGACTACCGAAAAACAGCAGATTTAATGGGAGGTGGCAAAGGCAGATGTTGGGAATGGTGAGTTGTTTTGGACATTTTCTGATTAAGGCATGTTTGTGATAGTCAAGGAGAAATGTCAAATGAAGTCTGACTGAGCTAGAAATAGAGACACATAATTAATCAGTTCATAGTCAATGAACCCATGTGAATGGTTGGGGCCTCTTAGAGGAAGTCTGTGAAGTGTCAAGAGTGCTGAGACAGTGACCTGAAGCACATCATTTAAGGGAAGAATAGAGAAGCATCCAGCAAAGGAGATGGACAAGGTATGATCACAGGCAGAGAAGGAAAGCAAGGAGGCTACTAGGGAGGACCAAAGAAAGAAGCATTTCCAAAAGAAAGAAGTTGTCAACAGCATCAAATGCTGCAAACTGGTCACAAAGGAGGAATGACAAATGCCCAGTAGTGACATGGAAGTCACCAAAGACCTTGGTGAAAGCAAATTTGGTGGAATGGAGAAAAATGATACCCAAGCAGAGTGTGTTCAGGAGATTGAGTTGTAGGTTAAACTAGGTTTGACTCTGGAAGGAGAAAAAAGGGTGTGTGTGCTTGTTATTGTAGTTAGGTTCTGTTTTAAAGACAGAAAAGACTTGAGAACATGAAAATGCCATTGGTAGGGAGGCTGCCAGATGAACAGGTTGACAAGAAGGCACGATTAACAGCACAGAGCTCCTGAGGCCAAGGAAAACAGGGTCTAGAACTTTGCTTCAAAGTGTGATCGACTTGTGGACTGCAATACTGTCATCACCTGTCCGAAATGCAGAATCTCAGCCCCTACTCTAGACCTACTGAATCAGATTCTGCATTTTAGGAAGATTCCAGGGACTCGGTACAGACATTAGAGCTTGGGATTCTCTGATCCAGAGGGAGGGAAGGAGGAGAGGGTGGTGCCTATAACCGTTGATTTCACATCTGATGGCAGGAAACTGAAGCAATTTCTGTCTGTAGGTTTCTATTATCTCTATCAAAGAGGAAGTGGGATTATCTGCTGGCACTGGCAGGAAGGGGGTGAAGGGACAGATGGGAGATTTTAGGAACACTGAGAAAGTTTAAAATAGTGACTGGAAAATGAGGCAGTAAGCTGACCACGAAAACACAGAATTCTGAGGTGCTGCTTAGATCCCAGTTGAAGAGAGAAAATAGTGAATTTCTTTGGGTATAATCTACCAGCTGGTGTGATTTTTTTCTTTTCTTCCTGCAAAACTCAGCAGCATGGATGCAACTAGATAGTTTGATTCACCCAGAACTAGGTTTTTGACAGGTGATGACATAAGCACAAGGGGTCCAGTAAGTTTAGGACACAGGCAAGAGAGTGATTAAAGCAAATGGGCCATGGATTCCAAGGATAACAAGGAAGTAAAAACAGGAAGGCAAATGGACTATGACAAAGCAGAGGGGATGAGTTATAAAAAAAGTCTGTGTTTAATGGGGCTGAGGTAGCTAGTTTTTTTTTTTTAATACAAATTTATTATTTTTCTTTGTATGTGTTTTAAGAGTCAGAGATCTTGCTATGTTGCCCAGGCTTGTCTCAAACTCCTGGGCTCAAGCGATCAGCAATCCTCCCACCTCAGCTTCCAGAGTAGCTAGGACTACAGGTGTGTGACACCATGCCCAGCTAGTTTTTTTTAATTATTTTTTTTAGGGATGGGGTCTTGCTATGTTGTCCAGGATGATTACAAACTCCTGGCCTCAAGTGATCCTCCTGACTCAACCTATCAAAGTGCTGGGATTACAGGTGTGAACCACTGTGTTCTGCCCAGTGGCTAGTTCTTAAACTATTATTAGTATGTGTTAATTTCATATAGAGAAGAAAAATTGTAAGAGGTCTTAAAAAACTGACTATGTTCAGACTGACATGAGTAATCTCAAAGATAAAAATGGCAAGGTGACCATGGTTTATAAATTACTGCATCATACTACCTGTCATCATCCATATGCCCTTCTAAGTAGGATTTTCTCTCAACTAAATATGCCAAGGAGTTATTTAACACTGGAAATATTTGTAATGACACTGTATTTTACATGTGTCCAAATGCACTGATCTTAACTTAAAAATACAAGTCAACAGTTATTTGTTATTCTTGAATGTCTACACTCAAGAGTGAGGGTCCTGGACCCAGCCAACTGTCCAGGCGATCACTACTGGTGCCTGATTTTCTGCCAAAGGAAACCTGCTTTGTTTCATAAAAGCCCAGCCTACCAGATATGATCCTTACCTGAGAGTTCAAATAGATAGACTGCTTGAGTGGCTTTAACAACATCATCACTGAGAGATTCTTTAACAATTTTAAATGTTTCTTCCACAGCTCCAGAACGTGGTTTTGGTTGTGGCTGCAGCTTTTCTTCTTTGACTTCTGGAACAGCACCTGTAAAATATTATTTATGTAAATGGACTTAAAGCTTTGGCATTGTAAGGTCACACACAGAATTAATTAATTAGCAGGACAGACTTGCTACCAATTAGACCTATTAGATCAAAATTACTTTAAATGCATTAAGTGGCACCTATTTGGTAATATGTATCAGGAGCCTTACAAATGTCCTCTCTTTTGCCTTATCACACACTTTTTGTGATCTATTATTAGAAAATCATATAAGAACAAAAACTTAAGCAGTAACATTTATAAAATGAAATAATTAAAAATCACTGAAAGAAATATTATTAATACATTCATGTGATATAATACTAAGTTGCCACTTCAAAAAGTTGTTTTGGAAGATATGGGAAATATTTACAATGTTTAAGTAATATTATAGAAAATGATAGTATATACAATTAAATATAATATGAACCAATGGGTAAATATTTGTGAGTATGAATTTTAAATTATACTTGTGAAGGAAAAAGGTGATTAGACGAAAATAAACCAAAATATAAACAATATTTATATTTTGATTAGATGTGATTTAAAAATTTTTCTTTAAGCTTTTCTATTTTTTATATTTCTATACTAAGCTTTTCTATATAGATGAACTTAAAATACTATCAAAATTGAGTACAATACATAACAAAATCTATTGGATGTGGCCAAAGCTATATTAAGGGGGTAAATGCACAGTCAAAAATTATTTCATTATTTTAAAATGAATAGCAATAACGTATTAGCCCAAGAAGTGAGAAGAGGAACAAAAGCTTACAACCTCAAAGAAAGTAGGAAAGATAATAAAGCAAAAGTAAAAAATTAATGAATCACTAGCATTCTGGGAGGCCGAGGCGGGCAGATTGCTAGAGGTTAGGAGTTCGAAACCAGCCTGAGCAAGAGTGAGACCCCATCTCTACTATAAAGAGAAAGAAATTAATTGGCCAACTAATATATACAGAAAAAATTAGCCAGGCATGGTGGTGCATGCCTGTAGTCCCAGCTACTCTGGAGGCTGAGGCAGCAGGATTGCTTAAGCCCAGGAGTTTGAAGTTGCTGTGAGGTAGGCTGATGCCACGGCACTGACTCTAGCGTGGGCAACAAAGTGAGACTCTCAAAAAAAAAAAAAAAATTAATGAATCAGATAGTTGCACAAGTCTGTGAATATACTAAAAATCAGCAGGTTGTATACTTTAAAATGGTGAATTTTCTGGTATATATAAATTATATCTCAATAAAGTTGTTATTAAAATAATGAATCAGAAAAGAGAAAAGCAGAATTCAAAATGAAATAAAATTTAAAGTCTAGTACTTTCAAGAAAAAATAACAAGATACAATAAAACTGGCAACTTTCTGGCAAATTTAATCAAGAAAAAAGAAAAATTAAAATTCAAAAGAGAAAAAGGATAAAATAAATATGGAAGTTTAAAAAATTATAAGTGAATACTACATGTCAACCCTTAAATAAAATTTGAAACTTCAAATGGATGATTTTGGTTTTATGACTTTTATTTTTATTTTTTTTTTAGAGACAGGATCTCACTTCATCACCCAGGCTAGAGTGCAGTGACTCAATCATAGTTCACTATAACTTTGAACTCCTAGACTCAAGGGATCCTCCCATCTCAGCCTCCTGAGTAGCTAAGAATACAGGCATGTGCCACCATGCCCAGCTAATTTTTAAAATTTTTTGTAGACACAGGGTCTTGCTTTGTTACCCAAGCTGGTCTCAAACTCCTGGTCTAAAGTGATCCTCCTGCCCTGGCCTCCCAAAGTGCTGGGATTGAAGGCATAAGCCACTGTGCCCAGTTTTTATTTTTAAAAAGTGAATGAGAAAATAAAAGTTTTCAAAGAATTAATTTCAGAAAAAACCCAAATGATTTAGCAGGTGAGCTATTTTTCAAACCTTCAAAGAAAAGATCATAGAAAAGCAAAGTTACTCGATTCATTTACCATATTCAAAACATAAAATTTATTATACTCAAAGATCATCAAAAACATCAATCTAACTTCCATGGTTTAAAAAAAAAAGTCCATCTTACACCAGCATTAACACCCTACTGTGGTAAAATCTAAAGATTTTCTCATTAAAATTAAGAATAAAATAAGAATAACTAAAATAAAATAGTATTTTCAACGAACCTCCTGGAAGTTCAAGTCAGTATATTATGACATGCCAGAAATAATCCTAGAAAGACATTATTATATGCAGACAAGAAGTTTGGCCACTTAGAAAGTTCAAGATAGTTAATGATAAATTACAGCAACTAATATTTATAGGGAGTTTAATGTATCAAGTGCATAAATGATGTACTATCACACTACTCCTCACAAAACTTACATAAAGAAGGAAAGAGATGAGAAAACTGTTTCAGAGAGCTGAAGTGATTTGCCCAAGTTACAGATATAAGTGGCAGGCACAAAATTTGAACCCAGATCTGTTTTACTACAAAGCCTATGCTTTCTGTTTCTCTATCAGAAACTATTAGAAATCTTTAAAAATAACAAAAGAAGCTCTTGCCAGTGACCAGATACAAAACATATAAAAATTAGTTTCCCTTTTTAAAATTTTTAACTTGCTTTATTCTAGAAAGTATTTCAATTTGTTTAATAAAATAAACACAATTCAAGATTATATCCAGGCAGTCTGACTCCAGAGCTTGCAATTTTATGCACTGGGCAATACCACCTCCACATTTTCTTCTTTATCTAACTATCTAATTAATATATAACCAACATAAAAGCTGAGCATAGTGCCGAGATCTGAACTCACCAGAACTGGACAAAGCAAAGGCTGTCAAAGCAAGGGCAGGAAAGACATATGCCTCCTTCATGTTTCCATAGGCAGGTAATGTATTTAGTTTTAGTAATTACACCAGAGAGAACTAGATTTATCATGTAAAATAACTGCTGGAACCCCTCCCTTACTAGTGGATGACTACTTCAGATGATCTGTATATTTAATCAAGATATATCATCGTGTCTGAGGTGCCAAGGAGATTGCACCAAAAACCTTAGCCCTGAAAGACATTTGCCAAGAGATAAATTGCATAATTTATCACCTGGAATATTTAGACATAGGCATGATGACTGTGCACAAGAGAAAAAAACTTCAGGAGACAAAAAACACCTGTAATACATTTGAAAGGTGTGGCCAGTAGACTAAAAATATGTCAACTTGAATAGAAAAGAGACACTTAGAGCATTTTAATAACTTAAAAATGAAAAGACATATGGCTAGCAGCCCCTGACATAGTCTCTCCTAACTTCACATTACACAAATATAAAAATGTCCAAAACAATGACAAATACTAAACATTGCCTAGACTGACACACAGTCTACTGTCAGAATCTGATGGTATTCCTTTTATAATGAGAAAAAAGCACATTTAAAGCCATGTACATAATTTGTAATAATTACATATATATTATACAAACTAACATACATAGGATGAATACTGGAAAAGGTACAACCAAATGTTAACAGTGGTTGTGCATGCAATAGAAAGGTGACCCGCTCCCCCTTTGGAAATGAGGGATACACACTAACCTCTGAGAGGTGAACTATGAAGTAAACATATCTGGACTTGGGCATGAAAAATCACTTGAAAGAGATAAGTTAGATCCCAGGCCAGATACACTGGACTACTATCTATATGAATATATTAATATATCTACAGAAAATATCAAGTAGAATTGCTATTGACTAAACCAGAAAGAACAGAAGAAAGAGAGCTATAAAAGTAAATGTTCTCACCAGTATCATTTTGGGAAGCCAAGGTGGGAGGATGGCTTGAGCCTAGGAGCTCAACAGTAAGGTAAGCTATGATCACACCACTGCACCCCTCCAGCCTGAGTGACAGAGTGAGATCCTCTCTCTAAAAAAAATTTTTTTTTTAATTTTGGAATTAAATGAGCTCAGTTCATGCCTGTCTTCCTCCAAAAGATAGATCCAATTTTAGAGTGTTGGGCAAAATTCAAGATTTTGTACTTACCTAACTTAAAGACCAGACTTTTCTAGACCTTGATAGGCTCTCTAGGTAATTTCTGTAATTTTATAAAGGACTTTTTGAGAAAAAGACTGACAGCCTTGTTTTTTCTGGCTTTAATACTCTGATACATTCCTGTGGCAACTGAATCAAAGATTTAATTTTTATTTATTGTTTATTTATTTATTTATTTTTTTGAGACAGAGTCTTGCTTTGTTGCTCAGGCTAGAGTAAGTGCTGTGGTGTCAGCTTAGCTCACAGCAACCTCAAACTCCTGGGCTCAAGCGATCCTCCTGCCTCAGCCTCCCGAGTAGCTGGGACTACAGGCATGCACCACCATGCCTGGCTAATTTTTTCTGTATATATTAGTTGGCCAATTAATTTCTTTCTATTTATAGTAGAGACGGGGTCTCGCTCTTGCTCAGGCTGGTTTCAAACTCCTGACCTCGAGCAGTCCGCCCGCCTGGGCCTCCCAGAGTGCTAGAATTACAGGCGTGAGCCACCGCGCCCAGCCCAAAGATCTAATTTTTAAAAGAGCTATCTCTGGGTAGTAGGATTGTGAGCAACTATTTTCCTTCCTATATTTCTCAAATTTTCTATACTACAAAAGTTTTCCTTTTCATTACCTAAGTAATTTTTAAAATTTACTTCAAAAATTTAGAAAAAGAAAAGACAGAGATAGAAGAGATAAGATTAAGCTGGAAATAGGGTTTGGCACTAAAATGCATGTGGTAAGGTTCTACAGTTTGCTTAAAGCTATCAAGGAAATTTGTTCCTACATTTTCTATCAGCATTCTTAAAAAAAAAAATGATCACTTAGGAGATTCACAGCATCTATAAGATAAAAATAATATAACAACCCAAAAGAAGCATTCTTGTTAATAAACCATGAGAAAATTCTTCCCATAGGTATTCATTAAAGATTGTTTCTTTTCAGTAAGCCACTGGCATACTGCCAGAACACAAAAACTGAAATGTAAACTCTGGACCAATTCAGGGGGTTCTTGAATGACAGAAACAAAACAAAGTAAAACCAAAACCTTTAGAGTTAATTTCTTCCATAAAGTAGTCACACAGCACAAACTGTGAAAATGGTCTTAGATGTAACTGATAATGACATTTTTCCTTAAAATAAAATATCAACACAAAATACCTAAAGATAATGCAGGAAATTAAAAACAAAAAACCTGGAAAAAAGGTCATTTTTTTCAGACAATTTTTTTAAACCAAATGCAAAGAACATATTAATATTAAGAACTTCTTAATGGTAAAGGAAAAAAAAAACCTTCTTTACTAGAATTAACTGAGAACGCACATTACTTGTTCAATTTAAATTAGAAACAGTTCAAAAGCAGAAGGCAGAAGTGTCATTGTTATAAGATCAATTCTATACTTTGGAAGACATACCTTGGTACCCATATTTTCCAACATAAAATATGATATAGATCTTACCCTGTGATTCCATTTTCTTGGTAATTGGTTCTGGGTATTCATCTAAGAAGAAATCTGGTATCAAAGGATGGCCTGAAAAATTGACCCCAAAATAATCAGGTTAATGTAACAACTACAAAATATTAAGATTTTAATAGCTGTTTAATAAACATTATATCTGTTTTTATTTTAAGATTATTCTGGGGCAATGGGAAAGGCCCCCATGAGAACTGTCAAACTACTTGCTCTTCATTAATTTTCCTATAACTCAGTTATCTTCCTCTTCTATAACAAATTTCATCTTCAAGATTTAATAAAAAAAACCCACCTTTTCTGTAAAGCCTTTATTTGCTCCCCCAGGAGCCTTTGCCTTCCTCATCCTTACAGTCCTCTATCCTATATTCCTCCAAAGTACTCAAAACTCATTTCTTACCTGGCCCCCTGAAAGCAAGAGGTCCCTCATTACCAAAGACTTGCTTTCCAGCATTAATGTATTTGAGTCTTCTTTCTTCCTCTTCTTCTCACTTCATCATCATGAAAACTAAACTGTCTATTCTACCGGGTCTTATTTTCAGATAACAGTTGTGGTTAGAAAATAAGTTAGCTATTTTAACACACTGATACTTCTAAGACATGTGCATGCTAGGAGATTTGAAAGCCATAAAACCCTCAAAACTGTAGTAAAGTTAGATGTTACCAATCTCAATCTCCCTCTCTCTGTTTTCTTTCTCTCTCTCTCTCTCTTTTTTTTTTTTTTTTTTTTTCCGTTTTTTGAGACAGGGTCTTGTTATTTTGCCCAGGCTGATCTCTAGCTCCTGGGCCTCAAGCATTTCTCCCACCTTAGCCTCTCATCTCTCTTTTCCTCTCTTAACTCCCGGAGGGGAGGAATGACTTGATTTTTGTTATATTCTAATATCATAGTACCTGCTCATATTAAGTTCTCAATACTCAACAGGTTTTAAATTTAAATCAAATTTCAGATTTTGTGCCCAATGATACTATCTATAAAATCTAGAGTGGGCTAGGTGTGGTGGCTCATGCCTATAATCCCAGGACTTGGGGAGGCTTAGGCCGGAGCATTGCTTGAGGCCAGGAGTTTGAGACCAGCCTGGGCAACATATCAAGACCCTTTCTCTCTAAAAAAAAAATTAGCCTGGCATGGTGGCATGTGCTGGTAGTCCCAGCTGCTCTGGAGGCTGAGGCAGGAGGATTGCTTAAGCCCAGGAGTTTGAGGTTACAATGAGTTATGATCATGCCACTGCACTCTAGCCTAGACAACAGAATGAGACTCCACTTCTAAAAAAAAACAAAAACAAAAACCCTAAAGTGATAATTACACTGCAGCAGTTCCCAGAAAACCTGAATCTGGTTCAGGTTCTGCCACTTATTAGCCATCTGCTCTTAGGCAAAGGCTTAATCTCTTTGAGCCTGTTTTCTGTTTATAAATATTAACTACTAAATATTGTGAGCATGCTGTATGCCAGGCACTATGCCAAACACATTATATACATTATTGCCTTTAGTTCTTACAGAAACCCTGGGTGAAAGTTATCATTCTCTTAATTTTACCAATAAGGAAACTAAGGCTTAGAGTGGGTGATACACTCAAAGTCACACAGCTAGTGACCATCAGAGCTGGAATCTGAACCTGGGTTGTCCTCTCCCAAATTCCATATTTTTAATCACTAAACAATATTACTTCTCTCACAGGATTGCTATGAAGGTGAAACAGATAAGGTATATAAAAGTGCTTTGTAAAACTATAAACACCTATTAAATTCAGTTTGAACTGAAAACGTGGGCAGGGATGACACAAATACGAACATGTGGTTTCTGTCACCTCAGTTTAATGAATAATATTTAAAATATACTTTAGCACAGGTAAATATAACTCCCATTTATGGCTATATTATCTGTTATTTAGAATATATATACTTTATATATTAAGAAAAAATCCATCATCATCATCATCTACTATTTCAGAAAGAGTTACTTTTTGAACAAGGGGGCCTTCTGGAAACTTCTCAAATCACACCACTGTACATGAAAAAGACCCTGTTCACTCATCTTCATCATCTGTCATTAGGCTACTCCAAGAGACTGCATTTAAGAGACAAACTTTTGAAAAACAGTTCACAATCTTCAAATTTTTTTTTTGTAAAAACCTTCCTACTGTATCATCTGTTACCACATCCTTGAATAAAATCTTTTACTCTGTGATTTTAAGGCCAACTTTAAAAACTAATTTTCATTCCTTATTTCAAGATTTAGAAAGGCTAGTAGTTGATATGACCTTCTCCATTTATATATCACTTCGAAAGCCCTCAACTCACTTCTATTTTTAATTTCTCTCTTTTTTTTTCAACTCACTTCTATTTTTAATTTCTCTCTTTTTTTTTCAACTCACTTCTATTTTTAATTTCTCTCTTTTTTTTTTAAGTTGTGTAAGTATGGGTTTTTCCCTTCATTTGGAGGACAGCATTCATTCATTCATTCATTTATTGAGACAGAGTCTCACTCTGTTGCCCCAGCTAGGGTGCCGTGGCATCAGCCTAGCTCACAGCAACCTCAAACTCCTGGGCTCAAGCAATCCTTCTGCCTCAGCCTCCTGAGTAGCTGGGACTACAGGTATGCACCACCATGCCCAGCTAATTTTTTCTATTTTTGGTAGAGATGGGGTCTCACTCTTGCTCAGGCTGGTCTTGAACTCCTGAGTTCAAACGATCCGTCCGCCTCAGCCTCCCAGAGTGCTAGGATTACAGGTGTGAGCCACCCCTCCCGGCCAGGGAGGACAGCTTTTAAAAAAAGCATATTCATTTTATAATCACATAAACATGCACACAAAATAAATGTATTCATTACATAAAATGTGGAAAAATATATCACTACTTTTAAAAACTGTAAGCATTACCTGGTTTAACTGCATAGATGTCAAAATTTTTTATTCCTTCTTCTTTTAAGATATTTTCATCAATAATAAAGTTGCCAGTAAAACTTTTTGGCTTTCTGAAAATGGAATATGCGGCATCTGCGATAATATCAACCTTTCTACATTGGCTTTCAATACCAGATCCTCCCAGCATATCCATAGCAGCAGTGTGTATGGCTGTAGAAAAAACACACACACACACACAATTCCAAATCAAACAATAAAACTATGAAAGTAACAAGTAAGCAAGACCCTTCATAATTATCAAGGCTAATCTCTTTATTTCTCACATGATAAAAACAAGGTCCACAGAGCTTAAGGGATTTGTCAAATGTTCTACAGACAGAACTGGGTAGAAAACACATGTTCCTCACTCTACACAACAATGCCTTATACTACAGAACTACTTCATGAGACTCAAAGCAAAATTCAATGAGACTTCTGATTTAGAATGTTCAATAATTTGCATGCCATTTTTGAGAGCCAAGAAAGCCAGTAAAGTATTAATACAACAGAAAGTGCACTTAGCTAAATGTCAGGTGAGTGGGATTTTTATGCCAGCTGTGACATGACTTTTAGCAAGCCACTTTAACATCTGTGGGCTTCAGTTTCTTCTCTCTATAATGTGGAGCTTGCTTGTCTAAGTTTATTGTCTCTCTTCCCCTGGTACTAAGAAAATAGACTTTTCTTGTTCATCACTGTATCCCCAGTGTCTAAAATGACAAATGCATCATAAGCACTCAATAAGCACCAGTTGGGTTTTTGGGGGTCCTTTTAAAATTTAGACAATGCTGTATTTTAGAAAATGTTAGAAAATAAAGAGAAATATAAGCAAGAATTTTAAAATTAAATATAATCTCCTATCTAGGAATAATTACTGTTAATATTTACATATAATGTTCAGGTTTAGGTGCAGACAACTTTTTTTTTGAAACAGGGTCTCAATCTGTTGCCCAGACTACAGTATAGTGGCGTCATCATAGCTTACTGTAACTCAAACTCCTGGGCTCAAGTGATCTTCCTGCCTCAGCCTCCCAAGTAGCTAGGACTATAGGTGGGTACCACCATGCCTGGCTAATTTTTCTTTCTTTTTCTTTTTTTTTCTTAGAGACAAAGTCTTGCTATGTTGCCCAGGCTGACCTCGAACTCCTGGCCTCAAGCAATCCTCCCGCCTTGACCACACAAAGTGTTAGAATTACAGGTGTGAGTCACCACAACTGGCCCAGATAACTTTTCTTTTTTCCAGACAGAGTTTCACTCTGTCACACAGGCTAGGGTACAGTGGCACAATCATAGCTCGCTGTAGCCTGAAACTCCTGGACTCAAGTGAACTGATCATCTTTCAGATGCATCAGTTGAGTGAATGGATCATTCACTCAAGTGAATGATGATCATCCTGCTTCAGCCTCCTGAGTAGCTAGGACTACAGGTGTGCACCACCATACCCAGCTGGTTTTTAAAATTTTTTTTGTAGAGACAGGGTCTTCTATACTGCTCAAACTCCCAGCCTCACTCCATCCTCCTGCCTTGGCCTCCCAAGGTTCCAGGATTACAGGAGTGAGCCACCACTGTGCCTGACCCTAAATTCTATGTTCCTTATATGAAGTACATTGAAACTCTTTAATTAATAGCATATTATTAATTATACCCTGTAAAAATAGTAAATAGTAACAATTCAATTTGCTTACATATCCTTTCGTTTACATATAAAGTAATGAAAGTCAATTTGTTTACATATACTTTAGGTTTCAGAGTTTCTAGTACTTTAGATAAAACTTCTTTCCATATCATTGTTAAAATATTATTTTAAATTATACATAATAGAATAACTTATATACTTTTATCTACAAGATTAAGTTTATAGCTTTTAAGTGCCATTGGCTCTTTCATTCATTTAACAAATAGGTATTGAGCATAACTATAAGTCAGGTGCTATTATAGACATTGGAATCAAAGGAGTGGACAAAACACAAATAAAGCACCTATCTTCATGGAACTTACATCCCTATTTCAAAACAATGCTCAATTAACTTAAGGAACTTAGGGAATTTCCTAAAAGCATTGAGTTAGAAGATCCTATTTTATCTCATAACTAAATTTCCTATCTCATAACTAAATAACTAGGAATAAATTTTTTTACTTAACCTATAGTTCAAGAGCTCATGTCTCACTCTTGAAGGGATCCCTTATTAATTAAAAATAGCAGCTAACATTTATCAGTTGTACCCTGTGCTGGGCATGCTATTACATAATTTATATATATTATTTGAATTAATTCTTAGAATCCATAAAATAGGTACTGTTGTTATTCCCATTTTGCAGATAGGAGTACTCAAGCATAGAGGGATTATGTAACTTGTCTAAGGTCACAGAAGCTAAAATTCAAATAACTGGCAGCTTGACTTCAGAGCCAGGCTCTTATCCACCATGCTACTAATGGGTCACCACCTTTGTTAACCAAAGTTCTTAGAATTCATTTATCATCTCACTCTCATAAACTACAGGATTTTTCTGTAAATATAGCAATATTGTCTATTTTGAGATTATATGCATACATGTAAACTTCTAGTCTCAATGTAGACTATATAAATGGCATGAGAATTCTTAAAAACTCTAAATTAGAAGTCTAATAAAAGTATATCATTGGCCAGGCGTGGTGGCTCATGCCTGTAATCCTAGTACTCCAGGAGGCTGGGGTTCAGGTGACAAAGTGAGACTCTGTCTCAAAAAAAAAAAAAGTATATCATATACACATATATACATGCCGTGTATGTTCTCCTAAACAATCTATCATTAACTTAACAATCTTTCTAGGGAAGATACAAAGAAGGCACTAGATACTGAAAATCAAGACGTGGGCCAGAGAGTTCTGAACAAAGATTTTGCAATGCCAAGAAGCTACCCCAACAGGTTATAAAAACTGATAACAATAAAAACAAGTTAACAGTAGGATCAATCAAATGAAATTCACTGATGATTTCTAGGAAAGAAAATAAGCAAGATCTGTAATGAAAGCAGATAAGCCTTGGATCACAAGAATCATAAGAGTGACCCTAAAACTTAAGTCTTTTTAAGGAATAATCGGAGAGATATCCAAATGTCTTCTAATTGATTCTCCTGATTACAGTTTATTTAAAACAGTGATGGCTGGGTGTGGTGGCTCATGCCTATAGTCCTAACACTTTGGGAGGCCAAGGTGGGAGGATCGCTTGAGGCCAGCAATTCAAAACCAGCCTGGGCAATAGTGAGACCCTGTCACAAAAAACTTAAAAAATTAGCCAGGCATGGTGGCACATGCCTGTAGTCCCAGCTACATGGGAGGCTGAGACAGAAGGATCACTTGAGCCCAGGGGTGTGAGGTTGCAGTGAGCTACGACCGTGCCACTACACTGCAGCCCAGGGAACAGAGAAAGACCCTATCTCAAAATAAATAAATAAGTAAAAACTTAAAAAGTGACAAAAATCTTAAAACTAATCAAAGATTTCCTTTTATATAAACATATAAACTGCATATCAGGCTTAAAATATCAGCATTGCCTTTGACGACTCCTTCTCTGAGGAGAGAACTTGTCTTACCTTTTTAACACCTGCCAGCCTCCAACAAACTCACATATACACTTGTGTGTGTTCCACTGAACCAACGATACCACTGATTACAAAGTGTACTATTACTTTACGTAACACTAAGGAAACAAAAAAGCTGCCAATTAAACTATTATATATCCTTCAATGTAAGATGCATACTGATATCAGAGATGTAAAAATGCAAAACATTTTGATATCAAAGATATAAAAATGTAAAACATGGCATCTCAGAATCAATGAAGTACAGTATAAACTGTTTAACTTCGTCAGTGAATAGGTCCAGGTCCCTTGAAAAACAGGGAAACTAGTTTTGGTTTCCAGCACCAGAGAGAGCAAGGAAGCCAGCTACCACCTTGTTTCCTCACCCTCCCTGGTTAGTTGAGTTCCCACATCTATTTGTAATGGGGTCCAGGTGACAGAGGACTGCAGCTGTTCTGTGACATTTCTCTTACCTTTCTCTCTGCTGCTATTACCAAATCAGTAGCTGCCATTCCCAGACTCCCCACCCCAAGCCCACATAAAACCCGCACAAAAGTGGACTTTCCTGCTTCTACCACACTTGTCCAGACTGGTCAAGAGGTAAGAGGCAACAGGCATTTTGAATAGCAGGCCTCACCCCTTTCTCCTTCTCCACCCTCCATTTCAGCAGGAACTATGTAATAAGGTCTTGTAAGAAGAAAAAATTACAACCCTGGAGGTAACCTTGTTGGGGGCCTGAGATCCTCATGTGGTGAAACTATTAGAGGCTGGACCTCTGATCCCTTCTCTGGATGTGTTGAATTCAGCAGAATGCAAGTGCTAAACTCAGGAGGGGCAATGAAGCTCATGTTGAGAAGAGACACTGAGCTGAGTGAGGCCAAACAGTAGACCGGAACACTGTTCCGATTATAAAGAATTTATGTTATACTGTATCCATTCCATTAAGTGCAGTAAATCTCCTTTTCCTTGAAAGGCAATAATGTTGGGAGATTACTTCTGGTTCCAGCTGACATAAAGAAAGTCACTCTACACAGCCTAAAACGAGTGTGTTTTTTTAGATAGAGGGCTCTCCAATAGCTAAGGGCCTGGACACCCTCTCAAATCCATTTCTATTTCTCTATTTTCATTGCCTTACTCATGAATAATGTAATATTCTAGCTAGCTTTCCTGACTCCTCTCTCTACAATCTTACAAGCCATCCTACAGTCAAATGCCAGATTAAACTTCCTAAACCTCATCGATAACCATATCACTGTTCCCATTTTCCCTTTTGTTTACTATTACTCTCCAGCTTTTAAAATTTTCCAGTGGCCCTCCACTGAATATAGTTTAAAATTCAAGTTCCTAAACTTGGCAGACAAGACCTAGGGCTTAGTTCATCTATCCTTCCCCACACCCTCACGTCCAACTCAACATTCCAGTCAACCTGAGCAACTTTAGTTGCTCAAGTTCAGTGGGAAATAACAAGCCCACGCCCTATCATACATACACATCAAACTCCTTGTAGTTCCACCAAACACAGTTATCTCTGCAGCCTTTGCTTATGTTGCTCCCTCTGCCAAAGAATGTCTTGCCCAGTTTTCCTTCTTGCTAATTGCAACATCCTCTTGAGATCTTATTTCAGTTGTTTACCTCCTTTTGAAAATCTCCTTCCCTGAACCTTTAACCTGAGCTACATGGCCCTCCTCTTGTGTTTCAAAAGCACCCTGTACGTGATTTATCATACCACGTTTCACAAGGAACATGACTGTCAATTCAATTTACTGTGTCATGTCTTGGACCAAATGATATCACAGGCTTCAAGATATATAGTAAAACCTTCTAAAACAAATATCTCACAGCTAACACAATGATCTTGGCAATGAGCTGTTTCTCCTGCTGATGCTGATGATGTCCTCCATATTTTCTCTGCCATTCAATGTTCTCTCTCTTACATAAGCTCTGCCCAGAAGGTCTATTTTGGAGCTAGGCAGAAAGTAGTAATCATACTGCACATTCATTTATTCACTCATTCACCAAATATTTACCAAATGCCTACAATGATTATAATAAAATGAATGAAGCAGATTTTGTACCTATCCTCAAGGAGTTTTCATTCCAGCAGGGAAGACATTAAACAACCATACTTACAAATTAATAATTTAATTACAAATGCTGTTAAGTGATGTCAAGGAGATGTACAGACTACTAAATCCCATGGCCAGTCCCCATCTTATAAGAACTATCAGCTGCATTTGACACAACCAGTCACTCCCTGAAATACTTTCTTCAGTTGGATTTCATCCACTCTTTTGGTTTCTTCTTACCTTACTCCCCTATGCAGGTCTTATTCTTATTCCCAACCTTTTAATGTTGTGATGGCCAATGGCCCTTTCTCTTCTATTCACTCCCTAGATTTATATGCAATCTATAAGCTTTACACACCATCTATAGGCTGCTAACCCACAAATTTTCATCTCAGGCCTGGACCTCTCTCCTGACCACCAGACTTACAAGACCAGCTGCCTAGTGACCATCTCCACTTGAATGATCAGTCACAATGCTCCTGACCAAATTCCTAACCTTGCTCCCCAACTTGCTCTATCTGCAGCATTGCCCATCTCAGTTCCTGAAAACTCCACTGCCCTAGTTACTCAAGCCAAAATTCTTGGAGTGGTCCTTGATTCTTCTTTTTCTCTCACATCCCACATCCAATCCATCAGCAGTTCCTGTTGATTCTACCTTCAAAATATATCAGAATCTGGCCACTCTCTATCACCTTTACTGCTATCATCCTGGTCATAGCAGCCAAAATCTGTCTCTAGGTTACTGCAATAGCCTCCTAACTATTTTTCTCCCTTTGCCTCCCAAGAACCTAGGCCCATCAGAATAGCCAGAGAGATCCTTTTAAAGAGTTATGTTTGATCAGGTCCCTCCTCTGCTTGAAACCCTGCAACAGCTTCTCATTTCACTCAGAGTCAAAGCCCGAATCTTGGCAAGGACCTATGACATCTGACCTCCCTTTCTGTATGGGCATACTCTTATCATTTACTATTACTCTCCTCTCATTCCAGTGACACTGGTTTTCTTGTTCTTTGATCTACCAGGCATGCTTTGCACTGGCAGGAAACAGATCCCCAAGACTAAGTCCATTACCTGCTTTAAGTCTATGCCCAAATGTTACCTTCTCGAAAAGGCCAAACCTTTCTACCCTATTTAGAACCACAACTTTCCCTCCCCAACACCTGACACTCCCAATCCCCCATTCTATTTTTTTTCACAGCATTATCACCTTCCAGCATAATATAAACTTTATTATTTGTTATGTTGTCTATTGTGTCTCTCCCAATTAGACTGTAAGTTCCTTAAGAGAAGAGGTTCTTATCTATTTTGTTTTCTGATGTATCTTAAGCAAGGAGAACAGAGCTTGACCCATAATAAGTGTCCAATACATTTTTAAAAAAATTGTTTTTAGAGAAGGAGTCTCACTATGTTGTCCAGGCTGGATTTGAATTCCTGGGCTCAAACAATCCTCCTGCCTCAGCCTCTGAAGTAGCTGGGACTACAGGCACATGCCACTGTGCCCAGATCAATAAATGTTTGTTATATGAATAAAATTTAATTCTTAGAGTGAGACTAGGCTTTACATTACTTTTAAATTTTTTGACTATGACCCACAACAGCTAACACTTTTACCAACATGATTAAGAAGACACAAATATAGACACTCACATACATTTATTTTTTACTTATATATGACATTTATATATGAAACAAAAGTTTATGAAATAATACTGACCCTTCCTATGTGCAATGCTGTCTAATATTTTCTACTCTATTTCATCAGAAATAAAACAAAACAACAATAACAAAATGCTGGCTGCTACCCACTAAATCAATTTCACAATCCACTAAATTGATTTCATACCTCACTAAATTGATTTCTGATTCACCAATGAGTTTTGACATATAGTTTGAAAAGTATTAGAGAAGTGCCTTTTTCACTCTCATCTTTTTCCCTATTGCAAAGACTATCACTCTTCAGAAAGTCTTAAAAGAACTGTATCTGTTACAGAAACATAAGGGAAACAAAGCAATAAAACATGGTTCTGGTCCTGCAGTGGGCCAGGAAAGAAAAGAGTCTTGGTCAAATTGCAGAAGAAAGGAATATAACCAAATTTATTCCTGGAGTCTACAGAAGAAAGGAAAGACAGTGACTGCAACCACCAAATACTCCTAAGAGCCACTCAGCAGCATGCCCCAGTGCTCCTGAAATTCCACAGCCCCTTGTTTCCCAGTGTGTATACCACAGGCCATGGGATCTTTTAATTATGTTTGGAGCTAAGGAAATCCCTTCATCTAGAACATAGAGAAAGGAAGCAAAGATGCACTCTCAGCTTGGTGTGGTGGAGTATGCCTATAACCCTAGCTAGTTGGGAGAATCTCTTGAGGTCAGAAATTCAAGGCTATAGCATACTATAATTGTACCTATGAATAACCACTATACTCCAACCTGGGCAACAGGGCAACACAGTTTCAAAAAAAAAAAAGAGAGAGAAAGAAAGAAAAGAAAGAAAAGAAAAGAAGGAAAGGAAAGGAAAGGAAAGGAAAGGAAAGGAAAGGAAAGGAAAGGAAAGGAAAGGAAAGGAAAAAGGAAAGGAAAAAGGAAAGGAAAAAGGAAAAGGAAAAGGAAACGGAAAGGAAAGGGAAAAAAAGAAAGCAATTTCTCACATATTCCTAAACTAGAACTATAGATATGTTTTATACTGTTGTACGGGCCAGTTCAGTTCAAGAGTATCCCTACAGGTATAAAATAATACTTTGCATAAATGCTAGATTAAATGTGCTTTTAAAGGCTAACTTCTACCAACCCAGCACACACTAGATAGAAAGGCCAAAGAAGCATGCCCAGTACCCTGCACAATGTCTGCCATATGACTATTGTCCAATAAATTGGATGATGAATGAATAAATAAAATAAGGCCAGAATAAAGAAGAATAGGAATAAACAACATACTAATATAAGGGTCCTTAGAGAATATAAAAAGGTGTTAAATGACACAACTGGGAGAATCAGGAAAATTCAGAATGCTGGAAATCCTACAAGATAAATGACTTGGTTTTTCAAGAAATAAATGGCAAGGAAAAAAAAATTAAGTGTAACTACTCTAGATTAAAAACACATAAGAGATATATCAAACAAATGCAATGTGTAGAACATGTTTAGATTCTCATTTGAATAAATAAATTGCAAATAATACATTTATGAGACACTTGAGGAAATTTAAATACTATTTGATGATATTAAGGTATTAGCATTAATGTTTTTTAGTTATGATAATAATTCTATTTTTTTTTAAAAGAGCCCTTATCTTTAGAGATACATACTTTTAAAGATATATATTGAAGTACATACAGATGAAATGATAGTATAATGTAGATCTGCTTTAAAATAATCCAGTGAGAGGAGAGGTGGGAATGGAAGAGGATGGAGGCATGCATGCTGATGAAACCAGATTGGCCATGCAGTGAAAACTGTTGAAGTTCACGGCATATTATTCTACCTATTTGTGTACATGTTTGTACATATGCTTAAAATTTTTCATAATAAAAGTTTGAAAAATATATAATAAAGGGCTTTAGATATTATTTGTAATTCCTAATTTTATGTAAGGGGAACCTAGGCACAGACAGCTACTGCAGCTCACACAACTGAGAACAACATGGTAGAGGCCAGGCGCAATGGCTCACACCAATAATCCTAGTACTTTGGGAGGCCAAGGCGAGAGGATTGCTTGAGCCCAGGAATTCAAGACCAGAATGAAGACCTTTGTGATGATCCATTTCCACTTAATAATAAATACATTTCTTATACTTTTCTTAATAACATTTTCTATTCTCTAGGGTTCTTTATTGTAAGAATACAGTATACAATACATATAACAAAAAATATGTGTTAATCAAGCGTTTATATTGTCAGCAAGGCTTCCGGTCAACAGTAGGCTATTAGTAGTTAAGTTTTTGGGGGAATCAAAAGTTAGCCTTGGATTTTAAACCCCACATTGTTCACAGCTCAACTATACAATGAATTAGATACTCTATAGCAGGGGTCCTCAAACTTTTTAAACAGGGGGCCAGTTCACCGTCCCTCAGACCGTTGGAGGGCCGGACTATAGTTTAAAAAAAAATTATGAACAAATTCCTATGCACATCTTATTTTGAAGTAAAAAAACAAATGGGCAAAAACACCTGCATGTGGCCAGCGGGCTGTAGTTTGAGGACGCCTGCTCTATAAGGTTGTCTTACTACAATCAAACTACAAATAAACAATAAACTTTTTTTTAAGGCATGGGTTCTTAAAAAATCAAGAGAAATCTACTGGTAGAGAATAGAGAGGAGGAGAGAGGAGAGGGAAAGCGCAATAGAATAAGAAAAAAGAACCCCAAGGTGTAAGAATTGAAAAGGAAGAAATAAATGTCATTATAGATTACATGATTACCTACTTAGAAAATCCAAGAGAATCTAGATAAATTATTACAATCAACAAAATAGTTTAGAAAGGTAATGTCTATAATTTTAAAGTCCAAAAGCAGTTCTACATGTTAGCACCAAATAAAAAATATTATTTTTTAAAAAGATACCTAGAATTGTGGCTATCCCAAGATGAGACTGTTAGAATGGGCATTTCCTTTCCCAATATTCCCCTACTCATGAGTCCTTTATAATTCAATGACTTCCACATCTCTCTCGTCACCAATTTGTAGGTTTTATAAAAAAGGATTTTGTGCTTTTGACTAGCGACTAATATTAAAGTTTTCTCTCTCTCCCTCTCTTTTTTTTTAGAGATGGGTCTCACATTATCACCCAGCCTGGAGTGCAGTGGCATGATCTTAGCTCATTGCAGCCTTGAACTCCTGGGCTCAAGGGATCTTCCTGCCTCAGGCTTCCAAGTAACTGGACTACAGGAACATACCACTATGCCTGGCTAAATTTTTAGTAGCGACAGGGTCTTGCTATGTTGCCCAGGCTGGGCAAGTGATCCTTCTGCCTTGGCCTCCCAAAGCACTGGGATTACAGGTGTGAGCCCTTGCTCTTGGCCCTAAAATTTTCTCTTATACTATCTCTTCTATATTAAGAATTCTTATTTGGTACCTATATTTCATATTCCCAGGTAGTCTATCATAATCCACTTATATTTACCCACATATATCACAGGGTTATTTGCTTACCATTATTTCTTTCCTCTTCATTTCTGAACCCTATCTTGAAAAAGTCTCTGTTCTACTAGATTTGCTGTTTGGTAAAAAGCCCTTTCTAGAAGATTTTCCTCAAATGTGGTAGCATATCCACATATCTTGCTTGCATCTTGTCAATAAATACCATCTTGGCCGAGTCCTTTCCTATCAACGTATAGATGTTATTCCTCTGACTTCTTGTTTCTGGCATTGAAAATAAGAGTCTGTAATCTTTCTCCTTTGTAAGTAACATATATTCTGCCTGAAGGCTGAGAAGATTTTCTTTTTATTCTTGAAATTCTGAGATTCTCCCAGATCTCCTGCCCTCCACCCCCCATAAATCCAACCTCAAATTTGGTAAACCTTTCAGTCTACATATATATGTAAGTCTTTCTTCAGCTCAAGGGAATTGTCTCCTATTATAAGATTAATTATTGGTTATCCTCTATCTGTTCTTTTTCCAGTCCTCCTTCTGGGACTCCTGATATTTGCATGTGAAGTTCCCTGCACGTGCCCTCTATGTCTATCTTCTTTTACTTCAGGGTGATTTTGCTCTTTTGAGATATTTCTTCCACTTGAACTTCCAAGCTACTTATTCAGGTGTTAACAACAAACATCCAATCCTTCAATTTGACTACCATATGTATATTTTTAATATTTAAAACACAACCTATTTTTAGTTCCAGAAGACATTATATAATTCAATCTCTTACATAGTTGTTTTTGGTCTTAAATCAAGGTATTTTCTGTTTCTTTAGCAGTTTTATTTCACCGAAAGCTGCTATTCTGGGTGTTTTGTTTATTCTTTCTGTGTCTGGGTACTGGGCCCCTTAGCTGTACTGCAATTTTTCTGTCTCCTGACAGCACAGTTCAGCCTTAGATGCTTTAAATGATGCCACCCTTGCTGGCAACAGTAAGAGAATATACCAGATGTGCCAGTCAGCAAGTCCATTTTGGGGCCTAATGAAGAAGTCTCCTAGGTCTGCTCATTGTCCATACCTTAAGGGCAGGGAATACTTATCTCACCTATTGAGCCATGCTGTTGAGTCTTCAATCTCCCTGGTCCAAGCTCTCTCCAGGAACCTCTGAGTATTCATTGTCTCCCCAGTGCTTTCTATTGGCCCCAGTCTATCCTCCAGTCAAGAGGGGAACAAACTCCTTCACAAGCTTCTTACTTCTTGAACAGCATGAAAATCTTGCTCATTCCTTCCTAGTCCTACCTGCCCACCACCCCAGCAGTGGCTCCACTCAGAGGGGTTTGCTGGTAGTTGGAAAGGGAGGACAACAAGCACATGAATTCCAAAAGTCATCTCCCCAGAAACTCCCTCTGCCCTCAAATTAAGTAAAAGATTCCAATTTGCCATTGATGTGTTTTCAAAAAATGTAATGAAGAATATGAAGAAAATTTCAAAAGGAATCCAAAAATATCATTCATTCACAAATATCTGAGTGACCACTGTGTGCAAGGCACTACCCCAGAAGCAGAAACGTGAGTGTTGATTAAGGTGATTCTTTGGAAAGGGGCCGGACTGATTTTCTGTTTAAGTTCCACTGTCAGTATAATAAAGGTTCTGTAAAATATTTAATGAGTGAAATGAAAAAGTTGTTCCCACTATGTATTCTCTTTGTCATTAGACATACTTTTCTGGGATGAGATTGCCATTTAGATTTAAGATGAAAGAAGTCAGTGTTTTCATGAGCATTACCTACTATTAATAAGTATATATGGAAAGAGAAATAAATTATCTTCTCTTTTTCTTCCTTTATGCTATTTTCATACAGAAGTAGAAAATAAGAACCCACAAAAAAGACAAGATTTTACTTTTTCTCGTTTTGCTAGCTCTCCCTCATTTTTATACATCTTTTTCCCCAACCTAAAAGCCATCAAATTGTGTTTTACCATAACTATAAATCTGTACCCAAAGCCAAGGCATATATGTGGATTCCTCTGTCATCTCATAGGGTTCTAGCACTCTGTGAACCTAGAAGAATTCATGCGGAAGTACAGACAATCTAGCTTTTTATAAAGGAAAAAGACAAAGGTAGTAAGAATACAGGAAAGTTTAAAAGCATTTGTTGGGAGGTGTGAGGAGAAAACAAAAGTATGAGAATATACAGAATTTAGTTAGGTTCCAAAGACAAAGATGGAGAAAGGGCTAGGGAAGTGTACTTTCTCCTGATTCAGGAGACTCCTCAAGTGTTCCAGTGGTCAATGTTCCTACTAGAGCTACTGGCTGAAGACTCAGTCATGTAGTCCAAGTCAAAGCTGGAAGATGACTGAAAAGGGTCATATGCTGTACAACAAAATTTAAGTTGTTTCCCAACAGACAAATTGAAGTTACTTTTGACTGTCTACTGACTCCCACCTCACCACACCCAGGATGTATCTCAGAAGTGTCAAGAAGAGTAAGTGGGCTGGGTGCAGTGGCTCACGCCTGTAATCCTAGCACTCTGGGAGGCCAAGATGGGTGGATCGTTTGAGCTCAGGAGTTGGAGACCAGCCTGAGCAAAAGTGAGACCCCATTTCTACTAAAAATAGAAAGAAATTAATTGATTAACTAAAAATATATATATATATATATAAAATTAGCTGGACATGGTGGCACATGCCTGTAGTCCCAGCTACGTGGGAGGCTGAGGCAGGAAGATTGCTTGAGACCAGGAGTTTGCTGTGAGCTAGGCTGACGCCATGGCACTCTAGCCCAGGCAAGAATGAAACTCTCTCTCAAAAAAAAAAAAAAAAGAACAGTAAGTGAAAATCTAACAAATGAATTTTTGTAAGTGCATACCTGTTTTAGGCCACAATGCATTAACTGCAATTTCACCTTTAAATTCTTCTGCCATTCCAAGCACACACATAGACATACCATACTTAGCAATGGTATAAGCTGAAAGAAACCACAAAAAGTAATAATTTAATTAAGAAACAAATTAATTTCTGAGTAGAAATAACCAAATTCTATTACTGTTTTTCCCTGATATATTTTTGAGAATTATTTTTAGTAACAAAAAATACATAAAATATTAAGGGTACTATTTTTAAAAGAACAGTTTTTATAGAAGTAATTGAATAAAGATGCACTAGTTTTATATATTTCCATTCTTATATTTGATTAAAAGAAAAGAGACAGTAATAAACTTTTATTTTCCTTAATAGTAAAAGGGTAAATTACATTATTATTTCATTTTTTCTTTTCGTTTTAAAGAATGAAAGTGACTTAAAGGGAAACTACTGTTAGTTAAAAAAAAGTTGCAATTTCATTTAACCTAGTCAATTACACAATTTCTTTTACTTTTGCTCTGCAGGTTCCTATTCCAAGTGTCTTTCCAAATGTTAGTGAACTATGTTGAAATAAAAACTAAGTATCTGATACAACTACTTTAAAGGAGGCACCCATATATAAATCTTGCTACTTAGCCTAGTCCCCACAAATCATTAGTTTGCTATAACAGATAAAGTATTTCATGAATAGGTTTTAACGCACTTTATTGAAGAATAAATTACATATAATAAAACAGACCCATCAGGACATAAAAGACCTTTCTGAGATCACAGAAATCCATATCTTGATTTGGGTATTGGCTATACAAGGTATATACATTTGTGAAAACTCATCAAACTGAACCATTAAGATCTGTGTGTTTTATTGAATGTAAATTATACTTCAGTTTTTAAAATTACATATAAATGATTAGAAATCTAAGACTTCCAAAAATGATATTACAGATTTAGCATAGAAAATTCAATGTTGGATGCTATGTACAGATTGTGATTGTATCACAGATACACAGATTTAATTCAAAACAAATTAACCGCAAACCATCCCCTCACCCTACCACCTACCACAGTGCTGTTTGAACCACACTGGATTTAGGTTCAGTGGTGGGCTGAGATTAAGGATATGAGCAACTTTACTCTTTTTCAAATAAGGAATACATGCTTTAGATCTGAAAGCGAAAGAAAACACAAGTCAACTTAATTGTTTTCTAACAACTTCTCTACTTTTAAAAGTTATATTTTAAACTACTACTACAGAGCAACTGAACTTGCTCAGTAATCTGTAGGGGACGTTTTGTTTTGTTTGTAGGGTACTTTTGTTTGCTTTCTAAAATGATGATAAGAGAAGCAACTGATTTTCATCCTTTGAAGCTCAGCTTAATGGCCTGGCAACATGATTTGCTTGATGAAAATAAGCAGACACATTAGCTGGTTGTTTTTCTGGTTTTTGTTTGTTTGTTTGTTTTTTTGAGACAGAATCTCTCTCTGCCACCCTCAGTGGAGTACAGTGGCGTCATCATAGCTCATTGCAACCTCTAACTCCTGGGCTCAAACAATCCTCCTGCCTCAGCCTCCTGAGAAGCTGGGACTACAGGTGTATGCCACCATGCTCAGCTAATTCTTTTTCTATTTTTAGTAGATCTGGGGTCTTCCTCTTGCTCAGGCTAGTCTTGAACTCCTGGGCTCAAGCGATCCTTCCACCTTGGCCTCCCAGAGTGCCAGTATTACAGGCATTAGCCACCACACCTGGCCTACATATTAGCCTTAATTAAATCCAACTCAACCACAACTGTCCCAAATTCTCCCTTCTCAACACACACATATAATTTTCAGAAATAGTTAATGTACTTGTCAGTCAGCATGTGGTAAAGAACACGGGTGTTCAAGTCAGACAGACCTGGGTTCAAATTCTGCTTCTGCCCCTTCATTGCATGACCTTGGGCAAATTATATAGCATTCTAGTTTCCTCCCCTGTAAATGTTGGTAATAACTGCTACCATCTAGGATTGACCAAGGGATTAAACTTAGATGATATAGATGAGACACTTAGGATGGAGTATACTCTAAACATGAAACAAATAATCATTATTATTAGTATTTCATATGCTGATTTATTTCAGCTTAGTAGGCATAGTAGTTTTACTACATTGGGACTATAATTTAGTAATATAACTCCCAATACATTTCCAAATTTAATTTGTACCAATATAAACTGCAACATGCCTTTGAGCAATATATAGTTTTACTTTTAAAAAGTAACTCATAAAAGTAATTTATTTTATAAAAGATTCAGGTCTAAGGCCGGGCACGGTGGCTCACGCCTGTAATCCTAGCACTCTGGGAGGCTGAGGCGGGTGGATTGCTTGAGGTCAGGAGTTCAAAACCAGCCTGAGCAACAGCGAGACCCCGTCTCTACTATAAATAGAAAGAAATTAATTGGCCAACTAATATATATAGAAAAAATTAGCCAGGCATGGTAGCGCATACCTATAGCCCCAGCTACTTGGGAGGCTGAGGCAGTAGGATTGCTTGAACCCAGGAGTTTGAGCTTGCTGTGAGCTAGGCTGATACCACAGCACTCACTCTAGCCTGGGCAACAAAGCAAGACTCTGTCTCAAAAAAAAAAAAAGATTTAGGTCTAATATTTAAAAAAATTTAATTATTAAGTTATAATATGTCATTAGCTAAATAACATACTTTAAATGATTTATAGCTTTATTTTAGCTTTATTTCACTTTCAATGACTTCTAACACTTCGAACTAGTCCATTCTTATTTCAAATCAGTTTTTTTTTATTACCAAATGTACAACACTGGTGCTACCAACTGCAACATCGTTTCAAACTTATAAACCAAATACAGTAAATATCACTAAAAGGTTTTTTGTACATATTGTTTTTCATTTCCAAAGGTGCTTCATTTTATGGGGGTGAAGTAGAAAGGGGCAAACAATATTACAGCTGATTCTCATTAAAACAGTCAACCTGAACCTCAAAGCATCAGTAACAAACAAACTAAATCTAGTCCAGGAAATAACACCATATTTTACAACCAAAGGAAAAGGCTCATTTCATTTACATTATAAACATGAGCTTTCCTTTCATCTATTAGACAAAACCTTTCCATCTGCACCTTGTCAGCCTGGCCCTCAACACTGCTAATCTTACAACAGATGAACCTGTCATGGCAACATGCCCTGCCTAAATCTTATATAGGCATACTAACCCTGCAGCTTAATAAAATAGTTAAGTTTATTAAAAACTTACTGTGTGCCAGGCACTGTATTTATTACTTTTCATGAATTATTTTACTTAGTCAGGGTTGCAAACTCAAAGGCCTATAGGGCATTTGAGTAAATGAATAAAGCAAGCTGGCAAGAAGAAAAATCAACTATTCAGAAATACAATTGAACTTTATTACCAAACCTCTATCAGTATTTAGCATGATACAAACACATATAATACTGAAGAGTATATACTAAATTAAAATTGAAAAATACAAATAAAATAGAAATATTTCATTATGAATTTTAATTTTATAACAGCTTTCATAGAAGACCAAAAACCTGACATTTTTCTTTGACCCAAAGGTCAATGTTAGGCTCACCTAGCTCTGCAATACAACTTTAACTGGGAGCAAGATTTAAATTTATTTAGTATTATTTTTTAAAGATTAGCTGTTCATAAAGGTAGGAATTTTCAACAGTGAATAGAATCTTTGTGCAAGGGTTTTTATTTTTAGGGCATCTACTTCTCAGATACTTGTAGAGCTGTTATTCTAACCCAGGGGTCCTCAGACTTTTTAAAGAGGGGACCAGTTCACTGTCCCTCACACTGTTGGAGGGCCGGACTGTAGTTTAAAAAGAACTATGAACAAATTCCTATGCACACGGCACATATCTTATTTTGAAGTAAAAAAACAGGCAAAAACACCTGCATGTGGCCCGCGGGCTGTAGTTTGAGGATGCCTGTTCTAACCTATTCACATTTAGTTTTTAGCACTTTAGTGTCTAACAGCTTATAACTTCTGTTTGTAGTTCTTCAACTATACTAATAGTATTCATTGAGAAAGGTAATGGAACAAGGTTAGTTCATTTTCCTATAGTTTGAAATCAGGGTTTTTGGGTTTTGTTTTGTTTTTAATTGAACCCTCAAATACAGAAGTGTGGTTTAGGCCATCATATCATTTTTGGAAAATGACCTCAATATAGGAAAGTGGACCAGACTGCTCTTGCCATATGGCTTTCCAAAGACGTAATTTCACAAGGAAAGAGTAAAGGGAATCACCCATTTGTGCATATATAAGTCATAATATCAGCTAAAACAGCTGAGTCTATAGTCATGATTACTAATTTTGACAAATCTACATACAATTAAATAACTTTACTTGTATTAATCATCTCCCGGAAAGATAATATGTCCATTTTTAACTTTTTTAGCAGAGAGCAATTCCTAGTAAACAATACAATGAACAAATTTAATTTCTTCACCTTTGCAAAACATATCTACATTAGTTTAGATTTTAATAAGTCTAAAGTTAACACTATAGTAGCACTGTCTATAGTTATGATTAATAACTTTGACAAATCTACCATAAACTTTCAAAGATATTTCTCAATATCTAACAAGTCATTTCCTGACATTCATGTCATGGGTACCCAGTCTAAACACTTTTTAATCACATCAAAATTCTCTTGATACCATAAATAAATTTAACCAGGTTCATGGTACAGTTGAGTAACCCTTAACCAGGGTTGCGTTATGAAATGCTTGGGACAAGAAGTGTTTCAGATTTCAGATTTTGAGATATTCACGTTATATTATAACTTACCAGTTCAGCATTCCTCATCTGAAAATCCAAAATCCAAATGCTCACAGGAGCACTGTTGAGTTCATCATATTGGCACTCAAAAAGTTTCACATCCTGGAGCATTTCAGATTTTCAGATTAGGGATACTTAACCTGTATATTTATATCTGTGGCTTCAATATCTATAATAGAAACTGCCACAAATCATTAAACTTACTCATACAACGTGCCCTTCTAAGCTTTAATCAGCATGCTGAGTGGAAGTATTCCCGGTTAGGTTTATATTTTAAAACACTCATTTAAACAAAGTGTTTGTATTTAATTGAAATTCTTTCACAAAGTTTCCAGCTGCAAAAGATTTTGATGCCCTGATAATTTTTTCATGTAACACACAACAGTTTCACAGCAGCACTGCCTATTTTATTTGAAAATAAATATAGACCCTATTGAAAAATGAGTCCTTTTTCTAGTTAAGTTTTTCATCACGATCTTTTCTACATGTTTACTATAATTCTCAGTATGGTTTGACTCAATATGGTTTCATTCAGTAGAGACATACCTCACATATTGAATTTGTAGAAATATGCCTCATATCTACAAAGTAAGCTCTCACCCATTTTACTTGAACATACGGCCCTCTTGGCAAAAGTCTCATTTTCCCACTTCAGATAGAGACATAATTATGGGAAATATTTTACTTTCCTCTTTCATATAAGAAAAACAACAGTGCAAGCACAACGAATAAATGGTAACTTTTCAGTCCTCAGCATCCAGAAGACAAGACATCTCATGCCCCATCACATAAGGCAGCTGACACTCTGGCACTCAGCTAGAGCAGCCAAGTGTTGCCATATGGGAATCCTGCCTATATGTGGCCAGATTTTCCAGCATTTCAAGAAAAGCTGGAAATCTGGAGTTTTCTGTAAATCTTCTATTTTTCAACAAAGGCAACTAATGAACTCTCAAATGTAGGTAACTAATGAAAACAAATTTTTTAACACTGTCTAGGCCAAGTTTTGCAGTTCCAACAAAACATATCTGAGGGCAAAATTCAGGACTCTAACTTAACAACTTATACATTTAACCTTCACGGCCAAACCTATAACATATTTCTTTATTTTAGCCATTATAAGAATGAGGAAATCGAATATGCAAGAGGGTTTACTTGCCCAACGTCACAAAATAGCAAGTTATGAGGGGTGGGTGTTAGGATTTGAATCCAGACAGTCTTACTTCAATGCTTAAGCTCCTAACCACCTGTTCTGTGTATAACAAGATACATGTAAGGCAAGGAAGCTAGCTCTCCACCAATGTATTCTTATATCCACATGGAAAATGATAGAACCTGAGGATAAATAAATAAATAAGGGCAGTCACAGTGGCTCAAGCCTATAACCCTAGCTCTTTGGGAGGTGGAGGTGGAAGGGTCACTTGAACCTAAGAGTTCAAGACCAGCCTGGATAACAGTGAGACGTTGTCGCTACAAAAAATTTAAAAAATTAGCTGGGGTTGGGCACGGTGGCTCACACCTGTAATCCTAGCACTCTGGGAGGCCGAGGCAGGCGGATTGCTAGAGGTCAGGAGTTTGAAACCAGCCTGAGCAAAAGCGAGACCCCATCTCTACTATAAATAGAAAGAAATTAATTGGCCAACTAATATATATAGAAAAAATTAGCCAGGCATGGTAGTGCATGCCTGTAGCCCCAGCTACTCACAGAGGCTGAGGTAGTAGGATCACTTGAGCCCAGGAGTTTGAGGTTGCTGTGAGCTAGGCTGATGCCATGGCACTCACTCTAGCCTGGGCAATAAAGTGAGACTCTGTCTCAAAAAAATAAAAATAAAATAAATAAAAATAAATTAAAAAATTAGCTGGGTGTGGTAGTATACGCCTCTAGTCCCAGGTACTCAGGCCAGGGCAGAAGTACCTCTTGCACCAGGAGTCTGAAGTTGCAGTGAGCTATGATGATGCCATTGCACTCTACCTTGGGCTATAGATGAAGACTCTGTCTCAAAAAAGAAAAAAAAAAGAACTTAGGTTTGAGTATGTAAGTAACAGAAAACTCATTATGAATCACACTTTAATGTAACCAACAGAAAGGATAAGGCTATCTTGGGCATCATCAGGGGCAATGTAGAATATAGAATGAAAGATGTTACTGCACTCCAGCTGGGGCAACACAGCCAGACTCTGTCTCAAGAAAAAAAAATTTAAAATTTAAAACAAAGAAACAAATAAATGGACAAATAAAAAGGTGGATTGTCTGGCTAATCTAGAACAGATCAGAATTATATTCTCTTTCATTCTATAATGCCCAAGATAGCATTAGCTTTTTTCTTGGTTACAGTAAAGTGTGATTCACAATGAGCTTACTGTTATTTATATACTAAAACATAAGTATTTTTTTTTTCTTTTTTTGAGAGAGGATCTTGCTCTATTTCCTGGGATAGAATGTGGTGGCATCAT